>NC_140580.1:5112000-7668000 GCF_964204655.1 Triturus cristatus | reverse complement strand
GCAAGGAACTCACGTCGGAGCATACCCTGCCAACTTATGGCGAACAAAGCGGTACAAAAGGGGGTGGTGATGGACGGAGCATCAGAACCAATCAAACACTCACACCCAGTCAACAGATCTGGGTTTGATCCATCACCGTTCTTTAGCCCACTCTGCCACCCCAGTTCAGACATGGCCATATGCAAGTCAGTCTGACCCTGTGCCTCATGGGAACAGTCCAGCCCGAACTGCCAAGCCATGCCTTCCCCGGACCGGAAACAAGCTTCCTAGGACCGGTTTCTGGCATTTCAGCCGTCTTCAGCCAGGCTTGCTTGAATCCAGTGGCAAAGTGAGCAAGGGACTCACGTCTGAGCATACCCTGCCAATTTATGGCGAACAAAGCGGTACAAAAGGGGGTGGTGATGGACAGAGCATCAGAACCAATCAAACACTCACACCCAGTCAACAGATCTGGGTTTGATCCATCACCGTTCTTTAGCCCACTCTGCCACCCCAGTTCAGACATGGCCATATGCAAATCAGTCTGACCCTGTGCCTCATGGGAACAGTCCAGCCCGAACTGCCAAGCCATGCCTTCCCCGGACCGGAAACAAGCTTCCTAGGACCGGATTCTGGCATTTCAGTCGTCTTCAGCCAGGCTTGCTTGAGTCCAGTGGCAAAGTGAGCAAGGGACTAACGTCTGAGCATACCCTGCCAACTTATGGCGAACAAAGCGGTACAAAAGATGGACGGAGCATCAGAACCAATCAAACACTCACACCCAGTCAACAGATCTGGGTTTGATCCATCACCGTTCTTTAGCCCACTCTGCCACCCCAGTTCAGACATGGCCATATGCAAATCAGTCTGACCCTGTGCCTCATGGGAACAGTCCAGCCCAAACTGCCAAGCCATGCCTTCCCTGGACCAGAAACACGCTTTCTAGGATCGGTTTCTGGCATTTCAGCCGTCTTCTGCCAGGCTTGCTTGAATCCAGTGGCAAAGTGAGCAAGGGACTCACGTCTGAGCATACCCTGCCAACCTATGGCGAACAAAGTGGTACAAAAGGGGGTGGTGATGGACGGAGCATCAGAACCAATCAATCAAACACTCACACCCAGTCAACAGATCTGGGTTTGATCCATCACTGTTCTTTAGCCCACTCTGCCACCCCAGTTCAGACATTGCCATATGCAAATCAGTCTGACCCTGTGCCTCATGGGAACAGTCCAGCCCGAACTGCCAAGCCATGCCTTCCCCGGACCGGAAACAAGCTTCCTAGGACCCCTTTCTGGCATTTCAGCTGTCTTCAGCCAGGCTTGCTTGAATCCAGTGGTAAAGTGGGCAAGGGACTCACGTCTGAGCATACCCTGCCAACTTATGGCGAACAAAGTGGTACAAAAGGGGGTGGTGATGGACGGAGCATCAGAACCAATCAAACACTCACACCCAGTCAACAGATCTGGGTTTGATCCATCACTGTTCTTTAGCCCACTCTGCCACCCCAGTTCAGACATTGCCATATGCAAATCAGTCTGACCCTGTGCCTCATGGGAACAGTCCAGCCCGAACTGCCAAACCATGCCTTCCCCGGACCAGAAACAAGCTTCCTAGGACCGGTTTCTGGCATTTCAGCCGTCTTCAGCCAGGCTTGCTTGAATCCAATGGCAAAGTGAGCAAGGAACTCACGTCTGAGCATACCCTGCCAACTTATGGCGAACTAAGCGGTAGAAAAGGGGGTGGTGATGGACGGAGCATCAGAACCAATGAAACACTCACACCCAGTCAACAGATCTGGGTTTGATCCATCACCGTTCTTTAGCCCACTCTGCCACCCCAGTTCAGACATGGCCATATGCAAATCAGTATGACCCTGTGCCTCATGGGAACACTCCAGCCCGAACTGCCAAGCCATGCCTTCCCTGGAGCGGAAAGAAGCTTCCTAGGACCGGTTTCTGGCATTTCAGCCGTCTTCAGCCAGGCTTGCTTGAATCCAGTGGCAAAGTGAGCAAGGAACTCACGTCTGAGCATACCCTGCCAACTTAAGGCGAACTAAGCGGTAGAAAAGGGGGTGGTGATGGACAGAGCATCAGAACCAATCAAACACTCACACCCAGTCAACAGATCTGGGTTTGATCCATCACCGTTCTTTTGCCCACTCTGCCACCCCAGTTCAGACATGGCCATATGCAAATCAGTCTGACCCTGTGCCTAATGAGAACAGTCCAGCCCGAACTGCCAAGCCATGCCTTCCCCGGACCGGAAACAAGCTTCCTAGAACCGGTTTCTGGCATTTCAGCCGTCTTCAGCCAGGTTTGCTTGAATCCAGTGGCAAAGTGAGCAAGGGACTCACGTCTGAGCATACCCTGCCAACTTATGGCGAACAAAGCGGTACAAAAGGGGGTGGTGATGGACGGAGCATCAGAGCCAATTAAACACTCACACCCAGTCAACAGATCTGGGTTTGATCCATCACTGTTCTTTAGCCCACTCTGCCACCCCAGTTCAGACATGGCCATATGCAAATCAGTCTGACCCTGTGCCTCATGGGAATAGTCCAGCCCGAACTGCCAAGCCATGCCTTCCCCGGACCGGAAAGAAGCTTCCTAGGACCGGTTTCTGGCATTTCAGCCGTCTTCAGCCAAGCTTGCTTGAATCCAGTGGCAAAGTGAGCAAGGGACTCACGTCTGAGCATACCCTGCCAACTTATGGCGAACAAAGTGGTACAAAAGGGGGTGGTGATGGACGGAGCATCAGAACCAATCAAACACTCACACCCAGTCAACAGATCTGGGTTTGATCCATCACCGTTCTTTAGCCCACTCTGCCACCCCAGTTCAGACATGGCAATATGCAAATCAGTCTGACCCTGTGACTCATGGGAACAGTCCAACCCGAACTGCCAAGCCATGCCTTCCCCAGACCGGAAACACGCTTCCTAGGACCGGTTTCTGGCATTTCAGCCGTCTTCAGCCAGGCTTGCTTGAATCCAGTGGCAAAGTGAGCAAGGGACTCACGTCTGAGCATACCCTGCCAACTTATGGCGAACAAAGCGGTACAAAAGGGGGTGGTGATGGACGGAGCATCAGAACCAATCAAACACTCACACCCAGTCAACAGATCTGGGTTTGATCCATCACCGTTCTTTAGCCCACTCTGCTACCCCAGTTCAGACATGTCCATATGCAAATCGGTCTGACCCTGTGCCTCATGGGAACAGTCCAGCCCGAACTGCCAAGCCATGCCTTCCCCGGACCGGAAACAAGCTTCCTAGGACCGGTTTCTGGCATTTCAGCCGTCTTCAGCCAGGCTTGCTTGAATCCAGTGGCAAAGTGAGCAAGGAACTCACGTCTGAGCATACCCTGCCAACTTATGGCGAACTAAGCGGAAGAAAAGGGGGTGGTGATGGACGGAGCATCAGAACCAATGAAACACTCACACCCAGTCAACAGATCTGGGTTTGATCCATCACCGTTCTTTAGCCCAATCTGCCACCCCAGTTCAGACATGGCCATATGCAAATCAGTCTGACCCTGTGCCTCATGGGAACACTCCAGCCCGAACTGCGAAGCCATACCTTCCCCAGACCGGAAACAAGCTTCCTAGGACCGGTTTCTGGCATTTCAGCCGTCTTCAGCCAGGCTTGCTTGAATCCAGTGGCAAAGTGAGCAAGGGACTCACGTCTGAGCATACCCTGCCAACTTATGGCGAACAAAGCGGTACAAAAGGGGGTGGTGATGGACGGCGCATCAGAACCAATCAAACACTCACAGCCAGTCAACAGATCTGGGTTTGATCCATCACCGTTCTTTAGCCCCCTCTGCCACCTCAGTTCAGACATGGCCATATGCAAATCAGTCTGACCCTGTGCCTCATGGGAACAGTCCAGCCCGAACTGCCAATCCATGCCTTCCCCGGACCGGAAACAAGCTTCCTAGGACCGGTTTCTGGCATTTCAGCCGTCTTCAGCCAGGCTTGCTTGAATCCAGTGGCAAAGTGAGCAAGGGACTCACGTCTGAGCATACCCTGCCAAATTATGGCGAACAAAGCGGTACAAAAGATGGACGGAGCATCAGAACCAATCAAACACTCACACCCAGTCAACAGATCTGGGTTTGATCCATCACCGTTCTTTAGCCCACTCTGCCACCTCAGTTCAGACATGGCCATATACAAATCAGTCTGACCCTGTGCCTCATGGGAACAGTCCAGCCCGAACTGCCAAGCCATGCCTTCCCCGGACCGGAAACAAGCTTCCTAGGACCGGTTTCTGGCATTTCAGCCGTCTTCAGACAGGCTTGCTTGAATCCAGTGGCAAAATGAGCAAGGGACTCACGTCTGAGCATACCCTGCCAACTTATGGCGAACAAAGTGGTACAAAAGGGGGTGGTGATGGACGGAGCATCAGAACCAATCAAACACTCACACCCAGTCAACAGATCTGGGTTTGATCCATCACTGTTCTTTAGCCCACTCTGCCACCCCAGTTCAGACATTGCCATATGCAAATCAGTCTGACCCTGTGCCTCATGGGAACAGGCCAGCCCGAATTGCCAAGCCATGCCTTCCCCGGACCGGAAAAAAGCTTCCTAGGACCGGTTTCTGGCATTTCAGCAGTCTTCAGCCAGGCTTGCTTGAATCCAATGGCAAAGTGAGCAAGGAACTCACGTCTGAGCATACCCTGCCAACTTATGGCGAACAAAGCGGTACAAAAGATGGACGGAGCATCAGAACCAATCAAACACTCACACCCAGTCAACAGATCTGGGTTTGATCCATCACCGTTCTTTAGCCCACTCTGCCACCCCAGTTCAGACATGGCCATATGCAAATCAGTCTGACCCTGTGCCTCATGGGAACAGTCCAGCCCAAACTGCCAAGCCATGCCTTCCCTGGACCAGAAACACGCTTCCTAGGATCGGTTTCTGGCATTTCAGCCGTCTTCTGCCAGGCTTGCTTGAATCCAGTGGCAAAGTGAGCAAGGGACTCACGTCTGAGCATACCCTGCCAACTTATGGCGAACAAAGTGGTACAAAAGGGCGTGGTGATGGACGGAGCATCAGAACCAATCAATCAAACACTCACACCCAGTCAACAGATCTGGGTTTGATCCATCACTGTTCTTTAGCCCACTCTGCCACCCCAGTTCAGACATTGCCATATGCAAATCAGTCAAACCCTGTGCCTCATGGGAACAGTCCAGCCCGAACTGCCAAGCCATGCCTTCCCCGGACCGGAAACAAGCTTCCTAGGACCCCTTTCTGGCATTTCAGCTGTCTTCAGCCAGGCTTGCTTGAATCCAGTGGTAAAGTGGGCAAGGGACTCACGTCTGAGCATACCCTGCCAACTTATGGCGAACAAAGTGGTGCAAAAGGGGGTGGTGATGGACGGAGCATCAGAACCAATCAAACACTCACACCCAGTCAACAGATCTGGGTTTGATCCATCACTGTTCTTTAGCCCACTCTGCCACCCCAGTTCAGACATTGCCATATGCAAATCAGTCTGACCCTGTGCCTCATGGGAACAGTCTAGGCCGAACTGCCAAACCATGCCTTCCCCGGACCAGAAACAAGCTTCCTAGGACCGGTTTCTGGCATTTCAGCCGTCTTCAGCCAGGCTTGCTTGAATCCAATGGCAAAGTGAGCAAGGAACTCACGTCTGAGCATACCCTGCCAACTTATGGCGAACTAAGCGGTAGAAAAGGGGGTGGTGATGGACGGAGCATCAGAACCAATGAAACACTCACACCCAGTCAACAGATCTGGGTTTGATCCATCACCGTTCTTTAGCCCACTCTGCCACCCCAGTTCAGACATGGCCATATGCAAATCAGTATGACCCTGTGCCTCATGGGAACACTCCAGCCCGAACTGCCAAGCCATGCCTTCCCTGGAGCGGAAAGAAGCTTCCTAGGACCGGTTTCTGGCATTTCAGCCGTCTTCAGCCAGGCTTGCTTGAATCCAGTGGTAAAGTGAGCAAAGAACTCACGTCTGAGCATACCCTGCCAACTTATGGCGAACAAAGCGGTACAAAAGGGGGTGGTAATGGACGGAGCATCAGAACCAATCAAACACTCACACCCAGTCAACAGATCTGGGTTTGATCCATCACTGTTCTTTAGCCCACTCTGCCACCCCAGTTCAGACATTGCCATATGCAAATCAGTCTGACCCTGTGCCTCATGGGAACAGTCAAGCCCGAATTGCCAAGCCATGCCTTCCCCGGACCGGAAAAAAGCTTCCTAGGACCGGTTTCTGGCATTTCAGCAGTCTTCAGCCAGGCTTGCTTGAATCCAATGGCAAAGTGAGCAAGGAACTCACGTCGGAGCATACCCTGCCAACTTATGGCGAACAAAGCGGTACAAAAGATGGACGGAGCATCAGAACCAATCAAACACTCACACCCAGTCAACAGATCTGGGTTTGATCCATCACCGTTCTTTAGCCCACTCTGCCACCCCAGTTCAGACATGGCCATATGCAAATCAGTCTGACCCTGTGCCTCATGGGAACAGTCCAGCCCAAACTGCCAAGCCATGACTTCCCTGGAGCGGAAAGAAGCTTCCTAGGACCGGTTTCTGGCATTTCAGCCGTCTTCAGCCAGGCTTGCTTGAATCCAGTGGTAAAGTGAGCAAAGAACTCACGTCTGAGCATACCCTGCCAACTTTGATCCATCACCGTTCTTTAGCCCACTCTGCCACCCCAGTTCAGACATGGCCATATGCAAATCAGTCTGACCCTGTGCCTCATGGGAACAGTCCAGCCCGAACTGCCAAGCCATGCCTTCCCCGGACCGGAACAAGCTTCCTAGGACCGGTTTCTGGCATTTCAGCAGTCTTCAGCCAGGCTTGATTGAATCCAGTGGCAAAGTGAGCAAGGGACTCACATCTGAGCATACCCTGCCATCTTATGGGGAACAAAACAGTACAAAAGGGGGTGGTGATGGACGGAGCATCAGAACCAATCAAACACTCACACCCAGTCAACAGATCTGGGTTTGATCCATCACTGTTCTTTAGCCCACTCTGCCACCCCAGTTCAGACATGGCCATATGCAAATCAGTCTGACCCTGTGCCTCATGGGGTCAGTCCAGCCCGAACTGCCAAGCCATGCCTTCCCCGGACCGGAAACAAGCTTCCTAGGACCGGTTTCTGGCATTTCAGCCGTCTTCAGCCAGGCTTGCTTAAATCCAGTGGCAAAGTGAGCAAGGGACTCACGTCTGAGCATACCCTGCCAATTTATGGCGAACAAAGCGGTACAAAAGGGGGTGGTGATGGACGGAGCATCAGAACCAATCAAACACTCACACCCAGTCAACAGATCTGGGTTTGATCCATCACTGTTCTTTAGCCCACTCTGCCACCCCAGTTCAGACATGGCCATATACAAATCAGTCTGACCCTGTGCCTCATGGGGTCAGTCCAGCCCGAACTGCCAAGCCATGCCTTCCCCGGACCGGAAACAAGCTTCCTAGGACCGGTTTCTGGCATTTCAGCCGTCTTCAGCCAGGCTTGCTTGAATCCAGTGGTAAAGTGAGCAAAGAACTCACGTCTGAGCATACCCTGCCAACTTATGGCGAACAAAGCGGTACAAAAGGGGATGGTAATGGACGGAGCATCAGAACCAATCAAACACTCACACCCAGTCAACAGATCTGGGTTTGATCCATCACCGTTCTTTAGCCCACTCTGCCACCCCAGTTCAGACATGGCCATATGCAAATCAGTCTGACCCTGTGCCTCATGGGAACAGTCCAACCTGAACTGCCAAGCCATGCCTTCCCCAGACCGGAAACACGCTTCCTAGGACCGGATTCTGGCATTTCAGTCGTCTTCAGCCAGGCTTGCTTGAGTCCAGTGGCAAAGTGAGCAAGGGACTCACGTCTGAGCATACCCTGCCAACTTATGGCGAACAAAGCGGTACAAAAGATGGACGGAGCATCAGAACCAATCAAACACTCACACCCAGTCAACAGATCTGGGTTTGATCCATCACCGTTCTTTAGCCCACTCTGCCACCCCAGTTCAGACATGGCCATATACAAATCAGTCTGACCCTGTGCCTCATGGGAACAGTCCAGCCCAAACTGCCAAGCCATGCCTTCCCTGGACCAGAAACACGCTTCCTAGGATCGGTTTCTGGCATTTCAGCCGTCTTCTGCCAGGCTTGCTTGAATCCAGTGGCAAAGTGAGCAAGGGACTCACGTCTGAGCATACCCTGCCAACTTATGGCGAACAAAGTGGTACAAAAGGGGGTGGTGATGGACGGAGCATCAGAACCAATCAAACACTCACACCCAGTCAACAGATCTGGGTTTGATCCATCACTGTTCTTTAGCCCACTCTGCCACCCCAGTTCAGACATTGCCATATGCAAATCAGTCTGACCCTGTGCCTCATGGGAACAGTCCAGCCCGAACTGCCAAGCCATGCCTTCCCCGGACCGGAAACAAGCTTCCTAGGACCGGTTTCTGGCATTTCAGCCGTCTTCAGCCAGGCTTGCTTGAATCAAATGGCAAAGTGAGCAAGGAACTCACGTCTGAGCATACCCTGCCAACTTATGGCGAACTAAGCGGTACAAAAGGGGGTGGTAATGGACGGAGCATCAGAACCAATCAAACACTCACACCCTGTCAACAGATCTGGGTTTGATCCATCACTGTTCTTTAGCCCACTCTGCCACCCCAGTTCAGACATTGCCATATGCAAATCAGTCTGACCCTGTGCCTCATGGGAACAGTCCAGCCCGAACTGCCAAGCCATGCCTTCCCCGGACCGGAAACAAGCTTCCTAGGACCGGTTTCTGGCATTTCAGCCGTCTTCAGCCAGGCTTGCTTGAATCCAGTGGCAAAGTGAGCAAGGGACTCACGTCTGAGCATACCCTGCCAAATTATGGCGAACAAAGCGGTACAAAAGATGGACGGAGCATCAGAACCAATCAAACACTCACACCCAGTCAACAGATCTGGGTTTGATCCATCACCGTTCTTTAGCCCACTCTACCACCCCAGTTCAGACATGGCCATATGCAAATCAGTCTGACCCTGTGCCTCATGGGAACAGTCCAGCCCGAACTGCCAAGCCATGCCTTCCCCAGACCGGAAACAAGCTTCCTTGGACCGGTTTCTGGCATTTCAGCCGTCTTCAGCCAGGCTTGCTTGAATCCAGTGGGAAAGTGAGCAAGGGACTCACGTCTGAGCATACCCTGCCAACTTATGGCGAACAAAGCGGTACAAAATGGGGTGGTGATGGACGGAGCATCAGAACCAATCAAACACTCATACCCAGTCAACAGATCTGGGTTTGATCCATCACCGTTCTTTAGCCCACTCTGCCACCCCGGTTCAGACATGGCCATATGCAAATCAGTCTGACCCTGTGCCTAATGGGAACAGTCCAGCCCGAACTGCCAAGCCATGCCTTCCCCGGACCGGAAACAAGCTTCCTAGGACCGGTTTCTGGCATTTCAGCCGTCTTCAGCCAGGCTTGCTTGAATCCAGTGGCAAAGTGAGCAAGGGACTCACGTCTGAGCATACCCTGCCAACTTATCGCGAACAAAGCGGTACAAAAGGGGGTGGTGATGGACGGAGCATCAGAACCAATCAAACACTCACACCCAGTCAACAGATCTGGGTTTGATCCATCACCGTTCTTTAGCCCACTCTGCCACCCCAGTTCAGACATGGCCATATGCAAATCAGTCTGACCCTGTGCCTCATGGGAACAGTCCAGCCCAAACTGCCAAGCCATGCCTTCCCTGGACCAGAAACACGCTTCCTAGGATCGGTTTCTGGCATTTCAGCCGTCTTCAGCCAGGCTTGCTTGAATCCAGTGGCAAAGTGAGCAAGGGACTCACGTCTGAGCATACCCTGCCAACTTATGGCGAACAAAGCGGTACAAAAGGGGTTGGTGATGGACGGAGCATCAGAACCAATAAAACACTCACACCCAGTCAACAGATCTGGGTTTGATCCATCACTGTTCTTTAGCCCACTCTGCCACCCCAGTTCAGACATTGCCATATGCAAATCAGTCTGACCCTGTGCCTCATGGGAACAGTCCAGCCCGAACTGCCAAGCCATGCCTTCCCCGGACCGGAAACAAGCTTCCTAGGACCCCTTTCTGGCATTTCAGCTGTCTTCAGCCAGGCTTGCTTGAATCCAGTGGTAAAGTGAGCAAGGGACTCACGTCTGAGCATACCCTGCCAACTCATGGCGAACAAAGCGGTACAAAAGGGGTTGGTGATGGACGGAGCATCAGAACCAATCAAACACTCACACCCAGTCAACAGATCTGGGTTTGATCCATCACTGTTCTTTAGCCCACTCTGCCACCCCAGTTCAGACATGGCCATATGCAAATCAGTTTGACCCTGTGCCTCATGGGGTCAGTCCAGCCCGAACTGCCAAGCCATGCCTTCCCCGGACCGGAAACAAGCTTCCTAGGAAAGGTTTCTGGCATTTCAGCCGTCTTCAGCCAGGCTTGCTTGAATCCAGTGGCAAAGTGAGCAAGGGACTCACGTCTGAGCATACCCTGCCAATTTATGGCGAACAAAGCGGTACAAAAGATGGACGGAGCATCATAACCAATCAAACACTCACACCCAGTCAACAGATCTGGGTTTGATCCATCACCGTTCTTTAGCCCACTCTGCCACCCCAGTTCAGACATGGCCATATGCAAATGAGTCTGACCCTGTGCCTCATGGGAACAGTCCAGCCCAAACTGCCAAGCCATGCATTCCCTGGACCAGAAAAACGCTTCCTAGGATTTGCTTGAATCCAGTGGCAAAGTGAGCAAGGGACTTACGTCTGAGCATACCCTGCCAACTTATGGCGAACAAAGTGGTACAAAAGGGGGTGGTGATGGACGGAGCATCAAAACCAATCAAACACTCACACCCAGTCAACAGATCTGGGTTTGATCCATCACTGTTCTTTAGCCCACTCTGCCACCCCAGTTCAGACATTGCCATATGCAAATCAGTCTGACCCTGTGCCTCATGGGAACAGTCCAGCCCGAACTGCCAAGCCATGCCTTCCCCGGACCGGAATCAAGCTTCCTAGGACCCCTTTCTGGCATTTCAGCTGTCTTCAGCCAGGCTTGCTTGAATCCAGTGGTAAAGTGAGCAAGGGACTCACGTCTGAGCATACCCTGCCAACTTATAGCGAACAAAGCGGTACAAAAGGGGTTGTGATGGACGGAGCATCAGAACCAATCAAACACTCACACCCAGTCAACAGATCTGGGTTTGATCCATCACCGTTCTTTAGCCCACTCTGCCACCCCAGTTCAGACATGGCCATATGCAAATCAGTCTGACCCTGTGCCTCATGGGAACAGTCCAGCTTAAACTGCCAAGCCATGCCTTCCCTGGACCAGAAACACGCTTCCTAGGATCGGTTTCTGGCATTTCAGCCGTCTTCAGCCAGGCTTGCTTGAATCCAGTGGCAAAGTGAGCAAGGGACTCACGTCTGAGCATACCCTGCCAACTTTGATCCATCACCGTTCTTTAGCCCACTCTGCCACCCCAGTTCAGACATGGCCATATGCAAATCAGTCTGACCCTGTGCCTCATGGGAACAGTCCAGCCCGAACTGCCAAGCCATGCCTTCCCCAGACCGGAACAAGCTTCCTAGGACCGGTTTCTGGCATTTCAGCAGTCTTCAGCCAGGCTTGATTGAATCCAGTGGCAAAGTGAGCAAGGGACTCACATCTGAGCATACCCTGCCATCTTATGGGGAACAAAACAGTACAAAAGGGGGTGGTGATGGACGGAGCATCAGAACCAATCAAACACTCACACCCAGTCAACAGATCTGGGTTTGATCCATCACTGTTCTTTAGCCCACTCTGCCACCCCAGTTCAGACATGGCCATATGCAAATCAGTCTGACCCTGTGCCTCATGGGGTCAGTCCAGCCCGAACTGCCAAGCCATGCCTTCCCCGGACCGGAAACAAGCTTCCTAGGACCGGTTTCTGGCATTTCAGCCGTCTTCAGCCAGGCTTGCTTGAATCCAGTGGCAAAGTGAGCAAGGAACTCACGTCTGAGCATACCCTGCCAACTTATGGCGAACTAAGCGGAAGAAAAGGGGGTGGTGATGGACGGAGCATCAGAACCAATGAAACACTCACACCCAGTCAACAGATCTGGGTTTGATCCATCACCGTTCTTTAGCCCAATCTGCCACCCCAGTTCAGACATGGCCATATGCAAATCAGTCTGACCCTGTGCCTCATGGGAACACTCCAGCCCGAACTGCGAAGCCATACCTTCCCCGGACCGGAAACAAGCTTCCTAGGACCGGTTTCTGGCATTTCAGCCGTCTTCAGCCAGGCTTGCTTGAATCCAGTGGCAAAGTGAGCAAGGGACTCACGTCTGAGCATACCCTGCCAACTTATGGCGAACAAAGCGGTACAAAAGGGGGTGGTGATGGACGGCGCATCAGAACCAATCAAACACTCACAGCCAGTCAACAGATCTGGGTTTGATCCATCACCGTTCTTTAGCCCACTCTGCCACCTCAGTTCAGACATGGCCATATGCAAATCAGTCTGACCGTGTGCCTCATGGGAACAGTCCAGCCCGAACTGCCAATCCATGCCTTCCCCGGACCGGAAACAAGCTTCCTAGGACCGGTTTCTGGCATTTCAGCCGTCTTCAGCCAGGCTTGCTTGAATCCAGTGGCAAAGTGAGCAAGGGACTCACGTCTGAGCATACCCTGCCAAATTATGGCGAACAAAGCGGTACAAAAGATGGACGGAGCATCAGAACCAATCAAACACTCACACCCAGTCAACAGATCTGGGTTTGATCCATCACCGTTCTTTAGCCCACTCTACCACCCCAGTTCAGACATGGCCATATGCAAATCAGTCTGACCCTGTGCCTCATGGGAACAGTCCAGCCCGAACTGCCAAGCCATGCTTTCCCCAGACCGGAAACAAGCTTCCTAGGACTGGTTTCTGGCATTTCAGCCGTCTTCAGCCAGGCTTGCTTGAATCCAGTGGCAAAGTGAGCAAGGGACTCACGTCTGAGCATACCCTGCCAACTTATCGCGAACAAAGCGGTACAAAAGGGGGTGGTGATGGATGGAGCATCAGAACCAATCAAACACTCACACCCAGTCAACAGATCTGGGTTTGATCCATCACCGTTCTTTAGCCCACTCTGCCACCTCAGTTCAGACATGGCCATATACAAATCAGTCTGACCCTGTGCCTCATGGGAACAGTCCAGCCCGAACTGCCAAGCCATGCCTTCCCCGGACCGGAAACAAGCTTCCTAGGACCGGTTTCTGGCATTTCAGCCGTCTTTAGACAGGCTTGCTTGAATCCAGTGGCAAAATGAGCAAGGGACTCACGTCTGAGCATACCCTGCCAACTTATGGCGAACAAAGCGGTACAAAAGGGGGTGGTGATGGACGGAGCATCAGAACCAATCAAACACTCACACCCAGTCAACAGATCTGGGTTTGATCCATCACCGTTCTTTAGCCCACTCTGCCACCCCAGTTCAGACATGGCCATATGCAAGTCAGTCTGACCCTGTGCCTCATGGGAACAGTCCAGCCCGAACTGCCAAGCCATGCCTTCCCCGGACCGGAAACAAGCTTCCTAGGACCGGTTTCTGGCATTTCAGCCGTCTTCAGCCAGGCTTGCTTGAATCCAGTGGCAAAGTGAGCAAGGGACTCACGTCTGAGCATACCCTGCCAATTTATGGCGAACAAAGCGGTACAAAAGGGGGTGGTGATGGACAGAGCATCAGAACCAATCAAACACTCACACCCAGTCAACAGATCTGGGTTTGATCCATCACCGTTCTTTAGCCCACTCTGCCACCCCAGTTCAGACATGGCCATATGCAAATCAGTCTGACCCTGTGCCTCATGGGAACAGTCCAGCCCGAACTGCCAAGCCATGCCTTCCCCGGACCGGAAACAAGCTTCCTAGGACCCCTTTCTGGCATTTCAGCTGTCTTCAGCCAGGCTTGCTTGAATCCAGTGGTAAAGTGAGCAAGGGACTCACGTCTGAGCATACCCTGCCAACTTATAGTGAACAAAGCGGTACAAAAGGGGTTGTGATGGACGGAGCATCAGAACCAATCAAACACTCACACCCAGTCAACAGATCTGGGTTTGATCCATCACCGTTCTTTAGCCCACTCTGCCACCCCAGTTCAGACATGGCCATATGCAAATCAGTCTGACCCTGTGCCTCATGGGAACAGTCCAGCTTAAACTGCCAAGCCATGCCTTCCCTGGACCAGAAACACGCTTCCTAGGATCGGTTTCTGGCATTTCAGCCGTCTTCAGCCAGGCTTGCTTGAATCCAGTGGCAAAGTGAGCAAGGGACTCACGTCTGAGCATACCCTGCCAACTTTGATCCATCACCGTTCTTTAGCCCACTCTGCCACCCCAGTTCAGACATGGCCATATGCAAATCAGTCTGACCCTGTGCCTCATGGGAACAGTCCAGCCCGAACTGCCAAGCCATGCCTTCCCCAGACCGGAACAAGCTTCCTAGGACCGGTTTCTGGCATTTCAGCAGTCTTCAGCCAGGCTTGATTGAATCCAGTGGCAAAGTGAGCAAGGGACTCACATCTGAGCATACCCTGCCATCTTATGGGGAACAAAACAGTACAAAAGGGGGTGGTGATGGACGGAGCATCAGAACCAATCAAACACTCACACCCAGTCAACAGATCTGGGTTTGATCCATCACTGTTCTTTAGCCCACTCTGCCACCCCAGTTCAGACATGGCCATATGCAAATCAGTCTGACCCTGTGCCTCATGGGGTCAGTCCAGCCCGAACTGCCAAGCCATGCCTTCCCCGGACCGGAAACAAGCTTCCTAGGACCGGTTTCTGGCATTTCAGCCGTCTTCAGCCAGGCTTGCTTGAATCCAGTGGCAAAGTGAGCAAGGAACTCACGTCTGAGCATACCCTGCCAACTTATGGCGAACTAAGCGGAAGAAAAGGGGGTGGTGATGGACGGAGCATCAGAACCAATGAAACACTCACACCCAGTCAACAGATCTGGGTTTGATCCATCACCGTTCTTTAGCCCAATCTGCCACCCCAGTTCAGACATGGCCATATGCAAATCAGTCTGACCCTGTGCCTCATGGGAACACTCCAGCCCGAACTGCGAAGCCATACCTTCCCCGGACCAGAAACAAGCTTCCTAGGACCGGTTTCTGGCATTTCAGCCGTCTTCAGCCAGGCTTGCTTGAATCCAGTGGCAAAGTGAGCAAGGGACTCACGTCTGAGCATACCCTGCCAAATTATGGCGAACAAAGCGGTACAAAAGATGGACGGAGCATCAGAACCAATCAAACACTCACACCCAGTCAACAGATCTGGGTTTGATCCATCACCGTTCTTTAGCCCACTCTACCACCCCAGTTCAGACATGGCCATATGCAAATCAGTCTGACCCTGTGCCTCATGGGAACAGTCCAGCCCGAACTGCCAAGCCATGCCTTCCCCAGACCGGAAACAAGCTTCCTAGGACTGGTTTCTGGCATTTCAGCCGTCTTCAGCCAGGCTTGCTTGAATCCAGTGGCAAAGTGAGCAAGGGACTCACGTCTGAGCATACCCTGCCAACTTATCGCGAACAAAGCGGTACAAAAGGGGGTGGTGATGGATGGAGCATCAGAACCAATCAAACACTCACACCCAGTCAACAGATCTGGGTTTGATCCATCACCGTTCTTTAGCCCACTCTGCCACCTCAGTTCAGACATGGCCATATACAAATCAGTCTGACCCTGTGCCTCATGGGAACAGTCCAGCCCGAACTGCCAAGCCATGCCTTCCCCGGACCGGAAACAAGCTTCCTAGGACCGGTTTCTGGCATTTCAGCCGTCTTCAGACAGGCTTGCTTGAATCCAGTGGCAAAATGAGCAAGGGACTCACGTCTGAGCATACCCTGCCAACTTATGGCGAACAAAGCGGTACAAAAGGGGGTGGTGATGGACGGAGCATCAGAACCAATCAAACACTCACACCCAGTCAACAGATCTGGGTTTGATCCATCACCGTTCTTTAGCCCACTCTGCCACCCCAGTTCAGACATGGCCATATGCAAGTCAGTCTGACCCTGTGCCTCATGGGAACAGTCCAGCCCGAACTGCCAAGCCATGCCTTCCCCGGACCGGAAACAAGCTTCCTACGACCGGTTTCTGGCATTTCAGCCGTCTTCAGCCAGGCTTGCTTGAATCCAGTGGCAAAGTGAGCAAGGGACTCACGTCTGAGCATACCCTGCCAATTTATGGCGAACAAAGCGGTACAAAAGGGGGTGGTGATGGACAGAGCATCAGAACCAATCAAACACTCACACCCAGTCAACAGATCTGGGTTTGATCCATCAGCGTTCTTTAGCCCACTCTGCCACCCCAGTTCAGACATGGCCATATGCAAATCAGTCTGACCCTGTGCCTCATGGGAACAGTCCAGCCCGAACTGCCAAGCCATGCCTTCCCCGGACCGGAAACAAGCTTCCTAGGACCCCTTTCTGGCATTTCAGCTGTCTTCAGCCAGGCTTGCTTGAATCCAGTGGTAAAGTGAGCAAGGGACTCACGTCTGAGCATACCCTGCCAACTTATAGTGAACAAAGCGGTACAAAAGGGGTTGTGATGGACGGAGCATCAGAACCAATCAAACACTCACACCCAGTCAACAGATCTGGGTTTGATCCATCACCGTTCTTTAGCCCACTCTGCCACCCCAGTTCAGACATGGCCATATGCAAATCAGTCTGACCCTGTGCCTCATGGGAACAGTCCAGCTTAAACTGCCAAGCCATGCCTTCCCTGGACCAGAAACACGCTTCCTAGGATCGGTTTCTGGCATTTCAGCCGTCTTCAGCCAGGCTTGCTTGAATCCAGTGGCAAAGTGAGCAAGGGACTCACGTCTGAGCATACCCTGCCAACTTTGATCCATCACCGTTCTTTAGCCCACTCTGCCACCCCAGTTCAGACATGGCCATATGCAAATCAGTCTGACCCTGTGCCTCATGGGAACAGTCCAGCCCGAACTGCCAAGCCATGCCTTCCCCAGACCGGAACAAGCTTCCTAGGACCGGTTTCTGGCATTTCAGCAGTCTTCAGCCAGGCTTGATTGAATCCAGTGGCAAAGTGAGCAAGGGACTCACATCTGAGCATACCCTGCCATCTTATGGGGAACAAAACAGTACAAAAGGGGGTGGTGATGGACGGAGCATCAGAACCAATCAAACACTCACACCCAGTCAACAGATCTGGGTTTGATCCATCACTGTTCTTTAGCCCACTCTGCCACCCCAGTTCAGACATGGCCATATGCAAATCAGTCTGACCCTGTGCCTCATGGGGTCAGTCCAGCCCGAACTGCCAAGCCATGCCTTCCCCGGACCGGAAACAAGCTTCCTAGGACCGGTTTCTGGCATTTCAGCCGTCTTCAGCCAGGCTTGCTTGAATCCAGTGGCAAAGTGAGCAAGGAACTCACGTCTGAGCATACCCTGCCAACTTATGGCGAACTAAGCGGAAGAAAAGGGGGTGGTGATGGACGGAGCATCAGAACCAATGAAACACTCACACCCAGTCAACAGATCTGGGTTTGATCCATCACCGTTCTTTAGCCCAATCTGCCACCCCAGTTCAGACATCGCCATATGCAAATCAGTCTGACCCTGTGCCTCATGGGAACACTCCAGCCCGAACTGCGAAGCCATACCTTCCCCGGACCGGAAACAAGCTTCCTAGGACCGGTTTCTGGCATTTCAGCCGTCTTCAGCCAGGCTTGCTTGAATCCAGTGGCAAAGTGAGCAAGGGACTCACGTCTGAGCATACCCTGCCAACTTATGGCGAACAAAGCGGTACAAAAGGGGGTGGTGATGGACGGCGCATCAGAACCAATCAAACACTCACAGCCAGTCAACAGATCTGGGTTTGATCCATCTCCGTTCTTTAGCCCACTCTGCCACCTCAGTTCAGACATGGCCATATGCAAATCAGTCTGACCCTGTGCCTCATGGGAACAGTCCAGCCCGAACTGCCAATCCATGCCTTCCCCGGACCGGAAACAAGCTTCCTAGGACCGGTTTCTGGCATTTCAGCCGTCTTCAGCCAGGCTTGCTTGAATCCAGTGGCAAAGTGAGCAAGGGACTCACGTCTGAGCATACCCTGCCAAATTATGGCGAACAAAGCGGTACAAAAGATGGACGGAGCATCAGAACCAATCAAACACTCACACCCAGTCAACAGATCTGGGTTTGATCCATCACCGTTCTTTAGCCCACTCTACCACCCCAGTTCAGACATGGCCATATGCAAATCAGTCTGACCCTGTGCCTCATGGGAACAGTCCAGCCCGAACTGCCTAGCCATGCCTTCCCCAGACCGGAAACAAGCTTCCTAGGACTGGTTTCTGGCATTTCAGCCGTCTTCAGCCAGGATTGCTTGAATCCAGTGGCAAAGTGAGCAAGGGACTCACGTCTGAGCATACCCTGCCAACTTATCGCGAACAAAGCGGTACAAAAGGGGGTGGTGATGGACGGAGCATCAGAACCAATCAAACACTCACACCCAGTCAACAGATCTGGGTTTGATCCATCACCGTTCTTTAGCCCACTCTGCCACCTCAGTTCAGACATGGCCATATACAAATCAGTCTGACCCTGTGCCTCATGGGAACAGTCCAGCCCGAACTGCCAAGCCATGCCTTCCCCGGACCGGAAACAAGCTTCCTAGGACCGGTTTCTGGCATTTCAGCCGTCTTCAGACAGGCTTGCTTGAATCCAGTGGCAAAATGAGCAAGGGACTCACGTCTGAGCATACCCTGCCAACTTATGGCGAACAAAGCGGTACAAAAGGGGGTGGTGATGGACGGAGCATCAGAACCAATCAAACACTCACACCCAGTCAACAGATCTGGGTTTGATCCATCACCGTTCTTTAGCCCACTCTGCCACCCCAGTTCAGACATGGCCATATGCAAGTCAGTCTGACCCTGTGCCTCATGGGAACAGTCCAGCCCGAACTGCCAAGCCATGCCTTCCCCGGACCGGAAACAAGCTTCCTAGGACCGGTTTCTGGCATTTCGGCCGTCTTCAGCCAGGCTTGCTTGAATCCAGTGGCAAAGTGAGCAAGGGACTCACGTCTGAGCATACCCTGCCAATTTATGGCGAACAAAGCGGTACAAAAGGGGGTGGTGATGGACAGAGCATCAGAACCAATCAAACACTCACACCCAGTCAACAGATCTGGGTTTGATCCATCACCGTTCTTTAGCCCACTCTGCCACCCCAGTTCAGACATGGCCATATGCAAATCAGTCTGACCCTGTGCCTCATGGGAACAGTCCAGCCCGAACTGCCAAGCCATGCCTTCCCCGGACCGGAAACAAGCTTCCTAGGACCGGATTCTGGCATTTCAGTCGTCTTCAGCCAGGCTTGCTTGAGTCCAGTGGCAAAGTGAGCAAGGGACTCACGTCTGAGCATACCCTGCCAACTTATGGCGAACAAAGCGGTACAAAAGATGGACGGAGCATCAGAACCAATCAAACACTCACACCCAGTCAACAGATCTGGGTTTGATCCATCACCGTTCTTTAGCCCACTCTGCCACCCCAGTTCAGACATGGCCATATGCAAATCAGTCTGACCCTGTGCCTCATGGGAACAGTCCAGCCCAAACTGCCAAGCCATGCCTTCCCTGGACCAGAAACACGCTTCCTAGGATCGGTTTCTGGCATTTCAGCCGTCTTCTGCCAGGCTTGCTTGAATCCAGTGGCAAAGTGAGCAAGGGGCTCACGTCTGAGCATACCCTGCCAACTTATGGCGAACAAAGTGGTACAAAAGGGGGTGGTGATGGACGGAGCATCAGAACCAATCAATCAAACACTCACACCCAGTCAACAGATCTGGGTTTGATCCATCACTGTTCTTTAGCCCACTCTGCCACCCCAGTTCAGACATTGCCATATGCAAATCAGTCTGACCCTGTGCCTCATGGGAACAGTCCAGCCCGAACTGCCAAGCCATGCCTTCCCCGGACCGGAAACAAGCTTCCTAGGACCCCTTTCTGGCATTTCAGCTGTCTTCAGCCAGGCTTGCTTGAATCCAGTGGTAAAGTGGGCAAGGGACTCACGTCTGAGCATACCCTGCCAACTTATGGCGAACAAAGTGGTACAAAAGGGGGTGGTGATGGACGGAGCATCAGAACCAATCAAACACTCACACCCAGTCAACAGATCTGGGTTTGATCCATCACTGTTCTTTAGCCCACTCTGCCACCCCAGTTCAGACATCGCCATATGCAAATCAGTCTGACCCTGTGCCTCATGGGAACAGTCCAGCCCGAACTGCCAAACCATGCCTTCCCCGGACCAGAAACAAGCTTCCTAGGACCGGTTTCTGGCATTTCAGCCGTCTTCAGCCAGGCTTGCTTGAATCCAATGGCAAAGTGAGCAAGGAACTCACGTCTGAGCATACCCTGCCAACTTATGGCGAACTAAGCGGTAGAAAAGGGGGTGGTGATGGACGGAGCATCAGAACCAATGAAACACTCACACCCAGTCAACAGATCTGGGTTTGATCCATCACCGTTCTTTAGCCCACTCTGCCACCCCAGTTCAGACATGGCCATATGCAAATCAGTATGACCCTGTGCCTCATGGGAACACTCCAGCCCGAACTGCCAAGCCATGCCTTCCCTGGAGCGGAAAGAAGCTTCCTAGGACCGGTTTCTGGTATTTCAGCCGTCTTCAGCCAGGCTTGCTTGAATCCAGTGGTAAAGTGAGCAAAGAACTCACGTCTGAGCATACCCTGCCAACTTATGGCGAACAAAGCGGTACAAAAGGGGGTGGTAATGGACGGAGCATCAGAACCAATCAAACACTCACACCCAGTCAACAGATCTGGGTTTGATCCATCACTGTTCTTTAGCCCACTCTGCCACCCCAGTTCAGACATTGCCATATGCAAATCAGTCTGACCCTGTGCCTCATGGGAACAGTCCAGCCCGAATTGCCAAGCCATGCGTTCCCCGGACCGGAAAAAAGCTTCCTAGGACCGGTTTCTGGCATTTCAGCAGTCTTCAGCCAGGCTTGCTTGAATCCAATGGCAAAGTGAGCAAGGAACTCACGTCTGAGCATACCCTGCCAACTTATGGCGAACAAAGCGGTACAAAAGATGGACGGAGCATCAGAACCAATCAAACACTCACACCCAGTCAACAGATCTGGGTTTGATCCATCACCGTTCTTTAGCCCACTCTGCCACCCCAGTTCAGACATGGCCATATGCAAATCAGTCTGACCCTGTGCCTCATGGGAACAGTCCAGCCCAAACTGCCAAGCCATGACTTCCCTGGAGCGGAAAGAAGCTTCCTAGGACCGGTTTCTGGCATTTCAGCCGTCTTCAGCCAGGCTTGCTTGAATCCAGTGGTAAAGTGAGCAAAGAACTCACGTCTGAGCATACCCTGCCAACTTTGATCCATCACCGTTCTTTAGCCCACTCTGCCACCCCAGTTCAGACATGGCCATATGCAAATCAGTCTGACCCTGTGCCTCATGGGAACAGTCCAGCCCGAACTGCCAAGCCATGCCTTCCCCGGACCGGAACAAGCTTCCTAGGACCGGTTTCTGGCATTTCAGCAGTCTTCAGCCAGGCTTGATTGAATCCAGTGGCAAAGTGAGCAAGGGACTCACATCTGAGCATACCCTGCCATCTTATGGGGAACAAAACAGTACAAAAGGGGGTGGTGATGGACGGAGCATCAGAACCAATCAAACACTCACACCCAGTCAACAGATCTGGGTTTGATCCATCGCTGTTCTTTAGCCCACTCTGCCACCCCAGTTCAGACATGGCCATATGCAAATCAGTCTGACCCTGTGCCTCATGGGGTCAGTCCAGCCCGAACTGCCAAGCCATGCCTTCCCCGGACCGGAAACAAGCTTCCTAGGACCGGTTTCTGGCATTTCAGCCGTCTTCAGCCAGGCTTGCTTGAATCCAGTGGCAAAGTGAGCAAGGAACTCACGTCTGAGCATACCCTGCCAACTTATGGCGAACTAAGCGGAAGAAAAGGGGGTGGTGATGGACGGAGCATCAGAACCAATGAAACACTCACACCCAGTCAACAGATCTGGGTTTGATCCATCACCGTTCTTTAGCCCAATCTGCCACCCCAGTTCAGACATGGCCATATGCAAATCAGTCTGACCCTGTGCCTCATGGGAACACTCCAGCCCGAACTGCGAAGCCATACCTTCCCCGGACCAGAAACAAGCTTCCTAGGACCGGTTTCTGGCATTTCAGCCGTCTTCAGCCAGGCTTGCTTGAATCCAGTGGCAAAGTGAGCAAGGGACTCACGTCTGAGCATACCCTGCCAAATTATGGCGAACAAAGCGGTACAAAAGATGGACGGAGCATCAGAACCAATCAAACACTCACACCCAGTCAACAGATCTGGGTTTGATCCATCACCGTTCTTTAGCCCACTCTACCACCCCAGTTCAGACATGGCCATATGCAAATCAGTCTGACCCTGTGCCTCATGGGAACAGTCCAGCCCGAACTGCCAAGCCATGCCTTCCCCAGACCGGAAACAAGCTTCCTAGGACTGGTTTCTGGCATTTCAGCCGTCTTCAGCCAGGCTTGCTTGAATCCAGTGGCAAAGTGAGCAAGGGACTCACGTCTGAGCATACCCTGCCAACTTATCGCGAACAAAGCGGTACAAAAGGGGGTGGTGATGGATGGAGCATCAGAACCAATCAAACACTCACACCCAGTCAACAGATCTGGGTTTGATCCATCACCGTTCTTTAGCCCACTCTGCCACCTCAGTTCAGACATGGCCATATACAAATCAGTCTGACCCTGTGCCTCATGGGAACAGTCCAGCCCGAACTGCCAAGCCATGCCTTCCCCGGACCGGAAACAAGCTTCCTAGGACCGGTTTCTGGCATTTCAGCCGTCTTCAGACAGGCTTGCTTGAATCCAGTGGCAAAATGAGCAAGGGACTCACGTCTGAGCATACCCTGCCAACTTATGGCGAACAAAGCGGTACAAAAGGGGGTGGTGATGGACGGAGCATCAGAACCAATCAAACACTCACACCCAGTCAACAGATCTGGGTTTGATCCATCACCGTTCTTTAGCCCACTCTGCCACCCCAGTTCAGACATGGCCATATGCAAGTCAGTCTGACCCTGTGCCTCATGGGAACAGTCCAGCCCGAACTGCCAAGCCATGCCTTCCCCGGACCGGAAACAAGCTTCCTACGACCGGTTTCTGGCATTTCAGCCGTCTTCAGCCAGGCTTGCTTGAATCCAGTGGCAAAGTGAGCAAGGGACTCACGTCTGAGCATACCCTGCCAATTTATGGCGAACAAAGCGGTACAAAAGGGGGTGGTGATGGACAGAGCATCAGAACCAATCAAACACTCACACCCAGTCAACAGATCTGGGTTTGATCCATCAGCGTTCTTTAGCCCACTCTGCCACCCCAGTTCAGACATTGCCATATGCAAATCAGTCTGACCCTGTGCCTCATGGGAACAGTCCAGCCCGAACTGCCAAGCCATGCCTTCCCCGGACCGGAAACAAGCTTCCTAGGACCCCTTTCTGGCATTTCAGCTGTCTTCAGCCAGGCTTGCTTGAATCCAGTGGTAAAGTGAGCAAGGGACTCACGTCTGAGCATACCCTGCCAACTCATGGCGAACAAAGCGGTACAAAAGGGGTTGGTGATGGACGGAGCATCAGAACCAATCAAACACTCACACCCAGTCAACAGATCTGGGTTTGATCCATCACTGTTCTTTAGCCCACTCTGCCACCCCAGTTCAGACATGGCCATATGCAAATCAGTTTGACCCTGTGCCTCATGGGGTCAGTCCAGCCCGAACTGCCAAGCCATGCCTTCCCCGGACCGGAAACAAGCTTCCTAGGAAAGGTTTCTGGCATTTCAGCCGTCTTCAGCCAGGCTTGCTTGAATCCAGTGGCAAAGTGAGCAAGGGACTCACGTCTGAGCATACCCTGCCAATTTATGGCGAACAAAGCGGTACAAAAGATGGACGGAGCATCATAACCAATCAAACACTCACACCCAGTCAACAGATCTGGGTTTGATCCATCACCGTTCTTTAGCCCACTCTGCCACCCCAGTTCAGACATGGCCATATGCAAATGAGTCTGACCCTGTGCCTCATGGGAACAGTCCAGCCCAAACTGCCAAGCCATGCATTCCCTGGACCAGAAAAACGCTTCCTAGGATTTGCTTGAATCCAGTGGCAAAGTGAGCAAGGGACTTACGTCTGAGCATACCCTGCCAACTTATGGCGAACAAAGTGGTACAAAAGGGGGTGGTGATGGACGGAGCATCAAAACCAATCAAACACTCACACCCAGTCAACAGATCTGGGTTTGATCCATCACTGTTCTTTAGCCCACTCTGCCACCCCAGTTCAGACATTGCCATATGCAAATCAGTCTGACCCTGTGCCTCATGGGAACAGTCCAGCCCGAACTGCCAAGCCATGCCTTCCCCGGACCGGAATCAAGCTTCCTAGGACCCCTTTCTGGCATTTCAGCTGTCTTCAGCCAGGCTTGCTTGAATCCAGTGGTAAAGTGAGCAAGGGACTCACGTCTGAGCATACCCTGCCAACTTATAGCGAACAAAGCGGTACAAAAGGGGTTGTGATGGACGGAGCATCAGAACCAATCAAACACTCACACCCAGTCAACAGATCTGGGTTTGATCCATCACCGTTCTTTAGCCCACTCTGCCACCCCAGTTCAGACATGGCCATATGCAAATCAGTCTGACCCTGTGCCTCATGGGAACAGTCCAGCTTAAACTGCCAAGCCATGCCTTCCCTGGACCAGAAACACGCTTCCTAGGATCGGTTTCTGGCATTTCAGCCGTCTTCAGCCAGGCTTGCTTGAATCCAGTGGCAAAGTGAGCAAGGGACTCACGTCTGAGCATACCCTGCCAACTTTGATCCATCACCGTTCTTTAGCCCACTCTGCCACCCCAGTTCAGACATGGCCATATGCAAATCAGTCTGACCCTGTGCCTCATGGGAACAGTCCAGCCCGAACTGCCAAGCCATGCCTTCCCCAGACCGGAACAAGCTTCCTAGGACCGGTTTCTGGCATTTCAGCAGTCTTCAGCCAGGCTTGATTGAATCCAGTGGCAAAGTGAGCAAGGGACTCACATCTGAGCATACCCTGCCATCTTATGGGGAACAAAACAGTACAAAAGGGGGTGGTGATGGACGGAGCATCAGAACCAATCAAACACTCACACCCAGTCAACAGATCTGGGTTTGATCCATCACTGTTCTTTAGCCCACTCTGCCACCCCAGTTCAGACATGGCCATATGCAAATCAGTCTGACCCTGTGCCTCATGGGGTCAGTCCAGCCCGAACTGCCAAGCCATGCCTTCCCCGGACCGGAAACAAGCTTCCTAGGACCGGTTTCTGGCATTTCAGCCGTCTTCAGCCAGGCTTGCTTGAATCCAGTGGCAAAGTGAGCAAGGAACTCACGTCTGAGCATACCCTGCCAACTTATGGCGAACTAAGCGGAAGAAAAGGGGGTGGTGATGGACGGAGCATCAGAACCAATGAAACACTCACACCCAGTCAACAGATCTGGGTTTGATCCATCACCGTTCTTTAGCCCAATCTGCCACCCCAGTTCAGACATGGCCATATGCAAATCAGTCTGACCCTGTGCCTCATGGGAACACTCCAGCCCGAACTGCGAAGCCATACCTTCCCCGGACCGGAAACAAGCTTCCTAGGACCGGTTTCTGGCATTTCAGCCGTCTTCAGCCAGGCTTGCTTGAATCCAGTGGCAAAGTGAGCAAGGGACTCACGTCTGAGCATACCCTGCCAACTTATGGCGAACAAAGCGGTACAAAAGGGGGTGGTGATGGACGGCGCATCAGAACCAATCAAACACTCACAGCCAGTCAACAGATCTGGGTTTGATCCATCACCGTTCTTTAGCCCACTCTGCCACCTCAGTTCAGACATGGCCATATGCAAATCAGTCTGACCGTGTGCCTCATGGGAACAGTCCAGCCCGAACTGCCAATCCATGCCTTCCCCGGACCGGAAACAAGCTTCCTAGGACCGGTTTCTGGCATTTCAGCCGTCTTCAGCCAGGCTTGCTTGAATCCAGTGGCAAAGTGAGCAAGGGACTCACGTCTGAGCATACCCTGCCAAATTATGGCGAACAAAGCGGTACAAAAGATGGACGGAGCATCAGAACCAATCAAACACTCACACCCAGTCAACAGATCTGGGTTTGATCCATCACCGTTCTTTAGCCCACTCTACCACCCCAGTTCAGACATGGCCATATGCAAATCAGTCTGACCCTGTGCCTCATGGGAACAGTCCAGCCCGAACTGCCAAGCCATGCTTTCCCCAGACCGGAAACAAGCTTCCTAGGACTGGTTTCTGGCATTTCAGCCGTCTTCAGCCAGGCTTGCTTGAATCCAGTGGCAAAGTGAGCAAGGGACTCACGTCTGAGCATACCCTGCCAACTTATCGCGAACAAAGCGGTACAAAAGGGGGTGGTGATGGATGGAGCATCAGAACCAATCAAACACTCACACCCAGTCAACAGATCTGGGTTTGATCCATCACCGTTCTTTAGCCCACTCTGCCACCTCAGTTCAGACATGGCCATATACAAATCAGTCTGACCCTGTGCCTCATGGGAACAGTCCAGCCCGAACTGCCAAGCCATGCCTTCCCCGGACCGGAAACAAGCTTCCTAGGACCGGTTTCTGGCATTTCAGCCGTCTTTAGACAGGCTTGCTTGAATCCTGTGGCAAAATGAGCAAGGGACTCACGTCTGAGCATACCCTGCCAACTTATGGCGAACAAAGCGGTACAAAAGGGGGTGGTGATGGACGGAGCATCAGAACCAATCAAACACTCACACCCAGTCAACAGATCTGGGTTTGATCCATCACCGTTCTTTAGCCCACTCTGCCACCCCAGTTCAGACATGGCCATATGCAAGTCAGTCTGACCCTGTGCCTCATGGGAACAGTCCAGCCCGAACTGCCAAGCCATGCCTTCCCCGGACCGGAAACAAGCTTCCTAGGACCGGTTTCTGGCATTTCAGCCGTCTTCAGCCAGGCTTGCTTGAATCCAGTGGCAAAGTGAGCAAGGGACTCACGTCTGAGCATACCCTGCCAATTTATGGCGAACAAAGCGGTACAAAAGGGGGTGGTGATGGACAGAGCATCAGAACCAATCAAACACTCACACCCAGTCAACAGATCTGGGTTTGATCCATCACCGTTCTTTAGCCCACTCTGCCACCCCAGTTCAGACATGGCCATATGCAAATCAGTCTGACCCTGTGCCTCATGGGAACAGTCCAGCCCGAACTGCCAAGCCATGCCTTCCCCGGACCGGAAACAAGCTTCCTAGGACCCCTTTCTGGCATTTCAGCTGTCTTCAGCCAGGCTTGCTTGAATCCAGTGGTAAAGTGAGCAAGGGACTCACGTCTGAGCATACCCTGCCAACTTATAGTGAACAAAGCGGTACAAAAGGGGTTGTGATGGACGGAGCATCAGAACCAATCAAACACTCACACCCAGTCAACAGATCTGGGTTTGATCCATCACCGTTCTTTAGCCCACTCTGCCACCCCAGTTCAGACATGGCCATATGCAAATCAGTCTGACCCTGTGCCTCATGGGAACAGTCCAGCTTAAACTGCCAAGCCATGCCTTCCCTGGACCAGAAACACGCTTCCTAGGATCGGTTTCTGGCATTTCAGCCGTCTTCAGCCAGGCTTGCTTGAATCCAGTGGCAAAGTGAGCAAGGGACTCACGTCTGAGCATACCCTGCCAACTTTGATCCATCACCGTTCTTTAGCCCACTCTGCCACCCCAGTTCAGACATGGCCATATGCAAATCAGTCTGACCCTGTGCCTCATGGGAACAGTCCAGCCCGAACTGCCAAGCCATGCCTTCCCCAGACCGGAACAAGCTTCCTAGGACCGGTTTCTGGCATTTCAGCAGTCTTCAGCCAGGCTTGATTGAATCCAGTGGCAAAGTGAGCAAGGGACTCACATCTGAGCATACCCTGCCATCTTATGGGGAACAAAACAGTACAAAAGGGGGTGGTGATGGACGGAGCATCAGAACCAATCAAACACTCACACCCAGTCAACAGATCTGGGTTTGATCCATCACTGTTCTTTAGCCCACTCTGCCACCCCAGTTCAGACATGGCCATATGCAAATCAGTCTGACCCTGTGCCTCATGGGGTCAGTCCAGCCCGAACTGCCAAGCCATGCCTTCCCCGGACCGGAAACAAGCTTCCTAGGACCGGTTTCTGGCATTTCAGCCGTCTTCAGCCAGGCTTGCTTGAATCCAGTGGCAAAGTGAGCAAGGAACTCACGTCTGAGCATACCCTGCCAACTTATGGCGAACTAAGCGGAAGAAAAGGGGGTGGTGATGGACGGAGCATCAGAACCAATGAAACACTCACACCCAGTCAACAGATCTGGGTTTGATCCATCACCGTTCTTTAGCCCAATCTGCCACCCCAGTTCAGACATGGCCATATGCAAATCAGTCTGACCCTGTGCCTCATGGGAACACTCCAGCCCGAACTGCGAAGCCATACCTTCCCCGGACCAGAAACAAGCTTCCTAGGACCGGTTTCTGGCATTTCAGCCGTCTTCAGCCAGGCTTGCTTGAATCCAGTGGCAAAGTGAGCAAGGGACTCACGTCTGAGCATACCCTGCCAAATTATGGCGAACAAAGCGGTACAAAAGATGGACGGAGCATCAGAACCAATCAAACACTCACACCCAGTCAACAGATCTGGGTTTGATCCATCACCGTTCTTTAGCCCACTCTACCACCCCAGTTCAGACATGGCCATATGCAAATCAGTCTGACCCTGTGCCTCATGGGAACAGTCCAGCCCGAACTGCCAAGCCATGCCTTCCCCAGACCGGAAACAAGCTTCCTAGGACTGGTTTCTGGCATTTCAGCCGTCTTCAGCCAGGCTTGCTTGAATCCAGTGGCAAAGTGAGCAAGGGACTCACGTCTGAGCATACCCTGCCAACTTATCGCGAACAAAGCGGTACAAAAGGGGGTGGTGATGGATGGAGCATCAGAACCAATCAAACACTCACACCCAGTCAACAGATCTGGGTTTGATCCATCACCGTTCTTTAGCCCACTCTGCCACCTCAGTTCAGACATGGCCATATACAAATCAGTCTGACCCTGTGCCTCATGGGAACAGTCCAGCCCGAACTGCCAAGCCATGCCTTCCCCGGACCGGAAACAAGCTTCCTAGGACCGGTTTCTGGCATTTCAGCCGTCTTCAGACAGGCTTGCTTGAATCCAGTGGCAAAATGAGCAAGGGACTCACGTCTGAGCATACCCTGCCAACTTATGGCGAACAAAGCGGTACAAAAGGGGGTGGTGATGGACGGAGCATCAGAACCAATCAAACACTCACACCCAGTCAACAGATCTGGGTTTGATCCATCACCGTTCTTTAGCCCACTCTGCCACCCCAGTTCAGACATGGCCATATGCAAGTCAGTCTGACCCTGTGCCTCATGGGAACAGTCCAGCCCGAACTGCCAAGCCATGCCTTCCCCGGACCGGAAACAAGCTTCCTACGACCGGTTTCTGGCATTTCAGCCGTCTTCAGCCAGGCTTGCTTGAATCCAGTGGCAAAGTGAGCAAGGGACTCACGTCTGAGCATACCCTGCCAATTTATGGCGAACAAAGCGGTACAAAAGGGGGTGGTGATGGACAGAGCATCAGAACCAATCAAACACTCACACCCAGTCAACAGATCTGGGTTTGATCCATCAGCGTTCTTTAGCCCACTCTGCCACCCCAGTTCAGACATGGCCATATGCAAATCAGTCTGACCCTGTGCCTCATGGGAACAGTCCAGCCCGAACTGCCAAGCCATGCCTTCCCCGGACCGGAAACAAGCTTCCTAGGACCCCTTTCTGGCATTTCAGCTGTCTTCAGCCAGGCTTGCTTGAATCCAGTGGTAAAGTGAGCAAGGGACTCACGTCTGAGCATACCCTGCCAACTTATAGTGAACAAAGCGGTACAAAAGGGGTTGTGATGGACGGAGCATCAGAACCAATCAAACACTCACACCCAGTCAACAGATCTGGGTTTGATCCATCACCGTTCTTTAGCCCACTCTGCCACCCCAGTTCAGACATGGCCATATGCAAATCAGTCTGACCCTGTGCCTCATGGGAACAGTCCAGCTTAAACTGCCAAGCCATGCCTTCCCTGGACCAGAAACACGCTTCCTAGGATCGGTTTCTGGCATTTCAGCCGTCTTCAGCCAGGCTTGCTTGAATCCAGTGGCAAAGTGAGCAAGGGACTCACGTCTGAGCATACCCTGCCAACTTTGATCCATCACCGTTCTTTAGCCCACTCTGCCACCCCAGTTCAGACATGGCCATATGCAAATCAGTCTGACCCTGTGCCTCATGGGAACAGTCCAGCCCGAACTGCCAAGCCATGCCTTCCCCAGACCGGAACAAGCTTCCTAGGACCGGTTTCTGGCATTTCAGCAGTCTTCAGCCAGGCTTGATTGAATCCAGTGGCAAAGTGAGCAAGGGACTCACATCTGAGCATACCCTGCCATCTTATGGGGAACAAAACAGTACAAAAGGGGGTGGTGATGGACGGAGCATCAGAACCAATCAAACACTCACACCCAGTCAACAGATCTGGGTTTGATCCATCACTGTTCTTTAGCCCACTCTGCCACCCCAGTTCAGACATGGCCATATGCAAATCAGTCTGACCCTGTGCCTCATGGGGTCAGTCCAGCCCGAACTGCCAAGCCATGCCTTCCCCGGACCGGAAACAAGCTTCCTAGGACCGGTTTCTGGCATTTCAGCCGTCTTCAGCCAGGCTTGCTTGAATCCAGTGGCAAAGTGAGCAAGGAACTCACGTCTGAGCATACCCTGCCAACTTATGGCGAACTAAGCGGAAGAAAAGGGGGTGGTGATGGACGGAGCATCAGAACCAATGAAACACTCACACCCAGTCAACAGATCTGGGTTTGATCCATCACCGTTCTTTAGCCCAATCTGCCACCCCAGTTCAGACATCGCCATATGCAAATCAGTCTGACCCTGTGCCTCATGGGAACACTCCAGCCCGAACTGCGAAGCCATACCTTCCCCGGACCGGAAACAAGCTTCCTAGGACCGGTTTCTGGCATTTCAGCCGTCTTCAGCCAGGCTTGCTTGAATCCAGTGGCAAAGTGAGCAAGGGACTCACGTCTGAGCATACCCTGCCAACTTATGGCGAACAAAGCGGTACAAAAGGGGGTGGTGATGGACGGCGCATCAGAACCAATCAAACACTCACAGCCAGTCAACAGATCTGGGTTTGATCCATCTCCGTTCTTTAGCCCACTCTGCCACCTCAGTTCAGACATGGCCATATGCAAATCAGTCTGACCCTGTGCCTCATGGGAACAGTCCAGCCCGAACTGCCAATCCATGCCTTCCCCGGACCGGAAACAAGCTTCCTAGGACCGGTTTCTGGCATTTCAGCCGTCTTCAGCCAGGCTTGCTTGAATCCAGTGGCAAAGTGAGCAAGGGACTCACGTCTGAGCATACCCTGCCAAATTATGGCGAACAAAGCGGTACAAAAGATGGACGGAGCATCAGAACCAATCAAACACTCACACCCAGTCAACAGATCTGGGTTTGATCCATCACCGTTCTTTAGCCCACTCTACCACCCCAGTTCAGACATGGCCATATGCAAATCAGTCTGACCCTGTGCCTCATGGGAACAGTCCAGCCCGAACTGCCTAGCCATGCCTTCCCCAGACCGGAAACAAGCTTCCTAGGACTGGTTTCTGGCATTTCAGCCGTCTTCAGCCAGGATTGCTTGAATCCAGTGGCAAAGTGAGCAAGGGACTCACGTCTGAGCATACCCTGCCAACTTATCGCGAACAAAGCGGTACAAAAGGGGGTGGTGATGGACGGAGCATCAGAACCAATCAAACACTCACACCCAGTCAACAGATCTGGGTTTGATCCATCACCGTTCTTTAGCCCACTCTGCCACCTCAGTTCAGACATGGCCATATACAAATCAGTCTGACCCTGTGCCTCATGGGAACAGTCCAGCCCGAACTGCCAAGCCATGCCTTCCCCGGACCGGAAACAAGCTTCCTAGGACCGGTTTCTGGCATTTCAGCCGTCTTCAGACAGGCTTGCTTGAATCCAGTGGCAAAATGAGCAAGGGACTCACGTCTGAGCATACCCTGCCAACTTATGGCGAACAAAGCGGTACAAAAGGGGGTGGTGATGGACGGAGCATCAGAACCAATCAAACACTCACACCCAGTCAACAGATCTGGGTTTGATCCATCACCGTTCTTTAGCCCACTCTGCCACCCCAGTTCAGACATGGCCATATGCAAGTCAGTCTGACCCTGTGCCTCATGGGAACAGTCCAGCCCGAACTGCCAAGCCATGCCTTCCCCGGACCGGAAACAAGCTTCCTAGGACCGGTTTCTGGCATTTCGGCCGTCTTCAGCCAGGCTTGCTTGAATCCAGTGGCAAAGTGAGCAAGGGACTCACGTCTGAGCATACCCTGCCAATTTATGGCGAACAAAGCGGTACAAAAGGGGGTGGTGATGGACAGAGCATCAGAACCAATCAAACACTCACACCCAGTCAACAGATCTGGGTTTGATCCATCACCGTTCTTTAGCCCACTCTGCCACCCCAGTTCAGACATGGCCATATGCAAATCAGTCTGACCCTGTGCCTCATGGGAACAGTCCAGCCCGAACTGCCAAGCCATGCCTTCCCCGGACCGGAAACAAGCTTCCTAGGACCGGATTCTGGCATTTCAGTCGTCTTCAGCCAGGCTTGCTTGAGTCCAGTGGCAAAGTGAGCAAGGGACTCACGTCTGAGCATACCCTGCCAACTTATGGCGAACAAAGCGGTACAAAAGATGGACGGAGCATCAGAACCAATCAAACACTCACACCCAGTCAACAGATCTGGGTTTGATCCATCACCGTTCTTTAGCCCACTCTGCCACCCCAGTTCAGACATGGCCATATGCAAATCAGTCTGACCCTGTGCCTCATGGGAACAGTCCAGCCCAAACTGCCAAGCCATGCCTTCCCTGGACCAGAAACACGCTTCCTAGGATCGGTTTCTGGCATTTCAGCCGTCTTCTGCCAGGCTTGCTTGAATCCAGTGGCAAAGTGAGCAAGGGACTCACGTCTGAGCATACCCTGCCAACTTATGGCGAACAAAGTGGTACAAAAGGGGGTGGTGATGGACGGAGCATCAGAACCAATCAATCAAACACTCACACCCAGTCAACAGATCTGGGTTTGATCCATCACTGTTCTTTAGCCCACTCTGCCACCCCAGTTCAGACATTGCCATATGCAAATCAGTCTGACCCTGTGCCTCATGGGAACAGTCCAGCCCGAACTGCCAAGCCATGCCTTCCCCGGACCGGAAACAAGCTTCCTAGGACCCCTTTCTGGCATTTCAGCTGTCTTCAGCCAGGCTTGCTTGAATCCAGTGGTAAAGTGGGCAAGGGACTCACGTCTGAGCATACCCTGCCAACTTATGGCGAACAAAGTGGTACAAAAGGGGGTGGTGATGGACGGAGCATCAGAACCAATCAAACACTCACACCCAGTCAACAGATCTGGGTTTGATCCATCACTGTTCTTTAGCCCACTCTGCCACCCCAGTTCAGACATCGCCATATGCAAATCAGTCTGACCCTGTGCCTCATGGGAACAGTCCAGCCCGAACTGCCAAACCATGCCTTCCCCGGACCAGAAACAAGCTTCCTAGGACCGGTTTCTGGCATTTCAGCCGTCTTCAGCCAGGCTTGCTTGAATCCAATGGCAAAGTGAGCAAGGAACTCACGTCTGAGCATACCCTGCCAACTTATGGCGAACTAAGCGGTAGAAAAGGGGGTGGTGATGGACGGAGCATCAGAACCAATGAAACACTCACACCCAGTCAACAGATCTGGGTTTGATCCATCACCGTTCTTTAGCCCACTCTGCCACCCCAGTTCAGACATGGCCATATGCAAATCAGTATGACCCTGTGCCTCATGGGAACACTCCAGCCCGAACTGCCAAGCCATGCCTTCCCTGGAGCGGAAAGAAGCTTCCTAGGACCGGTTTCTGGTATTTCAGCCGTCTTCAGCCAGGCTTGCTTGAATCCAGTGGTAAAGTGAGCAAAGAACTCACGTCTGAGCATACCCTGCCAACTTATGGCGAACAAAGCGGTACAAAAGGGGGTGGTAATGGACGGAGCATCAGAACCAATCAAACACTCACACCCAGTCAACAGATCTGGGTTTGATCCATCACTGTTCTTTAGCCCACTCTGCCACCCCAGTTCAGACATTGCCATATGCAAATCAGTCTGACCCTGTGCCTCATGGGAACAGTCCAGCCCGAATTGCCAAGCCATGCGTTCCCCGGACCGGAAAAAAGCTTCCTAGGACCGGTTTCTGGCATTTCAGCAGTCTTCAGCCAGGCTTGCTTGAATCCAATGGCAAAGTGAGCAAGGAACTCACGTCTGAGCATACCCTGCCAACTTATGGCGAACAAAGCGGTACAAAAGATGGACGGAGCATCAGAACCAATCAAACACTCACACCCAGTCAACAGATCTGGGTTTGATCCATCACCGTTCTTTAGCCCACTCTGCCACCCCAGTTCAGACATGGCCATATGCAAATCAGTCTGACCCTGTGCCTCATGGGAACAGTCCAGCCCAAACTGCCAAGCCATGACTTCCCTGGAGCGGAAAGAAGCTTCCTAGGACCGGTTTCTGGCATTTCAGCCGTCTTCAGCCAGGCTTGCTTGAATCCAGTGGTAAAGTGAGCAAAGAACTCACGTCTGAGCATACCCTGCCAGCTTTGATCCATCACCGTTCTTTAGCCCACTCTGCCACCCCAGTTCAGACATGGCCATATGCAAATCAGTCTGACCCTGTGCCTCATGGGAACAGTCCAGCCCGAACTGCCAAGCCATGCCTTCCCCGGACCGGAACAAGCTTCCTAGGACCGGTTTCTGGCATTTCAGCAGTCTTCAGCCAGGCTTGATTGAATCCAGTGGCAAAGTGAGCAAGGGACTCACATCTGAGCATACCCTGCCATCTTATGGGGAACAAAACAGTACAAAAGGGGGTGGTGATGGACGGAGCATCAGAACCAATCAAACACTCACACCCAGTCAACAGATCTGGGTTTGATCCATCGCTGTTCTTTAGCCCACTCTGCCACCCCAGTTCAGACATGGCCATATGCAAATCAGTCTGACCCTGTGCCTCATGGGGTCAGTCCAGCCCGAACTGCCAAGCCATGCCTTCCCCGGACCGGAAACAAGCTTCCTAGGACCGGTTTCTGGCATTTCAGCCGTCTTCAGCCAGGCTTGCTTGAATCCAGTGGCAAAGTGAGCAAGGAACTCACGTCTGAGCATACCCTGCCAACTTATGGCGAACTAAGCGGAAGAAAAGGGGGTGGTGATGGACGGAGCATCAGAACCAATGAAACACTCACACCCAGTCAACAGATCTGGGTTTGATCCATCACCGTTCTTTAGCCCAATCTGCCACCCCAGTTCAGACATGGCCATATGCAAATCAGTCTGACCCTGTGCCTCATGGGAACACTCCAGCCCGAACTGCGAAGCCATACCTTCCCCGGACCAGAAACAAGCTTCCTAGGACCGGTTTCTGGCATTTCAGCCGTCTTCAGCCAGGCTTGCTTGAATCCAGTGGCAAAGTGAGCAAGGGACTCACGTCTGAGCATACCCTGCCAAATTATGGCGAACAAAGCGGTACAAAAGATGGACGGAGCATCAGAACCAATCAAACACTCACACCCAGTCAACAGATCTGGGTTTGATCCATCACCGTTCTTTAGCCCACTCTACCACCCCAGTTCAGACATGGCCATATGCAAATCAGTCTGACCCTGTGCCTCATGGGAACAGTCCAGCCCGAACTGCCAAGCCATGCCTTCCCCAGACCGGAAACAAGCTTCCTAGGACTGGTTTCTGGCATTTCAGCCGTCTTCAGCCAGGCTTGCTTGAATCCAGTGGCAAAGTGAGCAAGGGACTCACGTCTGAGCATACCCTGCCAACTTATCGCGAACAAAGCGGTACAAAAGGGGGTGGTGATGGATGGAGCATCAGAACCAATCAAACACTCACACCCAGTCAACAGATCTGGGTTTGATCCATCACCGTTCTTTAGCCCACTCTGCCACCTCAGTTCAGACATGGCCATATACAAATCAGTCTGACCCTGTGCCTCATGGGAACAGTCCAGCCCGAACTGCCAAGCCATGCCTTCCCCGGACCGGAAACAAGCTTCCTAGGACCGGTTTCTGGCATTTCAGCCGTCTTCAGACAGGCTTGCTTGAATCCAGTGGCAAAATGAGCAAGGGACTCACGTCTGAGCATACCCTGCCAACTTATGGCGAACAAAGCGGTACAAAAGGGGGTGGTGATGGACGGAGCATCAGAACCAATCAAACACTCACACCCAGTCAACAGATCTGGGTTTGATCCATCACCGTTCTTTAGCCCACTCTGCCACCCCAGTTCAGACATGGCCATATGCAAGTCAGTCTGACCCTGTGCCTCATGGGAACAGTCCAGCCCGAACTGCCAAGCCATGCCTTCCCCGGACCGGAAACAAGCTTCCTACGACCGGTTTCTGGCATTTCAGCCGTCTTCAGCCAGGCTTGCTTGAATCCAGTGGCAAAGTGAGCAAGGGACTCACGTCTGAGCATACCCTGCCAATTTATGGCGAACAAAGCGGTACAAAAGGGGGTGGTGATGGACAGAGCATCAGAACCAATCAAACACTCACACCCAGTCAACAGATCTGGGTTTGATCCATCAGCGTTCTTTAGCCCACTCTGCCACCCCAGTTCAGACATGGCCATATGCAAATCAGTCTGACCCTGTGCCTCATGGGAACAGTCCAGCCCGAACTGCCAAGCCATGCCTTCCCCGGACCGGAAACAAGCTTCCTAGGACCCCTTTCTGGCATTTCAGCTGTCTTCAGCCAGGCTTGCTTGAATCCAGTGGTAAAGTGAGCAAGGGACTCACGTCTGAGCATACCCTGCCAACTTATAGTGAACAAAGCGGTACAAAAGGGGTTGTGATGGACGGAGCATCAGAACCAATCAAACACTCACACCCAGTCAACAGATCTGGGTTTGATCCATCACCGTTCTTTAGCCCACTCTGCCACCCCAGTTCAGACATGGCCATATGCAAATCAGTCTGACCCTGTGCCTCATGGGAACAGTCCAGCTTAAACTGCCAAGCCATGCCTTCCCTGGACCAGAAACACGCTTCCTAGGATCGGTTTCTGGCATTTCAGCCGTCTTCAGCCAGGCTTGCTTGAATCCAGTGGCAAAGTGAGCAAGGGACTCACGTCTGAGCATACCCTGCCAACTTTGATCCATCACCGTTCTTTAGCCCACTCTGCCACCCCAGTTCAGACATGGCCATATGCAAATCAGTCTGACCCTGTGCCTCATGGGAACAGTCCAGCCCGAACTGCCAAGCCATGCCTTCCCCAGACCGGAACAAGCTTCCTAGGACCGGTTTCTGGCATTTCAGCAGTCTTCAGCCAGGCTTGATTGAATCCAGTGGCAAAGTGAGCAAGGGACTCACATCTGAGCATACCCTGCCATCTTATGGGGAACAAAACAGTACAAAAGGGGGTGGTGATGGACGGAGCATCAGAACCAATCAAACACTCACACCCAGTCAACAGATCTGGGTTTGATCCATCACTGTTCTTTAGCCCACTCTGCCACCCCAGTTCAGACATGGCCATATGCAAATCAGTCTGACCCTGTGCCTCATGGGGTCAGTCCAGCCCGAACTGCCAAGCCATGCCTTCCCCGGACCGGAAACAAGCTTCCTAGGACCGGTTTCTGGCATTTCAGCCGTCTTCAGCCAGGCTTGCTTGAATCCAGTGGCAAAGTGAGCAAGGAACTCACGTCTGAGCATACCCTGCCAACTTATGGCGAACTAAGCGGAAGAAAAGGGGGTGGTGATGGACGGAGCATCAGAACCAATGAAACACTCACACCCAGTCAACAGATCTGGGTTTGATCCATCACCGTTCTTTAGCCCAATCTGCCACCCCAGTTCAGACATCGCCATATGCAAATCAGTCTGACCCTGTGCCTCATGGGAACACTCCAGCCCGAACTGCGAAGCCATACCTTCCCCGGACCGGAAACAAGCTTCCTAGGACCGGTTTCTGGCATTTCAGCCGTCTTCAGCCAGGCTTGCTTGAATCCAGTGGCAAAGTGAGCAAGGGACTCACGTCTGAGCATACCCTGCCAACTTATGGCGAACAAAGCGGTACAAAAGGGGGTGGTGATGGACGGCGCATCAGAACCAATCAAACACTCACAGCCAGTCAACAGATCTGGGTTTGATCCATCTCCGTTCTTTAGCCCACTCTGCCACCTCAGTTCAGACATGGCCATATGCAAATCAGTCTGACCCTGTGCCTCATGGGAACAGTCCAGCCCGAACTGCCAATCCATGCCTTCCCCGGACCGGAAACAAGCTTCCTAGGACCGGTTTCTGGCATTTCAGCCGTCTTCAGCCAGGCTTGCTTGAATCCAGTGGCAAAGTGAGCAAGGGACTCACGTCTGAGCATACCCTGCCAAATTATGGCGAACAAAGCGGTACAAAAGATGGACGGAGCATCAGAACCAATCAAACACTCACACCCAGTCAACAGATCTGGGTTTGATCCATCACCGTTCTTTAGCCCACTCTACCACCCCAGTTCAGACATGGCCATATGCAAATCAGTCTGACCCTGTGCCTCATGGGAACAGTCCAGCCCGAACTGCCTAGCCATGCCTTCCCCAGACCGGAAACAAGCTTCCTAGGACTGGTTTCTGGCATTTCAGCCGTCTTCAGCCAGGATTGCTTGAATCCAGTGGCAAAGTGAGCAAGGGACTCACGTCTGAGCATACCCTGCCAACTTATCGCGAACAAAGCGGTACAAAAGGGGGTGGTGATGGACGGAGCATCAGAACCAATCAAACACTCACACCCAGTCAACAGATCTGGGTTTGATCCATCACCGTTCTTTAGCCCACTCTGCCACCTCAGTTCAGACATGGCCATATACAAATCAGTCTGACCCTGTGCCTCATGGGAACAGTCCAGCCCGAACTGCCAAGCCATGCCTTCCCCGGACCGGAAACAAGCTTCCTAGGACCGGTTTCTGGCATTTCAGCCGTCTTCAGACAGGCTTGCTTGAATCCAGTGGCAAAATGAGCAAGGGACTCACGTCTGAGCATACCCTGCCAACTTATGGCGAACAAAGCGGTACAAAAGGGGGTGGTGATGGACGGAGCATCAGAACCAATCAAACACTCACACCCAGTCAACAGATCTGGGTTTGATCCATCACCGTTCTTTAGCCCACTCTGCCACCCCAGTTCAGACATGGCCATATGCAAGTCAGTCTGACCCTGTGCCTCATGGGAACAGTCCAGCCCGAACTGCCAAGCCATGCCTTCCCCGGACCGGAAACAAGCTTCCTAGGACCGGTTTCTGGCATTTCAGCCGTCTTCAGCCAGGCTTGCTTGAATCCAGTGGCAAAGTGAGCAAGGGACTCACGTCTGAGCATACCCTGCCAATTTATGGCGAACAAAGCGGTACAAAAGGGGGTGGTGATGGACAGAGCATCAGAACCAATCAAACACTCACACCCAGTCAACAGATCTGGGTTTGATCCATCACCGTTCTTTAGCCCACTCTGCCACCCCAGTTCAGACATGGCCATATGCAAATCAGTCTGACCCTGTGCCTCATGGGAACAGTCCAGCCCGAACTGCCAAGCCATGCCTTCCCCGGACCGGAAACAAGCTTCCTAGGACCGGATTCTGGCATTTCAGTCGTCTTCAGCCAGGCTTGCTTGAGTCCAGTGGCAAAGTGAGCAAGGGACTCACGTCTGAGCATACCCTGCCAACTTATGGCGAACAAAGCGGTACAAAAGATGGACGGAGCATCAGAACCAATCAAACACTCACACCCAGTCAACAGATCTGGGTTTGATCCATCACCGTTCTTTAGCCCACTCTGCCACCCCAGTTCAGACATGGCCATATGCAAATCAGTCTGACCCTGTGCCTCATGGGAACAGTCCAGCCCAAACTGCCAAGCCATGCCTTCCCTGGACCAGAAACACGCTTCCTAGGATCGGTTTCTGGCATTTCAGCCGTCTTCTGCCAGGCTTGCTTGAATCCAGTGGCAAAGTGAGCAAGGGACTCACGTCTGAGCATACCCTGCCAACTTATGGCGAACAAAGTGGTACAAAAGGGGGTGGTGATGGACGGAGCATCAGAACCAATCAATCAAACACTCACACCCAGTCAACAGATCTGGGTTTGATCCATCACTGTTCTTTAGCCCACTCTGCCACCCCAGTTCAGACATTGCCATATGCAAATCAGTCTGACCCTGTGCCTCATGGGAACAGTCCAGCCCGAACTGCCAAGCCATGCCTTCCCCGGACCGGAAACAAGCTTCCTAGGACCCCTTTCTGGCATTTCAGCTGTCTTCAGCCAGGCTTGCTTGAATCCAGTGGTAAAGTGGGCAAGGGACTCACGTCTGAGCATACCCTGCCAACTTATGGCGAACAAAGTGGTACAAAAGGGGGTGGTGATGGACGGAGCATCAGAACCAATCAAACACTCACACCCAGTCAACAGATCTGGGTTTGATCCATCACTGTTCTTTAGCCCACTCTGCCACCCCAGTTCAGACATCGCCATATGCAAATCAGTCTGACCCTGTGCCTCATGGGAACAGTCCAGCCCGAACTGCCAAACCATGCCTTCCCCGGACCAGAAACAAGCTTCCTAGGACCGGTTTCTGGCATTTCAGCCGTCTTCAGCCAGGCTTGCTTGAATCCAATGGCAAAGTGAGCAAGGAACTCACGTCTGAGCATACCCTGCCAACTTATGGCGAACTAAGCGGTAGAAAAGGGGGTGGTGATGGACGGAGCATCAGAACCAATGAAACACTCACACCCAGTCAACAGATCTGGGTTTGATCCATCACCGTTCTTTAGCCCACTCTGCCACCCCAGTTCAGACATGGCCCTATGCAAATCAATATGACCCTGTGCCTCATGGGAACACTCCAGCCCGAACTGCCAAGCCATGCCTTCCCTGGAGCGGAAAGAAGCTTCCTAGGACCGGTTTCTGGTATTTCAGCCGTCTTCAGCCAGGCTTGCTTGAATCCAGTGGTAAAGTGAGCAAAGAACTCACGTCTGAGCATACCCTGCCAACTTATGGCGAACAAAGCGGTACAAAAGGGGGTGGTAATGGACGGAGCATCAGAACCAATCAAACACTCACACCCAGTCAACAGATCTGGGTTTGATCCATCACTGTTCTTTAGCCCACTCTGCCACCCCAGTTCAGACATTGCCATATGCAAATCAGTCTGACCCTGTGCCTCATGGGAACAGTCCAGCCCGAATTGCCAAGCCATGCGTTCCCCGGACCGGAAAAAAGCTTCCTAGGACCGGTTTCTGGCATTTCAGCAGTCTTCAGCCAGGCTTGCTTGAATCCAATGGCAAAGTGAGCAAGGAACTCACGTCTGAGCATACCCTGCCAACTTATGGCGAACAAAGCGGTACAAAAGATGGACGGAGCATCAGAACCAATCAAACACTCACACCCAGTCAACAGATCTGGGTTTGATCCATCACCGTTCTTTAGCCCACTCTGCCACCCCAGTTCAGACATGGCCATATGCAAATCAGTCTGACCCTGTGCCTCATGGGAACAGTCCAGCCCAAACTGCCAAGCCATGACTTCCCTGGAGCGGAAAGAAGCTTCCTAGGACCGGTTTCTGGCATTTCAGCCGTCTTCAGCCAGGCTTGCTTGAATCCAGTGGTAAAGTGAGCAAAGAACTCACGTCTGAGCATACCCTGCCAACTTTGATCCATCACCGTTCTTTAGCCCACTCTGCCACCCCAGTTCAGACATGGCCATATGCAAATCAGTCTGACCCTGTGCCTCATGGGAACAGTCCAGCCCGAACTGCCAAGCCATGCCTTCCCCGGACCGGAACAAGCTTCCTAGGACCGGTTTCTGGCATTTCAGCAGTCTTCAGCCAGGCTTGATTGAATCCAGTGGCAAAGTGAGCAAGGGACTCACATCTGAGCATACCCTGCCATCTTATGGGGAACAAAACAGTACAAAAGGGGGTGGTGATGGACGGAGCATCAGAACCAATCAAACACTCACACCCAGTCAACAGATCTGGGTTTGATCCATCGCTGTTCTTTAGCCCACTCTGCCACCCCAGTTCAGACATGGCCATATACAAATCAGTCTGACCCTGTGCCTCATGGGGTCAGTCCAGCCCGAACTGCCAAGCCATGCCTTCCCCGGACCGGAAACAAGCTTCCTAGGACCGGTTTCTGGCATTTCAGCCGTCTTCAGCCAGGCTTGCTTGAATCCAGTGGTAAAGTGAGCAAAGAACTCACGTCTGAGCATACCCTGCCAACTTATGGCGAACAAAGCGGTACAAAAGATGGACGGAGCATCAGAACCAATCAAACACTCACACCCAGTCAACAGATCTGGGTTTGATCCATCACCGTTCTTTAGCCCACTCTGCCACCCCAGTTCAGACATGGCCATATACAAATCAGTCTGACCCTGTGCCTCATGGGAACAGTCCAGCCCAAACTGCCAAGCCATGCCTTCCCTGGACCAGAAACACGCTTCCTAGGATCGGTTTCTGGCATTTCAGCCGTCTTCTGCCAGGCTTGCTTGAATCCAGTGGCAAAGTGAGCAAGGGACTCACGTCTGAGCATACCCTGCCAACTTATGGCGAACAAAGTGGTACAAAAGGGGGTGGTGATGGACGGAGCATCAGAACCAATCAAACACTCACACCCAGTCAACAGATCTGGGTTTGATCCATCACTGTTCTTTAGCCCACTCTGCCACCCCAGTTCAGACATTGCCATATGCAAATCAGTCTGACCCTGTGCCTCATGGGAACAGTCCAGCCCGAACTGCCAAGCCATGCCTTCCCCGGACCGGAAACAAGCTTCCTAGGACCGGTTTCTGGCATTTCAGCCGTCTTCAGCCAGGCTTGCTTGAATCCAGTGGCAAAGTGAGCAAGGGACTCACGTCTGAGCATACCCTGCCAAATTATGGCGAACAAAGCGGTACAAAAGATGGACGGAGCATCAGAACCAATCAAACACTCACACCCAGTCAACAGATCTGGGTTTGATCCATCACCGTTCTTTAGCCCACTCTACCACCCCAGTTCAGACATGGCCATATGCAAATCAGTCTGACCCTGTGCCTCATGGGAACAGTCCAGCCCGAACTGCCAAGCCATGCCTTCTCCAGACCGGAAACAAGCTTCCTTGGACCGGTTTCTGGCATTCCAGCCGTCTTCAGCCAGGCTTGCTTGAATCCAGTGGGAAAGTGAGCAAGGGACTCACGTCTGAGCATACCCTGCCAACTAATGGCGAACAAAGCGGTACAAAATGGGGTGGTGATGGACGGAGCATCAGAACCAATCAAACACTCATACCCAGTCAACAGATCTGGGTTTGATCCATCACCGTTCTTTAGCCCACTCTGCCACCCCGGTTCAGACATGGCCATATGCAAATCAGTCTGACCCTGTGCCTAATGGGAACAGTCCAGCCCGAACTGCCAAGCCATGCCTTCCCCGGACCGGAAACAAGCTTCCTAGGACCGGTTTCTGGCATTTCAGCCGTCTTCAGCCAGGCTTGCTTGAATCCAGTGGCAAAGTGAGCAAGGGACTCACATCTGAGCATACCCTGCCAACTTATCGCGAACAAAGCGGTACAAAAGGGGGTGGTGATGGACGGAGCATCAGAACCAATCAAACACTCACACCCAGTCAACAGATCTGGGTTTGATCCATCACCGTTCTTTAGCCCACTCTGCCACCCCAGTTCAGACATGGCCATATGCAAATCAGTCTGACCCTGTGCCTCATGGGAACAGTCCAGCCCAAACTGCCAAGCCATGCCTTCCCTGGACCAGAAACACGATTCCTATGATCGGTTTCTGGCATTATAGCCGTCTTCAGCCAGGCTTGCTTGAATCCAGTGGCAAAGTGAGCAAGGGACTCACGTCTGAGCATACCCTGCCAACTTATGGCGAACAAAGTGGTACAAAAGGGGGTGGTGATGGACGGAGCATCAGAACCAATCAAACACTCACACCCAGTCAACAGATCTGGGTTTGATCCATCACTGTTCTTTAGCCCACTCTGCCACCCCAGTTCAGACATTGCCATATGCAAATCAGTCTGACCCTGTGCCTCATGGGAACAGTCCAGCCCGAACTGCCAAGCCATGCCTTCCCCGGACCGGAAACAAGCTTCCTAGGACCCCTTTCTGGCATTTCAGCTGTCTTCAGCCAGGCTTGCTTGAATCCAGTGGTAAAGTGAGCAAGGGACTCACGTCTGAGCATACCCTGCCAACTTATGGCGAACAAAGCGGTACAAAAGGGGTTGGTGATGGACGGAGCATCAGAACCAATCAAACACTCACACCCAGTCAACAGATCTGGGTTTGATCCATCACCGTTCTTTAGCCCACTCTGCCACCCCAGTTCAGACATGGCCATATACAAATCAGTCTGACCCTGTGCCTCATGGGAACAGTCCAGCCCAAACTGCCAAGCCATGCCTTCCCTGGACCAGAAACACGCTTCCTAGGATCGGTTTCTGGCATTTCAGCCGTCTTCTGCCAGGCTTGCTTGAATCCAGTGGCAAAGTGAGCAAGGGACTCACGTCTGAGCATACCCTGCCAACTTATGGCGAACAAAGTGGTACAAAAGGGGGTGGTGATGGACGGAGCATCAGAACCAATCAAACACTCACACCCAGTCAACAGATCTGGGTTTGATCCATCACTGTTCTTTAGCCCACTCTGCCACCCCAGTTCAGACATTGCCATATGCAAATCAGTCTGACCCTGTGCCTCATGGGAACAGTCCAGCCCGAACTGCCAAGCCATGCCTTCCCCGGACCGGAAACAAGCTTCCTAGGACCGGTTTCTGGCATTTCAGCCGTCTTCAGCCAGGCTTGCTTGAATCCAATGGCAAAGTGAGCAAGGAACTCACGTCTGAGCATACCCTGCCAACTTATGGCGAACTAAGCGGTACAAAAGGGGGTGGTAATGGACGGAGCATCAGAACCAATCAAACACTCACACCCTGTCAACAGATCTGGGTTTGATCCATCACTGTTCTTTAGCCCACTCTGCCACCCCAGTTCAGACATTGCCATATGCAAATCAGTCTGACCCTGTGCCTCATGGGAACAGTCCAGCCCGAACTGCCAAGCCATGCCTTCCCCGGACCGGAAACAAGCTTCCTAGGACCGGTTTCTGGCATTTCAGCCGTCTTCAGCCAGGCTTGCTTGAATCCAGTGGCAAAGTGAGCAAGGGACTCACGTCTGAGCATACCCTGCCAAATTATGGCGAACAAAGCGGTACAAAAGATGGACGGAGCATCAGAACCAATCAAACACTCACACCCAGTCAACAGATCTGGGTTTGATCCATCACCGTTCTTTAGCCCACTCTACCACCCCAGTTCAGACATGGCCATATGCAAATCAGTCTGACCCTGTGCCTCATGGGAACAGTCCAGCCCGAACTGCCAAGCCATGCCTTCCCCAGACCGGAAACAAGCTTCCTTGGACCGGTTTCTGGCATTTCAGCCGTCTTCAGCCAGGCTTGCTTGAATCCAGTGGGAAAGTGAGCAAGGGACTCACGTCTGAGCATACCCTGCCAACTTATGGCGAACAAAGCGGTACAAAATGGGGTGGTGATGGACGGAGCATCAGAACCAATCAAACACTCATACCCAGTCAACAGATCTGGGTTTGATCCATCACCGTTCTTTAGCCCACTCTGCCACCCCGGTTCAGACATGGCCATATGCAAATCAGTCTGACCCTGTGCCTAATGGGAACAGTCCAGCCCGAACTGCCAAGCCATGCCTTCCCCGGACCGGAAACAAGCTTCCTAGGACCGGTTTCTGGCATTTCAGCCGTCTTCAGCCAGGCTTGCTTGAATCCAGTGGCAAAGTGAGCAAGGGACTCACATCTGAGCATACCCTGCCAACTTATCGCGAACAAAGCGGTACAAAAGGGGGTGGTGATGGACGGAGCATCAGAACCAATCAAACACTCACACCCAGTCAACAGATCTGGGTTTGATCCATCACCGTTCTTTAGCCCACTCTGCCACCCCAGTTCAGACATGGCCATATGCAAATCAGTCTGACCCTGTGCCTCATGGGAACAGTCCAGCCCAAACTGCCAAGCCATGCCTTCCCTGGACCAGAAACACGCTTCCTAGGATCGGTTTCTGGCATTTCAGCCGTCTTCAGCCAGGCTTGCTTGAATCCAGTGGCAAAGTGAGCAAGGGACTCACGTCTGAGCATACCCTGCCAACTTATGGCGAACAAAGTGGTACAAAAGGGGGTGGTGATGGACGGAGCATCAGAACCAATCAAACACTCACACCCAGTCAACAGATCTGGGTTTGATCCATCACTGTTCTTTAGCCCACTCTGCCACCCCAGTTCAGACATTGCCATATGCAAATCAGTCTGACCCTGTGCCTCATGGGAACAGTCCAGCCCGAACTGCCAAGCCATGCCTTCCCCGGACCGGAAACAAGCTTCCTAGGACAGGTTTCTGGCATTTCAGCCGTCTTCAGCCAGGCTTGCTTGAATCCAGTGGCAAAGTGAGCAAGGGACTCACGTCTGAGCATACCCTGCCAATTTATGGCGAACAAAGCGGTACAAAAGATGGACGGAGCATCAGAACCAATCAAACACTCACACCCAGTCAACAGATCTGGGTTTGATCCATCACCGTTCTTTAGCCCACTCTGCCACCCCAGTTCAGACATGGCCATATGCAAATGAGTCTGACCCTGTGCCTCATGGGAACAGTCCAGCCCAAACTGCCAAGCCATGCCTTCCCTGGACCAGAAAAACGCTTCCTAGGATTTGCTTGAATCCAGTGGCAAAGTGAGCAAGGGACTCACGTCTGAGCATACCCTGCCAACTTATGGCGAACAAAGTGGTACAAAAGGGGGTGGTGATGGACGGAGCATCAAAACCAATCAAACACTCACACCCAGTCAACAGATCTGGGTTTGATCCATCACTGTTCTTTAGCCCACTCTGCCACCCCAGTTCAGACATTGCCATATGCAAATCAGTCTGACCCTGTGCCTCATGGGAACAGTCCAGCCCGAACTGCCAAGCCATGCCTTCCCCGGACCGGAAACAAGCTTCCTAGGACCCCTTTCTGGCATTTCAGCTGTCTTCAGCCAGGCTTGCTTGAATCTAGTGGTAAAGTGAGCAAGGGACTCACGTCTGAGCATACCCTGCCAACTTATAGCGAACAAAGCGGTACAAAAGGGGTTGTGATGGACGGAGCATCAGAACCAATCAAACACTCACACCCAGTCAACAGATCTGGGTTTGATCCATCACCGTTCTTTAGCCCACTCTGCCACCCCAGTTCAGACATGGCCATATGCAAATCAGTCTGACCCTGTGCCTCATGGGAACAGTCCAGCTTAAACTGCCAAGCCATGCCTTCCCTGGACCAGAAACACGCTTCCTAGGATCGGTTTCTGGCATATCAGCCGTCTTCAGGCAGGCTTGCTTGAATCCAGTGGCAAAGTGAGCAAGGGACTCACGTCTGAGCATACCCTGCCAACTTTGATCCATCACCGTTCTTTAGCCCACTCTGCCACCCCAGTTCAGACATGGCCATATGCAAATCAGTCTGACCCTGTGCCTCATGGGAACAGTCCAGCCCGAACTGCCAAGCCATGCCTTCCCCAGACCGGAACAAGCTTCCTAGGACCGGTTTCTGGCATTTCAGCAGTCTTCAGCCAGGCTTGATTGAATCCAGTGGCAAAGTGAGCAAGGGACTCACATCTGAGCATACCCTGCCATCTTATGGGGAACAAAACAGTACAAAAGGGGGTGGTGATGGACGGAGCATCAGAACCAATCAAACACTCACACCCAGTCAACAGATCTGGGTTTGATCCATCACTGTTCTTTAGCCCACTCTGCCACCCCAGTTCAGACATGGCCATATGCAAATCAGTCTGACCCTGTGCCTCATGGGGTCAGTCCAGCCCGAACTGCCAAGCCATGCCTTCCCCGGACCGGAAACAAGCTTCCTAGGACCGGTTTCTGGCATTTCAGCCGTCTTCAGCCAGGCTTGCTTAAATCCAGTGGCAAAGTGAGCAAGGGACTCACGTCTGAGCATACCCTGCCAACTTATGGCGAACAAAGTGGTACAAAAGGGGGTGGTGATGGACGGAGCATCAGAACCAATCAAACACTCACACCCAGTCAACAGATCTGGGTTTGATCCATCACTGTTCTTTAGCCCACTCTGCCACCCCAGTTCAGACATTGCCATATGCAAATCAGTCTGACCCTGTGCCTCATGAGAACAGCCCAGCCCGAACTGCCAAGCCATGCCTTCCCCGGACCGGAAACAAGCTTCCTAGGACCCCTTTCTGGCATTTCAGCTGTCTTCAACCAGGCTTGCTTGAATCCAGTGGTAAAGTGAGCAAGGGACTCACGTCTGAGCATACCCTGCCAACTTATGGCGAACAAAGCGGTACAAAAGGGGTTGGTGATGGACGGAGCATCAGAACCAATCAAACACTCACACCCAGTCAACAGATCTGGGTTTGATCCATCACCGTTCTTTAGCCCACTCTGCCACCCCAGTTCAGACATGGCCATATGCAAATCAGTCTGACCCTGTGCCTCATGGGAACAGTCCAGCTTAAACTGCCAAGCCATGCCTTCCCTGGACCAGAAACACGCTTCCTAGGATCGGTTTCTGGCATTTCAGCCGTCTTCAGCCAGGCTTGCTTGAATCCAGTGGCAAAGTGAGCAAGGGACTCACGTCTGAGCATACCCTGCCAACTTTGATCCATCACCGTTCTTTAGCCCACTCTGCCACCCCAGTTCAGACATGGCCATATGCAAATCAGTCTGACCCTGTGCCTCATGGGAACAGTCCAGCCCGAACTGCCAAGCCATGCCTTCCCCAGACCGGAACAAGCTTCCTAGGACCGGTTTCTGGCATTTCAGCAGTCTTCAGCCAGGCTTGATTGAATCCAGTGGCAAAGTGAGCAAGGGACTCACATCTGAGCATACCCTGCCATCTTATGGGGAACAAAACAGTACAAAAGGGGGTGGTGATGGACGGAGCATCAGAACCAATCAAACACTCACACCCAGTCAACAGATCTGGGTTTGATCCATCACTGTTCTTTAGCCCACTCTGCCACCCCAGTTCAGACATGGCCATATGCAAATCAGTCTGACCCTGTGCCTCATGGGGTCAGTCCAGCCCGAACTGCCAAGCCATGCCTTCCCCGGACCGGAAACAAGCTTCCTAGGACCGGTTTCTGGCATTTCAGCCGTCTTCAGCCAGGCTTGCTTGAATCCAGTGGCAAAGTGAGCAAGGGACTCACGTCTGAGCATACCCTGCCAACTTATGGCGAACAAAGTGGTACAAAAGGGGGTGGTGATGGACGGAGCATCAAAACCAATCAAACACTCACACCCAGTCAACAGATCTGGGTTTGATCCATCACTGTTCTTTAGCCCACTCTGCCACCCCAGTTCAGACATTGCCATATGCAAATCAGTCTGACCCTGTGCCTCATGGGAACAGTCCAGCCCGAACTGCCAAGCCATGCCTTCCCCGGACCGGAAACAAGCTTCCTAGGACCCCTTTCTGGCATTTCAGCTGTCTTCAGCCAGGCTTGCTTGAATCCAGTGGTAAAGTGAGCAAGGGACTCACGTCTGAGCATACCCTGCCAACTTATAGCGAACAAAGCGGTACAAAAGGGGTTGTGATGGACGGAGCATCAGAACCAATCAAACACTCACACCCAGTCAACAGATCTGGGTTTGATCCATCACCGTTCTTTAGCCCACTCTGCCACCCCAGTTCAGACATGGCCATATGCAAATCAGTCTGACCCTGTGCCTCATGGGAACAGTCCAGCTTAAACTGCCAAGCCATGCCTTCCCTGGACCAGAAACACGCTTCCTAGGATCGGTTTCTGGCATTTCAGCCGTCTTCAGCCAGGCTTGCTTGAATCCAGTGGCAAAGTGAGCAAGGGACTCCCGTCTGAGCATACCCTGCCAACTTTGATCCATCACCGTTCTTTAGCCTACTCTGCCACCCCAGTTCAGACATGGCCATATGCAAATCAGTCTGACCCTGTGCCTCATGGGAACAGTCCAGCCCGAACTGCCAAGCCATGCCTTCCCCAGAGCGGAACAAGCTTCCTAGGACCGGTTTCTGGCATTTCAGCAGTCTTCAGCCAGGCTTGATTGAATCCAGTGGCAAAGTGAGCAAGGGACTCACATCTGAGCATACCCTGCCATCTTATGGGGAACAAAACAGTACAAAAGGGGGTGGTGATGGACGGAGCATCAGAACCAATCAAACACTCACACCCAGTCAACAGATCTGGGTTTGATCCATCACTGTTCTTTAGCCCACTCTGCCACCCCAGTTCAGACATGGCCATATGCAAATCAGTCTGACCCTGTGCCTCATGGGGTCAGTCCAGCCCGAACTGCCAAGCCATGCCTTCCCCGGACCGGAAACAAGCTTCCTAGGACCGGTTTCTGGCATTTCAGCCGTCTTCAGCCAGGCTTGCTTGAATCCAGTGGCAAAGTGAGCAAGGGACTCACGTCTGAGCATACCCTGCCAACTTATGGCGAACAAAGTGGTACAAAAGGGGGTGGTGATGGTCGGAGCATCAGAACCAATCAAACACTCACACCCAGTCAACAGATCTGGGTTTGATCCATCACTGTTCTTTAGCCCACTCTGCCACCCCAGTTCAGACATTGCCATATGCAAATCAGTCTGACCCTGTGCCTCATGGGAACAGTCCAGCCCGAACTGCCAAGCCATGCCTTCCCCGGACCGGAAACAAGCTTCCTAGGACCCCTTTCTGGCATTTCAGCTGTCTTCAACCAGGCTTGCTTGAATCCAGTGGTAAAGTGAGCAAGGGACTCACGTCTGAGCATACCCTGCCAACTTATGGCGAACAAAGCGGTACAAAAGGGGTTGGTGATGGACGGAGCATCAGAACCAATCAAACACTCACACCCAGTCAACAGATCTGGGTTTGATCCATCACCGTTCTTTAGCCCACTCTGCCACCCCAGTTCAGACATGGCCATATGCAAATCAGTCTGACCCTGTGCCTCATGGGAACAGTCCAGCTTAAACTGCCAAGCCATGCCTTCCCTGGACCAGAAACACGCTTCCTAGGATCGGTTTCTGGCATTTCAGCCGTCTTCAGCCAGGCTTGCTTGAATCCAGTGGCAAAGTGAGCAAGGGACTCACGTCTGAGCATACCCTGCCAACTTTGATCCATCACCGTTCTTTAGCCCACTCTGCCACCCCAGTTCAGACATGGCCATATGCAAATCAGTCTGACCCTGTGCCTCATGGGAACAGTCCAGCCCGAACTGCCAAGCCATGCCTTCCCCAGACCGGAACAAGCTTCCTAGGACCGGTTTCTGGCATTTCAGCAGTCTTCTGCCAGGCTTGATTGAATCCAGTGGCAAAGTGAGCAAGGGACTCACATCTGAGCATACCCTGCCATCTTATGGGGAACAAAACAGTACAAAAGGGGGTGGTGATGGACGGAGCATCAGAACCAATCAAACACTCACACCCAGTCAACAGATCTGGGTTTGATCCATCACTGTTCTTTAGCCCACTCTGCCACCCCAGTTCAGACATGGCCATATGCAAATCAGTCTGACCCTGTGCCTCATGGGGTCAGTCCAGCCCGAACTGCCAAGCCATGCCTTCCCCGGACTGGAAACAAGCTTCCTAGGACCGGTTTCTGGCATTTCAGCCGTCTTCAGCCAGGCTTGCTTGAATCCAGTGGCAAAGTGAGCAAGGGACTCACGTCTGAGCATACCCTGCCAACTTATGGCGAACAAAGTGGTACAAAAGGGGGTGGTGATGGCCGGAGCAACAGAACCAATCAAACACTCACACCCAGTCAACAGATCTGGGTTTGATCCATCACTGTTCTTTAGCCCACTCTGCCACCCCAGTTCAGACATTGCCATATGCAAATCAGTCTGACCCTGTGCCTCATGGGAACAGTCCAGCCCGAACTGCCAAGCCATGCCTTCCCCGGACCGGAAACAAGCTTCCTAGGACCCCTTTCTGGCATTTCAGCTGTCTTCAACCAGGCTTGCTTGAATCCAGTGGTAAAGTGAGCAAGGGACTCGCGTCTGAGCATACCCTGCCAACTTATGGCGAACAAAGCGGTACAAAAGGGGTTGGTGATGGACGGAGCATCAGAACCAATCAAACACTCACACCCAGTCAACAGATCTGGGTTTGATCCATCACCGTTCTTTAGCCCACTCTGCCACCCCAGTTCAGACATGGCCATATGCAAATCAGTCTGACCCTGTGCCTCATGGGAACAGTCCAGCTTAAACTGCCAAGCCATGCCTTCCCTGGACCAGAAACACGCTTCCTAGGATCGGTTTCTGGCATTTCAGCCGTCTTCAGCCAGGCTTGCTTGAATCCAGTGGCAAAGTGAGCAAGGGACTCACGTCTGAGCATACCCTGCCAACTTTGATCCATCACCGTTCTTTAGCCCACTCTGCCACCCCAGTTCAGACATGGCCATATGCAAATCAGTCTGACCCTGTGCCTCATGGGAACAGTCCAGCCCGAACTGCCAAGCCATGCCTTCCCCGGACCGGAACAAGCTTCCTAGGACCGGTTTCTGGCATTTCAGCAGTCTTCAGCCAGGCTTGATTGAATCCAGTGGCAAAGTGAGCAAGGGACTCACATCTGAGCATACCCTGCCATCTTATGGGGAACAAAACAGTACAAAAGGGGGTGGTGATGGACGGAGCATCAGAACCAATCAAACACTCACACCCAGTCAACAGATCTGGGTTTGATCCATCACTGTTCTTTAGCCCACTCTGCCACCCCAGTTCAGACATGGCCATATGCAAATCAGTCTGACCCTGTGCCTCATGGGGTCAGTCCAGCCCGAACTGCCAAGCCATGCCTTCCCCGGACCGGAAACAAGCTTCCTAGGACCGGTTTCTGGCATTTCAGCCGTCTTCAGCCAGGCTTGCTTGAATCCAGTGGCAAAGTGAGCAAGGGACTCACGTCTGAGCATACCCTGCCAATTTATGGCGAACAAAGCGGTACAAAAGGGGGTGGTGATGGACGGAGCATCAGAACCAATCAAACACTCACACCCAGTCAACAGATCAGGGTTTGATCCATCACCGTTCTTTAGCCCACTCTGCCACCCCAGTTTAGACATGGCCAAATGCAAATCAGTCTGACCCTGTGCCTCATGGGAACAGTCCAGCCTGAACTGCCAAGCCATGCCTTCCCCGGACCGGAAACAAGCTTCCTAGGACCGGTTTCTGGCATTTCAGCCGTCTTCAGCCAGGCTTGCTTGAATCCAGTGGCAAAGTGAGCAAGGGACTCACGTCTGAGCATACCCTGCCAACTTATGGCGAACAAAGCGGTACAAAAGATGGACGGAGCATCAGAACCAATCAAACAATCACACCCAGTCAACAGATCTGGGTTTGATCCATCACCGTTCTTTAGCCCACTCTGCCACCCCAGTTCAGACATGGCCATATGCAAATCAGTCTGACCCTGTGCCTCATGGGAACAGTCCAGCCCAAACTGCCAAGCCATGCCTTCCCTGGACCAGAAACATGCTTCCTAGGATCGGTTTCTGGCATTTCAGCCGTCTTCAGCCAGGCTTGCTTGAATCCAGTGGCAAAGTGAGCAAGGGACTCACGTCTGAGCATACCCTGCCAACTTATGGCGAACAAAGTGGTACAAAAGGGGGTGGTGATGGACGGAGCAAAAAGGGGCTGGTGATGGAAAGAGCATCAGAACCAATCAAACACTCACACCCAGTCAACAGATCTGGGTTTGATCCATCACCGTTCTTTAGCCCACTCTGCTACCCCAGTTCAGACATGGCCATATGCAAATCAGTCTGACCCTGTGCCTCATGGGAACGGTCCAGCCCGAACTGCCAAGCCATGCCTTCCCCGGACCGGAAACAAGCTTCCTAGGACCGGTTTCTGGCATTTCAGCCGTCTTCAGCCAGGCTTGCTTGAATCCAGTGGCAAAGTGAGCAAGGAACTCACGTCTGAGCATACCCTGCCAACTTATGGCGAACTAAGCGGTAGAAAAGGGGGTGGTGATGGACAGAGCATCAGAACCAATCAAACACTCACACCCAGTCAACAGATCTGGGTTTGATCCATCACCGTTCTTTTGCCCACTCTGCCACCCCAGTTCAGACATGGCCATATGCAAATCAGTCTGACCCTGTGCCTAATGAGAACAGTCCAGCCCGAACTGCCAAGCCATGCCTTCCCCGGACCGGAAACAAGCTTCCTAGAACCGGTTTCTGGCATTTCAGCCGTCTTCAGCCAGGTTTGCTTGAATCCAGTGGCAAAGTGAGCAAGGGACTCACGTCTGAGCATACCCTGCCAACTTATGGCGAACAAAGCGGTACAAAAGGGGGTGGTGATGGACGGAGCATCAGAGCCAATCAAACACTCACACCCAGTCAACAGATCTGGGTTTGATCCATCACTGTTCTTTAGCCCACTCTGTCACCCCAGTTCAGACATGGCCATATGCAAATCAGTCTGACCCTGTGCCTCATGGGAATAGTCCAGCCCGAACTGCCAAGCCATGCCTTCCCCGGACCGGAAAGAAGCTTCCTAGGACCGGTTTCTGGCATTTCAGCCGTCTTCAGCCAAGCTTGCTTGAATCCAGTGGCAAAGTGAGCAAGGGACTCACGTCTGAGCATACCCTGCCAACTTATGGCGAACAAAGCGGTACAAAAGGGGGTGGTGATGGACGGAGCATCAGAACCAATCAAACACTCACACCCAGTCAACAGATCTGGGTTTGATCCATCACCGTTCTTTAGCCCACTCTGCTACCCCAGTTCAGACATGTCCATATGCAAATCGGTCTGACCCTGTGCCTCATGGGAACAGTCCAGCCCGAACTGCCAATCCATGCCTTCCCCGGACCGGAAACAAGCTTCCTAGGACCGGTTTCTGGCATTTCAGCCGTCTTCAGCCAGGCTTGCTTGAATCCAGTGGCAGAGTGAGCAAGGGACTCACGTCTGAGCATACCCTGCCAAATTATGGCGAACAAAGCGGTACAAAAGATGGACGGAGCATCAGAACCAATCAAACACTCACACCCAGTCAACAGATCTGGGTTTGATCCATCACCGTTCTTTAGCCCACTCTACCACCCCAGTTCAGACATGGCCATATGCAAATCAGTCTGACCCTGTGCCTCATGGGAACAGTCCAGCCCGAACTGCCAAGCCATGCCTTCCCCAGACCGGAAACAAGCTTCCTAGGACTGGTTTCTGGCATTTCAGCCGTCTTCAGCCAGGCTTGCTTGAATCCAGTGGCAAAGTGAGCAAGGGACTCACGTCTGAGCATACCCTGCCAACTTATCGCGAACAAAGCGGTACAAAAGGGGGTGGTGATGGACGGAGCATCAGAACCAATCAAACACTCACACCCAGTCAACAGATCTGGGTTTGATCCATCACCGTTCTTTAGCCCACTCTGCCACCTCAGTTCAGACATGGCCATATACAAATCAGTCTGACCCTGTGCCTCATGGGAACAGTCCAGCCCGAACTGCCAAGCCATGCCTTCCCCGGACCGGAAACAAGCTTCCTAGGACCGGTTTCTGGCATTTCAGCCGTCTTCAGACAGGCTTGCTTGAATCCAGTGGCAAAATGAGCAAGGGACTCACGTCTGAGCATACCCTGCCAACTTATGGCGAACAAAGCGGTACAAAAGGGGGTGGTGATGGACGGAGCATCAGAACCAATCAAACACTCACACCCAGTCAACAGATCTGGGTTTGATCCATCACCGTTCTTTAGCCCACTCTGCCACCCCAGTTCAGACATGGCCATATGCAAGTCAGTCTGAACCTGTGCCTCATGGGAACAGTCCAGCCCGAACTGCCAAGCCATGCCTTCCCCGGACCGGAAACAAGCTTCCTAGGACCGGTTTCTGGCATTTCAGCCGTCTTCAGCCAGGCTTGCTTGAATCCGGTGGCAAAGTGAGCAAGGGACTCACGTCTGAGCATACCCTGCCAATTTATGGCGAACAAAGCGGTACAAAAGGGGGTGGTGATGGACGGAGCATCAGAACCAATCAAACACTCACACCCAGTCAACAGATCTGGGTTTGATCCATCACCGTTCTTTAGCCCACTCTGCCACCCCAGTTCAGACATGGCCATATGCAAGTCAGTCTGACCCTGTGCCTCATGGAACAGTCCAGCCCGAACTGCCAAGCCATGCCTTCCCCGGACCGGAAACAAGCTTCCTAGGACCGGTTTCTGGCATTTCAACCGTCTTCAGCCAGGCTTGCTTGAATCCAGTGGCAAAGTGAGCAAGGGACTCACGTCTGAGCATACCCTGCCAATTTATGGCGAACAAAGCGGTACAAAAGGGGGTGGTGATGGGCAGAGCATCAGAACCAATCAAACACTCACACCCAGTCAACAGATCTGGGTTTGATCCATCACCGTTCTTTAGCCCACTCTGCCACCCCAGTTCAGACATGGCCATATGCAAATCAGTCTGACCCTGTGCCTCATGGGAACAGTCCAGCCCGAACTGCCAAGCCATGCCTTCCCCGGACCGGAAACAAGCTTCCTAGGACCGGATTCTGGCATTTCAGTCGTCTTCAGCCAGGCTTGCTTGAGTCCAGTGGCAAAGTGAGCAAGGGACTCACGTCTGAGCATACCCTGCCAACTTATGGCGAACAAAGCGGTACAAAAGATGGACGGAGCATCAGAACCAATCAAACACTCACACCCAGTCAACAGATCTGGGTTTGATCCATCACCGTTCTTTAGCCCACTCTGCCACCCCAGTTCAGACATGGCCATATGCAAATCAGTCTGACCCTGTGCCTCATGGGAACAGTCCAGCCCAAACTGCCAAGCCATGCCTTCCCTGGACCAGAAACACGCTTCCTAGGATCGGTTTCTGGCATTTCAGCCGCCTTCTGCCAGGCTTGCTTGAATCCAGTGGCAAAGTGAGCAAGGGACTCACGTCTGAGCATACCCTGCCAACTTATGGCGAACAAAGTGGTACAAAAGGGGGTGGTGATGGACGGAGCATCAGAACCAATCAATCAAACACTCACACCCAGTCAACAGATCTGGGTTTGATCCATCACTGTTCTTTAGCCCACTCTGCCACCCCAGTTCAGACATTGCCATATGCAAATCAGTCTGACCCTGTGCCTCATGGGAACAGTCCAGCCCGAACTGCCAAGCCATGCCTTCCCCGGACCGGAAACAAGCTTCCTAGGACCCCTTTCTGGCATTTCAGCTGTCTTCAGCCAGGCTTGCTTGAATCCAGTGGTAAAGTGGGCAAGGGACTCACATCTGAGCAGACCCTGCCAACTTATGGCGAACAAAGTGGTACAAAAGGGGGTGGTGATGGACGGAGCATCAGAACCAATCAAACACTCACACCCAGTCAACAGATCTGGGTTTGATCCATCACTGTTCTTTAGCCCACTCTGCCACCCCAGTTCAGACATTGCCATATGCAAATCAGTCTGACCCTGTGCCTCATGGGAACAGTCCAGCCCGAACTGCCAAGCCATGCCTTCCCCGGACCAGAAACAAGCTTCCTAGGACCGGTTTCTGGCATTTCAGCCGTCTTCAGCCAGGCTTGCTTGAATCCAATGGCAAAGTGAGCAAGGAACTCACGTCTGAGCATACCCTGCCAACTTATGGCGAACTAAGCGGTAGAAAAGGGGGTGGTGATGGACGGAGCATCAGAACCAATGAAACACTCACACCCAGTCAACAGATCTGGGTTTGATCCATCACCGTTCTTTAGCCCACTCTGCCACCCCAGTTCAGACATGGCCATATGCAAATCAGTCTGACCCTGTGCCTCATGGGAACACTCCAGCCCGAACTGCCAAGCCATGCCTTCCCTGGAGCGGAAAGAAGCTTCCTAGGACCGGTTTCTGGCATTTCAGCCGTCTTCAGCCAGGCTTGCTTGAATCCAGTGGTAAAGTGAGCAAAGAACTCACGTCTGAGCATACCCTGCCAACTTATGGCGAACAAAGCGGTACAAAAGGGGGTGGTAATGGACGGAGCATCAGAACCAATCAAACACTCACACCCAGTCAACAGATCTGGGTTTGATCCATCACTGTTCTTTAGCCCACTCTGCCACCCCAGTTCAGACATTGCCATATGCAAATCAGTCTGACCCTGTGCCTCATGGGAACAGTCCAGCCCGAATTGCCAAGCCATGCCTTCCCCGGACCGGAAAAAAGCTTCCTAGGACCGGTTTCTGGCATTACAGCAGTCTTCAGCCAGGCTTGCTTGAATCCAATGGCAAAGTGAGCAAGGAACTCACGTCTGAGCATACCCTGCCAACTTATGGCGATCTAAGAGGTAGAAAAGGGGGTGGTGATGGACGGAGCATTAGAACCAATGAAACACTCACACCCAGTCAACAGATCTGGGTTTGATCCATCACCGTTCTTTAGCCCACTCTGCCACCCCAGTTCAGACATGGCCATATGCAAATCAGTCTGACCCTGTGCCTCATGGGAACAGTCCAGCCCGAACTGCCAAGCCATGCCTTCCCCGGACCGGAAACAAGCTTCCTAGGACCGGATTCTGGCATTTCAGCCATCTTCAGCCAGGCTTGCTTGAGTCCAGTGGCAAAGTGAGCAAGGGACTCACGTCTGAGCATACCCTGCCAACTTATGGCGAACAAAGCGGTACAAAAGATGGACGGAGCATCAGAACCAATCAAACACTCACACCCAGTCAACAGATCTGGGTTTGATCCATCACCGTTCTTTAGCCCACTCTGCCACCCCAGTTCAGACATGGCCATATGCAAATCAGTCTGACCCTGTGCCTCATGGGAACAGTCCAGCCCAAACTGCCAAGCCATGACTTCCCTGGAGCGGAAAGAAGCTTCCTAGGACCGGTTTCTGGCATTTCAGCCGTCTTCAGCCAGGCTTGCTTGAATCCAGTGGTAAAGTGAGCAAAGAACTCACGTCTGAGCATACCCTGCCAACTTTGATCCATCACCGTTCTTTAGCCCACTCTGCCACCCCAGTTCAGACATGGCCATATGCAAATCAGTCTGACCCTGTGCCTCATGGGAACAGTCCAGCCCGAACTGCCAAGCCATGCCTTCCCCGGACCGGAACAAGCTTCCTAGGACCGGTTTCTGGCATTTCAGCAGTCTTCAGCCAGGCTTGATTGAATCCAGTGGCAAAGTGAGCAAGGGACTCACATCTGAGCATACCCTGCCATCTTATGGGGAACAAAACAGTACAAAAGGGGGTGGTGATGGACGGAGCATCAGAACCAATCAAACACTCACACCCAGTCAACAGATCTGGGTTTGATCCATCACTGTTCTTTAGCCCACTCTGCCACCCCAGTTCAGACATGGCCATATGCAAATCAGTCTGACCCTGTGCCTCATGGGGTCAGTCCAGCCCGAACTGCCAAGCCATGCCTTCCCCGGACCGGAAACAATCTTCCTAGGACCGGTTTCTGGCATTTCAGCCGTCTTCAGCCAGGCTTGCTTGAATCCAGTGGCAAAGTGAGCAAGGGAATCACGTCTGAGCATACCCTGCCAATTTATGGCGAACAAAGCGGTACAAAAGGGGGTGGTGATGGACGGAGCATCAGAACCAATCAAACACTCACACCCAGTCAACAGATCTGGGTTTGATCCATCACTGTTCTTTAGCCCACTCTGCCACCCCAGTTCAGACATGGCCATATACAAATCAGTCTGACCCTGTGCCTCATGGGGTCAGTCCAGCAGGAACTGCCAAGCCATGCCTTCCCCGGACCGGAAACAAGCTTCCTAGGACCGGTTTCTGGCATTTCAGCCGTCTTCAGCCAGGCTTGCTTGAATCCAGTGGCAAAGTGAGCAAGGGACTCACGTCTGAGCATACCCTGCCAATTTATGGCGAACAAAGCGGTACAAAAGGGGGTGGTGATGGACGGAGCATCAGAACCAATCAAACACTCACACCCAGTCAACAGATCTGGGTTTGATCCATCACCGTTCTTTAGCCCACTCTGCCACCCCAGTTCAGACATGGCCATATGCAAATCAGTCTGACCCTGTGCCTCATGGGAACACTCCAGCCCGAACTGCCAAGCCATGCCTTCCCTGGAGCGGAAAGAAGCTTCCTAGGACCGGTTTCTGGCATTTCAGCCGTCTTCAGCCAGGCTTGCTTGAATCCAGTGGTAAAGTGAGCAAAGAACTCACGTCTGAGCATACCCTGCCAACTTATGGCGAACAAAGCGGTACAAAAGGGGGTGGTAATGGACGGAGCATCAGAACCAATCAAACACTCACACCCAGTCAACAGATCTGGGTTTGATCCATCACTGTTCTTTAGCCCACTCTGCCACCCCAGTTCAGACATTGCCATATGCAAATCAGTCTGACCCTGTGCCTCATGGGAACAGTCCAGCCCGAACTGCCAAGCCATGCCTTCCCCGGACCGGAAACAAGCTTCCTAGGACCGGTTTCTGGCATTTCAGCAGTCTTCAGCCAGGCTTGCTTGAATCAATGGCAAAGTGAGCAAGGAACTCACGTCTGAGCATACCCTGCCAACTTATGGTGATCTAAGAGGTAGAAAAGGGGGTGGTGATGGACGGAGCATCAGAACCAATGAAACACTCACACCCAGTCAACAGATCTGGGTTTGATCCATCACCGTTCTTTAGCCCACTCTGCCACCCCAGTTCAGACATGGCCATATGCAAATCAGTCTGACCCTGTGCCTCATGGGAACAGTCCAGCCCGAACTGCCAAGCCATGCCTTCCCCGGACCGGAAACAAGCTTCCTAGGACCGGATTCTGGCATTTCAGCTGTCTTCAGCCAGGCTTGCTTGAGTCCAGTGGCAAAGTGAGCAAGGGACTCACGTCTGAGCATACCCTGCCAACTTATGGCGAACAAAGCGGTACAAAAGATGGACGGAGCATCAGAACCAATCAAACACTCACACCCGGTCAACAGATCTGGGTTTGATCCATCACCGTTCTTTAGCCCACTCTGCCACCCCAGTTCAGACATGGCCATATGCAAATCAGTCTGACCCTGTGCCTCATGGGAACAGTCCAGCCCAAACTGCCAAGCCATGACTTCCCTGGAGCGGAAAGAAGCTTCCTAGGACCGGTTTCTGGCATTTCAGCCGTCTTCAGCCAGGCTTGCTTGAATCCATTGGTAAAGTGAGCAAAGAACTCACGTCTGAGCATACCCTGCCAACTTTGATCCATCACCGTTCTTTAGCCCACTCTGCCACCCCAGTTCAGACATGGCCATATGCAAATCAGTCTGACCCTGTGCCTCATGGGAACAGTCCAGCCCGAACTGCCAAGCCATGCCTTCCCCGGACCGGAACAAGCTTCCTAGGACCGGTTTCTGGCATTTCAGCAGTCTTCAGCCAGGCTTGATTGAATCCAGTGGCAAAGTGAGCAAGGGACTCACATCTGAGCCTACCCTGCCATCTTATGGGGAACAAAACAGTACAAAAGGGGGTGGTGATGGACGGAGCATCAGAACCAATCAAACACTCACACCCAGTCAACAGATCTGGGTTTGATCCATCACTGTTCTTTAGCCCACTCTGCCACCCCAGTTCAGACATGGCCATATGCAAATCAGTCTGACCCTGTGCCTCATGGGGTCAGTCCAGCCCGAACTGCCAAGCCATGCCTTCCCCGGACCGGAAACAAGCTTCCTAGGACCGGTTTCTGGCATTTCAGCCGTCTTCAGCCAGGTTTGCTTGAGTCCAGTGGCAAAGTGAGCAAGGGACTCACGTCTGAGCATACCCTGCCAATTTATGGCGAACAAAGCGGTACAAAAGGGGGTGGTGATGGACGGAGCAACAGAACCAATCAAACACTCACACCCAGTCAACAGATCTGGGTTTGATCCATCACCGTTCTTTAGCCCACTCTGCCACCCCAGTTCAGACATGGCCATATGCAAATCAGTCTGACCCTGTGCCTCATGGGAACAGTCCAGCCCAAACTGCCAAGCCATGCCTTCCCTGGACCAGAAACACGCTTCCTAGGATCGGTTTCTGGCATTTCAGCCGTCTTCAGCCAGGCTTGCTTGAATCCAGTGGCAAAGTGAGCAAGGGACTCACGTCTGAACATACCCTGCCAACTTATGGCGAACAAAGTGGTACAAAAGGGGGTGGTGATGGACGGAGCATCAGAACCAATCAAACACTCACACCCAGTCAACAGATCTGGATTTGATCCATCACTGTTCTTTAGCCCACCCTGCCACCCCAGTTCAGACATTGCCATATGCAAATCAGTCTGACCCTGTGCCTCATGGGAACAGTCCAGCCCGAACTGCCAAGCCATGCCTTCCCCGGACCGGAAACAAGCTTCCTAGGACCGGTTTCTGACATTTCAGCCGTCTTCAGCCAGGCTTGCTTGAATCCAATGGCAAAGTGAGCAAGGAACTCACGTCTGAGCATACCCTGCCAACTTATGGCGAACTAAGCGGTAGAAAAGGGGGTGGTGATGGACGGAGCATCAGAACCAATGAAACACTCACACCCAGTCAACAGATCTGGGTTTGATCCATCACCGTTCTTTAGCCCACTCTGCCACCCCAGTTCAGACATGGACATATGCAAATCAGTCTGACCCTGTGCCTCATGGGAACACTCCAGCCCGAACTGCCAAGCCATGCCTTCCCTGGAGCGGAAAGAAGCTTCCTAGGACCGGTTTCTGGCATTTCAGCAGTCTTCAGCCAGGCTTGCTTGAATCCAGTGGTAAAGTGAGCAAAGAACTCACGTCTGAGCATACCCTGCCAACTTTGATCCATCACCGTTCTTTAGCCCACTCTGCCACCCCAGTTCAGACATGGCCATATGCAAATCAGTCTGACCCTGTTCCTCATGGGAACAGTCCAGCCCGAACTGCCAAGCCATGCCTTCCCCGGACCGGAACAAGCTTCCTAGGACCGGTTTCTGGCATTTCAGCAGTCTTCAGCCAGGCTTGATTGAATCCAGTGGCAAAGTGAGCAAGGGACTCACATCTGAGCATACCCTGCCATCTTATGGGGAACAAAACAGTACAAAAGGGGGTGGTGATGGACGGAGCATCAGAACCAATCAAACACTCACACCCAGTCAACAGATCTGGGTTTGATCCATCACTGTTCTTTAGCCCACTCTGCCACCCCAGTTCAGACATGGCCATATGCAAATCAGTCTGACCCTGTGCCTCATGGGGTCAGTCCAGCCCGAACTGCCAAGCCATGCCTTCCCCGGACCGGAAACAAGCTTCCTAGGACCGGTTTCTGGCATTTCAGCCGTCTTCAGCCAGGCTTGCTTGAATCCAGTGGCAAAGTGAGCAAGGGACTCACGTCTGAGCATACCCTGCCAAGTTATGGCGAACAAAGCGGTACAAAAGGGGGTGGTGATGGACGGAGCATCAGAACCAATCAAACACTCACACCCAGTCAACAAATCTGGGTTTGATCCATCACCGTTCTTTAGCCCACTCTGCCACCCCAGTTCAGACATGGCCATATGCAAATCAGTCTGACCCTGTGCCTCATGGGGTCAGTCCAGCCCGAACTGCCAAGCCATGCCTTTCCCGGACCGGAAACAAGCTTCCTAGGACCGGTTTCTGGCATTTCAGCCGTCTTCAGCCAGGCTTGCTTGAGTCCAGTGTCAAAGTGAGCAAGGGACTCACGTCTGAGCATACCCTGCCAATTTATGGCGAACAAAGCGGTACAAAAGGGGGTGGTGATGGACGGAGCATCAGAACCGATCAAACACTCACACCCAGTCAACAGATCTGGGTTTGATCCATCACCGTTCTTTAGCCCACTCTGCCACCCCAGTTCAGACATGGCCATATGCAAATCAGTCTGACCCTGTGCCTCATGGGAACAGTCCAGCCCAAACTGCCAAGCCATGCCTTCCCTGGACCAGAAACACGCTTCCTAGGATCAGTTTCTGGCATTTCAGCCGTCTTCAGCCAGGCTTGCTTGAATCCAGCGGCAAAGTGAGCAAGGGACTCACGTCTGAGCATACCCTGCCAACTTATGGCGAACAAAGTGGTACAAAAGGGGGTGGTGATGGACAGAGCATCAGAACCAATCAAACACTCACACCCAGTCAACAGATCTGGGTTTGATCCATCACTGTTCTTTAGCCCACCCTGCCACCCCAGTTCAGACATTGCCATATGCAAATCAGTCTGACCCTGTGCCTCATGGGAACAGTCCAGCCCGAACTGCCAAGCCATGCCTTCCCCGGACCGGAAACAAGCTTCCTAGGACCGGTTTCTGACATTTCAGCCGTCTTCAGCCAGGCTTGCTTGAATCCAATGGCAAAGTGAGCAAGGAACTCACGTCTGAGCATACCCTGCCAACTTATGGCGAACTAAGCGGTAGAAAAGGGGGTGGTGATGGACGGAGCATCAGAACCAATGAAACACTCACACCCAGTCAACAGATCTGGGTTTGATCCATCACCGTTCTTTAGCCCACTCTGCCACCCCAGTTCAGACATGGACATATGCAAATCAGTCTGACCCTGTGCCTCATGGGAACACTCCAGCCCGAACTGCCAAGCCATGCCTTCCCTGGAGCGGAAAGAAGATTCCTAGGACTGGTTTCTGGCATTTCAGCAGTCTTCAGCCAGGCTTGCTTGAATCCAGTGGTAAAGTGAGCAAAGAGCTCACGTCTGAGCATACCCTGCCAACTTTGATCCATCACCGTTCTTTAGCCCACTCTGCCACCCCAGTTCAGACATGGCCATATGCAAATCAGTCTGACCCTGTGCCTCATGGGAACAGTCCAGCCCGAACTGCCAAGCCATGCCTTCCCCGGACCGGAACAAGCTTCCTAGGACCGGTTTCTGGCATTTCAGCAGTCTTCAGCCAGGCTTGATTGAATCCAGTGGCAAAGTGAGCAAGGGACTCACATCTGAGCATACCCTGCCATCTTATGGGGAACAAAACAGTACAAAAGGGGGTGGTGATGGACGGAGCATCAGAACCAATCAAACACTCACACCCAGTCAACAGATCTGGGTTTGATCCATCACTGTTCTTTAGCCCACTCTGCCACCCCAGTTCAGACATGGCCATATGCAAATCAGTCTGACCCTGTGCCTCATGGGGTCAGTCCAGCCCGAACTGCCAAGCCATGCCTTCCCCGGACCGGAAACAAGCTTCCTAGGACCGGTTTCTGGCATTTCAGCCGTCTTCAGCCAGGCTTGCTTGAATCCAGTGGCAAAGTGAGCAAGGGACTCACGTCTGAGCATACCCTGCCAAGTTATGGCGAACAAAGCGGTACAAAAGGGGGTGGTGATGGACGGAGCATCAGAACCAATCAAACACTCACACCCAGTCAACAAATCTGGGTTTGATCCATCACCGTTCTTTAGCCCACTCTACCACCCCAGTTCAGACATGGCCATATGCAAATCAGTCTGACCCTGTGCCTCATGGGAACAGTCCAGCCCAAACTGCCAAGCCATGCCTTCCCTGGACCAGAAACACGCTTCCTAGGATCGGTTTCTGGCATTTCAGCCGTCTTCAGCCAGGCTTGCTTGAGTCCAGTGTCAAAGTGAGCAAGGGACTCACGTCTGAGCATACCCTGCCAATTTATGGCGAACAAAGCGGTACAAAAGGGGGTGGTGATGGACGGAGCATCAGAACCAATCAAACACTCACACCCAGTCAACAGATCTGGGTTTGATCCATCACTGTTCTTTAGCCCACCCTGCCACCCCAGTTCAGACATTGCCATATGCAAATCAGTCTGACCCTGTGCCTCATGGGAACAGTCCAGCCCAAACTGCCAAGCCATGCCTTCCCTGGACTAGAAACACGCTTCCTAGGATCGGTTTCTGGCATTTCAGCCGTCTTCAGCCAGGCTTGCTTGAATCCAGTGGCAAAGTGAGCAAGGGACTCACGTCTGAGCATACCCTGCCAACTTATGGCGAACAAAGTGGTACAAAAGGGGGTGGTGATGGACGGAGCATCAGAACCAATCAAACACTCACACCCAGTCAACAGATCTGGGTTTGATCCATCACTGTTCTTTAGCCCACCCTGCCACCCCAGTTCAGACATTGCCATATGCAAATCAGTCTGACCCTGTGCCTCATGGGAACAGTCCAGCCCGAACTGCCAAGCCATGCCTTCCCCGGACCGGAAACAAGCTTCCTAGGACCGGTTTCTGACATTTCAGCCGTCTTCAGCCAGGCTTGCTTGAATCCAATGGCAAAGTGAGCAAGGAACTCACGTCTGAGCATACCCTGCCAACTTATGGCGAACTAAGCGGTAGAAAAGGGGGTGGTGATGGACGGAGCATCAGAACCAATGAAACACTCACACCCAGTCAACAGATCTGGGTTTGATCCATCACCGTTCTTTAGCCCACTCTGCCACCCCAGTTCAGACATGGACATATGCAAATCAGTCTGACCCTGTGCCTCATGGGAACACTCCAGCCCGAACTGCCAAGCCATGCCTTCCCTGGAGCGGAAAGAAGCTTCCTAGGACCGGTTTCTGGCATTTCAGCCGTCTTCAGCCAGGCTTGCTTGAATCCAGTGGTAAAGTGAGCAAAGAACTCACGTCTGAGCATACCCTGCCAACTTTGATCCATCACCGTTCTTTAGCCCACTCTGCCACCCCAGTTCAGACATGGCCATATGCAAATCAGTCTGACCCTGTGCCTCATGGGAACAGTCCAGCCCGAACTGCCAAGCCATGCCTTCCCCGGACCGGAACAAGCTTCCTAGGACCGGTTTCTGGCATTTCAGCAGTCTTCAGCCAGGCTTGATTGAATCCAGTGGCAAAGTGAGCAAGGGACTCACATCTGAGCATACCCTGCCATCTTATGGGGAACAAAACAGTACAAAAGGGGGTGGTGATGGACGGAGCATCAGAACCAATCAAACACTCACACCCAGTCAACAGATCTGGGTTTGATCCATCACTGTTCTTTAGCCCACTCTGCCACCCCAGTTCAGACATGGCCATATGCAAATCAGTCTGACCCTGTGCCTCATGGGGTCAGTCCAGCCCGAACTGCCAAGCCAAGCCTTCCCCGGACCGGAAACAAGCTTCCTAGGACCAGTTTCTGGCATTTCAGCCGTCTTCAGCCAGGCTTGCTTGAATCCAGTGGCAAAGTGAGCAAGGGACTCACGTCTGAGCATACCCTGCCAATTTATAGCGAACAAAGCGGTACAAAAGGGGGTGGTGATGGACGGAGCATCAGAACCAATCAAACACTCACACCCAGTCAACAAATCTGGGTTTGATCCATCACCGTTCTTTAGCCCACTCTGCCACCCCAGTAAAGACATGGCCAAATGCAAATCAGTCTGACCCTGTGCCTCATGGGAACAGTCCAGCCTGAACTGCCAAGCCATGCCTTCCCCGGATCGGAAACAAGCTTCCTAGGACCGGTTTCTGGCATTTCAGCCGTCTTCAGCCAGGCTTGCTTGAATCCAGTGGCAAAGTGAGCAAGGGACTCACGTCTGAGCATACCCTACCAACTTATGGTGAACAAAGCGGTACAAAAGGGGGTGGTGATGGTCGGAGCATCAGAACCAATCAAACACTCACACCCAGTCAACAGATCTGGGTTTGATCCATCACCGTTCTTTAGCCCACTCTGCCACCCCAGTTCAGACATGGCCATATGCAAATCAGTCTGACCCTGTGCCTCATGGGAACAGTCCAGCCCAAACTGCCAAGCCATGCCTTCCCTGGACCAGAAACACGCTTCCTAGGATCGGTTTCTGGCATTTCAGCCGTCTTCAGCCAGGCTTGCTTGAATCCAGTGGCAAAGTGAGCAAGGGACTCACGTCTGAGCATACCCTGCCAACTTATGGCGAACAAAGTGGTACAAAAGGGGGTGGTGATGGACGGAGCATCAGAACCAATCAAACACTCACACCCAGTCAACAGATCTGGGTTTGATCCATCACTGTTCTTTAGCCCACTCTGCCACCCCAGTTCAGACATTGCCATATGCAAATCAGTCTGACCCTGTGCCTCATGGGAACAGTCCAGCCCGAACTGCCAAGCCATGCCTTCCCAGGACCAGAAACAAGCTTCCTAGGACCGGTTTCTGGCATTTCAGCCGTCTTCAGCCAGGCTTGCTTGAATCCAATGGCAAAGTGAGCAAGGAACTCACGTCTGAGCATACCCTGCCAACTTATGGCGAACTAAGCAGTAGAAAAGGGGGTGGTGATGGACGGAGCATCAGAACCAATGAAACACTCACACCCAGTCAAAAGATCTGGGTTTGATCCATCACCGTTGTTTAGCCCACTCTGCCACCCCAGTTCAGACATTGCCATATGCAAATCAGTTTGACCCTGTGCCTCATGGGAACAGTCCAGCCCGAACTGCCAAGCCATGCCTTCCCCGGACCGGAAACAAGCTTCCTAGGACCGGATTCTGGCATTTCAGCCGTCTTCAGCCAGGCTTGCTTGAGTCCAGTGGCAAAGTGAGCAAGGGACTCACGTCTGAGCATACCCTGCCAACTTATGGCGAACAAAGCGGTACAAAAGATGGACGGAGCATCAAACCAATCAAACACTCACACCCAGTCAACAGATCTGGGTTTGATCCATCACTGTTCTTTAGCCCACTCTGCCACCCCAGTTCAGACATGGCCATATGCAAATCAGTCTGAACCTGTGCCTCATGGGGTCAGTCCAGCCCGAACTGCCAAGCCATGCCTTCCCCGGACCGGAAACAAGCTTCCTAGGACCGGTTTCTGGCATTTCAGCCGTCTTCAGCCAGGCTTGCTTGAATCCAGTGGCAAAGTGAGCAAGGGACTCACGTCTGAGCATACCCTGCCAACTTATGGCGAACAAAGCTGTACAAAAGGGGGTGGTGATGGACGGAGCATCAGAACTAATCAAACACTCACACCCAGTCAACAGATCTGGGTTTGATCCATCAAGGTTCTTTAGCCCACTCTGCCACCCCAGTTCAGACATTGCCATATGCAAATCAGTCTGACCCTGTGCCTCATGGGAACAGTCCAGCCCGAACTGCCAAGCCATGCCTTCCCGGGACCGGAAACAAGCTTCCTAGGACCGGTTTCTGGCATTTCAGCCGTCTTCAGCCAGGCTTGCTTGAATCCAATGGCAAAGTGAGCAAGGAACTCACGTCTGAGCATACCCTGCCAACTTATGGCGAACTAAGCGGTAGAAAAGGGGGTGGTGATGGACGGAGCATCAGAACCAATGAAACACTCACACCCAGTCAACAGATCTGGGTTTGATCCATCACCGTTCTTTAGCCCACTCTGCCACCCCAGTTCAGACATGGCCATATGCAAATCAGTCTGAACCTGTGCCTCATGGGGTCAGTCCAGCCCGAACTGCCAAGCCATGCCTTCCCCGGACCGGAAACAAGCTTCCTAGGACCGGTTTCTGGCATTTCAGCCGTCTTCAGCCAGGCTTGCTTGAATCCAGTGGCAAAGTGAGCAAGGGACTCACGTCTGAGCATACCCTGCCAACTTATGGCGAACAAAGCTGTACAAAAGGGGGTGGTGATGGACGGAGCATCAGAACTAATCAAACACTCACACCCAGTCAACAGATCTGGGTTTGATCCATCAAGGTTCTTTAGCCCACTCTGCCACCCCAGTTCAGACATTGCCATATGCAAATCAGTCTGACCCTGTGCCTCATGGGAACAGTCCAGCCCGAACTGCCAAGCCATGCCTTCCCGGGACCGGAAACAAGCTTCCTAGGACCGGTTTCTGGCATTTCAGCCGTCTTCAGCCAGGCTTGCTTGAATCCAATGGCAAAGTGAGCAAGGAACTCACGTCTGAGCATACCCTGCCAACTTATGGCGAACTAAGCGGTAGAAAAGGGGGTGGTGATGGACGGAGCATCAGAACCAATGAAACACTCACACCCAGTCAACAGATCTGGGTTTGATCCATCACCGTTCTTTAGCCCACTCTGCCACCCCAGTTCAGACATGGCCATATGCAAATCAGTCTGACCCTGTGCCTCATGGGAACACTCCAGCCCGAACTGCCAAGCCATGCCTTCCCTGGAGCGGAAAGAAGCTTCCTAGGACCGGTTTCTGGCATTTCAGCCGTCTTCAGCCAGGCTTGCTTGAATCCAGTGGTAAAGTGAGCAAAGAACTCACGTCTGAGCATACCCTGCCAACTTTGATCCATCACCGTTCTTTAGCCCACTCTGCCACCCCAGTTCAGACATGGCCATATGCAAATCAGTCTGACCCTGTGCCTCATGGGAACAGTCCAGCCCGAACTGCCAAGCCATGCCTTCCCCGGACCGGAACAAGCTTCCTAGGACCGGTTTCTGGCATTTCAGCAGTCTTCAGCCAGGCTTGATTGAATCCAGTGGCAAAGTGAGCAAGGGACTCACATCTGAGCATACCCTGCCATCTTATGGGGAACAAAACAGTACAAAAGGGGGTGGTGATGGACGGAGCATCAGAACCAATCAAACACTCACACCCAGTCAACAGATCTGGGTTTGATCCATCACTGTTCTTTAGCCCACTCTGCCACCCCAGTTCAGACATGGCCATATGCAAATCAGTCTGACCCTGTGCCTCATGGGGTCAGTATAGCCCGAACTGCCAAGCCATGCCTTCCCCAGACCGGAAACAAGCTTCCTAGGACCGGTTTCTGGCATTTCAGCCGTCTTCAGCCAGGCTTGCTTGAATCCAGTGGCAAAGTGAGCAAGGGACTCACGTCTGAGCATACCCTGCCAATTTATAGCGAACAAAGCGGTACAAAAGGGGGTGGTGATGGACGGAGCATCAGAACCAATCAAACACTCACACCCAGTCAACAAATCTGGGTTTGATCCATCACCGTTCTTTAGCCCACTCTGCCACCCCAGTAAAGACATGGCCAAATGCAAATCAGTCTGACCCTGTGCCTCATGGGAACAGTCCAGCCTGAACTGCCAAGCCATGCCTTCCCCGGACCGGAAACAAGCTTCCTAGGACCGGTTTCTGGCATTTCAGCCGTCTTCAGCCAGGCTTGCTGGAATCCAGTGGCAAAGTGAGCAAGGGACTCACGTCTGAGCATACCCTACCAACTTATGGTGAACAAAGCGGTACAAAAGGGGGTGGTGATGGTCGGAGCATCAGAACCAATCAAACACTCACACCCAGTCAACAGATCTGGGTTTGATCCATCACCGTTCTTTAGCCCACTCTGCCACCCCAGTTCAGACATGGCCATATGCAAATCAGTCTGACCCTGTGCCTCATGGGAACAGTCCAGCCCAAACTGCCAAGCCATGCCTTCCCTGGACCAGAAACACGCTTCCTAGGATCGGTTTCTGGCATTTCAGCCGTCTTCAGCCAGGCTTGCTTGAATCCAGTGGCAAAGTGAGCAAGGGACTCACGTCTGAGCATACCCTGCCAACTTATGGCGAACAAAGTGGTACAAAAGGGGGTGGTGATGGACGGAGCATCAGAACCAATCAAACACTCACACCCAGTCAACAGATCTGGGTTTGATCCATCACTGTTCTTTAGCCCACTCTGCCACCCCAGTTCAGACATTGCCATATGCAAATCAGTCTGACCCTGTGCCTCATGGGAACAGTCCAGCCCGAACTGCCAAGCCATGCCTTCCCAGGACCAGAAACAAGCTTCCTAGGACCGGTTTCTGGCATTTCAGCCGTCTTCAGCCAGGCTTGCTTGAATCCAATGGCAAAGTGAGCAAGGAACTCACGTCTGAGCATACCCTGCCAACTTATGGCGAACTAAGCAGTAGAAAAGGGGGTGGTGATGGACGGAGCATCAGAACCAATGAAACACTCACACCCAGTCAACAGATCTGGGTTTGATCCATCACTGTTCTTTAGCCCACTCTGCCACCCCAGTTCAGACATGGCCATATGCAAATCAGTCTGACCCTGTGCCTCATGGGAACAGTCCAGCCCAAACTGCCAAGCCATGCCTTCCCTGGACCAGAAACACGCTTCCTAGGATCGGTTTCTGGCATTTCAGCCGTCTTCAGCCAGGCTTGCTTGAATCCAGTGGCAAGGTGAGCAAGGGACTCACGTCTGAGCATACCCTGCCAACTTATGGCGAACAAAGTGGTACAAAAGGGGGTGGTGATGGACGGAGCATCAGAACCAATCAAACACTCACACCCAGTCAACAGATCTGGGTTTGATCCATCACTGTTCTTTAGCCCACTCTGCCACCCCAGTTCAGACATTGCCATATGCAAATCAGTCTGACCCTGTGCCTCATGGGAACAGTCCAGCCCGAACTGCCAAGCCATGCCTTCCCAGGACCAGAAACAAGCTTCCTAGGACCGGTTTCTGGCATTTCAGCCGTCTTCAGCCAGGCTTGCTTGAATCCAATGGCAAAGTGAGCAAGGAACTCATGTCTGAGCATACCCTGCCAACTTATAGCGAACTAAGCAGTAGAAAAGGGGGTGGTGATGGACGGAGCATCAGAACCAATGAAACACTCACACCCAGTCAACAGATCTGGGTTTGATCCATCACCGTTGTTTAGCCCACTCTGCCACCCCAGTTCAGACATTGCCATATGCAAATCAGTCTGACCCTGTGCCTCATGGGAACAGTCCAGCCCGAACTGCCAAGCCATGCCTTCCCCGGACCGGAAACAAGCTTCCTAGGACCGGATTCTGGCATTTCAGCCGTCTTCAGCCAGGCTTGCTTGAGTCCAGTGGCAAAGTGAGCAAGGGACTCACGTCTGAGCATACCCTGCCAACTTATGGCGAACAAAGCGGTACAAAAGATGGACGGAGCATCAAACCAATCAAACACTCACACCCAGTCAACAGATCTGGGTTTGATCCATCACTGTTCTTTAGCCCACTCTGCCACCCCAGTTCAGACATGGCCATATGCAAATCAGTCTGAACCTGTGCCTCATGGGGTCAGTCCAGCCCGAACTGCCAAGCCATGCCTTCCCCGGACCGGAAACAAGCTTCCTAGGACCGGTTTCTGGCATTTCAGCCGTCTTCAGCCAGGCTTGCTTGAATCCAGTGGCAAAGTGAGCAAGGGACTCACGTCTGAGCATACCCTGCCAACTTATGGCGAACAAAGCTGTACAAAAGGGGGTGGTGATGGACGGAGCATCAGAACCAATCAAACACTCACACCCAGTCAACAGATCTGGGTTTGATCCATCACCGTTCTTTAGCCCACTCTGCCACCCCAGTTCAGACATGGACATATGCAAATCAGTCTGACCCTGTGCCTCATGGGAACACTCCAGCCCGAACTGCCAAGCCATGCCTTCCCTGGAGCGGAAAGAAGCTTCCTAGGACCGGTTTCTGGCATTTCAGCAGTCTTCAGCCAGGCTTGCTTGAATCCAGTGGTAAAGTGAGCAAAGAACTCACGTCTGAGCATACCCTGCCAACTTTGATCCATCACCGTTCTTTAGCCCACTCTGCCACCCCAGTTCAGACATGGCCATATGCAAATCAGTCTGACCCTGTTCCTCATGGGAACAGTCCAGCCCGAACTGCCAAGCCATGCCTTCCCCGGACCGGAACAAGCTTCCTAGGACCGGTTTCTGGCATTTCAGCAGTCTTCAGCCAGGCTTGATTGAATCCAGTGGCAAAGTGAGCAAGGGACTCACATCTGAGCATACCCTGCCATCTTATGGGGAACAAAACAGTACAAAAGGGGGTGGTGATGGACGGAGCATCAGAACCAATCAAACACTCACACCCAGTCAACAGATCTGGGTTTGATCCATCACTGTTCTTTAGCCCACTCTGCCACCCCAGTTCAGACATGGCCATATGCAAATCAGTCTGACCCTGTGCCTCATGGGGTCAGTCCAGCCCGAACTGCCAAGCCATGCCTTCCCCGGACCGGAAACAAGCTTCCTAGGACCGGTTTCTGGCATTTCAGCCGTCTTCAGCCAGGCTTGCTTGAATCCAGTGGCAAAGTGAGCAAGGGACTCACGTCTGAGCATACCCTGCCAAGTTATGGCGAACAAAGCGGTACAAAAGGGGGTGGTGATGGACGGAGCATCAGAACCAATCAAACACTCACACCCAGTCAACAAATTTGGGTTTGATCCATCACCGTTCTTTAGCCCACTCTGCCACCCCAGTTCAGACATGGCCATATGCAAATCAGTCTGACCCTGTGCCTCATGGGGTCAGTCCAGCCCGAACTGCCAAGCCATGCCTTTCCCGGACCGGAAACAAGCTTCCTAGGACCGGTTTCTGGCATTTCAGCCGTCTTCAGCCAGGCTTGCTTGAGTCCAGTGTCAAAGTGAGCAAGGGACTCACGTCTGAGCATACCCTGCCAATTTATGGCGAACAAAGCGGTACAAAAGGGGGTGGTGATGGACGGAGCATCAGAACCGATCAAACACTCACACCCAGTCAACAGATCTGGGTTTGATCCATCACCGTTCTTTAGCCCACTCTGCCACCCCAGTTCAGACATGGCCATATGCAAATCAGTCTGACCCTGTGCCTCATGGGAACAGTCCAGCCCAAACTGCCAAGCCATGCCTTCCCTGGACCAGAAACACGCTTCCTAGGATCAGTTTCTGGCATTTCAGCCGTCTTCAGCCAGGCTTGCTTGAATCCAGCGGCAAAGTGAGCAAGGGACTCACGTCTGAGCATACCCTGCCAACTTATGGCGAACAAAGTGGTACAAAAGGGGGTGGTGATGGACAGAGCATCAGAACCAATCAAACACTCACACCCAGTCAACAGATCTGGGTTTGATCCATCACTGTTCTTTAGCCCACCCTGCCACCCCAGTTCAGACATTGCCATATGCAAATCAGTCTGACCCTGTGCCTCATGGGAACAGTCCAGCCCGAACTGCCAAGCCATGCCTTCCCCGGACCGGAAACAAGCTTCCTAGGACCGGTTTCTGACATTTCAGCCGTCTTCAGCCAGGCTTGCTTGAATCCAATGGCAAAGTGAGCAAGGAACTCACGTCTGAGCATACCCTGCCAACTTATGGCGAACTAAGCGGTAGAAAAGGGGGTGGTGATGGACGGAGCATCAGAACCAATGAAACACTCACACCCAGTCAACAGATCTGGGTTTGATCCATCACCGTTCTTTAGCCCACTCTGCCACCCCAGTTCAGACATGGACATATGCAAATCAGTCTGACCCTGTGCCTCATGGGAACACTCCAGCCCGAACTGCCAAGCCATGCCTTCCCTGGAGCGGAAAGAAGATTCCTAGGACTGGTTTCTGGCATTTCAGCAGTCTTCAGCCAGGCTTGCTTGAATCCAGTGGTAAAGTGAGCAAAGAGCTCACGTCTGAGCATACCCTGCCAACTTTGATCCATCACCGTTCTTTAGCCCACTCTGCCACCCCAGTTCAGACATGGCCATATGCAAATCAGTCTGACCCTGTGCCTCATGGGAACAGTCCAGCCCGAACTGCCAAGCCATGCCTTCCCCGGACCGGAACAAGCTTCCTAGGACCGGTTTCTGGCATTTCAGCAGTCTTCAGCCAGGCTTGATTGAATCCAGTGGCAAAGTGAGCAAGGGACTCACATCTGAGCATACCCTGCCATCTTATGGGGAACAAAACAGTACAAAAGGGGGTGGTGATGGACGGAGCATCAGAACCAATCAAACACTCACACCCAGTCAACAGATCTGGGTTTGATCCATCACTGTTCTTTAGCCCACTCTGCCACCCCAGTTCAGACATGGCCATATGCAAATCAGTCTGACCCTGTGCCTCATGGGGTCAGTCCAGCCCGAACTGCCAAGCCATGCCTTCCCCGGACCGGAAACAAGCTTCCTAGGACCGGTTTCTGGCATTTCAGCCGTCTTCAGCCAGGCTTGCTTGAATCCAGTGGCAAAGTGAGCAAGGGACTCACGTCTGAGCATACCCTGCCAAGTTATGGCGAACAAAGCGGTACAAAAGGGGGTGGTGATGGACGGAGCATCAGAACCAATCAAACACTCACACCCAGTCAACAAATCTGGGTTTGATCCATCACCGTTCTTTAGCCCACTCTACCACCCCAGTTCAGACATGGCCATATGCAAATCAGTCTGACCCTGTGCCTCATGGGAACAGTCCAGCCCAAACTGCCAAGCCATGCCTTCCCTGGACCAGAAACACGCTTCCTAGGATCGGTTTCTGGCATTTCAGCCGTCTTCAGCCAGGCTTGCTTGAGTCCAGTGTCAAAGTGAGCAAGGGACTCACGTCTGAGCATACCCTGCCAATTTATGGCGAACAAAGCGGTACAAAAGGGGGTGGTGATGGACGGAGCATCAGAACCAATCAAACACTCACACCCAGTCAACAGATCTGGGTTTGATCCATCACTGTTCTTTAGCCCACCCTGCCACCCCAGTTCAGACATTGCCATATGCAAATCAGTCTGACCCTGTGCCTCATGGGAACAGTCCAGCCCAAACTGCCAAGCCATGCCTTCCCTGGACTAGAAACACGCTTCCTAGGATCGGTTTCTGGCATTTCAGCCGTCTTCAGCCAGGCTTGCTTGAATCCAGTGGCAAAGTGAGCAAGGGACTCACGTCTGAGCATACCCTGCCAACTTATGGCGAACAAAGTGGTACAAAAGGGGGTGGTGATGGACGGAGCATCAGAACCAATCAAACACTCACACCCAGTCAACAGATCTGGGTTTGATCCATCACTGTTCTTTAGCCCACCCTGCCACCCCAGTTCAGACATTGCCATATGCAAATCAGTCTGACCCTGTGCCTCATGGGAACAGTCCAGCCCGAACTGCCAAGCCATGCCTTCCCCGGACCGGAAACAAGCTTCCTAGGACCGGTTTCTGACATTTCAGCCGTCTTCAGCCAGGCTTGCTTGAATCCAATGGCAAAGTGAGCAAGGAACTCACGTCTGAGCATACCCTGCCAACTTATGGCGAACTAAGCGGTAGAAAAGGGGGTGGTGATGGACGGAGCATCAGAACCAATGAAACACTCACACCCAGTCAACAGATCTGGGTTTGATCCATCACCGTTCTTTAGCCCACTCTGCCACCCCAGTTCAGACATGGACATATGCAAATCAGTCTGACCCTGTGCCTCATGGGAACACTCCAGCCCGAACTGCCAAGCCATGCCTTCCCTGGAGCGGAAAGAAGCTTCCTAGGACCGGTTTCTGGCATTTCAGCCGTCTTCAGCCAGGCTTGCTTGAATCCAGTGGTAAAGTGAGCAAAGAACTCACGTCTGAGCATACCCTGCCAACTTTGATCCATCACCGTTCTTTAGCCCACTCTGCCACCCCAGTTCAGACATGGCCATATGCAAATCAGTCTGACCCTGTGCCTCATGGGAACAGTCCAGCCCGAACTGCCAAGCCATGCCTTCCCCGGACCGGAACAAGCTTCCTAGGACCGGTTTCTGGCATTTCAGCAGTCTTCAGCCAGGCTTGATTGAATCCAGTGGCAAAGTGAGCAAGGGACTCACATCTGAGCATACCCTGCCATCTTATGGGGAACAAAACAGTACAAAAGGGGGTGGTGATGGACGGAGCATCAGAACCAATCAAACACTCACACCCAGTCAACAGATCTGGGTTTGATCCATCACTGTTCTTTAGCCCACTCTGCCACCCCAGTTCAGACATGGCCATATGCAAATCAGTCTGACCCTGTGCCTCATGGGGTCAGTCCAGCCCGAACTGCCAAGCCAAGCCTTCCCCGGACCGGAAACAAGCTTCCTAGGACCAGTTTCTGGCATTTCAGCCGTCTTCAGCCAGGCTTGCTTGAATCCAGTGGCAAAGTGAGCAAGGGACTCACGTCTGAGCATACCCTGCCAATTTATAGCGAACAAAGCGGTACAAAAGGGGGTGGTGATGGACGGAGCATCAGAACCAATCAAACACTCACACCCAGTCAACAAATCTGGGTTTGATCCATCACCGTTCTTTAGCCCACTCTGCCACCCCAGTAAAGACATGGCCAAATGCAAATCAGTCTGACCCTGTGCCTCATGGGAACAGTCCAGCCTGAACTGCCAAGCCATGCCTTCCCCGGATCGGAAACAAGCTTCCTAGGACCGGTTTCTGGCATTTCAGCCGTCTTCAGCCAGGCTTGCTTGAATCCAGTGGCAAAGTGAGCAAGGGACTCACGTCTGAGCATACCCTACCAACTTATGGTGAACAAAGCGGTACAAAAGGGGGTGGTGATGGTCGGAGCATCAGAACCAATCAAACACTCACACCCAGTCAACAGATCTGGGTTTGATCCATCACCGTTCTTTAGCCCACTCTGCCACCCCAGTTCAGACATGGCCATATGCAAATCAGTCTGACCCTGTGCCTCATGGGAACAGTCCAGCCCAAACTGCCAAGCCATGCCTTCCCTGGACCAGAAACACGCTTCCTAGGATCGGTTTCTGGCATTTCAGCCGTCTTCAGCCAGGCTTGCTTGAATCCAGTGGCAAAGTGAGCAAGGGACTCACGTCTGAGCATACCCTGCCAACTTATGGCGAACAAAGTGGTACAAAAGGGGGTGGTGATGGACGGAGCATCAGAACCAATCAAACACTCACACCCAGTCAACAGATCTGGGTTTGATCCATCACTGTTCTTTAGCCCACTCTGCCACCCCAGTTCAGACATTGCCATATGCAAATCAGTCTGACCCTGTGCCTCATGGGAACAGTCCAGCCCGAACTGCCAAGCCATGCCTTCCCAGGACCAGAAACAAGCTTCCTAGGACCGGTTTCTGGCATTTCAGCCGTCTTCAGCCAGGCTTGCTTGAATCCAATGGCAAAGTGAGCAAGGAACTCACGTCTGAGCATACCCTGCCAACTTATGGCGAACTAAGCAGTAGAAAAGGGGGTGGTGATGGACGGAGCATCAGAACCAATGAAACACTCACACCCAGTCAAAAGATCTGGGTTTGATCCATCACCGTTGTTTAGCCCACTCTGCCACCCCAGTTCAGACATTGCCATATGCAAATCAGTTTGACCCTGTGCCTCATGGGAACAGTCCAGCCCGAACTGCCAAGCCATGCCTTCCCCGGACCGGAAACAAGCTTCCTAGGACCGGATTCTGGCATTTCAGCCGTCTTCAGCCAGGCTTGCTTGAGTCCAGTGGCAAAGTGAGCAAGGGACTCACGTCTGAGCATACCCTGCCAACTTATGGCGAACAAAGCGGTACAAAAGATGGACGGAGCATCAAACCAATCAAACACTCACACCCAGTCAACAGATCTGGGTTTGATCCATCACTGTTCTTTAGCCCACTCTGCCACCCCAGTTCAGACATGGCCATATGCAAATCAGTCTGAACCTGTGCCTCATGGGGTCAGTCCAGCCCGAACTGCCAAGCCATGCCTTCCCCGGACCGGAAACAAGCTTCCTAGGACCGGTTTCTGGCATTTCAGCCGTCTTCAGCCAGGCTTGCTTGAATCCAGTGGCAAAGTGAGCAAGGGACTCACGTCTGAGCATACCCTGCCAACTTATGGCGAACAAAGCTGTACAAAAGGGGGTGGTGATGGACGGAGCATCAGAACTAATCAAACACTCACACCCAGTCAACAGATCTGGGTTTGATCCATCAAGGTTCTTTAGCCCACTCTGCCACCCCAGTTCAGACATTGCCATATGCAAATCAGTCTGACCCTGTGCCTCATGGGAACAGTCCAGCCCGAACTGCCAAGCCATGCCTTCCCGGGACCGGAAACAAGCTTCCTAGGACCGGTTTCTGGCATTTCAGCCGTCTTCAGCCAGGCTTGCTTGAATCCAATGGCAAAGTGAGCAAGGAACTCACGTCTGAGCATACCCTGCCAACTTATGGCGAACTAAGCGGTAGAAAAGGGGGTGGTGATGGACGGAGCATCAGAACCAATGAAACACTCACACCCAGTCAACAGATCTGGGTTTGATCCATCACCGTTCTTTAGCCCACTCTGCCACCCCAGTTCAGACATGGCCATATGCAAATCAGTCTGACCCTGTGCCTCATGGGAACACTCCAGCCCGAACTGCCAAGCCATGCCTTCCCTGGAGCGGAAAGAAGCTTCCTAGGACCGGTTTCTGGCATTTCAGCCGTCTTCAGCCAGGCTTGCTTGAATCCAGTGGTAAAGTGAGCAAAGAACTCACGTCTGAGCATACCCTGCCAACTTTGATCCATCACCGTTCTTTAGCCCACTCTGCCACCCCAGTTCAGACATGGCCATATGCAAATCAGTCTGACCCTGTGCCTCATGGGAACAGTCCAGCCCGAACTGCCAAGCCATGCCTTCCCCGGACCGGAACAAGCTTCCTAGGACCGGTTTCTGGCATTTCAGCAGTCTTCAGCCAGGCTTGATTGAATCCAGTGGCAAAGTGAGCAAGGGACTCACATCTGAGCATACCCTGCCATCTTATGGGGAACAAAACAGTACAAAAGGGGGTGGTGATGGACGGAGCATCAGAACCAATCAAACACTCACACCCAGTCAACAGATCTGGGTTTGATCCATCACTGTTCTTTAGCCCACTCTGCCACCCCAGTTCAGACATGGCCATATGCAAATCAGTCTGACCCTGTGCCTCATGGGGTCAGTATAGCCCGAACTGCCAAGCCATGCCTTCCCCAGACCGGAAACAAGCTTCCTAGGACCGGTTTCTGGCATTTCAGCCGTCTTCAGCCAGGCTTGCTTGAATCCAGTGGCAAAGTGAGCAAGGGACTCACGTCTGAGCATACCCTGCCAATTTATAGCGAACAAAGCGGTACAAAAGGGGGTGGTGATGGACGGAGCATCAGAACCAATCAAACACTCACACCCAGTCAACAAATCTGGGTTTGATCCATCACCGTTCTTTAGCCCACTCTGCCACCCCAGTAAAGACATGGCCAAATGCAAATCAGTCTGACCCTGTGCCTCATGGGAACAGTCCAGCCTGAACTGCCAAGCCATGCCTTCCCCGGACCGGAAACAAGCTTCCTAGGACCGGTTTCTGGCATTTCAGCCGTCTTCAGCCAGGCTTGCTGGAATCCAGTGGCAAAGTGAGCAAGGGACTCACGTCTGAGCATACCCTACCAACTTATGGTGAACAAAGCGGTACAAAAGGGGGTGGTGATGGTCGGAGCATCAGAACCAATCAAACACTCACACCCAGTCAACAGATCTGGGTTTGATCCATCACCGTTCTTTAGCCCACTCTGCCACCCCAGTTCAGACATGGCCATATGCAAATCAGTCTGACCCTGTGCCTCATGGGAACAGTCCAGCCCAAACTGCCAAGCCATGCCTTCCCTGGACCAGAAACACGCTTCCTAGGATCGGTTTCTGGCATTTCAGCCGTCTTCAGCCAGGCTTGCTTGAATCCAGTGGCAAAGTGAGCAAGGGACTCACGTCTGAGCATACCCTGCCAACTTATGGCGAACAAAGTGGTACAAAAGGGGGTGGTGATGGACGGAGCATCAGAACCAATCAAACACTCACACCCAGTCAACAGATCTGGGTTTGATCCATCACTGTTCTTTAGCCCACTCTGCCACCCCAGTTCAGACATTGCCATATGCAAATCAGTCTGACCCTGTGCCTCATGGGAACAGTCCAGCCCGAACTGCCAAGCCATGCCTTCCCAGGACCAGAAACAAGCTTCCTAGGACCGGTTTCTGGCATTTCAGCCGTCTTCAGCCAGGCTTGCTTGAATCCAATGGCAAAGTGAGCAAGGAACTCACGTCTGAGCATACCCTGCCAACTTATGGCGAACTAAGCAGTAGAAAAGGGGGTGGTGATGGACGGAGCATCAGAACCAATGAAACACTCACACCCAGTCAACAGATCTGGGTTTGATCCATCACTGTTCTTTAGCCCACTCTGCCACCCCAGTTCAGACATGGCCATATGCAAATCAGTCTGACCCTGTGCCTCATGGGAACAGTCCAGCCCAAACTGCCAAGCCATGCCTTCCCTGGACCAGAAACACGCTTCCTAGGATCGGTTTCTGGCATTTCAGCCGTCTTCAGCCAGGCTTGCTTGAATCCAGTGGCAAGGTGAGCAAGGGACTCACGTCTGAGCATACCCTGCCAACTTATGGCGAACAAAGTGGTACAAAAGGGGGTGGTGATGGACGGAGCATCAGAACCAATCAAACACTCACACCCAGTCAACAGATCTGGGTTTGATCCATCACTGTTCTTTAGCCCACTCTGCCACCCCAGTTCAGACATTGCCATATGCAAATCAGTCTGACCCTGTGCCTCATGGGAACAGTCCAGCCCGAACTGCCAAGCCATGCCTTCCCAGGACCAGAAACAAGCTTCCTAGGACCGGTTTCTGGCATTTCAGCCGTCTTCAGCCAGGCTTGCTTGAATCCAATGGCAAAGTGAGCAAGGAACTCATGTCTGAGCATACCCTGCCAACTTATAGCGAACTAAGCAGTAGAAAAGGGGGTGGTGATGGACGGAGCATCAGAACCAATGAAACACTCACACCCAGTCAACAGATCTGGGTTTGATCCATCACCGTTGTTTAGCCCACTCTGCCACCCCAGTTCAGACATTGCCATATGCAAATCAGTCTGACCCTGTGCCTCATGGGAACAGTCCAGCCCGAACTGCCAAGCCATGCCTTCCCCGGACCGGAAACAAGCTTCCTAGGACCGGATTCTGGCATTTCAGCCGTCTTCAGCCAGGCTTGCTTGAGTCCAGTGGCAAAGTGAGCAAGGGACTCACGTCTGAGCATACCCTGCCAACTTATGGCGAACAAAGCGGTACAAAAGATGGACGGAGCATCAAACCAATCAAACACTCACACCCAGTCAACAGATCTGGGTTTGATCCATCACTGTTCTTTAGCCCACTCTGCCACCCCAGTTCAGACATGGCCATATGCAAATCAGTCTGAACCTGTGCCTCATGGGGTCAGTCCAGCCCGAACTGCCAAGCCATGCCTTCCCCGGACCGGAAACAAGCTTCCTAGGACCGGTTTCTGGCATTTCAGCCGTCTTCAGCCAGGCTTGCTTGAATCCAGTGGCAAAGTGAGCAAGGGACTCACGTCTGAGCATACCCTGCCAACTTATGGCGAACAAAGCTGTACAAAAGGGGGTGGTGATGGACGGAGCATCAGAACCAATCAAACACTCACACCCAGTCAACAGATCTGGGTTTGATCCATCAAGGTTCTTTAGCCCACTCTGCCACCCCAGTTCAGACATTGCCATATGCAAATCAGTCTGACCCTGTGCCTCATGGGGACAGTCCAGCCCGAACTGCCAAGCAATGCCTTCCCGGGACCGGAAACAAGCTTCCTAGGACCGGTTTCTGGCATTTCAGCCGTCTTCAGCCAGGCTTGCTTGAATCCAATGGCAAAGTGAGCAAGGAACTCACGTCTGAGCATACCCTGCCAACTTATGGCGAACTAAGCGGTAGAAAAGGGGGTGGTGATGGACGGAGCATCAGAACCAATGAAACACTCACACCCAGTCAACAGATCTGGGTTTGATCCATCACCGTTCTTTAGCCCACTCTGCCACCCCAGTTCAGACATGGCCATATGCAAATCAGTCTGACCCTGTGCCTCATGGGAACACTCCAGCCCGAACTGCCAAGCCATGCCTTCCCTGGAGCGGAAAGAAGCTTCCTAGGACCGGTTTCTGGCATTTCAGCCGTCTTCAGCCAGGCTTGCTTGAATCCAGTGGTAAAGTGAGCAAAGAACTCACGTCTGAGCATACCCTGCCAACTTTGATCCATCACCGTTCTTTAGCCCACTCTGCCACCCCAGTTCAGACATGGCCATATGCAAATCAGTCTGACCCTGTGCCTCATGGGAACAGTCCAGCCCGAACTGCCAAGCCATGCCTTCCCCGGACCGGAACAAGCTTCCTAGGACCGGTTTCTGGCATTTCAGCAGTCTTCAGCCAGGCTTGATTGAATCCAGTGGCAAAGTGAGCAAGGGACTCACATCTGAGCATACCCTGCCATCTTATGGGGAACAAAACAGTACAAAAGGGGGTGGTGATGGACGGAGCATCAGAACCAATCAAACACTCGCACCCAGTCAACAGATCTGGGTTTGATCCATCACTGTTCTTTAGCCCACTCTGCCACCCCAGTTCAGACATGGCCATATGCAAATCAGTCTGACACTGTGCCTCATGGGGTCAGTCCAGCCCAAACTGCCAAGCCATGCCTTCCCCGGACCGGAAACAAGCTTCCTAGGACCGGTTTCTGGCATTTCAGCAGTCTTCAGCCAGGCTTGCTTGAATCCAGTGGCAAAGTGAGCAAGGGACTCACGTCTGAGCATACCCTGCCAATTTATGGCGAACAAAGCGGTACAAAAGGGGGTGGTGATGGACGGAGCATCAGAACCAATGAAACACTCACACCCAGTCAACAGATCTGGGTTTGATCCATCACCGGTCTTTAGCCCACTCTGCCACCCCAGTTCAGACATGGCCATATGCAAATCAGTCTGACCCTGTGCCTCATGGGAACAGTCCAGCCCAAACTGCCAAGCCATGCCTTCCCTGGACCAGAAACACGCTTCCTAGGATCGGTTTCTGGCATTTCAGCCGTCTTCAGCCAGGCTTGCTTGAATCCAGTGGCAAAGTGAGCAAGGGACTCACGTCTGAGCATACCCTGCCAACTTATGGCGAACAAAGTGGTACAAAAGGGGGTGGTGATGGACGGAGCATCAGAACCAATCAAACACTCACACCCAGTCAACAGATCTGGGTTTGATCCATCACTGTTCTTTAGCCCACTCTGCCACCCCAGTTCAGATATTGCCATATGCCAATCAGTATGACCCTGTGCCTCATGGGAACAGTCCAGCCCGAACTGCCAAGCCATGCCTTCCCCCGACCGGAAACAAGCTTCCTAGGACCGGTTTCTGGCATTTCAGCCGTCTTCAGCCAGGCTTGCTTGAATCCAATGGCAAAGTGAGCAAGGAACTCACGTCTGAGCATACCCTGCCAACTTATGGCGAACTAAGCGATAGAAAAGGGGGTGGTGATGGACGGAGCATCAGAACCAATGAAACACTCACACCCAGTCAACAGATCTGGGTTTGATCCATCACCGTTCTTTAGCCCACTCTGCCACCCCAGTTCAGACATGGCCATATGCAAATCAGTCTGACCCTGTGCCTCATGGGAACACTCCAGCCCGAACTGCCAAGCCATGCCTTCCCTGGAGCGGAAAGAAGCTTCCTAGGACCGGTTTCTGGCATTTCAGCCGTCTTCAGCCAGGCTTGCTTGAATCCAGTGGTAAAGTGAGCAAAGAACTCACGTATGAGAATACCCTGCCAACTTATGGCGAACAAAGCGGTACAAAAGGGGGTGGTGATGGACGGAGCATCAGAACCAATCAAACACTCACACCCAGTCAACAGATCTGGGTTTGATCCATCACCGTTCTTTAGCCCACTCTGCCACCCCAGTTCAGACATGGCCATATGCAAATCAGTCTGACCCTGTGCCTCATGGGAACAGTCCAGCCCGAACTGCCAAGCCATGCCTTCCCCGGACCGGAACAAGCTTCCTAGAACCGGTTTCTGGCATTTCAGCCGTCTTCAGCCAGGCTTGCTTGAATCCAGTGGCAAAGAGAGCAAGGGACTCACGTCTGAGCATACCCTCCCAACTTATGGCGAACAAAGCGGTACAAAAGGGGGTGGTGATGGACGGAGCATCAGAACCAATCAAACACTCACACCCAGTCAACAGATCTGGGTTTGATCCATCACCGTTCTTTTGCCCACTCTGCCACCCCGGTTCAGACATGGCCATATGCAAATCAGTCTGACCCTGTGCCTCCTGGGAACAGTCCAGCCCGAACTGCCAAGCCATGCCTTCCCTGGACCGGAAATAAGCTTCCTAGGACCTGTTTCTGGCATTTCAGCCGTCTTGAGCCAGGCTTTCTTGAATCCAGTGGCAAAGTGAGCAAGGGACTCACGTCTGAGCATACCCTGCCAACTTATGGCGAACAAAGCGGTACAAAAGGGGGTGGTGATGGACGGAGCATCAGAACCAATCAAACACTCACACCCAGTCAACAGATCTGGGTTTGATCCATCACCGTTCTTTAGCCCACTCTGCCACCCCAGTTCAGACATGGCCATATGCAAATTAGTCTGACCCTGTGCCTCATGGGAACAGTCCAGCCCGAACTGCCAAGCCATGCCTTCCCCGGAATGGAAACAAGCTTCCTAGGACCGGTTTCTGGCATGTCAGCTGTCTTCAGCCAGGCTTGCTTGAATCCAGTGGCAAAGTGAGCAAGGGACTCACGTCTGAGCATACCCTGCCAACTTATGGCGAACAAAGCGGTACAAAAGGTGGTGGTGATGGACGGAGCATCAGAACCAATCAAACACTCACACCCTGTCAACAGATCTGGGTTTGATCCATCACCGTTCTTTAGCCCACTCTGGCACCCCAGTTCAGACATGGCCATATGCAAATCAGTCTGACCCTGTGCCTCATGGGAACAGTCCAGCCCGAACTGCAAAGCCATGCCTTCCCCGGGCCGGAAACAAGCTTCCTAAGACCGGTTTCTGGCATTTCAGCCGTCTTCAGCCAGGCTTGCTTGAATCCAGTGGCAAAGTGAGCAAGGGACTCACGTCTGAGCATACCCTGCCAACTTATGGCGAACAAAGCGGTACAAAAGATGGACGGAGCATCAGAACCAATCAAACACTCACACCCAGTCAACAGATCTGGGTTTGATCCATCACCGTTCTTTAGCCCACTCTGCCACCTCAGTTCAGACATGGCCATATGCAAATCAGTCTGACCCTGTGCCTCATGGGAACAGTCCAGCCCAAATTGCCAAGCCATGCCTTCCCCGGACCAGAAACAAGCTTCCTAGGACCCCTTTCTGGCATTTCAGCTGTCTTCAGCCAGGCTTGCTTGAATCCAGTGGTAAAGTGAGCAAGGGACTCACGTCTGAGAATACCATGCCAACTTATGGCGAACAAAGTGGTACAAAAGGGGGTGGTAATGGACGGTGCATCAGAACCAATCAAACACTCACACCCAGTCAACAGATCTGGGTTTGATCCATCACTGTTCTTTAGCCCACTCTGCCACCCCAGTTCAGACATGGCCATATGCAAATCAGTCTGACCCTGAGCCTCATGGGAACAGTCCAGCCCGAACTGCCAAGCCATGCCATCCCCGGACCGGAAACAAGCTTCCTAGGACCGGTTTCTGGCATTTCAGCCGTCTTCAGCCAGGCTTGCTTGAATCCAGTGGCATAGTGAGCAAGGGACTCACGTCTGAGCATACCCTGCCAACTTATGGGGAACAAAACAGTACAAAAGGGGGTGGTGATGGACGGAGCATCAGAACCAATCAAACACTCACACCCAGTCAACAGATTTGGGTTTGATCCATCACTGTTCTTTAGCCCACTCTGCCACCCCAGTTCAGACATGGCCATATGCAAATCAGTCTGACACTGTGCCTCATGGGAACAGTCCAGCCCGAACTGCCAAGCCATGTCTTCCCCGGAGCGGAAACAAGCTTCCTAGGACCGGTTTCTGGCATTTCAGCCGTCTTCAGCCAGGCTTGCTTGAATCCAGTGGCAAAGTGAGCAAGGGACTCACATCTGAGCATACCCTGCCAACTTATGGGGAACAAAACAGTACAAAAGGGGGTGGTGATGGACGGAGCATCAGAACCAATCAAACACTCACACCCAGTCAACAGATCTGGGTTTGATCCATCACTGTTCTTTAGCCCACTCTGCCACCCCAGTTCAGACATGGCCATATGCAAATCAGTCTGACCCAGTGCCTCATGGGAACAGTCCAACCCGAACTGCCAAGCCATGCCTTCCCCGGACCGGAAACAAGCTTCCTAAGACCGGTTTCTGGCATTTCAGCCGTCTTCAGCCAGGCTTGCTTGAATCCAGTGGCATAGTGAGCAAGGGACTCGCGTCTGAGCATACCCTGCCAACTTATGGCGAACAAAGCGGTACAAAAGGGGGTGGTGATGGACGGCGCATCAGAACCAATCAAACACTCACACCCAGTCAACAGATCTGGGTTTGAACCATCACAGTTCTTTAGCCCACTCTGCCACCCCAGTTCAGACATGGCCATATGCAAATCAGTCTGACCCTGTGCCTCATGGGAACACTCCAGCCCGAACTGCCAAGCCATGCCTTCCCTGGAGCGGAAAGAAGCTTCCTAGGACCGGTTTCTGGCATTTCAGCCGTCTTCAGCCAGGCTTGCTTGAATCCAGTGGCAAAGTGAGCAAGGGACTCACGTCTGAGCATACCCTGCCAACTTATGGCGAACAAAGCGGTACAAAAGATGGACGGAGCATCAGAACCAATCAAACACTCACACCCAGTCAACAGATCTGGGTTTGATCCATCACTGTTCTTTAGCCCACTCTGCCACCCCAGTTCAGACATGGCCATATGCAAATCAGTCTGACCCTGTGCCTCATGGGGTCAGTCCAGCCCGAACTGCCAAGCCATGCCTTCCCCGGACCGGAAACAAGCTTCCTAGGACCGGTTTCTGGCATTTCAGCCGTCTTCAGCCAGGCTTGCTTGAATCCAGTGGCAAAGTGAGCAAGGGACTCACGTCTGAGCATACCCTACCAACTTATGGTGAACAAAGCGGTACAAAAGGGGGTGGTGATGGTCGGAGCATCAGAACCAATCAAACACTCACACCCAGTCAACAGATCTGGGTTTGATCCATCACCGTTCTTTAGCCCACTCTGCCACCCCAGTTCAGACATGGCCATATGCAAATCAGTCTGACCCTGTGCCTCATGGGGTCAGTCCAGCCCAAACTGCCAAGCCATGCCTTCCCTGGACCAGAAACACGCTTCCTAGGATCGGTTTCTGGCATTTCAGCCGTCTTCAGCCAGGCTTGCTTGAATCCAGTGGCAAAGTGAGCAAGGGACTCACGTCTGAGCATACCCTGCCAACTAATGGCGAACAAAGTGGTACAAAAGGGAGTGGTGATGGACGGAGCATCAGAACCAATCAAACACTCACACCCAGTCAACAGATCTGGGTTTGATCCATCAAGGTTCTTTAGCCCACTCTGCCACCCCAGTTCAGACATTGCCATATGCAAATCAGTCTGACCCTGTGCCTCATGGGAACAGTCCAGCCCGAACTGCCAAGCCATGCCTTCCCGGGACCGGAAACAAGCTTCCTAGGACCGGTTTCTGGCATTTCAGCCGTCTTCAGCCAGGCTTGCTTGAATCCAATGGCAAAGTGAGCAAGGAACTCACGTCTGAGCATACCCTGCCAACTTATGGCGAACTAAACGGTAGAAAAGGGGGTGGTGATGGACGGAGCATCAGAACCAATGAAACACTCACACCCAGTCAACAGATCTGGGTTTGATACATCACCGTTCTTTAGCCCACTCTGCCACCCCAGTTCAGACATGGCCATATGCAAATCAGTCTGACCCCGTGCCTCATGGGAACACTCCAGCCCGAACTGCCAAGCCATGCCTTCCCTGGAGCGGAAAGAAGCTTCCTAGGACCGGTTTCTGGCATTTCAGCCGTCTTCAGCCAGGCTTGCTTGAATCCAGTGGTAAAGTGAGCAAAGAACTCACGTCTGAGCATACCCTGCCAACTTTGATCCATCACCGTTCTTTAGCACACTCTGCCACCCCAGTTCAGACATGGCCATATGCAAATCAGTCTGACCCTGTGCTCATGAGAACAGTCCAGCCCGAACTGCCAAGCCATGCCTTCCCCGGACCGGAACAAGCTTCCTAGGACCGGTTTCTGGCATTTCAGCAGTCTTCAGCCAGGCTTGATTGAATCCAGTGGCAAAGTGAGCAAGGGACTCACATCTGAGCATACCCTGCCATCTTATGGGGAACAAAACAGTACAAAAGGGGGTGGTGATGGACGGAGCATCAGAACCAATCAAACACTCACACCCAGTCAACAGATCTGGGTTTGATCCATCACTGTTCTTTAGCCCACTCTGCCACCCCAGTTCAGACATGGCCATATGCAAATCACTCTGACCCTGTGCCTCATGGGGTCAGTCCAGCCCGAACTGCCAAGCCATGCCTTCCCCGGACCGGAAACAAGCTTCCTAGGACCGGTTTCTGGCATTTCAGCCGTCTTCAGCCAGGCTTGCTTGAATCTAGTGGCAAAGTGAGCAAGGGACTCACGTCTGAGCATACCCTGCCAAGTTATGGCGAACAAAGCGGTACAAAAGGGGGTGGTGATGGACGGAGCATCAGAACCAATCAAACACTCACACCCAGTCAACAAATCTGGGTTTGATCCATCACCGTTCTTTAGCCCACTCTGCCACCCCAGTTCAGACATGGCCATATGCAAATCAGTCTGACCCTGTGCCTCATGGGAACAGTCCAGCCCAAACTGCCAAGCCATGCCTTCCCTGGACCAGAAACACGCTTCCTAGGATCGGTTTCTGGCATTTCAGCCGTCTTCAGCCAGGCTTGCTTGAGTCCAGTGTCAAAGTGAGCAAGGGACTCACGTCTGAGCATACCCTGCCAATTTATGGCGAACGAAGCGGTACAAAAGGGGGTGGTGATGGACGGAGCATCAGAACCAATCAAACACTCACACCCAGTCAACAGATCTGGGTTTGATCCATCACTGTTCTTTAGCCCACCCTGCCACCCCAGTTCAGACATTGCCATATGCAAATCAGTCTGACCCTGTGCCTCATGGGAACAGTCCAGCCCAAACTGCCAAGCCATGCCTTCCCTGGACCAGAAACACGCTTCCTAGGATCGGTTTCTGGCATTTCAGCCGTCTTCAGCCAGGCTTGCTTGAATCCAGTGGCAAAGTGAGCAAGGGACTCACGTCTGAGCATACCCTGCCAACTTATGGCGAACAAAGTGGTACAAAAGGGGGTGGTGATGGACGGAGCATCAGAACCAATCAAACACTCACACCCAGTCAACAGATCTGGGTTTGATCCATCACTGTTCTTTAGCCCACCCTGCCACCCCAGTTCAGACATTGCCATATGCAAATCAGTCTGACCCTGTGCCTCATGGGAACAGTCCAGCCCGAACTGCCAAGCCATGCCTTCCCCGGACCGGAAACAAGCTTCCTAGGACCGGTTTCTGACATTTCAGCCGTCTTCAGCCAGGCTTGCTTGAATCCAATGGCAAAGTGAGCAAGGAACTCACGTCTGAGCATACCCTGCCAACTTATGGCGAACTAAGCGGTAGAAAAGGGGGTGGTGATGGACGGAGCATCAGAACCAATGAAACACTCACACCCAGTCAACAGATCTGGGTTTGATCCATCACCGTTCTTTAGCCCACTCTGCCACCCCAGTTCAGACATGGACATATGCAAATCAGTCTGACCCTGTGCCTCATGGGAACACTCCAGCCCGAACTGCCAAGCCATGCCTTCCCTGGAGCGGAAAGAAGCTTCCTAGGACTGGTTTCTGGCATTTCAGCAGTCTTCAGCCAGGCTTGCTTGAATCCAGTGGTAAAGTGAGCAAAGAGCTCACGTCTGAGCATACCCTGCCAACTTTGATCCATCACCGTTCTTTAGCCCACTCTGCCACCCCAGTTCAGACATGGCCATATGCAAATCAGTCTGACCCTGTGCCTCATGGGAACAGTCCAGCCCGAACTGCCAAGCCATGCCTTCCCCGGACCGGAACAAGCTTCCTAGGACCGGTTTCTGGCATTTCAGCAGTCTTCAGCCAGGCTTGATTGAATCCAGTGGCAAAGTGAGCAAGGGACTCACATCTGAGCATACCCTGCCATCTTATGGGGAATAAAACAGTACAAAAGGGGGTGGTGATGGACGGAGCATCAGAACCAATCAAACACTCACACCCAGTCAACAGATCTGGGTTTGATCCATCACTGTTCTTTAGCCCACTCTGCCACCCCAGTTCAGACATGGCCATATGCAAATCAGTCTGACCCTGTGCCTCATGGGGTCAGTCCAGCCCGAACTGCCAAGCCATGCCTTCCCCGGACCGGAAACAAGCTTCCTAGGACCGGTTTCTGGCATTTCAGCCGTCTTCAGCCAGGCTTGCTTGAATCCAGTGGCAAAGTGAGCAAGGGACTCACGTCTGAGCATACCCTGCCAAGTTATGGCGAACAAAGCGGTACAAAAGGGGGTGGTGATGGACGGAGCATCAGAACCAATCAAACACTCACACCCAGTCAACAAATCTGGGTTTGATCCATCACCGTTCTTTAGCCCACTCTGCCACCCCAGTTCAGACATGGCCAAATGCAAATCAGTCTGACCCTGTGCCTCATGGGAACAGTCCAGCCCAAACTGCCAAGCCATGCCTTCCCTGGACCAGAAACACGCTTCCTAGGATCGGTTTCTGGCATTTCAGCCGTCTTCAGCCAGGCTTGCTTGAATCCAGTGGCAAAGTGAGCAAGGGACTCACGTCTGAGCATACCCTGCCAACTTATGGCGAACAAAGTGGTACAAAAGGGGGTGGTGATGGACGGAGCATCAGAACCAATCAAACACTCACACCCAGTCAACAGATCTGGGTTTGATCCATCACTGTTCTTTAGCCCACTCTGCCACCCCAGTTCAGACATAGCAATATGCAAATCAGTCTGACCCTGTGCCTCATGGGAACAGTCCAGCCCGAACTGCCAAGCCATGCCTTCCCCGGACCGGAAACAAGATTCCTAGGACCGGATTCTGGCATTTCAGCCGTCTTCAGCCAGGCTTGCTTGAGTCCAGTGGCAAAGTGAGCAAGGGACTCACGTCTGAGCATACCCTGCCAACTTATGGTGAACAAAGCGGTACAAAAGATGGACGGAGCATCAGAACCAATCAAACACTCACACCCAGTCAACAGATCTGGGTTTGATCCATCACTGTTCTTTAGCCCACTCTGCCACCCCAGTTCAGACATTGCCATATGCAAATCAGTCTGACCCTGTGCCTCATGGGAACAGTCCAGCCCGAACTGCCAAACCATGCCTTCCCCGGACCGGAAACAAGCTTCCTAGGACCGGTTTCTGGCATTTCAGCCGTCTTCAGCCAGGCTTGCTTGAATCCAATGGCAAAGTGAGCAAGGAACTCACGTCTGAGCCTACCCTGCCAACTTATGGCGAACTAAGCGGTAGAAAAGGGGGTGGTGATGGACGGAGCATCAGAACCAATGAAACACTCACACCCAGTCAACAGATCTGGGTTTGATCCATCACCGTTCTTTAGCCCACTCTGCCACCCCAGTTCAGACATGGCCATATGCAAATCAGTCTGACCCTGTGCCTCATGGGAACACTCCAGCCCGAACTGCCAAGCCATGCCTTCCCTGGAGCGGAAAGAAGCTTCCTAGGACCGGTTTCTGGCATTTCAGCCGTCTTCAGCCAGGCTTGCTTGAATCCAGTGGTAAAGTGAGCAAAGAACTCACGTCTGAGCATACCCTGCCAACTTTGATCCATCACCGATCTTTAGCCCACTCTGCCACCCCAGTTCAGACATGGCCATATGCAAATCAGTCTGACCCTGTGCCTCATGGGAACAGTCCAGCCCGAACTGCCAAGCCATGCCTTCCCCGGACCGGAACAAGCTTCCTAGGACCGGTTTCTGGCATTTCAGCAGTCTTCAGCCAGGCTTGATTGAATCCAGTGGCAAAGTGAGCAAGGGACTCACATCTGAGCATACCCTGCCATCTTATGGGGAACAAAACAGTACAAAAGGGGGTGGTGATGGACGGAGCATCAGAACCAATCAAACACTCACACCCAGTCAACAGATCTGGGTTTGATCCATCACTGTTCTTTAGCCCACTCTGCCACCCCAGTTCAGACATGGCCATATGCAAATCAGTCTGACCCTGTGCCTCATGGGGTCAGTCCAGCCCGAACTGCCAAGCCATGCCTTCCCCGGACCGGAAACAAGCTTCCTAGGACCGGTTTCTGGCATTTCAGCCGTCTTCAGCCAGGCTTGCTTGAATCCAGTGGCAAAGTGAGCAAGGGACTCACGTCTGAGCATACCCTGCCAATTTATAGCGAACAAAGCGGTACAAAAGGGGGTGGTGATGGACGGAGCATCAGAACCAATCAAACACTCACACCCAGTCAACAAATCTGGGTTTGATCCATCACCGTTCTTTAGCCCACTCTGCCACCCCAGTTCAGACATGGCCATATGCAAATCAGTCTGACCCTGTGCCTCATGGGAACAGTCCAGCCCAAACTGCCAAGCCATGCCTTCCCTGGACCAGAAACACGCTTCCTAGGATCGGTTTCTGGCATTTCAGCCGTCTTCAGCCAGGCTTGCTTGAATCCAGTGGCAAAGTGAGCAAGGGACTCACGTCTGAGCATACCCTGCCAACTTATGGCGAACAAAGTGGTACAAAAGGGGGTGGTGATGGACGGAGCATCAGAACCAATCAAACACTCACACCCAGTCAACAGATCTGGGTTTGATCCATCACTGTTCTTTAGCCCACTCTGCCACCCCAGTTCAGACATTGCCATATGCAAATCAGTCTGACCCTGTGCATCATGGGAACAGTCCAGCCCGAACTGCCAAGCCATGCCTTCCCAGGACCAGAAACAAGCTTCCTAGGACCGGTTTCTGGCATTTCAGCCGTCTTCAGCCAGGCTTGCTTGAATCCAATGGCAAAGTGAGCAAGGAACTCACGTCTGAGCATACCCTGCCAACTTATGGCGAACTAAGCAGTAGAAAAGGGGGTGGTGATGGACGGAGCATCAGAACCAATGAAACACTCACACCCAGTCAACAGATCTGGGTTTGATCCATCACCGTTGTTTAGCCCACTCTGCCACCCCAGTTCAGACATTGCCATATGCAAATCAGTCTGACCCTGTGCCTCATGGGAACAGTCCAGCCCGAACTGCCAAGCCAGGCCTTCCCCGGACCGGAAACAAGCTTCCTAGGACCGGATTCTGGCATTTCAGCCGTCTTCAGCCAGGCTTGCTTGAGTCCAGTGGCAAAGTGAGCAAGGGACTCACGTCTGAGCATACCCTGCCAATTTATAGCGAACAAAGCGGTACAAAAGGGGGTGGTGATGGACGGAGCATCAGAACCAATCAAACACTCACACCCAGTCAACAAATCTGGGTTTGATCCATCACCGTTCTTTAGCCCACTCTGCCACCCCAGTAAAGACATGGCCAAATGCAAATCAGTCTGACCCTGTGCCTCATGGGAACAGTCCAGCCTGAACTGCCAAGCCATGCCTTCCCCGGACCGGAAACAAGCTTCCTAGGACCGGTTTCTGGCATTTCAGCCGTCTTCAGCCAGGCTTGCTTGAATCCAATGGCAAAGTGAGCAAGGAACTCACGTCTGAGCATACCCTGCCAACTTATGGCGAACTAAGCAGTAGAAAAGGGGGTGGTGATGGACGGAGCATCAGAACCAATGAAACACTCACACCCAGTCAACAGATCTGGGTTTGATCCATCACCGTTGTTTAGCCCACTCTGCCACCCCAGTTCAGACATTGCCATATGCAAATCAGTCTGACCCTGTGCCTCATGGGAACAGTCCAGCCCGAACTGCCAAGCCAGGCCTTCCCCGGACCGGAAACAAGCTTCCTAGGACCGGATTCTGGCATTTCAGCCGTCTTCAGCCAGGCTTGCTTGAGTCCAGTGGCAAAGTGAGCAAGGGACTCACGTCTGAGCATACCCTGCCAATTTATAGCGAACAAAGCGGTACAAAAGGGGGTGGTGATGGACGGAGCATCAGAACCAATCAAACACTCACACCCAGTCAACAAATCTGGGTTTGATCCATCACCGTTCTTTAGCCCACTCTGCCACCCCAGTAAAGAAATGGCCAAATGCAAATCAGTCTGACCCTGTGCCTCATGGGAACAGTCCAGCCTGAACTGCCAAGCCATGCCTTCCCCGGACCGGAAACAAGCTTCCTAGGACCGGTTTCTGGCATTTCAGCCGTCTTCAGCCAGGCTTGCTTGAATCCAGTGGCAAAGTGAGCAAGGGACTCACGTCTGAGCATACCCTACCAACTTATGGTGAACAAAGCGGTACAAAAGGGGGTGGTGATGGTCGGAGCATCAGAACCAATCAAACACTCACACCCAGTCAACAGATCTGGGTTTGATCCATCACCGTTCTTTAGCCCACTCTGCCACCCCAGTTCAGACATGGCCATATGCAAATCAGTCTGACCCTGTGCCTCATGGGAACAGTCCAGCCCAAACTGCCAAGCCATGCCTTCCCTGGACCAGAAACACGCTTCCTAGGATCGGTTTCTGGCATTTCAGCCGTCTTCAGCCAGGCTTGCTTGAATCCAGTGGCAAAGTGAGCAAGGGACTCACGTCTGAGCATACCCTGCCAACTTATGGCGAACAAAGTGGTACAAAAGGGGGTGGTGATGGACGGAGCATCAGAACCAATTAAACACTCACACCCAGTCAACAGATCTGGGTTTGATCCATCACTGTTCTTTAGCCCACTCTGCCACCCCAGTTCAGACATTGCCATATGCAAATCAGTCTGACCCTGTGCATCATGGGAACAGTCCAGCCCGAACTGCCAAGCCATGCCTTCCCAGGACCAGAAACAAGCTTCCTAGGACCGGTTTCTGGCATTTCAGCCGTCTTCAGCCAGGCTTGCTTGAATCCAATGGCAAAGTGAGCAAGGAACTCACGTCTGAGCATACCCTGCCAACTTATGGCGAACTAAGCAGTAGAAAAGGGGGAGGTGATGGACGGAGCATCAGAACCAATGAAACACTCACCACCCAGTCAACAGATCTGGGTTTGATCCATCACCGTTGTTTAGCCCACTCTGCCACCCCAGTTCAGACATTGCCATATGCAAATCAGTCTGACCCTGTGCCTCATGGGAACAGTCCAGCCCGAACTGCCAAGCCATGCCTTCCCCGGACCGGAAACAAGCTTCCTAGGACCGGATTCTGGCATTTCAGCCGTCTTCAGCCAGGCTTGCTTGAGTCCAGTGGCAAAGTGAGCAAGGGACTCACGTCTGAGCATACCCTGCCAACTTATGGCGAACAAAGCGGTACAAAAGATGGACGGAGCATCAGAACCAATCAAACACTCACACCCAGTCAACAGATCTGGGTTTGATCCATCACTGTTCTTTAGCCCACTCTGCCACCCCAGTTCAGACATTGCCATATGCAAATCAGTCTGACCCTGTGCCTCATGGGAACAGTCCAGCCCGAACTGCCAAGCCATGCCTTCCCAGGACCAGAAACAAGCTTCCTAGGACCGGTTTCTGGCATTTCAGCCGTCTTCAGCCAGGCTTGCTTGAATCCAATGGCAAAGTGAGCAAGGAACTCACGTCTGAGCATACCCTGCCAACTTATGGCGAACTAAGCAGTAGAAAAGGGGGTGGTGATGGACGGAGCATCAGAACCAATGAAACACTCACACCCAGTCAACAGATCTGGGTTTGATCCATCACCGTTGTTTAGCCCACTCTGCCACCCCAGTTCAGACATTGCCATATGCAAATCAGTCTGACCCTGTGCCTCATGGGAACAGTCCAGCCCGAACTGCCAAGCCATGCCTTCCCCGGACCGGAAACAAGCTTCCTAGGACCGGATTCTGGCATTTCAGCCGTCTTCAGCCAGGCTTGCTTGAGTCCAGTGGCAAAGTGAGCAAGGGACTCACGTCTGAGCATACCCTGCCAACTTATGGCAAACAAAGCGGTACAAAAGATGGACGGAGCATCAAACCAATCAAACACTCACACCCAGTCAACAGATCTGGGTTTGATCCATCACTGTTCTTTAGCCCACTCTGCCACCCCAGTTCAGACATGGCCATATGCAAATCAGTCTGAACCTGTGCCTCATGGGGTCAGTCCAGCCCGAACTGCCAAGCCATGCCTTCCCCGGACCGGAAACAAGCTTCCTAGGACCGGTTTCTGGCATTTCAGCCGTCTTCAGCCAGGCTTGCTTGAATCCAGTGGCAAAGTGAGCAAGGGACTCACGTCTGAGCATACCCTGCCAACTTATGGCGAACAAAGCTGTACAAAAGGGGGTGGTGATGGACGGAGCATCAGAACCAATCAAACACTCACACCCAGTCAACAGATCTGGGTTTGATCCATCAAGGTTCTTTAGCCCACTCTGCCACCCCAGTTCAGACATTGCCATATGCAAATCAGTCTGACCCTGTGCCTCATGGGAACAGTCCAGCCCGAACTGCCCAAGCCATGCCTTCCCGGGACCGGAAACAAGCTTCCTAGGACCGGTTTCTGGCATTTCAGCCGTCCTCAGCCAGGCTTGCTTGAATCCAATGGCAAAGTGAGCAAGGAACTCACGTCTGAGCATACCCTGCCAACTTATGGCGAACTAAGCGGTAGAAAAGGGGGTGGTGATGGACGGAGCATCAGAACCAATGAAACACTCACACCCAGTCAACAGATCTGGGTTTGATCCATCACCGTTCTTTAGCCCACTCTGCCACCCCAGTTCAGACATGGCCATATGCAAATCAGTCTGACCCTGTGCCTCATGGGAACACTCCAGCCCGAACTGCCAAGCCATGCCTTCCCTGGAGCGGAAAGAAGCTTCCTAGGACCGGTTTCTGGCATTTCAGCCGTCTTCAGCCAGGCTTGCTTGAATCCAGTGGTAAAGTGAGCAAAGAACTCACGTCTGAGCATACCCTGCCAACTTTGATCCATCACCGTTCTTTAGCCCACTCTGCCACCCCAGTTCAGACATGGCCATATGCAAATCAGTCTGACCCTGTGCCTCATGGGAACAGTCCAGCCTGAACTGCCAAGCCATGCCTTCCCCGGACCGGAACAAGCTTCCTAGGACCGGTTTCTGGCATTTCAGCAGTCTTCAGCCAGGCTTGATTGAATCCAGTGGCAAAGTGAGCAAGGGACTCACATCTGAGCATACCCTGCCATCTTATGGGGAACAAAACAGTACAAAAGGGGGTGGTGATGGACGGAGCATCAGAACCAATCAAACACTCACACACGGTCAACAGATCTGGGTTTGATCCATCACTGTTCTTTAGCCCACTCTGCCACCCCAGTTCAGACATGGCCATATGCAAATCAGTCTGACCCTGTGCCTCATGGGGTCAGTCCAGCCTGAACTGCCAAGCCATGCCTTCCCCGGACCGGAAATAAGCTTCCTAGGACCGGTTTCTGGCATTTCAGCCGTCTTCAGCCAGGCTTGCTTGAATCCAGTGGCAAAGTGAGCAAGGGACTCACGTCTGAGCATACCCTGCCAATTTATAGCGAACAAAGCGGTACAAAAGGGGGTGGTGATGGACGGAGCATCAGAACCAATCAAACACTCACACCCAGTCAACAAATCTGGGTTTGATCCATCACCGTTCTTTAGCCCACTCTGCCACCCCAGTAATGACATGGCCAAATGCAAATCAGTCTGACCCTGTGCCTCATGGGAACAGTCCAGCCTGAACTGCCAAGCCATGCCTTCCCCGGACCGGAAACAAGCTTCCTAGGACCGGTTTCTGGCATTTCAGCCGTCTTCAGCCAGGCTTGCTTGAATCCAGTGGCAAAGTGAGCAAGGGACTCACGTCTGAGCATACCCTACCAACTTATGGTGAACAAAGCGGTACAAAAGGGGGTGGTGATGGTCGGAGCATCAGAACCAATCAAACACTCACACCCAGTCAACAGATCTGGGTTTGATCCATCACCGTTCTTTAGCCCACTCTGCCACCCCAGTTCAGACATGGCCATATGCAAATCAGTCTGACCCTGTGCCTCATGGGAACAGTCCAGCCCAAACTGCCAAGCCATGCCTTCCCTGGACCAGAAACACGCTTCCTAGGATCGGTTTCTGGCATTTCAGCCGTCTTCAGCCAGGCTTGCTTGAATCCAGTGGCAAAGAGAGCAAGGGACTCACGTCTGAGCATACCCTGCCAACTTATGGCGAACAAAGTGGTACAAAAGGGGGTGGTGATGGACGGAGCATCAGAACCAATCAAACACTCACACCCAGTCAACAGATCTGGGTTTGATCCATCACTGTTCTTTAGCCCACTCTGCCACCCCAGTTCAGACATTGCCATATGCAAATCAGTCTGACCCTGTGCCTCATGGGAACAGTCCAGCCCGAACTGCCAAGCCATGCCTTCCCAGGACCAGAAACAAGCTTCCTAGGACCGGTTTCTGGCATTTCAGCCGTCTTCAGCCAGGCTTGCTTGAATCCAATGGCAAAGTGAGCAAGGAACTCACGTCTGAGCATACCCTGCCAACTTATGGCGAACTAAGCAGTAGAAAAGGGGGTGGTGATGGACGGAGCATCAGAACCAATGAAACACTCACACCCAGTCAACAGATCTGGGTTTGATCCATCACCGTTGTTTAGCCCACTCTGCCACCCCAGTTCAGACATTGCCATATGCAAATCAGTCTGACCCTGTGCCTCATGGGAACAGTCCAGCCCGAACTGCCAAGCCATGCCTTCCCCGGACCGGAAACAAGCTTCCTAGGACCGGATTCTGGCATTTCAGCCGTCTTCAGCCAGGCTTGCTTGAGTCCAGTGGCAAAGTGAGCAAGGGACTCACGTCTGAGCATACCCTGCCAACTTATGGCGAACAAAGCGGTACAAAAGATGGACGGAGCATCAAACCAATCAAACACTCACACCCAGTCAACAGATCTGGGTTTGATCCATCACTGTTCTTTAGCCCACTCTGCCACCCCAGTTCAGACATGGCCATATGCAAATCAGTCTGAACCTGTGCCTCATGGGGTCAGTCCAGCCCGAACTGCCAAGCCATGCCTTCCCCGGACCGGAAACAAGCTTCCTAGGACCGGTTTCTGGCATTTCAGCCGTCTTCAGCCAGGCTTGCTTGAATCCAGTGGCAAAGTGAGCAAGGGACTCACGTCTGAGCATACCCTGCCAACTTATGGCGAACAAAGCTGTACAAAAGGGGGTGGTGATGGACGAAGCATCAGAACCAATCAAACACTCACACCCAGTCAACAGATCTGGGTTTGATCCATCAAGGTTCTTTAGCCCACTCTGCCACCCCAGTTCAGACATTGCCATATGCAAATCAGTCTGACCCTGTGCCTCATGGGAACAGTCCAGCCCGAACTGCCAAGCCATGCCTTCCCGGGACCGGAAACAAGCTTCCTAGGACCGGTTTCTGGCATTTCAGCCGTCCTCAGCCAGGCTTGCTTGAATCCAATGGCAAAGTGAGCAAGGAACTCACGTCTGAGCATACCCTGCCAACTTATGGCGAACTAAGCGGTAGAAAAGGGGGTGGTGATGGACGGAGCATCAGAACCAATGAAACACTCACACCCAGTCAACAGATCTGGGTTTGATCCATCACCGTTCTTTAGCCCACTCTGCCACCCCAGTTCAGACATGGCCATATGCAAATCAGTCTGACCCTGTGCCTCATAGGAACACTCCAGCCCGAACTGCCAAGCCATGCCTTCCCTGGAGCGGAAAGAAGCTTCCTAGGACCGGTTTCTGGCATTTCAGCCGTCTTCAGCCAGGCTTGCTTGAATCCAGTGGTAAAGTGAGCAAAGAACTCACGTCTGAGCATACCCTGCCAACTTTGATCCATCACCGTTCTTTAGCCCACTCTGCCACCCCAGTTCAGACATGGCCATATGCAAATCAGTCTGACCCTGTGCCTCATGGGAACAGTCCAGCCCGAACTGCCAAGCCATGCCTTCCCCGGACCGGAACAAGCTTCCTAGGACCGGTTTCTGGCATTTCAGCAGTCTTCAGCCAGGCTTGATTGAATCCAGTGGCAAAGTGAGCAAGGGACTCACATCTGAGCATACCCTGCCATCTTATGGGGAACAAAACAGTACAAAAGGGGGTGGTGATGGACGGAGCATCAGAACCAATCAAACACTCGCACCCAGTCAACAGATCTGGGTTTGATCCATCACTGTTCTTTAGCCCACTCTGCCACCCCAGTTCAGACATGGCCATATGCAAATCAGTCTGACACTGTGCCTCATGGGGTCAGTCCAGCCCAAACTGCCAAGCCATGCCTTCCCCGGACCGGAAAAAAGCTTCCTAGGACCGGTTTCTGGCATTTCAGCAGTCTTCAGCCAGGCTTGCTTGAATCTATTGGCAAAGTGAGCAAGGGACTCACGTCTGAGCATACCCTGCCAATTTATGGCGAACAAAGCGGTACAAAAGGGGGTGGTGATGGACGGAGCATCAGAACCAATGAAACACTCACACCCAGTCAACAGATCTGGGTTTGATCCATCACCGTTCTTTAGCCCACTCTGCCACCCCAGTTCAGACATGGCCATATGCAAATCAGTCTGACCCTGTGTCTCATGGGAACAGTCCAGCCCAAACTGCCAAGCCATGCCTTCCCTGGACCAGAAACACGCTTCCTAGGATCGGTTTCTGGCATTTCAGCCGTCTTCAGCCAGGCTTGCTTGAATCCAGTGGCAAAGTGAGCAAGGGACTCACGTCTGAGCATACCCTGCCAACTTATGGCGAACAAAGTGGTACAAAAGGGGGTGGTGATGGACGGAGCATCAGAACCAATCAAACACTCACACCCAGTCAACAGATCTGGGTGTGATCCATCACTGTTCTTTAGCCCACTCTGCCACCCCAGTTCAGATATTGCCATATGCAAATCAGTCTGACCCTGTGCCTCATGGGAACAGTCCAGCCCGAACTGCCAAGCCATGCCTTCCCCCGACCGGAAACAAGCTTCCTAGGACCGGTTTCTGGCATTTCAGCCGTCTTCAGCCAGGCTTGCTTGAATCCAATGGCAAAGTGAGCAAGGAACTCACGTCTGAGCATACCCTGCCAACTTATGGCGAACTAAGCGATAGAAAAGGGGGTGGTGATGGACGGAGCATCAGAACCAATGAAACACTCACACCCAGTCAACAGATCTGGGTTTGATCCATCACCGTTCTTTAGCCCACTCTGCCACCCCAGTTCAGACATGGCCATATGCAAATCAGTCTGACCCTGTGCCTCATGGGAACACTCCAGCCCGAACTGCCAAGCCATGCCTTCCCTGGAGCGGAAAGAAGCTTCCTAGGACCGGTTTCTGGCATTTCAGCCGTCTTCAGCCAGGCTTGCTTGAATCCAGTGGTAAAGTGAGCAAAGAACTCACGTATGAGCATACCCTGCCAACTTATGGCGAACAAAGCGGTACAAAAGGGGGTGGTGATGGACGGAGCATCAGAACCAATCAAACACTCACACCCAGTCAACAGATCTGGGTTTGATCCATCACCGTTCTTTAGCCCACTCTGCCACCCCAGTTCAGACATGGCCATATGCAAATCAGTCTGACCCTGTGCCTCATGGGAACAGTCCAGCCCGAACTGCCAAGCCATGCCTTCCCCGGACCGGAACAAGCTTCCTAGAACCGGTTTCTGGCATTTCAGCCGTCTTCAGCCAGGCTTGCTTGAATCCAGTGGCAAAGAGAGCAAGGGACTCACGTCTGAGCATACCCTGCCAACTTATGGCGAACAAAGCGGTACAAAAGGGGGTGGTGATGGACGGAGCATCAGAACCAATCAAACACTCACACCCAGTCAACAGATCTGGGTTTGATCCATCACCGTTCTTTTGCCCACTCTGCCACCCCGGTTCAGACATGGCCATATGCAAATCAGTCTGACCCTGTGCCTCCTGGGAACAGTCCAGCCCGAACTGCCAAGCCATGCCTTCCCTGGACCGGAAATAAGCTTCCTAGGACCTGTTTCTGGCATTTCAGCCGTCTTGAGCCAGGCTTTCTTGAATCCAGTGGCAAAGTGAGCAAGGGACTCACGTCTGAGCATACCCTGCCAACTTATGGCGAACAAAGCGGTACAAAAGGGGGTGGTGATGGACGGAGCATCAGAACCAATCAAACACTCACACCCAGTCAACAGATCTAGGTTTGATCCATCACCGTTCTTTAGCCCACTCTGCCACCCCAGTTCAGACATGGCCATATGCAAATCAGTCTGACACTGTGCCTCATGGGGTCAGTCCAGCCCAAACTGCCAAGCCATGCCTTCCCCGGACCGGAAACAAGCTTCCTAGGACCGGTTTCTGGCATTTCAGCAGTCTTCAGCCAGGCTTGCTTGAATCTAGTGGCAAAGTGAGCAAGGGACTCACGTCTGAGCATACCCTGCCAATTTATGGCGAACAAAGCGGTACAAAAGGGGGTGGTGATGGACGGAGCATCAGAACCAATGAAACACTCACACCCAGTCAACAGATCTGGGTTTGATCCATCACCGTTCTTTAGCCCACTCTGCCACCCCAGTTCAGACATGGCCATATGCAAATAAGTCTGACCGTGTGCCTCATGGGAACAGTCCAGCCCAAACTGCCAAGCCATGCCTTCCCTGGACCAGAAACACGCTTCCTAGGATCGGTTTCTGGCATTTCAGCCGTCTTCAGCCAGGCTTGCTTGAATCCAGTGGCAAAGTGAGCAAGGGACTCACGTCTGAGCATACCCTGCCAACTTATGGCGAACAAAGTGGTACAAAAGGGGGTGGTGATGGACGGAGCATCAGAACCAATCAAACACTCACACCCAGTCAACAGATCTGGGTTTGATCCATCACTGTTCTTTAGCCCACTCTGCCACCCCAGTTCAGATATTGCCATATGCAAATCAGTCTGACCCTGTGCCTCATGGGAACAGTCCAGCCCGAACTGCCAAGCCATGCCTTCCCCCGACCGGAAACAAGCTTCCTAGGACCGGTTTCTGGCATTTCAGCCGTCTTCAGCCAGGCTTGCTTGAATCCAATGGCAAAGTGAGCAAGGAACTCACGTCTGAGCATACCCTGCCAACTTATGGCGAACTAAGCGATAGAAAAGGGGGTGGTGATGGACGGAGCATCAGAACCAATGAAACACTCACACCCAGTCAACAGATCTGGGTTTGATCCATCACCGTTCTTTAGCCCACTCTGCCACCCCAGTTCAGACATGGCCATATGCAAATCAGTCTGACCCTGTGCCTCATGGGAACACTCCAGCCCGAACTGCCAAGCCATGCCTTCCCTGGAGCGGAAAGAAGCTTCCTAGGACCGGTTTCTGGCATTTCAGCCGTCTTCAGCCAGGCTTGCTTGAATCCAGTGGTAAAGTGAGCAAAGAACTCACGTATGAGCATACCCTGCCAACTTATGGCGAACAAAGCGGTACAAAAGGGGGTGGTGATGGACGGAGCATCAGAACCAATCAAACACTCACACCCAGTCAACAGATCTGGGTTTGATCCATCACCGTTCTTTAGCCCACTCTGCCACCCCAGTTCAGACATGGCCATATGCAAATCAGTCTGACCCTGTGCCTCATGGGAACAGTCCAGCCCGAACTGCCAAGCCATGCCTTCCCCGGACCGGAACAAGCTTCCTAGAACCGGTTTCTGGCATTTCAGCCGTCTTCAGCCAGGCTTGCTTGAATCCAGTGGCAAAGAGAGCAAGGGACTCACGTCTGAGCATACCCTGCCAACTTATGGCGAACAAAGCGGTACAAAAGGGGGTGGTGATGGACGGAGCATCAGAACCAATCAAACACTCACACCCAGTCAACAGATCTGGGTTTGATCCATCACCGTTCTTTTGCCCACTCTGCCACCCCGGTTCAGACATGGCCATATGCAAATCAGTCTGACCCTGTGCCTCCTGGGAACAGTCCAGCCCGAACTGCCAAGCCATGCCTTCCCTGGACCGGAAATAAGCTTCCTAGGACCTGTTTCTGGCATTTCAGCCGTCTTGAGCCAGGCTTTCTTGAATCCAGTGGCAAAGTGAGCAAGGGACTCACGTCTGAGCATACCCTGCCAACTTATGGCGAACAAAGCGGTACAAAAGGGGGTGGTGATGGACGGAGCATCAGAACCAATCAAACACTCACACCCAGTCAACAGATCTAGGTTTGATCCATCACCGTTCTTTAGCCCACTCTGCCACCCCAGTTCAGACATGGCCATATGCAAATTAGTCTGACCCTGTGCCTCATGGGAACAGTCCAGCCCGAACTGCCAAGCCATGCCTTCCCCGGAATGGAAACAAGCTTCCTAGGACCGGTTTCTGGCATGTCAGCCGTCTTCAGCCAGGCTTGCTTGAATCCAGTGGCAAAGTGAGCAAGGGACTCACGTCTGAGCATACCCTGCCAACTTATGGCGAACAAAGCGGTACAAAAGGTGGTGGTGATGGACGGAGCATCAGAACCAATCAAACACTCACACCCTGTCAACAGATCTGGGTTTGATCCATCACCGTTCTTTAGCCCACTCTGGCACCCCAGTTCAGACATGGCCATATGCAAATCAGTCTGACCCTGTGCCTCATGGGAACAGTCCAGCCCGAACTGCAAAGCCATGCCTTCCCCGGGCCGGAAACAAGCTTCCTAGGACCGGTTTCTGGCATTTCAGCCGTCTTCAGCCAGGCTTGCTTGAATCCAGTGGCAAAGTGAGCAAGGGACTCACGTCTGAGCATACCCTGCCAACTTATGGCGAACAAAGCGGTACAAAAGATGGACGGAGCATTAGAACCAATCAAACACTCACACCCAGTCAACAGATCTGGGTTTGATCCATCACCGTTCTTTAGCCCACTCTGCCACCTCAGTTCAGACATGGCCATATGCAAATCAGTCTGACCCTGTGCCTCATGGGAACAGTCCAGCCCAAATTGCCAAGCCATGCCTTCCCCGGACCAGAAACAAGCTTCCTAGGACCCCTTTCTGGCATTTCAGCTGTCTTCAGCCAGGCTTGCTTGAATCCAGTGGTAAAGTGAGCAAGGGACTCACGTCTGAGAATACCATGCCTACTTATGGCGAACAAAGTGGTACAAAAGGGGGTGGTAATGGACGGTGCATCAGAACCAATCAAACACTCACACCCAGTCAACAGATCTGGGTTTGATCCATCACTGTTCTTTAGCCCACTCTGCCACCCCAGTTCAGACATGGCCATATGCAAATCAGTCTGACCCTGAGCCTCATGGGAACAGTCCAGCCCGAACTGCCAAGCCATGCCATCCCCGGACCGGAAACAAGCTTCCTAGGACCGGTTTCTGGCATTTCAGCCGTCTTCAGCCAGGCTTGCTTGAATCCAGTGGCATAGTGAGCAAGGGACTCACGTCTGAGCATACCCTGCCAACTTATGGGGAACAAAACAGTACAAAAGGGGGTGGTGATGGACGGAGCATCAGAACCAATCAAACACTCACAACCAGTCAACAGATTTGGGTTTGATCCATCACTGTTCTTTAGCCCACTCTGCCACCCAGTTCAGACATGGCCATATGCAAATCAGTCTGACCCTGTGCCTCATGGGAACAGTCCAGCCCGAACTGCCAAGCCATGTCTTCCCCGGAGCGGAAACAAGCTTCCTAGGACCGGTTTCTGGCATTTCAGCCGTCTTCAGCCAGGCTTGCTTGAATCCAGTGGCAAAGTGAGCAAGGGACTCACATCTGAGCATACCCTGCCAACTTATGGGGAACAAAACAGTACAAAAGGGGGTGGTGATGGACGGAGCATCAGAACCAATCAAACACTCACACCCAGTCAACAGATCTGGGTTTGATCCATCACTGTTCTTTAGCCCACTCTGCCACCCCAGTTCAGACATGGCCATATGCAAATCAGTCTGACCCAGTGCCTCATGGGAACAGTCCAACCCGAACTGCCAAGCCATGCCTTCCCCGGACCGGAAACAAGCTTCCTAAGACCGGTTTCTGGCATTTCAGCCGTCTTCAGCCAGGCTTGCTTGAATCCAGTGGCATAGTGAGCAAGGGACTCGCGTCTGAGCATACCCTGCCAACTTATGGCGAACAAAGCGGTACAAAAGGGGGTGGTGATGGACGGCGCATCAGAACCAATCAAACACTCACACCCAGTCAACAGATCTGGGTTTGAACCATCACAGTTCTTTAGCCCACTCTGCCACCCCAGTTCAGACATGGCCATATGCAAATCAGTCTGACCCTGTGCCTCATGGGAACACTCCAGCCCGAACTGCCAAGCCATGCCTTCCCTGGAGCGGAAAGAAGCTTCCTAGGACCGGTTTCTGGCATTTCAGCCGTCTTCAGCCAGGCTTGCTTGAATCCAGTGGCAAAGTGAGCAAGGGACTCACGTCTGAGCATACCCTGCCAACTTATGGCGAACAAAGCGGTACAAAAGATGGACGGAGCATCAGAACCAATCAAACACTCACACCCAGTCAACAGATCTGGGTTTGATCCATCACTGTTCTTTAGCCCACTCTGCCACCCCAGTTCAGACATGGCCATATGCAAATCAGTCTGACCCTGTGCCTCATGGGGTCAGTCCAGCCCGAACTGCCAAGCCATGCCTTCCCCGGACCGGAAACAAGCTTCCTAGGACCGGTTTCTGGCATTTCAGCCGTCTTCAGCCAGGCTTGCTTGAATCCAGTGGCAAAGTGAGCAAGGGACTCACGTCTGAGCATACCCTACCAACTTATGGTGAACAAAGCGGTACAAAAGGGGGTGGTGATGGTCGGAGCATCAGAACCAATCAAACACTCACACCCAGTCAACAGAACTGGGTTTGATCCATCACCGTTCTTTAGCCCACTCTGCCACCCCAGTTCAGACATGGCCATATGCAAATCAGTCTGACCCTGTGCCTCATGGGAACAGTCCAGCCCAAACTGCCAAGCCATGCCTTCCCTGGACCAGAAACACGCTTCCTAGGATCGGTTTCTGGCATTTCAGCCGTCTTCAGCCAGGCTTGCTTGAATCCAGTGGCAAAGTGAGCAAGGGACTCACGTCTGAGCATACCCTGCCAACTTATGGCGAACAAAGTGGTACAAAAGGGAGTGGTGATGGACGGAGCATCAGAACCAATCAAACACTCACACCCAGTCAACAGATCTGGGTTTGATCCATCAAGGTTCTTTAGCCCACTCTGCCACCCCAGTTCAGACATTGCCATATGCAAATCAGTCTGACCCTGTGCCTCATGGGAACAGTCCAGCCCGAACTGCCAAGCCATGCCTTCCCGGGACCGGAAACAAGCTTCCTAGGACCGGTTTCTGGCATTTCAGCCGTCTTCAGCCAGGCTTGCTTGAATCCAATGGCAAAGTGAGCAAGGAACTCACGTCTGAGCATACCCTGCCAACTTATGGCGAACTAAGCGGTAGAAAAGGGGGTGGTGATGGACGGAGCATCAGAACCAATGAAACACTCACACCCAGTCAACAGATCTGGGTTTGATCCATCACCGTTCTTTAGCCCACTCTGCCACCCCAGTTCAGACATGGCCATATGCAAATCAGTCTGACCCTGTGCCTCATGGGAACACTCCAGCCCGAACTGCCAAGCCATGCCTTCCCTGGAGCGGAAAGAAGCTTCCTAGGACCGGTTTCTGGCATTTCAGCCGTCTTCAGCCAGGCTTGCTTGAATCCAGTGGTAAAGTGAGCAAAGAACTCACGTCTGAGCATACCCTGCCAACTTTGATCCATCACCGTTCTTTAGCCCACTCTGCCACCCCAGTTCAGACATGGCCATATGCAAATCAGTCTGACCCTGTGCCTCATGGGAACAGTCCAGCCCGAACTGCCAAGCCATGCCTTCCCCGGACCGGAACAAGCTTCCTAGGACCGGTTTCTGGCATTTCAGCAGTCTTCAGCCAGGCTTGATTGAATCCAGTGGCAAAGTGAGCAAGGGACTCACATCTGAGCATACCCTGCCATCTTATGGGGAACAAAACAGTACAAAAGGGGGTGGTGATGGACGGAGCATCAGAACCAATCAAACACTCGCACCCAGTCAACAGATCTGGGTTTGATCCATCACTGTTCTTTAGCCCACTCTGCCACCCCAGTTCAGACATGGCCATATGCAAATCAGTCTGACACTGTGCCTCATGGGGTCAGTCCAGCCCAAACTGTCAAGCCATGCCTTCCCCGGACCGGAAACAAGCTTCCTAGGACCGGTTTCTGGCATTTCAGCAGTCTTCAGCCAGGCTTGCTTGAATCCAGTGGCAAAATGAGCAAGGGACTCACGTCTGAGCATACCCTGCCAATTTATGGCGAACAAAGCGGTACAAAAGGGGGTGGTGATGGACGGAGCATCAGAACCAATGAAACACTCACACCCAGTCAACAGATCTGGGTTTGATCCATCACCGTTCTTTAGCCCACTCTGCCACCCCAGTTCAGACATGGCCATATGCAAATCAGTCTGACCCTGTGCCTCATGGGAACAGTCCAGCCCAAACTGCCAAGCCATGCCTTCCCTGGACCAGAAACACGCTTCCTAGGATCGGTTTCTGGCATTTCAGCCGTCTTCATCCAGGCTTGCTTGAATCCAGTGGCAAAGTGAGCAAGGGACTCACGTCTGAGCATACCCTGCCAACTTATGGCGAACAAAGTGGTACAAAAGGGGGTGGTGATGGACGGAGCATCAGAACCAATCAAACACTCACACCCAGTCAACAGATCTGGGTTTGATCCATCACTGTTCTTTAGCCCACTCTGCCACCCCAGTTCAGATATTGCCATATGCAAATCAGTCTGACCCTGTGCCTCATGGGAACAGTCCAGCCCGAACTGCCAAGCCATGCCTTCCCCCGACCGGAAACAAGCTTCCTAGGACCGGTTTCTGGCATTTCAGCCGTCTTCAGCCAGGCTTGCTTGAATCCAATGGCAAAGTGAGCAAGGAACTCACGTCTGAGCATACCCTGCCAACTTATGGCGAACTAAGCGATAGAAAAGGGGGTGGTGATGGACGGAGCATCAGAACCAATGAAACACTCACACCCAGTCAACAGATCTGGGTTTGATCCATCACCGTTCTTTAGCCCACTCTGCCACCCCAGTTCAGACATGGCCATATGCAATTCAGTCTGACCCTGTGCCTCATGGGAACACTCCAGCCCGAACTGCCAAGCCATGCCTTCCCTGGAGCGGAAAGAAGCTTCCTAGGACCGGTTTCTGGCATTTCAGCCGTCTTCAGCCAGGCTTGCTTGAATCCAGTGGTAAAGTGAGCAAAGAACTCACGTATGAGCATACCCTGCCAACTTATGGCGAACAAAGCGGTACAAAAGGGGGTGGTGATGGACGGAGCATCAGAACCAATCAAACACTCACACCCAGTCAACAGATCTGGGTTTGATCCATCACCGTTCTTTAGCCCACTCTGCCACCCCAGTTCAGACATGGCCATATGCAAATCAGTATGACCCTGTGCCTCATGGGAACAGTCCAGCCCGAACTGCCAAGCCATGCCTTCCCCGGACCGGAACAAGCTTCCTAGAACCGGTTTCTGGCATTTCAGCCGTCTTCAGCCAGGCTTGCTTGAATCCAGTGGCAAAGAGAGCAAGGGACTCACGTCTGAGCATACCCTGCCAACTTATGGCGAACAAAGCGGTACAAAAGGGGGTGGTGATGGACGGAGCATCAGAACCAATCAAACATTCACACCCAGTCAACAGATCTGGGTTTGATCCATCACCGTTCTTTAGCCCACTCTGCCACCCCAGTTCAGACATGGCCATATGCAAATTAGTCTGACCCTGTGCCTCATGGGAACAGTCCAGCCCGAACTGCCAAGCCATGCCTTCCCCGGAATGGAAACAAGCTTCCTAGGACCGGTTTCTGGCATGTCAGCCGTCTTCAGCCAGGCTTGCTTGAATCCAGTGGCAAAGTGAGCAAGGGACTCACGTCTGAGCATACCCTGCCAACTTATGGCGAACAAAGCGGTACAAAAGGTGGTGGTGATGGACGGAGCATCAGAACCAATCAAACACTCACACCCTGTCAACAGATCTGGGTTTGATCCATCACCGTTCTTTAGCCCACTCTGGCACCCCAGTTCAGACATGGCCATATGCAAATCAGTCTGACCCTGTGCCTCATGGGAACAGTCCAGCCCGAACTGCAAAGCCATGCCTTCCCCGGGCCGGAAACAAGCTTCCTAGGACCGGTTTCTGGCATTTCAGCCGTCTTCAGCCAGGCTTGCTTGAATCCAGTGGCAAAGTGAGCAAGGGACTCACGTCTGAGCATACCCTGCCAACTTATGGCGAACAAAGCGGTACAAAAGATGGACGGAGCATCAGAACCAATCAAACACTCACACCCAGTCAACAGATCTGGGTTTGATCCATCACCGTTCTTTAGCCCACTCTGCCACCTCAGTTCAGACATGGCCATATGCAAATCAGTCTGACCCTGTGCCTCATGGGAACAGTCCAGCCCAAATTGCCAAGCCATGCCTTCCCCGGACCAAAAACAAGCTTCCTAGGACCCCTTTCTGGCATTTCAGCTGTCTTCAGCCAGGCTTGCTTGAATCCAGTGGTAAAGTGAGCAAGGGACTCACGTCTGAGAATACCATGCCAACTTATGGCGAACAAAGTGGTACAAAAGGGGGTGGTAATGGACGGTGCATCAGAACCAATCAAACACTCACACCCAGTCAACAGATCTGGGTTTGATCCATCACTGTTCTTTAGCCCACTCTGCCACCCCAGTTCAGACATGGCCATATGCAAATCAGTCTGACCCTGAGCCTCATGGGAACAGTCCAGCCCGAACTGCCAAGCCATGCCATCCCCGGAACGGAAACAAGCTTCCTAGGACCGGTTTCTGGCATTTCAGCCGTCTTCAGCCAGGCTTGCTTGAATCCAGTGGCAAAGTGAGCAAGGGACTCACGTCTGAGCATACCCTACCAACTTATGGTGAACAAAGCGGTACAAAAGGGGGTGGTGATGGTCGGAGCATCAGAACCAATCAAACACTCACACCCAGTCAACAGATCTGGGTTTGATCCATCACCGTTCTTTAGCCCACTCTGCCACCCCAGTTCAGACATGGCCATATGCAAATCAGTCTGACCCTGTGCCTCATGGGAACAGTCCAGCCCAAACTGCCAAGCCATGCCTTCCCTGGACCAGAAACACGCTTCCTAGGATCGGTTTCTGGCATTTCAGCCGTCTTCAGCCAGGCTTGCTTGAATCCAGTGGCAAAGTGAGCAAGGGACTCACGTCTGAGCATACCCTGCCAACTTATGGCGAACAAAGTGGTACAAAAGGGAGTGGTGATGGACGGAGCATCAGAACCAATCAAACACTCACACCCAGTCAACAGATCTGGGTTTGATCCATCAAGGTTCTTTAGCCCACTCTGCCACCCCAGTTCAGACATTGCCATATGCAAATCAGTCTGACCCTGTGCCTCATGGGAACAGTCCAGCCCGAACTGCCAAGCCATGCCTTCCCGGGACCGGAAACAAGCTTCCTAGGACCGGCTTCTGGCATTTCAGCCGTCTTCAGCCAGGCTTGCTTGAATCCAATGGCAAAGTGAGCAAGGAACTCACGTCTGAGCATACCCTGCCAACTTATGGCGAACTAAGCGGTAGAAAAGGGGGTGGTGATGGACGGAGCATCAGAACCAATGAAACACTCACACCCAGTCAACAGATTTGGGTTTGATCCATCACCGTTCTTTAGCCCACTCTGCCACCCCAGTTCAGACATGGCCATATGCAAATCAGTCTGACCCTGTGCCTCATGGGAACACTCCAGCCCGAACTGCCAAGCCATGCCTTCCCTGGAGCGGAAAGAAGCTTCCTAGGACCGGTTTCTGCCATTTCAGCCGTCTTCAGCCAGGCTTGCTTGAATCCAGTGGTAAAGTGATCAAAGAACTCACGTCTGAGCATACCCTGCCAACTTTGATCCATCACCGTTCTTTAGCCCACTCTGCCACCCCAGTTCAGACATGGCCATATGCAAATCAGTCTGACCCTGTGCCTCATGGGAACAGTCCAGCCCGAACTGCCAAGCCATGCCTTCCCCGGACCGGAACAAGCTTCCTAGGACCGGTTTCTGGCATTTCAGCAGTCTTCAGCCAGGCTTGATTGAATCCAGTGGCAAAGTGAGCAAGGGACTCACATCTGAGCATACCCTGCCATCTTATGGGGAACAAAACAGTACAAAAGGGGGTGGTGATGGACGGAGCATCAGAACCAATCAAACACTCGCACCCAGTCAACAGATCTGGGTTTGATCCATCACTGTTCTTTAGCCCACTCTGCCACCCCAGTTCAGACATGGCCATATGCAAATCAGTCTGACACTGTGCCTCATGGGGTCAGTCCAGCCCAAACTGCCAAGCCATGCCTTCCCCGGACCGGAAACAAGCTTCCTAGGACCGGTTTCTGGCATTTCAGCAGTCTTCAGCCAGGCTTGCTTGAATCCAGTGGCAAAGTGAGCAAGGGACTCACGTCTGAGCATACCCTGCCAATTTATGGCGAACAAAGCGGTACAAAAGGGGGTGGTGATGGACGGAGCATCAGAACCAATGAAACACTCACACCCAGTCAACAGATCTGGGTTTGATCCATCACCGTTCTTTAGCCCACTCTGCCACCCCAGTTCAGACATGGCCATATGCAAATCAGTCTGACCCTGTGCCTCATGGGAACAGTCCAGCCCAAACTGCCAAGCCATGCCTTCCCTGGACCAGAAACACGCTTCCTAGGATCGGTTTCTGGCATTTCAGCCGTCTTCATCCAGGCTTCCTTGAATCCAGTGGCAAAGTGAGCAAGGGACTCACGTCTGAGCATACCCTGCCAACTTATGGCGAACAAAGTGGTACAAAAGGGGGTGGTGATGGACGGAGCATCAGAACCAATCAAACACTCACACCCAGTCAACAGATCTGGGTTTGATCCATCACTGTTCTTTAGCCCACTCTGCCACCCCAGTTCAGATATTGCCATATGCAAATCAGTCTGACCCTGTGCCTCATGGGAACAGTCCAGCCCGAACTGCCAAGCCATGCCTTCCCCCGACCGGAAACAAGCTTCCTAGGACCGGTTTCTGGCATTTCAGCCGTCTTCAGCCAGGCTTGCTTGAATCCAGTGGTAAAGTGAGCAAAGAACTCACGTATGAGCATACCCTGCCAACTTATGGCGAACAAAGCGGTACAAAAGGGGGTGGTGATGGACGGAGCATCAGAACCAATCAAACACTCACACCCAGTCAACAGATCTGGGTTTGATCCATCACCGTTCTTTAGCCCACTCTGCCACCCCAGTTCAGACATGGCCATATGCAAATCAGTCTGACCCTGTGCCTCATGGGAACAGTCCAGCCCGAACTGCCAAGCCATGCCTTCCCCGGACCGGAACAAGCTTCCTAGAACCGGTTTCTGGCATTTCAGCCGTCTTCAGCCAGGCTTGCTTGAATCCAGTGGCAAAGAGAGCAAGGGACTCACGTCTGAGCATACCCTGCCAACTTATGGCGAACAAAGTGGTACAAAAGGGGGTGGTGATGGACGGAGCATCAGAACCAATCAAACACTCACACCCAGTCAACAGATCTGGGTTTGATCCATCACCGTTCTTTTGCCCACTCTGCCACCCCGGTTCAGACATGGCCATATGCAAATCAGTCTGACCCTGTGCCTCCTGGGAACAGTCCAGCCCGAACTGCCAAGCCATGCCTTCCCTGGACCGGAAATAAGCTTCCTAGGACCTGTTTCTGGCATTTCAGCCGTCTTGAGCCAGGCTTTCTTGAATCCAGTGGCAAAGTGAGCAAGGGACTCACGTCTGAGCATACCCTGCCAACTTATGGCGAACAAAGCGGTACAAAAGGGGGTGGTGATGGACGGAGCATCAGAACCAATCAAACACTCACACCCAGTCAACAGATCTGGGTTTGATCCATCACCGTTCTTTAGCCCACTCTGCCACCCCAGTTCAGACATGGCCATATGCAAATTAGTCTGACCCTGTGCCTCATGGGAACAGTCCAGCCCGAACTGCCAAGCCATGCCTTCCCCGGAATGGAAACAAGCTTCCTAGGACCGGTTTCTGGCATGTCAGCCGTCTTCAGCCAGGCTTGCTTGAATCCAGTGGCAAAGTGAGCAAGGGACTCACGTCTGAGCATACCCTGCCAACTTATGGCGAACAAAGCGGTACAAAAGGTGGTGGTGATGGACGGAGCATCAGAACCAATCAAACACTCACACCCTGTCAACAGATCTGGGTTTGATCCATCACCGTTCTTTAGCCCACTCTGGCACCCCAGTTCAGACATGGCCATATGCAAATCAGTCTGACCCTGTGCCTCATGGGAACAGTCCAGCCCGAACTGCAAAGCCATGCCTTCCCCGGGCCGGAAACAAGCTTCCTAGGACCGGTTTCTGGCATTTCAGCCGTCTTCAGCCAGGCTTGCTTGAATCCAGTGGCAAAGTGAGCAAGGGACTCACGTCTGAGCATACCCTGCCAACTTATGGCGAACAAAGCGGTACAAAAGATGGACGGAGCATCAGAACCAATCAAACACTCACACCCAGTCAACAGATCTGGGTTTGATCCATCACCGTTCTTTAGCCCACTCTGCCACCTCAGTTCAGACATGGCCATATGCAAATCAGTCTGACCCTGTGCCTCATGGGAACAGTCCAGCCCGAACTGCAAAGCCATGCCTTCCCCGGGCCGGAAACAAGCTTCCTAGGACCGGTTTCTGGCATTTCAGCCGTCTTCAGCCAGGCTTGCTTGAATCCAGTGGCAAAGTGAGCAAGGGACTCACGTCTGAGCATACCCTGCCAACTTATGGCGAACAAAGCGGTACAAAAGATGGACGGAGCATCAGAACCAATCAAACACTCACACCCAGTCAACAGATCTGGGTTTGATCCATCACCGTTCTTTAGCCCACTCTGCCACCTCAGTTCAGACATGGCCATATGCAAATCAGTCTGACCCTGTGCCTCATGGGAACAGTCCAGCCCGAACTGCAAAGCCATGCCTTCCCCGGGCCGGAAACAAGCTTCCTAGGACCGGTTTCTGGCATTTCAGCCGTCTTCAGCCAGGCTTGCTTGAATCCAGTGGCAAAGTGAGCAAGGGACTCACGTCTGAGCATACCCTGCCAACTTATGGCGAACAAAGCGGTACAAAAGATGGACGGAGCATCAGAACCAATCAAACACTCACACCCAGTCAACAGATCTGGGTTTGATCCATCACTGTTCTTTAGCCCACTCTGCCACCCCAGTTCAGACATGGCCATATGCAAATCAGTCTGACCCTGAGCCTCATGGGAACAGTCCAGCCCGAACTGCCAAGCCATGCCATCCCCGGACCGGAAACAAGCTTCCTAGGACCGGTTTCTGGCATTTCAGCCGTCTTCAGCCAGGCTTGCTTGAATCCAGTGGCATAGTGAGCAAGGGACTCACGTCTGAGCATACCCTGCCAACTGATGGGGAACAAAACAGTACAAAAGGGGGTGGTGATGGACGGAACATCAGAACCAATCAAACACTCACACCCAGTCAACAGATTTGGGTTTGATCCATCACTGTTCTTTAGCCCACTCTGCCACCCCAGTTCAGACATGGCCATATGCAAATCAGTCTGACCCTGTGCCTCATGGGAACAGTCCAGCCCGAACTGCCAAGCCATGTCTTCCCCGGAGCGGAAACAAGCTTCCTAGGACCGGTTTCTGGCATTTCAGCCGTCTTCAGCCAGGCTTGCTTGAATCCAGTGGCAAAGTGAGCAAGGGACTCACATCTGAGCATACCCTGCCAACTTATGGGGAACAAAACAGTACAAAAGGGGGTGGTGATGGACGGAGCATCAGAACCAATCAAACACTCACACCCAGTCAACAGATCTGGGTTTGATCCATCACTGTTCTTTAGCCCACTCTGCCACCCCAGTTCAGACATGGCCATATGCAAATCAGTCTGACCCAGTGCCTCATGGGAACAGTCCAACCCGAACTGCCAAGCCATGCCTTCCCCGAACCGGAAACAAGCTTCCTAAGACCGGTTTCTGGCATTTCAGCCGTCTTCAGCCAGGCTTGCTTGAATCCAGTGGCATAGTGAGCAAGGGACTCGCGTCTGAGCATACCCTGCCAACTTATGGCGAACAAAGCGGTACAAAAGGGGGTGGTGATGGACGGCGCATCAGAACCAATCAAACACTCACACCCAGTCAACAGATCTGGGTTTGAACCATCACAGTTCTTTAGCCCACTCTGCCACCCCAGTTCAGACATGGCCATATGCAAATCAGTCTGACCCTGTGCCTCATGGGAACACTCCAGCCCGAACTGCCAAGCCATGCCTTCCCTGGAGCGGAAAAAAGCTTCCTAGGACCGGTTTCTGGCATTTCAGCCGTCTTCAGCCAGGCTTGATTGAATCCAGTGGCAAAGTGAGCAAGGGACTCACGTCTGAGCATACCCTGCCAACTTATGGCGAACAAAGCGGTACAAAAGATGGACGGAGCATCAGAACCAATCAAACACTCACACCCAGTCAACAGATCTGGGTTTGATCCATCACTGTTCTTTAGCCTACTCTGCCACCCCAGTTCAGACATGGCCATATGCAAATCAGTCTGACCCTGTGCCTCATGGGAACAGTCCAGCCCAAACTGCCAAGCCATGCCTTCCCTGGAGCGGAAAAAAGCTTCCTAGGACCGGTTTCTGGCATTTCAGCCGTCTTCAGCCAGGCTTGCTTGAATCCAGTGGCAAAGTGAGCAAGGGACTCACGTCTGAGCATACCCTGCCAACTTATGGCGAACAAAGTGGTACAAAAGGGAGTGGTGATGGACGGAGCATCAGAACCAATCAAACACTCACACCCAGTCAACAGATCTGGGTTTGATCCATCAAGGTTCTTTAGCCCACTCTGCCACCCCAGTTCAGACATTGCCATATGCAAATCAGTCTGACCCTGTGCCTCATGGGAACAGTCCAGCCCGAACTGCCAAGCCATGCCTTCCCGGGACCGGAAACAAGCTTCCTAGGACCGGTTTCTGGCATTTCAGCCGTCTTCAGCCAGGCTTGCTTGAATCCAATGGCAAAGTGAGCAAGGAACTCACGTCTGAGCATACCCTGCCAACTTATGGCGAACTAAGCCGTACAAAAGGGGGTGGTGATGGACGGAGCATCAGAACCAATCAAACACTCACACCCAGTCAACAGATCTGAGTTTGATCCATCACCGTTGTTTAGCCCACTCTGCCACCCCAGTTCAGACATTGCCATATGCAAATCAGTCTGACCCTGTGCCTCATGGGAACAGTCCAGCCCGAACTGCCAAGCCATGCCTTCCCGGGACCGGAAACAAGCTTCCTAGGACCGGTTTCTGGCATTTCAGCCGTCTTCAGCCAGGCTTGCTTGAATCCAATGGCAAAGTGAGCAAGGAACTCACGTCTGAGCATACCCTGCCAACTTATGGCGAACTAAGCGGTAGAAAAGGGGGTGGTGATGGACGGAGCATCAGAACCAATGAAACACTCACACCCAGTCAACAGATCTGGGTTTGATCCATCACCGTTCTTTAGCCCACTCTGCCACCCCAGTTCAGACATGGCCATATGCAAATCAGTCTGACCCTGTGCCTCATGGGAACACTCCAGCCCGAACTGCCAAGCCATGCCTTCCCTGGAGCGGAAAGAAGCTTCCTAGGACCGGTTTCTGGCATTTCAGCCGTCTTCAGCCAGGCTTGCTTGAATCCAGTGGTAAAGTGAGCAAAGAACTCACGTCTGAGCATACCCTGCCAACTTTGATCCATCACCGTTCTTTAGCCCACTCTGCCACCCCAGTTCAGACATGGCCATATGCAAATCAGTCTGACCCTGTGCCTCATGGGAACAGTCCAGCCCGAACTGCCAAGCCATGCCTTCCCCGGACCGGAACAAGCTTCCTAGGACCGGTTTCTGGCATTTCAGCAGTCTTCAGCCAGGCTTGATTGAATCCAGTGGCAAAGTGAGCAAGGGACTCACATCTGAGCATACCCTGCCATCTTATGGGGAACAAAACAGTACAAAAGGGGGTGGTGATGGACGGAGCATCAGAACCAATCAAACACTCGCACCCAGTCAACAGATCTGGGTTTGATCCATCACTGTTCTTTAGCCCACTCTGCCACCCCAGTTCAGACATGGCCATATGCAAATCAGTCTGACACTGTGCCTCATGGGGTCAGTCCAGCCCAAACTGCCAAGCCATGCCTTCCCCGGACCGGAAACAAGCTTCCTAGGACCGGTTTCTGGCATTTCAGCAGTCTTCAGCCAGGCTTGCTTGAATCCAGTGGCAAAGTGAGCAAGGGACTCACGTCTGAGCATACCCTGCCAATTTATGGCGAACAAAGCGGTTCAAAAGGGGGTGGTGATGGACGGAGCATCAGAACCAATGAAACACTCACACCCAGTCAACAGATCTGGGTTTGATCCATCACCGTTCTTTAGCCCACTCTGCCACCCCAGTTCAGACATGGCCATATGCAAATCAGTCTGACCCTGTGCCTCATGGGAACAGTCCAGCCCAAACTGCCAAGCCATGCCTTCCCTGGACCAGAAACACGCTTCCTAGGATCGGTTTCTGGCATTTCAACCGTCTTCAGCCAGGCTTGCTTGAATCCAGTGGCAAAGTGAGCAAGGGACTCACGTCTGAGCATACCCTGCCAACTTATGGCGAACAAAGTGGTACAAAAGGGGGTGGTGATGGACGGAGCATCAGAACCAATCAAACACTCACACCCAGTCAACAGATCTGGGTTTGATCCATCACTGTTCTTTAGCCCACTCTGCCACCCCAGTTCAGATATTGCCATATGCAAATCAGTCTGACCCTGTGCCTCATGGGAACAGTCCAGCCCGAACTGCCAAGCCATGCCTTCCCCCGACCGGAAACAAGCTTCCTAGGACCGGTTTCTGGCATTTCAGCCGTCTTCAGCCAGGCTTGCTTGAATCCAATGGCAAAGTGAGCAAGGAACTCACGTCTGAGCATACCCTGCCAACTTATGGCGAACTAAGCGATAGAAAAGGGGGTGGTGATGGACGGAGCATCAGAACCAATGAAACACTCACACCCAGTCAACAGATCTGGGTTTGATCCATCACCGTTCTTTAGCCCACTCTGCCACCCCAGTTCAGACATGGCCATATGCAAATCAGTCTGACCCTGTGCCTCATGGGAACACTCCAGCCCGAACTGCCAAGCCATGCCTTCCCTGGAGCGGAAAGAAGCTTCCTAGGACCGGTTTCTGGCATTTCAGCCGTCTTCAGCCAGGCTTGCTTGAATCCAGTGGTAAAGTGAGCAAAGAACTCACGTATGAGCATACCCTGCCAACTTATGGCGAACAAAGCGGTACAAAAGGGGGTGGTGATGGACGGAGCATCAGAACCAATCAAACACTCACACCCAGTCAACAGATCTGGGTTTGATCCATCACCGTTCTTTAGCCCACTCTGCCACCCCAGTTCAGACATGGCCATATGCAAATCAGTCTGACCCTGTGCCTCATGGGAACAGTCCAGCCCGAACTGCCAAGCCATGCCTTCCCCGGACCGGAACAAGCTTCCTAGAACCGGTTTCTGGCATTTCAGCCGTCTTCAGCCAGGCTTGCTTGAATCCAGTGGCAAAGAGAGCAAGGGACTCACGTCTGAGCATACCCTGCCAACTTATGGCGAACAAAGCGGTACAAAAGGGGGTGGTGATGGACGGAGCATCAGAACCAATCAAACACTCACACCCAGTCAACAGATCTGGGTTTGATCCATCACCGTTCTTTTGCCCACTCTGCCACCCCGGTTCAGACATGGCCATATGCAAATCAGTCTGACCCTGTGCCTCCTGGGAACAGTCCAGCCCGAACTGCCAAGCCATGCCTTCCCTGGACCGGAAATAAGCTTCCTAGGACCGGTTTCTGGCATTTCAGCCGTCTTGAGCCAGGCTTTCTTGAATCCAGTGGCAAAGTGAGCAAGGGACTTACGTCTGAGCATACCCTGCCAACTTATGGCGAACAAAGCGGTACAAAAGGGGGTGGTGATGGACGGAGCATCAGAACCAATCAAACACTCACACCCAGTCAACAGATCTGGGTTTGATCCATCACCGTTCTTTAGCCCACTCTGCCACCCCAGTTCAGACATGGCCATATGCAAATTAGTCTGACCCTGTGCCTCATGGGAACAGTCCAGCCCGAACTGCCAAGCCATGCCTTCCCCGGAATGGAAACAAGCTTCCTAGGACCGGTTTCTGGCATGTCAGCCGTCTTCAGCCAGGCTTGCTTGAATCCAGTGGCAAAGAGAGCAAGGGACTCACGTCTGAGCATACCCTGCCAACTTATGGCGAACAAAGCGGTACAAAAGGGGGTGGTGATGGACGGAGCATCAGAACCAATCAAACACTCACACCCAGTCAACAGATCTGGGTTTGATCCATCACCGTTCTTTAGCCCACTCTGCCACCCCAGTTCAGACATGGCCATATGCAAATCAGTCTGACCCTGTGCCTCATGGGAACAGTCCAGCCCAAACTGCCAAGCCATGCCTTCCCTGGACCAGAAACACGCTTCCTAGGATCGGTTTCTGGCATTTCAGCCGTCTTCAGCCAGGCTTGCTTGAATCCAGTGGCAAAGTGAGCAAGGGACTCACGTCTGAGCATACCCTGCCAACTTATGGCGAACAAAGTGGTACAAAAGGGGGTGGTGATGGACGGAGCATCAGAACCAATCAAACACTCACACCCAGTCAACAGATCTGGGTTTGATCCATCACTGTTCTTTAGCCCACTCTGCCACCCCAGTTCAGATATTGCCATATGCAAATCAGTCTGACCCTGTGCCTCATGGGAACAGTCCAGCCCGAACTGCCAAGCCATGCCTTCCCCCGACCGGAAACAAGCTTCCTAGGACCGGTTTCTGGCATTTCAGCCGTCTTCAGCCAGGCTTGCTTGAATCCAATGGCAAAGTGAGCAAGGAACTCACGTCTGAGCATACCCTGCCAACTTATGGCGAACTAAGCGATAGAAAAGGGGGTGGTGATGGACGGAGCATCAGAACCAATGAAACACTCACACCCAGTCAACAGATCTGGGTTTGATCCATCACCGTTCTTTAGACCACTCTGCCACCCCAGTTCAGACATGGCCATATGCAAATCAGTCTGACCCTGTGCCTCATGGGAACACTCCAGCCCGAACTGCCAAGCCATGCCTTCCCTGGAGCGGAAAGAAGCTTCCTAGGACCGGTTTCTGGCATTTCAGCCGTCTTCAGCCAGGCTTGCTTGAATCCAGTGGTAAAGTGAGCAAAGAACTCACTTATGAGCATACCCTGCCAACTTATGGCGAACAAAGCGGTACAAAAGGGGGTGGTGATGGACGGAGCATCAGAACCAATCAAACACTCACACCCAGTCAACAGATCTGGGTTTGATCCATCACCGTTCTTTTGCCCACTCTGCCACCCCGGCTCAGACATGGCCATATGCAAATCAGTCTGACCCTGTGCCTCCTGGGAACAGTCCAGCCCGAACTGCCAAGCCATGCCTTCCCTGGACCGGAAATAAGCTTCCTAGGACCGGTTTCTGGCATTTCAGCCGTCTTGAGCCAGGCTTTCTTGAATCCAGTGGCAAAGTGAGCAAGGGACTTACGTCTGAGCATACCCTGCCAACTTATGGCGAACAAAGCGGTACAAAAGGGGGTGGTGATGGACGGAGCATCAGAACCAATCAAACACTCACACCCAGTCAACAGATCTGGGTTTGATCCATCCCCGTTCTTTAGCCCACTCTGCCACCCCAGTTCAGACATGGCCATATGCAAATTAGTCTGACCCTGTGCCTCATGGGAACAGTCCAGCCCGAACTGCCAAGCCATGCCTTCCCCGGAATGGAAACAAGCTTCCTAGGACCGGTTTCTGGCATGTCAGCCGTCTTCAGCCAGGCTTGCTTGAATCCAGTGGCAAAGTGAGCAAGGGACTCACGTCTGAGCATACCCTGCCAACTTATGGCGAACAAAGCGGTACAAAAGGTGGTGGTGATGGACGGAGCATCAGAACCAATCAAACACTCCCACCCTGTCAACAGATCTGGGTTTGATCCATCACCGTTCTTTAGCCCACTCTGGCACCCCAGTTCAGACATGGCCATATGCAAATCAGTCTGACCCTGTGCCTCATGGGAACAGTCCAGCCCGAACTGCAAAGCCATGCCTTCCCCGGGCCGGAAACAAGCTTCCTAGGACCGGTTTCTGGCATTTCAGCCGTCTTCAGCCAGGCTTGCTTGAATCCAGTGGCAAAGTGAGCAAGGGACTCACGTCTGAGCATACCCTGCCAACTTATGGCGAACAAAGCGGTACAAAAGATGGACGGAGCATCAGAACCAATCAAACACTCACACCCAGTCAACAGATCTGGGTTTGATCCATCACCGTTCTATAGCCCACTCTGCCACCTCAGTTCAGACATGGCCATATGCAAATCAGTCTGACCCTGTGCCTCATGGGAACAGTCCAGCCCAAATTGCCAAGCCATGCCTTCCCCGGACCAGAAACAAGCTTCCTAGGACCCCTTTCTGGCATTTCAGCTGTCTTCAGCCAGGCTTGCTTGAATCCAGTGGTAAAGTGAGCAAGGGACTCACGTCTGAGAATACCATGCCAACTTATGGCGAACAAAGTGGTACAAAAGGGGGTGGTGATGGACGGTGCATCAGAACCAATCAAACACTCACACCCAGTCAACAGATCTGGGTTTGATCCATCACTGTTCTTTAGCCCACTCTGCCACCCCAGTTCAGACATGGCCATATGCAAATCAGTCTGACCCTGAGCCTCATGGGAACAGTCCAGCCCGAACTGCCAAGCCATGCCATCCCCGGACCGGAAACAAGCTTCCTAGGACCGGTTTCTGGCATTTCAGCCGTCTTCAGCCAGGCTTGCTTGAATCCAGTGGCATAGTGAGCAAGGGACTCACGTCTGAGCATACCCTGCCAACTTATGGGGAACAAAACAGTACAAAAGGGGGTGGTGATGGACGGAGCATCAGAACCAATCAAACACTCACACCCAGTCAACAGATTTGGGTTTGATCCATCACTGTTCTTTAGCCCACTCTGCCACCCCAGTTCAGACATGGCCATATGCAAATCAGTCTGACCCTGTGCCTCATGGGAACAGTCCAGCCCGAACTGCCAAGCCATGTCTTCCCCGGACCGGAAACAAGCTTCCTAGGACCGGTTTCTGGCATTTCAGCCGTCTTCAGCCAGGCTTGCTTGAATCCAGTGGCAAAGTGAGCAAGGGACTCACATCTGAGCATACCCTGCCAACTTATGGGGAACAAAACAGTACAAAAGGGGGTGGTGATGGACGGAGCATCAGAACCAATCAAACACTCACACCCAGTCAACAGATCTGGGTTTGATCCATCACTGTTCTTTAGCCCACTCTGCCACCCCAGTTCAGACATTGCCATATGCAAATCAGTCTGACCCTGTGCCTCATGGGAACAGTCCAGCCCGAACTGCCAAGCCATGCCTTCCCAGGACCAGAAACAAGCTTCCTAGGACCGGTTTCTGGCATTTCAGCCGTCTTCAGCCAGGCTTGCTTGAATCCAGTGGCATAGTGAGCAAGGGACTCGCGTCTGAGCATACCCTGCCAACTTATGGCGAACAAAGCGGTACAAAAGGGGGTGGTGATGGACGGAGCATCAGAACCAATCAAACACTCACACCCAGTCAACAGATCTGGGTTTGAACCATCACAGTTCTTTAGCCCACTCTGCCACCCCAGTTCAGACATGGCCATATGCAAATCAGTCTGACCCTGTGCCTCATGGGAACACTCCAGCCCGAACTGCCAAGCCATGCCTTCCCTGGAGCGGAAAGAAGCTTCCTAGGACCGGTTTCTGGCATTTCAGCCGTCTTCAGCCAGGCTTGCTTGAATCCAGTGGCAAAGTGAGCAAGGGACTCACGTCTGAGCATACCCTGCCAACTTATGGCGAACAAAGCGGTACAAAAGATGGACGGAGCATCAGAACCAATCAAACACTCACACCCAGTCAACAGATCTGGGTTTGATCCATCACTGTTCTTTAGCCCACTCTGCCACCCCAGTTCAGACATGGCCATATGCAAATCAGTCTGACCCTGTGCCTCATGGGGTCAGTCCAGCCCGAACTGCCAAGCCATGCCTTCCCCGGACCGGAAACAAGCTTCCTAGGACCGGTTTCTGGCATTTCAGCCGTCTTCAGCCAGGCTTGCTTGAATCCAGTGGCAAAGTGAGCAAGGGACTCACGTCTGAGCATACCCTACCAACTTATGGTGAACAAAGCGGTACAAAAGGGGGTGGTGATGGTCGGAGCATCAGAACCAATCAAACACTCACAACCAGTCAACAGATCTGGGTTTGATCCATCACCGTTCTTTAGCCCACTCTGCCACCCCAGTTCAGACATGGCCATATGCAAATCAGTCTGACCCTGTGCCTCATGGGAACAGTCCAGCCCAAACTGCCAAGCCATGCCTTCCCTGGACCAGAAACACGCTTCCTAGGATCGGTTTCTGGCATTTCAGCCGTCTTCAGCCAGGCTTGCTTGAATCCAGTGGCAAAGTGAGCAAGGGACTCACGTCTGAGCATACCCTGCCAACTTATGGCGAACAAAGTGGTACAAAAGGGGGTGGTGATGGACGGAGCATCAGAACCAATCAAACACTCACACCCAGTCAACAGATCTGGGTTTGATCCATCACTGTTCTTTAGCCCACTCTGCCACCCCAGTTCAGACATTGCCATATGCAAATCAGTCTGACCCTGTGCCTCATGGGAACAGTCCAGCCCGAACTGCCAAGCCATGCCTTCCCAGGACCAGAAACAAGCTTCCTAGGACCGGTTTCTGGCATTTCAGCCGTCTTCAGCCAGGCTTGCTTGAATCCAATGGCAAAGTGAGCAAGGAACTCACGTCTGAGCATACCCTGCCAACTTATGGCGAACTAAGCAGTAGAAAAGGGGGTGGTGATGGACGGAGCATCAGAACCAATGAAACACTCACACCCAGTCAACAGATCTGGGTTTGATCCATCACCGTTGTTTAGCCCACTCTGCCACCCCAGTTCAGACATTGCCATATGCAAATCAGTCTGACCCTGTGCCTCATGGGAACAGTCCAGCCCGAACTGCCAAGCCATGCCTTCCCCGGACCGGAAACAAGCTTCCTAGGACCAGATTCTGGCATTTCAGCCGTCTTCAGCCAGGCTTGCTTGAGTCCAGTGGCAGAGTGAGCAAGGGACTCACGTCTGAGCATACCCTGCCAACTTATGGCGAACAAAGCGGTACAAAAGATGGACGGAGCATCAAACCAATCAAACACTCACACCCAGTCAACAGATCTGGGTTTGATCCATCACTGTTCTTTAGCCCACTCTGCCACCCCAGTTCAGACATGGCCATATGCAAATCAGTCTGAACCTGTGCCTCATGGGGTCAGTCCAGCCCAAACTGCCAAGCCATGCCTTCCCCGGACCGGAAACAAGCTTCCTAGGACCGGTTTCTGGCATTTCAGCCGTCTTCAGCCAGGCTTGCTTGAATCCAGTGGCAAAGTGAGCAAGGGACTCACGTCTGAGCATACCCTGCCAACTTATGGCGAACAAAGCTGTACAAAAGGGGGTGGTGATGGACGGAGCATCAGAACCAATCAAACACTCACACCCAGTCAACAGATCTGGGTTTGATCCATCAAGGTTCTTTAGCCCACTCTGCCACCCCAGTTCAGACATTGCCATATGCAAATCAGTCTGACCCTGTGCCTCATGGGAACAGTCCAGCCCGAACTGCCAAGCCATGCCTTCCCGGGACCGGAAACAAGCTTCCTAGGACCGGTTTCTGGCATTTCAGCCGTCTTCAGCCAGGCTTGCTTGAATCCAATGGCAAAGTGAGCAAGGAACTCACGTCTGAGCATACCCTGCCAACTTATGGCGAACTAAGCGGTAGAAAAGGGGGTGGTGATGGACGGAGCATCAGAACCAATGAAACACTCACACCCAGTCAACAGATCTGGGTTTGATCCATCACCGTTCTTTAGCCCACTCTGCCACCCCAGTTCAGACATGGCCATATGCAAATCAGTCTGACCCTGTGCCTCATGGGAACACTCCAGCCCGAACTGCCAAGCCATGCCATCCCTGGAGCGGAAAGAAGCTTCCTAGGACCGGTTTCTGGCATTTCAGCCGTCTTCAGCCAGGCTTGCTTGAATCCAGTGGTAAAGTGAGCAAAGAACTCACGTCTGAGCATACCCTGCCAACTTTGATCCATCACCGTTCTTTAGCCCACTCTGCCACCCCAGTTCAGACATGGCCATATGCAAATCAGTCTGACCCTGTGCCTCATGGGAACAGTCCAGCCCGAACTGCCAAGCCATGCCTTCCCCGGACCGGAACAAGCTTCCTAGGACCGGTTTCTGGCATTTCAGCAGTCTTCAGCCAGGCTTGATTGAATCCAGTGGCAAAGTGAGCAAGGGACTCACATCTGAGCATACCCTGCCATCTTATGGGGAACAAAACAGTACAAAAGGGGGTGGTGATGGACGGAGCATCAGAACCAATCAAACACTCGCACCCAGTCAACAGATCTGGGTTTGATCCATCACTGTTCTTTAGCCCACTCTGCCACCCCAGTTCAGACATGGCCATATGCAAATCAGTCTGACACTGTGCCTCATGGGGTCAGTCCAGCCCAAACTGCCAAGCCATGCCTTCCCCGGACCGGAAACAAGCTTCCTAGGACCGGTTTCTGGCATTTCAGCAGTCTTCAGCCAGGCTTGCTTGAATCCAGTGGCAAAGTGAGCAAGGGACTCACGTCTGAGCATACCCTGCCAATTTATGGCGAACAAAGCGGTACAAAAGGGGGTGGTGATGGACGGAGCATCAGAACCAATGAAACACTCACACCCCGTCAACAGATCTGGGTTTGATCCATCACCGTTCTTTAGCCCACTCTGCCACCCCAGTTCAGACATGGCCATATGCAAATCAGTCTGACCCTGTGCCTCATGGGAACAGTCCAGCCCAAACTGCCAAGCCATGCCTTCCCTGGACCAGAAACACGCTTCCTAGGATCGGTTTCTGGCATTTCAGCCGTCTTCAGCCAGGCTTGCTTGAATCCAGTGGCAAAGTGAGCAAGGGACTCACGTCTGAGCATACCCTGCCAACTTATGGCGAACAAAGTGGTACAAAAGGGGGTGGTGATGGACGGAGCATCAGAACCAATCAAACACTCACACCCAGTCAACAGATCTGGGTTTGATCCATCACTGTTCTTTAGCCCACTCTGCCACCCCAGTTCAGACATTGCCATATGCAAATCAGTCTGACCCTGTGCCTCATGGGAACAGTCCAGCCCGAACTGCCAAGCCATGCCTTCCCAGGACCAGAAACAAGCTTCCTAGGACCGGTTTCTGGCATTTCAGCCGTCTTCAGCCAGGCTTGCTTGAATCCAATGGCAAAGTGAGCAAGGAACTCACGTCTGAGCATACCCTGCCAACTTATGGCGAACTAAGCAGTAGAAAAGGGGGTGGTGATGGACGGAGCATCAGAACCAATGAAACACTCACACCCAGTCAACAGATCTGGGTTTGATCCATCACCGTTGTTTAGCCCACTCTGCCACCCCAGTTCAGACATTGCCATATGCAAATCAGTCTGACCCTGTGCCTCATGGGAACAGTCCAGCCCGAACTGCCAAGCCATGCCTTCCCCGGACCGGAAACAAGCTTCCTAGGACCAGATTCTGGCATTTCAGCCGTCTTCAGCCAGGCTTGCTTGAGTCCAGTGGCAGAGTGAGCAAGGGACTCACGTCTGAGCATACCCTGCCAACTTATGGCGAACAAAGCGGTACAAAAGATGGACGGAGCATCAAACCAATCAAACACTCACACCCAGTCAACAGATCTGGGTTTGATCCATCACTGTTCTTTAGCCCACTCTGCCACCCCAGTTCAGACATGGCCATATGCAAATCAGTCTGAACCTGTGCCTCATGGGGTCAGTCCAGCCCAAACTGCCAAGCCATGCCTTCCCCGGACCGGAAACAAGCTTCCTAGGACCGGTTTCTGGCATTTCAGCCGTCTTCAGCCAGGCTTGCTTGAATCCAGTGGCAAAGTGAGCAAGGGACTCACGTCTGAGCATACCCTGCCAACTTATGGCGAACAAAGCTGTACAAAAGGGGGTGGTGATGGACGGAGCATCAGAACCAATCAAACACTCACACCCAGTCAACAGATCTGGGTTTGATCCATCAAGGTTCTTTAGCCCACTCTGCCACCCCAGTTCAGACATTGCCATATGCAAATCAGTCTGACCCTGTGCCTCATGGGAACAGTCCAGCCCGAACTGCCAAGCCATGCCTTCCCGGGACCGGAAACAAGCTTCCTAGGACCGGTTTCTGGCATTTCAGCCGTCTTCAGCCAGGCTTGCTTGAATCCAATGGCAAAGTGAGCAAGGAACTCACGTCTGAGCATACCCTGCCAACTTATGGCGAACTAAGCGGTAGAAAAGGGGGTGGTGATGGACGGAGCATCAGAACCAATGAAACACTCACACCCAGTCAACAGATCTGGGTTTGATCCATCACCGTTCTTTAGCCCACTCTGCCACCCCAGTTCAGACATGGCCATATGCAAATCAGTCTGACCCTGTGCCTCATGGGAACACTCCAGCCCGAACTGCCAAGCCATGCCTTCCCTGGAGCGGAAAGAAGCTTCCTAGGACCGGTTTCTGGCATTTCAGCCGTCTTCAGCCAGGCTTGCTTGAATCCAGTGGTAAAGTGAGCAAAGAACTCACGTCTGAGCATACCCTGCCAACTTTGATCCATCACCGTTCTTTAGCCCACTCTGCCACCCCAGTTCAGACATGGCCATATGCAAATCAGTCTGACCCTGTGCCTCATGGGAACAGTCCAGCCCGAACTGCCAAGCCATGCCTTCCCCGGACCGGAACAAGCTTCCTAGGACCGGTTTCTGGCATTTCAGCAGTCTTCAGCCAGGCTTGATTGAATCCAGTGGCAAAGTGAGCAAGGGACTCACATCTGAGCATACCCTGCCATCTTATGGGGAACAAAACAGTACAAAAGGGGGTGGTGATGGACGGAGCATCAGAACCAATCAAACACTCGCACCCAGTCAACAGATCTGGGTTTGATCCATCACTGTTCTTTAGCCCACTCTGCCACCCCAGTTCAGACATGGCCATATGCAAATCAGTCTGACACTGTGCCTCATGGGGTCAGTCCAGCCCAAACTGCCAAGCCATGCCTTCCCCGGACCGGAAACAAGCTTCCTAGGACCGGTTTCTGGCATTTCAGCAGTCTTCAGCCAGGCTTGCTTGAATCCAGTGGCAAAGTGAGCAAGGGACTCACGTCTGAGCATACCCTGCCAATTTATGGCGAACAAAGCGGTACAAAAGGGGGTGGTGATGGACGGAGCATCAGAACCAATGAAACACTCACACCCAGTCAACAGATCTGGGTTTGATCCATCACCGTTCTTTAGCCCACTCTGCCACCCCAGTTCAGACATGGCCATATGCAAATCAGTCTGACCCTGTGCCTCATGGGAACAGTCCAGCCCAAACTGCCAAGCCATGCCTTCCCTGGACCAGAAACACGCTTCCTAGGATCGGTTTCTGGCATTTCAGCCGTCTTCAGCCAGGCTTGCTTGAATCCAGTGGCAAAGTGAGCAAGGGACTCACGTCTGAGCATACCCTGCCAACTTATGGCGAACAAAGTGGTACAAAAGTGGGTGGTGATGGACGGAGCATCAGAACCAATCAAACACTCACAGCCAGTCAACAGATCTGGGTTTGATCCATCACTGTTCTTTAGCCCACTCTGCCACCCCAGTTCAGATATTGCCATATGCAAATCAGTCTGACCCTGTGCCTCATGGGAACAGTCCAGCCCGAACTGCCAAGCCATGCCTTCCCCCGACCGGAAACAAGCTTCCTAGGACCAGTTTCTGGCATTTCAGCCGTCTTCAGCCAGGCTTACTTGAATCCAATGGCAAAGTGAGCAAGGAACTCACGTCTGAGCATACCCTGCCAACTTATGGCGAACTAAGCGATAGAAAAGGGGGTGGTGATGGACGGAGCATCAGAACCAATGAAACACTCACACCCAGTCAACAGATCTGGGTTTGATCCATCACCGTTCTTTAGCCCACTCTGCCACCCCAGTTCAGACATGGCCATATGCAAATCAGTCTGACCCTGTGCCTCATGGGAACACTCCAGCCCGAACTGCCAAGCCATGCCTTCCCTGGAGCGGAAAGAAGCTTCCTAGGACCGGTTTCTGGCATTTCAGCCGTCTTCAGCCAGGCTTGCTTGAATCCAGTGGTAAAGTGAGCAAAGAACTCACGTATGAGCATACCCTGCCAACTTATGGCGAACAAAGCGTTACAAAAGGGGGTGGTGATGGACGGAGCATCAGAACCAATCAAACACTCACACCCAGTCAACAGATCTGGGTTTGATCCATCACCGTTCTTTAGCCCACTCTGCCACCCCAGTTCAGACATGGCCATATGCAAATCAGTCTGACCCTGTGCCTCCTGGGAACAGTCCAGCCCGAACAGCCAAGCCATGCCTTCCCTGGACCGGAAATAAGCTTCCTAGGACCGGTTTCTGGCATTTCAGCCGTCTGGAGCCAGGCTTTCTTGAATCCAGTGGCAAAGTGAGCAAGGGACTCACGTCTGAGCATACCCTGCCAACTTATGGCGAACAAAGCGGTACAAAAGGGGGTGGTGATGGACGGAGCATCAGAACCAATCAAACACTCACACCCAGTCAACAGATCTGGGTTTGATCCATCACCGTTCTTTAGCCCACTCTGCCACCCCAGTTCAGACATGGCCATATGCAAATTAGTCTGACCCTGTGCCTCATGGGAACAGTCCAGCCCGAACTGCCAAGCCATGCCTTCCCTGGAATGGAAACAAGCTTCCTAGGACCGGTTTCTGGCATGTCAGCTGTCTTCAGCCAGGCTTGCTTGAATCCAGTGGCAAAGTGAGCAAGGGACTCACGTCTGAGCATACCCTGCCAACTTATGGCGAACAAAGCGGTACAAAAGGTGGTGGTGATGGACGGAGCATCAGAACCAATCAAACACTCACACCCTGTCAACAGATCTGGGTTTGATCCATCACCGTTCTTTAGCCCACTCTGGCACCCCAGTTCAGACATGGCCATATGCAAATCAGTCTGACCCTGTGCCTCATGGGAACAGTCCAGCCCGAACTGCAAAGCCATGCCTTCCCCGGGCCGGAAACAAGCTTCCTAGGACCGGTTTCTGGCATTTCAGCCGTCTTCAGCCAGGCTTGCTTGAATCCAGTGGCATAGTGAGCAAGGGACTCACGTCTGAGCATACCCTGCCAACTTATGGGGAACAAAACAGTACAAAAGGGGGTGGTGATGGACGGAGCATCAGAACCAATCAAACACTCACACCCAGTCAACAGATTTGGGTTTGATCCATCACTGTTCTTTAGCCCACTCTGCCACCCCAGTTCAGACATGGCCATATGCAAATCAGTCTGACCCTGTGCCTCATGGGAACAGTCCAGCCCGAACTGCCAAGCCATGTCTTCCCCGGACCGGAAACAAGCTTCCTAGGACCGGTTTCTGGCATTTCAGCCGTCTTCAGCCAGGCTTGCTTGAATCCAGTGGCAAAGTGAGCAAGGGACTCACATCTGAGCATACCCTGCCAACTTATGGGGAACAAAACAGTACAAAAGGGGGTGGTGATGGACGGAGCATCAGAACCAATCAAACACTCACACCCAGTCAACAGATCTGGGTTTGATCCATCACTGTTCTTTAGCCCACTCTGCCACCCCAGTTCAGACATTGCCATATGCAAATCAGTCTGACCCTGTGCCTCATGGGAACAGTCCAGCCCGAACTGCCAAGCCATGCCTTCCCCGGACCGGAAACAAGCTTCCTAGGACCGGTTTCTGGCATTTCAGCAGTCTTCAGCCAGGCTTGCTTGAATCCAATGGCAAAGTGAGCAAGGAACTCAAGTCTGAGCATACCCTGCCAACTTATGGCGATCTAAGAGGTAGAAAAGGGGGTGGTGATGGACGGAGCATCAGAACCAATGAAACACTCACACCCAGTCAACAGATCTGGGTTTGATCCATCATCGTTCTTTAGCCCACTCTGCCACCCCAGTTCAGACATGGCCATATGCAAATCAGTCTGACCCTGTGCCTCATGGGAACAGTCCAGCCCGAACTGCCAAGCCATGCCTTCCCCGGACCGGAAACAAGCTTCCTAGGACCGGATTCTGGCATTTCAGCCGTCTTCAGCCAGGCTTGCTTGAGTCCAGTGGCAAAGTGAGCAAGGGACTCACGTCTGAGCATACCCTGCCAACTTATAACGAACAAAGCGGTACAAAAGATGGACGGAGCATCAGAACCAATCAAACACTCACACCCGGTCAACAGATCTGGGTTTGATCCATCACCGTTCTTTAGCCCACTCTGCCACCCCAGTTCAGACATGGCCATACGCAAATCAGTCTGACCCTGTGCCTCATGGGAACAGTCCAGCCCAAACTGCCAAGCCATGACTTCCCTGGAGCGGAAAGAAACTTCCTAGGACCGGTTTCTGGCATTTCAGCCGTCTTCAGCCAGGCTTGCTTGAATCCAGTGGTAAAGTGAGCAAAGAACTCACGTCTGAGCATACCCTGCCAACTTTGATCCATCACCGTTCTTTAGCCCACTCTGCCACCCCAGTTCAGACATGGCCATATGCAAATCAGTCTGACCCTGTGCCTCATGGGAACAGTCCAGCCCGAACTGCCAAGCCATGCCTTCCCCGGACCGGAACAAGCTTCCTAGGACCGGTTTCTGGCATTTCAGCAGTCTTCAGCCAGGCTTGCTTGAATCCAGTGGCAAAGTGAGCAAGGGACTCACGTCTGAGCATACCCTGCCAACTTATGGCGAACAAAGCGGTACAAAAGGGGGTGGTGATGGACGGCGCATCAGAACCAATCAAACACTCACACCCAGTCAACAGATCTGGGTTTGAACCATCACAGTTCTTTAGCACACTCTGCCACCCCAGTTCAGACATGGCCATATGCAAATCAGTCTGACCCTGTGCCTCATGGGAACACTCCAGCCCGAACTGCCAAGCCATGCCTTCCCTGGAGCGGAAAAAAGCTTCCTAGGACCGGTTTCTGGCATTTCAGCCGTCTTCAGCCAGGCTTGATTGAATCCAGTGGCAAAGTGAGCAAGGGACTCACGTCTGAGCATACCCTGCCAACTTATGGCGAACAAAGCGGTACAAAAGATGGACGGAGCATCAGAACCAATCAAACACTCACACCCAGTCAACAGATCTGGGTTTGATCCATCACTGTTCTTTAGCCCACTCTGCCACCCCAGTTCAGACATGGCCATATGCAAATCAGTCTGACCCTGTGCCTCATGGGAACAGTCCAGCCCAAACTGCCAAGCCATGCCTTCCCTGGACCAGAAACACGCTTCCTAGGATCGGTTTCTGGCATTTCAGCCGTCTTCAGCCAGGCTTGCTTGAATCCAGTGGCAAAGTGAGCAAGGGACTCACGTCTGAGCATACCCTGCCAACTTATGGCGAACAAAGTGGTACAAAAGGGAGTGGTGATGGACGGAGCATCAGAACCAATCAAACACTCACACCCAGTCAACAGATCTGGGTTTGATCCATCAAGGTTCTTTAGCCCACTCTGCCACCCCAGTTCAGACATTGCCATATGCAAATCAGTCTGACCCTGTGCCTCATGGGAACAGTCCAGCCCGAACTGCCAAGCCATGCCTTCCCGGGACCGGAAACAAGCTTCCTAGGACCGGTTTCTGGCATTTCAGCCGTCTTCAGCCAGGCTTGCTTGAATCCAATGGCAAAGTGAGCAAGGAACTCACGTCTGAGCATACCCTGCCAACTTATGGCGAACTAAGCGGTAGAAAAGGGGGTGGTGATGGACGGAGCATCAGAACCAATGAAACACTCACACCCAGTCAACAGATCTGGGTTTGATCCATCACCGTTCTTTAGCCCACTCTGCCACCCCAGTTCAGACATGGCCATATGCAAATCAGTCTGACCCTGTGCCTCATGGGAACACTCCAGCCCGAACTGCCAAGCCATGCCTTCCCTGGAGCGGAAAGAAGCTTCCTAGGACCGGTTTCTGGCATTTCAGCCGTCTTCAGCCAGGCTTGCTTGAATCCAGTGGTAAAGTGAGCAAAGAACTCACGTCTGAGCATACCCTGCCAACTTTGATCCATCACCGTTCTTTAGCCCACTCTGCCACCCCAGTTCAGACATGGCCATATGCAAATCAGTCTGACCCTGTGCCTCATGGGAACAGTCCAGCCCGAACTGCCAAGCCATGCCTTCCCCGGACCGGAACAAGCTTCCTAGGACCGGTTTCTGGCATTTCAGCAGTCTTCAGCCAGGCTTGATTGAATCCAGTGGCAAAGTGAGCAAGGGACTCACATCTGAGCATACCCTGCCATCTTATGGGGAACAAAACAGTACAAAAGGGGGTGGTGATGGACGGAGCATCAGAACCAATCAAACACTCGCACCCAGTCAACAGATCTGGGTTTGATCCATCACTGTTCTTTAGCCCACTCTGCCACCCCAGTTCAGACATGGCCATATGCAAATCAGTCTGACACTGTGCCTCATGGGGTCAGTCCAGCCCAAACTGCCAAGCCATGCCTTCCCCGGACCGGAAACAAGCTTCCTAGGACTGGTTTCTGGCATTTCAGCAGTCTTCAGCCAGGCTTGCTTGAATCCAGTGGCAAAGTGAGCAAGGGACTCACGTCTGAGCATACCCTGCCAATTTATGGCGAACAAAGCGGTTCAAAAGGGGGTGGTGATGGACGGAGCATCAGAACCAATGAAACACTCACACCCAGTCAACAGATCTGGGTTTGATCCATCACCGTTCTTTAGCCCACTCTGCCACCCCAGTTCAGACATGGCCATATGCAAATCAGTCTGACCCTGTGCCTCATGGGAACAGTCCAGCCCAAACTGCCAAGCCATGCCTTCCCTGGACCAGAAACACGCTTCCTAGGATCGGTTTCTGGCATTTCAACCGTCTTCAGCCAGGCTTGCTTGAATCCAGTGGCAAAGTGAGCAAGGGACTCACGTCTGAGCATACCCTGCCAACTTATGGCGAACAAAGTGGTACAAAAGGGGGTGGTGATGGACGGAGCATCAGAACCAATCAAACACTCACACCCAGTCAACAGATCTGGGTTTGATCCATCACTGTTCTTTAGCCCACTCTGCCACCCCAGTTCAGATATTGCCATATGCAAATCAGTCTGACCCTGTGCCTCATGGGAACAGTCCAGCCCGAACTGCCAAGCCATGCCTTCCCCCGACCGGAAACAAGCTTCCTAGGACCGGTTTCTGGCATTTCAGCCGTCTTCAGCCAGGCTTGCTTGAATCCAATGGCAAAGTGAGCAAGGAACTCACGTCTGAGCATACCCTGCCAACTTATGGCGAACTAAGCGATAGAAAAGGGGGTGGTGATGGACGGAGCATCAGAACCAATGAAACACTCACACCCAGTCAACAGATCTGGGTTTGATCCATCACCGTTCTTTAGCCCACTCTGCCACCCCAGTTCAGACATGGCCATATGCAAATCAGTCTGACCCTGTGCCTCATGGGAACACTCCAGCCCGAACTGCCAAGCCATGCCTTCCCTGGAGCGGAAAGAAGCTTCCTAGGACCGGTTTCTGGCATTTCAGCCGTCTTCAGCCAGGCTTGCTTGAATCCAGTGGTAAAGTGAGCAAAGAACTCACGTATGAGCATACCCTGCCAACTTATGGCGAACAAAGCGGTACAAAAGGGGGTGGTGATGGACGGAGCATCAGAACCAATCAAACACTCACACCCAGTCAACAGATCTGGGTTTGATCCATCACCGTTCTTTAGCCCACTCTGCCACCCCAGTTCAGACATGGCCATATGCAAATCAGTCTGACCCTGTGCCTCATGGGAACAGTCCAGCCCGAACTGCCAAGCCATGCCTTCCCCGGACCGGAACAAGCTTCCTAGAACCGGTTTCTGGCATTTCAGCCGTCTTCAGCCAGGCTTGCTTGAATCCAGTGGCAAAGAGAGCAAGGGACTCACGTCTGAGCATACCCTGCCAACTTATGGCGAACAAAGCGGTACAAAAGGGGGTGGTGATGGACGGAGCATCAGAACCAATCAAACACTCACACCCAGTCAACAGATCTGGGTTTGATCCATCACCGTTCTTTTGCCCACTCTGCCACCCCGGTTCAGACATGGCCATATGCAAATCAGTCTGACCCTGTGCCTCCTGGGAACAGTCCAGCCCGAACTGCCAAGCCATGCCTTCCCTGGACCGGAAATAAGCTTCCTAGGACCGGTTTCTGGCATTTCAGCCGTCTTGAGCCAGGCTTTCTTGAATCCAGTGGCAAAGTGAGCAAGGGACTTACGTCTGAGCATACCCTGCCAACTTATGGCGAACAAAGCGGTACAAAAGGGGGTGGTGATGGACGGAGCATCAGAACCAATCAAACACTCACACCCAGTCAACAGATCTGGGTTTGATCCATCACCGTTCTTTAGCCCACTCTGCCACCCCAGTTCAGACATGGCCATATGCAAATTAGTCTGACCCTGTGCCTCATGGGAACAGTCCAGCCCGAACTGCCAAGCCATGCCTTCCCCGGAATGGAAACAAGCTTCCTAGGACCGGTTTCTGGCATGTCAGCCGTCTTCAGCCAGGCTTGCTTGAATCCAGTGGCAAAGAGAGCAAGGGACTCACGTCTGAGCATACCCTGCCAACTTATGGCGAACAAAGCGGTACAAAAGGGGGTGGTGATGGACGGAGCATCAGAACCAATCAAACACTCACACCCAGTCAACAGATCTGGGTTTGATCCATCACCGTTCTTTAGCCCACTCTGCCACCCCAGTTCAGACATGGCCATATGCAAATCAGTCTGACCCTGTGCCTCATGGGAACAGTCCAGCCCAAACTGCCAAGCCATGCCTTCGCTGGACCAGAAACACGCTTCCTAGGATCGGTTTCTGGCATTTCAGCCGTCTTCAGCCAGGCTTGCTTGAATCCAGTGGCAAAGTGAGCAAGGGACTCACGTCTGAGCATACCCTGCCAACTTATGGCGAACAAAGTGGTACAAAAGGGGGTGGTGATGGACGGAGCATCAGAACCAATCAAACACTCACACCCAGTCAACAGATCTGGGTTTGATCCATCACTGTTCTTTAGCCCACTCTGCCACCCCAGTTCAGATATTGCCATATGCAAATCAGTCTGACCCTGTGCCTCATGGGAACAGTCCAGCCCGAACTGCCAAGCCATGCCTTCCCCCGACCGGAAACAAGCTTCCTAGGACCGGTTTCTGGCATTTCAGCCGTCTTCAGCCAGGCTTGCTTGAATCCAATGGCAAAGTGAGCAAGGAACTCACGTCTGAGCATACCCTGCCAACTTATGGCGAACTAAGCGATAGAAAAGGGGGTGGTGATGGACGGAGCATCAGAACCAATGAAACACTCACACCCAGTCAACAGATCTGGGTTTGATCCATCACCGTTCTTTAGCCCACTCTGCCACCCCAGTTCAGACATGGCCATATGCAAATCAGTCTGACCCTGTGCCTCATGGGAACACTCCAGCCCGAACTGCCAAGCCATGCCTTCCCTGGAGCGGAAAGAAGCTTCCTAGGACCGGTTTCTGGCATTTCAGCCGTCTTCAGCCAGGCTTGCTTGAATCCAGTGGTAAAGTGAGCAAAGAACTCACGTATGAGCATACCCTGCCAACTTATGGCGAACAAAGCGGTACAAAAGGGGGTGGTGATGGACGGAGCATCAGAACCAATCAAACACTCACACCCAGTCAACAGATCTGGGTTTGATCCATCACCGTTCTTTTGCCCACTCTGCCACCCCGGCTCAGACATGGCCATATGCAAATCAGTCTGACCCTGTGCCTCCTGGGAACAGTCCAGCCCGAACTGCCAAGCCATGCCTTCCCTGGACCGGAAATAAGCTTCCTAGGACCGGTTTCTGGCATTTCAGCCGTCTTGAGCCAGGCTTTCTTGAATCCAGTGGCAAAGTGAGCAAGGGACTTACGTCTGAGCATACCCTGCCAACTTATGGCGAACAAAGCGGTACAAAAGGGGGTGGTGATGGACGGAGCATCAGAACCAATCAAACACTCACACCCAGTCAACAGATCTGGGTTTGATCCATCCCCGTTCTTTAGCCCACTCTGCCACCCCAGTTCAGACATGGCCATATGCAAATTAGTCTGACCCTGTGCCTCATGGGAACAGTCCAGCCCGAACTGCCAAGCCATGCCTTCCCCGGAATGGAAACAAGCTTCCTAGGACCGGTTTCTGGCATGTCAGCCGTCTTCAGCCAGGCTTGCTTGAATCCAGTGGCAAAGTGAGCAAGGGACTCACGTCTGAGCATACCCTGCCAACTTATGGCGAACAAAGCGGTACAAAAGGTGGTGGTGATGGACGGAGCATCAGAACCAATCAAACACTCCCACCCTGTCAACAGATCTGGGTTTGATCCATCACCGTTCTTTAGCCCACTCTGGCACCCCAGTTCAGACATGGCCATATGCAAATCAGTCTGACCCTGTGCCTCATGGGAACAGTCCAGCCCGAACTGCAAAGCCATGCCTTCCCCGGGCCGGAAACAAGCTTCCTAGGACCGGTTTCTGGCATTTCAGCCGTCTTCAGCCAGGCTTGCTTGAATCCAGTGGCAAAGTGAGCAAGGGACTCACGTCTGAGCATACCCTGCCAACTTATGGCGAACAAAGCGGTACAAAAGATGGACGGAGCATCAGAACCAATCAAACACTCACACCCAGTCAACAGATCTGGGTTTGATCCATCACCGTTCTATAGCCCACTCTGCCACCTCAGTTCAGACATGGCCATATGCAAATCAGTCTGACCCTGTGCCTCATGGGAACAGTCCAGCCCAAATTGCCAAGCCATGCCTTCCCCGGACCAGAAACAAGCTTCCTAGGACCCCTTTCTGGCATTTCAGCTGTCTTCAGCCAGGCTTGCTTGAATCCAGTGGTAAAGTGAGCAAGGGACTCACGTCTGAGAATACCATGCCAACTTATGGCGAACAAAGTGGTACAAAAGGGGGTGGTGATGGACGGTGCATCAGAACCAATCAAACACTCACACCCAGTCAACAGATCTGGGTTTGATCCATCACTGTTCTTTAGCCCACTCTGCCACCCCAGTTCAGACATGGCCATATGCAAATCAGTCTGACCCTGAGCCTCATGGGAACAGTCCAGCCCGAACTGCCAAGCCATGCCATCCCCGGACCGGAAACAAGCTTCCTAGGACCGGTTTCTGGCATTTCAGCCGTCTTCAGCCAGGCTTGCTTGAATCCAGTGGCATAGTGAGCAAGGGACTCACGTCTGAGCATACCCTGCCAACTTATGGGGAACAAAACAGTACAAAAGGGGGTGGTGATGGACGGAGCATCAGAACCAATCAAACACTCACACCCAGTCAACAGATTTGGGTTTGATCCATCACTGTTCTTTAGCCCACTCTGCCACCCCAGTTCAGACATGGCCATATGCAAATCAGTCTGACCCTGTGCCTCATGGGAACAGTCCAGCCCGAACTGCCAAGCCATGTCTTCCCCGGACCGGAAACAAGCTTCCTAGGACCGGTTTCTGGCATTTCAGCCGTCTTCAGCCAGGCTTGCTTGAATCCAGTGGCAAAGTGAGCAAGGGACTCACATCTGAGCATACCCTGCCAACTTATGGGGAACAAAACAGTACAAAAGGGGGTGGTGATGGACGGAGCATCAGAACCAATCAAACACTCACACCCAGTCAACAGATCTGGGTTTGATCCATCACTGTTCTTTAGCCCACTCTGCCACCCCAGTTCAGACATTGCCATATGCAAATCAGTCTGACCCTGTGCCTCATGGGAACAGTCCAGCCCGAACTGCCAAGCCATGCCTTCCCAGGACCAGAAACAAGCTTCCTAGGACCGGTTTCTGGCATTTCAGCCGTCTTCAGCCAGGCTTGCTTGAATCCAGTGGCATAGTGAGCAAGGGACTCGCGTCTGAGCATACCCTGCCAACTTATGGCGAACAAAGCGGTACAAAAGGGGGTGGTGATGGACGGAGCATCAGAACCAATCAAACACTCACACCCAGTCAACAGATCTGGGTTTGAACCATCACAGTTCTTTAGCCCACTCTGCCACCCCAGTTCAGACATGGCCATATGCAAATCAGTCTGACCCTGTGCCTCATGGGAACACTCCAGCCCGAACTGCCAAGCCATGCCTTCCCTGGAGCGGAAAGAAGCTTCCTAGGACCGGTTTCTGGCATTTCAGCCGTCTTCAGCCAGGCTTGCTTGAATCCAGTGGCAAAGTGAGCAAGGGACTCACGTCTGAGCATACCCTGCCAACTTATGGCGAACAAAGCGGTACAAAAGATGGACGGAGCATCAGAACCAATCAAACACTCACACCCAGTCAACAGATCTGGGTTTGATCCATCACTGTTCTTTAGCCCACTCTGCCACCCCAGTTCAGACATGGCCATATGCAAATCAGTCTGACCCTGTGCCTCATGGGGTCAGTCCAGCCCGAACTGCCAAGCCATGCCTTCCCCGGACCGGAAACAAGCTTCCTAGGACCGGTTTCTGGCATTTCAGCCGTCTTCAGCCAGGCTTGCTTGAATCCAGTGGCAAAGTGAGCAAGGGACTCACGTCTGAGCATACCCTACCAACTTATGGTGAACAAAGCGGTACAAAAGGGGGTGGTGATGGTCGGAGCATCAGAACCAATCAAACACTCACAACCAGTCAACAGATCTGGGTTTGATCCATCACCGTTCTTTAGCCCACTCTGCCACCCCAGTTCAGACATGGCCATATGCAAATCAGTCTGACCCTGTGCCTCATGGGAACAGTCCAGCCCAAACTGCCAAGCCATGCCTTCCCTGGACCAGAAACACGCTTCCTAGGATCGGTTTCTGGCATTTCAGCCGTCTTCAGCCAGGCTTGCTTGAATCCAGTGGCAAAGTGAGCAAGGGACTCACGTCTGAGCATACCCTGCCAACTTATGGCGAACAAAGTGGTACAAAAGGGGGTGGTGATGGACGGAGCATCAGAACCAATCAAACACTCACACCCAGTCAACAGATCTGGGTTTGATCCATCACTGTTCTTTAGCCCACTCTGCCACCCCAGTTCAGACATTGCCATATGCAAATCAGTCTGACCCTGTGCCTCATGGGAACAGTCCAGCCCGAACTGCCAAGCCATGCCTTCCCAGGACCAGAAACAAGCTTCCTAGGACCGGTTTCTGGCATTTCAGCCGTCTTCAGCCAGGCTTGCTTGAATCCAATGGCAAAGTGAGCAAGGAACTCACGTCTGAGCATACCCTGCCAACTTATGGCGAACTAAGCAGTAGAAAAGGGGGTGGTGATGGACGGAGCATCAGAACCAATGAAACACTCACACCCAGTCAACAGATCTGGGTTTGATCCATCACCGTTGTTTAGCCCACTCTGCCACCCCAGTTCAGACATTGCCATATGCAAATCAGTCTGACCCTGTGCCTCATGGGAACAGTCCAGCCCGAACTGCCAAGCCATGCCTTCCCCGGACCGGAAACAAGCTTCCTAGGACCAGATTCTGGCATTTCAGCCGTCTTCAGCCAGGCTTGCTTGAGTCCAGTGGCAGAGTGAGCAAGGGACTCACGTCTGAGCATACCCTGCCAACTTATGGCGAACAAAGCGGTACAAAAGATGGACGGAGCATCAAACCAATCAAACACTCACACCCAGTCAACAGATCTGGGTTTGATCCATCACTGTTCTTTAGCCCACTCTGCCACCCCAGTTCAGACATGGCCATATGCAAATCAGTCTGAACCTGTGCCTCATGGGGTCAGTCCAGCCCAAACTGCCAAGCCATGCCTTCCCCGGACCGGAAACAAGCTTCCTAGGACCGGTTTCTGGCATTTCAGCCGTCTTCAGCCAGGCTTGCTTGAATCCAGTGGCAAAGTGAGCAAGGGACTCACGTCTGAGCATACCCTGCCAACTTATGGCGAACAAAGCTGTACAAAAGGGGGTGGTGATGGACGGAGCATCAGAACCAATCAAACACTCACACCCAGTCAACAGATCTGGGTTTGATCCATCAAGGTTCTTTAGCCCACTCTGCCACCCCAGTTCAGACATTGCCATATGCAAATCAGTCTGACCCTGTGCCTCATGGGAACAGTCCAGCCCGAACTGCCAAGCCATGCCTTCCCGGGACCGGAAACAAGCTTCCTAGGACCGGTTTCTGGCATTTCAGCCGTCTTCAGCCAGGCTTGCTTGAATCCAATGGCAAAGTGAGCAAGGAACTCACGTCTGAGCATACCCTGCCAACTTATGGCGAACTAAGCGGTAGAAAAGGGGGTGGTGATGGACGGAGCATCAGAACCAATGAAACACTCACACCCAGTCAACAGATCTGGGTTTGATCCATCACCGTTCTTTAGCCCACTCTGCCACCCCAGTTCAGACATGGCCATATGCAAATCAGTCTGACCCTGTGCCTCATGGGAACACTCCAGCCCGAACTGCCAAGCCATGCCTTCCCTGGAGCGGAAAGAAGCTTCCTAGGACCGGTTTCTGGCATTTCAGCCGTCTTCAGCCAGGCTTGCTTGAATCCAGTGGTAAAGTGAGCAAAGAACTCACGTCTGAGCATACCCTGCCAACTTTGATCCATCACCGTTCTTTAGCCCACTCTGCCACCCCAGTTCAGACATGGCCATATGCAAATCAGTCTGACCCTGTGCCTCATGGGAACAGTCCAGCCCGAACTGCCAAGCCATGCCTTCCCCGGACCGGAACAAGCTTCCTAGGACCGGTTTCTGGCATTTCAGCAGTCTTCAGCCAGGCTTGATTGAATCCAGTGGCAAAGTGAGCAAGGGACTCACATCTGAGCATACCCTGCCATCTTATGGGGAACAAAACAGTACAAAAGGGGGTGGTGATGGACGGAGCATCAGAACCAATCAAACACTCGCACCCAGTCAACAGATCTGGGTTTGATCCATCACTGTTCTTTAGCCCACTCTGCCACCCCAGTTCAGACATGGCCATATGCAAATCAGTCTGACACTGTGCCTCATGGGGTCAGTCCAGCCCAAACTGCCAAGCCATGCCTTCCCCGGACCGGAAACAAGCTTCCTAGGACCGGTTTCTGGCATTTCAGCAGTCTTCAGCCAGGCTTGCTTGAATCCAGTGGCAAAGTGAGCAAGGGACTCACGTCTGAGCATACCCTGCCAATTTATGGCGAACAAAGCGGTACAAAAGGGGGTGGTGATGGACGGAGCATCAGAACCAATGAAACACTCACACCCAGTCAACAGATCTGGGTTTGATCCATCACCGTTCTTTCGCCCACTCTGCCACCCCAGTTCAGACATGGCCATATGCAAATCAGTCTGACCCTGTGCCTCATGGGAACAGTCCAGCCCAAACTGCCAAGCCATGCCTTCCCTGGACCAGAAACACGCTTCCTAGGATCGGTTTCTGGCATTTCAGCCGTCTTCAGCCAGGCTTGCTTGAATCCAGTGGCAAAGTGAGCAAGGGACTCACGTCTGAGCATACCCTGCCAACTTATGGCGAACAAAGTGGTACAAAAGTGGGTGGTGATGGACGGAGCATCAGAACCAATCAAACACTCACAGCCAGTCAACAGATCTGGGTTTGATCCATCACTGTTCTTTAGCCCACTCTGCCACCCCAGTTCAGATATTGCCATATGCAAATCAGTCTGACCCTGTGCCTCATGGGAACAGTCCAGCCCGAACTGCCAAGCCATGCCTTCCCCCGACCGGAAACAAGCTTCCTAGGACCAGTTTCTGGCATTTCAGCCGTCTTCAGCCAGGCTTGCTTGAATCCAATGGCAAAGTGAGCAAGGAACTCACGTCTGAGCATACCCTGCCAACTTATGGCGAACTAAGCGATAGAAAAGGGGGTGGTGATGGACGGAGCATCAGAACCAATGAAACACTCACACCCAGTCAACAGATCTGGGTTTGATCCATCACCGTTCTTTAGCCCACTCTGCCACCCCAGTTCAGACATGGCCATATGCAAATCAGTCTGACCCTGTGCCTCATGGGAACACTCCAGCCCGAACTGCCAAGCCATGCCTTCCCTGGAGCGGAAAGAAGCTTCCTAGGACCGGTTTCTGGCATTTCAGCCGTCTTCAGCCAGGCTTGCTTGAATCCAGTGGTAAAGTGAGCAAAGAACTCACGTATGAGCATACCCTGCCAACTTATGGCGAACAAAGCGTTACAAAAGGGGGTGGTGATGGACGGAGCATCAGAACCAATCAAACACTCACACCCAGTCAACAGATCTGGGTTTGATCCATCACCGTTCTTTAGCCCACTCTGCCACCCCAGTTCAGACATGGCCATATGCAAATCAGTCTGACCCTGTGCCTCCTGGGAACAGTCCAGCCCGAACTGCCAAGCCATGCCTTCCCTGGACCGGAAATAAGCTTCCTAGGACCGGTTTCTGGCATTTCAGCCGTCTGGAGCCAGGCTTTCTTGAATCCAGTGGCAAAGTGAGCAAGGGACTCACGTCTGAGCATACCCTGCCAACTTATGGCGAACAAAGCGGTACAAAAGGGGGTGGTGATGGACGGAGCATCAGAACCAATCAAACACTCACACCCAGTCAACAGATCTGGGTTTGATCCATCACCGTTCTTTAGCCCACTCTGCCACCCCAGTTCAGACATGGCCATATGCAAATTAGTCTGACCCTGTGCCTCATGGGAACAGTCCAGCCCGAACTGCCAAGCCATGCCTTCCCTGGAATGGAAACAAGCTTCCTAGGACCGGTTTCTGGCATGTCAGCTGTCTTCAGCCAGGCTTGCTTGAATCCAGTGGCAAAGTGAGCAAGGGACTCACGTCTGAGCATACCCTGCCAACTTATGGCGAACAAAGCGGTACAAAAGGTGGTGGTGATGGACGGAGCATCAGAACCAATCAAACACTCACACCCTGTCAACAGATCTGGGTTTGATCCATCACCGTTCTTTAGCCCACTCTGGCACCCCAGTTCAGACATGGCCATATGCAAATCAGTCTGACCCTGTGCCTCATGGGAACAGTCCAGCCCGAACTGCAAAGCCATGCCTTCCCCGGGCCGGAAACAAGCTTCCTAGGACCGGTTTCTGGCATTTCAGCCGTCTTCAGCCAGGCTTGCTTGAATCCAGTGGCATAGTGAGCAAGGGACTCACGTCTGAGCATACCCTGCCAACTTATGGGGAACAAAACAGTACAAAAGGGGGTGGTGATGGACGGAGCATCAGAACCAATCAAACACTCACACCCAGTCAACAGATTTGGGTTTGATCCATCACTGTTCTTTAGCCCACTCTGCCACCCCAGTTCAGACATGGCCATATGCAAATCAGTCTGACCCTGTGCCTCATGGGAACAGTCCAGCCCGAACTGCCAAGCCATGTCTTCCCCGGACCGGAAACAAGCTTCCTAGGACCGGTTTCTGGCATTTCAGCCGTCTTCAGCCAGGCTTGCTTGAATCCAGTGGCAAAGTGAGCAAGGGACTCACATCTGAGCATACCCTGCCAACTTATGGGGAACAAAACAGTACAAAAGGGGGTGGTGATGGACGGAGCATCAGAACCAATCAAACACTCACACCCAGTCAACAGATCTGGGTTTGATCCATCACTGTTCTTTAGCCCACTCTGCCACCCCAGTTCAGACATTGCCATATGCAAATCAGTCTGACCCTGTGCCTCATGGGAACAGTCCAGCCCGAACTGCCAAGCCATGCCTTCCCCGGACCGGAAACAAGCTTCCTAGGACCGGTTTCTGGCATTTCAGCAGTCTTCAGCCAGGCTTGCTTGAATCCAATGGCAAAGTGAGCAAGGAACTCAAGTCTGAGCATACCCTGCCAACTTATGGCGATCTAAGAGGTAGAAAAGGGGGTGGTGATGGACGGAGCATCAGAACCAATGAAACACTCACACCCAGTCAACAGATCTGGGTTTGATCCATCATCGTTCTTTAGCCCACTCTGCCACCCCAGTTCAGACATGGCCATATGCAAATCAGTCTGACCCTGTGCCTCATGGGAACAGTCCAGCCCGAACTGCCAAGCCATGCCTTCCCCGGACCGGAAACAAGCTTCCTAGGACCGGATTCTGGCATTTCAGCCGTCTTCAGCCAGGCTTGCTTGAGTCCAGTGGCAAAGTGAGCAAGGGACTCACGTCTGAGCATACCCTGCCAACTTATAACGAACAAAGCGGTACAAAAGATGGACGGAGCATCAGAACCAATCAAACACTCACACCCGGTCAACAGATCTGGGTTTGATCCATCACCGTTCTTTAGCCCACTCTGCCACCCCAGTTCAGACATGGCCATACGCAAATCAGTCTGACCCTGTGCCTCATGGGAACAGTCCAGCCCAAACTGCCAAGCCATGACTTCCCTGGAGCGGAAAGAAACTTCCTAGGACCGGTTTCTGGCATTTCAGCCGTCTTCAGCCAGGCTTGCTTGAATCCAGTGGTAAAGTGAGCAAAGAACTCACGTCTGAGCATACCCTGCCAACTTTGATCCATCACCGTTCTTTAGCCCACTCTGCCACCCCAGTTCAGACATGGCCATGTGCAAATCAGTCTGACCCTGTGCCTCATGGGAACAGTCCAGCCCGAACTGCCAAGCCATGCCTTCCCCGGACCGGAACAAGCTTCCTAGGACCGGTTTCTGGCATTTCAGCAGTCTTCAGCCAGGCTTGCTTGAATCCAGTGGCAAAGTGAGCAAGGGACTCACATCTGAGCATACCCTGCCATCTTATGGGGAACAAAACAGTACAAAAGGGGGTGGTGATGGACGGAGCATCAGAACCAATGAAACACTCACACCCAGTCAACAGATCTGGGTTTGATCCATCACCGTTCTTTAGCCCACTCTGCCACCCCAGTTCAGACATGCCCATATGCAAATCAGTCTGACCCTGTGCCTCATGGGAACAGTCCAGCCCAAACTGCCAAGCCATGCCTTCCCTGGACCAGAAACACGCTTCCTAGGATCGGTTTCTGGCATTTCAGCCGTCTTCAGCCAGGCTTGCTTGAATCCAGTGGCAAAGTGAGCAAGGGACTCACGTCTGAGCATACCCTGCCAACTTATGGCGAACAAAGTGGTACAAAAGGGGGTGGTGATGGACGGAGCATCAGAACCAATCAAACACTCACACCCAGTCAACAGATCTGGGTTTGATTCATCACTGTTCTTTAGCCCACTCTGCCACCCCAGTTCAGATATTGCCATATGCAAATCAGTCTGACCCTGTGCCTCATGGGAACAGTCCAGCCCAAACTGCCAAGCCATGCCTTCCCCCGACCGGAAACAAGCTTCCTAGGACCGGTTTCTGGCATTTCAGCCGTCTTCAGCCAGGCTTGCTTGAATCCAATGGCAAAGTGAGCAAGGAACTCACGTCTGAGCATACCCTGCCAACTTATGGCGAACTAAGCGATAGAAAAGGGGGTGGTGATGGACGGAGCATCAGAACCAATGAAACACTCACACCCAGTCAACAGATCTGGGTTTGATCCATCACCGTTCTTTAGCCCACTCTGCCACCCCAGTTCAGACATGGCCATATGCAAAGCAGTCTGACCCTGTGCCTCATGGGAACACTCAAGCCCGAACTGCCAAGCCATGCCTTCCCTGGAGCGGAAAGAAGCTTCCTAGGACCGGTTTCTGGCATTTCAGCCATCTTCAGCCAGGCTTGCTTGAATCCAGTGGCAAAGAGAGCAAGGGACTCACGTCTGAGCATACCCTGCCAACTTATGGCGAACAAAGCGGTACAAAAGGGGGTGGTGATGGACGGAGCATCAGAACCAATCAAACACTCACACCCAGTCAACAGATCTGGGTTTGATCCATCACCGTTCTTTTGCCCACTCTACCACCCCGGTTCAGACATGGCCATATGCAAATCAGTCTGACCCTGTGCCTCCTGGGAACAGTCCAGCCCGAACTGCCAAGCCATGCCTTCCCTGGACCGGAAATAAGCTTCCCAGGACCGGTTTCTGGCATTTCAGCCGTCTTGAGCCAGGCTTTCTTGAATCCAGTGGCAAAGTGAGCAAGGGACTTACGTCTGAGCATACCCTGCCAACTTATGGCGAACAAAGCGGTACAAAAGGGGGTGGTGATGGACGGAGCATCAGAACCAATCAAACACTCACACCCAGTCAACAGATCTGGGTTTGATCCATCACCGTTCTTTAGCCCACTCTGCCACCCCAGTTCAGACATGGCCATATGCAAATTAGTCTGACCCTGTGCCTCATGGGAACAGTCCAGCCCGAACTGCCAAGCCATGCCTTCCCCGGAATGGAAACAAGCTTCCTAGGACCGGTTTCTGGCATGTCAGCCGTCTTCAGCCAGGCTTGCTTGAATCCAGTGGCAAAGAGAGCAAGGGACTCACGTCTGAGCATACCCTGCCAACTTATGGCGAACAAAGCGGTACAAAAGGGGGTGGTGATGGACGGAGCATCAGAACCAATCAAACACTCACACCCAGTCAACAGATCTGGGTTTGATCCATCACCGTTCTTTAGCCCACTCTGCCACCCCAGTTCAGACATGGCCATATGCAAATCAGTCTGACCCTGTGCCTCATGGGAACAGTCCAGCCCAAACTGCCAAGCCATGCCTTCCCTGGACCAGAAACACGCTTCCTAGGATCGGTTTCTGGCATTTCAGCCGTCTTCAGCCAGGCTTGCTTGAATCCAGTGGCAAAGTGAGCAAGGGACTCACGTCTGAGCATACCCTGCCAACTTATGGCGAACAAAGTGGTACAAAAGGGGGTGGTGATGGACGGAGCATCAGAACCAATCAAACACTCACACCCAGTCAACAGATCTGGGTTTGATTCATCACTGTTCTTTAGCCCACTCTGCCACCCCAGTTCAGATATTGCCATATGCAAATCAGTCTGACCCTGTGCCTCATGGGAACAGTCCAGCCCGAACTGCCAAGCCATGCCTTCCCCCGACCGGAAACAAGCTTCCTAGGACCGGTTTCTGGCATTTCAGCCGTCTTCAGCCAGGCTTGCTTGAATCCAATGGCAAAGTGAGCAAGGAACTCACGTCTGAGCATACCCTGCCAACTTATGGCGAACTAAGCAATAGAAAAGGGGGTGGTGATGGACGGAGCATCAGAACCAATGAAACACTCACACCCAGTCAACAGATCTGGGTTTGATCCATCACCGTTCTTTAGCCCACTCTGCCACCCCAGTTCAGACATGGCCATATGCAAATCAGTCTGACCCTGTGCCTCATGGGAACACTCAAGCCCGAACTGCCAAGCCATGCCTTCCCTGGAGCGGAAAGAAGCTTCCTAGGACCGGTTTCTGGCATTTCAGCCGTCTTCAGCCAGGCTTGCTTGAATCCAGTGGTAAAGTGAGCAAAGAACTCACGTATGAGCATACCCTGCCAACTTATGGCGAACAAAGCGGTACAAAAGGGGGTGGTGATGGACGGAGCATCAGAACCAATCAAACACTCACACCCAGTCAACAGATCTGGGTTTGATCCATCACCGTTCTTTAGCCCACTCTGCCACCCCAGTTCAGACATGGCCATATGCAAATCAGTCTGACCCTGTGCCTCATGGGAACAGTCCAGCCCGAACTGCCAAGCCATGCCTTCCCCGGACCAGAACAAGCTTCCTAGAACCGGTTTCTGGCATTTCAGCCGTCTTCAGCCAGGCTTGCTTGAATCCAGTGGCAAAGAGAGCAAGGGACTCACGTCTGAGCATACCCTGCCAACTTATGGCGAACAAAGCGGTACAAAAGGGGGTGGTGATGGACGGAGCATCAGAACCAATCAAACACTCACACCCAGTCAACAGATCTGGGTTTGATCCATCACCGTTCTTTTGCCCACTCTACCACCCCGGTTCAGACATGGCCATATGCAAATCAGTCTGACCCTGTGCCTCCTGGGAACAGTCCAGCCCGAACTGCCAAGCCATGCCTTCCCTGCACCGGAAATAAGCTTCCTAGGACCGGTTTCTGGCATTTCAGCCGTCTTGAGCCAGGCTTTCTTGAATCCAGTGGCAAAGTGAGCAAGGGACTTACGTCTGAGCATACCCTGCCAACTTATGGCGAACAAAGCGGTACAAAAGGGGGTGGTGATGGACGGAGCATCAGAACCAATCAAACACGCACACCCAGTCAACAGATCTGGGTTTGATCCATCACCGTTCTTTAGCCCACTCTGCCACCCCAGTTCAGACATGGCCATATGCAAATTAGTCTGACCCTGTGCCTCATGGGAACAGTCCAGCCCGAACTGCCAAGCCATGCCTTCCCCGGAATGGAAACAAGCTTCCTAGGACCGGTTTCTGGCATGTCAGCCGTCTTCAGCCAGGCTTGCTTGAATCCAGTGGCAAAGAGAGCAAGGGACTCACGTCTGAGCATACCCTGCCAACTTATGGCGAACAAAGCGGTACAAAAGGGGGTGGTGATGGACGGAGCATCAGAACCAATCAAACACTCACACCCAGTCAACAGATCTGGGTTTGATCCATCACCGTTCTTTAGCCCACTCTGCCACCCCAGTTCAGACATGGCCATATGCAAATCAGTCTGACCCTGTGCCTCATGGGAACAGTCCAGCCCAAACTGCCAAGCCATGCCTTCCCTGGACCAGAAACACGCTTCCTAGGATCGGTTTCTGGCATTTCAGCCGTCTTCAGCCAGGCTTGCTTGAATCCAGTGGCAAAGTGAGCAAGGGACTCACGTCTGAGCATACCCTGCCAACTTATGGCGAACAAAGTGGTACAAAAGGGGGTGGTGATGGACGGAGCATCAGAACCAATCAAACACTCACACCCAGTCAACAGATCTGGGTTTGATCCATCACTGTTCTTTAGCCCACTCTGCCACCCCAGTTCAGATATTGCCATATGCAAATCAGTCTGACCCTGTGCCTCATGGGAACAGTCCAGCCCGAACTGCCAAGCCATGCCTTCCCCCGACCGGAAACAAGCTTCCTAGGAACGGTTTCTGGCATTTCAGCCGTCTTCAGCCAGGCTTGCTTGAATTCAATGGCAAAGTGAGCAAGGAACTCACGTCTGAGCATACCCTGCCAACTTATGGCGAACTAAGCGATAGAAAAGGGGGTGGTGATGGACGGAGCATCAGAACCAATGAAACACTCACACCCAGTCAACAGATCTGGGTTTGATCCATCACCGTTCTTTAGCCCACTTTGCCACCCCAGTTCAGACATGGCCATATGCAAATCAGTCTGACCCTGTGCCTCATGGGAACACTCCAGCCCGAACTGCCAAGCCATGCCTTCCCTGGAGCGGAAAGAAGCTTCCTAGGACCGGTTTCTGGCATTTCAGCCGTCTTCAGCCAGGCTTGCTTGAATCCAGTGGTAAAGTGAGCAAAGAACTCACGTATGAGCATACCCTGCCAACTTATGGCGAACAAAGCGGTACAAAAGGGGGTGGTGATGGACGGAGCATCAGAACCAATCAAACACTCACACCCAGTCAACAGATCTGGGTTTGATCCATCACCGTTCTTTAGCCCACTCTGCCACCCCAGTTCAGACATGGCCATATGCAAATCAGTCTGACCCTGTGCCTCATGGGAACAGTCCAGCCCGAACTGCCAAGCCATGCCTTCCCCGGACCGGAACAAGCTTCCTAGAACCGGTTTCTGGCATTTCAGCCGTCTTCAGCCAGGCTTGCTTGAATCCAGTGGCAAAGAGAGCAAGGGACTCACGTCTGAGCATACCCTGCCAACTTATGGCGAACAAAGCGGTACAAAAGGGGGTGGTGATGGACGGAGCATCAGAACCAATCAAACACTCACACCCAGTCAACAGATCTGGGTTTGATCCATCACCGTTCTTTTGCCCACTCTGCCACCCCGGTTCAGACATGGCCATATGCAAATCAGTCTGACCCTGTGCCTCCTGGGAACAGTCCAGCCCGAACTGCCAAGCCATGCCTTCCCTGGACCGGAAATAAGCTTCCTAGGACCGGTTTCTGGCATTTCAGCCGTCTTGAGCCAGGCTTTCTTGAATCCAGTGGCAAAGTGAGCAAGGGACTTACGTCTGAGCATACCCTGCCAACTTATGGCGAACAAAGCGGTACAAAAGGGGGTGGTGATGGACGGAGCATCAGAACCAATCAAACACTCACACCCAGTCAACAGATCTGGGTTTGATCCATCACCGTTCTTTAGCCCACTCTGCCACCCCAGTTCAGACATGGCCATATGCAAATTAGTCTGACCCTGTGCCTCATGGGAACAGTCCAGCCCGAACTGCCAAGCCATGCCTTCCCCGGAATGGAAACAAGCTTCCTAGGACCGGTTTCTGGCATGTCAGCCGTCTTCAGCCAGGCTTGCTTGAATCCAGTGGCAAAGTGAGCAAGGGACTCACGTCTGAGCATACCCTGCCAACTTATGGCGAACAAAGCGGTACAAAAGATGGACGGAGCATCAGAACCAATCAAACACTCACACCCAGTCAACAGATCTGGGTTTGATCCATCACCGTTCTTTAGCCCACTCTGCCACCTCAGTTCAGACATGGCCATATGCAAATCAGTCTGACCCTGTGCCTCATGGGAACAGTCCAGCCCAAATTGCCAAGCCATGCCTTCCCCGGACCAGAAACAAGCTTCCTAGGACCCCTTTCTGGCATTTCAGCTGTCTTCAGCCAGGCTTGCTTGAATCCAGTGGTAAAGTGAGCAAGGGACTCACGTCTGAGAATACCATGCCAACTTATGGCGAACAAAGTGGTACAAAAGGGGGTGGTGATGGACGGTGCATCAGAACCAATCAAACACTCACACCCAGTCAACAGATCTGGGTTTGATCCATCACTGTTCTTTAGCCCACTCTGCCACCCCAGTTCAGACATGGCCATATGCAAATCAGTCTGACCCTGAGCCTCATGGGAACAGTCCAGCCCGAACTGCCAAGCCATGCCATCCCCGGACCGGAAACAAGCTTCCTAGGACCGGTTTCTGGCATTTCAGCCGTCTTCAGCCAGGCTTGCTTGAATCCAGTGGCATAGTGAGCAAGGGACTCACGTCTGAGCATACCCTGCCAACTTATGGGGAACAAAACAGTACAAAAGGGGGTGGTGATGGACGGAGCATCAGAACCAATCAAACACTCACACCCAGTCAACAGATTTGGGTTTGATCCATCACTGTTCTTTAGCCCACTCTGCCACCCCAGTTCAGACATGGCCATATGCAAATCAGTCTGACCCTGTGCCTCATGGGAACAGTCCAGCCCGAACTGCCAAGCCATGTCTTCCCCGGACCGGAAACAAGCTTCCTAGGACCGGTTTCTGGCATTTCAGCCGTCTTCAGCCAGGCTTGCTTGAATCCAGTGGCAAAGTGAGCAAGGGACTCACATCTGAGCATACCCTGCCAACTTATGGGGAACAAAACAGTACAAAAGGGGGTGGTGATGGACGGAGCATCAGAACCAATCAAACACTCACACCCAGTCAACAGATCTGGGTTTGATCCATCACTGTTCTTTAGCCCACTCTGCCACCCCAGTGCAGACATGGCCATATGCAAATCAGTCTGACCCAGTGCCTCATGGGAACAGTCCAACCCGAACTGCCAAGCCATGCCTTCCCCGGACCGGAAACAAGCTTCCTAAGACCGGTTTCTGGCATTTCAGCCGTCTTCAGCCAGGCTTGTTCGAATCCAGTGGCATAGTGAGCAAGGGACTCACGTCTGAGCATACCCTGCCAACTTATGGCGAACAAAGTGGTACAAAAGGGGGTGGTGATGGACGGAGCATCAGAACCAATCAAACACTCACACCCAGTCAACAGATCTGGGTTTGATCCATCACTGTTCTTTAGCCCACTCTGCCACCCCAGTTCAGATATTGCCATATGCAAATCAGTCTGACCCTGTGCCTCATGGGAACAGTCCAGCCCGAACTGCCAAGCCATGCCTTCCCCCGACCGGAAACAAGCTTCCTAGGACCGGTTTCTGGCATTTCAGCCGTCTTCAGCCAGGCTTGCTTGAATCCAATGGCAAAGTGAGCAAGGAACTCACGTCTGAGCATACCCTGCCAACTTATGGCGAACTAAGCGATAGAAAAGGGGGTGGTGATGGACGGAGCATCAGAACCAATGAAACACTCACACCCAGTCAACAGATCTGGGTTTGATCCATCACCGTTCTTTAGCCCACTCTGCCAACCCAGTTCAGACATGGCCATATGCAAATTAGTCTGACCCTGTGCCTCATGGGAACAGTCCAGCCCGAACTGCCAAGCCATGCCTTCCCCGGAATGGAAACAAGCTTCCTAGGACCGGTTTCTGGCATGTCAGCCGTCTTCAGCCAGGCTTGCTTGAATCCAGTGGCAAAGTGAGCAAGGGACTCACGTCTGAGCATACCCTGCCAACTTATGGCGAACAAAGCGGTACAAAAGGTGGTGGTGATGGACGGAGCATCAGAACCAATCAAACACTCACACCCTGTCAACAGATCTGGGTTTGATCCATCACCGTTCTTTAGCCCACTCTGCCACCTCAGTTCAGACATGGCCATATGCAAATCAGTCTGACCCTGTGCCTCATGGGAACAGTCCAGCCCAAATTGCCAAGCCATGCCTTCCCCGGACCAGAAACAAGCTTCCTAGGACCCCTTTCTGGCATTTCAGCTGTCTTCAGCCAGGCTTGCTTGAATCCAGTGGTAAAGTGAGCAAGGGACTCACGTCTGAGAATACCATGCCAACTTATGGCGAACAAAGTGGTACAAAAGGGGGTGGTGATGGACGGTGCATCAGAACCAATCAAACACTCACACCCAGTCAACAGATCTGGGTTTGATCCATCACTGTTCTTTAGTCCACTCTGCCACCCCAGTTCAGACATGGCCATATGCAAATCAGTCTGACCCTGAGCCTCATGGGAACAGTCCAGCCCGAACTGCCAAGCCATGCCATCCCCGGACCGGAAACAAGCTTCCTAGGACCGGTTTCTGGCATTTCAGCCGTCTTCAGCCAGGCTTGCTTGAATCCAGTGGCATAGTGAGCAAGGGACTCACGTCTGAGCATACCCTGCCAACTTATGGGGAACAAAACAGTACAAAAGGGGGTGGTGATGGACGGAGCATCAGAACCAATCAAACACTCACACCCAGTCAACAGATTTGGGTTTGATCCATCACTGTTCTTTAGCCCACTCTGCCACCCCAGTTCAGACATGGCCATATGCAAATCAGTCTGACCCTGTGCCTCATGGGAACAGTCCAGCCCGAACTGCCAAGCCATGTCTTCCCCGGACCGGAAACAAGCTTCCTAGGACCGGTTTCTGGCATTTCAGCCGTCTTCAGCCAGGCTTGCTTGAATCTAGTGGCAAAGTGAGCAAGGGACTCACATCTGAGCATACCCTGCCAACTTATGGGGAACAAAACAGTACAAAAGGGGGTGGTGATGGACGGAGCATCAGAACCAATCAAACACTCACACCCAGTCAACAGATCTGGGTTTGATCCATCACTGTTCTTTAGCCCACTCTGCCACCCCAGTGCAGACATGGCCATATGCAAATCAGTCTGACCCAGTGCCTCATGGGAACAGTCCAACCCGAACTGCCAAGCCATGCCTTCCCCGGACCGGAAACAAGCTTCCTAAGACCGGTTTCTGGCATTTCAGCCGTCTTCAGCCAGGCTTGCTTGAATCCAGTGGCATAGTGAGCAAGGGACTCGCGTCTGAGCATACCCTGCCAACTTATGGCGAACAAAGCGGTACAAAGGGGGTGGTGATGGACGGCGCATCAGAACCAATCAAACACTCACACCCAGTCAACAGATCTGGGTTTGAACCATCACAGTTCTTTAGCCCACTCTGCCACCCCAGTTCAGACATGGCCATATGCAAATCAGTCTGACCCTGTGCCTCATGGGAACACTCCAGCCCGAACTGCCAAGCCATGCCTTCCCTGGAGCGGAAAGAAGCTTCCTAGGACCGGTTTCTGGCATTTCAGCCGTCTTCAGCCAGGCTTGCTTGAATCCAGTGGCAAAGTGAGCAAGGGACTCACGTCTGAGCATACCCTGCCAACTTATGGCGAACAAAGCGGTACAAAAGATGGACGGAGCATCAGAACCAATCAAACACTCACACCCAGTCAACAGATCTGGGTTTGATCCATCACTGTTCTTTAGCCCACTCTGCCACCCCAGTTCAGACATGGCCATATGCAAATCAGTCTGACCCTGTGCCTCATGGGGTCAGTCCAGCCCGAACTGCCAAGCCATACCTTCCCCGGACCGGAAACAAGCTTCCTAGGACCGGTTTCTGGCATTTCAGCCGTCTTCAGCCAGGCTTGCTTGAATCCAGTGGCAAAGTGAGCAAGGGACTCACGTCTGAGCATACCCTACCAACTTATGGTGAACAAAGCGGTACAAAAGGGGGTGGTGATGGTCGGAGCATCAGAACCAATCAAACACTCACACCCAGTCAACAGATCTGGGTTTAATCCATCACCGTTCTTTAGCCCACTCTGCCACCCCAGTTCAGACATGGCCATATGCAAATCAGTCTGACCCTGTGCCTCATGGGAACAGTCCAGCCCAAACTGCCAAGCCATGCCTTCCCTGGACCAGAAACACGCTTCCTAGGATCGGTTTCTGGCATTTCAGCCGTCTTCAGCCAGGCTTGCTTGAATCCAGTGGCAAAGTGAGCAAGGGACTCACGTCTGAGCATACCCTGCCAACTTATGGCGAACAAAGTGGTACAAAAGGGGGTGGTGATGGACGGAGCATCAGAACCAATCAAACACTCACACCCAGTCAACAGATCTGGGTTTGATCCATCACTGTTCTTTAGCCCACTCTGCCACCCCAGTTCAGACATTGCCATATGCAAATCAGTCTGACCCTGTGCCTCATGGGAACAGTCCAGCCCGAACTGCCAAGCCATGCCTTCCCAGGACCAGAAACAAGCTTCCTAGGACCGGTTTCTGGCATTTCAGCCGTCTTCAGCCAGGCTTGCTTGAATCCAATGGCAAAGTGAGCAAGGAACTCACGTCTGAGCATACCCTGCCAACTTATGGCGAACTAAGCAGTAGAAAAGGGGGTGGTGATGGACGGAGCATCAGAACCAATGAAACACTCACACCCAGTCAACAGATCTGGGTTTGATCCATCACCGTTGTTTAGCCCACTCTGCCACCCCAGTTCAGACATTGCCATATGCAAATCAGTCTGACCCTGTGCCTCATGGGAACAGTCCAGCCCGAACTGCCAAGCCATGCCTTCCCCGGACCGGAAACAAGCTTCCTAGGACCGGATTCTGGCATTTCAGCCGTCTTCAGCCAGGCTTGCTTGAGTCCAGTGGCAAAGTGAGCAAGGGACTCACGTCTGAGCATACCCTGCCAACTTATGGCGAACAAAGCGGTACAAAAGATGGACGGAGCATCAAACCAATCAAACACTCACACCCAGTCAACAGATCTGGGTTTGATCCATCACTGTTCTTTAGCCCACTCTGCCACCCCAGTTCAGACATGGCCATATGCAAATCAGTCTGAACCTGTGCCTCATGGGGTCAGTCCAGCCCAAACTGCCAAGCCATGCCTTCCCCGGACCGGAAACAAGCTTCCTAGGACCGGTTTCTGGCATTTCAGCCGTCTTCAGCCAGGCTTGCTTGAATCCAGTGGCAAAGTGAGCAAGGGACTCACGTCTGAGCATACCCTGCCAACTTATGGCGAACAAAGCTGTACAAAAGGGGGTGGTGATGGACGGAGCATCAGAACCAATCAAACACTCACACCCAGTCAACAGATCTGGGTTTGATCCATCAAGGTTCTTTAGCCCACTCTGCCACCCCAGTTCAGACATTGCCATATGCAAATCAGTCTGACCCTGTGCCTCATGGGAACAGTCCAGCCCGAACTGCCAAGCCATGCCTTCCCGGGACCGGAAACAAGCTTCCTAGGACCGGTTTCTGGCATTTCAGCCGTCTTCAGCCAGGCTTGCTTGAATCCAATGGCAAAGTGAGCAAGGAACTCACGTCTGAGCATACCCTGCCAACTTATGGCGAACTAAGCGGTAGAAAAGGGGGTGGTGATGGACGGAGCATCAGAACCAATGAAACACTCACACCCAGTCAACAGATCTGGGTTTGATCCATCACCGTTCTTTAGCCCACTCTGCCACCCCAGTTCAGACATGGCCATATGCAAATCAGTCTGACCCTGTGCCTCATGGGAACACTCCAGCCCGAACTGCCAAGCCATGCCTTCCCTGGAGCGGAAAGAAGCTTCCTAGGACCGGTTTCTGGCATTTCAGCCGTCTTCAGCCAGGCTTGCTTGAATCCAGTGGTAAAGTGAGCAAAGAACTCACGTCTGAGCATACCCTGCCAACTTTGATCCATCACCGTTCTTTAGCCCACTCTGCCACCCCAGTTCAGACATGGCCATATGCAAATCAGTCTGACCCTGTGCCTCATGGGAACAGTCCAGCCCGAACTGCCAAGCCATGCCTTCCCCGGACCGGAACAAGCTTCCTAGGACCGGTTTCTGGCATTTCAGCAGTCTTCAGCCAGGCTTGATTGAATCCAGTGGCAAAGTGAGCAAGGGACTCACATCTGAGCATACCCTGCCATCTTATGGGGAACAAAACAGTACAAAAGGGGGTGGTGATGGACGGAGCATCAGAACCAATCAAACACTCGCACCCAGTCAACAGATCTGGGTTTGATCCATCACTGTTCTTTAGCCCACTCTGCCACCCCAGTTCAGACATGGCCATATGCAAATCAGTTTGACACTGTGCCTCATGGGGTCAGTCCAGCCCAAACTGCCAAGCCATGCCTTCCCCGGACCGGAAACAAGCTTCCTAGGACCGGTTTCTGGCATTTCAGCAGTCTTCAGCCAGGCTTGCTTGAATCCAGTGGCAAAGTGAGCAAGGGACTCACGTCTGAGCATACCCTGCCAATTTATGGCGAACAAAGCGGTACAAAAGGGGGTGGTGATGGACGGAGCATCAGAACCAATGAAACACTCACACCCAGTCAACAGATCTGGGTTTGATCCATCACCGTTCTTTAGCCCACTCTGCCACCCCAGTTCAGACATGGCCATATGCAAATCAGTCTGACCCTGTGCCTCATGGGAACAGTCCAGCCCAAACTGCCAAGCCATGCCTTCCCTGGACCAGAAACACGCTTCCTAGGATCGGTTTCTGGCATTTCAGCCGTCTTCAGCCAGGCTTGCTTGAATCCAGTGGCAAAGTGAGCAAGGGACTCACGTCTGAGCATACCCTGCCAACTTATGGTGAACAAAGTGGTACAAAAGGGGGTGGTGATGGACGGAGCATCAGAACCAATCAAACACTCACAGCCAGTCAACAGATCTGGGTTTGATCCATCACTGTTCTTTAGCCCACTCTGCCACCCCAGTTCAGATATTGCCATATGCAAATCAGTCTGACCCTGTGCCTCATGGGAACAGTCCAGCCCGAACTGCCAAGCCATGCCTTTCCCCGACCGGAAACAAGCTTCCTAGGACCGGTTTCTGGCATTTCAGCCGTCTTCAGCCAGGCTTGCTTGAATCCAATGGCAAAGTGAGCAAGGAACTCACGTCTGAGCATACCCTGCCAACTTATGGCGAACTAAGCGATAGAAAAGGGGGTGGTGATGGACGGAGCATCAGAACCAATGAAACACTCACACCCAGTCAACAGATCTGGGTTTGATCCATCACCGTTCTTTAGCCCACTCTGCCACCCCAGTTCAGACATGGCCATATGCAAATCAGTCTGACCCTGTGCCTCATGGGAACACTCCAGCCCGAACTGCCAAGCCATGCCTTCGCTGGAGCGGAAAGAAGCTTCCTAGGACCGGTTTCTGGCATTTCAGCCGTCTTCAGCCAGGCTTGCTTGAATCCAGTGGTAAAGTGAGCAAAGAACTCACGTATGAGCATACCCTGCCAACTTATGGCGAACAAAGCGGTACAAAAGGGGGTGGTGATGGACGGAGCATCAGAACCAATCAAACACTCACACCCAGTCAACAAATCTGGGTTTGATCCATCACCGTTCTTTAGCCCACTCTGCCACCCCAGTTCAGACATGGCCATATGCAAATCAGTCTGACCCTGTGCCTCATGGGAACAATCCAGCCCGAACTGCCAAGCCATGCCTTCCCAGGACCGGAACAAGCTTCCTAGAACCGGTTTCTGGCATTTCAGCCGTCTTCAGCCAGGCTTGCTTGAATCCAGTGGCAAAGAGAGCAAGGGACTCACGTCTGAGCATACCCTGCCAACTTATGGCGAACAAAGTGGTACAAAAGGGGGTGATGATGGACGGAGCATCAGAACCAATCAAACACTCACACCCAGTCAACAGATCTGGGTTTGATCCATCACCGTTCTTTTGCCCACTCTGCCACACCGGTTCAGACATGGCCATATGCAAATCAGTCTGACCCTGTGCCTCCTGGGAACAGTCCAGCCCGAACTGCCAAGCCATGCCTTCCCTGGAGCGGAAAGAAGCTTCCTAGGACCGGTTTCTGGCATTTCAGCCGTCTTCAGCCAGGCTTGCTTGAATCCAGTGGTAAAGTGAGCAAAGAACTCACGTCTGAGCATACCCTGCCAACTTTGATCCATCACCGTTCTTTAGCCCACTCTGCCACCCCAGTTCAGACATGGCCATATGCAAATCAGTCTGACCCTGTGCCTCATGGGAACAGTCCAGCCCGAACTGCCAAGCCATGCCTTCCCCGGACCGGAACAAGCTTCCTAGGACCGGTTTCTGGCATTTCAGCAGTCTTCAGCCAGGCTTGATTGAATCCAGTGGCAAAGTGAGCAAGGGACTCACATCTGAGCATACCCTGCCATCTTATGGGGAACAAAACAGTACAAAAGGGGGTGGTGATGGACGGAGCATCAGAACCAATCAAACACTCACACCCAGTCAACAGATCTGGGTTTGATCCATCACTGTTCTTTAGCCCACTCTGCCACCCCAGTTCAGACATGGCCATATGCAAATCAGTCTGACCCTGTGCCTCATGGGGTCAGTCCAGCCTGAACTGCCAAGCCATGCCTTCCCCGGACCGGAAACAAGCTTCCTAGGACCGGTTTCTGGCATTTCAGCCGTCTTCAGCCAGGCTTGCTTGAGTCCAGTGGCAAAGTGAGCAAGGGACTCACGTCTGAGCATACCCTGCCAATTTATGGCGAACAAAGCGGTACAAAAGGGGGTGGTGATGGACGGAGCATCAGAACCAATCAAACACTCACACCCAGTCAACAGATCTGGGTTTGATCCATCACCGTTCTTTAGCCCACTCTGCCACCCCAGTTCAGACATGGCCATATGCAAATCAGTCTGACCCTGGGCCTCATGGGAACAGTCCAGCCCAAACTGCCAAGCCATGCCTTCCCTGGACCAGAAACACGCTTCCTAGGATCGGTTTCTGGCATTTCAGCCGTCTTCAGCCAGGCTTGCTTGAATCCAGTGGCAAAGTGAGCAAGGGACTCACGTCTGAGCATACCCTGCCAACTTATGGCGAACAAAGTGGTACAAAAGGGGGTGGTGATGGACAGAGCATCAGAACCAATCAAACACTCACACCCAGTCAACGAATCTGGGTTTGATCCATCACCGTTCTTTAGCCCACTCTGCCACCCCAGTTCAGACATGGCCATATGCAAATCAGTCTGACCCTGTGCTCATGGGAACACTCCAGCCCGAACTGCCAAGCCATGCCTTCCCTGGAGCGGAAAGAAGCTTCCTAGGACCGGTTTCTGGCATTTCAGCCGTCTTCAGCCAGGCTTGCTTGAATCCAGTGGTAAAGTGAGCAAAGAACTCACGTCTGAGCATACCCTGCCAACTTTGATCCATCACCGTTCTTTAGCCCACTCTGCCACCCCAGTTCAGACATGGCCATATGCAAATCAGTCTGACCCTGTGCCTCATGGGAACAGTCCAGCCCGAACTGCCAAGCCATGCCTTCCCCGGACCGGAACAAGCTTCCTAGGACCGGTTTCTGGCTTTTCAGCAGTCTTCAGCCAGGCTTGATTGAATCCAGTGGCAAAGTGAGCAAGGGACTCACATCTGAGCATACCCTGCCATCTTATGGGGAACAAAACAGTACAAAAGGGGGTGGTGATGGACGGAGCATCAGAACCAATCAAACACTCACACCCAGTCAACAGATCTGGGTTTGATCCATCACTGTTCTTTAGCCCACTATGCCACCCCAGTTCAGACATGGCCATATGCAAATCAGTCTGACCCTGTGCCTCATGGGGTCAGTCCAGCCCGAACTGCCAAGCCATGCCTTCCCCGGACCGGAAACAAGCTTCCTAGGACCGGTTTCTGGCATTTCAGCCGTCTTCAGCCAGGCTTGCTTGAATCCAGTGGCAAAGTGAGCAAGGGACTCACGTCTGAGCATACCCTGCCAACTTATGGCGAACAAAGTGGTACAAAAGGGGGTGGTGATGGACGGAGCATCAGAACCAATCAAACACTCACACCCAGTCAACAGATCTGGGTTTGATCCATCACTGTTCTTTAGCCCACTCTGCCACCCCAGTTCAGACATGGCCATATGCAAATCAGTCTGACCTTGTGCCTCATGGGAACAGTCCAGCCCGAACTGCCAAGCCATGCCTTCCCCGGACCGGAAACAAGCTTCCTAGGACCGGATTCTGGCATTTCAGCCGTCTTCAGCCAGGCTTGCTTGAGTCCAGTGGAAAAGTGAGCAAGGGACTCACGTCTGAGCATACCCTGCCAACTTATGGCGAACAAAGCGGTACAAAAGATGGACGGAGCATCAGAACCAATCAAACACTCACACCCAGTCAACAGATCTGGGTTTGATCCATCACTGTTCTTTAGCCCACTCTGCCACCCCAGTTCAGACATTGCCATATGCAAATCAGTCTGACCCTGTGCCTCATGGGAACAGTCCAGCCCGAACTGCCAAACCATGCCTTCCCCGGACCGGAAACAAGCTTCCTAGGACCGGTTTCTGGCATTTCAGCCGTCTTCAGCCAGGCTTGCTTGAATCCAATGGCAAAGTGAGCAAGGAACTCACGTCTGAGCATACCCTGCCAACTTATGGCGAACTAAGCGGTAGAAAAGGGGGTGGTGATGGACGGAGCATCAGAACCAATGAAACACTCACACCCAGTCAACAGATCTGGGTTTGATCCATCACCGTTCTTTAGCCCACTCTGCCACCCCAGTTCAGACATGGCCATATGCAAATCAGTCTGACCCTGTGCCTCATGGGAACACTCCAGCCCGAACTGCAAAGCCATGCCTTCCCTGGAGCGGAAAGAAGCTTCCTAGGACCGGTTTCTGGCATTTCAGCCGTCTTCAGCCAGGCTTGCTTGAATCCAGTGGTAAAGTGAGCAAAGAACTCACGTCTGAGCATACCCTGCCAACTTTGATCCATCACCGTTCTTTAGCCCACTCTGCCACCCCAGTTCAGACATGGCCATATGCAAATCAGTCTGACCCTGTGCCTCATGGGAACTGTCCAGCCCGAACTGCCAAGCCATGCCTTCCCCGGACCGGAACAAGCTTCCTAGGACCGGTTTCTGGCATTTCAGCAGTCTTCAGCCAGGCTTGATTGAATCCAGTGGCAAAGTGAGCAAGGGACTCACATCTGAGCATACCCTGCCATCTTATGGGGAACAAAACAGTACAAAAGGGGGTGGTGATGGACGGAGCATCAGAACCAATCAAACACTCACACCCAGTCAACAGATCTGGGTTTGATCCATCACTGTTCTTTAGCCCACTCTGCCACCCCAGTTCAGACATGGCCATATGCAAATCAGTCTGACCCTGTGCCTCATGGGGTCAGTCCAGCCCGAACTGCCAAGCCATGCCTTCCCCGGACCGGAAACAAGCTTCCTAGGACCGGTTTCTGGCATTTCAGCCGTCTTCAGCCAGGCTTGCTTGAATCCAGTGGCAAAGTGAGCAAGGGACTCACGTCTGAGCATACCCTGCCAATTTATAGCGAACAAAGCGGTACAAAAGGGGGTGGTGATGGACGGAGCATCAGAACCAATCAAACACTCACACCCAGTCAACAAATCTGGGTTTGATCCATCACCGTTCTTTAGCCCACTCTGCCACCCCAGTTCAGACATGGCCAAATGCAAATCAGTCTGACCCTGTGCCTCATGGGAACAGTCCAGCCTGAACTGCCAAGCCATGCCTTCCCCGGACCGGAAACAAGCTTCCTAGGACCGGTTTCTGGCATTTCAGCCGTCTTCAGCCAGGCTTGCTTGAATCCAGTGGCAAAGTGAGCAAGGGACTCACGTCTGAGCATACCCTACCAACTTATGGTGAACAAAGCGGTACAAAAGGGGGTGGTGATGGTCGGAGCATCAGAACCAATCAAACACTCACACCCAGTCAACAGATCTGGGTTTGATCCATCACCGTTCTTTAGCCCACTCTGCCACCCCAGTTCAGACATGGCCATATGCAAATCAGTCTGACCCTGTGCCTCATGGGAACAGTCCAGCCCAAACTGCCAAGCCATGCCTTCCCTGGACCAGAAACACGCTTCCTAGGATCGGTTTCTGGCATTTCAGCCGTCTTCAGCCAGGCTTGCTTGAATCCAGTGGCAAAGTGAGCAAGGGACTCACGTCTGAGCATACCCTGCCAACTTATGGCGAACAAAGTGGTACAAAAGGGGGTGCTGATGGACGGAGCATCAGAACCAATCAAACACTCACACCCAGTCAACAGATATGGGTTTGATCCATCACTGTTCTTTAGCCCACTCTGCCACCCCAGTTCAGACATTGCCATATGCAAATCAGTCTGACCCTGTGCCTCATGGGAACAGTCCAGCCCGAACTGCCAAGCCATGCCTTCCCCGGACCAGAAACAAGCTTCCTAGGACCGGTTTCTGGCATTTCAGCCGTCTTCAGCCAGGCTTGCTTGAATCCAATGGCAAAGTGAGCAAGGAACTCATGTCTGAGCATACCCTGCCAACTTATGGCGAACTAAGCAGTAGAAAAGGGGGTGGTGATGGACGGAGCATCAGAACCAATGAAACACTCACACCCAGTCAACAGATCTGGGTTTGATCCATCACCGTTCTTTAGCCCACTCTGCCACCCCAGTTCAGACATTGCCATATGCAAATCAGTCTGACCCTGTGCCTCATGGGAACAGTCCAGCCCGAACTGCCAAGCCATGCCTTCCCCGGACCGGAAACAAGCTTCCTAGGACCGGATTCTGGCATTTCAGCCGTCTTCAGCCAGGCTTGCTTGAGTCCAGTGGCAAAGTGAGCAAGGGACTCACGTCTGAGCATACCCTGCCAACTTATGGCGAACAAAGCGGTACAAAAGATGGACGGAGCATCAAACCAATCAAACACTCACACCCAGTCAACAGATCTGGGTTTGATCCATCACTGTTCTTTAGCCCACTCTGCCACCCCAGTTCAGACATGGCCATATGCAAATCAGTCTGACCCTGTGCCTCATGGGGTCAGTCCAGCCCGAACTGCCAAGCCATGCCTTCCCCGGACCGGAAACAAGCTTCCTAGGACCGGTTTCTGGCATTTCAGCCGTCTTCAGCCAGGCTTGCTTGAATCCAGTGGCAAAGTGAGCAAGGGACTCACGTCTGAGCATACCCTGCCAACTTATGGCGAACAAAGCTGTACAAAAGGGGGTGGTGATGGACGGAGCATCAGAACCAATGAAACACTCACACCCAGTCAACAGATCTGGGTTTGATCCATCACTGTTCTTTAGCCCACTCTGCCACCCCAGTTCAGACATGGCCATATGCAAATCAGTCTGACCCTGTGCCTCATGGGGTCAGTCCAGCCCAAACTGCCAAGCCATGCCTTCCCTGGAGCGGAAAGAAGCTTCCTAGGACCGGTTTCTGGCATTTCAGCCGTCTTCAGCCAGGCTTGCTTGAATCCAGTGGTAAAGTGAGCAAAGAACTCACAACTGAGCATACCCTGCCAACTTTGATCCATCACCGTTCTTTAGCCCACTCTGCCACCCCAGTTCAGACATGGCCATATGCAAATCAGTCTGACCCTGTGCCTCATGGGAACAGTCCAGCCCGAACTGCCAAGCCATGCCTTCCCCGGACCGGAACAAGCTTCCTAGGACCGGTTTCTGGCATTTCAGCAGTCTTCAGCCAGGCTTGATTGAATCCAGTGGCAAAGTGAGCAAGGGACTCACATCTGAGCATACCCTGCCATCTTATGGGGAACAAAACAGTACAAAAGGGGGTGGTGATGGACGGAGCATCAGAACCAATCAAACACTCACACCCAGTCAACAGATCTGGGTTTGATCCATCACTGTTCTTTAGCCCACTCTGCCACCCCAGTTCAGATATTGCCATATGCAAATCAGTCTGACCCTGTGCCTCATGGGAACAGTCCAGCCCGAACTGCCAAGCCATGCCTTCCCCCGACCGGAAACAAGCTTCCTAGGACCGGTTTCTGGCATTTCAGCCGTCTTCAGCCAGGCTTGCTTGAATCCAATGGCAAAGTGAGCAAGGAACTCACGTCTGAGCATACCCTGCCAACTTATGGCGAACTAAGCGATAGAAAAGGGGGTGGTGATGGACGGAGCATCAGAACCAATGAAACACTCACACCCAGTCAACAGATCTGGGTTTGATCCATCACCGTTCTTTAGCCCACTCTGCCAACCCAGTTCAGACATGGCCATATGCAAATTAGTCTGACCCTGTGCCTCATGGGAACAGTCCAGCCCGAACTGCCAAGCCATGCCTTCCCCGGAATGGAAACAAGCTTCCTAGGACCGGTTTCTGGCATGTCAGCCGTCTTCAGCCAGGCTTGCTTGAATCCAGTGGCAAAGTGAGCAAGGGACTCACGTCTGAGCATACCCTGCCAACTTATGGCGAACAAAGCGGTACAAAAGGTGGTGGTGATGGACGGAGCATCAGAACCAATCAAACACTCACACCCTGTCAACAGATCTGGGTTTGATCCATCACCGTTCTTTAGCCCACTCTGCCACCTCAGTTCAGACATGGCCATATGCAAATCAGTCTGACCCTGTGCCTCATGGGAACAGTCCAGCCCAAATTGCCAAGCCATGCCTTCCCCGGACCAGAAACAAGCTTCCTAGGACCCCTTTCTGGCATTTCAGCTGTCTTCAGCCAGGCTTGCTTGAATCCAGTGGTAAAGTGAGCAAGGGACTCACGTCTGAGAATACCATGCCAACTTATGGCGAACAAAGTGGTACAAAAGGGGGTGGTGATGGACGGTGCATCAGAACCAATCAAACACTCACACCCAGTCAACAGATCTGGGTTTGATCCATCACTGTTCTTTAGTCCACTCTGCCACCCCAGTTCAGACATGGCCATATGCAAATCAGTCTGACCCTGAGCCTCATGGGAACAGTCCAGCCCGAACTGCCAAGCCATGCCATCCCCGGACCGGAAACAAGCTTCCTAGGACCGGTTTCTGGCATTTCAGCCGTCTTCAGCCAGGCTTGCTTGAATCCAGTGGCATAGTGAGCAAGGGACTCACGTCTGAGCATACCCTGCCAACTTATGGGGAACAAAACAGTACAAAAGGGGGTGGTGATGGACGGAGCATCAGAACCAATCAAACACTCACACCCAGTCAACAGATTTGGGTTTGATCCATCACTGTTCTTTAGCCCACTCTGCCACCCCAGTTCAGACATGGCCATATGCAAATCAGTCTGACCCTGTGCCTCATGGGAACAGTCCAGCCCGAACTGCCAAGCCATGTCTTCCCCGGACCGGAAACAAGCTTCCTAGGACCGGTTTCTGGCATTTCAGCCGTCTTCAGCCAGGCTTGCTTGAATCTAGTGGCAAAGTGAGCAAGGGACTCACATCTGAGCATACCCTGCCAACTTATGGGGAACAAAACAGTACAAAAGGGGGTGGTGATGGACGGAGCATCAGAACCAATCAAACACTCACACCCAGTCAACAGATCTGGGTTTGATCCATCACTGTTCTTTAGCCCACTCTGCCACCCCAGTGCAGACATGGCCATATGCACATCAGTCTGACCCAGTGCCTCATGGGAACAGTCCAACCCGAACTGCCAAGCCATGCCTTCCCCGGACCGGAAACAAGCTTCCTAAGACCGGTTTCTGGCATTTCAGCCGTCTTCAGCCAGGCTTGCTTGAATCCAGTGGCATAGTGAGCAAGGGACTCGCGTCTGAGCATACCCTGCCAACTTATGGCGAACAAAGCGGTACAAAGGGGGTGGTGATGGACGGCGCATCAGAACCAATCAAACACTCACACCCAGTCAACAGATCTGGGTTTGAACCATCACAGTTCTTTAGCCCACTCTGCCACCCCAGTTCAGACATGGCCATATGCAAATCAGTCTGACCCTGTGCCTCATGGGAACACTCCAGCCGGAACTGCCAAGCCATGCCTTCCCTGGAGCGGAAAGAAGCTTCCTAGGACCGGTTTCTGGCATTTCAGCCGTCTTCAGCCAGGCTTGCTTGAATCCAGTGGCAAAGTGAGCAAGGGACTCACGTCTGAGCATACCCTGCCAACTTATGGCGAACAAAGCGGTACAAAAGATGGACGGAGCATCAGAACCAATCAAACACTCACACCCAGTCAACAGATCTGGGTTTGATCCATCACTGTTCTTTAGCCCACTCTGCCACCCCAGTTCAGACATGGCCATATGCAAATCAGTCTGACCCTGTGCCTCATGGGGTCAGTCCAGCCCGAACTGCCAAGCCATACCTTCCCCGGACCGGAAACAAGCTTCCTAGGACCGGTTTCTGGCATTTCAGCCGTCTTCAGCCAGGCTTGCTTGAATCCAGTGGCAAAGTGAGCAAGGGACTCACGTCTGAGCATACCCTACCAACTTATGGTGAACAAAGCGGTACAAAAGGGGGTGGTGATGGTCGGAGCATCAGAACCAATCAAACACTCACACCCAGTCAACAGATCTGGGTTTAATCCATCACCGTTCTTTAGCCCACTCTGCCACCCCAGTTCAGACATGGCCATATGCAAATCAGTCTGACCCTGTGCCTCATGGGAACAGTCCAGCCCAAACTGCCAAGCCATGCCTTCCCTGGACCAGAAACACGCTTCCTAGGATCGGTTTCTGGCATTTCAGCCGTCTTCAGCCAGGCTTGCTTGAATCCAGTGGCAAAGTGAGCAAGGGACTCACGTCTGAGCATACCCTGCCAACTTATGGCGAACAAAGTGGTACAAAAGGGGGTGGTGATGGACGGAGCATCAGAACCAATCAAACACTCACACCCAGTCAACAGATCTGGGTTTGATCCATCACTGTTCTTTAGCCCACTCTGCCACCCCAGTTCAGACATTGCCATATGCAAATCAGTCTGACCCTGTGCCTCATGGGAACAGTCCAGCCCGAACTGCCAAGCCATGCCTTCCCAGGACCAGAAACAAGCTTCCTAGGACCGGTTTCTGGCATTTCAGCCGTCTTCAGCCAGGCTTGCTTGAATCCAATGGCAAAGTGAGCAAGGAACTCACGTCTGAGCATACCCTGCCAACTTATGGCGAACTAAGCAGTAGAAAAGGGGGTGGTGATGGACGGAGCATCAGAACCAATGAAACACTCACACCCAGTCAACAGATCTGGGTTTGATCCATCACCGTTGTTTAGCCCACTCTGCCACCCCAGTTCAGACATTGCCATATGCAAATCAGTCTGACCCTGTGCCTCATGGGAACAGTCCAGCCCGAACTGCCAAGCCATGCCTTCCCCGGACCGGAAACAAGCTTCCTAGGACCGGATTCTGGCATTTCAGCCGTCTTCAGCCAGGCTTGCTTGAGTCCAGTGGCAAAGTGAGCAAGGGACTCACGTCTGAGCATACCCTGCCAACTTATGGCGAACAAAGCGGTACAAAAGATGGACGGAGCATCAAACCAATCAAACACTCACACCCAGTCAACAGATCTGGGTTTGATCCATCACTGTTCTTTAGCCCACTCTGCCACCCCAGTTCAGACATGGCCATATGCAAATCAGTCTGAACCTGTGCCTCATGGGGTCAGTCCAGCCCAAACTGCCAAGCCATGCCTTCCCCGGACCGGAAACAAGCTTCCTAGGACCGGTTTCTGGCATTTCAGCCGTCTTCAGCCAGGCTTGCTTGAATCCAGTGGCAAAGTGAGCAAGGGACTCACGTCTGAGCATACCCTGCCAACTTATGGCGAACAAAGCTGTACAAAAGGGGGTGGTGATGGACGGAGCATCAGAACCAATCAAACACTCACACCCAGTCAACAGATCTGGGTTTGATCCATCAAGGTTCTTTAGCCCACTCTGCCACCCCAGTTCAGACATTGCCATATGCAAATCAGTCTGACCCTGTGCCTCATGGGAACAGTCCAGCCCGAACTGCCAAGCCATGCCTTCCCGGGACCGGAAACAAGCTTCCTAGGACCGGTTTCTGGCATTTCAGCCGTCTTCAGCCAGGCTTGCTTGAATCCAATGGCAAAGTGAGCAAGGAACTCACGTCTGAGCATACCCTGCCAACTTATGGCGAACTAAGCGGTAGAAAAGGGGGTGGTGATGGACGGAGCATCAGAACCAATGAAACACTCACACCCAGTCAACAGATCTGGGTTTGATCCATCACCGTTCTTTAGCCCACTCTGCCACCCCAGTTCAGACATGGCCATATGCAAATCAGTCTGACCCTGTGCCTCATGGGAACACTCCAGCCCGAACTGCCAAGCCATGCCTTCCCTGGAGCGGAAAGAAGCTTCCTAGGACCGGTTTCTGGCATTTCAGCCGTCTTCAGCCAGGCTTGCTTGAATCCAGTGGTAAAGTGAGCAAAGAACTCACGTCTGAGCATACCCTGCCAACTTTGATCCATCACCGTTCTTTAGCCCACTCTGCCACCCCAGTTCAGACATGGCCATATGCAAATCAGTCTGACCCTGTGCCTCATGGGAACAGTCCAGCCCGAACTGCCAAGCCATGCCTTCCCCGGACCGGAACAAGCTTCCTAGGACCGGTTTCTGGCATTTCAGCAGTCTTCAGCCAGGCTTGATTGAATCCAGTGGCAAAGTGAGCAAGGGACTCACATCTGAGCATACCCTGCCATCTTATGGGGAACAAAACAGTACAAAAGGGGGTGGTGATGGACGGAGCATCAGAACCAATCAAACACTCGCACCCAGTCAACAGATCTGGGTTTGATCCATCACTGTTCTTTAGCCCACTCTGCCACCCCAGTTCAGACATGGCCATATGCAAATCAGTTTGACACTGTGCCTCATGGGGTCAGTCCAGCCCAAACTGCCAAGCCATGCCTTCCCCGGACCGGAAACAAGCTTCCTAGGACCGGTTTCTGGCATTTCAGCAGTCTTCAGCCAGGCTTGCTTGAATCCAGTGGCAAAGTGAGCAAGGGACTCACGTCTGAGCATACCCTGCCAATTTATGGCGAACAAAGCGGTACAAAAGGGGGTGGTGATGGACGGAGCATCAGAACCAATGAAACACTCACACCCAGTCAACAGATCTGGGTTTGATCCATCACCGTTCTTTAGCCCACTCTGCCACCCCAGTTCAGACATGGCCATATGCAAATCAGTCTGACCCTGTGCCTCATGGGAACAGTCCAGCCCAAACTGCCAAGCCATGCCTTCCCTGGACCAGAAACACGCTTCCTAGTATCGGTTTCTGGCATTTCAGCCGTCTTCAGCCAGGCTTGCTTGAATCCAGTGGCAAAGTGAGCAAGGGACTCACGTCTGAGCATACCCTGCCAACTTATGGTGAACAAAGTGGTACAAAAGGGGGTGGTGATGGACGGAGCATCAGAACCAATCAAACACTCACAGCCAGTCAACAGATCTGGGTTTGATCCATCACTGTTCTTTAGCCCACTCTGCCACCCCAGTTCAGATATTGCCATATGCAAATCAGTCTGACCCTGTGCCTCATGGGAACAGTCCAGCCCGAACTGCCAAGCCATGCCTTTCCCCGACCGGAAACAAGCTTCCTAGGACCGGTTTCTGGCAGTTCAGCCGTCTTCAGCCAGGCTTGCTTGAATCCAATGGCAAAGTGAACAAGGAACTCACGTCTGAGCATACCCTGCCAACTTATGGCGAACTAAGCGATAGAAAAGGGGGTGGTGATGGACGGAGCATCAGAACCAATGAAACACTCACACCCAGTCAACAGATCTGGGTTTGATCCATCACCGTTCTTTAGCCCACTCTGCCACCCCAGTTCAGACATGGCCATATGCAAATCAGTCTGACCCTGTGCCTCATGGGAACACTCCAGCCCGAACTGCCAAGCCATGCCTTCCCTGGAGCGGAAAGAAGCTTCCTAGGACCGGTTTCTGGCATTTCAGCCGTCTTCAGCCAGGCTTGCTTGAATCCAGTGGTAAAGTGAGCAAAGAACTCACGTATGAGCATACCCTGCCAACTTATGGCGAACAAAGCGGTACAAAAGGGGGTGGTGATGGACGGAGCATCAGAACCAATCAAACACTCACACCCAGTCAACAAATCTGGGTTTGATCCATCACCGTTCTTTAGCCCACTCTGCCACCCCAGTTCAGACATGGCCATATGCAAATCAGTCTGACCCTGTGCCTCATGGGAACAATCCAGCCCGAACTGCCAAGCCATGCCTTCCCAGGACCGGAACAAGCTTCCTAGAACCGGTTTCTGGCATTTCAGCCGTCTTCAGCCAGGCTTGCTTGAATCCAGTGGCAAAGAGAGCAAGGGACTCACGTCTGAGCATACCCTGCCAACTTATGGCGAACAAAGTGGTACAAAAGGGGGTGGTGATGGACGGAGCATCAGAACCAATCAAACACTCACACCCAGTCAACAGATCTGGGTTTGATCCATCACCGTTCTTTTGCCCACTCTGCCACACCGGTTCAGACATGGCCATATGCAAATCAGTCTGACCCTGTGCCTCCTGGGAACAGTCCAGCCCGAACTGCCAAGCCATGCCTTCCCTGGAGCGGAAAGAAGCTTCCTAGGACCGGTTTCTGGCATTTCAGCCGTCTTCAGCCAGGCTTGCTTGAATCCAGTGGTAAAGTGAGCAAAGAACTCACGTCTGAGCATACCCTGCCAACTTTGATCCATCACCGTTCTTTAGCCCACTCTGCCACCCCAGTTCAGACATGGCCATATGCAAATCAGTCTGACCCTGTGCCTCATGGGAACAGTCCAGCCCGAACTGCCAAGCCATGCCTTCCCCGGACCGGAACAAGCTTCCTAGGACCGGTTTCTGGCATTTCAGCAGTCTTCAGCCAGGCTTGATTGAATCCAGTGGCAAAGTGAGCAAGGGACTCACATCTGAGCATACCCTGCCATCTTATGGGGAACAAAACAGTACAAAAGGGGGTGGTGATGGACGGAGCATCAGAACCAATCAAACACTCACACCCAGTCAACAGATCTGGGTTTGATCCATCACTGTTCTTTAGCCCACTCTGCCACCCCAGTTCAGACATGGCCATATGCAAATCAGTCTGACCCTGTGCCTCATGGGGTCAGTCCAGCCTGAACTGCCAAGCCATGCCTTCCCCGGACCGGAAACAAGCTTCCTAGGACCGGTTTCTGGCATTTCAGCCGTCTTCAGCCAGGCTTGCTTGAGTCCAGTGGCAAAGTGAGCAAGGGACTCACGTCTGAGCATACCCTGCCAATTTATGGCGAACAAAGCGGTACAAAAGGGGGTGGTGATGGACGGAGCATCAGAACCAATCAAACACTCACACCCAGTCAACAGATCTGGGTTTGATCCATCACCGTTCTTTAGCCCACTCTGCCACCCCAGTTCAGACATGGCCATATGCAAATCAGTCTGACCCTGGGCCTCATGGGAACAGTCCAGCCCAAACTGCCAAGCCATGCCTTCCCTGGACCAGAAACACGCTTCCTAGGATCGGTTTCTGGCATTTCAGCCGTCTTCAGCCAGGCTTGCTTGAATCCAGTGGCAAAGTGAGCAAGGGACTCACGTCTGAGCATACCCTGCCAACTTATGGCGAACAAAGTGGTACAAAAGGGGGTGGTGATGGACAGAGCATCAGAACCAATCAAACACTCACACCCAGTCAACGAATCTGGGTTTGATCCATCACCGTTCTTTAGCCCACTCTGCCACCCCAGTTCAGACATGGCCATATGCAAATCAGTCTGACCCTGTGCTCATGGGAACACTCCAGCCCGAACTGCCAAGCCATGCCTTCCCTGGAGCGGAAAGAAGCTTCCTAGGACCGGTTTCTGGCATTTCAGCCGTCTTCAGCCAGGCTTGCTTGAATCCAGTGGTAAAGTGAGCAAAGAACTCACGTCTGAGCATACCCTGCCAACTTTGATCCATCACCGTTCTTTAGCCCACTCTGCCACCCCAGTTCAGACATGGCCATATGCAAATCAGTCTGACCCTGTGCCTCATGGGAACAGTCCAGCCCGAACTGCCAAGCCATGCCTTCCCCGGACCGGAACAAGCTTCCTAGGACCGGTTTCTGGCTTTTCAGCAGTCTTCAGCCAGGCTTGATTGAATCCAGTGGCAAAGTGAGCAAGGGACTCACATCTGAGCATACCCTGCCATCTTATGGGGAACAAAACAGTACAAAAGGGGGTGGTGATGGACGGAGCATCAGAACCAATCAAACACTCACACCCAGTCAACAGATCTGGGTTTGATCCATCACTGTTCTTTAGCCCACTATGCCACCCCAGTTCAGACATGGCCATATGCAAATCAGTCTGACCCTGTGCCTCATGGGAACAGTCCAGCCCGAACTGCCAAGCCATGCCTTCCCAGGACCGGAACAAGCTTCCTAGAACCGGTTTCTGGCATTTCAGCCGTCTTCAGCCAGGCTTGCTTGAATCCAGTGGCAAAGAGAGCAAGGGACTCACGTCTGAGCATACCCTGCCAACTTATGGCGAACAAAGTGGTACAAAAGGGGGTGGTGATGGACGGAGCATCAGAACCAATCAAACACTCACACCCAGTCAACAGATCTGGGTTTGATCCATCACCGTTCTTTTGCCCACTCTGCCACCCCGGTTCAGACATGGCCATATGCAAATCAGTCTGACCCTGTGCCTCCTGGGAACAGTCCAGCCCGAACTGCCAAGCCATGCCTTCCCTGGAGCGGAAAGAAGCTTCCTAGGACCGGTTTCTGGCATTTCAGCCGTCTTCAGCCAGGCTTGCTTGAATCCAGTGGTAAAGTGAGCAAAGAACTCACGTCTGAGCATACCCTGCCAACTTTGATCCATCACCGTTCTTTAGCCCACTCTGCCACCCCAGTTCAGACATGGCCATATGCAAATCAGTCTGACCCTGTGCCTCATGGGAACAGTCCAGCCCGAACTGCCAAGCCATGCCTTCCCCGGACCGGAACAAGCTTCCTAGGACCGGTTTCTGGCATTTCAGCAGTCTTCAGCCAGGCTTGATTGAATCCAGTGGCAAAGTGAGCAAGGGACTCACATCTGAGCATACCCTGCCATCTTATGGGGAACAAAACAGTACAAAAGGAAGTGGTGATGGACGGAGCATCAGAACCAATCAAACACTCACACCCAGTCAACAGATCTGGGTTTGATCCATCACTGTTCTTTAGCCCACTCTGCCACCCCAGTTCAGACATGGCCATATGCAAATCAGTCTGACCCTGTGCCTCATGGGGTCAGTCCAGCCTGAACTGCCAAGCCATGCCTTCCCCGGACCGGAAACAAGCTTCCTAGGACCGGTTTCTGGCATTTCAGCCGTCTTCAGCCAGGCTTGCTTGAGTCCAGTGGCAAAGTGAGCAAGGGACTCACGTCTGAGCATACCCTGCCAATTTATGGCGAACAAAGCGGTACAAAAGGGGGTGGTGATGGACGGAGCATCAGAACCAATCAAACACTCACACCCAGTCAACAGATCTGGGTTTGATCCATCACCGTTCTTTAGCCCACTCTGCCACCCCAGTTCAGACATGGCCATATGCAAATCAGTCTGACCCTGTGCCTCATGGGAACAGTCCAGCCCAAACTGCCAAGCCATGCCTTCCCTGGACCAGAAACACGCTTCCTAGGATCGGTTTCTGGCATTTCAGCCGTCTTCAGCCAGGCTTGCTTGAATCCAGTGGCAAAGTGAGCAAGGGACTCACGTCTGAGCATACCCTGCCAACTTATGGCGAACAAAGTGGTACAAAAGGGGGTGGTGATGGACAGAGCATCAGAACCAATCAAACACTCACACCCAGTCAACGAATCTGGGTTTGATCCATCACCGTTCTTTAGCCCACTCTGCCACCCCAGTTCAGACATGGCCATATGCAAATCAGTCTGACCCTGTGCTCATGGGAACACTCCAGCCCGAACTGCCAAGCCATGCCTTCCCTGGAGCGGAAAGAAGCTTCCTAGGACCGGTTTCTGGCATTTCAGCCGTCTTCAGCCAGGCTTGCTTGAATCCAGTGGTAAAGTGAGCAAAGAACTCACGTCTGAGCATACCCTGCCAACTTTGATCCATCACCGTTCTTTAGCCCACTCTGCCACCCCAGTTCAGACATGGCCATATGCAAATCAGTCTGACCCTGTGCCTCATGGGAACAGTCCAGCCCGAACTGCCAAGCCATGCCTTCCCCGGACCGGAACAAGCTTCCTAGGACCGGTTTCTGGCTTTTCAGCAGTCTTCAGCCAGGCTTGATTGAATCCAGTGGCAAAGTGAGCAAGGGACTCACATCTGAGCATACCCTGCCATCTTATGGGGAACAAAACAGTACAAAAGGGGGTGGTGATGGACGGAGCATCAGAACCAATCAAACACTCACACCCAGTCAACAGATCTGGGTTTGATCCATCACTGTTCTTTAGCCCACTATGCCACCCCAGTTCAGACATGGCCATATGCAAATCAGTCTGACCCTGTGCCTCATGGGGTCAGTCCAGCCCGAACTGCCAAGCCATGCCTTCCCCGGACCGGAAACAAGCTTCCTAGGACCGGTTTCTGGCATTTCAGCCGTCTTCAGCCAGGCTTGCTTGAATCCAGTGGCAAAGTGAGCAAGGGACTCACGTCTGAGCATACCCTGCCAACTTATGGCGAACAAAGTGGTACAAAAGGGGGTGGTGATGGACGGAGCATCAGAACCAATCAAACACTCACACCCAGTCAACAGATCTGGGTTTGATCCATCACTGTTCTTTAGCCCACTCTGCCACCCCAGTTCAGACATGGCCATATGCAAATCAGTCTGACCTTGTGCCTCATGGGAACAGTCCAGCCCGAACTGCCAAGCCATGCCTTCCCCGGACCGGAAACAAGCTTCCTAGGACCGGATTCTGGCATTTCAGCCGTCTTCAGCCAGGCTTGCTTGAGTCCAGTGGAAAAGTGAGCAAGGGACTCACGTCTGAGCATACCCTGCCAACTTATGGCGAACAAAGCGGTACAAAAGATGGACGGAGCATCAGAACCAATCAAACACTCACACCCAGTCAACAGATCTGGGTTTGATCCATCACTGTTCTTTAGCCCACTCTGCCACCCCAGTTCAGACATGGCCATATGCAAATCAGTCTGACCCTGTGCCTCATGGGAACAGTCCAGCCCGAACTGCCAAGCCATGCCTTCCCCGGACCGGAACAAGCTTCCTAGGACCGGTTTCTGGCTTTTCAGCAGTCTTCAGCCAGGCTTGATTGAATCCAGTGGCAAAGTGAGCAAGGGACTCACATCTGAGCATACCCTGCCATCTTATGGGGAACAAAACAGTACAAAAGGGGGTGGTGATGGACGGAGCATCAGAACCAATCAAACACTCACACCCAGTCAACAGATCTGGGTTTGATCCATCACTGTTCTTTAGCCCACTATGCCACCCCAGTTCAGACATGGCCATATGCAAATCAGTCTGACCCTGTGCCTCATGGGAACAGTCCAGCCCGAACTGCCAAGCCATGCCTTCCCAGGACCGGAACAAGCTTCCTAGAACCGGTTTCTGGCATTTCAGCCGTCTTCAGCCAGGCTTGCTTGAATCCAGTGGCAAAGAGAGCAAGGGACTCACGTCTGAGCATACCCTGCCAACTTATGGCGAACAAAGTGGTACAAAAGGGGGTGGTGATGGACGGAGCATCAGAACCAATCAAACACTCACACCCAGTCAACAGATCTGGGTTTGATCCATCACCGTTCTTTTGCCCACTCTGCCACCCCGGTTCAGACATGGCCATATGCAAATCAGTCTGACCCTGTGCCTCCTGGGAACAGTCCAGCCCGAACTGCCAAGCCATGCCTTCCCTGGAGCGGAAAGAAGCTTCCTAGGACCGGTTTCTGGCATTTCAGCCGTCTTCAGCCAGGCTTGCTTGAATCCAGTGGTAAAGTGAGCAAAGAACTCACGTCTGAGCATACCCTGCCAACTTTGATCCATCACCGTTCTTTAGCCCACTCTGCCACCCCAGTTCAGACATGGCCATATGCAAATCAGTCTGACCCTGTGCCTCATGGGAACAGTCCAGCCCGAACTGCCAAGCCATGCCTTCCCCGGACCGGAACAAGCTTCCTAGGACCGGTTTCTGGCATTTCAGCAGTCTTCAGCCAGGCTTGATTGAATCCAGTGGCAAAGTGAGCAAGGGACTCACATCTGAGCATACCCTGCCATCTTATGGGGAACAAAACAGTACAAAAGGAAGTGGTGATGGACGGAGCATCAGAACCAATCAAACACTCACACCCAGTCAACAGATCTGGGTTTGATCCATCACTGTTCTTTAGCCCACTCTGCCACCCCAGTTCAGACATGGCCATATGCAAATCAGTCTGACCCTGTGCCTCATGGGGTCAGTCCAGCCTGAACTGCCAAGCCATGCCTTCCCCGGACCGGAAACAAGCTTCCTAGGACCGGTTTCTGGCATTTCAGCCGTCTTCAGCCAGGCTTGCTTGAGTCCAGTGGCAAAGTGAGCAAGGGACTCACGTCTGAGCATACCCTGCCAATTTATGGCGAACAAAGCGGTACAAAAGGGGGTGGTGATGGACGGAGCATCAGAACCAATCAAACACTCACACCCAGTCAACAGATCTGGGTTTGATCCATCACCGTTCTTTAGCCCACTCTGCCACCCCAGTTCAGACATGGCCATATGCAAATCAGTCTGACCCTGTGCCTCATGGGAACAGTCCAGCCCAAACTGCCAAGCCATGCCTTCCCTGGACCAGAAACACGCTTCCTAGGATCGGTTTCTGGCATTTCAGCCGTCTTCAGCCAGGCTTGCTTGAATCCAGTGGCAAAGTGAGCAAGGGACTCACGTCTGAGCATACCCTGCCAACTTATGGCGAACAAAGTGGTACAAAAGGGGGTGGTGATGGACAGAGCATCAGAACCAATCAAACACTCACACCCAGTCAACGAATCTGGGTTTGATCCATCACCGTTCTTTAGCCCACTCTGCCACCCCAGTTCAGACATGGCCATATGCAAATCAGTCTGACCCTGTGCTCATGGGAACACTCCAGCCCGAACTGCCAAGCCATGCCTTCCCTGGAGCGGAAAGAAGCTTCCTAGGACCGGTTTCTGGCATTTCAGCCGTCTTCAGCCAGGCTTGCTTGAATCCAGTGGTAAAGTGAGCAAAGAACTCACGTCTGAGCATACCCTGCCAACTTTGATCCATCACCGTTCTTTAGCCCACTCTGCCACCCCAGTTCAGACATGGCCATATGCAAATCAGTCTGACCCTGTGCCTCATGGGAACAGTCCAGCCCGAACTGCCAAGCCATGCCTTCCCCGGACCGGAACAAGCTTCCTAGGACCGGTTTCTGGCTTTTCAGCAGTCTTCAGCCAGGCTTGATTGAATCCAGTGGCAAAGTGAGCAAGGGACTCACATCTGAGCATACCCTGCCATCTTATGGGGAACAAAACAGTACAAAAGGGGGTGGTGATGGACGGAGCATCAGAACCAATCAAACACTCACACCCAGTCAACAGATCTGGGTTTGATCCATCACTGTTCTTTAGCCCACTATGCCACCCCAGTTCAGACATGGCCATATGCAAATCAGTCTGACCCTGTGCCTCATGGGGTCAGTCCAGCCCGAACTGCCAAGCCATGCCTTCCCCGGACCGGAAACAAGCTTCCTAGGACCGGTTTCTGGCATTTCAGCCGTCTTCAGCCAGGCTTGCTTGAATCCAGTGGCAAAGTGAGCAAGGGACTCACGTCTGAGCATACCCTGCCAACTTATGGCGAACAAAGTGGTACAAAAGGGGGTGGTGATGGACGGAGCATCAGAACCAATCAAACACTCACACCCAGTCAACAGATCTGGGTTTGATCCATCACTGTTCTTTAGCCCACTCTGCCACCCCAGTTCAGACATGGCCATATGCAAATCAGTCTGACCTTGTGCCTCATGGGAACAGTCCAGCCCGAACTGCCAAGCCATGCCTTCCCCGGACCGGAAACAAGCTTCCTAGGACCGGATTCTGGCATTTCAGCCGTCTTCAGCCAGGCTTGCTTGAGTCCAGTGGAAAAGTGAGCAAGGGACTCACGTCTGAGCATACCCTGCCAACTTATGGCGAACAAAGCGGTACAAAAGATGGACGGAGCATCAGAACCAATCAAACACTCACACCCAGTCAACAGATCTGGGTTTGATCCATCACTGTTCTTTAGCCCACTCTGCCACCCCAGTTCAGGCATTGCCATATGCAAATCAGTCTGACCCTGTGCCTCATGGGAACAGTCCAGCCCGAACTGCCAAACCATGCCTTCCCCGGACCGGAAACAAGCTTCCTAGGACCGGTTTCTGGCATTTCAGCCGTCTTCAGCCAGGCTTGCTTGAATCCAATGGCAAAGTGAGCAAGGAACTCACGTCTGAGCATACCCTGCCAACTTATGGCGAACTAAGCGGTAGAAAAGGGGGTGGTGATGGACGGAGCATCAGAACCAATGAAACACTCACACCCAGTCAACAGATCTGGGTTTGATCCATCACCGTTCTTTAGCCCACTCTGCCACCCCAGTTCAGACATGGCCATATGCAAATCAGTCTGACCCTGTGCCTCATGGGAACACTCCAGCCCGAACTGCAAAGCCATGCCTTCCCTGGAGCGGAAAGAAGCTTCCTAGGACCGGTTTCTGGCATTTCAGCCGTCTTCAGCCAGGCTTGCTTGAATCCAGTGGTAAAGTGAGCAAAGAACTCACGTCTGAGCATACCCTGCTAACTTTGATCCATCACCGTTCTTTAGCCCACTCTGCCACCCCAGTTCAGACATGGCCATATGCAAATCAGTCTGACCCTGTGCCTCATGGGAACTGTCCAGCCCGAACTGCCAAGCCATGCCTTCCCCGGACCGGAACAAGCTTCCTAGGACCGGTTTCTGGCATTTCAGCAGTCTTCAGCCAGGCTTGATTGAATCCAGTGGCAAAGTGAGCAAGGGACTCACATCTGAGCATACCCTGCCATCTTATGGGGAACAAAACAGTACAAAAGGGGGTGGTGATGGACGGAGCATCAGAACCAATCAAACACTCACACCCAGTCAACAGATCTGGGTTTGATCCATCACTGTTCTTTAGCCCACTCTGCCACCCCAGTTCAGACATGGCCATATGCAAATCAGTCTGACCCTGTGCCTCATGGGGTCAGTCCAGCCCGAACTGCCAAGCCATGCCTTCCCCGGACCGGAAACAAGCTTCCTAGGACCGGTTTCTGGCATTTCAGCCGTCTTCAGCCAGGCTTGCTTGAATCCAGTGGCAAAGTGAGCAAGGGACTCACGTGTGAGCATACCCTGCCAATTTATAGCGAACAAAGCGGTACAAAAGGGGGTGGTGATGGACGGAGCATCAGAACCAATCAAACACTCACACCCAGTCAACAAATCTGGGTTTGATCCATCACCGTTCTTTAGCCCACTCTGCCACCCCAGTTCAGACATGGCCAAATGCAAATCAGTCTGACCCTGTGCCTCATGGGAACAGTCCAGCCTGAACTGCCAAGCCATGCCTTCCCCGGACCGGAAACAAGCTTCCTAGGACCGGTTTCTGGCATTTCAGCCGTCTTCAGCCAGGCTTGCTTGAATCCAGTGGCAAAGTGAGCAAGGGACTCACGTCTGAGCATACCCTACCAACTTATGGTGAACAAAGCGGTACAAAAGGGGGTGGTGATGGTCGGAGCATCAGAACCAATCAAACACTCACACCCAGTCAACAGATCTGGGTTTGATCCATCACCGTTCTTTAGCCCACTCTGCCACCCCAGTTCAGACATGGCCATATGCAAATCAGTCTGACCCTGTGCCTCATGGGAACAGTCCAGCCCAAACTGCCAAGCCATGCCTTCCCTGGACCAGAAACACGCTTCCTAGGATCGGTTTCTGGCATTTCAGCCGTCTTCAGCCAGGCTTGCTTGAATCCAGTGGCAAAGTGAGCAAGGGACTCACGTCTGAGCATACCCTGCCAACTTATGGCGAACAAAGTGGTACAAAAGGGGGTGGTGATGGACGGAGCATCAGAACCAATCAAACACTCACACCCAGTCAACAGATATGGGTTTGATCCATCACTGTTCTTTAGCCCACTCTGCCACCCCAGTTCAGACATTGCCATATGCAAATCAGTCTGACCCTGTGCCTCATGGGAACAGTCCAGCCCGAACTGCCAAGCCATGCCTTCCCCGGACCAGAAACAAGCTTCCTAGGACCGGTTTCTGGCATTTCAGCCGTCTTCAGCCAGGCTTGCTTGAATCCAATGGCAAAGTGAGCAAGGAACTCATGTCTGAGCATACCCTGCCAACTTATGGCGAACTAAGCAGTAGAAAAGGGGGTGGTGATGGACGGAGCATCAGAACCAATGAAACACTCACACCCAGTCAACAGATCTGGGTTTGATCCATCACCGTTCTTTAGCCCACTCTGCCACCCCAGTTCAGACATTGCCATATGCAAATCAGTCTGACCCTGTGCCTCATGGGAACAGTCCAGCCCGAACTGCCAAGCCATGCCTTCCCCGGACCGGAAACAAGCTTCCTAGGACCGGATTCTGGCATTTCAGCCGTCTTCAGCCAGGCTTGCTTGAGTCCAGTGGCAAAGTGAGCAAGGGACTCACGTCTGAGCATACCCTGCCAACTTATGGCGAACAAAGCGGTACAAAAGATGGACGGAGCATCAAACCAATCAAACACTCACACCCAGTCAACAGATCTGGGTTTGATCCATCACTGTTCTTTAGCCCACTCTGCCACCCCAGTTCAGACATGGCCATATGCAAATCAGTCTGACCCTGTGCCTCATGGGGTCAGTCCAGCCCGAACTGCCAAGCCATGCCTTCCCCGGACCGGAAACAAGCTTCCTAGGACCGGTTTCTGGCATTTCAGCCGTCTTCAGCCAGGCTTGCTTGAATCCAGTGGCAAAGTGAGCAAGGGACTCACGTCTGAGCATACCCTGCCAACTTATGGCGAACAAAGCTGTACAAAAGGGGGTGGTGATGGACGGAGCATCAGAACCAATGAAACACTCACACCCAGTCAACAGATCTGGGTTTGATCCATCACTGTTCTTTAGCCCACTCTGCCACCCCAGTTCAGACATGGCCATATGCAAATCAGTCTGACCCTGTGCCTCATGGGGTCAGTCCAGCCCAAACTGCCAAGCCATGCCTTCCCTGGAGCGGAAAGAAGCTTACTAGGACCGGTTTCTGGCATTTCAGCCGTCTTCAGCCAGGCTTGCTTGAATCCAGTGGTAAAGTGAGCAAAGAACTCACAACTGAGCATACCCTGCCAACTTTGATCCATCACCGTTCTTTAGCCCACTCTGCCACCCCAGTTCAGACATGGCCATATGCAAATCAGTCTGACCCTGTGCCTCATGGGAACAGTCCAGCCCGAACTGCCAAGCCATGCCTTCCCCGGACCGGAACAAGCTTCCTAGGACCGGTTTCTGGCATTTCAGCAGTCTTCAGCCAGGCTTGATTGAATCCAGTGGCAAAGTGAGCAAGGGACTCACATCTGAGCATACCCTGCCATCTTATGGGGAACAAAACAGTACAAAAGGGGGTGGTGATGGACGGAGCATCAGAACCAATCAAACACTCGCACCCAGTCAACAGATCTGGGTTTGATCCATCACTGTTCTTTAGCCCACTCTGCCACCCCAGTTCAGACATGGCCATATGCAAATCAGTCTGACCCTGTGCCTCATGGGAACAGTCCAGCCCGAACTGCCAAACCATGCCTTCCCCCGACCGGAAACAAGCTTCCTAGGACCGGTTTCTGGCATTTCAGCCGTCTTCAGCCAGGCTTGCTTGAATCCAGTGGCAAAGAGAGCAAGGGACTCACGTCTAAGCATACCCTGCCAACTTATGGCGAACAAAGCGGTACAAAAGGGGGTGGTGATGGACGGAGCATCAGAACCAATCAAACACTCACACCCAGTCAACAGATCTGGGTTTGATCCATCACCGTTCTTTTGCCCACTCTGCCACCCCGGTTCAGACATGGCCACATGCAAATCAGTCTGACCCTGTGCCTCCTGGGAACAGTCCAGCCCGAACTGCCAAGCCATGCCTTCCCTGGACCGGAAATAAGCTTCCTAGGACCGGTTTCTGGCATTTCAGCCGTCTTGAGCCAGGCTTTCTTGAATCCAGTGGCAAAGTGAGCAAGGGACTCACGTCTGAGCATACCCTGCCAACTTATGGCGAACAAAGCGGTACAAAAGAGGGTGGTGATGGACGGAGCATCAGAACTAATCAAACACTCACACCCAGTCAACAGATCTGGGTTTGATCCATCACCGTTCTTTAGCCCACTCTGCCACCCCAGTTCAGACATGGCCATATGCAAATTAGTCTGACCCTGTGCCTCATGGGAACAGTCCAGCCCGAACTGCCAAGCCATGCCTTCCCCGGAATTGAAACAAGCTTCCTAGGACCGGTTTCTGGCATGTCAGCCGTCTTCAGCCAGGCTTGCTTGAATCCAGTGGCAAAGTGAGCAAGGGACTCACGTCTGAGCATACCCTGCCAACTTATGGCGAACAAAGCGGTACAAAAGGTGGTGGTGATGGACGGAGCATCAGAACCAATCAAACACTCACACCCTGTCAACAGATCTGGGTTTGATCCATCACCGTTCTTTAGCCCACTCTGGCACCCCAGTTCAGACATGGCCATATGCAAATCAGTCTGACCCTGTGCCTCATGGGAACAGTCCAGCCCGAACTGCAAAGCCATGCCTTCCCCGGGCCGGAAACAAGCTTTCTAGGACCGGTTTCTGGCATTTCAGCCGTCTTCAGCCAGGCTTGCTTGAATCCAGTGGCATAGTGAGCAAGGGACTCACGTCTGAGCATACCCTGCCAACTTATGGGGAACAAAACAGTACAAAAGGGGGTGGTGATGGACGGAGCATCAGAACCAATCAAACACTCACACCCAGTCAACAGATTTGGGTTTGATCCATCACTGTTCTTTAGCCCACTCTGCCACCCCAGTTCAGACATGGCCATATGCAAATCAGTCTGACCCTGTGCCTCATGGGAACAGTCCAGCCCGAACTGCCAAGCCATGTCTTCCCCGGACCGGAAACAAGCTTCCTAGGACCGGTTTCTGGCATTTCAGCCGTCTTCAGCCAGGCTTGCTTGAATCCAGTGGCAAAGTGAGCAAGGGACTCACATCTGAGCATACCCTGCCAACTTATGGGGAACAAAACAGTACAAAAGGGGGTGGTGATGGACGGAGCATCAGAACCAATCAAACACTCACACCCAGTCAACAGATCTGGGTTTGATCCATCACTGTTCTTTAGCCCACTCTGCCACCCCAGTTCAGACATTGCCATATGCAAATCAGTCTGACCCTGTGCCTCATGGGAACAGTCCAGCCCGAACTGCCAAGCCATGCCTTCCCCGGACCGGAAACAAGCTTCCTAGGACCGGTTTCTGGCATTTCAGCAGTCTTCAGCCAGGCTTGCTTGAATCCAATGGCAAAGTGAGCAAGGAACTCACGTCTGAGCATACCCTGTCAACTTATGGCGATCTAAGAGGTAGAAAAGGGGGTGGTGATGGATGGAGCATCAGAACCAATGAAACACTCACACCCAGTCAACAGATCTGGGTTTGATCCATCACCGTTCTTTAGCCCACTCTGCCACCCCAGTTCAGACATGGCCATATGCAAATCAGTCTGACCCTGTGCCTCATGGGAACAGTCCAGCCCGAACTGCCAAGCCATGCCTTCCCCGGACCGGAAACAAGCTTCCTAGGACCGGATTCTGGCATTTCAGCCGTCTTCAGCCAGGCTTGCTTGAGTCCAGTGGCAAAGTGAGCAAGGGACTCACGTCTGAGCATACCCTGCCAACTTATGGCGAACAAAGCGGTACAAAAGATGGACGGAGCATCAGAACCAATCAAACACTCACACCCGGTCAACAGATCTGGGTTTGATCCATCACCGTTCTTTAGCCCACTCTGCCACCCCAGTTCAGACATGGCCATATGCAAATCAGTCTGACCCTGTGCCTCATGGGAACAGTCCAGCCCAAACTGCCAAGCCATGACTTCCCTGGAGCGGAAAGAAGCTTCCTAGGACCGGTTTCTGGCATTTCAGCCGTCTTCAGCCAGGCTTGCTTGAATCCAGTGGTAAAGTGAGCAAAGAACTCACGTCTGAGCATACCCTGCCAACTTTGATCCATCACCGTTCTTTAGCCCACTCTGCCACCCCAGTTCAGACATGGCCATATGCAAATCAGTCTGACCCTGTGCCTCATGGGAACAGTCCAGCCCGAACTGCCAAGCCATGCCTTCCCCGGACCGGAACAAGCTTCCTAGGACCGGTTTCTGGCATTTCAGCAGTCTTCAGCCAGGCTTGATTGAATCCAGTGGCAAAGTGAGCAAGGGACTCACATCTGAGCATACCCTGCCATCTTATGGGGAACAAAACAGTACAAAAGGGGGTGGTGATGGACGGAGCATCAGAACCAATCAAACACTCGCACCCAGTCAACAGATCTGGGTTTGATCCATCACTGTTCTTTAGCCCACTCTGCCACCCCAGTTCAGACATGGCCATATGCAAATCAGTCTGACCCTGTGCCTCATGGGGTCAGTCCAGCCCAAACTGCCAAGCCATGCCTTCCCCGGACCGGAAACAAGCTTCCTAGGACCGGTTTCTGGCATTTCAGCCGTCTTCATCCAGGCTTGCTTGAATCCAGTGGCAAAGTGAGCAAGGGACTCACGTCTGAGCATACCCTGCCAACTTATGGCGAACAAAGTGGTACAAAAGGGGGTGGTGATGGACGGAGCATCAGAACCAATCAAACACTCACACCCAGTCAACAGATCTGGGTTTGATCCATCACTGTTCTTTAGCCCACTCTGCCACCCCAGTTCAGATATTGCCATATGCAAATCAGTCTGACCCTGTGCCTCATGGGAACAGTCCAGCCCGAACTGCCAAACCATGCCTTCCCCCGACCGGAAACAAGCTTCCTAGGACCGGTTTCTGGCATTTCAGCCGTCTTCAGCCAGGCTTGCTTGAATCCAGTGGCAAAGAGAGCAAGGGACTCACGTCTAAGCATACCCTGCCAACTTATGGCGAACAAAGCGGTACAAAAGGGGGTGGTGATGGACGGAGCATCAGAACCAATCAAACACTCACACCCAGTCAACAGATCTGGGTTTGATCCATCACCGTTCTTTTGCCCACTCTGCCACCCCGGTTCAGACATGGCCATATGCAAATCAGTCTGACCCTGTGCCTCCTGGGAACAGTCCAGCCCGAACTGCCAAGCCATGCCTTCCCTGGACCGGAAATAAGCTTCCTAGGACCGGTTTCTGGCATTTCAGCCGTCTTGAGCCAGGCTTTCTTGAATCCAGTGGCAAAGTGAGCAAGGGACTCACGTCTGAGCATACCCTGCCAACTTATGGCGAACAAAGCGGTACAAAAGAGGGTGGTGATGGACGGAGCATCAGAACCAATCAAACACTCACACCCAGTCAACAGATCTGGGTTTGATCCATCACCGTTCTTTAGCCCACTCTGCCACCCCAGTTCAGACATGGCCATATGCAAATTAGTCTGACCCTGTGCCTCATGGGAACAGTCCAGCCCGAACTGCCAAGCCATGCCTTCCCCGGAATGGAAACAAGCTTCCTAGGACCGGTTTCTGGCATGTCAGCCGTCTTCAGCCAGGCTTGCTTGAATCCAGTGGCAAAGTGAGCAAGGGACTCACGTCTGAGCATACCCTGCCAACTTATGGCGAACAAAGCGGTACAAAAGGTGGTGGTGATGGACGGAGCATCAGAACCAATCAAACACTCACACCCTGTCAACAGATCTGGGTTTGATCCATCACCGTTCTTTAGCCCACTCTGGCACCCCAGTTCAGACATGGCCATATGCAAATCAGTCTGACCCTGTGCCTCATGGGAACAGTCCAGCCCGAACTGCAAAGCCATGCCTTCCCCGGGCCGGAAACAAGCTTTCTAGGACCGGTTTCTGGCATTTCAGCCGTCTTCAGCCAGGCTTGCTTGAATCCAGTGGCATAGTGAGCAAGGGACTCACGTCTGAGCATACCCTGCCAACTTATGGGGAACAAAACAGTACAAAAGGGGGTGGTGATGGACGGAGCATAAGAACCAATCAAACACTCACACCCAGTCAACAGATTTGGGTTTGATCCATCACTGTTCTTTAGCCCACTCTGCCACCCCAGTTCAGACATGGCCATATGCAAATCAGTCTGACCCTGTGCCTCATGGGAACAGTCCAGCCCGAACTGCCAAGCCATGTCTTCCCCGGACCGGAAACAAGCTTCCTAGGACCGGTTTCTGGCATTTCAGCCGTCTTCAGCCAGGCTTGCTTGAATCCAGTGGCAAAGTGAGCAAGGGACTCACATCTGAGCATACCCTGCCAACTTATGGGGAACAAAACAGTACAAAAGGGGGTGGTGATGGACGGAGCATCAGAACCAATCAAACACTCACACCCAGTCAACAGATCTGGGTTTGATCCATCACTGTTCTTTAGCCCACTCTGCCACCCCAGTTCAGACATTGCCATATGCAAATCAGTCTGACCCTGTGCCTCATGGGAACAGTCCAGCCCGAACTGCCAAGCCATGCCTTCCCCGGACCGGAAACAAGCTTCCTAGGACCGGTTTCTGGCATTTCAGCAGTCTTCAGCCAGGCTTGCTTGAATCCAATGGCAAAGTGAGCAAGGAACTCACGTCTGAGCATACCCTGCCAACTTATGGCGATCTAAGAGGTAGAAAAGGGGGTGGTGATGGATGGAGCATCAGAACCAATGAAACACTCACACCCAGTCAACAGATCTGGGTTTGATCCATCACCGTTCTTTAGCCCACTCTGCCACCCCAGTTCAGACATGGCCATATGCAAATCAGTCTGACCCTGTGCCTCATGGGAACAGTCCAGCCCGAACTGCCAAGCCATGCCTTCCCCGGACCGGAAACAAGCTTCCTAGGACCGGATTCTGGCATTTCAGCCGTCTTCAGCCAGGCTTGCTTGAGTCCAGTGGCAAAGTGAGCAAGGGACTCACGTCTGAGCATACCCTGCCAACTTATGGCGAACAAAGCGGTACAAAAGATGGACGGAGCATCAGAACCAATCAAACACTCACACCCGGTCAACAGATCTGGGTTTGATCCATCACCGTTCTTTAGCCCACTCTGCCACCCCAGTTCAGACATGGCCATATGCAAATCAGTCTGACCCTGTGCCTCATGGGAACAGTCCAGCCCAAACTGCCAAGCCATGACTTCCCTGGAGCGGAAAGAAGCTTCCTAGGACCGGTTTCTGGCATTTCAGCCGTCTTCAGCCAGGCTTGCTTGAATCCAGTGGTAAAGTGAGCAAAGAACTCACGTCTGAGCATACCCTGCCAACTTTGATCCATCACCGTTCTTTAGCCCACTCTGCCACCCCAGTTCAGACATGGCCATATGCAAATCAGTCTGACCCTGTGCCTCATGGGAACAGTCCAGCCCGAACTGCCAAGCCATGCCTTCCCCGGACCGGAACAAGCTTCCTAGGACCGGTTTCTGGCATTTCAGCAGTCTTCAGCCAGGCTTGATTGAATCCAGTGGCAAAGTGAGCAAGGGACTCACATCTGAGCATACCCTGCCATCTTATGGGGAACAAAACAGTACAAAAGGGGGTGGTGATGGACGGAGCATCAGAACCAATCAAACACTCACACCCAGTCAACAGATCTGGGTTTGATCCATCACTGTTCTTTAGCCCACTCTGCCACCCCAGTTCAGACATGGCCATATGCAAATCAGTCTGACCCTGTGCCTCATGGGGTCAGTCCAGCCCGAACTGCCAAGCCATGCCTTCCCCGGACCGGAAACAAGCTTCCTAGGACCGGTTTCTGGCATTTCAGCCGTCTTCAGCCAGGCTTGCTTGAGTCCAGTGGCAAAGTGAGCAAGGGACTCACGTCTGAGCATACCCTGCCAATTTATGGCGAACAAAGCGGTACAAAAGGGGGTGGTGATGGACGGAGCATCAGAACCAATCAAACACTCACACCCAGTCAACAGATCTGGGTTTGATCCATCACCGTTCTTTAGCCCACTCTGCCACCCCAGTTCAGACATGGCCATATGCAAATCAGTCTGACCCTGTGCCTCATGGAAACAGTCCAGCCCAAACTGCCAAGCCATGCCTTCCCTGGACCAGAAACACGCTTCCTAGGATCGGTTTCTGGCATTTCAGCCGTCTTCAGCCAGGCTTGCTTGAATCCAGTGGCAAAGTGAGCAAGGGACTCACGTCTGAGCATACCCTGCCAACTTATGGCGAACAAAGTGGTACAAAAGGGGGTGGTGATGGACGGAGCATCAGAACCAATCAAACACTCACACCCAGTCAACAGATCTGGGTTTGATCCATCACCGTTCTTTATCCCACTCTGCCACCCCAGTTCAGACATGGCCATATGCAAATCAGTCTGACCCTGTGCTCATGGGAACACTCCAGCCCGAACTGCCAAGCCATGCCTTCCCTGGAGCGGAAAGAAGCTTCCTAGGACCGGTTTCTGGCATTTCAGCCGTCTTCAGCCAGGCTTGCTTGAATCCAGTGGTAAAGTGAGCAAAGAACTCACTTCTGAGCATACCCTGCCAACTTTGATCCATCACCGTTCTTTAGCCCACTCTGCCACCCCAGTTCAGACATGGCCATATGCAAATCAGTCTGACCCTGTGCCTCATGGGAACAGTCCAGCCCGAACTGCCAAGCCATGCCTTCCCCGGACCGGAACAAGCTTCCTAGGACCGGTTTCTGGCTTTTCAGCAGTCTTCAGCCAGGCTTGATTGAATCCAGTGGCAAAGTGAGCAAGGGACTCACATCTGAGCATACCCTGCCATCTTATGGGGAACAAAACAGTACAAAAGGGGGTGGTGATGGACGGAGCATCAGAACCAATCAAACACTCACACCCAGTCAACAGATCTGGGTTTGATCCATCACTGTTCTTTAGCCCACTATGCCACCCCAGTTCAGACATGGCCATATGCAAATCAGTCTGACCCTGTGCCTCATGGGGTCAGTCCAGCCCGAACTGCCAAGCCATGCCTTCCCCGGACCGGAAACAAGCTTCCTAGGACCGGTTTCTGGCATTTCAGCCGTCTTCAGCCAGGCTTGCTTGAATCCAGTGGCAAAGTGAGCAAGGGACTCACGTCTGAGCATACCCTGCCAACTTATGGCGAACAAAGTGGTACAAAAGGGAGTGGTGATGGACGGAGCATCAGAACCAATCAAACACTCACACCCAGTCAACAGATCTGGGTTTGATCCATCAAGGTTCTTTAGCCCACTCTGCCACCCCAGTTCAGACATTGCCATATGCAAATCAGTCTGACCCTGTGCCTCATGGGAACAGTCCAGCCCGAACTGCCAAGCCATGCCTTCCCGGGACCGGAAACAAGCTTCCTAGGAACGGTTTCTGGCATTTCAGCCGTCTTCAGCCAGGCTTGCTTGAATCCAATGGCAAAGTGAGCAAGGAACTCACGTCTGAGCATACCCTGCCAACTTATGGCGAACTAAGCGGTAGAAAAGGGGGTGGTGATGGACGGAGCATCAGAACCAATGAAACACTCACACCCAGTCAACAGATCTGGGTTTGATCCATCACCGTTCTTTAGCCCACTCTGCCACCCCAGTTCAGACATGGCCATATGCAAATCAGTCTGACCCTGTGCCTCATGGGAACACTCCAGCCCGAACTGCCAAGCCATGCCTTCCCTGGAGCGGAAAGAAGCTTCCTAGGACCGGTTTCTGGCATTTCAGCCGTCTTCAGCCAGGCTTGCTTGAATCCAGTGGTAAAGTGAGCAAAGAACTCACGTCTGAGCATACCCTGCCAACTTTGATCCATCACCGTTCTTTAGCCCACTCTGCCACCCCAGTTCAGACATGGCCATATGCAAATCAGTCTGACCCTGTGCCTCATGGGAACAGTCCAGCCCGAACTGCCAAGCCATGCCTTCCCCGGACCGGAACAAGCTTCCTAGGACCGGTTTCTGGCATTTCAGCAGTCTTCAGCCAGGCTTGATTGAATCCAGTGGCAAAGTGAGCAAGGGACTCACATCTGAGCATACCCTGCCATCTTATGGGGAACAAAACAGTACAAAAGGGGGTGGTGATGGACGGAGCATCAGAACCAATCAAACACTCGCACCCAGTCAACAGATCTGGGTTTGATCCATCACTGTTCTTTAGCCCACTCTGCCACCCCAGTTCAGACATGGCCATATGCAAATCAGTCTGACACTGTGCCTCATGGGGTCAGTCCAGCCCAAACTGCCAAGCCATGCCTTCCCCGGACCGGAAACAAGCTTCCTAGGACCGGTTTCTGGCATTTCAGCAGTCTTCAGCCAGGCTTGCTTGAATCCAGTGGCAAAGTGAGCAAGGGACTCACGTCTGAGCATACCCTGCCAATTTATGGCGAACAAAGCGGTACAAAAGGGGGTGGTGATGGACGGAGCATCAGAACCAATGAAACACTCACACCCAGTCAACAGATCTGGGTTTGATCCATCACCGTTCTTTAGCCCACTCTGCCACCCCAGTTCAGACATGGCCATATGCAAATCAGTCTGACCCTGTGCCTCATGGGAACAGTCCAGCCCAAACTGCCAAGCCATGCCTTCCCTGGACCAGAAACACGCTTCCTAGGATCGGTTTCTGGCATTTCAGCCGTCTTCAGCCAGGCTTGCTTGAATCCAGTGGCAAAGTGAGCAAGGGACTCACGTCTGAGCATACCCTGCCAACTTATGGTGAACAAAGCGGTACAAAAGATGGACGGAGCATCAGAACCAATCAAACACTCACACCCAGTCAACAGATCTGGGTTTGATCCATCACCGTTCTTTAGCCCACTCTGCCACCCCAGTTCAGACATGGCCATATGCAAATCAGTCTGACCCTGTGCCTCATGGGAACAGTCCAGCCCAAACTGCCAAGCCATGACTTCCCTGGAGCGGAAAGAAGCTTCCTAGGACCGGTTTCTGGCATTTCAGCCGTCTTCAGCCAGGCTTGCTTGAATCCAGTGGTAAAGTGAGCAAAGAACTCACGTCTGAGCATACCCTGCCAACTTTGATCCATCACCGTTCTTTAGCCCACTCTGCCACCCCAGTTCAGACATGGCCATATGCAAATCAGTCTGACCCTGTGCCTCATGGGAACAGTCCAGCCCGAACTGCCAAGCCATGCCTTCCCCGGACCGGAACAAGCTTCCTAGGACCGGTTTCTGGCATTTCAGCAGTCTTCAGCCAGGCTTGCTTGAATCCAGTGGCAAAGTGAGCAAGGGACTCACGTCTGAGCATACCCTGCCAATTTATGGCGAACAAAGCGGTACAAAAGGGGGTGGTGATGGACGGAGCATCAGAACCAATGAAACACTCACACCCAGTCAACAGATCTGGGTTTGATCCATCACCGTTCTTTAGCCCACTCTGCCACCCCAGTTCAGACATGGCCATATGCAAATCAGTCTGACCCTGTGCCTCATGGGGACAGTCCAGCCCAAACTGCCAAGCCATGCCTTCCCTGGACCAGAAACACGCTTCCTAGGATCGGTTTCTGGCATTTCAGCCATCTTCAGCCAGGCTTGCTTGAATCCAGTGGCAAAGTGAGCAAGGGACTCACGTCTGAGCATACCCTGCCAACTTATGGCGAACAAAGTGGTACAAAAGGGGGTGGTGATGGACGGAGCATCAGAACCAATCAAACACTCACACCCAGTCAACAGATCTGGGTTTGATCCATCACTGTTCTTTAGCCCACTCTGCCACCCCAGTTCAGATATTGCCATATGCAAATCAGTCTGACCCTGTGCCTCATGGGAACAGTCCAGCCCGAACTGCCAAGCCATGCCTTCCCCCGACCGGAAACAAGCTTCCTAGGACCGGTTTCTGGCATTTCAGCCGTCTTCAGCCAGGCTTGCTTGAATCCAATGGCAAAGTGAGCAAGGAACTCACGTCTGAGCATACCCTGCCAACTTATGGCGAACTAAGCGATAGAAAAGGGGGTGGTGATGGACGGAGCATCAGAACCAATGAAACACTCACACCCAGTCAACAGATCTGGGTTTGATCCATCACCGTTCTTTAGCCCACTCTGCCACCCCAGTTCAGACATGGCCATATGCAAATCAGTCTGACCCTGTGCCTCATGGGAACACTCCAGCCCGAACTGCCAAGCCATGCCTTCCCTGGAGCGGAAAGAAGCTTCCTAGGACCGGTTTCTGGCATTTCAGCCGTCTTCAGCCAGGCTTGCTTGAATCCAGTGGTAAAGTGAGCAAAGAACTCACGTATGAGCATACCCTGCCAACTTATGGCGAACAAAGCGGTACAAAAGGGGGTGGTGATGGACGGAGCATCAGAACCAATCAAACACTCACACCCAGTCAACAGATCTGGGTTTGATCCATCACCGTTCTTTAGCCCACTCTGCCACCCCAGTTCAGACATGGCCATATGCAAATCAGTCTGACCCTGTGCCTCATGGGAACAGTCCAGCCCGAACTGCCAAGCCATGCCTTCCCCGGACCGGAACAAGCTTCCTAGAACCGGTTTCTGGCATTTCAGCCGTCTTCAGCCAGGCTTGCTTGAATCCAGTGGCAAAGATAGCAAGGGACTCACGTCTGAGCATACCCTGCCAACTTATGGCGAACAAAGCGGTACAAAAGGGGGTGGTGATGGACGGAGCATCAGAACCAATCAAACACTCACACCCAGTCAACAGATCTGGGTTTCATCCATCACCGTTCTTTTGCCCACTCTGCCACCCCGGTTCAGACATGGCCATATGCAAATCAGTCTGACCCTGTGCCTCCTGGGAACAGTCCAGCCCGAACTGCCAAGCCATGCCTTCCCTGGACCGGAAATAAGCTTCCTAGGACCTGTTTCTGGCATTTCAGCCGTCTTGAGCCAGGCTTTCTTGAATCCAGTGGCAAAGTGAGCAAGGGACTCACGTCTGAGCATACCCTGCCAACTTATGGCGAACAAAGCGGTACAAAAGGGGGTGGTGATGGACGGAGCATCAGAACCAATCAAACACTCACTCCCAGTCAACAGATCTGGGTTTGATCCATCACCGTTCTTTAGCCCACTCTGCCACCCCAGTTCAGACATGGCCATATGCAAATTAGTCTGACCCTGTGCCTCATGGGAACAGTCCAGCCCGAACTGCCAAGCCATGCCTTCCCCGGAATGGAAACAAGCTTCCTAGGACCGGTTTCTGGCATGTCAGCCGTCTTCAGCCAGGCTTGCTTGAATCCAGTGGCAAAGTGAGCAAGGGACTCACGTCTGAGCATACCCTGCCAACTTATGGCGAACAAAGCGGTACAAAAGGTGGTGGTGATGGACGGAGCATCAGAACCAATCAAACACTCACACCCTGTCAACAGATCTGGGTTTGATCCATCACCGTTCTTTAGCCCACTCTGGCACCCCAGTTCAGACATGGCCATATGCAAATCAGTCTGACCCTGTGCCTCATGGGAACAGTCCAGCCCGAACTGCAAAGCCATGCCTTCCCCGGGCCGGAAACAAGCTTCCTAGGACCGGTTTCTGGCATTTCAGCCGTCTTCAGCCAGGCTTGCTTGAATCCAGTGGCAAAGTGAGCAAGGGACTCACGTCTGAGCATACCCTGCCAACTTATGGCGAACAAAGCGGTACAAAAGATGGACGGAGCATCAGAACCAATCAAACACTCACACCCAGTCAACAGATCTGGGTTTGATCCATCACCGTTCTTTAGCCCACTCTGCCACCTCAGTTCAGACATGGCCATATGCAAATCAGTCTGACCCTGTGCCTCATGGGAACAGTCCAGCCCAAATTGCCAAGCCATGCCTTCCCCGGACCAGAAACAAGCTTCCTAGGACCCCTTTCTGGCATTTCAGCTGTCTTCAGCCAGGCTTGCTTGAATCCAGTGGTAAAGTGAGCAAGGGACTCACGTCTGAGAATACCATGCCAACTTATGGCGAACAAAGTGGTACAAAAGGGGGTGGTAATGGACGGTGCATCAGAACCAATCAAACACTCACACCCAGTCAACAGATCTGGGTTTGATCCATCACTGTTCTTAAGCCCACTCTGCCACCCCAGTTCAGACATGGCCATATGCAAATCAGTCTGACCCTGAGCCTCATGGGAACAGTCCAGCCCGAACTGCCAAGCCATGCCATCCCCGGACCGGAAACAAGCTTCCTAGGACCGGTTTCTGGCATTTCAGCCGTCTTCAGCCAGGCTTGCTTGAATCCAGTGGCATAGTGAGCAAGGGACTCACGTCTGAGCATACCCTGCCAACTTATGGGGAACAAAACAGTACAAAAGGGGGTGGTGATGGACGGAGCATCAGAACCAATCAAACACTCACACCCAGTCAACAGATTTGGGTTTGATCCATCACTGTTCTTTAGCCCACTCTGCCACCCCAGTTCAGACATGGCCATATGCAAATCAGTCTGACCCTGTGCCTCATGGGAACAGTCCAGCCTGAACTGCCAAGCCATGTCTTCCCCGGAGCGGAAACAAGCTTCCTAGGACCGGTTTCTGGCATTTCAGCCGTCTTCAGCAAGGCTTGCTTGAATCCAGTGGCAAAGTGAGCAAGGGACTCACATCTGAGCATACCCTGCCAACTTATGGGGAACAAAACAGTACAAAAGGGGGTGGTGATGGACGGAGCATCAGAACCAATCAAACACTCACACCCAGTCAACAGATCTGGGTGTGATCCATCACTGTTCTTTAGCCCACTCTGCCACCCCAGTTCAGACATGGCCATATGCAAATCAGTCTGACCCAGTGCCTCATGGGAACAGTCCAACCCGAACTGCCAAGCCATGCCTTCCCCGGACCGGAAACAAGCTTCCTAAGACCGGTTTCTGGCATTTCAGCCGTCTTCAGCCAGGCTTGCTTGAATCCAGTGGCATAGTGAGCAAGGGACTCGCGTCTGAGCATACCCTGCCAACTTATGGCGAACAAAGCGGTACAAAAGGGGGTGGTGATGGTCGGAGCATCAGAACCAATCAAACACTCACACCCAGTCAACAGATCTGGGTTTGATCCATCACCGTTCTTTAGCCCACTCTGCCACCCCAGTTCAGACATGGCCATATGCAAATCAGTCTGACCCTGTGCCTCATGGGAACAGTCCAGCCCAAACTGCCAAGCCATGCCTTCCCTGGACCAGAAACACGCTTCCTAGGATCGGTTTCTGGCATTTCAGCCGTCTTCAGCCAGGCTTGCTTGAATCCAGTGGCAAAGTGAGCAAGGGACTCACGTCTGAGCATACCCTGCCAACTTATGGCGAACAAAGTGGTACAAAAGGGAGTGGTGATGGACGGAGCATCAGAACCAATCAAACACTCACACCCAGTCAACAGATCTGGGTTTGATCCATCAAGGTTCTTTAGCCCACTCTGCCACCCCAGTTCAGACATTGCCATATGCAAATCAGTCTGACCCTGTGCCTCATGGGAACAGTCCAGCCCGAACTGCCAAGCCATGCCTTCCCGGGACCGGAAACAAGCTTCCTAGGACCGGTTTCTGGCATTTCAGCCGTCTTCAGCCAGGCTTGCTTGAATCCAATGGCAAAGTGAGCAAGGAACTCACGTCTGAGCATACCCTGCCAACTTATGGCGAACTAAGCGGTAGAAAAGGGGGTGGTGATGGACGGAGCATCAGAACCAATGAAACACTCACACCCAGTCAACAGATCTGGGTTTGATCCATCACCGTTCTTTAGCCCACTCTGCCACCCCAGTTCAGACATGGCCATATGCAAATCAGTCTGACCCTGTGCCTCATGGGAACACTCCAGCCCGAACTGCCAAGCCATGCCTTCCCTGGAGCGGAAAGAAGCTTCCTAGGACCGGTTTCTGGCATTTCAGCCGTCTTCAGCCAGGCTTGCTTGAATCCAGTGGTAAAGTGAGCAAAGAACTCACGTCTGAGCATACCCTGCCAACTTTGATCCATCACCGTTCTTTAGCCCACTCTGCCACCCCAGTTCAGACATGGCCATATGCAAATCAGTCTGACCCTGTGCCTCATGGGAACAGTCCAGCCCGAACTGCCAAGCCATGCCTTCCCCGGACCGGAACAAGCTTCCTAGGACCGGTTTCTGGCATTTCAGCAGTCTTCAGCCAGGCTTGATTGAATCCAGTGGCAAAGTGAGCAAGGGACTCACATCTGAGCATACCCTGCCATCTTATGGGGAACAAAACAGTACAAAAGGGGGTGGTGATGGACGGAGCATCAGAACCAATCAAACACTCGCACCCAGTCAACAGATCTGGGTTTGATCCATCACTGTTCTTTAGCCCACTCTGCCACCCCAGTTCAGACATGGCCATATGCAAATCAGTCTGACACTGTGCCTCATGGGGTCAGTCCAGCCCAAACTGCCAAGCCATGCCTTCCCCGGACCGGAAACAAGCTTCCTAGGACCGGTTTCTGGCATTTCAGCAGTCTTCAGCCAGGCTTGCTTGAATCCAGTGGCAAAGTGAGCAAGGGACTCACGTCTGAGCATACCCTGCCAATTTATGGCGAACAAAGCGGTTCAAAAGGGGGTGGTGATGGACGGAGCATCAGAACCAATGAAACACTCACACCCAGTCAACAGATCTGGGTTTGATCCATCACCGTTCTTTAGCCCACTCTGCCACCCCAGTTCAGACATGGCCATATGCAAATCAGTCTGACCCTGTGCCTCATGGGAACAGTCCAGCCCAAACTGCCAAGCCATGCCTTCCCTGGACCAGAAACACGCTTCCTAGGATCGGTTTCTGGCATTTCAGCCGTCTTCAGCCAGGCTTGCTTGAATCCAGTGGCAAAGTGAGCAAGGGACTCACGTCTGAGCATACCCTGCCAACTTATGGCGAACAAAGTGGTACAAAAGGGGGTGGTGATGGACGGAGCATCAGAACCAATCAAACACTCACACCCAGTCAACAGATCTGGGTTTGATCCATCACTGTTCTTTAGCCCACTCTGCCACCCCAGTTCAGATATTGCCATATGCAAATCAGTCTGACCCTGTGCCTCATGGGAACAGTCCAGCCCGAACTGCCAAGCCATGCCTTCCCCCGACCGGAAACAAGCTTCCTAGGACCGGTTTCTGGCATTTCAGCCGTCTTCAGCCAGGCTTGCTTGAATCCAATGGCAAAGTGAGCAAGGAACTCACGTCTGAGCATACCCTGCCAACTTATGGCGAACTAAGCGATAGAAAAGGGGGTGGTGATGGACGGAGCATCAGAACCAATGAAACACTCACACCCAGTCAACAGATCTGGGTTTGATCCATCACCGTTCTTTAGCCCACTCTGCCACCCCAGTTCAGACATGGCCATATGCAAATCAGTCTGACCCTGTGCCTCATGGGAACACTCCAGCCCGAACTGCCAAGCCATGCCTTCCCTGGAGCGGAAAGAAGCTTCCTAGGACCGGTTTCTGGCATTTCAGCCGTCTTCAGCCAGGCTTGCTTGAATCCAGTGGTAAAGTGAGCAAAGAACTCACGTATGAGCATACCCTGCCAACTTATGGCGAACAAAGCGGTACAAAAGGGGGTGGTGATGGACGGAGCATCAGAACCAATCAAACACTCACACCCAGTCAACAGATCTGGGTTTGATCCATCACCGTTCTTTAGCCCACTCTGCCACCCCAGTTCAGACATGGCCATATGCAAATTAGTCTGACCCTGTGCCTCATGGGAACAGTCCAGCCCGAACTGCCAAGCCATGCCTTCCCCGGAATGGAAACAAGCTTCCTAGGACCGGTTTCTGGCATGTCAGCCGTCTTCAGCCAGGCTTGCTTGAATCCAGTGGCAAAGTGAGCAAGGGACTCACGTCTGAGCATACCCTGCCAACTTATGGCGAACAAAGCGGTACAAAAGGTGGTGGTGATGGACGGAGCATCAGAACCAATCAAACACTCACACCCTGTCAACAGATCTGGGTTTGATCCATCACCGTTCTTTAGCCCACTCTGGCACCCCAGTTCAGACATGGCCATATGCAAATCAGTCTGACCCTGTGCCTCATGGGAACAGTCCAGCCCGAACTGCAAAGCCATGCCTTCCCCGGGCCGGAAACAAGCTTCCTAGGACCGGTTTCTGGCATTTCAGCCGTCTTCAGCCAGGCTTGCTTGAATCCAGTGGCAAAGTGAGCAAGGGACTCACGTCTGAGCATACCCTGCCAACTTATGGGGAACAAAACAGTACAAAAGGGGGTGGTGATGGACGGAGCATCAGAACCAATCAAACACTCACACCCAGTCAACAGATCTGGGTTTGATCCATCACTGTTCTTTAGCCCACTCTGCCACCCCAGTTCAGACATGGCCATATGCAAATCAGTCTGACCCTGTGCCTCATGGGGTCAGTCCAGCCTGAACTGCCAAGCCATGCCTTCCCCGGACCGGAAACAAGCTTCCTAGGACCGGTTTCTGGCATTTCAGCCGTCTTCAGCCAGGCTTGCTTGAGTCCAGTGGCAAAGTGAGCAAGGGACTCACGTCTGAGCATACCCTGCCAATTTATGGCGAACAAAGCGGTACAAAAGGGGGTGGTGATGGACGGAGCATCAGAACCAATCAAACACTCACACCCAGTCAACAGATCTGGGTTTGATCCATCACCGTTCTTTAGCCCACTCTGCCAACCCAGTTCAGACATGGCCATATGCAAATCAGTCTGACCCTGGGCCTCATGGGAACAGTCCAGCCCAAACTGCCAAGCCATGCCTTCCCTGGACCAGAAACACGCTTCCTAGGATCGGTTTCTGGCATTTCAGCCGTCTTCAGCCAGGCTTGCTTGAATCCAGTGGCAAAGTGAGCAAGGGACTCACGTCTGAGCATACCCTGCCAACTTATGGCGAACAAAGTGGTACAAAAGGGGGTGGTGATGGACAGAGCATCAGAACCAATCAAACACTCACACCCAGTCAACGAATCTGGGTTTGATCCATCACCGTTCTTTAGCCCACTCTGCCACCCCAGTTCAGACATGGCCATATGCAAATCAGTCTGACCCTGTGCTCATGGGAACACTCCAGCCCGAACTGCCAAGCCATGCCTTCCCTGGAGCGGAAAGAAGCTTCCTAGGACCGGTTTCTGGCATTTCAGCCGTCTTCAGCCAGGCTTGCTTGAATCCAGTGGTAAAGTGAGCAAAGAACTCACGTCTGAGCATACCCTGCCAACTTTGATCCATCACCGTTCTTTAGCCCACTCTGCCACCCCAGTTCAGACATGGCCATATGCAAATCAGTCTGACCCTGTGCCTCATGGGAACAGTCCAGCCCGAACTGCCAAGCCATGCCTTCCCCGGACCGGAACAAGCTTCCTAGGACCGGTTTCTGGCTTTTCAGCAGTCTTCAGCCAGGCTTGATTGAATCCAGTGGCAAAGTGAGCAAGGGACTCACATCTGAGCATACCCTGCCATCTTATGGGGAACAAAACAGTACAAAAGGGGGTGGTGATGGACGGAGCATCAGAACCAATCAAACACTCACACCCAGTCAACAGATCTGGGTTTGATCCATCACTGTTCTTTAGCCCACTATGCCACCCCAGTTCAGACATGGCCATATGCAAATCAGTCTGACCCTGTGCCTCATGGGAACAGTCCAGCCCGAACTGCCAAGCCATGCCTTCCCAGGACCGGAACAAGCTTCCTAGAACCGGTTTCTGGCATTTCAGCCGTCTTCAGCCAGGCTTGCTTGAATCCAGTGGCAAAGAGAGCAAGGGACTCACGTCTGAGCATACCCTGCCAACTTATGGCGAACAAAGTGGTACAAAAGGGGGTGGTGATGGACGGAGCATCAGAACCAATCAAACACTCACACCCAGTCAACAGATCTGGGTTTGATCCATCACCGTTCTTTTGCCCACTCTGCCACCCCGGTTCAGACATGGCCATATGCAAATCAGTCTGACCCTGTGCCTCCTGGGAACAGTCCAGCCCGAACTGCCAAGCCATGCCTTCCCCCGACCGGAAACAAGCTTCCTAGGACCGGTTTCTGGCATTTCAGCAGTCTTCAGCCAGGCTTGATTGAATCCAGTGGCAAAGTGAGCAAGGGACTCACATCTGAGCATACCCTGCCATCTTATGGGGAACAAAACAGTACAAAAGGGGGTGGTGATGGACGGAGCATCAGAACCAATCAAACACTCGCACCCAGTCAACAGATCTGGGTTTGATCCATCACTGTTCTTTAGCCCACTCTGCCACCCCAGTTCAGACATGGCCATATGCAAATCAGTCTGACACTGTGCCTCATGGGGTCAGTCCAGCCCAAACTGCCAAGCCATGCCTTCCCCGGACCGGAAACAAGCTTCCTAGGACCGGTTTCTGGCATTTCAGCAGTCTTCAGCCAGGCTTGCTTGAATCCAGTGGCAAAGTGAGCAAGGGACTCACGTCTGAGCATACCCTGCCAATTTATGGCGAACAAAGCGGTACAAAAGGGGGTGGTGATGGACGGAGCATCAGAACCAATGAAACACTCACACCCAGTCAACAGATCTGGGTTTGATCCATCACCGTTCTTTAGCCCACTCTGCCACCCCAGTTCAGACATGGCCATATGCAAATCAGTCTGACCCTGTGCCTCATGGGAACAGTCCAGCCCAAACTGCCAAGCCATGCCTTCCCTGGACCAGAAACACGCTTCCTAGGATCGGTTTCTGGCATTTCAGCCGTCTTCAGCCAGGCTTGCTTGAATCCAGTGGCAAAGTGAGCAAGGGACTCACGTCTGAGCATACCCTGCCAACTTATGGTGAACAAAGCGGTACAAAAGATGGACGGAGCATCAGAACCAATCAAACACTCACACCCAGTCAACAGATCTGGGTTTGATCCATCACCGTTCTTTAGCCCACTCTGCCACCCCAGTTCAGACATGGCCATATGCAAATCAGTCTGACCCTGTGCCTCATGGGAACAGTCCAGCCCAAACTGCCAAGCCATGACTTCCCTGGAGCGGAAAGAAGCTTCCTAGGACCGGTTTCTGGCATTTCAGCCGTCTTCAGCCAGGCTTGCTTGAATCCAGTGGTAAAGTGAGCAAAGAACTCACGTCTGAGCATACCCTGCCAACTTTGATCCATCACCGTTCTTTAGCCCACTCTGCCACCCCAGTTCAGACATGGCCATATGCAAATCAGTCTGACCCTGTGCCTCATGGGAACAGTCCAGCCCGAACTGCCAAGCCATGCCTTCCCCGGACCGGAACAAGCTTCCTAGGACCGGTTTCTGGCATTTCAGCAGTCTTCAGCCAGGCTTGCTTGAATCCAGTGGCAAAGTGAGCAAGGGACTCACGTCTGAGCATACCCTGCCAATTTATGGCGAACAAAGCGGTACAAAAGGGGGTGGTGATGGACGGAGCATCAGAACCAATGAAACACTCACACCCAGTCAACAGATCTGGGTTTGATCCATCACCGTTCTTTAGCCCACTCTGCCACCCCAGTTCAGACATGGCCATATGCAAATCAGTCTGACCCTGTGCCTCATGGGGACAGTCCAGCCCAAACTGCCAAGCCATGCCTTCCCTGGACCAGAAACACGCTTCCTAGGATCGGTTTCTGGCATTTCAGCCATCTTCAGCCAGGCTTGCTTGAATCCAGTGGCAAAGTGAGCAAGGGACTCACGTCTGAGCATACCCTGCCAACTTATGGCGAACAAAGTGGTACAAAAGGGGGTGGTGATGGACGGAGCATCAGAACCAATCAAACACTCACACCCAGTCAACAGATCTGGGTTTGATCCATCACTGTTCTTTAGCCCACTCTGCCACCCCAGTTCAGATATTGCCATATGCAAATCAGTCTGACCCTGTGCCTCATGGGAACAGTCCAGCCCGAACTGCCAAGCCATGCCTTCCCCCGACCGGAAACAAGCTTCCTAGGACCGGTTTCTGGCATTTCAGCCGTCTTCAGCCAGGCTTGCTTGAATCCAATGGCAAAGTGAGCAAGGAACTCACGTCTGAGCATACCCTGCCAACTTATGGCGAACTAAGCGATAGAAAAGGGGGTGGTGATGGACGGAGCATCAGAACCAATGAAACACTCACACCCAGTCAACAGATCTGGGTTTGATCCATCACCGTTCTTTAGCCCACTCTGCCACCCCAGTTCAGACATGGCCATATGCAAATCAGTCTGACCCTGTGCCTCATGGGAACACTCCAGCCCGAACTGCCAAGCCATGCCTTCCCTGGAGCGGAAAGAAGCTTCCTAGGACCGGTTTCTGGCATTTCAGCCGTCTTCAGCCAGGCTTGCTTGAATCCAGTGGTAAAGTGAGCAAAGAACTCACGTATGAGCATACCCTGCCAACTTATGGCGAACAAAGCGGTACAAAAGGGGGTGGTGATGGACGGAGCATCAGAACCAATCAAACACTCACACCCAGTCAACAGATCTGGGTTTGATCCATCACCGTTCTTTAGCCCACTCTGCCACCCCAGTTCAGACATGGCCATATGCAAATCAGTCTGACCCTGTGCCTCATGGGAACAGTCCAGCCCGAACTGCCAAGCCATGCCTTCCCCGGACCGGAACAAGCTTCCTAGAACCGGTTTCTGGCATTTCAGCCGTCTTCAGCCAGGCTTGCTTGAATCCAGTGGCAAAGATAGCAAGGGACTCACGTCTGAGCATACCCTGCCAACTTATGGCGAACAAAGCGGTACAAAAGGGGGTGGTGATGGACGGAGCATCAGAACCAATCAAACACTCACACCCAGTCAACAGATCTGGGTTTCATCCATCACCGTTCTTTTGCCCACTCTGCCACCCCGGTTCAGACATGGCCATATGCAAATCAGTCTGACCCTGTGCCTCCTGGGAACAGTCCAGCCCGAACTGCCAAGCCATGCCTTCCCTGGACCGGAAATAAGCTTCCTAGGACCTGTTTCTGGCATTTCAGCCGTCTTGAGCCAGGCTTTCTTGAATCCAGTGGCAAAGTGAGCAAGGGACTCACGTCTGAGCATACCCTGCCAACTTATGGCGAACAAAGCGGTACAAAAGGGGGTGGTGATGGACGGAGCATCAGAACCAATCAAACACTCACTCCCAGTCAACAGATCTGGGTTTGATCCATCACCGTTCTTTAGCCCACTCTGCCACCCCAGTTCAGACATGGCCATATGCAAATTAGTCTGACCCTGTGCCTCATGGGAACAGTCCAGCCCGAACTGCCAAGCCATGCCTTCCCCGGAATGGAAACAAGCTTCCTAGGACCGGTTTCTGGCATGTCAGCCGTCTTCAGCCAGGCTTGCTTGAATCCAGTGGCAAAGTGAGCAAGGGACTCACGTCTGAGCATACCCTGCCAACTTATGGCGAACAAAGCGGTACAAAAGGTGGTGGTGATGGACGGAGCATCAGAACCAATCAAACACTCACACCCTGTCAACAGATCTGGGTTTGATCCATCACCGTTCTTTAGCCCACTCTGGCACCCCAGTTCAGACATGGCCATATGCAAATCAGTCTGACCCTGTGCCTCATGGGAACAGTCCAGCCCGAACTGCAAAGCCATGCCTTCCCCGGGCCGGAAACAAGCTTCCTAGGACCGGTTTCTGGCATTTCAGCCGTCTTCAGCCAGGCTTGCTTGAATCCAGTGGCAAAGTGAGCAAGGGACTCACGTCTGAGCATACCCTGCCAACTTATGGCGAACAAAGCGGTACAAAAGATGGACGGAGCATCAGAACCAATCAAACACTCACACCCAGTCAACAGATCTGGGTTTGATCCATCACCGTTCTTTAGCCCACTCTGCCACCTCAGTTCAGACATGGCCATATGCAAATCAGTCTGACCCTGTGCCTCATGGGAACAGTCCAGCCCAAATTGCCAAGCCATGCCTTCCCCGGACCAGAAACAAGCTTCCTAGGACCCCTTTCTGGCATTTCAGCTGTCTTCAGCCAGGCTTGCTTGAATCCAGTGGTAAAGTGAGCAAGGGACTCACGTCTGAGAATACCATGCCAACTTATGGCGAACAAAGTGGTACAAAAGGGGGTGGTAATGGACGGTGCATCAGAACCAATCAAACACTCACACCCAGTCAACAGATCTGGGTTTGATCCATCACTGTTCTTAAGCCCACTCTGCCACCCCAGTTCAGACATGGCCATATGCAAATCAGTCTGACCCTGAGCCTCATGGGAACAGTCCAGCCCGAACTGCCAAGCCATGCCATCCCCGGACCGGAAACAAGCTTCCTAGGACCGGTTTCTGGCATTTCAGCCGTCTTCAGCCAGGCTTGCTTGAATCCAGTGGCATAGTGAGCAAGGGACTCACGTCTGAGCATACCCTGCCAACTTATGGGGAACAAAACAGTACAAAAGGGGGTGGTGATGGACGGAGCATCAGAACCAATCAAACACTCACACCCAGTCAACAGATTTGGGTTTGATCCATCACTGTTCTTTAGCCCACTCTGCCACCCCAGTTCAGACATGGCCATATGCAAATCAGTCTGACCCTGTGCCTCATGGGAACAGTCCAGCCTGAACTGCCAAGCCATGTCTTCCCCGGAGCGGAAACAAGCTTCCTAGGACCGGTTTCTGGCATTTCAGCCGTCTTCAGCAAGGCTTGCTTGAATCCAGTGGCAAAGTGAGCAAGGGACTCACATCTGAGCATACCCTGCCAACTTATGGGGAACAAAACAGTACAAAAGGGGGTGGTGATGGACGGAGCATCAGAACCAATCAAACACTCACACCCAGTCAACAGATCTGGGTGTGATCCATCACTGTTCTTTAGCCCACTCTGCCACCCCAGTTCAGACATGGCCATATGCAAATCAGTCTGACCCAGTGCCTCATGGGAACAGTCCAACCCGAACTGCCAAGCCATGCCTTCCCCGGACCGGAAACAAGCTTCCTAAGACCGGTTTCTGGCATTTCAGCCGTCTTCAGCCAGGCTTGCTTGAATCCAGTGGCATAGTGAGCAAGGGACTCGCGTCTGAGCATACCCTGCCAACTTATGGCGAACAAAGCGGTACAAAAGGGGGTGGTGATGGTCGGAGCATCAGAACCAATCAAACACTCACACCCAGTCAACAGATCTGGGTTTGATCCATCACCGTTCTTTAGCCCACTCTGCCACCCCAGTTCAGACATGGCCATATGCAAATCAGTCTGACCCTGTGCCTCATGGGAACAGTCCAGCCCAAACTGCCAAGCCATGCCTTCCCTGGACCAGAAACACGCTTCCTAGGATCGGTTTCTGGCATTTCAGCCGTCTTCAGCCAGGCTTGCTTGAATCCAGTGGCAAAGTGAGCAAGGGACTCACGTCTGAGCATACCCTGCCAACTTATGGCGAACAAAGTGGTACAAAAGGGAGTGGTGATGGACGGAGCATCAGAACCAATCAAACACTCACACCCAGTCAACAGATCTGGGTTTGATCCATCAAGGTTCTTTAGCCCACTCTGCCACCCCAGTTCAGACATTGCCATATGCAAATCAGTCTGACCCTGTGCCTCATGGGAACAGTCCAGCCCGAACTGCCAAGCCATGCCTTCCCGGGACCGGAAACAAGCTTCCTAGGACCGGTTTCTGGCATTTCAGCCGTCTTCAGCCAGGCTTGCTTGAATCCAATGGCAAAGTGAGCAAGGAACTCACGTCTGAGCATACCCTGCCAACTTATGGCGAACTAAGCGGTAGAAAAGGGGGTGGTGATGGACGGAGCATCAGAACCAATGAAACACTCACACCCAGTCAACAGATCTGGGTTTGATCCATCACCGTTCTTTAGCCCACTCTGCCACCCCAGTTCAGACATGGCCATATGCAAATCAGTCTGACCCTGTGCCTCATGGGAACACTCCAGCCCGAACTGCCAAGCCATGCCTTCCCTGGAGCGGAAAGAAGCTTCCTAGGACCGGTTTCTGGCATTTCAGCCGTCTTCAGCCAGGCTTGCTTGAATCCAGTGGTAAAGTGAGCAAAGAACTCACGTCTGAGCATACCCTGCCAACTTTGATCCATCACCGTTCTTTAGCCCACTCTGCCACCCCAGTTCAGACATGGCCATATGCAAATCAGTCTGACCCTGTGCCTCATGGGAACAGTCCAGCCCGAACTGCCAAGCCATGCCTTCCCCGGACCGGAACAAGCTTCCTAGGACCGGTTTCTGGCATTTCAGCAGTCTTCAGCCAGGCTTGATTGAATCCAGTGGCAAAGTGAGCAAGGGACTCACATCTGAGCATACCCTGCCATCTTATGGGGAACAAAACAGTACAAAAGGGGGTGGTGATGGACGGAGCATCAGAACCAATCAAACACTCGCACCCAGTCAACAGATCTGGGTTTGATCCATCACTGTTCTTTAGCCCACTCTGCCACCCCAGTTCAGACATGGCCATATGCAAATCAGTCTGACACTGTGCCTCATGGGGTCAGTCCAGCCCAAACTGCCAAGCCATGCCTTCCCCGGACCGGAAACAAGCTTCCTAGGACCGGTTTCTGGCATTTCAGCAGTCTTCAGCCAGGCTTGCTTGAATCCAGTGGCAAAGTGAGCAAGGGACTCACGTCTGAGCATACCCTGCCAATTTATGGCGAACAAAGCGGTTCAAAAGGGGGTGGTGATGGACGGAGCATCAGAACCAATGAAACACTCACACCCAGTCAACAGATCTGGGTTTGATCCATCACCGTTCTTTAGCCCACTCTGCCACCCCAGTTCAGACATGGCCATATGCAAATCAGTCTGACCCTGTGCCTCATGGGAACAGTCCAGCCCAAACTGCCAAGCCATGCCTTCCCTGGACCAGAAACACGCTTCCTAGGATCGGTTTCTGGCATTTCAGCCGTCTTCAGCCAGGCTTGCTTGAATCCAGTGGCAAAGTGAGCAAGGGACTCACGTCTGAGCATACCCTGCCAACTTATGGCGAACAAAGTGGTACAAAAGGGGGTGGTGATGGACGGAGCATCAGAACCAATCAAACACTCACACCCAGTCAACAGATCTGGGTTTGATCCATCACTGTTCTTTAGCCCACTCTGCCACCCCAGTTCAGATATTGCCATATGCAAATCAGTCTGACCCTGTGCCTCATGGGAACAGTCCAGCCCGAACTGCCAAGCCATGCCTTCCCCCGACCGGAAACAAGCTTCCTAGGACCGGTTTCTGGCATTTCAGCCGTCTTCAGCCAGGCTTGCTTGAATCCAATGGCAAAGTGAGCAAGGAACTCACGTCTGAGCATACCCTGCCAACTTATGGCGAACTAAGCGATAGAAAAGGGGGTGGTGATGGACGGAGCATCAGAACCAATGAAACACTCACACCCAGTCAACAGATCTGGGTTTGATCCATCACCGTTCTTTAGCCCACTCTGCCACCCCAGTTCAGACATGGCCATATGCAAATCAGTCTGACCCTGTGCCTCATGGGAACACTCCAGCCCGAACTGCCAAGCCATGCCTTCCCTGGAGCGGAAAGAAGCTTCCTAGGACCGGTTTCTGGCATTTCAGCCGTCTTCAGCCAGGCTTGCTTGAATCCAGTGGTAAAGTGAGCAAAGAACTCACGTATGAGCATACCCTGCCAACTTATGGCGAACAAAGCGGTACAAAAGGGGGTGGTGATGGACGGAGCATCAGAACCAATCAAACACTCACACCCAGTCAACAGATCTGGGTTTGATCCATCACCGTTCTTTAGCCCACTCTGCCACCCCAGTTCAGACATGGCCATATGCAAATTAGTCTGACCCTGTGCCTCATGGGAACAGTCCAGCCCGAACTGCCAAGCCATGCCTTCCCCGGAATGGAAACAAGCTTCCTAGGACCGGTTTCTGGCATGTCAGCCGTCTTCAGCCAGGCTTGCTTGAATCCAGTGGCAAAGTGAGCAAGGGACTCACGTCTGAGCATACCCTGCCAACTTATGGCGAACAAAGCGGTACAAAAGGTGGTGGTGATGGACGGAGCATCAGAACCAATCAAACACTCACACCCTGTCAACAGATCTGGGTTTGATCCATCACCGTTCTTTAGCCCACTCTGGCACCCCAGTTCAGACATGGCCATATGCAAATCAGTCTGACCCTGTGCCTCATGGGAACAGTCCAGCCCGAACTGCAAAGCCATGCCTTCCCCGGGCCGGAAACAAGCTTCCTAGGACCGGTTTCTGGCATTTCAGCCGTCTTCAGCCAGGCTTGCTTGAATCCAGTGGCAAAGTGAGCAAGGGACTCACGTCTGAGCATACCCTGCCAACTTATGGGGAACAAAACAGTACAAAAGGGGGTGGTGATGGACGGAGCATCAGAACCAATCAAACACTCACACCCAGTCAACAGATCTGGGTTTGATCCATCACTGTTCTTTAGCCCACTCTGCCACCCCAGTTCAGACATGGCCATATGCAAATCAGTCTGACCCTGTGCCTCATGGGGTCAGTCCAGCCTGAACTGCCAAGCCATGCCTTCCCCGGACCGGAAACAAGCTTCCTAGGACCGGTTTCTGGCATTTCAGCCGTCTTCAGCCAGGCTTGCTTGAGTCCAGTGGCAAAGTGAGCAAGGGACTCACGTCTGAGCATACCCTGCCAATTTATGGCGAACAAAGCGGTACAAAAGGGGGTGGTGATGGACGGAGCATCAGAACCAATCAAACACTCACACCCAGTCAACAGATCTGGGTTTGATCCATCACCGTTCTTTAGCCCACTCTGCCAACCCAGTTCAGACATGGCCATATGCAAATCAGTCTGACCCTGGGCCTCATGGGAACAGTCCAGCCCAAACTGCCAAGCCATGCCTTCCCTGGACCAGAAACACGCTTCCTAGGATCGGTTTCTGGCATTTCAGCCGTCTTCAGCCAGGCTTGCTTGAATCCAGTGGCAAAGTGAGCAAGGGACTCACGTCTGAGCATACCCTGCCAACTTATGGCGAACAAAGTGGTACAAAAGGGGGTGGTGATGGACAGAGCATCAGAACCAATCAAACACTCACACCCAGTCAACGAATCTGGGTTTGATCCATCACCGTTCTTTAGCCCACTCTGCCACCCCAGTTCAGACATGGCCATATGCAAATCAGTCTGACCCTGTGCTCATGGGAACACTCCAGCCCGAACTGCCAAGCCATGCCTTCCCTGGAGCGGAAAGAAGCTTCCTAGGACCGGTTTCTGGCATTTCAGCCGTCTTCAGCCAGGCTTGCTTGAATCCAGTGGTAAAGTGAGCAAAGAACTCACGTCTGAGCATACCCTGCCAACTTTGATCCATCACCGTTCTTTAGCCCACTCTGCCACCCCAGTTCAGACATGGCCATATGCAAATCAGTCTGACCCTGTGCCTCATGGGAACAGTCCAGCCCGAACTGCCAAGCCATGCCTTCCCCGGACCGGAACAAGCTTCCTAGGACCGGTTTCTGGCTTTTCAGCAGTCTTCAGCCAGGCTTGATTGAATCCAGTGGCAAAGTGAGCAAGGGACTCACATCTGAGCATACCCTGCCATCTTATGGGGAACAAAACAGTACAAAAGGGGGTGGTGATGGACGGAGCATCAGAACCAATCAAACACTCACACCCAGTCAACAGATCTGGGTTTGATCCATCACTGTTCTTTAGCCCACTATGCCACCCCAGTTCAGACATGGCCATATGCAAATCAGTCTGACCCTGTGCCTCATGGGAACAGTCCAGCCCGAACTGCCAAGCCATGCCTTCCCAGGACCGGAACAAGCTTCCTAGAACCGGTTTCTGGCATTTCAGCCGTCTTCAGCCAGGCTTGCTTGAATCCAGTGGCAAAGAGAGCAAGGGACTCACGTCTGAGCATACCCTGCCAACTTATGGCGAACAAAGTGGTACAAAAGGGGGTGGTGATGGACGGAGCATCAGAACCAATCAAACACTCACACCCAGTCAACAGATCTGGGTTTGATCCATCACCGTTCTTTTGCCCACTCTGCCACCCCGGTTCAGACATGGCCATATGCAAATCAGTCTGACCCTGTGCCTCCTGGGAACAGTCCAGCCCGAACTGCCAAGCCATGCCTTCCCTGGAGCGGAAAGAAGCTTCCTAGGACCGGTTTCTGGCATTTCAGCCGTCTTCAGCCAGGCTTGCTTGAATCCAGTGGTAAAGTGAGCAAAGAACTCACGTCTGAGCATACCCTGCCAACTTTGATCCATCACCGTTCTTTAGCCCACTCTGCCACCCCAGTTCAGACATGGCCATATGCAAATCAGTCTGACCCTGTGCCTCATGGGAACAGTCCAGCCCGAACTGCCAAGCCATGCCTTCCCCGGACCGGAACAAGCTTCCTAGGACCGGTTTCTGGCATTTCAGCAGTCTTCAGCCAGGCTTGATTGAATCCAGTGGCAAAGTGAGCAAGGGACTCACATCTGAGCATACCCTGCCATCTTATGGGGAACAAAACAGTACAAAAGGAAGTGGTGATGGACGGAGCATCAGAACCAATCAAACACTCACACCCAGTCAACAGATCTGGGTTTGATCCATCACTGTTCTTTAGCCCACTCTGCCACCCCAGTTCAGACATGGCCATATGCAAATCAGTCTGACCCTGTGCCTCATGGGGTCAGTCCAGCCTGAACTGCCAAGCCATGCCTTCCCCGGACCGGAAACAAGCTTCCTAGGACCGGTTTCTGGCATTTCAGCCGTCTTCAGCCAGGCTTGCTTGAGTCCAGTGGCAAAGTGAGCAAGGGACTCACGTCTGAGCATACCCTGCCAATTTATGGCGAACAAAGCGGTACAAAAGGGGGTGGTGATGGACGGAGCATCAGAACCAATCAAACACTCACACCCAGTCAACAGATCTGGGTTTGATCCATCACCGTTCTTTAGCCCACTCTGCCACCCCAGTTCAGACATGGCCATATGCAAATCAGTCTGACCCTGTGCCTCATGGGAACAGTCCAGCCCAAACTGCCAAGCCATGCCTTCCCTGGACCAGAAACACGCTTCCTAGGATCGGTTTCTGGCATTTCAGCCGTCTTCAGCCAGGCTTGCTTGAATCCAGTGGCAAAGTGAGCAAGGGACTCACGTCTGAGCATACCCTGCCAACTTATGGCGAACAAAGTGGTACAAAAGGGGGTGGTGATGGACAGAGCATCAGAACCAATCAAACACTCACACCCAGTCAACGAATCTGGGTTTGATCCATCACCGTTCTTTAGCCCACTCTGCCACCCCAGTTCAGACATGGCCATATGCAAATCAGTCTGACCCTGTGCTCATGGGAACACTCCAGCCCGAACTGCCAAGCCATGCCTTCCCTGGAGCGGAAAGAAGCTTCCTAGGACCGGTTTCTGGCATTTCAGCCGTCTTCAGCCAGGCTTGCTTGAATCCAGTGGTAAAGTGAGCAAAGAACTCACGTCTGAGCATACCCTGCCAACTTTGATCCATCACCGTTCTTTAGCCCACTCTGCCACCCCAGTTCAGACATGGCCATATGCAAATCAGTCTGACCCTGTGCCTCATGGGAACAGTCCAGCCCGAACTGCCAAGCCATGCCTTCCCCGGACCGGAACAAGCTTCCTAGGACCGGTTTCTGGCTTTTCAGCAGTCTTCAGCCAGGCTTGATTGAATCCAGTGGCAAAGTGAGCAAGGGACTCACATCTGAGCATACCCTGCCATCTTATGGGGAACAAAACAGTACAAAAGGGGGTGGTGATGGACGGAGCATCAGAACCAATCAAACACTCACACCCAGTCAACAGATCTGGGTTTGATCCATCACTGTTCTTTAGCCCACTATGCCACCCCAGTTCAGACATGGCCATATGCAAATCAGTCTGACCCTGTGCCTCATGGGGTCAGTCCAGCCCGAACTGCCAAGCCATGCCTTCCCCGGACCGGAAACAAGCTTCCTAGGACCGGTTTCTGGCATTTCAGCCGTCTTCAGCCAGGCTTGCTTGAATCCAGTGGCAAAGTGAGCAAGGGACTCACGTCTGAGCATACCCTGCCAACTTATGGCGAACAAAGTGGTACAAAAGGGGGTGGTGATGGACGGAGCATCAGAACCAATCAAACACTCACACCCAGTCAACAGATCTGGGTTTGATCCATCACTGTTCTTTAGCCCACTCTGCCACCCCAGTTCAGACATGGCCATATGCAAATCAGTCTGACCTTGTGCCTCATGGGAACAGTCCAGCCCAAACTGCCAAGCCATGCCTTCCCCGGACCGGAAACAAGCTTCCTAGGACCGGATTCTGGCATTTCAGCCGTCTTCAGCCAGGCTTGCTTGAGTCCAGTGGAAAAGTGAGCAAGGGACTCACGTCTGAGCATACCCTGCCAACTTATGGCGAACAAAGCGGTACAAAAGATGGACGGAGCATCAGAACCAATCAAACACTCACACCCAGTCAACAGATCTGGGTTTGATCCATCACTGTTCTTTAGCCCACTCTGCCACCCCAGTTCAGACATGGCCATATGCAAATCAGTCTGACCCTGTGCCTCATGGGAACAGTCCAGCCCGAACTGCCAAGCCATGCCTTCCCCGGACCGGAACAAGCTTCCTAGGACCGGTTTCTGGCTTTTCAGCAGTCTTCAGCCAGGCTTGATTGAATCCAGTGGCAAAGTGAGCAAGGGACTCACATCTGAGCATACCCTGCCATCTTATGGGGAACAAAACAGTACAAAAGGGGGTGGTGATGGACGGAGCATCAGAACCAATCAAACACTCACACCCAGTCAACAGATCTGGGTTTGATCCATCACTGTTCTTTAGCCCACTATGCCACCCCAGTTCAGACATGGCCATATGCAAATCAGTCTGACCCTGTGCCTCATGGGAACAGTCCAGCCCGAACTGCCAAGCCATGCCTTCCCAGGACCGGAACAAGCTTCCTAGAACCGGTTTCTGGCATTTCAGCCGTCTTCAGCCAGGCTTGCTTGAATCCAGTGGCAAAGAGAGCAAGGGACTCACGTCTGAGCATACCCTGCCAACTTATGGCGAACAAAGTGGTACAAAAGGGGGTGGTGATGGACGGAGCATCAGAACCAATCAAACACTCACACCCAGTCAACAGATCTGGGTTTGATCCATCACCGTTCTTTTGCCCACTCTGCCACCCCGGTTCAGACATGGCCATATGCAAATCAGTCTGACCCTGTGCCTCCTGGGAACAGTCCAGCCCGAACTGCCAAGCCATGCCTTCCCTGGAGCGGAAAGAAGCTTCCTAGGACCGGTTTCTGGCATTTCAGCCGTCTTCAGCCAGGCTTGCTTGAATCCAGTGGTAAAGTGAGCAAAGAACTCACGTCTGAGCATACCCTGCCAACTTTGATCCATCACCGTTCTTTAGCCCACTCTGCCACCCCAGTTCAGACATGGCCATATGCAAATCAGTCTGACCCTGTGCCTCATGGGAACAGTCCAGCCCGAACTGCCAAGCCATGCCTTCCCCGGACCGGAACAAGCTTCCTAGGACCGGTTTCTGGCATTTCAGCAGTCTTCAGCCAGGCTTGATTGAATCCAGTGGCAAAGTGAGCAAGGGACTCACATCTGAGCATACCCTGCCATCTTATGGGGAACAAAACAGTACAAAAGGAAGTGGTGATGGACGGAGCATCAGAACCAATCAAACACTCACACCCAGTCAACAGATCTGGGTTTGATCCATCACTGTTCTTTAGCCCACTCTGCCACCCCAGTTCAGACATGGCCATATGCAAATCAGTCTGACCCTGTGCCTCATGGGGTCAGTCCAGCCTGAACTGCCAAGCCATGCCTTCCCCGGACCGGAAACAAGCTTCCTAGGACCGGTTTCTGGCATTTCAGCCGTCTTCAGCCAGGCTTGCTTGAGTCCAGTGGCAAAGTGAGCAAGGGACTCACGTCTGAGCATACCCTGCCAATTTATGGCGAACAAAGCGGTACAAAAGGGGGTGGTGATGGACGGAGCATCAGAACCAATCAAACACTCACACCCAGTCAACAGATCTGGGTTTGATCCATCACCGTTCTTTAGCCCACTCTGCCACCCCAGTTCAGACATGGCCATATGCAAATCAGTCTGACCCTGTGCCTCATGGGAACAGTCCAGCCCAAACTGCCAAGCCATGCCTTCCCTGGACCAGAAACACGCTTCCTAGGATCGGTTTCTGGCATTTCAGCCGTCTTCAGCCAGGCTTGCTTGAATCCAGTGGCAAAGTGAGCAAGGGACTCACGTCTGAGCATACCCTGCCAACTTATGGCGAACAAAGTGGTACAAAAGGGGGTGGTGATGGACAGAGCATCAGAACCAATCAAACACTCACACCCAGTCAACGAATCTGGGTTTGATCCATCACCGTTCTTTAGCCCACTCTGCCACCCCAGTTCAGACATGGCCATATGCAAATCAGTCTGACCCTGTGCTCATGGGAACACTCCAGCCCGAACTGCCAAGCCATGCCTTCCCTGGAGCGGAAAGAAGCTTCCTAGGACCGGTTTCTGGCATTTCAGCCGTCTTCAGCCAGGCTTGCTTGAATCCAGTGGTAAAGTGAGCAAAGAACTCACGTCTGAGCATACCCTGCCAACTTTGATCCATCACCGTTCTTTAGCCCACTCTGCCACCCCAGTTCAGACATGGCCATATGCAAATCAGTCTGACCCTGTGCCTCATGGGAACAGTCCAGCCCGAACTGCCAAGCCATGCCTTCCCCGGACCGGAACAAGCTTCCTAGGACCGGTTTCTGGCTTTTCAGCAGTCTTCAGCCAGGCTTGATTGAATCCAGTGGCAAAGTGAGCAAGGGACTCACATCTGAGCATACCCTGCCATCTTATGGGGAACAAAACAGTACAAAAGGGGGTGGTGATGGACGGAGCATCAGAACCAATCAAACACTCACACCCAGTCAACAGATCTGGGTTTGATCCATCACTGTTCTTTAGCCCACTATGCCACCCCAGTTCAGACATGGCCATATGCAAATCAGTCTGACCCTGTGCCTCATGGGGTCAGTCCAGCCCGAACTGCCAAGCCATGCCTTCCCCGGACTGGAAACAAGCTTCCTAGGACCGGTTTCTGGCATTTCAGCCGTCTTCAGCCAGGCTTGCTTGAATCCAGTGGCAAAGTGAGCAAGGGACTCACGTCTGAGCATACCCTGCCAACTTATGGCGAACAAAGTGGTACAAAAGGGGGTGGTGATGGACGGAGCATCAGAACCAATCAAACACTCACACCCAGTCAACAGATCTGGGTTTGATCCATCACTGTTCTTTAGCCCACTCTGCCACCCCAGTTCAGACATGGCCATATGCAAATCAGTCTGACCTTGTGCCTCATGGGAACAGTCCAGCCCGAACTGCCAAGCCATGCCTTCCCCGGACCGGAAACAAGCTTCCTAGGACCGGATTCTGGCATTTCAGCCGTCTTCAGCCAGGCTTGCTTGAGTCCAGTGGAAAAGTGAGCAAGGGACTCACGTCTGAGCATACCCTGCCAACTTATGGCGAACAAAGCGGTACAAAAGATGGACGGAGCATCAGAACCAATCAAACACTCACACCCAGTCAACAGATCTGGGTTTGATCCATCACTGTTCTTTAGCCCACTCTGCCACCCCAGTTCAGGCATTGCCATATGCAAATCAGTCTGACCCTGTGCCTCATGGGAACAGTCCAGCCCGAACTGCCAAACCATGCCTTCCCCGGACCGGAAACAAGCTTCCTAGGACCGGTTTCTGGCATTTCAGCCGTCTTCAGCCAGGCTTGCTTGAATCCAATGGCAAAGTGAGCAAGGAACTCACGTCTGAGCATACCCTGCCAACTTATGGCGAACTAAGCGGTAGAAAAGGGGGTGGTGATGGACGGAGCATCAGAACCAATGAAACACTCACACCCAGTCAACAGATCTGGGTTTGATCCATCACCGTTCTTTAGCCCACTCTGCCACCCCAGTTCAGACATGGCCATATGCAAATCAGTCTGACCCTGTGCCTCATGGGAACACTCCAGCCCGAACTGCAAAGCCATGCCTTCCCTGGAGCGGAAAGAAGCTTCCTAGGACCGGTTTCTGGCATTTCAGCCGTCTTCAGCCAGGCTTGCTTGAATCCAGTGGTAAAGTGAGCAAAGAACTCACGTCTGAGCATACCCTGCTAACTTTGATCCATCACCGTTCTTTAGCCCACTCTGCCACCCCAGTTCAGACATGGCCATATGCAAATCAGTCTGACCCTGTGCCTCATGGGAACTGTCCAGCCCGAACTGCCAAGCCATGCCTTCCCCGGACCGGAACAAGCTTCCTAGGACCGGTTTCTGGCATTTCAGCAGTCTTCAGCCAGGCTTGATTGAATCCAGTGGCAAAGTGAGCAAGGGACTCACATCTGAGCATACCCTGCCATCTTATGGGGAACAAAACAGTACAAAAGGGGGTGGTGATGGACGGAGCATCAGAACCAATCAAACACTCACACCCAGTCAACAGATCTGGGTTTGATCCATCACTGTTCTTTAGCCCACTCTGCCACCCCAGTTCAGACATGGCCATATGCAAATCAGTCTGACCCTGTGCCTCATGGGGTCAGTCCAGCCCGAACTGCCAAGCCATGCCTTCCCCGGACCGGAAACAAGCTTCCTAGGACCGGTTTCTGGCATTTCAGCCGTCTTCAGCCAGGCTTGCTTGAATCCAGTGGCAAAGTGAGCAAGGGACTCACGTCTGAGCATACCCTGCCAATTTATAGCGAACAAAGCGGTACAAAAGGGGGTGGTGATGGACGGAGCATCAGAACCAATCAAACACTCACACCCAGTCAACAAATCTGGGTTTGATCCATCACCGTTCTTTAGCCCACTCTGCCACCCCAGTTCAGACATGGCCAAATGCAAATCAGTCTGACCCTGTGCCTCATGGGAACAGTCCAGCCTGAACTGCCAAGCCATGCCTTCCCCGGACCGGAAACAAGCTTCCTAGGACCGGTTTCTGGCATTTCAGCCGTCTTCAGCCAGGCTTGCTTGAATCCAGTGGCAAAGTGAGCAAGGGACTCACGTCTGAGCATACCCTACCAACTTATGGTGAACAAAGCGGTACAAAAGGGGGTGGTGATGGTCGGAGCATCAGAACCAATCAAACACTCACACCCAGTCAACAGATCTGGGTTTGATCCATCACCGTTCTTTAGCCCACTCTGCCACCCCAGTTCAGACATGGCCATATGCAAATCAGTCTGACCCTGTGCCTCATGGGAACAGTCCAGCCCAAACTGCCAAGCCATGCCTTCCCTGGACCAGAAACACGCTTCCTAGGATCGGTTTCTGGCATTTCAGCCGTCTTCAGCCAGGCTTGCTTGAATCCAGTGGCAAAGTGAGCAAGGGACTCACGTCTGAGCATACCCTGCCAACTTATGGCGAACAAAGTGGTACAAAAGGGGGTGGTGATGGACGGAGCATCAGAACCAATCAAACACTCACACCCAGTCAACAGATATGGGTTTGATCCATCACTGTTCTTTAGCCCACTCTGCCACCCCAGTTCAGACATTGCCATATGCAAATCAGTCTGACCCTGTGCCTCATGGGAACAGTCCAGCCCGAACTGCCAAGCCATGCCTTCCCCGGACCAGAAACAAGCTTCCTAGGACCGGTTTCTGGCATTTCAGCCGTCTTCAGCCAGGCTTGCTTGAATCCAATGGCAAAGTGAGCAAGGAACTCATGTCTGAGCATACCCTGCCAACTTATGGCGAACTAAGCAGTAGAAAAGGGGGTGGTGATGGACGGAGCATCAGAACCAATGAAACACTCACACCCAGTCAACAGATCTGGGTTTGATCCATCACCGTTCTTTAGCCCACTCTGCCACCCCAGTTCAGACATTGCCATATGCAAATCAGTCTGACCCTGTGCCTCATGGGAACAGTCCAGCCCGAACTGCCAAGCCATGCCTTCCCCGGACCGGAAACAAGCTTCCTAGGACCGGATTCTGGCATTTCAGCCGTCTTCAGCCAGGCTTGCTTGAGTCCAGTGGCAAAGTGAGCAAGGGACTCACGTCTGAGCATACCCTGCCAACTTATGGCGAACAAAGCGGTACAAAAGATGGACGGAGCATCAAACCAATCAAACACTCACACCCAGTCAACAGATCTGGGTTTGATCCATCACTGTTCTTTAGCCCACTCTGCCACCCCAGTTCAGACATGGCCATATGCAAATCAGTCTGACCCTGTGCCTCATGGGGTCAGTCCAGCCCGAACTGCCAAGCCATGCCTTCCCCGGACCGGAAACAAGCTTCCTAGGACCGGTTTCTGGCATTTCAGCCGTCTTCAGCCAGGCTTGCTTGAATCCAGTGGCAAAGTGAGCAAGGGACTCACGTCTGAGCATACCCTGCCAACTTATGGCGAACAAAGCTGTACAAAAGGGGGTGGTGATGGACGGAGCATCAGAACCAATGAAACACTCACACCCAGTCAACAGATCTGGGTTTGATCCATCACTGTTCTTTAGCCCACTCTGCCACCCCAGTTCAGACATGGCCATATGCAAATCAGTCTGACCCTGTGCCTCATGGGGTCAGTCCAGCCCAAACTGCCAAGCCATGCCTTCCCTGGAGCGGAAAGAAGCTTACTAGGACCGGTTTCTGGCATTTCAGCCGTCTTCAGCCAGGCTTGCTTGAATCCAGTGGTAAAGTGAGCAAAGAACTCACAACTGAGCATACCCTGCCAACTTTGATCCATCACCGTTCTTTAGCCCACTCTGCCACCCCAGTTCAGACATGGCCATATGCAAATCAGTCTGACCCTGTGCCTCATGGGAACAGTCCAGCCCGAACTGCCAAGCCATGCCTTCCCCGGACCGGAACAAGCTTCCTAGGACCGGTTTCTGGCATTTCAGCAGTCTTCAGCCAGGCTTGATTGAATCCAGTGGCAAAGTGAGCAAGGGACTCACATCTGAGCATACCCTGCCATCTTATGGGGAACAAAACAGTACAAAAGGGGGTGGTGATGGACGGAGCATCAGAACCAATCAAACACTCGCACCCAGTCAACAGATCTGGGTTTGATCCATCACTGTTCTTTAGCCCACTCTGCCACCCCAGTTCAGACATGGCCATATGCAAATCAGTCTGACCCTGTGCCTCATGGGAACAGTCCAGCCCGAACTGCCAAACCATGCCTTCCCCCGACCGGAAACAAGCTTCCTAGGACCGGTTTCTGGCATTTCAGCCGTCTTCAGCCAGGCTTGCTTGAATCCAGTGGCAAAGAGAGCAAGGGACTCACGTCTAAGCATACCCTGCCAACTTATGGCGAACAAAGCGGTACAAAAGGGGGTGGTGATGGACGGAGCATCAGAACCAATCAAACACTCACACCCAGTCAACAGATCTGGGTTTGATCCATCACCGTTCTTTTGCCCACTCTGCCACCCCGGTTCAGACATGGCCACATGCAAATCAGTCTGACCCTGTGCCTCCTGGGAACAGTCCAGCCCGAACTGCCAAGCCATGCCTTCCCTGGACCGGAAATAAGCTTCCTAGGACCGGTTTCTGGCATTTCAGCCGTCTTGAGCCAGGCTTTCTTGAATCCAGTGGCAAAGTGAGCAAGGGACTCACGTCTGAGCATACCCTGCCAACTTATGGCGAACAAAGCGGTACAAAAGAGGGTGGTGATGGACGGAGCATCAGAACCAATCAAACACTCACACCCAGTCAACAGATCTGGGTTTGATCCATCACCGTTCTTTAGCCCACTCTGCCACCCCAGTTCAGACATGGCCATATGCAAATTAGTCTGACCCTGTGCCTCATGGGAACAGTCCAGCCCGAACTGCCAAGCCATGCCTTCCCCGGAATTGAAACAAGCTTCCTAGGACCGGTTTCTGGCATGTCAGCCGTCTTCAGCCAGGCTTGCTTGAATCCAGTGGCAAAGTGAGCAAGGGACTCACGTCTGAGCATACCCTGCCAACTTATGGCGAACAAAGCGGTACAAAAGGTGGTGGTGATGGACGGAGCATCAGAACCAATCAAACACTCACACCCTGTCAACAGATCTGGGTTTGATCCATCACCGTTCTTTAGCCCACTCTGGCACCCCAGTTCAGACATGGCCATATGCAAATCAGTCTGACCCTGTGCCTCATGGGAACAGTCCAGCCCGAACTGCAAAGCCATGCCTTCCCCGGGCCGGAAACAAGCTTTCTAGGACCGGTTTCTGGCATTTCAGCCGTCTTCAGCCAGGCTTGCTTGAATCCAGTGGCATAGTGAGCAAGGGACTCACGTCTGAGCATACCCTGCCAACTTATGGGGAACAAAACAGTACAAAAGGGGGTGGTGATGGACGGAGCATCAGAACCAATCAAACACTCACACCCAGTCAACAGATTTGGGTTTGATCCATCACTGTTCTTTAGCCCACTCTGCCACCCCAGTTCAGACATGGCCATATGCAAATCAGTCTGACCCTGTGCCTCATGGGAACAGTCCAGCCCGAACTGCCAAGCCATGTCTTCCCCGGACCGGAAACAAGCTTCCTAGGACCGGTTTCTGGCATTTCAGCCGTCTTCAGCCAGGCTTGCTTGAATCCAGTGGCAAAGTGAGCAAGGGACTCACATCTGAGCATACCCTGCCAACTTATGGGGAACAAAACAGTACAAAAGGGGGTGGTGATGGACGGAGCATCAGAACCAATCAAACACTCACACCCAGTCAACAGATCTGGGTTTGATCCATCACTGTTCTTTAGCCCACTCTGCCACCCCAGTTCAGACATTGCCATATGCAAATCAGTCTGACCCTGTGCCTCATGGGAACAGTCCAGCCCGAACTGCCAAGCCATGCCTTCCCCGGACCGGAAACAAGCTTCCTAGGACCGGTTTCTGGCATTTCAGCAGTCTTCAGCCAGGCTTGCTTGAATCCAATGGCAAAGTGAGCAAGGAACTCACGTCTGAGCATACCCTGTCAACTTATGGCGATCTAAGAGGTAGAAAAGGGGGTGGTGATGGATGGAGCATCAGAACCAATGAAACACTCACACCCAGTCAACAGATCTGGGTTTGATCCATCACCGTTCTTTAGCCCACTCTGCCACCCCAGTTCAGACATGGCCATATGCAAATCAGTCTGACCCTGTGCCTCATGGGAACAGTCCAGCCCGAACTGCCAAGCCATGCCTTCCCCGGACCGGAAACAAGCTTCCTAGGACCGGTTTCTGGCATTTCAGCCGTCTTCAGCCAGGCTTGCTTGAGTCCAGTGGCAAAGTGAGCAAGGGACTCACGTCTGAGCATACCCTGCCAACTTATGGCGAACAAAGCGGTACAAAAGATGGACGGAGCATCAGAACCAATCAAACACTCACACCCGGTCAACAGATCTGGGTTTGATCCATCACCGTTCTTTAGCCCACTCTGCCACCCCAGTTCAGACATGGCCATATGCAAATCAGTCTGACCCTGTGCCTCATGGGAACAGTCCAGCCCAAACTGCCAAGCCATGACTTCCCTGGAGCGGAAAGAAGCTTCCTAGGACCGGTTTCTGGCATTTCAGCCGTCTTCAGCCAGGCTTGCTTGAATCCAGTGGTAAAGTGAGCAAAGAACTCACGTCTGAGCATACCCTGCCAACTTTGATCCATCACCGTTCTTTAGCCCACTCTGCCACCCCAGTTCAGACATGGCCATATGCAAATCAGTCTGACCCTGTGCCTCATGGGAACAGTCCAGCCCGAACTGCCAAGCCATGCCTTCCCCGGACCGGAACAAGCTTCCTAGGACCGGTTTCTGGCATTTCAGCAGTCTTCAGCCAGGCTTGATTGAATCCAGTGGCAAAGTGAGCAAGGGACTCACATCTGAGCATACCCTGCCATCTTATGGGGAACAAAACAGTACAAAAGGGGGTGGTGATGGACGGAGCATCAGAACCAATCAAACACTCGCACCCAGTCAACAGATCTGGGTTTGATCCATCACTGTTCTTTAGCCCACTCTGCCACCCCAGTTCAGACATGGCCATATGCAAATCAGTCTGACCCTGTGCCTCATGGGGTCAGTCCAGCCCAAACTGCCAAGCCATGCCTTCCCCGGACCGGAAACAAGCTTCCTAGGACCGGTTTCTGGCATTTCAGCCGTCTTCATCCAGGCTTGCTTGAATCCAGTGGCAAAGTGAGCAAGGGACTCACGTCTGAGCACACCCTGCCAACTTATGGCGAACAAAGTGGTACAAAAGGGGGTGGTGATGGACGGAGCATCAGAACCAATCAAACACTCACACCCAGTCAACAGATCTGGGTTTGATCCATCACCGTTCTTTTGCCCACTCTGCCACCCCGGTTCAGACATGGCCATATGCAAATCAGTCTGACCCTGTGCCTCCTGGGAACAGTCCAGCCCGAACTGCCAAGCCATGCCTTCCCTGGACCGGAAATAAGCTTCCTAGGACCGGTTTCTGGCATTTCAGCCGTCTTGAGCCAGGCTTTCTTGAATCCAGTGGCAAAGTGAGCAAGGGACTCACGTCTGAGCATACCCTGCCAACTTATGGCGAACAAAGCGGTACAAAAGAGGGTGGTGATGGACGGAGCATCAGAACCAATCAAACACTCACACCCAGTCAACAGATCTGGGTTTGATCCATCACCGTTCTTTAGCCCACTCTGCCACCCCAGTTCAGACATGGCCATATGCAAATTAGTCTGACCCTGTGCCTCATGGGAACAGTCCAGCCCGAACTGCCAAGCCATGCCTTCCCCGGAATGGAAACAAGCTTCCTAGGACCGGTTTCTGGCATGTCAGCCGTCTTCAGCCAGGCTTGCTTGAATCCAGTGGCAAAGTGAGCAAGGGACTCACGTCTGAGCATACCCTGCCAACTTATGGCGAACAAAGCGGTACAAAAGGTGGTGGTGATGGACGGAGCATCAGAACCAATCAAACACTCACACCCTGTCAACAGATCTGGGTTTGATCCATCACCGTTCTTTAGCCCACTCTGGCACCCCAGTTCAGACATGGCCATATGCAAATCAGTCTGACCCTGTGCCTCATGGGAACAGTCCAGCCCGAACTGCAAAGCCATGCCTTCCCCGGGCCGGAAACAAGCTTTCTAGGACCGGTTTCTGGCATTTCAGCCGTCTTCAGCCAGGCTTGCTTGAATCCAGTGGCATAGTGAGCAAGGGACTCACGTCTGAGCATACCCTGCCAACTTATGGGGAACAAAACAGTACAAAAGGGGGTGGTGATGGACGGAGCATAAGAACCAATCAAACACTCACACCCAGTCAACAGATTTGGGTTTGATCCATCACTGTTCTTTAGCCCACTCTGCCACCCCAGTTCAGACATGGCCATATGCAAATCAGTCTGACCCTGTGCCTCATGGGAACAGTCCAGCCCGAACTGCCAAGCCATGTCTTCCCCGGACCGGAAACAAGCTTCCTAGGACCGGTTTCTGGCATTTCAGCCGTCTTCAGCCAGGCTTGCTTGAATCCAGTGGCAAAGTGAGCAAGGGACTCACATCTGAGCATACCCTGCCAACTTATGGGGAACAAAACAGTACAAAAGGGGGTGGTGATGGACGGAGCATCAGAACCAATCAAACACTCACACCCAGTCAACAGATCTGGGTTTGATCCATCACTGTTCTTTAGCCCACTCTGCCACCCCAGTTCAGACATTGCCATATGCAAATCAGTCTGACCCTGTGCCTCATGGGAACAGTCCAGCCCGAACTGCCAAGCCATGCCTTCCCCGGACCGGAAACAAGCTTCCTAGGACCGGTTTCTGGCATTTCAGCAGTCTTCAGCCAGGCTTGCTTGAATCCAATGGCAAAGTGAGCAAGGAACTCACGTCTGAGCATACCCTGCCAACTTATGGCGATCTAAGAGGTAGAAAAGGGGGTGGTGATGGATGGAGCATCAGAACCAATGAAACACTCACACCCAGTCAACAGATCTGGGTTTGATCCATCACCGTTCTTTAGCCCACTCTGCCACCCCAGTTCAGACATGGCCATATGCAAATCAGTCTGACCCTGTGCCTCATGGGAACAGTCCAGCCCGAACTGCCAAGCCATGCCTTCCCCGGACCGGAAACAAGCTTCCTAGGACCGGATTCTGGCATTTCAGCCGTCTTCAGCCAGGCTTGCTTGAGTCCAGTGGCAAAGTGAGCAAGGGACTCACGTCTGAGCATACCCTGCCAACTTATGGCGAACAAAGCGGTACAAAAGATGGACGGAGCATCAGAACCAATCAAACACTCACACCCGGTCAACAGATCTGGGTTTGATCCATCACCGTTCTTTAGCCCACTCTGCCACCCCAGTTCAGACATGGCCATATGCAAATCAGTCTGACCCTGTGCCTCATGGGAACAGTCCAGCCCAAACTGCCAAGCCATGACTTCCCTGGAGCGGAAAGAAGCTTCCTAGGACCGGTTTCTGGCATTTCAGCCGTCTTCAGCCAGGCTTGCTTGAATCCAGTGGTAAAGTGAGCAAAGAACTCACGTCTGAGCATACCCTGCCAACTTTGATCCATCACCGTTCTTTAGCCCACTCTGCCACCCCAGTTCAGACATGGCCATATGCAAATCAGTCTGACCCTGTGCCTCATGGGAACAGTCCAGCCCGAACTGCCAAGCCATGCCTTCCCCGGACCGGAACAAGCTTCCTAGGACCGGTTTCTGGCATTTCAGCAGTCTTCAGCCAGGCTTGATTGAATCCAGTGGCAAAGTGAGCAAGGGACTCACATCTGAGCATACCCTGCCATCTTATGGGGAACAAAACAGTACAAAAGGGGGTGGTGATGGACGGAGCATCAGAACCAATCAAACACTCACACCCAGTCAACAGATCTGGGTTTGATCCATCACTGTTCTTTAGCCCACTCTGCCACCCCAGTTCAGACATGGCCATATGCAAATCAGTCTGACCCTGTGCCTCATGGGGTCAGTCCAGCCCGAACTGCCAAGCCATGCCTTCCCCGGACCGGAAACAAGCTTCCTAGGACCGGTTTCTGGCATTTCAGCCGTCTTCAGCCAGGCTTGCTTGAGTCCAGTGGCAAAGTGAGCAAGGGACTCACGTCTGAGCATACCCTGCCAATTTATGGCGAACAAAGCGGTACAAAAGGGGGTGGTGATGGACGGAGCATCAGAACCAATCAAACACTCACACCCAGTCAACAGATCTGGGTTTGATCCATCACCGTTCTTTAGCCCACTCTGCCACCCCAGTTCAGACATGGCCATATGCAAATCAGTCTGACCCTGTGCCTCATGGAAACAGTCCAGCCCAAACTGCCAAGCCATGCCTTCCCTGGACCAGAAACACGCTTCCTAGGATCGGTTTCTGGCATTTCAGCCGTTTTCAGCCAGGCTTGCTTGAATCCAGTGGCAAAGTGAGCAAGGGACTCACGTCTGAGCATACCCTGCCAACTTATGGCGAACAAAGTGGTACAAAAGGGGGTGGTGATGGACGGAGCATCAGAACCAATCAAACACTCACACCCAGTCAACAGATCTGGGTTTGATCCATCACCGTTCTTTATCCCACTCTGCCACCCCAGTTCAGACATGGCCATATGCAAATCAGTCTGACCCTGTGCTCATGGGAACACTCCAGCCCGAACTGCCAAGCCATGCCTTCCCTGGAGCGGAAAGAAGCTTCCTAGGACCGGTTTCTGGCATTTCAGCCGTCTTCAGCCAGGCTTGCTTGAATCCAGTGGTAAAGTGAGCAAAGAACTCACTTCTGAGCATACCCTGCCAACTTTGATCCATCACCGTTCTTTAGCCCACTCTGCCACCCCAGTTCAGACATGGCCATATGCAAATCAGTCTGACCCTGTGCCTCATGGGAACAGTCCAGCCCGAACTGCCAAGCCATGCCTTCCCCGGACCGGAACAAGCTTCCTAGGACCGGTTTCTGGCTTTTCAGCAGTCTTCAGCCAGGCTTGATTGAATCCAGTGGCAAAGTGAGCAAGGGACTCACATCTGAGCATACCCTGCCATCTTATGGGGAACAAAACAGTACAAAAGGGGGTGGTGATGGACGGAGCATCAGAACCAATCAAACACTCACACCCAGTCAACAGATCTGGGTTTGATCCATCACTGTTCTTTAGCCCACTATGCCACCCCAGTTCAGACATGGCCATATGCAAATCAGTCTGACCCTGTGCCTCATGGGGTCAGTCCAGCCCGAACTGCCAAGCCATGCCTTCCCCGGACCGGAAACAAGCTTCCTAGGACCGGTTTCTGGCATTTCAGCCGTCTTCAGCCAGGCTTGCTTGAATCCAGTGGCAAAGTGAGCAAGGGACTCACGTCTGAGCATACCCTGCCAACTTATGGCGAACAAAGTGGTACAAAAGGGAGTGGTGATGGACGGAGCATCAGAACCAATCAAACACTCACACCCAGTCAACAGATCTGGGTTTGATCCATCAAGGTTCTTTAGCCCACTCTGCCACCCCAGTTCAGACATTGCCATATGCAAATCAGTCTGACCCTGTGCCTCATGGGAACAGTCCAGCCCGAACTGCCAAGCCATGCCTTCCCGGGACCGGAAACAAGCTTCCTAGGAACGGTTTCTGGCATTTCAGCCGTCTTCAGCCAGGCTTGCTTGAATCCAATGGCAAAGTGAGCAAGGAACTCACGTCTGAGCATACCCTGCCAACTTATGGCGAACTAAGCGGTAGAAAAGGGGGTGGTGATGGACGGAGCATCAGAACCAATGAAACACTCACACCCAGTCAACAGATCTGGGTTTGATCCATCACCGTTCTTTAGCCCACTCTGCCACCCCAGTTCAGACATGGCCATATGCAAATCAGTCTGACCCTGTGCCTCATGGGAACACTCCAGCCCGAACTGCCAAGCCATGCCTTCCCTGGAGCGGAAAGAAGCTTCCTAGGACCGGTTTCTGGCATTTCAGCCGTCTTCAGCCAGGCTTGCTTGAATCCAGTGGTAAAGTGAGCAAAGAACTCACGTCTGAGCATACCCTGCCAACTTTGATCCATCACCGTTCTTTAGCCCACTCTGCCACCCCAGTTCAGACATGGCCATATGCAAATCAGTCTGACCCTGTGCCTCATGGGAACAGTCCAGCCCGAACTGCCAAGCCATGCCTTCCCCGGACCGGAACAAGCTTCCTAGGACCGGTTTCTGGCATTTCAGCAGTCTTCAGCCAGGCTTGATTGAATCCAGTGGCAAAGTGAGCAAGGGACTCACATCTGAGCATACCCTGCCATCTTATGGGGAACAAAACAGTACAAAAGGGGGTGGTGATGGACGGAGCATCAGAACCAATCAAACACTCGCACCCAGTCAACAGATCTGGGTTTGATCCATCACTGTTCTTTAGCCCACTCTGCCACCCCAGTTCAGACATGGCCATATGCAAATCAGTCTGACACTGTGCCTCATGGGGTCAGTCCAGCCCAAACTGCCAAGCCATGCCTTCCCCGGACCGGAAACAAGCTTCCTAGGACCGGTTTCTGGCATTTCAGCAGTCTTCAGCCAGGCTTGCTTGAATCCAGTGGCAAAGTGAGCAAGGGACTCACGTCTGAGCATACCCTGCCAATTTATGGCGAACAAAGCGGTACAAAAGGGGGTGGTGATGGACGGAGCATCAGAACCAATGAAACACTCACACCCAGTCAACAGATCTGGGTTTGATCCATCACCGTTCTTTAGCCCACTCTGCCACCCCAGTTCAGACATGGCCATATGCAAATCAGTCTGACCCTGTGCCTCATGGGAACAGTCCAGCCCAAACTGCCAAGCCATGCCTTCCCTGGACCAGAAACACGCTTCCTAGGATCGGTTTCTGGCATTTCAGCCGTCTTCAGCCAGGCTTGCTTGAATCCAGTGGCAAAGTGAGCAAGGGACTCACGTCTGAGCATACCCTGCCAACTTATGGTGAACAAAGCGGTACAAAAGATGGACGGAGCATCAGAACCAATCAAACACTCACACCCAGTCAACAGATCTGGGTTTGATCCATCACCGTTCTTTAGCCCACTCTGCCACCCCAGTTCAGACATGGCCATATGCAAATCAGTCTGACCCTGTGCCTCATGGGAACAGTCCAGCCCAAACTGCCAAGCCATGACTTCCCTGGAGCGGAAAGAAGCTTCCTAGGACCGGTTTCTGGCATTTCAGCCGTCTTCAGCCAGGCTTGCTTGAATCCAGTGGTAAAGTGAGCAAAGAACTCACGTCTGAGCATACCCTGCCAACTTTGATCCATCACCGTTCTTTAGCCCACTCTGCCACCCCAGTTCAGACATGGCCATATGCAAATCAGTCTGACCCTGTGCCTCATGGGAACAGTCCAGCCCGAACTGCCAAGCCATGCCTTCCCCGGACCGGAACAAGCTTCCTAGGACCGGTTTCTGGCATTTCAGCAGTCTTCAGCCAGGCTTGCTTGAATCCAGTGGCAAAGTGAGCAAGGGACTCACGTCTGAGCATACCCTGCCAATTTATGGCGAACAAAGCGGTACAAAAGGGGGTGGTGATGGACGGAGCATCAGAACCAATGAAACACTCACACCCAGTCAACAGATCTGGGTTTGATCCATCACCGTTCTTTAGCCCACTCTGCCACCCCAGTTCAGACATGGCCATATGCAAATCAGTCTGACCCTGTGCCTCATGGGGACAGTCCAGCCCAAACTGCCAAGCCATGCCTTCCCTGGACCAGAAACACGCTTCCTAGGATCGGTTTCTGGCATTTCAGCCATCTTCAGCCAGGCTTGCTTGAATCCAGTGGCAAAGTGAGCAAGGGACTCACGTCTGAGCATACCCTGCCAACTTATGGCGAACAAAGTGGTACAAAAGGGGGTGGTGATGGACGGAGCATCAGAACCAATCAAACACTCACACCCAGTCAACAGATCTGGGTTTGATCCATCACTGTTCTTTAGCCCACTCTGCCACCCCAGTTCAGATATTGCCATATGCAAATCAGTCTGACCCTGTGCCTCATGGGAACAGTCCAGCCCGAACTGCCAAGCCATGCCTTCCCCCGACCGGAAACAAGCTTCCTAGGACCGGTTTCTGGCATTTCAGCCGTCTTCAGCCAGGCTTGCTTGAATCCAATGGCAAAGTGAGCAAGGAACTCACGTCTGAGCATACCCTGCCAACTTATGGCGAACTAAGCGATAGAAAAGGGGGTGGTGATGGACGGAGCATCAGAACCAATGAAACACTCACACCCAGTCAACAGATCTGGGTTTGATCCATCACCGTTCTTTAGCCCACTCTGCCACCCCAGTTCAGACATGGCCATATGCAAATCAGTCTGACCCTGTGCCTCATGGGAACACTCCAGCCCGAACTGCCAAGCCATGCCTTCCCTGGAGCGGAAAGAAGCTTCCTAGGACCGGTTTCTGGCATTTCAGCCGTCTTCAGCCAGGCTTGCTTGAATCCAGTGGTAAAGTGAGCAAAGAACTCACGTATGAGCATACCCTGCCAACTTATGGCGAACAAAGCGGTACAAAAGGGGGTGGTGATGGACGGAGCATCAGAACCAATCAAACACTCACACCCAGTCAACAGATCTGGGTTTGATCCATCACCGTTCTTTAGCCCACTCTGCCACCCCAGTTCAGACATGGCCATATGCAAATCAGTCTGACCCTGTGCCTCATGGGAACAGTCCAGCCCGAACTGCCAAGCCATGCCTTCCCCGGACCGGAACAAGCTTCCTAGAACCGGTTTCTGGCATTTCAGCCGTCTTCAGCCAGGCTTGCTTGAATCCAGTGGCAAAGATAGCAAGGGACTCACGTCTGAGCATACCCTGCCAACTTATGGCGAACAAAGCGGTACAAAAGGGGGTGGTGATGGACGGAGCATCAGAACCAATCAAACACTCACACCCAGTCAACAGATCTGGGTTTCATCCATCACCGTTCTTTTGCCCACTCTGCCACCCCGGTTCAGACATGGCCATATGCAAATCAGTCTGACCCTGTGCCTCCTGGGAACAGTCCAGCCCGAACTGCCAAGCCATGCCTTCCCTGGACCGGAAATAAGCTTCCTAGGACCTGTTTCTGGCATTTCAGCCGTCTTGAGCCAGGCTTTCTTGAATCCAGTGGCAAAGTGAGCAAGGGACTCACGTCTGAGCATACCCTGCCAACTTATGGCGAACAAAGCGGTACAAAAGGGGGTGGTGATGGACGGAGCATCAGAACCAATCAAACACTCACTCCCAGTCAACAGATCTGGGTTTGATCCATCACCGTTCTTTAGCCCACTCTGCCACCCCAGTTCAGACATGGCCATATGCAAATTAGTCTGACCCTGTGCCTCATGGGAACAGTCCAGCCCGAACTGCCAAGCCATGCCTTCCCCGGAATGGAAACAAGCTTCCTAGGACCGGTTTCTGGCATGTCAGCCGTCTTCAGCCAGGCTTGCTTGAATCCAGTGGCAAAGTGAGCAAGGGACTCACGTCTGAGCATACCCTGCCAACTTATGGCGAACAAAGCGGTACAAAAGGTGGTGGTGATGGACGGAGCATCAGAACCAATCAAACACTCACACCCTGTCAACAGATCTGGGTTTGATCCATCACCGTTCTTTAGCCCACTCTGGCACCCCAGTTCAGACATGGCCATATGCAAATCAGTCTGACCCTGTGCCTCATGGGAACAGTCCAGCCCGAACTGCAAAGCCATGCCTTCCCCGGGCCGGAAACAAGCTTCCTAGGACCGGTTTCTGGCATTTCAGCCGTCTTCAGCCAGGCTTGCTTGAATCCAGTGGCAAAGTGAGCAAGGGACTCACGTCTGAGCATACCCTGCCAACTTATGGCGAACAAAGCGGTACAAAAGATGGACGGAGCATCAGAACCAATCAAACACTCACACCCAGTCAACAGATCTGGGTTTGATCCATCACCGTTCTTTAGCCCACTCTGCCACCTCAGTTCAGACATGGCCATATGCAAATCAGTCTGACCCTGTGCCTCATGGGAACAGTCCAGCCCAAATTGCCAAGCCATGCCTTCCCCGGACCAGAAACAAGCTTCCTAGGACCCCTTTCTGGCATTTCAGCTGTCTTCAGCCAGGCTTGCTTGAATCCAGTGGTAAAGTGAGCAAGGGACTCACGTCTGAGAATACCATGCCAACTTATGGCGAACAAAGTGGTACAAAAGGGGGTGGTAATGGACGGTGCATCAGAACCAATCAAACACTCACACCCAGTCAACAGATCTGGGTTTGATCCATCACTGTTCTTAAGCCCACTCTGCCACCCCAGTTCAGACATGGCCATATGCAAATCAGTCTGACCCTGAGCCTCATGGGAACAGTCCAGCCCGAACTGCCAAGCCATGCCATCCCCGGACCGGAAACAAGCTTCCTAGGACCGGTTTCTGGCATTTCAGCCGTCTTCAGCCAGGCTTGCTTGAATCCAGTGGCATAGTGAGCAAGGGACTCACGTCTGAGCATACCCTGCCAACTTATGGGGAACAAAACAGTACAAAAGGGGGTGGTGATGGACGGAGCATCAGAACCAATCAAACACTCACACCCAGTCAACAGATTTGGGTTTGATCCATCACTGTTCTTTAGCCCACTCTGCCACCCCAGTTCAGACATGGCCATATGCAAATCAGTCTGACCCTGTGCCTCATGGGAACAGTCCAGCCTGAACTGCCAAGCCATGTCTTCCCCGGAGCGGAAACAAGCTTCCTAGGACCGGTTTCTGGCATTTCAGCCGTCTTCAGCCAGGCTTGCTTGAATCCAGTGGCAAAGTGAGCAAGGGACTCACATCTGAGCATACCCTGCCAACTTATGGGGAACAAAACAGTACAAAAGGGGGTGGTGATGGACGGAGCATCAGAACCAATCAAACACTCACACCCAGTCAACAGATCTGGGTGTGATCCATCACTGTTCTTTAGCCCACTCTGCCACCCCAGTTCAGACATGGCCATATGCAAATCAGTCTGACCCAGTGCCTCATGGGAACAGTCCAACCCGAACTGCCAAGCCATGCCTTCCCCGGACCGGAAACAAGCTTCCTAAGACCGGTTTCTGGCATTTCAGCCGTCTTCAGCCAGGCTTGCTTGAATCCAGTGGCATAGTGAGCAAGGGACTCGCGTCTGAGCATACCCTGCCAACTTATGGCGAACAAAGCGGTACAAAAGGGGGTGGTGATGGTCGGAGCATCAGAACCAATCAAACACTCACACCCAGTCAACAGATCTGGGTTTGATCCATCACCGTTCTTTAGCCCACTCTGCCACCCCAGTTCAGACATGGCCATATGCAAATCAGTCTGACCCTGTGCCTCATGGGAACAGTCCAGCCCAAACTGCCAAGCCATGCCTTCCCTGGACCAGAAACACGCTTCCTAGGATCGGTTTCTGGCATTTCAGCCGTCTTCAGCCAGGCTTGCTTGAATCCAGTGGCAAAGTGAGCAAGGGACTCACGTCTGAGCATACCCTGCCAACTTATGGCGAACAAAGTGGTACAAAAGGGAGTGGTGATGGACGGAGCATCAGAACCAATCAAACACTCACACCCAGTCAACAGATCTGGGTTTGATCCATCAAGGTTCTTTAGCCCACTCTGCCACCCCAGTTCAGACATTGCCATATGCAAATCAGTCTGACCCTGTGCCTCATGGGAACAGTCCAGCCCGAACTGCCAAGCCATGCCTTCCCGGGACCGGAAACAAGCTTCCTAGGACCGGTTTCTGGCATTTCAGCCGTCTTCAGCCAGGCTTGCTTGAATCCAATGGCAAAGTGAGCAAGGAACTCACGTCTGAGCATACCCTGCCAACTTATGGCGAACTAAGCGGTAGAAAAGGGGGTGGTGATGGACGGAGCATCAGAACCAATGAAACACTCACACCCAGTCAACAGATCTGGGTTTGATCCATCACCGTTCTTTAGCCCACTCTGCCACCCCAGTTCAGACATGGCCATATGCAAATCAGTCTGACCCTGTGCCTCATGGGAACACTCCAGCCCGAACTGCCAAGCCATGCCTTCCCTGGAGCGGAAAGAAGCTTCCTAGGACCGGTTTCTGGCATTTCAGCCGTCTTCAGCCAGGCTTGCTTGAATCCAGTGGTAAAGTGAGCAAAGAACTCACGTCTGAGCATACCCTGCCAACTTTGATCCATCACCGTTCTTTAGCCCACTCTGCCACCCCAGTTCAGACATGGCCATATGCAAATCAGTCTGACCCTGTGCCTCATGGGAACAGTCCAGCCCGAACTGCCAAGCCATGCCTTCCCCGGACCGGAACAAGCTTCCTAGGACCGGTTTCTGGCATTTCAGCAGTCTTCAGCCAGGCTTGATTGAATCCAGTGGCAAAGTGAGCAAGGGACTCACATCTGAGCATACCCTGCCATCTTATGGGGAACAAAACAGTACAAAAGGGGGTGGTGATGGACGGAGCATCAGAACCAATCAAACACTCGCACCCAGTCAACAGATCTGGGTTTGATCCATCACTGTTCTTTAGCCCACTCTGCCACCCCAGTTCAGACATGGCCATATGCAAATCAGTCTGACACTGTGCCTCATGGGGTCAGTCCAGCCCAAACTGCCAAGCCATGCCTTCCCCGGACCGGAAACAAGCTTCCTAGGACCGGTTTCTGGCATTTCAGCAGTCTTCAGCCAGGCTTGCTTGAATCCAGTGGCAAAGTGAGCAAGGGACTCACGTCTGAGCATACCCTGCCAATTTATGGCGAACAAAGCGGTTCAAAAGGGGGTGGTGATGGACGGAGCATCAGAACCAATGAAACACTCACACCCAGTCAACAGATCTGGGTTTGATCCATCACCGTTCTTTAGCCCACTCTGCCACCCCAGTTCAGACATGGCCATATGCAAATCAGTCTGACCCTGTGCCTCATGGGAACAGTCCAGCCCAAACTGCCAAGCCATGCCTTCCCTGGACCAGAAACACGCTTCCTAGGATCGGTTTCTGGCATTTCAGCCGTCTTCAGCCAGGCTTGCTTGAATCCAGTGGCAAAGTGAGCAAGGGACTCACGTCTGAGCATACCCTGCCAACTTATGGCGAACAAAGTGGTACAAAAGGGGGTGGTGATGGACGGAGCATCAGAACCAATCAAACACTCACACCCAGTCAACAGATCTGGGTTTGATCCATCACTGTTCTTTAGCCCACTCTGCCACCCCAGTTCAGATATTGCCATATGCAAATCAGTCTGACCCTGTGCCTCATGGGAACAGTCCAGCCCGAACTGCCAAGCCATGCCTTCCCCCGACCGGAAACAAGCTTCCTAGGACCGGTTTCTGGCATTTCAGCCGTCTTCAGCCAGGCTTGCTTGAATCCAATGGCAAAGTGAGCAAGGAACTCACGTCTGAGCATACCCTGCCAACTTATGGCGAACTAAGCGATAGAAAAGGGGGTGGTGATGGACGGAGCATCAGAACCAATGAAACACTCACACCCAGTCAACAGATCTGGGTTTGATCCATCACCGTTCTTTAGCCCACTCTGCCACCCCAGTTCAGACATGGCCATATGCAAATCAGTCTGACCCTGTGCCTCATGGGAACACTCCAGCCCGAACTGCCAAGCCATGCCTTCCCTGGAGCGGAAAGAAGCTTCCTAGGACCGGTTTCTGGCATTTCAGCCGTCTTCAGCCAGGCTTGCTTGAATCCAGTGGTAAAGTGAGCAAAGAACTCACGTATGAGCATACCCTGCCAACTTATGGCGAACAAAGCGGTACAAAAGGGGGTGGTGATGGACGGAGCATCAGAACCAATCAAACACTCACACCCAGTCAACAGATCTGGGTTTGATCCATCACCGTTCTTTAGCCCACTCTGCCACCCCAGTTCAGACATGGCCATATGCAAATTAGTCTGACCCTGTGCCTCATGGGAACAGTCCAGCCCGAACTGCCAAGCCATGCCTTCCCCGGAATGGAAACAAGCTTCCTAGGACCGGTTTCTGGCATGTCAGCCGTCTTCAGCCAGGCTTGCTTGAATCCAGTGGCAAAGTGAGCAAGGGACTCACGTCTGAGCATACCCTGCCAACTTATGGCGAACAAAGCGGTACAAAAGGTGGTGGTGATGGACGGAGCATCAGAACCAATCAAACACTCACACCCTGTCAACAGATCTGGGTTTGATCCATCACCGTTCTTTAGCCCACTCTGGCACCCCAGTTCAGACATGGCCATATGCAAATCAGTCTGACCCTGTGCCTCATGGGAACAGTCCAGCCCGAACTGCAAAGCCATGCCTTCCCCGGGCCGGAAACAAGCTTCCTAGGACCGGTTTCTGGCATTTCAGCCGTCTTCAGCCAGGCTTGCTTGAATCCAGTGGCAAAGTGAGCAAGGGACTCACGTCTGAGCATACCCTGCCAACTTATGGCGAACAAAGCGGTACAAAAGATGGACGGAGCATCAGAACCAATCAAACACTCACACCCAGTCAACAGATCTGGGTTTGATCCATCACCGTTCTTTAGCCCACTCTGCCACCTCAGTTCAGACATGGCCATATGCAAATCAGTCTGACCTTGTGCCTCATGGGAACAGTCCAGCCCAAATTGCCAAGCCATGCCTTCCCCGGACCAGAAACAAGCTTCCTAGGACCCCTTTCTGGCATTTCAGCTGTCTTCAGCCAGGCTTGCTTGAATCCAGTGGTAAAGTGAGCAAGGGACTCACGTCTGAGAATACCATGCCAACTTATGGCGAACAAAGTGGTACAAAAGGGGGTGGTAATGGACGGTGCATCAGAACCAATCAAACACTCACACCCAGTCAACAGATCTGGGTTTGATCCATCACTGTTCTTTAGCCCACTCTGCCACCCCAGTTCAGACATGGCCATATGCAAATCAGTCTGACCCTGAGCCTCATGGGAACAGTCCAGCCCGAACTGCCAAGCCATGCCATCCCCGGACCGGAAACAAGCTTCCTAGGACCGGTTTCTGGCATTTCAGCCGTCTTCAGCCAGGCTTGCTTGAATCCAGTGGCATAGTGAGCAAGGGACTCACGTCTGAGCATACCCTGCCAACTTATGGGGAACAAAACAGTACAAAAGGGGGTGGTGATGGACGGAGCATCAGAACCAATCAAACACTCACACCCAGTCAACAGATTTGGGTTTGATCCATCACTGTTCTTTAGCCCACTCTGCCACCCCAGTTCAGACATGGCCATATGCAAATCAGTCTGACCCTGTGCCTCATGGGAACAGTCCAGCCTGAACTGCCAAGCCATGTCTTCCCCGGAGCGGAAACAAGCTTCCTAGGACCGGTTTCTGGCATTTCAGCCGTCTTCAGCCAGGCTTGCTTGAATCCAGTGGCAAAGTGAGCAAGGGACTCACATCTGAGCATACCCTGCCAACTTATGGGGAACAAAACAGTACAAAAGGGGGTGGTGATAGACGGAGCATCAGAACCAATCAAACACTCACACCCAGTCAACAGATCTGGGTGTGATCCATCACTGTTCTTTAGCCCACTCTGCCACCCCAGTTCAGACATGGCCATATGCAAATCAGTCTGACCCAGTGCCTCATGGGAACAGTCCAACCCGAACTGCCAAGCCATGCCTTCCCCGGACCGGAAACAAGCTTCCTAAGACCGGTTTCTGGCATTTCAGCCGTCTTCAGCCAGGCTTGCTTGAATCCAGTGGCATAGTGAGCAAGGGACTCGCGTCTGAGCATACCCTGCCAACTTATGGCGAACAAAGCGGTACAAAAGGGGGTGGTGATGGACGGCGCATCAGAACCAATCAAACACTCACACCCAGTCAACAGATCTGGGTTTGAACCATCACAGTTCTTTAGCCCACTCTGCCACCCCAGTTCAGACATGGCCATATGCAAATCAGTCTGACCCTGTGCCTCATGGGAACACTCCAGCCCGAACTGCCAAGCCATGCCTTCCCTGGAGCGGAAAGAAGCTTCCTAGGACCGGTTTCTGGCATTTCAGCCGTCTTCAGCCAGGCTTGCTTGAATCCAGTGGCAAAGTGAGCAAGGGACTCACGTCTGAGCATACCCTGCCAACTTATGGCGAACAAAGCGGTACAAAAGATGGACGGAGCATCAGAACCAATCAAACACTCACACCCAGTCAACAGATCTGGGTTTGATCCATCACTGTTCTTTAGCCCACTCTGCCACCCCAGTTCAGACATGGCCATATGCAAATCAGTCTGACCCTGTGCCTCATGGGGTCAGTCCAGCCCGAACTGCCAAGCCATGCCTTCCCCGGACCGGAAACAAGCTTCCTAGGACCGGTTTCTGGCATTTCAGCCGTCTTCAGCCAGGCTTGCTTGAATCCAGTGGCAAAGTGAGCAAGGGACTCACGTCTGAGCATACCCTACCAACTTATGGTGAACAAAGCGGTACAAAAGGGGGTGGTGATGGTCGGAGCATCAGAACCAATCAAACACTCACACCCAGTCAACAGATCTGGGTTTGATCCATCACCGTTCTTTAGCCCACTCTGCCACCCCAGTTCAGACATGGCCATATGCAAATCAGTCTGACCCTGTGCCTCATGGGAACAGTCCAGCCCAAACTGCCAAGCCATGCCTTCCCTGGACCAGAAACACGCTTCCTAGGATCGGTTTCTGGCATTTCAGCCGTCTTCAGCCAGGCTTGCTTGAATCCAGTGGCAAAGTGAGCAAGGGACTCACGTCTGAGCATACCCTGCCAACTTATGGCGAACAAAGTGGTACAAAAGGGAGTGGTGATGGACGGAGCATCAGAACCAATCAAACACTCACACCCAGTCAACAGATCTGGGTTTGATCCATCAAGGTTCTTTAGCCCACTCTGCCACCCCAGTTCAGACATTGCCATATGCAAATCAGTCTGACCCTGTGCCTCATGGGAACAGTCCAGCCCGAACTGCCAAGCCATGCCTTCCCGGGACCGGAAACAAGCTTCCTAGGACCGGTTTCTGGCATTTCAGCCGTCTTCAGCCAGGCTTGCTTGAATCCAATGGCAAAGTGAGCAAGGAACTCACGTCTGAGCATACCCTGCCAACTTATGGCGAACTAAGCGGTAGAAAAGGGGGTGGTGATGGACGGAGCATCAGAACCAATGAAACACTCACACCCAGTCAACAGATCTGGGTTTGATCCATCACCGTTCTTTAGCCCACTCTGCCACCCCAGTTCAGACATGGCCATATGCAAATCAGTCTGACCCTGTGCCTCATGGGAACACTCCAGCCCGAACTGCCAAGCCATGCCTTCCCTGGAGCGGAAAGAAGCTTCCTAGGACCGGTTTCTGGCATTTCAGCCGTCTTCAGCCAGGCTTGCTTGAATCCAGTGGTAAAGTGAGCAAAGAACTCACGTCTGAGCATACCCTGCCAACTTTGATCCATCACCGTTCTTTAGCCCACTCTGCCACCCCAGTTCAGACATGGCATATGCAAATCAGTCTGACCCTGTGCCTCATGGGAACAGTCCAGCCCGAACTGCCAAGCCATGCCTTCCCCGGACCGGAACAAGCTTCCTAGGACCGGTTTCTGGCATTTCAGCAGTCTTCAGCCAGGCTTGATTGAATCCAGTGGCAAAGTGAGCAAGGGACTCACATCTGAGCATACCCTGCCATCTTATGGGGAACAAAACAGTACAAAAGGGGGTGGTGATGGACGGAGCATCAGAACCAATCAAACACTCGCACCCAGTCAACAGATCTGGGTTTGATCCATCACTGTTCTTTAGCCCACTCTGCCACCCCAGTTCAGACATGGCCATATGCAAATCAGTCTGACACTGTGCCTCATGGGGTCAGTCCAGCCCAAACTGCCAAGCCATGCCTTCCCCGGACCGGAAACAAGCTTCCTAGGACCGGTTTCTGGCATTTCAGCAGTCTTCAGCCAGGCTTGCTTGAATCCAGTGGCAAAGTGAGCAAGGGACTCACGTCTGAGCATACCCTGCCAATTTATGGCGAACAAAGCAGTTCAAAAGGGGGTGGTGATGGACGGAGCATCAGAACCAATGAAACACTCACACCCAGTCAACAGATCTGGGTTTGATCCATCACCGTTCTTTAGCCCACTCTGCCACCCCAGTTCAGACATGGCCATATGCAAATCAGTCTGACCCTGTGCCTCATGGGAACAGTCCAGCCCAAACTGCCAAGCCATGCCTTCCCTGGACCAGAAACACGCTTCCTAGGATCGGTTTCTGGCATTTCAGCCGTCTTCAGCCAGGCTTGCTTGAATCCAGTGGCAAAGTGAGCAAGGGACTCACGTCTGAGCATACCCTGCCAACTTATGGCGAACAAAGTGGTACAAAAGGGGGTGGTGATGGACGGAGCATCAGAACCAATCAAACACTCACACCCAGTCAACAGATCTGGGTTTGATCCATCACTGTTCTTTAGCCCACTCTGCCACCCCAGTTCAGATATTGCCATATGCAAATCAGTCTGACCCTGTGCCTCATGGGAACAGTCCAGCCCGAACTGCCAAGCCATGCCTTCCCCCGACCGGAAACAAGCTTCCTAGGACCGGTTTCTGGCATTTCAGCCGTCTTCAGCCAGGCTTGCTTGAATCTAATGGCAAAGTGAGCAAGGAACTCACGTCTGAGCATACCCTGCCAACTTATGGCGAACTAAGCGATAGAAAAGGGGGTGGTGATGGACGGAGCATCAGAACCAATGAAACACTCACACCCAGTCAACAGATCTGGGTTTGATCCATCACCGTTCTTTAGCCCACTCTGCCACCCCAGTTCAGACATGGCCATATGCAAATCAGTCTGACCCTGTGCCTCATGGGAACACTCCAGCCCGAACTGCCAAGCCATGCCTTCCCTGGAGCGGAAAGAAGCTTCCTAGGACCGGTTTCTGGCATTTCAGCCGTCTTCAGCCAGGCTTGCTTGAATCCAGTGGTAAAGTGAGCAAAGAACTCACGTATGAGCATACCCTGCCAACTTATGGCGAACAAAGCGGTACAAAAGGGGGTGGTGATGGACGGAGCATCAGAACCAATCAAACACTCACACCCAGTCAACAGATCTGGGTTTGATCCATCACCGTTCTTTTGCCCACTCTGCCACCCCGGTTCAGACATGGCCATATGCAAATCAGTCTGACCCTGTGCCTCCTGGGAACAGTCCAGCCCGAACTGCCAAGCCATGCCTTCCCTGGACCGGAAATAAGCTTCCTAGGACCGGTTTCTTGCATTTCAGCCGTCTTGAGCCAGGCTTTCTTGAATCCAGTGGCAAAGTGAGCAAGGGACTTACGTCTGAGCATACCCTGCCAACTTATGGCGAACAAAGCGGTACAAAAGGGGGTGGTGATGGACGGAGCATCAGAACCAATCAAACACTCACACCCAGTCAACAGATCTGGGTTTGATCCATCACCGTTCTTTAGCCCACTCTGCCACCCCAGTTCAGACATGGCCATATGCAAATTAGTCTGACCCTGTGCCTCATGGGAACAGTCCAGCCCGAACTGCCAAGCCATGCCTTCCCCGGAATGGAAACAAGCTTCCTAGGACCGGTTTCTGGCATGTCAGCCGTCTTCAGCCAGGCTTGCTTGAATCCAGTGGCAAAGTGAGCAAGGGACTCACGTCTGAGCATACCCTGCCAACTTATGGCGAACAAAGCGGTACAAAAGGTGGTGGTGATGGACGGAGCATCAGAACCAATCAAACACTCACACCCTGTCAATAGATCTGGGTTTGATCCATCACCGTTCTTTAGCCCACTCTGGCACCCCAGTTCAGACATGGCCATATGCAAATCAGTCTGACCCTGTGCCTCATGGGAACAGTCCAGCCCGAACTGCATAGCCATGCCTTCCCCGGGCCGGAAACAAGCTTCCTAGGACCGGTTTCTGGCATTTCAGCTGTCTTCAGCCAGGCTTGCTTGAATCCAGTGGCAAAGTGAGCAAGGGACTCACGTCTGAGCATACCCTGCCAACTTATGGCGAACAAAGCGGTACAAAAGATGGACGGAGCATCAGAACCAATCAAACACTCACACCCAGTCAACAGATCTGGGTTTGATCCATCACCGTTCTTTAGCCCACTCTGCCACCTCAGTTCAGACATGGCCATATGCAAATCAGTCTGACCCTGTGCCTCATGGGAACAGTCCAGCCCAAATTGCCAAGCCATGCCTTCCCCGGACCAGAAACAAGCTTCCTAGGACCCCTTTCTGGCATTTCAGCTGTCTTCAGCCAGGCTTGCTTGAATCCAGTGGTAAAGTGAGCAAGGGACTCACGTCTGAGAATACCATGCCAACTTATGGCGAACAAAGTGGTACAAAAGGGGGTGGTAATGGACGGTGCATCAGAACCAATCAAACACTCACACCCAGTCAACAGATCTGGGTTTGATCCATCACTGTTCTTTAGCCCACTCTGCCACCCCAGTTCAGACATGGCCATATGCAAATCAGTCTGACCCTGAGCCTCATGGGAACAGTCCAGCCCGAACTGCCAAGCCATGCCATCCCCGGACCGGAAACAAGCTTCCTAGGACCGGTTTCTGGCATTTCAGCCGTCTTCAGCCAGGCTTGCTTGAATCCAGTGGCATAGTGAGCAAGGGACTCACGTCTGAGCATACCCTGCCAACTTATGGGGAACAAAACAGTACAAAAGGGGGTGGTGATGGACGGAGCATCAGAACCAATCAAACACTCACACCCAGTCAACAGATTTGGGTTTGATCCATCACTGTTCTTTAGCCCACTCTGCCACCCCAGTTCAGACATGGCCATATGCAAATCAGTCTGACCCTGTGCCTCATGGGAACAGTCCAGCCTGAACTGCCAAGCCATGTCTTCCCCGGAGCGGAAACAAGCTTCCTAGGACCGGTTTCTGGCATTTCAGCTGTCTTCAGCCAGGCTTGCTTGAATCCAGTGGCAAAGTGAGCAAGGGACTCACATCTGAGCATACCCTGCCAACTTATGGGGAACAAAACAGTACAAAAGGGGGTGGTGATGGACGGAGCATCAGAACCAATCAAACACTCACACCCAGTCAACAGATCTGGGTGTGATCCATCACTGTTCTTTAGCCCACTCTGCCACCCCAGTTCAGACATGGCCATATGCAAATCAGTCTGACCCAGTGCTTCATGGGAACAGTCCAACCCGAACTGCCAAGCCACGCCTTCCCCGGACCGGAAACAAGCTTCCTAAGACCGGTTTCTGGCATTTCAGCCGTCTTCAGCCAGGCTTGCTTGAATCCAGTGGCATAGTGAGCAAGGGACTCGCGTCTGAGCATACCCTGCCAACTTATGGCGAACAAAGCGGTACAAAAGGGGGTGGTGATGGACGGCGCATCAGAACCAATCAAACACTCACACCCAGTCAACAGATCTGGGTTTGAACCATCACAGTTCTTTAGCCCACTCTGCCACCCCAGTTCAGACATGGCCATATGCAAATCAGTCTGACCCTGTGCCTCATGGGAACACTCCAGCCCGAACTGCCAAGCCATGCCTTCCCTGGAGCGGAAAGAAGCTTCCTAGGACCGGTTTCTGGCATTTCAGCCGTCTTCAGCCAGGCTTGCTTGAATCCAGTGGCAAAGTGAGCAAGGGACTCACGTCTGAGCATACCCTGCCAACTTATGGCGAACAAAGCGGTATAAAAGATGGACGGAGCATCAGAACCAATCAAACACTCACACCCAGTCAACAGATCTGGGTTTGATCCATCACTGTTCTTTAGCCCACTCTGCCACCCCAGTTCAGACATGGCCATATGCAAATCAGTCTGACCCTGTGCCTCATGGGGTCAGTCCAGCCCGAACTGCCAAGCCATGCCTTCCCCGGACCGGAAACAAGCTTCCTAGGACCGGTTTCTGGCATTTCAGCCGTCTTCAGCCAGGCTTGCTTGAATCCAGTGGCAAAGTGAGCAAGGGACTCACGTCTGAGCATACCCTACCAACTTATGGTGAACAAAGCGGTACAAAAGGGGGTGGTGATGGTCGGAGCATCAGAACCAATCAAACACTCACACCCAGTCAACAGATCTGGGTTTGATCCATCACCGTTCTTTAGCCCACTCTGCCACCCCAGTTCAGACATGGCCATATGCAAATCAGTCTCACCCTGTGCCTCATGGGAACAGTCCAGCCCAAACTGCCAAGCCATGCCTTCCCTGGACCAGAAACACGCTTCCTAGGATCGGTTTCTGGCATTTCAGCCGTCTTCAGCCAGGCTTGCTTGAATCCAGTGGCAAAGTGAGCAAGGGACTCACGTCTGAGCATACCCTGCCAACTTATGGCGAACAAAGTGGTACAAAAGGGAGTGGTGATGGACGGAGCATCAGAACCAATCAAACACTCACACCCAGTCAACAGATCTGGGTTTGATCCATCAAGGTTCTTTAGCCCACTCTGCCACCCCAGTTCAGACATTGCCATATGCAAATCAGTCTGACCCTGTGCCTCATGGGAACAGTCAAGCCCGAACTGCCAAGCCATGCCTTCCCGGGACCGGAAACAAGCTTCCTAGGACCGGTTTCTGGCATTTCAGCCGTCTTCAGCCAGGCTTGCTTGAATCCAATGGCAAAGTGAGCAAGGAACTCACGTCTGAGCATACCCTGCAAACTTATGGCGAACTAAGCGGTAGAAAAGGGGGTGGTGATGGACGGAGCATCAGAACCAATGAAACACTCACACCCAGTCAACAGATCTGGGTTTGATCCATCACCGTTCTTTAGCCCACTCTGCCACCCCAGTTCAGACATGGCCATATGCAAATCAGTCTGACCCTGTGCCTCATGGGAACACTCCAGCCCGAACTGCCAAGCCATGCCTTCCCTGGAGCGGAAAGAAGCTTCCTAGGACTGGTTTCTGGCATTTCAGCCGTCTTCAGCCAGGCTTGCTTGAATCCAGTGGTAAAGTGAGCAAAGAACTCACGTCTGAGCATACCCTGCCAACTTTGATCCATCACTGTTCTTTAGCCCACTCTGCCACCCCAGTTCAGACATGGCCATATGCAAATCAGTCTGACCCTGTGCCTCATGGGAACAGTCCAGCCCGAACTGCCAAGCCATGCCTTCCCCGGACCGGAACAAGCTTCCTAGGACCGGTTTCTGGCATTTCAGCAGTCTTCAGCCAGGCTTGATTGAATCCAGTGGCAAAGTGAGCAAGGGACTCACATCTGAGCATACCCTGCCATCTTATGGGGAACAAAACAGTACAAAAGGGGGTGGTGATGGACGGAGCATCAGAACCAATCAAACACTCGCACCCAGTCAACAGATCTGGGTTTGATCCATCACTGTTCTTTAGCCCACTCTGCCACCCCAGTTCAGACATGGCCATATGCAAATCAGTCTGACACTGTGCCTCATGGGGTCAGTCCAGCCCAAACTGCCAAGCCATGCCTTCCCCGGACCGGAAACAAGCTTCCTAGGACCGGTTTCTGGCATTTCAGCAGTCTTCAGCCAGGCTTGCTTGAATCCAGTGGCAAAGTGAGCAAGGGATTCACGTCTGAGCATACCCTGCCAATTTATGGCGAACAAAGCGGTTCAAAAGGGGGTGGTGATGGACGGAGCATCAGAACCAATGAAACACTCACACCCAGTCAACAGATCTGGGTTTGATCCATCACCGTTCTTTAGCCCACTCTGCCACCCCAGTTCAGACATGGCCATATGCAAATCAGTCTGACCCTGTGCCTCATGGGAACAGTCCAGCCCAAACTGCCAAGCCATGCCTTCCCTGGACCAGAAACACGCTTCCTAGGATCGGTTTCTGGCATTTCAGCCGTCTTCAGCCAGGCTTGCTTGAATCCAGTGGCAAAGTGAGCAAGGGACTCACGTCTGAGCATACCCTGCCAACTTATGGCGAACAAAGTGGTACAAAAGGGGGTGGTGATGGACGGAGCATCAGAACCAATCAAACACTCACACCCAGTCAACAGATCTGGGTTTGATCCATCACTGTTCTTTAGCCCACTCTGCCACCCCAGTTCAGATATTGCCATATGCAAATCAGTCTGACCCTGTGCCTCATGGGAACAGTCCAGCCCGAACTGCCAAGCCATGCCTTCCCCCGACCGGAAACAAGCTTCCTAGGACCGGTTTCTGGCATTTCAGCCGTCTTCAGCCAGGCTTGCTTGAATCCAATGGCAAAGTGAGCAAGGAACTCACGTCTGAGCATACCCTGCCAACTTATGGCGAACTAAGCGATAGAAAAGGGGGTGGTGATGGACGGAGCATCAGAACCAATGAAACACTCACACCCAGTCAACAGATCTGGGTTTGATCCATCACCGTTCTTTAGCCCACTCTGCCACCCCAGTTCAGACATGGCCATATGCAAATCAGTCTGACCCTGTGCCTCATGGGAACACTCCAGCCCGAACTGCCAAGCCATGCCTTCCCTGGAGCGGAAAGAAGCTTCCTAGGACCGGTTTCTGGCATTTCAGCCGTCTTCAGCCAGGCTTGCTTGAATCCAGTGGTAAAGTGAGCAAAGAACTCACGTATGAGCATACCCTGCCAACTTATGGCGAACAAAGCGGTACAAAAGGGGGTGGTGATGGACGGAGCATCAGAACCAATCAAACACTCACACCCAGTCAACAGATCTGGGTTTGATCCATCACCGTTCTTTAGCCCACTCTGCCACCCCAGTTCAGACATGGCCATATGCAAATCAGTCTGACCCTGTGCCTCATGGGAACAGTCCAGCCCGAACTGCCAAGCCATTCCTTCCCCGGACCGGAACAAGCTTCCTAGAACCGGTTTCTGGCATTTCAGCCGTCTTCAGCCAGGCTTGCTTGAATCCAGTGGCAAAGAGAGCAAGGGACTCACGTCTGAGCATACCCTGCCAACTTATGGCGAACAAAGCGGTACAAAAGGGGGTGGTGATGGACGGAGCATCAGAACCAATCAAACACTCACACCCAGTCAACAGATCTGGGTTTGATCCATCACCGTTCTTTTGCCCACTCTGCCACCCCGGTTCAGACATGGCCATATGCAAATCAGTCTGACCCTGTGCCTCCTGGGAACAGTCCAGCCCGAACTGCCAAGCCATGCCTTCCCTGGACCGGAAATAAGCTTCCTAGGACCGGTTTCTGGCATTTCAGCCGTCTTGAGCCAGGCTTTCTTGAATCCAGTGGCAAAGTGAGCAAGGGACTTACGTCTGAGCATACCCTGCCAACTTATGGCGAACAAAGCGGTACAAAAGGGGGTGGTGATGGACGGAGCATCAGAACCAATCAAACACTCACACCCAGTCAACAGATCTGGGTTTGATCCATCACCGTTCTTTAGCCCACTCTGCCACCCCAGTTCAGACATGGCCATATGCAAATTAGTCTGACCCTGTGCCTCATGGGAACAGTCCAGCCCGAACTGCCAAGCCATGCCTTCCCCGGAATGGAAACAAGCTTCCTAGGACCGGTTTCTGGCATGTCAGCCGTCTTCAGCCAGGCTTGCTTGAATCCAGTGGCAAAGAGAGCAAGGGACTCACGTCTGAGCATACCCTGCCAACTTATGGCAAACAAAGCGGTACAAAAGGGGGTGGTGATGGACGGAGCATCAGAACCAATCAAACACTCACACCCAGTCAACAGATCTGGGTTTGATCCATCACCGTTCTTTAGCCCACTCTGCCACCCCAGTTCAGACATGGCCATATGCAAATCAGTCTGACCCTGTGCCTCATGGGAACAGTCCAGCACAAACTGCCAAGCCATGCCTTCCCTGGACCAGAAACACGCTTCCTAGGATCGGTTTCTGGCATTTCAGCCGTCTTCAGCCAGGCTTGCTTGAATCCAGTGGCAAAGTGAGCAAGGGACTCACGTCTGAGCATACCCTGCCAACTTATGGCGAACAAAGTGGTACAAAAGGGGGTGGTGATGGACGGAGCATCAGAACCAATCAAACACTCACACCCAGTCAACAGATCTGGGTTTGATCCATCACTGTTCTTTAGCCCACTCTGCCACCCCAGTTCAGATATTGCCATATGCAAATCAGTCCGACCCTGTGCCTCATGGGAACAGTCCAGCCCGAACTGCCAAGCCATGCCTTCCCCCGACCGGAAACAAGCTTCCTAGGACCGGTTTCTGGCATTTCAGCCGTCTTCAGCCAGGCTTGCTTGAATCCAATGGCAAAGTGAGCAAGGAACTCACGTCTGAGCATACCCTGCCAACTTATGGCGAACTAAGCGATAGAAAAGGGGGTGGTGATGGACGGAGCATCAGAACCAATGAAACACTCACACCCAGTCAACAGATCTGGGTTTGATCCATCACCGTTCTTTAGCCCACTCTGCCACCCCAGTTCAGACATGGCCATATGCAAATCAGTCTGACCCTGTGCCTCATGGGAACACTCCAGCCCGAACTGCCAAGCCATGCCTTCCCTGGAGCGGAAAGAAGCTTCCTAGGACCGGTTTCTGGCATTTCAGCCGTCTTCAGCCAGGCTTGCTTGAATCCAGTGGTAAAGTGAGCAAAGAACTCACGTATGAGCATACCCTGCCAACTTATGGCGAACAAAGCGGTACAAAAGGGGGTGGTGATGGACGGAGCATCAGAACCAATCAAACACTCACACCCAGTCAACAGATCTGGGTTTGATCCATCACTGTTCTTTAGCCCACTCTGCCACCCCAGTTCAGATATTGCCATATGCAAATCAGTCTGACCCTGTGCCTCATGGGAACAGTCCAGCCCGAACTGCCAAGCCATGCCTTCCCCCGACCGGAAACAAGCTTCCTAGGACCGGTTTCTGGCATTTCAGCCGTCTTCAGCCAGGCTTGCTTGAATCCAATGGCAAAGTGAGCAAGGAACTCACGTCTGAGCATACCCTGCCAACTTATGGCGAACTAAGCGATAGAAAAGGGGGTGGTGATGGACGGAGCATCAGAACCAATGAAACACTCACACCCAGTCAACAGATCTGGGTTTGATCCATCACCGTTCTTTAGCCCACTCTGCCACCCCAGTTCAGACATGGCCATATGCAAATCAGTCTGACCCTGTGCCTCATGGGAACACTCCAGCCCGAACTGCCAAGCCATGCCTTCCCTGGAGCGGAAAGAAGCTTCCTAGGACCGGTTTCTGGCATTTCAGCCGTCTTCAGCCAGGCTTGCTTGAATCCAGTGGTAAAGTGAGCAAAGAACTCACGTATGAGCATACCCTGCCAACTTATGGCGAACAAAGCGGTACAAAAGGGGGTGGTGATGGACGGAGCATCAGAACCAATCAAACACTCACACCCAGTCAACAGATCTGGGTTTGATCCATCACCGTTCTTTAGCCCACTCTGCCACCCCAGTTCAGACATGGCCATATGCAAATCAGTCTGACCCTGTGCCTCATGGGAACAGTCCAGCCCGAACTGCCAAGCCATTCCTTCCCCGGACCGGAACAAGCTTCCTAGAACCGGTTTCTGGCATTTCAGCCGTCTTCAGCCAGGCTTGCTTGAATCCAGTGGCAAAGAGAGCAAGGGACTCACGTCTGAGCATACCCTGCCAACTTATGGCGAACAAAGCGGTACAAAAGGGGGTGGTGATGGACGGAGCATCAGAACCAATCAAACACTCACACCCAGTCAACAGATCTGGGTTTGATCCATCACCGTTCTTTTGCCCACTCTGCCACCCCGGTTCAGACATGGCCATATGCAAATCAGTCTGACCCTGTGCCTCCTGGGAACAGTCCAGCCCGAACTGCCAAGCCATGCCTTCCCTGGACCGGAAATAAGCTTCCTAGGACCGGTTTCTGGCATTTCAGCCGTCTTGAGCCAGGCTTTCTTGAATCCAGTGGCAAAGTGAGCAAGGGACTTACGTCTGAGCATACCCTGCCAACTTATGGCGAACAAAGCGGTACAAAAGGGGGTGGTGATGGACGGAGCACCAGAACCAATCAAACACTCACACCCAGTCAACAGATCTGGGTTTGATCCATCACCGTTCTTTAGCCCACTCTGCCACCCCAGTTCAGACATGGCCATATGCAAATTAGTCTGACCCTGTGCCTCATGGGAACAGTCCAGCCCGAACTGCCAAGCCATGCCTTCCCCGGAATGGAAACAAGCTTCCTAGGACCGGTTTCTGGCATGTCAGCCGTCTTCAGCCAGGCTTGCTTGAATCCAGTGGCAAAGAGAGCAAGGGACTCACGTCTGAGCATACCCTGCCAACTTATGGCGAACAAAGCGGTACAAAAGGGGGTGGTGATGGACGGAGCATCAGAACCAATCAAACACTCACACCCAGTCAACAGATCTGGGTTTGATCCATCACCGTTCTTTAGCCCACTCTGCCACCCCAGTTCAGACATGGCCATATGCAAATCAGTCTGACCCTGTGCCTCATGGGAACAGTCCAGCCCAAACTGCCAAGCCATGCCTTCCCTGGACCAGAAACACGCTTCCTAGGATCGGTTTCTGGCATTTCAGCCGTCTTCAGCCAGGCTTGCTTGAATCCAGTGGCAAAGTGAGCAAGGGACTCACGTCTGAGCATACCCTGCCAACTTATGGCGAACAAAGTGGTACAAAAGGGGGTGGTGATGGACGGAGCATCAGAACCAATCAAACACTCACACCCAGTCAACAGATCTGGGTTTGATCCATCACTGTTCTTTAGCCCACTCTGCCACCCCAGTTCAGATATTGCCATATGCAAATCAGTCCGACCCTGTGCCTCATGGGAACAGTCCAGCCCGAACTGCCAAGCCATGCCTTCCCCCGACCGGAAACAAGCTTCCTAGGACCGGTTTCTGGCATTTCAGCCGTCTTCAGCCAGGCTTGCTTGAATCCAATGGCAAAGTGAGCAAGGAACTCACGTCTGAGCATACCCTGCCAACTTATGGCGAACTAAGCGATAGAAAAGGGGGTGGTGATGGACGGAGCATCAGAACCAATGAAACACTCACACCCAGTCAACAGATCTGGGTTTGATCCATCACCGTTCTTTAGCCCACTCTGCCACCCCAGTTCAGACATGGCCATATGCAAATCAGTCTGACCCTGTGCCTCATGGGAACACTCCAGCCCGAACTGCCAAGCCATGCCTTCCCTGGAGCGGAAAGAAGCTTCCTAGGACCGGTTTCTGGCATTTCAGCCGTCTTCAGCCAGGCTTGCTTGAATCCAGTGGTAAAGTGAGCAAAGAACTCACGTATGAGCATACCCTGCCAACTTATGGCGAACAAAGCGGTACAAAAGGGGGTGGTGATGGACGGAGCATCAGAACCAATCAAACACTCACACCCAGTCAACAGATCTGGGTTTGATCCATCACCGTTCTTTAGCCCACTCTGCCACCCCAGTTCAGACATGGCCATATGCAAATCAGTCTGACCCTGTGCCTCATGGGAACAGTCCAGCCCGAACTGCCAAGCCATGCCTTCCCCGGACCGGAACAAGCTTCCTAGAACCGGTTTCTGGCATTTCAGCCGTCTTCAGCCAGGCTTGCTTGAATCCAGTGGCAAAGAGAGCAAGGGACTCACGTCTGAGCATACCCTGCCAACTTATGGCGAACAAAGCGGTACAAAAGGGGGTGGTGATGGACGGAGCATCAGAACCAATCAAACACTCACACCCAGTCAACAGATCTGGGTTTGATCCATCACCGTTCTTTTGCCCACTCTGCCACCCCGGTTCAGACATGGCCATATGCAAATCAGTCTGACCCTGTGCCTCCTGGGAACAGTCCAGCCCGAGCTGCCAAGCCATGCCTTCCCTGGACCGGAAATAAGCTTCCTAGGACCGGTTTCTGGCATTTCAGCCGTCTTGAGCCAGGCTTTCTTGAATCCAGTGGCAAAGTGAGCAAGGGACTTACGTCTGAGCATACCCTGCCAACTTATGGCGAACAAACCGGTACAAAAGGGGGTGGTGATGGACGGAGCATCAGAACCAATCAAACACTCACACCCAGTCAACAGATCTGGGTTTGATCCATCACCGTTCTTTAGCCCACTCTGCCACCCCAGTTCAGACATGGCCATATGCAAATTAGTCTGACCCTGTGCCTCATGGGAACAGTCCAGCTCGAACTGCCAAGCCATGCCTTCCCCGGAATGGAAACAAGCTTCCTAGGACCGGTTTCTGGCATGTCAGCCGTCTTCAGCCAGGCTTGCTTGAATCCAGTGGCAAAGTGAGCAAGGGACTCACGTCTGAGCATACCCTGCCAACTTATGGCGAACAAAGCGGTACAAAAGATGGACGGAGCATCAGAACCAATCAAACACTCACACCCAGTCAACAGATCTGGGTTTGATCCATCACCGTTCTTTAGCCCACTCTGCCACCTCAGTTCAGACATGGCCATATGCAAATCAGTCTGACCCTGTGCCTCATGGGAACAGTCCAGCCCAAATTGCCAAGCCATGCCTTCCCCGGACCAGAAACAAGCTTCCTAGGACCCCTTTCTGGCATTTCAGCTGTCTTCAGCCAGGCTTGCTTGAATCCAGTGGTAAAGTGAGCAAGGGACTCACGTCTGAGAATACCATGCCAACTTATGGCAAACAAAGTGGTACAAAAGGGGGTGGTGATGGACGGTGCATCAGAACCAATCAAACACTCACACCCAGTCAACAGATCTGGGTTTGATCCATCACTGTTCTTTAGCCCACTCTGCCACCCCAGTTCAGACATGGCCATATGCAAATCAGTCTGACCCTGAGCCTCATGGGAACAGTCCAGCCCGAACTGCCAAGCCATGCCATCCCCGGACCGGAAACAAGCTTCCTAGGACCGGTTTCTGGCATTTCAGCCGTCTTCAGCCAGGCTTGCTTGAATCCAGTGGCATAGTGAGCAAGGGACTCACGTCTGAGCATACCCTGCCAACTTATGGGGAACAAAACAGTACAAAAGGGGGTGGTGATGGACGGAGCATCAGAACCAATCAAACACTCACACCCAGTCAACAGATCTGGGTTTGATCCATCACTGTTCTTTAGCCCACTCTGCCACCCCAGTTCAGATATTGCCATATGCAAATCAGTCTGACCCTGTGCCTCATGGGAACAGTCCAGCCCGAACTGCCAAGCCATGTCTTCCCCGGACCGGACTCAAGCTTCCTAGGACCGGTTTCTGGCATTTCAGCCGTCTTCAGCCAGGCTTGCTTGAATCCAGTGGCAAAGTGAGCAAGGGACTCACATCTGAGCATACCCTGCCAACTTATGGGGAACAAAACAGTACAAAAGGGGGTGGTGATGGACGGAGCATCAGAACCAATCAAACACTCACACCCAGTCAACAGATCTGGGTTTGATCCATCACTGTTCTTTAGCCCACTCTGCCACCCCAGTGCAGACATGGCCATATGCAAATCAGTCTGACCCAGTGCCTCATGGGAACAGTCCAACCCGAACTACCAAGCCATGCCTTCCCCGGACCGGAAACAAGCTTCCTAAGACCGGTTTCTGGCATTTCAGCCGTCTTCAGCCAGGCTTGCTTGAATCCAGTGGCATAGTGAGCAAGGGACTCGCGTCTGAGCATACCCTGCCAACTTATGGCGAACAAAGCGGTACAAAAGGGGGTGGTGATGGACGGCGCATCAGAACCAATCAAACACTCACACCCAGTCAACAGATCTGGGTTTGAACCATCACAGTTCTTTAGCCCACTCTGCCACCCCAGTTCAGACATGGCCATATGCAAATCAGTCTGACCCTGTGCCTCATGGGAACACTCCAGCCCGAACTGCCAAGCCATGCCTTCCCTGGAGCGGAAAGAAGCTTCCTAGGACCGGTTTCTGGCATTTCAGCCGTCTTCAGCCAGGCTTGCTTGAATCCAGTGGCAAAGTGAGCAAGGGACTCACGTCTGAGCATACCCTGCCAACTTATGGCGAACAAAGCGGTACAAAAGATGGACGGAGCATCAGAACCAATCAAACACTCACACCCAGTCAACAGATCTGGGTTTGATCCATCACTGTTCTTTAGCCCACTCTGCCACCCCAGTTCAGACATGGCCATATGCAAATCAGTCTGACCCTGTGCCTCATGGGGTCAGTCCAGCCCGAACTGCCAAGCCATGCCTTCCCCGGACCGGAAACAAGCTTCCTAGGACCGGTTTCTGGCATTTCAGCCGTCTTCAGCCAGGCTTGCTTGAATCCAGTGGCAAAGTGAGCAAGGGACTCACGTCTGAGCATACCCTACCAACTTATGGTGAACAAAGCGGTACAAAAGGGGGTGGTGATGGTCGGAGCATCAGAACCAATCAAACACTCACACCCAGTCAACAGATCTGGGTTTGATCCATCACCGTTCTTTAGCCCACTCTGCCACCCCAGTTCAGACATGGCCATATGCAAATCAGTCTGACCCTGTGCCTCATGGGAACAGTCCAGCCCAAACTGCCAAGCCATGCCTTCCTTGGACCAGAAACACGCTTCCTAGGATCGGTTTCTGGCATTTCAGCCGTCTTCAGCCAGGCTTGCTTGAATCCAGTGGCAAAGTGAGCAAGGGACTCACGTCTGAGCATACCCTGCCAACTTATGGACAACAAAGTGGTACAAAAGGGGGTGGTGATGGACGGAGCATCAAAACCAATCAAACACTCACACCCAGTCAACAGATCTGGGTTTGATCCATCACTGTTCTTTAGCCCACTCTGCCACCCCAGTTCAGACATTGCCATATGCAAATCAGTCTGACCCTGTGCCTCATGGGAACAGTCCAGCCCGAACTGCCAAGCCATGCCTTCCCAGGACCAGAAACAAGCTTCCTAGGACCGGTTTCTGGCATTTCAGCCGTCTTCAGCCAGGCTTGCTTGAATCCAATGGCAAAGTGAGCAAGGAACTCACGTCTGAGCATACCCTGCCAACTTATGGCGAACTAAGCAGTAGAAAAGGGGGTGGTGATGGACGGAGCATCAGAACCAATGAAACACTCACACCCAGTCAACAGATCTGGGTTTGATCCATCACCGTTGTTTAGCCCACTCTGCCACCCCAGTTCAGACATTGCCATATGCAAATCAGTCTGACCCTGTGCCTCATGGGAACAGTCCAGCCCGAACTGCCAAGCCATGCCTTCCCCGGACCGGAAACAAGCTTCCTAGGACCGGATTCTGGCATTTCAGCCGTCTTCAGCCAGGCTTGCTTGAGTCCAGTGGCAAAGTGAGCAAGGGACTCACGTCTGAGCATACCCTGCCAACTTATGGCGAACAAAGCGGTACAAAAGATGGACGGAGCATCAAACCAATCAAACACTCACACCCAGTCAACAGATCTGGGTTTGATCCATCACTGTTCTTTAGCCCACTCTGCCACCCCAGTTCAGACATGGCCATATGCAAATCAGTCTGAACCTGTGCCTCATGGGGTCAGTCCAGCCCGAACTGCCAAGCCATGCCTTCCCCGGACCGGAAACAAGCTTCCTAGGACCGGTTTCTGGCATTTCAGCCGTCTTCAGCCAGGCTTGCTTGAATCCAGTGGCAAAGTGAGCAAGGGACTCACGTCTGAGCATACCCTACCAACTTATGGTGAACAAAGCGGTACAAAAGGGGGTGGTGATGGTCGGAGCATCAGAACCAATCAAACACTCACACCCAGTCAACAGATCTGGGTTTGATCCATCACCGTTCTTTAGCCCACTCTGCCACCCCAGTTCAGACATGGCCATATGCAAATCAGTCTGACCCTGTGCCTCATGGGAACAGTCCAGCCCAAACTGCCAAGCCATGCCTTCCCTGGACCAGAAACACGCTTCCTAGGATCGGTTTCTGGCATTTCAGCCGTCTTCAGCCAGGCTTGCTTGAATCCAGTGGCAAAGTGAGCAAGGGACTCACGTCTGAGCATACCCTGCCAATTTATGGCGAACAAAGTGGTACAAAAGGGAGTGGTGATGGACGGAGCATCAGAACCAATCAAACACTCACACCCAGTCAACAGATCTGGGTTTGATCCATCAAGGTTCTTTAGCCCACTCTGCCACCCCAGTTCAGACATTGCCATATGCAAATCAGTCTGACCCTGTGCCTCATGGGAACAGTCCAGCCCGAACTGCCAAGCCATGCCTTCCCGGGACCGGAAACAAGCTTCCTAGGACCGGTTTCTGGCATTTCAGCCGTCTTCAGCCAGGCTTGCTTGAATCCAATGGCAAAGTGAGCAAGGAACTCACGTCTGAGCATACCCTGCCAACTTATGGCGAACTAAGCGGTAGAAAAGGGGGTGGTGATGGACGGAGCATCAGAACCAATGAAACACTCACACCCAGTCAACAGATCTGGGTTTGATCCATCACCGTTCTTTAGCCCACTCTGCCACCCCAGTTCAGACATGGCCATATGCAAATCAGTCTGACCCTGTGCCTCATGGGAACACTCCAGCCCGAACTGCCAAGCCATGCCTTCCCTGGAGCGGAAAGAAGCTTCCTAGGACCGGTTTCTGGCATTTCAGCCGTCTTCAGCCAGGCTTGCTTGAATCCAGTGGTAAAGTGAGCAAAGAACTCACGTCTGAGCATACCCTGCCAACTTTGATCCATCACCGTTCTTTAGCCCACTCTGCCACCCCAGTTCAGACATGGCCATATGCAAATCAGTCTGACCCTGTGCCTCATGGGAACAGTCCAGCCCGAACTGCCAAGCCATGCCTTCCCCGGACCGGAACAAGCTTCCTAGGACCGGTTTCTGGCATTTCAGCAGTCTTCAGCCAGGCTTGATTGAATCCAGTGGCAAAGTGAGCAAGGGACTCACATCTGAGCATACCCTGCCATCTTATGGGGAACAAAACAGTACAAAAGGGGGTGGTGATGGACGGAGCATCAGAACCAATCAAACACTCGCACCCAGTCAACAGATCTGGGTTTGATCCATCACTGTTCTTTAGCCCACTCTGCCACCCCAGTTCAGACATGGCCATATGCAAATCAGTCTGACACTGTGCCTCATGGGGTCAGTCCAGCCCAAACTGCCAAGCCATGCCTTCCCCGGACCGGAAACAAGCTTCCTAGGACCGGTTTCTGGAGTTTCAGCAGTCTTCAGCCAGGCTTGCTTGAATCCAGTGGCAAAGTGAGCAAGGGACTCACGTCTGAGCATACCCTGCCAATTTATGGCGAACAAAGCGGTTCAAAAGGGGGTGGTGATGGACGGAGCATCAGAACCAATGAAACACTCACACCCAGTCAACAGATCTGGGTTTGATCCATCACCGTTCTTTAGCCCACTCTGCCACCCCAGTTCAGACATGGCCATATGCAAATCAGTCTGACCCTGTGCCTCATGGGAACAGTCCAGCCCAAACTGCCAAGCCATGCCTTCCCTGGACCAGAAACACGCTTCCTAGGATCGGTTTCTGGCATTTCAGCCGTCTTCAGCCAGGCTTGCTTGAATCCAGTGGCAAAGTGAGCAAGGGACTCACGTCTGAGCATACCCTGCCAACTTATGGCGAACAAAGTGGTACAAAAGGGGGTGGTGATGGACGGAGCATCAGAACCAATCAAACACTCACACCCAGTCAACAGATCTGGGTTTGATCCATCACTGTTCTTTAGCCCACTCTGCCACCCCAGTTCAGATATTGCCATATGCAAATCAGTCTGACCCTGTGCCTCATGGGAACAGTCAAGCCCGAACTGCCAAGCCATGCCTTCCCCCGACCGGAAACAAGCTTCCTAGGACCGGTTTCTGGCATTTCAGCCGTCTTCAGCCAGGCTTGCTTGAATCCAATGGCAAAGTGAGCAAGGAACTCACGTCTGAGCATACCCTGCCAACTTATGGCGAACTAAGCGATAGAAAAGGGGGTGGTGATGGACGGAGCATCAGAACCAATGAAACACTCACACCCAGTCAACAGATCTGGGTTTGATCCATCACCGTTCTTTAGCCCACTCTGCCACCCCAGTTCAGACATGGCCATATGCAAATCAGTCTGACCCTGTGCCTCATGGGAACACTCCAGCCCGAACTGCCAAGCCATGCCTTCCCTGGAGCGGAAAGAAGCTTCCTAGGACCGGTTTCTGGCATTTCAGCCGTCTTCAGCCAGGCTTGCTTGAATCCAGTGGTAAAGTGAGCAAAGAACTCACGTATGAGCATACCCTGCCAACTTATGGCGAACAAAGCGGTACAAAAGGGGGTGGTGATGGACGGAGCATCAGAACCAATCAAACACTCACACCCAGTCAACAGATCTGGGTTTGATCCATCACCGTTCTTTAGCCCACTCTGCCACCCCAGTTCAGACATGGCCATATGCAAATCAGTCTGACCCTGTGCCTCATGGGAACAGTCCAGCCCGAACTGCCAAGCCATGCCTTCCCCGGACCGGAACAAGCTTCCTAGAACCGGTTTCTGGCATTTCAGCCGTCTTCAGCCAGGCTTGCTTGAATCCAGTGGCAAAGAGAGCAAGGGACTCACGTCTGAGCATACCCTGCCAACTTATGGCGAACAAAGCGGTACAAAAGGGGGTGGTGATGGACGGAGCATCAGAACCAATCAAACACTCACACCCAGTCAACAGATCTGGGTTTGATCCATCACCGTTCTTTTGCCCACTCTGCCACCCCGGTTCAGACATGGCCATATGCAAATCAGTCTGACCCTGTGCCTCCTGGGAACAGTCCAGCCCGAACTGCCAAGCCATGCCTTCCCTGGACCGGAAATAAGCTTCCTAGGACCGGTTTCTTGCATTTCAGCCGTCTTGAGCCAGGCTTTCTTGAATCCAGTGGCAAAGTGAGCAAGGGACTTACGTCTGAGCATACCCTGCCAACTTATGGCGAACAAAGCGGTACAAAAGGGGGTGGTGATGGACGGAGCATCAGAACCAATCAAACACTCACACCCAGTCAACAGATCTGGGTTTGATCCATCACCGTTCTTTAGCCCACTCTGCCACCCCAGTTCAGACATGGCCATATGCAAATTAGTCTGACCCTGTGCCTCATGGGAACAGTCCAGCCCGAACTGCCAAGCCATGCCTTCCCCGGAATGGAAACAAGCTTCCTAGGACCGGTTTCTGGCATGTCAGCCGTCTTCAGCCAGGCTTGCTTGAATCCAGTGGCAAAGTGAGCAAGGGACTCACGTCTGAGCATACCCTGCCAACTTATGGCGAACAAAGCGGTACAAAAGGTGGTGGTGATGGACGGAGCATCAGAACCAATCAAACACTCACACCCTGTCAATAGATCTGGGTTTGATCCATCACCGTTCTTTAGCCCACTCTGGCACCCCAGTTCAGACATGGCCATATGCAAATCAGTCTGACCCTGTGCCTCATGGGAACAGTCCAGCCCGAACTGCATAGCCATGCCTTCCCCGGGCCGGAAACAAGCTTCCTAGGACCGGTTTCTGGCATTTCAGCTGTCTTCAGCCAGGCTTGCTTGAATCCAGTGGCAAAGTGAGCAAGGGACTCACGTCTGAGCATACCCTGCCAACTTATGGCGAACAAAGCGGTACAAAAGATGGACGGAGCATCAGAACCAATCAAACACTCACACCCAGTCAACAGATCTGGGTTTGATCCATCACCGTTCTTTAGCCCACTCTGCCACCTCAGTTCAGACATGGCCATATGCAAATCAGTCTGACCCTGTGCCTCATGGGAACAGTCCAGCCCAAATTGCCAAGCCATGCCTTCCCCGGACCAGAAACAAGCTTCCTAGGACCCCTTTCTGGCATTTCAGCTGTCTTCAGCCAGGCTTGCTTGAATCCAGTGGTAAAGTGAGCAAGGGACTCACGTCTGAGAATACCATGCCAACTTATGGCGAACAAAGTGGTACAAAAGGGGGTGGTAATGGACGGTGCATCAGAACCAATCAAACACTCACACCCAGTCAACAGATCTGGGTTTGATCCATCACTGTTCTTTAGCCCACTCTGCCACCCCAGTTCAGACATGGCCATATGCAAATCAGTCTGACCCTGAGCCTCATGGGAACAGTCCAGCCCGAACTGCCAAGCCATGCCATCCCCGGACCGGAAACAAGCTTCCTAGGACCGGTTTCTGGCATTTCAGCCGTCTTCAGCCAGGCTTGCTTGAATCCAGTGGCATAGTGAGCAAGGGACTCACGTCTGAGCATACCCTGCCAACTTATGGGGAACAAAACAGTACAAAAGGGGGTGGTGATGGACGGAGCATCAGAACCAATCAAACACTCACACCCAGTCAACAGATTTGGGTTTGATCCATCACTGTTCTTTAGCCCACTCTGCCACCCCAGTTCAGACATGGCCATATGCAAATCAGTCTGACCCTGTGCCTCATGGGAACAGTCCAGCCTGAACTGCCAAGCCATGTCTTCCCCGGAGCGGAAACAAGCTTCCTAGGACCGGTTTCTGGCATTTCAGCTGTCTTCAGCCAGGCTTGCTTGAATCCAGTGGCAAAGTGAGCAAGGGACTCACATCTGAGCATACCCTGCCAACTTATGGGGAACAAAACAGTACAAAAGGGGGTGGTGATGGACGGAGCATCAGAACCAATCAAACACTCACACCCAGTCAACAGATCTGGGTGTGATCCATCACTGTTCTTTAGCCCACTCTGCCACCCCAGTTCAGACATGGCCATATGCAAATCAGTCTGACCCAGTGCTTCATGGGAACAGTCCAACCCGAACTGCCAAGCCACGCCTTCCCCGGACCGGAAACAAGCTTCCTAAGACCGGTTTCTGGCATTTCAGCCGTCTTCAGCCAGGCTTGCTTGAATCCAGTGGCATAGTGAGCAAGGGACTCGCGTCTGAGCATACCCTGCCAACTTATGGCGAACAAAGCGGTACAAAAGGGGGTGGTGATGGACGGCGCATCAGAACCAATCAAACACTCACACCCAGTCAACAGATCTGGGTTTGAACCATCACAGTTCTTTAGCCCACTCTGCCACCCCAGTTCAGACATGGCCATATGCAAATCAGTCTGACCCTGTGCCTCATGGGAACACTCCAGCCCGAACTGCCAAGCCATGCCTTCCCTGGAGCGGAAAGAAGCTTCCTAGGACCGGTTTCTGGCATTTCAGCCGTCTTCAGCCAGGCTTGCTTGAATCCAGTGGCAAAGTGAGCAAGGGACTCACGTCTGAGCATACCCTGCCAACTTATGGCGAACAAAGCGGTATAAAAGATGGACGGAGCATCAGAACCAATCAAACACTCACACCCAGTCAACAGATCTGGGTTTGATCCATCACTGTTCTTTAGCCCACTCTGCCACCCCAGTTCAGACATGGCCATATGCAAATCAGTCTGACCCTGTGCCTCATGGGGTCAGTCCAGCCCGAACTGCCAAGCCATGCCTTCCCCGGACCGGAAACAAGCTTCCTAGGACCGGTTTCTGGCATTTCAGCCGTCTTCAGCCAGGCTTGCTTGAATCCAGTGGCAAAGTGAGCAAGGGACTCACGTCTGAGCATACCCTACCAACTTATGGTGAACAAAGCGGTACAAAAGGGGGTGGTGATGGTCGGAGCATCAGAACCAATCAAACACTCACACCCAGTCAACAGATCTGGGTTTGATCCATCACCGTTCTTTAGCCCACTCTGCCACCCCAGTTCAGACATGGCCATATGCAAATCAGTCTGACCCTGTGCCTCATGGGAACAGTCCAGCCCAAACTGCCAAGCCATGCCTTCCCTGGACCAGAAACACGCTTCCTAGGATCGGTTTCTGGCATTTCAGCCGTCTTCAGCCAGGCTTGCTTGAATCCAGTGGCAAAGTGAGCAAGGGACTCACGTCTGAGCATACCCTGCCAACTTATGGCGAACAAAGTGGTACAAAAGGGAGTGGTGATGGACGGAGCATCAGAACCAATCAAACACTCACACCCAGTCAACAGATCTGGGTTTGATCCATCAAGGTTCTTTAGCCCACTCTGCCACCCCAGTTCAGACATTGCCATATGCAAATCAGTCTGACCCTGTGCCTCATGGGAACAGTCCAGCCCGAACTGCCAAGCCATGCCTTCCCGGGACCGGAAACAAGCTTCCTAGGACCGGTTTCTGGCATTTCAGCCGTCTTCAGCCAGGCTTGCTTGAATCCAATGGCAAAGTGAGCAAGGAACTCACGTCTGAGCATACCCTGCCAACTTATGGCGAACTAAGCGGTAGAAAAGGGGGTGGTGATGGACGGAGCATCAGAACCAATGAAACACTCACACCCAGTCAACAGATCTGGGTTTGATCCATCACCGTTCTTTAGCCCACTCTGCCACCCCAGTTCAGACATGGCCATATGCAAATCAGTCTGACCCTGTGCCTCATGGGAACACTCCAGCCCGAACTGCCAAGCCATGCCTTCCCTGGAGCGGAAAGAAGCTTCCTAGGACCGGTTTCTGGCATTTCAGCCGTCTTCAGCCAGGCTTGCTTGAATCCAGTGGTAAAGTGAGCAAAGAACTCACGTCTGAGCATACCCTGCCAACTTTGATCCATCACTGTTCTTTAGCCCACTCTGCCACCCCAGTTCAGACATGGCCATATGCAAATCAGTCTGACCCTGTGCCTCATGGGAACAGTCCAGCCCGAACTGCCAAGCCATGCCTTCCCCGGACCGGAACAAGCTTCCTAGGACCGGTTTCTGGCATTTCAGCAGTCTTCAGCCAGGCTTGATTGAATCCAGTGGCAAAGTGAGCAAGGGACTCACATCTGAGCATACCCTGCCATCTTATGGGGAACAAAACAGTACAAAAGGGGGTGGTGATGGACGGAGCATCAGAACCAATCAAACACTCGCACCCAGTCAACAGATCTGGGTTTGATCCATCACTGTTCTTTAGCCCACTCTGCCACCCCAGTTCAGACATGGCCATATGCAAATCAGTCTGACACTGTGCCTCATGGGGTCAGTCCAGCCCAAACTGCCAAGCCATGCCTTCCCCGGACCGGAAACAAGCTTCCTAGGACCGGTTTCTGGCATTTCAGCAGTCTTCAGCCAGGCTTGCTTGAATCCAGTGACAAAGTGAGCAAGGGATTCACGTCTGAGCATACCCTGCCAATTTATGGCGAACAAAGCGGTTCAAAAGGGGGTGGTGATGGACGGAGCATCAGAACCAATGAAACACTCACACCCAGTCAACAGATCTGGGTTTGATCCATCACCGTTCTTTAGCCCACTCTGCCACCCCAGTTCAGACATGGCCATATGCAAATCAGTCTGACCCTGTGCCTCATGGGAACAGTCCAGCCCAAACTGCCAAGCCATGCCTTCCCTGGACCAGAAACACGCTTCCTAGGATCGGTTTCTGGCATTTCAGCCGTCTTCAGCCAGGCTTGCTTGAATCCAGTGGCAAAGTGAGCAAGGGACTCACGTCTGAGCATACCCTGCCAACTTATGGCGAACAAAGTGGTACAAAAGGGGGTGGTGATGGACGGAGCATCAGAACCAATCAAACACTCACACCCAGTCAACAGATCTGGGTTTGATCCATCACTGTTCTTTAGCCCACTCTGCCACCCCAGTTCAGATATTGCCATATGCAAATCAGTCTGACCCTGTGCCTCATGGGAACAGTCCAGCCCGAACTGCCAAGCCATGCCTTCCCCCGACCGGAAACAAGCTTCCTAGGACCGGTTTCTGGCATTTCAGCCGTCTTCAGCCAGGCTTGCTTGAATCCAATGGCAAAGTGAGCAAGGAACTCACGTCTGAGCATACCCTGCCAACTTATGGCGAACTAAGCGATAGAAAAGGGGGTGGTGATGGACGGAGCATCAGAACCAATGAAACACTCACACCCAGTCAACAGATCTGGGTTTGATCCATCACCGTTCTTTAGCCCACTCTGCCACCCCAGTTCAGACATGGCCATATGCAAATCAGTCTGACCCTGTGCCTCATGGGAACACTCCAGCCCGAACTGCCAAGCCATGCCTTCCCTGGAGCGGAAAGAAGCTTCCTAGGACCGGTTTCTGGCATTTCAGCCGTCTTCAGCCAGGCTTGCTTGAATCCAGTGGTAAAGTGAGCAAAGAACTCACGTATGAGCATACCCTGCCAACTTATGGCGAACAAAGCGGTACAAAAGGGGGTGGTGATGGACGGAGCATCAGAACCAATCAAACACTCACACCCAGTCAACAGATCTGGGTTTGATCCATCACCGTTCTTTAGCCCACTCTGCCACCCCAGTTCAGACATGGCCATATGCAAATCAGTCTGACCCTGTGCCTCATGGGAACAGTCCAGCCCGAACTGCCAAGCCATTCCTTCCCCGGACCGGAACAAGCTTCCTAGAAGCGGTTTCTGGCATTTCAGCCGTCTTCAGCCAGGCTTGCTTGAATCCAGTGGCAAAGAGAGCAAGGGACTCACGTCTGAGCATACCCTGCCAACTTATGGCGAACAAAGCGGTACAAAAGGGGGTGGTGATGGACGGAGCATCAGAACCAATCAAACACTCACACCCAGTCAACAGATCTGGGTTTGATCCATCACCGTTCTTTTGCCCACTCTGCCACCCCGGTTCAGACATGGCCATATGCAAATCAGTCTGACCCTGTGCCTCCTGGGAACAGTCCAGCCCGAACTGCCAAGCCATGCCTTCCCTGACCCGGAAATAAGCTTCCTAGGACCGGTTTCTGGCATTTCAGCCGTCTTGAGCCAGGCTTTCTTGAATCCAGTGGCAAAGTGAGCAAGGGACTTACGTCTGAGCATACCCTGCCAACTTATGGCGAACAAAGCGGTACAAAAGGGGGTGGTGATGGACGGAGCATCAGAACCAATCAAACACTCACACCCAGTCAACAGATCTGGGTTTGATCCATCACCGTTCTTTAGCCCACTCTGCCACCCCAGTTCAGACATGGCCATATGCAAATTAGTCTGACCCTGTGCCTCATGGGAACAGTCCAGCCCGAACTGCCAAGCCATGCCTTCCCCGGAATGGAAACAAGCTTCCTAGGACCGGTTTCTGGCATGTCAGCCGTCTTCAGCCAGGCTTGCTTGAATCCAGTGGCAAAGAGAGCAAGGGACTCACGTCTGAGCATACCCTGCCAACTTATGGCAAACAAAGCGGTACAAAAGGGGGTGGTGATGGACGGAGCATCAGAACCAATCAAACACTCACACCCAGTCAACAGATCTGGGTTTGATCCATCACCGTTCTTTAGCCCACTCTGCCACCCCAGTTCAGACATGGCCATATGCAAATCAGTCTGACCCTGTGCCTCATGGGAACAGTCCAGCACAAACTGCCAAGCCATGCCTTCCCTGGACCAGAAACACGCTTCCTAGGATCGGTTTCTGGCATTTCAGCCGTCTTCAGCCAGGCTTGCTTGAATCCAGTGGCAAAGTGAGCAAGGGACTCACGTCTGAGCATACCCTGCCAACTTATGGCGAACAAAGTGGTACAAAAGGGGGTGGTGATGGACGGAGCATCAGAACCAATCAAACACTCACACCCAGTCAACAGATCTGGGTTTGATCCATCACTGTTCTTTAGCCCACTCTGCCACCCCAGTTCAGATATTGCCATATGCAAATCAGTCCGACCCTGTGCCTCATGGGAACAGTCCAGCCCGAACTGCCAAGCCATGCCTTCCCCCGACCGGAAACAAGCTTCCTAGGACCGGTTTCTGGCATTTCAGCCGTCTTCAGCCAGGCTTGCTTGAATCCAATGGCAAAGTGAGCAAGGAACTCACGTCTGAGCATACCCTGCCAACTTATGGCGAACTAAGCGATAGAAAAGGGGGTGGTGATGGACGGAGCATCAGAACCAATGAAACACTCACACCCAGTCAACAGATCTGGGTTTGATCCATCACCGTTCTTTAGCCCACTCTGCCACCCCAGTTCAGACATGGCCATATGCAAATCAGTCTGACCCTGTGCCTCATGGGAACACTCCAGCCCGAACTGCCAAGCCATGCCTTCCCTGGAGCGGAAAGAAGCTTCCTAGGACCGGTTTCTGGCATTTCAGCCGTCTTCAGCCAGGCTTGCTTGAATCCAGTGGTAAAGTGAGCAAAGAACTCACGTATGAGCATACCCTGCCAACTTATGGCGAACAAAGCGGTACAAAAGGGGGTGGTGATGGACGGAGCATCAGAACCAATCAAACACTCACACCCAGTCAACAGATCTGGGTTTGATCCATCACTGTTCTTTAGCCCACTCTGCCACCCCAGTTCAGATATTGCCATATGCAAATCAGTCTGACCCTGTGCCTCATGGGAACAGTCCAGCCCGAACTGCCAAGCCATGCCTTCCCCCGACCGGAAACAAGCTTCCTAGGACCGGTTTCTGGCATTTCAGCCGTCTTCAGCCAGGCTTGCTTGAATCCAATGGCAAAGTGAGCAAGGAACTCACGTCTGAGCATACCCTGCCAACTTATGGCGAACTAAGCGATAGAAAAGGGGGTGGTGATGGACGGAGCATCAGAACCAATGAAACACTCACACCCAGTCAACAGATCTGGGTTTGATCCATCACCGTTCTTTAGCCCACTCTGCCACCCCAGTTCAGACATGGCCATATGCAAATCAGTCTGACCCTGTGCCTCATGGGAACACTCCAGCCCGAACTGCCAAGCCATGCCTTCCCTGGAGCGGAAAGAAGCTTCCTAGGACCGGTTTCTGGCATTTCAGCCGTCTTCAGCCAGGCTTGCTTGAATCCAGTGGTAAAGTGAGCAAAGAACTCACGTATGAGCATACCCTGCCAACTTATGGCGAACAAAGCGGTACAAAAGGGGGTGGTGATGGACGGAGCATCAGAACCAATCAAACACTCACACCCAGTCAACAGATCTGGGTTTGATCCATCACCGTTCTTTAGCCCACTCTGCCACCCCAGTTCAGACATGGCCATATGCAAATCAGTCTGACCCTGTGCCTCATGGGAACAGTCCAGCCCGAACTGCCAAGCCATTCCTTCCCCGGACCGGAACAAGCTTCCTAGAACCGGTTTCTGGCATTTCAGCCGTCTTCAGCCAGGCTTGCTTGAATCCAGTGGCAAAGAGAGCAAGGGACTCACGTCTGAGCATACCCTGCCAACTTATGGCGAACAAAGCGGTACAAAAGGGGGTGGTGATGGACGGAGCATCAGAACCAATCAAACACTCACACCCAGTCAACAGATCTGGGTTTGATCCATCACCGTTCTTTTGCCCACTCTGCCACCCCGGTTCAGACATGGCCATATGCAAATCAGTCTGACCCTGTGCCTCCTGGGAACAGTCCAGCCCGAACTGCCAAGCCATGCCTTCCCTGGACCGGAAATAAGCTTCCTAGGACCGGTTTCTGGCATTTCAGCCGTCTTGAGCCAGGCTTTCTTGAATCCAGTGGCAAAGTGAGCAAGGGACTTACGTCTGAGCATACCCTGCCAACTTATGGCGAACAAAGCGGTACAAAAGGGGGTGGTGATGGACGGAGCACCAGAACCAATCAAACACTCACACCCAGTCAACAGATCTGGGTTTGATCCATCACCGTTCTTTAGCCCACTCTGCCACCCCAGTTCAGACATGGCCATATGCAAATTAGTCTGACCCTGTGCCTCATGGGAACAGTCCAGCCCGAACTGCCAAGCCATGCCTTCCCCGGAATGGAAACAAGCTTCCTAGGACCGGTTTCTGGCATGTCAGCCGTCTTCAGCCAGGCTTGCTTGAATCCAGTGGCAAAGAGAGCAAGGGACTCACGTCTGAGCATACCCTGCCAACTTATGGCGAACAAAGCGGTACAAAAGGGGGTGGTGATGGACGGAGCATCAGAACCAATCAAACACTCACACCCAGTCAACAGATCTGGGTTTGATCCATCACCGTTCTTTAGCCCACTCTGCCACCCCAGTTCAGACATGGCCATATGCAAATCAGTCTGACCCTGTGCCTCATGGGAACAGTCCAGCCCAAACTGCCAAGCCATGCCTTCCCTGGACCAGAAACACGCTTCCTAGGATCGGTTTCTGGCATTTCAGCCGTCTTCAGCCAGGCTTGCTTGAATCCAGTGGCAAAGTGAGCAAGGGACTCACGTCTGAGCATACCCTGCCAACTTATGGCGAACAAAGTGGTACAAAAGGGGGTGGTGATGGACGGAGCATCAGAACCAATCAAACACTCACACCCAGTCAACAGATCTGGGTTTGATCCATCACTGTTCTTTAGCCCACTCTGCCACCCCAGTTCAGATATTGCCATATGCAAATCAGTCCGACCCTGTGCCTCATGGGAACAGTCCAGCCCGAACTGCCAAGCCATGCCTTCCCCCGACCGGAAACAAGCTTCCTAGGACCGGTTTCTGGCATTTCAGCCGTCTTCAGCCAGGCTTGCTTGAATCCAATGGCAAAGTGAGCAAGTACCTCACGTCTGAGCATACCCTGCCAACTTATGGCGAACTAAGCGATAGAAAAGGGGGTGGTGATGGACGGAGCATCAGAACCAATGAAACACTCACACCCAGTCAACAGATCTGGGTTTGATCCATCACCGTTCTTTAGCCCACTCTGCCACCCCAGTTCAGACATGGCCATATGCAAATCAGTCTGACCCTGTGCCTCATGGGAACACTCCAGCCCGAACTGCCAAGCCATGCCTTCCCTGGAGCGGAAAGAAGCTTCCTAGGACCGGTTTCTGGCATTTCAGCCGTCTTCAGCCAGGCTTGCTTGAATCCAGTGTTAAAGTGAGCAAAGAACTCACGTATGAGCATACCCTGCCAACTTATGGCGAACAAAGCGGTACAAAAGGGGGTGGTGATGGACGGAGCATCAGAACCAATCAAACACTCACACCCAGTCAACAGATCTGGGTTTGATCCATCACCGTTCTTTAGCCCACTCTGCCACCCCAGTTCAGACATGGCCATATGCAAATCAGTCTGACCCTGTGCCTCATGGGAACAGTCCAGCCCGAACTGCCAAGCCATGCCTTCCCCGGACCGGAACAAGCTTCCTAGAACCGGTTTCTGGCATTTCAGCCGTCTTCAGCCAGGCTTGCTTGAATCCAGTGGCAAAGAGAGCAAGGGACTCACGTCTGAGCATACCCTGCCAACTTATGGCGAACAAAGCGGTACAAAAGGGGGTGGTGATGGACGGAGCATCAGAACCAATCAAACACTCACACCCAGTCAACAGATCTGGGTTTGATCCATCACCGTTCTTTTGCCCACTCTGCCACCCCGGTTCAGACATGGCCATATGCAAATCAGTCTGACCCTGTGCCTCCTGGGAACAGTCCAGCCCGAACTGCCAAGCCATGCCTTCCCTGGACCGGAAATAAGCTTCCTAGGACCGGTTTTTGGCATTTCAGCCGTCTTGAGCCAGGCTTTCTTGAATCCAGTGGCAAAGTGAGCAAGGGACTTACGTCTGAGCATACCCTGCCAACTTATGGCGAACAAAGCGGTACAAAAGGGGGTGGTGATGGACGGAGCATCAGAACCAATCAAACACTCACACCCAGTCAACAGATCTGGGTTTGATCCATCACCGTTCTTTAGCCCACTCTGCCACCCCAGTTCAGACATGGTCATATGCAAATTAGTCTGACCCTGTGCCTCATGGGAACAGTCCAGCTCGAACTGCCAAGCCATGCCTTCCCCGGAATGGAAACAAGCTTCCTAGGACCGGTTTCTGGCATGTCAGCCGTCTTCAGCCAGGCTTGCTTGAATCCAGTGGCAAAGTGAGCAAGGGACTCACGTCTGAGCATACCCTGCCAACTTATGGCGAACAAAGCGGTACAAAAGATGGACGGAGCATCAGAACCAATCAAACACTCACACCCAGTCAACAGATCTGGGTTTGATCCATCACCGTTCTTTAGCCCACTCTGCCACCTCAGTTCAGACATGGCCATATGCAAATCAGTCTGACCCTGTGCCTCATGGGAACAGTCCAGCCCAAATTGCCAAGCCATGCCTTCCCCGGACCAGAAACAAGCTTCCTAGGACCCCTTTCTGGCATTTCAGCTGTCTTCAGCCAGGCTTGCTTGAATCCAGTGGTAAAGTGAGCAAGGGACTCACGTCTGAGAATACCATGCCAACTTATGGCGAACAAAGTGGTACAAAAGGGGGTGGTGATGGACGGTGCATCAGAACCAATCAAACACTCACACCCAGTCAACAGATCTGGGTTTGATCCATCACTGTTCTTTAGCCCACTCTGCCACCCCAGTTCAGACATGGCCATATGCAAATCAGTCTGACCCTGAGCCTCATGGGAACAGTCCAGCCCGAACTGCCAAGCCATGCCATCCCCGGACCGGAAACAAGCTTCCTAGGACCGGTTTCTGGCATTTCAGCCGTCTTCAGCCAGGCTTGCTTGAATCCAGTGGCATAGTGAGCAAGGGACTCACGTCTGAGCATACCCTGCCAACTTATGGGGAACAAAACAGTACAAAAGGGGGTGGTGATGGACGGAGCATCAGAACCAATCAAACACTCACACCCAGTCAACAGATTTGGGTTTGATCCATCACTGTTCTTTAGCCCACTCTGCCACCCCAGTTCAGACATGGCCATATGCAAATCAGTCTGACCCTGTGCCTCATGGGAACAGTCCAGCCCGAACTGCCAAGCCATGTCTTCCCCGGACCGGACTCAAGCTTCCTAGGACCGGTTTCTGGCATTTCAGCCGTCTTCAGCCAGGCTTGCTTGAATCCAGTGGCAAAGTGAGCAAGGGACTCACATCTGAGCATACCCTGCCAACTTATGGGGAACAAAACAGTACAAAAGGGGGTGGTGATGGACGGAGCATCAGAACCAATCAAACACTCACACCCAGTCAACAGATCTGGGTTTGATCCATCACTGTTCTTTAGCCCACTCTGCCACCCCAGTGCAGACATGGCCATATGCAAATCAGTCTGACCCAGTGCCTCATGGGAACAGTCCAACCCGAACTGCCAAGCCATGCCTTCCCCGGACCGGAAACAAGCTTCCTAAGACCGGTTTCTGGCATTTCAGCCGTCTTCAGCCAGGCTTGCTTGAATCCAGTGGCATAGTGAGCAAGGGACTCGCGTCTGAGCATACCCTGCCAACTTATGGCGAACAAAGCGGTACAAAAGGGGGTGGTGATGGACGGCGCATCAGAACCAATCAAACACTCACACCCAGTCAACAGATCTGGGTTTGAACCATCACAGTTCTTTAGCCCACTCTGCCACCCCAGTTCAGACATGGCCATATGCAAATCAGTCTGACCCTGTGCCTCATGGGAACACTCCAGCCCGAACTGCCAAGCCATGCCTTCCCTGGAGCGGAAAGAAGCTTCCTAGGACCGGTTTCTGGCATTTCAGCCGTCTTCAGCCAGGCTTGCTTGAATCCAGTGGCAAAGTGAGCAAGGGACTCACGTCTGAGCATACCCTGCCAACTTATGGCGAACAAAGCGGTACAAAAGATGGACGGAGCATCAGAACCAATCAAACACTCACACCCAGTCAACAGATCTGGGTTTGATCCATCACTGTTCTTTAGCCCACTCTGCCACCCCAGTTCAGACATGGCCATATGCAAATCAGTCTGACCCTGTGCCTCATGGGGTCAGTCCAGCCCGAACTGAAAAGCCATGCCTTCCCCGGACCGGAAACAAGCTTCCTAGGACCGGTTTCTGGCATTTCAGCCGTCTTCAGCCAGGCTTGCTTGAATCCAGTGGCAAAGTGAGCAAGGGACTCACGTCTGAGCATACCCTACCAACTTATGGTGAACAAAGCGGTACAAAAGGGGGTGGTGATGGTCGGAGCATCAGAACCAATCAAACACTCACACCCAGTCAACAGATCTGGGTTTGATCCATCACCGTTCTTTAGCCCACTCTGCCACCCCAGTTCAGACATGGCCATATGCAAATCAGTCTGACCCTGTGCCTCATGGGAACAGTCCAGCCCAAACTGCCAAGCCATGCCTTCCTTGGACCAGAAACACGCTTCCTAGGATCGGTTTCTGGCATTTCAGCCGTCTTCAGCCAGGCTTGCTTGAATCCAGTGGCAAAGTGAGCAAGGGACTCACGTCTGAGCATACCCTGCCAACTTATGGCGAACAAAGTGGTACAAAAGGGGGTGGTGATGGACGGAGCATCAGAACCAATCAAACACTCACACCCAGTCAACAGATCTGGGTTTGATCCATCACTGTTCTTTAGCCCACTCTGCCACCCCAGTTCAGACATTGCCATATGCAAATCAGTCTGACCCTGTGCCTCATGGGAACAGTCCAGCCCGAACTGCCAAGCCATGCCTTCCCAGGACCAGAAACAAGCTTCCTAGGACCGGTTTCTGGCATTTCAGCCGTCTTCAGCCAGGCTTGCTTGAGTCCAGTGGCACAGTGAGCAAGGGACTCACGTCTGAGCATACCCTGCCAACTTATGGCGAACAAAGCGGTACAAAAGATGGACGGAGCATCAAACCAATCAAACACTCACACCCAGTCAACAGATCTGGGTTTGATCCATCACTGTTCTTTAGCCCACTCTGCCACCCCAGTTCAGACATGGCCATATGCAAATCAGTCTGAACCTGTGCCTCATGGGGTCAGTCCAGCCCGAACTGCCAAGCCATGCCTTCCCCGGACCGGAAACAAGCTTCCTAGGACCGGTTTCTGGCATTTCAGCCGTCTTCAGCCAGGCTTGCTTGAATCCAGTGGCAAAGTGAGCAAGGGACTCACGTCTGAGCATACCCTGCCAACTTATGGCGAACAAAGCTGTACAAAAGGGGGTGGTGATGGACGGAGCATCAGAACCAATCAAACACTCACACCCAGTCAACAGATCTGGGTTTGATCCATCAAGGTTCTTTAGCCCACTCTGCCACCCCAGTTCAGACATTGCCATATGCAAATCAGTCTGACCCTGTGCCTCATGGGAACAGTCCAGCCCGAACTACCAAGCCATGCCTTCCCGGGACCGGAAACAAGCTTCCAAGGACCGGTTTCTGGCATTTCAGCCGTCTTCAGCCAGGCTTGCTTGAATCCAATGGCAAAGTGAGCAAGGAACTCACGTCTGAGCATACCCTGCCAACTTATGGCGAACTAAGCGGTAGAAAAGGGGGTGGTGATGGACGGAGCATCAGAACCAATGAAACCCTCACACCCAGTCAACAGATCTGGGTTTGATCCATCACCGTTCTTTAGCCCACTCTGCCACCCCAGTTCAGACATTGCCATATGCAAATCAGTCTGACCCTGTGCCTCATGGGAACACTCCAGCCCGAACTGCCAAGCCATGCCTTCCCTGGAGCGGAAAGAAGCTTCCTAGGACCGGTTTCTGGCATTTCAGCCATCTTCAGCCAGGCTTGCTTGAATCCAGTGGTAAAGTGAGCAAAGAACTCACGTCTGAGCATACCCTGCCAACTTTGATCCATCACCGTTCTTTAGCCCACTCTGCCACCCCAGTTCAGACATGGCCATATGCAAATCAGTCTGACCCTGTGCCTCATGGGAACAGTCCAGCCCGAACTGCCAAGCCATGCCTTCCCCGGACCGGAACACGCTTCCTAGGACCGGTTTCTGGCATTTCAGCAGTCTTCAGCCAGGCTTGATTGAATCCAGTGGCAAAGTGAGCAAGGGACTCACATCTGAGCATACCCTGCCATCTTATGGGGAACAAAACAGTACAAAAGGGGGTGGTGATGGACGGAGCATCAGCACCAATCAAACACTCGCACCCAGTCAACAGATCTGGGTTTGATCCATCACTGTTCTTTAGCCCACTCTGCCACCCCAGTTCAGACATGGCCATATGCAAATCAGTCTGACACTGTGCCTCATGGGGTCAGTCCAGCCCAAACTGCCAAGCCATGCTTTCCCCGGACTGGAAACAAGCTTCCTAGGACCGGTTTCTGGCATTTCAGCAGTCTTCAGCCAGGCTTGCTTGAATCCAGTGGCAAAGTGAGCAAGGGACTCACGTCTGAGCATACCCTGCCAATTTATGGCGAACAAAGCGGTACAAAAGGGGGTGGTGATGGACGGAGCATCAGAACCAATGAAACACTCACACCCAGTCAACAGATCTGGGTTTGATCCATCACCGTTCTTTAGCCCACTCTGCCACCCCAGTTCAGACATGGCCATATGCAAATCAGTCTGACCCTGTGCCTCATGGGAACAGTCCAGCCCAAACTGCCAAGCCATGCCTTCCCTGGACCAGAAACACGCTTCCTAGAATCGGTTTCTGGCATTTCAGCCGTCTTCAGCCAGGCTTGCTTGAATCCAGTGGCAAAGTGAGCAAGGGACTCACGTCTGAGCATACCCTGCCAACTTATGGCGAACAAAGTGGTACAAAAGGGGGTGGTGATGGACGGAGCATCAGAACCAATCAAACACTCACAGCCAGTCAACAGATCTGGGTTTGATCCATCACTGTTCTTTAGCCCACTCTGCCACCCCAGTTCAGATATTGCCATATGCAAATCAGTCTGACCCTGTGCCTCATGGGAACAGTCCAGCCCGAACTGCCAAGCCATGCCTTTCCCCGACCGGAAACAAGCTTCCTAGGACCGGTTTCTGGCATTTCAGCCGTCTTCAGCCAGGCTTGCTTGAATCCAATGGCAAAGTGAGCAAGGAACTCACGTCTGAGCATAGCCTGCCAACTTATGGCGAACTAAGCGATAGAAAAGGGGGTGGTGATGGACGGAGCATCAGAACCAATGAAACACTCACACCCAGTCAACAGATCTGGGTTTGATCCATCACCGTTGTTTAGCCCACTCTGCCACCCCAGTTCAGACATGGCCATATGCAAATCAGTCTGACCCTGTGCCTCATGGGAACACTCCAGCCCGAACTGCCAAGCCATGCCTTCCCTGGAGCGGAAAGAAGCTTCCTAGGACCGGTTTCTGGCATTTCAGCCGTCTTCAGCCAGGCTTGCTTGAATCCAGTGGTAAAGTGAGCAAAGAACTCACGTCTGAGCATACCCTGCCAACTTTGATCCATCACCGTTCTTTAGCCCACTCTGCCACCCCAGTTCAGACATGGCCATATGCAAATCAGTCTGACCCTGTGCCTCATGGGAACAGTCCAGCCCGAACTGCCAAGCCATGCCTTCCCCGGACCGGAACAAGCTTCCTAGGACCGGTTTCTGGCATTTCAGCCGTCTTCAGCCAGGCTTGCTTGAATCCAATGGCAAAGTGAGCAAGGAACTCACGTCTGAGCATACCCTGCCAACTTATGGCGAACTAAGCAGTAGAAAAGGGGGTGGTGATGGACGGAGCATCAGAACCAATGAAACACTCACACCCAGTCAACAGATCTGGGTTTGATCCATCACCGTTGTTTAGCCCACTCTGCCACCCCAGTTCAGACATTGCCATATGCAAATCAGTCTGACCCTGTGCCTCATGGGAACAGTCCAGCCCGAACTGCCAAGCCATGCCTTCCCCGGACCGGAAACAAGCTTCCTAGGACCGGATTCTGGCATTTCAGCCGTCTTCAGCCAGGCTTGCTTGAGTCCAGTGGCAAAGTGAGCTAGGGACTCACGTCTGAGCATACCCTGCCAACTTATGGCGAACAAAGCGGTACAAAAGATGGACGGAGCATCAAACCAATCAAACACTCACACCCAGTCAACAGATCTGGGTTTGATCCATCACTGTTCTTTAGCCCACTCTGCCACCCCAGTTCAGACATGGCCATATGCAAATCAGTCTGAACCTGTGCCTCATGGGGTCAGTCCAGCCCGAACTGCCAAGCCATGCCTTCCCCGGACCGGAAACAAGCTTCCTAGGACCGGTTTCTGGCATTTCAGCCGTCTTCAGCCAGGCTTGCTTGAATCCAGTGGCAAAGTGAGCAAGGGACTCACGTCTGAGCATACCCTGCCAACTTCTGGCGAACAAAGCTGTACAAAAGGGGGTGGTGATGGACGGAGCATCAGAACCAATCAAACACTCACACCCAGTCAACAGATCTGGGTTTGATCCATCAAGGTTCTTTAGCCCACTCTGCCACCCCAGTTCAGACATTGCCATATGCAAATCAGTCTGACCCTGTGCCTCATGGGAACAGTCCAGCCCGAACTGCCAAGCCATGCCTTCCCGGGACCGGAAACAAGCTTCCTAGGACCGGTTTCTGGCATTTCAGCCGTCTTCAGCCAGGCTTGCTTGAATCCAATGGCAAAGTGAGCAAGGAACTCACGTCTGAGCATACCCTGCCAACTTATGGCGAACTAAGCGGTAGAAAAGGGGGTGGTGATGGACGGAGCATCAGAACCAATGAAACACTCACACCCAGTCAACAGATCTGGGTTTGATCCATCACCGTTCTTTAGCCCACTCTGCCACCCCAGTTCAGACATGGCCATATGCAAATCAGTCTGACCCTGTGCCTCATGGGAACACTCCAGCCCGAACTGCCAAGCCATGCCTTCCCTGGAGCGGAAAGAAGCTTCCTAGGACCGGTTTCTGGCATTTCAGCCGTCTTCAGCCAGGCTTGCTTGAATCCAGTGGTAAAGTGAGCAAAGAACTCACGTCTGAGCATACCCTGCCAACTTTGATCCATCACCGTTCTTTAGCCCACTCTGCCACCCCAGTTCAGACATGGCCATATGCAAATCAGTCTGACCCTGTGCCTCATGGGAACAGTCCAGCCCGAACTGCCAAGCCATGCCTTCCCCGGACCGGAACAAGCTTCCTAGGACCGGTTTCTGGCATTTCAGCAGTCTTCAGCCAGGCTTGATTGAATCCAGTGGCAAAGTGAGCAAGGGACTCACATCTGAGCATACCCTGCCATCTTATGGGGAACAAAACAGTACAAAAGGGGGTGGTGATGGACGGAGCATCAGAACCAATCAAACACTCGCACCCAGTCAACAGATCTGGGTTTGATCCATCACTGTTCTTTAGCCCACTCTGCCACCCCAGTTCAGACATGGCCATATGCAAATCAGTCTGACACTGTGCCTCATGGGGTCAGTCCAGCCCAAACTGCCAAGCCATGCCTTCCCCGGACCGGAAACAAGCTTCCTAGGACCGGTTTCTGGCATTTCAGCAGTCTTCAGCCAGGCTTGCTTGAATCCAGTGGCAAAGTGAGCAAGGGACTCACGTCTGAGCATACCCTGCCAATTTATGGCGAACAAAGCGGTACAAAAGGGGGTGGTGATGGACGGAGCATCAGAACCAATGAAACACTCACACCCAGTCAACAGATCTGGGTTTGATCCATCACCGTTCTTTAGCCCACTCTGCCACCCCAGTTCAGACATGGCCATATGCAAATCAGTCTGACCCTGTGCCTCATGGGAACAGTCCAGCCCAAACTGCCAAGCCATGCCTTCCCTGGACCAGAAACACGCTTCCTAGGATCGGTTTCTGGCATTTCAGCCGTCTTCAGCCAGGCTTGCTTGAATCCAGTGGCAAAGTGAGCAAGGGACTCACGTCTGAGCATACCCTGCCAACTTATGGCGAACAAAGTGGTACAAAAGGGGGTGGTGATGGACGGAGCATCAGAACCAATCAAACACTCACAGCCAGTCAACAGATCTGGGTTTGATCCATCACTGTTCTTTAGCCCACTCTGCCACCCCAGTTCAGATATTGCCATATGCAAATCAGTCTGACCCTGTGCCTCATGGGAACAGTCCAGCCCGAACTGCCAAGCCATGCCTTTCCCCGACCGGAAACAAGCTTCCTAGGACCGGTTTCTGGCATTTCAGCCGTCTTCAGCCAGGCTTGCTTGAATCCAATGGCAAAGTGAGCAAGGAACTCACGTCTGAGCATACCCTGCCAACTTATGGCGAACTAAGCGATAGAAAAGGGGGTGGTGATGGACGGAGCATCAGAACCAATGAAACACTCACACCCAGTCAACAGATCTGGGTTTGATCCATCACCGTTCTTTAGCCCACTCTGCCACCCCAGTTCAGACATGGCCATATGCAAATCAGTCTGACCCTGTGCCTCATGGGAACACTCCAGCCCGAACTGCCAAGCCATGCCTTCCCTGGAGCGGAAAGAAGCTTCCTAGGACCGGTTTCTGGCATTTCAGCCATCTTCAGCCAGGCTTGCTTGAATCCAGTGGTAAAGTGAGCAAAGAACTCATGTCTGAGCATACCCTGCCAACTTTGATCCATCACCGTTCTTTAGCCCACTCTGCCACCCAAGTTCAGACATGGCCATATGCAAATCAGTCTGACCCTGTGCCTCATGGGAACAGTCCAGCCCGAACTGCCAAGCCATGCCTTTCCCGGACCGGAACAAGCTTCCTAGGACCGGTTTCTGGCTTTTCAGCAGTCTTCAGCCAGGCTTGATTGAATCCAGTGGCAAAGTGAGCAAGGGACTCACATCTGAGCATACCCTGCCATCTTATGGGGAACAAAACAGTACAAAAGGGGGTGGTGATGGACGGAGCATCAGAACCAATCAAACACTCACACCCAGTCAACAGATCTGGGTTTGATCCATCACTGTTCTTTAGCCCACTATGCCACCCCAGTTCAGACATGGCCATATGCAAATCAGTCTGACCCTGTGCCTCATGGGGTCAGTCCAGCCCGAACTGCCAAGCCATGCCTTCCCCGGACCGGAAACAAGCTTCCTAGGACCGGTTTCTGGCATTTCAGCCGTCTTCAGCCAGGCTTGCTTGAATCCAGTGGCAAAGTGAGCAAGGGACTCACGTCTGAGCATACCCTGCCAACTTATGGCGAACAAAGCGGTACAAAAGGGGGTGGTGATGGACGGAGCATCAGAACCAATCAAACACTCACACCCAGTCAACAGATCTGGGTTTGATCCATCACCGTTCTTTAGCCCACTCTGCCACCCCAGTTCAGACATGGCCATATGCAAATTAGTCTGACCCTGTGCCTCATGGGAACAGTCCAGCCCGAACTGCCAAGCCATGCCTTCCCCGGAATGGAAACAAGCTTCCTAGGACCGGTTTCTGGCATGTCAGCCGTCTTCAGCCAGGCTTGCTTGAATCCAGTGGCAAAGTGAGCAAGGGACTCACGTCTGAGCATACCCTGCCAACTTATGGCGAACAAAGCGGTACAAAAGGTTGTGGTGATGGACGGAGCATCAGAACCAATCAAACACTCACACCCAGTCAACAGATCTGGGTTTGATCCATCACTGTTCTTTAGCCCACTCTGCCACCCCAGTTCAGACATTGCCATATGCAAATCAGTCTGACCCTGTGCCTCATGGGAACAGTCCAGCCCGAACTGCCAAGCCATGCCTTCCCCGGACCGGAAACAAGCTTCCTAGGACCGGTTTCTGGCATTTCAGCAGTCTTCAGCGAGGCTTGCTTGAATCCAATGGCAAAGTGAGCAAGGAACTCACATCTGAGCATACCCTGCCAACTTATGGCGATCTAAGAGGTAGAAAAGGGGGTGGTGATGGACGGAGCATCAGAACCAACGAAACACTCACACCCAGTCAACAGATCTGGGTTTGATCCATCACCGTTCTTTAGCCCACTCTGCCACCCCAGTTCAGACATGGCCATATGCAAATCAGTCTGACCCTGTGCCTCATGGGAACAGTCCAGCCCGAACTGCCAAGCCATGCCTTCCCCGGACCGGAAACAAGCTTCCTAGGACCGGATTCTGGCATTTCAGCCGTCTTCAGCCAGGCTTGCTTGAGTCCAGTGGCAAAGTGAGCAAGGGACTCACGTCTGAGCATACCCTGCCAACTTATGGCGAACAAAGCGGTACAAAAGATGGACGGAGCATCAGAACCAATCAAACACTCACACCCGGTCAACAGATCTGGGTTTGATCCATCACCGTTCTTTAGCCCACTCTGCCACCCCAGTTCAGACATGGCCATATGCAAATCAGTCTGACCCTGTGCCTCATGGGAACAGTCCAGCCCAAACTGCCAAGCCATGACTTCCCTGGAGCGGAAAGAAGCTTCCTAGGACCGGTTTCTGGCATTTCAGCCGTCTTCAGCCAGGCTTGCTTGAATCCAGTGGTAAAGTGAGCAAAGAACTCACGTCTGAGCATACCCTGCCAACTTTGATCCATCACCGTTCTTTAGCCCACTCTGCCACCCCAGTTCAGACATGGCCATATGCAAATCAGTCTGACCCTGTGCCTCATGGGAACAGTCCAGCCCGAACTGCCAAGCCATGCCTTCCCCGGACCGGAACAAGCTTCCTAGGACCGGTTTCTGGCATTTCAGCAGTCTTCAGCCAGGCTTGATTGAATCCAGTGGCAAAGTGAGCAAGGGACTCACATCTGAGCATACCCTGCCATCTTATGGGGAACAAAACAGTACAAAAGGGGGTGGTGATGGACGGAGCATCAGAACCAATCAAACACTCACACCCAGTCAACAGATCTGGGTTTGATCCATCACTGTTCTTTAGCCCACTCTGCCACCCCAGTTCAGACATGGCCATATGCAAATCAGTCTGACCCTGTGCCTCATGGGGTCAGTCCAGCCCGAACTGCCAAGCCATGCCTTCCCCGGACCGGAAACAAGCTTCCTAGGACCGGTTTCTGGCATTTCAGCCGTCTTCAGCCAGGCTTGCTTGAGTCCAGTGGCAAAGTGAGCAAGGGACTCACGTCTGAGCATACCCTGCCAATTTATGGCGAACAAAGCGGTACAAAAGGGGGTGGTGATGGACGGAGCATCAGAACCAATCAAACACTCACACCCAGTCAACAGATCTGGGTTTGATCCATCACCGTTCTTTAGCCCACTCTGCCACCCCAGTTCAGACATGGCCATATGCAAATCAGTCTGACCCTGTGCCTCATGGGAACAGTCCAGCCCAAACTGCCAAGCCATGCGTTCCCTGGACCAGAAACACGCTTCCTAGGATCGGTTTCTGGCATTTCAGCCGTCTTCAGCCAGGCTTGCTTGAATCCAGTGGCAAAGTGAGCAAGGGACTCACGTCTGAGCATACCCTGCCAACTTATGGCGAACAAAGTGGTACAAAAGGGGGTGGTGATGGACGGAGCATCAGAACCAATCAAACACTCACACCCAGTCAACAGATCTGGGTTTGATCCATCACCGTTCTTTAGCCCACTCTGCCACCCCAGTTCAGACATGGCCATATGCAAATCAGTCTGACCCTGTGCTCATGGGAACACTCCAGCCCGAACTGCCAAGCCATGCCTTCCCTGGAGCGGAGAGAAGCTTCCTAGGACCGGTTTCTGGCATTTCAGCCGTCTTCAGCCAGGCTTGCTTGAATCCAGTGGTAAAGTGAGCAAAGAACTCACGTCTGAGCATACCCTGCCAACTTTGATCCATCACCGTTCTTTAGCCCACTCTGCCACCCCAGTTCAGACATGGCCATATGCAAATCAGTCTGACCCTGTGCCTCATGGGAACAGTCCAGCCCGAACTGCCAAGCCATGCCTTCCCCGGACCGGAACAAGCTTCCTAGGACCGGTTTCTGGCTTTTCAGCAGTCTTCAGCCAGGCTTGATTGAATCCAGTGGCAAAGTGAGCAAGGGACTCACATCTGAGCATACCCTGCCATCTTATGGGGAACAAAACAGTACAAAAGGGGGTGGTGATGGACGGAGCATCAGAACCAATCAAACACTCACACCCAGTCAACAGATCTGGGTTTGATCCATCACTGTTCTTTAGCCCACTATGCCACCCCAGTTCAGACATGGCCATATGCAAATCAGTCTGACCCTGTGCCTCATGGGAACAGTCCAGCCCGAACTGCCAAGCCATGCCTTCCCCGGACCGGAAACAAGCTTCCTAGGACCGGATTCTGGCATTTCAGCCGTCTTCAGCCAGGCTTGCTTGAGTCCAGTGGAAAAGTGAGCAAGGGACTCACGTCTGAGCATACCCTGCCAACTTATGGCGAACAAAGCGGTACAAAAGATGGACGGAGCATCAGAACCAATCAAACACTCACACCCAGTCAACAGATCTGGGTTTGATCCATCACTGTTCTTTAGCCCACTCTGCCACCCCAGTTCAGACATTGCCATATGCAAATCAGTCTGACCCTGTGCCTCATGGGAACAGTCCAGCCCGAACTGCCAAACCATGCCTTCCCCGGACCGGAAACAAGCTTCCTAGGACCGGTTTCTGGCATTTCAGCCGTCTTCAGCCAGGCTTGCTTGAATCCAATGGCAAAGTGAGCAAGGAACTCACGTCTGAGCATACCCTGCCAACTTATGGCGAACTAAGCGGTAGAAAAGGGGGTGGTGATGGACGGAGCATCAGAACCAATGAAACACTCACACCCAGTCAACAGATCTGGGTTTGATCCATCACCGTTCTTTAGCCCACTTTGCCACCCCAGTTCAGACATGGCCATATGCAAATCAGTCTGACACTGTGCCTCATGGGGTCAGTCCAGCCCGAACTGCCAAGCCATGCCTTCCCCGGACCGGAAACAAGCTTCCTAGGACCGGATTCTGGCATTTCAGCCGTCTTCAGCCAGGCTTGCTTGAGTCCAGTGGCAAAGTGAGCTAGGGACTCACGTCTGAGCATACCCTGCCAACTTATGGCGAACAAAGCGGTACAAAAGATGGACGGAGCATCAAACCAATCAAACACTCACACCCAGTCAACAGATCTGGGTTTGATCCATCACTGTTCTTTAGCCCACTCTGCCACCCCAGTTCAGACATGGCCATATGCAAATCAGTCTGAACCTGTGCCTCATGGGGTCAGTCCAGCCCGAACTGCCAAGCCATGCCTTCCCCGGACCGGAAACAAGCTTCCTAGGACCGGTTTCTGGCATTTCAGCCGTCTTCAGCCAGGCTTGCTTGAATCCAGTGGCAAAGTGAGCAAGGGACTCACGTCTGAGCATACCCTGCCAACTTCTGGCGAACAAAGCTGTACAAAAGGGGGTGGTGATGGACGGAGCATCAGAACCAATCAAACACTCACACCCAGTCAACAGATCTGGGTTTGATCCATCAAGGTTCTTTAGCCCACTCTGCCACCCCAGTTCAGACATTGCCATATGCAAATCAGTCTGACCCTGTGCCTCATGGGAACAGTCCAGCCCGAACTGCCAAGCCATGCCTTCCCGGGACCGGAAACAAGCTTCCTAGGACCGGTTTCTGGCATTTCAGCCGTCTTCAGCCAGGCTTGCTTGAATCCAATGGCAAAGTGAGCAAGGAACTCACGTCTGAGCATACCCTGCCAACTTATGGCGAACTAAGCGGTAGAAAAGGGGGTGGTGATGGACGGAGCATCAGAACCAATGAAACACTCACACCCAGTCAACAGATCTGGGTTTGATCCATCACCGTTCTTTAGCCCACTCTGCCACCCCAGTTCAGACATGGCCATATGCAAATCAGTCTGACCCTGTGCCTCATGGGAACACTCCAGCCCGAACTGCCAAGCCATGCCTTCCCTGGAGCGGAAAGAAGCTTCCTAGGACCGGTTTCTGGCATTTCAGCCGTCTTCAGCCAGGCTTGCTTGAATCCAGTGGTAAAGTGAGCAAAGAACTCACGTCTGAGCATACCCTGCCAACTTTGATCCATCACCGTTCTTTAGCCCACTCTGCCACCCCAGTTCAGACATGGCCATATGCAAATCAGTCTGACCCTGTGCCTCATGGGAACAGTCCAGCCCGAACTGCCAAGCCATGCCTTCCCCGGACCGGAACAAGCTTCCTAGGACCGGTTTCTGGCATTTCAGCAGTCTTCAGCCAGGCTTGATTGAATCCAGTGGCAAAGTGAGCAAGGGACTCACATCTGAGCATACCCTGCCATCTTATGGGGAACAAAACAGTACAAAAGGGGGTGGTGATGGACGGAGCATCAGAACCAATCAAACACTCGCACCCAGTCAACAGATCTGGGTTTGATCCATCACTGTTCTTTAGCCCACTCTGCCACCCCAGTTCAGACATGGCCATATGCAAATCAGTCTGACACTGTGCCTCATGGGGTCAGTCCAGCCCAAACTGCCAAGCCATGCCTTCCCCGGACCGGAAACAAGCTTCCTAGGACCGGTTTCTGGCATTTCAGCAGTCTTCAGCCAGGCTTGCTTGAATCCAGTGGCAAAGTGAGCAAGGGACTCACGTCTGAGCATACCCTGCCAATTTATGGCGAACAAAGCGGTACAAAAGGGGGTGGTGATGGACGGAGCATCAGAACCAATGAAACACTCACACCCAGTCAACAGATCTGGGTTTGATCCATCACCGTTCTTTAGCCCACTCTGCCACCCCAGTTCAGACATGGCCATATGCAAATCAGTCTGACCCTGTGCCTCATGGGAACAGTCCAGCCCAAACTGCCAAGCCATGCCTTCCCTGGACCAGAAACACGCTTCCTAGGATCGGTTTCTGGCATTTCAGCCGTCTTCAGCCAGGCTTGCTTGAATCCAGTGGCAAAGTGAGCAAGGGACTCACGTCTGAGCATACCCTGCCAACTTATGGCGAACAAAGTGGTACAAAAGGGGGTGGTGATGGACGGAGCATCAGAACCAATCAAACACTCACAGCCAGTCAACAGATCTGGGTTTGATCCATCACTGTTCTTTAGCCCACTCTGCCACCCCAGTTCAGATATTGCCATATGCAAATCAGTCTGACCCTGTGCCTCATGGGAACAGTCCAGCCCGAACTGCCAAGCCATGCCTTTCCCCGACCGGAAACAAGCTTCCTAGGACCGGTTTCTGGCATTTCAGCCGTCTTCAGCCAGGCTTGCTTGAATCCAATGGCAAAGTGAGCAAGGAACTCACGTCTGAGCATACCCTGCCAACTTATGGCGAACTAAGCGATAGAAAAGGGGGTGGTGATGGACGGAGCATCAGAACCAATGAAACACTCACACCCAGTCAACAGATCTGGGTTTGATCCATCACCGTTCTTTAGCCCACTCTGCCACCCCAGTTCAGACATGGCCATATGCAAATCAGTCTGACCCTGTGCCTCATGGGAACACTCCAGCCCGAACTGCCAAGCCATGCCTTCCCTGGAGCGGAAAGAAGCTTCCTAGGACCGGTTTCTGGCATTTCAGCCATCTTCAGCCAGGCTTGCTTGAATCCAGTGGTAAAGTGAGCAAAGAACTCATGTCTGAGCATACCCTGCCAACTTTGATCCATCACCGTTCTTTAGCCCACTCTGCCACCCAAGTTCAGACATGGCCATATGCAAATCAGTCTGACCCTGTGCCTCATGGGAACAGTCCAGCCCGAACTGCCAAGCCATGCCTTTCCCGGACCGGAACAAGCTTCCTAGGACCGGTTTCTGGCTTTTCAGCAGTCTTCAGCCAGGCTTGATTGAATCCAGTGGCAAAGTGAGCAAGGGACTCACATCTGAGCATACCCTGCCATCTTATGGGGAACAAAACAGTACAAAAGGGGGTGGTGATGGACGGAGCATCAGAACCAATCAAACACTCACACCCAGTCAACAGATCTGGGTTTGATCCATCACTGTTCTTTAGCCCACTATGCCACCCCAGTTCAGACATGGCCATATGCAAATCAGTCTGACCCTGTGCCTCATGGGGTCAGTCCAGCCCGAACTGCCAAGCCATGCCTTCCCCGGACCGGAAACAAGCTTCCTAGGACCGGTTTCTGGCATTTCAGCCGTCTTCAGCCAGGCTTGCTTGAATCCAGTGGCAAAGTGAGCAAGGGACTCACGTCTGAGCATACCCTGCCAACTTATGGCGAACAAAGCGGTACAAAAGGGGGTGGTGATGGACGGAGCATCAGAACCAATCAAACACTCACACCCAGTCAACAGATCTGGGTTTGATCCATCACCGTTCTTTAGCCCACTCTGCCACCCCAGTTCAGACATGGCCATATGCAAATTAGTCTGACCCTGTGCCTCATGGGAACAGTCCAGCCCGAACTGCCAAGCCATGCCTTCCCCGGAATGGAAACAAGCTTCCTAGGACCGGTTTCTGGCATGTCAGCCGTCTTCAGCCAGGCTTGCTTGAATCCAGTGGCAAAGTGAGCAAGGGACTCACGTCTGAGCATACCCTGCCAACTTATGGCGAACAAAGCGGTACAAAAGGTTGTGGTGATGGACGGAGCATCAGAACCAATCAAACACTCACACCCTGTCAACAGATCTGGGTTTGATCCATCACCGTTCTTTAGCCCACTCTGGCACCCCAGTTCAGACATGGCCATATGCAAATCAGCCTGACCCTGTGCCTCATGGGAACAGTCCAGCCCGAACTGCCAAGCCATGTCTTCCCCGGACCGGAAACAAGCTTCCTAGGACCGGTTTCTGGCATTTCAGCCGTCTTCAGCCATGCTTGCTTGAATCCAGTGGCAAAGTGAGCAAGGGACTCACATCTGAGCATACCCTGCCAACTTATGGGGAACAAAACAGTACAAAAGGGGGTGGTGATGGACGGAGCATCAGAACCAATCAAACACTCACACCCAGTCAACAGATCTGGGTTTGATCCATCACTGTTCTTTAGCCCACTCTGCCACCCCAGTTCAGACATTGCCATATGCAAATCAGTCTGACCCTGTGCCTCATGGGAACAGTCCAGCCCGAACTGCCAAGCCATGCCTTCCCCGGACCGGAAACAAGCTTCCTAGGACCGGTTTCTGGCATTTCAGCAGTCTTCAGCGAGGCTTGCTTGAATCCAATGGCAAAGTGAGCAAGGAACTCACATCTGAGCATACCCTGCCAACTTATGGCGATCTAAGAGGTAGAAAAGGGGGTGGTGATGGACGGAGCATCAGAACCAACGAAACACTCACACCCAGTCAACAGATCTGGGTTTGATCCATCACCGTTCTTTAGCCCACTCTGCCACCCCAGTTCAGACATGGCCATATGCAAATCAGTCTGACCCTGTGCCTCATGGGAACAGTCCAGCCCGAACTGCCAAGCCATGCCTTCCCCGGACCGGAAACAAGCTTCCTAGGACCGGATTCTGGCATTTCAGCCGTCTTCAGCCAGGCTTGCTTGAGTCCAGTGGCAAAGTGAGCAAGGGACTCACGTCTGAGCATACCCTGCCAACTTATGGCGAACAAAGCGGTACAAAAGATGGACGGAGCATCAGAACCAATCAAACACTCACACCCGGTCAACAGATCTGGGTTTGATCCATCACCGTTCTTTAGCCCACTCTGCCACCCCAGTTTAGACATGGCCATATGCAAATCAGTCTGACCCTGTGCCTCATGGGAACAGTCCAGCCCAAACTGCCAAGCCATGACTTCCCTGGAGCGGAAAGAAGCTTCCTAGGACCGGTTTCTGGCATTTCAGCCGTCTTCAGCCAGGCTTGCTTGAATCCAGTGGTAAAGTGAGCAAAGAACTCACGTCTGAGCATACCCTGCCAACTTTGATCCATCACCGTTCTTTAGCCCACTCTGCCACCCCAGTTCAGACATGGCCATATGCAAATCAGTCTGACCCTGTGCCTCATGGGAACAGTCCAGCCCGAACTGCCAAGCCATGCCTTCCCCGGACCGGAACAAGCTTCCTAGGACCGGTTTCTGGCATTTCAGCAGTCTTCAGCCAGGCTTGATTGAATCCAGTGGCAAAGTGAGCAAGGGACTCACATCTGAGCATACCCTGCCATCTTATGGGGAACAAAACAGTACAAAAGGGGGTGGTGATGGACGGAGCATCAGAACCAATCAAACACTCACACCCAGTCAACAGATCTGGGTTTGATCCATCACTGTTCTTTAGCCCACTCTGCCACCCCAGTTCAGACATGGCCATATGCAAATCAGTCTGACCCTGTGCCTCATGGGGTCAGTCCAGCCCGAACTGCCAAGCCATGCCTTCCCCGGACCGGAAACAAGCTTCCTAGGACCGGTTTCTGGCATTTCAGCCGTCTTCAGCCAGGCTTGCTTGAGTCCAGTGGCAAAGTGAGCAAGGGACTCACGTCTGAGCATACCCTGCCAATTTATGGCGAACAAAGCGGTACAAAAGGGGGTGGTGATGGACGGAGCATCAGAACCAATCAAACACTCACACCCAGTCAACAGATCTGGGTTTGATCCATCACCGTTCTTTAGCCCACTCTGCCACCCCAGTTCAGACATGGCCATATGCAAATCAGTCTGACCCTGTGCCTCATGGGAACAGTCCAGCCCAAACTGCCAAGCCATGCGTTCCCTGGACCAGAAACACGCTTCCTAGGATCGGTTTCTGGCATTTCAGCCGTCTTCAGCCAGGCTTGCTTGAATCCAGTGGCAAAGTGAGCAAGGGACTCACGTCTGAGCATACCCTGCCAACTTATGGCGAACAAAGTGGTACAAAAGGGGGTGGTGATGGACGGAGCATCAGAACCAATCAAACACTCACACCCAGTCAACAGATCTGGGTTTGATCCATCACCGTTCTTTAGCCCACTCTGCCACCCCAGTTCAGACATGGCCATATGCAAATCAGTCTGACCCTGTGCTCATGGGAACACTCCAGCCCGAACTGCCAAGCCATGCCTTCCCTGGAGCGGAGAGAAGCTTCCTAGGACCGGTTTCTGGCATTTCAGCCGTCTTCAGCCAGGCTTGCTTGAATCCAGTGGTAAAGTGAGCAAAGAACTCACGTCTGAGCATACCCTGCCAACTTTGATCCATCACCGTTCTTTAGCCCACTCTGCCACCCCAGTTCAGACATGGCCATATGCAAATCAGTCTGACCCTGTGCCTCATGGGAACAGTCCAGCCCGAACTGCCAAGCCATGCCTTCCCCGGACCGGAACAAGCTTCCTAGGACCGGTTTCTGGCTTTTCAGCAGTCTTCAGCCAGGCTTGATTGAATCCAGTGGCAAAGTGAGCAAGGGACTCACATCTGAGCATACCCTGCCATCTTATGGGGAACAAAACAGTACAAAAGGGGGTGGTGATGGACGGAGCATCAGAACCAATCAAACACTCACACCCAGTCAACAGATCTGGGTTTGATCCATCACTGTTCTTTAGCCCACTATGCCACCCCAGTTCAGACATGGCCATATGCAAATCAGTCTGACCCTGTGCCTCATGGGAACAGTCCAGCCCGAACTGCCAAGCCATGCCTTCCCCGGACCGGAAACAAGCTTCCTAGGACCGGATTCTGGCATTTCAGCCGTCTTCAGCCAGGCTTGCTTGAGTCCAGTGGAAAAGTGAGCAAGGGACTCACGTCTGAGCATACCCTGCCAACTTATGGCGAACAAAGCGGTACAAAAGATGGACGGAGCATCAGAACCAATCAAACACTCACACCCAGTCAACAGATCTGGGTTTGATCCATCACTGTTCTTTAGCCCACTCTGCCACCCCAGTTCAGACATTGCCATATGCAAATCAGTCTGACCCTGTGCCTCATGGGAACAGTCCAGCCCGAACTGCCAAACCATGCCTTCCCCGGACCGGAACAAGCTTCCTAGGACCGGTTTCTGGCTTTTCAGCAGTCTTCAGCCAGGCTTGATTGAATCCAGTGGCAAAGTGAGCAAGGGACTCACATCTGAGCATACCCTGCCATCTTATGGGGAACAAAACAGTACAAAAGAGGGTGGTGATGGACGGAGCATCAGAACCAATCAAACACTCACACCCAGTCAACAGATCTGGGTTTGATCCATCACCGTTCTTTAGCCCACTCTGCCACCCCAGTTCAGACATGGCCATATGCAAATCAGTCTGACCCTGTGCCTCATGGGAACAGTCCAGCCCAAACTGCCAAGCCATGCGTTCCCTGGACCAGAAACACGCTTCCTAGGATCGGTTTCTGGCATTTCAGCCGTCTTCAGCCAGGCTTGCTTGAATCCAGTGGCAAAGTGAGCAAGGGACTCACGTCTGAGCATACCCTGCCAACTTATGGCGAACAAAGTGGTACAAAAGGGGGTGGTGATGGACGGAGCATCAGAACCAATCAAACACTCACACCCAGTCAACAGATCTGGGTTTGATCCATCACCGTTCTTTAGCCCACTCTGCCACCCCAGTTCAGACATGGCCATATGCAAATCAGTCTGACCCTGTGCTCATGGGAACACTCCAGCCCGAACTGCCAAGCCATGCCTTCCCTGGAGCGGAGAGAAGCTTCCTAGGACCGGTTTCTGGCATTTCAGCCGTCTTCAGCCAGGCTTGCTTGAATCCAGTGGTAAAGTGAGCAAAGAACTCACGTCTGAGCATACCCTGCCAACTTTGATCCATCACCGTTCTTTAGCCCACTCTGCCACCCCAGTTCAGACATGGCCATATGCAAATCAGTCTGACCCTGTGCCTCATGGGAACAGTCCAGCCCGAACTGCCAAGCCATGCCTTCCCCGGACCGGAACAAGCTTCCTAGGACCGGTTTCTGGCTTTTCAGCAGTCTTCAGCCAGGCTTGATTGAATCCAGTGGCAAAGTGAGCAAGGGACTCACATCTGAGCATACCCTGCCATCTTATGGGGAACAAAACAGTACAAAAGGGGGTGGTGATGGACGGAGCATCAGAACCAATCAAACACTCACACCCAGTCAACAGATCTGGGTTTGATCCATCACTGTTCTTTAGCCCACTATGCCACCCCAGTTCAGACATGGCCATATGCAAATCAGTCTGACCCTGTGCCTCATGGGAACAGTCCAGCCCGAACTGCCAAGCCATGCCTTCCCCGGACCGGAAACAAGCTTCCTAGGACCGGATTCTGGCATTTCAGCCGTCTTCAGCCAGGCTTGCTTGAGTCCAGTGGAAAAGTGAGCAAGGGACTCACGTCTGAGCATACCCTGCCAACTTATGGCGAACAAAGCGGTACAAAAGATGGACGGAGCATCAGAACCAATCAAACACTCACACCCAGTCAACAGATCTGGGTTTGATCCATCACTGTTCTTTAGCCCACTCTGCCACCCCAGTTCAGACATTGCCATATGCAAATCAGTCTGACCCTGTGCCTCATGGGAACAGTCCAGCCCGAACTGCCAAACCATGCCTTCCCCGGACCGGAAACAAGCTTCCTAGGACCGGTTTCTGGCATTTCAGCCGTCTTCAGCCAGGCTTGCTTGAATCCAATGGCAAAGTGAGCAAGGAACTCACGTCTGAGCATACCCTGCCAACTTATGGCGAACTAAGCGGTAGAAAAGGGGGTGGTGATGGACGGAGCATCAGAACCAATGAAACACTCACACCCAGTCAACAGATCTGGGTTTGATCCATCACCGTTCTTTAGCCCACTTTGCCACCCCAGTTCAGACATGGCCATATGCAAATCAGTCTGACCCTGTGCCTCATGGGAACACTCCAGCCCGAACTGCAAAGCCATGCCTTCCCTGGAGCGGAAAGAAGCTTCCTAGGACCGGTTTCTGGCATTTCAGCCGTCTTCAGCCAGGCTTGCTTGAATCCAGTGGTAAAGTGAGCAAAGAACTCACGTCTGAGCATACCCTGCCAACTTTGATCCATCACCGTTCTTTAGCCCACTCTGCCACCCCAGTTCAGACATGGCCATATGCAAATCAGTCTGACCCTGTGCCTCATGGGAACTGTCCAGCCCGAACTGCCAAGCCATGCCTTCCCCGGACCGGAACAAGCTTCCTAGGACCGGTTTCTGGCATTTCAGCAGTCTTCAGCCAGGCTTGATTGAATCCAGTGGCAAAGTGAGCAAGGGACTCACATCTGAGCATACCCTGCCATCTTATGGGGAACAAAACAGTACAAAAGGGGGTGGTGATGGACGGAGCATCAGAACCAATCAAACACTCACACCCAGTCAACAGATCTGGGTTTGATCCATCACTGTTCTTTAGCCCACTCTGCCACCCCAGTTCAGACATTGCCATATGCAAATCAGTCTGACCCTGTGCCTCATGGGAACAGTCCAGCCCGAACTGCCAAGCCATGCCTTCCCAGGACCAGAAACAAGCTTCCTAGGACCGGTTTCTGGCATTTCAGCCGTCTTCAGCCAGGCTTGCTTGAATCCAATGGCAAAGTGAGCAAGGAACTCACGTCTGAGCATACCCTGCCAACTTATGGCGAACTAAGCAGTAGAAAAGGGGGTGGTGATGGACGGAGCATCAGAACCAATGAAACACTCACACCCAGTCAACAGATCTGGGTTTGATCCATCACCGTTGTTTAGCCCACTCTGCCACCCCAGTTCAGACATTGCCATATGCAAATCAGTCTGACCCTGTGCCTCATGGGAACAGTCCAGCCCGAACTGCCAAGCCATGCCTTCCCCGGACCGGAAACAAGCTTCCTAGGACCGGATTCTGGCATTTCAGCCGTCTTCAGCCAGGCTTGCTTGAGTCCAGTGGCAAAGTGAGCAAGGGACTCACGTCTGAGCATACCCTGCCAACTTATGGCGAACAAAGCGGTACAAAAGATGGACGGAGCATCAAACCAATCAAACACTCACACCCAGTCAACAGATCTGGGTTTGATCCATCACTGTTCTTTAGCCCACTCTGCCACCCCAGTTCAGACATGGCCATATGCAAATCAGTCTGAACCTGTGCCTCATGGGGTCAGTCCAGCCCGAACTGCCAAGCCATGCCTTCCCCGGACCGGAAACAAGCTTCCTAGGACCGGTTTCTGGCATTTCAGCCGTCTTCAGCCAGGCTTGCTTGAATCCAGTGGCAAAGTGAGCAAGGGACTCACGTCTGAGCATACCCTGCCAACTTATGGCGAACAAAGCTGTACAAAAGGGGGTGGTGATGGACGGAGCATCAGAACCAATCAAACACTCACACCCAGTCAACAGATCTGGGTTTGATCCATCAAGGTTCTTTAGCCCACTCTGCCACCCCAGTTCAGACATTGCCATATGCAAATCAGTCTGACCCTGTGCCTCATGGGAACAGTCCAGCCCGAACTGCCAAGCCATGCCTTCCCGGGACCGGAAACAAGCTTCCAAGGACCGGTTTCTGGCATTTCAGCCGTCTTCAGCCAGGCTTGCTTGAATCCAATGGCAAAGTGAGCAAGGAACTCACGTCTGAGCATACCCTGCCAACTTATGGCGAACTAAGCGGTAGAAAAGGGGGTGGTGATGGACGGAGCATCAGAACCAATGAAACACTCACACCCAGTCAACAGATCTGGGTTTGATCCATCACCGTTCTTTAGCCCACTCTGCCACCCCAGTTCAGACATGGCCATATGCAAATCAGTCTGACCCTGTGCCTCATGGGAACACTCCAGCCCGAACTGCCAAGCCATGCCTTCCCTGGAGCGGAAAGAAGCTTCCTAGGACCGGTTTCTGGCATTTCAGCCGTCTTCAGCCAGGCTTGCTTGAATCCAGTGGTAAAGTGAGCAAAGAACTCACGTCTGAGCATACCCTGCCAACTTTGATCCATCACCGTTCTTTAGCCCACTCTGCCACCCCAGTTCAGACATGGCCATATGCAAATCAGTCTGACCCTGTGCCTCATGGGAACAGTCCAGCCCGAACTGCCAAGCCATGCCTTCCCCGGACCGGAACACGCTTCCTAGGACCGGTTTCTGGCATTTCAGCAGTCTTCAGCCAGGCTTGATTGAATCCAGTGGCAAAGTGAGCAAGGGACTCACATCTGAGCATACCCTGCCATCTTATGGGGAACAAAACAGTACAAAAGGGGGTGGTGATGGACGGAGCATCAGCACCAATCAAACACTCGCACCCAGTCAACAGATCTGGGTTTGATCCATCACTGTTCTTTAGCCCACTCTGCCACCCCAGTTCAGACATGGCCATATGCAAATCAGTCTGACACTGTGCCTCATGGGGTCAGTCCAGCCCAAACTGCCAAGCCATGCTTTCCCCGGACTGGAAACAAGCTTCCTAGGACCGGTTTCTGGCATTTCAGCAGTCTTCAGCCAGGCTTGCTTGAATCCAGTGGCAAAGTGAGCAAGGGACTCACGTCTGAGCATACCCTGCCAATTTATGGCGAACAAAGCGGTACAAAAGGGGGTGGTGATGGACGGAGCATCAGAACCAATGAAACACTCACACCCAGTCAACAGATCTGGGTTTGATCCATCACCGTTCTTTAGCCCACTCTGCCACCCCAGTTCAGACATGGCCCTATGCAAATCAGTCTGACCCTGTGCCTCATGGGAACAGTCCAGCCCAAACTGCCAAGCCATGCCTTCCCTGGACCAGAAACACGCTTCCTAGAATCGGTTTCTGGCATTTCAGCCGTCTTCAGCCAGGCTTGCTTGAATCCAGTGGCAAAGTGAGCAAGGGACTCACGTCTGAGCATACCCTGCCAACTTATGGCGAACAAAGTGGTACAAAAGGGGGTGGTGATGGACGGAGCATCAGAACCAATCAAACACTCACAGCCAGTCAACAGATCTGGGTTTGATCCATCACTGTTCTTTAGCCCACTCTGCCACCCCAGTTCAGATATTGCCATATGCAAATCAGTCTGACCCTGTGCCTCATGGGAACAGTCCAGCCCGAACTGCCAAGCCATGCCTTTCCCCGACCGGAAACAAGCTTCCTAGGACCGGTTTCTGGCATTTCAGCCGTCTTCAGCCAGGCTTGCTTGAATCCAATGGCAAAGTGAGCAAGGAACTCACGTCTGAGCATAGCCTGCCAACTTATGGCGAACTAAGCGATAGAAAAGGGGGTGGTGATGGACGGAGCATCAGAACCAATGAAACACTCACACCCAGTCAACAGATCTGGGTTTGATCCATCACCGTTGTTTAGCCCACTCTGCCACCCCAGTTCAGACATGGCCATATGCAAATCAGTCTGACCCTGTGCCTCATGGGAACACTCCAGCCCGAACTGCCAAGCCATGCCTTCCCTGGAGCGGAAAGAAGCTTCCTAGGACCGGTTTCTGGCATTTCAGCCGTCTTCAGCCAGGCTTGCTTGAATCCAGTGGTAAAGTGAGCAAAGAACTCACGTCTGAGCATACCCTGCCAACTTTGATCCATCACCGTTCTTTAGCCCACTCTGCCACCCCAGTTCAGACATGGCCATATGCAAATCAGTCTGACCCTGTGCCTCATGGGAACAGTCCAGCCCGAACTGCCAAGCCATGCCTTCCCCGGACCGGAACAAGCTTCCTAGGACCGGTTTCTGGCATTTCAGCCGTCTTCAGCCAGGCTTGCTTGAATCCAATGGCAAAGTGAGCAAGGAACTCACGTCTGAGCATACCCTGCCAACTTATGGCGAACTAAGCAGTAGAAAAGGGGGTGGTGATGGACGGAGCATCAGAACCAATGAAACACTCACACCCAGTCAACAGATCTGGGTTTGATCCATCACCGTTGTTTAGCCCACTCTGCCACCCCAGTTCAGACATTGCCATATGCAAATCAGTCTGACCCTGTGCCTCATGGGAACAGTCCAGCCCGAACTGCCAAGCCATGCCTTCCCCGGACCGGAAACAAGCTTCCTAGGACCGGATTCTGGCATTTCAGCCGTCTTCAGCCAGGCTTGCTTGAGTCCAGTGGCAAAGTGAGCAAGGGACTCACGTCTGAGCATACCCTGCCAACTTATGGCGAACAAAGCGGTACAAAAGATGGACGGAGCATCAAACCAATCAAACACTCACACCCAGTCAACAGATCTGGGTTTGATCCATCACTGTTCTTTAGCCCACTCTGCCACCCCAGTTCAGACATGGCCATATGCAAATCAGTCTGAACCTGTGCCTCATGGGGTCAGTCCAGCCCGAACTGCCAAGCCATGCCTTCCCCGGACCGGAAACAAGCTTCCTAGGACCGGTTTCTGGCATTTCAGCCGTCTTCAGCCAGGCTTGCTTGAATCCAGTGGCAAAGTGAGCAAGGGACTCACGTCTGAGCATACCCTGCCAACTTATGGCGAACAAAGCTGTACAAAAGGGGGTGGTGATGGACGGAGCATCAGAACCAATCAAACACTCACACCCAGTCAACAGATCTGGGTTTGATCCATCAAGGTTCTTTAGCCCACTCTGCCACCCCAGTTCAGACATTGCCATATGCAAATCAGTCTGACCCTGTGCCTCATGGGAACAGTCCAGCCCGAACTGCCAAGCCATGCCTTCCCGGGACCGGAAACAAGCTTCCTAGGACCGGTTTCTGGCATTTCAGCCGTCTTCAGCCAGGCTTGCTTGAATCCAATGGCAAAGTGAGCAAGGAACTCACGTCTGAGCATACCCTGCCAACTTATGGCGAACTAAGCGGTAGAAAAGGGGGTGGTGATGGACGGAGCATCAGAACCAATGAAACACTCACACCCAGTCAACAGATCTGGGTTTGATCCATCACCGTTCTTTAGCCCACTCTGCCACCCCAGTTCAGACATGGCCATATGCAAATCAGTCTGACCCTGTGCCTCATGGGAACACTCCAGCCCGAACTGCCAAGCCATGCCTTCCCTGGAGCGGAAAGAAGCTTCCTAGGACCGGTTTCTGGCATTTCAGCCGTCTTCAGCCAGGCTTGCTTGAATCCAGTGGTAAAGTGAGCAAAGAACTCACGTCTGAGCATACCCTGCCAACTTTGATCCATCACCGTTCTTTAGCCCACTCTGCCACCCCAGTTCAGACATGGCCATATGCAAATCAGTCTGACCCTGTGCCTCATGGGAACAGTCCAGCCCGAACTGCCAAGCCATGCCTTCCCCGGACCGGAACAAGCTTCCTAGGACCGGTTTCTGGCATTTCAGCAGTCTTCAGCCAGGCTTGATTGAATCCAGTGGCAAAGTGAGCAAGGGACTCACATCTGAGCATACCCTGCCATCTTATGGGGAACAAAACAGTACAAAAGGGGGTGGTGATGGACGGAGCATCAGAACCAATCAAACACTCGCACCCAGTCAACATATCTGGGTTTGATCCATCACTGTTCTTTAGCCCACTCTGCCACCCCAGTTCAGACATGGCCATATGCAAATCAGTCTGACACTGTGCCTCATGGGGTCAGTCCAGCCCAAACTGCCAAGCCATGCCTTCCCCGGACCGGAAACAAGCTTCCTAGGACCGGTTTCTGGCATTTCAGCAGTCTTCAGCCAGGCTTGCTTGAATCCAGTGGCAAAGTGAGCAAGGGACTCACGTCTGAGCATACCCTGCCAATTTATGGCGAACAAAGCGGTACAAAAGGGGGTGGTGATGGACGGAGCATCAGAACCAATGAAACACTCACACCCAGTCAACAGATCTGGGTTTGATCCATCACCGTTCTTTAGCCCACTCTGCCACCCCAGTTCAGACATGGCCATATGCAAATCAGTCTGACCCTGTGCCTCATGGGAACAGTCCAGCCCAAACTGCCAAGCCATGCCTTCCCTGGACCAGAAACACGCTTCCTAGGATCGGTTTCTGGCATTTCAGCCGTCTTCAGCCAGGCTTGCTTGAATCCAGTGGCAAAGTGAGCAAGGGACTCACGTCTGAGCATACCCTGCCAACTTATGGCGAACAAAGTGGTACAAAAGGGGGTGGTGATGGACGGAGCATCAGAACCAATCAAACACTCACAGCCAGTCAACAGATCTGGGTTTGATCCATCACTGTTCTTTAGCCCACTCTGCCACCCCAGTTCAGATATTGCCATATGCAAATCAGTCTGACCCTGTGCCTCATGGGAACAGTCCAGCCCGAACTGCCAAGCCATGCCTTTCCCCGACCGGAAACAAGCTTCCTAGGACCGGTTTCTGGCATTTCAGCCGTCTTCAGCCAGGCTTGCTTGAATCCAATGGCAAAGTGAGCAAGGAACTCACGTCTGAGCATACCCTGCCAACTTATGGCGAACTAAGCGATAGAAAAGGGGGTGGTGATGGACGGAGCATCAGAACCAATGAAACACTCACACCCAGTCAACAGATCTGGGTTTGATCCATCACCGTTCTTTAGCCCACTCTGCCACCCCAGTTCAGACATGGCCATATGCAAATCAGTCTGACCCTGTGCCTCATGGGAACACTCCAGCCCGAACTGCCAAGCCATGCCTTCCCTGGAGCGGAAAGAAGCTTCCTAGGACCGGTTTCTGGCATTTCAGCCATCTTCAGCCAGGCTTGCTTGAATCCAGTGGTAAAGTGAGCAAAGAACTCATGTCTGAGCATACCCTGCCAACTTTGATCCATCACCGTTCTTTAGCCCACTCTGCCACCCAAGTTCAGACATGGCCATATGCAAATCAGTCTGACCCTGTGCCTCATGGGAACAGTCCAGCCCGAACTGCCAAGCCATGCCTTTCCCGGACCGGAACAAGCTTCCTAGGACCGGTTTCTGGCTTTTCAGCAGTCTTCAGCCAGGCTTGATTGAATCCAGTGGCAAAGTGAGCAAGGGACTCACATCTGAGCATACCCTGCCATCTTATGGGGAACAAAACAGTACAAAAGGGGGTGGTGATGGACGGAGCATCAGAACCAATCAAACACTCACACCCAGTCAACAGATCTGGGTTTGATCCATCACTGTTCTTTAGCCCACTATGCCACCCCAGTTCAGACATGGCCATATGCAAATCAGTCTGACCCTGTGCCTCATGGGGTCAGTCCAGCCCGAACTGCCAAGCCATGCCTTCCCCGGACCGGAAACAAGCTTCCTAGGACCGGTTTCTGGCATTTCAGCCGTCTTCAGCCAGGCTTGCTTGAATCCAGTGGCAAAGTGAGCAAGGGACTCACGTCTGAGCATACCCTGCCAACTTATGGCGAACAAAGCGGTACAAAAGGGGGTGGTGATGGACGGAGCATCAGAACCAATCAAACACTCACACCCAGTCAACAGATCTGGGTTTGATCCATCACCGTTCTTTAGCCCACTCTGCCACCCCAGTTCAGACATGGCCATATGCAAATTAGTCTGACCCTGTGCCTCATGGGAACAGTCCAGCCCGAACTGCCAAGCCATGCCTTCCCCGGAATGGAAACAAGCTTCCTAGGACCGGTTTCTGGCATGTCAGCCGTCTTCAGCCAGGCTTGCTTGAATCCAGTGGCAAAGTGAGCAAGGGACTCACGTCTGAGCATACCCTGCCAACTTATGGCGAACAAAGCGGTACAAAAGGTGGTGGTGATGGACGGAGCATCAGAACCAATCAAACACTCACACCCTGTCAACAGATCTGGGTTTGATCCATCACCGTTCTTTAGCCCACTCTGGCACCCCAGTTCAGACATGGCCATATGCAAATCAGTCTGACCCTGTGCCTCATGGGAACAGTCCAGCCCGAACTGCAAAGCCATGCCTTCCCCGGGCCGGAAACAAGCTTCTTAGGACCGGTTTCTGGCATTTCAGCCATCTTCAGCCAGGCTTGCTTGAATCCAGTGGCATAGTGAGCAAGGGACTCACGTCTGAGCATACCCTGCCAACTTATGGGGAACAAAACAGTACAAAAGGGGGTGGTGATGGACGGAGCATCAGAACCAATCAAACACTCACACCCAGTCAACAGATCTGGGTTTGATCCATCACTGTTCTTTAGCCCACTCTGCCACCCCAGTTCAGACATTGCCATATGCAAATCAGTCTGACCCTGTGCCTCATGGGAACAGTCCAGCCCGAACTGCCAAGCCATGCCTTCCCCGGACCGGAAACAAGCTTCCTAGGACCGGTTTCTGGCATTTCAGCAGTCTTCAGCGAGGCTTGCTTGAATCCAATGGCAAAGTGAGCAAGGAACTCACATCTGAGCATACCCTGCCAACTTATGGCGATCTAAGAGGTAGAAAAGGGGGTGGTGATGGACGGAGCATCAGAACCAACGAAACACTCACACCCAGTCAACAGATCTGGGTTTGATCCATCACCGTTCTTTAGCCCACTCTGCCACCCCAGTTCAGACATGGCCATATGCAAATCAGTCTGACCCTGTGCCTCATGGGAACAGTCCAGCCCGAACTGCCAAGCCATGCCTTCCCCGGACCGGAAACAAGCTTCCTAGGACCGGATTCTGGCATTTCAGCCGTCTTCAGCCAGGCTTGCTTGAGTCCAGTGGCAAAGTGAGCAAGGGACTCACGTCTGAGCATACCCTGCCAACTTATGGCGAACAAAGCGGTACAAAAGATGGACGGAGCATCAGAACCAATCAAACACTCACACCCGGTCAACAGATCTGGGTTTGATCCATCACCGTTCTTTAGCCCACTCTGCCACCCCAGTTCAGACATGGCCATATGCAAATCAGTCTGACCCTGTGCCTCATGGGAACAGTCCAGCCCAAACTGCCAAGCCATGACTTCCCTGGAGCGGAAAGAAGCTTCCTAGGACCGGTTTCTGGCATTTCAGCCGTCTTCAGCCAGGCTTGCTTGAATCCAGTGGTAAAGTGAGCAAAGAACTCACGTCTGAGCATACCCTGCCAACTTTGATCCATCACCGTTCTTTAGCCCACTCTGCCACCCCAGTTCAGACATGGCCATATGCAAATCAGTCTGACCCTGTGCCTCATGGGAACAGTCCAGCCCGAACTGCCAAGCCATGCCTTCCCCGGACCGGAACAAGCTTCCTAGGACCGGTTTCTGGCATTTCAGCAGTCTTCAGCCAGGCTTGATTGAATCCAGTGGCAAAGTGAGCAAGGGACTCACATCTGAGCATACCCTGCCATCTTATGGGGAACAAAACAGTACAAAAGGGGGTGGTGATGGACGGAGCATCAGAACCAATCAAACACTCACACCCAGTCAACAGATCTGGGTTTGATCCATCACTGTTCTTTAGCCCACTCTGCCACCCCAGTTCAGACATGGCCATATGCAAATCAGTCTGACCCTGTGCCTCATGGGGTCAGTCCAGCCCGAACTGCCAAGCCATGCCTTCCCCGGACCGGAAACAAGCTTCCTAGGACCGGTTTCTGGCATTTCAGCCGTCTTCAGCCAGGCTTGCTTGAGTCCAGTGGCAAAGTGAGCAAGGGACTCACGTCTGAGCATACCCTGCCAATTTATGGCGAACAAAGCGGTACAAAAGGGGGTGGTGATGGAAGGAGCATCAGAACCAATCAAACACTCACACCCAGTCAACAGATCTGGGTTTGATCCATCACCGTTCTTTAGCCCACTCTGCCACCCCAGTTCAGACATGGCCATATGCAAATCAGTCTGACCCTGTGCCTCATGGGAACAGTCCAGCCCAAACTGCCAAGCCATGCGTTCCCTGGACCAGAAACACGCTTCCTAGGATCGGTTTCTGGCATTTCAGCCGTCTTCAGCCAGGCTTGCTTGAATCCAGTGGCAAAGTGAGCAAGGGACTCACGTCTGAGCATACCCTGCCAACTTATGGCGAACAAAGTGGTACAAAAGGGGGTGGTGATGGACGGAGCATCAGAACCAATCAAACACTCACACCCAGTCAACAGATCTGGGTTTGATCCATCACCGTTCTTTAGCCCACTCTGCCACCCCAGTTCAGACATGGCCATATGCAAATCAGTCTGACCCTGTGCTCATGGGAACACTCCAGCCCGAACTGCCAAGCCATGCCTTCCCTGGAGCGGAGAGAAGCTTCCTAGGACCGGTTTCTGGCATTTCAGCCGTCTTCAGCCAGGCTTGCTTGAATCCAGTGGTAAAGTGAGCAAAGAACTCACGTCTGAGCATACCCTGCCAACTTTGATCCATCACCGTTCTTTAGCCCACTCTGCCACCCCAGTTCAGACATGGCCATATGCAAATCAGTCTGACCCTGTGCCTCATGGGAACAGTCCAGCCCGAACTGCCAAGCCATGCCTTCCCCGGACCGGAACAAGCTTCCTAGGACCGGTTTCTGGCTTATCAGCAGTCTTCAGCCAGGCTTGATTGAATCCAGTGGCAAAGTGAGCAAGGGACTCACATCTGAGCATACCCTGCCATCTTATGGGGAACAAAACAGTACAAAAGGGGGTGGTGATGGACGGAGCATCAGAACCAATCAAACACTCACACCCAGTCAACAGATCTGGGTTTGATCCATCACTGTTCTTTAGCCCACTATGCCACCCCAGTTCAGACATGGCCATATGCAAATCAGTCTGACCCTGTGCCTCATGGGAACAGTCCAGCCCGAACTGCCAAGCCATGCCTTCCCCGGACCGGAAACAAGCTTCCTAGGACCGGATTCTGGCATTTCAGCCGTCTTCAGCCAGGCTTGCTTGAGTCCAGTGGAAAAGTGAGCAAGGGACTCACGTCTGAGCATACCCTGCCAACTTATGGCGAACAAAGCGGTACAAAAGATGGACGGAGCATCAGAACCAATCAAACACTCACACCCAGTCAACAGATCTGGGTTTGATCCATCACTGTTCTTTAGCCCACTCTGCCACCCCAGTTCAGACATTGCCATATGCAAATCAGTCTGACCCTGTGCCTCATGGGAACAGTCCAGCCCGAACTGCCAAACCATGCCTTCCCCGGACCGGAAACAAGCTTCCTAGGACCGGTTTCTGGCATTTCAGCCGTCTTCAGCCAGGCTTGCTTGAATCCAATGGCAAAGTGAGCAAGGAACTCACGTCTGAGCATACCCTGCCAACTTATGGCGAACTAAGCGGTAGAAAAGGGGGTGGTGATGGACGGAGCATCAGAACCAATGAAACACTCACACCCAGTCAACAGATCTGGGTTTGATCCATCACCGTTCTTTAGCCCACTCTGCCACCCCAGTTCAGACATGGCCATATGCAAATCAGTCTGACCCTGTGCCTCATGGGAACACTCCAGCCCGAACTGCAAAGCCATGCCTTCCCTGGAGCGGAAAGAAGCTTCCTAGGACCGGTTTCTGGCATTTCAGCCGTCTTCAGCCAGGCTTGCTTGAATCCAGTGGTAAAGTGAGCAAAGAACTCACGTCTGAGCATACCCTGCCAACTTTGATCCATCACCGTTCTTTAGCCCACTCTGCCACCCCAGTTCAGACATGGCCATATGCAAATCAGTCTGACCCTGTGCCTCATGGGAACTGTCCAGCCCGAACTGCCAAGCCATGCCTTCCCCGGACCGGAACAAGCTTCCTAGGACCGGTTTCTGGCATTTCAGCAGTCTTCAGCCAGGCTTGATTGAATCCAGTGGCAAAGTGAGCAAGGGACTCACATCTGAGCATACCCTGCCATCTTATGGGGAACAAAACAGTACAAAAGGGGGTGGTGATGGACGGAGCATCAGAACCAATCAAACACTCACACCCAGTCAACAGATCTGGGTTTGATCCATCACTGTTCTTTAGCCCACTCTGCCACCCCAGTTCAGACATGGCCATATGCAAATCAGTCTGACCCTGTGCCTCATGGGGTCAGTCCAGCCCGAACTGCCAAGCCATGCCTTCCCCGGACCGGAAACAAGCTTCCTAGGACCGGTTTCTGGCATTTCAGCCGTCTTCAGACAGGCTTGCTTGAATCCAGTGGCAAAGTGAGCAAGGGACTCACGTCTGAGCATACCCTGCCAATTTATAGCGAACAAAGCGGTACAAAAGGGGGTGGTGATGGACGGAGCATCAGAACCAATCAAACACTCACACCCAGTCAACAAATCTGGGTTTGATCCATCACCGTTCTTTAGCCCACTCTGCCACCCCAGTTCAGACATGGCCAAATGCAAATCAGTCTGACCCTGTGCCTCATGGGAACAGTCCAGCCTGAACTGCCAAGCCATGCCTTCCCCGGACCGGAAACAAGCTTCCTAGGAGCGGTTTCTGGCATTTCAGCCGTCTTCAGCCAGGCTTGCTTGAATCCAGTGGCAAAGTGAGCAAGGGACTCACGTCTGAGCATACCCTACCAACTTATGGTGAACAAAGCGGTACAAAAGGGGGTGGTGATGGTCGGAGCATCAGAACCAATCAAACACTCACACCCAGTCAACAGATCTGGGTTTGATCCATCACCGTTCTTTAGCCCACTCTGCCACCCCAGTTCAGACATGGCCATATGCAAATCAGTCTGACCCTGTGCCTCATGGGAACAGTCCAGCCCAAACTGCCAAGCCATGCCTTCCCTGGACCAGAAACACGCTTCCTAGGATCGGTTTCTGGCATTTCAGCCGTCTTCAGCCAGGCTTGCTTGAATCCAGTGGCAAAGTGAGCAAGGGACTCACGTCTGAGCATACCCTGCCAACTTATGGCGAACAAAGTGGTACAAAAGGGGGTGGTGATGGACGGAGCATCAGAACCAATCAAACACTCACACCCAGTCAACAGATCTGGGTTTGATCCATCACTGTTCTTTAGCCCACTCTGCCACCCCAGTTCAGACATTGCCATATGCAAATCAGTCTGACCCTGTGCCTCATGGGAACAGTCCAGCCCGAACTGCCAAGCCATGCCTTCCCCGGACCAGAAACAAGCTTCCTAGGACCGGTTTCTGGCATTTCAGCCGTCTTCAGCCAGGCTTGCTTGAATCCAATGGCAAAGTGAGCAAGGAACTCACGTCTGAGCATACCCTGCCAACTTATGGCGAACTAAGCAGTAGAAAAGGGGGTGGTGATGGACGGAGCATCAGAACCAATGAAACACTCACACCCAGTCAACAGATCTGGGTTTGATCCATCACCGTTCTTTAGCCCACTCTGCCACCCCAGTTCAGACATTGCCATATGCAAATCAGTCTGACCCTGTGCCTCATGGGAACAGTCCAGCCCGAACTGCCAAGCCATGCCTTCCCCGGACCGGAAACAAGCTTCCTAGGACCGGATTCTGGCATTTCAGCGGTCTTCAGCCAGGCTTGCTTGAGTCCAGTGGCAAAGTGAGCAAGGGACTCACGTCTGAGCATACCCTGCCAACTTATGGCGAACAAAGCGGTACAAAAGATGGACGGAGCATCAAACCAATCAAACACTCACACCCAGTCAACAGATCTGGGTTTGATCCATCACTGTTCTTTAGCCCACTCTGCCACCCCAGTTCAGACATGGCCATATGCAAATCAGTCTGACCCTGTGCCTCATGGGGTCAGTCCAGCCCGAACTGCCAAGCCATGCCTTCCCCGGACCGGAAACAAGCTTCCTAGGACCGGTTTCTGGCATTTCAGCCGTCTTCAGCCAGGCTTGCTTGAATCCAGTGGCAAAGTGAGCAAGGGACTCACGTCTGAGCATACCCTGTCAACTTATGGCGAACAAAGCTGTACAAAAGGGGGTGGTGATGGACGGAGCATCAGAACCAATGAAACACTCACACCCAGTCAACAGATCTGGGTTTGATCCATCACCGTTCTTTAGCCCACTCTGCCACCCCAGTTCAGACATGGCCATATGCAAATCAGTCTGACCCTGTGCCTCATGGGAACACTCCAGCCCGAACTGCCAAGCCATGCCTTCCCTGGAGCGGAAAGAAGCTTCCTAGGACCGGTTTCTGGCATTTCAGCCGTCTTCAGCCAGGCTTGCTTGAATCCAGTGGTAAAGTGAGCAAAGAACTCACGTCTGAGCATACCCTGCCAACTTTGATCCATCACCGTTCTTTAGCCCACTCTGCCACCCCAGTTCAGACATGGCCATATGCAAATCAGTCTGACCCTGTGCCTCATGGGAACAGTCCAGCCCGAACTGCCAAGCCATGCCTTCCCCGGACCGGAAACAAGTTTCCTAGGACCGGTTTCTGGCATTTCAGCCGTCTTCAGCCAGGCTTGCTTGAATCCAGTGGCAAAGTGAGCAAGGGACTCACGTCTGAGCATACCCTGCCAACTTATGGGGAACAAAACAGTACAAAAGGGGGTGGTGATGGACGGAGCATCAGAACCAATCAAACACTCACACCCAGTCAACAGATCTGGGTTTGATCCATCACTGTTCTTTAGCCCACTATGCCACCCCAGTTCAGACATGGCCATATGCAAATCAGTCTGACCCTGTGCCTCATGGGGTCAGTCCAGCCCGAACTGCCAAGCCATGCCTTCCCCGGACCGGAAACAAGCTTCCTAGGACCGGTTTCTGGCATTTCAGCCGTCTTCAGCCAGGCTTGCTTGAATCCAGTGGCAAAGTGAGCAAGGGACTCACGTCTGAGCATACCCTGCCAACTTATGGCGAACAAAGTGGTACAAAAGGGGGTGGTGATGGACGGAGCATCAGAACCAATCAAACACTCACACCCAGTCAACAGATCTGGGTTTGATCCATCACTGTTCTTTAGCCCACTCTGCCACCCCAGTTCAGACATGGCCATATGCAAATCAGTCTGACCCTGTGCCTCATGGGAACAGTCCAGCCCGAACTGCCAAGCCATGCCTTCCCCGGACCAGAAACAAGCTTCCTAGGACCGGATTCTGGCATTTCAGCCGTCTTCAGCCAGGCTTGCTTGAGTCCAGTGGAAAAGTGAGCAAGGGACTCACGTCTGGGCATACCCTGCCAACTTATGGCGAACAAAGCGGTACAAAAGATGGACGGAGCATCAGAACCAATCAAACACTCACACCCAGTCAACAGATCTGGGTTTGATCCATCACTGTTCTTTAGCCCACTCTGCCACCCCAGTTCAGACATTGCCATATGCAAATCAGTCTGACCCTGTGCCTCATGGGAACAGTCCAGCCCGAACTGCCAAACCATGCCTTCCCCGGACCGGAAACAAGCTTCCTAGGACCGGTTTCTGGCATTTCAGCCGTCTTCAGCCAGGCTTGCTTGAATCCAATGGCAAAGTGAGCAAGGAACTCACGTCTGAGCATACCCTGCCAACTTATGGCGAACTGAGCGGTAGAAAAGGGGGTGGTGATGGACGGAGCATCAGAACCAATGAAACACTCACACCCAGTCAACAGATCTGGGTTTGATCCATCACCGTTCTTTAGCCCACTCTGCCACCCCAGTTCAGACATGGCCATATGCAAATCAGTCTGACCCTGTGCCTCATGGGAACACTCCAGCCCGAACTGCAAAGCCATGCCTTCCCTGGAGCGGAAAGAAGCTTCCTAGGACCGGTTTCTGGCATTTCAGCCGTCTTCAGCCAGGCTTGCTTGAATCCAGTGGTAAAGTGAGCAAAGAACTCACGTCTGAGCATACCCTGCCAACTTTGATCCATCACCGTTCTTTAGCCCACTCTGCCACCCCAGTTCAGACATGGCCATATGCAAATCAGTCTGACCCTGTGCCTCATGGGAACTGTCCAGCCCGAACTGCCAAGCCATGCCTTCCCCGGACCGGAACAAGCTTCCTAGGACCGGTTTCTGGCATTTCAGCAGTCTTCAGCCAGGCTTGATTGAATCCAGTGGCAAAGTGAGCAAGGGACTCACATCTGAGCATACCCTGCCATCTTATGGGGAACAAAACAGTACAAAAGGGGGTGGTGATGGACGGAGCATCAGAACCAATCAAACACTCACACCCAGTCAACAGATCTGGGTTTGATCCATCACTGTTCTTTAGCCCACTCTGCCACCCCAGTTCAGACATGGCCATATGCAAATCAGTCTGACCCTGTGCCTCATGGGGTCAGTCCAGCCCGAACTGCCAAGCCATGCCTTCCCCGGACCGGAAACAAGCTTCCTAGGACCGGTTTCTGGCATTTCAGCCGTCTTCAGCCAGGCTTGCTTGAATCCAGTGGCAAAGTGAGCAAGGGACTCACGTCTGAGCATACCCTGCCAATTTATAGCGAACAAAGCGGTACAAAAGGGGGTGGTGATGGACGGAGCATCAGAACCAATCAAACACTCACACCCAGTCAACAAATCTGGGTTTGATCCATCACCGTTCTTTAACCCACTCTGCCACCCCAGTTCAGACATGGCCAAATGCAAATCAGTCTGACCCTGTGCCTCATGGGAACAGTCCAGCCTGAACTGCCAAGCCATGCCTTCCCCGGACCGGAAACAAGCTTCCTAGGACCGGTTTCTGGCATTTCAGCCGTCTTCAGCCAGGCTTGCTTGAATCCAGTGGCAAAGTGAGCAAGGGACTCACGTCTGAGCATACCCTACCAACTTATGGTGAACAAAGCGGTACAAAAGGGGGTGGTGATGGTCGGAGCATCAGAACCAATCAAACACTCACACCCAGTCAACAGATCTGGGTTTGATCCATCACCGTTCTTTAGCCCACTCTGCCACCCCAGTTCAGACATGGCCATATGCAAATCAGTCTGACCCTGTGCCTCATGGGAACAGTCCAGCCCAAACTGCCAAGCCATGCCTTCCCTGGACCAGAAACACGCTTCCTAGGATCGGTTTCTGGCATTTCAGCCGTCTTCAGCCAGGCTTGCTTGAATCCAGTGGCAAAGTGAGCAAGGGACTCACGTCTGAGCATACCCTGCCAACTTATGGCGAACAAAGTGGTACAAAAGGGGGTGGTGATGGACGGAGCATCAGAACCAATCAAACACTCACACCCAGTCAACAGATCTGGGTTTGATCCATCACTGTTCTTTAGCCCACTCTGCCACCCCAGTTCAGACATTGCCATATGCAAATCAGTCTGACCCTGTGCCTCATGGGAACAGTCCAGCCCGAACTGCCAAGCCATGCCTTCCCCGGACCAGAAACAAGCTTCCTAGGACCGGTTTCTGGCATTTCAGCCGTCTTCAGCCAGGCTTGCTTGAATCCAATGGCAAAGTGAGCAAGGAACTCACGTCTGAGCATACCCTGCCAACTTATGGCGAACTAAGCAGTAGAAAAGGGGGTGGTGATGGACGGAGCATCAGAACCAATGAAACACTCACACCCAGTCAACAGATCTGGGTTTGATCCATCACCGTTCTTTAGCCCACTCTGCCACCCCAGTTCAGACATTGCCATATGCAAATCAGTCTGACCCTGTGCCTCATGGGAACAGTCCAGCCCGAACTGCCAAGCCATGCCTTCCCCGGACCGGAAACAAGCTTCCTAGGACCGGATTCTGGCATTTCAGCCGTCTTCAGCCAGGCTTGCTTGAGTCCAGTGGCAAAGTGAGCAAGGGACTCACGTCTGAGCATACCCTGCCAACTTATGGCGAACAAAGCGGTACAAAAGATGGACGGAGCATCAAACCAATCAAACACTCACACCCAGTCAACAGATCTGGGTTTGATCCATCACTGTTCTTTAGCCCACTCTGCCACCCCAGTTCAGACATGGCCATATGCAAATCAGTCTGACCCTGTGCCTCATGGGGTCAGTCCAGCCCGAACTGCCAAGCCATGCCTTCCCCGGACCGGAAACAAGCTTCCTAGGACCGGTTTCTGGCATTTCAGCCGTCTTCAGCCAGGCTTGCTTGAATTCAGTGGCAAAGTGAGCAAGGGACTCACGTCTGAGCATACCCTGTCAACTTATGGCGAACAAAGCTGTACAAAAGGGGGTGGTGATGGACGGAGCATCAGAACCAATGAAACACTCACACCCAGTCAACAGATCTGGGTTTGATCCATCACCGTTCTTTAGCCCACTCTGCCACCCCAGTTCAGACATGGCCATATGCAAATCAGTCTGACCCTGTGCCTCATGGGAACACTCCAGCCCGAACTGCCAAGCCATGCCTTCCCTGGAGCGGAAAGAAGCTTCCTAGGACCGGTTTCTGGCATTTCAGCCGTCTTCAGCCAGGCTTGCTTGAATCCAGTGGTAAAGTGAGCAAAGAACTCACGTCTGAGCATACCCTGCCAACTTTGATCCATCACCGTTCTTTAGCCCACTCTGCCACCCCAGTTCAGACATGGCCATATGCAAATCAGTCTGACCCTGTGCCTCATGGGAACAGTCCAGCCCGAACTGCCAAGCCATGCCTTCCCCGGACCGGAACAAGCTTCCTAGGACCGGTTTCTGGCATTTCAGCAGTCTTCAGCCAGGCTTGATTGAATCCAGTGGCAAAGTGAGCAAGGGACTCACATCTGAGCATACCCTGCCATCTTATGGGGAACAAAACAGTACAAAAGGGGGTGGTGATGGACGGAGCATCAGAACCAATCAAACACTCGCACCCAGTCAACAGATCTGGGTTTGATCCATCACTGTTCTTTAGCCCACTCTGCCACCCCAGTTCAGACATGGCCATATGCAAATCAGTCTGACCCTGTGCCTCATGGGGTCAGTCCAGCCCAAACTGCCAAGCCATGCCTTCCCCGGACCGGAAACAAGCTTCCTAGGACCGGTTTCTGGCATTTCAGCCGTCTTCAGCCAGGCTTGCTTGAATCCAGTGGCAAAGTGAGCAAGGGACTCACGTCTGAGCATACCCTGCCAACTTATGGCGAACAAAGTGGTACAAAAGGGGGTGGTGATGGACGGAGCATCAGAACCAATCAAACACTCACACCCAGTCAACAGATCTGGGTTTGATCCATCACTGTTCTTTAGCCCACTCTGCCACCCCAGTTCAGATATTGCCATATGCAAATCAGTCTGACCCTGTGCCTCATGGGAACAGTCCAGCCCGAACTGCCAAGCCATGCCTTCCCCCGACCGGAAACAAGCTTCCTAGGACCGGTTTCTGGCATTTCAGCCGTCTTCAGCCAGGCTTGCTTGAATCCAGTGGCAAAGAGAGCAAGGGACTCACGTCTAAGCATACCCTGCCAACTTATGGCGAACAAAGCGGTACAAAAGGGGGTGGTGATGGACGGAGCATCAGAACCAATCAAACACTCACACCCAGTCAACAGATCTGGGTTTGATCCATCACCGTTCTTTAGCCCACTCTGCCACCTCAGCTCAGACATGGCCATATGCAAATCAGTCTGACCCTGTGCCTCATGGGAACAGTCCAGCCCAAATTGCCAAGCCATGCCTTCCCCGGACCAGAAACAAGCTTCCTAGGACCCCTTTCTGGCATTTCAGCTGTCTTCAGCCAGGCTTGCTTGAATCCAGGGGTAAAGTGAGCAAGGGACTCACGTCTGAGAATACCATGCCAACTTATGGCGAACAAAGTGGTACAAAAGGGGGTGGTGATGGACGGTGCATCAGAACCAATCAAACACTCACACCCAGTCAACAGATCTGGGTTTGATCCATCACTGTTCTTTAGCCCACTCTGCCACCCCAGTTCAGACATGGCCATATGCAAATCAGTCTGACCCTGAGCCTCATGGGAACAGTCCAGCCCGAACTGCCAAGCCATGCCATCCCCGGACCGGAAACAAGCTTCCTAGGACCGGTTTCCGGCATTTCAGCCGTCTTCAGCCAGGCTTGCTTGAATCCAGTGGCATAGTGAGCAAGGGACTCACGTCTGAGCATACCCTGCCAACTTATGGGGAACAAAACAGTACAAAAGGGGGTGGTGATGGACGGAGCATCAGAACCAATCAAACACTCACACCCAGTCAACAGATTTGGGTTTGATCCATCACTGTTCTTTAGCCCACTCTGCCACCCCAGTTCAGACATGGCCATATGCAAATCAGTCTGACCCTGTGCCTCATGGGAACAGTCCAGCCCAAACTGCCAAGCCATGCCTTCCCTGGACCAGAAACACGCTTCCTAGGATCGGTTTCTGGCATTTCAGCCGTCTTCAGCCAGGCTTGCTTGAATCCAGTGGCAAAGTGAGCAAGGGACTCACGTCTGAGCATACCCTGCCAACTTATGGCGAACAAAGTGGTACAAAAGGGGGTGGTGATGGACGGAGCATCAGAACCAATCAAACACTCACACCCAGTCAACAGATCTGGGTTTGATCCATCACTGTTCTTTAGCCCACTCTGCCACCCCAGTTCAGACATTGCCATATGCAAATCAGTCTGACCCTGTGCCTCATGGGAACAGTCCAGCCCGAACTGCCAAGCCATGCCTTCCCCGGACCAGAAACAAGCTTCCTAGGACCGGTTTCTGGCATTTCAGCCGTCTTCAGCCAGGCTTGCTTGAATCCAATGGCAAAGTGAGCAAGGAACTCACGTCTGAGCATACCCTGCCAACTTATGGCGAACTAAGCAGTAGAAAAGGGGGTGGTGATGGACGGAGCATCAGAACCAATGAAACACTCACACCCAGTCAACAGATCTGGGTTTGATCCATCACCGTTCTTTAGCCCACTCTGCCACCCCAGTTCAGACATTGCCATATGCAAATCAGTCTGACCCTGTGCCTCATGGGAACAGTCCAGCCCGAACTGCCAAGCCATGCCTTCCCCGGACCGGAAACAAGCTTCCTAGGACCGGATTCTGGCATTTCAGCCGTCTTCAGCCAGGCTTGCTTGAGTCCAGTGGCAAAGTGAGCAAGGGACTCACGTCTGAGCATACCCTGCCAACTTATGGCGAACAAAGCGGTACAAAAGATGGACGGAGCATCAAACCAATCAAACACTCACACCCAGTCAACAGATCTGGGTTTGATCCATCACTGTTCTTTAGCCCACTCTGCCACCCCAGTTCAGACATGGCCATATGCAAATCAGTCTGACCCTGTGCCTCATGGGGTCAGTCCAGGCCTAACTGCCAAGCCATGCCTTCCCCGGACCGGAAACAAGCTTCCTAGGACCGGTTTCTGGCATTTCAGCCGTCTTCAGCCAGGCTTGCTTGAATTCAGTGGCAAAGTGAGCAAGGGACTCACGTCTGAGCATACCCTGTCAACTTATGGCGAACAAAGCTGTACAAAAGGGGGTGGTGATGGACGGAGCATCAGAACCAATGAAACACTCACACCCAGTCAACAGATCTGGGTTTGATCCATCACCGTTCTTTAGCCCACTCTGCCACCCCAGTTCAGACATGGCCATATGCAAATCAGTCTGACCCTGTGCCTCATGGGAACACTCCAGCCCGAACTGCCAAGCCATGCCTTCCCTGGAGCGGAAAGAAGCTTCCTAGGACCGGTTTCTGGCATTTCAGCCGTCTTCAGCCAGGCTTGCTTGAATCCAGTGGTAAAGTGAGCAAAGAACTCACGTCTGAGCATACCCTGCCAACTTTGATCCATCACCGTTCTTTAGCCCACTCTGCCACCCCAGTTCAGACATGGCCATATGCAAATCAGTCTGACCCTGTGCCTCATGGGAACAGTCCAGCCCGAACTGCCAAGCCATGCCTTCCCCGGACCGGAACAAGCTTCCTAGGACCGGTTTCTGGCATTTCAGCAGTCTTCAGCCAGGCTTGATTGAATCCAGTGGCAAAGTGAGCAAGGGACTCACATCTGAGCATACCCTGCCATCTTATGGGGAACAAAACAGTACAAAAGGGGGTGGTGATGGACGGAGCATCAGAACCAATCAAACACTCGCACCCAGTCAACAGATCTGGGTTTGATCCATCACTGTTCTTTAGCCCACTCTGCCACCCCAGTTCAGACATGGCCATATGCAAATCAGTCTGACCCTGTGCCTCATGGGGTCAGTCCAGCCCAAACTGCCAAGCCATGCCTTCCCCGGACCGGAAACAAGCTTCCTAGGACCGGTTTCTGGCATTTCAGCCGTCTTCAGCCAGGCTTGCTTGAATCCAGTGGCAAAGTGAGCAAGGGACTCACGTCTGAGCATACCCTGCCAACTTATGGCGAACAAAGTGGTACAAAAGGGGGTGGTGATGGACGGAGCATCAGAACCAATCAAACACTCACACCCAGTCAACAGATCTGGGTTTGATCCATCACTGTTCTTTAGCCCACTCTGCCACCCCAGTTCAGATATTGCCATATGCAAATCAGTCTGACCCTGTGCCTCATGGGAACAGTCCAGCCCGAACTGCCAAGCCATGCCTTCCCCCGACCGGAAACAAGCTTCCTAGGACCGGTTTCTGGCATTTCAGCCGTCTTCAGCCAGGCTTGCTTGAATCCAGTGGCAAAGAGAGCAAGGGACTCACGTCTAAGCATACCCTGCCAACTTATGGCGAACAAAGCGGTACAAAAGGGGGTGGTGATGGACGGAGCATCAGAACCAATCAAACACTCACACCCAGTCAACAGATCTGGGTTTGATCCATCACCGTTCTTTAGCCCACTCTGCCACCTCAGCTCAGACATGGCCATATGCAAATCAGTCTGACCCTGTGCCTCATGGGAACAGTCCAGCCCAAATTGCCAAGCCATGCCTTCCCCGGACCAGAAACAAGCTTCCTAGGACCCCTTTCTGGCATTTCAGCTGTCTTCAGCCAGGCTTGCTTGAATCCAGGGGTAAAGTGAGCAAGGGACTCACGTCTGAGAATACCATGCCAACTTATGGCGAACAAAGTGGTACAAAAGGGGGTGGTGATGGACGGTGCATCAGAACCAATCAAACACTCACACCCAGTCAACAGATCTGGGTTTGATCCATCACTGTTCTTTAGCCCACTCTGCCACCCCAGTTCAGACATGGCCATATGCAAATCAGTCTGACCCTGAGCCTCATGGGAACAGTCCAGCCCGAACTGCCAAGCCATGCCATCCCCGGACCGGAAACAAGCTTCCTAGGACCGGTTTCCGGCATTTCAGCCGTCTTCAGCCAGGCTTGCTTGAATCCAGTGGCATAGTGAGCAAGGGACTCACGTCTGAGCATACCCTGCCAACTTATGGGGAACAAAACAGTACAAAAGGGGGTGGTGATGGACGGAGCATCAGAACCAATCAAACACTCACACCCAGTCAACAGATTTGGGTTTGATCCATCACTGTTCTTTAGCCCACTCTGCCACCCCAGTTCAGACATGGCCATATGCAAATCAGTCTGACCCTGTGCCTCATGGGAACAGTCCAGCCCGAACTGCCAAGCCATGTCTTCCCCGGACCGGAAACAAGCTTCCTAGGACCGTTTTCTGGCATTTCAGCCGTCTTCAGCCAGGCTTGCTTGAATCCAGTGGCAAAGTGAGCAAGGGACTCACATCTGAGCATACCCTGCCAACTTATGGGGAACAAAACAGTGCAAAAGGGGGTGGTGATGGACGGAGCATCAGAACCAATCAAACACTCACACCCAGTTAACAGATCTGGGTTTGATCCATCACTGTTCTTTAGCCCACTCTGCCACCCCAGTTCAGACATGGCCATATGAAAATCAGTCTGACCCTGTGCCTCATGGGGTCAGTCCAGCACGAACTGCCAAGCCATGCCTTCCCCGGACCGGAAACAAGCTTCCTAGGACCGGTTTCTGGCATTTCAGCCGTCTTCAGCCAGGCTTGCTTGAATCCAGTGGCAAAGTGAGCAAGGGACTCACGTCTGAGCATACCCTGCCAACTTATGGCGAACAAAGCTGTACAAAACGGGGTGGTGATGGACGGAGCATCAGAACCAATCAAACACTCACACCCAGTCAACAGATCTGGGTTTGATCCATCACTGTTCTTTAGCCCACTCTGCCACCCCAGTTCAGACATTGCCATATGCAAATCAGTCTGACCCTGTGCCTCATGGGAACAGTCCAGCCCGAACTGCCAAGCCATGCCTTCCCCGGACCGGAAACAAGCTTCCTAGGACCGGTTTCTGGCATTTCAGCCGTCTTCAGCCAGGCTTGCTTTAATCCAATGGCAAAGTGAGCAAGGAACTCACGTCTGAGCATACCCTGCCAACTTATGGCGAACTAAGCGGTAGAAAAGGGGGTGGTGATGGACGGAGCATCAGAACCAATGAATCACTCACACCCAGTCAACAGATCAGGGTTTGATCCATCACCGTTCTTTAGCCCACTCTGCCACCCCAGTTCAGACATGGCCATATGCAACTCAGTCTGACCCTGTGCCTCATGGGAACACTCCAGCCCGAACTGCCAAGCCATGCCTTCCCTGGAGCGGAAAGAAGCTTCCTAGGACCGGTTTCTGGCATTTCAGCCGTCTTCAGCCAGGCTTGCTTGAATCCAGTGGTAAAGTGAGCAAAGAACTCACGTCTGAGCATACCCTGCCAACTTTGATCCATCACCGTTCTTTAGCCCACTCTGCCACCCCAGTTCAGACATGGCCATATGCAAATCAGTCTGACCCTGTGCCTCATGGGAACAGTCCAGCCCGAACTGCCAAGCCATGCTTTTCCCGGACCGGAACAAGGTTCCTAGGACCGGTTTCTGGCATTTCAGCAGTCTTCAGCCAGGCTTGATTGAATCCAGTGGCAAAGTGAGCAAGGGACTCACATCTGAGCATACCCTGCCATCTTATGGGGAACAAAACAGTACAAAAGGGGGTGGTGATGGACGGAGCATCAGAACCAATCAAACACTCGCACCCAGTCAACAGATCTGTGTTTGATCCATCACTGTTCTTTAGCCCACTCTGCCACCCCAGTTCAGACATGGCCATATGCAAATCAGTCTGACCCTGTGTCTCATGGGGTCAGTCCAGCCCGAACTGCCAAGCCATGCCTTCCCCGGACCGGAAACAAGCTTCCTAGGACCGGTTTCTGGCATTTCAGCAGTCTTCAGCCAGGCTTGCTTGAATCCAGTGGCAAAGTGAGCAAGGGACTCACGTCTGAGCATACCCTGCCAATTTATGGCGAACATTGCGGTACAAAAGGGGGTGGTGATGGACGGAGCATCAGAACCAATCAAACACTCACACCCAGTCAACAGATCTGGGTTTGATCCATCACCGTTCCTTAGCCCACTCTGCCACCCCAGTTCAGACATGGCCAAATGCAAATCCGTCTGACCCTGTGCCTCATGGGAACAGTCCAGCCTGAACTGCCAAGCCATGCCTTCCCTGGACCAGAAACACGCTTCCTAGGATCGGTTTCTGGCATTGCAGCCGTCTTCAGCCAGGCTTGCTTGAATCCAGTGGCAAAGTGAGCAAGGGACTCACGTCTGAGCATACCCTACCAACTTATGGCGAACAAAGCGGTACAAAAGGGGGTGGTGATGGACTGAGCATCAGAACCAATCAAACACTCACACCCAGTCAACAGATCTGGGTTTGATCCATCACTGTTCTTTAGCCCACTCTGCCACCCCAGTTCAGACATTGCCATATGCAAATCAGTCTGACCCTGTGCCTCATGGGAACAGTCCAGCCCGAACTGCCAAGCCATGCCTTCCCCGGACCAGAAACAAGCTTCCTAGGACCGGTTTCTGGCATTTCAGCCGTCTTCAGCCAGGCTTGCTTGAATCCAATGGCAAAGTGAGCAAGGAACTCACGTCTGAGCATACCCTGCCAACTTATGGCGAACTAAGCAGTAGAAAAGGGGGTGGTGATGGACGGAGCATCAGAACCAATGAAACACTCACACCCAGTCAACAGATCTGGGTTTGATCCATCACCGTTCTTTAGCCCACTCTGCCACCCCAGTTCAGACATGGCCATATGCAAATCAGTCTGACCCTGTGCCTCATGGGAACAGTCCAGCCCGAACTGCCAAGCCATGCTTTCCCCGGACCGGAACAAGCTTCCTAGGACCGGTTTCTGGCATTTCAGCAGTCTTCAGCCAGGCTTGCTTGAATCCAGTGGTAAAGTGAGCAAAGAACTCACGTCTGAGCATACCCTGCCAACTTTGATCCATCACCGTTCTTTAGCCCACTCTGCCACCCCAGTTCAGACATGGCCATATGCAAATCAGTCTGACCCTGTGCCTCATGGGAACAGTCCAGCCCGAACTGGCAAGCCATGCTTTCCCCGGACCGGAACAAGCTTCCTAGGACCGGTTTCTGGCATTTCATCAGTCTTCAGCCAGGCTTGATTGAATCCAGTGGCAAAGTGAGCAAGGGACTCACATCTGAGCATACCCTGCCATCTTATGGGGAACAAAACAGTACAAAAGGGGGTGGTGATGGACGGAGCATCAGAACCAATCAAACACTCGCACCCAGTCAACAGATCTGGGTTTGATCCATCACTGTTCTTTAGCCCACTCTGCCACCCCAATTCAGACATGGCCATATGCAAATCAGTCTGACCCTGTGTCTCATGGGGTCAGTCCAGCCCGAACTGCCAAGCCATGCCTTCCCCGGACCGGAAACAAGCTTCCTAGGACCGGTTTCTGGCATTTCAGCAGTCTTCAGCCAAGCTTGCTTGAATCCAGTGGCAAAGTGAGCAAGGGACTCACGTCTGAGCATACCCTGCCAATTTATGGCGAACAAAGCGGTACAAAAGAGGGTGGTGATGGACGGAGCATCAGAACCAATCAAACACTCACACCCAGTCAACAGATCTGGGTTTGATCCATCACCGTTCCTTAGCCCACTCTGCCTCCCCAGTTCAGACATGGCCAAATGCAAATCCGTCTGATCCTGTGCCTCATGGGAACAGTCCAGCCTGAACTGCCAAGCCATGCCTTCCACGGCCGGAAACAAGATTCCTAGGACCGGTTTCTGGCATTTCAGCCGTCTTCAGCCAGGCTTGCTTGAATCCAGTGGCAAAGTGAGCAAGGGACTCACGTCTGAGCATACCCTACCAACTTATGGCGAACAAAGCGGTACAAAAGGGGGTGGTAATGGTCGGAGCATCAGAACCAATCAAACACTCACACCCAGTCAACAGATCTGGGTTTGATCCATCACCGTTCTTTAGCCCACTCTGCCACCCCAGTTCAGACATGGCCATATGCAAATCAGTCTGACCCTGTGCCTCATGGGAACAGTCCAGCCCAAACTGCCAAGCCATGCCTTCCCTGGACCAGAAACACGCTTCCTAGGATCGGTTTCTGGCATTTCAGCCGTCTTCAGCCAGGCTGCTTGAATCCAGTGGCAAAGTGAGCAAGGAACTCACGTCTGAGCATACCCTGCCAACTTATGGCGAACTAAGCGATAGAAAAGGGGGTGGTGATGGACGGAGCATCAGAACCAATGAAACACTCACACCCAGTCAACAGATCTGGGTTTGATCCATCACCGTTCTTTAGCCCACTCTGCCACCCCAGTTCAGACATGGCCATATGCAAATCAGTCTGACCCTGTGCCTCATGGGAACACTCCAGCCCGAACTGCCAAGCCATGCCTTCCCTGGAGCGGAAAGAAGCTTCCTAGGACCGGTTTCTGGCATTTCAGCCGTTTTCAGCCAGGCTTGCTTGAATCCAGTGGTAAAGTGAGCAAAGAACTCACGTATGAGCATACCCTGCGAACTTATGGCGAACAAAGCGGTACAAAAGGGGGTGGTGATGGACGGAGCATCAGAACCAATCAAACACTCACACCCAGTCAACAGATCTGGGTTTGATCCATCAAGGTTCTTTAGCCCACTCTGCCACCCCAGTTCAGACATTGCCATATGCAAATCAGTCTGACCCTGTGCCTCATGGGAACAGTCCAGCCCGAACTGCCAAGCCATGCCTTCCCGGGACCGGAAACAAGCTTCCTAGGACCGGTTTCTGGCATTTCAGCCGTCTTCAGCCAGGCTTGCTTGAATCCAATGGCAAAGTGAGCAAGGAACTCACGTCTGAGCATACCCTGCCAACTTATGGCGAACTAAGCGGTAGAAAAGGGGGTGGTGATGGACGGAGCATCAGAACCAATGAAACACTCACACCCAGTCAACAGATCTGGGTTTGATCCATCACCGTTCTTTAGCCCACTCTGCCACCCCAGTTCAGACATGGCCATATGCAAATCAGTCTGACCCTGTGCCTCATGGGAACACTCCAGCCCGAACTGCCAAGCCATGCCTTCCCTGGAGCGGAAAGAAGCTTCCTAGGACCGGTTTCTGGCATTTCAGCCGTCTTCAGCCAGGCTTGCTTGAATCCAGTGGTAAAGTGAGCAAAGAACTCACGTCTGAGCATACCCTGCCAACTTTGATCCATCACCGTTCTTTAGCCCACTCTGCCACCCCAGTTCAGACATGTCCATATGCAAATCAGTCTGACCCTGTGCCTCATGGGAACAGTCCAGCCCGAACTGCCAAGCCATGCCTTCCCCGGACCGGAACAAGCTTCCTAGGACCGGTTTCTGGCATTTCAGCAGTCTTCAGCCAGGCTTGATTGAATCCAGTGGCAAAGTGAGCAAGGGACTCACATCTGAGCATACCCTGCCATCTTATGGGGAACAAAACAGTACAAAAGGGGGTGGTGATGGACGGAGCATCAGAACCAATCAAACACTCGCACCCAGTCAACAGATCTGGGTTTGATCCATCACTGTTCTTTAGCCCACTCTGCCACCCCAGTTCAGACATGGCCATATGCAAATCAGTCTGACACTGTGCCTCATGGGGTCAGTCCAGCCCAAACTGCCAAGCCATGCCTTCCCCGGACCGGAAACAAGCTTCCTAGGACCGGTTTCTGGCATTTCAGCCGTCTTCAGCCAGGCTTGCTTGAATCCAGTGGCAAAGTGAGCAAGGGACTCACGTCTGAGCATACCCTGCCAATTTATGGCGAACAAAGCGGTACAAAAGGGGGTGGTGATGGACGGAGCATCAGAACCAATGAAACACTCACACCCAGTCAACAGATCTGGGTTTGATCCATCACCGTTCTTTAGCCCACTCTGCCACCCCAGTTCAGACATGGCCATATGCAAATCAGTCTGACCCTGTGCCTCATGGGAACAGTCCAGCCCAAACTGCCAAGCCATGCCTTCCCTGGACCAGAAACACGCTTCCTAGGATCGGTTTCTGGCATTTCAGCCATCTTCAGCCAGGCTTGCTTGAATCCAGTGGCAAAGTGAGCAAGGGACTCACGTCTGAGCATACCCTGCCAACTTATGGCGAACAAAGTGGTACAAAAGGGGGTGGTGATGGACGGAGCATCAGAACCAATCAAACACTCACACCCAGTCAACAGATCTGGGTTTGATCCATCATTGTTCTTTAGCCCACTCTGCCACCCCAGTTCAGATATTGCCATATGCAAATCAGTCTGACCCTGTGCCTCATGGGAACAGTCCAGCCCGAACTGCCAAGCCATGCCTTCCCCCGACCGGAAACAAGCTTCCTAGGACCGGTTTCTGGCATTTCAGCCGTCTTCAGCCAGGCTTGCTTGAATCCAATGGCAAAGTGAGCAAGGAACTCACGTCTGAGCATACCCTGCCAACTTATGGCGAACTAAGCGATAGAAAAGGGGGTGGTGATGGACGGAGCATCAGAACCAATGAAACACTCACACCCAGTCAACAGATCTGGGTTTGATCCATCACCGTTCTTTAGCCCACTCTGCCACCCCAGTTCAGACATGGCCATATGCAAATCAGTCTGACCCTGTGCCTCATGGGAACACTCCAGCCCGAACTGCCAAGCCATGCCTTCCCTGGAGCGGAAAGAAGCTTCCTAGGACCGGTTTCTGGCATTTCAGCCGTCTTCAGCCAGGCTTGCTTGAATCCAGTGGTAAAGTGAGCAAAGAACTCACGTATGAGCATACCCTGCCAACTTATGGCGAACAAAGCGGTACAAAAGGGGGTGGTGATGGACGGAGCATCAGAACCAATCAAACACTCACACCCAGTCAACAGATCTGGGTTTGATCCATCACGGTTCTTTAGCCCACTCTGCCACCCCAGTTCAGACATGGCCATATGCAAATCAGTCTGACCCTGTGCCTCATGGGAACAGTCCAGCCCGAACTGCCAAGCCATGCCTTCCCCGGACCGGAACAAGCTTCCTAGAACCGGTTTCTGGCATTTCAGCCGTCTTCAGCCAGGCTTGCTTGAATCCAGTGACAAAGAGAGCAAGGGACTCACGTCTGAGCATACCCTGCCAACTTATGGCGAACAAAGCGGTACAAAAGGGGGTGGTGATGGACGGAGCATCAGAACCAATCAAACACTCACACCCAGTCAACAGATCTGGGTTTGATCCATCACCGTTCTTTTGCCCACTCTGCCACCCCGGTTCAGACATGGCCATATGCAAATCAGTCTGACCCTGTGCCTCCTGGGAACAGTCCAGCCCGAACTGCCAAGCCATGCCTTCCCTGGACCGGAAATAAGCTTCCTAGGACCAGTTTCTGGCATTTCAGCCGTCTTGAGCCAGGCTTTCTTGAATCCAGTGGCAAAGTGAGCAAGGGACTTACGTCTGAGCATACCCTGCCAACTTATGGCGAACAAAGCGGTACAAAAGGGGGTGGTGATGGACGGAGCATCAGAACCAATCAAACACTCACACCCAGTCAACAGATCTGGGTTTGATCCATCACCGTTCTTTAGCCCACTCTGCCACCCCAGTTCAGACATGGCCATATGCAAATTAGTCTGACCCTGTGCCTCATGGGAACAGTCCAGCCCGAACTGCCAAGCCATGCCTTCCCCGGAATGGAAACAAGCTTCCTAGGACCGGTTTCTGGCATGTCAGCCGTCTTCAGCCAGGCTTGCTTGAATCCAGTGGCAAAGTGAGCAAGGGACTCACGTCTGAGCATACCCTGCCAACTTATGGCGAACAAAGCGGTACAAAAGGTGGTGGTGATGGACGGAGCATCAGAACCAATCAAACACTCACACCCTGTCAACAGATCTGGGTTTGATCCATCACCGTTCTTTAGCCCACTCTGGCACCCCAGTTCAGACATGGCCATATGCAAATCAGTCTGACCCTGTGCTTCATGGGAACAGTCCAGCCCGAACTGCAAAACCATGCCTTCCCCGGGCCGGAAACAAGCTTCCTAGGACCGGTTTCTGGCATTTCAGCCGTCTTCAGCCAGGCTTGCTTGAATCCAGTGGCAAAGTGAGCAAGGGACTCACGTCTGAGCATACCCTGCCAACTTATGGCGAACAAAGCGGTACAAAAGATGGACGGAGCATCAGAACCAATCAAACACTCACACCCAGTCAACAGATCTGGGTTTGATCCATCACCGTTCTTTAGCCCACTCTGCCACCTCAGTTCAGACATGGCCATATGCAAATCAGTCTGACCCTGTGCCTCATGGGAACAGTCCAGCCCAAATTGCCAAGCCATGCCTTCCCCGGACCAGAAACAAGCTTCCTAGGACCCCTTTCTGGCATTTCAGCTGTCTTCAGCCAGGCTTGCTTGAATCCAGTGGTAAAGTGAGCAAGGGACTCACGTCTGAGAATACCATGCCAACTTATGGCGAACAAAGTGGTACAAAAGGGGGTGGTGATGGACGGTGCATCAGAACCAATCAAACACTCACACCCAGTCAACAGATCTGGGTTTGGTCCATCACTGTTCTTTAGCCCACTCTGCCACCCCAGTTCAGACATGGCCATATGCAAATCAGTCTGACCCTGTGTCTCATGGGGTCAGTCCAGCCCGAACTGCCAAGCCATGCCTTCCCCGGACCGGAAACAAGCTTCCTAGGACCGGTTTCTGGCATTTCAGCAGTCTTCAGCCAGGCTTGCTTGAATCCAGTGGCAAAGTGAGCAAGGGACTCACGTCTGAGCATACCCTGCCAATTTATGGCGAACATTGCGGTACAAAAGGGGGTGGTGATGGACGGAGCATCAGAACCAATCAAACACTCACACCCAGTCAACAGATCTGGGTTTGATCCATCACCGTTCCTTAGCCCACTCTGCCACCCCAGTTCAGACATGGCCAAATGCAAATCCGTCTGACCCTGTGCCTCATGGGAACAGTCCAGCCTGAACTGCCAAGCCATGCCTTCCCTGGACCAGAAACACGCTTCCTAGGATCGGTTTCTGGCATTGCAGCCGTCTTCAGCCAGGCTTGCTTGAATCCAGTGGCAAAGTGAGCAAGGGACTCACGTCTGAGCATACCCTACCAACTTATGGCGAACAAAGCGGTACAAAAGGGGGTGGTGATGGACTGAGCATCAGAACCAATCAAACACTCACACCCAGTCAACAGATCTGGGTTTGATCCATCACTGTTCTTTAGCCCACTCTGCCACCCCAGTTCAGACATTGCCATATGCAAATCAGTCTGACCCTGTGCCTCATGGGAACAGTCCAGCCCGAACTGCCAAGCCATGCCTTCCCCGGACCAGAATCAAGCTTCCTAGGACCGGTTTCTGGCATTTCAGCCGTCTTCAGCCAGGCTTGCTTGAATCCAATGGCAAAGTGAGCAAGGAACTCACGTCTGAGCATACCCTGCCAACTTATGGCGAACTAAGCAGTAGAAAAGGGGGTGGTGATGGACGGAGCATCAGAACCAATGAAACACTCACACCCAGTCAACAGATCTGGGTTTGATCCATCACCGTTCTTTAGCCCACTCTGCCACCCCAGTTCAGACATGGCCATATGCAAATCAGTCTGACCCTGTGCCTCATGGGAACAGTCCAGCCCGAACTGCCAAGCCATGCTTTCCCCGGACCGGAACAAGCTTCCTAGGACCGGTTTCTGGCATTTCAGCAGTCTTCAGCCAGGCTTGCTTGAATCCAGTGGTAAAGTGAGCAAAGAACTCACGTCTGAGCATACCCTGCCAACTTTGATCCATCACCGTTCTTTAGCCCACTCTGCCACCCCAGTTCAGACATGGCCATATGCAAATCAGTCTGACCCTGTGCCTCATGGGAACAGTCCAGCCCGAACTGCCAAGCCATGCTTTCCCCGGACCGGAACAAGCTTCCTAGGACCGGTTTCTGGCATTTCATCAGTCTTCAGCCAGGCTTGATTGAATCCAGTGGCAAAGTGAGCAAGGGACTCACATCTGAGCATACCCTGCCATCTTATGGGGAACAAAACAGTACAAAAGGGGGTGGTGATGGACGGAGCATCAGAACCAATCAAACACTCGCACCCAGTCAACAGATCTGGGTTTGATCCATCACTGTTCTTTAGCCCACTCTGCCACCCCAATTCAGACATGGCCATATGCAAATCAGTCTGACCCTGTGTCTCATGGGGTCAGTCCAGCCCGAACTGCCAAGCCATGCCTTCCCCGGACCGGAAACAAGCTTCCTAGGACCGGTTTCTGGCATTTCAGCAGTCTTCAGCCAGGCTTGCTTGAATCCAGTGGCAAAGTGAGCAAGGGACTCACGTCTGAGCATACACTGCCAATTTATGGCGAACAAAGCGGTACAAAAGGGGGTGGTGATGGACGGAGCATCAGAACCAATCAAACACTCACACCCAGTCAAAAGATCTGGGTTTGATCCATCACCGTTCCTTAGCCCACTCTGCCTCCCCAGTTCAGACATGGCCAAATGCAAATCCGTCTGATCCTGTGCCTCATGGGAACAGTCCAGCCTGAACTGCCAAGCCATGCCTTCCACGGCCGGAAACAAGATTCCTAGGACCGGTTTCTGGCATTTCAGCCGTCTTCAGCCAGGCTTGCTTGAATCCAGTGGCAAAGTGAGCAAGGGACTCACGTCTGAGCATACCCTACCAACTTATGGCGAACAAAGCGGTACAAAAGGGGGTGGTAATGGTCGGAGCATCAGAACCAATCAAACACTCACACCCAGTCAACAGATCTGGGTTTGATCCATCACCGTTCTTTAGCCCACTCTGCCACCCCAGTTCAGACATGGCCATATGCAAATCAGTCTGACCCTGTGCCTCATGGGAACAGTCCAGCCCAAACTGCCAAGCCATGCCTTCCCTGGACCAGAAACACGCTTCCTAGGATCGGTTTCTGGCATTTCAGCTGTCTTCAGCCAGGCTGCTTGAATCCAGTGGCAAAGTGAGCAAGGAACTCACGTCTGAGCATACCCTGCCAACTTATGGCGAACTAAGCGATAGAAAAGGGGGTGGTGATGGACGGAGCATCAGAACCAATGAAACACTCATACCCAGTCAACAGATCTGGGTTTGATCCATCACCGTTCTTTAGCCCACTCTGCCACCCCAGTTCAGACATGGCCATATGCAAATCAGTCTGACCCTGTGCCTCATGGGAACACTCCAGCCCGAACTGCCAAGCCATGCCTTCCCTGGAGCGGAAAGAAGCTTCCTAGGACCGGTTTCTGGCATTTCAGCCGTTTTCAGCCAGGCTTGCTTGAATCCAGTGGTAAAGTGAGCAAAGAACTCACGTATGAGCATACCCTGCGAACTTATGGCGAACAAAGCGGTACAAAAGGGGGTGGTGATGGACGGAGCATCAGAACCAATCAAACACTCACACCCAGTCAACAGATCTGGGTTTGATCCATCAAGGTTCTTTAGCCCACTCTGCCACCCCAGTTCAGACATTGCCATATGCAAATCAGTCTGACCCTGTGCCTCATGGGAACAGTCCAGCCCGAACTGCCAAGCCATGCCTTCCCGGGACCGGAAACAAGCTTCCTAGGACCGGTTTCTGGCATTTCAGCCGTCTTCAGCCAGGCTTGCTTGAATCCAATGGCAAAGTGAGCAAGGAACTCACGTCTGAGCATACCCTGCCAACTTATGGCAAACTAAGCGGTAGAAAAGGGGGTGGTGATGGACGGAGCATCAGAACCAATGAAACACTCACACCCAGTCAACAGATCTGGGTTTGATCCATCACCGTTCTTTAGCCCACTCTGCCACCCCAGTTCAGACATGGCCATATGCAAATCAGTCTGACCCTGTGCCTCATGGGAACACTCCAGCCCGAACTGCCAAGCCATGCCTTCCCTGGAGCGGAAAGAAGCTTCCTAGGACCGGTTTCTGGCATTTCAGCCGTCTTCAGCCAGGCTTGCTTGAATCCAGTGGTAAAGTGAGCAAAGAACTCACGTCTGAGCATACCCTGCCAACTTTGATCCATCACCGTTCTTTAGCCCACTCTGCCACCCCAGTTCAGACATGGCCATATGCAAATCAGTCTGACCCTGTGCCTCATGGGAACAGTCCAGCCCGAACTGCCAAGCCATGCCTTCCCCGGACCGGAACAAGCTTCCTAGGACCGGTTTCTGGCATTTCAGCAGTCTTCAGCCAGGCTTGATTGAATCCAGTGGCAAAGTGAGCAAGGGACTCACATCTGAGCATACCCTGCCATCTTATGGGGAACAAAACAGTACAAAAGTGGGTGGTGATGGACGGAGCATCAGAACCAATCAAACACTCGCACCCAGTCAACAGATCTGGGTTTGATCCATCACTGTTCTTTAGCCCACTCTGCCACCCCAGTTCAGACATGGCCATATGCAAATCAGTCTGACACTGTGCCTCATGGGGTCAGTCCAGCCCAAACTGCCAAGCCATGCCTTCCCCGGACCGGAAACAAGCTTCCTAGGACCGGTTTCTGGCATTTCAGCCGTCTTCAGCCAGGCTTGCTTGAATCCAGTGGCAAAGTGAGCAAGGGACTCACGTCTGAGCATACCCTGCCAATTTATGGCGAACAAAGCGGTACAAAAGGGGGTGGTGATGGACGGAGCATCAGAACCAATGAAACACTCACACCCAGTCAACAGATCTGGGTTTGATCCATCACCGTTCTTTAGCCCACTCTGCCACCCCAGTTCAGACATGGCCATATGCAAATCAGTCTGACCCTGTGCCTCATGGGAACAGTCCAGCCCAAACTGCCAAGCCATGCCTTCCCTGGACCAGAAACACGCTTCCTAGGATCGGTTTCTGGCATTTCAGCCATCTTCAGCCAGGCTTGCTTGAATCCAGTGGCAAAGTGAGCAAGGGACTCACGTCTGAGCATACCCTGCCAACTTATGGCGAACAAAGTGGTACAAAAGGGGGTGGTGATGGACGGAGCATCAGAACCAATCAAACACTCACACCCAGTCAACAGATCTGGGTTTGATCCATCATTGTTCTTTAGCCCACTCTGCCACCCCAGTTCAGATATTGCCATATGCAAATCAGTCTGACCCTGTGCCTCATGGGAACAGTCCAGCCCGAACTGCCAAGCCATGCCTTCCCCCGACCGGAAACAAGCTTCCTAGGACCGGTTTCTGGCATTTCAGCCGTCTTCAGCCAGGCTTGCTTGAATCCAATGGCAAAGTGAGCAAGGAACTCACGTCTGAGCATACCCTGCCAACTTATGGCGAACTAAGCGATAGAAAAGGGGGTGGTGATGGACGGAGCATCAGAACCAATGAAACACTCACACCCAGTCAACAGATCTGGGTTTGATCCATCACCGTTCTTTAGCCCACTCTGCCACCCCAGTTCAGACATGGCCATATGCAAATCAGTCTGACCCTGTGCCTCATGGGAACACTTCAGCCCGAACTGCCAAGCCATGCCTTCCCTGGAGCGGAAAGAAGCTTCCTAGGACCGGTTTCTGGCATTTCAGCCGTCTTCAGCCAGGCTTGCTTGAATCCAGTGGTAAAGTGAGCAAAGAACTCACGTATGAGCATACCCTGCCAACTTATGGCGAACAAAGCGGTACAAAAGGGGGTGGTGATGGACGGAGCATCAGAACCAATCAAACACTCACACCCAGTCAACAGATCTGGGTTTGATCCATCACGGTTCTTTAGCCCACTCTGCCACCCCAGTTCAGACATGGCCATATGCAAATCAGTCTGACCCTGTGCCTCATGGGAACAGTCCAGCCCGAACTGCCAAGCCATGCCTTCCCCGGACCGGAACAAGCTTCCTAGAACCGGTTTCTGGCATTTCAGCCGTCTTCAGCCAGGCTTGCTTGAATCCAGTGGCAAAGAGAGCAAGGGACTCACGTCTGAGCATACCCTGCCAACTTATGGCGAACAAAGCGGTACAAAAGGGGGTGGTGATGGACGGAGCATCAGAACCAATCAAACACTCACACCCAGTCAACAGATCTGGGTTTGATCCATCACCGTTCTTTTGCCCACTCTGCCACCCCGGTTCAGACATGGCCATATGCAAATCAGTCTGACCCTGTGCCTCCTGGGAACAGTCCAGCCCGAACTGCCAAGCCATGCCTTCCCTGGACCGGAAATAAGCTTCCTAGGACCGGTTTCTGGCATTTCAGCCGTCTTGAGCCAGGCTTTCTTGAATCCAGTGGCAAAGTGAGCAAGGGACTTACGTCTGAGCATACCCTGCCAACTTATGGCAAACAAAGCGGTACAAAAGGGGGTGGTGATGGACGGAGCATCAGAACCAATCAAACACTCACACCCAGTCAACAGATCTGGGTTTGATCCATCACCGTTCTTTAGCCCACTCTGCCACCCCAGTTCAGACATGGCCATATGCAAATTAGTCTGACCCTGTGCCTCATGGGAACAGTCCAGCCCGAACTGCCAAGCCATGCCTTCCCCGGAATGGAAACAAGCTTCCTAGGACCGGTTTCTGGCATGTCAGCCGTCTTCAGCCAGGCTTGCTTGAATCCAGTGGCAAAGTGAGCAAGGGACTCACGTCTGAGCATACCCTGCCAACTTATGGCGAACAAAGCGGTACAAAAGGTGGTGGTGATGGACGGAGCATCAGAACCAATCAAACACTCACACCCTGTCAACAGATCTGGGTTTGATCCATCACCGTTCTTTAGCCCACTCTGGCACCCCAGTTCAGACATGGCCATATGCAAATCAGTCTGACCCTGTGCCTCATGGGAACAGTCCAGCCCGAACTGCAAAGCCATGCCTTCCCCGGGCCGGAAACAAGCTTCCTAGGACCGGTTTCTGGCATTTCAGCCGTCTTCAGCCAGGCTTGCTTGAATCCAGTGGCAAAGTGAGCAAGGGACTCACGTCTGAGCATACCCTGCCAACTTATGGCGAACAAAGCGGTACAAAAGATGGACGGAGCATCAGAACCAATCAAACACTCACACCCAGTCAACAGATCTGGGTTTGATCCATCACCGTTCTTTAGCCCACTCTGCCACCTCAGTTCAGACATGGCCATATGCAAATCAGTCTGACCCTGTGCCTCATGGGAACAGTCCAGCCCAAATTGCCAAGCCATGCCTTCCCCGGACCAGAAACAAGCTTCCTAGGACCCCTTTCTGGCATTTCAGCTGTCTTCAGCCAGGCTTGCTTGAATCCAGTGGTAAAGTGAGCAAGGGACTCACGTCTGAGAATACCATGCCAACTTATGGCGAACAAAGTGGTACAAAAGGGGGTGGTGATGGACGGTGCATCAGAACCAATCAAACACTCAGACCCAGTCAACAGATCTGGGTTTGATCCATCACTGTTCTTTAGCCCACTCTGCCACCCCAGTTCAGACATGGCCATATGCAAATCAGTCTTACCCTGAGCCTCATGGGAACAGTCCAGCCCGAACTGCCAAGCCATGCCATCCCCAGACCGGAAACAAGCTTCCTAGGACCGGTTTCTGGCATTTCAGCCGTCTTCAGCCAGGCTTGCTTGAATCCAGTGGCATAGTGAGCAAGGGACTCACGTCTGAGCATACCCTGCCAACTTATGGGGAACAAAACAGTACAAAAGGCGGTGGTGATGGACGGAGCATCAGAACCAATCAAACACTCACACCCAGTCAACAGATTTGGGTTTGATCCATCACTGTTCTTTAGCCCACTCTGCCACCCCAGTTCAGACATGGCCATATGCAAATCAGTCTGACCCTGTGCCTCATGGGAACAGTCCAGCCCGAACTGCCAAGCCATGTCTTCCCCGGACCGGAAACAAGCTTCCTAGGACCGGTTTCTGGCATTTCAGCCGTCTTCAGCCAGGCTTGCTTGAATCCAGTGGCAAAGTGAGCAAGGGACTCACATCTGAGCATACCCTGCCAACTTATGGGGAACAAAACAGTACAAAAGGGGGTGGTGATGGACGGAGCATCAGAACCAATCAAACACTCACACCCAGTCAACAGATCTGGGTTTGATCCATCACTGTTCTTTAGCCCACTCTGCCACCCCAGTTCAGACATGGCCATATGCAAATCAGTCTGACCCAGTGCCTCATGGGAACAGTCCAACCCGAACTGCCAAGCCATGCCTTCCCCGGACCGGAAACAAGCTTCCTAAGACCGGTTTCTGGCATTTCAGCCGTCTTCAGCCAGGCTTGCTTGAATCCAGTGGCATAGTGAGCAAGGGACTCGCGTCTGAGCATACCCTGCCAACTTATGGCGAACAAAGCGGTACAAAAGGGGGTGGTGATGGACGGAGCATCAGAACCAATCAAACACTCACACCCAGTCACAGATCTGGGTTTGAACCATCACAGTTCTTTAGCCCACTCTGCCACCCCAGTTCAGACATGGCCATATGCAAATCAGTCTGACCCTGTGCCTCATGGGAACACTCCAGCCCGAACTGCCAAGCCATGCCTTCCCTGGAGCGAAAAGAAGCTTCCTAGGACCGGTTTCTGGCATTTCAGCCGTCTTCAGCCAGGCTTGCTTGAATCCAGTGGCAAAGTGAGCAAGGGACTCACGTCTGAGCATACCCTGCCAACTTATGGCGAACAAAGCGGTACAAAAGATGGACGGAGCATCAGAACCAATCAAACACTCACACCCAGTCAACAGATCTGGGTTTGATCCATCACTGTTCTTTAGCCCACTCTGCCACCCCAGTTCAGACATGGCCATATGCAAATCAGTCTGACCCTGTGCCTCATGGGGTCAGTCCAGCCCGAACTGCCAAGCCATGCCTTCCCCGGACCGGAAACAAGCTTCCTAGGACCGGTTTCTGGCATTTCAGCCGTCTTCAGCCAGGCTTGCTTGAATCCAGTGGCAAAGTGAGCAAGGGACTCACGTCTGAGCATACCCTACCAACTTATGGTGAACAAAGCGGTACAAAAGGGGGTGGTGATGGTCGGAGCATCAGAACCAATCAAACACTCACACCCAGTCAACAGATCTGGGTTTGATCCATCACCGTTCTTTAGCCCACTCTGCCACCCCAGTTCAGACATGGCCATATGCAAATCAGTCTGACCCTGTGCCTCATGGGAACAGTCCAGCCCAAACTGCCAAGCCATGCCTTCCCTGGACCAGAAACACGCTTCCTAGGATCGGTTTCTGGCATTTCAGCCGTCTTCAGCCAGGCTTGCTTGAATCCAGTGGCAAAGTGAGCAAGGGACTCACGTCTGAGCATACCCTGCCAACTTATGGCGAACAAAGTGGTACAAAAGGGGGTGGTGATGGACGGAGCATCAGAACCAATCAAACACTCACACCCAGTCAACAGATCTGGGTTTGATCCATCACTGTTCTTTAGCCCACTCTGCCACCCCAGTTCAGACATTGCCATATGCAAATCAGTCTGACCCTGTGCCTCATGGGAACAGTCCAGCCTGAACTGCCAAGCCATGCCTTCCCAGGACCAGAAACAAGCTTCCTAGGACCGGTTTCTGGCATTTCAGCCGTCTTCAGCCAGGCTTGCTTGAATCCAATGGCAAAGTGAGCAAGGAACTCACGTCTGAGCATACCCTGCCAACTTATGGCGAACTAAGCAGTAGAAAAGGGGGTGGTGATGGACGGAGCATCAGAACCAATGAAACACTCACACCCAGTCAACAGATCTGGGTTTGATCCATCACCGTTGTTTAGCCCACTCTGCCACCCCAGTTCAGACATTACCATATGCAAATCAGTCTGACCCTGTGCCTCATGGGAACAGTCCAGCCCGAACTGCCAAGCCATGCCTTCCCCGGACCGGAAACAAGCTTCCTAGGACCGGATTCTGGCATTTCAGCCGTCTTCAGCCAGGCTTGCTTGAGTCCAGTGGCAAAGTGAGCAAGGGACTCACGTCTGAGCATACCCTGCCAACTTATGGCGAACAAAGCGGTACACAAGATGGACGGAGCATCAAACCAATCAAACACTCACACCCAGTCAACAGATCTGGGTTTGATCCATCACTGTTCTTTAGCCCACTCTGCCACCCCAGTTCAGACATGGCCATATGCAAATCAGTCTGAACCTGTGCCTCATGGGGTCAGTCCAGCCCGAACTGCCAAGCCATGCCTTCCCCGGACCGGAAACAAGCTTCCTAGGACCGGTTTCTGGCATTTCAGCCGTCTTCAGCCAGGCTTGCTTGAATCCAATGGCAAAGTGAGCAAGGAACTCACGTCTGAGCATACCCTGCCAACTTATGGCGAACTAAGCGGTAGAAAAGGGGGTGGTGATGGACGGAGCATCAGAACCAATGAAACACTCACACCCAGTCAACAGATCTGGGTTTGATCCATCACCGTTCTTTAGCCCACTCTGCCACCCCAGTTCAGACATGGCCATATGCAAATCAGTCTGACCCTGTGCCTCATGGGAACACTCCAGCCCGAACTGCCAAGCCATGCCTTCCCTGGAGCGGAAAGAAGCTTCCTAGGACCGGTTTCTGGCATTTCAGCCGTCTTCAGCCAGGCTTGCTTGAATCCAGTGGTAAAGTGAGCAAAGAACTCACGTCTGAGCATACCCTGCCAACTTTGATCCATCACCGTTCTTTAGCCCACTCTGCCACCCCAGTTCAGACATGGCCATATGCAAATCAGTCTGACACTGTGCCTCATGGGGTCAGTCCAGCCCAAACTGCCAAGCCATGCCTTCCCCGGACCGGAAACAAGCTTCCTAGGACCGGTTTCTGGCATTTCAGCAGTCTTCAGCCAGGCTTGCTTGAATCCAGTGGCAAAGTGAGCAAGGGACTCACGTCTGAGCATACCCTGCCAATTTATGGCGAACAAAGCGGTACAAAAGGGGGTGGTGATGGACGGAGCATCAGAACCAATGAAACACTCACACCCAGTCAACAGATCTGGGTTTGATCCATCACCGTTCTTTAGCCCACTCTGCCACCCCAGTTCAGACATGGCCATATGCAAATCAGTCTGACCCTGTGCCTCATGGGAACAGTCCAGCCCAAACTGCCAAGCCATGCCTTCCCTGGACCAGAAACACGCTTCCTAGGATCGGTTTCTGGCATTTCAGCCGTCTTCAGCCAGGCTTGCTTGAATCCAGTGGCAAAGTGAGCAAGGGACTCACGTCTGAGCATACCCTGCCAACTTATGGTGAACAAAGTGGTACAAAAGGGGGTGGTGATGGACGGAGCATCAGAACCAATCAAACACTCACACCCAGTCAACAGATCTGGGTTTGATCCATCACCGTTCTTTAGCCCACTCTGCCACCCCAGTTCAGACATGGCCATATGCAAATCAGTCTGACCCTGTGCCTCATGGGAACACTCCAGCCCGAACTGCCAAGCCATGCCTTCCCTGGAGCGGAAAGAAGCTTCCTAGGACTGGTTTCTGGCATTTCAGCCGTCTTCAGCCAGGCTTGCTTGAATCCAGTGGTAAAGTGAGCAAAGAACTCACGTCTGAGCATACCCTGCCAACTTTGATCCATCACCGTTCTTTAGCCCACTCTGCCACCCCAGTTCAGACATGGCCATATGCAAATCAGTCTGACCCTGTGCCTCATGGGAACAGTCCAGCCCGAACTGCCAAGCCATGCCTTCCCCGGACCGGAAACAAGTTTCCTAGGACCGGTTTCTGGCATTTCAGCCGTCTTCAGCCAGGCTTGCTTGAATCCATTGGCAAAGTGAGCAAGGGACTCACGTCTGAGCATACCCTGCCAACTTATGGGGAACAAAACAGTACAAAAGGGGGTGGTGATGGACGGAGCATCAGAACCAATCAAACACTCACACCCAGTCAACAGATCTGGGTTTGATCCATCACTGTTCTTTAGCCCACTATGCCACCCCAGTTCAGACATGGCCATTTGCAAATCAGTCTGACCCTGTGCCTCATGGGGTCAGTCCAGCCCGAACTGCCAAGCCATGCCTTCCCCGGACCGGAAACAAGCTTCCTAGGACCGGTTTCTGGCATTTCAGCCGTCTTCAGCCAGGCTTGCTTGAATCCAGTGGCAAAGTGAGCAAGGGACTCACGTCTGAGCATACCCTGCCAACTTATGGCGAACAAAGTGGTACAAAAGGGGGTGGTGATGGACGGAGCATCAGAACCAATCAAACACTCACACCCAGTCAACAGATCTGGGTTTGATCCATCACTGTTCTTTAGCCCACTCTGCCACCCCAGTTCAGACATGGCCATATGCAAATCAGTCTGACCCTGTGCCTCATGGGAACAGTCCAGCCCGAACTGCCAAGCCATGCCTTCCCCGGACCGGAAACAAGCTTCCTAGGACCGGATTCTGGCATTTCAGCCGTCTTCAGCCAGGCTTGCTTGAGTCCAGTGGAAAAGTGAGCAAGGGACTCACGTCTGAGCATACCCTGCCAACTTATGGCAAACAAAGCGGTACAAAAGATGGACGGAGCATCAGAACCAATCAAACACTCACACCCAGTCAACAGATCTGGGTTTGATCCATCACTGTTCTTTAGCCCACTCTGCCACCCCAGTTCAGACATTGCCATATGCAAATCAGTCTGACCCTGTGCCTCATGGGAACAGTCCAGCCCGAACTGCCAAACCATGCCTTCCCCAGGCCGGAAACAAGCTTCCTAGGACCGGTTTCTGGCATTTCAGCCGTCTTCAGCCAGGCTTGCTTGAATCCAATGGCAAAGTGAGCAAGGAACTCACGTCTGAGCATACCCTGCCAACTTATGGCGAACTAAGCGGTAGAAAAGGGGGTGGTGATGGACGGAGCATCAGAACCAATGAAACACTCACACCCAGTCAACAGATCTGGGTTTGATCCATCACCGTTCTTTAGCCCACTCTGCCACCCCAGTTCAGACATGGCCATATGCAAATCAGTCTGACCCTGTGCCTCATGGGAACACTCCAGCCCGAACTGCAAAGCCATGCCTTCCCTGGAGCGGAAAGAAGCTTCCTAGGACCGGTTTCTGGCATTTCAGCCGTCTTCAGCCAGGCTTGCTTGAATCCAGTGGTAAAGTGAGCAAAGAACTCACGTCTGAGCATACCCTGCCAACTTTGATCCATCACCGTTCTTTAGCCCACTCTGCCACCCCAGTTCAGACATGGCCATATGCAAATCAGTCTGACCCTGTGCCTCATGGGAACTGTCCAGCCCGAACTGCCAAGCCATGCCTTCCCCGGACCGGAACAAGCTTCCTAGGACCGGTTTCTGGCATTTCAGCAGTCTTCAGCCAGGCTTGATTGAATCCAGTGGCAAAGTGAGCAAGGGACTCACATCTGAGCATACCCTGCCATCTTATGGGGAACAAAACAGTACAAAAGGGGGTGGTGATGGACGGAGCATCAGAACCAATCAAACACTCACACCCAGTCAACAGATCTGGGTTTGATCCATCACTGTTCTTTAGCCCACTCTGCCACCCCAGTTCAGACATGGCCATATGCAAATCAGTCTGACCCTGTGCCTCATGGGGTCAGTCCAGCCCGAACTGCCAAGCCATGCCTTCCCCGGACCGGAAACAAGCTTCCTAGGACCGGTTTCTGGCATTTCAGCCGTCTTCAGCCAGGCTTGCTTGAATCCAGTGGCAAAGTGAGCAAGGGACTCACGTCTGAGCATACCCTGCCAATTTATAGCGAACAAAGCGGTACAAAAGGGGGTGGTGATGGACGGAGCATCAGAACCAATGAAACACTCACACCCAGTCAACAAATCTGGGTTTGATCCATCACCGTTCTTTAGCCCACTCTGCCACCCCAGTTCAGACATGGCCAAATGCAAATCAGTCTGACCCTGTGCCTCATGGGAACAGTCCAGCCTGAACTGCCAAGCCATGCCTTCCCCGGACCGGAAACAAGCTTCCTAGGACCGGTTTCTGGCATTTCAGCCGTCTTCAGCCAGGCTTGCTTGAATCCAGTGGCAAAGTGAGCAAGGGACTCACGTCTGAGCATACCCTACCAACTTATGGTGAACAAAGCGGTACAAAAGGGGGTGGTGATGGTCGGAGCATCAGAACCAATCAAACACTCACACCCAGTCAACAGATCTGGGTTTGATCCATCACCGTTCTTTAGCCCACTCTGCCACCCCAGTTCAGACATGGCCATATGCAAATCAGTCTGACCCTGTGCCTCATGGGAACAGTCCAGCCCAAACTGCCAAGCCATGCCTTCCCTGGACCAGAAACACGCTTCCTAGGATCGGTTTCTGGCATTTCAGCCGTCTTCAGCCAGGCTTGCTTGAATCCAGTGGCAAAGTGAGCAAGGGACTCACGTCTGAGCATACCCTGCCAACTTATGGCGAACAAAGTGGTACAAAAGGGGGTGGTGATGGACGGAGCATCAGAACCAATCAAACACTCACACCCAGTCAACAGATCTGGGTTTGATCCATCACTGTTCTTTAGCCCACTCTGCCACCCCAGTTCAGACATTGCCATATGCAAATCAGTCTGACCCTGTGCCTCATGGGAACAGTCCAGCCCGAACTGCCAAGCCATGCCTTCCCCGGACCAGAAACAAGCTTCCTAGGACCGGTTTCTGGCATTTCAGCCGTCTTCAGCCAGGCTTGCTTGAATCCAATGGCAAAGTGAGCAAGGAACTCACGTCTGAGCATACCCTGCCAACTTATGGCGAACTAAGCAGTAGAAAAGGGGGTGGTGATGGACGGAGCATCAGAACCAATGAAACACTCACACCCAGTCAACAGATCTGGGTTTGATCCATCACCGTTCTTTAGCCCACTCTGCCACCCCAGTTCAGACATTGCCATATGCAAATCAGTCTGACCCTGTGCCTCATGGGAACAGTCCAGCCCGAACTGCCAAGCCATGCCTTCCCCGGACCGGAAACAAGCTTCCTAGGACCGGATTCTGGCATTTCAGCCGTCTTCAGCCAGGCTTGCTTGAGTCCAGTGGCAAAGTGAGCAAGGGACTCACGTCTGAGCATACCCTGCCAACTTATGGCGAACAAAGCGGTACAAAAGATGGACGGAGCATCAAACCAATCAAACACTCACACCCAGTCAACAGATCTGGGTTTGATCCATCACTGTTCTTTAGCCCACTCTGCCACCCCAGTTCAGACATGGCCATATGCAAATCAGTCTGACCCTGTGCCTTATGGGGTCAGTCCAGCCCGAACTGCCAAGCCATGCCTTCCCCGGACCGGAAACAAGCTTCCTAGGAGCGGTTTCTGGCATTTCAGCCGTCTTCAGCCAGGCTTGCTTGAATCCAGTGGCAAAGTGAGCAAGGGACTCACGTCTGAGCATACCCTGTCAACTTATGGTGAACAAAGCTGTACAAAAGGGGGTGGTGATGGACGGAGCATCAGAACCAATGAAACACTCACACCCAGTCAACAGATCTGGGTTTGATCCATCACCGTTCTTTAGCCCACTCTGCCACCCCAGTTCAGACATGGCCATATGCAAATCAGTCTGACCCTGTGCCTCATGGGAACACTCCAGCCCGAACTGCCAAGCCATGCCTTCCCTGGAGCGGAAAGAAGCTTCCTAGGACCGGTTTCTGGCATTTCAGCCGTCTTCAGCCAGGCTTGCTTGAATCCAGTGGTAAAGTGAGCAAAGAACTCACGTCTGAGCATACCCTGCCAACTTTGATCCATCACCGTTCTTTAGCCCACTCTGCCACCCCAGTTCAGACATGGCCATATGCAAATCAGTCTGACCCTGTGCCTCATGGGAACAGTCCAGCCCGAACTGCCAAGCCATGCCTTCCCCGGACCGGAACAAGCTTCCTAGGACCGGTTTCTGGCATTTCAGCAGTCTTCAGCCAGGCTTGATTGAATCCAGTGGCAAAGTGAGCAAGGGACTCACATCTGAGCATACCCTGCCATCTTATGGGGAACAAAACAGTACAAAAGGGGGTGGTGATGGACGGAGCATCAGAACCAATCAAACACTCGCACCCAGTCAACAGATCTGGGTTTGATCCATCACTGTTCTTTAGCCCACTCTGCCACCCCAGTTCAGACATGGCCATATGCAAATCAGTCTGACCCTGTGCCTCATGGGGTCAGTCCAGCCCAAACTGCCAAGCCATGCCTTCCCCGGACCGGAAACAAGCTTCCTAGGACCGGTTTCTGGCATTTCAGCCGTCTTCAGCCAGGCTTGCTTGAATCCAGTGGCAAAGTGAGCAAGGGACTCACGTCTGAGCATACCCTGCCAACTTATGGCGAACAAAGTGGTACAAAAGAGGGTGGTGATGGACGGAGCATCAGAACCAATCAAACACACACACCCAGTCAACAGATCTGGGTTTGATCCATCACTGTTCTTTAGCCCACTCTGCCACCCCAGTTCAGATATTGCCATATGCAAATCAGTCTGACCCTGTGCCTCATGGGAACAGTCCAGCCCGAACTGCCAAGCCATGCCTTCCCCCGACCGGAAACAAGCTTCCTAGGACCGGTTTCTGGCATTTCAGCCGTCTTCAGCCAGGCTTGCTTGAATCCAGTGGCAAAGAGAGAAAGGGACTCACGTCTAAGCATACCCTGCCAACTTATGGCGAACAAAGCGGTACAAAAGGGGGTGGTGATGGACGGAGCATCAGAACCAATCAAACACTCACACCCAGTCAACAGATCTGGGTTTGATCCATCACCGTTCTTTTGCCCACTCTGCCACCCCGGTTCAGACATGGCCATATGCAAATCAGTCTGACCCTGTGCCTCCTGGGAACAGTCCAGCCCGAACTGCCAAGCCATGCCTTCCCTGGACCGGAAATAAGCTTCCTAGGACCGGTTTCTGGCATTTCAGCCGTCTTGAGCCAGGCTTTCTTGAATCCAGTGGCAAAGTGAGCAAGGGACTCACGTCTGAGCATACCCTGCCAACTTATGGCGAACAAAGCGGTACAAAAGAGGGTGGTGATGGACGGAGCATCAGAACCAATCAAACACTCACACCCAGTCAACAGATCTGGGTTTGATCCATCACCGTTCTTTAGCCCACTCTGCCACCCCAGTTCAGACATGGCCATATGCAAATTAGTCTGACCCTGTGCCTCATGGGAACAGTCCAGCCCGAACTGCCAAGCCATGCCTTCCCCGGAATGGAAACAAGCTTCCTAGGACCGGTTTCTGGCATGTCAGCCGTCTTCAGCCAGGCCTGCTTGAATCCAGTGGCAAAGTGAGCAAGGGACTCACGTCTGAGCATACCCTGCCAACTTATGGCAAACAAAGCGGTACAAAAGGTGGTGGTGATGGACGGAGCATCAGAACCAATCAAACACTCACACCCTGTCAACAGATCTGGGTTTGATCCATCACCGTTCTTTAGCCCACTCTGGCACCCCAGTTCAGACATGGCCATATGCAAATCAGTCTGACCCTGTGCCTCATGGGAACAGTCCAGCCCGAACTGCAAAGCCATGCCTTCCCCGGGCCGGAAACAAGCTTCCTAGGACCGGTTTCTGGCATTTCAGCCGTCTTCAGCCAGGCTTGCTTGAATCCAGTGGCAAAGTGAGCAAGGGACTCACGTCTGAGCATACCCTGCCAACTTATGGCGAACAAAGCGGTACAAAAGATGGACGGAGCATCAGAACCAATCAAACACTCACACCCAGTCAACAGATCTGGGTTTGATCCATCACCGTTCTTTAGCCCACTCTGCCACCTCAGCTCAGACATGGCCATATGCAAATCAGTCTGACCCTGTGCCTCATGGGAACAGTCCAGCCCAAATTGCCAAGCCATGCCTTCCCCGGACCAGAAACAAGCTTCCTAGGACCCCTTTCTGGCATTTCAGCTGTCTTCAGCCAGGCTTGCTTGAATCCAGGGGTAAAGTGAGCAAGGGACTCACGTCTGAGAATACCATGCCAACTTATGGCGAACAAAGTGGTACAAAAGGGGGTGGTGATGGACGGTGCATCAGAACCAATCAAACACTCACACCCAGTCAACAGATCTGGGTTTGATCCATCACTGTTCTTTAGCCCACTCTGCCACCCCAGTTCACACATGGCCATATGCAAATCAGTCTGACCCTGAGCCTCATGGGAACAGTCCAGCCCGAACTGCCAAGCCATGCCATCCCCGGACCGGAAACAAGCTTCCTAGGACCGGTTTCCGGCATTTCAGCCGTCTTCAGCCAGGCTTGCTTGAATCCAGTGGCATAGTGAGCAAGGGACTCACGTCTGAGCATACCCTGCCAACTTATGGGGAACAAAACAGTACAAAAGGGGGTGGTGATGGACGGAGCATCAGAACCAATCAAACACTCACACCCAGTCAACAGATTTGGGTTTGATCCATCACTGTTCTTTAGCCCACTCTGCCACCCCAGTTCAGACATGGCCATATGCAAATCAGTCTGACCCTGTGCCTCATGGGAACAGTCCAGCCCGAACTGCCAAGCCATGTCTTCCCCGGACCGGAAACAAGCTTCCTAGGACCGTTTTCTGGCATTTCAGCCGTCTTCAGCCAGGCTTGCTTGAATCCAGTGGCAAAGTGAGCAAGGGACTCACATCTGAGCATACCCTGCCAACTTATGGGGAACAAAACAGTGCAAAAGGGGGTGGTGATGGACGGAGCATCAGAACCAATCAAACACTCACACCCAGTTAACAGATCTGGGTTTGATCCATCACTGTTCTTTAGCCCACTCTGCCACCCCAGTTCAGACATGGCCATATGCAAATCAGTCTGACCCTGTGCCTCATGGGGTCAGTCCAGCACGAACTGCCAAGCCATGCCTTCCCCGGACCGGAAACAAGCTTCCTAGGACCGGTTTCTGGCATTTCAGCCGTCTTCAGCCAGGCTTGCTTGAATCCAGTGGCAAAGTGAGCAAGGGACTCACGTCTGAGCATACCCTGCCAACTTATGGCAAACAAAGCTGTACAAAACGGGGTGGTGATGGACGGAGCATCAGAACCAATCAAACACTCACACCCAGTCAACAGATCTGGGTTTGATCCATCACTGTTCTTTAGCCCACTCTGCCACCCCAGTTCAGACATTGCCATATGCAAATCAGTCTGACCCTGTGCCTCATGGGAACAGTCCAGCCCGAACTGCCAAGCCATGCCTTCCCCGGACCGGAAACAAGCTTCCTAGGACCGGTTTCTGGCATTTCAGCCGTCTTCAGCCAGGCTTGCTTTAATCCAATGGCAAAGTGAGCAAGGAACTCACGTCTGAGCATACCCTGCCAACTTATGGCGAACTAAGCGGTAGAAAAGGGGGTGGTGATGGACGGAGCATCAGAACCAATGAATCACTCACACCCAGTCAACAGATCAGGGTTTGATCCATCACCGTTCTTTAGCCCACTCTGCCACCCCAGTTCAGACATGGCCATATGCAACTCAGTCTGACCCTGTGCCTCATGGGAACACTCCAGCCCGAACTGCCAAGCCATGCCTTCCCTGGAGCGGAAAGAAGCTTCCTAGGACCGGTTTCTGGCATTTCAGCCGTCTTCAGCCAGGCTTGCTTGAATCCAGTGGTAAAGTGAGCAAAGAACTCACGTCTGAGCATACCCTGCCAACTTTGATCCATCACCGTTCTTTAGCCCACTCTGCCACCCCAGTTCAGACATGGCCATATGCAAATCAGTCTGACCCTGTGCCTCATGGGAACAGTCCAGCCCGAACTGCCAAGCCATGCTTTCCCCGGACCGGAACAAGCTTCCTAGGACCGGTTTCTGGCATTTCAGCAGTCTTCAGCCAGGCTTGATTGAATCCAGTGGCAAAGTGAGCAAGGGACTCACATCTGAGCATACCCTCCATCTTATGGGGAACAAAACAGTACAAAAGGGGGTGGTGATGGACGGAGCATCAGAACCAATCAAACACTCACACCCAGTCAACAGATCTGTGTTTGATCCATCACTGTTCTTTAGCCCACTCTGCCACCCCAGTTCAGACATGGCCATATGCAAATCAGTCTGACCCTGTGTCTCATGGGGTCAGTCCAGCCCGAACTGCCAAGCCATGCCTTCCCCGGACCGGAAACAAGCTTCCTAGGACTGGTTTCTGGCATTTCAGCAGTCTTCAGCCAGGCTTGCTTGAATCCAGTGGCAAAGTGAGCAAGGGACTCACGTCTGAGCATACCCTGCCAATTTATGGCGAACATTGCGGTACAAAAGGGGGTGGTGATGGACGGAGCATCAGAACCAATCAAACACTCACACCCAGTCAACAGATCTGGGTTTGATCCATCACCGTTCCTTAGCCCACTCTGCCACCCCAGTTCAGACATGGCCAAATGCAAATCCGTCTGACCCTGTGCCTCATGGGAACAGTCCAGCCTGAACTGCCAAGCCATGCCTTCCCTGGACCAGAAACACGCTTCCTAGGATCGGTTTCTGGCATTGCAGCCGTCTTCAGCCAGGCTTGCTTGAATCCAGTGGCAAAGTGAGCAAGGGACTCACGTCTGAGCATACCCTACCAACTTATGGCGAACAAAGCGGTACAAAAGGGGGTGGTGATGGACTGAGCATCAGAACCAATCAAACACTCACACCCAGTCAACAGATCTGGGTTTGATCCATCACTGTTCTTTAGCCCACTCTGCCACCCCAGTTCAGACATTGCCATATGCAAATCAGTCTGACCCTGTGCCTCATGGGAACAGTCCAGCCCGAACTGCCAAGCCATGCCTTCCCCGGACCAGAAACAAGCTTCCTAGGACCGGTTTCTGGCATTTCAGCCGTCTTCAGCCAGGCTTGCTTGAATCCAATGGCAAAGTGAGCAAGGAACTCACGTCTGAGCATACCCTGCCAACTTATGGCGAACTAAGCAGTAGAAAAGGGGGTGGTGATGGACGGAGCATCAGAACCAATGAAACACTCACACCCAGTCAACAGATCTGGGTTTGATCCATCACCGTTCTTTAGCCCACTCTGCCACCCCAGTTCAGACATGGCCATATGCAAATCAGTCTGACCCTGTGCCTCATGGGAACAGTCCAGCCCGAACTGCCAAGCCATGCTTTCCCCGGACCGGAACAAGCTTCCTAGGACCGGTTTCTGGCATTTCAGCAGTCTTCAGCCAGGCTTGCTTGAATCCAGTGGTAAAGTGAGCAAAGAACTCACGTCTGAGCATACCCTGCCAACTTTGATCCATCACCGTTCTTTAGCCCACTCTGCCACCCCAGTTCAGACATGGCCATATGCAAATCAGTCTGACCCTGTGCCTCATGGGAACAGTCCAGCCCGAACTGCCAAGCCATGCTTTCCCCGGACCGGAACAAGCTTCCTAGGACCGGTTTCTGGCATTTCATCAGTCTTCAGCCAGGCTTGATTGAATCCAGTGGCAAAGTGAGCAAGGGACTCACATCTGAGCATACCCTGCCATCTTATGGGGAACAAAACAGTACAAAAGGGGGTGGTGATGGACGGAGCATCAGAACCAATCAAACACTCGCACCCAGTCAACAGATCTGGGTTTGATCCATCACTGTTCTTTAGCCCACTCTGCCACCCCAATTCAGACATGGCCATATGCAAATCAGTCTGACCCTGTGCCTCATGGGAACAGTCCAGCCCGAACTGCCAAGCCATGCCTTCCCCGGACCGGAAACAAGCTTCCTAGGACCGGTTTCTGGCATTTCAGCCGTCTTCAGCCAGGCTTGCTTTAATCCAATGGCAAAGTGAGCAAGGAACTCACGTCTGAGCATACCCTGCCAACTTATGGCGAACTAAGCGGTAGAAAAGGGGGTGGTGATGGACGGAGCATCAGAACCAATGAATCACTCACACCCAGTCAACAGATCAGGGTTTGATCCATCACCGTTCTTTAGCCCACTCTGCCACCCCAGTTCAGACATGGCCATATGCAACTCAGTCTGACCCTGTGCCTCATGGGAACACTCCAGCCCGAACTGCCAAGCCATGCCTTCCCTGGAGCGGAAAGAAGCTTCCTAGGACCGGTTTCTGGCATTTCAGCCGTCTTCAGCCAGGCTTGCTTGAATCCAGTGGTAAAGTGAGCAAAGAACTCACGTCTGAGCATACCCTGCCAACTTTGATCCATCACCGTTCTTTAGCCCACTCTGCCACCCCAGTTCAGACATGGCCATATGCAAATCAGTCTGACCCTGTGCCTCATGGGAACAGTCCAGCCCGAACTGCCAAGCCATGCTTTCCCCGGACCGGAACAAGCTTCCTAGGACCGGTTTCTGGCATTTCAGCAGTCTTCAGCCAGGCTTGATTGAATCCAGTGGCAAAGTGAGCAAGGGACTCACATCTGAGCATACCCTGCCATCTTATGGGGAACAAAACAGTACAAAAGGGGGTGGTGATGGACGGAGCATCAGAACCAATCAAACACTCACACCCAGTCAACAGATCTGTGTTTGATCCATCACTGTTCTTTAGCCCACTCTGCCACCCCAGTTCAGACATGGCCATATGCAAATCAGTCTGACCCTGTGTCTCATGGGGTCAGTCCAGCCCGAACTGCCAAGCCATGCCTTCCCCGGACCGGAAACAAGCTTCCTAGGACTGGTTTCTGGCATTTCAGCAGTCTTCAGCCAGGCTTGCTTGAATCCAGTGGCAAAGTGAGCAAGGGACTCACGTCTGAGCATACCCTGCCAATTTATGGCGAACATTGCGGTACAAAAGGGGGTGGTGATGGACGGAGCATCAGAACCAATCAAACACTCACACCCAGTCAACAGATCTGGGTTTGATCCATCACCGTTCCTTAGCCCACTCTGCCACCCCAGTTCAGACATGGCCAAATGCAAATCCGTCTGACCCTGTGCCTCATGGGAACAGTCCAGCCTGAACTGCCAAGCCATGCCTTCCCTGGACCAGAAACACGCTTCCTAGGATCGGTTTCTGGCATTGCAGCCGTCTTCAGCCAGGCTTGCTTGAATCCAGTGGCAAAGTGAGCAAGGGACTCACGTCTGAGCATACCCTACCAACTTATGGCGAACAAAGCGGTACAAAAGGGGGTGGTGATGGACTGAGCATCAGAACCAATCAAACACTCACACCCAGTCAACAGATCTGGGTTTGATCCATCACTGTTCTTTAGCCCACTCTGCCACCCCAGTTCAGACATTGCCATATGCAAATCAGTCTGACCCTGTGCCTCATGGGAACAGTCCAGCCCGAACTGCCAAGCCATGCCTTCCCCGGACCAGAAACAAGCTTCCTAGGACCGGTTTCTGGCATTTCAGCCGTCTTCAGCCAGGCTTGCTTGAATCCAATGGCAAAGTGAGCAAGGAACTCACGTCTGAGCATACCCTGCCAACTTATGGGGAACAAAACAGTACAAAAGGGGGTGGTGATGGACGGAGCATCAGAACCAATCAAACACTCACACCCAGTCAACAGATCTGGGTTTGATCCATCACCGTTCTTTAGCCCACTCTGCCACCCCAGTTCAGACATGGCCATATGCAAATCAGTCTGACCCTGTGCCTCATGGGAACAGTCCAGCCCGAACTGCCAAGCCATGCTTTCCCCGGACCGGAACAAGCTTCCTAGGACCGGTTTCTGGCATTTCAGCAGTCTTCAGCCAGGCTTGCTTGAATCCAGTGGTAAAGTGAGCAAAGAACTCACGTCTGAGCATACCCTGCCAACTTTGATCCATCACCGTTCTTTAGCCCACTCTGCCACCCCAGTTCAGACATGGCCATATGCAAATCAGTCTGACCCTGTGCCTCATGGGAACAGTCCAGCCCGAACTGCCAAGCCATGCTTTCCCCGGACCGGAACAAGCTTCCTAGGACCGGTTTCTGGCATTTCATCAGTCTTCAGCCAGGCTTGATTGAATCCAGTGGCAAAGTGAGCAAGGGACTCACATCTGAGCATACCCTGCCATCTTATGGGGAACAAAACAGTACAAAAGGGGGTGGTGATGGACGGAGCATCAGAACCAATCAAACACTCGCACCCAGTCAACAGATCTGGGTTTGATCCATCACTGTTCTTTAGCCCACTCTGCCACCCCAATTCAGACATGGCCATATGCAAATCAGTCTGACCCTGTGTCTCATGGGGTCAGTCCAGCCCGAACTGCCAAGCCATGCCTTCCCCGGACCGGAAACAAGCTTCCTAGGACCGGTTTCTGGCATTTCAGCAGTCTTCAGCCAGGCTTGCTTGAATCCAGTGGCAAAGTGAGCAAGGGACTCACGTCTGAGCATACCCTGCCAATTTATGGCGAACAAAGCGGTACAAAAGGGGGTGGTGATGGACGGAGCATCAGAACCAATCAAACACTCACACCCAGTCAACAGATCTGGGTTTGATCCATCACCGTTCCTTAGCCCACTCTGCCTCCCCAGTTCAGACATGGCCAAATGCAAATCCGTCTGATCCTGTGCCTCATGGGAACAGTCCAGCCTGAACTGCCAAGCCATGCCTTCCACGGCCGGAAACAAGATTCCTAGGACCGGTTTCTGGCATTTCAGCCGTCTTCAGCCAGGCTTGCTTGAATCCAGTGGCAAAGTGAGCAAGGGACTCACGTCTGAGCATACCCTACCAACTTATGGCGAACAAAGCGGTACAAAAGGGGGTGGTAATGGTCGGAGCATCAGAACCAATCAAACACTCACACCCAGTCAACAGATCTGGGTTTGATCCATCACCGTTCTTTAGCCCACTCTGCCACCCCAGTTCAGACATGGCCATATGCAAATCAGTCTGACCCTGTGCCTCATGGGAACAGTCCAGCCCAAACTGCCAAGCCATGCCTTCCCTGGACCAGAAACACGCTTCCTAGGATCGGTTTCTGGCATTTCAGCCGTCTTCAGCCAGGCTGCTTGAATCCAGTGGCAAAGTGAGCAAGGAACTCACGTCTGAGCATACCCTGCCAACTTATGGCGAACTAAGCGATAGAAAAGGGGGTGGTGATGGACGGAGCATCAGAACCAATGAAACACTCACACCCAGTCAACAGATCTGGGTTTGATCCATCACCGTTCTTTAGCCCACTCTGCCACCCCAGTTCAGACATGGCCATATGCAAATCAGTCTGACCCTGTGCCTCATGGGAACACTCCAGCCCGAACTGCCAAGCCATGCCTTCCCTGGAGCGGAAAGAAGCTTCCTAGGACCGGTTTCTGGCATTTCAGCCGTTTTCAGCCAGGCTTGCTTGAATCCAGTGGTAAAGTGAGCAAAGAACTCACGTATGAGCATACCCTGCGAACTTATGGCGAACAAAGCGGTACAAAAGGGGGTGGTGATGGACGGAGCATCAGAACCAATCAAACACTCACACCCAGTCAACAGATCTGGGTTTGATCCATCAAGGTTCTTTAGCCCACTCTGCCACCCCAGTTCAGACATTGCCATATGCAAATCAGTCTGACCCTGTGCCTCATGGGAACAGTCCAGCCCGAACTGCCAAGCCATGCCTTCCCGGGACCGGAAACAAGCTTCCTAGGACCGGTTTCTGGCATTTCAGCCGTCTTCAGCCAGGCTTGCTTGAATCCAATGGCAAAGTGAGCAAGGAACTCACGTCTGAGCATACCCTGCCAACTTATGGCGAACTAAGCGGTAGAAAAGGGGGTGGTGATGGACGGAGCATCAGAACCAATGAAACACTCACACCCAGTCAACAGATCTGGGTTTGATCCATCACCGTTCTTTAGCCCACTCTGCCACCCCAGTTCAGACATGGCCATATGCAAATCAGTCTGACCCTGTGCCTCATGGGAACACTCCAGCCCGAACTGCCAAGCCATGCCTTCCCTGGAGCGGAAAGAAGCTTCCTAGGACCGGTTTCTGGCATTTCAGCCGTCTTCAGCCAGGCTTGCTTGAATCCAGTGGTAAAGTGAGCAAAGAACTCACGTCTGAGCATACCCTGCCAACTTTGATCCATCACCGTTCTTTAGCCCACTCTGCCACCCCAGTTCAGACATGGCCATATGCAAATCAGTCTGACCCTGTGCCTCATGGGAACAGTCCAGCCCGAACTGCCAAGCCATGCCTTCCCCGGACCGGAACAAGCTTCCTAGGACCGGTTTCTGGCATTTCAGCAGTCTTCAGCCAGGCTTGATTGAATCCAGTGGCAAAGTGAGCAAGGGACTCACATCTGAGCATACCCTGCCATCTTATGGGGAACAAAACAGTACAAAAGGGGGTGGTGATGGACGGAGCATCAGAACCAATCAAACACTCGCACCCAGTCAACAGATCTGGGTTTGATCCATCACTGTTCTTTAGCCCACTCTGCCACCCCAGTTCAGACATGGCCATATGCAAATCAGTCTGACACTGTGCCTCATGGGGTCAGTCCAGCCCAAACTGCCAAGCCATGCCTTCCCCGGACCGGAAACAAGCTTCCTAGGACCGGTTTCTGGCATTTCAGCCGTCTTCAGCCAGGCTTGCTTGAATCCAGTGGCAAAGTGAGCAAGGGACTCACGTCTGAGCATACCCTGCCAATTTATGGCGAACAAAGCGGTACAAAAGGGGGTGGTGATGGATGGAGCATCAGAACCAATGAAACACTCACACCCAGTCAACAGATCTGGGTTTGATCCATCACCGTTCTTTAGCCCACTCTGCCACCCCAGTTCAGACATGGCCATATGCAAATCAGTCTGACCCTGTGCCTCATGGGAACAGTCCAGCCCAAACTGCCAAGCCATGCCTTCCCTGGACCAGAAACACGCTTCCTAGGATCGGTTTCTGGCATTTCAGCCATCTTCAGCCAGGCTTGCTTGAATCCAGTGGCAAAGTGAGCAAGGGACTCACGTCTGAGCATACCCTGCCAACTTATGGCGAACAAAGTGGTACAAAAGGGGGTGGTGATGGACGGAGCATCAGAACCAATCAAACACTCACACCCAGTCAACAGATCTGGGTTTGATCCATCATTGTTCTTTAGCCCACTCTGCCACCCCAGTTCAGATATTGCCATATGCAAATCAGTCTGACCCTGTGCCTCATGGGAACAGTCCAGCCCGAACTGCCAAGCCATGCCTTCCCCCGACCGGAAACAAGCTTCCTAGGACCGGTTTCTGGCATTTCAGCCGTCTTCAGCCAGGCTTGCTTGAATCCAATGGCAAAGTGAGCAAGGAACTCACGTCTGAGCATACCCTGCCAACTTATGGCGAACTAAGCGATAGAAAAGGGGGTGGTGATGGACGGAGCATCAGAACCAATGAAACACTCACACCCAGTCAACAGATCTGGGTTTGATCCATCACCGTTCTTTAGCCCACTCTGCCACCCCAGTTCAGACATGGCCATATGCAAATCAGTCTGACCCTGTGCCTCATGGGAACACTCCAGCCCGAACTGCCAAGCCATGCCTTCCCTGGAGCGGAAAGAAGCTTCCTAGGACCGGTTTCTGGCATTTCAGCCGTCTTCAGCCAGGCTTGCTTGAATCCAGTGGTAAAGTGAGCAAAGAACTCACGTATGAGCATACCCTGCCAACTTATGGCGAACAAAGCGGTACAAAAGGGGGTGGTGATGGACGGAGCATCAGAACCAATCAAACACTCACACCCAGTCAACAGATCTGGGTTTGATCCATCACGGTTCTTTAGCCCACTCTGCCACCCCAGTTCAGACATGGCCATATGCAAATCAGTCTGACCCTGTGCCTCATGGGAACAGTCCAGCCCGAACTGCCAAGCCATGCCTTCCCCGGACCGGAACAAGCTTCCTAGAACCGGTTTCTGGCATTTCAGCCGTCTTCAGCCAGGCTTGCTTGAATCCAGTGGCAAAGAGAGCAAGGGACTCACGTCTGAGCATACCCTGCCAACTTATGGCGAACAAAGCGGTACAAAAGGGGGTGGTGATGGACGGAGCATCAGAACCAATCAAACACTCACACCCAGTCAACAGATCTGGGTTTGATCCATCACCGTTCTTTTGCCCACTCTGCCACCCCGGTTCAGACATGGCCATATGCAAATCAGTCTGACCCTGTGCCTCCTGGGAACAGTCCAGCCCGAACTGCCAAGCCATGCCTTCCCTGGACCGGAAATAAGCTTCCTAGGACCGGTTTCTGGCATTTCAGCCGTCTTGAGCCAGGCTTTCTTGAATCCAGTGGCAAAGTGAGCAAGGGACTTACGTCTGAGCATACCCTGCCAACTTATGGCGAACAAAGCGGTACAAAAGGGGGTGGTGATGGACGGAGCATCAGAACCAATCAAACACTCACACCCAGTCAACAGATCTGGGTTTGATCCATCACCGTTCTTTAGCCCACTCTGCCACCCCAGTTCAGACATGGCCATATGCAAATCAGTCTGACCCTGTGCCTCATGGGAACAGTCCAGCCCGAACTGCCAAGCCATGCCTTCCCCGGACCGGAAACAAGCTTCCTAGGACCGGTTTCTGGCATGTCAGCCGTCTTCAGCCAGGCTTGCTTGAATCCAGTGGCAAAGTGAGCAAGGGACTCACGTCTGAGCATACCCTGCCAACTTATGGCGAACAAAGCGGTACAAAAGGTGGTGGTGATGGACGGAGCATCAGAACCAATCAAACACTCACACCCTGTCAACAGATCTGGGTTTGATCCATCACCGTTCTTTAGCCCACTCTGGCACCCCAGTTCAGACATGGCCATATGCAAATCAGTCTGACCCTGTGCCTCATGGGAACAGTCCAGCCCGAACTGCCAAGCCATGCCTTCCCCGGGCCGGAAACAAGCTTCCTAGGACCGGTTTCTGGCATTTCAGCCGTCTTCAGCCAGGCTTGCTTGAATCCAGTGGCAAAGTGAGCAAGGGACTCACGTCTGAGCATACCCTGCCAACTTATGGCGAACAAAGCGGTACAAAAGATGGACGGAGCATCAGAACCAATCAAACACTCACACCCAGTCAACAGATCTGGGTTTGATCCATCACCGTTCTTTAGCCCACTCTGCCACCTCAGTTCAGACATGGCCATATGCAAATCAGTCTGACCCTGTGCCTCATGGGAACAGTCCAGCCCAAATTGCCAAGCCATGCCTTCCCCGGACCAGAAACAAGCTTCCTAGGACCCCTTTCTGGCATTTCAGCTGTCTTCAGCCAGGCTTGCTTGAATCCAGTGGTAAAGTGAGCAAGGGACTCACGTCTGAGAATACCATGCCAACTTATGGCGAACAAAGTGGTACAAAAGGGGGTGGTGATGGACGGTGCATCAGAACCAATCAAACACTCACACCCAGTCAACAGATCTGGGTTTGATCCATCACTGTTCTTTAGCCCACTCTGCCACCCCAGTTCAGACATGGCCATATGCAAATCAGTCTTACCCTGAGCCTCATGGGAACAGTCCAGCCCGAACTGCCAAGCCATGCCATCCCCGGACCGGAAACAAGCTTCCTAGGACCGGTTTCTGGCATTTCAGCCGTCTTCAGCCAGGCTTGCTTGAATCCAGTGGCATAGTGAGCAAGGGACTCACGTCTGAGCATACCCTGCCAACTTATGGGGAACAAAACAGTACAAAAGGCGGTGGTGATGGACGGAGCATCAGAACCAATCAAACACTCACACCCAGTCAACAGATTTGGGTTTGATCCATCACTGTTCTTTAGCCCACTCTGCCACCCCAGTTCAGACATGGCCATATGCAAATCAGTCTGACCCTGTGCCTCATGGGAACAGTCCAGCCCAAACTGCCAAGCCATGTCTTCCCCGGACCGGAAACAAGCTTCCTAGGACCGGTTTCTGGCATTTCAGCCGTCTTCAGCCAGGCTTGCTTGAATCCAGTGGCAAAGTGAGCAAGGGACTCACATCTGAGCATACCCTGCCAACTTATGGGGAACAAAACAGTACAAAAGGGGGTGGTGATGGACGGAGCATCAGAACCAATCAAACACTCACACCCAGTCAACAGATCTGGGTTTGATCCATCACTGTTCTTTAGCCCACTCTGCCACCCCAGTTCAGACATGGCCATATGCAAATCAGTCTGACCCAGTGCCTCATGGGAACAGTCCAACCCGAACTGCCAAGCCATGCCTTCCCCGGACCGGAAACAAGCTTCCTAAGACCAGTTTCTGGCATTTCAGCCGTCTTCAGCCAGGCTTGCTTGAATCCAGTGGCATAGTGAGCAAGGGACTCGCGTCTGAGCATACCCTGCCAACTTATGCGAACAAAGCGGTACAAAAGGGGGTGGTGATGGACGGAGCATCAGAACCAATCAAACACTCACACCCAGTCAACAGATCTGGATTTGAACCATCACAGTTCTTTAGCCCACTCTGCCACCCCAGTTCAGACATGGCCATATGCAAATCAGTCTGACCCTGTGCCTCATGGGAACACTCCAGCCCGAACTGCCAAGCCATGCCTTCCCTGGAGCGGAAAGAAGCTTCCTAGGACCGGTTTCTGGCATTTCAGCCGTCTTCAGCCAGGCTTGCTTGAATCCAGTGGCAAAGTGAGCAAGGGACTCACGTCTGAGCATACCCTGCCAACTTATGGCGAACAAAGCGGTATAAAAGATGGATGGAGCATCAGAACCAATCAAACACTCACACCCAGTCAACAGATCTGGGTTTGATCCATCACTGTTCTTTAGCCCACTCTGCCACCCCAGTTCAGACATGGCCATATGCAAATCAGTCTGACCCTGTGCCTCATGGGGTCAGTCCAGCCCGAATTGCCAAGCCATGCCTTCCCCGGACCGGAAACAAGCTTCCTAGGACCGGTTTCTGGCATTTCAGCCGTCTTCAGCCAGGCTTGCTTGAATCCAGTGGCAAAGTGAGCAAGGGACTCATGTCTGAGCATACCCTACCAACTTATGGTGAACAAAGCGGTACAAAAGGGGGTGGTGATGGTCGGAGCATCAGAACCAATCAAACACTCACACCCAGTCAACAGATCTGGGTTTGATCCATCACCGTTCTTTAGCCCACTCTGCCACCCCAGTTCAGACATGGCCATATGCAAATCAGTCTGACCCTGTGCCTCATGGGAACAGTCCAGCCCAAACTGCCAAGCCATGCCTTCCCTGGACCAGAAACACGCTTCCTAGGATCGGTTTCTGGCATTTCAGCCGTCTTCAGCCAGGCTTGCTTGAATCCAGTGGCAAAGTGAGCAAGGGACTCACGTCTGAGCATACCCTGCCAACTTATGGCGAACAAAGTGGTACAAAAGGGGGTGGTGATGGACGGAGCATCAGAACCAATCAAACACTCACACCCAGTCAACAGATCTGGGTTTGATCCATCACTGTTCTTTAGCCCACTCTGCCACCCCAGTTCAGACATTGCCATATGCAAATCAGTCTGACCCTGTGCCTCATGGGAACAGTCCAGCCTGAACTGCCAAGCCATGCCTTCCCAGGACCAGAAACAAGCTTCCTAGGACCGGTTTCTGGCATTTCAGCCGTCTTCAGCCAGGCTTGCTTGAATCCAATGGCAAAGTGAGCAAGGAACTCACGTCTGAGCATACCCTGCCAACTTATGGCGAACTAAGCAGTAGAAAAGGGGGTGGTGATGGACGGAGCATCAGAACCAATGAAACACTCACACCCAGTCAACAGATCTGGGTTTGATCCATCACCGTTGTTTAGCCCACTCTGCCACCCCAGTTCAGACATTGCCATATGCAAATCAGTCTGACCCTGTGCCTCATGGGAACAGTCCAGCCCGAACTGCCAAGCCATGCCTTCCCCGGACCGGAAACAAGCTTCCTAGGACCGGATTCTGGCATTTCAGCCGTCTTCAGCCAGGCTTGCTTGAGTCCAGTGGCAAAGTGAGCAAGGGACTCACGTCTGAGCATACCCTGCCAACTTATGGCGAACAAAGCGGTACACAAGATGGACGGAGCATCAAACCAATCAAACACTCACACCCAGTCAACAGATCTGGGTTTGATCCATCACTGTTCTTTAGCCCACTCTGCCACCCCAGTTCAGACATGGCCATATGCAAATCAGTCTGAACCTGTGCCTCATGGGGTCAGTCCAGCCCGAACTGCCAAGCCATGCCTTCCCCGGGCCGGAAACAAGCTTCCTAGGACCGGTTTCTGGCATTTCAGCCGTCTTCAGCCAGGCTTGCTTGAATCCAATGGCAAAGTGAGCAAGGAACTCACGTCTGAGCATACCCTGCCAACTTATGGCGAACTAAGCGGTAGAAAAGGGGGTGGTGATGGACGGAGCATCAGAACCAATGAAACACTCACACCCAGTCAACAGATCTGGGTTTGATCCATCACCGTTCTTTAGCCCACTCTGCCACCCCAGTTCAGACATGGCCATATGCAAATCAGTCTGACCCTGTGCCTCATGGGAACACTCCAGCCTGAACTGCCAAGCCATGCCTTCCCTGGAGCGGAAAGAAGCTTCCTAGGACCGGTTTCTGGCATTTCAGCCGTCTTCAGCCAGGCTTGCTTGAATCCAGTGGTAAAGTGAGCAAAGAACTCACGTCTGAGCATACCCTGCCAACTTTGATCCATCACCGTTCTTTAGCCCACTCTGCCACCCCAGTTCAGACATGGCCATATGCAAATCAGTCTGACACTGTGCCTCATGGGGTCAGTCCAGCCCAAACTGCCAAGCCATGCCTTCCCCGGACCGGAAACAAGCTTCCTAGGACCGGTTTCTGGCATTTCAGCCGTCTTCAGCCAGGCTTGCTTTAATCCAATGGCAAAGTGAGCAAGGAACTCACGTCTGAGCATACCCTGCCAACTTATGGCGAACTAAGCGGTAGAAAAGGGGGTGGTGATGGACGGAGCATCAGAACCAATGAATCACTCACACCCAGTCAACAGATCAGGGTTTGATCCATCACCGTTCTTTAGCCCACTCTGCCACCCCAGTTCAGACATGGCCATATGCAACTCAGTCTGACCCTGTGCCTCATGGGAACACTCCATCCCGAACTGCCAAGCCATGCCTTCCCTGGAGCGGAAAGAAGCTTCCTAGGACCGGTTTCTGGCATTTCAGCCGTCTTCAGCCAGGCTTGCTTGAATCCAGTGGTAAAGTGAGCAAAGAACTCACGTCTGAGCATACCCTGCCAACTTTGATCCATCACCGTTCTTTAGCCCACTCTGCCACCCCAGTTCAGACATGGCCATATGCAAATCAGTCTGACCCTGTGCCTCATGGGAACAGTCCAGCCCGAACTGCCAAGCCATGCTTTCCCCGGACCGGAACAAGCTTCCTAGGACCGGTTTCTGGCATTTCAGCAGTCTTCAGCCAGGCTTGATTGAATCCAGTGGCAAAGTGAGCAAGGGACTCACATCTGAGCATACCCTGCCATCTTATGGGGAACAAAACAGTACAAAAGGGGGTGGTGATGGACGGAGCATCAGAACCAATCAAACACTCACACCCAGTCAACAGATCTGGGTTTGATCCATCACCGTTCCTTAGCCCACTCTGCCACCCCAGTTCAGACATGGCCAAATGCAAATCCGTCTGACCCTGTGCCTCATGGGAACAGTCCAGCCTGAACTGCCAAGCCATGCCTTCCCTGGACCAGAAACACGCTTCCTAGGATCGGTTTCTGGCATTGCAGCCGTCTTCAGCCAGGCTTGCTTGAATCCAGTGGCAAAGTGAGCAAGGGACTCACGTCTGAGCATACCCTACCAACTTATGGCGAACAAAGCGGTACAAAAGGGGGTGGTGATGGACTGAGCATTAGAACCAATCAAACGCTCACACCCAGTCAACAGATCTGGGTTTGATCCATCACTGTTCTTTAGCCCACTCTGCCACCCCAGTTCAGACATTGCCATATGCAAATCAGTCTGACCCTGTGCCTCATGGGAACAGTCCAGCCCGAACTGCCAAGCCATGCCTTCCCCGGACCAGAAACAAGCTTCCTAGGACCGGTTTCTGGCATTTCAGCCGTCTTCAGCCAGGCTTGCTTGAATCCAATGGCAAAGTGAGCAAGGAACTCACGTCTGAGCATACCCTGCCAACTTATGGCGAACTAAGCAGTAGAAAAGGGGGTGGTGATGGACGGAGCATCAGAACCAATGAAACACTCACACCCAGTCAACAGATCTGGGTTTGATCCATCACCGTTCTTTAGCCCACTCTGCCACCCCAGTTCAGACATGGCCATATGCAAATCAGTCTGACCCTGTGCCTCATGGGAACAGTCCAGCCCGAACTGCCAAGCCATGCTTTCCCCGGACCGGAACAAGCTTCCTAGGACCGGTTTCTGGCATTTCAGCAGTCTTCAGCCAGGCTTGCTTGAATCCAGTGGTAAAGTGAGCAAAGAACTCACGTCTGAGCATACCCTGCCAACTTTGATCCATCACCGTTCTTTAGCCCACTGTGCCACCCCAGTTCAGACATGGCCATATGCAAATCAGTCTAACCCTGTGCCTCATGGGAACAGTCCAGCCCGAACTGCCAAGCCATGCTTTCCCCGGACCGGAACAAGCTTCCTAGGACCGGTTTCTGGCATTTCATCAGTCTTCAGCCAGGCTTGATTGAATCCAGTGGCAAAGTGAGCAAGGGACTCACATCTGAGCATACCCTGCCATCTTATGGGGAACAAAACAGTACAAAAGGGGGTGGTGATGGACGGAGCATCAGAACCAATCAAACACTCGCACCCAGTCAACAGATCTGGGTTTGATCCATCACTGTTCTTTAGCCCACTCTGCCACCCCAATTCAGACATGGCCATATGCAAATCAGTCTGACCCTGTGTCTCATGGGGTCAGTCCAGCCCGAACTGCCAAGCCATGCCTTCCCCGGACCGGAAACAAGCTTCCTAGGACCGGTTTCTGGCATTTCAGCAGTCTTCAGCCAGGCTTGCTTGAATCCAGTGGCAAAGTGAGCAAGGGACTCACGTCTGAGCATACCCTGCCAATTTATGGCGAACAAAGCGGTACAAAAGGGGGTGGTGATGGACGGAGCATCAGAACCAATCAAACACTCACACCCAGTCAACAGATCTGGGTTTGATCCATCACCGTTCCTTAGCCCACTCTGCCTCCCCAGTTCAGACATGGCCAAATGCAAATCCGTCTGATCCTGTGCCTCATGGGAACAGTCCAGCCTGAACTGCCAAGCCATGCCTTCCACGGCCGGAAACAAGATTCCTAGGACCGGTTTCTGGCATTTCAGCCGTCTTCAGCCAGGCTTGCTTGAATCCAGTGGCAAAGTGAGCAAGGGACTCACGTCTGAGCATACCCTACCAACTTATGGCGAACAAAGCGGTACAAAAGGGGGTGGTAATGGTCGGAGCATCAGAACCAATCAAACACTCACACCCAGTCAACAGATCTGGGTTTGATCCATCACCGTTCTTTAGCCCACTCTGCCACCCCAGTTCAGACATGGCCATATGCAAATCAGTCTGACCCTGTGCCTCATGGGAACAGTCCAGCCCAAACTGCCAAGCCATGCCTTCCCTGGACCAGAAACACGCTTCCTAGGATCGGTTTCTGGCATTTCAGCCGTCTTCAGCCAGGCTGCTTGAATCCAGTGGCAAAGTGAGCAAGGAACTCACGTCTGAGCATACCCTGCCAACTTATGGCGAACTAAGCGATAGAAAAGGGGGTGGTGATGGACGGAGCATCAGAACCAATGAAACACTCACACCCAGTCAACAGATCTGGGTTTGATCCATCACCGTTCTTTAGCCCACTCTGCCACCCCAGTTCAGACATGGCCATATGCAAATCAGTCTGACCCTGTGCCTCATGGGAACACTCCAGCCCGAACTGCCAAGCCATGCCTTCCCTGGACCGGAAATAAGCTTCCTAGGACCGGTTTCTGGCATTTCAGCCGTCTTGAGCCAGGCTTTCTTGAATCCAGAGGCAAAGTGAGCAAGGGACTTACGTCTGAGCATACCCTGCCAACTTATGGCGAACAAAGCGGTACAAAAGGGGGTGGTGATGGACGGAGCATCAGAACCAATCAAACACTCACACCCAGTCAACAGATCTGGGTTTGATCCATCACCGTTCTTTAGCCCACTCTGCCACCCCAGTTCAGACATGGCCATATGCAAATCAGTCTGACCCTGTGCCTCATGGGAACAGTCCAGCCCGAACTGCCAAGCCATGCCGTCCCCGGACCGGAAACAAGCTTCCTAGGACCGGTTTCTGGCATGTCAGCCGTCTTCAGCCAGGCTTGCTTGAATCCAGTGGCAAAGTGAGCAAGGGACTCACGTCTGAGCATACCCTGCCAACTTATGGCGAACAAAGCGGTACAAAAGGTGGTGGTGATGGACGGAGCATCAGAACCAATCAAACACTCACACCCTGTCAACAGATCTGGGTTTGATCCATCACCGTTCTTTAGCCCACTCTGGCACCCCAGTTCAGACATGGCCATATGCAAATCAGTCTGACCCTGTGCCTCATGGGAACAGTCCAGCCCGAACTGCCAAGCCATGCCTTCCCCGGGCCGGAAACAAGCTTCCTAGGACCGGTTTCTGGCATTTCAGCCGTCTTCAGCCAGGCTTGCTTGAATCCAGTGGCAAAGTGAGCAAGGGACTCACGTCTGAGCATACCCTGCCAACTTATGGCGAACAAAGCGGTACAAAAGATGGACGGAGCATCAGAACCAATCAAACACTCACACCCAGTCAACAGATCTGGGTTTGATCCATCACCGTTCTTTAGCCCACTCTGCCACCTCAGTTCAGACATGGCCTTATGCAAATCAGTCTGACCCTGTGCCTCATGGGAACAGTCCAGCCCAAATTGCCAAGCCATGCCTTCCCCGGACCAGAAACAAGCTTCCTAGGACCCCTTTCTGGCATTTCAGCTGTCTTCAGCCAGGCTTGCTTGAATCCAGTGGTAAAGTGAGCAAGGGACTCACGTCTGAGAATACCATGCCAACTTATGGCGAACAAAGTGGTACAAAAGGGGGTGGTGATGGACGGTGCATCAGAACCAATCAAACACTCACACCCAGTCAACAGATCTGGGTTTGATCCATCACTGTTCTTTAGCCCACTCTGCCACCCCAGTTCAGACATGGCCATATGCAAATCAGTCTTACCCTGAGCCTCATGGGAACAGTCCAGCCCGAACTGCCAAGCCATGCCATCCCCGGACCGGAAACAAGCTTCCTAGGACCGGTTTCTGGCATTTCAGCCGTCTTCAGCCAGGCTTGCTTGAATCCAGTGGCATAGTGAGCAAGGGACTCACGTCTGAGCATACCCTGCCAACTTATGGGGAACAAAACAGTACAAAAGGCGGTGGTGATGGACGGAGCATCAGAACCAATCAAACACTCACACCCAGTCAACAGATTTGGGTTTGATCCATCACTGTTCTTTAGCCCACTCTGCCACCCCAGTTCAGACATGGCCATATGCAAATCAGTCTGACCCTGTGCCTCATGGGAACAGTCCAGCCCAAACTGCCAAGCCATGTCTTCCCCGGACCGGAAACAAGCTTCCTAGGACCGGTTTCTGGCATTTCAGCCGTCTTCAGCCAGGCTTGCTTGAATCCAGTGGCAAAGTGAGCAAGGGACTCACATCTGAGCATACCCTGCCAACTTATGGGGAACAAAACAGTACAAAAGGGGGTGGTGATGGACGGAGCATCAGAACCAATCAAACACTCACACCCAGTCAACAGATCTGGGTTTGATCCATCACTGTTCTTTAGCCCACTCTGCCACCCCAGTTCAGACATGGCCATATGCAAATCAGTCTGACCCAGTGCCTCATGGGAACAGTCCAACCCGAACTGCCAAGCCATGCCTTCCCCGGACCGGAAACAAGCTTCCTAAGACCGGTTTCTGGCATTTCAGCCGTCTTCAGCCAGGCTTGCTTGAATCCAGTGGCATAGTGAGCAAGGGACTCGCGTCTGAGCATACCCTGCCAACTTATGCGAACAAAGCGGTACAAAAGGGGGTGGTGATGGACGGAGCATCAGAACCAATCAAACACTCACACCCAGTCAACAGATCTGGATTTGAACCATCACAGTTCTTTAGCCCACTCTGCCACCCCAGTTCAGACATGGCCATATGCAAATCAGTCTGACCCTGTGCCTCATGGGAACACTCCAGCCCGAACTGCCAAGCCATGCCTTCCCTGGAGCGGAAAGAAGCTTCCTAGGACCGGTTTCTGGCATTTCAGCCGTCTTCAGCCAGGCTTGCTTGAATCCAGTGGCAAAGTGAGCAAGGGACTCACGTCTGAGCATACCCTGCCAACTTATGGCGAACAAAGCGGTATAAAAGATGGATGGAGCATCAGAACCAATCAAACACTCACACCCAGTCAACAGATCTGGGTTTGATCCATCACTGTTCTTTAGCCCACTCTGCCACCCCAGTTCAGACATGGCCATATGCAAATCAGTCTGACCCTGTGCCTCATGGGGTCAGTCCAGCCCGAATTGCCAAGCCATGCCTTCCCCGGACCGGAAACAAGCTTCCTAGGACCGGTTTCTGGCATTTCAGCCGTCTTCAGCCAGGCTTGCTTGAATCCAGTGGCAAAGTGAGCAAGGGACTCATGTCTGAGCATACCCTACCAACTTATGGTGAACAAAGCGGTACAAAAGGGGGTGGTGATGGTCGGAGCATCAGAACCAATCAAACACTCACACCCAGTCAACAGATCTGGGTTTGATCCATCACCGTTCTTTAGCCCACTCTGCCACCCCAGTTCAGACATGGCCATATGCAAATCAGTCTGACCCTGTGCCTCATGGGAACAGTCCAGCCCAAACTGCCAAGCCATGCCTTCCCTGGACCAGAAACACGCTTCCTAGGATCGGTTTCTGGCATTTCAGCCGTCTTCAGCCAGGCTTGCTTGAATCCAGTGGCAAAGTGAGCAAGGGACTCACGTCTGAGCATACCCTGCCAACTTATGGCGAACAAAGTGGTACAAAAGGGGGTGGTGATGGACGGAGCATCAGAACCAATCAAACACTCACACCCAGTCAACAGATCTGGGTTTGATCCATCACTGTTCTTTAGCCCACTCTGCCACCCCAGTTCAGACATTGCCATATGCAAATCAGTCTGACCCTGTGCCTCATGGGAACAGTCCAGCCTGAACTGCCAAGCCATGCCTTCCCAGGACCAGAAACAAGCTTCCTAGGACCGGTTTCTGGCATTTCAGCCGTCTTCAGCCAGGCTTGCTTGAATCCAATGGCAAAGTGAGCAAGGAACTCACGTCTGAGCATACCCTGCCAACTTATGGCGAACTAAGCAGTAGAAAAGGGGGTGGTGATGGACGGAGCATCAGAACCAATGAAACACTCACACCCAGTCAACAGATCTGGGTTTGATCCATCACCGTTGTTTAGCCCACTCTGCCACCCCAGTTCAGACATTGCCATATGCAAATCAGTCTGACCCTGTGCCTCATGGGAACAGTCCAGCCCGAACTGCCAAGCCATGCCTTCCCCGGACCGGAAACAAGCTTCCTAGGACCGGATTCTGGCATTTCAGCCGTCTTCAGCCAGGCTTGCTTGAGTCCAGTGGCAAAGTGAGCAAGGGACTCACGTCTGAGCATACCCTGCCAACTTATGGCGAACAAAGCGGTACACAAGATGGACGGAGCATCAAACCAATCAAACACTCACACCCAGTCAACAGATCTGGGTTTGATCCATCACTGTTCTTTAGCCCACTCTGCCACCCCAGTTCAGACATGGCCATATGCAAATCAGTCTGAACCTGTGCCTCATGGGGTCAGTCCAGCCCGAACTGCCAAGCCATGCCTTCCCCGGACCGGAAACAAGCTTCCTAGGACCGGTTTCTGGCATTTCAGCCGTCTTCAGCCAGGCTTGCTTGAATCCAATGGCAAAGTGAGCAAGGAACTCACGTCTGAGCATACCCTGCCAACTTATGGCGAACTAAGCGGTAGAAAAGGGGGTGGTGATGGACGGAGCATCAGAACCAATGAAACACTCACACCCAGTCAACAGATCTGGGTTTGATCCATCACCGTTCTTTAGCCCACTCTGCCACCCCAGTTCAGACATGGCCATATGCAAATCAGTCTGACCCTGTGCCTCATGGGAACACTCCAGCCCGAACTGCCAAGCCATGCCTTCCCTGGAGCGGAAAGAAGCTTCCTAGGACCGGTTTCTGGCATTTCAGCCGTCTTCAGCCAGGCTTGCTTGAATCCAGTGGTAAAGTGAGCAAAGAACTCACGTCTGAGCATACCCTGCCAACTTTGATCCATCACCGTTCTTTAGCCCACTCTGCCACCCCAGTTCAGACATGGCCATATGCAAATCAGTCTGACACTGTGCCTCATGGGGTCAGTCCAGCCCAAACTGCCAAGCCATGCCTTCCCCGGACCGGAAACAAGCTTCCTAGGACCGGTTTCTGGCATTTCAGCCGTCTTCAGCCAGGCTTGCTTTAATCCAATGGCAAAGTGAGCAAGGAACTCACGTCTGAGCATACCCTGCCAACTTATGGCGAACTAAGCGGTAGAAAAGGGGGTGGTGATGGACGGAGCATCAGAACCAATGAATCACTCACACCCAGTCAACAGATCAGGGTTTGATCCATCACCGTTCTTTAGCCCACTCTGCCACCCCAGTTCAGACATGGCCATATGCAACTCAGTCTGACCCTGTGCCTCATGGGAACACTCCATCCCGAACTGCCAAGCCATGCCTTCCCTGGAGCGGAAAGAAGCTTCCTAGGACCGGTTTCTGGCATTTCAGCCGTCTTCAGCCAGGCTTGCTTGAATCCAGTGGTAAAGTGAGCAAAGAACTCACGTCTGAGCATACCCTGCCAACTTTGATCCATCACCGTTCTTTAGCCCACTCTGCCACCCCAGTTCAGACATGGCCATATGCAAATCAGTCTGACCCTGTGCCTCATGGGAACAGTCCAGCCCGAACTGCCAAGCCATGCTTTCCCCGGACCGGAACAAGCTTCCTAGGACCGGTTTCTGGCATTTCAGCAGTCTTCAGCCAGGCTTGATTGAATCCAGTGGCAAAGTGAGCAAGGGACTCACATCTGAGCATACCCTGCCATCTTATGGGGAACAAAACAGTACAAAAGGGGGTGGTGATGGACGGAGCATCAGAACCAATCAAACACTCACACCCAGTCAACAGATCTGGGTTTGATCCATCACCGTTCCTTAGCCCACTCTGCCACCCCAGTTCAGACATGGCCAAATGCAAATCCGTCTGACCCTGTGCCTCATGGGAACAGTCCAGCCTGAACTGCCAAGCCATGCCTTCCCTGGACCAGAAACACGCTTCCTAGGATCGGTTTCTGGCATTGCAGCCGTCTTCAGCCAGGCTTGCTTGAATCCAGTGGCAAAGTGAGCAAGGGACTCACGTCTGAGCATACCCTACCAACTTATGGCGAACAAAGCGGTACAAAAGGGGGTGGTGATGGACTGAGCATTAGAACCAATCAAACGCTCACACCCAGTCAACAGATCTGGGTTTGATCCATCACTGTTCTTTAGCCCACTCTGCCACCCCAGTTCAGACATTGCCATATGCAAATCAGTCTGACCCTGTGCCTCATGGGAACAGTCCAGCCCGAACTGCCAAGCCATGCCTTCCCCGGACCAGAAACAAGCTTCCTAGGACCGGTTTCTGGCATTTCAGCCGTCTTCAGCCAGGCTTGCTTGAATCCAATGGCAAAGTGAGCAAGGAACTCACGTCTGAGCATACCCTGCCAACTTATGGCGAACTAAGCAGTAGAAAAGGGGGTGGTGATGGACGGAGCATCAGAACCAATGAAACACTCACACCCAGTCAACAGATCTGGGTTTGATCCATCACCGTTCTTTAGCCCACTCTGCCACCCCAGTTCAGACATGGCCATATGCAAATCAGTCTGACCCTGTGCCTCATGGGAACAGTCCAGCCCGAACTGCCAAGCCATGCTTTCCCCGGACCGGAACAAGCTTCCTAGGACCGGTTTCTGGCATTTCAGCAGTCTTCAGCCAGGCTTGCTTGAATCCAGTGGTAAAGTGAGCAAAGAACTCACGTCTGAGCATACCCTGCCAACTTTGATCCATCACCGTTCTTTAGCCCACTCTGCCACCCCAGTTCAGACATGGCCATATGCAAATCAGTCTAACCCTGTGCCTCATGGGAACAGTCCAGCCCGAACTGCCAAGCCATGCTTTCCCCGGACCGGAACAAGCTTCCTAGGACCGGTTTCTGGCATTTCATCAGTCTTCAGCCAGGCTTGATTGAATCCAGTGGCAAAGTGAGCAAGGGACTCACATCTGAGCATACCCTGCCATCTTATGGGGAACAAAACAGTACAAAAGGGGGTGGTGATGGACGGAGCATCAGAACCAATCAAACACTCGCACCCAGTCAACAGATCTGGGTTTGATCCATCACTGTTCTTTAGCCCACTCTGCCACCCCAATTCAGACATGGCCATATGCAAATCAGTCTGACCCTGTGTCTCATGGGGTCAGTCCAGCCCGAACTGCCAAGCCATGCCTTCCCCGGACCGGAAACAAGCTTCCTAGGACCGGTTTCTGGCATTTCAGCAGTCTTCAGCCAGGCTTGCTTGAATCCAGTGGCAAAGTGAGCAAGGGACTCACGTCTGAGCATACCCTGCCAATTTATGGCGAACAAAGCGGTACAAAAGGGGGTGGTGATGGACGGAGCATCAGAACCAATCAAACACTCACACCCAGTCAACAGATCTGGGTTTGATCCATCACCGTTCCTTAGCCCACTCTGCCTCCCCAGTTCAGACATGGCCAAATGCAAATCCGTCTGATCCTGTGCCTCATGGGAACAGTCCAGCCTGAACTGCCAAGCCATGCCTTCCACGGCCGGAAACAAGATTCCTAGGACCGGTTTCTGGCATTTCAGCCGTCTTCAGCCAGGCTTGCTTGAATCCAGTGGCAAAGTGAGCAAGGGACTCACGTCTGAGCATACCCTACCAACTTATGGCGAACAAAGCGGTACAAAAGGGGGTGGTAATGGTCGGAGCATCAGAACCAATCAAACACTCACACCCAGTCAACAGATCTGGGTTTGATCCATCACCGTTCTTTAGCCCACTCTGCCACCCCAGTTCAGACATGGCCATATGCAAATCAGTCTGACCCTGTGCCTCATGGGAACAGTCCAGCCCAAACTGCCAAGCCATGCCTTCCCTGGACCAGAAACACGCTTCCTAGGATCGGTTTCTGGCATTTCAGCCGTCTTCAGCCAGGCTGCTTGAATCCAGTGGCAAAGTGAGCAAGGAACTCACGTCTGAGCATACCCTGCCAACTTATGGCGAACTAAGCGATAGAAAAGGGGGTGGTGATGGACGGAGCATCAGAACCAATGAAACACTCACACCCAGTCAACAGATCTGGGTTTGATCCATCACCGTTCTTTAGCCCACTCTGCCACCCCAGTTCAGACATGGCCATATGCAAATCAGTCTGACCCTGTGCCTCATGGGAACACTCCAGCCCGAACTGCCAAGCCATGCCTTCCCTGGAGCGGAAAGAAGCTTCCTAGGACCGGTTTCTGGCATTTCAGCCGTTTTCAGCCAGGCTTGCTTGAATCCAGTGGTAAAGTGAGCAAAGAACTCACGTATGAGCATACCCTGCGAACTTATGGCGAACAAAGCGGTACAAAAGGGGGTGGTGATGGACGGAGCATCAGAACCAATCAAACACTCACACCCAGTCAACAGATCTGGGTTTGATCCATCAAGGTTCTTTAGCCCACTCTGCCACCCCAGTTTAGACATTGCCATATGCAAATCAGTCTGACCCTGTGCCTCATGGGAACAGTCCAGCCCGAACTGCCAAGCCATGCCTTCCCGGGACCGGAAACAAGCTTCCTAGGACCGGTTTCTGGCATTTCAGCCGTCTTCAGCCAGGCTTGCTTGAATCCAATGGCAAAGTGAGCAAGGAACTCACGTCTGAGCATACCCTGCCAACTTATGGCGAACTAAGCGGTAGAAAAGGGGGTGGTGATGGACGGAGCATCAGAACCAATGAAACACTCACACCCAGTCAACAGATCTGGGTTTGATCCATCACCGTTCTTTAGCCCACTCTGCCACCCCAGTTCAGACATGGCCATATGCAAATCAGTCTGACCCTGTGCCTCATGGGAACACTCCAGCCCGAACTGCCAAGCCATGCCTTCCCTGGAGCGGAAAGAAGCTTCCTAGGACCGGTTTCTGGCATTTCAGCCGTTTTCAGCCAGGCTTGCTTGAATCCAGTGGTAAAGTGAGCAAAGAACTCACGTATGAGCATACCCTGCGAACTTATGGCGAACAAAGCGGTACAAAAGGGGGTGGTGATGGACGGAGCATCAGAACCAATCAAACACTCGCACCCAGTCAACAGATCTGGGTTTGATCCATCACTGTTCTTTAGCCCACTCTGCCACCCCAGTTCAGACATGGCCATATGCAAATCAGTCTGACACTGTGCCTCATGGGGTCAGTCCAGCCCAAACTGCCAAGCCATGCCTTCCCCGGACCGGAAACAAGCTTCCTAGGACCGGTTTCTGGCATTTCAGCCGTCTTCAGCCAGGCTTGCTTGAATCCAGTGGCAAAGTGAGCAAGGGACTCACGTCTGAGCATACCCTGCCAATTTATGGCGAACAAAGCGGTACAAAAGGGGGTGGTGATGGACGGAGCATCAGAACCAATGAAACACTCACACCCAGTCAACAGATTTGGGTTTGATCCATCACCGTTCTTTAGCCCACTCTGCCACCCCAGTTCAGACATGGCCATATGCAAATCAGTCTGACCCTGTGCCTCATGGGAACAGTCCAGCCCAAACTGCCAAGCCATGCCTTCCCTGGACCAGAAACACGCTTCCTAGGATCGGTTTCTGGCATTTCAGCCATCTTCAGCCAGGCTTGCTTGAATCCAGTGGCAAAGTGAGCAAGGGACTCACGTCTGAGCATACCCTGCCAACTTATGGCGAACAAAGTGGTACAAAAGGGGGTGGTGATGGACGGAGCATCAGAACCAATCAAACACTCACACCCAGTCAACAGATCTGGGTTTGATCCATCATTGTTCTTTAGCCCACTCTGCCACCCCAGTTCAGATATTGCCATATGCAAATCAGTCTGACCCTGTGCCTCATGGGAACAGTCCAGCCCGAACTGCCAAGCCATGCCTTCCCCTGACCGGAAACAAGCTTCCTAGGACCGGTTTCTGGCATTTCAGCCGTCTTCAGCCAGGCTTGCTTGAATCCAATGGCAAAGTGAGCAAGGAACTCACGTCTGAGCATACCCTGCCAACTTATGGCGAACTAAGCGATAGAAAAGGGGGTGGTGATGGACGGAGCATCAGAACCAATGAAACACTCACACCCAGTCAACAGATCTGGGTTTGATCCATCACCGTTCTTTAGCCCACTCTGCCACCCCAGTTCAGACATGGCCATATGCAAATCAGTCTGACCCTGTGCCTCATGGGAACACTCCAGCCCGAACTGCCAAGCCATGCCTTCCCTGGAGCGGAAAGAAGCTTCCTAGGACCGGTTTCTGGCATTTCAGCCGTCTTCAGCCAGGCTTGCTTGAATCCAGTGGTAAAGTGAGCAAAGAACTCACGTATGAGCATACCCTGCCAACTTATGGCGAACAAAGCGGTACAAAAGGGGGTGGTGATGGACGGAGCATCAGAACCAATCAAACACTCACACCCAGTCAACAGATCTGGGTTTGATCCATCACGGTTCTTTAGCCCACTCTGCCACCCCAGTTCAGACATGGCCATATGCAAATCAGTCTGACCCTGTGCCTCATGGGAACAGTCCAGCCCGAACTGCCAAGCCATGCCTTCCCCGGACCGGAACAAGCTTCCTAGAACCGGTTTCTGGCATTTCAGCCGTCTTCAGCCAGGCTTGCTTGAATCCAGTGGCAAAGAGAGCAAGGGACTCACGTCTGAGCATACCCTGCCAACTTATGGCGAACAAAGCGGTACAAAAGGGGGTGGTGATGGACGGAGCATCAGAACCAATCAAACACTCACACCCAGTCAACAGATCTGGGTTTGATCCATCACCGTTCTTTTGCCCACTCTGCCACCCCGGTTCAGACATGGCCATATGCAAATCAGTCTGACCCTGTGCCTCCTGGGAACAGTCCAGCCCGAACTGCCAAGCCATGCCTTCCCTGGACCGGAAATAAGCTTCCTAGGACCGGTTTCTGGCATTTCAGCCGTCTTGAGCCAGGCTTTCTTGAATCCAGAGGCAAAGTGAGCAAGGGACTTACGTCTGAGCATACCCTGCCAACTTATGGCGAACAAAGCGGTACAAAAGGGGGTGGTGATGGACGGAGCATCAGAACCAATCAAACACTCACACCCAGTCAACAGATCTGGGTTTGATCCATCACCGTTCTTTAGCCCACTCTGCCACCCCAGTTCAGACATGGCCATATGCAAATCAGTCTGACCCTGTGCCTCATGGGAACAGTCCAGCCCGAACTGCCAAGCCATGCCGTCCCCGGACCGGAAACAAGCATCCTAGGACCGGTTTCTGGCATGTCAGCCGTCTTCAGCCAGGCTTGCTTGAATCCAGTGGCAAAGTGAGCAAGGGACTCACGTCTGAGCATACCCTGCCAACTTATGGCGAACAAAGCGGTACAAAAGGTGGTGGTGATGGACGGAGCATCAGAACCAATCAAACACTCACACCCTGTCAACAGATCTGGGTTTGATCCATCACCGTTCTTTAGCCCACTCTGGCACCCCAGTTCAGACATGGCCATATGCAAATCAGTCTGACCCTGTGCCTCATGGGAACAGTCCAGCCCGAACTGCCAAGCCATGCCTTCCCCGGGCCGGAAACAAGCTTCCTAGGACCGGTTTCTGGCATTTCAGCCGTCTTCAGCCAGGCTTGCTTGAATCCAGTGGCAAAGTGAGCAAGGGACTCACGTCTGAGCATACCCTGCCAACTTATGGCGAACAAAGCGGTACAAAAGATGGACGGAGCATCAGAACCAATCAAACACTCACACCCAGTCAACAGATCTGGGTTTGATCCATCACCGTTCTTTAGCCCACTCTGCCACCTCAGTTCAGACATGGCCATATGCAAATCAGTCTGACCCTGTGCCTCATGGGAACAGTCCAGCCCAAATTGCCAAGCCATGCCTTCCCCGGACCAGAAACAAGCTTCCTAGGACCCCTTTCTGGCATTTCAGCTGTCTTCAGCCAGGCTTGCTTGAATCCAGTGGAAAAGTGAGCAAGGGACTCACGTCTGAGAATACCATGCCAACTTATGGCGAACAAAGTGGTACAAAAGGGGGTGGTGATGGACGGTGCATCAGAACCAATCAAACACTCACACCCAGTCAACAGATCTGGGTTTGATCCATCACTGTTCTTTAGCCCACTCTGCCACCCCAGTTCAGACATGGCCATATGCAAATCAGTCTTACCCTGAGCCTCATGGGAACAGTCCAGCCCGAACTGCCAAGCCATGCCATCCCCGGACCGGAAACAAGCTTCCTAGGACCGGTTTCTGGCATTTCAGCCGTCTTCAGCCAGGCTTGCTTGAATCCAGTGGCATAGTGAGCAAGGGACTCACGTCTGAGCATACCCTGCCAACTTATGGGGAACAAAACAGTACAAAAGGCGGTGGTGATGGACGGAGCATCAGAACCAATCAAACACTCACACCCAGTCAACAGATTTGGGTTTGATCCATCACTGTTCTTTAGCCCACTCTGCCACCCCAGTTCAGACATGGCCATATGCAAATCAGTCTGACCCTGTGCCTCATGGGAACAGTCCAGCCCAAACTGCCAAGCCATGTCTTCCCCGGACAGGAAACAAGCTTCCTAGGACCGGTTTCTGGCATTTCAGCCGTCTTCAGCCAGGCTTGCTTGAATCCAGTGGCAAAGTGAGCAAGGGACTCACATCTGAGCATACCCTGCCAACTTATGGGGAACAAAACAGTACAAAAGGGGGTGGTGATGGACGGAGCATCAGAACCAATCAAACACTCACACCCAGTCAACAGATCTGGGTTTGATCCATCACTGTTCTTTAGCCCACTCTGCCACCCCAGTTCAGACATGGCCATATGCAAATCAGTCTGACCCAGTGCCTCATGGGAACAGTCCAACCCGAACTGCCAAGCCATGCCTTCCCCGGACCGGAAACAAGCTTCCTAAGACCGGTTTCTGGCATTTCAGCCGTCTTCAGCCAGGCTTGCTTGAATCCAGTGGCATAGTGAGCAAGGGACTCGCGTCTGAGCATACCCTGCCAACTTATGGCGAACAAAGCGGTACAAAAGGGGGTGGTGATGGACGGAGCATCAGAACCAATCAAACACTCACACCTAGTCAACAGATCTGGGTTTGAACCATCACAGTTCTTTAGCCCACTCTGCCACCCCAGTTCAGACATGGCCATATGCAAATCAGTCTGACCCTGTGCCTCATGGGAACACTCCAGCCCGAACTGCCAAGCCATGCCTTCCCTGGAGCGGAAAGAAGCTTCCTAGGACCAGTTTCTGGCATTTCAGCCGTCTTCAGCCAGGCTTGCTTGAATCCAGTGGCAAAGTGAGCAAGGGACTCACGTCTGAGCATACCCTGCCAACTTATGGCGAACAAAGCGGTACAAAAGATGGATGGAGCATCAGAACCAATCAAACACTCACACCCAGTCAACAGATCTGGGTTTGATCCATCACTGTTCTTTAGCCCACTCTGCCACCCCAGTTCAGACATGGCCATATGCAAATCAGTCTGACCCTGTGCCTCATGGGGTCAGTCCAGCCCGAACTGCCAAGCCATGCCTTCCCCGGACCGGAAACAAGCTTCCTAGGACCGGTTTCTGGCATTTCAGCCGTCTTCAGCCAGGCTTGCTTGAATCCAGTGGCAAAGTGAGCAAGGGACTCACGTCTGAGCATACCCTACCAACTTATGGTGAACAAAGCGGTACAAAAGGGGGTGGTGATGGTCGGAGCATCAGAACCAATCAAACACTCACACCCAGTCAACAGATCTGGGTTTGATCCATCACCGTTCTTTAGCCCACTCTGCCACCCCAGTTCAGACATGGCCATATGCAAATCAGTCTGACCCTGTGCCTCATGGGAACAGTCCAGCCCAAACTGCCAAGCCATGCCTTCCCTGGACCAGAAACACGCTTCCTAGGATCGGTTTCTGGCATTTCAGCCGTCTTCAGCCAGGCTTGCTTGAATCCAGTGGCAAAGTGAGCAAGGGACTCACGTCTGAGCATACCCTGCCAACTTATGGCGAACAAAGTGGTACAAAAAAGGGTGGTGATGGACGGAGCATCAGAACCAATCAAACACTCACACCCAGTCAACAGATCTGGGTTTGATCCATCACTGTTCTTTAGCCCACTCTGCCACCCCAGTTCAGACATTGCCATATGCAAATCAGTCTGACCCTGTGCCTCATGGGAACAGTCCAGCCTGAACTGCCAAGCCATGCCTTCCCAGGACCAGAAACAAGCTTCCTAGGACCGGTTTCTGGCATTTCAGCCGTCTTCAGCCAGGCTTGCTTGAATCCAATGGCAAAGTGAGCAAGGAACTCACGTCTGAGCATACCCTGCCAACTTATGGCGAACTAAGCAGTAGAAAAGGGGGTGGTGATGGACGGAGCATCAGAACCAATGAAACACTCACACCCAGTCAACAGATCTGGGTTTGATCCATCACCGTTGTTTAGCCCACTCTGCCACCCCAGTTCAGACATTGCCATATGCAAATCAGTCTGACCCTGTGCCTCATGGGAACAGTCCAGCCCGAACTGCCAAGCCATGCCTTCCCCGGACCGGAAACAAGCTTCCTAGGACCGGATTCTGGCATTTCAGCCGTCTTCAGCCAGGCTTGCTTGAGTCCAGTGGCAAAGTGAGCAAGGGACTCACGTCTGAGCATACCCTGCCAACTTATGGCGAACAAAGCGGTACACAAGATGGACGGAGCATCAAACCAATCAAACACTCACACCCAGTCAACAGATCTGGGTTTGATCCATCACTGTTCTTTAGCCCACTCTGCCACCCCAGTTCAGACATGGCCATATGCAAATCAGTCTGAACCTGTGCCTCATGGGGTCAGTCCAGCCCGAACTGCCAAGCCATGCCTTCCCCGGACCGGAAACAAGCTTCCTAGGACCGGTTTCTGGCATTTCAGCCGTCTTCAGCCAGGCTTGCTTGAATCCAATGGCAAAGTGAGCAAGAACTCACGTCTGAGCATACCCTGCCAACTTATGGCGAACTAAGCGGTAGAAAAGGGGGTGGTGATGGACGGAGCATCAGAACCAATGAAACACTCACACCCAGTCAACAGATCTGGGTTTGATCCATCACCGTTCTTTAGCCCACTCTGCCACCCCAGTTCAGACATGGCCATATGCAAATCAGTCTGACCCTGTGCCTCATGGGAACACTCCAGCCCGAACTGCCAAGCCATGCCTTCCCTGGAGCGGAAAGAAGCTTCCTAGGACCGGTTTCTGGCATTTCAGCCGTCTTCAGCCAGGCTTGCTTGAATCCAGTGGTAAAGTGAGCAAAGAACTCACGTCTGAGCATACCCTGCCAACTTTGATCCATCACCGTTCTTTAGCCCACTCTGCCACCCCAGTTCAGACATGGCCATATGCAAATCAGTCTGACACTGTGCCTCATGGGGTCAGTCCAGCCCAAACTGCCAAGCCATGCCTTCCCCGGACCGGAAACAAGCTTCCTAGGACCGGTTTCTGGCATTTCAGCAGTCTTCAGCCAGGCTTGCTTGAATCCAGTGGCAAAGTGAGCAAGGGACTCACGTCTGAGCATACCCTGCCAATTTATGGCGAACAAAGCGGTACAAAAGGGGGTGGTGATGGACGGAGCATCAGAACCAATGAAACACTCACACCCAGTCAACAGATCTGGGTTTGATCCATCACCGTTCTTTAGCCCACTCTGCCACCCCAGTTCAGACATGGCCATATGCAAATCAGTCTGACCCTGTGCCTCATGGGAACAGTCCAGCCCAAACTGCCAAGCCATGCCTTCCCTGGACCAGAAACACGCTTCCTAGGATCGGTTTCTGGCATTTCAGCCGTCTTCAGCCAGGCTTGCTTGAATCCAGTGGCAAAGTGAGCAAGGGACTCACGTCTGAGCATACCCTGCCAACTTATGGCGAACAAAGTGGTACAAAAGGGGGTGGTGATGGACGGAGCATCAGAACCAATCAAACACTCACACCCAGTCAACAGATCTGGGTTTGATCCATCACCGTTCTTTAGCCCACTCTGCCACCCCAGTTCAGACATGGCCATATGCAAATCAGTCTGACCCTGTGCCTCATGGGAACACTCCAGCCCGAACTGCCAAGCCATGCCTTCCCTGGAGCGGAAAGAAGCTTCCTAGGACCGGTTTCTGGCATTTCAGCCGTCTTCAGCCAGGCTTGCTTGAATCCAGTGGTAAAGTGAGCAAAGAACTCACGTCTGAGCATACCCTGCCAACTTTGATCCATCACCGTTCTTTAGCCCACTCTGCCACCCCAGTTCAGACATGGCCATATGCAAATCAGTCTGACCCTGTGCCTCATGGGAACAGTCCAGCCCGAACTGCCAAGCCATGCCTTCCCCGGACCGGAAACAAGTTTCCTAGGACCGGTTTCTGGCATTTCAGCCGTCTTCAGCCAGGCTTGCTTGAATCCAGTGGCAAAGTGAGCAAGGGACTCACGTCTGAGCATACCCTGCCAACTTATGGGGAACAAAACAGTACAAAAGGGGGTGGTGATGGACGGAGCATCAGAACCAATGAATCACTCACACCCAGTCAACAGATCAGGGTTTGATCCATCACCGTTCTTTAGCCCACTCTGCCACCCCAGTTCAGACATGGCCATATGCAACTCAGTCTGACCCTGTGCCTCATGGGAACACTCCATCCCGAACTGCCAAGCCATGCCTTCCCTGGAGCGGAAAGAAGCTTCCTAGGACCGGTTTCTGGCATTTCAGCCGTCTTCAGCCAGGCTTGCTTGAATCCAGTGGTAAAGTGAGCAAAGAACTCACGTCTGAGCATACCCTGCCAACTTTGATCCATCACCGTTCTTTAGCCCACTCTGCCACCCCAGTTCAGACATGGCCATATGCAAATCAGTCTGACCCTGTGCCTCATGGGAACAGTCCAGCCCGAACTGCCAAGCCATGCTTTCCCCGGACCGGAACAAGCTTCCTAGGACCGGTTTCTGGCATTTCAGCAGTCTTCAGCCAGGCTTGATTGAATCCAGTGGCAAAGTGAGCAAGGGACTCACATCTGAGCATACCCTGCCATCTTATGGGGAACAAAACAGTACAAAAGGGGGTGGTGATGGACGGAGCATCAGAACCAATCAAACACTCGCACCCAGTCAACAGATCTGTGTTTGATCCATCACTGTTCTTTAGCCCACTCTGCCACCCCAGTTCAGACATGGCCATATGCAAATCAGTCTGACCCTGTGTCTCATGGGGTCAGTCCAGCCCGAACTGCCAAGCCATGCCTTCCCCGGACCGGAAACAAGCTTCCTAGGACTGGTTTCTGGCATTTCAGCAGTCTTCAGCCAGGCTTGCTTGAATCCAGTGGCAAAGTGAGCAAGGGACTCACGTCTGAGCATACCCTGCCAATTTATGGCGAACATTGCGGTACAAAAGGGGGTGGTGATGGACGGAGCATCAGAACCAATCAAACACTCACACCCAGTCAACAGATCTGGGTTTGATCCATCACCGTTCCTTAGCCCACTCTGCCACCCCAGTTCAGACATGGCCAAATGCAAATCCGTCTGACCCTGTGCCTCATGGGAACAGTCCAGCCTGAACTGCCAAGCCATGCCTTCCCTGGACCAGAAACACGCTTCCTAGGATCGGTTTCTGGCATTGCAGCCGTCTTCAGCCAGGCTTGCTTGAATCCAGTGGCAAAGTGAGCAAGGGACTCACGTCTGAGCATACCCTACCAACTTATGGCGAACAAAGCGGTACAAAAGGGGGTGGTGATGGACTGAGCATCAGAACCAATCAAACACTCACACCCAGTCAACAGATCTGGGTTTGATCCATCACTGTTCTTTAGCCCACTCTGCCACCCCAGTTCAGACATTGCCATATGCAAATCAGTCTGACCCTGTGCCTCATGGGAACAGTCCAGCCCGAACTGCCAAGCCATGCCTTCCCCGGACCAGAAACAAGCTTCCTAGGACCGGTTTCTGGCATTTCAGCCGTCTTCAGCCAGGCTTGCTTGAATCCAATGGCAAAGTGAGCAAGGAACTCACGTCTGAGCATACCCTGCCAACTTATGGCGAACTAAGCAGTAGAAAAGGGGGTGGTGATGGACGGAGCATCAGAACCAATGAAACACTCACACCCAGTCAACAGATCTGGGTTTGATCCATCACCGTTCTTTAGCCCACTCTGCCACCCCAGTTCAGACATGGCCATATGCAAATCAGTCTGACCCTGTGCCTCATGGGAACAGTCCAGCCCGAACTGCCAAGCCATGCTTTCCCCGGACCGGAACAAGCTTCCTAGGACCGGTTTCTGGCATTTCAGCAGTCTTCAGCCAGGCTTGCTTGAATCCAGTGGTAAAGTGAGCAAAGAACTCACGTCTGAGCATACCCTGCCAACTTTGATCCATCACCGTTCTTTAGCCCACTCTGCCACCCCAGTTCAGACATGGCCATATGCAAATCAGTCTGACCCTGTGCCTCATGGGAACAGTCCAGCCCGAACTGCCAAGCCATGCTTTCCCCGGACCGGAACAAGCTTCCTAGGACCGGTTTCTGGCATTTCATCAGTCTTCAGCCAGGCTTGATTGAATCCAGTGGCAAAGTGAGCAAGGGACTCACATCTGAGCATACCCTGCCATCTTATGGGGAACAAAACAGTACAAAAGGGGGTGGTGATGGACGGAGCATCAGAACCAATCAAACACTCGCACCCAGTCAACAGATCTGGGTTTGATCCATCACTGTTCTTTAGCCCACTCTGCCACCCCAATTCAGACATGGCCATATGCAAATCAGTCTGACCCTGTGTCTCATGGGGTCAGTCCAGCCCGAACTGCCAAGCCATGCCTTCCCCGGACCGGAAACAAGCTTCCTAGGACCGGTTTCTGGCATTTCAGCAGTCTTCAGCCAGGCTTGCTTGAATCCAGTGGCAAAGTGAGCAAGGGACTCACGTCTGAGCATACCCTGCCAATTTATGGCGAACAAAGCGGTACAAAAGGGGGTGGTGATGGACGGAGCATCAGAACCAATCAAACACTCACACCCAGTCAACAGATCTGGGTTTGATCCATCACCGTTCCTTAGCCCACTCTTCCTCCCCAGTTCAGACATGGCCAAATGCAAATCCGTCTGATCCTGTGCCTCATGGGAACAGTCCAGCCTGAACTGCCAAGCCATGCCTTCCACGGCCGGAAACAAGATTCCTAGGACCGGTTTCTGGCATTTCAGCCGTCTTCAGCCAGGCTTGCTTGAATCCAGTGGCAAAGTGAGCAAGGGACTCACGTCTGAGCATACCCTACCAACTTATGGCGAACAAAGCGGTACAAAAGGGGGTGGTAATGGTCGGAGCATCAGAACCAATCAAACACTCACACCCAGTCAACAGATCTGGGTTTGATCCATCACCGTTCTTTAGCCCACTCTGCCACCCCAGTTCAGACATGGCCATATGCAAATCAGTCTGACCCTGTGCCTCATGGGAACAGTCCAGCCCAAACTGCCAAGCCATGCCTTCCCTGGACCAGAAACACGCTTCCTAGGATCGGTTTCTGGCATTTCAGCCGTCTTCAGCCAGGCTGCTTGAATCCAGTGGCAAAGTGAGCAAGGAACTCACGTCTGAGCATACCCTGCCAACTTATGGCGAACTAAGCGATAGAAAAGGGGGTGGTGATGGACGGAGCATCAGAACCAATGAAACACTCACACCCAGTCAACAGATCTGGGTTTGATCCATCACCGTTCTTTAGCCCACTCTGCCACCCCAGTTCAGACATGGCCATATGCAAATCAGTCTGACCCTGTGCCTCATGGGAACACTCCAGCCCGAACTGCCAAGCCATGCCTTCCCTGGAGCGGAAAGAAGCTTCCTAGGACCGGTTTCTGGCATTTCAGCCGTTTTCAGCCAGGCTTGCTTGAATCCAGTGGTAAAGTGAGCAAAGAACTCACGTATGAGCATACCCTGCGAACTTATGGCGAACAAAGCAGTACAAAAGGGGGTGGTGATGGACGGAGCATCAGAACCAATCAAACACTCACACCCAGTCAACAGATCTGGGTTTGATCCATCAAGGTTCTTTAGCCCACTCTGCCACCCCAGTTTAGACATTGCCATATGCAAATCAGTCTGACCCTGTGCCTCATGGGAACAGTCCAGCCCGAACTGCCAAGCCATGCCTTCCCGGGACCGGAAACAAGCTTCCTAGGACCGGTTTCTGGCATTTCAGCCGTCTTCAGCCAGGCTTGCTTGAATCCAATGGCAAAGTGAGCAAGGAACTCACGTCTGAGCATACCCTGCCAACTTATGGCGAACTAAGCGGTAGAAAAGGGGGTGGTGATGGACGGAGCATCAGAACCAATGAAACACTCACACCCAGTCAACAGATCTGGGTTTGATCCATCACCGTTCTTTAGCCCACTCTGCCACCCCAGTTCAGACATGGCCATATGCAAATCAGTCTGACCCTGTGCCTCATAGGAACACTCCAGCCCGAACTGCCAAGCCATGCCTTCCCTGGAGCGGAAAGAAGCTTCCTAGGACCGGTTTCTGGCATTTCAGCCGTCTTCAGCCAGGCTTGCTTGAATCCAGTGGTAAAGTGAGCAAAGAACTCACGTCTGAGCATACCCTGCCAACTTTGATCCATCACCGTTCTTTAGCCCACTCTGCCACCCCAGTTCAGACATGGCCATATGCAAATCAGTCTGACCCTGTGCCTCATGGGAACAGTCCAGCCCGAACTGCCAAGCCATGCCTTCCCCGGACCGGAACAAGCTTCCTAGGACCGGTTTCTGGCATTTCAGCAGTCTTCAGCCAGGCTTGATTGAATCCAGTGGCAAAGTGAGCAAGGGACTCACATCTGAGCATACCCTGCCATCTTATGGGGAACAAAACAGTACAAAAGGGGGTGGTGATGGACGGAGCATCAGAACCAATCAAACACTCGCACCCAGTCAACAGATCTGGGTTTGATCCATCACTGTTCTTTAGCCCACTCTGCCACCCCAGTTCAGACATGGCCATATGCAAATCAGTCTGACACTGTGCCTCATGGGGTCAGTCCAGCCCAAACTGCCAAGCCATGCCTTCCCCGGACCGGAAACAAGCTTCCTAGGACCGGTTTCTGGCATTTCAGCCGTCTTCAGCCAGGCTTGCTTGAATCCAGTGGCAAAGTGAGCAAGGGACTCACGTCTGAGCATACCCTGCCAATTTATGGCGAACAAAGCGGTACAAAAGGGGGTGGTGATGGACGGAGCATCAGAACCAATGAAACACTCACACCCAGTCAACAGATCTGGGTTTGATCCATCACCGTTCTTTAGCCCACTCTGCCACCCCAGTTCAGACATGGCCATATGCAAATCAGTCTGACCCTGTGCCTCATGGGAACAGTCCAGCCCAAACTGCCAAGCCATGCCTTCCCTGGACCAGAAACACGCTTCCTAGGACCGGTTTCTGGCATTTCAGCCATCTTCAGCCAGGCTTGCTTGAATCCAGTGGTAAAGTGAGCAAAGAACTCACGTATGAGCATACCCTGCCAACTTATGGCGAACAAAGCGGTACAAAAGGGGGTGGTGATGGACGGAGCATCAGAACCAATCAAACACTCACACCCAGTCAACAGATCTAGGTTTGATCCATCACGGTTCTTTAGCCCACTCTGCCACCCCAGTTCAGACATGGCCATATGCAAATCAGTCTGACCCTGTGCCTCATGGGAACAGTCCAGCCCGAACTGCCAAGCCATGCCTTCCCCGGACCGGAACAAGCTTCCTAGAACCGGTTTCTGGCATTTCAGCCGTCTTCAGCCAGGCTTGCTTGAATCCAGTGGCAAAGAGAGCAAGGGACTCACGTCTGAGCATACCCTGCCAACTTATGGCGAACAAAGCGGTACAAAAGGGGGTGGTGATGGACGGAGCATCAGAACCAATCAAACACTCACACCCAGTCAACAGATCTGGGTTTGATCCATCACCGTTCTATTGCCCACTCTGCCACCCCGGTTCAGACATGGCCATATGCAAATCAGTCTGACCCTGTGCCTCCTGGGAACAGTCCAGCCCGAACTGCCAAGCCATGCCTTCCCTGGACCGGAAATAAGCTTCCTAGGACCGGTTTCTGGCATTTCAGCCGTCTTGAGCCAGGCTTTCTTGAATCCAGTGGCAAAGTGAGCAAGGGACTTACGTCTGAGCATACCCTGCCAACTTATGGCGAACAAAGCGGTACAAAAGGGGGTGGTGATGGACGGAGCATCAGAACCAATCAAACACTCACACCCAGTCAACAGATCTGGGTTTGATCCATCACCGTTCTTTAGCCCACTCTGCCACCCCAGTTCAGACATGGCCATATGCAAATCAGTCTGACCCTGTGCCTCATGGGAACAGTCCAGCCCGAACTGCCAAGCCATGCCTTCCCCGGACCGGAAACAAGCTTCCTAGGACCGGTTTCTGGCATGTCAGCCGTCTTCAGCCAGGCTTGCTTGAATCCAGTGGCAAAGTGAGCAAGGGACTCACGTCTGAGCATACCCTGCCAACTTATGGCGAACAAAGCGGTACAAAAGGTGGTGGTGATGGACGGAGCATCAGAACCAATCAAACACTCACACCCTGTCAACAGATCTGGGTTTGATCCATCACCGTTCTTTAGCCCACTCTGGCACCCCAGTTCAGACATGGCCATATGCAAATCAGTCTGACCCTGTGCCTCATGGGAACAGTCCAGCCCGAACTGCCAAGCCATGCCTTCCCCGGGCCGGAAACAAGCTTCCTAGGACCGGTTTCTGGCATTTCAGCCGTCTTCAGCCAGGCTTGCTTGAATCCAGTGGCAAAGTGAGCAAGGGACTCACGTCTGAGCATACCCTGCCAACTTATGGCGAACAAAGCGGTACAAAAGATGGACGGAGCATCAGAACCAATCAAACACTCACACCCAGTCAACAGATCTGGGTTTGATCCATCACCGTTCTTTAGCCCACTCTGCCACCTCAGTTCAGACATGGCCATATGCAAATCAGTCTGACCCTGTGCCTCATGGGAACAGTCCAGCCCAAATTGCCAAGCCATGCCTTCCCCGGACCAGAAACAAGCTTCCTAGGACCCCTTTCTGGCATTTCAGCTGTCTTCAGCCAGGCTTGCTTGAATCCAGTGGTAAAGTGAGCAAGGGACTCACGTCTGAGAATACCATGCCAACTTATGGCGAACAAAGTGGTACAAAAGGGGGTGGTGATGGACGGTGCATCAGAACCAATCAAACACTCACACCCAGTCAACAGATCTGGGTTTGATCCATCACTGTTCTTTAGCCCACTCTGCCACCCCAGTTCAGACATGGCCATATGCAAATCAGTCTTACCCTGAGCCTCATGGGAACAGTCCAGCCCGAACTGCCAAGCCATGCCATCCCCGGACCGGAAACAAGCTTCCTAGGACCGGTTTCTGGCATTTCAGCCGTCTTCAGCCAGGCTTGCTTGAATCCAGTGGCATAGTGAGCAAGGGACTCACGTCTGAGCATACCCTGCCAACTTATGGGGAACAAAACAGTACAAAAGGCGGTGGTGATGGACGGAGCATCAGAACCAATCAAACACTCACACCCAGTCAACAGATTTGGGTTTGATCCATCACTGTTCTTTAGCCCACTCTGCCACCCCAGTTCAGACATGGCCATATGCAAATCAGTCTGACCCTGTGCCTCATGGGAACAGTCCAGCCCAAACTGCCAAGCCATGTCTTCCCCGGACAGGAAACAAGCTTCCTAGGACCGGTTTCTGGCATTTCAGCCGTCTTCAGCCAGGCTTGCTTGAATCCAGTGGCAAAGTGAGCAAGGGACTCACATCTGAGCATACCCTGCCAACTTATGGGGAACAAAACAGTACAAAAGGGGGTGGTGATGGACGGAGCATCAGAACCAATCAAACACTCACACCCAGTCAACAGATCTGGGTTTGATCCATCACTGTTCTTTAGCCCACTCTGCCACCCCAGTTCAGACATGGCCATATGCAAATCAGTCTGACCCAGTGCCTCATGGGAACAGTCCAACCCGAACTGCCAAGCCATGCCTTCCCCGGACCCAGAAACAAGCTTCCTAAGACCGGTTTCTGGCATTTCAGCCGTCTTCAGCCAGGCTTGCTTGAATCCAGTGGCATAGTGAGCAAGGGACTCGCGTCTGAGCATACCCTGCCAACTTATGGCGAACAAAGCGGTACAAAAGGGGGTGGTGATGGACGGAGCATCAGAACCAATCAAACACTCACACCCAGTCAACAGATCTGGGTTTGAACCATCACAGTTCTTTAGCCCACTCTGCCACCCCAGTTCAGACATGGCCATATGCAAATCAGTCTGACCCTGTGCCTCATGGGAACACTCCAGCCCGAACTGCCAAGCCATGCCTTCCCTGGAGCGGAAAGAAGCTTCCTAGGACCGGTTTCTGGCATTTCAGCCGTCTTCAGCCAGGCTTGCTTGAATCCAGTGGCAAAGTGAGCAAGGGACTCACGTCTGAGCATACCCTGCCAACTTATGGCGAACAAAGCGGTACAAAAGATGGATGGAGCATCAGAACCAATCAAACACTCACACCCAGTCAACAGATCTGGGTTTGATCCATCACTGTTCTTTAGCCCACTCTGCCACCCCAGTTCAGACATGGCCATATGCAAATCAGTCTGACCCTGTGCCTCATGGGGTCAGTCCAGCCCGAACTGCCAAGCCATGCCTTCCCCGGACCGGAAACAAGCTTCCTAGGACCGGTTTCTGGCATTTCAGCCGTCTTCAGCCAGGCTTGCTTGAATCCAGTGGCAAAGTGAGCAAGGGACTCACGTCTGAGCATACCCTACCAACTTATGGTGAACAAAGCGGTACAAAAGGGGGTGGTGATGGTCGGAGCATCAGAACCAATCAAACACTCACACCCAGTCAACAGATCTGGGTTTGATCCATCACCGTTCTTTAGCCCACTCTGCCACCCCAGTTCAGACATGGCCATATGCAAATCAGTCTGACCCTGTGCCTCATGGGAACAGTCCAGCCCAAACTGCCAAGCCATGCCTTCCCTGGACCAGAAACACGCTTCCTAGGATCGGTTTCTGGCATTTCAGCCGTCTTCAGCCAGGCTTGCTTGAATCCAGTGGCAAAGTGAGCAAGGGACTCACGTCTGAGCATACCCTGCCAACTTATGGCGAACAAAGTGGTACAAAAGGGGGTGGTGATGGACGGAGCATCAGAACCAATCAAACACTCACACCCAGTCAACAGATCTGGGTTTGATCCATCACTGTTCTTTAGCCCACTCTGCCACCCCAGTTCAGACATTGCCATATGCAAATCAGTCTGACCCTGTGCCTCATGGGAACAGTCCAGCCTGAACTGCCAAGCCATGCCTTCCCAGGACCAGAAACAAGCTTCCTAGGACCGGTTTCTGGCATTTCAGCCGTCTTCAGCCAGGCTTGCTTGAATCCAATGGCAAAGTGAGCAAGGAACTCACGTCTGAGCATACCCTGCCAACTTATGGCGAACTAAGCAGTAGAAAAGGGGGTGGTGATGGACGGAGCATCAGAACCAATGAAACACTCACACCCAGTCAACAGATCTGGGTTTGATCCATCACCGTTGTTTAGCCCACTCTGCCACCCCAGTTCAGACATTGCCATATGCAAATCAGTCTGACCCTGTGCCTCATGGGAACAGTCCAGCCCGAACTGCCAAGCCATGCCTTCCCCGGACCGGAAACAAGCTTCCTAGGACCGGATTCTGGCATTTCAGCCGTCTTCAGCCAGGCTTGCTTGAGTCCAGTGGCAAAGTGAGCAAGGGACTCACGTCTGAGCATACCCTGCCAACTTATGGCGAACAAAGCGGTACACAAGATGGACGGAGCATCAAACCAATCAAACACTCACACCCAGTCAACAGATCTGGGTTTGATCCATCACTGTTCTTTAGCCCACTCTGCCACCCCAGTTCAGACATGGCCATATGCAAATCAGTCTGAACCTGTGCCTCATGGGGTCAGTCCAGCCCGAACTGCCAAGCCATGCCTTCCCCGGACCGGAAACAAGCTTCCTAGGACCGGTTTCTGGCATTTCAGCCGTCTTCAGCCAGGCTTGCTTGAATCCAATGGCAAAGTGAGCAAGGAACTCACGTCTGAGCATACCCTGCCAACTTATGGCGAACTAAGCGGTAGAAAAGGGGGTGGTGATGGACGGAGCATCAGAACCAATGAAACACTCACACCCAGTCAACAGATCTGGGTTTGATCCATCACTGTTCTTTAGCCCACTCTGCCACCCCAGTTCAGACATGGCCATATGCAAATCAGTCTGACCCTGTGCCTCATGGGAACACTCCAGCCCGAACTGCCAAGCCATGCCTTCCCTGGAGCGGAAAGAAGCTTCCTAGGACCGGTTTCTGGCATTTCAGCCGTCTTCAGCCAGGCTTGCTTGAATCCAGTGGTAAAGTGAGCAAAGAACTCACGTCTGAGCATACCCTGCCAACTTTGATCCATCACCGTTCTTTAGCCCACTCTGCCACCCCAGTTCAGACAAGCCCTTTTGCAAATCAGTCTGACACTGTGCCTCATGGGGTCAGTCCAGCCCAAACTGCCAAGCCATGCCTTCCCCGGACCAGAAACAAGCTTCCTAGGACCGGTTTCTGGCATTTCAGCAGTCTTCAGCCAGGCTTGCTTGAATCCAGTGGCAAAGTGAGCAAGGGACTCACGTCTGAGCATACCCTGCCAATTTATGGCGAACAAAGCGGTACAAAAGGGGGTGGTGATGGACGGAGCATCAGAACCAATGAAACACTCACACCCAGTCAACAGATCTGGGTTTGATCCATCACCGTTCTTTAGCCCACTCTGCCACCCCAGTTCAGACATGGCCATATGCAAATCAGTCTGACCCTCTGCCTCATGGGAACAGTCCAGCCCAAACTGCCAAGCCATGCCTTCCCTGGACCAGAAACACGCTTCCTAGGATCGGTTTCTGGCATTTCAGCCGTCTTCAGCCAGGCTTGCTTGAATCCAGTGGCAAAGTGAGCAAGGGACTCACGTCTGAGCATACCCTGCCAACTTATGGCGAACAAAGTGGTACAAAAGGGGGTGGTGATGGACGGAGCATCAGAACCAATCAAACACTCACAGCCAGTCAACAGATCTGGGTTTGATCCATCACTGTTCTTTAGCCCACTCTGCCACCCCAGTTCAGATATTGCCATATGCAAATCAGTCTGACCCTGTGCCTCATGGGAACAGTCCAGCCCGAACTGCCAAGCCATGCCTTCCCTGGAGCGGAAAGAAGCTTCCTAGGACCGGTTTCTGGCATTTCAGCCGTCTTCAGCCAGGCTTGCTTGAATCCAGTGGTAAAGTGAGCAAAGAACTCACGTCTGAGCATACCCTGCCAACTTTGATCCATCACCGTTCTTTAGCCCACTCTGCCACCCCAGTTCAGACATGGCCATATGCAAATCAGTCTGACCCTGTGCCTCATGGGAACAGTCCAGCCCGAACTGCCAAGCCATGCCTTCCCCGGACCGGAAACAAGTTTCCTAGGACCGGTTTCTGGCATTTCAGCCGTCTTCAGCCAGGCTTGCTTGAATCCAGTGGCAAAGTGAGCAAGGGACTCACGTCTGAGCATACCCTGCCAACTTATGGGGAACAAAACAGTACAAAAGGGGGTGGTGATGGACGGAGCATCAGAACCAATCAAACACTCACACCCAGTCAACAGATCTGGGTTTGATCCATCACTGTTCTTTAGCCCACTATGCCACCCCAGTTCAGACATGGCCATATGCAAATCAGTCTGACCCTGTGCCTCATGGGGTCAGTCCAGCCCGAACTGCCAAGCCATGCCTTCCCCGGACCGGAAACAAGCTTCCTAGGACCGGTTTCTGGCATTTCAGCCGTCTTCAGCCAGGCTTGCTTGAATCCAGTGGCAAAGTGAGCAAGGGACTCACGTCTGAGCATACCCTGCCAACTTATGGCGAACAAAGTGGTACAAAAGGGGGTGGTGATGGACGGAGCATCAGAACCAATCAAACACTCACACCCAGTCAACAGATCTGGGTTTGATCCATCACTGTTCTTTAGCCCACTCTGCCACCCCAGTTCAGACATGGCCATATGCAAATCAGTCTGACCCTGTGCCTCATGGGAACAGTCCAGCCCGAACTGCCAAGCCATGCCTTCCCCGGACCGGAAACAAGCTTCCTAGGACCGGATTCTGGCATTTCAGCCGTCTTCAGCCAGGCTTGCTTGAGTCCAGTGGAAAAGTGAGCAAGGGACTCACGTCTGAGCATACCCTGCCAACTTATGGCGAACAAAGCGGTACAAAAGATGGACGGAGCATCAGAACCAATCAAACACTCACACCCAGTCAACAGATCTGGGTTTGATCCATCACTGTTCTTTAGCCCACTCTGCCACCCCAGTTCAGACATTGCCATATGCAAATCAGTCTGACCCTGTGCCTCATGGGAACAGTCCAGCCCGAACTGCCAAACCATGCCTTCCCCAGGCCGGAAACAAGCTTCCTAGGACCGGTTTCTGGCATTTCAGCCGTCTTCAGCCAGGCTTGCTTGAATCCAATGGCAAAGTGAGCAAGGAACTCACGTCTGAGCATACCCTGCCAACTTATGGCGAACTAAGCGGTAGAAAAGGGGGTGGTGATGGACGGAGCATCAGAACCAATGAAACACTCACACCCAGTCAACAGATCTGGGTTTGATCCATCACCGTTCTTTAGCCCACTCTGCCACCCCAGTTCAGACATGGCCATATGCAAATCAGTCTGACCCTGTGCCTCGTGGGAACAGTCCAGCCCGAACTGCCAAGCCATGCCTTCCCCGGACCGGAAACAAGCTTCCTAGGACCGGATTCTGGCATTTCAGCCGTCTTCAGCCAGGCTTGCTTGAGTCCAGTGGCAAAGTGAGCAAAGAACTCACGTCTGAGCATACCCTGCCAACTTTGATCCATCACCGTTCTTTAGCCCACTCTGCCACCCCAGTTCAGACATGGCCATATGCAAATCAGTCTGACCCTGTGCCTCATGGGAACTGTCCAGCCCGAACTGCCAAGCCATGCCTTCCCCGGACCGGAACAAGCTTCCTAGGACCGGTTTCTGGCATTTCAGCAGTCTTCAGCCAGGCTTGATTGAATCCAGTGGCAAAGTGAGCAAGGGACTCACATCTGAGCATACCCTGCCATCTTATGGGGAACAAAACAGTACAAAAGGGGGTGGTAATTGGCGGAGCATCAGAACCAATCAAACACTCACACCCAGTCAACAGATCTGGGTTTGATCCATCACTGTTCTTTAGCCCACTCTGCCACCCCAGTTCAGACATGGCCATATGCAAATCAGTCTGACCCTGTGCCTCATGGGAACAGTCCAGCCCAAACTGCCAAGCCATGCCTTCCCTGGACCAGAAACACGCTTCCTAGGATCGGTTTCTGGCATTTCAGCCGTCTTCAGCCAGGCTTGCTTGAATCCAGTGGCAAAGTGAGCAAGGGACTCACGTCTGAGCATACCCTGCCAACTTATGGCGAACAAAGTGGTACAAAAGGGGGTGGTGATGGACGGAGCATCAGAACCAATCAAACACTCACACCCAGTCAACAGATCTGGGTTTGATCCATCACTGTTCTTTAGCCCACTCTGCCACCCCAGTTCAGACATTGCCATATGCAAATCAGTCTGACCCTGTGCCTCATGGGAACAGTCCAGCCTGAACTGCCAAGCCATGCCTTCCCAGGACCAGAAACAAGCTTCCTAGGACCGGTTTCTGGCATTTCAGCCGTCTTCAGCCAGGCTTGCTTGAATCCAATGGCAAAGTGAGCAAGGAACTCACGTCTGAGCATACCCTGCCAACTTATGGCGAACTAAGCAGTAGAAAAGGGGGTGGTGATGGACGGAGCATCAGAACCAATGAAACACTCACACCCAGTCAACAGATCTGGGTTTGATCCATCACCGTTGTTTAGCCCACTCTGCCACCCCAGTTCAGACATTGCCATATGCAAATCAGTCTGACCCTGTGCCTCATGGGAACAGTCCAGCCCGAACTGCCAAGCCATGCCTTCCCCGGACCGGAAACAAGCTTCCTAGGACCGGATTCTGGCATTTCAGCCGTCTTCAGCCAGGCTTGCTTGAGTCCAGTGGCAAAGTGAGCAAGGGACTCACGTCTGAGCATACCCTGCCAACTTATGGCGAACAAAGCGGTACACAAGATGGACGGAGCATCAAACCAATCAAACACTCACACCCAGTCAACAGATCTGGGTTTGATCCATCACTGTTCTTTAGCCCACTCTGCCACCCCAGTTCAGACATGGCCATATGCAAATCAGTCTGAACCTGTGCCTCATGGGGTCAGTCCAGCCCGAACTGCCAAGCCATGCCTTCCCCGGACCGGAAACAAGCTTCCTAGGACCGGTTTCTGGCATTTCAGCCGTCTTCAGCCAGGCTTGCTTGAATCCAATGGCAAAGTGAGCAAGGAACTCACGTCTGAGCATACCCTGCCAACTTATGGCGAACTAAGCGGTAGAAAAGGGGGTGGTGATGGACGGAGCATCAGAACCAATGAAACACTCACACCCAGTCAACAGATCTGGGTTTGATCCATCACCGTTCTTTAGCCCACTCTGCCACCCCAGTTCAGACATGGCCATATGCAAATCAGTCTGACCCTGTGCCTCATGGGAACACTCCAGCCCGAACTGCCAAGCCATGCCTTCCCTGGAGCGGAAAGAAGCTTCCTAGGACCGGTTTCTGGCATTTCAGCCGTCTTCAGCCAGGCTTGCTTGAATCCAGTGGTAAAGTGAGCAAAGAACTCACGTCTGAGCATACCCTGCCAACTTTGATCCATCACCGTTCTTTAGCCCACTCTGCCACCCCAGTTCAGACATGGCCATATGCAAATCAGTCTGACACTGTGCCTCATGGGGTCAGTCCAGCCCAAACTGCCAAGCCATGCCTTCCCCGGACCGGAAACAAGCTTCCTAGGACCGGTTTCTGGCATTTCAGCAGTCTTCAGCCAGGCTTGCTTGAATCCAGTGGCAAAGTGAGCAAGGGACTCACGTCTGAGCATACCCTGCCAATTTATGGCGAACAAAGCGGTACAAAAGGGGGTGGTGATGGACGGAGCATCAGAACCAATGAAACACTCACACCCAGTCAACAGATCTGGGTTTGATCCATCACCGTTCTTTAGCCCACTCTGCCACCCCAGTTCAGACATGGCCATATGCAAATCAGTCTGACCCTGTGCCTCATGGGAACAGTCCAGCCCAAACTGCCAAGCCATGCCTTCCCTGGACCAGAAACACGCTTCCTAGGATCGGTTTCTGGCATTTCAGCCGTCTTCAGCCAGGCTTGCTTGAATCCAGTGGCAAAGTGAGCAAGGGACTCACGTCTGAGCATACCCTGCCAACTTATGGCGAACAAAGTGGTACAAAAGGGGGTGGTGATGGACGGAGCATCAGAACCAATCAAACACTCACACCCAGTCAACAGATCTGGGTTTGATCCATCACCGTTCTTTAGCCCACTCTGCCACCCCAGTTCAGACATGGCCATATGCAAATCAGTCTGACCCTGTGCCTCATGGGAACACTCCAGCCCGAACTGCCAAGCCATGCCTTCCCTGGAGCGGAAAGAAGCTTCCTAGGACCGGTTTCTGGCATTTCAGCCGTCTTCAGCCAGGCTTGCTTGAATCCAGTGGTAAAGTGAGCAAAGAACTCACGTCTGAGCATACCCTGCCAACTTTGATCCATCACCGTTCTTTAGCCCACTCTGCCACCCCAGTTCAGACATGGCCATATGCAAATCAGTCTGACCCTGTGCCTCATGGGAACAGTCCAGCCCGAACTGCCAAGCCATGCCTTCCCCGGACCGGAAACAAGTTTCCTAGGACCGGTTTCTGGCATTTCAGCCGTCTTCAGCCAGGCTTGCTTGAATCCAGTGGCAAAGTGAGCAAGGGACTCACGTCTGAGCATACCCTGCCAACTTATGGGGAACAAAACAGTACAAAAGGGGGTGGTGATGGACGGAGCATCAGAACCAATCAAACACTCACACCCAGTCAACAGATCTGGGTTTGATCCATCACTGTTCTTTAGCCCACTATGCCACCCCAGTTCAGACATGGCCATATGCAAATCAGTCTGACCCTGTGCCTCATGGGGTCAGTCCAGCCCGAACTGCCAAGCCATGCCTTCCCCGGACCGGAAACAAGCTTCCTAGGACCGGTTTCTGGCATTTCAGCCGTCTTCAGCCAGGCTTGCTTGAATCCAGTGGCAAAGTGAGCAAGGGACTCACGTCTGAGCATACCCTGCCAACTTATGGCGAACAAAGTGGTACAAAAGGGGGTGGTGATGGACGGAGCATCAGAACCAATCAAACACTCACACCCAGTCAACAGATCTGGGTTTGATCCATCACTGTTCTTTAGCCCACTCTGCCACCCCAGTTCAGACATGGCCATATGCAAATCAGTCTGACCCTGTGCCTCATGGGAACAGTCCAGCCCGAACTGCCAAGCCATGCCTTCCCCGGACCGGAAACAAGCTTCCTAGGACCGGATTCTGGCATTTCAGCCGTCTTCAGCCAGGCTTGCTTGAGTCCAGTGGAAAAGTGAGCAAGGGACTCACGTCTGAGCATACCCTGCCAACTTATGGCGAACAAAGCGGTACAAAAGATGGACGGAGCATCAGAACCAATCAAACACTCACACCCAGTCAACAGATCTGGGTTTGATCCATCACTGTTCTTTAGCCCACTCTGCCACCCCAGTTCAGACATTGCCATATGCAAATCAGTCTGACCCTGTGCCTCATGGGAACAGTCCAGCCCGAACTGCCAAACCATGCCTTCCCCAGGCCGGAAACAAGCTTCCTAGGACCGGTTTCTGGCATTTCAGCCGTCTTCAGCCAGGCTTGCTTGAATCCAATGGCAAAGTGAGCAAGGAACTCACGTCTGAGCATACCCTGCCAACTTATGGCGAACTAAGCGGTAGAAAAGGGGGTGGTGATGGACGGAGCATCAGAACCAATGAAACACTCACACCCAGTCAACAGATCTGGGTTTGATCCATCACCGTTCTTTAGCCCACTCTGCCACCCCAGTTCAGACATGGCCATATGCAAATCAGTCTGACCCTGTGCCTCATGGGAACACTCCAGCCCGAACTGCAAAGCCATGCCTTCCCTGGAGCGGAAAGAAGCTTCCTAGGACCGGTTTCTGGCATTTCAGCCGTCTTCAGCCAGGCTTGCTTGAATCCAGTGGTAAAGTGAGCAAAGAACTCACGTCTGAGCATACCCTGCCAACTTTGATCCATCACCGTTCTTTAGCCCACTCTGCCACCCCAGTTCAGACATGGCCATATGCAAATCAGTCTGACCCTGTGCCTCATGGGAACTGTCCAGCCCGAACTGCCAAGCCATGCCTTCCCCGGACCGGAACAAGCTTCCTAGGACCGGTTTCTGGCATTTCAGCAGTCTTCAGCCAGGCTTGATTGAATCCAGTGGCAAAGTGAGCAAGGGACTCACATCTGAGCATACCCTGCCATCTTATGGGGAACAAAACAGTACAAAAGGGGGTGGTGATGGACGGAGCATCAGAACCAATCAAACACTCACACCCAGTCAACAGATCTGGGTTTGATCCATCACTGTTCTTTAGCCCACTCTGCCACCCCAGTTCAGACATGGCCATATGCAAATCAGTCTGACCCTGTGCCTCATGGGGTCAGTCCAGCCCGAACTGCCAAGCCATGCCTTCCCCGGACCGGAAACAAGCTTCCTAGGACCGGTTTCTGGCATTTCAGCCGTCTTCAGCCAGGCTTGCTTGAATCCAGTGGCAAAGTGAGCAAGGGACTCACGTCTGAGCATACCCTGCCAATTTATAGCGAACAAAGCGGTACAAAAGGGGGTGGTGATGGACGGACCATCAGAACCAATGAAACACTCACACCCAGTCAACAAATCTGGGTTTGATCCATCACCGTTCTTTAGCCCACTCTGCCACCCCAGTTCAGACATGGCCAAATGCAAATCAGTCTGACCCTGTGCCTCATGGGAACAGTCCAGCCTGAACTGCCAAGCCATGCCTTCCCCGGACCGGAAACAAGCTTCCTAGGACCGGTTTCTGGCATTTCAGCCGTCTTCAGCCAGGCTTGCTTGAATCCAGTGGCAAAGTGAGCAAGGGACTCACGTCTGAGCATACCCTACCAACTTATGGTGAACAAAGCGGTACAAAAGGGGGTGGTGATGGTCGGAGCATCAGAACCAATCAAACACTCACACCCAGTCAACAGATCTGGGTTTGATCCATCACCGTTCTTTAGCCCACTCTGCCACCCCAGTTCAGACATGGCCATATGCAAATCAGTCTGACCCTGTGCCTCATGGGAACAGTCCAGCCCAAACTGCCAAGCCATGCCTTCCCTGGACCAGAAACACGCTTCCTAGGATCGGTTTCTGGCATTTCAGCCGTCTTCAGCCAGGTTTGCTTGAATCCAGTGGCAAAGTGAGCAAGGGACTCACGTCTGAGCATACCCTGCCAACTTATGGCGAACAAAGTGGTACAAAAGGGGGTGGTGATGGACGGAGCATCAGAACCAATCAAACACTCACACCCAGTCAACAGATCTGGGTTTGATCCATCACTGTTCTTTAGCCCACTCTGCCACCCCAGTTCAGACATTGCCATATGCAAATCAGTCTGACCCTGTGCCTCATGGGAACAGTCCAGCCCGAACTGCCAAGCCATGCCTTCCCCGGACCAGAAACAAGCTTCCTAGGACCGGTTTCTGGCATTTCAGCCGTCTTCAGCCAGGCTTGCTTGAATCCAATGGCAAAGTGAGCAAGGAACTCACGTCTGAGCATACCCTGCCAACTTATGGCGAACTAAGCAGTAGAAAAGGGGGTGGTGATGGACGGAGCATCAGAACCAATGAAACACTCACACCCAGTCAACAGATCTGGGTTTGATCCATCACCGTTCTTTAGCCCACTCTGCCACCCCAGTTCAGACATTGCCATATGCAAATCAGTCTGACCCTGTGCCTCATGGGAACAGTCCAGCCCGAACTGCCAAGCCATGCCTTCCCCGGACCGGAAACAAGCTTCCTAGGACCGGATTCTGGCATTTCAGCCGTCTTCAGCCAGGCTTGCTTGAGTCCAGTGGCAAAGTGAGCAAGGGACTCACGTCTGAGCATACCCTGCCAACTTATGGCGAACAAAGCGGTACAAAAGATGGACGGAGCATCAAACCAATCAAACACTCACACCCAGTCAACAGATCTGGGTTTGATCCATCACTGTTCTTTAGCCCACTCTGCCACCCCAGTTCAGACATGGCCATATGCAAATCAGTCTGACCCTGTGCCTTAAGGGGTCAGTCCAGCCCGAACTGCCAAGCCATGCCTTCCCCGGACCGGAAACAAGCTTCCTAGGACCGGTTTCTGGCATTTCAGCCGTCTTCAGCCAGGCTTGCTTGAATCCAGTGGCAAAGTGAGCAAGGGACTCACGTCTGAGCATACCCTGTCAACTTATGGCGAACAAAGCTGTACAAAAGGGGTTGGTGATGGACGGAGCATCAGAACCAATGAAACACTCACACCCAGTCAACAGATCTGGGTTTGATCCATCACCGTTCTTTAGCCCACTCTGCCACCCCAGTTCAGACATGGCCATATGCAAATCAGTCTGACCCTGTGCCTCATGGGAACACTCCAGCCCGAACTGCCAAGCCATGCCTTCCCTGGAGCGGAAAGAAGCTTCCTAGGACCGGTTTCTGGCATTTCAGCCGTCTTCAGCCAGGCTTGCTTGAATCCAGTGGTAAAGTGAGCAAAGAACTCACGTCTGAGCATACCCTGCCAACTTTGATCCATCACCGTTCTTTAGCCCACTCTGCCACCCCAGTTCAGACATGGCCATATGCAAATCAGTCTGACCCTGTGCCTCATGGGAACAGTCCAGCCCGAACTGCCAAGCCATGCCTTCCCCGGACCGGAACAAGCTTCCTAGGACCGGTTTCTGGCATTTCAGCAGTCTTCAGCCAGGCTTGATTGAATCCAGTGGCAAAGTGAGCAAGGGACTCACATCTGAGCATACCCTGCCATCTTATGGGGAACAAAACAGTACAAAAGGGGGTGGTGATGGACGGAGCATCAGAACCAATCAAACACTCGCACCCAGTCAACAGATCTGGGTTTGATCCATCACTGTTCTTTAGCCCACTCTGCCACCCCAGTTCAGACATGGCCATATGCAAATCAGTCTGACCCTGTGCCTCATGGGGTCAGTCCAGCCCAAACTGCCAAGCCATGCCTTCCCCGGACCGGAAACAAGCTTCCTAGGACCGGTTTCTGGCATTTCAGCCGTCTTCAGCCAGGCTTGCTTGAATCCAGTGGCAAAGTGAGCAAGGGACTCACGTCTGAGCATACCCTGCCAACTTATGGCGAACAAAGTGGTACAAAAGGGGGTGGTGATGGACGGAGCATCAGAACCAATCAAACACTCACACCCAGTCAACAGATCTGGGTTTGATCCATCACTGTTCTTTAGCCCACTCTGCCACCCCAGTTCAGATATTGCCATATGCAAATCAGTCTGACCCTGTGCCTCATGGGAACAGTCCAGCCCGAACTGCCAAGCCATGCCTTCCCCCGACCGGAAACAAGCTTCCTAGGACCGGTTTCTGGCATTTCAGCCGTCTTCAGCCAGGCTTGCTTGAATCCAGTGGCAAAGAGAGAAAGGGACTCACGTCTAAGCATACCCTGCCAACTTATGGCGAACAAAGCGGTACAAAAGGGGGTGGTGATGGACGGAGCATCAGAACCAATCAAACACTCACACCCAGTCAACAGATCTGGGTTTGATCCATCACCGTTCTTTTGCCCACTCTGCCACCCCGGTTCAGACATGGCCATATGCAAATCAGTCTGACCCTGTGCCTCCTGGGAACAGTCCAGCCCGAACTGCCAAGCCATGCCTTCCCTGGACCGGAAATAAGCTTCCTAGGACCGGTTTCTGGCATTTCAGCCGTCTTGAGCCAGGCTTTCTTGAATCCAGTGGCAAAGTGAGCAAGGGACTCACGTCTGAGCATACCCTGCCAACTTATGGCGAACAAAGCGGTACAAAAGAGGGTGGTGATGGACGGAGCATCAGAACCAATCAAACACTCACACCCAGTCAACAGATCTGGGTTTGATCCATCACCGTTCTTTAGCCCACTCTGCCACCCCAGTTCAGACATGGCCATATGCAAATTAGTCTGACCCTGTGCCTCATGGGAACAGTCCAGCCCGAACTGCCAAGCCATGCCTTCCCCGGAATGGAAACAAGCTTCCTAGGACCGGTTTCTGGCATGTCAGCCGTCTTCAGCCAGGCTTGCTTGAATCCAGTGGCAAAGTGAGCAAGGGACTCACGTCTGAGCATACCCTGCCAACTTATGGCGAACAAAGCGGTACAAAAGGTGGTGGTGATGGACGGAGCATCAGAACCAATCAAACACTCACACCCTGTCAACAGATCTGGGTTTGATCCATCACCGTTCTTTAGCCCACTCTGGCACCCCAGTTCAGACATGGCCATATGCAAATCAGTCTGACCCTGTGCCTCATGGGAACAGTCCAGCCCGAACTGCAAAGCCATGCCTTCCCCGGGCCGGAAACAAGCTTCCTAGGACCGGTTTCTGGCATTTCAGCCGTCTTCAGCCAGGCTTGCTTGAATCCAGTGGCAAAGTGAGCAAGGGACTCACGTCTGAGCATACCCTGCCAACTTATGGCGAACAAAGCGGTACAAAAGATGGACGGAGCATCAGAACCAATCAAACACTCACACCCAGTCAACAGATCTGGGTTTGATCCATCACCGTTCTTTAGCCCACTCTGCCACCTCAGCTCAGACATGGCCATATGCAAATCAGTCTGACCCTGTGCCTCATGGGAACAGTCCAGCCCAAATTGCCAAGCCATGCCTTCCCCGGACCAGAAACAAGCTTCCTAGGACCCCTTTCTGGCATTTCAGCTGTCTTCAGCCAGGCTTGCTTGAATCCAGGGGTAAAGTGAGCAAGGGACTCACGTCTGAGAATACCATGCCAACTTATGGCGAACAAAGTGGTACAAAAGGGGGTGGTGATGGACGGTGCATCAGAACCAATCAAACACTCACACCCAGTCAACAGATCTGGGTTTGATCCATCACTGTTCTTTAGCCCACTCTGCCACCCCAGTTCAGACATGGCCATATGCAAATCAGTCTGACCCTGAGCCTCATGGGAACAGTCCAGCCCGAACTGCCAAGCCATGCCATCCCCGGACCGGAAACAAGCTTCCTAGGACCGGTTTCCGGCATTTCAGCTGTCTTCAGCCAGGCTTGCTTGAATCCAGTGGCATAGTGAGCAAGGGACTCACGTCTGAGCATACCCTGCCAACTTATGGGGAACAAAACAGTACAAAAAAGGGTGGTGATGGACGGAGCATCAGAACCAATCAAACACTCACACCCAGTCAACAGATTTGGGTTTGATCCATCACTGTTCTTTAGCCCACTATGCCACCCCAGTTCAGACATGGCCATATGCAAATCAGTCTGACCCTGTGCCTCATGGGAACAGTCCAGCCCGAACTGCCAAGCCATGTCTTCCCCGGACCGGAAACAAGCTTCCTAGGACCGTTTTCTGGCATTTCAGCCGTCTTCAGCCAGGCTTGCTTGAATCCAGTGGCAAAGTGAGCAAGGGACTCACATCTGAGCATACCCTGCCAACTTATGGGGAACAAAACAGTGCAAAAGGGGGTGGTGATGGACGGAGCATCAGAACCAATCAAACACTCACACCCAGTTAACAGATCTGGGTTTGATCCATCACTGTTCTTTAGCCCACTCTGCCACCACAGTTCAGACATGGCCATATGCAAATCAGTCTGACCCTGTGCCTCATGGGGTCAGTCCAGCACGAACTGCCAAGCCATGCCTTCCCCGGACCGGAAACAAGCTTCCTAGGACCGGTTTCTGGCATTTCAGCCGTCTTCAGCCAGGCTTGCTTGAATCCAGTGGCAAAGTGAGCAAGGGACTCACGTCTGAGCATACCCTGCCAACTTATGGCGAACAAAGCTGTACAAAACGGGGTGGTGATGGACGGAGCATCAGAACCAATCAAACACTCACACCCAGTCAACAGATCTGGGTTTGATCCATCACTGTTCTTTAGCCCACTCTGCCACCCCAGTTCAGACATTGCCATATGCAAATCAGTCTGACCCTGTGCCTCATGGGAACAGTCCAGCCCGAACTGCCAAGCCATGCCTTCCCCGGACCGGAAACAAGCTTCCTAGGACCGGTTTCTGGCATTTCAGCCGTCTTCAGCCAGGCTTGCTTTAATCCAATGGCAAAGTGAGCAAGGAACTCACGTCTGAGCATACCCTGCCAACTTATGGCGAACTAAGCGGTAGAAAAGGGGGTGGTGATGGACGGAGCATCAGAACCAATGAATCACTCACACCCAGTCAACAGATCAGGGTTTGATCCATCACCGTTCTTTAGCCCACTCTGCCACCCCAGTTCAGACATGGCCATATGCAACTCAGTCTGACCCTGTGCCTCATGGGAACACTCCAGCCCGAACTGCCAAGCCATGCCTTCCCTGGAGCGGAAAGAAGCTTCCTAGGACCGGTTTCTGGCATTTCAGCCGTCTTCAGCCAGGCTTGCTTGAATCCAGTGGTAAAGTGAGCAAAGAACTCACGTCTGAGCATACCCTGCCAACTTTGATCCATCACCGTTCTTTAGCCCACTCTGCCACCCCAGTTCAGACATGGCCATATGCAAATCAGTCTGACCCTGTGCCTCATGGGAACAGTCCAGCCCGAACTGCCAAGCCATGCTTTCCCCGGACCGGAACAAGCTTCCTAGGACCGGTTTCTGGCATTTCAGCAGTCTTCAGCCAGGCTTGATTGAATCCAGTGGCAAAGTGAGCAAGGGACTCACATCTGAGCATACCCTGCCATCTTATGGGGAACAAAACAGTACAAAAGGGGGTGGTGATGGACGGAGCATCAGAACCAATCAAACACTCGCACCCAGTCAACAGATCTGTGTTTGATCCATCACTGTTCTTTAGCCCACTCTGCCACCCCAGTTCAGACATGGCCATATGCAAATCAGTCTGACCCTGTGTCTCATGGGGTCAGTCCAGCCCGAACTGCCAAGCCATGCCTTCCCCGGACCGGAAACAAGCTTCCTAGGACTGGTTTCTGGCATTTCAGCAGTCTTCAGCCAGGCTTGCTTGAATCCAGTGGCAAAGTGAGCAAGGGACTCACGTCTGAGCATACCCTGCCAATTTATGGCGAACATTGCGGTACAAAAGGGGGTGGTGATGGACGGAGCATCAGAACCAATCAAACACTCACACCCAGTCAACAGATCTGGGTTTGATCCATCACCGTTCCTTAGCCCACTCTGCCACCCCAGTTCAGACATGGCCAAATGCAAATCCGTCTGACCCTGTGCCTCATGGGAACAGTCCAGCCCGAACTGCCAAGCCATGCCTTCCCCGGACCGGAACAAGCTTCCTAGGACCGGTTTCTGGCATTTCAGCAGTCTTCAGCCAGGCTTGATTGAATCCAGTGGCAAAGTGAGCAAGGGGCTCACATCTGAGCATACCCTGCCATCTTATGGGGAACAAAACAGTACAAAAGGGGGTGGTGATGGACGGAGCATCAGAACCAATCAAACACTCGCACCCAGTCAACAGATCTGGGTTTGATCCATCACTGTTCTTTAGCCCACTCTGCCACCCCAGTTCAGACATGGCCATATGCAAATCAGTCTGACCCTGTGCCTCATGGGGTCAGTCCAGCCCAAACTGCCAAGCCATGCCTTCCCCGGACCGGAAACAAGCTTCCTAGGACCGGTTTCTGGCATTTCAGCCGTCTTCAGCCAGGCTTGCTTGAATCCAGTGGCAAAGTGAGCAAGGGACTCACGTCTGAGCATACCCTGCCAACTTATGGCGAACAAAGTGGTACAAAAGGGGGTGGTGATGGACGGAGCATCAGAACCAATCAAACACTCACACCCAGTCAACAGATCTGGGTTTGATCCATCACTGTTCTTTAGCCCACTCTGCCACCCCAGTTCAGATATTGCCATATGCAAATCAGTCTGACCCTGTGCCTCATGGGAACAGTCCAGCCCGAACTGCCAAGCCATGCCTTCCCCCAACCGGAAACAAGCTTCCTAGGACCGGTTTCTGGCATTTCAGCCGTCTTCAGCCAGGCTTGCTTGAATCCAGTGGCAAAGAGAGAAAGGGACTCACGTCTAAGCATACCCTGCCAACTTATGGCGAACAAAGCGGTACAAAAGGGGGTGGTGATGGACGGAGCATCAGAACCAATCAAACACTCACACCCAGTCAACAGATCTGGGTTTGATCCATCACCGTTCTTTTGCCCACTCTGCCACCCCGGTTCAGACATGGCCATATGCAAATCAGTCTGACCCTGTGCCTCCTGGGAACAGTCCAGCCCGAACTGCCAAGCCATGCCTTCCCTGGACCGGAAATAAGCTTCCTAGGACCGGTTTCTGGCATTTCAGCCGTCTTGAGCCAGGCTTTCTTGAATCCAGTGGCAAAGTGAGCAAGGGACTCACGTCTGAGCATACCCTGCCAACTTATGGCGAACAAAGCGGTACAAAAGAGGGTGGTGATGGACGGAGCATCAGAACCAATCAAACACTCACACCCAGTCAACAGATCTGGGTTTGATCCATCACCGTTCTTTAGCCCACTCTGCCACCCCAGTTCAGACATGGCCATATGCAAATTAGTCTGACCCTGTGCCTCATGGGAACAGTCCAGCCCGAACTGCCAAGCCATGCCTTCCCCGGAATGGAAACAAGCTTCCTAGGACCGGTTTCTGGCATGTCAGCCGTCTTCAGCCAGGCTTGCTTGAATCCAGTGGCAAAGTGAGCAAGGGACTCACGTCTGAGCATACCCTGCCAACTTATGGCGAACAAAGCGGTACAAAAGGTGGTGGTGATGGACGGAGCATCAGAACCAATCAAACACTCACACCCTGTCAACAGATCTGGGTTTGATCCATCACCGTTCTTTAGCCCACTCTGGCACCCCAGTTCAGACATGGCCAAATGCAAATCAGTCTGACCCTGTGCCTCATGGGAACAGTCCAGCCCGAACTGCAAAGCCATGCCTTCCCCGGGCCGGAAACAAGCTTCCTAGGACCGGTTTCTGGCATTTCAGCCGTCTTCAGCCAGGCTTGCTTGAATCCAGTGGCAAAGTGAGCAAGGGACTCACGTCTGAGCATACCCTGCCAACTTATGGCGAACAAAGCGGTACAAAAGATGGACGGAGCATCAGAACCAATCAAACACTCACACCCAGTCAACAGATCTGGGTTTGATCCATCACCGTTCTTTAGCCCACTCTGCCACCTCAGCTCAGACATGGCCATATGCAAATCAGTCTGACCCTGTGCCTCATGGGAACAGTCCAGCCCAAATTGCCAAGCCATGCCTTCCCCGGACCAGAAACAAGCTTCCTAGGACCCCTTTCTGGCATTTCAGCTGTCTTCAGCCAGGCTTGCTTGAATCCAGGGGTAAAGTGAGCAAGGGACTCACGTCTGAGAATACCATGCCAACTTATGGCGAACTAAGCGGTAGAAAAGGGGGTGGTGATGGACGGAGCATCAGAACCAATGAAACACTCACACCCAGTCAACAGATCTGGGTTTGATCCATCACCGTTCTTTAGCCCACTCTGCCACCCCAGTTCAGACATGGCCATATGCAAATCAGTCTGACCCTGTGCCTCATGGGAACACTCCAGCCCGAACTGCCAAGCCATGCCTTCCCTGGAGCGGAAAGAAGCTTCCTAGGACCGGTTTCTGGCATTTCAGCCGTCTTCAGCCAGGCTTGCTTGAATCCAGTGGCAAAGTGAGCAAGGGACTCACGTCTGAGCATACCCTGCCAACTTATGGCGAACAAAGTGGTACAAAAGGGGGTGGTGATGGACGGAGCATCAGAACCAATCAAACACTCACACCCAGTCAACAGATCTGGGTTTGATCCATCACCGTTCTTTAGCCCACTCTGCCACCCCAGTTCAGACATGGCCATATGCAAATCAGTCTGACCCTGTGCCTCATGGGAACACTCCAGCCCGAACTGCCAAGCCATGCCTTCCCTGGAGCGGAAAGAAGCTTCCTAGGACCGGTTTCTGGCATTTCAGCCGTCTTCAGCCAGGCTTGCTTGAATCCAGTGGTAAAGTGAGCAAAGAACTCACGTCTGAGCATACCCTGCCAACTTTGATCCATCACCGTTCTTTAGCCCACTCTGCCACCCCAGTTCAGACATGGCCATATGCAAATCAGTCTGACCCTGTGCCTCATGGGAACAGTCCAGCCCGAACTGCCAAGCCATGCCTTCCCCGGACCGGAAACAAGTTTCCTAGGACCGGTTTCTGGCATTTCAGCCGTCTTCAGCCAGGCTTGCTTGAATCCAGTGGCAAAGTGAGCAAGGGACTCACGTCTGAGCATACCCTGCCAACTTATGGGGAACAAAACAGTACAAAAGGGGGTGGTGATGGACGGAGCATCAGAACCAATCAAACACTCACACCCAGTCAACAGATCTGGGTTTGATCCATCACTGTTCTTTAGCCCACTATGCCACCCCAGTTCAGACATGGCCATATGCAAATCAGTCTGACCCTGTGCCTCATGGGGTCAGTCCAGCCCGAACTGCCAAGCCATGCCTTCCCCGGACCGGAAACAAGCTTCCTAGGACCGGTTTCTGGCATTTCAGCCGTCTTCAGCCAGGCTTGCTTGAATCCAGTGGCAAAGTGAGCAAGGGACTCACGTCTGAGCATACCCTGCCAACTTATGGCGAACAAAGTGGTACAAAAGGGGGTGGTGATGGACGGAGCATCAGAACCAATCAAACACTCACACCCAGTCAACAGATCTGGGTTTGATCCATCACTGTTCTTTAGCCCACTCTGCCACCCCAGTTCAGACATGGCCATATGCAAATCAGTCTGACCCTGTGCCTCATGGGAACAGTCCAGCCCGAACTGCCAAGCCATGCCTTCCCCGGACCGGAAACAAGCTTCCTAGGACCGGATTCTGGCATTTCAGCCGTCTTCAGCCAGGCTTGCTTGAGTCCAGTGGAAAAGTGAGCAAGGGACTCACGTCTGAGCATACCCTGCCAACTTATGGCGAACAAAGCGGTACAAAAGATGGACGGAGCATCAGAACCAATCAAACACTCACACCCAGTCAACAGATCTGGGTTTGATCCATCACTGTTCTTTAGCCCACTCTGCCACCCCAGTTCAGACATTGCCATATGCAAATCAGTCTGACCCTGTGCCTCATGGGAACAGTCCAGCCCGAACTGCCAAACCATGCCTTCCCCAGGCCGGAAACAAGCTTCCTAGGACCGGTTTCTGGCATTTCAGCCGTCTTCAGCCAGGCTTGCTTGAATCCAATGGCAAAGTGAGCAAGGAACTCACGTCTGAGCATACCCTGCCAACTTATGGCGAACTAAGCGGTAGAAAAGGGGGTGGTGATGGACGGAGCATCAGAACCAATGAAACACTCACACCCAGTCAACAGATCTGGGTTTGATCCATCACCGTTCTTTAGCCCACTCTGCCACCCCAGTTCAGACATGGCCATATGCAAATCAGTCTGACCCTGTGCCTCATGGGAACACTCCAGCCCGAACTGCAAAGCCATGCCTTCCCTGGAGCGGAAAGAAGCTTCCTAGGACCGGTTTCTGGCATTTCAGCCGTCTTCAGCCAGGCTTGCTTGAATCCAGTGGTAAAGTGAGCAAAGAACTCACGTCTGAGCATACCCTGCCAACTTTGATCCATCACCGTTCTTTAGCCCACTCTGCCACCCCAGTTCAGACATGGCCATATGCAAATCAGTCTGACCCTGTGCCTCATGGGAACTGTCCAGCCCGAACTGCCAAGCCATGCCTTCCCCGGACCGGAACAAGCTTCCTAGGACCGGTTTCTGGCATTTCAGCAGTCTTCAGCCAGGCTTGATTGAATCCAGTGGCAAAGTGAGCAAGGGACTCACATCTGAGCATACCCTGCCATCTTATGGGGAACAAAACAGTACAAAAGGGGGTGGTGATGGACGGAGCATCAGAACCAATCAAACACTCACACCCAGTCAACAGATCTGGGTTTGATCCATCACTGTTCTTTAGCCCACTCTGCCACCCCAGTTCAGACATGGCCATATGCAAATCAGTCTGACCCTGTGCCTCATGGGGTCAGTCCAGCCCGAACTGCCAAGCCATGCCTTCCCCGGACCGGAAACAAGCTTCCTAGGACCGGTTTCTGGCATTTCAGCCGTCTTCAGCCAGGCTTGCTTGAATCCAGTGGCAAAGTGAGCAAGGGACTCACGTCTGAGCATACCCTGCCAATTTATAGCGAACAAAGCGGTACAAAAGGGGGTGGTGATGGACGGACCATCAGAACCAATGAAACACTCACACCCAGTCAACAAATCTGGGTTTGATCCATCACCGTTCTTTAGCCCACTCTGCCACCCCAGTTCAGACATGGCCAAATGCAAATCAGTCTGACCCTGTGCCTCATGGGAACAGTCCAGCCTGAACTGCCAAGCCATGCCTTCCCCGGACCGGAAACAAGCTTCCTAGGACCGGTTTCTGGCATTTCAGCCGTCTTCAGCCAGGCTTGCTTGAATCCAGTGGCAAAGTGAGCAAGGGACTCACGTCTGAGCATACCCTACCAACTTATGGTGAACAAAGCGGTACAAAAGGGGGTGGTGATGGTCGGAGCATCAGAACCAATCAAACACTCACACCCAGTCAACAGATCTGGGTTTGATCCATCACCGTTCTTTAGCCCACTCTGCCACCCCAGTTCAGACATGGCCATATGCAAATCAGTCTGACCCTGTGCCTCATGGGAACAGTCCAGCCCAAACTGCCAAGCCATGCCTTCCCTGGACCAGAAACACGCTTCCTAGGATCGGTTTCTGGCATTTCAGCCGTCTTCAGCCAGGCTTGCTTGAATCCAGTGGCAAAGTGAGCAAGGGACTCACGTCTGAGCATACCCTGCCAACTTATGGCGAACAAAGTGGTACAAAAGGGGGTGGTGATGGACGGAGCATCAGAACCAATCAAACACTCACACCCAGTCAACAGATCTGGGTTTGATCCATCACTGTTCTTTAGCCCACTCTGCCACCCCAGTTCAGACATTGCCATATGCAAATCAGTCTGACCCTGTGCCTCATGGGAACAGTCCAGCCCGAACTGCCAAGCCATGCCTTCCCCGGACCAGAAACAAGCTTCCTAGGACCGGTTTCTGGCATTTCAGCCGTCTTCAGCCAGGCTTGCTTGAATCCAATGGCAAAGTGAGCAAGGAACTCACGTCTGAGCATACCCTGCCAACTTATGGCGAACTAAGCAGTAGAAAAGGGGGTGGTGATGGACGGAGCATCAGAACCAATGAAACACTCACACCCAGTCAACAGATCTGGGTTTGATCCATCACCGTTCTTTAGCCCACTCTGCCACCCCAGTTCAGACATTGCCATATGCAAATCAGTCTGACCCTGTGCCTCATGGGAACAGTCCAGCCCGAACTGCCAAGCCATGCCTTCCCCGGACCGGAAACAAGCTTCCTAGGACCGGATTCTGGCATTTCAGCCGTCTTCAGCCAGGCTTGCTTGAGTCCAGTGGCAAAGTGAGCAAGGGACTCACGTCTGAGCATACCCTGCCAACTTATGGCGAACAAAGCGGTACAAAAGATGGACGGAGCATCAAACCAATCAAACACTCACACCCAGTCAACAGATCTGGGTTTGATCCATCACTGTTCTTTAGCCCACTCTGCCACCCCAGTTCAGACATGGCCATATGCAAATCAGTCTGACCCTGTGCCTTAAGGGGTCAGTCCAGCCCGAACTGCCAAGCCATGCCTTCCCCGGACCGGAAACAAGCTTCCTAGGACCGGTTTCTGGCATTTCAGCCGTCTTCAGCCAGGCTTGCTTGAATCCAGTGGCAAAGTGAGCAAGGGACTCACGTCTGAGCATACCCTGTCAACTTATGGCGAACAAAGCTGTACAAAAGGGGTTGGTGATGGACGGAGCATCAGAACCAATGAAACACTCACACCCAGTCAACAGATCTGGGTTTGATCCATCACCGTTCTTTAGCCCACTCTGCCACCCCAGTTCAGACATGGCCATATGCAAATCAGTCTGACCCTGTGCCTCATGGGAACACTCCAGCCCGAACTGCCAAGCCATGCCTTCCCTGGAGCGGAAAGAAGCTTCCTAGGACCGGTTTCTGGCATTTCAGCCGTCTTCAGCCAGGCTTGCTTGAATCCAGTGGTAAAGTGAGCAAAGAACTCACGTCTGAGCATACCCTGCCAACTTTGATCCATCACCGTTCTTTAGCCCACTCTGCCACCCCAGTTCAGACATGGCCATATGCAAATCAGTCTGACCCTGTGCCTCATGGGAACAGTCCAGCCCGAACTGCCAAGCCATGCCTTCCCCGGACCGGAACAAGCTTCCTAGGACCGGTTTCTGGCATTTCAGCAGTCTTCAGCCAGGCTTGATTGAATCCAGTGGCAAAGTGAGCAAGGGACTCACATCTGAGCATACCCTGCCATCTTATGGGGAACAAAACAGTACAAAAGGGGGTGGTGATGGACGGAGCATCAGAACCAATCAAACACTCGCACCCAGTCAACAGATCTGGGTTTGATCCATCACTGTTCTTTAGCCCACTCTGCCACCCCAGTTCAGACATGGCCATATGCAAATCAGTCTGACCCTGTGCCTCATGGGGTCAGTCCAGCCCAAACTGCCAAGCCATGCCTTCCCCGGACCGGAAACAAGCTTCCTAGGACCGGTTTCTGGCATTTCAGCCGTCTTCAGCCAGGCTTGCTTGAATCCAGTGGCAAAGTGAGCAAGGGACTCACGTCTGAGCATACCCTGCCAACTTATGGCGAACAAAGTGGTACAAAAGGGGGTGGTGATGGACGGAGCATCAGAACCAATCAAACACTCACACCCAGTCAACAGATCTGGGTTTGATCCATCACTGTTCTTTAGCCCACTCTGCCACCCCAGTTCAGATATTGCCATATGCAAATCAGTCTGACCCTGTGCCTCATGGGAACAGTCCAGCCCGAACTGCCAAGCCATGCCTTCCCCCGACCGGAAACAAGCTTCCTAGGACCGGTTTCTGGCATTTCAGCCGTCTTCAGCCAGGCTTGCTTGAATCCAGTGGCAAAGAGAGAAAGGGACTCACGTCTAAGCATACCCTGCCAACTTATGGCGAACAAAGCGGTACAAAAGGGGGTGGTGATGGACGGAGCATCAGAACCAATCAAACACTCACACCCAGTCAACAGATCTGGGTTTGATCCATCACCGTTCTTTTGCCCACTCTGCCACCCCGGTTCAGACATGGCCATATGCAAATCAGTCTGACCCTGTGCCTCCTGGGAACAGTCCAGCCCGAACTGCCAAGCCATGCCTTCCCTGGACCGGAAATAAGCTTCCTAGGACCGGTTTCTGGCATTTCAGCCGTCTTGAGCCAGGCTTTCTTGAATCCAGTGGCAAAGTGAGCAAGGGACTCACGTCTGAGCATACCCTGCCAACTTATGGCGAACAAAGCGGTACAAAAGAGGGTGGTGATGGACGGAGCATCAGAACCAATCAAACACTCACACCCAGTCAACAGATCTGGGTTTGATCCATCACCGTTCTTTAGCCCACTCTGCCACCCCAGTTCAGACATGGCCATATGCAAATTAGTCTGACCCTGTGCCTCATGGGAACAGTCCAGCCCGAACTGCCAAGCCATGCCTTCCCCGGAATGGAAACAAGCTTCCTAGGACCGGTTTCTGGCATGTCAGCCGTCTTCAGCCAGGCTTGCTTGAATCCAGTGGCAAAGTGAGCAAGGGACTCACGTCTGAGCATACCCTGCCAACTTATGGCGAACAAAGCGGTACAAAAGGTGGTGGTGATGGACGGAGCATCAGAACCAATCAAACACTCACACCCTGTCAACAGATCTGGGTTTGATCCATCACCGTTCTTTAGCCCACTCTGGCACCCCAGTTCAGACATGGCCATATGCAAATCAGTCTGACCCTGTGCCTCATGGGAACAGTCCAGCCCGAACTGCAAAGCCATGCCTTCCCCGGGCCGGAAACAAGCTTCCTAGGACCGGTTTCTGGCATTTCAGCCGTCTTCAGCCAGGCTTGCTTGAATCCAGTGGCAAAGTGAGCAAGGGACTCACGTCTGAGCATATCCTGCCAACTTATGGCGAACAAAGCGGTACAAAAGATGGACGGAGCATCAGAACCAATCAAACACTCACACCCAGTCAACAGATCTGGGTTTGATCCATCACCGTTCTTTAGCCCACTCTGCCACCTCAGCTCAGACATGGCCATATGCAAATCAGTCTGACCCTGTGCCTCATGGGAACAGTCCAGCCCAAATTGCCAAGCCATGCCTTCCCCGGACCAGAAACAAGCTTCCTAGGACCCCTTTCTGGCATTTCAGCTGTCTTCAGCCAGGCTTGCTTGAATCCAGGGGTAAAGTGAGCAAGGGACTCACGTCTGAGAATACCATGCCAACTTATGGCGAACAAAGTGGTACAAAAGGGGGTGGTGATGGACGGTGCATCAGAACCAATCAAACACTCACACCCAGTCAACAGATCTGGGTTTGATCCATCACTGTTCTTTAGCCCACTCTGCCACCCCAGTTCAGACATGGCCATATGCAAATCAGTCTGACCCTGAGCCTCATGGGAACAGTCCAGCCCGAACTGCCAAGCCATGCCATCCCCGGACCGGAAACAAGCTTCCTAGGACCGGTTTCCGGCATTTCAGCTGTCTTCAGCCAGGCTTGCTTGAATCCAGTGGCATAGTGAGCAAGGGACTCACGTCTGAGCATACCCTGCCAACTTATGGGGAACAAAACAGTACAAAAGGGGGTGGTGATGGACGGAGCATCAGAACCAATCAAACACTCACACCCAGTCAACAGATTTGGGTTTGATCCATCACTGTTCTTTAGCCCACTATGCCACCCCAGTTCAGACATGGCCATATGCAAATCAGTCTGACCCTGTGCCTCATGGGAACAGTCCAGCCCGAACTGCCAAGCCATGTCTTCCCCGGACCGGAAACAAGCTTCCTAGGACCGTTTTCTGGCATTTCAGCCGTCTTCAGCCAGGCTTGCTTGAATCCAGTGGCAAAGTGAGCAAGGGACTCACATCTGAGCATACCCTGCCAACTTATGGGGAACAAAACAGTGCAAAAGGGGGTGGTGATGGACGGAGCATCAGAACCAATCAAACACTCACACCCAGTTAACAGATCTGGGTTTGATCCATCACTGTTCTTTAGCCCACTCTGCCACCACAGTTCAGACATGGCCATATGCAAATCAGTCTGACCCTGTGCCTCATGGGGTCAGTCCAGCACGAACTGCCAAGCCATGCCTTCCCCGGACCGGAAACAAGCTTCCTAGGACCGGTTTCTGGCATTTCAGCCGTCTTCAGCCAGGCTTGCTTGAATCCAGTGGCAAAGTGAGCAAGGGACTCACGTCTGAGCATACCCTGCCAACTTATGGCGAACAAAGCTGTACAAAACGGGGTGGTGATGGACGGAGCATCAGAACCAATCAAACACTCACACCCAGTCAACAGATCTGGGTTTGATCCATCACTGTTCTTTAGCCCACTCTGCCACCCCAGTTCAGACATTGCCATATGCAAATCAGTCTGACCCTGTGCCTCATGGGAACAGTCCAGCCCGAACTGCCAAGCCATGCCTTCCCCGGACCGGAAACAAGCTTCCTAGGACCGGTTTCTGGCATTTCAGCCGTCTTCAGCCAGGCTTGCTTTAATCCAATGGCAAAGTGAGCAAGGAACTCACGTCTGAGCATACCCTGCCAACTTATGGCGAACTAAGCGGTAGAAAAGGGGGTGGTGATGGACGGAGCATCAGAACCAATGAATCACTCACACCCAGTCAACAGATCAGGGTTTGATCCATCACCGTTCTTTAGCCCACTCTGCCACCCCAGTTCAGACATGGCCATATGCAACTCAGTCTGACCCTGTGCCTCATGGGAACACTCCAGCCCGAACTGCCAAGCCATGCCTTCCCTGGAGCGGAAAGAAGCTTCCTAGGACCGGTTTCTGGCATTTCAGCCGTCTTCAGCCAGGCTTGCTTGAATCCAGTGGTAAAGTGAGCAAAGAACTCACGTCTGAGCATACCCTGCCAACTTTGATCCATCACCGTTCTTTAGCCCACTCTGCCACCCCAGTTCAGACATGGCCATATGCAAATCAGTCTGACCCTGTGCCTCATGGGAACAGTCCAGCCCGAACTGCCAAGCCATGCTTTCCCCGGACCGGAACAAGCTTCCTAGGACCGGTTTCTGGCATTTCAGCAGTCTTCAGCCAGGCTTGATTGAATCCAGTGGCAAAGTGAGCAAGGGACTCACATCTGAGCATACCCTGCCATCTTATGGGGAACAAAACAGTACAAAAGGGGGTGGTGATGGACGGAGCATCAGAACCAATCAAACACTCGCACCCAGTCAACAGATCTGTGTTTGATCCATCACTGTTCTTTAGCCCACTCTGCCACCCCAGTTCAGACATGGCCATATGCAAATCAGTCTGACCCTGTGTCTCATGGGGTCAGTCCAGCCCGAACTGCCAAGCCATGCCTTCCCCGGACCGGAAACAAGCTTCCTAGGACTGGTTTCTGGCATTTCAGCAGTCTTCAGCCAGGCTTGCTTGAATCCAGTGGCAAAGTGAGCAAGGGACTCACGTCTGAGCATACCCTGCCAATTTATGGCGAACATTGCGGTACAAAAGGGGGTGGTGATGGACGGAGCATCAGAACCAATCAAACACTCACACCCAGTCAACAGATCTGGGTTTGATCCATCACCGTTCCTTAGCCCACTCTGCCACCCCAGTTCAGACATGGCCAAATGCAAATCCGTCTGACCCTGTGCCTCATGGGAACAGTCCAGCCCGAACTGCCAAGCCATGCCTTCCCCGGACCGGAACAAGCTTCCTAGGACCGGTTTCTGGCATTTCAGCAGTCTTCAGCCAGGCTTGATTGAATCCAGTGGCAAAGTGAGCAAGGGGCTCACATCTGAGCATACCCTGCCATCTTATGGGGAACAAAACAGTACAAAAGGGGGTGGTGATGGACGGAGCATCAGAACCAATCAAACACTCGCACCCAGTCAACAGATCTGGGTTTGATCCATCACTGTTCTTTAGCCCACTCTGCCACCCCAGTTCAGACATGGCCATATGCAAATCAGTCTGACCCTGTGCCTCATGGGGTCAGTCCAGCCCAAACTGCCAAGCCATGCCTTCCCCGGACCGGAAACAAGCTTCCTAGGACCGGTTTCTGGCATTTCAGCCGTCTTCAGCCAGGCTTGCTTGAATCCAGTGGCAAAGTGAGCAAGGGACTCACGTCTGAGCATACCCTGCCAACTTATGGCGAACAAAGTGGTACAAAAGGGGGTGGTGATGGACGGAGCATCAGAACCAATCAAACACTCACACCCAGTCAACAGATCTGGGTTTGATCCATCACTGTTCTTTAGCCCACTCTGCCACCCCAGTTCAGATATTGCCATATGCAAATCAGTCTGACCCTGTGCCTCATGGGAACAGTCCAGCCCGAACTGCCAAGCCATGCCTTCCCCCAACCGGAAACAAGCTTCCTAGGACCGGTTTCTGGCATTTCAGCCGTCTTCAGCCAGGCTTGCTTGAATCCAGTGGCAAAGAGAGAAAGGGACTCACGTCTAAGCATACCCTGCCAACTTATGGCGAACAAAGCGGTACAAAAGGGGGTGGTGATGGACGGAGCATCAGAACCAATCAAACACTCACACCCAGTCAACAGATCTGGGTTTGATCCATCACCGTTCTTTTGCCCACTCTGCCACCCCGGTTCAGACATGGCCATATGCAAATCAGTCTGACCCTGTGCCTCCTGGGAACAGTCCAGCCCGAACTGCCAAGCCATGCCTTCCCTGGACCGGAAATAAGCTTCCTAGGACCGGTTTCTGGCATTTCAGCCGTCTTGAGCCAGGCTTTCTTGAATCCAGTGGCAAAGTGAGCAAGGGACTCACGTCTGAGCATACCCTGCCAACTTATGGCGAACAAAGCGGTACAAAAGAGGGTGGTGATGGACGGAGCATCAGAACCAATCAAACACTCACACCCAGTCAACAGATCTGGGTTTGATCCATCACCGTTCTTTAGCCCACTCTGCCACCCCAGTTCAGACATGGCCATATGCAAATTAGTCTGACCCTGTGCCTCATGGGAACAGTCCAGCCCGAACTGCCAAGCCATGCCTTCCCCGGAATGGAAACAAGCTTCCTAGGACCGGTTTCTGGCATGTCAGCCGTCTTCAGCCAGGCTTGCTTGAATCCAGTGGCAAAGTGAGCAAGGGACTCACGTCTGAGCATACCCTGCCAACTTATGGCGAACAAAGCGGTACAAAAGGTGGTGGTGATGGACGGAGCATCAGAACCAATCAAACACTCACACCCTGTCAACAGATCTGGGTTTGATCCATCACCGTTCTTTAGCCCACTCTGGCACCCCAGTTCAGACATGGCCAAATGCAAATCAGTCTGACCCTGTGCCTCATGGGAACAGTCCAGCCCGAACTGCAAAGCCATGCCTTCCCCGGGCCGGAAACAAGCTTCCTAGGACCGGTTTCTGGCATTTCAGCCGTCTTCAGCCAGGCTTGCTTGAATCCAGTGGCAAAGTGAGCAAGGGACTCACGTCTGAGCATACCCTGCCAACTTATGGCGAACAAAGCGGTACAAAAGATGGACGGAGCATCAGAACCAATCAAACACTCACACCCAGTCAACAGATCTGGGTTTGATCCATCACCGTTCTTTAGCCCACTCTGCCACCTCAGCTCAGACATGGCCATATGCAAATCAGTCTGACCCTGTGCCTCATGGGAACAGTCCAGCCCAAATTGCCAAGCCATGCCTTCCCCGGACCAGAAACAAGCTTCCTAGGACCCCTTTCTGGCATTTCAGCTGTCTTCAGCCAGGCTTGCTTGAATCCAGGGGTAAAGTGAGCAAGGGACTCACGTCTGAGAATACCATGCCAACTTATGGCGAACTAAGCGGTAGAAAAGGGGGTGGTGATGGACGGAGCATCAGAACCAATGAAACACTCACACCCAGTCAACAGATCTGGGTTTGATCCATCACCGTTCTTTAGCCCACTCTGCCACCCCAGTTCAGACATGGCCATATGCAAATCAGTCTGACCCTGTGCCTCATGGGAACACTCCAGCCCGAACTGCCAAGCCATGCCTTCCCTGGAGCGGAAAGAAGCTTCCTAGGACCGGTTTCTGGCATTTCAGCCGTCTTCAGCCAGGCTTGCTTGAATCCAGTGGTAAAGTGAGCAAAGAACTCACGTCTGAGCATACCCTGCCAACTTTGATCCATCACCGTTCTTTAGCCCACTCTGCCACCCCAGTTCAGACATGGCCATATGCAAATCAGTCTGACCCTGTGCCTCATGGGAACAGTCCAGCCCGAACTGCCAAGCCATGCCTTCCCCGGACCGGAACAAGCTTCCTAGGACCGGTTTCTGGCATTTCAGCAGTCTTCAGCCAGGCTTGCTTGAATCCAGTGGCAAAGTGAGCAAGGGACTCACATCTGAGCATACCCTGCCATCTTATGGGGAACAAAACAGTACAAAAGGGGGTGGTGATGGACGGAGCATCAGAACCAATCAAACACTCGCACCCAGTCAACAGATCTGGGTTTGATCCATCACTGTTCTTTAGCCCACTCTGCCACCCCAGTTCAGACATGGCCATATGCAAATCAGTCTGACACTGTGCCTCATGGGGTCAGTCCAGCCCAAACTGCCAAGCCATGCCTTCCCCGGACCGGAAACAAGCTTCCTAGGACCGGTTTCTGGCATTTCAGCCGTCTTCAGCCAGGCTTGCTTGAATCCAGTGGCAAAGTGAGCAAGGGACTCACGTCTGAGCATACCCTGCCAATTTATGGCGAACAAAGCGGTACAAAAGGGGGTGGTGATGGACGGAGCATCAGAACCAATGAAACACTCACACCCAGTCAACAGATCTGGGTTTGATCCATCACCGTTCTTTAGCCCACTCTGCCACCCCAGTTCAGACATGGCCATATGCAAATCAGTCTGACCCTGTGCCTCATGGGAACAGTCCAGCCCAAACTGCCAAGCCATGCCTTCCCTGGACCAGAAACACGCTTCCTAGGATCGGTTTCTGGCATTTCAGCCATCTTCAGCCAGGCTTGCTTGAATCCAGTGGCAAAGTGAGCAAGGGACTCACGTCTGAGCATACCCTGCCAACTTATGGCGAACAAAGTGGTACAAAAGGGGGTGGTGATGGACGGAGCATCAGAACCAATCAAACACTCACACCCAGTCAACAGATCTGGGTTTGATCCATCATTGTTCTTTAGCCCACTCTGCCACCCCAGTTCAGATATTGCCATATGCAAATCAGTCTGACCCTGTGCCTCATGGGAACAGTCCAGCCCGAACTGCCAAGCCATGCCTTCCCCCGACCGGAAACAAGCTTCCTAGGACCGGTTTCTGGCATTTCAGCCGTCTTCAGCCAGGCTTGCTTGAATCCAATGGCAAAGTGAGCAAGGAACTCACGTCTGAGCATACCCTGCCAACTTATGGCGAACTAAGCGATAGAAAAGGGGGTGGTGATGGACGGAGCATCAGAACCAATGAAACACTCACACCCAGTCAACAGATCTGGGTTTGATCCATCACCGTTCTTTAGCCCACTCTGCCACCCCAGTTCAGACATGGCCATATGCAAATCAGTCTGACCCTGTGCCTCATGGGAACACTCCAGCCCGAACTGCCAAGCCATGCCTTCCCTGGAGCGGAAAGAAGCTTCCTAGGACCGGTTTCTGGCATTTCAGCCGTCTTCAGCCAGGCTTGCTTGAATCCAGTGGCAAAGAGAGCAAGGGACTCACGTCTGAGCATACCCTGCCAACTTATGGCGAACAAAGCGGTACAAAAGGGGGTGGTGATGGACGGAGCATCAGAACCAATCAAACACTCACACCCAGTCAACAGATCTGGGTTTGATCCATCACCGTTCTTTTGCCCACTCTGCCACCCCGGTTCAGACATGGCCATATGCAAATCAGTCTGACCCTGTGCCTCCTGGGAACAGTCCAGCCCGAACTGCCAAGCCATGCCTTCCCTGGACCGGAAATAAGCTTCCTAGGACCGGTTTCTGGCATTTCAGCCGTCTTGAGCCAGGCTTTCTTGAATCCAGTGGCAAAGTGAGCAAGGGACTTACGTCTGAGCATACCCTGCCAACTTATGGCGAACAAAGCGGTACAAAAGGGGGTGGTGATGGACGGAGCATCAGAACCAATCAAACACTCACACCCAGTCAACAGATCTGGGTTTGATCCATCACCGTTCTTTAGCCCACTCTGCCACCCCAGTTCAGACATGGCCATATGCAAATCAGTCTGACCCTGTGCCTCATGGGAACAGTCCAGCCCGAACTGCCAAGCCATGCCTTCCCCGGACCGGAAACAAGCTTCCTAGGACCGGTTTCTGGCATGTCAGCCGTCTTCAGCCAGGCTTGCTTGAATCCAGTGGCAAAGTGAGCAAGGGACTCACGTCTGAGGATACCCTGCCAACTTATGGCGAACAAAGCGGTACAAAAGGTGGTGGTGATGGACGGAGCATCAGAACCAATCAAACACTCACACCCTGTCAACAGATCTGGGTTTGATCCATCACCGTTCTTTAGCCCACTTTGGCACCCCAGTTCAGACATGGCCATATGCAAATCAGTCTGACCCTGTGCCTCATGGGAACAGTCCAGCCCGAACTGCCAAGCCATGCCTTCCCCGGGCCGGAAACAAGCTTCCTAGGACCGGTTTCTGGCATTTCAGCCGTCTTCAGCCAGGCTTGCTTGAATCCAGTGGCAAAGTGAGCAAGGGACTCACGTCTGAGCATACCCTGCCAACTTATGGCGAACAAAGCGGTACAAAAGATGGACGGAGCATCAGAACCAATCAAACACTCACACCCAGTCAACAGATCTGGGTTTGATCCATCACCGTTCTTTAGCCCACTCTGCCACCTCAGTTTAGACATGGCCATATGCAAATCAGTCTGACCCTGTGCCTCATGGGAACAGTCCAGCCCAAATTGCCAAGCCATGCCTTCCCCGGACCAGAAACAAGCTTCCTAGGACCCCTTTCTGGCATTTCAGCTGTCTTCAGCCAGGCTTGCTTGAATCCAGTGGTAAAGTGAGCAAGGGACTCACGTCTGAGAATACCATGCCAACTTATGGCGAACAAAGTGGTACAAAAGGGGGTGGTGATGGACGGTGCATCAGAACCAATCAAACACTCACACCCAGTCAACAGATCTGGGTTTGATCCATCACTGTTCTTTAGCCCACTCTGCCACCCCAGTTCAGACATGGCCATATGCAAATCAGTCTTACCCTGAGCCTCATGGGAACAGTCCAGCCCGAACTGCCAAGCCATGCCATCCCCGGACCGGAAACAAGCTTCCTAGGACCGGTTTCTGGCATTTCAGCCGTCTTCAGCCAGGCTTGCTTGAATCCAGTGGCATAGTGAGCAAGGGACTCACGTCTGAGCATACCCTGCCAACTTATGGGGAACAAAACAGTACAAAAGGCGGTGGTGATGGACGGAGCATCAGAACCAATCAAACACTCACACCCAGTCAACAGATTTGGGTTTGATCCATCACTGTTCTTTAGCCCACTCTGCCACCCCAGTTCAGACATGGCCATATGCAAATCAGTCTGACCCTGTGCCTCATGGGAACAGTCCAGCCCAAACTGCCAAGCCATGTCTTCCCCGGACCGGAAACAAGCTTCCTAGGACCGGTTTCTGGCATTTCAGCCGTCTTCAGCCAGGCTTGCTTGAATCCAGTGGCAAAGTGAGCAAGGGACTCACATCTGAGCATACCCTGCCAACTTATGGGGAACAAAACAGTACAAAAGGGGGTGGTGATGGACGGAGCATCAGAACCAATCAAACACTCACACCCAGTCAACAGATCTGGGTTTGATCCATCACTGTTCTTTAGCCCACTCTGCCACCCCAGTTCAGACATGGCCATATGCAAATCAGTCTGACCCAGTGCCTCATGGGAACAGTCCAACCCGAACTGCCAAGCCATGCCTTCCCCGGACCGGAAACAAGCTTCCTAAGACCGGTTTCTGGCATTTCAGCCGTCTTCAGCCAGGCTTGCTTGAATCCAGTGGCATAGTGAGCAAGGGACTCGCGTCTGAGCATACCCTGCCAACTTATGGCGAACAAAGCGGTACAAAAGGGGGTGGTGATGGACGGAGCATCAGAACCAATCAAACACTCACACCCAGTCAACAGATCTGGGTTTGAACCATCACAGTTCTTTAGCCCACTCTGCCACCCCAGTTCAGACATGGCCATATGCAAATCAGTCTGACCCTGTGCCTCATGGGAACACTCCAGCCCGAACTGCCAAGCCATGCCTTCCCTGGAGCGGAAAGAAGCTTCCTAGGACCGGTTTCTGGCATTTCAGCTGTCTTCAGCCAGGCTTGCTTGAATCCAGTGGCAAAGTGAGCAAGGGACTCACGTCTGAGCATACCCTGCCAACTTATGGCGAACAAAGCGGTACAAAAGATGGACGGAGCATCAGAACCAATCAAACACTCACACCCAGTCAACAGATCTGGGTTTGATCCATCACTGTTCTTTAGCCCACTCTGCCACCCCAGTTCAGACATGGCCATATGCAAATCAGTCTGACCCTGTGCCTCATGGGGTCAGTCCAGCCCGAACTGCCAAGCCATGCCTTCCCCGGACCGGAAACAAGCTTCCTAGGACCGGTTTCTGGCATTTCAGCCGTCTTCAGCCAGGCTTGCTTGAATCCAGTGGCAAAGTGAGCAAGGGACTCACGTCTGAGCATACCCTACCAACTTATGGTGAACAAAGCGGTACAAAAGGGGGTGGTGATGGTCGGAGCATCAGAACCAATCAAACACTCACACCCAGTCAACAGATCTGGGTTTGATCCATCACCGTTCTTTAGCCCACTCTGCCACCCCAGTTCAGACATGGCCATATGCAAATCAGTCTGACCCTGTGCCTCATGGGAACAGTCCAGCCCAAACTGCCAAGCCATGCCTTCCCTGAACCAGAAACACGCTTCCTAGGATCGGTTTCTGGCATTTCAGCCGTCTTCAGCCAGGCTTGCTTGAATCCAGTGGCAAAGTGAGCAAGGGACTCACGTCTGAGCATACCCTGCCAACTTATGGCGAACAAAGTGGTACAAAAGGGGGTGGTGATGGACGGAGCATCAGAACCAATCAAACACTCACACCCAGTCAACAGATCTGGGTTTGATCCATCACTGTTCTTTAGCCCACTCTGCCACCCCAGTTCAGACATTGCCATATGCAAATCAGTCTGACCCTGTGCCTCATGGGAACAGTCCAGCCTGAACTGCCAAGCCATGCCTTCCCAGGACCAGAAACAAGCTTCCTAGGACCGGTTTCTGGCATTTCAGCCGTCTTCAGCCAGGCTTGCTTGAATCCAATGGCAAAGTGAGCAAGGAACTCACGTCTGAGCATACCCTGCCAACTTATGGCGAACTAACCAGTAGAAAAGGGGGTGGTGATGGACGGAGCATCAGAACCAATGAAACACTCACACCCAGTCAACAGATCTGGGTTTGATCCATCACCGTTGTTTAGCCCACTCTGCCACCCCAGTTCAGACATTGCCATATGCAAATCAGTCTGACCCTGTGCCTCATGGGAACAGTCCAGCCCGAACTGCCAAGCCATGCCTTCCCCGGACCGGAAACAAGCTTCCTAGGACCGGATTCTGGCATTTCAGCCGTCTTCAGCCAGGCTTGCTTGAGTCCAGTGGCAAAGTGAGCAAGGGACTCACGTCTGAGCATACCCTGCCAACTTATGGCGAACAAAGCGGTACACAAGATGGACGGAGCATCAAACCAATCAAACACTCACACCCAGTCAACAGATCTGGGTTTGATCCATCACTGTTCTTTAGCCCACTCTGCCACCCCAGTTCAGACATGGCCATATGCAAATCAGTCTGAACCTGTGCCTCATGGGGTCAGTCCAGCCCGAACTGCCAAGCCATGCCTTCCCCGGACCGGAAACAAGCTTCCTAGGACCGGTTTCTGGCATTTCAGCCGTCTTCAGCCAGGCTTGCTTGAATCCAATGGCAAAGTTAGCAAGGAACTCACGTCTGAGCATACCCTGCCAACTTATGGCGAACTAAGCGGTAGAAAAGGGGGTGGTGATGGACGGAGCATCAGAACCAATGAAACACTCACACCCAGTCAACAGATCTGGGTTTGATCCATCACCGTTCTTTAGCCCACTCTGCCACCCCAGTTCAGACATGGCCATATGCAAATCAGTCTGACCCTGTGCCTCATGGGAACACTCCAGCCCGAACTGCCAAGCCATGCCTTCCCTGGAGCGGAAAGAAGCTTCCTAGGACCGGTTTCTGGCATTTCAGCCGTCTTCAGCCAGGCTTGCTTGAATCCAGTGGTAAAGTGAGCAAAGAACTCACGTCTGAGCATACCCTGCCAACTTTGATCCATCACCGTTCTTTAGCCCACTCTGCCACCCCAGTTCAGACATGGCCATATGCAAATCAGTCTGACACTGTGCCTCATGGGGTCAGTCCAGCCCAAACTGCCAAGCCATGCCTTCCCCGGACCGGAAACAAGCTTCCTAGGACCGGTTTCTGGCATTTCAGCAGTCTTCAGCCAGGCTTGCTTGAATCCAGTGGCAAAGTGAGCAAGGGACTCACGTCTGAGCATACCCTGCCAATTTATGGTGAACAAAGCGGTACAAAAGGGGGTGGTGATGGACGGAGCATCAGAACCAATGAAACACTCACACCCAGTCAACAGATCTGGGTTTGATCCATCACCGTTCTTTAGCCCACTCTGCCACCCCAGTTCAGACATGGCCATATGCAAATCAGTCTGACCCTGTGCCTCATGGGAACAGTCCAGCCCAAACTGCCAAGCCATGCCTTCCCTGGACCAGAAACACGCTTCCTAGGATCGGTTTCTGGCATTTCAGCCGTCTTCAGCCAGGCTTGCTTGAATCCAGTGGCAAAGTGAGCAAGGGACTCACGTCTGAGCATACCCTGCCAACCTATGGCGAACAAAGTGGTACAAAAGGGGGTGGTGATGGACGGAGCATCAGAACCAATCAAACACTCACAGCCAGTCAACAGATCTGGGTTTGATCCATCACTGTTCTTTAGCCCACTCTGCCACCCCAGTTCAGATATTGCCATATGCAAATCAGTCTGACCCTGTGCCTCATGGGAACAGTCCAGCCCGAACTGCCAAGCCATGCCTTCCCCCGACCGGAAACAAGCTTCCTAGGACCAGTTTCTGGCATTTCAGCCGTCTTCAGCCAGGCTTGCTTGAATCCAATGGCAAAGTGAGCAAGGAACTCACGTCTGAGCATACCCTGCCAACTTATGGCGAACTAAGCGATAGAAAAGGGGGTGGTGATGGACGGAGCATCAGAACCAATGAAACACTCACACCCAGTCAACAGATCTGGGTTTGATCCATCACCGTTCTTTAGCCCACTCTGCCACCCCAGTTCAGACATGGCCATATGCAAATCAGTCTGACCCTGTGCCTCATGGGAACACTCCAGCCCGAACTGCCAAGCCATGCCTTCCCTGGAGCGGAAAGAAGCTTCCTAGGACCGGTTTCTGGCATTTCAGCCGTCTTCAGCCAGGCTTGCTTGAATCCAGTGGTAAAGTGAGCAAAGAACTCACGTATGAGCATACCCTGCCAACTTATGGCGGACAAAGCGGTACAAAAGGGGGTGGTGATGGACGGAGCATCAGAACCAATCAAACACTCACACCCAGTCAACAGATCTGGGTTTGATCCATCACCGTTCTTTAGCCCACTCTGCCACCCCAGTTCAGACATGGCCATATGCAAATCAGTCTGACCCTGTGCCTCATGGGAACAATCCAGCCCGAACTGCAAAGCCATGCCTTCCCCGGACCGGAACAAGCTTCCTAGAACCGGTTTCTGGCATTTCAGCCGTCTTCAGCCAGGCTTGCTTGAATCCAGTGGCAAAGAGAGCAAGGGACTCACGTCTGAGCATACCCTGCCAACTTATGGCGAACAAAGTGGTACAAAAGGGGGTGGTGATGGACGGAGCATCAGAACCAATCAAACACTCACACCCAGTCAACAGATCTGGGTTTGATCCATCACCGTTCTTTTGCCCACTCTGCCACCCCGGTTCAGACATGGCCATATGCAAATCAGTCTGACCCTGTGCCTCCTGGGAACAGTCCAGCCCGAACTGCCAAGCCATGCCTTCCCTGGACCGGAAATAAGCTTCCTAGGACCGGTTTCTGGCATTTCAGCCGTCTTGAGCCAGGCTTTCTTGAATCCAGTGGCAAAGTGAGCAAGGGACCCACGTCTGAGCATACCCTGCCAACTTATGGCGAACAAAGCGGTACAAAAGGGGGTGGTGATGGACGGAGCATCAGAACCAATCAAACACTCACACCCAGTCAACAGATCTGGGTTTGATCCATCACCGTTCTTTAGCCCACTCTGCCACCCCAGTTCAGACATGGCCATATGCAAATTAGTCTGACCCTGTGCCTCATGGGAACAGTCCAGCCCGAACTGCCAAGCCATGCCTTCCCCGGAATGGAAACAAGCTTCCTAGGACCGGTTTCTGGCATGTCAGCCGTCTTCAGCCAGGCTTGCTTGAATCCAGTGGCAAAGTGAGCAAGGGACTCACGTCTGAGCATACCCTGCCAACTTATGGCGAACAAAGCGGTACAAAAGGTGGTGGTGATGGACGGAGCATCAGAACCAATCAAACACTCACACCCTGTCAACAGATCTGGGTTTGATCCATCACCGTTCTTTAGCCCACTCTGGCACCCCAGTTCAGACATGGCCATATGCAAATCAGTCTGACCCTGTGCCTCATGGGAACAGTCCAGCCCGAACTGCAAAGCCATGCCTTCCCCGGGCCGGAAACAAGCTTCCTAGGACCGGTTTCTGGCATTTCAGCCGTCTTCAGCCAGGCTTGCTTGAATCCAGTGGCATAGTGAGCAAGGGACTCACGTCTGAGCATACCCTGCCAACTTATGGGGAACAAAACAGTACAAAAGGGGGTGGTGATGGACGGAGCATCAGAACCAATCAAACACTCACACCCAGTCAACAGATTTGGGTTTGATCCATCACTGTTCTTTAGCCCACTCTGCCACCCCAGTTCAGACATGGCCATATGCAAATCAGTCTGACCCTGTGCCTCATGGGAACAGTCCAGCCCGAACTGCCAAGCCATGTCTTCCCCGGACCGGAAACAAGCTTCCTAGGACCGGTTTCTGGCATTTCAGCCGTCTTCAGCCAGGCTTGCTTGAATCCAGTGGCAAAGTGAGCAAGGGACTCACATCTGAGCATACCCTGCCAACTTATGGGGAACAAAACAGTACAAAAGGGGGTGGTGATGGACGGAGCATCAGAACCAATCAAACACTCACACCCAGTCAACAGATCTGGGTTTGATCCATCACTGTTCTTTAGCCCACTCTGCCACCCCAGTTCAGACATTGCCATATGCAAATCAGTCTGACCCTGTGCCTCATGGGAACAGTCCAGCCTGAACTGCCAAGCCATGCCTTCCCAGGACCAGAAACAAGCTTCCTAGGACCGGTTTCTGGCATTTCAGCCGTCTTCAGCCAGGCTTGCTTGAATCCAATGGCAAAGTGAGCAAGGAACTCACGTCTGAGCATACCCTGCCAACTTATGGCGAACTAAGCAGTAGAAAAGGGGGTGGTGATGGACGGAGCATCAGAACCAATGAAACACTCACACCCAGTCAACAGATCTGGGTTTGATCCATCACTGTTGTTTAGCCCACTCTGCCACCCCAGTTCAGACATTGCCATATGCAAATCAGTCTGACCCTGTGCCTCATGTGAACAGTCCAGCCCGAACTGCCAAGCCATGCCTTCCCCGGACCGGAAACAAGCTTCCTAGGACCGGATTCTGGCATTTCAGCCGTCTTCAGCCAGGCTTGCTTGAGTCCAGTGGCAAAGTGAGCAAGGGACTCACGTCTGAGCATACCCTGCCAACTTATGGCGAACAAAGTGGTACACAAGATGGACGGAGCATCAAACCAATCAAACACTCACACCCAGTCAACAGATCTGGGTTTGATCCATCACTGTTCTTTAGCCCACTCTGCCACCCCAGTTCAGACATGGCCATATGCAAATCAGTCTGAACCTGTGCCTCATGGGATCAGTCCAGCCCGAACTGCCAAGCCATGCCTTCCCCGGACCGGAAACAAGCTTCCTAGGACCGGTTTCTGGCATTTCAGCCGTCTTCAGCCAGGCTTGCTTGAATCCAATGGCAAAGTGAGCAAGGAACTCACGTCTGAGCATACCCTGCCAACTTATGGCGAACTAAGCGGTAGAAAAGGGGGTGGTGATGGACGGAGCATCAGAACCAATGAAACACTCACACCCAGTCAACAGATCTGGGTTTGATCCATCACCGTTCTTTAGCCCACTCTGCCACCCCAGTTCAGACATGGCCATATGCAAATCAGTCTGACCCTGTGCCTCATGGGAACACTCCAGCCCGAACTGCCAAGCCATGCCTTCCCTGGAGCGGAAAGAAGCTTCCTAGGACCGGTTTCTGGCATTTCAGCCGTCTTCAGCCAGGCTTGCTTGAATCCAGTGGTAAAGTGAGCAAAGAACTCACGTCTGAGCATACCCTGCCAACTTTGATCCATCACCGTTCTTTAGCCCACTCTGCCACCCCAGTTCAGACATGGCCATATGCAAATCAGTCTGACACTGTGCCTCATGGGGTCAGTCCAGCCCAAACTGCCAAGCCATGCCTTCCCCGGACCGGAAACAAGCTTTCTAGGACCGGTTTCTGGCATTTCAGCAGTCTTCAGCCAGGCTTGCTTGAATCCAGTGGCAAAGTGAGCAAGGGACTCACGTCTGAGCATACCCTGCCAATTTATGGCGAACAAAGCGGTACAAAAGGGGGTGGTGATGGACGGAGCATCAGAACCAATGAAACACTCACACCCAGTCAACAGATCTGGGTTTGATCCATCACCGTTCTTTAGCCCACTCTGCCACCCCAGTTCAGACATGGCCATATGCAAATCAGTCTGACCCTGTGCCTCATGGGAACAGTCCAGCCCAAACTGCCAAGCCATGCCTTCCCTGGACCAGAAACACGCTTCCTAGGATCGGTTTCTGGCATTTCAGCCGTCTTCAGCCAGGCTTGCTTGAATCCAGTGGCAAAGTGAGCAAGGGACTCACGTCTGAGCATACCCTGCCAACTTATGGCGAACAAAGTGGTACAAAAGGGGGTGGTGATGGACGGAGCATCAGAACCAATCAAACACTCACAGCCAGTCAACAGATCTGGGTTTGATCCATCACTGTTCTTTAGCCCACTCTGCCACCCCAGTTCAGATATTGCCATATGCAAATCAGTCTGACCCTGTGCCTCATGGGAACAGTCCAGCCCGAACTGCCAAGCCATGCCTTCCCCCGACCGGAAACAAGCTTCCTAGGACCAGTTTCTGGCATTTCAGCCGTCTTCAGCCAGGCTTGCTTGAATCCAATGGCAAAGTGAGCAAGGAACTCACGTCTGAGCATACCCTGCCAACTTATGGCGAACTAAGCGATAGAAAAGGGGGTGGTGATGGACGGAGCATCAGAACCAATGAAACACTCACACCCAGTCAACAGATCTGGGTTTGATCCATCACCGTTCTTTAGCCCACTCTGCCACCCCAGTTCAGACATGGCCATATGCAAATCAGTCTGACCCTGTGCCTCATGGGAACACTCCAGCCCGAACTGCCAAGCCATGCCTTCCCTGGAGCGGAAAGAAGCTTCCTAGGACCGGTTTCTGGCATTTCAGCCGTCTTCAGCCAGGCTTGCTTGAATCCAGTGGTAAAGTGAGCAAAGAACTCACGTATGAGCATACCCTGCCAACTTATGGCGGACAAAGCGGTACAAAAGGGGGTGGTGATGGACGGAGCATCAGAACCAATCAAACACTCACACCCAGTCAACAGATCTGGGTTTGATCCATCACCGTTCTTTAGCCCACTCTGCCACCCCAGTTCAGACATGGCCATATGCAAATCAGTCTGACCCTGTGCCTCATGGGAACAATCCAGCCCGAACTGCAAAGCCATGCCTTCCCCGGACCGGAACAAGCTTCCTAGAACCGGTTTCTGGCATTTCAGCCGTCTTCAGCCAGGCTTGCTTGAATCCAGTGGCAAAGAGAGCAAGGGACTCACGTCTGAGCATACCCTGCCAACTTATGGCGAACAAAGTGGTACAAAAGGGGGTGGTGATGGACGGAGCATCAGAACCAATCAAACACTCACACCCAGTCAACAGATCTGGGTTTGATCCATCACCGTTCTTTTGCCCACTCTGCCACCCCGGTTCAGACATGGCTATATGCAAATCAGTCTGACCCTGTGCCTCCTGGGAACAGTCCAGCCCGAACTGCCAAGCCATGCCTTCCCTGGACCGGAAATAAGCTTCCTAGGACCGGTTTCTGGCATTTCAGCCGTCTTGAGCCAGGCTTTCTTGAATCCAGTGGCAAAGTGAGCAAGGGACCCACGTCTGAGCATACCCTGCCAACTTATGGCGAACAAAGCGGTACAAAAGGGGGTGGTGATGGACGGAGCATCAGAACCAATCAAACACTCACACCCAGTCAACAGATCTGGGTTTGATCCATCACCGTTCTTTAGCCCACTCTGCCACCCCAGTTCAGACATGGCCATATGCAAATTAGTCTGACCCTGTGCCTCATGGGAACAGTCCAGCCCGAACTGCCAAGCCATGCCTTCCCCGGAATGGAAACAAGCTTCCTAGGACCGGTTTCTGGCATGTCAGCCGTCTTCAGCCAGGCTTGCTTGAATCCAGTGGCAAAGTGAGCAAGGGACTCACGTCTGAGCATACCCTGCCAACTTATGGCGAACAAAGCGGTACAAAAGGTGGTGGTGATGGACGGAGCATCAGAACCAATCAAACACTCACACCCTGTCAACAGATCTGGGTTTGATCCATCACCGTTCTTTAGCCCACTCTGGCACCCCAGTTCAGACATGGCCATATGCAAATCAGTCTGACCCTGTGCCTCATGGGAACAGTCCAGCCCGAACTGCAAAGCCATGCCTTCCCCGGGCCGGAAACAAGCTTCCTAGGACCGGTTTCTGGCATTTCAGCCGTCTTCAGCCAGGCTTGCTTGAATCCAGTGGCATAGTGAGCAAGGGACTCACGTCTGAGCATACCCTGCCAACTTATGGGGAACAAAACAGTACAAAAGGGGGTGGTGATGGACGGAGCATCAGAACCAATCAAACACTCACACCCATTCAACAGATTTGGGTTTGATCCATCACTGTTCTTTAGCCCACTCTGCCACCCCAGTTCAGACATGGCCATATGCAAATCAGTCTGACCCTGTGCCTCATGGGAACAGTCCAGCCCGAACTGCCAAGCCATGTCTTCCCCGGACCGGAAACAAGCTTCCTAGGACCGGTTTCTGGCATTTCAGCCGTCTTCAGCCAGGCTTGCTTGAATCCAGTGGCAAAGTGAGCAAGGGACTCACATCTGAGCATACCCTGCCAACTTATGGGGAACAAAACAGTACAAAAGGGGGTGGTGATGGACGGAGCATCAGAACCAATCAAACACTCACACCCAGTCAACAGATCTGGGTTTGATCCATCACTGTTCTTTAGCCCACTCTGCCACCCCAGTTCAGACATTGCCATATGCAAATCAGTCTGACCCTGTGCCTCATGGGAACAGTCCAGCCCGAACTGCCAAGCCATGCCTTCCCCGGACCGGAAACAAGCTTCCTAGGACCGGTTTCTGGCATTTCAGCAGTCTTCAGCCAGGCTTGCTTGAATCCAATGGCAAAGTGAGCAAGGAACTCACGTCTGAGCATACCCTGCCAACTTATGGCGATCTAAGAGGTAGAAAAGGGGGTGGTGATGGACGGAGCATCAGAACCAATGAAACACTCACACCCAGTCAACAGATCTGGGTTTGATCCATCACCGTTCTTTAGCCCACTCTGCCACCCCAGTTCAGACATGGCCATATGCAAATCAGTCTGACCCTGTGCCTCATGGGAACAGTCCAGCCCGAACTGCCAAGCCATGCCTTCCCCGGACCGGAAACAAGCTTCCTAGGACCGGATTCTGGCATTTCAGCCGTCTTCAGCCAGGCTTGCTTGAGTCCAGTGGCAAAGTGAGCAAGGGACTCACGTCTGAGCATACCCTGCCAACTTATGGCGAACAAAGCGGTACAAAAGATGGACGGAGCATCAGAACCAATCAAACACTCACACCCGGTCAACAGATCTGGGTTTGATCCATCACCGTTCTTTTGCCCACTCTGCCACCCCGGTTCAGACATGGCCATATGCAAATCAGTCTGACCCTGTGCCTCCTGGGAACAGTCCAGCCCGAACTGCCAAGCCATGCCTTCCCTGGACTGGAAATAAGCTTCCTAGGACCTGTTTCTGGCATTTCAGCCGTCTTGAGCCAGGCTTTCTTGAATCCAGTGGCAAAGTGAGCAAGGGACTCACGTCTGAGCATACCCTGCCAACTTATGGCGAACAAAGCGGTACAAAAGGGGGTGGTGATGGACGGAGCATCAGAACCAATCAAACACTCACACCCAGTCAACAGATCTGGGTTTGATCCATCACCGTTCTTTTGCCCACTCTGCCACCCCGGTTCAGACATGGCCATATGCAAATAAGTCTGACCCTGTGCCTCCTGGGAACAGTCCAGCCCGAACTGCCAAGCCATGCCTTCCCTGGACCGGAAATAAGCTTCCTAGGACCTGTTTCTGGCATTTCAGCCGTCTTGAGCCAGGCTTTCTTGAATCCAGTGGCAAAGTGAGCAAGGGACTCACGTCTGAGCATACCCTGCCAACTTATGGCGAACAAAGCGGTACAAAAGGGGGTGGTGATGGACGGAGCATCAGAACCAATCAAACACTCACACCCAGTCAACAGATCTGGGTTTGATCCATCACCGTTCTTTAGCCCACTCTGCCACCCCAGTTCAGACATGGCCATATGCAAATTAGTCTGACCCTGTGCCTCATGGGAACAGTCCAGCCCGAACTGCCAAGCCATGCCTTCCCCGGAATGGAAACAAGCTTCCTAGGACCGGTTTCTGGCATGTCAGCCGTCTTCAGCCAGGCTTGCTTGAATCCAGTGGCAAAGTGAGCAAGGGACTCACGTCTGAGCATACCCTGCCAACTTATGGCGAACAAAGCGGTACAAAAGGTGGTGGTGATGGACGAAGCATCAGAACCAATCAAACACTCACACCCTGTCAACAGATCTGGGTTTGATCCATCACCGTTCTTTAGCCCACTCTGGCACCCCAGTTCAGACATGGCCATATGCAAATCAGTCTGACCCTGTGCCTCATGGGAACAGTCCAGCCCGAACTGCAAAGCCATGCCTTCCCCGGGCCGGAAACAAGCTTCCTAGGACCGGTGTCTGGCATTTCAGCCGTCTTCAGCCAGGCTTGCTTGAATCCAGTGGCAAAGTGAGCAAGGGACTCACGTCTGAGCATACCCTGCCAACTTATGGCGAACAAAGCGGTACAAAAGATGGACGGAGCATCAGAACCAATCAAACACTCACACCTAGTCAACAGATCTGGGTTTGATCCATCACCGTTCTTTAGCCCACTCTGCCACCTCAGTTCAGACATGGCCATATGCAAATCAGTCTGACCCTGTGCCTCATGGGAACAGTCCAGCCCAAATTGCCAAGCCATGCCTTCCCCGGACCAGAAACAAGCTTCCTAGGACCCCTTTCTGGCATTTCAACTGTCTTCAGCCAGGCTTGCTTGAATCCAGTGGTAAAGTGAGCAAGGGACTCACGTCTGAGAATACCATGCCAACTTATGGCGAACAAAGTGGTACAAAAGGGGGTGGTAATGGACGGTGCATCAGAACCAATCAAACACTCACACCCAGTCAACAGATCTGGGTTTGATCCATCACTGTTCTTTAGCCCACTCTGCCACCCCAGTTCAGACATGGCCATATGCAAATCAGTCTGACCCTGAGCCTCATGGGAACAGTCCAGCCCGAACTGCCAAGCCATGCCATCCCCGGACCGGAAACAAGCTTCCTAGGACCGGTTTCTGGCATTTCAGCCGTCTTCAGCCAGGCTTGCTTGAATCCAGTGGCATAGTGAGCAAGGGACTCACGTCTGAGCATACCCTGCCAACTTATGGGGAACAAAACAGTACAAAAGGGGGTGGTGATGGACGGAGCATCAGAACCAATCAAACACTCACACCCAGTCAACAGATCTGGGTTTGATCCATCACTGTTCTTTAGCCCACTCTGCCACCCCAGTTCAGACATGGCCATATGCAAATCAGTCTGACCCAGTGCCTCATGGGAACAGTCCAACCCGAACTGCCAAGCCATGCCTTCCCCGGACCGGAAACAAGCTTCCTAAGACCGGTTTCTGGCATTTCAGCCGTCTTCAGCCAGGCTTGCTTGAATCCAGTGGCATAGTGAGCAAGGGACTCGCGTCTGAGCATACCCTGCCAACTTATGGCGAACAAAGCGGTACAAAAGGGGGTGGTGATGGACGGCGCATCAGAACCAATCAAACACTCACACCCAGTCAACAGATCTGGATTTGAACCATCACAGTTCTTTAGCCCACTCTGCCACCCCAGTTCAGACATGGCCATATGCAAATCAGTCTGACCCTGTGCCTCATGGGAACACTCCAGCCCGAACTGCCAAGCCATGCCTTCCCTGGAGCGGAAAGAAGCTTCCTAGGACCGGTTTCTGGCATTTCAGCCGTCTTCAGCCAGGCTTGCATGAATCCAGTGGCAAAGTGAGCAAGGGACTCACGTCTGAGCATACCCTGCCAACTTATGGCGAACAAAGCGGTACAAAAGATGGACGGAGCATCAGAACCAATCAAACACTCACACCCAGTCAACAGATCTGGGTTTGATCCATCACTGTTCTTTAGCCCACTCTGCCACCCCAGTTCAGACATGGCCATATGCAAATCAGTCTGACCCTGTGCCTCATGGGGTCAGTCCAGCCCGAACTGCCAAGCCATGCCTTCCCCGGACCGGAAACAAGCTTCCTAGGACCGGTTTCTGGCATTTCAGCCGTCTTCAGCCAGGCTTGCTTGAATCCAGTGGCAAAGTGAGCAAGGGACTCACGTCTGAGCATACCCTACCAACTTATGGTGAACAAAGCGGTACAAAAGGGGGTGGTGATGGTCGGAGCATCAGAACCAATCAAACACTCACACCCAGTCAACAGATCTGGGTTTGATCCATCACCGTTCTTTAGCCCACTCTGCCACCCCAGTTCAGACATGGCCATATGCAAATCAGTCTGACCCTGTGCCTCATGGGAACAGTCCAGCCCAAACTGCCAAGCCATGCCTTCCCTGGACCAGAAACACGCTTCCTAGGATCGGTTTCTGGCATTTCAGCCGTCTTCAGCCAGGCTTGCTTGAATCCAGTGGCAAAGTGAGCAAGAGACTCACGTCTGAGCATACCCTGCCAACTTATGGCGAACAAATTGGTACAAAAGGGAGTGGTGATGGACGGAGCATCAGAACCAATCAAACACTCACACCCAGTCAACAGATCTGGGTTTGATCCATCAAGGTTCTTTAGCCCACTCTGCCACCCCAGTTCAGACATTGCCATATGCAAATCAGTCTGACCCTGTGCCTCATGGGAACAGTCCAGCCCGAACTGCCAAGCCATGCCTTCCCGGGACCGGAAACAAGCTTCCTAGGACCGGTTTCTGGCATTTCAGCCGTCTTCAGCCAGGCTTGCTTGAATCCAATGGCAAAGTGAGCAAGGAACTCACGTCTGAGCATACCCTGCCAACTTATGGCGAACTAAGCGGTAGAAAAGGGGGTGGTGATGGACGGAGCATCAGAACCAATGAAACACTCACACCCAGTCAACAGATCTGGGTTTGATCCATCACCGTTCTTTAGCCCACTCTGCCACCCCAGTTCAGACATGGCCATATGCAAATCAGTCTGACCCTGTGCCTCATGGGAACAGTCCAGCCCGAACTGCCAAGCCATGCCTTCCCCGGACCGGAACAAGCTTCCTAGGACCGGTTTCTGGCATTTCAGCAGTCTTCAGCCAGGCTTGATTGAATCCAGTGGCAAAGTGAGCAAGGGACTCACATCTGAGCATACCCTGCCATCTTATGGGGAACAAAACAGTACAAAAGGGGGTGGTGATGGACGGAGCATCGGAACCAATCAAACACTCGCACCCAGTCAACAGATCTGGGTTTGATCCATCACTGTTCTTTAGCCCACTCTGCCACCCCAGTTCAGACATGGCCATATGCAAATCAGTCTGACACTGTGCCTCATGGGGTCAGTCCAGCCCAAACTGCCAAGCCATGCCTTCCCCGGACCGGAAACAAGCTTCCTAGGACCGGTTTCTGGCATTTCAGCAGTCTTCAGCCATGCTTGCTTGAATCCAGTAGCAAAGTGAGCAAGGGACTCACGTCTGAGCATACCCTGCCAATTTATGGCGAACAAAGCGGTACAAAAGGGGGTGGTGATGGACGGAGCATCAGAACCAATGAAACACTCACACCCAGTCAACAGATCTGGGTTTGATCCATCACCGTTCTTTAGCCCACTCTGCCACCCCAGTTCAGACATGGCCATATGCAAATCAGTCTGACCCTGTGCCTCATGGGAACAGTCCAGCCCAAACTGCCAAGCCATGCCTTCCCTGGACCAGAAACACGCTTCCTAGGATCGGTTTCTGGAATTTCAGCCGTCTTCAGCCAGGCTTGCTTGAATCCAGTGGCAAAGTGAGCAAGGGACTCACGTCTGAGCATACCCTGCCAACTTATGGCGAACAAAGTGGTACAAAAGGGGGTGGTGATGGACGGAGCATCAGAACCAATCAAACACTCACACCCAGTCAACAGATCTGGGTTTGATCCATCACTGTTCTTTAGCCCACTCTGCCACCCCAGTTCAGATATTGCCATATGCAAATCAGTCTGACCCTGTGCCTCATGGGAACAGTCCAGCCCGAACTGCCAAGCCATGCCTTCCCCCGACCGGAAACAAGCTTCCTAGGACCGGTTTCTGGCATTTCAGCCGTCTTCAGCCAGGCTTGCTTGAATCCAATGGCAAAGTGAGCAAGGAACTCACCTCTGAGCATACCCTGCCAACTTATGGCGAACTAAGCAATAGAAAAGGGGGTGGTGATGGACGGAGCATCAGAACCAATGAAACACTCACACCCAGTCAACAGATCTGGGTTTGATCCATCACCGTTCTTTAGCCCACTCTGCCACCCCAGTTCAGACATGGCCATATGCAAATCAGTCTGACCCTGTGCCTCATGGGAACACTCCAGCCCGAACTGCCAAGCCATGCCTTCCCTGGAGCGGAAAGAAGCTTCCTAGGACCGGTTTCTGGCATTTCAGCCGTCTTCAGCCAGGCTTGCTTGAATCCAGTGGTGAAGTGAGCAAAGAACTCACGTATGAGCATACCCTGCCAACTTATGGCGAACAAAGCGGTACAAAAGGGGGTGGTGATGGACGGAGCATCAGAACCAATCAAACACTCACACCCAGTCAACAGATCTGGGTTTGATCCATCACCGTTCTTTAGCCCACTCTGCCACCCCAGTTCAGACATGGCCATATGCAAATCAGTCTGACCCTGTGCCTCATGGGAACAGTCCAGCCCGAACTGCCAAGCCATGCCTTCCCCGGACCGGAACAAGCTTCCTAGAACCGGTTTCTGGCATTTCAGCCGTCTTCAGCCAGGCTTGCTTGAATCCAGTGGCAAAGAGAGCAAGGGACTCACGTCTGAGCATACCCTGCCAACTTATGGCGAACAAAGCGGTACAAAAGGGGGTGGTGATGGACGGAGCATCAGAACCAATCAAACACTCACACCCAGTCAACAGATCTGGGTTTGATCCATCACCGTTCTTTTGCCCACTCTGCCACCCCGGTTCAGACATGGCCATATGCAAATCAGTCTGACCCTGTGCCTCCTGGGAACAGTCCAGCCCGAACTGCCAAGCCATGCCTTCTCTGGACCGGAAATAAGCTTCCTAGGACCGGTTTCTGGCATTTCAGCCGTCTTGAGCCAGGCTTTCTTGAATCCAGTGGCAAAGTGAGCAAGGGACTTACGTCTGAGCATACCCTGCCAACTTATGGCGAACAAAGCGGTACAAAAGGGGGTGGTGATGGACGGAGCATCAGAACCAATCAAACACTCACACCCAGTCAACAGATCTGGGTTTGATCCATCACCGTTCTTTAGCCCACTCTGCCACCCCAGTTCAGACATGGCCATATGCAAATTAGTCTGACCCTGTGCCTCATGGGAACAGTCCAGCCCGAACTGCCAAGCCATGCCTTCCCCGGAATGGAAACAAGCTTCCTAGGACCGGTTTCTGGCATGTCAGCCGTCTTCAGCCAGGCTTGCTTGAATCCAGTGGCAAAGTGAGCAAGGGACTCACGTCTGAGCATACCCTGCCAACTTATGGCGAACAAAGCGGTACAAAAGGTGGTGGTGATGGACGGAGCATCAGAACCAATCAAACACTCACACCCTTTCAACAGATCTGGGTTTGATCCATCACCGTTCTTTAGCCCACTCTGGCACCCCAGTTCAGACATGGCCATATGCAAATCAGTCTGACCCTGTGCCTCATGGGAACAGTCCAGCCCGAACTGCAAAGCCATGCCTTCCCCGGGCCGGAAACAAGCTTCCTAGGACCGGTTTCTGGCATTTCAGCCGTCTTCAGCCAGGCTTGCTTGAATCCAGTGGCAAAGTGAGCAAGGGACTCACGTCTGAGCATACCCTGCCAACTTATGGCGAACAAAGCGGTACAAAAGATGGACGGAGCATCAGAACAAATCAAACACTCACACCCAGTCAACAGATCTGGGTTTGATCCATCACCGTTCTTTAGCCCACTCTGCCACCTCAGTTCAGACATGGCCATATGCAAATCAGTCTGACTCTGAGCCTCATGGGAACAGTCCAGCCCGAACTGCCAAGCCATGCCATCCCCGGACCGGAAACAAGCTTCCTAGGACCGGTTTCTGGCATTTCAGCCGTCTTCAGCCAGGCTTGCTTGAATCCAGTGGCATAGTGAGCAAGGGACTCACGTCTGAGCATACCCTGCCAACTTATGGGGAACAAAACAGTACAAAAGGGGGTGGTGATGGACGGAGCATCAGAACCAATCAAACACTCACACCCAGTCAACAGATTTGGGTTTGATCCATCACTGTTCTTTAGCCCACTCTGCCACCCCAGTTCAGACATGGCCATATGCAAATCAGTCTGACCCTGTGCCTCATGGGAACAGTCCAGCCCGAACTGCCAAGCCATGTCTTCCCCGGACCGGAAACAAGCTTCCTAGGACCGGTTTCTGGCATTTCAGCCGTCTTCAGCCAGGCTTGCTTGAATCCAGTGGCAAAGTGAGCAAGGGACTCACATCTGAGCATACCCTGCCAACTTATGGGGAACAAAACAGTACAAAAGGGGGTGGTGATGGACGGAGCATCAGAACCAATCAAACACTCACACCCAGTCAACAGATCTGGGTTTGATCCATCACTGTTCTTTAGCCCACTCTGCCACCCCAGTTCAGACATGGCCATATGCAAATCAGTCTGACCCAGTGCCTCATGGGAACAGTCCAACCCGAACTGCCAAGCCATGCCTTCCCCGGACCGGAAACAAGCTTCCTAAGACCGGTTTCTGGCATTTCAGCCGTCTTCAGCCAGGCTTGCTTGAATCCAGTGGCATAGTGAGCAAGGGACTCGCGTCTGAGCATACCCTGCCAACTTATGGCGAACAAAGCGGTACAAAAGGGGGTGGTGATGGACGGCGCATCAGAACCAATCAAACACTCACACCCAGTCAACAGATCTGGGTTTGAACCATCACAGTTCTTTAGCCCACTCTGCCACCCTAGTTCAGACATGGCCATATGCAAATCAGTCTGACCCTGTGCCTCATGGGAACACTCCAGCCCGAACTGCCAAGCCATGCCTTCCCTGGAGCGGAAAGAAGCTTCCTAGGACCGGTTTCTGGCATTTCAGCCGTCTTCAGCCAGGCTTGCTTGAATCCAGTGGCAAAGTGAGCAAGGGACTCACGTCTGAGCATACCCTGCCAACTTATGGCGAACAAAGCGGTACAAAAGATGGACGGAGCATCAGAACCAATCAAACACTCACACCCAGTCAACAGATCTGGGTTTGATCCATCACTGTTCTTTAGCCCACTCTGCCACCCCAGTTCAGACATGGCCATATGCAAATCAGTCTGACCCTGTGCCTCATGGGGTCAGTCCAGCCCGAACTGCCAAGCCATGCCTTCCCCGGACCGGAAACAAGCTTCCTAGGACCGGTTTCTGGCATTTCAGCCGTCTTCAGCCAGGCTTGCTTGAATCCAGTGGCAAAGTGAGCAAGGGACTCACGTCTGAGCATACCCTACCAACTTATGGTGAACAAAGCGGTACAAAAGGGGGTGGTGATGGTCGGAGCATCAGAACCAATCAAACACTCACACCCAGTCAACAGATCTGGGTTTGATCCATCACCGTTCTTTAGCCCACTCTGCCACCCCAGTTCAGACATGGCCATATGCAAATCAGTCTGACCCTGTGCCTCATGGGAACAGTCCAGCCCAAACTGCCAAGCCATGCCTTCCCTGGACCAGAAACACGCTTCCTAGGATCGGTTTCTGGCATTTCAGCCGTCTTCAGCCAGGCTTGCTTGAATCCAGTGGCAAAGTGAGCAAGGAACTCACGTCTGAGCATACCCTGCCAACTTATGGCGAACTAAGCAGTAGAAAAGGGGGTGGTGATGGACGGAGCATCAGAACCAATGAAACACTCACACCCAGTCAACAGATCTGGGTTTGATCCATCACCGTTGTTTAGCCCACTCTGCCACCCCAGTTCAGACATTGCCATATGCAAATCAGTCTGACCCTGTGCCTCATGGGAACAGTCCAGCCCGAACTGCCAAGCCATGCCTTCCCCGGACCGGAAACAAGCTTCCTAGGACCGGATTCTGGCATTTCAGCCGTCTTCAGCCAGGCTTGCTTGAGTCCAGTGGCAAGGTGAGCAAGGGACTCACGTCTGAGCATACCCTGCCAACTTATGGCGAACAAAGCGGTACAAAAGATGGACGGAGCATCAAACCAATCAAACACTCACACCCAGTCAACAGATCTGGGTTTGATCCATCACTGTTCTTTAGCCCACTCTGCCACCCCAGTTCAGACATGGCCATATGCAAATCAGTCTGAACCTGTGCCTCATGGGGTCAGTCCAGCCCGAACTGCCAAGCCATGCCTTCCCCGGACCGGAAACAAGCTTCCTAGGACCGGTTTCTGGCATTTCAGCCGTCTTCAGCCAGGCTTGCTTGAATCCAGTGGCAAAGTGAGCAAGGGACTCACGTCTGAGCATACCCTGCCAACTTATGGCGAACAAAGCTGTACAAAAGGGGGTGGTGATGGACGGAGCATCAGAACCAATCAAACACTCACACCCAGTCAACAGATCTGGGTTTGATCCATCAAGGTTCTTTAGCCCACTCTGCCACCCCAGTTCAGACATTGCCATATGCAAATCAGTCTGACCCTGTGCCTCATGGGAACAGTCCAGCCCGAACTGCCAAGCCATGCTTTCCCGGGACCGGAAACAAGCTTCCTAGGACCGGTTTCTGGCATTTCAGCCGTCTTCAGCCAGGCTTGCTTGAATCCAATGGCAAAGTGAGCAAGGAACTCACGTCTGAGCATACCCTGCCAACTTATGGCGAACTAAGCGGTAGAAAAGGGGGTGGTGATGGACGGAGCATCAGAACCAATAAAACACTCACACCCAGTCAACAGATCTGGGTTTGATCCATCACCGTTCTTTAGCCCACTCTGCCACCCCAGTTCAGACATGGCCATATGCAAATCAGTCTGACCCTGTGCCTCATGGGAACAGTCCAGCCCGAACTGCCAAGCCATGTCTTCCCCGGACCGGAAACAAGCTTCCTAGGACCGGTTTCTGGCATTTCAGCCGTCTTCAGCCAGGCTTGCTTGAATCCAGTGGCAAAGTGAGCAAGGGACTCACATCTGAGCATACCCTGCCAACTTATGGGGAACAAAACAGTACAAAAGGGGGTGGTGATGGACGGAGCATCAGAACCAATCAAACACTCACACCCAGTCAACAGATCTGGGTTTGATCCATCACTGTTCTTTAGCCCACTCTGCCACCCCAGTTCAGACATTGCCATATGCAAATCAGTCTGACCCGGTGCCTCATGGGAACAGTCCAGCCCGAACTGCCAAGCCATGCCTTCCCCGGACCGGAACAAGCTTCCTAGGACCGGTTTCTGGCATTTCAGCAGTCTTCAGCCAGGCTTGATTGAATCCAGTGGCAAAGTGAGCAAGGGACTCACATCTGAGCATACCCTGCCATCTTATGGGGAACAAAACAGTACAAAAGGGGGTGGTGATGGACGGAGCATCAGAACCAATCAAACACTCGCACCCAGTCAACAGATCTGGGTTTGATCCATCACTGTTCTTTAGCCCACTCTGCCACCCCAGTTCAGACATGGCCATATGCAAATCAGTCTGACACTGTGCCTCATGGGGTCAGTCCAGCCCAAACTGCCAAGCCATGCCTTCCCCGGACCGGAAACAAGCTTCCTAGGACCGGTTTCTGGCATTTCAGCAGTCTTCAGCCAGGCTTGCTTGAATCCAGTGGCAAAGTGAGCAAGGGACTCACGTCTGAGCATACCCTGCCAATTTATGGCGAACAAAGCGGTACAAAAGGGGGTGGTGATGGACGGAGCATCAGAACCAATGAAACACTCACACCCAGTCAACAGATCTGGGTTTGATCCATCACCGTTCTTTAGCCCACTCTGCCACCCCAGTTCAGACATGGCCATATGCAAATCAGTCTAACCCTGTGCCTCATGGGAACAGTCCAGCCCAAACTGCCAAGCCATGCCTTCCCTGGACCAGAAACACGCTTCCTAGGATCGGTTTCTGGCATTTCAGCCGTCTTCAGCCAGGCTTGCTTGAATCCAGTGGCAAAGTGAGCAAGGGACTCACGTCTGAGCATACCCTGCCAACTTATGGCAAACAAAGTGGTACAAAAGGGGGTGGTGATGGACGGAGCATCAGAATCAATCAAACACTCACAGCCAGTCAACAGATCTGGGTTTGATCCATCACTGTTCTTTAGCCCACTCTGCCACCCCAGTTCAGATATTGCCATATGCAAATCAGTCTGACCCTGTGCCTCATGGGAACAGTCCAGCCCGAACTGCCAAGCCATGCCTTCCCCCGACCGGAAACAAGCTTCCTAGGACCGGTTTCTGGCATTTCAGCTGTCTTCAGCCAGGCTTGCTTGAATCCAATGGCAAAGTGAGCAAGGAACTCACGTCTGAGCATACCCTGCCAACTTATGGCGAACTAAGCGATAGAAAAGGGGGTGGTGATGGACGGAGCATCAGAACCAATGAAACACTCACACCCAGTCAACAGATCTGGGTTTGATCCATCACCGTTCTTTAGCCCACTCTGCCACCTCAGTTCAGACATGGCCATATGCAAATCAGTCTGACCCTGTGCCTCATGGGAACACTCCAGCCCGAACTGCCAAGCCATGCCTTCCCTGGAGCGGAAAGAAGCTTCCTAGGACCGGTTTCTGGCATTTCAGCCGTCTTCAGCCAGGCTTGCTTGAATCCAGTGGTAAAGTGAGCAAAGAACTCACGTATGAGCATACCCTGCCAACTTATGGCAAACAAAGCGGTACAAAAGGGGGTGGTGATGGACGGAGCATCAGAACCAATCAAACACTCACACCTAGTCAACAGATCTGGGTTTGATCCATCACCGTTCTTTAGCCCACTCTGCCACCCCAGTTCAGACATGGCCATATGCAAATCAGTCTGACCCTGTGCCTCATGGGAACAATCCAGCCCGAACTGCCAAGCCATGCCTTCCCCGGACCGGAACAAGCTTCCTAGAACCGGTTTCTGGCATTTCAGCCGTCTTCAGCCAGGCTTGCTTGAATCCAGTGGCAAAGAGAGCAAGGGACTCACGTCTGAGCATACCCTGCCAACCTATGGCGAACAAAGTGGTACAAAAGGGGGTGGTGATGGACGGAGCATCAGAACCAATCAAACACTCACACCCAGTCAACAGATCTCGGTTTGATCCATCACCGTTCTTTTGCCCACTCTGCCACCCCGGTTCAGACATGGCCATATGCAAATCAGTCTGACCCTGTGCCTCCTGGGAACAGTCCAGCCCGAACTGCCAAGCCATGCCTTCCCTGGACCGGAAACAAGCTTCCTAGGACCGGTTTCTGGCATTTCAGCCGTCTTGAGCCAGGCTTTCTTGAATCCAGTGGCAAAGTGAGCAAGGGACTCACGTCTGAGCATACCCTGCCAACTTATGGCGAACAAAGCGGTACAAAAGGTGGTGGTGATGGACGGAGCATCAGAACCAATCAAACACTCACACCCTGTCAACAGATCTGGGTTTGATCCATCACCGTTCTTTAGCCCACTCTGGCACCCCAGTTCAGACATGGCCATATGCAAATCAGTCTGACCCTGTGCCTCATGGGAACAGTCCAGCCCGAACTGCAAAGCCATGCCTTCCCCGGGCCGGACACAAGCTTCCTAGGACCGGTTTCTGGCATTTCAGCCGTCTTCAGCCAGGCTTGCTTGAATCCAGTGGCATAGTGAGCAAGGGACTCACGTCTGAGCATACCCTGCCAACTTATGGGGAACAAAACAGTACAAAAGGGGGTGGTGATGGACGGAGCATCAGAACCAATCAAACACTCACACCCAGTCAACAGATTTGGGTTTGATCCATCACTGTTCTTTAGCCCACTCTGCCACCCCAGTTCAGACATGGCCATATGCAAATCAGTCTGACCCTGTGCCTCATGGGAACAGTCCAGCCCGAACTGCCAAGCCATGTCTTCCCCGGACCGGAAACAAGCTTCCTAGGACCGGTTTCTGGCATTTCAGCCATCTTCAGCCAGGCTTGCTTGAATCCAGTGGCAAAGTGAGCAAGGGACTCACATCTGAGCATACCCTGCCAACTTATAGGGAACAAAACAGTACAAAAGGGGGTGGTGATGGACGGAGCATCAGAACCAATCAAACACTCACACCCAGTCAACAGATCTGGGTTTGATCCATCACTATTCTTTAGCCCACTCTGCCACCCCAGTTCAGACATTGCCATATGCAAATCAGTCGGACCCTGTGCCTCATGGGAACAGTCCAGCCCGAACTGCCAAGCCATGCCTTCCCCGGACCGGAACAAGCTTCCTAGGACCGGTTTCTGGCATTTCAGCAGTCTTCAGCCAGGCTTGATTGAATCCAGTGGCAAAGTGAGCAAGGGACTCACATCTGAGCATACCCTGCCATCTTATGGGGAACAAAACAGTACAAAAGGGGGTGGTGATGGACGGAGCATCAGAACCAATCAAACACTCGCACCCAGTGAACAGATCTGGGTTTGATCCATCACTGTTCTTTAGCCCACTCTGCCACCCCAGTTCAGACATGGCCATATGCAAATCAGTCTGACACTGTGCCTCATGGGGTCAGTCCAGCCCAAACTGCCAAGCCATGCCTTCCCCGGACCGGAAACAAGCTTCCTAGGACCGGTTTCTGGCATTTCAGCAGTCTTCAGCCAGGCTTGCTTGAATCCAGTGGCAAAGTGAGCAAGGGACTCACGTCTGAGCATACCCTGCCAATTTATGGCGAACAAAGCGGTACAAAAGGGGGTGGTGATGGACGGAGCATCAGAACCAATGAAACACTCACACCCAGTCAACAGATCTGGGTTTGATCCATCACCGTTCTTTAGCCCACTCTGCCACCCCAGTTCAGACATGGCCATATGCAAATCAGTCTGACCCTGTGCCTCATGGGAACAGTCCAGCCCAAACTGCCAAGCCATGCCTTCCCTGGACCAGAAACACGCTTCCTAGGATCGGTTTCTGGCATTTCAGCCGTCTTCAGCCAAGCTTGCTTGAATCCAGTGGCAAAGTGAGCAAGGGACTCACGTCTGAGCATACCCTGCCATCTTATGGGGAACAAAACAGTACAAAAGGGGGTGGTGATGGACGGAGCATCAGAACCAATCAAACACTCACACCCAGTCAACAGATCTGGGTTTGATCCATCACTGTTCTTTAGCCCACTCTGCCACCCCAGTTCAGACATGGCCATATGCAAATCAGTCTGACCCTGTGCCTCATGGGAACACTCCAGCCCGAACTGCCAAGCCATGCCTTCCCTGGAGCGGAAAGAAGCTTCCTAGGACCGGATTCTGGCATTTCAGCCGTCTTCAGCCAGGCTTGCTTGAGTCCAGTGGCAAAGTGAGCAAGGGACTCACGTCTGAGCATACCCTGCCAACTTATGGCGAACAAAGCGGTACAAAAGATGGACGGAGCATCAAACCAATCAAACACTCACACCCAGTCAACAGATCTGGGTTTGATCCATCACTGTTCTTTAGCCCACTCTGCCACCCCAGTTCAGACATGGCCATATGCAAATCAGTCTGAACCTGTGCCTCATGGGGTCAGTCCAGCCCGAACTGCCAAGCCATGCCTTCCCCGGACCGGAAACAAGCTTCCTAGGACCGGTTTCTGGCATTTCAGCCGTCTTCAGCCAGGCTTGCTTGAATCCAGTGGCAAAGTGAGCAAGGGACTCACGTCTGAGCATACCCTGCCAACTTATGGCGAACAAAGCTGTACAAAAGGGGGTGGTGATGGACGGAGCATCAGAACCAATCAAACACTCACACCCAGTCAACAGATCTGGGTTTGATCCATCAAGGTTCTTTAGCCCACTCTGCCACCCCAGTTCAGACATTGCCATATGCAAATCAGTCTGACCCTGTGCCTCATGGGAACAGTCCAGCCCGAACTGCCAAGCCATGCTTTCCCGGGACCGGAAACAAGCTTCCTAGGACCGGTTTCTGGCATTTCAGCCGTCTTCAGCCAGGCTTGCTTGAATCCAATGGCAAAGTGAGCAAGGAACTCACGTCTGAGCATACCCTGCCAACTTATGGCGAACTAAGCGGTAGAAAAGGGGGTGTGATGGACGGAGCATCAGAACCAATAAAACACTCACACCCAGTCAACAGATCTGGGTTTGATCCATCACCGTTCTTTAGCCCACTCTGCCACCCCAGTTCAGACATGGCCATATGCAAATCAGTCTGACCCTGTGCCTCATGGGAACAGTCCAGCCCGAACTGCCAAGCCATGTCTTCCCCGGACCGGAAACAAGCTTCCTAGGACCGGTTTCTGGCATTTCAGCCGTCTTCAGCCAGGCTTGCTTGAATCCAGTGGCAAAATGAGCAAGGGACTCACATCTGAGCATACCCTGCCAACTTATGGGGAACAAAACAGTACAAAAGGGGGTGGTGATGGACGGAGCATCAGAACCAATCAAACACTCACACCCAGTCAACAGATCTGGGTTTGATCCATCACTGTTCTTTAGCCCACTCTGCCACCCCAGTTTAGACATTGCCATATGCAAATCAGTCTGACCCTGTGCCTCATGGGAACAGTCCAGCCCGAACTGCCAAGCCATGCCTTCCCCGGACCGGAACAAGCTTCCTAGGACCGGTTTCTGGCATTTCAGCAGTCTTCAGCCAGGCTTGATTGAATCCAGTGGCAAAGTGAGCAAGGGACTCACATCTGAGCATACCCTGCCATCTTATGGGGAACAAAACAGTACAAAAGGGGGTGGTGATGGACGGAGCATCAGAACCAATCAAACACTCGCACCCAGTCAACAGATCTGGGTTTGATCCATCACTGTTCTTTAGCCCACTCTGCCACCCCAGTTCAGACATGGCCATATGCAAATCAGTCTGACACTGTGCCTCATGGGGTCAGTCCAGCCCAAACTGCCAAGCCATGCCTTCCCCGGACCGGAAACAAGCTTCCTAGGACCGGTTTCTGGCATTTCAGCAGTCTTCAGCCAGGCTTGCTTGAATCCAGTGGCAAAGTGAGCAAGGGACTCACGTCTGAGCATACCCTGCCAATTTATGGCGAACTAAGCGATAGAAAAGGGGGTGGTGATGGACGGAGCATCAGAACCAATGAAACACTCACACCCAGTCAACAGATCTGGGTTTGATCCATCACCGTTCTTTAGCCCACTCTGCCACCCCAGTTCAGACATGGCCATATGCAAATCAGTCTGACCCTGTGCCTCATGGGAACACTCCAGCCCGAACTGCAGAGCCATGCCTTCCCTGGAGCGGAAAGAAGCTTCCTAGGACCGGTTTCTGGCATTTCAGCCGTCTTCAGCCAGGCTTGCTTGAATCCAGTGGTAAAGTGAGCAAAGAACTCACGTATGAGCATACCCTGCCAACTTATGGCGGACAAAGCGGTACAAAAGGGGGTGGTGATGGACGGAGCATCAGAACCAATCAAACACTCACACCCAGTCAACAGATCTGGGTTTGATCCATCACCGTTCTTTAGCCCACTCTGCCACCCCAGTTCAGACATGGCCATATGCAAATCAGTCTGACCCTGTGCCTCATGGGAACAATCCAGCCCGAACTGCAAAGCCATGCCTTCCCCGGACCGGAACAAGCTTCCTAGAACCGGTTTCTGGCATTTCAGCCGTCTTCAGCCAGGCTTGCTTGAATCCAGTGGCAAAGAGAGCAAGGGACTCACGTCTGAGCATACCCTGCCAACTTATGGCGAACAAAGTGGTACAAAAGGGGGTGGTGATGGACGGAGCATCAGAACCAATCAAACACTCACACCCAGTCAACAGATCTGGGTTTGATCCATCACCGTTCTTTTGCCCACTCTGCCACCCCGGTTCAGACATGGCTATATGCAAATCAGTCTGACCCTGTGCCTCCTGGGAACAGTCCAGCCCGAACTGCCAAGCCATGCCTTCCCTGGACCGGAAATAAGCTTCCTAGGACCGGTTTCTGGCATTTCAGCCGTCTTGAGCCAGGCTTTCTTGAATCCAGTGGCAAAGTGAGCAAGGGACCCACGTCTGAGCATACCCTGCCAACTTATGGCGAACAAAGCGGTACAAAAGGGGGTGGTGATGGACGGAGCATCAGAACCAATCAAACACTCACACCCAGTCAACAGATCTGGGTTTGATCCATCACCGTTCTTTAGCCCACTCTGCCACCCCAGTTCAGACATGGCCATATGCAAATTAGTCTGACCCTGTGCCTCATGGGAACAGTCCAGCCCGAACTGCCAAGCCATGCCTTCCCCGGAATGGAAACAAGCTTCCTAGGACCGGTTTCTGGCATGTCAGCCGTCTTCAGCCAGGCTTGCTTGAATCCAGTGGCAAAGTGAGCAAGGGACTCACGTCTGAGCATACCCTGCCAACTTATGGCGAACAAAGCGGTACAAAAGGTGGTGGTGATGGACGGAGCATCAGAACCAATCAAACACTCACACCCTGTCAACAGATCTGGGTTTGATCCATCACCGTTCTTTAGCCCACTCTGGCACCCCAGTTCAGACATGGCCATATGCAAATCAGTCTGACCCTGTGCCTCATGGGAACAGTCCAGCCCGAACTGCAAAGCCATGCCTTCCCCGGGCCGGAAACAAGCTTCCTAGGACCGGTTTCTGGCATTTCAGCCGTCTTCAGCCAGGCTTGCTTGAATCCAGTGGCATAGTGAGCAAGGGACTCACGTCTGAGCATACCCTGCCAACTTATGGGGAACAAAACAGTACAAAAGGGGGTGGTGATGGACGGAGCATCAGAACCAATCAAACACTCACACCCAGTCAACAGATTTGGGTTTGATCCATCACTGTTCTTTAGCCCACTCTGCCACCCCAGTTCAGACATGGCCATATGCAAATCAGTCTGACCCTGTGCCTCATGGAACAGTCCAGCCCGAACTGCCAAGCCATGTCTTCCCCGGACCGGAAACAAGCTTCCTAGGACCGGTTTCTGGCATTTCAGCCGTCTTCAGCCAGGCTTGCTTGAATCCAGTGGCAAAGTGAGCAAGGGACTCACATCTGAGCATACCCTGCCAACTTATGGGGAACAAAACAGTACAAAAGGGGGTGGTGATGGACGGAGCATCAGAACCAATCAAACACTCACACCCAGTCAACAGATCTGGGTTTGATCCATCACTGTTCTTTAGCCCACTCTGCCACCCCAGTTCAGACATTGCCATATGCAAATCAGTCTGACCCTGTGCCTCATGGGAACAGTCCAGCCCGAACTGCCAAGCCATGCCTTCCCCGGACCGGAAACAAGCTTCCTAGGACCGGTTTCTGGCATTTCAGCAGTCTTCAGCCAGGCTTGCTTGAATCCAATGGCAAAGTGAGCAAGGAACTCACGTCTGAGCATACCCTGCCAACTTATGGCGATCTAAGAGGTAGAAAAGGGGGTGGTGATGGACGGAGCATCAGAACCAATGAAACACTCACACCCAGTCAACAGATCTGGGTTTGATCCATCACCGTTCTTTAGCCCACTCTGCCACCCCAGTTCAGACATGGCCATATGCAAATCAGTCTGACCCTGTGCCTCATGGGAACAGTCCAGCCCGAACTGCCAAGCCATGCCTTCCCCGGACCGGAAACAAGCTTCCTAGGACCGGATTCTGGCATTTCAGCCGTCTTCAGCCAGGCTTGCTTGAGTCCAGTGGCAAAGTGAGCAAGGGACTCACGTCTGAGCATACCCTGCCAACTTATGGCGAACAAAGCGGTACAAAAGATGGACGGAGCATCAGAACCAATCAAACACTCACACCCGGTCAACAGATCTGGGTTTGATCCATCACCGTTCTTTTGCCCACTCTGCCACCCCGGTTCAGACATGGCCATATGCAAATCAGTCTGACCCTGTGCCTCCTGGGAACAGTCCAGCCCGAACTGCCAAGCCATGCCTTCCCTGGACTGGAAATAAGCTTCCTAGGACCTGTTTCTGGCATTTCAGCCGTCTTGAGCCAGGCTTTCTTGAATCCAGTGGCAAAGTGAGCAAGGGACTCACGTCTGAGCATACCCTGCCAACTTATGGCGAACAAAGCGGTACAAAAGGGGGTGGTGATGGACGGAGCATCAGAACCAATCAAACACTCACACCCAGTCAACAGATCTGGGTTTGATCCATCACCGTTCTTTTGCCCACTCTGCCACCCCGGTTCAGACATGGCCATATGCAAATCAGTCTGACCCTGTGCCTCCTGGGAACAGTCCAGCCCGAACTGCCAAGCCATGCCTTCCCTGGACCGGAAATAAGCTTCCTAGGACCTGTTTCTGGCATTTCAGCCGTCTTGAGCCAGGCTTTCTTGAATCCAGTGGCAAAGTGAGCAAGGGACTCACGTCTGAGCATACCCTGCCAACTTATGGCGAACAAAGCGGTACAAAAGGGGGTGGTGATGGACGGAGCATCAGAACCAATCAAACACTCACACCCAGTCAACAGATCTGGGTTTGATCCATCACCGTTCTTTAGCCCACTCTGCCACCCCAGTTCAGACATGGCCATATGCAAATTAGTCTGACCCTGTGCCTCATGGGAACAGTCCAGCCCGAACTGCCAAGCCATGCCTTCCCCGGAATGGAAACAAGCTTCCTAGGACCGGTTTCTGGCATGTCAGCCGTCTTCAGCCAGGCTTGCTTGAATCCAGTGGCAAAGTGAGCAAGGGACTCACGTCTGAGCATACCCTGCCAACTTATGGCGAACAAAGCGGTACAAAAGGTGGTGGTGATGGACGAAGCATCAGAACCAATCAAACACTCACACCCTGTCAACAGATCTGGGTTTGATCCATCACCGTTCTTTAGCCCACTCTGGCACCCCAGTTCAGACATGGCCATATGCAAATCAGTCTGACCCTGTGCCTCATGGGAACAGTCCAGCCCGAACTGCAAAGCCATGCCTTCCCCGGGCCGGAAACAAGCTTCCTAGGACCGGTGTCTGGCATTTCAGCCGTCTTCAGCCAGGCTTGCTTGAATCCAGTGGCAAAGTGAGCAAGGGACTCACGTCTGAGCATACCCTGCCAACTTATGGCGAACAAAGCGGTACAAAAGATGGACGGAGCATCAGAACCAATCAAACACTCACACCTAGTCAACAGATCTGGGTTTGATCCATCACCGTTCTTTAGCCCACTCTGCCACCTCAGTTCAGACATGGCCATATGCAAATCAGTCTGACCCTGTGCCTCATGGGAACAGTCCAGCCCAAATTGCCAAGCCATGCCTTCCCCGGACCAGAAACAAGCTTCCTAGGACCCCTTTCTGGCATTTCAGCTGTCTTCAGCCAGGCTTGCTTGAATCCAGTGGTAAAGTGAGCAAGGGACTCACGTCTGAGAATACCATGCCAACTTATGGCGAACAAAGTGGTACAAAAGGGGGTGGTAATGGACGGTGCATCAGAACCAATCAAACACTCACACCCAGTCAACAGATCTGGGTTTGATCCATCACTGTTCTTTAGCCCACTCTGCCACCCCAGTTCAGACATGGCCATATGCAAATCAGTCTGACCCTGAGCCTCATGGGAACAGTCCAGCCCGAACTGCCAAGCCATGCCATCCCCGGACCGGAAACAAGCTTCCTAGGACCGGTTTCTGGCATTTCAGCCGTCTTCAGCCAGGCTTGCTTGAATCCAGTGGCATAGTGAGCAAGGGACTCACGTCTGAGCATACCCTGCCAACTTATGGGGAACAAAACAGTACAAAAGGGGGTGGTGATGGACGGAGCATCAGAACCAATCAAACACTCACACCCAGTCAACAGATCTGGGTTTGATCCATCACTGTTCTTTAGCCCACTCTGCCACCCCAGTTCAGACATGGCCATATGCAAATCAGTCTGACCCAGTGCCTCATGGGAACAGTCCAACCCGAACTGCCAAGCCATGCCTTCCCCGGACCGGAAACAAGCTTCCTAAGACCGGTTTCTGGCATTTCAGCCGTCTTCAGCCAGGCTTGCTTGAATCCAGTGGCATAGTGAGCAAGGGACTCGCGTCTGAGCATACCCTGCCAACTTATGGCGAACAAAGCGGTACAAAAGGGGGTGGTGATGGACGGCGCATCAGAACCAATCAAACACTCACACCCAGTCAACAGATCTGGATTTGAACCATCACAGTTCTTTAGCCCACTCTGCCACCCCAGTTCAGACATGGCCATATGCAAATCAGTCTGACCCTGTGCCTCATGGGAACACTCCAGCCCGAACTGCCAAGCCATGCCTTCCCTGGAGCGGAAAGAAGCTTCCTAGGACCGGTTTCTGGCATTTCAGCCGTCTTCAGCCAGGCTTGCATGAATCCAGTGGCAAAGTGAGCAAGGGACTCACGTCTGAGCATACCCTGCCAACTTATGGCGAACAAAGCGGTACAAAAGATGGACGGAGCATCAGAACCAATCAAACACTCACACCCAGTCAACAGATCTGGGTTTGATCCATCACTGTTCTTTAGCCCACTCTGCCACCCCAGTTCAGACATGGCCATATGCAAATCAGTCTGACCCTGTGCCTCATGGGGTCAGTCCAGCCCGAACTGCCAAGCCATGCCTTCCCCGGACCGGAAACAAGCTTCCTAGGACCGGTTTCTGGCATTTCAGCCGTCTTCAGCCAGGCTTGCTTGAATCCAGTGGCAAAGTGAGCAAGGGACTCACGTCTGAGCATACCCTACCAACTTATGGTGAACAAAGCGGTACAAAAGGGGGTGGTGATGGTCGGAGCATCAGAACCAATCAAACACTCACACCCAGTCAACAGATCTGGGTTTGATCCATCACCGTTCTTTAGCCCACTCTGCCACCCCAGTTCAGACATGGCCATATGCAAATCAGTCTGACCCTGTGCCTCATGGGAACAGTCCAGCCCAAACTGCCAAGCCATGCCTTCCCTGGACCAGAAACACGCTTCCTAGGATCGGTTTCTGGCATTTCAGCCGTCTTCAGCCAGGCTTGCTTGAATCCAGTGGCAAAGTGAGCAAGGGACTCACGTCTGAGCATACCCTGCCAACTTATGGCGAACAAAGTGGTACAAAAGGGAGTGGTGATGGACGGAGCATCAGAACCAATCAAACACTCACACCCAGTCAACAGATCTGGGTTTGATCCATCAAGGTTCTTTAGCCCACTCTGCCACCCCAGTTCAGACATTGCCATATGCAAATCAGTCTGACCCTGTGCCTCATGGGAACAGTCCAGCCCGAACTGCCAAGCCATGCCTTCCCGGGACCGGAAACAAGCTTCCTAGGACCGGTTTCTGGCATTTCAGCCGTCTTCAGCCAGGCTTGCTTGAATCCAATGGCAAAGTGAGCAAGGAACTCACGTCTGAGCATACCCTGCCAACTTATGGCGAACTAAGCGGTAGAAAAGGGGGTGGTGATGGACGGAGCATCAGAACCAATGAAACACTCACACCCAGTCAACAGATCTGGGTTTGATCCATCACCGTTCTTTAGCCCACTCTGCCACCCCAGTTCAGACATGGCCATATGCAAATCAGTCTGACCCTGTGCCTCATGGGAACAGTCCAGCCCGAACTGCCAAGCCATGCCTTCCCCGGACCGGAACAAGCTTCCTAGGACCGGTTTCTGGCATTTCAGCAGTCTTCAGCCAGGCTTGATTGAATCCAGTGGCAAAGTGAGCAAGGGACTCACATCTGAGCATACCCTGCCATCTTATGGGGAACAAAACAGTACAAAAGGGGGTGGTGATGGACGGAGCATCGGAACCAATCAAACACTCGCACCCAGTCAACAGATCTGGGTTTGATCCATCACTGTTCTTTAGCCCACTCTGCCACCCCAGTTCAGACATGGCCATATGCAAATCAGTCTGACACTGTGCCTCATGGGGTCAGTCCAGCCCAAACTGCCAAGCCATGCCTTCCCCGGACCGGAAACAAGCTTCCAAGGACCGGTTTCTGGCATTTCAGCAGTCTTCAGCCATGCTTGCTTGAATCCAGTAGCAAAGTGAGCAAGGGACTCACGTCTGAGCATACCCTGCCAATTTATGGCGAACAAAGCGGTACAAAAGGGGGTGGTGATGGACGGAGCATCAGAACCAATGAAACACTCACACCCAGTCAACAGATCTGGGTTTGATCCATCACCGTTCTTTAGCCCACTCTGCCACCCCAGTTCAGACATGGCCATATGCAAATCAGTCTGACCCTGTGCCTCATGGGAACAGTCCAGCCCAAACTGCCAAGCCATGCCTTCCCTGGACCAGAAACACGCTTCCTAGGATCGGTTTCTGGAATTTCAGCCGTCTTCAGCCAGGCTTGCTTGAATCCAGTGGCAAAGTGAGCAAGGGACTCATGTCTGAGCATACCCTGCCAACTTATGGCGAACAAAGTGGTACAAAAGGGGGTGGTGATGGACGGAGCATCAGAACCAATCAAACACTCACACCCAGTCAACAGATCTGGGTTTGATCCATCACTGTTCTTTAGCCCACTCTGCCACCCCAGTTCAGATATTGCCATATGCAAATCAGTCTGACCCTGTGCCTCATGGGAACAGTCCAGCCCGAACTGCCAAGCCATGCCTTCCCCCGACCGGAAACAAGCTTCCTAGGACCGGTTTCTGGCATTTCAGCCGTCTTCAGCCAGGCTTGCTTGAATCCAATGGCAAAGTGAGCAAGGAACTCACGTCTGAGCATACCCTGCCAACTTATGGCGAACTAAGCAATAGAAAAGGGGGTGGTGATGGACGGAGCATCAGAACCAATGAAACACTCACACCCAGTCAACAGATCTGGGTTTGATCCATCACCGTTCTTTAGCCCACTCTGCCACCCCAGTTCAGACATGGCCATATGCAAATCAGTCTGACCCTGTGCCTCATGGGAACACTCCAGCCCGAACTGCCAAGCCATGCCTTCCCTGGAGCGGAAAGAAGCTTCCTAGGACCGGTTTCTGGCATTTCAGCCGTCTTCAGCCAGGCTTGCTTGAATCCAGTGGTGAAGTGAGCAAAGAACTCACGTATGAGCATACCCTGCCAACTTATGGCGAACAAAGCGGTACAAAAGGGGGTGGTGATGGACGGAGCATCAGAACCAATCAAACACTCACACCCAGTCAACAGATCTGGGTTTGATCCATCACCGTTCTTTAGCCCACTCTGCCACCCCAGTTCAGACATGGCCATATGCAAATCAGTCTGACCCTGTGCCTCATGGGAACAGTCCAGCCCGAACTGCCAAGCCATGCCTTCCCCGGACCGGAACAAGCTTCCTAGAACCGGTTTCTGGCATTTCAGCCGTCTTCAGCCAGGCTTGCTTGAATCCAGTGGCAAAGAGAGCAAGGGACTCACGTCTGAGCATACCCTGCCAACTTATGGCGAACAAAGCGGTACAAAAGGGGGTGGTGATGGACGGAGCATCAGAACCAATCAAACACTCACACCCAGTCAACAGATCTGGGTTTGATCCATCACCGTTCTTTTGCCCACTCTGCCACCCCGGTTCAGACATGGCCATATGCAAATCAGTCTGACCCTGTGCCTCCTGGGAACAGTCCAGCCCGAACTGCCAAGCCATGCCTTCTCTGGACCGGAAATAAGCTTCCTAGGACCGGTTTCTGGCATTTCAGCCGTCTTGAGCCAGGCTTTCTTGAATCCAGTGGCAAAGTGAGCAAGGGACTTACGTCTGAGCATACCCTGCCAACTTATGGCGAACAAAGCGGTACAAAAGGGGGTGGTGATGGACGGAGCATCAGAACCAATCAAACACTCACACCCAGTCAACAGATCTGGGTTTGATCCATCACCGTTCTTTAGCCCACTCTGCCACCCCAGTTCAGACATGGCCATATGCAAATTAGTCTGACCCTGTGCCTCATGGGAACAGTCCAGCCCGAACTGCCAAGCCATGCCTTCCCCGGAATGGAAACAAGCTTCCTAGGACCGGTTTCTGGCATGTCAGCCGTCTTCAGCCAGGCTTGCTTGAATCCAGTGGCAAAGTGAGCAAGGGACTCACGTCTGAGCATACCCTGCCAACTTATGGCGAACAAAGCGGTACAAAAGGTGGTGGTGATGGACGGAGCATCAGAACCAATCAAACACTCACACCCTTTCAACAGATCTGGGTTTGATCCATCACCGTTCTTTAGCCCACTCTGGCACCCCAGTTCAGACATGGCCATATGCAAATCAGTCTGACCCTGTGCCTCATGGGAACAGTCCAGCCCGAACTGCAAAGCCATGCCTTCCCCGGGCCGGAAACAAGCTTCCTAGGACCGGTTTCTGGCATTTCAGCCGTCTTCAGCCAGGCTTGCTTGAATCCAGTGGCAAAGTGAGCAAGGGACTCACGTCTGAGCATACCCTGCCAACTTATGGCGAACAAAGCGGTACAAAAGATGGACGGAGCATCAGAACCAATCAAACACTCACACCCAGTCAACAGATCTGGGTTTGATCCATCACCGTTCTTTAGCCCACTCTGCCACCTCAGTTCAGACATGGCCATATGCAAATCAGTCTGACCCTGTGCCTCATGGGAACAGTCCAGCCCAAATTGCCAAGCCATGCCTTCCCCGGACCAGAAACAAGCTTCCTAGGACCCCTTTCTGCCATTTCAGCTGTCTTCAGCCAGGCTTGCTTGAATCCAGTGGTAAAGTGAGCAAGGGACTCACGTCTGAGAATACCATGCCAACTTATGGCGAACAAAGTGGTACAAAAGGGGGTGGTGATGGACGGTGCATCAGAACCAATCAAACACTCACACCCAGTCAACAGATCTGGGTTTGATCCATCACTGTTCTTTAGCCCACTCTGCCACCCCAGTTCAGACATGGCCATATGCAAATCAGTCTGACTCTGAGCCTCATGGGAACAGTCCAGCCCGAACTGCCAAGCCATGCCATCCCCGGACCGGAAACAAGCTTCCTAGGACCGGTTTCTGGCATTTCAGCCGTCTTCAGCCAGGCTTGCTTGAATCCAGTGGCATAGTGAGCAAGGGACTCACGTCTGAGCATACCCTGCCAACTTATGGGGAACAAAACAGTACAAAAGGGGGTGGTGATGGACGGAGCATCAGAACCAATCAAACACTCACACCCAGTCAACAGATTTGGGTTTGATCCATCACTGTTCTTTAGCCCACTCTGCCACCCCAGTTCAGACATGGCCATATGCAAATCAGTCTGACCCTGTGCCTCATGGGAACAGTCCAGCCCGAACTGCCAAGCCATGTCTTCCCCGGACCGGAAACAAGCTTCCTAGGACCGGTTTCTGGCATTTCAGCCGTCTTCAGCCAGGCTTGCTTGAATCCAGTGGCAAAGTGAGCAAGGGACTCACATCTGAGCATACCCTGCCAACTTATGGGGAACAAAACAGTACAAAAGGGGGTGGTGATGGACGGAGCATCAGAACCAATCAAACACTCACACCCAGTCAACAGATCTGGGTTTGATCCATCACTGTTCTTTAGCCCACTCTGCCACCCCAGTTCAGACATGGCCATATGCAAATCAGTCTGACCCAGTGCCTCATGGGAACAGTCCAACCCGAACTGCCAAGCCATGCCTTCCCCGGACCGGAAACAAGCTTCCTAAGACCGGTTTCTGGCATTTCAGCCGTCTTCAGCCAGGCTTGCTTGAATCCAGTGGCATAGTGAGCAAGGGACTCGCGTCTGAGCATACCCTGCCAACTTATGGCGAACAAAGCGGTACAAAAGGGGGTGGTGATGGACGGCGCATCAGAACCAATCAAACACTCACACCCAGTCAACAGATCTGGGTTTGAACCATCACAGTTCTTTAGCCCACTCTGCCACCCTAGTTCAGACATGGCCATATGCAAATCAGTCTGACCCTGTGCCTCATGGGAACACTCCAGCCCGAACTGCCAAGCCATGCCTTCCCTGGAGCGGAAAGAAGCTTCCTAGGACCGGTTTCTGGCATTTCAGCCGTCTTCAGCCAGGCTTGCTTGAATCCAGTGGCAAAGTGAGCAAGGGACTCACGTCTGAGCATACCCTGCCAACTTATGGCGAACAAAGCGGTACAAAAGATGGACGGAGCATCAGAACCAATCAAACACTCACACCCAGTCAACAGATCTGGGTTTGATCCATCACTGTTCTTTAGCCCACTCTGCCACCCCAGTTCAGACATGGCCATATGCAAATCAGTCTGACCCTGTGCCTCATGGGGTCAGTCCAGCCCGAACTGCCAAGCCATGCCTTCCCCGGACCGGAAACAAGCTTCCTAGGACCGGTTTCTGGCATTTCAGCCGTCTTCAGCCAGGCTTGCTTGAATCCAGTGGCAAAGTGAGCAAGGGACTCACGTCTGAGCATACCCTACCAACTTATGGTGAACAAAGCGGTACAAAAGGGGGTGGTGATGGTCGGAGCATCAGAACCAATCAAACACTCACACCCAGTCAACAGATCTGGGTTTGATCCATCACCGTTCTTTAGCCCACTCTGCCACCCCAGTTCAGACATGGCCATATGCAAATCAGTCTGACCCTGTGCCTCATGGGAACAGTCCAGCCCAAACTGCCAAGCCATGCCTTCCCTGGACCAGAAACACGCTTCCTAGGATCGGTTTCTGGCATTTCAGCCGTCTTCAGCCAGGCTTGCTTGAATCCAGTGGCAAAGTGAGCAAGGAACTCACGTCTGAGCATACCCTGCCAACTTATGGCGAACTAAGCAGTAGAAAAGGGGGTGGTGATGGACGGAGCATCAGAACCAATGAAACACTCACACCCAGTCAACAGATCTGGGTTTGATCCATCACCGTTGTTTAGCCCACTCTGCCACCCCAGTTCAGACATTGCCATATGCAAATCAGTCTGACCCTGTGCCTCATGGGAACAGTCCAGCCCGAACTGCCAAGCCATGCCTTCCCCGGACCGGAAACAAGCTTCCTAGGACCGGATTCTGGCATTTCAGCCGTCTTCAGCCAGGCTTGCTTGAGTCCAGTGGCAAGGTGAGCAAGGGACTCACGTCTGAGCATACCCTGCCAACTTATGGCGAACAAAGCGGTACAAAAGATGGACGGAGCATCAAACCAATCAAACACTCACACCCAGTCAACAGATCTGGGTTTGATCCATCACTGTTCTTTAGCCCACTCTGCCACCCCAGTTCAGACATGGCCATATGCAAATCAGTCTGAACCTGTGCCTCATGGGGTCAGTCCAGCCCGAACTGCCAAGCCATGCCTTCCCCGGACCGGAAACAAGCTTCCTAGGACCGGTTTCTGGCATTTCAGCCGTCTTCAGCCAGGCTTGCTTGAATCCAGTGGCAAAGTGAGCAAGGGACTCACGTCTGAGCATACCCTGCCAACTTATGGCGAACAAAGCTGTACAAAAGGGGGTGGTGATGGACGGAGCATCAGAACCAATCAAACACTCACACCCAGTCAACAGATCTGGGTTTGATCCATCAAGGTTCTTTAGCCCACTCTGCCACCCCAGTTCAGACATTGCCATATGCAAATCAGTCTGACCCTGTGCCTCATGGGAACAGTCCAGCCCGAACTGCCAAGCCATGCTTTCCCGGGACCGGAAACAAGCTTCCTAGGACCGGTTTCTGGCATTTCAGCCGTCTTCAGCCAGGCTTGCTTGAATCCAATGGCAAAGTGAGCAAGGAACTCACGTCTGAGCATACCCTGCCAACTTATGGCGAACTAAGCGGTAGAAAAGGGGGTGGTGATGGACGGAGCATCAGAACCAATAAAACACTCACACCCAGTCAACAGATCTGGGTTTGATCCATCACCGTTCTTTAGCCCACTCTGCCACCCCAGTTCAGACATGGCCATATGCAAATCAGTCTGACCCTGTGCCTCATGGGAACAGTCCAGCCCGAACTGCCAAGCCATGTCTTCCCCGGACCGGAAACAAGCTTCCTAGGACCGGTTTCTGGCATTTCAGCCGTCTTCAGCCAGGCTTGCTTGAATCCAGTGGCAAAGTGAGCAAGGGACTCACATCTGAGCATACCCTGCCAACTTATGGGGAACAAAACAGTACAAAAGGGGGTGGTGATGGACGGAGCATCAGAACCAATCAAACACTCACACCCAGTCAACAGATCTGGGTTTGATCCATCACTGTTCTTTAGCCCACTCTGCCACCCCAGTTCAGACATTGCCATATGCAAATCAGTCTGACCCGGTGCCTCATGGGAACAGTCCAGCCCGAACTGCCAAGCCATGCCTTCCCCGGACCGGAACAAGCTTCCTAGGACCGGTTTCTGGCATTTCAGCAGTCTTCAGCCAGGCTTGATTGAATCCAGTGGCAAAGTGAGCAAGGGACTCACATCTGAGCATACCCTGCCATCTTATGGGGAACAAAACAGTACAAAAGGGGGTGGTGATGGACGGAGCATCAGAACCAATCAAACACTCGCACCCAGTCAACAGATCTGGGTTTGATCCATCACTGTTCTTTAGCCCACTCTGCCACCCCAGTTCAGACATGGCCATATGCAAATCAGTCTGACACTGTGCCTCATGGGGTCAGTCCAGCCCAAACTGCCAAGCCATGCCTTCCCCGGACCGGAAACAAGCTTCCTAGGACCGGTTTCTGGCATTTCAGCCGTCTTCAGCCAGGCTTGCTTGAATCCAGTGGCAAAGTGAGCAAGGGACTCACGTCTGAGCATACCCTACCAACTTATGGTGAACAAAGCGGTACAAAAGGGGGTGGTGATGGTCGGAGCATCAGAACCAATCAAACACTCACACCCAGTCAACAGATCTGGGTTTGATCCATCACCGTTCTTTAGCCCACTCTGCCACCCCAGTTCAGACATGGCCATATGCAAATCAGTCTGACCCTGTGCCTCATGGGAACAGTCCAGCCTAAACTGCCAAGCCATGCCTTCCCTGGACCAGAAACACGCTTCCTAGGATCGGTTTCTGGCATTTCAGCCGTCTTCAGCCAGGCTTGCTTGAATCCAGTGGCAAAGTGAGCAAGGAACTCACGTCTGAGCATACCCTGCCAACTTATGGCGAACTAAGCAGTAGAAAAGGGGGTGGTGATGGACGGAGCATCAGAACCAATGAAACACTCACACCCAGTCAACAGATCTGGGTTTGATCCATCACCGTTGTTTAGCCCACTCTGCCACCCCAGTTCAGACATTGCCATATGCAAATCAGTCTGACCCTGTGCCTCATGGGAACAGTCCAGCCCGAACTGCCAAGCCATGCCTTCCCCGGACCGGAAACAAGCTTCCTAGGACCGGATTCTGGCATTTCAGCCGTCTTCAGCCAGGCTTGCTTGAGTCCAGTGGCAAGGTGAGCAAGGGACTCACGTCTGAGCATACCCTGCCAACTTATGGCGAACAAAGCGGTACAAAAGATGGACGGAGCATCAAACCAATCAAACACTCACACCCAGTCAACAGATCTGGGTTTGATCCATCACTGTTCTTTAGCCCACTCTGCCACCCCAGTTCAGACATGGCCATATGCAAATCAGTCTGAACCTGTGCCTCATGGGGTCAGTCCAGCCCGAACTGCCAAGCCATGCCTTCCCCGGACCGGAAACAAGCTTCCTAGGACCGGTTTCTGGCATTTCAGCCGTCTTCAGCCAGGCTTGCTTGAATCCAGTGGCAAAGTGAGCAAGGGACTCACGTCTGAGCATACCCTGCCAACTTATGGCGAACAAAGCTGTACAAAAGGGGGTGGTGATGGACGGAGCATCAGAACCAATCAAACACTCACACCCAGTCAACAGATCTGGGTTTGATCCATCAAGGTTCTTTAGCCCACTCTGCCACCCCAGTTCAGACATTGCCATATGCAAATCAGTCTGACCCTGTGCCTCATGGGAACAGTCCAGCCCGAACTGCCAAGCCATGCTTTCCCGGGACCGGAAACAAGCTTCCTAGGACCGGTTTCTGGCATTTCAGCCGTCTTCAGCCAGGCTTGCTTGAATCCAATGGCAAAGTGAGCAAGGAACTCACGTCTGAGCATACCCTGCCAACTTATGGCGAACTAAGCGGTAGAAAAGGGGGTGGTGATGGACGGAGCATCAGAACCAATAAAACACTCACACCCAGTCAACAGATCTGGGTTTGATCCATCACCGTTCTTTAGCCCACTCTGCCACCCCAGTTCAGACATGGCCATATGCAAATCAGTCTGACCCTGTGCCTCATGGGAACAGTCCAGCCCGAACTGCCAAGCCATGTCTTCCCCGGACCGGAAACAAGCTTCCTAGGACCGGTTTCTGGCATTTCAGCCGTCTTCAGCCAGGCTTGCTTGAATCCAGTGGCAAAGTGAGCAAGGGACTCACATCTGAGCATACCCTGCCAACTTATGGGGAACAAAACAGTACAAAAGGGGGTGGTGATGGACGGAGCATCAGAACCAATCAAACACTCACACCCAGTCAACAGATCTGGGTTTGATCCATCACTGTTCTTTAGCCCACTCTGCCACCCCAGTTCAGACATTGCCATATGCAAATCAGTCTGACCCGGTGCCTCATGGGAACAGTCCAGCCCGAACTGCCAAGCCATGCCTTCCCCGGACCGGAACAAGCTTCCTAGGACCGGTTTCTGGCATTTCAGCAGTCTTCAGCCAGGCTTGATTGAATCCAGTGGCAAAGTGAGCAAGGGACTCACATCTGAGCATACCCTGCCATCTTATGGGGAACAAAACAGTACAAAAGGGGGTGGTGATGGACGGAGCATCAGAACCAATCAAACACTTGCACCCAGTCAACAGATCTGGGTTTGATCCATCACTGTTCTTTAGCCCACTCTGCCACCCCAGTTCAGACATGGCCATATGCAAATCAGTCTGACACTGTGCCTCATGGGGTCAGTCCAGCCCAAACTGCCAAGCCATGCCTTCCCCGGACCGGAAACAAGCTTCCTAGGACCGGTTTCTGGCATTTCAGCAGTCTTCAGCCAGGCTTGCTTGAATCCAGTGGCAAAGTGAGCAAGGGACTCACGTCTGAGCATACCCTGCCAATTTATGGCGAACAAAGCGGTACAAAAGGGGGTGGTGATGGACGGAGCATCAGAACCAATGAAACACTCACACCCAGTCAACAGATCTGGGTTTGATCCATCACCGTTCTTTAGCCCACTCTGCCACCCCAGTTCAGACATGGCCATATGCAAATCAGTCTAACCCTGTGCCTCATGGGAACAGTCCAGCCCAAACTGCCAAGCCATGCCTTCCCTGGACCAGAAACACGCTTCCTAGGATCGGTTTCTGGCATTTCAGCCGTCTTCAGCCAGGCTTGCTTGAATCCAGTGGCAAAGTGAGCAAGGGACTCACGTCTGAGCATACCCTGCCAACTTATGGCAAACAAAGTGGTACAAAAGGGGGTGGTGATGGACGGAGCATCAGAACCAATCAAACACTCACAGCCAGTCAACAGATCTGGGTTTGATCCATCACTGTTCTTTAGCCCACTCTGCCACCCCAGTTCAGATATTGCCATATGCAAATCAGTCTGACCCTGTGCCTCATGGGAACAGTCCAGCCCGAACTGCCAAGCCATGCCTTCCCCCGACCGGAAACAAGCTTCCTAGGACCGGTTTCTGGCATTTCAGCTGTCTTCAGCCAGGCTTGCTTGAATCCAATGGCAAAGTGAGCAAGGAACTCACGTCTGAGCATACCCTGCCAACTTATGGCGAACTAAGCGATAGAAAAGGGGGTGGTGATGGACGGAGCATCAGAACCAATGAAACACTCACACCCAGTCAACAGATCTGGGTTTGATCCATCACCGTTCTTTAGCCCACTCTGCCACCTCAGTTCAGACATGGCCATATGCAAATCAGTCTGACCCTGTGCCTCATGGGAACACTCCAGCCCGAACTGCCAAGCCATGCCTTCCCTGGAGCGGAAAGAAGCTTCCTAGGACCGGTTTCTGGCATTTCAGCCGTCTTCAGCCAGGCTTGCTTGAATCCAGTGGTAAAGTGAGCAAAGAACTCACGTATGAGCATACCCTGCCAACTTATGGCGAACAAAGCGGTACAAAAGGGGGTGGTGATGGACGGAGCATCAGAACCAATCAAACACTCACACCCAGTCAACAGATCTGGGTTTGATCCATCACCGTTCTTTAGCCCACTCTGCCACCCCAGTTCAGACATGGCCATATGCAAATCAGTCTGACCCTGTGCCTCATGGGAACAATCCAGCCCGAACTGCCAAGCCATGCCTTCCCCGGACCGGAACAAGCTTCCTAGAACCGGTTTCTGGCATTTCAGCCGTCTTCAGCCAGGCTTGCTTGAATCCAGTGGCAAAGAGAGCAAGGGACTCACGTCTGAGCATACCCTGCCAACCTATGGCGAACAAAGTGGTACAAAAGGGGGTGGTGATGGACGGAGCATCAGAACCAATCAAACACTCACACCCAGTCAACAGATCTGGGTTTGATCCATCACCGTTCTTTTGCCCACTCTGCCACCCCGGTTCAGACATGGCCATATGCAAATCAGTCTGACCCTGTGCCTCCTGGGAACAGTCCAGCCCGAACTGCCAAGCCATGCCTTCCCTGGACCGGAAACAAGCTTCCTAGGACCGGTTTCTGGCATTTCAGCCGTCTTGAGCCAGGCTTTCTTGAATCCAGTGGCAAAGTGAGCAAGGGACTCACGTCTGAGCATACCCTGCCAACTTATGGCGAACAAAGCGGTACAAAAGGTGGTGGTGATGGACGGAGCATCAGAACCAATCAAACACTCACACCCTGTCAACAGATCTGGGTTTGATCCATCACCGTTCTTTAGCCCACTCTGGCACCCCAGTTCAGACATGGCCATATGCAAATCAGTCTGACCCTGTGCCTCATGGGAACAGTCCAGCCCGAACTGCAAAGCCATGCCTTCCCCGGGCCGGAAACAAGCTTCCTAGGACCGGTTTCTGGCATTTCAGCCGTCTTCAGCCAGGCTTGCTTGAATCCAGTGGCATAGTGAGCAAGGGACTCACGTCTGAGCATACCCTGCCAACTTATGGGGAACAAAACAGTACAAAAGGGGGTGGTGATGGACGGAGCATCAGAACCAATCAAACACTCACACCCAGTCAACAGATTTGGGTTTGATCCATCACTGTTCTTTAGCCCACTCTGCCACCCCAGTTCAGACATTGCCATATGCAAATCAGTCGGACCCTGTGCCTCATGGGAACAGTCCAGCCCGAACTGCCAAGCCATGCCTTCCCCGGACCGGAACAAGCTTCCTAGGACCGGTTTCTGGCATTTCAGCAGTCTTCAGCCAGGCTTGATTGAATCCAGTGGCAAAGTGAGCAAGGGACTCACATCTGAGCATACCCTGCCATCTTATGGGGAACAAAACAGTACAAAAGGGGGTGGTGATGGACGGAGCATCAGAACCAATCAAACACTCGCACCCAGTCAACAGATCTGGGTTTGATCCATCACTGTTCTTTAGCCCACTCTGCCACCCCAGTTCAGACATGGCCATATGCAAATCAGTCTGACACTGTGCCTCATGGGGTCAGTCCAGCCCAAACTGCCAAGCCATGCCTTCCCCGGACCGGAAACAAGCTTCCTAGGACCGGTTTCTGGCATTTCAGCAGTCTTCAGCCAGGCTTGCTTGAATCCAGTGGCAAAGTGAGCAAGGGACTCACGTCTGAGCATACCCTGCCAATTTATGGCGAACAAAGCGGTACAAAAGGGGGTGGTGATGGACGGAGCATCAGAACCAATGAAACACTCACACCCAGTCAACAGATCTGGGTTTGATCCATCACCGTTCTTTAGCCCACTCTGCCACCCCAGTTCAGACATGGCCATATGCAAATCAGTCTGACCCTGTGCCTCATGGGAACAGTCCAGCCCAAACTGCCAAGCCATGCCTTCCCTGGACCAGAAACACGCTTCCTAGGATCGGTTTCTGGCATTTCAGCCGTCTTCAGCCAAGCTTGCTTGAATCCAGTGGCAAAGTGAGCAAGGGACTCACGTCTGAGCATACCCTGCCATCTTATGGGGAACAAAACAGTACAAAAGGGGGTGGTGATGGACGGAGCATCAGAACCAATCAAACACTCACACCCAGTCAACAGATCTGGGTTTGATCCATCACTGTTCTTTAGCCCACTCTGCCACCCCAGTTCAGACATGGCCATATGCAAATCAGTCTGACCCTGTGCCTCATGGGAACACTCCAGCCCGAACTGCCAAGCCATGCCTTCCCTGGAGCGGAAAGAAGCTTCCTAGGACCGGATTCTGGCATTTCAGCCGTCTTCAGCCAGGCTTGCTTGAGTCCAGTGGCAAAGTGAGCAAGGGACTCACGTCTGAGCATACCCTGCCAACTTATGGCGAACAAAGCGGTACAAAAGATGGACGGAGCATCAAACCAATCAAACACTCACACCCAGTCAACAGATCTGGGTTTGATCCATCACTGTTCTTTAGCCCACTCTGCCACCCCAGTTCAGACATGGCCATATGCAAATCAGTCTGAACCTGTGCCTCATGGGGTCAGTCCAGCCCGAACTGCCAAGCCATGCCTTCCCCGGACCGGAAACAAGCTTCCTAGGACCGGTTTCTGGCATTTCAGCCGTCTTCAGCCAGGCTTGCTTGAATCCAGTGGCAAAGTGAGCAAGGGACTCACGTCTGAGCATACCCTGCCAACTTATGGCGAACAAAGCTGTACAAAAGGGGGTGGTGATGGACGGAGCATCAGAACCAATCAAACACTCACACCCAGTCAACAGATCTGGGTTTGATCCATCAAGGTTCTTTAGCCCACTCTGCCACCCCAGTTCAGACATTGCCATATGCAAATCAGTCTGACCCTGTGCCTCATGAGAACAGTCCAGCCCGAACTGCCAAGCCATGCTTTCCCGGGACCGGAAACAAGCTTCCTAGGACCGGTTTCTGGCATTTCAGCCGTCTTCAGCCAGGCTTGCTTGAATCCAATGGCAAAGTGAGCAAGGAACTCACGTCTGAGCATACCCTGCCAACTTATGGCGAACTAAGCGGTAGAAAAGGGGGTGTGATGGACGGAGCATCAGAACCAATAAAACACTCACACCCAGTCAACAGATCTGGGTTTGATCCATCACCGTTCTTTAGCCCACTCTGCCACCCCAGTTCAGACATGGCCATATGCAAATCAGTCTGACCCTGTGCCTCATGGGAACAGTCCAGCCCGAACTGCCAAGCCATGTCTTCCCCGGACCGGAAACAAGCTTCCTAGGACCGGTTTCTGGCATTTCAGCCGTCTTCAGCCAGGCTTGCTTGAATCCAGTGGCAAAGTGAGCAAGGGACTCACATCTGAGCATACCCTGCCAACTTATGGGGAACAAAACAGTACAAAAGGGGGTGGTGATGGACGGAGCATCAGAACCAATCAAACACTCACACCCAGTCAACAGATCTGGGTTTGATCCATCACTGTTCTTTAGCCCACTCTGCCACCCCAGTTTAGACATTGCCATATGCAAATCAGTCTGACCCTGTGCCTCATGGGAACAGTCCAGCCCGAACTGCCAAGCCATGCCTTCCCCGGACCGGAACAAGCTTCCGAGGACCGGTTTCTGGCATTTCAGCAGTCTTCAGCCAGGCTTGATTGAATCCAGTGGCAAAGTGAGCAAGGGACTCACATCTGAGCATACCCTACCATCTTATGGGGAACAAAACAGTACAAAAGGGGGTGGTGATGGACGGAGCATCAGAACCAATCAAACACTCGCACCCAGTCAACAGATCTGGGTTTGATCCATCACTGTTCTTTAGCCCACTCTGCCACCCCAGTTCAGACATGGCCATATGCAAATCAGTCTGACCCTGTGCCTCATGGGGTCAGTCCAGCCCAAACTGCCAAGCCATGCCTTCCCCGGACCGGAAACAAGCTTCCTAGGACCGGTTTCTGGCATTTCAGCCGTCTTCAGCCAGGCTTGCTTGAATCCAGTGGCAAAGTGAGCAAGGGACTCACATCTGAGCATACCCTGCCAACTTATGGGGAACAAAACAGTACAAAAGGGGGTGGTGATGGACGGAGCATCAGAACCAATCAAACACTCACACCCAGTCAACAGATCTGGGTTTGATCCATCACTGTTCTTTAGCCCACTCTGCCACCCCAGTTTAGACATTGCCATATGCAAATCAGTCTGACCCTGTGCCTCATGGGAACAGTCCAGCCCGAACTGCCAAGCCATGCCTTCCCCGGACCGGAACAAGCTTCCGAGGACCGGTTTCTGGCATTTCAGCAGTCTTCAGCCAGGCTTGATTGAATCCAGTGGCAAAGTGAGCAAGGGACTCACATCTGAGCATACCCTGCCATCTTATGGGGAACAAAACAGTACAAAAGGGGGTGGTGATGGACGGAGCATCAGAACCAATCAAACACTCGCACCCAGTCAACAGATCTGGGTTTGATCCATCACTGTTCTTTAGCCCACTCTGCCACCCCAGTTCAGACATGGCCATATGCAAATCAGTCTGACACTGTGCCTCATGGGGTCAGTCCAGCCCAAACTGCCAAGCCATGCCTTCCCCGGACCGGAAACAAGCTTCCTAGGACCGGTTTCTGGCATTTCAGCAGTCTTCAGCCAGGCTTGCTTGAATCCAGTGGCAAAGTGAGCAAGGGACTCACGTCTGAGCATACCCTGCCAATTTATGGCGAACAAAGCGGTACAAAAGGGGGTGGTGATGGACGGAGCATCAGAACCAATGAAACACTCACACCCAGTCAACAGATCTGGGTTTGATCCATCACCGTTCTTTAGCCCACTCTGCCACCCCAGTTCAGACATGGCCATATGCAAATCAGTCTAACCCTGTGCCTCATGGGAACAGTCCAGCCCAAACTGCCAAGCCATGCCTTCCCTGGACCAGAAACACGCTTCCTAGGATCGGTTTCTGGCATTTCAGCCGTCTTCAGCCAGGCTTGCTTGAATCCAGTGGCAAAGTGAGCAAGGGACTCACGTCTGAGCATACCCTGCCAACTTATGGCAAACAAAGTGGTACAAAAGGGGGTGGTGATGGACGGAGCATCAGAACCAATCAAACACTCACAGCCAGTCAACAGATCTGGGTTTGATCCATCACTGTTCTTTAGCCCACTCTGCCACCCCAGTTCAGATATTGCCATATGCAAATCAGTCTGACCCTGTGCCTCATGGGAACAGTCCAGCCCGAACTGCCAAGCCATGCCTTCCCCCGACCGGAAACAAGCTTCCTAGGACCGGTTTCTGGCATTTCAGCCGTCTTCAGCCAGGCTTGCTTGAATCCAATGGCAAAGTGAGCAAGGAACTCACGTCTGAGCATACCCTGCCAACTTATGGTGAACTAAGCGATAGAAAAGGGGGTGGTGATGGACGGAGCATCAGAACCAATGAAACACTCACACTCAGTCAACAGATCTGGGTTTGATCCATCACCGTTCTTTAGCCCACTCTGCCACCCCAGTTCAGACATGGCCATATGCAAATCAGTCTGACCCTGTGCCTCATGGGAACACTCCAGCCCGAACTGCTAAGCCATGCCTTCCCTGGAGCGGAAAGAAGCTTCCTAGGACCGGTTTCTGGCATTTCAGCCGTCTTCAGCCAGGCTTGCTTGAATCCAGTGGTAAAGTGAGCAAAGAACTCACGTATGAGCATACCCTGCCAACTTATGGCGAACAAAGCGGTACAAAAGGGGGTGGTGATGGACGGAGCATCAGAACCAATCAAACACTCACACCCAGTCAACAGATCTGGGTTTGATCCATCACCGTTCTTTAGCCCACTCTGCCACCCCAGTTCAGACATGGCCTTATGCAAATCAGTCTGACCCTGTGCCTCATGGGAACAATCCAGCCCGAACTGCCAAGCCATGCCTTCCCCGGACCGGAACAAGCTTCCTAGAACTGGTTTCTGGCATTTCAGCCGTCTTCAGCCAGGCTTGCTTGAATCCAGTGGCAAAGAGAGCAAGGGACTCACGTCTGAGCATACCCTGCCAACTTATGGCGAACAAAGTGGTACAAAAGGGGGTGGTGATGGACGGAGCATCAGAACCAATCAAACACTCACACCCAGTCAACAGATCTGGGTTTGATCCATCACCGTTCTTTTGCCCACTCTGCCACCCCGGTTCAGACATGGCCATATGCAAATCAGTCTGACCCTGTGCCTCCTGGGAACAGTCCAGCCCGAACTGCCAAGCCATGCCTTCCCTGGACCGGAAACAAGCTTCCTAGGACCGGTTTCTGGCATTTCAGCCGTCTTGAGCCAGGCTTTCTTGAATCCAGTGGCAAAGTGAGCAAGGGACTCACGTCTGAGCATACCCTGCCAACTTATGGCGAACAAAGCGGTACAAAAGGTGGTGGTGATGGACGGAGCATCAGAACCAATCAAACACTCACACCCTGTCAACAGATCTGGGTTTGATCCATCACCGTTCTTTAGCCCACTCTGGCACCCCAGTTCAGACATGGCCATATGCAAATCAGTCCGACCCTGTGCCTCATGGGAACAGTCCAGCCCGAACTGCAAAGCCATGCCTTCCCCGGGCCGGAAACAAGCTTCCTAGGACCGGTTTCTGGCATTTCAGCCGTCTTCAGCCAGGCTTGCTTGAATCCAGTGGCATAGTGAGCAAGGGACTCACGTCTGAGCATACCCTGCCAACTTATGGGGAACAAAACAGTACAAAAGGGGGTGGTGATGGACGGAGAATCAGAACCAATCAAACACTCACACCCAGTCAACAGATTTGGGTTTGATCCATCACTGTTCTTTAGCCCACTCTGCCACCCCAGTTCAGACATGGCCATATGCAAATCAGTCTGACCCTGTGCCTCATGGGAACAGTCCAGCCCGAACTGCCAAGCCATGTCTTCCCCGGACCGGAAACAAGCTTCCTAGGACCGGTTTCTGGCATTTCAGCCGTCTTCAGCCAGGCTTGCTTGAATCCAGTGGCAAAGTGAGCAAGGGACTCACATCTGAGCATACCCTGCCAACTTATAGGGAACAAAACAGTACAAAAGGGGGTGGTGATGGACGGAGCATCAGAACCAATCAAACACTCACACCCAGTCAACAGATCTGGGTTTGATCCATCACTGTTCTTTAGCCCACTCTGCCACCCCAGTTCAGACATTGCCATATGCAAATCAGTCTGACCCTGTGCCTCATGGGAACAGTCCAGCCCGAACTGCCAAGCCATGCCTTCCCCGGACCGGAACAAGCTTCCTAGGACCGGTTTCTGGCATTTCAGCAGTCTTCAGCCAGGCTTGATTGAATCCAGTGGCAAAGTGAGCAAGGGACTCACATTTGAGCATACCCTGCCATCTTATGGGGAACAAAACAGTACAAAAGGGGGTGGTGATGGACGGAGCATCAGAACCAATCAAACACTCGCACCCAGTCAACAGATCTGGGTTTGATCCATCACTGTTCTTTAGCCCACTCTGCCACCCCAGTTCAGACATGGCCATATGCAAATCAGTCTGACACTGTGCCTCATGGGGTCAGTCCAGCCCAAACTGCCAAGCCATGCCATCCCCGGACCGGAAACAAGCTTCCTAGGACCGGTTTCTGGCATTTCAGCAGTCTTCAGCCAGGCTTGCTTGAATCCAGTGGCAAAGTGAGCAAGGGACTCACGTCTGAGCATACCCTGCCAATTTATGGCGAACAAAGCGGTACAAAAGGGGGTGGTGATGGACGGAGCATCAGAACCAATGAAACACTCACACCCAGTCAACAGATCTGGGTTTGATCCATCACCGTTCTTTAGCCCACTCTGCCACCCCAGTTCAGACATGGCCATATGCAAATCAGTCTGACCCTGTGCCTCATGGGAACAGTCCAGCCCAAACTGCCAAGCCATGCCTTCCCTGGACCAGAAACACGCTTCCTAGGATCGGTTTCTGGCATTTCAGCCGTCTTCAGCCAAGCTTGCTTGAATCCAGTGGCAAAGTGAGCAAGGGACTCACGTCTGAGCATACCCTGCCATCTTATGGGGAACAAAACAGTACAAAAGGGGGTGGTGATGGACGGAGCATCAGAACCAATCAAACACTCACACCCAGTCAACAGATCTGGGTTTGATCCATCACTGTTCTTTAGCCCACTCTGCCACCCCAGTTCAGACATGGCCAAATGCAAATCAGTCTGACCCTGTGCCTCATGGGAACAGTCCAGCCTGAACTGCCAAGCCATGCCTTCCCCGGACCGGAAACAAGCTTCCTAGGACCGGTTTCTGGCATTTCAGCCGTCTTCAGCCAGGCTTGCTTGAATCCAGTGGCAAAGTGAGCAAGGGACTCACGTCTGAGCATACCCTACCAATTAATGGCGAACAAAGCGGTACAAAAGGGGGTGGTGATGGTCGGAGCATCAGAACCAATCAAACACTCACACCCAGTCAACAGATCTGGGTTTGATCCATCACCGTTCTTTAGCCCACTCTGCCACCCCAGTTCAGACATGGCCATATGCAAATCAGTCTGACCCTGTGCCTCATGGGAACAGTCCAGCCCAAACTGCCAAGCCATGCCTTCCCCGGACCGGAAACAAGCTTCCTAGGACCGGATTCTGGCATTTCAGCCGTCTTCAGCCAGGCTTGCTTGAGTCCAGTGGCAAAGTGAGCAAGGGACTCACGTCTGAGCATACCCTGCCAACTTATGGCGAACAAAGCGGTACAAAAGATGGACGGAGCATCAGAACCAATCAAACAATCACACCCAGTCAACAGATCTGGGTTTGATCCATCACCGTTCTTTAGCCCACTCTGCCACCCCAGTTCAGACATGGCCATATGCAAATCAGTCTGACCCTGTGCCTCATGGGAACAGTCCAGCCCAAACTGCCAAGCCATGCCTTCCCTGGACCAGAAACACGCTTCCTAGGATCGGTTTCTGGCATTTCAGCCGTCTTCAGCCAGGCTTGCTTGAATCCAGTGGCAAAGTGAGCAAGTGACTCACGTCTGAGCATACCCTGCCAACTTATGGCGAACAAAGTGGTACAAAAGGGGGTGGTGATGGACGGAGCAAAAAGGGGCTGGTGATGGAAAGAGCATCAGAACCAATCAAACACTCACACCCAGTCAACAGATCTGGGTTTGATCCATCACCGTTCTTTAGCCCACTCTGCTACCCCAGTTCAGACATGGCCATATGCAAATCAGTCTGACCCTGTGCCTCATGGGAACGGTCCAGCCCGAACTGCCAAGCCATGCCTTCCCCGGACCGGAAACAAGCTTCCTAGGACCGGTTTCTGGCATTTCAGCCGTCTTCAGCCAGGCTTGCTTGAATCCAGTGGCAAAGTGAGCAAGGAACTCACGTCTGAGCATACCCTGCCAACTTATGGCGAACTAAGCGGTAGAAAAGGGGGTGGTGATGGACAGAGCATCAGAACCAATCAAACACTCACACCCAGTCAACAGATCTGGGTTTGATCCATCACCGTTCTTTAGCCCACTCTGCCACCCCAGTTCAGACATGGCCATATGCAAATCAGTCTGACCCTGTGCCTCATGGGAACAGTCCAGCCCAAACTGCCAAGCCATGCCTTCCCTGGACCAGAAACACGCTTCCTAGGATCGGTTTCTGGCATTTCAGCCGTCTTCAGCCAGGCTTGCTTGAATCCAGTGGCAAAGTGAGCAAGTGACTCACGTCTGAGCATACCCTGCCAACTTATGGCGAACAAAGTGGTACAAAAGGGGGTGGTGATGGACGGAGCAAAAAGGGGCTGGTGATGGAAAGAGCATCAGAACCAATCAAACACTTACACCCAGTCAACAGATCTGGGTTTGATCCATCACCGTTCTTTAGCCCACTCTGCTACCCCAGTTCAGACATGGCCATATGCAAATCAGTCTGACCCTGTGCCTCATGGGAACGGTCCAGCCCGAACTGCCAAGCCATGCCTTCCCCGGACCGGAAACAAGCTTCCTAGGACCGGTTTCTGGCATTTCAGCCGTCTTCAGCCAGGCTTGCTTGAATCCAGTGGCAAAGTGAGCAAGGAACTCACGTCTGAGCATACCCTGCCAACTTATGGCGAACTAAGCGGTAGAAAAGGGGGTGGTGATGGACAGAGCATCAGAACCAATCAAACACTCACACCCAGTCAACAGATCTGGGTTTGATCCATCACCGTTCTTTTGCCCACTCTGCCACCCCAGTTCAGACATGGCCATATGCAAATCAGTCTGACCCTGTGCCTAATGAGAACAGTCCAGCCCGAACTGCCAAGCCATGCCTTCCCCGGACCGGAAACAAGCTTCCTAGAACCGGTTTCTGGCATTTCAGCCGTCTTCAGCCAGGTTTGCTTGAATCCAGTGGCAAAGTGAGCAAGGGACTCACGTCTGAGCATACCCTGCCAACTTATGGCGAACAAAGCGGTACAAAAGGGGGTGGTGATGGACGGAGCATCAGAGCCAATCAAACACTCACACCCAGTCAACAGATCTGGGTTTGATCCATCACTGTTCTTTAGCCCACTCTGCCACCCCAGTTCAGACATGGCCATATGCAAATCAGTCTGACCCTGTGCCTCATGGGAATAGTCCAGCCCGAACTGCCAAGCCATGCCTTCCCCGGACCGGAAAGAAGCTTCCTTGGACCGGTTTCTGGCATTTCAGCCGTCTTCAGCCAAGCTTGCTTGAATCCAGTGGCAAAGTGAGCAAGGGACTCACGTCTGAGCATACCCTGCCAACTTATGGCGAACAAAGCGGTACAAAAGGGGGTGGTGATGGACGGAGCATCAGAACCAATCAAACACTCACACCCAGTCAACAGATCTGGGTTTGATCCATCACCGTTCTTTAGCCCACTCTGCCACCCCAGTTCAGACATGGCAATATGCAAATCAGTCTGACCCTGTGCCTCATGGGAACAGTCCAACCCGAACTGCCAAGCCATGCCTTCCCCAGACCGGAAACACGCTTCCTAGGACCGGTTTCTGGCATTTCAGCCGTCTTCAGCCAGGCTTGCTTGAATCCAGTGGCAAAGTGAGCAAGGGACTCACGTCTGAGCATACCCTGCCAACTTATGGCGAGCAAAGCGGTACAAAAGGGGGTGGTGATGGACGGAGCCTCAGAACGAATCAAACACTCACACCCAGTCAAAAGATCTGGGTTTGATCCATCACCGTTCTTTAGCCCACTCTGCTACCCCAGTTCAGACATGTCCATATGCAAATCGGTCTGACCCTGTGCCTCATGGGAACAGTCCAGCCCGAACTGCCAAGCCATGCCTTCCCCGGACCGGAAACAAGCTTCCTAGGACCGGTTTCTGGCATTTCAGCCGTCTTCAGCCAGGCTTGCTTGAATCCAGTGGCAAAGTGAGCAAGGAACTCACGTCTGAGCATACCCTGCCAACTTATGGCGAACTAAGCGGAAGAAAAGGGGGTGGTGATGGACGGAGCATCAGAACCAATGAAACACTCACACCCAGTCAACAGATCTGGGTTTGATCCATCACCGTTCTTTAGCCCAATCTGCCACCCCAGTTCAGACATGGCCATATGCAAATCAGTCTGACCCTGTGCCTCATGGGAACACTCCAGCCCGAACTGCGAAGCCATACCTTCCCCGGACCGGAAACAAGCTTCCTAGGACCGGTTTCTGGCATTTCAGCCGTCTTCAGCCAGGCTTGCTTGAATCCAGTGGCAAAGTGAGCAAGGGACTCACGTCTGAGCATACCCTGCCAACTTATGGCGAACAAAGCGGTACAAAAGGGGGTGGTGATGGACGGCGCATCAGAACCAATCAAACACTCACAGCCAGTCAACAGATCTGGGTTTGATCCATCACCGTTCTTTAGCCCCCTCTGCCACCTCAGTTCAGACATGGCCATATGCAAATCAGTCTGACCCTGTGCCTCATGGGAACAGTCCAGCCCGAACTGCCAATCCATGCCTTCCCCGGAGCGGAAACAAGCTTCCTAGGACCAGTTTCTGGCATTTCAGCCGTCTTCAGCCAGGCTTGCTTGAATCCAGTGGCAAAGTGACCAAGGGACTCACGTCTGAGCATACCCTGCCAAATTATGGCGAACAAAGCGGTACAAAAGATGGACGGAGCATCAGAACCAATCAAACACTCACACCCAGTCAACAGATCTGGGTTTGATCCATCACCGTTCTTTAGCCCACTCTACCACCCCAGTTCAGACATGGCCATATGCAAATCAGTCTGACCCTGTGCCTCATGGGAACAGTCCAGCCCGAACTGCCAAGCCATGCCTTCCCCAGACCGGAAACAAGCTTCCTAGGACTGGTTTCTGGCATTTCAGCCGTCTTCAGCCAGGCTTGCTTGAATCCAGTGGCAAAGTGAGCAAGGGACTCACGTCTGAGCATACCCTGCCAACTTATCGCGAACAAAGCGGTACAAAAGGGGGTGGTGATGGACGGAGCATCAGAACCAATCAAACACTCACACCCAGTCAACAGATCTGGGTTTGATCCATCACCGTTCTTTAGCCCACTCTGCCACCTCAGTTCAGACATGGCCATATACAAATCAGTCTGACCCTGTGCCTCATGGGAACAGTCCAGCCCGAACTGCCAAGCCATGCCTTCCCCGGACCGGAAACAAGCTTCCTAGGACCGGTTTCTGGCATTTCAGCCGTCTTCAGACAGGCTTGCTTGAATCCAGTGGCAAAATGAGCAAGGGACTCACGTCTGAGCATACCCTGCCAACTTATGGCGAACAAAGCGGTACAAAAGGGGGTGGTGATGGACGGAGCATCAGAACCAATCAAACACTCACACCCAGTCAACAGATCTGGGTTTGATCCATCACCGTTCTTTAGCCCACTCTGCCACCCTAGTTCAGACATGGCCATATGCAAGTCAGTCTGACCCTGTGCCTCATGGGAACAGTCCAGCCCGAACTGCCAAGCCATGCCTTCCCCGGACCGGAAACAAGCTTCCTAGGACTGGTTTCTGGCATTTCAGCCGTCTTCAGCCAGGCTTGCTTGAATCCAGTGGCAAAGTGAGCAAGGGACTCACGTCTGAGCATACCCTGCCAATTTATGGCGAACAAAGCGGTACAAAAGGGGGTGGTGATGGACAGAGCATCAGAACCAATCAAACACTCACACCCAGTCAACAGATCTGGGTTTGATCCATCACCGTTCTTTAGCCCACTCTGCCACCCCAGTTCAGACATGGCCATATGCAAATCAGTCTGACCCTGTGCCTCATGGGAACAGTCCAGCCCGAACTGCCAAGCCATGCCTTCCCCGGACCGGAAACAAGCTTCCTAGGACCGGATTCTGGCATTTCAGTCGTCTTCAGCCAGGCTTGCTTGAGTCCAGTGGCAAAGTGAGCAAGGGACTCACGTCTGAGCATACCCTGCCAACTTATGGCGAACAAAGCGGTACAAAAGATGGACGGAGCATCAGAACCAATCAAACACTCACACCCAGTCAACAGATCTGGGTTTGATCCATCACCGTTCTTTAGCCCACTCTGCCACCCCAGTTCAGACATGGCCATATGCAAATCAATCTGACCCTGTGCCTCATGGGAACAGTCCAGCCCAAACTGCCAAGCCATGCCTTCCCTGGACCAGAAACACGCTTCCTAGGATCGGTTTCTGGCATTTCAGCCGTCTTCTGCCAGGCTTGCTTGAATCCAGTGGCAAAGTGAGCAAGGGACTCACGTCTGAGCATACCCTGCCAACTTATGGCGAACAAAGTGGTACAAAAGGGGGTGGTGATGGACGGAGCATCAGAACCAATCAATCAAACACTCACACCCAGTCAACAGATCTGGGTTTGATCCATCACTGTTCTTTAGCCCACTCTGCCACCCCAGTTCAGACATTGCCATATGCAAATCAGTCTGACCCTGTGCCTCATGGGAACAGTCCAGCCCGAACTGCCAAGCCATGCCTTCCCCGGACCGGAAACAAGCTTCCTAGGACCCCTTTCTGGCATTTCAGCTGTCTTCAGCCAGGCTTGCTTGAATCCAGTGGTAAAGTGGGCAAGGGACTCACGTCTGAGCATACCCTGCCAACTTATGGCGAACAAAGTGGTACAAAAGGGGGTGGTGATGGACGGAGCATCAGAACCAATCAAACACTCACACCCAGTCAACAGATCTGGGTTTGATCCATCACTGTTCTTTAGCCCACTCTGCCACCCCAGTTCAGACATTGCCATATGCAAATCAGTCTGACCCTGTGCCTCATGGGAACAGTCCAGCCCAAACTGCCAAGCCATGCCTTCCCCGGACCAGAAACAAGCTTCCTAGGACCAGGTTTCTGGCATTTCAGCCGTCTTCAGCCAGGCTTGCTTGAATCCAATGGCAAAGTGAGCAAGGAACTCACGTCTGAGCATACCCTGCCAACTTATGGCGAACTAAGCGGTAGAAAAGGGGGTGGTGATGGACGGAGCATCAGAACCAATTAAACACTCACACCCAGTCAACAGATCTGGGTTTGATCCATCACCGTTCTTTAGCCCACTCTGTAACCCCAGTTCAGACATGACCATATGCAAATCAGTCTGACCCTGTGCCTCATGGGAACACTCCAGCTCCAACTGCCAAGCCATGCCTTCCCTGGAGCGGAAAGAAGCTTCCTAGGACCGGTTTCTGGCATTTCAGCCGTCTTCAGCCAGGCTTGCTTGAATCCAGTGGTAAAGTGAGCAAAGAACTCACGTCTGAGCATACCCTGCCAACTTATGGCGAACAAAGCGGTACAAAAGGGGGTGGTAATGGACGGAGCATCAGAACCAATCAAACACTCACACCCAGTCAACAGATCTGGGTTTGATCCATCACTGTTCTTTAGCCCACTCTGCCACCCCAGTTCAGACATTGCCATATGCAAATCAGTCTGACCCTGTGCCTCATGGGAACAGTCCAGCCCGAATTGCCAAGCCATGCCTTCCCCGGACCGGAAAAAAGCTTCCTAGGACCGGTTTCTGGCATTTCAGCAGTCTTCAGCCAGGCTTGCTTGAATCCAATGGCAAAGTGAGCAAGGAACTCACGTCTGAGCATACCCTGCCAACTTAAGGCGAACAAAGCGGTACAAAAGATGGACGGAGCATCAGAACCAATCAAACACTCACACCCAGTCAACAGATCTGGGTTTGATCCATCACCGTTCTTTAGCCCACTCTGCCACCCCAGTTCAGACATGGCCATATGCAAATCAGTCTGACCCTGTGCCTCATGGGAACAGTCCAGCCCAAACTGCCAAGCCATGACTTCCCTGGAGCGGAAAGAAGCTTCCTAGGACCGGTTTCTGGCATTTCAGCCGTCTTCAGCCAGGCTTGCTTGAATCCAGTGGTAAAGTGAGCAAAGAACTCACGTCTGAGCATACCCTGCCAAATTTGATCCATCACCGTTCTTTAGCCCACTCTGCCACCCCAGTTCAGACATGGCCATATGCAAATTAGTCTGACCCTGTGCCTCATGGGAACAGTCCAGCCCGAACTGCCAAGCCATGCCTTCCCCGGACCGGAACAAGCTTCCTAGGACCGGTTTCTGGCATTTCAGCAGTCTTCAGCCAGGCTTGATTGAATCCAGTGGCAAAGTGAGCAAGGGACTCACATCTGAGCATGCCCTGCCATCTTATGGGGAACAAAACAGTACAAAAGGGGGTGGTGATGGACGGAGCATCAGAACCAATCAAACACTCACACCCAGTCAACAGATCTGGGTTTGATCCATCACTGTTCTTTAGCCCACTCTGCCACCCCAGTTCAGACATGGCCATATGCAAATCAGTCTGACCCTGTGCCTCATGGGGTCAGTCCAGCCCGAACTGCCAAGCCATGCCTTCCCCGGACCGGAAACAAGCTTCCTAGGACCGGTTTCTGGCATTTCAGCCGTCTTCAGCCAGGCTTGCTTGAATCCAGTGGCAAAGTGAGCAAGGAACTCACGTCTGAGCATACCCTGCCAACTTATGGCGAACTAAGCGGAAGAAAAGGGGGTGGTGATGGACGGAGCATCAGAACCAATGAAACACTCACACCCAGTCAACAGATCTGGGTTTGATCCATCACCGTTCTTTAGCCCAATCTGCCACCCCAGTTCAGACATGGCCATATGCAAATCAGTCTGACCCTGTGCCTCATGGGAACACTCCAGCCCGAACTGCGAAGCCATACCTTCCCCGGACCGGAAACAAGCTTCCTAGGACCGGTTTCTGGCATTTCAGCCGTCTTCAGCCAGGCTTGCTTGAATCCAGTGGCAAAGTGAGCAAGGGACTCACGTCTGAGCATACCCTGCCAACTTATGGCGAACAAAGCGGTACAAAAGGGGGTGGTGATGGACGGCGCATCAGAACCAATCAAACACTCACAGCCAGTCAACAGATCTGGGTTTGATCCATCACCGTTCTTTAGCCCACTCTGCCACCTCAGTTCAGACATGGCCATATGCAAATCAGTCTGACCCTGTGCCTCATGGGAACAGTCCAGCCCGAACTGCCAATCCATGCCTTCCCCGGACCGGAAACAAGCTTCCTAGGACCGGTTTCTGGCATTTCAGCCGTCTTCAGCCAGGCTTGCTTGAATCCAGTGGCAAAGTGAGCAAGGGACTCACGTCTGAGCATACCCTGCCAAATTATGGCGAACAAAGCGGTACAAAAGATGGACGGAGCATCAGAACCAATCAAACACTCACACCCAGTCAACAGATCTGGGTTTGATCCATCACCGTTCTTTAGCCCACTCTACCACCCCAGTTCAGACATGGCCATATGCAAATCAGTCTGACCCTGTGCCTCATGGGAACAGTCCAGCCCGAACTGCCAAGCCATGCCTTCCCCAGACCGGAAACAAGCTTCCTAGGACTGGTTTCTGGCATTTCAGCAGTCTTCAGCCAGGCTTGCTTGAATCCAGTGGCAAAGTGAGCAAGGGACTCACGTCTGAGCATACCCTGCCAACTTATCGCGAACAAAGCGGTACAAAAGGGGGTGGTGATGGACGGAGCATCAGAACCAATCAAACACTCACACCCAGTCAACAGATCTGGGTTTGATCCATCACCGTTCTTTAGCCCACTCTGCCACCTCAGTTCAGACATGGCCATATACAAATCAGTCTGACCCTGTGCCTCATGGGAACAGTCCAGCCCGAACTGCCAAGCCATGCCTTCCCCGGACCGGAAACAAGCTTCCTAGGACCGGTTTCTGGCATTTCAGCCGTCTTCAGACAGGCTTGCTTGAATCCAGTGGCAAAATGAGCAAGGGACTCACGTCTGAGCATACCCTGCCAACTTATGGCGAACAAAGCGGTACAAAAGGGGGTGGTGATGGACGGAGCATCAGAACCAATCAAACACTCACACCCAGTCAACAGATCTGGGTTTGATCCATCACCGTTCTTTAGCCCACTCTGCCACCCCAGTTCAGACATGGCCATATGCCAGTCAGTCTGACCCTGTGCCTCATGGGAACAGTCCAGCCCGAACTGCCAAGCCATGCCTTCCCCGGACCGGAAACAAGCTTCCTAGGACCGGTTTCTGGCATTTCAGCCGTCTTCAGCCAGGCTTGCTTGAATCCAGTGGCAAAGTGAGCAAGGGACTCACGTCTGAGCATACCCTGCCAACTTATGGTGAACAAAGCGGTACAAAAGATGGACGGAGCATCAGAACCAATCAAACACTCACACCCAGTCAACAGATCTGGGTTTGATCCATCACCGTTCTTTAGCCCACTCTGCCACCCTAGTTCAGACATGGCCATATGCAAATCAGTCTGACCCTGTGCCTCATGGGAACAGTCCAGCCCAAACTGCCAAGCCATGCCTTCCCTGGACCAGAAACACGCTTCCTAGGATCGGTTTCTGGCATTTCAGCCGTCTTCTGCCAGGCTTGCTTGAATCCAGTGGCAAAGTGAGCAAGGGACTCACGTCTGAGCATACCCTGCCAACTTATGGCGAACAAAGTGGTACAAAAGGGGGTGGTGATGGACGGAGCATCAGAACCAATCAATCAAACACTCACACACAGTCAACAGATCTGGGTTTGATCCATCACTGTTCTTTAGCCCACTCTGCCACCCCAGTTCAGACATTGCCATATGCAAATCAGTCTGACCCTGTGCCTCATGGGAACAGTCCAGCCCGAACTGCCAAGCCATGCCTTCCCCGGACCGGAAACAAGCTTCCTAGGACCCCTTTCTGGCATTTCAGCTGTCTTCAGCCAGGCTTGCTTGAATCCAGTGGTAAAGTGGGCAAGGGACTCACGTCTGAGCATACCCTGCCAACTTATGGCGAACAAAGTGGTACAAAAGGGGGTGGTGATGGACGGAGCATCAGAACCAATCAAACACTCACACCCAGTCAACAGATCTGGGTTTGATCCATCACTGTTCTTTAGCCCACTCTGCCACCCCAGTTCAGACATTGCCATATGCAAATCAGTCTGACCCTGTGCCTCATGGGAACAGTCCAGCCCGAACTGCCAAACCATGCCTTCCCCGGACCAGAAACAAGCTTCCTAGGACCGGTTTCTGGCATTTCAGCCGTCTTCAGCCAGGCTTGCTTGAATCCAATGGCAAAGTGAGCAAGGAACTCACGTCTGAGCATACCCTGCCAACCTATGGCGAACTAAGCGGTAGAAAAGGGGGTGGTGATGGACGGAGCATCAGAACCAATGAAACACTCACACCCAGTCAACAGATCTGGGTTTGATCCATCACCGTTCTTTAGCCCACTCTGCCACCCCAGTTCAGACATGGCCATATGCAAATCAGTATGACCCTGTGCCTCATGGGAACACTCCAGCCCGAACTGCCAAGCCATGCCTTCCCTGGAGCGGAAAGAAGCTTCCTAGGACCGGTTTCTGGCATTTCAGCCGTCTTCAGCCAGGCTTGCTTGAATCCAGTAGTAAAGTGAGCAAAGAACTCACGTCTGAGCATACCCTGCCAACTTATGGCGAACAAAGCAGTACAAAAGGGGGTGGTAATGGACGGAGCATCAGAACCAATCAAACACTCACACCCAGTCAACAGATCTGGGTTTGATCCATCACTGTTCTTTAGCCCACTCTGCCACCCCAGTACAGACATTGCCATATGCAAATCAGTCTGACCCTGTGCCTCATGGGAACAGTCCAGCCCGAATTGCCAAGCCATGCCTTCCCCGGACCGGAAAAAAGCTTCCTAGGACCGGTTTCTGGCATTTCAGCAGTTTTCAGCCAGGCTTGCTTGAATCCAATGGCAAAGTGAGCAAGGAACTCACGTCTGAGCATACCCTGCCAACTTATGGCGAACAAAGCGGTACAAAAGATGGACGGAGCATCAGAACCAATCAAACACTCACACCCAGTCAACAGATCTGGGTTTGATCCATCACCGTTCTTTAGCCCACTCTGCCACCCCAGTTCAGACATGGCCATATGCAAATCAGTCTGACCCTGTGCCTCATGGGAACAGTCCAGCCCAAACTGCCAAGCCATGACTTCCCTGGAGCGGAAAGAAGCTTCCTAGGACCGGTTTCTGGCATTTCAGCCGTCTTCAGCCAGGCTTGCTTGAATCCAGTGGTAAAGTGAGCAAAGAACTCACGTCTGAGCATACCCTGCCAACTTTGATCCATCACCGTTCTTTAGCCGACTCTGCCACCCCAGTTCAGACATGGCCATATGCAAATCAGTCTGACACTGTGCCTCATGGGGTCAGTCCAGCCCAAACTGCCAAGCCATGCCTTCCCCGGACCGGAACAAGCTTCCTAGGACCGGTTTCTGGCATTTCAGCAGTCTTCAGCCAGGCTTGATTGAATCCAGTGGCAAAGTGAGCAAGGGACTCACATCTGAGCATACCCTGCCATCTTATGGGGAACAAAACAGTACAAAAGGGGGTGGTGATGGACGGAGCATCAGAACCAATCAAACACTCACACCCAGTCAACAGATCTGGGTTTGATCCATCACTGTTCTTTAGCCCACTCTGCCACCCCAGTTCAGACATGGCCATATGCAAATCAGTCTGACCCTGTGCCTCATGGGGTCAGTCCAGCCCGAACTGCCAAGCCATGCCTTCCCCGGACCGGAAACAAGCTTCCTAGGACCGGTTTCTGGCATTTCAGCCGTCTTCAGCCAGGCTTGCTTGAATCCAGTGGCAAAGTGAGCAAGGGACTCACGTCTGAGCATACCCTGCCAATTTATGGCGAACAAAGCGGTACAAAAGGGGGTGGTGATGGACGGAGCATCAGAACCAATCAAACACTCACACCCAGTCAACAGATCTGGGTTTGATCCATCACTGTTCTTTAGCCCACTCTGCCACCCCAGTTCAGACATGGCCATATACAAATCAGTCTGACCCTGTGCCTCATGGGGTCAGTCCAGCCCGAACTGCCAAGCCATGCCTTCCCCGGACCGGAAACAAGCTTCCTAGGACCGGTTTCTGGCATTTCAGCCGTCTTCAGCCAGGCTTGCTTGAATCCAGTGGTAAAGTGAGCAAAGAACTCACGTCTGAGCATACCCTGCCAACTTATGGCGAACAAAGCGGTACAAAAGGGGGAGGTAATGGACGGAGCATCAGAACCAATCAAACACTCACACCCAGTCAACAGATCTGGGTTTGATCCATCACCGTTCTTTAGCCCACTCTGCCACCCCAGTTCAGACATGGCCATATGCAAATCAGTCTGACCCTGTGCCTCATGGGAACAGTCCAACCTGAACTGCCAAGCCATGCCTTCCCCAGACCGGAAACACGCTTCCTAGGACCGGATTCTGGCATTTCAGTCTTCTTCAGCCAGGCTTGCTTGAGTCCAGTGGCAAAGTGAGCAAGGGACTCACGTCTGAGCATACCCTGCCAACTTATGGCGAACAAAGCGGTACAAAAGATGGACGGAGCATCAGAACCAATCAAACACTCACACCCAGTCAACAGATCTGGGTTTGATCCATCACCGTTCTTTAGCCCACTCTGCCACCCCAGTTCAGACATGGCCATATACAAATCAGTCTGACCCTGTGCCTCATGGGAACAGTCCAGCCCGAACTGCCAAGCCATGCCTTCCCCGGACCGGAAACAAGCTTCCTAGGACCGGTTTCTGGCATTTCATCCGTCTTCAGCCAGGCTTGCTTGAATCCAGTGGCAAAGTGAGCAAGGGACTCACGTCTGAGCATACCCTGCCAAATTATGGCGAACAAAGCGGTACAAAAGATGGACGGAGCATCAGAACCAATCAAACACTCACACCCAGTCAACAGATCTGGGTTTGATCCATCACCGTTCTTTAGCCCACTCTACCACCCCAGTTCAGACATGGCCATATGCAAATCAGTCTGACCCTGTGCCTCATGGGAACAGTCCAGCCCGAACTGCCAAGCCATGCCTTCCCCAGACCGGAAACAAGCTTCCTTGGACCGGTTTCTGGCATTTCAGCCGTCTTCAGCCAGGCTTGCTTGAATCCAGTGGGAAAGTGAGCAAGGGACTCACGTCTGAGCATACCCTGCCAACTTATGGCGAACAAAGCGGTACAAAATGGGGTGGTGATGGACGGAGCATCAGAACCAATCAAACACTCATACCCAGTCAACAGATCTGGGTTTGATCCATCACCGTTCTTTAGCCCACTCTGCCACCCCGGTTCAGACATGGCCATATGCAAATCAGTCTGACCCTGTGCCTAATGGGAACAGTCCAGCCCGAACTGCCAAGCCATGCCTTCCCCGGACCGGAAACAAGCTTCCTAGGACCGGTTTCTGGCATTTCAGCCGTCTTCAGCCAGGCTTGCTTGAATCCAGTGGCAAAGTGAGCAAGGGACTCACGTCTGAGCATACCCTGCCAACTTATCGCGAACAAAGCGGTACAAAAGGGGGTGGTGATGGACGGAGCATCAGAACCAATCAAACACTCAAACCCAGTCAACAGATCTGGGTTTGATCCATCACCGTTCTTTAGCCCACTCTGCCACCCCAGTTCAGACATGGCCATATGCAAATCAGTCTGACCCTGTGCCTCATGGGAACAGTCCAGCCCAAACTGCCAAGCCATGCCTTCCCTGGACCAGAAACACGCTTCCTAGGATCGGTTTCTGGCATTTCAGCCGTCTTCAGCCAGGCTTGCTTGAATCCAGTGGCAAAGTGAGCAAGGGACTCACGTCTGAGCATACCCTGCCAACTTATGGCGAACAAAGTGGTACAAAAGGGGGTGGTGATGGACGGAGCATCAGAACCAATCAAACACTCACACCCAGTCAACAGATCTGGGTTTGATCCATCACTGTTCTTTAGCCCACTCTGCCACCCCAGTTCAGACATTGCCATATGCAAATCAGTCTGACCCTGTGCCTCATGGGAACAGTCCAGCCCGAACTGCCAAGCCATGCCTTCCCCGGACCGGAAACAAGCTTCCTAGGACCCCTTTCTGGCATTTCAGCTGTCTTCAGCCAGGCTTGCTTGAATCCAGTGGTAAAGTGAGCAAGGGACTCACGTCTGAACATACCCTGCCAACTTATGGCGAACAAAGCGGTACAAAAGGGGTTGGTGATGGACGGAGCATCAGAACCAATCAAACACTCAAACCCAGTCAACAGATCTGGGTTTGATCCATCACTGTTCTTTAGCCCACTCTGCCACCCCAGTTCAGACATGGCCATATGCAAATCAGTTTGACCCTGTGCCTCATGGGGTCAGTCCAGCCCGAACTGCCAAGCCATGCCTTCCCCGGACCGGAAACAAGCTTCCTAGGACAGATTTCTGGCATTTCATCCGTCTTCAGCCAGGCTTGCTTGAATCCAGTGGCAAAGTGAGCAAGGGACTCACGTCTGAGCATACCCTGCCAATTTATGGCGAATAAAGCGGTACAAAAGATGGACGGAGCATCAGAACCAATCAAACACTCACACCCAGTCAACAGATCTGGGTTTGATCCATCACCGTTCTTTAGCCCACTCTGCCACCCCAGTTCAGACATGGCCATATGCAAATGAGTCTGACCCTGTGCCTCATGGGAACAGTCCAGCCCAAACTGCCAAGCCATGCCTTCCCTGGACCAGAAAAACGCTTCCTAGGATTTGCTTGAATCCAGTGGCAAAGTGAGCAAGGGACTCACGTCTGAGCATACCCTGCCAACTTATGGCGAACAAAGTGGTACAAAAGGGGGTGGTGATGGACGGAGCATCAAAACCAATCAAACACTCACACCCAGTCAACAGATCTGGGTTTGATCCATCACTGTTCTTTAGCCCACTCTGCCACCCCAGTTCAGACATTGCCATATGCAAATCAGTCTGACCCTGTGCCTCATGGGAACAGTCCAGCCCGAACTGCCAAGCCATGCCTTCCCCGGACCGGAAACAAGCTTCCTAGGACCCCTTTCTGGCATTTCAGCTGTCTTCAGCCAGGCTTGCTTGAATCCAGTGGTAAAGTGAGCAAGGGACTCACGTCTCAGCATACCCTGCCAACTTATAGCGAACAAAGCGGTACAAAAGGGGTTGGTGATGGACGGAGCATCAGAACCAATCAAACACTCACACCCAGTCAACAGATCTGGGTTTGATCCATCACCGTTCTTTAGCCCACTCTGCCACCCCAGTTCAGACATGGCCATATGCAAATCAGTCTGACCCTGTGCCTCATGGGAACAGTCCAGCTTAAACTGCCAAGCCATGCCTTCCCTGGACCAGAAACACGCTTCCTAGGATCGGTTTCTGGCATTTCAGCCGTCTTCAGCCAGGCTTGCTTGAATCCAGTGGCAAAGTGAGCAAGGGACTCACGTCTGAGCATACCCTGCCAACTTTGATCCATCACCGTTCTTTAGCCCACTCTGCCACCCCAGTTCAGACATGGCCATATGCAAATCAGTCTGACCCTGTGCCTCATGGGAACAGTCCAGCCCGAACTGCCAAGCCATGCCTTCCCCAGACCGGAACAAGCTTCCTAGGACCGGTTTCTGGTATTTCAGCAGTCTTCAGCCAGGCTTGATTGAATCCAGTGGCAAAGTGAGCAAGGGACTCACATCTGAGCATACCCTGCCATCTTATGGGGAACAAAACAGTACAAAAGGGGGTGGTGATGGACGGAGCATCAGAACCAATCAAACACTCACACCCAGTCAACAGATCTGGGTTTGATCCATCACTGTTCTTTAGCCCACTCTGCCACCCCAGTTCAGACATGGCCATATGCAAATCAGTCTGACCCTGTGCCTCATGGGGTCAGTCCAGCCCAAACTGCCAAGCCATGCCTTCCCCGGACCGGAAACAAGCTTCCTAGGACCGGTTTCTGGCATTTCAGCCGTCTTCAGCCAGGCTTGCTTGAATCCAGTGGCAAAGTGAGCAAGGGACTCACGTCTGAGCATACCCTGCCAACTTATGGCGAACAAAGAGGTACAAAAGGGGGTGGTGATGGACGGAGCATCAGAACCAATCAAACACTCACACCCAGTCAACAGATCTAGGTTTGATCCATCACTGTTCTTTAGCCCACTCTGCCACCCCAGTTCAGACATTGCCATATGCAAATCAGTCTGACCCTGTGCCTCATGGGAACAGTCCAGCCCGAACTGCCAAGCCATGCCTTCCCCAGACCGGAAACAAGCTTCCTAGGACCCCTTTCTGGCATTTCAGCTGTCTTCAACCAGGCTTGCTTGAATCCAGTGGTAAAGTGAGCAAGGGACTCACGTCTGAGCATACCCTGCCAACTTATGGCGAACAAAGCGGTACAAAAGGGGTTGGTGATGGACGGAGCATCAGAACCAATCAAACACTCACACCCAGTCAACAGATCTGGGTTTGATCCATCACCGTTCTTTAGCCCACTCTGCCACCCCAGTTCAGACATGGCCATATGCAAATCAGTCTGACCCTGTGCCTCATGGGAACAGTCCAGCTTAAACTGCCAAGCCATGCCTTCCCTGGACCAGAAACACGCTTCCTAGGATCGGTTTCTGGCATTTCAGCCGTCTTCAGCCAGTCTTGCTTGAATCCAGTGGCAAAGTGAGCAAGGGACTCACGTCTGAGCATACCCTGCCAACTTTGATCCATCACCGTTCTTTAGCCCACTCTGCCACCCCAGTTCAGACATGGCCATATGCAAATCAGTCTGACCCTGTGCCTCATGGGAACAGTCCAGCCCGAACTGCCAAGCCATGCCTTCCCCAGACCGGAACAAGCTTCCTAGGACCGGTTTCTGGCATTTCAGCAGTCTTCAGCCAGGCTTGATTGAATCCAGTGGCAAAGTGAGCAAGGGACTCACATCTGAGCATACCCTGCCATCTTATGGGGAACAAAACAGTACAAAAGGGGGTGGTGATGGACGGAGCATCAGAACCAATCAAACACTCACACCCAGTCAACAGATCTGGGTTTGATCCATCACTGTTCTTTAGCCCACTCTGCCACCCCAGTTCAGACATGGCCATATGCAAATCAGTCTGACCCTGTGCCTCATGGGGTCAGTCCAGCCCGAACTGCCAAGCCATGCCTTCGCCGGACCGGAAACAAGCTTCCTAGGACCGGTTTCTGGCATTTCAGCCGTCTTCAGCCAGGCGTGCTTGAATCCAGTGGCAAAGTGAGCAAGGGACTCACGTCTGAGCATACCCTGCCAACTTATGGCGAACAAAGTGGTACAAAAGGGGGTGGTGATGGACGGAGCATCAGAACCAATCAAACACTCACACCCAGTCAACAGATCTGGGTTTGATCCATCACCGTTCTTTAGCCCACTCTGCCACCCCAGTTCAGACATGGCCATATGCAAATCAGTCTGACCCTGTGCCTCATGGGAACAGTCCAGCCCAAACTGCCAAGCCATGACTTCCCTGGAGCGGAAAGAAGCTTCCTAGGACCGGTTTCTGGCATTTCAGCCGTCTTCAGCCAGGCTTGCTTGAATCCAGTGGTAAAGTGAGCAAAGAACTCACGTCTGAGCATACCCTGCCAACTTTGATCCATCACCGTTCTTTAGCCGACTCTGCCACCCCAGTTCAGACATGGCCATATGCAAATCAGTCTGACACTGTGCCTCATGGGGTCAGTCCAGCCCAAACTGCCAAGCCATGCCTTCCCCGGACCGGAACAAGCTTCCTAGGACCGGTTTCTGGCATTTCAGCAGTCTTCAGCCAGGCTTGATTGAATCCAGTGGCAAAGTGAGCAAGGGACTCACATCTGAGCATACCCTGCCATCTTATGGGGAACAAAACAGTACAAAAGGGGGTGGTGATGGACGGAGCATCAGAACCAATCAAACACTCACACCCAGTCAACAGATCTGGGTTTGATCCATCACTGTTCTTTAGCCCACTCTGCCACCCCAGTTCAGACATGGCCATATGCAAATCAGTCTGACCCTGTGCCTCATGGGGTCAGTCCAGCCCGAACTGCCAAGCCATGCCTTCCCCGGACCGGAAACAAGCTTCCTAGGACCGGTTTCTGGCATTTCAGCCGTCTTCAGCCAGGCTTGCTTGAATCCAGTGGCAAAGTGAGCAAGGGACTCACGTCTGAGCATACCCTGCCAATTTATGGCGAACAAAGCGGTACAAAAGGGGGTGGTGATGGACGGAGCATCAGAACCAATCAAACACTCACACCCAGTCAACAGATCTGGGTTTGATCCATCACTGTTCTTTAGCCCACTCTGCCACCCCAGTTCAGACATGGCCATATACAAATCAGTCTGACCCTGTGCCTCATGGGGTCAGTCCAGCCCGAACTGCCAAGCCATGCCTTCCCCGGACCGGAAACAAGCTTCCTAGGACCGGTTTCTGGCATTTCAGCCGTCTTCAGCCAGGCTTGCTTGAATCCAGTGGTAAAGTGAGCAAAGAACTCACGTCTGAGCATACCCTGCCAACTTATGGCGAACAAAGCGGTACAAAAGGGGGAGGTAATGGGCGGAGCATCAGAACCAATCAAACACTCACACCCAGTCAACAGATCTGGGTTTGATCCATCACCGTTCTTTAGCCCACTCTGCCACCCCAGTTCAGACATGGCCATATGCAAATCAGTCTGACCCTGTGCCTCATGGGAACAGTCCAACCTGAACTGCCAAGCCATGCCTTCCCCAGACCGGAAACACGCTTCCTAGGACCGGATTCTGGCATTTCAGTCTTCTTCAGCCAGGCTTGCTTGAGTCCAGTGGCAAAGTGAGCAAGGGACTCACGTCTGAGCATACCCTGCCAACTTATGGCGAACAAAGCGGTACAAAAGATGGACGGAGCATCAGAACCAATCAAACACTCACACCCAGTCAACAGATCTGGGTTTGATCCATCACCGTTCTTTAGCCCACTCTGCCACCCCAGTTCAGACATGGCCATATACAAATCAGTCTGACCCTGTGCCTCATGGGAACAGTCCAGCCCGAACTGCCAAGCCATGCCTTCCCCGGACCGGAAACAAGCTTCCTAGGACCGGTTTCTGGCATTTCATCCGTCTTCAGCCAGGCTTGCTTGAATCCAGTGGCAAAGTGAGCAAGGGACTCACGTCTGAGCATACCCTGCGAAATTATGGCGAACAAAGCGGTACAAAAGATGGACGGAGCATCAGAACCAATCAAACACTCACACCCAGTCAACAGATCTGGGTTTGATCCATCACCGTTCTTTAGCCCACTCTACCACCCCAGTTCAGACATGGCCATATGCAAATCAGTCTGACCCTGTGCCTCATGGGAACAGTCCAGCCCGAACTGCCAAGCCATGCCTTCCCCAGACCGGAAACAAGCTTCCTTGGACCGGTTTCTGGCATTTCAGCCGTCTTCAGCCAGGCTTGCTTGAATCCAGTGGGAAAGTGAGCAAGGGACTCACGTCTGAGCATACCCTGCCAACTTATGGCGAACAAAGCGGTACAAAATGGGGTGGTGATGGACGGAGCATCAGAACCAATCAAACACTCATACCCAGTCAACAGATCTGGGTTTGATCCATCACCGTTCTTTAGCCCACTCTGCCACCCCGGTTCAGACATGGCCATATGCAAATCAGTCTGACCCTGTGCCTAATGGGAACAGTCCAGCCCGAACTGCCAAGCCATGCCTTCCCCGGACCGGAAACAAGCTTCCTAGGACCGGTTTCTGGCATTTCAGCCGTCTTCAGCCAGGCTTGCTTGAATCCAGTGGCAAAGTGAGCAAGGGACTCACGTCTGAGCATACCCTGCCAACTTATCGCGAACAAAGCGGTACAAAAGGGGGTGGTGATGGACGGAGCATCAGAACCAATCAAACACTCAAACCCAGTCAACAGATCTGGGTTTGATCCATCACCGTTCTTTAGCCCACTCTGCCACCCCAGTTCAGACATGGCCATATGCAAATCAGTCTGACCCTGTGCCTCATGGGAACAGTCCAGCCCAAACTGCCAAGCCATGCCTTCCCTGGACCAGAAACACGCTTCCTAGGATCGGTTTCTGGCATTTCAGCCGTCTTCAGCCAGGCTTGCTTGAATCCAGTGGCAAAGTGAGCAAGGGACTCACGTCTGAGCATACCCTGCCAACTTATGGCGAACAAAGTGGTACAAAAGGGGGTGGTGATGGACGGAGCATCAGAACCAATCAAACACTCACACCCAGTCAACAGATCTGGGTTTGATCCATCACTGTTCTTTAGCCCACTCTGCCACCCCAGTTCAGACATTGCCATATGCAAATCAGTCTGACCCTGTGCCTCATGGGAACAGTCCAGCCCGAACTGCCAAGCCATGCCTTCCCCGGACCGGAAACAAGCTTCCTAGGACCCCTTTCTGGCATTTCAGCTGTCTTCAGCCAGGCTTGCTTGAATCCAGTGGTAAAGTGAGCAAGGGACTCACGTCTGAACATACCCTGCCAACTTATGGCGAACAAAGCGGTACAAAAGGGGTTGGTGATGGACGGAGCATCAGAACCAATCAAACACTCAAACCCAGTCAACAGATCTGGGTTTGATCCATCACTGTTCTTTAGCCCACTCTGCCACCCCAGTTCAGACATGGCCATATGCAAATCAGTTTGACCCTGTGCCTCATGGGGTCAGTCCAGCCCGAACTGCCAAGCCATGCCTTCCCCGGACCGGAAACAAGCTTCCTAGGACAGATTTCTGGCATTTCATCCGTCTTCAGCCAGGCTTGCTTGAATCCAGTGGCAAAGTGAGCAAGGGACTCACGTCTGAGCATACCCTGCCAATTTATGGCGAATAAAGCGGTACAAAAGATGGACGGAGCATCAGAACCAATCAAACACTCACACCCAGTCAACAGATCTGGGTTTGATCCATCACCGTTCTTTAGCCCACTCTGCCACCCCAGTTCAGACATGGCCATATGCAAATGAGTCTGACCCTGTGCCTCATGGGAACAGTCCAGCCCAAACTGCCAAGCCATGCCTTCCCTGGACCAGAAAAACGCTTCCTAGGATTTGCTTGAATCCAGTGGCAAAGTGAGCAAGGGACTCACGTCTGAGCATACCCTGCCAACTTATGGCGAACAAAGTGGTACAAAAGGGGGTGGTGATGGACGGAGCATCAAAACCAATCAAACACTCACACCCAGTCAACAGATCTGGGTTTGATCCATCACTGTTCTTTAGCCCACTCTGCCACCCCAGTTCAGACATTGCCATATGCAAATCAGTCTGACCCTGTGCCTCATGGGAACAGTCCAGCCCGAACTGCCAAGCCATGCCTTCCCCGGACCGGAAACAAGCTTCCTAGGACCCCTTTCTGGCATTTCAGCTGTCTTCAGCCAGGCTTGCTTGAATCCAGTGGTAAAGTGAGCAAGGGACTCACGTCTCAGCATACCCTGCCAACTTATAGCGAACAAAGCGGTACAAAAGGGGTTGGTGATGGACGGAGCATCAGAACCAATCAAACACTCACACCCAGTCAACAGATCTGGGTTTGATCCATCACCGTTCTTTAGCCCACTCTGCCACCCCAGTTCAGACATGGCCATATGCAAATCAGTCTGACCCTGTGCCTCATGGGAACAGTCCAGCTTAAACTGCCAAGCCATGCCTTCCCTGGACCAGAAACACGCTTCCTAGGATCGGTTTCTGGCATTTCAGCCGTCTTCAGCCAGGCTTGCTTGAATCCAGTGGCAAAGTGAGCAAGGGACTCACGTCTGAGCATACCCTGCCAACTTTGATCCATCACCGTTCTTTAGCCCACTCTGCCACCCCAGTTCAGACATGGCCATATGCAAATCAGTCTGACCCTGTGCCTCATGGGAACAGTCCAGCCCGAACTGCCAAGCCATGCCTTCCCCAGACCGGAACAAGCTTCCTAGGACCGGTTTCTGGTATTTCAGCAGTCTTCAGCCAGGCTTGATTGAATCCAGTGGCAAAGTGAGCAAGGGACTCACATCTGAGCATACCCTGCCATCTTATGGGGAACAAAACAGTACAAAAGGGGGTGGTGATGGACGGAGCATCAGAACCAATCAAACACTCACACCCAGTCAACAGATCTGGGTTTGATCCATCACTGTTCTTTAGCCCACTCTGCCACCCCAGTTCAGACATGGCCATATGCAAATCAGTCTGACCCTGTGCCTCATGGGGTCAGTCCAGCCCAAACTGCCAAGCCATGCCTTCCCCGGACCGGAAACAAGCTTCCTAGGACCGGTTTCTGGCATTTCAGCCGTCTTCAGCCAGGCTTGCTTGAATCCAGTGGCAAAGTGAGCAAGGGACTCACGTCTGAGCATACCCTGCCAACTTATGGCGAACAAAGAGGTACAAAAGGGGGTGGTGATGGACGGAGCATCAGAACCAATCAAACACTCACACCCAGTCAACAGATCTAGGTTTGATCCATCACTGTTCTTTAGCCCACTCTGCCACCCCAGTTCAGACATTGCCATATGCAAATCAGTCTGACCCTGTGCCTCATGGGAACAGTCCAGCCCGAACTGCCAAGCCATGCCTTCCCCGGACCGGAAACAAGCTTCCTAGGACCCCTTTCTGGCATTTCAGCTGTCTTCAACCAGGCTTGCTTGAATCCAGTGGTAAAGTGAGCAAGGGACTCACGTCTGAGCATACCCTGCCAACTTATGGCGAACAAAGCGGTACAAAAGGGGTTGGTGATGGACGGAGCATCAGAACCAATCAAACACTCACACCCAGTCAACAGATCTGGGTTTGATCCATCACCGTTCTTTAGCCCACTCTGCCACCCCAGTTCAGACATGGCCATATGCAAATCAGTCTGACCCTGTGCCTCATGGGAACAGTCCAGCTTAAACTGCCAAGCCATGCCTTCCCTGGACCAGAAACACGCTTCCTAGGATCGGTTTCTGGCATTTCAGCCGTCTTCAGCCAGTCTTGCTTGAATCCAGTGGCAAAGTGAGCAAGGGACTCACGTCTGAGCATACCCTGCCAACTTTGATCCATCACCGTTCTTTAGCCCACTCTGCCACCCCAGTTCAGACATGGCCATATGCAAATCAGTCTGACCCTGTGCCTCATGGGAACAGTCCAGCCCGAACTGCCAAGCCATGCCTTCCCCAGACCGGAACAAGCTTCCTAGGACCGGTTTCTGGCATTTCAGCAGTCTTCAGCCAGGCTTGATTGAATCCAGTGGCAAAGTGAGCAAGGGACTCACATCTGAGCATACCCTGCCATCTTATGGGGAACAAAACAGTACAAAAGGGGGTGGTGATGGACGGAGCATCAGAACCAATCAAACACTCACACCCAGTCAACAGATCTGGGTTTGATCCATCACTGTTCTTTAGCCCACTCTGCCACCCCAGTTCAGACATGGCCAAATGCAAATCAGTCTGACCCTGTGCCTCATGGGAACAGTCCAGCCTGAACTGCCAAGCCATGCCTTCCCCGGACCGGAAACAAGCTTCCTAGGACCGGTTTCTGGCATTTCAGCCGTCTTCAGCCAGGCTTGCTTGAATCCAGTGGCAAAGTGAGCAAGGGACTCACGTCTGAGCATACCCTACCAATTAATGGCGAACAAAGCGGTACAAAAGGGGGTGGTGATGGTCGGAGCATCAGAACCAATCAAACACTCACACCCAGTCAACAGATCTGGGTTTGATCCATCACCGTTCTTTAGCCCACTCTGCCACCCCAGTTCAGACATGGCCATATGCAAATCAGTCTGACCCTGTGCCTCATGGGAACAGTCCAGCCCAAACTGCCAAGCCATGCCTTCCCCGGACCGGAAACAAGCTTCCTAGGACCGGATTCTGGCATTTCAGCCGTCTTCAGCCAGGCTTGCTTGAGTCCAGTGGCAAAGTGAGCAAGGGACTCACGTCTGAGCATACCCTGCCAACTTATGGCGAACAAAGCGGTACAAAAGATGGACGGAGCATCAGAACCAATCAAACAATCACACCCAGTCAACAGATCTGGGTTTGATCCATCACCGTTCTTTAGCCCACTCTGCCACCCCAGTTCAGACATGGCCATATGCAAATCAGTCTGACCCTGTGCCTCATGGGAACAGTCCAGCCCAAACTGCCAAGCCATGCCTTCCCTGGACCAGAAACACGCTTCCTAGGATCGGTTTCTGGCATTTCAGCCGTCTTCAGCCAGGCTTGCTTGAATCCAGTGGCAAAGTGAGCAAGTGACTCACGTCTGAGCATACCCTGCCAACTTATGGCGAACAAAGTGGTACAAAAGGGGGTGGTGATGGACGGAGCAAAAAGGGGCTGGTGATGGAAAGAGCATCAGAACCAATCAAACACTCACACCCAGTCAACAGATCTGGGTTTGATCCATCACCGTTCTTTAGCCCACTCTGCTACCCCAGTTCAGACATGGCCATATGCAAATCAGTCTGACCCTGTGCCTCATGGGAACGGTCCAGCCCGAACTGCCAAGCCATGCCTTCCCCGGACCGGAAACAAGCTTCCTAGGACCGGTTTCTGGCATTTCAGCCGTCTTCAGCCAGGCTTGCTTGAATCCAGTGGCAAAGTGAGCAAGGAACTCACGTCTGAGCATACCCTGCCAACTTATGGCGAACTAAGCGGTAGAAAAGGGGGTGGTGATGGACAGAGCATCAGAACCAATCAAACACTCACACCCAGTCAACAGATCTGGGTTTGATCCATCACCGTTCTTTAGCCCACTCTGCCACCCCAGTTCAGACATGGCCATATGCAAATCAGTCTGACCCTGTGCCTCATGGGAACAGTCCAGCCCAAACTGCCAAGCCATGCCTTCCCTGGACCAGAAACACGCTTCCTAGGATCGGTTTCTGGCATTTCAGCCGTCTTCAGCCAGGCTTGCTTGAATCCAGTGGCAAAGTGAGCAAGTGACTCACGTCTGAGCATACCCTGCCAACTTATGGCGAACAAAGTGGTACAAAAGGGGGTGGTGATGGACGGAGCAAAAAGGGGCTGGTGATGGAAAGAGCATCAGAACCAATCAAACACTTACACCCAGTCAACAGATCTGGGTTTGATCCATCACCGTTCTTTAGCCCACTCTGCTACCCCAGTTCAGACATGGCCATATGCAAATCAGTCTGACCCTGTGCCTCATGGGAACGGTCCAGCCCGAACTGCCAAGCCATGCCTTCCCCGGACCGGAAACAAGCTTCCTAGGACCGGTTTCTGGCATTTCAGCCGTCTTCAGCCAGGCTTGCTTGAATCCAGTGGCAAAGTGAGCAAGGAACTCACGTCTGAGCATACCCTGCCAACTTATGGCGAACTAAGCGGTAGAAAAGGGGGTGGTGATGGACAGAGCATCAGAACCAATCAAACACTCACACCCAGTCAACAGATCTGGGTTTGATCCATCACCGTTCTTTTGCCCACTCTGCCACCCCAGTTCAGACATGGCCATATGCAAATCAGTCTGACCCTGTGCCTAATGAGAACAGTCCAGCCCGAACTGCCAAGCCATGCCTTCCCCGGACCGGAAACAAGCTTCCTAGAACCGGTTTCTGGCATTTCAGCCGTCTTCAGCCAGGTTTGCTTGAATCCAGTGGCAAAGTGAGCAAGGGACTCACGTCTGAGCATACCCTGCCAACTTATGGCGAACAAAGCGGTACAAAAGGGGGTGGTGATGGACGGAGCATCAGAGCCAATCAAACACTCACACCCAGTCAACAGATCTGGGTTTGATCCATCACTGTTCTTTAGCCCACTCTGCCACCCCAGTTCAGACATGGCCATATGCAAATCAGTCTGACCCTGTGCCTCATGGGAATAGTCCAGCCCGAACTGCCAAGCCATGCCTTCCCCGGACCGGAAAGAAGCTTCCTTGGACCGGTTTCTGGCATTTCAGCCGTCTTCAGCCAAGCTTGCTTGAATCCAGTGGCAAAGTGAGCAAGGGACTCACGTCTGAGCATACCCTGCCAACTTATGGCGAACAAAGCGGTACAAAAGGGGGTGGTGATGGACGGAGCATCAGAACCAATCAAACACTCACACCCAGTCAACAGATCTGGGTTTGATCCATCACCGTTCTTTAGCCCACTCTGCCACCCCAGTTCAGACATGGCAATATGCAAATCAGTCTGACCCTGTGCCTCATGGGAACAGTCCAACCCGAACTGCCAAGCCATGCCTTCCCCAGACCGGAAACACGCTTCCTAGGACCGGTTTCTGGCATTTCAGCCGTCTTCAGCCAGGCTTGCTTGAATCCAGTGGCAAAGTGAGCAAGGGACTCACGTCTGAGCATACCCTGCCAACTTATGGCGAGCAAAGCGGTACAAAAGGGGGTGGTGATGGACGGAGCCTCAGAACGAATCAAACACTCACACCCAGTCAAAAGATCTGGGTTTGATCCATCACCGTTCTTTAGCCCACTCTGCTACCCCAGTTCAGACATGTCCATATGCAAATCGGTCTGACCCTGTGCCTCATGGGAACAGTCCAGCCCGAACTGCCAAGCCATGCCTTCCCCGGACCGGAAACAAGCTTCCTAGGACCGGTTTCTGGCATTTCAGCCGTCTTCAGCCAGGCTTGCTTGAATCCAGTGGCAAAGTGAGCAAGGAACTCACGTCTGAGCATACCCTGCCAACTTATGGCGAACTAAGCGGAAGAAAAGGGGGTGGTGATGGACGGAGCATCAGAACCAATGAAACACTCACACCCAGTCAACAGATCTGGGTTTGATCCATCACCGTTCTTTAGCCCAATCTGCCACCCCAGTTCAGACATGGCCATATGCAAATCAGTCTGACCCTGTGCCTCATGGGAACACTCCAGCCCGAACTGCGAAGCCATACCTTCCCCGGACCGGAAACAAGCTTCCTAGGACCGGTTTCTGGCATTTCAGCCGTCTTCAGCCAGGCTTGCTTGAATCCAGTGGCAAAGTGAGCAAGGGACTCACGTCTGAGCATACCCTGCCAACTTATGGCGAACAAAGCGGTACAAAAGGGGGTGGTGATGGACGGCGCATCAGAACCAATCAAACACTCACAGCCAGTCAACAGATCTGGGTTTGATCCATCACCGTTCTTTAGCCCCCTCTGCCACCTCAGTTCAGACATGGCCATATGCAAATCAGTCTGACCCTGTGCCTCATGGGAACAGTCCAGCCCGAACTGCCAATCCATGCCTTCCCCGGAGCGGAAACAAGCTTCCTAGGACCAGTTTCTGGCATTTCAGCCGTCTTCAGCCAGGCTTGCTTGAATCCAGTGGCAAAGTGACCAAGGGACTCACGTCTGAGCATACCCTGCCAAATTATGGCGAACAAAGCGGTACAAAAGATGGACGGAGCATCAGAACCAATCAAACACTCACACCCAGTCAACAGATCTGGGTTTGATCCATCACCGTTCTTTAGCCCACTCTACCACCCCAGTTCAGACATGGCCATATGCAAATCAGTCTGACCCTGTGCCTCATGGGAACAGTCCAGCCCGAACTGCCAAGCCATGCCTTCCCCAGACCGGAAACAAGCTTCCTAGGACTGGTTTCTGGCATTTCAGCCGTCTTCAGCCAGGCTTGCTTGAATCCAGTGGCAAAGTGAGCAAGGGACTCACGTCTGAGCATACCCTGCCAACTTATCGCGAACAAAGCGGTACAAAAGGGGGTGGTGATGGACGGAGCATCAGAACCAATCAAACACTCACACCCAGTCAACAGATCTGGGTTTGATCCATCACCGTTCTTTAGCCCACTCTGCCACCTCAGTTCAGACATGGCCATATACAAATCAGTCTGACCCTGTGCCTCATGGGAACAGTCCAGCCCGAACTGCCAAGCCATGCCTTCCCCGGACCGGAAACAAGCTTCCTAGGACCGGTTTCTGGCATTTCAGCCGTCTTCAGACAGGCTTGCTTGAATCCAGTGGCAAAATGAGCAAGGGACTCACGTCTGAGCATACCCTGCCAACTTATGGCGAACAAAGCGGTACAAAAGGGGGTGGTGATGGACGGAGCATCAGAACCAATCAAACACTCACACCCAGTCAACAGATCTGGGTTTGATCCATCACCGTTCTTTAGCCCACTCTGCCACCCTAGTTCAGACATGGCCATATGCAAGTCAGTCTGACCCTGTGCCTCATGGGAACAGTCCAGCCCGAACTGCCAAGCCATGCCTTCCCCGGACCGGAAACAAGCTTCCTAGGACTGGTTTCTGGCATTTCAGCCGTCTTCAGCCAGGCTTGCTTGAATCCAGTGGCAAAGTGAGCAAGGGACTCACGTCTGAGCATACCCTGCCAATTTATGGCGAACAAAGCGGTACAAAAGGGGGTGGTGATGGACAGAGCATCAGAACCAATCAAACACTCACACCCAGTCAACAGATCTGGGTTTGATCCATCACCGTTCTTTAGCCCACTCTGCCACCCCAGTTCAGACATGGCCATATGCAAATCAGTCTGACCCTGTGCCTCATGGGAACAGTCCAGCCCGAACTGCCAAGCCATGCCTTCCCCGGACCGGAAACAAGCTTCCTAGGACCGGATTCTGGCATTTCAGTCGTCTTCAGCCAGGCTTGCTTGAGTCCAGTGGCAAAGTGAGCAAGGGACTCACGTCTGAGCATACCCTGCCAACTTATGGCGAACAAAGCGGTACAAAAGATGGACGGAGCATCAGAACCAATCAAACACTCACACCCAGTCAACAGATCTGGGTTTGATCCATCACCGTTCTTTAGCCCACTCTGCCACCCCAGTTCAGACATGGCCATATGCAAATCAATCTGACCCTGTGCCTCATGGGAACAGTCCAGCCCAAACTGCCAAGCCATGCCTTCCCTGGACCAGAAACACGCTTCCTAGGATCGGTTTCTGGCATTTCAGCCGTCTTCTGCCAGGCTTGCTTGAATCCAGTGGCAAAGTGAGCAAGGGACTCACGTCTGAGCATACCCTGCCAACTTATGGCGAACAAAGTGGTACAAAAGGGGGTGGTGATGGACGGAGCATCAGAACCAATCAATCAAACACTCACACCCAGTCAACAGATCTGGGTTTGATCCATCACTGTTCTTTAGCCCACTCTGCCACCCCAGTTCAGACATTGCCATATGCAAATCAGTCTGACCCTGTGCCTCATGGGAACAGTCCAGCCCGAACTGCCAAGCCATGCCTTCCCCGGACCGGAAACAAGCTTCCTAGGACCCCTTTCTGGCATTTCAGCTGTCTTCAGCCAGGCTTGCTTGAATCCAGTGGTAAAGTGGGCAAGGGACTCACGTCTGAGCATACCCTGCCAACTTATGGCGAACAAAGTGGTACAAAAGGGGGTGGTGATGGACGGAGCATCAGAACCAATCAAACACTCACACCCAGTCAACAGATCTGGGTTTGATCCATCACTGTTCTTTAGCCCACTCTGCCACCCCAGTTCAGACATTGCCATATGCAAATCAGTCTGACCCTGTGCCTCATGGGAACAGTCCAGCCCAAACTGCCAAGCCATGCCTTCCCCGGACCAGAAACAAGCTTCCTAGGACCAGGTTTCTGGCATTTCAGCCGTCTTCAGCCAGGCTTGCTTGAATCCAATGGCAAAGTGAGCAAGGAACTCACGTCTGAGCATACCCTGCCAACTTATGGCGAACTAAGCGGTAGAAAAGGGGGTGGTGATGGACGGAGCATCAGAACCAATTAAACACTCACACCCAGTCAACAGATCTGGGTTTGATCCATCACCGTTCTTTAGCCCACTCTGTAACCCCAGTTCAGACATGACCATATGCAAATCAGTCTGACCCTGTGCCTCATGGGAACACTCCAGCTCCAACTGCCAAGCCATGCCTTCCCTGGAGCGGAAAGAAGCTTCCTAGGACCGGTTTCTGGCATTTCAGCCGTCTTCAGCCAGGCTTGCTTGAATCCAGTGGTAAAGTGAGCAAAGAACTCACGTCTGAGCATACCCTGCCAACTTATGGCGAACAAAGCGGTACAAAAGGGGGTGGTAATGGACGGAGCATCAGAACCAATCAAACACTCACACCCAGTCAACAGATCTGGGTTTGATCCATCACTGTTCTTTAGCCCACTCTGCCACCCCAGTTCAGACATTGCCATATGCAAATCAGTCTGACCCTGTGCCTCATGGGAACAGTCCAGCCCGAATTGCCAAGCCATGCCTTCCCCGGACCGGAAAAAAGCTTCCTAGGACCGGTTTCTGGCATTTCAGCAGTCTTCAGCCAGGCTTGCTTGAATCCAATGGCAAAGTGAGCAAGGAACTCACGTCTGAGCATACCCTGCCAACTTAAGGCGAACAAAGCGGTACAAAAGATGGACGGAGCATCAGAACCAATCAAACACTCACACCCAGTCAACAGATCTGGGTTTGATCCATCACCGTTCTTTAGCCCACTCTGCCACCCCAGTTCAGACATGGCCATATGCAAATCAGTCTGACCCTGTGCCTCATGGGAACAGTCCAGCCCAAACTGCCAAGCCATGACTTCCCTGGAGCGGAAAGAAGCTTCCTAGGACCGGTTTCTGGCATTTCAGCCGTCTTCAGCCAGGCTTGCTTGAATCCAGTGGTAAAGTGAGCAAAGAACTCACGTCTGAGCATACCCTGCCAAATTTGATCCATCACCGTTCTTTAGCCCACTCTGCCACCCCAGTTCAGACATGGCCATATGCAAATTAGTCTGACCCTGTGCCTCATGGGAACAGTCCAGCCCGAACTGCCAAGCCATGCCTTCCCCGGACCGGAACAAGCTTCCTAGGACCGGTTTCTGGCATTTCAGCAGTCTTCAGCCAGGCTTGATTGAATCCAGTGGCAAAGTGAGCAAGGGACTCACATCTGAGCATGCCCTGCCATCTTATGGGGAACAAAACAGTACAAAAGGGGGTGGTGATGGACGGAGCATCAGAACCAATCAAACACTCACACCCAGTCAACAGATCTGGGTTTGATCCATCACTGTTCTTTAGCCCACTCTGCCACCCCAGTTCAGACATGGCCATATGCAAATCAGTCTGACCCTGTGCCTCATGGGGTCAGTCCAGCCCGAACTGCCAAGCCATGCCTTCCCCGGACCGGAAACAAGCTTCCTAGGACCGGTTTCTGGCATTTCAGCCGTCTTCAGCCAGGCTTGCTTGAATCCAGTGGCAAAGTGAGCAAGGAACTCACGTCTGAGCATACCCTGCCAACTTATGGCGAACTAAGCGGAAGAAAAGGGGGTGGTGATGGACGGAGCATCAGAACCAATGAAACACTCACACCCAGTCAACAGATCTGGGTTTGATCCATCACCGTTCTTTAGCCCAATCTGCCACCCCAGTTCAGACATGGCCATATGCAAATCAGTCTGACCCTGTGCCTCATGGGAACACTCCAGCCCGAACTGCGAAGCCATACCTTCCCCGGACCGGAAACAAGCTTCCTAGGACCGGTTTCTGGCATTTCAGCCGTCTTCAGCCAGGCTTGCTTGAATCCAGTGGCAAAGTGAGCAAGGGACTCACGTCTGAGCATACCCTGCCAACTTATGGCGAACAAAGCGGTACAAAAGGGGGTGGTGATGGACGGCGCATCAGAACCAATCAAACACTCACAGCCAGTCAACAGATCTGGGTTTGATCCATCACCGTTCTTTAGCCCACTCTGCCACCTCAGTTCAGACATGGCCATATGCAAATCAGTCTGACCCTGTGCCTCATGGGAACAGTCCAGCCCGAACTGCCAATCCATGCCTTCCCCGGACCGGAAACAAGCTTCCTAGGACCGGTTTCTGGCATTTCAGCCGTCTTCAGCCAGGCTTGCTTGAATCCAGTGGCAAAGTGAGCAAGGGACTCACGTCTGAGCATACCCTGCCAAATTATGGCGAACAAAGCGGTACAAAAGATGGACGGAGCATCAGAACCAATCAAACACTCACACCCAGTCAACAGATCTGGGTTTGATCCATCACCGTTCTTTAGCCCACTCTACCACCCCAGTTCAGACATGGCCATATGCAAATCAGTCTGACCCTGTGCCTCATGGGAACAGTCCAGCCCGAACTGCCAAGCCATGCCTTCCCCAGACCGGAAACAAGCTTCCTAGGACTGGTTTCTGGCATTTCAGCAGTCTTCAGCCAGGCTTGCTTGAATCCAGTGGCAAAGTGAGCAAGGGACTCACGTCTGAGCATACCCTGCCAACTTATCGCGAACAAAGCGGTACAAAAGGGGGTGGTGATGGACGGAGCATCAGAACCAATCAAACACTCACACCCAGTCAACAGATCTGGGTTTGATCCATCACCGTTCTTTAGCCCACTCTGCCACCTCAGTTCAGACATGGCCATATACAAATCAGTCTGACCCTGTGCCTCATGGGAACAGTCCAGCCCGAACTGCCAAGCCATGCCTTCCCCGGACCGGAAACAAGCTTCCTAGGACCGGTTTCTGGCATTTCAGCCGTCTTCAGACAGGCTTGCTTGAATCCAGTGGCAAAATGAGCAAGGGACTCACGTCTGAGCATACCCTGCCAACTTATGGCGAACAAAGCGGTACAAAAGGGGGTGGTGATGGACGGAGCATCAGAACCAATCAAACACTCACACCCAGTCAACAGATCTGGGTTTGATCCATCACCGTTCTTTAGCCCACTCTGCCACCCCAGTTCAGACATGGCCATATGCCAGTCAGTCTGACCCTGTGCCTCATGGGAACAGTCCAGCCCGAACTGCCAAGCCATGCCTTCCCCGGACCGGAAACAAGCTTCCTAGGACCGGTTTCTGGCATTTCAGCCGTCTTCAGCCAGGCTTGCTTGAATCCAGTGGCAAAGTGAGCAAGGGACTCACGTCTGAGCATACCCTGCCAACTTATGGTGAACAAAGCGGTACAAAAGATGGACGGAGCATCAGAACCAATCAAACACTCACACCCAGTCAACAGATCTGGGTTTGATCCATCACCGTTCTTTAGCCCACTCTGCCACCCTAGTTCAGACATGGCCATATGCAAATCAGTCTGACCCTGTGCCTCATGGGAACAGTCCAGCCCAAACTGCCAAGCCATGCCTTCCCTGGACCAGAAACACGCTTCCTAGGATCGGTTTCTGGCATTTCAGCCGTCTTCTGCCAGGCTTGCTTGAATCCAGTGGCAAAGTGAGCAAGGGACTCACGTCTGAGCATACCCTGCCAACTTATGGCGAACAAAGTGGTACAAAAGGGGGTGGTGATGGACGGAGCATCAGAACCAATCAATCAAACACTCACACACAGTCAACAGATCTGGGTTTGATCCATCACTGTTCTTTAGCCCACTCTGCCACCCCAGTTCAGACATTGCCATATGCAAATCAGTCTGACCCTGTGCCTCATGGGAACAGTCCAGCCCGAACTGCCAAGCCATGCCTTCCCCGGACCGGAAACAAGCTTCCTAGGACCCCTTTCTGGCATTTCAGCTGTCTTCAGCCAGGCTTGCTTGAATCCAGTGGTAAAGTGGGCAAGGGACTCACGTCTGAGCATACCCTGCCAACTTATGGCGAACAAAGTGGTACAAAAGGGGGTGGTGATGGACGGAGCATCAGAACCAATCAAACACTCACACCCAGTCAACAGATCTGGGTTTGATCCATCACTGTTCTTTAGCCCACTCTGCCACCCCAGTTCAGACATTGCCATATGCAAATCAGTCTGACCCTGTGCCTCATGGGAACAGTCCAGCCCGAACTGCCAAACCATGCCTTCCCCGGACCAGAAACAAGCTTCCTAGGACCGGTTTCTGGCATTTCAGCCGTCTTCAGCCAGGCTTGCTTGAATCCAATGGCAAAGTGAGCAAGGAACTCACGTCTGAGCATACCCTGCCAACCTATGGCGAAATAAGCGGTAGAAAAGGGGGTGGTGATGGACGGAGCATCAGAACCAATGAAACACTCACACCCAGTCAACAGATCTGGGTTTGATCCATCACCGTTCTTTAGCCCACTCTGCCACCCCAGTTCAGACATGGCCATATGCAAATCAGTATGACCCTGTGCCTCATGGGAACACTCCAGCCCGAACTGCCAAGCCATGCCTTCCCTGGAGCGGAAAGAAGCTTCCTAGGACCGGTTTCTGGCATTTCAGCCGTCTTCAGCCAGGCTTGCTTGAATCCAGTAGTAAAGTGAGCAAAGAACTCACGTCTGAGCATACCCTGCCAACTTATGGCGAACAAAGCAGTACAAAAGGGGGTGGTAATGGACGGAGCATCAGAACCAATCAAACACTCACACCCAGTCAACAGATCTGGGTTTGATCCATCACTGTTCTTTAGCCCACTCTGCCACCCCAGTACAGACATTGCCATATGCAAATCAGTCTGACCCTGTGCCTCATGGGAACAGTCCAGCCCGAATTGCCAAGCCATGCCTTCCCCGGACCGGAAAAAAGCTTCCTAGGACCGGTTTCTGGCATTTCAGCAGTTTTCAGCCAGGCTTGCTTGAATCCAATGGCAAAGTGAGCAAGGAACTCACGTCTGAGCATACCCTGCCAACTTATGGCGAACAAAGCGGTACAAAAGATGGACGGAGCATCAGAACCAATCAAACACTCACACCCAGTCAACAGATCTGGGTTTGATCCATCACCGTTCTTTAGCCCACTCTGCCACCCCAGTTCAGACATGGCCATATGCAAATCAGTCTGACCCTGTGCCTCATGGGAACAGTCCAGCCCAAACTGCCAAGCCATGACTTCCCTGGAGCGGAAAGAAGCTTCCTAGGACCGGTTTCTGGCATTTCAGCCGTCTTCAGCCAGGCTTGCTTGAATCCAGTGGTAAAGTGAGCAAAGAACTCACGTCTGAGCATACCCTGCCAACTTTGATCCATCACCGTTCTTTAGCCGACTCTGCCACCCCAGTTCAGACATGGCCATATGCAAATCAGTCTGACACTGTGCCTCATGGGGTCAGTCCAGCCCAAACTGCCAAGCCATGCCTTCCCCGGACCGGAACAAGCTTCCTAGGACCGGTTTCTGGCATTTCAGCAGTCTTCAGCCAGGCTTGATTGAATCCAGTGGCAAAGTGAGCAAGGGACTCACATCTGAGCATACCCTGCCATCTTATGGGGAACAAAACAGTACAAAAGGGGGTGGTGATGGACGGAGCATCAGAACCAATCAAACACTCACACCCAGTCAACAGATCTGGGTTTGATCCATCACTGTTCTTTAGCCCACTCTGCCACCCCAGTTCAGACATGGCCATATGCAAATCAGTCTGACCCTGTGCCTCATGGGGTCAGTCCAGCCCGAACTGCCAAGCCATGCCTTCCCCGGACCGGAAACAAGCTTCCTAGGACCGGTTTCTGGCATTTCAGCCGTCTTCAGCCAGGCTTGCTTGAATCCAGTGGCAAAGTGAGCAAGGGACTCACGTCTGAGCATACCCTGCCAATTTATGGCGAACAAAGCGGTACAAAAGGGGGTGGTGATGGACGGAGCATCAGAACCAATCAAACACTCACACCCAGTCAACAGATCTGGGTTTGATCCATCACTGTTCTTTAGCCCACTCTGCCACCCCAGTTCAGACATGGCCATATACAAATCAGTCTGACCCTGTGCCTCATGGGGTCAGTCCAGCCCGAACTGCCAAGCCATGCCTTCCCCGGACCGGAAACAAGCTTCCTAGGACCGGTTTCTGGCATTTCAGCCGTCTTCAGCCAGGCTTGCTTGAATCCAGTGGTAAAGTGAGCAAAGAACTCACGTCTGAGCATACCCTGCCAACTTATGGCGAACAAAGCGGTACAAAAGGGGGAGGTAATGGACGGAGCATCAGAACCAATCAAACACTCACACCCAGTCAACAGATCTGGGTTTGATCCATCACCGTTCTTTAGCCCACTCTGCCACCCCAGTTCAGACATGGCCATATGCAAATCAGTCTGACCCTGTGCCTCATGGGAACAGTCCAACCTGAACTGCCAAGCCATGCCTTCCCCAGACCGGAAACACGCTTCCTAGGACCGGATTCTGGCATTTCAGTCTTCTTCAGCCAGGCTTGCTTGAGTCCAGTGGCAAAGTGAGCAAGGGACTCACGTCTGAGCATACCCTGCCAACTTATGGCGAACAAAGCGGTACAAAAGATGGACGGAGCATCAGAACCAATCAAACACTCACACCCAGTCAACAGATCTGGGTTTGATCCATCACCGTTCTTTAGCCCACTCTGCCACCCCAGTTCAGACATGGCCATATACAAATCAGTCTGACCCTGTGCCTCATGGGAACAGTCCAGCCCGAACTGCCAAGCCATGCCTTCCCCGGACCGGAAACAAGCTTCCTAGGACCGGTTTCTGGCATTTCATCCGTCTTCAGCCAGGCTTGCTTGAATCCAGTGGCAAAGTGAGCAAGGGACTCACGTCTGAGCATACCCTGCCAAATTATGGCGAACAAAGCGGTACAAAAGATGGACGGAGCATCAGAACCAATCAAACACTCACACCCAGTCAACAGATCTGGGTTTGATCCATCACCGTTCTTTAGCCCACTCTACCACCCCAGTTCAGACATGGCCATATGCAAATCAGTCTGACCCTGTGCCTCATGGGAACAGTCCAGCCCGAACTGCCAAGCCATGCCTTCCCCAGACCGGAAACAAGCTTCCTTGGACCGGTTTCTGGCATTTCAGCCGTCTTCAGCCAGGCTTGCTTGAATCCAGTGGGAAAGTGAGCAAGGGACTCACGTCTGAGCATACCCTGCCAACTTATGGCGAACAAAGCGGTACAAAATGGGGTGGTGATGGACGGAGCATCAGAACCAATCAAACACTCATACCCAGTCAACAGATCTGGGTTTGATCCATCACCGTTCTTTAGCCCACTCTGCCACCCCGGTTCAGACATGGCCATATGCAAATCAGTCTGACCCTGTGCCTAATGGGAACAGTCCAGCCCGAACTGCCAAGCCATGCCTTCCCCGGACCGGAAACAAGCTTCCTAGGACCGGTTTCTGGCATTTCAGCCGTCTTCAGCCAGGCTTGCTTGAATCCAGTGGCAAAGTGAGCAAGGGACTCACGTCTGAGCATACCCTGCCAACTTATCGCGAACAAAGCGGTACAAAAGGGGGTGGTGATGGACGGAGCATCAGAACCAATCAAACACTCAAACCCAGTCAACAGATCTGGGTTTGATCCATCACCGTTCTTTAGCCCACTCTGCCACCCCAGTTCAGACATGGCCATATGCAAATCAGTCTGACCCTGTGCCTCATGGGAACAGTCCAGCCCAAACTGCCAAGCCATGCCTTCCCTGGACCAGAAACACGCTTCCTAGGATCGGTTTCTGGCATTTCAGCCGTCTTCAGCCAGGCTTGCTTGAATCCAGTGGCAAAGTGAGCAAGGGACTCACGTCTGAGCATACCCTGCCAACTTATGGCGAACAAAGTGGTACAAAAGGGGGTGGTGATGGACGGAGCATCAGAACCAATCAAACACTCACACCCAGTCAACAGATCTGGGTTTGATCCATCACTGTTCTTTAGCCCACTCTGCCACCCCAGTTCAGACATTGCCATATGCAAATCAGTCTGACCCTGTGCCTCATGGGAACAGTCCAGCCCGAACTGCCAAGCCATGCCTTCCCCGGACCGGAAACAAGCTTCCTAGGACCCCTTTCTGGCATTTCAGCTGTCTTCAGCCAGGCTTGCTTGAATCCAGTGGTAAAGTGAGCAAGGGACTCACGTCTGAACATACCCTGCCAACTTATGGCGAACAAAGCGGTACAAAAGGGGTTGGTGATGGACGGAGCATCAGAACCAATCAAACACTCAAACCCAGTCAACAGATCTGGGTTTGATCCATCACTGTTCTTTAGCCCACTCTGCCACCCCAGTTCAGACATGGCCATATGCAAATCAGTTTGACCCTGTGCCTCATGGGGTCAGTCCAGCCCGAACTGCCAAGCCATGCCTTCCCCGGACCGGAAACAAGCTTCCTAGGACAGATTTCTGGCATTTCATCCGTCTTCAGCCAGGCTTGCTTGAATCCAGTGGCAAAGTGAGCAAGGGACTCACGTCTGAGCATACCCTGCCAATTTATGGCGAATAAAGCGGTACAAAAGATGGACGGAGCATCAGAACCAATCAAACACTCACACCCAGTCAACAGATCTGGGTTTGATCCATCACCGTTCTTTAGCCCACTCTGCCACCCCAGTTCAGACATGGCCATATGCAAATGAGTCTGACCCTGTGCCTCATGGGAACAGTCCAGCCCAAACTGCCAAGCCATGCCTTCCCTGGACCAGAAAAACGCTTCCTAGGATTTGCTTGAATCCAGTGGCAAAGTGAGCAAGGGACTCACGTCTGAGCATACCCTGCCAACTTATGGCGAACAAAGTGGTACAAAAGGGGGTGGTGATGGACGGAGCATCAAAACCAATCAAACACTCACACCCAGTCAACAGATCTGGGTTTGATCCATCACTGTTCTTTAGCCCACTCTGCCACCCCAGTTCAGACATTGCCATATGCAAATCAGTCTGACCCTGTGCCTCATGGGAACAGTCCAGCCCGAACTGCCAAGCCATGCCTTCCCCGGACCGGAAACAAGCTTCCTAGGACCCCTTTCTGGCATTTCAGCTGTCTTCAGCCAGGCTTGCTTGAATCCAGTGGTAAAGTGAGCAAGGGACTCACGTCTCAGCATACCCTGCCAACTTATAGCGAACAAAGCGGTACAAAAGGGGTTGGTGATGGACGGAGCATCAGAACCAATCAAACACTCACACCCAGTCAACAGATCTGGGTTTGATCCATCACCGTTCTTTAGCCCACTCTGCCACCCCAGTTCAGACATGGCCATATGCAAATCAGTCTGACCCTGTGCCTCATGGGAACAGTCCAGCTTAAACTGCCAAGCCATGCCTTCCCTGGACCAGAAACACGCTTCCTAGGATCGGTTTCTGGCATTTCAGCCGTCTTCAGCCAGGCTTGCTTGAATCCAGTGGCAAAGTGAGCAAGGGACTCACGTCTGAGCATACCCTGCCAACTTTGATCCATCACCGTTCTTTAGCCCACTCTGCCACCCCAGTTCAGACATGGCCATATGCAAATCAGTCTGACCCTGTGCCTCATGGGAACAGTCCAGCCCGAACTGCCAAGCCATGCCTTCCCCAGACCGGAACAAGCTTCCTAGGACCGGTTTCTGGTATTTCAGCAGTCTTCAGCCAGGCTTGATTGAATCCAGTGGCAAAGTGAGCAAGGGACTCACATCTGAGCATACCCTGCCATCTTATGGGGAACAAAACAGTACAAAAGGGGGTGGTGATGGACGGAGCATCAGAACCAATCAAACACTCACACCCAGTCAACAGATCTGGGTTTGATCCATCACTGTTCTTTAGCCCACTCTGCCACCCCAGTTCAGACATGGCCATATGCAAATCAGTCTGACCCTGTGCCTCATGGGGTCAGTCCAGCCCAAACTGCCAAGCCATGCCTTCCCCGGACCGGAAACAAGCTTCCTAGGACCGGTTTCTGGCATTTCAGCCGTCTTCAGCCAGGCTTGCTTGAATCCAGTGGCAAAGTGAGCAAGGGACTCACGTCTGAGCATACCCTGCCAACTTATGGCGAACAAAGAGGTACAAAAGGGGGTGGTGATGGACGGAGCATCAGAACCAATCAAACACTCACACCCAGTCAACAGATCTAGGTTTGATCCATCACTGTTCTTTAGCCCACTCTGCCACCCCAGTTCAGACATTGCCATATGCAAATCAGTCTGACCCTGTGCCTCATGGGAACAGTCCAGCCCGAACTGCCAAGCCATGCCTTCCCCAGACCGGAAACAAGCTTCCTAGGACCCCTTTCTGGCATTTCAGCTGTCTTCAACCAGGCTTGCTTGAATCCAGTGGTAAAGTGAGCAAGGGACTCACGTCTGAGCATACCCTGCCAACTTATGGCGAACAAAGCGGTACAAAAGGGGTTGGTGATGGACGGAGCATCAGAACCAATCAAACACTCACACCCAGTCAACAGATCTGGGTTTGATCCATCACCGTTCTTTAGCCCACTCTGCCACCCCAGTTCAGACATGGCCATATGCAAATCAGTCTGACCCTGTGCCTCATGGGAACAGTCCAGCTTAAACTGCCAAGCCATGCCTTCCCTGGACCAGAAACACGCTTCCTAGGATCGGTTTCTGGCATTTCAGCCGTCTTCAGCCAGTCTTGCTTGAATCCAGTGGCAAAGTGAGCAAGGGACTCACGTCTGAGCATACCCTGCCAACTTTGATCCATCACCGTTCTTTAGCCCACTCTGCCACCCCAGTTCAGACATGGCCATATGCAAATCAGTCTGACCCTGTGCCTCATGGGAACAGTCCAGCCCGAACTGCCAAGCCATGCCTTCCCCAGACCGGAACAAGCTTCCTAGGACCGGTTTCTGGCATTTCAGCAGTCTTCAGCCAGGCTTGATTGAATCCAGTGGCAAAGTGAGCAAGGGACTCACATCTGAGCATACCCTGCCATCTTATGGGGAACAAAACAGTACAAAAGGGGGTGGTGATGGACGGAGCATCAGAACCAATCAAACACTCACACCCAGTCAACAGATCTGGGTTTGATCCATCACTGTTCTTTAGCCCACTCTGCCACCCCAGTTCAGACATGGCCATATGCAAATCAGTCTGACCCTGTGCCTCATGGGGTCAGTCCAGCCCGAACTGCCAAGCCATGCCTTCGCCGGACCGGAAACAAGCTTCCTAGGACCGGTTTCTGGCATTTCAGCCGTCTTCAGCCAGGCGTGCTTGAATCCAGTGGCAAAGTGAGCAAGGGACTCACGTCTGAGCATACCCTGCCAACTTATGGCGAACAAAGTGGTACAAAAGGGGGTGGTGATGGACGGAGCATCAGAACCAATCAAACACTCACACCCAGTCAACAGATCTGGGTTTGATCCATCACCGTTCTTTAGCCCACTCTGCCACCCCAGTTCAGACATGGCCATATGCAAATCAGTCTGACCCTGTGCCTCATGGGAACAGTCCAGCCCAAACTGCCAAGCCATGACTTCCCTGGAGCGGAAAGAAGCTTCCTAGGACCGGTTTCTGGCATTTCAGCCGTCTTCAGCCAGGCTTGCTTGAATCCAGTGGTAAAGTGAGCAAAGAACTCACGTCTGAGCATACCCTGCCAACTTTGATCCATCACCGTTCTTTAGCCGACTCTGCCACCCCAGTTCAGACATGGCCATATGCAAATCAGTCTGACACTGTGCCTCATGGGGTCAGTCCAGCCCAAACTGCCAAGCCATGCCTTCCCCGGACCGGAACAAGCTTCCTAGGACCGGTTTCTGGCATTTCAGCAGTCTTCAGCCAGGCTTGATTGAATCCAGTGGCAAAGTGAGCAAGGGACTCACATCTGAGCATACCCTGCCATCTTATGGGGAACAAAACAGTACAAAAGGGGGTGGTGATGGACGGAGCATCAGAACCAATCAAACACTCACACCCAGTCAACAGATCTGGGTTTGATCCATCACTGTTCTTTAGCCCACTCTGCCACCCCAGTTCAGACATGGCCATATGCAAATCAGTCTGACCCTGTGCCTCATGGGGTCAGTCCAGCCCGAACTGCCAAGCCATGCCTTCCCCGGACCGGAAACAAGCTTCCTAGGACCGGTTTCTGGCATTTCAGCCGTCTTCAGCCAGGCTTGCTTGAATCCAGTGGCAAAGGGAGCAAGGGACTCACGTCTGAGCATACCCTGCCAATTTATGGCGAACAAAGCGGTACAAAAGGGGGTGGTGATGGACGGAGCATCAGAACCAATCAAACACTCACACCCAGTCAACAGATCTGGGTTTGATCCATCACTGTTCTTTAGCCCACTCTGCCACCCCAGTTCAGACATGGCCATATACAAATCAGTCTGACCCTGTGCCTCATGGGGTCAGTCCAGCCCGAACTGCCAAGCCATGCCTTCCCCGGACCGGAAACAAGCTTCCTAGGACCGGTTTCTGGCATTTCAGCCGTCTTCAGCCAGGCTTGCTTGAATCCAGTGGTAAAGTGAGCAAAGAACTCACGTCTGAGCATACCCTGCCAACTTATGGCGAACAAAGCGGTACAAAAGGGGGAGGTAATGGGCGGAGCATCAGAACCAATCAAACACTCACACCCAGTCAACAGATCTGGGTTTGATCCATCACCGTTCTTTAGCCCACTCTGCCACCCCAGTTCAGACATGGCCATATGCAAATCAGTCTGACCCTGTGCCTCATGGGAACAGTCCAACCTGAACTGCCAAGCCATGCCTTCCCCAGACCGGAAACACGCTTCCTAGGACCGGATTCTGGCATTTCAGTCTTCTTCAGCCAGGCTTGCTTGAGTCCAGTGGCAAAGTGAGCAAGGGACTCACGTCTGAGCATACCCTGCCAACTTATGGCGAACAAAGCGGTACAAAAGATGGACGGAGCATCAGAACCAATCAAACACTCACACCCAGTCAACAGATCTGGGTTTGATCCATCACCGTTCTTTAGCCCACTCTGCCACCCCAGTTCAGACATGGCCATATACAAATCAGTCTGACCCTGTGCCTCATGGGAACAGTCCAGCCCGAACTGCCAAGCCATGCCTTCCCCGGACCGGAAACAAGCTTCCTAGGACCGGTTTCTGGCATTTCATCCGTCTTCAGCCAGGCTTGCTTGAATCCAGTGGCAAAGTGAGCAAGGGACTCACGTCTGAGCATACCCTGCCAAATTATGGCGAACAAAGCGGTACAAAAGATGGACGGAGCATCAGAACCAATCAAACACTCACACCCAGTCAACAGATCTGGGTTTGATCCATCACCGTTCTTTAGCCCACTCTACCACCCCAGTTCAGACATGGCCATATGCAAATCAGTCTGACCCTGTGCCTCATGGGAACAGTCCAGCCCGAACTGCCAAGCCATGCCTTCCCCAGACCGGAAACAAGCTTCCTTGGACCGGTTTCTGGCATTTCAGCCGTCTTCAGCCAGGCTTGCTTGAATCCAGTGGGAAAGTGAGCAAGGGACTCACGTCTGAGCATACCCTGCCAACTTATGGCGAACAAAGCGGTACAAAATGGGGTGGTGATGGACGGAGCATCAGAACCAATCAAACACTCATACCCAGTCAACAGATCTGGGTTTGATCCATCACCGTTCTTTAGCCCACTCTGCCACCCCGGTTCAGACATGGCCATATGCAAATCAGTCTGACCCTGTGCCTAATGGGAACAGTCCAGCCCGAACTGCCAAGCCATGCCTTCCCCGGACCGGAAACAAGCTTCCTAGGACCGGTTTCTGGCATTTCAGCCGTCTTCAGCCAGGCTTGCTTGAATCCAGTGGCAAAGTGAGCAAGGGACTCACGTCTGAGCATACCCTGCCAACTTATCGCGAACAAAGCGGTACAAAAGGGGGTGGTGATGGACGGAGCATCAGAACCAATCAAACACTCAAACCCAGTCAACAGATCTGGGTTTGATCCATCACCGTTCTTTAGCCCACTCTGCCACCCCAGTTCAGACATGGCCATATGCAAATCAGTCTGACCCTGTGCCTCATGGGAACAGTCCAGCCCAAACTGCCAAGCCATGCCTTCCCTGGACCAGAAACACGCTTCCTAGGATCGGTTTCTGGCATTTCAGCCGTCTTCAGCCAGGCTTGCTTGAATCCAGTGGCAAAGTGAGCAAGGGACTCACGTCTGAGCATACCCTGCCAACTTATGGCGAACAAAGTGGTACAAAAGGGGGTGGTGATGGACGGAGCATCAGAACCAATCAAACACTCACACCCAGTCAACAGATCTGGGTTTGATCCATCACTGTTCTTTAGCCCACTCTGCCACCCCAGTTCAGACATTGCCATATGCAAATCAGTCTGACCCTGTGCCTCATGGGAACAGTCCAGCCCGAACTGCCAAGCCATGCCTTCCCCGGACCGGAAACAAGCTTCCTAGGACCCCTTTCTGGCATTTCAGCTGTCTTCAGCCAGGCTTGCTTGAATCCAGTGGTAAAGTGAGCAAGGGACTCACGTCTGAACATACCCTGCCAACTTATGGCGAACAAAGCGGTACAAAAGGGGTTGGTGATGGACGGAGCATCAGAACCAATCAAACACTCAAACCCAGTCAACAGATCTGGGTTTGATCCATCACTGTTCTTTAGCCCACTCTGCCACCCCAGTTCAGACATGGCCATATGCAAATCAGTTTGACCCTGTGCCTCATGGGGTCAGTCCAGCCCGAACTGCCAAGCCATGCCTTCCCCGGACCGGAAACAAGCTTCCTAGGACAGATTTCTGGCATTTCATCCGTCTTCAGCCAGGCTTGCTTGAATCCAGTGGCAAAGTGAGCAAGGGACTCACGTCTGAGCATACCCTGCCAATTTATGGCGAATAAAGCGGTACAAAAGATGGACGGAGCATCAGAACCAATCAAACACTCACACCCAGTCAACAGATCTGGGTTTGATCCATCACCGTTCTTTAGCCCACTCTGCCACCCCAGTTCAGACATGGCCATATGCAAATGAGTCTGACCCTGTGCCTCATGGGAACAGTCCAGCCCAAACTGCCAAGCCATGCCTTCCCTGGACCAGAAAAACGCTTCCTAGGATTTGCTTGAATCCAGTGGCAAAGTGAGCAAGGGACTCACGTCTGAGCATACCCTGCCAACTTATGGCGAACAAAGTGGTACAAAAGGGGGTGGTGATGGACGGAGCATCAAAACCAATCAAACACTCACACCCAGTCAACAGATCTGGGTTTGATCCATCACTGTTCTTTAGCCCACTCTGCCACCCCAGTTCAGACATTGCCATATGCAAATCAGTCTGACCCTGTGCCTCATGGGAACAGTCCAGCCCGAACTGCCAAGCCATGCCTTCCCCGGACCGGAAACAAGCTTCCTAGGACCCCTTTCTGGCATTTCAGCTGTCTTCAGCCAGGCTTGCTTGAATCCAGTGGTAAAGTGAGCAAGGGACTCACGTCTCAGCATACCCTGCCAACTTATAGCGAACAAAGCGGTACAAAAGGGGTTGGTGATGGACGGAGCATCAGAACCAATCAAACACTCACACCCAGTCAACAGATCTGGGTTTGATCCATCACCGTTCTTTAGCCCACTCTGCCACCCCAGTTCAGACATGGCCATATGCAAATCAGTCTGACCCTGTGCCTCATGGGAACAGTCCAGCTTAAACTGCCAAGCCATGCCTTCCCTGGACCAGAAACACGCTTCCTAGGATCGGTTTCTGGCATTTCAGCCGTCTTCAGCCAGGCTTGCTTGAATCCAGTGGCAAAGTGAGCAAGGGACTCACGTCTGAGCATACCCTGCCAACTTTGATCCATCACCGTTCTTTAGCCCACTCTGCCACCCCAGTTCAGACATGGCCATATGCAAATCAGTCTGACCCTGTGCCTCATGGGAACAGTCCAGCCCGAACTGCCAAGCCATGCCTTCCCCAGACCGGAACAAGCTTCCTAGGACCGGTTTCTGGTATTTCAGCAGTCTTCAGCCAGGCTTGATTGAATCCAGTGGCAAAGTGAGCAAGGGACTCACATCTGAGCATACCCTGCCATCTTATGGGGAACAAAACAGTACAAAAGGGGGTGGTGATGGACGGAGCATCAGAACCAATCAAACACTCACACCCAGTCAACAGATCTGGGTTTGATCCATCACTGTTCTTTAGCCCACTCTGCCACCCCAGTTCAGACATGGCCATATGCAAATCAGTCTGACCCTGTGCCTCATGGGGTCAGTCCAGCCCAAACTGCCAAGCCATGCCTTCCCCGGACCGGAAACAAGCTTCCTAGGACCGGTTTCTGGCATTTCAGCCGTCTTCAGCCAGGCTTGCTTGAATCCAGTGGCAAAGTGAGCAAGGGACTCACGTCTGAGCATACCCTGCCAACTTATGGCGAACAAAGAGGTACAAAAGGGGGTGGTGATGGACGGAGCATCAGAACCAATCAAACACTCACACCCAGTCAACAGATCTAGGTTTGATCCATCACTGTTCTTTAGCCCACTCTGCCACCCCAGTTCAGACATTGCCATATGCAAATCAGTCTGACCCTGTGCCTCATGGGAACAGTCCAGCCCGAACTGCCAAGCCATGCCTTCCCCGGACCGGAAACAAGCTTCCTAGGACCCCTTTCTGGCATTTCAGCTGTCTTCAACCAGGCTTGCTTGAATCCAGTGGTAAAGTGAGCAAGGGACTCACGTCTGAGCATACCCTGCCAACTTATGGCGAACAAAGCGGTACAAAAGGGGTTGGTGATGGACGGAGCATCAGAACCAATCAAACACTCACACCCAGTCAACAGATCTGGGTTTGATCCATCACCGTTCTTTAGCCCACTCTGCCACCCCAGTTCAGACATGGCCATATGCAAATCAGTCTGACCCTGTGCCTCATGGGAACAGTCCAGCTTAAACTGCCAAGCCATGCCTTCCCTGGACCAGAAACACGCTTCCTAGGATCGGTTTCTGGCATTTCAGCCGTCTTCAGCCAGTCTTGCTTGAATCCAGTGGCAAAGTGAGCAAGGGACTCACGTCTGAGCATACCCTGCCAACTTTGATCCATCACCGTTCTTTAGCCCACTCTGCCACCCCAGTTCAGACATGGCCATATGCAAATCAGTCTGACCCTGTGCCTCATGGGAACAGTCCAGCCCGAACTGCCAAGCCATGCCTTCCCCAGACCGGAACAAGCTTCCTAGGACCGGTTTCTGGCATTTCAGCAGTCTTCAGCCAGGCTTGATTGAATCCAGTGGCAAAGTGAGCAAGGGACTCACATCTGAGCATACCCTGCCATCTTATGGGGAACAAAACAGTACAAAAGGGGGTGGTGATGGACGGAGCATCAGAACCAATCAAACACTCACACCCAGTCAACAGATCTGGGTTTGATCCATCACTGTTCTTTAGCCCACTCTGCCACCCCAGTTCAGACATGGCCATATGCAAATCAGTCTGACCCTGTGCCTCATGGGGTCAGTCCAGCCCGAACTGCCAAGCCATGCCTTCGCCGGACCGGAAACAAGCTTCCTAGGACCGGTTTCTGGCATTTCAGCCGTCTTCAGCCAGGCGTGCTTGAATCCAGTGGCAAAGTGAGCAAGGGACTCACGTCTGAGCATACCCTGCCAACTTATGGCGAACAAAGTGGTACAAAAGGGGGTGGTGATGGACGGAGCATCAGAACCAATCAAACACTCACACCCAGTCAACAGATCTGGGTTTGATCCATCACTGGTCTTTAGCCCACTCTGCCACCCCTGTTCAGACATTGCCATATGCAAATCAGTCTGACCCTGTGCCTCATGGGAACAGTCCAGCCCGAACTGCCAAGCCATGCCTTCCCCGGACCGGAAACAAGCTTCCTAGGACCCCTTTCTGGCATTTCAGCTGTCTTCAACCAGGCTTGCTTGAATCCAGTGGTAAAGTGAGCAAGGGACTCGCGTCTGAGCATACCCTGCCAACTTATGGCGAACAAAGCGGTACAAAAGGGGTTGGTGATGGACGGAGCATCAGAACCAATCAAACACTCACACCCAGTCAACAGATCTGGGTTTGATCCATCACCGTTCTTTAGCCCACTCTGCCACCCCAGTTCAGACATGGCCATATGCAAATCAGTCTGACCCTGTGCCTCATGGGAACAGTCCAGCTTAAACTGCCAAGCCATTCCTTCCCTGGACCAGAAACACGCTTCCTAGGATCGGTTTCTGGCATTTCAGCCGTCTTCAGCCAGGCTTGCTTGAATCCAGTGGCAAAGTGAGCAAGGGACTCACGTCTGAGCATACCCTGCCAACTTTGATCCATCACCGTTCTTTAGCCCACTCTGCCACCCCAGTTCAGACATGGCCATATGCAAATCAGTCTGACCCTGTGCCTCATGGCAACAGTCCAGCCCGAACTGCCAAGCCATGCCTTCCCCGGACCGGAACAAGCTTCCTAGGACCGGTTTCTGGCATTTCAGCAGTCTTCAGCCAGGCTTGATTGAATCCAGTGGCAAAGTGAGCAAGGGACTCACATCTGAGCATACCCTGCCATCTTATGGGGAACAAAACAGTACAAAAGGGGGTGGTGATGGACGGAGCATCAGAACCAATCAAACACTCACACCCAGTCAACAGATCTGGGTTTGATCCATCACTGTTCTTTAGCCCACTCTGCCACCCCAGTTCAGACATGGCCATATGCAAATCAGTCTGACCCTGTGCCTCATGGGGTCAGTCCAGCCCGAACTGCCAAGCCATGACTTCCCCGGACCGGAAACAAGCTTCCTAGGACCGGTTTCTGGCATTTCAGCCGTCTTCAGCCAGGCTTGCTTGAATCCAGTGGCAAAGTGAGCAAGGGACTCACGTCTGAGCATACCCTGCCAATTTATGGCGAACAAAGCGGTACAAAAGGGGGTGGTGATGGACGGAGCATCAGAACCAAACACTCACACCCAGTCAACAGATCAGGGTTTGATCCATCACCGTTCTTTAGCCCACTCTGCCACCCCAGTTCAGACATGGCCAAATGCAAATCAGTCTGACCCTGTGCCTCATGGGAACAGTCCAGCCTGAACTTCCAAGCCATGCCTTCCCCGGACCGTAAACAAGCTTCCTAGGACCGGTTTCTGGCATTTCAGCCGTCTTCAGCCAGGCTTGCTTGAATCCAGTGGCAAAGTGAGCAAGGGACTCACGTCTGAGCATACCCTACCAACTTATGGCGAACAAAGCGGTACAAAAGGGGGTGGTGATGGTCGGAGCATCAGAACCAATCAAACACTCACACCCAGTCAACAGATCTGGGTTTGATCCATCACCGTTCTTTAGCCCACTCTGCCACCCCAGTTCAGACATGGCCATATGCAAATCAGTCTGACCCTGTGCCTCATGGGAACAGTCCAGCCCGAACTGCCAAGCCATGCCTTCCCCGGACCGGAAACAAGCTTCCTAGGACCGGATTCTGGCATTTCAGCCGTCTTCAGCCAGGCTTGCTTGAGTCCAGTGGCAAAGTGAGCAAGGGACTCACGTCTGAGCATACCCTGCCAACTTATGGCGAACAAAGCGGTACAAAAGATGGACGGAGCATCAGAACCAATCAAACAATAACACCCAGTCAACAGATCTGGGTTTGATCCATCACCGTTCTTTAGCCCACTCTGCCACCCCAGTTCAGACATGGCCATATGCAAATCAGTCTGACCCTGTGCCTCATGGGAACAGTCCAGCCCAAACTGCCAAGCCATGCCTTCCCTGGACCAGAAACACGCTTCCTAGGATCGGTTTCTGGCATTTCAGCCGTCTTCAGCCAGGCTTGCTTGAATCCAGTGGCAAAGTGAGCAAGGGACTCACGTCTGAGCATACCCTGCCAACTTATGGCGAACAAAGTGGTACAAAAGGGGGTGGTGATGGACGGAGCAAAAAGGGGCTGGTGATGGAAAGAGCATCAGAACCAATCAAACACTCACACCCAGTCAACAGATCTGGGTTTGATCCATCACCGTTCTTTAGCCCACTCTGCTACCCCAGTTCAGACATGGCCATATGCAAATCAGTCTGACCCTGTGCCTCATGGGAACGGTCCAGCCCGAACTGCCAAGCCATGCCTTCCCCGGACCGGAAACAAGCTTCCTAGGACCGGTTTCTGGCATTTCAGCCGTCTTCAGCCAGGCTTGCTTGAATCCAGTGGCAAAGTGAGCAAGGAACTCACGTCTGAGCATACCCTGCCAACTTATGGCGAACTAAGCGGTAGAAAAGGGGGTGGTGATGGACAGAGCATCAGAACCAATCAAACACTCACACCCAGTCAACAGATCTGGGTTTGATCCATCACAGTTCTTTTGCCCACTCTGCCACCCCAGTTCAGACATGGCCATATGCAAATCAGTCTGACCCTGTGCCTAATGAGAACAGTCCAGCCCGAACTGCCAAGCCATTCCTTCCCCGGACCGGAAACAAGCTTCCTAGAACCGGTTTCTGGCATTTCAGCCGTCTTCAGCCAGGTTTGCTTGAATCCAGTGGCAAAGTGAGCAAGGGACTCACGTCTGAGCATACCCTGCCAACTTATGGCGAACAAAGCGGTACAAAAGGGGGTGGTGATGGACGGAGCATCAGAGCCAATCAAACACTCACACCCAGTCAACAGATCTGGGTTTGATCCATCACTGTTCTTTAGCCCACTCTGCCATCCCAGTTCAGACATGGCCATATGCAAATCAGTCTGACCCTGTGCCTCATGGGAATAGTCCAGCCCGAACTGCCAAGCCATGCCTTCCCCGGACCGGAAAGAAGCTTCCTAGGACCGGTTTCTGGCATTTCAGCCGTCTTCAGCCAAGCTTGCTTGAATCCAGTGGCAAAGTGAGCAAGGGACTCATGTCTGAGCATACCCTGCCAACTTATGGCGAACAAAGCGGTACAAAAGGGGGTGGTGATGGACGGAGCATCAGAACCAATCAAACACTCACACCCAGTCAACAGATCTGGGTTTGATCCATCACCGTTCTTTAGCCCACTCTGCCACCCCAGTTCAGACATGGCAATATGCAAATCAGTCTGACCCTGTGCCTCATGGGAACAGTCCAACCCGAACTGCCAAGCCATGCCTTCCCCAGACCGGAAACACGCTTCCTAGGACCGGTTTCTGGCATTTCAGCCGTCTTCAGCCAGGCTTGCTTGAATCCAGTGGCAGAGTGAGCAAGGGACTCACGTCTGAGCATACCCTGCCAAATTATGGCGAACAAAGCGGTACAAAAGATGGACGGAGCATCAGAACCAATCAAACACTCACACCCAGTCAACAGATCTGGGTTTGATCCATCACCGTTCTTTAGCCCACTCTGCCACCCCAGTTCAGACATGGCCATATGCAAGTCAGTCTGACCCTGTGCCTCATGGGAACAGTCCAGCCCGAACTGCCAAGCCATGCCTTCCCCGGACCGGAAACAAGCTTCCTAGGACCGGTTTCTGGCATTTCAGCCGTCTTCAGCCAGGCTTGCTTGAATCCAGTGGCAAAGTGAGCAAGGGACTCACGTCTGAGCATACCCTGCCAATTTATGGCGAACAAAGCGGTACAAAAGGGGGTGGTGATGGACAGAGCATCAGAACCAATCAAACACTCACACCCAGTCAACAGATCTGGGTTTGATCCATCACCGTTCTTTAGCCCACTCTGCCACCCCAGTTCAGACATGGCCATATGCAAATCAGTCTGACCCTGTGCCTCATGGGAACAGTCCAGCCCGAACTGCCAAGCCATGCCTTCCCCGGACCGGAAACAAGCTTCCTAGGACCGGATTCTGGCATTTCAGTCGTCTTCAGCCAGGCTTGCTTGAGTCCAGTGGCAAAGTGAGCAAGGGACTCACGTCTGAGCATACCCTGCCAACTTATGGCGAACAAAGCGGTACAAAAGATGGACGGAGCATCAGAACCAATCAAACACTCACACCCAGTCAACAGATCTGGGTTTGATCCATCACCGTTCTTTAGCCCACTCTGCCACCCCAGTTCAGACATGGCCATATGCAAATCAGTCTGACCCTGTGCCTCATGGGAACAGTCCAGCCCAAACTGCCAAGCCATGACTTCCCTGGAGCGGAAAGAAGCTTCCTAGGACCGGTTTCTGGCATTTCAGCCGTCTTCAGCCAGGCTTGCTTGAATCCAGTGGTAAAGTGAGCAAAGAACTCACGTCTGAGCATACCCTGCCAACTTTGATCCATCACCGTTCTTTAGCCCACTCTGCCACCCCAGTTCAGACATGGCCCTATGCAAATCAGTCTGACCCTGTGCCTCATGGGAACAGTCCAGCCCGAACTGCCAAGCCATGCCTTCCCCTGCCCGGAACAAGCTTCCTAGGACCGGTTTCTGGCATTTCAGCAGTCTTCAGCCAGGCTTGATTGAATCCAGTGGCAAAGTGAGCAAGGGACTCACATCTGAGCATACCCTGCCATCTTATGGGGAACAAAACAGTACAAAAGGGGGTGGTGATGGACGGAGCATCAGAACCAATCAAACACTCACACCCAGTCAACAGATCTGGGTTTGATCCATCACTGTTCTTTAGCCCACTCTGCCACCCCAGTTCAGACATGGCCATATGCAAATCAGTCTGACCCTGTGCCTCATGGGGTCAGTCCAGCCCCAACTGCCAAGCCATGCCTTCCCCGGACCGGAAACAAGCTTCCTAGGACCGGTTTCTGGCATTTCAGCCGTCTTCAGCCAGGCTTGCTTGAATCCAGTGGCAAAGTGAGCAAGGGACTCACGTCTGAGCATACCCTGCCAATTTATGGCGAACAAAGCGGTACAAAAGGGGGTGGTGATGGACGGAGCATCAGAACCAATCAAACACTCACACCCAGTCAACAGATCTGGGTTTGATCCATCACTGTTCTTTAGCCCACTCTGCCACCCCAGTTCAGACATGGCCATATGCAAATCAGTCTGACCCTGTGCCTCATGGGAACACTCCAGCCCGAACTGCCAAGCCATGCCTTCCCTGGAGCGGAAAGAAGCTTCCTAGGACCGGTTTCTGGCATTTCAGCCGTCTTCAGCCAGGCTTGCTTGAATCCAGTGGTAAAGTGAGCAAAGAACTCACGTCTGAGCATACCCTGCCAACTTATGGCGAACAAAGCGGTACAAAAGGGGGTGGTAATGGACGGAGCATCAGAACCAATCAAACACTCACACCCAGTCAACAGATCTGGGTTTGATCCATCACTGTTCTTTAGCCCACTCTGCCACCCCAGTTCAGACATTGCCATATGCAAATCAGTCTGACCCTGTGCCTCATGGGAACAGTCCAGCCCGAACTGCCAAGCCATGCCTTCCCCGGACCGGAAACAAGCTTCCTAGGACCGGTTTCTGGCATTTCAGCAGTCTTCAGCCAGGCTTGCTTGAATCCAATGGCAAAGTGAGCAAGGAACTCACGTCTGAGCATACCCTGCCAACTTATGGCGATCTAAGAGGTAGAAAAGGGGGTGGTGATGGACGGAGCATCAGAACCAATGAAACACTCACACCCAGTCAACAGATCTGGGTTTGATCCATCACCGTTCTTTAGCCCACTCTGCCACCCCAGTTCAGACATGGCCATATGCAAATCAGTCTGACCCTGTGCCTCGTGGGAACAGTCCAGCCCGAACTGCCAAGCCATGCCTTCCCCGGACCGGAAACAAGCTTCCTAGGACCGGATTCTGGCATTTCAGCCGTCTTCAGCCAGGCTTGCTTGAGTCCAGTGGCAAAGTGAGCAAGGGACTCACGTCTGAGCATACCCTGCCAACTTATGGCGAACAAAGCGGTACAAAAGATGGACGGAGCATCAGAACCAATCAAACACTCACACCCGGTCAACAGATCTGGGTTTGATCCATCACCGTTCTTTAGCCCACTCTGACACCCCAGTTCAGACATGGCCATATGCAAATCAGTCTGACCCTGTGCCTCATGGGAACAGTCCAGCCCAAACTGCCAAGCCATGACTTCCCTGGAGCGGAAAGAAGCTTCCTAGGACCGGTTTCTGGCATTTCAGCCGTCTTCAGCCAGGCTTGCTTGAATCCATTGGTAAAGTGAGCAAAGAACTCACATCTGAGCATACCCTGCCAACTTTGATCCATCACCGTTCTTTAGCCCACTCTGCCACCCCAGTTCAGACATGGCCATATGCAAATCAGTCTGAGCCTGTGCCTCAAGGGAACAGTCCAGCCCGAACTGCCAAGCCATGCCTTCCCCGGACCGGAACAAGCTTCCTAGGACCGGTTTCTGGCATTTCAGCAGTCTTCAGCCAGGCTTGATTGAATCCAGTGGCAAAGTGAGCAAGGGACTCACATCTGAGCATACCCTGCCATCTTATGGGGAACAAAACAGTACAAAAGGGGGTGGTGATGGACGGAGCATCAGAACCAATCAAACACTCACACCCAGTCAACAGATCTGGGTTTGATCCATCACTGTTCTTTAGCCCACTCTGCCACCCCAGTTCAGACATGGCCATATGCAAATCAGTCTGACCCTGTGCCTCATGGGTTCAGTCCAGCCCGAACTGCCAAGCCATGCCTTCCCCGGACCGGAAACAAGCTTCCTAGGACCGGTTTCTGGCATTTCAGCCGTCTTCAGCCAGGTTTGCTTGAGTCCAGTGGCAAAGTGAGCAAGGGACTCACGTCTGAGCATACCCTGCCAATTTATGGCGAACAAAGCGGTACAAAAGGGGGTGGTGATGGACGGAGCATCAGAACCAATCAAACACTCACACCCAGTCAACAGATCTGGGTTTGATCCATCACTGTTCTTTAGCCCACTCTGCCACCCCAGTTCAGACATGGCCATATGCAAATCAGTCTGACCCTGTGCCTCATGGGAACACTCCAGCCCGAACTGCCAAGCCATGCCTTCCCTGGAGCGGAAAGAAGCTTCCTAGGACCGGTTTCTGGCATTTCAGCCGTCTTCAGCCAGGCTTGCTTGAATCCAGTGGTAAAGTGAGCAAAGAACTCACGTCTGAGCATACCCTGCCAACTTATGGCGAACAAAGCGGTACAAAAGGGGGTGGTAATGGACGGAGCATCAGAACCAATCAAACACTCACACCCAGTCAACAGATCTGGGTTTGATCCATCACTGTTCTTTAGCCCACTCTGCCACCCCAGTTCAGACATTGCCATATGCAAATCAGTCTGACCCTGTGCCTCATGGGAACAGTCCAGCCCGAACTGCCAAGCCATGCCTTCCCCGGACCGGAAACAAGCTTCCTAGGACTGGTTTCTGGCATTTCAGCAGTCTTCAGCCAGGCTTGCTTGAATCCAATGGCAAAGTGAGCAAGGAACTCACGTCTGAGCATACCCTGCCAACTTATGGCGATCTAAGAGGTAGAAAAGGGGGTGGTGATGGACGGAGCATCAGAACCAATGAAACACTCACACCCAGTCAACAGATCTGGGTTTGATCCATCACCGTTCTTTAGCCCACTCTGCCACCCCAGTTCAGACATGGCCATATGCAAATCAGTCTGACCCTGTGCCTCGTGGGAACAGTCCAGCCCGAACTGCCAAGCCATGCCTTCCCCGGACCGGAAACAAGCTTCCTAGGACCGGATTCTGGCATTTCAGCCGTCTTCAGCCAGGCTTGCTTGAGTCCAGTGGCAAAGTGAGCAAGGGACTCACGTCTGAGCATACCCTGCCAACTTATGGCGAACAAAGCGGTACAAACGATGGACGGAGCATCAGAACCAATCAAACACTCACACCCGGTCAACAGATCTGGGTTTGATCCATCACCGTTCTTTAGCCCACTCTGCCACCCCAGTTCAGACATGGCCATATGCAAATCAGTCTGACCCTGTGCCTCATGGGAACAGTCCAGCCCAAACTGCCAAGCCATGACTTCCCTGGAGCGGAAAGAAGCTTCCTAGGACCGGCTTCTGGCATTTCAGCCGTCTTCAGCCAGGCTTGCTTGAATCCATTGGTAAAGTGAGCAAAGAACTCACGTCTGAGCATACCCTGCCAACTTTGATCCATCACCGTTCTTTAGCCCACTCTGCCACCCCAGTTCAGACATGGCCATATGCAAATCAGTCTGACCCTGTGCCTCATGGGAACAGTCCAGCCCGAACTGCCAAGCCATGCCTTCCCCGGACCGGAACAAGCTTCCTAGGACCGGTTTCTGGCATTTCAGCAGTCTTCAGCCAGGCTTGATTGAATCCAGTGGCAAAGTGAGCAAGGGACTCACATCTGAGCATACCCTGCCATCTTATGGGGAACAAAACAGTACAAAAGGGGGTGGTGATGGACGGAGCATCAGAACCAATCAAACACTCACACCCAGTCAACAGATCTGGGTTTGATCCATCACTGTTCTTTAGCCCACTCTGCCACCCCAGTTCAGACATGGCCATATGCAAATCAGTCTGACCCTGTGCCTCATGGGGTCAGTCCAGCCCGAACTGCCAAGCCATGCCTTCCCCGGACCGGAAACAAGCTTCCTAGGACCGGTTTCTGGCATTTCAGCCGTCTTCAGCCAGGTTTGCTTGAGTCCAGTGGCAAAGTGAGCAAGGGACTCACGTCTGAGCATACCCTGCCAATTTATGGCGAACAAAGCGGTACAAAAGGGGGTGGTGATGGACGGAGCATCAGAACCAATCAAACACTCACACCCAGTCAACAGATCTGGGTTTGATCCATCACCGTTCTTTAGCCCACTCTGCCACCCCAGTTCAGACATGGCCATATGCAAATCAGTCTGACCCTGTGCCTCATGGGAACAGTCCAGCCCAAACTGCCAAGCCATGCCTTCCCTGGACCAGAAACACGCTTCCTAGGATCGGTTTCTGGCATTTCAGCCGTCTTCAGCCAGGCTTGCTTGAATCCAGTGGCAAAGTGAGCAAGGGACTCACGTCTGAGCATACCCTGCCAACTTATGGCGAACAAAGTGGTACAAAAGGGGGTGGTGATGGACGGAGCATCAGAACCAATCAAACACTCACACCCAGTCAACAGATCTGGGTTTGATCCATCACTGTTCTTTAGCCCACCCTGCCACCCCAGTTCAGACATTGCCATATGCAAATCAGTCTGACCCTGTGCCTCATGGGAACAGTCCAGCCCGAACTGCCAAGCCATGCCTTCCCCGGACCGGAAACAAGCTTCCTAGGACCGGTTTCTGACATTTCAGCCGTCTTCAGCCAGGCTTGCTTGAATCCAATGGCAAAGTGAGCAAGGAACTCACGTCTGAGCATACCCTGCCAACTTATGGCGAACTAAGCGGTAGAAAAGGGGGTGGTGATGGACGGAGCATCAGAACCAATGAAACACTCACACCCAGTCAACAGATCTGGGTTTGATCCATCACCGTTCTTTAGCCCACTCTGCCACCCCAGTTCAGACATGGACATATGCAAATCAGTCTGACCCTGTGCCTCATGGGAACACTCCAGCCCGAACTGCCAAGCCATGCCTTCCCTGGAGCGGAAAGAAGCTTCCTAGGACCGGTTTCTGGAATTTCAGCAGTCTTCAGCCAGGCTTGCTTGAATCCAGTGGTAAAGTGAGCAAAGAACTCACGTCTGAGCATACCCTGCCAACTTTGATCCATCACCGTTCTTTAGCCCACTCTGCCACCCCAGTTCAGACATGGCCATATGCAAATCAGTCTGACCCTGTTCCTCATGGGAACAGTCCAGCCCGAACTGCCAAGCCATGCCTTCCCCGGACCGGAACAAGCTTCCTAGGACCGGTTTCTGGCATTTCAGCAGTCTTCAGCCAGGCTTGATTGAATCCAGTGGCAAAGTGAGCAAGGGACTCACATCTGAGCATACCCTGCCATCTTATGGGGAACAAAACAGTACAAAAGGGGGTGGTGATGGACGGAGCATCAGAACCAATCAAACACTCACACCCAGTAAACAGATCTGGGTTTGATCCATCACTGTTCTTTAGCCCACTCTGCCACCCCAGTTCAGACATGGCCATATGCAAATCAGTCTGACCCTGTGCCTCATGGGGTCAGTCCAGCCCGAACTGCCAAGCCATGCCTTCCCCGGACCGGAAACAAGCTTCCTAGGACCGGTTTCTGGCATTTCAGCCGTCTTCAGCCAGGCTTGCTTGAATCCAGTGGCAAAGTGAGCAAGGGACTCACGTCTGAGCATACCCTGCCAAGTTATGGCGAACAAAGCGGTACAAAAGGGGGTGGTGATGGACGGAGCATCAGAACCAATCAAACACTCACACCCAGTCAACAAATCTGGGTTTGATCCATCACCGTTCTTTAGCCCACTCTGCCACCCCAGTTCAGACATGGCCATATGCAAATCAGTCTGACCCTGTGCCTCATGGGAACAGTCCAGTCCGAACTGCCAAGCCATGCCTTCCCCGGACCGGAAACAAGCTTCCTAGGACCGGTTTCTGGCATTTCAGCCGTCTTCAGCCAGGCTTGCTTGAGTCCAGTGTCAAAGTGAGCAAGGGACTCACGTCTGAGCATACCCTGCCAATTTATGGCGAACAAAGCGGTACAAAAGGGGGTGGTGATGGACGGAGCATCAGAACCAATCAAACACTCACACCCAGTCAACAGATCTGGGTTTGATCCATCACCGTTCTTTAGCCCACTCTGCCACCCCAGTTCAGACATGGCCATATGCAAATCAGTCTGACCCTGTGCCTCATGGGAACAGTCCAGCCCAAACTGCCAAGCCATGCCTTCCCTGGACCAGAAACACGCTTCCTAGGATCGGTTTCTGGCATTTCAGCCGTCTTCAGCCAGGCTTGCTTGAATCCAGTGGCAAAGTGAGCAAGGGACTCACGTCTGAGCATACCCTGCCAACTTATGGCGAACAAAGTGGTACAAAAGGGGGTGGTGATGGACGGAGCATCAGAACCAATCAAACACTCACACCCAGTCAACAGATCTGGGTTTGATCCATCACTGTTCTTTAGCCCACCCTGCCACCCCAGTTCAGACATTGCCATATGCAAATCAGTCTGACCCTGTGCCTCATGGGAACAGTCCAGCCCGAACTGCCAAGCCATGCCTTCCCCGGACCGGAAACAAGCTTCCTAGGACCGGTTTCTGACATTTCAGCCGTCTTCAGCCAGGCTTGCTTGAATCCAATGGCAAAGTGAGCAAGGAACTCACGTCTGAGCATACCCTGCCAACTTATGGCGAACTAAGCGGTAGAAAAGGGGGTGGTGATGGACGGAGCATCAGAACCAATGAAACACTCACACCCAGTCAACAGATCTGGGTTTGATCCATCACCGTTCTTTAGCCCACTCTGCCACCCCAGTTCAGACATGGACATATGCAAATCAGTCTGACCCTGTGCCTCATGGGAACACTCCAGCCCGAACTGCCAAACCATGCCTTCCCTGGAGCGGAAAGAAGCTTCCTAGGACTGGTTTCTGGCATTTCAGCAGTCTTCAGCCAGGCTTGCTTGAATCCAGTGGTAAAGTGAGCAAAGAGCTCACGTCTGAGCATACCCTGCCAACTTTGATCCATCACCGTTCTTTAGCCCACTCTGCCACCCCAGTTCAGACATGGCCATATGCAAATCAGTCTGACCCTGTGCCTCATGGGAACAGTCCAGCCCGAACTGCCAAGCCATGCCTTCCCCGGACCGGAACAAGCTTCCTAGGACCGGTTTCTGGCATTTCAGCAGTCTTCAGCCGGCTTGATTGAATCCAGTGGCAAAGTGAGCAAGGGACTCACATCTGAGCATACCCTGCCATCTTATGGGGAACAAAACAGTACAAAAGGGGGTGGTGATGGACGGAGCATCAGAACCAATCAAACACTCACACCCAGTCAACAGATCTGGGTTTGATCCATCACTGTTCTTTAGCCCACTCTGCCACCCCAGTTCAGACATGGCCATATGCAAATCAGTCTGACCCTGTGCCTCATGGGGTCAGTCCAGCCCGAACTGCCAAGCCATGCCTTCCCCGGACCGGAAACAAGCTTCCTAGGACCGGTTTCTGGCATTTCAGCCGTCTTCAGCCAGGCTTGCTTGAATCCAGTGGCAAAGTGAGCAAGGGACTCACGTCTGAGCATACCCTGCCAAGTTATGGCGAACAAAGCGGTACAAAAGGGGGTGGTGATGGACGGAGCATCAGAACCAATCAAACACTCACACCCAGTCAACAAATCTGGGTTTGATCCATCACCGTTCTTTAGCCCACTCTGCCACCCCAGTTCAGACATGGCCATATGCAAATCAGTCTGACCCTGTGCCTCATGGGAACAGTCCAGCCCAAACTGCCAAGCCATGCCTTCCCTGGACCAGAAACACGCTTCCTAGGATCGGTTTCTGGCATTTAAGCCGTCTTCAGCCAGGCTTGCTTGAGTCCAGTGAAAAAGTGAGCAAGGGACTCACGTCTGAGCATACCCTGCCAATTTATGGCGAACAAAGCGGTACAAAAGGGGGTGGTGATGGACGGAGCATCAGAACCAATCAAACACTCACACCCAGTCAACAGATCTGGGTTTGATCCATCACTGTTCTTTAGCCCACCCTGCCACCCCAGTTCAGACATTGCCATATGCAAATCAGTCTGACCCTGTGCCTCATGGGAACAGTCCAGCCCAAACTGCCAAGCCATGCCTTCCATGGACCAGAAACACGCTTCCTAGGATCGGTTTCTGGCATTTCAGCCGTCTTCAGCCAGGCTTGCTTGAATCCAGTGGCAAAGTGAGCAAGGGACTCACGTCTGAGCATACCCTGCCAACTTATGGCGAACAAAGTGGTACAAAAGGGGGTGGTGATGGACGGAGCATCAGAACCAATCAAACACTCACACCCAGTCAACAGATCTGGGTTTGATCCATCACTGTTCTTTAGCCCACCCTGCCACCCCAGTTCAGACATTGCCATATGCAAATCAGTCTGACCCTGTGCCTCATGGGAACAGTCCAGCCCGAACTGCCAAGCCATGCCTTCCCCGGACCGGAAACAAGCTTCCTAGGACCGGTTTCTGACATTTCAGCCGTCTTCAGCCAGGCTTGCTTGAATCCAATGGCAAAGTGAGCAAGGAACTCACGTCTGAGCATACCCTGCCAACTTATGGCGAACTAAGCGGTAGAAAAGGGGGTGGTGATGGACGGAGCATCAGAACCAATGAAACACTCACACCCAGTCAACAGATCTGGGTTTGATCCATCACCGTTCTTTAGCCCACTCTGCCACCCCAGTTCAGACATGGACATATGCAAATCAGTCTGACCCTGTGCCTCATGGGAACACTCCAGCCCGAACTGCCAAGCCATGCCTTCCCTGGAGCGGAAAGAAACTTCCTAGGACTGGTTTCTGGCATTTCAGCAGTCTTCAGCCAGGCTTGCTTGAATCCAGTGGTAAAGTGAGCAAAGAGCTCACGTCTGAGCATACCCTGCCAACTTTGATCCATCACCGTTCTTTAGCCCACTCTGCCACCCCAGTTCAGACATGGCCATATGCAAATCAGTCTGACCCTGTGCCTCATGGGAACAGTCCAGCCCGAACTGCCAAGCCATGCCTTCCCCGGACCGGAACAAGCTTCCTAGGACCGGTTTCTGGCATTTCAGCAGTCTTCAGCCAGGCTTGATTGAATCCAGTGGCAAAGTGAGCAAGGGACTCACATCTGAGCATACCCTGCCATCTTATGGGGAACAAAACAGTACAAAAGGGGGTGGTGATGGACGGAGCATCAGAACCAATCAAACACTCACACCCAGTCAACAGATCTGGGTGTGATCCATCACTGTTCTTTAGCCCACTCTGCCACCCCAGTTCAGACATGGCCATATGCAAATCAGTCTGACCCTGTGCCTCATGGGGTCAGTCCAGCCCGAACTGCCAAGCCATGCCTTCCCCGGACCGGAAACAAGCTTCCTAGGACCGGTTTCTGGCATTTCAGCCGTCTTCAGCCAGGCTTGCTTGAATCCAGTGGCAAAGTGAGCAAGGGACTCACGTCTGAGCATACCCTGCCAAGTTATGGCGAACAAAGCGGTACAAAAGGGGGTGGTGATGGACGGAGCATCAGAACCAATCAAACACTCACACCCAGTCAACAAATCTGGGTTTGATCCATCACCGTTCTTTAGCCCACTCTGCCACCCCAGTTCAGACATGGCCAAATGCAAATCAGTCTGACCCTGTGCCTCATGGGAACAGTCCAGCCCAAACTGCCAAGCCATGCCTTCCCTGGACCAGAAACACGCTTCCTAGGATCGGTTTCTGGCATTTCAGCCGTCTTCAGCCAGGCTTGCTTGAATCCAGTGGCAAAGTGAGCAAGGGACTCACGTCTGAGCATACCCTGCCAACTTATGGCGAACAAAGTGGTACAAAAGGGGGTGGTGATGGACGGAGCATCAGAACCAATCAAACACTCACACCCAGTCAACAGATCTGGGTTTGATCCATCACTGTTCTTTAGCCCACTCTGCCACCCCAGTTCAGACATAGCAATATGCAAATCAGTCTGACCCTGTGCCTCATGGGAACAGTCCAGCCCGAACTGCCAAGCCATGCCTTCCCCGGACCGGAAACAAGCTTCCTAGGACCGGATTCTGGCATTTCAGCCGTCTTCAGCCAGGCTTGCTTGAGTCCAGTGGCAAAGTGAGCAAGGGACTCACGTCTGAGCATACCCTGCCAACTTATGGCGAACAAAGCGGTACAAAAGATGGACGGAGCATCAGAACCAATCAAACACTCACACCCAGTCAACAGATCTGGGTTTGATCCATCACTGTTCTGTAGCCCACTCTGCCACCCCAGTTCAGACATTGCCATATGCAAATCAGACTGACCCTGTGCCTCATGGGAACAGTCCAGCCCGAACTGCCAAACCATGCCTTCCCCGGACCGGAAACAAGCTTCCTAGGACCGGTTTCTGGCATTTCAGCCATCTTCAGCCAGGCTTGCTTGAATCCAATGGCAAAGTGAGCAAGGAACTCACGTCTGAGCATACCCTGCCAACTTATGGCGAACTAAGCGGTAGAAAAGGGGGTGGTGATGGACGGAGCATCAGAACCAATGAAACACTCACACCCAGTCAACAGATCTGGGTTTGATCCATCACCGTTCTTTAGCCCACTCTGCCACCCCAGTTCAGACATGGCCATATGCAAATCAGTCTGACCCTGTGCCTCATGGGAACACTCCAGCCCGAACTGCCAAGCCATGCCTTCCCTGGAGCGGAAAGAAGCTTCCTAGGACCGGTTTCTGGCATTTCAGCCGTCTTCAGCCAGGCTTGCTTGAATCCAGTGGTAAAGTGAGCAAAGAACTCACGTCTGAGCATACCCTGCCAACTTTGATCCATCACCGTTCTTTAGCCCACTCTGCCACCCCAGTTCAGACATGGCCATATGTAAATCAGTCTGACCCTGTGCCTCATGGGAACAGTCCAGCCCGAACTGCCAAGCCATGCCTTCCCCGGACCGGAACAAGCTTCCTAGGACCGGTTTCTGGCATTTCAGCAGTCTTCAGCCAGGCTTGATTGAATCCAGTGGCAAATTGAGCAAGGGACTCACATCTGAGCATACCCTGCCATCTTATGGGGAACAAAACAGTACAAAAGGGGGTGGTGATGGACGGAGCATCAGAACCAATCAAACACTCACACCCAGTCAACAGATCTGGGTTTGATCCATCACCGTTCTTTAGCCCACTCTGCCACCCCAGTTCAGACATGGCCATATGCAAATCAGTCTGACCCTGTGCCTCATGGGAACACTCCAGCCCGAACTGCCAAGCCATGCCTTCCCTGGAGCGGAAAGAAGCTTCCTAGGACCGGTTTCTGGCATTTCAGCCGTCTTCAGCCAGGCTTGCTTGAATCCAGTGGTAAAGTGAGCAAAGAACTCACGTCTGAGCATACCCTGCCAACTTATGGCGAACAAAGCGGTACAAAAGGGGGTGGTAATGGACGGAGCATCAGAACCAATCAAACACTCACACCCAGTCAACAGATCTGGGTTTGATCCATCACTGTTCTTTAGCCCACTCTGCCACCCCAGTTCAGACATTGCCATATGCAAATCAGTCTGACCCTGTGCCTCATGGGAACAGTCCAGCCCGAACTGCCAAGCCATGCCTTCCCCGGACCGGAAACAAGCTTCCTAGGACCGGTTTCTGGCATTTCAGCAGTCTTCAGCCAGGCTTGCTTGAATCCAATGGCAAAGTGAGCAAGGAACTCACGTCTGAGCATACCCTGCCAACTTATGGCGATCTAAGAGGTAGAAAAGGGGGTGGTGATGGACGGAGCATCAGAACCAATGAAACACTCACACCCAGTCAACAGATCTGGGTTTGATCCATCACCGTTCTTTAGCCCACTCTGCCACCCCAGTTCAGACATGGCCATATGCAAATCAGTCTGACCCTGTGCCTCGTGGGAACAGTCCAGCCCGAACTGCCAAGCCATGCCTTCCCCGGACCGGAAACAAGCTTCCTAGGACCGGATTCTGGCATTTCAGCCGTCTTCAGCCAGGCTTGCTTGAGTCCAGTGGCAAAGTGAGCAAGGGACTCACGTCTGAGCATACCCTGCCAACTTATGGCGAACAAAGCGGTACAAAAGATGGACGGAGCATCAGAACCAATCAAACACTCACACCCGGTCAACAGATCTGGGTTTGATCCATCACCGTTCTTTAGCCCACTCTGCCACCCCAGTTCAGACATGGCCATATGCAAATCAGTCTGACCCTGTGCCTCATGGGAACAGTCCAGCCCATACTGCCAAGCCATGACTTCCCTGGAGCGGAAAGAAGCTTCCTAGGACCGGTTTCTGGCATTTCAGCCGTCTTCAGCCAGGCTTGCTTGAATCCATTGGTAAAGTGAGCAAAGAACTCACGTCTGAGCATACCCTGCCAACTTTGATCCATCACCGTTCTTTAGCCCACTCTGCCACCCCAGTTCAGACATGGCCATATGCAAATCAGTCTGAGCCTGTGCCTCATGGGAACAGTCCAGCCCGAACTGCCAAGCCATGCCTTCCCTGGACCGGAACAAGCTTCCTAGGACCGGTTTCTGGCATTTCAGCAGTCTTCAGCCAGGCTTGATTGAATCCAGTGGCAAAGTGAGCAAGGGACTCACATCTGAGCATACCCTGCCATCTTATGGGGAACAAAACAGTACAAAAGGGGGTGGTGATGGACGGAGCATCAGAACCAATCAAACACTCACACCCAGTCAACAGATCTGGGTTTGATCCATCACTGTTCTTTAGCCCACTCTGCCACCCCAGTTCAGACATGGCCATATGCAAATCAGTCTGACCCTGTGCCTCATGGGGTCAGTCCAGCCCGAACTGCCAAGCCATGCCTTCCCCGGACCGGAAACAAGCTTCCTAGGACCGGTTTCTGGCATTTCAGCCGTCTTCAGCCAGGTTTGCTTGAGTCCAGTGGCAAAGTGAGCAAGGGACTCACGTCTGAGCATACCCTGCCAATTTATGGCGAACAAAGCGGTACAAAAGGGGGTGGTGATGGACGGAGCATCAGAACCAATCAAACACTCACACCCAGTCAACAGATCTGGGTTTGATCCATCACTGTTCTTTAGCCCACTCTGCCACCCCAGTTCAGACATGGCCATATGCAAATCAGTCTGACCCTGTGCCTCATGGGAACACTCCAGCCCGAACTGCCAAGCCATGCCTTCCCTGGAGCGGAAAGAAGCTTCCTAGGACCGGTTTCTGGCATTTCAGCCGTCTTCAGCCAGGCTTGCTTGAATCCAGTGGTAAAGTGAGCAAAGAACTCACGTCTGAGCATACCCTGCCAACTTATGGCGAACAAAGCGGTACAAAAGGGGGTGGTAATGGACGGAGCATCAGAACCAATCAAACACTCACACCCAGTCAACAGATCTGGGTTTGATCCATCACTGTTCTTTAGCCCACTCTGCCACCCCAGTTCAGACATTGCCATATGCAAATCAGTCTGACCCTGTGCCTCATGGGAACAGTCCAGCCCGAACTGCCAAGCCATGCCTTCCCCGGACCGGAAACAAGCTTCCTAGGACCGGTTTCTGGCATTTCAGCAGTCTTCAGCCAGGCTTGCTTGAATCCAATGGCAAAGTGAGCAAGGAACTCACGTCTGAGCATACCCTGCCAACTTATGGCGATCTAAGAGGTAGAAAAGGGGGTGGTGATGGACGGAGCATCAGAACCAATGAAACACTCACACCCAGTCAACAGATCTGGGTTTGATCCATCACCGTTCTTTAGCCCACTCTGCCACCCCAGTTCAGACATGGCCATATGCAAATCAGTCTGACCCTGTGCCTCGTGGGAACAGTCCAGCCCGAACTGCCAAGCCATGCCTTCCCCGGACCGGAAACAAGCTTCCTAGGACCGGATTCTGGCATTTCAGCCGTCTTCAGCCAGGCTTGCTTGAGTCCAGTGGCAAAGTGAGCAAGGGACTCACGTCTGAGCATACCCTGCCAACTTATGGCGAACAAAGCGGTACAAAAGATGGACGGAGCATCAGAACCAATCAAACACTCACACCCGGTCAACAGATCTGGGTTTGATCCATCACCGTTCTTTAGCCCACTCTGCCACCCCAGTTCAGACATGGCCATATGCAAATCAGTCTGACCCTGGAAAGAAGCTTCCTAGGACCGGTTTCTGGCATTTCAGCCGTCTTCAGCCAGGCTTGCTTGAATCCATTGGTAAAGTGAGCAAAGAACTCACGTCTGAGCATACCCTGCCAACTTTGATCCATCACCGTTCTTTAGCCCACTCTGCCACCCCAGTTCAGACATGGCCATAGGCAAATCAGTCTGACCCTGTGCCTCATGGGGTCAGTCCAGCCCGAACTGCCAAGCCATGCCTTCCCCGGACCGGAAACAAGCTTCCTAGGACCGGTTTCTGGCATTTCAGCCGTTTTCAGCCAGGTTTGCTTGAGTCCAGTGGCAAAGTGAGCAAGGGACTCACGTCTGAGCATACCCTGCCAATTTATGGCGAACAAAGCGGTACAAAAGGGGGTGGTGATGGACGGAGCATCAGAACCAATCAAACACTCACACCCAGTCAACAGATCTGGGTTTGATCCATCACCGTTCTTTAGCCCACTCTGCCACCCCAGTTCAGACATGGCCATATGCAAATCAGTCTGACCCTGTGCCTCATGGGAACAGTCCAGCCCAAACTGCCAAGCCATGCCTTCCCTGGACCAGAAACACGCTTCCTAGGATCGGTTTCTGGCATTTCAGCCGTCTTCAGCCAGGCTTGCTTGAATCCAGTGGCAAAGGGAGCAAGGGACTCACGTCTGAGCATACCCTGCCAACTTATGGCGAACAAAGTGGTACAAAAGGGGGTGGTGATGGACGGAGCATCAGAACCAATCAAACACTCACACCCAGTCAACAGATCTGGGTTTGATCCATCACTGTTCTTTAGCCCACCCTGCCACCCCAGTTCAGACATTGCCATATGCAAATCAGTCTGACACTGTGCCTCATGGGAACAGTCCAGCCCGAACTGCCAAGCCATGCCTTCCCCGGACCGGAAACAAGCTTCCTAGGACCGGTTTCTGACATTTCAGCCGTCTTCAGCCAGGCTTGCTTGAATCCAATGGCAAAGTGAGCAAGGAACTCACGTCTGAGCATACCCTGCCAACTTATGGCGAACTAAGCGGTAGAAAAGGGGGTGGTGATGGACGGAGCATCAGAACCAATGAAACACTCACACCCAGTCAACAGATCTGGGTTTGATCCATCACCGTTCTTTAGCCCACTCTGCCACCCCAGTTCAGACATGGACATATGCAAATCAGTCTGACCCTGTGCCTCATGGGAACACTCCGGCCCGAACTGCCAAGCCATGCCTTCCCTGGAGCGGAAAGAAGCTTCCTAGGACCGGTTTCTGGCATTTCAGCAGTCTTCAGCCAGGCTTGCTTGAATCCAGTGGTAAAGTGAGCAAAGAACTCACGTCTGAGCATACCCTGCCAACTTTGATCCATCACCGTTCTTTAGCCCACTCTGCCACCCCAGTTCAGACATGGCCATATGCAAATCAGTCTGACCCTGTTTCTCATGGGAACAGTCCAGCCCGAACTGCCAAGCCATGCCTTCCCCGGACCGGAACAAGCTTCCTAGGACCGGTTTCTGGCATTTCAGCAGTCTTCAGCCAGGCTTGATTGAATCCAGTGGCAAAGTGAGCAAGGGACTCACATCTGAGCATACCCTGCCATCTTATGGGGAACAAAACAGTACAAAAGGGGGTGGTGATGGACGGAGCATCAGAACCAATCAAACACTCACACCCAGTCAACAGATCTGGGTTTGATCCATCACTGTTCTTTAGCCCACTCTGCCACCCCAGTTCAGACATGGCCATATGCAAATCAGTCTGACCCTGTGCCTCATGGGGTCAGTCCAGCCCGAACTGCCAAGCCATGCCTTCCCCGGACCGGAAACAAGCTTCCTAGGACCGGTTTCTGGCATTTCAGCCGTCTTCAGCCAGGCTTGCTTGAATCCAGTGGCAAAGTGAGCAAGGGACTCACGTCTGAGCATACCCTGCCAAGTTATGGCGAACAAAGCGGTACAAAAGGGGGTGGTGATGGACGGAGCATCAGAACCAATCAAACACTCACACCCAGTCAACAAATCTGGGTTTGATCCATCACCGTTCTTTAGCCCACTCTGCCACCCCAGTTCAGACATGGCCATATGCAAATCAGTCTGACCCTGTGCCTCATGGGGTCAGTCCAGTCCGAACTGCCAAGCCATGCCTTCCCCGGACCGGAAACAAGCTTCCTAGGACCGGTTTCTGACATTTCAGCCGTCTTCAGCCAGGCTTGCTTGAATCCAATGGCAAAGTGAGCAAGGAACTCACGTCTGAGCATACCCTGCCAACTTATGGCGAACTAAGCGGTAGAAAAGGGGGTGGTGATGGACGGAGCATCAGAACCAATGAAACACTCACACCCAGTCAACAGATCTGGGTTTGATCCATCACCGTTCTTTAGCCCACTCTGCCACCCCAGTTCAGACATGGACATATGCAAATCAGTCTGACCCTGTGCCTCATGGGAACACTCCAGCCCGAACTGCCAAGCCATGCCTTCCCTGGAGCGGAAAGAAGCTTCCTAGGACTGGTTTCTGGCATTTCAGCAGTCTTCAGCCAGGCTTGCTTGAATCCAGTGGTAAAGTGAGCAAAGAGCTCACGTCTGAGCATACCCTGCCAACTTTGATCCATCACCGTTCTTTAGCCCACTCTGCCACCCCAGTTCAGACATGGCCATATGCAAATCAGTCTGACCCTGTGCCTCATGGGGTCAGTCCAGCCCGAACTGCCAAGCCATGCCTTCCCCGGACCGGAAACAAGCTTCCTAGGACCGGTTTCTGGCATTTCAGCCGTCTTCAGCCAGGCTTGCTTGAATCCAGTGGCAAAGTGAGCAAGGGACTCACGTCTGAGCATACCCTGCCAAGTTATGGCGAACAAAGCGGTACAAAAGGGGGTGGTGATGGACGGAGCATCAGAACCAATCAAACACTCACACCCAGTCAACAAATCTGGGTTTGATCCATCACCGTTCTTTAGCCCACTCTGCCACCCCAGTTCAGACATGGCCATATGCAAATCAGTCTGACCCTGTGCCTCATGGGAACAGTCCAGCCCAAACTGCCAAGCCATGCCTTCCCTGGACCAGAAACACGCTTCCTAGGATCGGTTTCTGGCATTTAAGCCGTCTTCAGCCAGGCTTGCTTGAGTCCAGTGTCAAAGTGAGCAAGGGACTCACGTCTGAGCATACCCTGCCAATTTATGGCGAACAAAGCGGTACAAAAGGGGGTGGTGATGGACGGAGCATCAGAACCAATCAAACACTCACACCCAGTCAACAGATCTGGGTTTGATCCATCACTGTTCTTTAGCCCACCCTGCCACCCCAGTTCAAACATTGCCATATGCAAATCAGTCTGACCCTGTGCCTCATGGGAACAGTCCAGCCCAAACTGCCAAGCCATGCCTTCCATGGACCAGAAACACGCTTCCTAGGATCGGTTTCTGGCATTTCAGCCGTCTTCAGCCAGGCTTGCTTGAATCCAGTGGCAAAGTGAGCAAGGGACTCACGTCTGAGCATACCCTGCCAACTTATGGCGAACAAAGTGGTACAAAAGGGGGTGGTGATGGACGGAGCATCAGAACCAATCAAACACTCACACCCAGTCAACAGATCTGGGTTTGATCCATCACTGTTCTTTAGCCCACCCTGCCACCCCAGTTCAGACATTGCCATATGCAAATCAGTCTGACCCTGTGCCTCATGGGAACAGTCCAGCCCGAACTGCCAAGCCATGCCTTCCCCGGACCGGAAACAAGCTTCCTAGGACCGGTTTCTGACATTTCAGCCGTCTTCAGCCAGGCTTGCTTGAATCCAATAGCAAAGTGAGCAAGGAACTCACGTCTGAGCATACCCTGCCAACTTATGGCGAACTAAGCGGTAGAAAAGGGGGTGGTGATGGACGGAGCATCAGAACCAATGAAACACTCACACCCAGTCAACAGATCTGGGTTTGATCCATCACCGTTCTTTAGCCCACTCTGCCACCCCAGTTCAGACATGGACATATGCAAATCAGTCTGACCCTGTGCCTCATGGGAACACTCCAGCCCGAACTGCCAAGCCATGCCTTCCCTGGAGCGGAAAGAAACTTCCTAGGACTGGTTTCTGGCATTTCAGCAGTCTTCAGCCAGGCTTGCTTGAATCCAGTGGTAAAGTGAGCAAAGAGCTCACATCTGAGCATACCCTGCCAACTTTGATCCATCACCGTTCTTTAGCCCACTCTGCCACCCCAGTTCAGACATGGCCATATGCAAATCAGTCTGACCCTGTGCCTCATGGGAACAGTCCAGCCCGAACTGCCAAGCCATGCCTTCCCCGGACCGGAACAAGCTTCCTAGGACCGGTTTCTGGCATTTCAGCAGTCTTCAGCCAGGCTTGATTGAATCCAGTGGCAAAGTGAGCAAGGGACTCACATCTGAGCATACCCTGCCATCTTATGGGGAACAAAACAGTACAAAAGGGGGTGGTGATGGACGGAGCATCAGAACCAATCAAACACTCACACCCAGTCAACAGATCTGGGTTTGATCCATCACTGTTCTTTAGCCCACTCTGCCACCCCAGTTCAGACATGGCCATATGCAAATCAGTCTGACCCTGTGCCTCATGGGGTCAGTCCAGCCCGAACTGCCAAGCCATGCCTTCCCCGGACCGGAAACAAGCTTCCTAGGACCGGTTTCTGGCATTTCAGCCGTCTTCAGCCAGGCTTGCTTGAATCCAGTGGCAAAGTGAGCAAGGGACTCACGTCTGAGCATACCCTGCCAAGTTATGGCGAACAAAGCGGTACAAAAGGGGGTGGTGATGGACGGAGCATCAGAACCAATCAAACACTCACACCCAGTCAACAAATCTGGGTTTGATCCATCACCGTTCTTTAGCCCACTCTGCCACCCCAGTTCAGACATGGCCAAATGCAAATCAGTCTGACCCTGTGCCTCATGGGAACAGTCAGGCCCAAACTGCCAAGCCATGCCTTCCCTGGACCAGAAACACGCTTCCTAGGATCGGTTTCTGGCATTTCAGCCGTCTTCAGCCAGGCTTGCTTGAATCCAGTGGCAAAGTGAGCAAGGGACTCACGTCTGAGCATACCCTGCCAACTTATGGCGAACAAAGTGGTACAAAAGGGGGTGGTGATGGACGGAGCATCAGAACCAATCAAACACTCACACCCAGTCAACAGATCTGGGTTTGATCCATCACTGTTCTTTAGCCCACTCTGCCACCCCAGTTCAGACATAGCAATATGCAAATCAGTCTGACCCTGTGCCTCATGGGAACAGTCCAGCCCGAACTGCCAAGCCATGCCTTCCCCGGACCGGAAACAAGCTTCCTAGGACCGGATTCTGGCATTTCAGCCGTCTTCAGCCAGGCTTGCTTGAGTCCAGTGGCAAAGTGAGCAAGGGACTCACGTCTGAGCATACCCTGCCAACTTATGGCGAACAAAGCGGTACAAAAGATGGACGGAGCATCAGAACCAATCAAACACTCACACCCAGTCAACAGATCTGGGTTTGATCCATCACTGTTCTTTAGCCCACTCTGCCACCCCAGTTCAGACATTGCCATATGCAAATCAGTCTGACCCTGTGCCTCATGGGAACAGTCCAGCCCGAACTGCCAAACCATGCCTTCCCCGGACCGGAAACAAGCTTCCTAGGACCGGTTTCTGGCATTTCAGCCATCTTCAGCCAGGCTTGCTTGAATCCAATGGCAAAGTGAGCAAGGAACTCACGTCTGAGCATACCCTGCCAACTTATGGCGAACTAAGCGGTAGAAAAGGGGGTGGTGATGGACGGAGCATCAGAACCAACGAAACACTCACACCCAGTCAACAGATCTGGGTTTGATCCATCACCGTTCTTTAGCCCACTCTGCCACCCCAGTTCAGACATGGCCATATGCAAATCAGTCTGACCCTGTGCCTCATGGGAACACTCCAGCCCGAACTGCCAAGCCATGCCTTCCCTGGAGCGGAAAGAAGCTTCCTAGGACCGGTTTCTGGCATTTCAGCCGTCTTCAGCCAGGCTTGCTTGAATCCAGTGGTAAAGTGAGCAAAGAACTCACGTCTGAGCATACCCTGCCAACTTTGATCCATCACCGTTCTTTAGCCCACTCTGCCACCCCAGTTCAGACATGGCCATATGTAAATCAGTCTGACCCTGTGCCTCATGGGAACAGTCCAGCCCGAACTGCCAAGCCATGCCTTCCCCGGACCGGAACAAGCTTCCTAGGACCGGTTTCTGGCATTTCAGCAGTCTTCAGCCAGGCTTGATTGAATCCAGTGGCAAAGTGAGCAAGGGACTCACATCTGAGCATACCCTGCCATCTTATGGGGAACAAAACAGTACAAAAGGGGGTGGTGATGGACGGAGCATCAGAACCAATCAAACACTCACACCCAGTCAACAGATCTGGGTTTGATCCATCACCGTTCTTTAGCCCACTCTGCCACCCCAGTTCAGACATGGCCATATGCAAATCAGTCTGACCCTGTGCCTCATGGGAACAGTGCAGCCCAAACTGCCAAGCCATGCCTTCCCTGGACCAGAAACACGCTTCCTAGGATCGGTTTCTGGCATTTCAGCCGTCTTCAGCCAGGCTTGCTTGAATCCAGTGGCAAAGTGAGCAAGGGACTCACGTCTGAGCATACCCTGCCAACTTATGGCGAACAAAGTGGTACAAAAGGGGGTGGTGATGGACGGAGCATCAGAACCAATCAAACACTCACACCCAGTCAACAGATCTGGGTTTGATCCATCACCGTTCTTTAGCCCACTCTGCCACCCCAGTTCAGACATGGCCATATGCAAATCAGTCTGACCCTGTGCCTCATGGGAACAGTCCAGCTTAAACTGCCAAGCCATGCCTTCCCTGGACCAGAAACACGCTTCCTAGGATCGGTTTCTGGCACTTCAGCCGTCTTCAGCCAGGCTTGCTTGAATCCAGTGGCAAAGTGAGCAAGGGACTCACGTCTGAGCATACCCTGCCAACTTTGATCCATCACCGTTCTTTAGCCCACTCTGCCACCCCAGTTCAGACATGGCCATATGCAAATCAGTCTGACCCTGTGCCTCATGGGAACAGTCCAGCCCGAACTGCCAAGCCATGCCTTCCCCAGACCGGAACAAGCTTCCTAGGACCGGTTTCTGGCATTTCAGCAGTCTTCAGCCAGGCTTGATTGAATCCAGTGGCAAAGTGAGCAAGGGACTCACATCTGAGCATACCCTGCCATCTTATGGGGAACAAAACAGTACAAAAGGGGGTGGTGATGGATGGAGCATCAGAACCAATCAAACACTCACACCCAGTCAACAGATCTGGGTTTGATCCATCACTGTTCTTTAGCCCACTCTGCCGCCCCAGTTCAGACATGGCCATATGCAAATCAGTCTGACCCTGTGCCTCATGGGGTCAGTCCAGCCCGAACTGCCAAGCCATGCCTTCGCCGGACCGGAAACAAGCTTCCTAGGACCGGTTTCTGGCATTTCAGCCGTCTTCAGCCAGGCTTGCTTGAATCCAGTAGCAAAGTGAGCAAGGGACTCACGTCTGAGCATACCCTGCCAACTTATGGCGAACAAAGTGGTACAAAAGGGGGTGGTGATGGACGGAGCATCAGAACCAATCAAACACTCACACCCAGTCAACAGATCTGGGTTTGATCCATCACTGTTCTTTAGCCCACTCTGCCACCCCTGTTCAGACATTGCCATATGCAAATCAGTCTGACCCTGTGCCTCATGGGAACAGTCCAGCCCGAACTGCCAAGCCATGCCTTCCCCGGACCGGAAACAAGCTTCCTAGGACCCCTTTCTGGCATTTCAGCTGTCTTCAACCAGGCTTGCTTGAATCCAGTGGTAAAGTGAGCAAGGGACTCGCGTCTGAGCATACCCTGCCAACTTATGGCGAACAAAGCGGTACAAAAGGGGTTGGTGATGGACGGAGCATCAGAACCAATCAAACACTCACACCCAGTCAACAGATCTGGGTTTGATCCATCACCGTTCTTTAGCCCACTCTGCCACCCCAGTTCAGACATGGCCATATGCAAATCAGTCTGACCCTGTGCCTCATGGGAACAGCCCAGCTTAAACTGCCAAGCCATGCCTTCCCTGGACCAGAAACACGCTTCCTAGGATCGGTTTCTGGCATTTCAGCCGTCTTCAGCCAGGCTTGCTTGAATCCAGTGGCAAAGTGAGCAAGGGACTCACGTCTGAGCATACCCTGCCAACTTTGATCCATCACCGTTCTTTAGCCCACTCTGCCACCCCAGTTCAGACATGGCCATATGCAAATCAGTCTGACCCTGTGCCTCATGGCAACAGTCCAGCCCGAACTGCCAAGCCATGCCTTCCCCGGACCGGAACAAGCTTCCTAGGACCGGTTTCTGGCATTTCAGCAGTCTTCAGCCAGGCTTGATTGAATCCAGTGGCAAAGTGAGCAAGGGACTCACATCTGAGCATACCCTGCCATCTTATGGGGAACAAAACAGTACAAAAGGGGGTGGTGATGGACGGAGCATCAGAACCAATCAAACACTCACACCCAGTCAACAGATCTGGGTTTGATCCATCACTGTTCTTTAGCCCACTCTGCCACCCCAGTTCAGACATGGCCATATGCAAATCAGTCTGACCCTGTGCCTCATGGGGTCAGTCCAGCCCGAACTGCCAAGCCATGCCTTCCCCGGACCGGAAACAAGCTTCCTAGGACCGGTTTCTGGCATTTCAGCCGTCTTCAGCCAGGCTTGCTTGAATCCAGTGGCAAAGTGAGCAAGGGACTCACGTCTGAGCATACCCTGCCAATTTATGGCGAACAAAGCGGTACAAAAGGGGGTGGTGATGGACGGAGCATCAGAACCAATCAAACACTCACACCCAGTCAACAGATCAGGGTTTGATCCATCACCGTTCTTTAGCCCACTCTGCCACCCCAGTTCAGACATGGCCAAATGCAAATCAGTCTGACCCTGTGCCTCATGGGAACAGTCCAGCCTGAACTGCCAAGCCATGCCTTCCCCGGACCGGAAACAAGCTTCCTAGGACCGGTTTCTGGCATTTCAGCCGTCTTCAGCCAGGCTTGCTTGAATCCAGTGGCAAAGTGAGCAAGGGACTCACGTCTGAGCATACCCTACCAACTTATGGCGAACAAAGCGGTACAAAAGGGGGTGGTGATGGTCGGAGCATCAGAACCAATCAAACACTCACACCCAGTCAACAGATCTGGGTTTGATCCATCACCGTTCTTTATCCCACTCTGCCACCCCAGTTCAGACATGGCCATATGCAAATCAGTCTGACCCTGTGCCTCATGGGAACAGTCCAGCCCGAACTGCCAAGCCATGCCTTCCCCGGACCGGAAACAAGCTTCCTAGGACCGGATTCTGGCATTTCAGCCGTCTTCAGCCAGGCTTGCTTGAGTCCAGTGGCAAAGTGAGCAAGGGACTCAGGTCTGAGCATACCCTGCCAACTTATGGCGAACAAAGCGGTACAAAAGATGGACGGAGCATCAGAACCAATCAAACAATCACACCCCGTCAACAGATCTGGGTTTGATCCATCACCGTTCTTTAGCCCACTCTGCCACCCCAGTTCAGACATTGCCATATGCAAATCAGTCTGACCCTGTGCCTCATGGGAACAGTCCAGCCCGAACTGCCAAGCCATGCCTTCCCCGGACCGGAAACAAGCTTCCTAGGACCCCTTTCTGGCATTTCAGCTGTCTTCAACCAGGCTTGCTTGAATCCAGTGGTAAAGTGAGCAAGGGACTCGCGTCTGAGCATACCCTGCCAACTTATGGCGAACAAAGCGGTACAAAAGGGGTTGGTGATGGACGGAGCATCAGAACCAATCAAACACTCACACCCAGTCAACAGATCTGGGTTTGATCCATCACCGTTCTTTAGCCCACTCTGCCACCCCAGTTCAGACATGGCCATATGCAAATCAGTCTGACCCTGTGCCTCATGGGAACAGTCCAGCTTAAACTGCCAAGCCATGCCTTCCCTGGACCAGAAACACGCTTCCTAGGATCGGTTTCTGGCATTTCAGCCGTCTTCAGCCAGGCTTGCTTGAATCCAGTGGCAAAGTGAGCAAGGGACTCACGTCTGAGCATACCCTGCCAACTTATGGCGAACAAAGTGGTACAAAAGGGGGTGGTGATGGACGGAGCAAAAAGGGGCTGGTGATGGAAAGAGCATCAGAACCAATCAAACACTCACACCCAGTCAACAGATCTGGGTTTGATCCATCACCGTTCTTTAGCCCACTCTGCTACCCCAGTTCAGACATGGCCATATGCAAATCAGTCTGACCCTGTGCCTCATGGGAACGGTCCAGCCCGAACTGCCAAGCCATGCCTTCCCCGGACCGGAAACAAGCTTCCTAGGACCGGTTTCTGGCATTTCAGCCGTCTTCAGCCAGGCTTGCTTGAATCCAGTGGCAAAGTGAGCAAGGAACTCACGTCTGAGCATACCCTGCCAACTTATGGCGAACTAAGCGGTAGAAAAGGGGGTGGTGATGGACAGAGCATCAGAACCAATCAAACACTCACACCCAGTCAACAGATCTGGGTTTGATCCATCACCGTTCTTTTGCCCACTCTGCCACCCCAGTTCAGACATGGCCATATGCAAATCAGTCTGACCCTGTGCCTAATGAGAACAGTCCAGCCCGAACTGCCAAGCCATGCCTTCCCCGGACCGGAAACAAGCTTCCTAGAACCGGTTTCTGGCATTTCAGCCGTCTTCAGCCAGGTTTGCTTGAATCCAGTGGCAAAGTGAGCAAGGGACTCACGTCTGAGCATACCCTGCCAACTTATGGCGAACAAAGCGGTACAAAAGGGGGTGGTGATGGACGGAGCATCAGAGCCAATCAAACACTCACACCCAGTCAACAGATCTGGGTTTGATCCATCACTGTTCTTTAGCCCACTCTGCCACCCCAGTTCAGACATGGCCATATGCAAATCAGTCTGACCCTGTGCCTCATGGGAATAGTCCAGCCCGAACTGCCAAGCCATGCCTTCCCCGGACCGGAAAGAAGCTTCCTAGGACCGGTTTCTGGCATTTCAGCCGTCTTCAGCCAAGCTTGCTTGAATCCAGTGGCAAAGTGAGCAAGGGACTCACGTCTGAGCATACCCTGCCAACTTATGGCGAACAAAGCGGTACAAAAGGGGGTGGTGATGGACGGAGCATCAGAACCAATCAAACACTCACACCCAGTCAACAGATCTGGGTTTGATCCATCACCGTTCTTTAGCCCACTCTGCCACCCCAGTTCAGACATGGCCATATGCAAATCAGTCTGACCCTGTGCCTCATGGGGTCAGTCCAGCCCGAACTGCCAAGCCATGCCTTCCCCGGACCGGAAACAAGCTTCCTAGGACCGGTTTCTGGCATTTCAGCCGTCTTCAGCCAGGCTTGCTTGAATCCAGTGGCAAAGTGAGCAAGGGACTCACGTCTGAGCATACCCTGCCAATTTATGGCGAACAAAGCGGTACAAAAGGGGGTGGTGATGGACGGAGCATCAGAACCAATCAAACACTCACACCCAGTCAACAGATCTGGGTTTGATCCATCACTGTTCTTTAGCCCACTCTGCCACCCCAGTTCAGACATGGCCATATACAAATCAGTCTGACCCTGTGCCTCATGGGGTCAGTCCAGCCCGAACTGCCAAGCCATGCCTTCCCCGGACCGGAAACAAGCTTCCTAGGACCGGTTTCTGGCATTTCAGCCGTCTTCAGCCAGGCTTGCTTGAATCCAGTGGCAAAGTGAGCAAGGGACTCACGTCTGAGCATACCCTGCCAATTTATGGCGAACAAAGCGGTACAAAAGGGGGTGGTGATGGACGGAGCATCAGAACCAATCAAACACTCACACCCAGTCAACAGATGTGGGTTTGATCCATCACCGTTCTTTAGCCCACTCTGCCACCCCAGTTCAGACATGGCCATATGCAAATCAGTCTGACCCTGTGCCTCATGGGAACACTCCAGCCCGAACTGCCAAGCCATGCCTTCCCTGGAGCGGAAAGAAGCTTCCTAGGACCGGTTTCTGGCATTTCAGCCGTCTTCAGCCAGGCTTGCTTGAATCCAGTGGTAAAGTGAGCAAAGAACTCACGTCTGAGCATACCCTGCCAACTTATGGCGAACAAAGCGGTACAAAAGGGGGTGGTAATGGACGGAGCATCAGAACCAATCAAACACTCACACCCAGTCAACAGATCTGGGTTTGATCCATCACTGTTCTTTAGCCCACTCTGCCACCCCAGTTCAGACATTGCCATATGCAAATCAGTCTGACCCTGTGCCTCATGGGAACAGTCCAGCCCGAACTGCCAAGCCATGCCTTCCCCGGACCGGAAACAAGCTTCCTAGGACCGGTTTCTGGCATTTCAGCAGTCTTCAGCCAGGCTTGCTTGAATCCAATGGCAAAGTGAGCAAGGGACTCACGTCTGAGCATACCCTGCCATCTTATGGGGAACAAAACAGTACAAAAGGGGGTGGTGATGGACGGAGCATCAGAACCAATCAAACACTCACACCCAGTCAACAGATCTGGGTTTGATCCATCACTGTTCTTTAGCCCACTCTGCCACCCCAGTTCAGACATGGCCATATGCAAATCAGTCTGACCCTGTGCCTCATGGGGTCAGTCCAGCCCGAACTGCCAAGCCATGCCTTCCCCGGACCGGAAACAAGCTTCCTAGGACCGGTTTCTGGCATTTCAGCCGTCTTCAGCCAGGTTTGCTTGAGTCCAGTGGCAAAGTGAGCAAGGGACTCACGTCTGAGCATACCCTGCCAATTTATGGCGAACAAAGCGGTACAAAAGGGGGTGGTGATGGACGGAGCATCAGAACCAATCAAACACTCACACCCAGTCAACAGATCTGGGTTTGATCCATCACTGTTCTTTAGCCCACTCTGCCACCCCAGTTCAGACATGGCCATATGCAAATCAGTCTGACCCTGTGCCTCATGGGAACACTCCAGCCCGAACTGCCAAGCCATGCCTTCCCTGGAGCGGAAAGAAGCTTCCTAGGACCGGTTTCTGGCATTTCAGCCGTCTTCAGCCAGGCTTGCTTGAATCCAGTGGTAAAGTGAGCAAAGAACTCACGTCTGAGCATACCCTGCCAACTTATGGCGAACAAAGCGGTACAAAAGGGGGTGGTAATGGACGGAGCATCAGAACCAATCAAACACTCACACCCAGTCAACAGATCTGGGTTTGATCCATCACTGTTCTTTAGCCCACTCTGCCACCCCAGTTCAGACATTGCCATATGCAAATCAGTCTGACCCTGTGCCTCATGGGAACAGTCCAGCCCGAACTGCCAAGCCATGCCTTCCCCGGACCGGAAACAAGCTTCCTAGGACCGGTTTCTGGCATTTCAGCAGTCTTCAGCCAGGCTTGCTTGAATCCAATGGCAAAGTGAGCAAGGAACTCACGTCTGAGCATACCCTGCCAACTTATGGCGATCTAAGAGGTAGAAAAGGGGGTGGTGATGGACGGAGCATCAGAACCAATGAAACACTCACACCCAGTCAACAGATCTGGGTTTGATCCATCACCATTCTTTAGCCCACTCTGCCACCCCAGTTCAGACATGGCCATATGCAAATCAGTCTGACCCTGTGCCTCGTGGGAACAGTCCAGCCCGAACTGCCAAGCCATGCCTTCCCCGGACCGGAAACAAGCTTCCTAGGACCGGATTCTGGCATTTCAGCCGTCTTCAGCCAGGCTTGCTTGAGTCCAGTGGCAAAGTGAGCAAGGGACTCACGTCTGAGCATACCCTGCCAACTTATGGCGAACAAAGCGGTACAAAAGATGGACGGAGCATCAGAACCAATCAAACACTCACACCCGGTCAACAGATCTGGGTTTGATCCATCACTGTTCTTTAGCCCACTCTGCCACCCCAGTTCAGACATGGCCATATGCAAATCAGTCTGACCCTGGAAAGAAGCTTCCTAGGACCGGTTTCTGGCATTTCAGCCGTCTTCAGCCAGGCTTGCTTGAATCCATTGGTAAAGTGAGCAAAGAACTCACGTCTGAGCATACCCTGCCAACTTTGATCCATCACCGTTCTTTAGCCCACTCTGCCACCCCAGTTCAGACATGGCCATATGCAAATCAGTCTGACCCTGTGCCTCATGGGGTCAGTCCAGCCCGAACTGCCAAGCCATGCCTTCCCCGGACCGGAAACAAGCTTCCTAGGACCGGTTTCTGGCATTTCAGCCGTCTTCAGCCAGGTTTGCTTGAGTCCAGTGGCAAAGTGAGCAAGGGACTCACGTCTGAGCATACCCTGCCAATTTATGGCGAACAAAGCGGTACAAAAGGGGGTGGTGATGGACAGAGCATCAGAACCAATCAAACACTCACACCCAGTCAACAGATCTGGGTTTGATCCATCACCGTTCTTTAGCCCACTCTGCCACCCCAGTTCAGACATGGCCATATGCAAATCAGTCTGACCCTGTGCCTCATGGGAACAGTCCAGCCCAAACTGCAAAGCCATGCCTTCCCTGGACCAGAAACACGCTTCCTAGGATCGGTTTCTGGCATTTCAGCCGTCTTCAGCCAGGCTTGCTTGAATCCAGAGGCAAAGTGAGCAAGGGACTCACGTCTGAGCATACCCTGCCAACTTATGGCGAACAAAGTGGTACAAAAGGGGGTGGTGATGGACGGAGCATCAGAACCAATCAAACACTCACACCCAGTCAACAGATCTGGGTTTGATCCATCACTGTTCTTTAGCCCACCCTGCCACCCCAGTTCAGACATTGCCATATGCAAATCAGTCTGACCCTGTGCCTCATGGGAACAGTCCAGCCCGAACTGCCAAGCCATGCCTTCCCCGGACCGGAAACAAGCTTCCTAGGACCGGTTTCTGACATTTCAGCCGTCTTCAGCCAGGCTTGCTTGAATCCAATGGCAAAGTGAGCAAGGAACTCACGTCTGAGCATACCCTGCCAACTTATGGCGAACTAAGCGGTAGAAAAGGGGGTGGTGATGGACGGAGCATCAGAACCAATGAAACACTCACACCCAGTCAACAGATCTGGGTTTGATCCATCACCGTTCTTTAGCCCACTCTGCCACCCCAGTTCAGACATGGACATATGCAAATCAGTCTGACCCTGTGCCTCATGGGAACACTCCAGCCCGAACTGCCAAGCCATGCCTTCCCTGGAGCGGAAAGAAGCTTCCTAGGACCGGTTTCTGGCATTTCAGCAGTCTTCAGCCAGGCTTGCTTGAATCCAGTGGTAAAGTGAGCAAAGAACTCACGTCTGAGCATACCCTGCCAACTTTGATCCATCACCGTTCTTTAGCCCACTCTGCCACCCCAGTTCAGACATGGCCATATGCAAATCAGTCTGACCCTGTTCCTCATGGGAACAGTCCAGCCCGAACTGCCAAGCCATGCCTTCCCCGGACCGGAACAAGCTTCCTAGGACCGGTTTCTGGCATTTCAGCAGTCTTCAGCCAGGCTTGATTGAATCCAGTGGCAAAGTGAGCAAGGGACTCACATCTGAGCATACCCTGCCATCTTATGGGGAACAAAACAGTACAAAAGGGGGTGGTGATGGACGGAGCATCAGAACCAATCAAACACTCACACCCAGTCAACAGATCTGGGTTTGATCCATCACTGTTCTTTAGCCCACTCTGCCACCCCAGTTCAGACATGGCCATATGCAAATCAGTCTGACCCTGTGCCTCATGGGGTCAGTCCAGCCCGAACTGCCAAGCCATGCCTTCCCCGGACCGGAAACAAGCTTCCTAGGACCGGTTTCTGGCATTTCAGCCGTCTTCAGCCAGGCTTGCTTGAATCCAGTGGCAAAGTGAGCAAGGGACTCACGTCTGAGCATACCCTGCCAAGTTATGGCGAACAAAGCGGTACAAAAGGGGGTGGTGATGGACGGAGCATCAGAACCAATCAAACACTCACACCCAGTCAACAAATCTGGGTTTGATCCATCACCGTTCTTTAGCCCACTCTGCCACCCCAGTTCAGACATGGCCATATGCAAATCAGTCTGACCCTGTGCCTCATGGGGTCAGTCCAGTCCGAACTGCCAAGCCATGCCTTCCCCGGACCGGAAACAAGCTTCCTAGGACCGGTTTCTGACATTTCAGCCGTCTTCAGCCAGGCTTGCTTGAATCCAATGGCAAAGTGAGCAAGGAACTCACGTCTGAGCATACCCTGCCAACTTATGGCGAACTAAGCGGTAGAAAAGGGGGTGGTGATGGACGGAGCATCAGAACCAATGAAACACTCACACCCAGTCAACAGATCTGGGTTTGATCTATCACCGTTCTTTAGCCCACTCTGCCACCCCAGTTCAGACATGGACATATGCAAATCAGTCTGACCCTGTGCCTCATGGGAACACTCCAGCCCGAACTGCCAAGCCATGCCTTCCCTGGAGCGGAAAGAAGCTTCCTAGGACTGGTTTCTGGCATTTCAGCAGTCTTCAGCCAGGCTTGCTTGAATCCAGTGGTAAAGTGAGCAAAGAGCTCACGTCTGAGCATACCCTGCCAACTTTGATCCATCACCGTTCTTTAGCCCACTCTGCCACCCCAGTTCAGACATGGCCATATGCAAATCAGTCTGACCCTGTGCCTCATGGGAACAGTCCAGCCCGAACTGCCAAGCCATGCCTTCCCCGGACCGGAACAAGCTTCCTAGGACCGGTTTCTGGCATTTCAGCAGTCTTCAGCCAGGCTTGATTGAATCCAGTGGCAAAGTGAGCAAGGGACTCACATCTGAGCATACCCTGCCATCTTATGGGGAACAAAACAGTACAAAAGGGGGTGGTGATGGACGGAGCATCAGAACCAATCAAACACTCACACCCAGTCAACAGATCTGGGTTTGATCCATCACTGTTCTTTAGCCCACTCTGCCACCCCAGTTCAGACATGGCCATATGCAAATCAGTCTGACCCTGTGCCTCATGGGGTCAGTCCAGCCCGAACTGCCAAGCCATGCCTTCCCCGGACCGGAAACAAGCTTCCTAGGACCGGTTTCTGGCATTTCAGCCGTCTTCAGCCAGGCTTGCTTGAATCCAGTGGCAAAGTGAGCAAGGGACTCACGTCTGAGCATACCCTGCCAAGTTATGGCGAACAAAGCGGTACAAAAGGGGGTGGTGATGGACGGAGCATCAGAACCAATCAAACACTCACACCCAGTCAACAAATCTGGGTTTGATCCATCACCGTTCTTTAGCCCACTCTGCCACCCCAGTTCAGACATGGCCATATGCAAATCAGTCTGACCCTGTGCCTCATGGGAACAGTCCAGCCCAAACTGCCAAGCCATGCCTTCCCTGGACCAGAAACACGCTTCCTAGGATCGGTTTCTGGCATTTAAGCCGTCTTCAGCCAGGCTTGCTTGAGTCCAGTGTCAAAGTGAGCAAGGGACTCACGTCTGAGCATACCCTGCCAATTTATGGCGAACAAAGCGGTACAAAAGGGGGTGGTGATGGACGGAGCATCAGAACCAATCAAACACTCACACCCAGTCAACAGATCTGGGTTTGATCCATCACTGTTCTTTAGCCCACCCTGCCACCCCAGTTCAAACATTGCCATATGCAAATCAGTCTGACCCTGTGCCTCATGGGAACAGTCCAGCCCAAACTGCCAAGCCATGCCTTCCATGGACCAGAAACACGCTTCCTAGGATCGGTTTCTGGCATTTCAGCCGTCTTCAGCCAGGCTTGCTTGAATCCAGTGGCAAAGTGAGCAAGGGACTCACGTCTGAGCATACCCTGCCAACTTATGGCGAACAAAGTGGTACAAAAGGGGGTGGTGATGGACGGAGCATCAGAACCAATCAAACACTCACACCCAGTCAACAGATCTGGGTTTGATCCATCACTGTTCTTTAGCCCACCCTGCTACCCCAGTTCAGACATTGCCATATGCAAATCAGTCTGACCCTATGCCTCATGGGAACAGTCCAGCCCGAACTGCCAAGCCATGCCTTCCCCGGACCGGAAACAAGCTTCCTAGGACCGGTTTCTGACATTTCAGCCGTCTTCAGCCAGGCTTGCTTGAATCCAATAGCAAAGTGAGCAAGGAACTCACGTCTGAGCATACCCTGCCAACTTATGGCGAACTAAGCGGTAGAAAAGGGGGTGGTGATGGACGGAGCATCAGAACCAATGAAACACTCACACCCAGTCAACAGATCTGGGTTTGATCCATCACCGTTCTTTAGCCCACTCTGCCACCCCAGTTCAGACATGGACATATGCAAATCAGTCTGACCCTGTGCCTCATGGGAACACTCCAGCCCGAACTGCCAAGCCATGCCTTCCCTGGAGCGGAAAGAAACTTCCTAGGACTGGTTTCTGGCATTTCAGCAGTCTTCAGCCAGGCTTGCTTGAATCCAGTGGTAAAGTGAGCAAAGAGCTCACGTCTGAGCATACCCTGCCAACTTTGATCCATCACCGTTCTTTAGCCCACTCTGCCACCCCAGTTCAGACATGGCCATATGCAAATCAGTCTGACCCTGTGCCTCATGGGAACAGTCCAGCCCAAACTGCCAAGCCATGCCTTCCCCGGACCGGAACAAGCTTCCTAGGACCGGTTTCTGGCATTTCAGCAGTCTTCAGCCAGGCTTGATTGAATCCAGTGGCAAAGTGAGCAAGGGACTCACATCTGAGCATACCCTGCCATCTTATGGGGAACAAAACAGTACAAAAGGGGGTGGTGATGGACGGAGCATCAGAACCAATCAAACACTCACACCCAGTCAACAGATCTGGGTTTGATCCATCACTGTTCTTTAGCCCACTCTGCCACCCCAGTTCAGACATAGCCATATGCAAATCAGTCTGACCCTGTGCCTCATGGGGTCAGTCCAGCCCGAACTGCCAAGCCATGCCTTCCCCGGACCGGAAACAAGCTTCCTAGGACCGGTTTCTGGCATTTCAGCCGTCTTCAGCCAGGCTTGCTTGAATCCAGTGGCAAAGTGAGCAAGGGACTCACGTCTGAGCATACCCTGCCAAGTTATGGCGAACAAAGCGGTACAAAAGGGGGTGGTGATGGACGGAGCATCAGAACCAATCAAACACTCACACCCAGTCAACAAATCTGGGTTTGATCCATCACCGTTCTTTAGCCCACTCTGCCACCCCAGTTCAGACATGGCCAAATGCAAATCAGTCTGACCCTGTGCCTCATGGGAACAGTCCAGCCCAAACTGCCAAGCCATGCCTTCCCTGGACCAGAAACACGCTTCCTAGGATCGGTTTCTGGCATTTCAGCCGTCTTCAGCCAGGCTTGCTTGAATCCAGTGGCAAAGTGAGCAAGGGACTCACGTCTGAGCATACCCTGCCAACTTATGGCGAACAAAGTGGTACAAAAGGGGGTGGTGATGGACGGAGCATCAGAACCAATCAAACACTCACACCCAGTCAACAGATCTGGGTTTGATCCATCACTGTTCTTTAGCCCACTCTGCCACCCCAGTTCAGACATAGCAATATGCAAATCAGTCTGACCCTGTGCCTCATGGGAACAGTCCAGCCCGAACTGCCAAGCCATGCCTTCCCCGGACCGGAAACAAGCTTCCTAGGACCGGATTCTGGCATTTCAGCCGTCTTCAGCCAGGCTTGCTTGAGTCCAGTGGCAAAGTGAGCAAGGGACTCACGTCTGAGCATACCCTGCCAACTTATGGCGAACAAAGCGGTACAAAAGATGGACGGAGCATCAGAACCAATCAAACACTCACACCCAGTCAACAGATCTGGGTTTGATCCATCACTGTTCTTTAGCCCACTCTGCCACCCCAGTTCAGACATTGCCATATGCAAATCAGTCTGACCCTGTGCCTCATGGGAACAGTCCAGCCCGAACTGCCAAACCATGCCTTCCCCGGACCGGAAACAAGCTTCCTAGGACCGGTTTCTGGCATTTCAGCCATCTTCAGCCAGGCTTGCTTGAATCCAATGGCAAAGTGAGCAAGGAACTCACGTCTGAGCATACCCTGCCAACTTATGGCGAACTAAGCGGTAGAAAAGGGGGTGGTGATGGACGGAGCATCAGAACCAATGAAACACTCACACCCAGTCAACAGATCTGGGTTTGATCCATCACCGTTCTTTAGCCCACTCTGCCACCCCAGTTCAGACATGGCCATATGCAAATCAGTCTGACCCTGTGCCTCATGGGAACACTCCAGCCCGAACTGCCAAGCCATGCCTTCCCTGGAGCGGAAAGAAGCTTCCTAGGACCGGTTTCTGGCATTTCAGCCGTCTTCAGCCAGGCTTGCTTGAATCCAGTGGTAAAGTGAGCAAAGAACTCACGTCTGAGCATACCCTGCCAACTTTGATCCATCACCGTTCTTTAGCCCACTCTGCCACCCCAGTTCAGACATGGCCATATGTAAATCAGTCTGACCCTGTGCCTCATGGGAACAGTCCAGCCCGAACTGCCAAGCCATGCCTTCCCCGGACCGGAACAAGCTTCCTAGGACCGGTTTCTGGCATTTCAGCAGTCTTCAGCCAGGCTTGATTGAATCCAGTGGCAAAGTGAGCAAGGGACTCACATCTGAGCATACCCTGCCATCTTATGGGGAACAAAACAGTACAAAAGGGGGTGGTGATGGACGGAGCATCAGAACCAATCAAACACTCACACCCAGTCAACAGATCTGGGTTTGATCCATCACCGTTCTTTAGCCCACTCTGCCACCCCAGTTCAGACATGGCCATATGCAAATCAGTCTGACCCTGTGCCTCATGGGAACAGTGCAGCCCAAACTGCCAAGCCATGCCTTCCCTGGACCAGAAACACGCTTCCTAGGATCGGTTTCTGGCATTTCAGCCGTCTTCAGCCAGGCTTGCTTGAATCCAGTGGCAAAGTGAGCAAGGGACTCACGTCTGAGCATACCCTGCCAACTTATGGCGAACAAAGTGGTACAAAAGGGGGTGGTGATGGACGGAGCATCAGAACCAATCAAACACTCACACCCAGTCAACAGATCTGGGTTTGATCCATCACCGTTCTTTAGCCCACTCTGCCACCCCAGTTCAGACATGGCCATATGCAAATCAGTCTGACCCTGTGCCTCATGGGAACAGTCCAGCTTAAACTGCCAAGCCATGCCTTCCCTGGACCAGAAACACGCTTCCTAGGATCGGTTTCTGGCACTTCAGCCGTCTTCAGCCAGGCTTGCTTGAATCCAGTGGCAAAGTGAGCAAGGGACTCACGTCTGAGCATACCCTGCCAACTTTGATCCATCACCGTTCTTTAGCCCACTCTGCCACCCCAGTTCAGACATGGCCATATGCAAATCAGTCTGACCCTGTGCCTCATGGGAACAGTCCAGCCCGAACTGCCAAGCCATGCCTTCCCCAGACCGGAACAAGCTTCCTAGGACCGGTTTCTGGCATTTCAGCAGTCTTCAGCCAGGCTTGATTGAATCCAGTGGCAAAGTGAGCAAGGGACTCACATCTGAGCATACCCTGCCATCTTATGGGGAACAAAACAGTACAAAAGGGGGTGGTGATGGATGGAGCATCAGAACCAATCAAACACTCACACCCAGTCAACAGATCTGGGTTTGATCCATCACTGTTCTTTAGCCCACTCTGCCGCCCCAGTTCAGACATGGCCATATGCAAATCAGTCTGACCCTGTGCCTCATGGGGTCAGTCCAGCCCGAACTGCCAAGCCATGCCTTCGCCGGACCGGAAACAAGCTTCCTAGGACCGGTTTCTGGCATTTCAGCCGTCTTCAGCCAGGCTTGCTTGAATCCAGTAGCAAAGTGAGCAAGGGACTCACGTCTGAGCATACCCTGCCAACTTATGGCGAACAAAGTGGTACAAAAGGGGGTGGTGATGGACGGAGCATCAGAACCAATCAAACACTCACACCCAGTCAACAGATCTGGGTTTGATCCATCACTGTTCTTTAGCCCACTCTGCCACCCCTGTTCAGACATTGCCATATGCAAATCAGTCTGACCCTGTGCCTCATGGGAACAGTCCAGCCCGAACTGCCAAGCCATGCCTTCCCCGGACCGGAAACAAGCTTCCTAGGACCCCTTTCTGGCATTTCAGCTGTCTTCAACCAGGCTTGCTTGAATCCAGTGGTAAAGTGAGCAAGGGACTCGCGTCTGAGCATACCCTGCCAACTTATGGCGAACAAAGCGGTACAAAAGGGGTTGGTGATGGACGGAGCATCAGAACCAATCAAACACTCACACCCAGTCAACAGATCTGGGTTTGATCCATCACCGTTCTTTAGCCCACTCTGCCACCCCAGTTCAGACATGGCCATATGCAAATCAGTCTGACCCTGTGCCTCATGGGAACAGCCCAGCTTAAACTGCCAAGCCATGCCTTCCCTGGACCAGAAACACGCTTCCTAGGATCGGTTTCTGGCATTTCAGCCGTCTTCAGCCAGGCTTGCTTGAATCCAGTGGCAAAGTGAGCAAGGGACTCACGTCTGAGCATACCCTGCCAACTTTGATCCATCACCGTTCTATAGCCCACTCTGCCACCCCAGTTCAGACATGGCCATATGCAAATCAGTCTGACCCTGTGCCTCATGGCAACAGTCCAGCCCGAACTGCCAAGCCATGCCTTCCCCGGACCGGAACAAGCTTTCTAGGACCGGTTTCTGGCATTTCAGCAGTCTTCAGCCAGGCTTGATTGAATCCAGTGGCAAAGTGAGCAAGGGACTCACATCTGAGCATACCCTGCCATCTTATGGGGAACAAAACAGTACAAAAGGGGGTGGTGATGGACGGAGCATCAGAACCAATCAAACACTCACACCCAGTCAACAGATCTGGGTTTGATCCATCACTGTTCTTTAGCCCACTCTGCCACCCCAGTTCAGACATGGCCATATGCAAATCAGTCTGACCCTGTGCCTCATGGGGTCAGTCCAGCCCGAACTACCAAGCCATGCCTTCCCCGGACCGGAAACAAGCTTCCTAGGACCGGTTTCTGGCATTTCAGCCGTCTTCAGCCAGGCTTGCTTGAATCCAGTGGCAAAGTGAGCAAGGGACTCACGTCTGAGCATACCCTGCCAATTTATGGCGAACAAAGCGGTACAAAAGGGGGTGGTGATGGACGGAGCATCAGAACCAATCAAACACTCACACCCAGTCAACAGATCAGGGTTTGATCCATCACCGTTCTTTAGCCCACTCTGCCACCCCAGTTCAGACATGGCCAAATGCAAATCAGTCTGACCCTGTGCCTCATGGGAACAGTCCAGCCTGAACTGCCAAGCCATGCCTTCCCCGGACCGGAAACAAGCTTCCTAGGACCGGTTTCTGGCATTTCAGCCGTCTTCAGCCAGGCTTGCTTGAATCCAGTGGCAAAGTGAGCAAGGGACTCACGTCTGAGCATACCCTACCAACTTATGGCGAACAAAGCGGTACAAAAGGGGGTGGTGATGGTCGGAGCATCAGAACCAATCAAACACTCACACCCAGTCAACAGATCTGGGTTTGATCCATCACCGTTCTTTATCCCACTCTGCCACCCCAGTTCAGACATGGCCATATGCAAATCAGTCTGACCCTGTGCCTCATGGGAACAGTCCAGCCCGAACTGCCAAGCCATGCCTTCCCCGGACCGGAAACAAGCTTCCTAGGACCGGATTCTGGCATTTCAGCCGTCTTCAGCCAGGCTTGCTTGAGTCCAGTGGCAAAGTGAGCAAGGGACTCAGGTCTGAGCATACCCTGCCAACTTATGGCGAACAAAGCGGTACAAAAGATGGACGGAGCATCAGAACCAATCAAACAATCACACCCCGTCAACAGATCTGGGTTTGATCCATCACCGTTCTTTAGCCCACTCTGCCACCCCAGTTCAGACATTGCCATATGCAAATCAGTCTGACCCTGTGCCTCATGGGAACAGTCCAGCCCGAACTGCCAAGCCATGCCTTCCCCGGACCGGAAACAAGCTTCCTAGGACCCCTTTCTGGCATTTCAGCTGTCTTCAACCAGGCTTGCTTGAATCCAGTGGTAAAGTGAGCAAGGGACTCGCGTCTGAGCATACCCTGCCAACTTATGGCGAACAAAGCGGTACAAAAGGGGTTGGTGATGGACGGAGCATCAGAACCAATCAAACACTCACACCCAGTCAACAGATCTGGGTTTGATCCATCACCGTTCTTTAGCCCACTCTGCCACCCCAGTTCAGACATGGCCATATGCAAATCAGTCTGACCCTGTGCCTCATGGGAACAGTCCAGCTTAAACTGCCAAGCCATGCCTTCCCTGGACCAGAAACACGCTTCCTAGGATCGGTTTCTGGCATTTCAGCCGTCTTCAGCCAGGCTTGCTTGAATCCAGTGGCAAAGTGAGCAAGGGACTCACGTCTGAGCATACCCTGCCAACTTATGGCGAACAAAGTGGTACAAAAGGGGGTGGTGATGGACGGAGCAAAAAGGGGCTGGTGATGGAAAGACCATCAGAACCAATCAAACACTCACACCCAGTCAACAGATCTGGGTTTGATCCATCACCGTTCTTTAGCCCACTCTGCTACCCCAGTTCAGACATGGCCATATGCAAATCAGTCTGACCCTGTGCCTCATGGGAACGGTCCAGCCCGAACTGCCAAGCCATGCCTTCCCCGGACCGGAAACAAGCTTCCTAGGACCGGTTTCTGGCATTTCAGCCGTCTTCAGCCAGGCTTGCTTGAATCCAGTGGCAAAGTGAGCAAGGAACTCACGTCTGAGCATACCCTGCCAACTTATGGCGAACTAAGCAGTAGAAAAGGGGGTGGTGATGGACAGAGCATCAGAACCAATCAAACACTCACACCCAGTCAACAGATCTGGGTTTGATCCATCACCGTTCTTTTGCCCACTCTGCCACCCCAGTTCAGACATGGCCATATGCAAATCAGTCTGACCCTGTGCCTAATGAGAACAGTCCAGCCCGAACTGCCAAGCCATGCCTTCCCCGGACCGGAAACAAGCTTCCTAGAACCGGTTTCTGGCATTTCAGCCGTCTTCAGCCAGGTTTGCTTGAATCCAGTGGCAAAGTGAGCAAGGGACTCACGTCTGAGAATACCCTGCCAACTTATGGCGAACAAAGCGGTACAAAAGGGGGTGGTGATGGACGGAGCATCAGAGCCAATCAAACACTCACACCCAGTCAACAGATCTGGGTTTGATCCATCACTGTTCTTTAGCCCACTCTGCCACCCCAGTTCAGACATGGCCATATGCAAATCAGTCTGACCCTGTGCCTCATGGGAATAGTCCAGCCCGAACTGCCAAGCCATGCCTTCCCCGGACCGGAAAGAAGCTTCCTAGGACCGGTTTCTGGCATTTCAGCCGTCTTCAGCCAAGCTTGCTTGAATCCAGTGGCAAAGTGAGCAAGGGACTCACGTCTGAGCATACCCTGCCAACTTATGGCGAACAAAGCGGTACAAAAGGGGGTGGTGATGGATGGAGCATCAGAACCAATCAAACACTCACACCCAGTCAACAGATCTGGGTTTGATCCATCACCGTTCTTTAGCCCACTCTGCCACCCCAGTTCAGACATGGCCATATGCAAATCAGTCTGACCCTGTGCCTCATGGGGTCAGTCCAGCCCGAACTGCCAAGCCATGCCTTCCCCGGACCGGAAACAAGCTTCCTAGGACCGGTTTCTGGCATTTCAGCCGTCTTCAGCCAGGCTTGCTTGAATCCAGTGGCAAAGTGAGCAAGGGACTCACGTCTGAGCATACCCTGCCAATTTATGGCGAACAAAGCGGTACAAAAGGGGGTGGTGATGGACGGAGCATCAGAACCAATCAAACACTCACACCCAGTCAACAGATGTGGGTTTGATCCATCACCGTTCTTTAGCCCACTCTGCCACCCCAGTTCAGACATGGCCATATGCAAATCAGTCTGACCCTGTGCCTCATGGGAACACTCCAGCCCGAACTGCCAAGCCATGCCTTCCCTGGAGCGGAAAGAAGCTTCCTAGGACCGGTTTCTGGCATTTCAGCCGTCTTCAGCCAGGCTTGCTTGAATCCAGTGGTAAAGTGAGCAAAGAACTCACGTCTGAGCATACCCTGCCAACTTATGGCGAACAAAGCGGTACAAAAGGGGGTGGTAATGGACGGAGCATCAGAACCAATCAAACACTCACACCCAGTCAACAGATCTGGGTTTGATCCATCACTGTTCTTTAGCCCACTCTGCCACCCCAGTTCAGACATTGCCATATGCAAATCAGTCTGACCCTGTGCCTCATGGGAACAGTCCAGCCCGAACTGCCAAGCCATGCCTTCCCCGGACCGGAAACAAGCTTCCTAGGACCGGTTTCTGGCATTTCAGCAGTCTTCAGCCAGGCTTGCTTGAATCCAATGGCAAAGTGAGCAAGGAACTCACGTCTGAGCATACCCTGCCAACTTATGGCGATCTAAGAGGTAGAAAAGGGGGTGGTGATGGACGGAGCATCAGAACCAATGAAACACTCACACCCAGTCAACAGATCTGGGTTTGATCCATCACCGTTCTTTAGCCCACTCTGCCACCCCAGTTCAGACATGGCCATATGCAAATCAGTTTGACCCTGTGCCTCGTGGGAACAGTCCAGCCCGAACTGCCAAGCCATGCCTTCCCCGGACCGGAAACAAGCTTCCTAGGACCGGATTCTGGCATTTCAGCCGTCTTCAGCCAGGCTTGCTTGAGTCCAGTGGCAAAGTGAGCAAGGGACTCACGTCTGAGCATACCCTGCCAACTTATGGCGAACAAAGCGGTACAAAAGGGGGTGGTGATGGACGGAGCATCAGAACCAATCAAACACTCACACCCAGTCAACAGATCTGGGTTTGATCCATCACTGTTCTTTAGCCCACTCTGCCACCCCAGTTCAGACATGGCCATATACAAATCAGTCTGACCCTGTGCCTCATGGGGTCAGTCCAGCCCGAACTGCCAAGCCATGCCTTCCCCGGCCCGGAAACAAGCTTCCTAGGACCGGTTTCTGGCATTTCAGCCGTCTTCAGCCAGGCTTGCTTGAATCCAGTGGCAAAGTGAGCAAGGGACTCACGTCTGAGCATACCCTGCCAATTTATGGCGAACAAAGCGGTACAAAAGGGGGTGGTAATGGACGGAGCATCAGAACCAATCAAACACTCACACCCAGTCAACAGATCTGGGTTTGATCCATCACTGTTCTTTAGCCCACTCTGCCACCCCAGTTCAGACATTGCCATATGCAAATCAGTCTGACCCTGTGCCTCATGGGAACAGTCCAGCCCGAACTGCCAAGCCATGCCTTCCCCGGACCGGAAACAAGCTTCCTAGGACCGGTTTCTGGCATTTCAGCAGTCTTCAGCCAGGCTTGCTTGAATCCAATGGCAAAGTGAGCAAGGAACTCACGTCTGAGCATACCCTGCCAACTTATGGCCATCTAAGAGGTAGAAAAGGGGGTGGTGATGGACGGAGCATCAGAACCAATGAAACACTCACACCCGGTCAACAGATCTGGGTTTGATCCATCACCGTTCTTTAGCCCACTCTGCCACCCCAGTTCAGACATGGCCATATGCAAATCAGTCTGACCCTGTGCCTCATGGGAACAGTCCAGCCCAAACTGCCAAGCCATGACTTCCCTGGAGCGGAAAGAAGCTTCCTAGGACCGGTTTCTGGCATTTCAGCAGTCTTCAGCCAGGCTTGCTTGAATCCATTGGTAAAGTGAGCAAAGAACTCACGTCTGAGCATACCCTGCCAACTTTGATCCATCACCGTTCTTTAGCCCACTCTGCCACCCCAGTTCAGACATGGCCATATGCAAATCAGTCTGACCCTGTGCCTCATGGGAACAGTCCAGCCCGAACTGCCAAGCCATGGCTTCCCCGGACCGGAACAAGCTTCCTAGGACCGGTTTCTGGCATTTCAGCAGTCTTCAGCCAGGCTTGATTGAATCCAGTGGCAAAGTGAGCAAGGGACTCACATCTGAGCATACCCTGCCATCTTATGGGGAACAAAACAGTACAAAAGGGGGTGGTGATGGACGGAGCATCAGAACCAATCAAACACTCACACCCAGTCAACAGATCTGGGTTTGATCCATCACTGTTCTTTAGCCCACTCTGCCACCCCAGTTCAGACATGGCCATATGCAAATCAGTCTGACCCTGTGCCTCATGGGGTCAGTCCAGCCCGAACTGCCAAGCCATGCCTTCCCCGGACCGGAAACAAGCTTCCTAGGACCGGTTTCTGGCATTTCAGCCGTCTTCAGCCAGGTTTGCTTGAGTCCAGTGGCAAAGTGAGCAAGGGACTCACGTCTGAGCATACCCTGCCAATTTATGGCGAACAAAGCGGTACAAAAGGGGGTGGTGATGGACGGAGCATCAGAACCAATCAAACACTCACACCCAGTCAACAGATCTGGGTTTGATCCATCACCGTTCTTTAGCCCACTCTGCCACCCCAGTTCAGACATGGCCATATGCAAATCAGTCTGACCCTGTGCCTCATGGGAACAGTCCAGCCCAAACTGCCAAGCCATGCCTTCCCTGGACCAGAAACACGCTTCCTAGGATCGGTTTCTGGCATTTCAGCCGTCTTCAGCCAGGCTTGCTTGAATCCAGTGGCAAAGTGAGCAAGGGACTCACGTCTGAGCATACCCTGCCAACTTATGGCGAACAAAGTGGTACAAAAGGGGGTGGTGATGGACGGAGCATCAGAACCAATCAAACACTCACACCCAGTCAACAGATCTGGGTTTGATCCATCACTGTTCTTTAGCCCACTCTGCCACCCCAGTTCAGACATGGCCATATGCAAATCAGTCTGACCCTGTGCCTCATGGGAACAGTCCAGCCCAAACTGCCAAGCCATGACTTCCCTGGAGCGGAAAGAAGCTTCCTAGGACCGGTTTCTGGCATTTCAGCCGTCTTCAGCCAGGCTTGCTTGAATCCATTGGTAAAGTGAGCAAAGAACTCACGTCTGAGCATACCCTGCCAACTTTGATCCATCACCGTTCTTTAGCCCACTCTGCCACCCCAGTTCAGACATGGCCATATGCAAATCAGTCTGACCCTGTGCCTCATGGGAACAGTCCAGCCCGAACTGCCAAGCCATGCCTTCCCCGGACCGGAACAAGCTTCCTAGGACCGGTTTCTGGCATTTCAGCAGTCTTCAGCCAGGCTTGATTGAATCCAGTGGCAAAGTGAGCAAGGGACTCACATCTGAGCATACCCTGCCATCTTATGGGGAACAAAACAGTACAAAAAGGGGTGGTGATGGACGGAGCATCAGAACCAATCAAACACTCACACCCAGTCAACAGATCTGGGTTTGATCCATCACTGTTCTTTAGCCCACTCTGCCACCCCAGTTCAGACATGGCCATATGCAAATCAGTCTGACCCTGTGCCTCATGGGGTCAGTCCAGCCCGAACTGCCAAGCCATGCCTTCCCCGGACCGGAAACAAGCTTCCTAGGACCGGTTTCTGGCATTTCAGCCGTCTTCAGCCAGGTTTGCTTGAGTCCAGTGGCAAAGTGAGCAAGGGACTCACGTCTGAGCATACCCTGCCAATTTATGGCGAACAAAGCGGTACAAAAGGGGGTGGTGATGGACGGAGCATCAGAACCAATCAAACACTCACACCCAGTCAACAGATCTGGGTTTGATCCATCACCGTTCTTTAGCCCACTCTGCCACCCCAGTTCAGACATGGCCATATGCAAATCAGTCTGACCCTGTGCCTCATGGGAACAGTCCAGCCCAAACTGCCAAGCCATGCCTTCCCTGGACCAGAAACACGCTTCCTAGGATCGGTTTCTGGCATTTCAGCCGTCTTCAGCCAGGCTTGCTTGAATCCATTGGCAAAGTGAGCAAGGGACTCACGTCTGAGCATACCCTGCCAACTTATGGCGAACAAAGTGGTACAAAAGGGGGTGGTGATGGACGGAGCATCAGAACCAATCAAACACTCACACCCAGTCAACAGATCTGGGTTTGATCCATCACTGTTCTTTAGCCCACCCTGCCACCCCAGTTCAGACATTGCCATATGCAAATCAGTCTGACCCTGTGCCTCATGGGAACAGTCCAGCCCGAACTGCCAAGCCATGCCTTCCCCGGACCGGAAACAAGCTTCCTAGGACCGGTTTCTGACATTTCAGCCGTCTTCAGCCAGGCTTGCTTGAATCCAATGGCAAAGTGAGCAAGGAACTCACGTCTGAGCATACCCTGCCAACTTATGGCGAACTAAGCGGTAGAAAAGGGGGTGGTGATGGACGGAGCATCAGAACCAATGAAACACTCACACCCAGTCAACAGATCTGGGTTTGATCCATCACTGTTCTTTAGCCCACTCTGCCACCCCAGTTCAGACATGGACATATGCAAATCAGTCTGACCCTGTGCCTCATGGGAACACTCCAGCCCGAACTGCCAAGCCATGCCTTCCCTGGAGCGGAAAGAAGCTTCCTAGGACCGGTTTCTGGAATTTCAGCAGTCTTCAGCCAGGCTTGCTTGAATCCAGTGGTAAAGTGAGCAAAGAACTCACGTCTGAGCATACCCTGCCAACTTTGATCCATCACCGTTCTTTAGCCCACTCTGCCACCCCAGTTCAGACATGGCCATATGCAAATCAGTCTGACCCTGTTCCTCATGGGAACAGTCCAGCCCGAACTGCCAAGCCATGCCTTCCCCGGACCGGAACAAGCTTCCTAGGACCGGTTTCTCGCATTTCAGCAGTCTTCAGCCAGGCTTGATTGAATCCAGTGGCAAAGTGAGCAAGAGACTCACATCTGAGCATACCCTGCCATCTTATGGGGAACAAAACAGTACAAAAGGGGGTGGTGATGGACGGAGCATCAGAACCAATCAAACACTCACACCCAGTCAACAGATCTGGGTTTGATCCATCACTGTTCTTTAGCCCACTCTGCCACCCCAGTTCAGACATGGCCATATGCAAATCAGTCTGACCCTGTGCCTCATGGGGTCAGTCCAGCCCGAACTGCCAAGCCATGCCTTCCCCGGACCGGAAACAAGCTTCCTAGGACCGGTTTCTGGCATTTCAGCCGTCTTCAGCCAGGCTTGCTTGAATCCAGTGGCAAAGTGAGCAAGGGACTCACGTCTGAGCATACCCTGCCAAGTTATGGCGAACAAAGCGGTACAAAAGGGGGTGGTGATGGACGGAGCATCAGAACCAATCAAACACTCACACCCAGTCAACACATCTGGGTTTGATCCATCACCGTTCTTTAGCCCACTCTGCCACCCCAGTTCAGACATGGCCATATGCAAATCAGTCTGACCCTGTGCCTCATGGGGTCAGTCCAGTCCGAACTGCCAAGCCATGCCTTCCCCGGACCGGAAACAAGCTTCCTAGGACCGGTTTCTGGCATTTCAGCCGTCTTCAGCCAGGCTTGCTTGAGTCCAGTGTCAAAGTGAGCAAGGGACTCACGTCTGAGCATACCCTGCCAATTTATGGCGAACAAAGCGGTACAAAAGGGGGTGGTGATGGACGGAGCATCAGAACCAATCAAACACTCACACCCAGTCAACAGATCTGGGTTTGATCCATCACCGTTCTTTAGCCCACTCTGCCACCCCAGTTCAGACATGGCCATATGCAAATCAGTCTGACCCTGTGCCTCATGGGAACAGTCCAGCCCAAACTGCCAAGCCATGCCTTCCCTGGACTAGAAACACGCTTCCTAGGATCGGTTTCTGGCATTTCAGCCGTCTTCAGCCAGGCTTGCTTGAATCCAGTGGCAAAGTGAGCAAGGGACTCACGTCTGAGCATACCCTGCCAACTTATGGCGAACAAAGTGGTACAAAAGGGGGTGGTGATGGACGGAGCATCAGAACCAATCAAACACTCACACCCAGTCAACAGATCTGGGTTTGATCCATCACTGTTCTTTAGCCCACCCTGCCACCCCAGTTCAGACATTGCCATATGCAAATCAGTCTGACCCTGTGCCTCATGGGAACAGCTCAGCCCGAACTGCCAAGGCATGCCTTCCCCGGACCGGAAACAAGCTTCCTAGGACCGGTTTCTGACATTTCAGCCGTCTTCAGCCAGGCTTGCTTGAATCCAATGGCAAAGTGAGCAAGGAACTCACGTCTGAGCATACCCTGCCAACTTATGGCGAACTAAGCGGTAGAAAAGGGGGTGGTGATGGACGGAGCATCAGAACCAATGAAACACTCACACCCAGTCAACAGATCTGGGTTTGATCCATCACCGTTCTTTAGCCCACTCTGCCACCCCAGTTCAGACATGGACATATGCAAATCAGTCTGACCCTGTGCCTCATGGGAACACTCCAGCCCGAACTGCCAAGCCATGCCTTCCCTGGAGCGGAAAGAAGCTTCCTAGGACTGGTTTCTGGCATTTCAGCAGTCTTCAGCCAGGCTTGCTTGAATCCAGTGGTAAAGTGAGCAAAGAGCTCACGTCTGAGCATACCCTGCCAACTTTGATCCATCACCGTTCTTTAGCCCACTCTGCCACCCCAGTTCAGACATGGCCATATGCAAATCAGTCTGACCCTGTGCCTCATGGGAACAGTCCAGCCCGAACTGCCAAGCCATGCCTTCCCCGGACCGGAACAAGCTTCCTAGGACCGGTTTCTGGCATTTCAGCAGTCTTCAGCCAGGCTTGATTGAATCCAGTGGCAAAGTGAGCAAGGGACTCACATCTGAGCATACCCTGCCATCTTATGGGGAACAAAACAGTACAAAAGGGGGTGGTGATGGACGGAGCATCAGAACCAATCAAACACTCACACCCAGTCAAACAGATCTGGGTTTGATCCATCACTGTTCTTTAGCCCACTCTGCCACCCCAGTTCAGACATGGCCATATGCAAATCAATCTGACCCTGTGCCTCATGGGGTCAGTCCAGCCCGAACTGCCAAGCCATGCCTTCCCCGGACCGGAAACAAGCTTCCTAGGACCGGTTTCTGGCATTTCAGCCGTCTTCAGCCAGGCTTGCTTGAATCCAGTGGCAAAGTGAGCAAGGGACTCACGTCTGAGCATACCCTGCCAAGTTATGGCGAACAAAGCGGTACAAAAGGGGGTGGTGATGGACGGAGCATCAGAACCAATCAAACACTCACACCCAGTCAACAAATCTGGGTTTGATCCATCACCGTTCTTTAGCCCACTCTGCCACCCCAGTTCAGACATGGCCATATGCAAATCAGTCTGACCCTGTGCCTCATGGGAACAGTCCAGCCCAAACTGCCAAGCCATGCCTTCCCTGGACCAGAAACACGCTTCCTAGGATCGGTTTCTGGCATTTAAGCCGTCTTCAGCCAGGCTTGCTTGAGTCCAGTGTCAAAGTGAGCAAGGGACTCACGTCTGAGCATACCCTGCCAATTTATGGCGAACAAAGCGGTACAAAAGGGGGTGGTGATGGACGGAGCATCAGAACCAATCAAACACTCACACCCAGTCAACAGATCTGGGTTTGATCCATCACTGTTCTTTAGCCCACCCTGCCACCCCAGTTCAGACATTGCCATATGCAAATCAGTCTGACCCTGTGCCTCATGGGAACAGTCCAGCCCAAACTGCCAAGCCATGCCTTCCATGGACCAGAAACACGCTTCCTAGGATCGGTTTCTGGCATTTCAGCCGTCTTCAGCCAGGCTTGCTTGAATCCAGTGGCAAAGTGAGCAAGGGACTCACGTCTGAGCATACCCTGCCAACTTATGGCGAACAAAGTGGTACAAAAGGGGGTGGTGATGGACGGAGCATCAGAACCAATCAAACACTCACACCCAGTCAACAGATCTGGGTTTGATCCATCACCGTTCTTTAGCCCACTCTGCCACCCCAGTTCAGACATGGACATATGCAAATCAGTCTGACCCTGTGCCTCATGGGAACACTCCAGCCCGAACTGCCAAGCCATGCCTTCCCTGGAGCGGAAAGAAGCTTCCTAGGACTGGTTTCTGGCATTTCAGCAGTCTTCAGCCAGGCTTGCTTGAATCCAGTGGTAAAGTGAGCAAAGAGCTCACGTCTGAGCATACCCTGCCAACTTTGATCCATCACCGTTCTTTAGCCCACTCTGCCACCCCAGTTCAGACATGGCCATATGCAAATCAGTCTGACCCTGTGCCTCATGGGAACAGTCCAGACCGAACTGCCAAGCCATGCCTTCCCCGGACCGGAACAAGCTTCCTAGGACCGGTTTCTGGCATTTCAGCAGTCTTCAGCCAGGCTTGATTGAATCCAGTGGCAAAGTGAGCAAGGGACTCACATCTTAGCATACCCTGCCATCTTATGGGGAACAAAACAGTACAAAAGGGGGTGGTGATGGACGGAGCATCAGAACCAATCAAACACTCACACCCAGTCAACAGATCTGGGTTTGATCCATCACTGTTCTTTAGCCCACTCTGCCACCCCAGTTCAGACATGGCCATATGCAAATCAGTCTGACCCTGTGCCTCATGGGGTCAGTCCAGCCCGAACTGCCAAGCCATGCCTTCCCCGGACCGGAAACAAGCTTCCTAGGACCGGTTTCTGGCATTTCAGCCGTCTTCAGCCAGGCGTGCTTGAATCCAGTGGCAAAGTGAGCAAGGGACTCACGTCTGAGCATACCCTGCCAAGTTATGGCGAACAAAGCGGTACAAAAGGGGGTGGTGATGGACGGAGCATCAGAACCAATCAAACACTCACACCCAGTCAACAAATCTGGGTTTGATCCATCACCGTTCTTTAGCCCACTCTGCCACCCCAGTTCAGACATGGCCAAATGCAAATCAGTCTGACCCTGTGCCTCATGGGAACAGTCCAGCCCAAACTGCCAAGCCATGCCTTCCCTGGACCAGAAACACGCTTCCTAGGATCGGTTTCTGGCATTTCAGCCGTCTTCAGCCAGGCTTGCTTGAATCCAGTGGCAAAGTGAGCAAGGGACTCACGTCTGAGCATACCCTGCCAACTTATGGCGAACAAAGTGGTACAAAAGGGGGTGGTGATGGACGGAGCATCAGAACCAATCAAACACTCACACCCAGTCAACAGATCTGGGTTTGATCCATCACTGTTCTTTAGCCCACTCTGCCACCCCAGTTCAGACATAGCAATATGCAAATCAGTCTGACCCTGTGCCTCATGGGAACAGTCCAGCCCGAACTGCCAAGCCATGCCTTCCCCGGACCGGAAACAAGCTTCCTAGGACCGGATTCTGGCATTTCAGCCGTCTTCAGCCAGGCTTGCTTGAGTCCAGTGGCAAAGTGAGCAAGGGACTCACGTCTGAGCATACCCTGCCAACTTATGGCGAACAAAGCGGTACAAAAGATGGACGGAGCATCAGAACCAATCAAACACTCACACCCAGTCAACAGATCTGGGTTTGATCCATCACTGTTCTTTAGCCCACTCTGCCACCCCAGTTCAGACATTGCCATATGCAAATCAGTCTGACCCTGTGCCTCATGGGAACAGTCCAGCCCGAACTGCCAAACCATGCCTTCCCCGGACCGGAAACAAGCTTCCTAGGACCGGTTTCTGGCATTTCAGCCATCTTCAGCCAGGCTTGCTTGAATCCAATGGCAAAGTGAGCAAGGAACTCACGTCTGAGCATACCCTGCCAACTTATGGCGAACTAAGCGGTAGAAAAGGGGGTGGTGATGGACGGAGCATCAGAACCAATGAAACACTCACACCCAGTCAACAGATCTGGGTTTGATCCATCACCGTTCTTTAGCCCACTCTGCCACCCCAGTTCAGACATGGCCATATGCAAATCAGTCTGACCCTGTGCCTCATGGGAACACTCCAGCCCGAACTGCCAAGCCATGCCTTCCCTGGAGCGGAAAGAAGCTTCCTAGGACCGGTTTCTGGCATTTCAGCCGTCTTCAGCCAGGCTTGCTTGAATCCAGTGGTAAAGTGAGCAAAGAACTCACGTCTGAACATACCCTGCCAACTTTGATCCATCACCGTTCTTTAGCCCACTCTGCCACCCCAGTTCAGACATGGCCATATGCAAATCAGTCTGACCCTGTGCCTCATGGGAACAGTCCAGCCCGAACTGCCAAGCCATGCCTTCCCCGGACCGGAACAAGCTTCCTAGGACCGGTTTCTGGCATTTCAGCAGTCTTCAGCCAGGCTTGATTGAATCCAGTGGCAAAGTGAGCAAGGGACTCACATCTGAGCATACCCTGCCATCTTATGGGGAACAAAACAGTACAAAAGGGGGTGGTGATGGACGGAGCATCAGAACCAATCAAACACTCACACCCAGTCAACAGATCTGGGTTTGATCCATCACTGTTCTTTAGCCCACTCTGCCACCCCAGTTCAGACATGGCCATATGCAAATCAGTCTGACCCTGTGCCTCATGGGGTCAGTCCAGCCCGAACTGCCAAGCCATGCCTTCCCCGGACCGGAAACAAGCTTCCTAGGACCGGTTTCTGGCATTTCAGCCGTCTTCAGCCAGGCTTGCTTGAATCCAGTGGCAAAGTGAGCAAGGGACTCACATCTTAGCATACCCTGCCATCTTATGGGGAACAAAACAGTACAAAAGGGGGTGGTGATGGACGGAGCATCAGAACCAATCAAACACTCACACCCAGTCAACAGATCTGGGTTTGATCCATCACTGTTCTTTAGCCCACTCTGCCACCCCAGTTCAGACATGGCCATATGCAAATCAGTCTGACCCTGTGCCTCATGGGGTCAATCCAGCCCGAACTGCCAAGCCATGCCTTCCCCGGACCGGAAACAAGCTTCCTAGGACCGGTTTCTGGCATTTCAGCCGTCTTCAGCCAGGCTTGCTTGAATCCAGTGGCAAAGTGAGCAAGGGACTCACGTCTGAGCATACCCTGCCAAGTTATGGCGAACAAAGCGGTACAAAAGGGGGTGGTGATGGACGGAGCATCAGAACCAATCAAACACTCACACCCAGTCAACAAATCTGGGTTTGATCCATCACCGTTCTTTAGCCCACTCTGCCACCCCAGTTCAGACATGGCCAAATGCAAATCAGTCTGACCCTGTGCCTCATGGGAACAGTCCAGCCCAAACTGCCAAGCCATGCCTTCCCTGGACCAGAAACACGCTTCCTAGGATCGGTTTCTGGCATTTCAGCCGTCTTCAGCCAGGCTTGCTTGAATCCAGTGGCAAAGTGAGCAAGGGACTCACGTCTGAGCATACCCTGCCAACTTATGGCGAACAAAGTGGTACAAAAGGGGGTGGTGATGGACGGAGCATCAGAACCAATCAAACACTCACACCCAGTCAACAGATCTGGGTTTGATCCATCACTGTTCTTTAGCCCACTCTGCCACCCCAGTTCAGACATAGCAATATGCAAATCAGTCTGACCCTGTGCCTCATGGGAACAGTCCAGCCCGAACTGCCAAGCCATGCCTTCCCCGGACCGGAAACAAGCTTCCTAGGACCGGATTCTGGCATTTCAGCCATCTTCAGCCAGGCTTGCTTGAGTCCAGTGGCAAAGTGAGCAAGGGACTCACGTCTGAGCATACCCTGCCAACTTATGGCGAACAAAGCGGTACAAAAGATGGACGGAGCATCAGAACCAATCAAACACTCACACCCAGTCAACAGATCTGGGTTTGATCCATCACTGTTCTTTAGCCCACTCTGCCACCCCAGTTCAGACATTGCCATATGCAAATCAGTCTGACCCTGTGCCTCATGGGAACAGTCCAGCCCGAACTGCCAAACCATGCCTTCCCCGGACCGGAAACAAGCTTCCTAGGACCGGTTTCTGGCATTTCAGCCATCTTCAGCCAGGCTTGCTTGAATCCAATGGCAAAGTGAGCAAGGAACTCACGTCTGAGCATACCCTGCCAACTTATGGCGAACTAAGCGGTAGAAAAGGGGGTGGTGATGGACGGCGCATCAGAACCAATGAAACACTCACACCCAGTCAACAGATCTGGGTTTGATCCATCACCGTTCTTTAGCCCACTCTGCCACCCCAGTTCAGACATGGCCATATGCAAATCAGTCTGACCCTGTGCCTCATGGGAACACTCCAGCCCGAACTGCCAAGCCATGCCTTCCCTGGAGCGGAAAGAAGCTTCCTAGGACCGGTTTCTGGCATTTCAGCCGTCTTCAGCCAGGCTTGCTTGAATCCAGTGGTAAAGTGAGCAAAGAACTCACATCTGAACATACCCTGCCAACTTTGATCCATCACCGTTCTTTAGCCCACTCTGCCACCCCAGTTCAGACATGGCCATATGCAAATCAGTCTGACCCTGTGCCTCATGGGAACAGTCCAGCCCGAACTGCCAAGCCATGCCTTCCCCGGACCGGAACAAGCTTCCTAGGACCGGTTTCTGGCATTTCAGCAGTCTTCAGCCAGGCTTGATTGAATCCAGTGGCAAAGTGAGCAAGGGACTCACATCTGAGCATACCCTGCCATCTTATGGGGAACAAAACAGTACAAAAGGGGGTGGTGATGGACGGAGCATCAGAACCAATCAAACACTCACACCCAGTCAACAGATCTGGGTTTGATCCATCACTGTTCTTTAGCCCACTCTGCCACCCCAGTTCAGACATGGCCATATGCAAATCAGTCTGACCCTGTGCCTCATGGGGTCAGTCCAGCCCGAACTGCCAAGCCATGCCTTCCCCGGACCGGAAACAAGCTTCCTAGGACCGGTTTCTGGCATTTCAGCCGTCTTCAGCCAGGCTTGCTTGAATCCAGTGGCAAAGTGAGCAAGGGACTCACGTCTGAGCATACCCTGCCAATTTATAGCGAACAAAGCGGTACAAAAGGGGGTGGTGATGGACGGAGCATCAGAACCAATCAAACACTCACACCCAGTCAACAAATCTGGGTTTGATCCATCACCGTTCTTTAGCCCACTCTACCACCCCAGTAAAGACATGGCCAAATGCAAATCAGTCTGACCCTGTGCCTCATGGGAACAGTCCAGCCTGAACTGCCAAGCCATGCCTTCCCCGGACCGGAAACAAGCTTCCTAGGACCGGTTTCTGGCATTTCAGCCGTCTTCAGCCAGGCTTGCTTGAATCCAGTGGCAAAGTGAGCAAGGGACTCACGTCTGAGCATACCCTACCAACTTATGGTGAACAAAGTGGTACAAAAGGGGGTGGTGATGGTCGGAGCATCAGAACCAATCAAACACTCACACCCAGTCAACAGATCTGGGTTTGATCCATCACCGTTCTTTAGCCCACTCTGCCACCCCAGTTCAGACATGGCCATATGCAAATCAGTCTGACCCTGTGCCTCATGGGAACAGTCCAGCCCAAACTGCCAAGCCATGCCTTCCCTGGACCAGAAACACGCTTCCTAGGATCGGTTTCTGGCATTTCAGCCGTCTTCAGCCAGGCTTGCTTGAATCCAGTGGCAAAGTGAGCAAGGGACTCACGTCTGAGCATACCCTGCCAACTTATGGCGAACAAAGTGGTACAAAAGGGGGTGGTGATGGACGGAGCATCAGAACCAATCAAACACTCACACCCAGTCAACAGATCTGGGTTTGATCCATCACCGTTCTTTAGCCCACTCTGCCACCCCAGTTCAGACATGGCCATATGCAAATCAGTCTGACCCTGTGCCTCATGGGAACAGTCCAGCTTAAACTGCCAAGCCATGCCTTCCCTGGACCAGAAACACGCTTCCTAGGATCGGTTTCTGGCATTTCAGCCGTCTTCAGCCAGGCTTGCTTGAATCCAGTGGCAAAGTGAGCAAGGGACTCACGTCTGAGCATACCCTGCCAACTTTGATCCATCACCGTTCTTTAGCCCACTCTGCCACCCCAGTTCAGACATTGCCATATGCAAATCAGTCTGACCCTGTGCCTCATGGGAACAGTCCAGCCCGAACTGCCAAGCCATGCCTTCCCCAGACCGGAACAAGCTTCCTAGGACCGGTTTCTGGCATTTCAGCAGTCTTCAGCCAGGCTTGATTGAATCCAGTGGCAAAGTGAGCAAGGGACTCACATCTGAGCATACCCTGCCATCTTATGGGGAACAAAACAGTACAAAAGGGGGTGGTGATGGACGGAGCATCAGAACCAATCAAACACTCACACCCAGTCAACAGATCTGGGTTTGATCCATCACTGTTCTTTAGCCCACTCTGCCACCCCAGTTCAGACATGGCCATATGCAAATCAGTCTGACCCTGTGCCTCATGGGGTCAGTCCAGCCCGAACTGCCAAGCCATGCCTTCGCCGGACCGGAAACAAGCTTCCTAGGACCGGTTTCTGGCATTTCAGCCGTCTTCAGCCAGGCTTGCTTGAATCCAGTGGCAAAGTGAGCAAGGGACTCACGTCTGAGCATACCCTGCCAACTTATGGCGAACAAAGTGGTACAAAAGGGGGTGGTGATGGACGGAGCATCAGAACCAATCAAACACTCACACCCAGTCAACAGATCTGGGTTTGATCCATCACTGTTCTTTAGCCCACTCTGCCACCCCTGTTCAGACATTGCCATATGCAAATCAGTCTGACCCTGTGCCTCATGGGAACAGTCCAGCCCGAACTGCCAAGCCATGCCTTCCCCGGACCGGAAACAAGCTTCCTAGGACCCCTTTCTGGCATTTCAGCTGTCTTCAACCAGGCTTGCTTGAATCCAGTGGTAAAGTGAGCAAGGGACTCGCGTCTGAGCATACCCTGCCAACTTATGGCGAACAAAGCGGTACAAAAGGGGTTGGTGATGGACGGAGCATCAGAACCAATCAAACACTCACACCCAGTCAACAGATCTGGGTTTGATCCATCACCGTTCTTTAGCCCACTCTGCCACCCCAGTTCAGACATGGCCATATGCAAATCAGTCTGACCCTGTGCCTCATGGGAACAGTCCAGCTTAAACTGCCAAGCCATGCCTTCCCTGGACCAGAAACACGCTTCCTAGGATCGGTTTCTGGCATTTCAGCCGTCTTCAGCCAGGCTTGCTTGAATCCAGTGGCAAAGTGAGCAAGGGACTCACGTCTGAGCATACCCTGCCAACTTTGATCCATCACCGTTCTTTAGCCCACTCTGCCACCCCAGTTCAGACATGGCCATATGCAAATCAGTCTGACCCTGTGCCTCATGGCAACAGTCCAGCCGGAACTGCCAAGCCATGCCTTCCCCGGACCGGAACAAGCTTCCTAGGACCGGTTTCTGGCATTTCAGCAGTCTTCAGCCAGGCTTGATTGAATCCAGTGGCAAAGTGAGCAAGGGACTCACATCTGAGCATACCCTGCCATCTTATGGGGAACAAAACAGTACAAAAGGGGGTGGTGATGGACGGAGCATCAGAACCAATCAAACACTCACACCCAGTCAACAGATCTGGGTTTGATCCATCACTGTTCTTTAGCCCACTCTGCCACCCCAGTTCAGACATGGCCATATGCAAATCAGTCTGACCCTGTGCCTCATGGGGTCAGTCCAGCCCGAACTGCCAAGCCATGCCTTCGCCGGACCGGAAACAAGCTTCCTAGGACCGGTTTCTGGCATTTCAGCCGTCTTCAGCCAGGCTTGCTTGAATCCAGTGGCAAAGTGAGCAAGGGACTCACGTCTGAGCATACCCTGCCAACTTATGGCGAACAAAGTGGTACAAAAGGGGGTGGTGATGGACGGAGCATCAGAACCAATCAAACACTCACACCCAGTCAACAGATCTGGGTTTGATCCATCACTGTTCTTTAGCCCACTCTGCCACCCCTGTTCAGACATTGCCATATGCAAATCAGTCTGACCCTGTGCCTCATGGGAACAGTCCAGCCCGAACTGCCAAGCCATGCCTTCCCCGGACCGGAAACAAGCTTCCTAGGACCCCTTTCTGGCATTTCAGCTGTCTTCAACCAGGCTTGCTTGAATCCAGTGGTAAAGTGAGCAAGGGACTCGCGTCTGAGCATACCCTGCCAACTTATGGCGAACAAAGCGGTACAAAAGGGGTTGGTGATGGACGGAGCATCAGAACCAATCAAACACTCACACCCAGTCAACAGATCTGGGTTTGATCCATCACCGTTCTTTAGCCCACTCTGCCACCCCAGTTCAGACATGGCCATATGCAAATCAGTCTGACCCTGTGCCTCATGGGAACAGTCCAGCTTAAACTGCCAAGCCATGCCTTCCCTGGACCAGAAACACGCTTCCTAGGATCGGTTTCTGGCATTTCAGCCGTCTTCAGCCAGGCTTGCTTGAATCCAGTGGCAAAGTGAGCAAGGGACTCACGTCTGAGCATACCCTGCCAACTTTGATCCATCACCGTTCTTTAGCCCACTCTGCCACCCCAGTTCAGACATGGCCATATGCAAATCAGTCTGACCCTGTGCCTCATGGCAACAGTCCAGCCGGAACTGCCAAGCCATGCCTTCCCCGGACCGGAACAAGCTTCCTAGGACCGGTTTCTGGCATTTCAGCAGTCTTCAGCCAGGCTTGATTGAATCCAGTGGCAAAGTGAGCAAGGGACTCACATCTGAGCATACCCTGCCATCTTATGGGGAACAAAACAGTACAAAAGGGGGTGGTGATGGACGGAGCATCAGAACCAATCAAACACTCACACCCAGTCAACAGATCTGGGTTTGATCCATCACTGTTCTTTAGCCCACTCTGCCACCCCAGTTCAGACATGGCCATATGCAAATCAGTCTGACCCTGTGCCTCATGGGGTCAGTCCAGCCCGAACTGCCAAGCCATGCCTTCCCCGGACCGGAAACAAGCTTCCTAGGACCGGTTTATGGCATTTCAGCCGTCTTCAGCCAGGCCTGCTTGAATCCAGTGGCAAAGTGAGCAAGGGACTCACGTCTGAGCATACCCTGCCAATTTATGGCGAACAAAGCGGTACAAAAGGGGGTGGTGATGGACGGAGCATCAGAACCAATCAAACACTCACACCCAGTCAACAGATCAGGGTTTGATCCATCACCGTTCTTTAGTCCACTCTGCCACCCCAGTTCAGACATGGCCAAATGCAAATCAGTCTGACCCTGTGCCTCATGGGAACAGTCCAGCCTGAACTGCCAAGCCATGCCTTCCCCGGACCGGAAACAAGCTTCCTAGGACCGGTTTCTGGCATTTCAGCCGTCTTCAGCCAGGCTTGCTTGAATCCAGTGGCAAAGTGAGCAAGGGACTCACGTCTGAGCATACCCTACCAACTTATGGCGAACAAAGCGGTACAAAAGGGGGTGGTGATGGTCGGAGCATCAGAACCAATCAAACACTCACACCCAGTCAACAGATCTGGGTTTGATCCATCACCGTTCTTTAGCCCACTCTGCCACCCCAGTTCAGACATGGCCATATGCAAATCAGTCTGACCCTGTGCCTCATGGGAACAGTCCAGCCCAAACTGCCAAGCCGTGCCTTCCCTGGACCAGAAACACGCTTCCTAGGATCGGTTTCTGGCATTTCAGCCGTCTTCAGCCAGGCTTGCTTGAATCCAGTGGCAAAGTGAGCAAGGGACTCACGTCTGAGCATACCCTGCCAACTTATGGCGAACAAAGTGGTACAAAAGGGGGTGGTGATGGACGGAGCAAAAAGGGGCTGGTGATGGAAAGAGCATCAGAACCTATCAAACACTCACACCCAGTCAACAGATCTGGGTTTGATCCATCACCGTTCTTTAGCCCACTCTGCTACCCCAGTTCAGACATGGCCATATGCAAATCAGTCTGACCCTGTGCCTCATGGGAACGGTCCAGCCCGAACTGCCAAGCCATGCCTTCCCCGGACCGGAAACAAGCTTCCTAGGACCGGTTTCTGGCATTTCAGCCGTCTTCAGCCAGGCTTGCTTGAATCCAGTGGCAAAGTGAGCAAGGAACTCACGTCTGAGCATACCCTGCCAACTTATGGCGAACTAAGCGGTAGAAAAGGGGGTGGTGATGGACAGAGCATCAGAACCAATCAAACACTCACACCCAGTCAACAGATCTGGGTTTGATCCATCACCGTTCTTTTGCCCACTCTGCCACCCCAGTTCAGACATGGCCATATGCAAATCAGTCTGACCCTGTGCCTAATGAGAACAGTCCAGCCCGAACTGCCAAGCCATGCCTTCCCCGGACCGGAAACAAGCTTCCTAGAACCGGTTTCTGGCATTTCAGCCGTCTTCAGCCATGTTTGCTTGAATCCAGTGGCAAAGTGAGCAAGGGACTCACGTCTGAGCATACCCTGCCAACTTATGGCGAACAAAGCGGTACAAAAGGGGGTGGTGATGGACGGAGCATCAGAGCCAATCAAACACTCACACCCAGTCAACAGATCTGGGTTTGATCCATCACTGTTCTTTAGCCCACTCTGCCACCCCAGTTCAGACATGGCCATATGCAAATCAGTCTGACCCTGTGCCTCATGGGAATAGTCCAGCCCGAACTGCCAAGCCATGCCTTCCCCGGACCGGAAAGAAGCTTCCTAGGACCGGTTTCTGGCATTTCAGCCGTATTCAGCCAAGCTTGCTTGAATCCAGTGGCAAAGTGAGCAAGGGACTCACGTCTGAGCATACCCTGCCAACTTATGGCGAACAAAGCGGTACAAAAGGGGGTGGTGATGGACGGAGCATCAGAACCAATCAAACACTCACACCCAGTCAACAGATCTGGGTTTGATCCATCACCGTTCTTTAGCCCACTCTGCCACCCCAGTTCAGACATGGCAATATGCAAATCAGTCTGACCCTGTGCCTCATGGGAACAGTCCAACCCGAACTGCCAAGCCATGCCTTCCCCAGACCGGAAACACGCTTCCTAGGACCGGTTTCTGGCATTTCAGCCGTCTTCAGCCAGGCTTGCTTGAATCCAGTGGCAAAGTGAGCAAGGGACTCACGTCTGAGCATACCCTGCCAACTTATGGCGAACAAAGCGGTACAAAAGGGGTTGGTGATGGACGGAGCATCAGAACCAATCAAACACTCACACCCAGTCAACAGATCTGGGTTTGATCCATCACCGTTCTTTAGCCCACTCTGCTACCCCAGTTCAGACATGTCCATATGCAAATCGGTCTGACCCTGTGCCTCATGGGAACAGTCCAGCCCGAACTGCCAATCCATGCCTTCCCCGGACCGGAAACAAGCTTCCTAGGACCGGTTTCTGGCATTTCAGCCGTCTTCAGCCAGGCTTGCTTGAATCCAGTGGCAGAGTGAGCAAGGGACTCACGTCTGAGCATACCCTGCCAAATTATGGCGAACAAAGCGGTACAAAAGATGGACGGAGCATCAGAACCAATCAAACACTCACACCCAGTCAACAGATCTGGGTTTGATCCATCACCGTTCTTTAGCCCACTCTGCCACCCCAGTTCAGACATGGCCATATGCAAGTCAGTCTGACCCTGTGCCTCATGGGAACAGTCCAGCCCGAACTGCCAAGCCATGCCTTCCCCGGACCGGAAACAAGCTTCCTAGGACCGGTTTCTGGCATTTCAGCCGTCTTCAGCCAGGCTTGCTTGAATCCAGTGGCAAAGTGAGCAAGGGACTCACGTCTGAGCATACCCTGCCAATTTATGGCGAACAAAGCGGTACAAAAGGGGGTGGTGATGGACAGAGCATCAGAACCAATCAAACACTCACACCCAGTCAATAGATCTGGGTTTGATCCATCACCGTTCTTTAGCCCACTCTGCCACCCCAGTTCAGACATGGCCATATGCAAATCAGTCTGACCCTGTGCCTCATGGGAACAGTCCAGCCCGAACTGCCAAGCCATGCCTTCCCCGGACCGGAAACAAGCTTCCTAGGACCGGATTCTGGCATTTCAGTCGTCTTCAGCCAGGCTTGCTTGAATCCAGTGGTAAAGTGAGCAAAGAACTCACGTCTGAGCATACCCTGCCAACTTTGATCCATCACCGTTCTTTAGCCCACTCTGCCACCCCAGTTCAGACATGGCCATATGCAAATCAGTCTGACCCTGTGCCTCATGGGAACAGTCCAGCCCGAACTGCCAAGCCATGCCTACACCGGACCGGAACAAGCTTCCTAGGACCGGTTTCTGGCATTTCAGCAGTCTTCAGCCAGGCTTGATTGAATCCAGTGGCAAAGTGAGCAAGGGACTCACATCTGAGCATACCCTGCCATCTTATGGGGAACAAAACAGTACAAAAGGGGGTGGTGATGGACGGAGACTCAGAACCAATCAAACACTCACACCCAGTCAACAGATCTGGGTTTGATCCATCACTGTTCTTTAGCCCACTCTGCCACCCCAGTTCAGACATGGCCATATGCAAATCAGTCTGACCCTGTGCCTCATGGGGTCAGTCCAGCCCGAACTGCCAAGCCATGCCTTCCCCGGACCGGAAACAAGCTTCCTAGGACCGGTTTCTGGCATTTCAGCCGTCTTCAGCCAGGTTTGCTTGAGTCCAGTGGCAAAGTGAGCAAGGGACTCACGTCTGAGCATACCCTGCCAATTTATGGCGAACAAAGCGGTACAAAAGGGGGTGGTGATGGACGGAGCATCAGAACCAATCAAACACTCACACCCAGTCAACAGATCTGGGTTTGATCCATCACCGTTCTTTAGCCCACTCTGCCACCCCAGTTCAGACATGGCCATATGCAAATCAGTCTGACCCTGTGCCTCATGGGAACAGTCCAGCCCAAACTGCCAAGCCATGCCTTCCCTGGACCGGAAACACGCTTCCTAGGATCGGTTTCTGGCATTTCAGCCGTCTTCAGCCAGGCTTGCTTGAATCCAGTGGCAAAGTGAGCAAGGGACTCACGTCTGAGCATACCCTGCCAACTTATGGCGAACAAAGTGGTACAAAAGGGGATGGTGATGGACGGAGCATCAGAACCAATCAAACACTCACACCCAGTCAACAGATCTGGGTTTGATCCATCACTGTTCTTTAGCCCACCCTGCCACCCCAGTTCAGACATTGCCATATGCAAATCAGTCTGACCCTGTGCCTCATGGGAACAGTCCAGCCCGAACTGCCAAGCCATGCCTTCCCCGGACCGGAAACAAGCTTCCTAGGACCGGTTTCTGACATTTCAGCCGTCTTCAGCCAGGCTTGCTTGAATCCAATGGCAAAGTGAGCAAGGAACTCACGTCTGAGCATACCCTGCAAACTTATGGCGAACTAAGCGGTAGAAAAGGGGGTGGTGATGGACGGAGCATCAGAACCAATGAAACACTCACACCCAGTCAACAGATCTGGGTTTGATCCATCACCGTTCTTTAGCCCACTCTGCCACCCCAGTTCAGACATGGACATATGCAAATCAGTCTGACCCTGTGCCTCATGGGAACACTCCAGCCCGAACTGCCAAGCCATGCCTTCCCTGGAGCGGAAAGAAGCTTCCTAGGACCGGTTTCTGGCATTTCAGCAGTCTTCAGCCAGGCTTGCTTGAATCCAGTGGTAAAGTGAGCAAAGAACTCATGTCTGAGCATACCCTGCCAACTTTGATCCATCACCGTTCTTTAGCCCACTCTGCCACCCCAGTTCAGACATGGCCATATGCAAATCAGTCTGACCCTGTTCCTCATGGGAACAGTCCAGCCCGAACTGCCAAGCCATGCCTTCCCCGGACCGGAACAAGCTTCCTAGGACCGGTTTCTGGCATTTCAGCAGTCTTCAGCCAGGCTTGATTGAATCCAGTGGCAAAGTGAGCAAGGGACTCACATCTGAGCATACCCTGCCATCTTATGGGGAACAAAACAGTACAAAAGGGGGTGGTGATGGACGGAGACTCAGAACCAATCAAACACTCACACCCAGTCAACAGATCTGGGTTTGATCCATCACTGTTCTTTAGCCCACTCTGCCACCCCAGTTCAGACATGGCCATATGCAAATCAGTCTGACCCTGTGCCTCATGGGGTCAGTCCAGCCCGAACTGCCAAGCCATGCCTTCCCCGGACCGGAAACAAGCTTCCTAGGACCGGTTTCTGGCATTTCAGCCGTCTTCAGCCAGGCTTGCTTGAATCCAGTGGCAAAGTGAGCAAGGGACTCACGTCTGAGCATACCCTGCCAAGTTATGGCGAACAAAGCGGTACAAAAGGGGGTGGTGATGGACGGAGCATCAGAACCAATCAAACACTCACACCCAGTCAACAAATCTGGGTTTGATCCATCACCGTTCTTTAGCCCACTCTGCCACCCCAGTTCAGACATGGCCATATGCAAATCAGTCTGACCCTGTGCCTCATGGGAACAGTCCAGCCCAAACTGCCAAGCCATGCCTTCCCTGGACCAGAAACACGCTTCCTAGGATCGGTTTCTGGAATTTAAGCCGTCTTCAGCCAGGCTTGCTTGAGTCCAGTGTCAAAGTGAGCAAGGGACTCACGTCTGAGCATACCCTGCCAATTTATGGCGAACAAAGCGGTACAAAAGGGGGTGGTGATGGACGGAGCATCAGAACCAATCAAACACTCACACCCAGTCAACAGATCTGGGTTTGATCCATCACTGTTCTTTAGCCCACCCTGCCACCCCAGTTCAGACATTGCCATATGCAAATCAGTCTGACCCTGTGCCTCATGGGAACAGTCCAGCCCAAACTGCCAAGCCATGCCTTCCCTGGACCAGAAACACGCTTCCTAGGATCGGTTTCTGGCATTTCAGCCGTCTTCAGCCAGGCTTGCTTGAGTCCAGTGGCAAAGTGAGCAAGGGACTCACGTCTGAGCATACCCTGCCAACTTATGGCGAACAAAGCGGTACAAAAGATGGACGGAGCATCAGAACCAATCAAACACTCACACCCGGTCAACAGATCTGGGTTTGATCCATCACCGTTCTTTAGCCCACTCTGCCACCCCAGTTCAGACATGGCCATATGCAAATCAGTCTGACCCTGTGCCTCATGGGAACAGTCCAGCCCAAACTGCCAAGCCATGCCTTCCCTGGAGCGGAAAGAAGCTTCCTAGGACCGGTTTCTGGCATTTCAGCCGTCTTCAGCCAGGCTTGCTTGAATCCAGTGGTAAAGTGAGCAAAGAACTCACGGCTGAGCATACCCTGCCAACTTTGATCCATCACCGTTCTTTAGCCCACTCTGCCACCCCAGTTCAGACATGGCCATATGCAAATCAGTCTGACCCTGTGCCTCATGGGAACAGTCCAGCCCGAACTGCTAAGCCATGCCTTCCCCGGACCGGAACAAGCTTCCTAGGACCGGTTTCTGGCTTTTCAGCAGTCTTCAGCCAGGCTTGATTGAATCCAGTGGCAAAGTGAGCAAGGGACTCACATCTGAGCATACCCTGCCATCTTATGGGGAACAAAACAGTACAAAAGGGGGTGGTGATGGACGGAGCATCAGAACCAATCAAACACTCACACCCAGTCAACAGATCTGGGTTTGATCCATCACTGTTCTTTAGCCCACTATGCCACCCCAGTTCAGACATGGCCATATGCAAATCAGTCTGACCCTGTGCCTCATGGGGTCAGTCCAGCCCGAACTGCCAAGCCATGCCTTCCCCGGACCGGAAACAAGCTTCCTAGGACCGGTTTCTGGCATTTCAGCCGTCTTCAGCCAGGCTTGCTTGAATCCAGTGGCAAAGTGAGCAAGGGACTCACGTCTGAGCATACCCTGCCAACTTATGGCGAACAAAGTGGTACAAAAGGGAGTGGTGATGGACGGAGCATCAGAACCAATCAAACACTCACACCCAGTCAACAGATCTGGGTTTGATCCATCAAGGTTCTTTAGCCCACTCTGCCACCCCAGTTCAGACATTGCCATATGCAAATCAGTCTGACCCTGTGCCTCATGGGAACAGTCCAGCCCGAACTGCCAAGCCATGCCTTCCCGGGACCGGAAACAAGCTTCCTAGGACCGGTTTCTGGCATTTCAGCCGTCTTCAGCCAGGCTTGCTTGAATCCAATGGCAAAGTGAGCAAGGAACTCACGTCTGAGCATACCCTGCCAACTTATGGCGAACTAAGCGGTAGAAAAGGGGGTGGTGATGGACGGAGCATCAGAACCAATGAAACACTCACACCCAGTCAACAGATCTGGGTTTGATCCATCACCGTTCTTTAGCCCACTCTGCCACCCCAGTTCAGACATGGCCATATGCAAATCAGTCTGACCCTGTGCCTCATGGGAACACTCCAGCCCGAACTGCCAAGCCATGCCTTCCCTGGAGCGGAAAGAAGCTTCCTAGGACCGGTTTCTGGCATTTCAGCCGTCTTCAGCCAGGCTTGCTTGAATCCAGTGGTAAAGTGAGCAAAGAACTCACGTCTGAGCATACCCTGCCAACTTTGATCCATCACCGTTCTTTAGCCCACTCTGCCACCCCAGTTCAGACATAGCCATATGCAAATCAGTCTGACCCTGTGCCTCATGGGAACAGTCCAGCCCGAACTGCCAAGCCATGCCTTCCCCGGACCGGAACAAGCTTCCTAGGACCGGTTTCTGGCATTTCAGCAGTCTTCAGCCAGGCTTGATTGAATCCAGTGGCAAAGTGAGCAAGGGACTCACATCTGAGCATACCCTGCCATCTTATGGGGAACAAAACAGTCCAAAAGGGGGTGGTGATGGACGGAGCATCAGAACCAATCAAACACTCGCACCCAGTCAACAGATCTGGGTTTGATCCATCACTGTTCTTTAGCCCACTCTGCCACCCCAGTTCAGACATGGCCATATGCAAATCAGTCTGACACCGTGCCTCATGGGGTCAGTCCAGCCCAAACTGCCAAGCCATGCCTTCCCCGGACCGGAAACAAGCTTCCTAGGACCGGTTTCTGGCATTTCAGCAGTCTTCAGCCAGGCTTGCTTGAATCCAGTGGCAAAGTGAGCAAGGGACTCACGTCTGAGCATACCCTGCCAATTTATGGCGAACAAAGCGGTACAAAAGGGGGTGGTGATGGACGGAGCATCAGAACCAATGAAACACTCACACCCAGTCAACAGATCTGGGTTTGATCCATCACCGTTCTTTAGCCCACTCTGCCACCCCAGTTCAGACATGGCCATATGCAAATCAGTCTGACCCTGTGCCTCATGGGAACAGTCCAGCCCAAACTGCCAAGCCATGCCTTCCCTGGACCAGAAACACGCTTCCTAGGATCGGTTTCTGGCATTTCAGCCGTCTTCAGCCAGGCTTGCTTGAATCCAGTGGCAAAGTGAGCAAGGGACTCACGTCTGCGCATACCCTGCCAACTTATGGCGAACAAAGCGGTACAAAAGATGGACGGAGCATCAGAACCAATCAAACACTCACACCCGGTCAACAGATCTGGGTTTGATCCATCACCGTTCTTTAGCCCACTCTGCCACCCCAGTTCAGACATGGCCATATGCAAATCAGTCTGACCCTGTGCCTCATGGGAACAGTCCAGCCCAAACTGCCAAGCCATGACTTCCCTGGAGCGGAAAGAAGCTTCCTAGGACCGGTTTCTGGCATTTCAGCCGTCTTCAGCCAGGCTTGCTTGAATCCAGTGGTAAAGTGAGCAAAGAACTCACGTCTGAGCATACCCTGCCAACTTTGATCCATCACCGTTCTTTAGCCCACTCTGCCACCCCAGTTCAGACATGGCCATATGCAAATCAGTCTGACCCTGTGCCTCATGGGAACAGTCCAGCCCGAACTGCCAAGCCATGCCTTCCCCGGACCGGAACAAGCTTCCTAGGACCGGTTTCTGGCATTTCAGCAGTCTTCAGCCAGGCTTGCTTGAATCCAGTGGCAAAGTGAGCAAGGGACTCACGTCTGAGCATACCCTGCCAATTTATGGCGAACAAAGCGGTACAAAAGGGGGTGGTGATGGACGGAGCATCAGAACCAATGAAACACTCACACCCAGTCAACAGATCTGGGTTTGATCCATCACCGTTCTTTAGCCCACTCTGCCACCCCAGTTCAGACATGGCCATATGCAAATCAGTCTGACCCTGTGCCTCATGGGAACAGTCCAGCCCAAACTGCCAAGCCATGCCTTCCCTGGACCAGAAACACGCTTCCTAGGATCGGTTTCTGGCATTTCAGCCGTCTTCAGCCAGGCTTGCTTGAATCCAGTGGCAAAGTGAGCAAGGGACTCACGTCTGAGCATACCCTGCCAACTTATGGCGAACAAAGTGGTACAAAAGGGGGTGGTGATGGACAGAGCATCAGAACCAATCAAACACTCACACCCAGTCAACAGATCTGGGTTTGATCCATCACTGTTCTTTAGCCCACTCTGCCACCCCAGTTCAGATATTGCCATATGCAAATCAGTCTGACCCTGTGCCTCATGGGAACAGTCCAGCCCGAACTGCCAAGCCATGCCTTCCCCCGACCGGAAACAAGATTCCTAGGACCGGTTTCTGGCATTTCAGCCGTCTTCAGCCAGGCTTGCTTGAATCCAGTGGTAAAGTGAGCAAAGAACTCACGTATGAGCATACCCTGCCAACTTATGGCGAACAAAGCGGTACAAAAGGGGGTGGTGATGGACGGAGCATCAGAACCAATCAAACACTCACACCCAGTCAACAGATCTGGGTTTGATCCATCACCGTTCTTTAGCCCACTCTGCCACCCCAGTTCAGACATGGCCATATGCAAATCAGTCTGACCCTGTGCCTCATGGGAACAGTCCAGCCCGAACTGCCAAGCCATGCCTTCCCCGGACCGGAACAAGCTTCCTAGAACCGGTTTCTGGCATTTCAGCCGTCTTCAGCCAGGCTTGCTTGAATCCAGTGGCAAAGAGAGCAAGGGACTCACGTCTGAGCATACCCTGCCAACTTATGGCGAACAAAGCGGTACAAAAGGGGGTGGTGATGGACGGAGCATCAGAACCAATCAAACACTCACACCCAGTCAACAGATCTGGGTTTGATCCATCACCGTTCTTTTGCCCACTCTGCCACCCCGGTTCAGACATGGCCATATGCAAATCAGTCTGACCCTGTGCCTCCTGGGAACAGTCCAGCCCGAACTGCCAAGCCATGCCTTCCCTGGACCGGAAATAAGCTTCCTAGGACCTGTTTCTGGCATTTCAGCCGTCTTGAGCCAGGCTTTCTTGAATCCAGTGGCAAAGTGAGCAAGGGACTCACGTCTGAGCATACCCTGCCAACTTATGGCGAACAAAGCGGTACAAAAGGGGGTGGTGATGGACGGAGCATCAGAACCAATCAAACACTCACTCCCAGTCAACAGATCTGGGTTTGATCCATCACCGTTCTTTAGCCCACTCTGCCACCCCAGTTCAGACATGGCCATATGCAAATTAGTCTGACCCTGTGCCTCATGGGAACAGTCCAGCCCGAACTGCCAAGCCATGCCTTCCCCGGAATGGAAACAAGCTTCCTAGGACCGGTTTCTGGCATGTCAGCCGTCTTCAGCCAGGCTTGCTTGAATCCAGTGGCAAAGTGAGCAAGGGACTCACGTCTGAGCATACCCTGCCAACTTATGGCGAACAAAGCGGTACAAAAGGTGGTGGTGATGGACGGAGCATCAGAACCAATCAAACACTCACACCCTGTCAACAGATCTGGGTTTGATCCATCACCGTTCTTTAGCCCACTCTGGCACCCCAGTTCAGACATGGCCATATGCAAATCAGTCTGACCCTGTGCCTCATGGGAACAGTCCAGCCCGAACTGCAAAGCCATGCCTTCCCCGGGCCGGAAACAAGCTTCCTAGGACCGGTTTCTGGCATTTCAGCCGTCTTCAGCCAGGCTTGCTTGAATCCAGTGGCAAAGTGAGCAAGGGACTCACGTCTGAGCATACCCTGCCAACTTATGGCGAACAAAGCGGTACAAAAGGGGGTGGTAATGGACGGAGCATCAGAACCAATCAAACACTCACACCCAGTCAACAGATCTGGGTTTGATCCATCACTGTTCTTTAGCCCACTCTGCCACCCCAGTTCAGACATGGCCATATGCAAATCAGTCTGACCCTGAGCCTCATGGGAACAGTCCAGCCTGAACTGCCAAGCCATGTCTTCCCCGGAGCGGAAACAAGCTTCCTAGGACCGGTTTCTGGCATTTCAGCCGTCTTCAGCCAGGCTTGCTTGAATCCAGTGGCAAAGTGAGCAAGGGACTCACATCTGAGCATACCCTGCCAACTTATGGGGAACAAAACAGTACAAAAGGGGGTGGTGATGGACGGAGCATCAGAACCAATCAAACACTCACACCCAGTCAACAGATCTGGGTGTGATCCATCACTGTTCTTTAGCCCACTCTGCCACCCCAGTTCAGACATGGCCATATGCAAATCAGTCTGACCCAGTGCCTCATGGGAACAGTCCAACCCGAACTGCCAAGCCATGCCTTCCCCGGACCGGAAACAAGCTTCCTAAGACCGGTTTCTGGCATTTCAGCCGTCTTCAGCCAGGCTTGCTTGAATCCAGTGGCATAGTGAGCAAGGGACTCGCGTCTGAGCATACCCTGCCAACTTATGGCGAACAAAGCGGTACAAAAGGGGGTGGTGATGGACGGCGCATCAGAACCAATCAAACACTCACACCCAGTCAACAGATCTGGGTTTGAACCATCACAGTTCTTTAGCCCACTCTGCCACCCCAGTTCAGACATGGCCATATGCAAATCAGTCTGACCCTGTGCCTCATGGGAACACTCCAGCCCGAACTGCCAAGCCATGCCTTCCCTGGAGCGGAAAGAAGCTTCCTAGGACCGGTTTCTGGCATTTCAGCCGTCTTCAGCCAGGCTTGCTTGAATCCAGTGGCAAAGTGAGCAAGGGACTCACGTCTGAGCATACCCTGCCAACTTATGGCGAACAAAGCGGTACAAAAGATGGACGGAGCATCAGAACCAATCAAACACTCACACCCAGTCAACAGATCTGGGTTTGATCCATCACTGTTCTTTAGCCCACTCTGCCACCCCAGTTCAGACATGGCCATATGCAAATCAGTCTGACCCTGTGCCTCATGGGGTCAGTCCAGCCCGAACTGCCAAGCCATGCCTTCCCCGGACCGGAAACAAGCTTCCTAGGACCGGTTTCTGGCATTTCAGCCGTCTTCAGCCAGGCTTGCTTGAATCCAGTGGCAAAGTGAGCAAGGGACTCACGTCTGAGCATACCCTACCAACTTATGGTGAACAAAGCGGTACAAAAGGGGGTGGTGATGGTCGGAGCATCAGAACCAATCAAACACTCACACCCAGTCAACAGATCTGGGTTTGATCCATCACCGTTCTTTAGCCCACTCTGCCACCCCAGTTCAGACATGGCCATATGCAAATCAGTCTGACCCTGTGCCTCATGGGAACAGTCCAGCCCAAACTGCCAAGCCATGCCTTCCCTGGACCAGAAACACGCTTCCTAGGATCGGTTTCTGGCATTTCAGCCGTCTTCAGCCAGGCTTGCTTGAATCCAGTGGCAAAGTGAGCAAGGGACTCACGTCTGAGCATACCCTGCCAATTTATGGCGAACAAAGCGGTACAAAAGGGGGTGGTGATGGACGGAGCATCAGAACCAATCAAACACTCACACCCTGTCAACAGATCTGGGTTTGATCCATCACCGTTCTTTAGCCCACTCTGGCACCCCAGTTCAGACATGGCCATATGCAAATCAGTCTGACCCTGTGCCTCATGGGAACAGTCCAGCCCGAACTGCAAAGCCATGCCTTCCCCGGGCCGGAAACAAGCTTCCTAGGACCGGTTTCTGGCATTTCAGCAGTCTTCAGCCAGGCTTGCTTGAATCCAGTGGCAAAGTGAGCAAGGGACTCACGTCTGAGCATACCCTGCCAATTTATGGCGAACAAAGCGGTACAAAAGGGGGTGGTGATGGACGGAGCATCAGAACCAATGAAACACTCACACCCAGTCAACAGATCTGGGTTTGATCCATCACCGTTCTTTAGCCCACTCTGCCACCCCAGTTCAGACATGGCCATATGCAAATCAGTCTGACCCTGTGCCTCATGGGAACAGTCCAGCCCAAACTGCCAAGCCATGCCTTCCGTGGACCAGAAACACGCTTCCTAGGATCGGTTTCTGGCATTTCAGCCGTCTTCAGCCAGGCTTGCTTGAATCCAGTGGCAAAGTGAGCAAGGGACTCACGTCTGAGCATACCCTGCCAACTTATGGCGAACAAAGCGGTACAAAAGATGGACGGAGCATCAGAACCAATCAAACACTCACACCCGGTCAACAGATCTGGGTTTGATCCATCACCGTTCTTTAGCCCACTCTGCCACCCCAGTTCAGACATGGCCATATGCAAATCAGTCTGACCCTGTGCCTCATGGGAACAGTCCAGCCCAAACTGCCAAGCCATGACTTCCCTGGAGCGGAAAGAAGCTTCCTAGGACCGGTTTCTGGCATTTCAGCCGTCTTCAGCCAGGCTTGCTTGAATCCAGTGGTAAAGTGAGCAAAGAACTCACGTCTGAGCATACCCTGCCAACTTTGATCCATCACCGTTCTTTAGCCCACTCTGCCACCCCAGTTCAGACATGGCCATATGCAAATCAGTCTGACCCTGTGCCTCATGGGAACAGTCCAGCCCGAACTGCCAAGCCATGCCTTCCCCGGACCGGAACAAGCTTCCTAGGACCGGTTTCTGGCATTTCAGCAGTCTTCAGCCAGGCTTGCTTGAATCCAGTGGCAAAGTGAGCAAGGGACTCACGTCTGAGCATACCCTGCCAATTTATGGCGAACAAAGCGGTACAAAAGGGGGTGGTGATGAACGGAGCATCAGAACCAATGAAACACTCACACCCAGTCAACAGATCTGGGTTTGATCCATCACTGTTCTTTAGCCCACTCTGCCACCCCAGTTCAGATATTGCCATATGCAAATCAGTCTGACCCTGTGCCTCATGGGAACAGTCCAGCCCGAACTGCCAAGCCATGCCTTCCCCCGACCGGAAACAAGCTTCCTAGGACCGGTTTCTGGCATTTCAGCCGTCTTCAGCCAGGCTTGCTTGAATCCAATGGCAAAGTGAGCAAGGAACTCACGTCTGAGCATACCCTGCCAACTTATGGCGAACTAAGCGATAGAAAAGGGGGTGGTGATGGACGGAGCATCAGAACCAATGAAACACTCACACCCAGTCAACAGATCTGGGTTTGATCCATCACCGTTCTTTAGCCCACTCTGCCACCCCAGTTCAGACATGGCCATATGCAAATCAGTCTGACCCTGTGCCTCATGGGAACACTCCAGCCCGAACTGCCAAGCCATGCCTTCCCTGGAGCGGAAAGAAGCTTCCTAGGACCGGTTTCTGGCATTTCAGCCGTCTTCAGCCAGGCTTGCTTGAATCCAGTGGTAAAGTGAGCAAAGAACTCACGTATGAGCATACCCTGCCAACTTATGGCGAACAAAGCGGTACAAAAGGGGGTGGTGATGGACGGAGCATCAGAACCAATCAAACACTCACACCCAGTCAACAGATCTGGGTTTGATCCATCACCGTTCTTTAGCCCACTCTGCCACCCCAGTTCAGACATGGCCATATGCAAATCAGTCTGACCCTGTGCCTCATGGGAACAGTCCAGCCCGAACTGCCAAGCCATGCCTTCCCCGGACCGGAACAAGCTTCCTAGAACCGGTTTCTGGCATTTCAGCCGTCTTCAGCCAGGCTTGCTTGAATCCAGTGGCAAAGAGAGCAAGGGACTCACGTCTGAGCATACCCTGCCAACTTATGGCGAACAAAGCGGTACAAAAGGGGGTGGTGATGGACGGAGCATCAGAACCAATCAAACACTCACACCCAGTCAACAGATCTGGGTTTGATCCATCACCGTTCTTTTGCCCACTCTGCCACCCCGGTTCAGACATGGCCATATGCAAATCAGTCTGACCCTGTGCCTCCTGGGAACAGTCCAGCCCGAACTGCCAAGCCATGCCTTCCCTGGACCGGAAATAAGCTTCCTAGGACCTGTTTCTGGCATTTCAGCCGTCTTGAGCCAGGCTTTCTTGAATCCAGTGGCAAAGTGAGCAAGGGACTCACGTCTGAGCATACCCTGCCAACTTATGGCGAACAAAGCGGTACAAAAGGGGGTGGTGATGGACGGAGCATCAGAACCAATCAAACACTCACTCCCAGTCAACAGATCTGGGTTTGATCCATCACCGTTCTTTAGCCCACTCTGCCACCCCAGTTCAGACATGGCCATATGCAAATTAGTCTGACCCTGTGCCTCATGGGAACAGTCCAGCCCGAACTGCCAAGCCATGCCTTCCCCGGAATGGAAACAAGCTTCCTAGGACCGGTTTCTGGCATGTCAGCCGTCTTCAGCCAGGCTTGCTTGAATCCAGTGGCAAAGTGAGCAAGGGACTCACGTCTGAGCATACCCTGCCAACTTATGGCGAACAAAGCGGTACAAAAGGTGGTGGTGATGGACGGAGCATCAGAACCAATCAAACACTCACACCCTGTCAACAGATCTGGGTTTGATCCATCACCGTTCTTTAGCCCACTCTGGCACCCCAGTTCAGACATGGCCATATGCAAATCAGTCTGACCCTGTGCCTCATGGGAACAGTCCAGCCCGAACTGCAAAGCCATGCCTTCCCCGGGCCGGAAACAAGCTTCCTAGGACCGGTTTCTGGCATTTCAGCCGTCTTCAGCCAGGCTTGCTTGAATCCAGTGGCAAAGTGAGCAAGGGACTCACGTCTGAGCATACCCTGCCAACTTATGGCGAACAAAGCGGTACAAAAGGGGGTGGTAATGGACGGAGCATCAGAACCAATCAAACACTCACACCCAGTCAACAGATCTGGGTTTGATCCATCACTGTTCTTTAGCCCACTCTGCCACCCCAGTTCAGACATGGCCATATGCAAATCAGTCTGACCCTGAGCCTCATGGGAACAGTCCAGCCTGAACTGCCAAGCCATGTCTTCCCCGGAGCGGAAACAAGCTTCCTAGGACCGGTTTCTGGCATTTCAGCCGTCTTCAGCCAGGCTTGCTTGAATCCAGTGGCAAAGTGAGCAAGGGACTCACATCTGAGCATACCCTGCCAACTTATGGGGAACAAAACAGTACAAAAGGGGGTGGTGATGGACGGAGCATCAGAACCAATCAAACACTCACACCCAGTCAACAGATCTGGGTGTGATCCATCACTGTTCTTTAGCCCACTCTGCCACCCCAGTTCAGACATGGCCATATGCAAATCAGTCTGACCCAGTGCCTCATGGGAACAGTCCAACCCGAACTGCCAAGCCATGCCTTCCCCGGACCGGAAACAAGCTTCCTAAGACCGGTTTCTGGCATTTCAGCCGTCTTCAGCCAGGCTTGCTTGAATCCAGTGGCATAGTGAGCAAGGGACTCGCGTCTGAGCATACCCTGCCAACTTATGGCGAACTAAGCGATAGAAAAGGGGGTGGTGATGGACGGAGCATCAGAACCAATGAAACACTCACACCCAGTCAACAGATCTGGGTTTGATCCATCACAGTTCTTTAGCCCACTCTGCCACCCCAGTTCAGACATGGCCATATGCAAATCAGTCTGACCCTGTGCCTCATGGGAACACTCCAGCCCGAACTGCCAAGCCATGCCTTCCCTGGAGCGGAAAGAAGCTTCCTAGGACCGGTTTCTGGCATTTCAGCCGTCTTCAGCCAGGCTTGCTTGAATCCAGTGGTAAAGTGAGCAAAGAACTCACGTATGAGCATACCCTGCCAACTTATGGCGAACAAAGCGGTACAAAAGGGGGTGGTGATGGACGGAGCATCAGAACCAATCAAACACTCACACCCAGTCAACAGATCTGGGTTTGATCCATCACTGTTCTTTAGCCCACCCTGCCACCCCAGTTCAGACATTGCCATATGCAAATCAGTCTGACCCTGTGCCTCATGGGAACAGTCCAGCCCAAACTGCCAAGCCATGCCTTCCCTGGACCAGAAACACGCTTCCTAGGATCGGTTTCTGGCATTTCAGCCGTCTTCAGCCAGGCTTGCTTGAGTCCAGTGGCAAAGTGAGCAAGGGACTCACGTCTGAGCATACCCTGCCAACTTATGGCGAACAAAGCGGTACAAAAGATGGACGGAGCATCAGAACCAATCAAACACTCACACCCAGTCACCAGATCTGGGTTTGATCCATCACCGTTCTTTAGCCCACTCTGCCACCCCAGTACAGACATGGCCATATGCAAATCAGTCTGACCCTGTGCCTCATGGGAACAGTCCAGCCCAAACTGCCAAGCCATGACTTCCCTGGAGCGGAAAGAAGCTTCCTAGGACCGGTTTCTGGCATTTCAGCCGTCTTCAGCCAGGCTTGCTTGAATCCAGTGGTAAAGTGAGCAAAGAACTCACGTCTGAGCATACCCTGCCAACTTTGATCCATCACCGTTCTTTAGCCCACTCTGCCACCCCAGTTCAGACATGGCCATATGCAAATCAGTCTGACCCTGTGCCTCATGGGAACAGTCCAGCCCGAACTGCCAAGCCATGCCTTCCCCGGACCGGAACAAGCTTCCTAGGACCGGTTTCTGGCATTTCAGCAGTCTTCAGCCAGGCTTGATTGAATCCAGTGGCAAAGTGAGCAAGGGACTCACATCTGAGCATACCCTGCCATCTTATGGGGAACAAAACAGTACAAAAGGGGGTGGTGATGGACGGAGCATCAGAACCAATCAAACACTCACACCCAGTCAACAGATCTGGGTTTGATCCATCACTGTTCTTTAGCCCACTCTGCCACCCCAGTTCAGACATGGCCATATGCAAATCAGTCTGACCCTGTGCCTCATGGGGTCAGTCCAGCCCGAACTGCCAAGCCATGCCTTCCCCGGACCGGAAACAAGCTTCCTAGGATCGGTTTCTGGCATTTCAGCCGTCTTCAGCCAGGCTTGCTTGAATCCAGTGGCAAAGTGAGCAAGGGACTCACGTCTGAGCATACCCTGCCAATTTATGGCGAACAAAGCGGTACAAAAGGGGGTGGTGATGGACGGAGCATCAGAACCAATCAAACACTCACACCCAGTCAACAGATCTGGGTTTGATCCATCACCGTTCTTTAGCCCACTCTGCCACCCCAGTTCAGACATGGCCATATGCAAATCAGTCTGACCCTGTGCCTCATGGGAACAGTCCAGCCCAAACTGCCAAGCCATGCCTTGCCTGGACCAGAAACACGCTTCCTAGGATCGGTTTCTGGCATTTCAGCCGTCTTCAGCCAGGCTTGCTTGAATCCAGTGGCAAAGTGAGCAAGGGACTCACGTCTGAGCATACCCTGCCAACTTATGGCGAACAAAGTGGTACAAAAGGGGGTGGTGATGGACGGAGCATCAGAACCAATCAAACACTCACACCCAATCAACAGATCTGGGTTTGATCCATCACCGTTCTTTATCCCACTCTGCCACCCCAGTTCAGACATGGCCATATGCAAATCAGTCTGACCCTGTGCTCATGGGAACACTCCAGCCCGAACTGCCAAGCCATGCCTTCCCTGGAGCGGAAAGAAGCTTCCTAGGACCGGTTTCTGGCATTTCAGCCGTCTTCAGCCAGGCTTGCCTGAATCCAGTGGTAAAGTGAGCAAAGAACTCACGTCTGAGCATACCCTGCCAACTTTGATCCATCACCGTTCTTTAGCCCACTCTGCCACCCCAGTTCAGACATGGCCATATGCAAATCAGTCTGACCCTGTGCCTCATGGGAACAGTCCAGCCCGAACTGCCAAGCCATGCCTTCCCCGGACCGGAACAAGCTTCCTAGGACCGGTTTCTGGCTTTTCAGCAGTCTTCAGCCAGGCTTGATTGAATCCAGTGGCAAAGTGAGCAAGGGACTCACATCTGAGCATACCCTGCCATCTTATGGGGAACAAAACAGTACAAAAGGGGGTGGTGATGGACGGAGCATCAGAACCAATCAAACACTCACACCCAGTCAACAGATCTGGGTTTGATCCATCACTGTTCTTTAGCCCACTATGCCACCCCAGTTCAGACATGGCCATATGCAAATCAGTCTGACCCTGTGCCTCATGTGGTCAGTCCAGCCCGAACTGCCAAGCCATGCCTTCCCCGGACCGGAAACAAGCTTCCTAGGACCGGTTTCTGGCATTTCAGCCGTCTTCAGCCAGGCTTGCTTGAATCCAGTGGCAAAGTGAGCAAGGGACTCACGTCTGAGCATACCCTGCCAACTTATGGCGAACAAAGTGGTACAAAAGGGAGTGGTGATGGACGGAGCATCAGAACCAATCAAACACTCACACCCAGTCAACAGATCTGGGTTTGATCCATCAAGGTTCTTTAGCCCACTCTGCCACCCCAGTTCAGACATTGCCATATGCAAATCAGTCTGACCCTGTGCCTCATGGGAACAGTCCAGCCCGAACTGCCAAGCCATGCCTTCCCGGGACCGGAAACAAGCTTCCTAGGACCGGTTTCTGGCATTTCAGCCGTCTTCAGCCAGGCTTGCTTGAATCCAATGGCAAAGTGAGCAAGGAACTCACGTCTGAGCATACCCTGCCAACTTATGGCGAACTAAGCGGTAGAAAAGGGGGTGGTGATGGACGGAGCATCAGAACCAATGAAACACTCACACCCAGTCAACAGATCTGGGTTTGATCCATCACCGTTCTTTAGCCCACTCTGCCACCCCAGTTCAGACATGGCCATATGCAAATCAGTCTGACCCTGTGCCTCATGGGAACACTCCAGCCCGAACTGCCAAGCCATGCCTTCCCTGGAGCGGAAAGAAGCTTCCTAGGACCGGTTTCTGGCATTTCAGCCGTCTTCAGCCAGGCTTGCTTGAATCCAGTGGTAAAGTGAGCAAAGAACTCACGTCTGAGCATACCCTGCCAACTTTGATCCATCACCGTTCTTTAGCCCACTCTGCCACCCCAGTTCAGACATAGCCATATGCAAATCAGTCTGACCCTGTGCCTCATGGGAACAGTCCAGCCCGAACTGCCAAGCCATGCCTTCCCCGGACCGGAACAAGCTTCCTAGGACCGGTTTCTGGCATTTCAGCAGTCTTCAGCCAGGCTTGATTGAATCCAGTGGCAAAGTGAGCAAGGGACTCACATCTGAGCATACCCTGCCATCTTATGGGGAACAAAACAGTACAAAAGGGGGTGGTGATGGACGGAGCATCAGAACCAATCAAACACTCGCACCCAGTCAACAGATCTGGGTTTGATCCATCACTGTTCTTTAGCCCACTCTGCCACCCCAGTTCAGACATGGCCATATGCAAATCAGTCTGACACTGTGCCTCATGGGGTCAGTCCAGCCCAAACTGCCAAGCCATGCCTTCCCCGGACCGGAAACAAGCTTCCTAGGACCGGTTTCTGGCATTTCAGCAGTCTTCAGCCAGGCTTGCTTGAATCCAGTGGCAAAGTGAGCAAGGGACTCACGTCTGAGCATACCCTGCCAATTTATGGCGAACAAAGCGGTACAAAAGGGGGTGGTGATGGACGGAGCATCAGAACCAATGAAACACTCACACCCAGTCAACAGATCTGGGTTTGATCCATCACCGTTCTTTAGCCCACTCTGCCACCCCAGTTCAGACATGGCCATATGCAAATCAGTCTGACCCTGTGCCTCATGGGAACAGTCCAGCCCAAACTGCCAAGCCATGCCTTCCCTGGACCAGAAACACGCTTCCTAGGATCGGTTTCTGGCATTTCAGCCGTCTTCAGCCAGGCTTGCTTGAATCCAGTGGCAAAGTGAGCAAGGGACTCACCTCTGAGCATACCCTGCCAACTTATGGCGAACAAAGTGGTACAAAAGGGGGTGGTGATGGACAGAGCATCAGAACCAATCAAACACTCACACCCAGTCAACAGATCTGGGTTTGATCCATCACTGTTCTTTAGCCCACTCTGCCACCCCAGTTCAGATATTGCCATATGCAAATCAGTCTGACCCTGTGCCTCATGGGAACAGTCCAGCCCGAACTGCCAAGCCATGCCTTCCCCCGACCGGAAACAAGCTTCCTAGGACCGGTTTCTGGCATTTCAGCCGTCTTCAGCCAGGCTTGCTTGAATCCAGTGGTAAAGTGAGCAAAGAACTCACGTATGAGCATACCCTGCCAACTTATGGCGAACAAAGCGGTACAAAAGGGGGTGGTGATGGACGGAGCATCAGAACCAATCAAACACTCACACCCAGTCAACAGATCTGGGTTTGATCCATCACCGTTCTTTAGCCCACTCTGCCACCCCAGTTCAGACATGGCCATATGCAAATCAGTCTGACCCTGTGCCTCATGGGAACAGTCCAGCCCGAACTGCCAAGCCATGCCTTCCCCGGACCGGAACAAGCTTCCTAGAACCGGTTTCTGGCATTTCAGCCGTCTTCAGCCAGGCTTGCTTGAATCCAGTGGCAAAGAGAGCAAGGGACTCACGTCAGAGCATACCCTGCCAACTTATGGCGAACAAAGCGGTACAAAAGGGGGTGGTGATGGACGGAGCATCAGAAGCAATCAAACACTCACACCCAGTCAACAGATCTGGGTTTGATCCATCACCGTTCTTTTGCCCACTCTGCCACCCCGGTTCAGACATGGCCATATGCAAATCAGTCTGACCCTGTGCCTCCTGGGAACAGTCCAGCCCGAACTGCCAAGCCATGCCTTCCCTGGACCGGAAATAAGCTTCCTAGGACCTGTTTCTGGCATTTCAGCCGTCTTGAGCCAGGCTTTCTTGAATCCAGTGGCAAAGTGAGCAAGGGACTCACGTCTGAGCATACCCTGCCAACTTATGGCGAACAAAGCGGTACAAAAGGGGGTGGTGATGGACGGAGCATCAGAACCAATCAAACACTCACTCCCAGTCAACAGATCTGGGTTTGATCCATCACCGTTCTTTAGCCCACTCTGCCACCCCAGTTCAGACATGGCCATATGCAAATTAGTCTGACCCTGTGCCTCATGGGAACAGTCCAGCCCGAACTGCCAAGCCATGCCTTCCCCGGAATGGAAACAAGCTTCCTAGGACCGGTTTCTGGCATGTCAGCCGTCTTCAGCCAGGCTTGCTTGAATCCAGTGGCAAAGTGAGCAAGGGACTCACGTCTGAGCATACCCTGCCAACTTATGGCGAACAAAGCGGTACAAAAGGTGGTGGTGATGGACGGAGCATCAGAACCAATCAAACACTCACACCCTGTCAACAGATCTGGGTTTGATCCATCACCGTTCTTTAGCCCACTCTGGCACCCCAGTTCAGACATGGCCATATGCAAATCAGTCTGACCCTGTGCCTCATGGGAACAGTCCAGCCCGAACTGCAAAGCCATGCCTTCCCCGGGCCGGAAACAAGCTTCCTAGGACCGGTTTCTGGCATTTCAGCCGTCTTCAGCCAGGCTTGCTTGAATCCAGTGGCAAAGTGAGCAAGGGACTCACGTCTGAGCATACCCTGCCAACTTATGGCGAACAAAGCGGTACAAAAGATGGACGGAGCATCAGAACCAATCAAACACTCACACCCAGTCAACAGATCTGGGTTTGATCCATCACCGTTCTTTAGCCCACTCTGCCACCTCAGTTCAGACATGGCCATATGCAAATCAGTCTGACCCTGTGCCTCATGGGAACAGTCCAGCCCAAATTGCCAAGCCATGCCTTCCCCGGACCAGAAACAAGCTTCCTAGGACCCCTTTCTGGCATTTCAGCTGTCTTCAGCCAGGCTTGCTTGAATCCAGTGGTAAAGTGAGCAAGGGACTCACGTCTGAGAATACCATGCCAACTTATGGCGAACAAAGTGGTACAAAAGGGGGTGGTAATGGACGGTGCATCAGAACCAATCAAACACTCACACCCAGTCAACAGATCTGGGTTTGATCCATCACTGTTCTTTAGCCCACTCTGCCACCCCAGTTCAGACATGGCCATATGCAAATCAGTCTGACCCTGAGCCTCATGGGAACAGTCCAGCCCGAACTGCTAAGCCATGCCATCCCCGGACCGGAAACAAGCTTCCTAGGACCGGTTTCTGGCATTTCAGCCGTCTTCAGCCAGGCTTGCTTGAATCCAGTGGCATAGTGAGCAAGGGACTCACGTCTGAGCATACCCTGCCAACTTATGGGGAACAAAACAGTACAAAAGGGGGTGGTGATGGACGGAGCATCAGAACCAATCAAACACTCACACCCAGTCAACAGATTTGGGTTTGATCCATCACTGTTCTTTAGCCCACTCTGCCACCCCAGTTCAGACATGGCCATATGCAAATCAGTCTGACCCTGTGCCTCATGGGAACAGTCCAGCCTGAACTGCCAAGCCATGTCTTCCCCGGAGCGGAAACAAGCTTCCTAGGACCGGTTTCTGGCATTTCAGCCGTCTTCAGCCAGGCTTGCTTGAATCCAGTGGCAAAGTGAGCAAGGGACTCACATCTGAGCATACCCTGCCAACTTATGGGGAACAAAACAGTACAAAAAGGGGTGGTGATGGACGGAGCATCAGAAAAAATCAAACACTCACACCCAGTCAACAGATCTGGGTGTGATCCATCACTGTTCTTTAGCCCACTCTGCCACCCCAGTTCAGACATGGCCATATGCAAATCAGTCTGACCCAGTGCCTCATGGGAACAGTCCAACCCGAACTGCCAAGCCATGCCTTCCCCGGACCGGAAACAAGCTTCCTAAGACCGGTTTCTGGCATTTCAGCCGTCTTCAGCCAGGCTTGCTTGAATCCAGTGGCATAGTGAGCAAGGGACTCGCGTCTGAGCATACCCTGCCAACTTATGGCGAACAAAGCGGTACAAAAGGGGGTGGTGATGGACGGCGCATCAGAACCAATCAAACACTCACACCCAGTCAACAGATCTGGGTTTGAACCATCACAGTTCTTTAGCCCACTCTGCCACCCCAGTTCAGACATGGCCATATGCAAATCAGTCTGACCCTGTGCCTCATGGGAACACTCCAGCCCGAACTGCCAAGCCATGCCTTCCCTGGAGCGGAAAGAAGCTTCCTAGGACCGGTTTCTGGCATTTCAGCCGTCTTCAGCCAGGCTTGCTTGAATCCAGTGGCAAAGTGAGCAAGGGACTCACGTCTGAGCATACCCTGCCAACTTATGGCGAACAAAGCGGTACAAAAGATGGACGGAGCATCAGAACCAATCAAACACTCACACCCAGTCAACAGATCTGGGTTTGATCCATCACTGTTCTTTAGCCCACTCTGCCACCCCAGTTCAGACATGGCCATATGCAAATCAGTCTGACCCTGTGCCTCATGGGGTCAGTCCAGCCCGAACTGCCAAGCCATGCCTTCCCCGGACCGGAAACAAGCTTCCTAGGACCGGTTTCTGGCATTTCAGCCGTCTTCAGCCAGGCTTGCTTGAATCCAGTGGCAAAGTGAGCAAGGGACTCACGTCTGAGCATACCCTACCAACTTATGGTGAACAAAGCGGTACAAAAGGGGGTGGTGATGGTCGGAGCATCAGAACCAATCAAACACTCACACCCAGTCAACAGATCTGGGTTTGATCCATCACCGTTCTTTAGCCCACTCTGCCACCCCAGTTCAGACATGGCCATATGCAAATCAGTCTGACCCTGTGCCTCATGGGAACAGTCCAGCCCAAACTGCCAAGCCATGCCTTCCCTGGACCAGAAACACGCTTCCTAGGATCGGTTTCTGGCATTTCAGCCGTCTTCAGCCAGGCTTGCTTGAATCCAGTGGCAAAGTGAGCAAGGGACTCACGTCTGAGCATACCCTGCCAACTTATGGCGAACAAAGTGGTACAAAAGGGAGTGGTGATGGACGGAGCATCAGAACCAATCAAACACTCACACCCAGTCAACAGATCTGGGTTTGATCCATCAAGGTTCTTTAGCCCACTCTGCCACCCCAGTTCAGACATTGCCATATGCAAATCAGTCTGACCCTGTGCCTCATGGGAACAGTCCAGCCCGAACTGCCAAGCCATGCCTTCCCGGGACCGGAAACAAGCTTCCTAGGACCGGTTTCTGGCATTTCAGCCGTCTTCAGCCAGGCTTGCTTGAATCCAATGGCAAAGTGAGCAAGGAACTCACGTCTGAGCATACCCTGCCAACTTATGGCGAACTAAGCGGTAGAAAAGGGGGTGGTGATGGACGGAGCATCAGAACCAATGAAACACTCACACCCAGTCAACAGATCTGGGTTTGATCCATCACCGTTCTTTAGCCCACTCTGCCACCCCAGTTCAGACATGGCCATATGCAAATCAGTCTGACCCTGTGCCTCATGGGAACACTCCAGCCCGAACTGCCAAGCCATGCCTTCCCTGGAGCGGAAAGAAGCTTCCTAGGACCGGTTTCTGGCATTTCAGCCGTCTTCAGCCAGGCTTGCTTGAATCCAGTGGTAAAGTGAGCAAAGAACTCACGTCTGAGCATACCCTGCCAACTTTGATCCATCACCGTTCTTTAGCCCACTCTGCCACCCCAGTTCAGACATGGCCATATGCAAATCAGTCTGACCCTGTGCCTCATGGGAACAGTCCAGCCCGAACTGCCAAGCCATGCCTTCCCCGGACCGGAACAAGCTTCCTAGGACCGGTTTCTGGCATTTCAGCAGTCTTCAGCCAGGCTTGATTGAATCCAGTGGCAAAGTGAGCAAGGGACTCACATCTGAGCATACCCTGCCATCTTATGGGGAACAAAACAGTACAAAAGGGGGTGGTGATGGACGGAGCATCAGAACCAATCAAACACTCGCACCCAGTCAACAGATCTGGGTTTGATCCATCACTGTTCTTTAGCCCACTCTGCCACCCCAGTTCAGACATGGCCATATGCAAATCAGTCTGACACTGTGCCTCATGGGGTCAGTCCAGCCCAAACTGCCAAGCCATGCCTTCCCCGGACCGGAAACAAGCTTCCTAGGACCGGTTTCTGGCATTTCAGCAGTCTTCAGCCAGGCTTGCTTGAATCCAGTGGCAAAGTGAGCAAGGGACTCACGTCTGAGCATACCCTGCCAATTTATGGCGAACAAAGCGGTTCAAAAGGGGGTGGTGATGGACGGAGCATCAGAACCAATGAAACACTCACACCCAGTCAACAGATCTGGGTTTGATCCATCACCGTTCTTTAGCCCACTCTGCCACCCCAGTTCAGACATGGCCATATGCAAATCAGTCTGACCCTGTGCCTCATGGGAACAGTCCAGCCCAAACTGCCAAGCCATGCCTTCCCTGGACCAGAAACACGCTTCCTAGGATCGGTTTCTGGCATTTCAGCCGTCTTCAGCCAGGCTTGCTTGAATACAGTGGCAAAGTGAGCAAGGGACTCACGTCTGAGCATACCCTGCCAACTTATGGCGAACAAAGTGGTACAAAAGGGGGTGGTGATGGACGGAGCATCAGAACCAATCAAACACTCACACCCAGTCAACAGATCTGGGTTTGATCCATCACTGTTCTTTAGCCCACTCTGCCACCCCAGTTCAGATATTGCCATATGCAAATCAGTCTGACCCTGTGCCTCATGGGAACAGTCCAGCCCGAACTGCCAAGCCATGCCTTCCCCCGACCGGAAACAAGCTTCCTAGGACCGGTTTCTGGCATTTCAGCCGTCTTCAGCCAGGCTTGCTTGAATCCAATGGCAAAGTGAGCAAGGAACTCACGTCTGAGCATACCCTGCCAACTTATGGCGAAATAAGCGATAGAAAAGGGGGTGGTGATGGACGGAGCATCAGAACCAATGAAACACTCACACCCAGTCAACAGATCTGGGTTTGATCCATCACCGTTCTTTAGCCCACTCTGCCACCCCAGTTCAGACATGGCCATATGCAAATCAGTCTGACCCTGTGCCTCATGGGAACACTCCAGCCCGAACTGCCAAGCCATGCCTTCCCTGGAGCGGAAAGAAGCTTCCTAGGACCGGTTTCTGGCATTTCAGCCGTCTTCAGCCAGGCTTGCTTGAATCCAGTGGTAAAGTGAGCAAAGAACTCACGTATGAGCATACCCTGCCAACTTATGGCGAACAAAGCGGTACAAAAGGGGGTGGTGATGGACGGAGCATCAGAACCAATCAAACACTCACACCCAGTCAACAGATCTGGGTTTGATCCATCACCGTTCTTTAGCCCACTCTGCCACCCCAGTTCAGACATGGCCATATGCAAATCAGTCTGACCCTGTGCCTCATGGGAACAGTCCAGCCCGAACTGCCAAGCCATGCCTTCCCCGGACCGGAACAAGCTTCCTAGAACCGGTTTCTGGCATTTCAGCCGTCTTCAGCCAGGCTTGCTTGAATCCAGTGGCAAAGAGAGCAAGGGACTCACGTCTGAGCATACCCTGCCAACTTATGGCGAACAAAGCGGTACAAAAGGGGGTGGTGATGGACGGAGCATCAGAACCAATCAAACACTCACACCCAGTCAACAGATCTGGGTTTGATCCATCACCGTTCTTTTGCCCACTCTGCCACCCCGGTTCAGACATGGCCATATGCAAATCAGTCTGACCCTGTGCCTCCTGGGAACAGTCCAGCCCGAACTGCCAAGCCATGCCTTCCCTGGACCGGAAATAAGCTTCCTAGGACCGGTTTCTGGCATTTCAGCCGTCTTGAGCCAGGCTTTCTTGAATCCAGTGGCAAAGTGAGCAAGGGACTTACGTCTGAGCATACCCTGCCAACTTATGGCGAACAAAGCGGTACAAAAGGGGGTGGTGATGGACGGAGCATCAGAACCAATCAAACACTCACACCCAGTCAACAGATCTGGGTTTGATCCATCACCGTTCTTTAGCCCACTCTGCCACCCCAGTTCAGACATGGCCATATGCAAATTAGTCTGACCCTGTGCTTCATGGGAACAGTCCAGCCCGAACTGCCAAGCCATGCCTTCCCCGGAATGGAAACAAGCTTCCTAGGACCGGTTTCTGGCATGTCAGCCGTCTTCAGCCAGGCTTGCTTGAATCCAGTGGCAAAGTGAGCAAGGGACTCACGTCTGAGCATACCCTGCCAACTTATGGCGAACAAAGCGGTACAAAAGGTGGTGGTGATGGACGGAGCATCAGAACCAATCAAACACTCACACCCTGTCAACAGATCTGGGTTTGATCCATCACCGTTCTTTAGCCCACTCTGGCACCCCAGTTCAGACATGGCCATATGCAAATCAGTCTGACCCTGTGCCTCATGGGAACAGTCCAGCCCGAACTGCAAAGCCATGCCTTCCCCGGGCCGGAAACAAGCTTCCTAGGACCGGTTTCTGGCATTTCAGCCGTCTTCAGCCAGGCTTGCTTGAATCCAGTGGCAAAGTGAGCAAGGGACTCACGTCTGAGCATACCCTGCCAACTTATGGCGAACAAAGCGGTACAAAAGATGGACGGAGCATCAGAACCAATCAAACACTCACACCCAGTCAACAGATCTGGGTTTGATCCATCACCGTTCTTTAGCCCACTCTGCCACCTCAGTTCAGACATGGCCATATGCAAATCAGTCTGACCCTGTGCCTCATGGGAACAGTCCAGCCCAAATTGCCAAGCCATGCCTTCCCCGGACCAGAAACAAGCTTCCTAGGACCCCTTTCTGGCATTTCAGCTGTCTTCAGCCAGGCTTGCTTGAATCCAGTGGTAAAGTGAGCAAGGGACTCACGTCTGAGAATACCATGCCAACTTATGGCGAACAAAGTGGTACAAAAGGGGGTGGTAATGGACGGTGCATCAGAACCAATCAAACACTCACACCCAGTCAACAGATCTGGGTTTGATCCATCACTGTTCTTTAGCCCACTCTGCCACCCCAGTTCAGACATGGCCATATGCAAATCAGTCTGACCCTGAGCCTCATGGGAACAGTCCAGCCCGAACTGCCAAGCCATGCCATCCCCGGACCGGAAACAAGCTTCCTAGGACCGGTTTCTGGCATTTCAGCCGTCTTCAGCCAGGCTTGCTTGAATCCAGTGGCATAGTGAGCAAGGGACTCACGTCTGAGCATACCCTGCCAACTTATGGGGAACAAAACAGTACAAAAGGGGGTGGTGATGGACGGAGCATCAGAACCAATCAAACACTCACACCCAGTCAACAGATCTGGGTTTGATCCATCACTGTTCTTTAGCCCACTCTGCCACCCCAGTTCAGACATGGCCATATGCAAATCAGTCTGACCCTGTGCCTCATGGGGTCAGTCCAGCCCGAACTGCCAAGCCATGCCTTCCCCGGACCGGAAACAAGCTTCCTAGGACCGGTTTCTGGCATTTCAGCCGTCTTCAGCCAGGCTTGCTTGAATCCAGTGGCAAAGTGAGCAAGGGACTCACGTCTGAGCATACCCTACCAACTTATGATGAACAAAGCGGTACAAAAGGGGGTGGTGATGGTCGGAGCATCAGAACCAATCAAACACTCACACCCAGTCAACAGATCTGGGTTTGATCCATCACCGTTCTTTAGCCCACTCTGCCACCCCAGTTCAGACATGGCCATATGCAAATCAGTCTGACCCTGTGCCTCATGGGAACAGTCCAGCCCAAACTGCCAAGCCATGCCTTCCCTGGACCAGAAACACGCTTCCTAGGATCGGTTTCTGGCATTTCAGCCGTCTTCAGCCAGGCTTGCTTGAATCCAGTGGCAAAGTGAGCAAGGGACTCACGTCTGAGCATACCCTGCCAACGTATGGCGAACAAAGTGGTACAAAAGGGAGTGGTGATGGACGGAGCATCAGAACCAATCAAACACTCACACCCAGTCAACAGATCTGGGTTTGATCCATCAAGGTTCTTTAGCCCACTCTGCCACCCCAGTTCAGACATTGCCATATGCAAATCAGTCTGACCCTGTGCCTCATGGGAATAGTCCAGCCCGAACTGCCAAGCCATGCCTTCCCGGGACCGGAAACAAGCTTCCTAGGACCGGTTTCTGGCATTTCAGCCGTCTTCAGCCAGGCTTGCTTGAATCCAATGGCAAAGTGAGCAAGGAACTCACGTCTGAGCATACCCTGCCAACTTATGGCGAACTAAGCGGTAGAAAAGGGGGTGGTGATGGACGGAGCATCAGAACCAATGAAACACTCACACCCAGTCAACAGATCTGGGTTTGATCCATCACCGTTCTTTAGCCCACTCTGCCACCCCAGTTCAGACATGGACATATGCAAATCAGTCTGACCCTGTGCCTCATGGGAACACTCCAGCCCGAACTGCCAAGCCATGCCTTCCCTGGAGCGGAAAGAAGCTTCCTAGGACCGGTTTCTGGCATTTCAGCCGTCTTCAGCCAGGCTTGCTTGAATCCAGTGGTAAAGTGAGCAAAGAACTCACGTCTGAGCATACCCTGCCAACTTTGATCCATCACCATTCTTTAGCCCACTCTGCCACCCCAGTTCAGACATGGCCATATGCAAATCAGTCTGACCCTGTGCCTCATGGGAACAGTCCAGCCCAAACTGCCAAGCCATGCCTTCCCCGGACCGGAACAAGCTTCCTAGGACCGGTTTCTGGCATTTCAGCAGTCTTCAGCCAGGCTTGATTGAATCCAGTGGCAAAGTGAGCAAGGGACTCACATCTGAGCATACCCTGCCATCTTATGGGGAACAAAACAGTACAAAAGGGGGTGGTGATGGACGGAGCATCAGAACCAATCAAACACTCGCACCCAGTCAACAGATCTGGGTTTGATCCATCACTGTTCTTTAGCCCACTCTGCCACCCCAGTTCAGACATGGCCATATGCAAATCAGTCTGACACTGTGCCTCATGGGGTCAGTCCAGCCCAAACTGCCAAGCCATGCCTTCCCCGGACCGGAAACAAGCTTCCTAGGACCGGTTTCTGGCATTTCAGCAGTCTTCAGCCAGGCTTGCTTGAATCCAGTGGCAAAGTGAGCAAGGGACTCACGTCTGAGCATACCCTGCCAATTTATGGCGAACAAAGCGGTTCAAAAGGGGGTGGTGATGGACGGAGCATCAGAACCAATGAAACACTCACACCCAGTCAACAGATCTGGGTTTGATCCATCACCGTTCTTTAGCCCACTCTGCCACCCCAGTTCAGACATGGCCATATGCAAATCAGTCTGACCCTGTGCCTCATGGGAACAGTCCAGCCCAAACTGCCAAGCCATGCCTTCCCTGGACCAGAAACACGCTTCCTAGGATCAGTTTCTGGCATTTCAGCCGTCTTCAGCCAGGCTTGCTTGAATCCAGTGGCAAAGTGAGCAAGGGACTCACGTCTGAGCATACCCTGCCAACTTATGGCGAACAAAGTGGTACAAAAGGGGGTGGTGATGGACGGAGCATCAGAACCAATCAAACACTCACACCCAGTCAACAGATCTGGGTTTGATCCATCACTGTTCTTTAGCCCACTCTGCCACCCCAGTTCAGAAATTGCCATATGCAAATCAGTCTGACCCTGTGCCTCATGGGAACAGTCCAGCCCGAACTGCCAAGCCATGCCTTCCCCCGACCGGAAACAAGCTTCCTAGGACCGGTTTCTGGCATTTCAGCCGTCTTCAGCCAGGCTTGCTTGAATCCAATGGCAAAGTGAGCAAGGAACTCACGTCTGAGCATACCCTGCCAACTTATGGCGAACTAAGCGATAGAAAAGGGGGTGGTGATGGACGGAGCATCAGAACCAATGAAACACTCACACCCAGTCAACAGATCTGGGTTTGATCCATCACCGTTCTTTAGCCCACTCTGCCACCCCAGTTCAGACATGGCCATATGCAAATCAGTCTGACCCTGTGCCTCATGGGAACACTCCAGCCCGAACTGCCAAGCCATGCCTTCCCTGGAGCGGAAAGAAGCTTCCTAGGACTGGTTTCTGGCATTTCAGCCGTCTTCAGCCAGGCTTGCTTGAATCCAGTGGTAAAGTGAGCAAAGAACTCACGTATGAGCATACCCTGCCAACTTATGGCGAACAAAGCGGTACAAAAGGGGGTGGTGATGGACGGAGCATCAGAACCAATCAAACACTCACACCCAGTCAACAGATCTGGGTTTGATCCATCACCGTTCTTTAGCCCACTCTGCCACCCCAGTTCAGACATGGCCATATGCAAATCAGTCTGACCCTGTGCCTCATGGGAACAGTCCAGCCCGAACTGCCAAGCCATGCCTTCCCCGGACCGGAACAAGCTTCCTAGAACCGGTTTCTGGCATTTCAGCCGTCTTCAGCCAGGCTTGCTTGAATCCAGTGGCAAAGAGAGCAAGGGACTCACGTCTGAGCATACCCTGCCAACTTATGGCGAACAAAGCGGTACAAAAGGGGGTGGTGATGGACGGAGCATCAGAACCAATCAAACACTCACACCCAGTCAACAGATCTGGGTTTGATCCATCACCGTTCTTTTGCCCACTCTGCCACCCCGGTTCAGACATGGCCATATGCAAATCAGTCTGACCCTGTGCCTCCTGGGAACAGTCCAGCCCGAACTGCCAAGCCATGCCTTCCCTGGACCGGAAATAAGCTTCCTAGGACCGGTTTCTGGCATTTCAGCCGTCTTGAGCCAGGCTTTCTTGAATCCAGTGGCAAAGTGAGCAAGGGACTTATGTCTGAGCATACCCTGCCAACTTATGGCGAACAAAGCGGTACAAAAGGGGGTGGTGATGGACGGAGCATCAGAACCAATCAAACACTCACACCCAGTCAACAGATCTGGGTTTGATCCATCACCGTTCTTTAGCCCACTCTGCCACCCCAGTTCAGACATGGCCATATGCAAATTAGTCTGACCCTGTGCCTCATGGGAACAGTCCAGCCCGAACTGCCAAGCCATGCCTTCCCCGGAATGGAAACAAGCTTCCTAGGACCGGTTTCTGGCATGTCAGCCGTCTTCAGCCAGGCTTGCTTGAATCCAGTGGCAAAGAGAGCAAGGGACTCACGTCTGAGCATACCCTGCCAACTTATGGCGAACAAAGCGGTACAAAAGGGGGTGGTGATGGACGGAGCATCAGAACCAATCAAACACTCACACCCAGTCAACAGATCTGGGTTTGATCCATCACCGTTCTTTAGCCCACTCTGCCACCCCAGTTCAGACATGGCCATATGCAAATCAGTCTGACCCTGTGCCTCATGGGAACAGTCCAGCCCAAACTGCCAAGCCATGCCTTCCCTGGACCAGAAACACGCTTCCTAGGATCGGTTTCTGGCATTTCAGCCGTCTTCAGCCAGGCTTGCTTGAATCCAGTGGCAAAGTGAGCAAGGGACTCACGTCTGAGCATACCCTGCCAACTTATGGCGAACAAAGTGGTACAAAAGGGGGTGGTGATGGACGGAGCATCAGAACCAATCAAACACTCACACCCAGTCAACAGATCTGGGTTTGATCCATCACTGTTCTTTAGCCCACTCTGCCACCCCAGTTCAGATATTGCCATATGCAAATCAGTCTGACCCTGTGCCTCATGGGAACAGTCCAGCCCGAACTGCCAAGCCATGCCTTCCCCCGACCGGAAACAAGCTTCCTAGGACCGGTTTCTGGCATTTCAGCCGTCTTCAGCCAGGCTTGCTTGAATCCAATGGCAAAGTGAACAAGGAACTCACGTCTGAGCATACCCTGCCAACTTATGGCGAACTAAGCGATAGAAAAGGGGGTGGTGATGGACGGAGCATCAGAACCAATGAAACACTCACACCCAGTCAACAGATCTGGGTTTGATCCATCACCGTTCTTTAGCCCACTCTGCCACCCCAGTTCAGACATGGCCATATGCAAATCAGTCTGACCCTGTGCCTCATGGGAACACTCCAGCCCGAACTGCCAAGCCATGCCTTCCCTGGAGCGGAAAGAAGCTTCCTAGGACCGGTTTCTGGCATTTCAGCCGTCTTCAGCCAGGCTTGCTTGAATCCAGTGGTAAAGTGAGCAAAGAACTCACGTATGAGCATACCCTGCCAACTTATGGCGAACAAAGCGGTACAAAAGGGGGTGGTGATGGACGGAGCATCAGAACCAATCAAACACTCACACCCAGTCAACAGATCTGGGTTTGATCCATCACCGTTCTTTAGCCCACTCTGCCACCCCAGTTCAGACATGGCCATATGCAAATCAGTCTGACCCTGTGCCTCATGGGAACAGTCCAGCCCGAACTGCCAAGCCATGCCTTCCCCGGACCGGAACAAGCTTCCTAGAACCGGTTTCTGGCATTTCAGCCGTCTTCAGCCAGGCTTGCTTGAATCCAGTGGCAAAGAGAGCAAGGGACTCACGTCTGAGCATACCCTGCCAACTTATGGCGAACAAAGCGGTACAAAAGGGGGTGGTGATGGACGGAGCATCAGAACCAATCAAACACTCACACCCAGTCAACAGATCTGGGTTTGATCCATCACCGTTCTTTTGCCCACTCTGCCACCCCGGTTCAGACATGGCCATATGCAAATCAGTCTGACCCTGTGCCTCCTGGGAACAGTCCAGCCCGAACTGCCAAGCCATGCCTTCCCTGGACCGGAAATAAGCTTCCTAGGACCGGTTTCTGGCATTTCAGCCGTCTTGAGCCAGGCTTTCTTGAATCCAGTGGCAAAGTGAGCAAGGGACTTACGTCTGAGCATACCCTGCCAACTTATGGCGAACAAAGCGGTACAAAAGTGGGTGGTGATGGACGGAGCATCAGAACCAATCAAACACTCACACCCAGTCAACAGATCTGGGTTTGATCCATCACCGTTCTTTAGCCCACTCTGCCACCCCAGTTCAGACATGGCCATATGCAAATTAGTCTGACCCTGTGCCTCATGGGAACAGTCCAGCTCGAACTGCCAAGCCATGCCTTCCCCGGAATGGAAACAAGCTTCCTAGGACCGGTTTCTGGCATGTGAGCCGTCTTCAGCCAGGCTTGCTTGAATCCAGTGGCAAAGTGAGCAAGGGACTCACGTCTGAGAATACCATGCCAACTTATGGCGAACAAAGTGGTACAAAAGGGGGTGGTGATGGACGGTGCATCAGAACCAATCAAACACTCACACCCAGTCAACAGATCTGGGTTTGATCCATCACTGTTCTTTAGCCCACTCTGCCACCCCAGTTCAGACATGGCCATATGCAAATCAGTCTGACCCTGAGCCTCATGGGAACAGTCCAGCCCGAACTGCCAAGCCATGCCATCCCCGGACCGGAAACAAGCTTCCTAGGACCGGTTTCTGGCATTTCAGCCGTCTTCAGCCAGGCTTGCTTGAATCCAGTGGCATAGTGAGCAAGGGACTCACGTCTGAGCATACCCTGCCAACTTATGGGGAACAAAACAGTACAAAAGGGGGTGGTGATGGACGGAGCATCAGAACCAATCAAACACTCACACCCAGTCAACAGATTTGGGTTTGATCCATCACTGTTCTTTAGCCCACTCTGCCACCCCAGTTCAGACATGGCCATATGCAAATCAGTCTGACCCTGTGCCTCATGGGAACAGTCCAGCCCGAACTGCCAAGCCATGTCTTCCCCGGACCGGAAACAAGCTTCCTAGGACCGGTTTCTGGCATTTCAGCCGTCTTCAGCCAGGCTTGCTTGAATCCAGTGGCAAAGTGAGCAAGGGACTCACATCTGAGCATACCCTGCCAACTTATGGGGAACAAAACAGTACAAAAGGGGGTGGTGATGGACGGAGCATCAGAACCAATCAAACACTCACACCCAGTCAACAGATCTGGGTTTGATCCATCACTGTTCTTTAGCCCACTCTGCCACCCCAGTGCAGACATGGCCATATGCAAATCAGTCTGACCCAGTGCCTCATGGGAACAGTCCAACCCGAACTGCCAAGCCATGCCTTCCCCGGACCGGAAACAAGCTTCCTAAGACCGGTTTCTGGCATTTCAGCCGTCTTCAGCCAGGCTTGCTTGAATCCAGTGGCATAGTGAGCAAGGGACTCGCGTCTGAGCATACCCTGCCAACTTATGGCGAACAAAGCGGTACAAAAGGGGGTGGTGATGGACGGCGCATCAGAACCAATCAAACACTCACACCCAGTCAACAGATCTGGGTTTGAACCATCACAGTTCTTTAGCCCACTCTGCCACCCCAGTTCAGACATGGCCATATGCAAATCAGTCTGACCCTGTGCCTCATGGGAACACTCCAGCCCGAACTGCCAAGCCATGCCTTCCCTGGAGCGGAAAGAAGCTTCCTAGGACCGGTTTCTGGCATTTCAGCCGTCTTCAGCCAGGCTTGCTTGAATCCAGTGGCAAAGTGAGCAAGGGACTCACGTCTGAGCATACCCTGCCAACTTATGGCGAACAAAGCGGTACAAAAGATGGACGGAGCATCAGAACCAATCAAACACTCACACCCAGTCAACAGATCTGGGTTTGATCCATCACTGTTCTTTAGCCCACTCTGCCACCCCAGTTCAGACATGGCCATATGCAAATCAGTCTGACCCTGTGCCTCATGGGGTCAGTCCAGCCCGAACTGCCAAGCCATGCCTTCCCCGGACCGGAAACAAGCTTCCTAGGACTGGTTTCTGGCATTTCAGCCGTCTTCAGCCAGGCTTGCTTGAATCCAGTGGCAAAGTGAGCAAGGGACTCACGTCTGAGCATACCCTACCAACTTATGGTGAACAAAGCGGTACAAAAGGGGGTGGTGATGGTCGGAGCATCAGAACCAATCAAACACTCACACCCAGTCAACAGATCTGGGTTTGATCCATCACCGTTCTTTAGCCCACTCTGCCACCCCAGTTCAGACATGGCCATATGCAAATCAGTCTGACCCTGTGCCTCATGGGAACAGTCCAGCCCAAACTGCCAAGCCATGCCTTCCCTGGACCAGAAACACGCTTCCTAGGATCGGTTTCTGGCATTTCAGCCGTCTTCAGCCAGGCTTGCTTGAATCCAGTGGCAAAGTGAGCAAGGGACTCACGTCTGAGCATACCCTGCCAACTTATGGCGAACAAAGTGGTACAAAAGGGGGTGGTGATGGACGGAGCATCAGAACCAATGAAACGTTCACACCCAGTCAACAGATCTGGGTTTGATCCATCACCGTTCTTTAGCCCACTCTGCCACCCCAGTTCAGACATGGCCATATGCAAATCAGTCTGACCCTGTGCCTCATGGGAACACTCCAGCCCGAACTGCCAAGCCATGCCTTCCCTGGAGCGGAAAGAAGCTTCCTAGGACCGGTTTCTGGCATTTCAGCCGTCTTCAGCCAGGCTTGCTTGAATCCAGTGGTAAAGTGAGCAAAGAACTCACGTATGAGCATACCCTGCCAACTTATGGCGAACAAAGCGGTACAAAAGGGGGTGGTGATGGACGGAGCATCAGAACCAATCAAACACTCACACCCAGTCAACAGATCTGGGTTTGATCCATCACCGTTCTTTTGCCCACTCTGCCACCCCGGTTCAGACATGGCCATATGCAAATCAGTCTGACCCTGTGCCTCCTGGGAACAGTCCAGCCCGAACTGCCAAGCCATGCCTTCCCTGGACCGGAAATAAGCTTCCTAGGACCTGTTTCTGGCATTTCAGCCGTCTTGAGCCAGGCTTTCTTGAATCCAGTGGCAAAGTGAGCAAGGGACTCACGTCTGAGCATACCCTGCCAACTTATGGCGAACAAAGCGGTACAAAAGGGGGTGGTGATGGACGGAGCATCAGAACCAATCAAACACTCACTCCCAGTCAACAGATCTGGGTTTGATCCATCACCGTTCTTTAGCCCACTCTGCCACCCCAGTTCAGACATGGCCATATGCAAATTAGTCTGACCCTGTGCCTCATGGGAACAGTCCAGCCCGAACTGCCAAGCCATGCCTTCCCCGGTATGGAAACAAGCTTCCTAGGACCGGTTTCTGGCATGTCAGCCGTCTTCAGCCAGGCTTGCTTGAATCCAGTGGCAAAGTGAGCAAGGGACTCACGTCTGAGCATACCCTGCCAACTTATGGCGAACAAAGCGGTACAAAAGGTGGTGGTGATGGACGGAGCATCAGAACCAATCAAACACTCACACCCTGTCAACAGATCTGGGTTTGATCCATCACCGTTCTTTAGCCCACTCTGGCACCCCAGTTCAGACATGGCCATATGCAAATCAGTCTGACCCTGTGCCTCATGGGAACAGTCCAGCCCGAACTGCAAAGCCATGCCTTCCCCGGGCCGGAAACAAGCTTCCTAGGACCGGTTTCTGGCATTTCAGCCGTCTTCAGCCAGGCTTGCTTGAATCCAGTGGCAAAGTGAGCAAGGGACTCACGTCTGAGCATACCCTGCCAACTTATGGCGAACAAAGCGGTACAAAAGATGGACGGAGCATCAGAACCAATCAAACACTCACACCCAGTCAACAGATCTGGGTTTGATCCATCACCGTTCTTTAGCCCACTCTGCCACCTCAGTTCAGACATGGCCATATGCAAATCAGTCTGACCCTGTGCCTCATGGGAACAGTCCAGCCCAAATTGCCAAGCCATGCCTTCCCCGGACCAGAAACAAGCTTCCTAGGACCCCTTTCTGGCATTTCAGCTGTCTTCAGCCAGGCTTGCTTGAATCCAGTGGTAAAGTGAGCAAGGGACTCACGTCTGAGAATACCATGCCAACTTATGGCGAACAAAGTGGTACAAAAGGGGGTGGTAATGGACGGTGCATCAGAACCAATCAAACACTCACACCCAGTCAACAGATCTGGGTTTGATCCATCACTGTTCTTTAGCCCACTCTGCCACCCCAGTTCAGACATGGCCATATGCAAATCAGTCTGACCCTGAGCCTCATGGGAACAGTCCAGCCCGAACTGCTAAGCCATGCCATCCCCGGACCGGAAACAAGCTTCCTAGGACCGGTTTCTGGCATTTCAGCCGTCTTCAGCCAGGCTTGCTTGAATCCAGTGGCATAGTGAGCAAGGGACTCACGTCTGAGCATACCCTGCCAACTTATGGGGAACAAAACAGTACAAAAGGGGGTGGTGATGGACGGAGCATCAGAACCAATCAAACACTCACACCCAGTCAACAGATTTGGGTTTGATCCATCACTGTTCTTTAGCCCACTCTGCCACCCCAGTTCAGACATGGCCATATGCAAATCAGTCTGACCCTGTGCCTCATGGGAACAGTCCAGCCTGAACTGCCAAGCCATGTCTTCCCCGGAGCGGAAACAAGCTTCCTAGGACCGGTTTCTGGCATTTCAGCCGTCTTCAGCCAGGCTTGCTTGAATCCAGTGGCAAAGTGAGCAAGGGACTCACATCTGAGCATACCCTGCCAACTTATGGGGAACAAAACAGTACAAAAGGGGGTGGTGATGGACGGAGCATCAGAACCAATCAAACACTCACACCCAGTCAACAGATCTGGGTGTGATCCATCACTGTTCTTTAGCCCACTCTGCCACCCCAGTTCAGACATGGCCATATGCAAATCAGTCTGACCCAGTGCCTCATGGGAACAGTCCAACCCGAACTGCCAAGCCATGCCTTCCCCGGACCGGAAACAAGCTTCCGAAGACCGGTTTCTGGCATTTCAGCCGTCTTCAGCCAGGCTTGCTTGAATCCAGTGGCATAGTGAGCAAGGGACTCGCGTCTGAGCATACCCTGCCAACTTATGGCGAACAAAGCGGTACAAAAGGGGGTGGTGATGGACGGCGCATCAGAACCAATCAAACACTCACACCCAGTCAACAGATCTGGGTTTGAACCATCACAGTTCTTTAGCCCACTCTGCCACCCCAGTTCAGACATGGCCATATGCAAATCAGTCTGACCCTGTGCCTCATGGGAACACTCCAGCCCGAACTGACAAGCCATGCCTTCCCTGGAGCGGAAAGAAGCTTCCTAGGACCGGTTTCTGGCATTTCAGCCGTCTTCAGCCAGGCTTGCTTGAATCCAGTGGCAAAGTGAGCAAGGGACTCACGTCTGAGCATACCCTGCCAACTTATGGCGAACAAAGCGGTACAAAAGATGGACGGAGCATCAGAACCAATCAAACACTCACACCCAGTCAACAGATCTGGGTTTGATCCATCACTGTTCTTTAGCCCACTCTGCCACCCCAGTTCAGACATGGCCATATGCAAATCAGTCTGACCCTGTGCCTCATGGGGTCAGTCCAGCCCGAACTGCCAAGCCATGCCTTCCCCGGACCGGAAACAAGCTTCCTAGGACCGGTTTCTGGCATTTCAGCCAGGCTTGCTTGAATCCAGTGGCAAAGTGAGCAAGGGACTCACGTCTGAGCATACCCTACCAACTTATGGTGAACAAAGCGGTACAAAAGGGGGTGGTGATGGTCGGAGCATCAGAACCAATCAAACACTCACACCCAGTCAACAGATCTGGGTTTGATCCATCACCGTTCTTTAGCCCACTCTGCCACCCCAGTTCAGACATGGCCATATGCAAATCAGTCTGACCCTGTGCCTCATGGGAACAGTCCAGCCCAAACTGCCAAGCCATGCCTTCCCTGGACCAGAAACACGCTTCCTAGGATCGGTTTCTGGCATTTCAGCCGTCTTCAGCCAGGCTTGCTTGAATCCAGTGGCAAAGTGAGCAAGGGACTCACGTCTGAGCATACCCTGCCAACTTATGGCGAACAAAGTGGTACAAAAGGGAGTGGTGATGGACGGAGCATCAGAACCAATCAAACACTCACACCCAGTCAACAGATCTGGGTTTAATCCATCAAGGTTCTTTAGCCCACTCTGCCACCCCAGTTCAGACATTGCCATATGCAAATCAGTCTGACCCTGTGCCTCATGGGAACAGTCCAGCCCGAACTGCCAAGCCATGCCTTCCCGGGACCGGAAACAAGCTTCCTAGGACCGGTTTCTGGCATTTCAGCCGTCTTCAGCCAGGCTTGCTTGAATCCAATGGCAAAGTGAGCAAGGAACTCACGTCTGAGCATACCCTGCCAACTTATGGCGAACTAAGCGGTAGAAAAGGGGGTGGTGATGGACGGAGCATCAGAACCAATGAAACACTCACACCCAGTCAACAGATCTGGGTTTGATCCATCACCGTTCTTTAGCCCACTCTGCCACCCCAGTTCAGACATGGCCATATGCAAATCAGTCTGACCCTGTGCCTCATGGGAACACTCCAGCCCGAACTGCCAAGCCATGCCTTCCCTGGAGCGGAAAGAAGCTTCCTAGGACCGGTTTCTGGCATTTCAGCCGTCTTCAGCCAGGCTTGCTTGAATCCAGTGGTAAAGTGAGCAAAGAACTCACGTCTGAGCATACCCTGCCAACTTTGATCCATCACCGTTCTTTAGCCCACTCTGCCACCCCAGTTCAGACATGGCCATATGCAAATCAGTCTGACCCTGTGCCTCATGGGAACAGTCCAGCCCGAACTGCCAAGCCATGCCTTCCCCGGACCGGAACAAGCTTCCTAGGACCGGTTTCTGGCATTTCAGCAGTCTTCAGCCAGGCTTGATTGAATCCAGTGGCAAAGTGAGCAAGGGACTCACATCTGAGCATACCCTGCCATCTTATGGGGAACAAAACAGTACAAAAGGGGGTGGTGATGGACGGAGCATCAGAACCAATCAAACACTCACACCCAGTCAACAGATCTGGGTTTGATCCATCACCGTTCTTTTGCCCACTCTGCCACCCCGGTTCAGACATGGCCATATGCAAATCAGTCTGACCCTGTGCCTCCTGGGAACAGTCCAGCCCGAACTGCCAAGCCATGCCTTCCCTGGACCGGAAATAAGCTTCCTAGGACCGGTTTCTGGCATTTCAGCCGTCTTGAGCCAGGCTTTCTTGAATCCAATGGCAAAGTGAGCAAGGGACTTACGTCTGAGCATACCCTGCCAACTTATGGCGAACAAAGCGGTACAAAAGGGGGTGGTGATGGACGGAGCATCAGAACCAATCAAACACTCACACCCAGTCAACAGATCTGGGTTTGATCCATCACCGTTCTTTAGCCCACTCTGCCACCCCAGTTCAGACATGGCCATATGCAAATTAGTCTGACCCTGTGCCTCATGGGAACAGTCCAGCCCGAACTGCCAAGCCATGCCTTCCCCGGAATGGAAACAAGCTTCCTAGGACCGGTTTCTGGCATGTCAGCCGTCTTCAGCCAGGCTTGCTTGAATCCAGTGGCAAAGAGAGCAAGGGACTCACGTCTGAGCATACCCTGCCAACTTATGGCGAACAAAGCGGTACAAAAGGGGGTGGTGATGGACGGAGCATCAGAACCAATCAAACACTCACACCCAGTCAACAGATCTGGGTTTGATCCATCACCGTTCTTTAGCCCACTCTGCCACCCCAGTTCAGACATGGCCATATGCAAATCAGTCTGACCCTGTGCCTCATGGGAACAGTCCAGCCCAAACTGGCAAGCCATGCCTTCCCTGGACCAGAAACACGCTTCCTAGGATCGGTTTCTGGCATTTCAGCCGTCTTCAGCCAGGCTTGCTTGAATCCAGTGGCAAAGTGAGCAAGGGACTCACGTCTGAGCATACCCTGCCAACTTATGGCGAACAAAGTGGTACAAAAGGGGGTGGTGATGGACGGAGCATCAGAACCAATCAAACACTCACACCCAGTCAACAGATCTGGGTTTGATCCATCACTGTTCTTTAGCCCACTCTGCCACCCCAGTTCAGATATTGCCATATGCAAATCAGTCTGACCCTGTGCCTCATGGGAATAGTCCAGCCCGAACTGCCAAGCCATGCCTTCCCCCGACCGGAAACAAGCTTCCTAGGACCGGTTTCTGGCATTTCAGCCGTCTTCAGCCAGGCTTGCTTGAATCCAATGGCAAAGTGAGCAAGGAACTCACGTCTGAGCATACCCTGCCAACTTATGGCGAACTAAGCGATAGAAAAGGGGGTGGTGATGGACGGAGCATCAGAACCAATGAAACACTCACACCCAGTCAACAGATCTGGGTTTGATCCATCACCGTTCTTTAGCCCACTCTGCCACCCCAGTTCAGACATGGCCATATGCAAATCAGTCTGGCCCTGTGCCTCATGGGAACACTCCAGCCCGAACTGCCAAGCCATGCCTTCCCTGGAGCGGAAAGAAGCTTCCTAGGACCGGTTTCTGGCATTTCAGCCGTCTTCAGCCAGGCTTGCTTGAATCCAGTGGTAAAGTGAGCAAAGAACTCACGTATGAGCATACCCTGCCAACTTATGGTGAACAAAGCGGTACAAAAGGGGGTGGTGATGGACGGAGCATCAGAACCAATCAAACACTCACACCCAGTCAACAGATCTGGGTTTGATCCATCACCGTTCTTTAGCCCACTCTGCCACCCCAGTTCAGACATGGCCATATGCAAATCAGTCTGACCCTGTGCCTCATGGGAACAGTCCAGCCCGAACTGCCAAGCCATGCCTTCCCCGGACCGGAACAAGCTTCCTAGAACCGGTTTCTGGCATTTCAGCCGTCTTCAGCCAGGCTTGCTTGAATCCAGTGGCAAAGAGAGCAAGGGACTCACGTCTGAGCATACCCTGCCAACTTATGGCGAACAAAGCGGTACAAAAGGGGGTGGTGATGGACGGAGCATCAGAACCAATCAAACACTCACACCCAGTCAACAGATCTGGGTTTGATCCATCACCGTTCTTTTGCCCACTCTGCCACCCCGGTTCAGACATGGCCATATGCAAATCAGTCTGACCCTGTGCCTCCTGGGAACAGTCCAGCCCGAACTGCCAAGCCATGCCTTCCCTGGACCGGAAATAAGCTTCCTAGGACCGGTTTCTGGCATTTCAGCCGTCTTGAGCCAGGCTTTCTTGAATCCAGTGGCAAAGTGAGCAAGGGACTTACGTCTGAGCATACCCTGCCAACTTATGGCGAACAAAGCGGTACAAAAGGGGGTGGTGATGGACGGAGCATCAGAACCAATCAAACACTCACACCCAGTCAACAGATCTGGGTTTGATCCATCACCGTTCTTTAGCCCACTCTGCCACCCCAGTTCAGACATGGCCATATGCAAATTAGTCTGACCCTGTGCCTCATGGGAACAGTCCAGCTCGAACTGCCAAGCCATGCCTTCCCCGGAATGGAAACAAGCTTCCTAGGACCGGTTTCTGGCATGTCAGCCGTCTTCAGCCAGGCTTGCTTGAATCCAGTGGCAAAGTGAGCAAGGGACTCACGTCTGAGCATACCCTGCCAACTTATGGCGAACAAAGCGGTACAAAAGGTGGTGGTGATGGACGGAGCATCAGAACCAATCAAACACTCACACCCTGTCAACAGATCTGGGTTTGATCCATCACCATTCTTTAGCCCACTCTGGCACCCCAGTTCAGACATGGCCATATGCAAATCAGTCTGACCCTGTGCCTCATGGGAACAGTCCAGCCCGAACTGCAAAGCCATGCCTTCCCCGGGCCGGAAACAAGCTTCCTAGGACCGGTTTCTGGCATTTCAGCCGTCTTCAGCCAGGCTTGCTTGAATCCAGTGGCAAAGTGAGCAAGGGACTCACGTCTGAGCATACCCTGCCAACTTATGGCGAACAAAGCGGTACAAAAGATGGACGGAGCATCAGAACCAATCAAACACTCACACCCAGTCAACAGATCTGGGTTTGATCCATCACCGTTCTTTAGCCCACTCTGCCACCTCAGTTCAGACATGGCCATATGCAAATCAGTCTGACCCTGTGCCTCATGGGAACAGTCCAGCCCAAATTGCCAAGCCATGCCTTCCCCGGACCAGAAACAAGCTTCCTAGGACCCCTTTCTGGCATTTCAGCTGTCTTCAGCCAGGCTTGCTTGAATCCAGTGGTAAAGTGAGCAAGGGACTCACGTCTGAGAATACCATGCCAACTTATGGCGAACAAAGTGGTACAAAAGGGGGTGGTGATGGACGGTGCATCAGAACCAATCAAACACTCACACCCAGTCAACAGATCTGGGTTTGATCCATCACTGTTCTTTAGTCCACTCTGCCACCCCAGTTCAGACATGGCCATATGCAAATCAGTCTGACCCTGAGCCTCATGGGAACAGTCCAGCCCGAACTGCCAAGCCATGCCATCCCCGGACCGGAAACAAGCTTCCTAGGACCGGTTTCTGGCATTTCAGCCGTCTTCAGCCAGGCTTGCTTGAATCCAGTGGCATAGTGAGCAAGGGACTCACGTCTGAGCATACCCTGCCAACTTATGGGGAACAAAACAGTACAAAAGGGGGTGGTGATGGACGGAGCATCAGAACCAATCAAACACTCACACCCAGTCAACAGATTTGGGTTTGATCCATCACTGTTCTTTAGCCCACTCTGCCACCCCAGTTCAGACATGGCCATATGCAAATCAGTCTGACCCTGTGCCTCATGGGAACAGTCCAGCCCGAACTGCCAAGCCATGTCTTCCCCGGACCGGAAACAAGCTTCCTAGGACCGGTTTCTGGCATTTCAGCCGTCTTCAGCCAGGCTTGCTTGAATCCAGTGGCAAAGTGAGCAAGGGACTCACATCTGAGCATACCCTGCCAACTTATGGGGAACAAAACAGTACAAAAGGGGGTGGTGATGGACGGAGCATCAGAACCAATCAAACACTCACACCCAGTCAACAGATCTGGGTTTGATCCATCACTGTTCTTTAGCCCACTCTGCCACCCCAGTGCAGACATGGCCATATGCAAATCAGTCTGACCCAGTGCCTCATGGGAACAGTCCAACCCGAACTGCCAAGCCATGCCTTCCCCGGACCGGAAACAAGCTTCCTAAGACCGGTTTCTGGCATTTCAGCCGTCTTCAGCCAGGCTTGCTTGAATCCAGTGGCATAGTGAGCAAGGGACTCGCGTCTGAGCATACCCTGCCAACTTATGGCGAACAAAGCGGTACAAAAGGGGGTGGTGATGGACGGCGCATCAGAACCAATCAAACACTCACACCCAGTCAACAGATCTGGGTTTGAACCATCACAGTTCTTTAGCCCACTCTGCCACCCCAGTTCAGACATGGCCATATGCAAATCAGTCTGACCCTGTGCCTCATGGGAACACTCCAGCCCGAACTGCCAAGCCATGCCTTCCCTGGAGCGGAAAGAAGCTTCCTAGGACCGGTTTCTGGCATTTCAGCCGTCTTCAGCCAGGCTTGCTTGAATCCAGTGGCAAAGTGAGCAAGGGACTCACGTCTGAGCATACCCTGCCAACTTATGGCGAACAAAGCGGTACAAAAGATGGACGGAGCATCAGAACCAATCAAACACTCACACCCAGTCAACAGATCTGGGTTTGATCCATCACTGTTCTTTAGCCCACTCTGCCACCCCAGTTCAGACATGGCCATATGCAAATCAGTCTGACCCTGTGCCTCATGGGGTCAGTCCAGCCCGAACTGCCAAGCCATGCCTTCCCCGGACCGGAAACAAGCTTCCTAGGACCGGTTTCTGGCATTTCAGCCGTCTTCAGCCAGGCTTGCTTGAATCCAGTGGCAAAGTGAGCAAGGGACTCACGTCTGAGCATACCCTACCAACTTATGGTGAACAAAGCGGTACAAAAGGGGGTGGTGATGGTCGGAGCATCAGAACCAATCAAACACTCACACCCAGTCAACAGATCTGGGTTTGATCCATCACCGTTCTTTAGCCCACTCTGCCACCCCAGTTCAGACATGGCCATATGCAAATCAGTCTGACCCTGTGCCTCATGGGAACAGTCCAGCCCAAACTGCCAAGCCATGCCTTCCCTGGACCAGAAACACGCTTCCTAGGATCGGTTTCTGGCATTTCAGCCGTCTTCAGCCAGGCTTGCTTGAATCCAGTGGCAAAGTGAGCAAGGGACTCACGTCTGAGCATACCCTGCCAACTTATGGCGAACAAAGTGGTACAAAAGGGGGTGGTGATGGACGGAGCATCAGAACCAATGAAACACTCACACCCAGTCAACAGATCTGGGTTTGATCCATCACCGTTCTTTAGCCCACTCTGCCACCCCAGTTCAGACATGGCCATATGCAAATCAGTCTGACCCTGTGCCTCATGGGAACACTCCAGCCCGAACTGCCAAGCCATGCCTTCCCTGGAGCGGAAAGAAGCTTCCTAGGACCGGTTTCTGGCATTTCAGCCGTCTTCAGCCAGGCTTGCTTGAATCCAGTGGTAAAGTGAGCAAAGAACTCACGTATGAGCATACCCTGCCAACTTATGGCGAACAAAGCGGTACAAAAGGGGGTGGTGATGGACGGAGCATCAGAACCAATCAAACACTCACACCCAGTCAACAGATCTGGGTTTGATCCATCACCGTTCTTTAGCCCACTCTGCCACCCCAGTTCAGACATGGCCATATGCAAATCAGTCTGACCCTGTGCCTCATGGGAACAGTCCAGCCCGAACTGCCAAGCCATGCCTTCCCCGGACCGGAACAAGCTTCCTAGAACCGGTTTCTGGCATTTCAGCCGTCTTCAGCCAGGCTTGCTTGAATCCAGTGGCAAAGAGAGCAAGGGACTCACGTCTGAGCATACCCTGCCAACTTATGGCGAACAAAGCGGTACAAAAGGGGGTGGTGATGGACGGAGCATCAGAACCAATCAAACACTCACACCCAGTCAACAGATCTGGGTTTGATCCATCACCGTTCTTTTGCCCACTCTGCCACCCCGGTTCAGACATGGCCATATGCAAATCAGTCTGACCCTGTGCCTCCTGGGAACAGTCCAGCCCGAACTGCCAAGCCATGCCTTCCCTGGACCGGAAATAAGCTTCCTAGGACCTGTTTCTGGCATTTCAGCCGTCTTGAGCCAGGCTTTCTTGAATCCAGTGGCAAAGTGAGCAAGGGACTCACGTCTGAGCATACCCTGCCAACTTATGGCGAACAAAGCGGTACAAAAGGGGGTGGTGAGGGACGGAGCATCAGAACCAATCAAACACTCACTCCCAGTCAACAGATCTGGGTTTGATCCATCACCGTTCTTTAGCCCACTCTGCCACCCCAGTTCAGACATGGCCATATGCAAATTAGTCTGACCCTGTGCCTCATGGGAACAGTCCAGCCCGAACTGCCAAGCCATGCCTTCCCCGGAATGGAAACAAGCTTCCTAGGACCGGTTTCTGGCATGTCAGCCGTCTTCAGCCAGGCTTGCTTGAATCCAGTGGCAAAGTGAGCAAGGGACTCACGTCTGAGCATACCCTGCCAACTTATGGCGAACAAAGCGGTACAAAAGGTGGTGGTGATGGACGGAGCATCAGAACCAATCAAACACTCACACCCTGTCAACAGATCTGGGTTTGATCCATCACCGTTCTTTAGCCCACTCTGGCACCCCAGTTCAGACATGGCCATATGCAAATCAGTCTGACCCTGTGCCTCATGGGAACAGTCCAGCCCGAACTGCAAAGCCATGCCTTCCCCGGGCCGGAAACAAGCTTTCTAGGACCGGTTTCTGGCATTTCAGCCGTCTTCAGCCAGGCTTGCTTGAATCCAGTGGCAAAGTGAGCAAGGGACTCACGTCTGAGCATACCCTGCCAACTTATGGCGAACAAAGCGGTACAAAAGATGGACGGAGCATCAGAACCAATCAAACACTCACACCCAGTCAACAGATCTGGGTTTGATCCATCACCGTTCTTTAGCCCACTCTGCCACCTCAGTTCAGACATGGCCATATGCAAATCAGTCTGACCCTGTGCCTCATGGGAACAGTCCAGCCCAAATTGCCAAGCCATGCCTTCCCCGGACCAGAAACAAGCTTCCTAGGACCCCTTTCTGGCATTTCAGCTGTCTTCAGCCAGGCTTGCTTGAATCCAGTGGTAAAGTGAGCAAGGGACTCACGTCTGAGAATACCATGCCAACTTATGGCGAACAAAGTGGTACAAAAGGGGGTGGTAATGGACGGTGCATCAGAACCAATCAAACACTCACACCCAGTCAACAGATCTGGGTTTGATCCATCACTGTTCTTTAGCCCACTCTGCCACCCCAGTTCAGACATGGCCATATGCAAATCAGTCTGACCCTGAGCCTCATGGGAACAGTCCAGCCCGAACTGCTAAGCCATGCCATCCCCGGACCGGAAACAAGCTTCCTAGGACCGGTTTCTGGCATTTCAGCCGTCTTCAGCCAGGCTTGCTTGAATCCAGTGGCATAGTGAGCAAGGGACTCACGTCTGAGCATACCCTGCCAACTTATGGGGAACAAAACAGTACAAAAGGGGGTGGTGATGGACGGAGCATCAGAACCAATCAAACACTCACACCCAGTCAACAGATTTGGGTTTGATCCATCACTGTTCTTTAGCCCACTCTGCCACCCCAGTTCAGACATGGCCATATGCAAATCAGTCTGACCCTGTGCCTCATGGGAACAGTCCAGCCTGAACTGCCAAGCCATGTCTTCCCCGGAGCGGAAACAAGCTTCCTAGGACCGGTTTCTGGCATTTCAGCCGTCTTCAGCCAGGCTTGCTTGAATCCAGTGGCAAAGTGAGCAAGGGACTCACATCTGAGCATACCCTGCCAACTTATGGGGAACAAAACAGTACAAAAGGGGGTGGTGATGGACGGAGCATCAGAACCAATCAAACACTCACACCCAGTCAACAGATCTGGGTGTGATCCATCACTGTTCTTTAGCCCACTCTGCCACCCCAGTTCAGACATGGCCATATGCAAATCAGTCTGACCCAGTGCCTCATGGGAACAGTCCAACCCGAACTGCCAAGCCATGCCTTCCCCGGACCGGAAACAAGCTTCCTAAGACCGGTTTCTGGCATTTCAGCCGTCTTCAGCCAGGCTTGCTTGAATCCAGTGGCATAGTGAGCAAGGGACTCACGTCTGAGCATACCCTGCCAACTTATGGCGAACAAAGCGGTACAAAAGGGGGTGGTGATGGACGGCGCATCAGAACCAATCAAACACTCACACCCAGTCAACAGATCTGGGTTTGAACCATCACAGTTCTTTAGCCCACTCTGCCACCCCAGTTCAGACATGGCCATATGCAAATCAGTCTGACCCTGTGCCTCATGGGAACACTCCAGCCCGAACTGCCAAGCCATGCCTTCCCTGGAGCGGAAAGAAGCTTCCTAGGACCGGTTTCTGGCATTTCAGCCGTCTTCAGCCAGGCTTGCTTGAATCCAGTGGCAAAGTGAGCAAGGGACTCACGTCTGAGCATACCCTGCCAACTTATGGCGAACAAAGCGGTACAAAAGATGGACGGAGCATCAGAACCAATCAAACACTCACACCCAGTCAACAGATCTGGGTTTGATCCATCACTGTTCTTTAGCCCACTCTGCCACCCCAGTTCAGACATGGCCATATGCAAATCAGTCTGACCCTGTGCCTCATGGGGTCAGTCCAGCCCGAACTGCCAAGCCATGCCTTCCCCGGACCGGAAACAAGCTTCCTAGGACCGGTTTCTGGCATTTCAGCCGTCTTCAGCCAGGCTTGCTTGAATCCAGTGGCAAAGTGAGCAAGGGACTCACGTCTGAGCATACCCTACCAACTTATGGTGAACAAAGCGGTACAAAAGGGGGTGGTGATGGTCGGAGCATCAGAACCAATCAAACACTCACACCCAGTCAACAGATCTGGGTTTGATCCATCACCGTTCTTTAGCCCACTCTGCCACCCCAGTTCAGACATGGCCATATGCAAATCAGTCTGACCCTGTGCCTCATGGGAACAGTCCAGCCCAAACTGCCAAGCCATGCCTTCCCTGGACCAGAAACACGCTTCCTAGGATCGGTTTCTGGCATTTCAGCCGTCTTCAGCCAGGCTTGCATGAATCCAGTGGCAAAGTGAGCAAGGGACTCACGTCTGAGCATACCCTGCCAACTTATGGCGAACAAAGTGGTACAAAAGGGAGTGGTGATGGACGGAGCATCAGAACCAATCAAACACTCACACCCAGTCAACAGATCTGGGTTTGATCCATCAAGGTTCTTTAGCCCACTCTGCCACCCCAGTTCAGACATTGCCATATGCAAATCAGTCTGACCCTGTGCCTCATGGGAACAGTCCAGCCCGAACTGCCAAGCCATGCCTTCCCGGGACCGGAAACAAGCTTCCTAGGACCGGTTTCTGGCATTTCAGCCGTCTTCAGCCAGGCTTGCTTGAATCCAATGGCAAAGTGAGCAAGGAACTCACGTCTGAGCATACCCTGCCAACTTATGGCGAACTAAGCGGTAGAAAAGGGGGTGGTGATGGACGGAGCATCAGAACCAATGAAACACTCACACCCAGTCAACAGATCTGGGTTTGATCCATCACCGTTCTTTAGCCCACTCTGCCACCCCAGTTCAGACATGGCCATATGCAAATCAGTCTGACCCTGTGCCTCATGGGAACACTCCAGCCCGAACTGCCAAGCCATGCCTTCCCTGGAGCGGAAAGAAGCTTCCTAGGACCGGTTTCTGGCATTTCAGCCGCCTTCAGCCAGGCTTGCTTGAATCCAGTGGTAAAGTGAGCAAAGAACTCACGTCTGAGCATACCCTGCCAACTTTGATCCATCACCGTTCTTTAGCCCACTCTGCCACCCCAGTTCAGACATGGCCATATGCAAATCAGTCTGACCCTGTGCCTCATGGGAACAGTCCAGCCCGAACTGCCAAGTCATGCCTTCCCCGGACCGGAACAAGCTTCCTAGAACCGGTTTCTGGCATTTCAGCCGTCTTCAGCCAGGCTTGCTTGAATCCAGTGGCAAAGAGAGCAAGGGACTCACGTCTGAGCATACCCTGCCAACTTATGGCGAACAAAGCGGTACAAAAGGGGGTGGTGATGGACGGAGCATCAGAACCAATCAAACACTCACACCCAGTCAACAGATCTGGGTTTGATCCATCACCGTTCTTTTGCCCACTCTGCCACCCCGGTTCAGACATGGCCATATGCAAATCAGTCTGACCCTGTGCCTCCTGGGAACAGTCCAGCCCGAACTGCCAAGCCATGCCTTCCCTGGACCGGAAATAAGCTTCCTAGGACCTGTTTCTGGCATTTCAGCCGTCTTGAGCCAGGCTTTCTTGAATCCAGTGGCAAAGTGAGCAAGGGACTCACGTCTGAGCATACCCTGCCAACTTATGGCGAACAAAGCGGTACAAAAGGGGGTGGTGATGGACGGAGCATCAGAACCAATCAAACACTCACTCCCAGTCAACAGATCTGGGTTTGATCCATCACCGTTCTTTAGCCCACTCTGCCACCCCAGTTCAGACATGGCCATATGCAAATTAGTCTGACCCTGTGCCTCATGGGAACAGTCCAGCCCGAACTGCCAAGCCATGCCTTCCCCGGAATGGAAACAAGCTTCCTAGGACCGGTTTCTGGCATGTCAGCCGTCTTCAGCCAGGCTTGCTTGAATCCAGTGGCAAAGTGAGCAAGGGACTCACGTCTGAGCATACCCTGCCAACTTATGGCGAACAAAGCGGTACAAAAGGTGGTGGTGATGGACGGAGCATCAGAACCAATCAAACACTCACACCCTGTCAACAGATCTGGGTTTGATCCATCACCGTTCTTTAGCCCACTCTGGCACCCCAGTTCAGACATGGCCATATGCAAATCAGTCTGACCCTGTGCCTCATGGGAACAGTCCAGCCCGAACTGCAAAGCCATGCCTTCCCCGGGCCGGAAACAAGCTTTCTAGGACCGGTTTCTGGCATTTCAGCCGTCTTCAGCCAGGCTTGCTTGAATCCAGTGGCAAAGTGAGCAAGGGACTCACGTCTGAGCATACCCTGCCAACTTATGGCGAACAAAGCGGTACAAAAGATGGACGGAGCATCAGAACCAATCAAACACTCACACCCAGTCAACAGATCTGGGTTTGATCCATCACCGTTCTTTAGCCCACTCTGCCACCTCAGTTCAGACATGGCCATATGCAAATCAGTCTGACCCTGTGCCTCATGGGAACAGTCCAGCCCAAATTGCCAAGCCATGCCTTCCCCGGACCAGAAACAAGCTTCCTAGGACCCCTTTCTGGCATTTCAGCTGTCTTCAGCCAGGCTTGCTTGAATCCAGTGGTAAAGTGAGCAAGGGAATCACGTCTGAGAATACCATGCCAACTTATGGCGAACAAAGTGGTACAAAAGGGGGTGGTAATGGACGGTGCATCAGAACCAATCAAACACTCACACCCAGTCAACAGATCTGGGTTTGATCCATCACTGTTCTTTAGCCCACTCTGCCACCCCAGTTCAGACATGGCCATATGCAAATCAGTCTGACCCTGAGCCTCATGGGAACAGTCCAGCCCGAACTGCTAAGCCATGCCATCCCCGGACCGGAAACAAGCTTCCTAGGACCGGTTTCTGGCATTTCAGCCGTCTTCAGCCAGGCTTGCTTGAATCCAGTGGCATAGTGAGCAAGGGACTCACGTCTGAGCATACCCTGCCAACTTATGGGGAACAAAACAGTACAAAAGGGGGTGGTGATGGACGGAGCATCAGAACCAATCAAACACTCACACCCAGTCAACAGATTTGGGTTTGATCCATCACTGTTCTTTAGCCCACTCTGCCACCCCAGTTCAGACATGGCCATATGCAAATCAGTCTGACCCTGTGCCTCATGGGAACAGTCCAGCCTGAACTGCCAAGCCATGTCTTCCCCGGAGCGGAAACAAGCTTCCTAGGACCGGTTTCTGGCATTTCAGCCGTCTTCAGCCAGGCTTGCTTGAATCCAGTGGCAAAGTGAGCAAGGGACTCACATCTGAGCATACCCTGCCAACTTATGGGGAACAAAACAGTACAAAAGGGGTGGTGATGGACGGAGCATCAGAACCAATCAAACACTCACACCCAGTCAACAGATCTGGGTGTGATCCATCACTGTTCTTTAGCCCACTCTGCCACCCCAGTTCAGACATGGCCATATGCAAATCAGTCTGACCCAGTGCCTCATGGGAACAGTCCAACCCGAACTGCCAAGCCATGCCTTCCCCGGACCGGAAACAAGCTTCCTAAGACCGGTTTCTGGCATTTCAGCCGTCTTCAGCCAGGCGTGCTTGAATCCAGTGGCATAGTGAGCAAGGGACTCACGTCTGAGCATACCCTGCCAACTTATGGCGAACAAAGCGGTACAAAAGGGGGTGGTGATGGACGGCGCATCAGAACCAATCAAACACTCACACCCAGTCAACAGATCTGGGTTTGAACCATCACAGTTCTTTAGCCCACTCTGCCACCCCAGTTCAGACATGGCCATATGCAAATCAGTCTGACCCTGTGCCTCATGGGAACACTCCAGCCCGAACTGCCAAGCCATGCCTTCCCTGGAGCGGAAAGAAGCTTCCTAGGACCGGTTTCTGGCATTTCAGCCGTCTTCAGCCAGGCTTGCTTGAATCCAGTGGCAAAGTGAGCAAGGGACTCACGTCTGAGCATACCCTGCCAACTTATGGCGAACAAAGCGGTACAAAAGATGGACGGAGCATCAGAACCAATCAAACACTCACACCCAGTCAACAGATCTGGGTTTGATCCATCACCGTTCTTTAGCCCACTCTGCCACCCCAGTTCAGACATGGCCATATGCAAATCAGTCTGACCCTGTGCCTCATGGGAACAGTCCAGCCCGAACTGCCAAGCCATGCCTTCCCCGGACCGGAACAAGCTTCCTAGAACCGGTTTCTGGCATTTCAGCCGTCTTCAGCCAGGCTTGCTTGAATCCAGTGGCAAAGAGAGCAAGGGACTCACGTCTGAGCATACCCTGCCAACTTATGGCGAACAAAGCGGTACAAAAGGGGGTGGTGATGGACGGAGCATCAGAACCAATCAAACACTCACACCCAGTCAACAGATCTGGGTTTGATCCATCACCGTTCTTTTGCCCACTCTGCCACCCCGGTTCAGACATGGCCATATGCAAATCAGTCTGACCCTGTGCCTCCTGGGAACAGTCCAGCCCGAACTGCCAAGCCATGCCTTCCCTGGACCGGAAATAAGCTTCCTAGGACCTGTTTCTGGCATTTCAGCCGTCTTGAGCCAGGCTTTCTTGAATCCAGTGGCAAAGTGAGCAAGGGACTCACGTCTGAGCATACCCTGCCAACTTATGGCGAACAAAGCGGTACAAAAGGGGGTGGTGAGGGACGGAGCATCAGAACCAATCAAACACTCACTCCCAGTCAACAGATCTGGGTTTGATCCATCACCGTTCTTTAGCCCACTCTGCCACCCCAGTTCAGACATGGCCATATGCAAATTAGTCTGACCCTGTGCCTCATGGGAACAGTCCAGCCCGAACTGCCAAGCCATGCCTTCCCCGGAATGGAAACAAGCTTCCTAGGACCGGTTTCTGGCATGTCAGCCGTCTTCAGCCAGGCTTGCTTGAATCCAGTGGCAAAGTGAGCAAGGGACTCACGTCTGAGCATACCCTGCCAACTTATGGCGAACAAAGCGGTACAAAAGGTGGTGGTGATGGACGGAGCATCAGAACCAATCAAACACTCACACCCTGTCAACAGATCTGGGTTTGATCCATCACCGTTCTTTAGCCCACTCTGGCACCCCAGTTCAGACATGGCCATATGCAAATCAGTCTGACCCTGTGCCTCATGGGAACAGTCCAGCCCGAACTGCAAAGCCATGCCTTCCCCGGGCCGGAAACAAGCTTTCTAGGACCGGTTTCTGGCATTTCAGCCGTCTTCAGCCAGGCTTGCTTGAATCCAGTGGCAAAGTGAGCAAGGGACTCACGTCTGAGCATACCCTGCCAACTTATGGCGAACAAAGCGGTACAAAAGATGGACGGAGCATCAGAACCAATCAAACACTCACACCCAGTCAACAGATCTGGGTTTGATCCATCACCGTTCTTTAGCCCACTCTGCCACCTCAGTTCAGACATGGCCATATGCAAATCAGTCTGACCCTGTGCCTCATGGGAACAGTCCAGCCCAAATTGCCAAGCCATGCCTTCCCCGGACCAGAAACAAGCTTCCTAGGACCCCTTTCTGGCATTTCAGCTGTCTTCAGCCAGGCTTGCTTGAATCCAGTGGTAAAGTGAGCAAGGGACTCACGTCTGAGAATACCATGCCAACTTATGGCGAACAAAGTGGTACAAAAGGGGGTGGTAATGGACGGTGCATCAGAACCAATCAAACACTCACACCCAGTCAACAGATCTGGGTTTGATCCATCACTGTTCTTTAGCCCACTCTGCCACCCCAGTTCAGACATGGCCATATGCAAATCAGTCTGACCCTGAGCCTCATGGGAACAGTCCAGCCCGAACTGCTAAGCCATGCCATCCCCGGACCGGAAACAAGCTTCCTAGGACCGGTTTCTGGCATTTCAGCCGTCTTCAGCCAGGCTTGCTTGAATCCAGTGGCATAGTGAGCAAGGGACTCACGTCTGAGCATACCCTGCCAACTTATGGGGAACAAAACAGTACAAAAGGGGGTGGTGATGGACGGAGCATCAGAACCAATCAAACACTCACACCCAGTCAACAGATTTGGGTTTGATCCATCACTGTTATTTAGCCCACTCTGCCACCCCAGTTCAGACATGGCCATATGCAAATCAGTCTGACCCTGTGCCTCATGGGAACAGTCCAGCCTGAACTGCCAAGCCATGTCTTCCCCGGAGCGGAAACAAGCTTCCTAGGACCGGTTTCTGGCATTTCAGCCGTCTTCAGCCAGGCTTGCTTGAATCCAGTGGCAAAGTGAGCAAGGGACTCACATCTGAGCATACCCTGCCAACTTATGGGGAACAAAACAGTACAAAAGGGGGTGGTGATGGACGGAGCATCAGAACCAATCAAACACTCACACCCAGTCAACAGATCTGGGTGTGATCCATCACTGTTCTTTAGCCCACTCTGCCACCCCAGTTCAGACATGGCCATATGCAAATCAGTCTGACCCAGTGCCTCATGGGAACAGTCCAACCCGAACTGCCAAGCCATGCCTTCCCCGGACCGGAAACAAGCTTCCTAAGACCGGTTTCTGGCATTTCAGCCGTCTTCAGCCAGGCTTGCTTGAATCCAGTGGCATAGTGAGCAAGGGACTCACGTCTGAGCATACCCTGCCAACTTATGGCGAACAAAGCGGTACAAAAGGGGGTGGTGATGGACGGCGCATCAGAACCAATCAAACACTCACACCCAGTCAACAGATCTGGGTTTGAACCATCACAGTTCTTTAGCCCACTCTGCCACCCCAGTTCAGACATGGCCATATGCAAATCAGTCTGACCCTGTGCCTCATGGGAACACTCCAGCCCGAACTGCCAAGCCATGCCTTCCCTGGAGCGGAAAGAAGCTTCCTAGGACCGGTTTCTGGCATTTCAGCCGTCTTCAGCCAGGCTTGCTTGAATCCAGTGGCAAAGTGAGCAAGGGACTCACGTCTGAGCATACCCTGCCAACTTATGGCGAACAAAGCGGTACAAAAGATGGACGGAGCATCAGAACCAATCAAACACTCACACCCAGTCAACAGATCTGGGTTTGATCCATCACTGTTCTTTAGCCCACTCTGCCACCCCAGTTCAGACATGGCCATATGCAAATCAGTCTGACCCTGTGCCTCATGGGGTCAGTCCAGCCCGAACTGCCAAGCCATGCCTTCCCCGGACCGGAAACAAGCTTCCTAGGACCGGTTTCTGGCATTTCAGCCGTCTTCAGCCAGGCTTGCTTGAATCCAGTGGCAAAGTGAGCAAGGGACTCACGTCTGAGCATACCCTACCAACTTATGGTGAACAAAGCGGTACAAAAGGGGGTGGTGATGGTCGGAGCATCAGAACCAATCAAACACTCACACCCAGTCAACAGATCTGGGTTTGATCCATCACCGTTCTTTAGCCCACTCTGCCACCCCAGTTCAGACATGGCCATATGCAAATCAGTCTGACCCTGTGCCTCATGGGAACAGTCCAGCCCAAACTGCCAAGCCATGCCTTCCCTGGACCAGAAACACGCTTCCTAGGATCGGTTTCTGGCATTTCAGCCGTCTTCAGCCAGGCTTGCATGAATCCAGTGGCAAAGTGAGCAAGGGACTCACGTCTGAGCATACCCTGCCAACTTATGGCGAACAAAGTGGTACAAAAGGGAGTGGTGATGGACGGAGCATCAGAACCAATCAAACACTCACACCCAGTCAACAGATCTGGGTTTGATCCATCAAGGTTCTTTAGCCCACTCTGCCACCCCAGTTCAGACATTGCCATATGCAAATCAGTCTGACCCTGTGCCTCATGGGAACAGTCCAGCCCGAACTGCCAAGCCATGCCTTCCCGGGACCGGAAACAAGCTTCCTAGGACCGGTTTCTGGCATTTCAGCCGTCTTCAGCCAGGCTTGCTTGAATCCAATGGCAAAGTGAGCAAGGAACTCACGTCTGAGCATACCCTGCCAACTTATGGCGAACTAAGCGGTAGAAAAGGGGGTGGTGATGGACGGAGCATCAGAACCAATGAAACACTCACACCCAGTCAACAGATCTGGGTTTGATCCATCACCGTTCTTTAGCCCACTCTGCCACCCCAGTTCAGACATGGCCATATGCAAATCAGTCTGACCCTGTGCCTCATGGGAACACTCCAGCCCGAACTGCCAAGCCATGCCTTCCCTGGAGCGGAAAGAAGCTTCCTAGGACCGGTTTCTGGCATTTCAGCCGCCTTCAGCCAGGCTTGCTTGAATCCAGTGGTAAAGTGAGCAAAGAACTCACGTCTGAGCATACCCTGCCAACTTTGATCCATCACCGTTCTTTAGCCCACTCTGCCACCCCAGTTCAGACATGGCCATATGCAAATCAGTCTGACCCTGTGCCTCATGGGAACAGTCCAGCCCGAACTGCCAAGCCATGCCTTCCCCGGACCGGAACAAGCTTCCTAGAACCGGTTTCTGGCATTTCAGCCGTCTTCAGCCAGGCTTGCTTGAATCCAGTGGCAAAGAGAGCAAGGGACTCACGTCTGAGCATACCCTGCCAACTTATGGCGAACAAAGCGGTACAAAAGGGGGTGGTGATGGACGGAGCATCAGAACCAATCAAACACTCACACCCAGTCAACAGATCTGGGTTTGATCCATCACCGTTCTTTTGCCCACTCTGCCACCCCGGTTCAGACATGGCCATATGCAAATCAGTCTGACCCTGTGCCTCCTGGGAACAGTCCAGCCCGAACTGCCAAGCCATGCCTTCCCTGGACCGGAAATAAGCTTCCTAGGACCTGTTTCTGGCATTTCAGCCGTCTTGAGCCAGGCTTTCTTGAATCCAGTGGCAAAGTGAGCAAGGGACTCACGTCTGAGCATACCCTGCCAACTTATGGCGAACAAAGCGGTACAAAAGGGGGTGGTGATGGACGGAGCATCAGAACCAATCAAACACTCACTCCCAGTCAACAGATCTGGGTTTGATCCATCACCGTTCTTTAGCCCACTCTGCCACCCCAGTTCAGACATGGCCATATGCAAATTAGTCTGACCCTGTGCCTCATGGGAACAGTCCAGCCCGAACTGCCAAGCCATGCCTTCCCCGGAATGGAAACAAGCTTCCTAGGACCGGTTTCTGGCATGTCAGCCGTCTTCAGCCAGGCTTGCTTGAATCCAGTGGCAAAGTGAGCAAGGGACTCACGTCTGAGCATACCCTGCCAACTTATGGCGAACAAAGCGGTACAAAAGGTGGTGGTGATGGACGGAGCATCAGAACCAATCAAACACTCACACCCTGTCAACAGATCTGGGTTTGATCCATCACCGTTCTTTAGCCCACTCTGGCACCCCAGTTCAGACATGGCCATATGCAAATCAGTCTGACCCTGTGCCTCATGGGAACAGTCCAGCCCGAACTGCAAAGCCATGCCTTCCCCGGGCCGGAAACAAGCTTTCTAGGACCGGTTTCTGGCATTTCAGCCGTCTTCAGCCAGGCTTGCTTGAATCCAGTGGCAAAGTGAGCAAGGGACTCACGTCTGAGCATACCCTGCCAACTTATGGCGAACAAAGCGGTACAAAAGATGGACGGAGCATCAGAACCAATCAAACACTCACACCCAGTCAACAGATCTGGGTTTGATCCATCACCGTTCTTTAGCCCACTCTGCCACCTCAGTTCAGACATGGCCATATGCAAATCAGTCTGACCCTGTGCCTCATGGGAACAGTCCAGCCCAAATTGCCAAGCCATGCCTTCCCCGGACCAGAAACAAGCTTCCTAGGACCCCTTTCTGGCATTTCAGCTGTCTTCAGCCAGGCTTGCTTGAATCCAGTGGTAAAGTGAGCAAGGGAATCACGTCTGAGAATACCATGCCAACTTATGGCGAACAAAGTGGTACAAAAGGGGGTGGTAATGGACGGTGCATCAGAACCAATCAAACACTCACACCCAGTCAACAGATCTGGGTTTGATCCATCACTGTTCTTTAGCCCACTCTGCCACCCCAGTTCAGACATGGCCATATGCAAATCAGTCTGACCCTGAGCCTCATGGGAACAGTCCAGCCCGAACTGCTAAGCCATGCCATCCCCGGACCGGAAACAAGCTTCCTAGGACCGGTTTCTGGCATTTCAGCCGTCTTCAGCCAGGCTTGCTTGAATCCAGTGGCATAGTGAGCAAGGGACTCACGTCTGAGCATACCCTGCCAACTTATGGGGAACAAAACAGTACAAAAGGGGGTGGTGATGGACGGAGCATCAGAACCAATCAAACACTCACACCCAGTCAACAGATTTGGGTTTGATCCATCACTGTTCTTTAGCCCACTCTGCCACCCCAGTTCAGACATGGCCATATGCAAATCAGTCTGACCCTGTGCCTCATGGGAACAGTCCAGCCTGAACTGCCAAGCCATGTCTTCCCCGGAGCGGAAACAAGCTTCCTAGGACCGGTTTCTGGCATTTCAGCCGTCTTCAGCCAGGCTTGCTTGAATCCAGTGGCAAAGTGAGCAAGGGACTCACATCTGAGCATACCCTGCCAACTTATGGGGAACAAAACAGTACAAAAGGGGTGGTGATGGACGGAGCATCAGAACCAATCAAACACTCACACCCAGTCAACAGATCTGGGTGTGATCCATCACTGTTCTTTAGCCCACTCTGCCACCCCAGTTCAGACATGGCCATATGCAAATCAGTCTGACCCAGTGCCTCATGGGAACAGTCCAACCCGAACTGCCAAGCCATGCCTTCCCCGGACCGGAAACAAGCTTCCTAAGACCGGTTTCTGGCATTTCAGCCGTCTTCAGCCAGGCGTGCTTGAATCCAGTGGCATAGTGAGCAAGGGACTCACGTCTGAGCATACCCTGCCAACTTATGGCGAACAAAGCGGTACAAAAGGGGGTGGTGATGGACGGCGCATCAGAACCAATCAAACACTCACACCCAGTCAACAGATCTGGGTTTGAACCATCACAGTTCTTTAGCCCACTCTGCCACCCCAGTTCAGACATGGCCATATGCAAATCAGTCTGACCCTGTGCCTCATGGGAACACTCCAGCCCGAACTGCCAAGCCATGCCTTCCCTGGAGCGGAAAGAAGCTTCCTAGGACCGGTTTCTGGCATTTCAGCCGTCTTCAGCCAGGCTTGCTTGAATCCAGTGGCAAAGTGAGCAAGGGACTCACGTCTGAGCATACCCTGCCAACTTATGGCGAACAAAGCGGTACAAAAGATGGACGGAGCATCAGAACCAATCAAACACTCACACCCAGTCAACAGATCTGGGTTTGATCCATCACTGTTCTTTAGCCCACTCTGCCACCTCAGTTCAGACATGGCCATATGCAAATCAGTCTGACCCTGTGCCTCATGGGAACAGTCCAGCCCAAATTGCCAAGCCATGCCTTCCCCGGACCAGAAACAAGCTTCCTAGGACCCCTTTCTGGCATTTCAGCTGTCTTCAGCCAGGCTTGCTTGAATCCAGTGGTAAAGTGAGCAAGGGACTCACGTCTGAGAATACCATGCCAACTTATGGCGAACAAAGTGGTACAAAAGGGGGTGGTAATGGACGGTGCATCAGAACCAATCAAACACTCACACCCAGTCAACAGATCTGGGTTTGATCCATCACTGTTCTTTAGCCCACTCTGCCACCCCAGTTCAGACATGGCCATATGCAAATCAGTCTGACCCTGAGCCTCATGGGAACAGTCCAGCCCGAACTGCTAAGCCATGCCATCCCCGGACCGGAAACAAGCTTCCTAGGACCGGTTTCTGGCATTTCAGCCGTCTTCAGCCAGGCTTGCTTGAATCCAGTGGCATAGTGAGCAAGGGACTCACGTCTGAGCATACCCTGCCAACTTATGGGGAACAAAACAGTACAAAAGGGGGTGGTGATGGACGGAGCATCAGAACCAATCAAACACTCACACCCAGTCAACAGATTTGGGTTTGATCCATCACTGTTCTTTAGCCCACTCTGCCACCCCAGTTCAGACATGGCCATATGCAAATCAGTCTGACCCTGTGCCTCATGGGAACAGTCCAGCCTGAACTGCCAAGCCATGTCTTCCCCGGAGCGGAAACAAGCTTCCTAGGACCGGTTTCTGGCATTTCAGCCGTCTTCAGCCAGGCTTGCTTGAATCCAGTGGCAAAGTGAGCAAGGGACTCACATCTGAGCATACCCTGCCAACTTATGGGGAACAAAACAGTACAAAAGGGGTGGTGATGGACGGAGCATCAGAACCAATCAAACACTCACACCCAGTCAACAGATCTGGGTGTGATCCATCACTGTTCTTTAGCCCACTCTGCCACCCCAGTTCAGACATGGCCATATGCAAATCAGTCTGACCCAGTGCCTCATGGGAACAGTCCAACCCGAACTACCAAGCCATGCCTTCCCCGGACCGGAAACAAGCTTCCTAAGACCGGTTTCTGGCATTTCAGCCGTCTTCAGCCAGGCGTGCTTGAATCCAGTGGCATAGTGAGCAAGGGACTCACGTCTGAGCATACCCTGCCAACTTATGGCGAACAAAGCGGTACAAAAGGGGGTGGTGATGGACGGCGCATCAGAACCAATCAAACACTCACACCCAGTCAACAGATCTGGGTTTGAACCATCACAGTTCTTTAGCCCACTCTGCCACCCCAGTTCAGACATGGCCATATGCAAATCAGTCTGACCCTGTGCCTCATGGGAACACTCCAGCCCGAACTGCCAAGCCATGCCTTCCCTGGAGCGGAAAGAAGCTTCCTAGGACCGGTTTCTGGCATTTCAGCCGTCTTCAGCCAGGCTTGCTTGAATCCAGTGGCAAAGTGAGCAAGGGACTCACGTCTGAGCATACCCTGCCAACTTATGGCGAACAAAGCGGTACAAAAGATGGACGGAGCATCAGAACCAATCAAACACTCACACCCAGTCAACAGATCTGGGTTTGATCCATCACTGTTCTTTAGCCCACTCTGCCACCCCAGTTCAGACATGGCCATATGCAAATCAGTCTGACCCTGTGCCTCATGGGGTCAGTCCAGCCCGAACTGCCAAGCCATGCCTTCCCCGGACCGGAAACAAGCTTCCTAGGACCGGTTTCTGGCATTTCAGCCGTCTTCAGCCAGGCTTGCTTGAATCCAGTGGCAAAGTGAGCAAGGGACTCACGTCTGAGCATACCCTACCAACTTATGGTGAACAAAGCGGTACAAAAGGGGGTGGTGATGGTCGGAGCATCAGAACCAATCAAACACTCACACCCAGTCAACAGATCTGGGTTTGATCCATCACCGTTCTTTAGCCCACTCTGCCACCCCAGTTCAGACATGGCCATATGCAAATCAGTCTGACCCTGTGCCTCATGGGAACAGTCCAGCCCAAACTGCCAAGCCATGCCTTCCCTGGACCAGAAACACGCTTCCTAGGATCGGTTTCTGGCATTTCAGCCGTCTTCAGCCAGGCTTGCTTGAATCCAGTGGCAAAGTGAGCAAGGGACTCACGTCTGAGCATACCCTGCCAACTTATGGCGAACAAAGTGGTACAAAAGGGAGTGGTGATGGACGGAGCATCAGAACCAATCAAACACTCACACCCAGTCAACAGATCTGGGTTTGATCCATCAAGGTTCTTTAGCCCACTCTGCCACCCCAGTTCAGACATTGCCATATGCAAATCAGTCTGACCCTGTGCCTCATGGGAACAGTCCAGCCCGAACTGCCAAGCCATGCCTTCCCTGGACCAGAAACACGCTTCCTAGGATCGGTTTCTGGCATTTCAGCCGTCTTCAGCCAGGCTTGCTTGAATCCAGTGGCAAAGTGAGCAAGGGACTCACGTCTGAGCATACCCTGCCAACTTATGGCGAACAAAGTGGTACAAAAGGGGGTGGTGATGGACGGAGCATCAGAACCAATCAAACACTCACACCCAGTCAACAGATCTGGGTTTGATCCATCACTGTTCTTTAGCCCACTCTGCCACCCCAGTTCAGATATTGCCATATGCAAATCAGTCTGACCCTGTGCCTCATGGGAACAGTCCAGCCCGAACTGCCAAGCCATGCCTTCCCCCGACCGGAAACAAGCTTCCTAGGACCGGTTTCTGGCATTTCAGCCGTCTTCAGCCAGGCTTGCTTGAATCCAATGGCAAAGTGAGCAAGGAACTCACGTCTGAGCATACCCTGCCAACTTATGGCGAACTAAGCGATAGAAAAGGGGGTGGTGATGGACGGAGCATCAGAACCAATGAAACACTCACACCCAGTCAACAGATCTGGGTTTGATCCATCACCGTTCTTTAGCCCACTCTGCCACCCCAGTTCAGACATGGCCATATGCAAATCAGTCTGACCCTGTGCCTCATGGGAACACTCCAGCCCGAACTGCCAAGCCATGCCTTCCCTGGAGCGGAAAGAAGCTTCCTAGGACCGGTTTCTGGCATTTCAGCCGTCTTCAGCCAGGCTTGCTTGAATCCAGTGGTAAAGTGAGCAAAGAACTCACGTATGAGCATACCCTGCCAACTTATGGCGAACAAAGCGGTACAAAAGGGGGTGGTGATGGACGGAGCATCAGAACCAATCAAACACTCACACCCAGTCAACAGATCTGGGTTTGATCCATCACCGTTCTTTAGCCCACTCTGCCACCCCAGTTCAGACATGGCCATATGCAAATCAGTCTGACCCTGTGCCTCATGGGAACACTCCAGCCCGAACTGCCAAGCCATGCCTTCCCTGGAGCGGAAAGAAGCTTCCTAGGACCGGTTTCTGGCATTTCAGCCGTCTTCAGCCAGGCTTGCTTGAATCCAGTGGTAAAGTGAGCAAAGAACTCACGTCTGAGCATACCCTGCCAACTTTGATCCATCACCGTTCTTTAGCCCACTCTGCCACCCCAGTTCAGACATGGCCATATGCAAATCAGTCTGACCCTGTGCCTCATGGGAACAGTCCAGCCCGAACTGCCAAGCCATGCCTTCCCCGGACCGGAACAAGCTTCCTAGAACCGGTTTCTGGCATTTCAGCCGTCTTCAGCCAGGCTTGCTTGAATCCAGTGGCAAAGAGAGCAAGGGACTCACGTCTGAGCATACCCTGCCAACTTATGGCGAACAAAGCGGTACAAAAGGGGGTGGTGATGGACGGAGCATCAGAACCAATCAAACACTCACACCCAGTCAACAGATCTGGGTTTGATCCATCACCGTTCTTTTGCCCACTCTGCCACCCCGGTTCAGACATGGCCATATGCAAATCAGTCTGACCCTGTGCCTCCTGGGAACAGTCCAGCCCGAACTGCCAAGCCATGCCTTCCCTGGACCGGAAATAAGCTTCCTAGGACCTGTTTCTGGCATTTCAGCCGTCTTGAGCCAGGCTTTCTTGAATCCAGTGGCAAAGTGAGCAAGGGACTCACGTCTGAGCATACCCTGCCAACTTATGGCGAACAAAGCGGTACAAAAGGGGGTGGTGATGGACGGAGCATCAGAACCAATCAAACACTCACTCCCAGTCAACAGATCTGGGTTTGATCCATCACCGTTCTTTAGCCCACTCTGCCACCCCAGTTCAGACATGGCCATATGCAAATTAGTCTGACCCTGTGCCTCATGGGAACAGTCCAGCCCGAACTGCCAAGCCATGCCTTCCCCGGAATGGAAACAAGCTTCCTAGGACCGGTTTCTGGCATGTCAGCCGTCTTCAGCCAGGCTTGCTTGAATCCAGTGGCAAAGTGAGCAAGGGACTCACGTCTGAGCATACCCTGCCAACTTATGGCGAACAAAGCGGTACAAAAGGTGGTGGTGATGGACGGAGCATCAGAACCAATCAAACACTCACACCCTGTCAACAGATCTGGGTTTGATCCATCACCGTTCTTTAGCCCACTCTGGCACCCCAGTTCAGACATGGCCATATGCAAATCAGTCTGACCCTGTGCCTCATGGGAACAGTCCAGCCCGAACTGCAAAGCCATGCCTTCCCCGGGCCGGAAACAAGCTTTCTAGGACCGGTTTCTGGCATTTCAGCCGTCTTCAGCCAGGCTTGCTTGAATCCAGTGGCAAAGTGAGCAAGGGACTCACGTCTGAGCATACCCTGCCAACTTATGGCGAACAAAGCGGTACAAAAGATGGACGGAGCATCAGAACCAATCAAACACTCACACCCAGTCAACAGATCTGGGTTTGATCCATCACCGTTCTTTAGCCCACTCTGCCACCTCAGTTCAGACATGGCCATATGCAAATCAGTCTGACCCTGTGCCTCATGGGAACAGTCCAGCCCAAATTGCCAAGCCATGCCTTCCCCGGACCAGAAACAAGCTTCCTAGGACCCCTTTCTGGCATTTCAGCTGTCTTCAGCCAGGCTTGCTTGAATCCAGTGGTAAAGTGAGCAAGGGACTCACGTCTGAGAATACCATGCCAACTTATGGCGAACAAAGTGGTACAAAAGGGGGTGGTAATGGACGGTGCATCAGAACCAATCAAACACTCACACCCAGTCAACAGATCTGGGTTTGATCCATCACTGTTCTTTAGCCCACTCTGCCACCCCAGTTCAGACATGGCCATATGCAAATCAGTCTGACCCTGAGCCTCATGGGAACAGTCCAGCCCGAACTGCTAAGCCATGCCATCCCCGGACCGGAAACAAGCTTCCTAGGACCGGTTTCTGGCATTTCAGCCGTCTTCAGCCAGGCTTGCTTGAATCCAGTGGCATAGTGAGCAAGGGACTCACGTCTGAGCATACCCTGCCAACTTATGGGGAACAAAACAGTACAAAAGGGGGTGGTGATGGACGGAGCATCAGAACCAATCAAACACTCACACCCAGTCAACAGATTTGGGTTTGATCCATCACTGTTCTTTAGCCCACTCTGCCACCCCAGTTCAGACATGGCCATATGCAAATCAGTCTGACCCTGTGCCTCATGGGAACAGTCCAGCCTGAACTGCCAAGCCATGTCTTCCCCGGAGCGGAAACAAGCTTCCTAGGACCGGTTTCTGGCATTTCAGCCGTCTTCAGCCAGGCTTGCTTGAATCCAGTGGCAAAGTGAGCAAGGGACTCACATCTGAGCATACCCTGCCAACTTATGGGGAACAAAACAGTACAAAAGGGGGTGGTGATGGACGGAGCATCAGAACCAATCAAACACTCACACCCAGTCAACAGATCTGGGTGTGATCCATCACTGTTCTTTAGCCCACTCTACCACCCCAGTTCAGACATGGCCATATGCAAATCAGTCTGACCCAGTGCCTCATGGGAACAGTCCAACCCGAACTGCCAAGCCATGCCTTCCCCGGACCGGAAACAAGCTTCCTAAGAACGGTTTCTGGCATTTCAGCCGTCTTCAGCCAGGCTTGCTTGAATCCAGTGGCATAGTGAGCAAGGGACTCACGTCTGAGCATACCCTGCCAACTTATGGCGAACAAAGCGGTACAAAAGGGGGTGGTGATGGACGGCGCATCAGAACCAATCAAACACTCACACCCAGTCAACAGATCTGGGTTTGAACCATCACAGTTCTTTAGCCCACTCTGCCACCCCAGTTCAGACATGGCCATATGCAAATCAGTCTGACCCTGTGCCTCATGGGAACACTCCAGCCCGAACTGCCAAGCCATGCCTTCCCTGGAGCGGAAAGAAGCTTCCTAGGACCGGTTTCTGGCATTTCAGCCGTCTTCAGCCAGGCTTGCTTGAATCCAGTGGCAAAGTGAGCAAGGGACTCACGTCTGAGCATACCCTGCCAACTTATGGCGAACAAAGCGGTACAAAAGATGGACGGAGCATCAGAACCAATCAAACACTCACACCCAGTCAACAGATCTGGGTTTGATCCATCACTGTTCTTTAGCCCACTCTGCCACCCCAGTTCAGACATGGCCATATGCAAATCAGTCTGACCCTGTGCCTCATGGGGTCAGTCCAGCCCGAACTGCCAAGCCATGCCTTCCCCGGACCGGAAACAAGCTTCCTAGGACCGGTTTCTGGCATTTCAGCCGTCTTCAGCCAGGCTTGCTTGAATCCAGTGGCAAAGTGAGCAAGGGACTCACGTCTGAGCATACCCTACCAACTTATGGTGAACAAAACGGTACAAAAGGGGGTGGTGATGGTCGGAGCATCAGAACCAATCAAACACTCACACCCAGTCAACAGATCTGGGTTTGATCCATCACCGTTCTTTAGCCCACTCTGCCACCCCAGTTCAGACATGGCCATATGCAAATCAGTCTGACCCTGTGCCTCATGGGAACAGTCCAGCCCAAACTGCCAAGCCATGCCTTCCCTGGACCAGAAACACGCTTCCTAGGATCGGTTTCTGGCATTTCAGCCGTCTTCAGCCAGGCTTGCTTGAATCCAGTGGCAAAGTGAGCAAGGGACTCACGTCTGAGCATACCCTGCCAACTTATGGCGAACAAAATGGTACAAAAGGGAGTGGTGATGGACGGAGCATCAGAACCAATCAAACACTCACACCCAGTCAACAGATCTGGGTTTGATCCATCAAGGTTCTTTAGCCCACTCTGCCACCCCAGTTCAGACATTGCCATATGCAAATCAGTCTGACCCTGTGCCTCATGGGAACAGTCCAGCCCGAACTGCCAAGCCATGCCTTCCCGGGACCGGAAACAAGCTTCCTAGGACCGGTTTCTGGCATTTCAGCCGTCTTCAGCCAGGCTTGCTTGAATCCAATGGCAAAGTGAGCAAGGAACTCACGTCTGAGCATACCCTGCCAACTTATGGCGAACTAAGCGGTAGAAAAGGGGGTGGTGATGGACGGAGCATCAGAACCAATGAAACACTCACACCCAGTCAACAGATCTGGGTTTGATCCATCACCGTTCTTTAGCCCACTCTGCCACCCCAGTTCAGACATGGCCATATGCAAATCAGTCTGACCCTGTGCCTCATGGGAACACTCCAGCCCGAACTGCCAAGCCATGCCTTCCCTGGAGCGGAAAGAAGCTTCCTAGGACCGGTTTCTGGCATTTCAGCCGTCTTCAGCCAGGCTTGCTTGAATCCAGTGGTAAAGTGAGCAAAGAACTCACGTCTGAGCATACCCTGCCAACTTTGATCCATCACCGTTCTTTAGCCCACTCTGCCACCCCAGTTCAGACATGGCCATATGCAAATCAGTCTGACCCTGTGCCTCATGGGAACAGTCCAGCCCGAACTGCCAAGCCATGCCTTCCCCGGACCGGAACAAGCTTCCTAGGACCGGTTTCTGGCATTTCAGCAGTCTTCAGCCAGGCTTGATTGAATCCAGTGGCAAAGTGAGCAAGGGACTCACATCTGAGCATACCCTGCCATCTTATGGGGAACAAAACAGTACAAAAGGGGGTGGTGATGGACGGAGCATCAGAACCAATCAAACACTCGCACCCAGTCAACAGATCTGGGTTTGATCCATCACTGTTCTTTAGCCCACTCTGCCACCCCAGTTCAGACATGGCCATATGCAAATCAGTCTGACACTGTGCCTCATGGGGTCAGTCCAGCCCAAACTGCCAAGCCATGCCTTCCCTGGACCGGAAACAAGCTTCCTAGGACCGGTTTCTGGCATTTCAGCAGTCTTCAGCCAGGCTTGCTTGAATCCAGTGGCAAAGTGAGCAAGGGACTCACGTCTGAGCATACCCTGCCAATTTATGGCGAACAAAGCGGTTCAAAAGGGGGTGGTGATGGACGGAGCATCAGAACCAATGAAACACTCACACCCAGTCAACAGATCTGGGTTTGATCCATCACCGTTCTTTAGCCCACTCTGCCACCCCAGTTCAGACATGGCCATATGCAAATCAGTCTGACCCTGTGCCTCATGGGAACAGTCCAGCCCAAACTGCCAAGCCATGCCTTCCCTGGACCAGAAACACGCTTCCTAGGATCGGTTTCTGGCATTTCAGCCGTCTTCAGCCAGGCTTGCTTGAATCCAGTGGCAAAGTGAGCAAGGGACTCACGTCTGAGCATACCCTGCCAACTTATGGCGAACAAAGTGGTACAAAAGGGGGTGGTGATGGACGGAGCATCAGAACCAATCAAACACTCACACCCAGTCAACAGATCTGGGTTTGATCCATCACTGTTCTTTAGCCCACTCTGCCACCCCAGTTCAGATATTGCCATATGCAAATCAGTCTGACCCTGTGCCTCATGGGAACAGTCCAGCCCGAACTGCCAAGCCATGCCTTCCCCCGACCGGAAACAAGCTTCCTAGGACCGGTTTCTGGCATTTCAGCCGTCTTCAGCCAGGCTTGCTTGAATCCAATGGCAAAGTGAGCAAGGAACTCACGTCTGAGCATACCCTGCCAACTTATGGCGAACTAAGCGATAGAAAAGGGGGTGGTGATGGACGGAGCATCAGAACCAATGAAACACTCACACCCAGTCAACAGATCTGGGTTTGATCCATCACCGTTCTTTAGCCCACTCTGCCACCCCAGTTCAGACATGGCCATATGCAAATCAGTCTGACCCTGTGCCTCATGGGAACACTCCAGCCCGAACTGCCAAGCCATGCCTTCCCTGGAGCGGAAAGAAGCTTCCTAGGACCGGTTTCTGGCATTTCAGCCGTCTTCAGCCAGGCTTGCTTGAATCCAGTGGGAAAGTGAGCAAAGAACTCACGTATGAGCATACCCTGCCAACTTATGGCGAACAAAGCGGTACAAAAGGGGGTGGTGATGAACGGAGCATCAGAACCAATCAAACACTCACACCCAGTCAACAGATCTGGGTTTGATTCATCACCGTTCTTTAGCCCACTCTGCCACCCCAGTTCAGACATGGCCATATGCAAATTAGTCTGACCCTGTGCCTCATGGGAACAGTCCAGCTCGAACTGCCAAGCCATGCCTTCCCCGGAATGGAAACAAGCTTCCTAGGACCGGTTTCTGGCATGTCAGCCGTCTTCAGCCAGGCTTGCTTGAATCCAGTGGCAAAGTGAGCAAGGGACTCACGTCTGAGCATACCCTGCCAACTTATGGCGAACAAAGCGGTACAAAAGGTGGTGGTGATGGACGGAGCATCAGAACCAATCAAACACTCACACCCTGTCAACAGATCTGGGTTTGATCCATCACCGTTCTTTAGCCCACTCTGGCACCCCAGTTCAGACATGGCCATATGCAAATCAGTCTGACCCTGTGCCTCATGGGAACAGTCCAGCCCGAACTGCAAAGCCATGCCTTCCCCGGGCCGGAAACAAGCTTCCTAGGACCGGTTTCTGGCATTTCAGCCGTCTTCAGCCAGGCTTGCTTGAATCCAGTGGCAAAGTGAGCAAGGGACTCACGTCTGAGCATACCCTGCCAACTTATGGCGAACAAAGCGGTACAAAAGATGGACGGAGCATCAGAACCAATCAAACACTCACACCCAGTCAACAGATCTGGGTTTGATCCATCACCGTTATTTAGCCCACTCTGCCACCTCAGTTCAGACATGGCCATATGCAAATCAGTCTGACCCTGTGCCTCATGGGAACAGTCCAGCCCAAATTGCCAAGCCATGCCTTCCCCGAACCAGAAACAAGCTTCCTAGGACCCCTTTCTGGCATTTCAGCTGTCTTCAGCCAGGCTTGCTTGAATCCAGTGGTAAAGTGAGCAAGGGACTCACGTCTGAGAATACCATGCCAACTTATGGCGAACAAAGTGGTACAAAAGGGGGTGGTGATGGACGGTGCATCAGAACCAATCAAACACTCACACCCAGTCAACAGATCTGGGTTTGATCCATCACTGTTCTTTAGCCCACTCTGCCACCCCAGTTCAGACATGGCCATATGCAAATCAGTCTGACCCTGAGCCTCATGGGAACAGTCCAGCCCGAACTGCCAAGCCATGCCATCCCCCGACCGGAAACAAGCTTCCTAGGACCGGTTTCTGGCATTTCAGCCGTCTTCAGCCAGGCTTGTTTGAATCCAGTGGCATAGTGAGCAAGGGACTCACGTCTGAGCATACCCTGCCAACTTATGGGGAACAAAACAGTACAAAAGGGGGTGGTGATGGACGGAGCATCAGAACCAATCAAACACTCACACCCAGTCAACAGATCTGGGTTTGATCCATCACTGTTCTTTAGCCCACTCTGCCACCCCAGTGCAGACATGGCCATATGCAAATCAGTCTGACCCAGTGCCTCATGGGAACAGTCCAACCCGAACTGCCAAGCCATGCCTTCCCCGGACCGGAAACAAGCTTCCTAAGACCGGTTTCTGGCATTTCAGCCGTCTTCAGCCAGGCTTGCTTGAATCCAGTGGCATAGTGAGCAAGGGACTCGCGTCTGAGCATACCCTGCCAACTTATGGCGAACAAAGCGGTACAAAAGGGGGTGGTGATGGACGGCGCATCAGAACCAATCAAACACTCACACCCAGTCAACAGATCTGGGTTTGAACCATCACAGTTCTTTAGCCCACTCTGCCACCCCAGTTCAGACATGGCCATATGCAAATCAGTCTGACCCTGTGCCTCATGGGAACACTCCAGCCCGAACTGCCAAGCCATGCCTTCCCTGGAGCGGAAAGAAGCTTCCTAGGACCGGTTTCTGGCATTTCAGCCGTCTTCAGCCAGGCTTGCTTGAATCCAGTGGCAAAGTGAGCAAGGGACTCACGTCTGAGCATACCCTGCCAACTTATGGCGAACAAAGCGGTACAAAAGATGGACGGAGCATCAGAACCAATCAAACACTCACACCCAGTCAACAGATCTGGGTTTGATCCATCACTGTTCTTTAGCCCACTCTGCCACCCCGGTTCAGACATGGCCATATGCAAATCAGTCTGACCCTGTGCCTCCTGGGAACAGTCCAGCCCGAACTGCCAAGCCATGCCTTCCCTGGACCGGAAATAAGCTTCCTAGGACCTGTTTCTGGCATTTCAGCCGTCTTGAGCCAGGCTTTCTTGAATCCAGTGGCAAAGTGAGCAAGGGACTCACGTCTGAGCATACCCTGCCAACTTATGGCGAACAAAGCGGTACAAAAGGGGGTGGTGATGGACGGAGCATCAGAACCAATCAAACACTCACTCCCAGTCAACAGATCTGGGTTTGATCCATCACCGTTCTTTAGCCCACTCTGCCACCCCAGTTCAGACATAGCCATATGCAAATTAGTCTGACCCTGTGCCTCATGGGAACAGTCCAGCCCGAACTGCCAAGCCATGCCTTCCCCGGAATGGAAACAAGCTTCCTAGGACCGGTTTCTGGCATGTCAGCCGTCTTCAGCCAGACTTGCTTGAATCCAGTGGCAAAGTGAGCAAGGGACTCACGTCTGAGCATACCCTGCCAACTTATGGCGAACAAAGCGGTACAAAAGGTGGTGGTGATGGACGGAGCATCAGAACCAATCAAACACTCACACCCTGTCAACAGATCTGGGTTTGATCCATCACCGTTCTTTAGCCCACTCTGGCACCCCAGTTCAGACATGGCCATATGCAAATCAGTCTGACCCTGTGCCTCATGGGAACAGTCCAGCCCGAACTGCAAAGCCATGCCTTCCCCGGGCCGGAAACAAGCTTCCTAGGACCGGTTTCTGGCATTTCAGCCGTCTTCAGCCAGGCTTGCTTGAATCCAGTGGCAAAGTGAGCAAGGGACTCACGTCTGAGCATACCCTGCCAACTTATGGCGAACAAAGCGGTACAAAAGATGGACGGAGCATCAGAACCAATCAAACACTCACACCCAGTCAACAGATCTGGGTTTGATCCATCACCGTTCTTTAGCCCACTCTGCCACCTCAGTTCAGACATGGCCATATGCAAATCAGTCTGACCCTGTGCCTCATGGGAACAGTCCAGCCCAAATTGCCAAGCCATGCCTTCCCCGGACCAGAAACAAGCTTCCTAGGACCCCTTTCTGGCATTTCAGCTGTCTTCAGCCAGGCTTGCTTGAATCCAGTGGTAAAGTGAGCAAGGGACTCACGTCTGAGAATACCATGCCAACTTATGGCGAACAAAGTGGTACAAAAGGGGGTGGTAATGGACGGTGCATCAGAACCAATCAAACACTCACACCCAGTCAACAGATCTGGGTTTGATCCATCACTGTTCTTTAGCCCACTCTGCCACCCCAGTTCAGACATGGCCATATGCAAATCAGTCTGACCCTGAGCCTCATGGGAACAGTCCAGCCCGAACTGCTAAGCCATGCCATCCCCGGACCGGAAACAAGCTTCCTAGGACCGGTTTCTGGCATTTCAGCCGTCTTCAGCCAGGCTTGCTTGAATCCAGTGGCATAGTGAGCAAGGGACTCACGTCTGAGCATACCCTGCCAACTTATGGGGAACAAAACAGTACAAAAGGGGGTGGTGATGGACGGAGCATCAGAACCAATCAAACACTCACACCCAGTCAACAGATTTGGGTTTGATCCATCACTGTTCTTTAGCCCACTCTGCCACCCCAGTTCAGACATGGCCATATGCAAATCAGTCTGACCCTGTGCCTCATGGGAACAGTCCAGCCTGAACTGCCAAGCCATGTCTTCCCCGGAGCGGAAACAAGCTTCCTAGGACCGGTTTCTGGCATTTCAGCCGTCTTCAGCCAGGCTTGCTTGAATCCAGTGGCAAAGTGAGCAAGGGACTCACATCTGAGCATACCCTGCCAACTTATGGGGAACAAAACAGTACAAAAGGGGGTGGTGATGGACGGAGCATCAGAACCAATCAAACACTCACACCCAGTCAACAGATCTGGGTGTGATCCATCACTGTTCTTTAGCCCACTCTGCCACCCCAGTTCAGACATGGCCATATGCAAATCAGTCTGACCCAGTGCCTCATGGGAACAGTCCAACCCGAACTGCCAAGCCATGCCTTCCCCGGACCGGAAACAAGCTTCCTAAGACCGGTTTCTGGCATTTCAGCCGTCTTCAGCCAGGCTTGCTTGAATCCAGTGGCATAGTGAGCAAGGGACTCGCGTCTGAGCATACCCTGCCAACTTATGGCGAACAAAGCGGTACAAAAGGGGGTGGTGATGGACGGCGCATCAGAACCAATCAAACACTCACACCCAGTCAACAGATCTGGGTTTGAACCATCACAGTTCTTTAGCCCACTCTGCCACCCCAGTTCAGACATGGCCATATGCAAATCAGTCTGACCCTGTGCCTCATGGGAACACTCCAGCCCGAACTCGCAAGCCATGCCTTCCCTGGAGCGGAAAGAAGCTTCCTAGGACCGGTTTCTGGCATTTCAGCCGTCTTCAGCCAGGCTTGCTTGAATCCAGTGGCAAAGTGAGCAAGGGACTCACGTCTGAGCATACCCTGCCAACTTATGGCGAACAAAGCGGTACAAAAGATGGACGGAGCATCAGAACCAATCAAACACTCACACCCAGTCAACAGATCTGGGTTAGATCCATCACCGTTCTTTAGCCCACTCTGCCACCCCAGTTCAGACATGGCCATATGCAAATCAGTCTGACCCTGTGCCTCATGGGAACACTCCAGCCCGAACTGCCAAGCCATGCCTTCCCTGGAGCGGAAAGAAGCTTCCTAGGACCGGTTTCTGGCATTTCAGCCGTCTTCAGCCAGGCTTGCTTGAATCCAGTGGTAAAGTGAGCAAAGAACTCACGTCTGAGCATACCCTGCCAACTTTGATCCATCACCGTTCTTTAGCCCACTCTGCCACCCCAGTTCAGACATGGCCATATGCAAATCAGTCTGACCCTGTGCCTCATGGGAACAGTCCAGCCCGAACTGCCAAGCCATGCCTTCCCCGGACCGGAACAAGCTTCCTAGGACCGGTTTCTGGCATTTCAGCAGTCTTCAGCCAGGCTTGATTGAATCCAGTGGCAAAGTGAGCAAGGGACTCACATCTGAGCATACCCTGCCATCTTATGGGGAACAAAACAGTACAAAAGGGGGTGGTGATGGACGGAGCATCAGAACCAATCAAACACTCGCACCCAGTCAACAGATCTGGGTTTGATCCATCACTGTTCTTTAGCCCACTCTGCCACCCCAGTTCAGACATGGCCATATGCAAATCAGTCTGACACTGTGCCTCATGGGGTCAGTCCAGCCCAAACTGCCAAGCCATGCCTTCCCCGGACCGGAAACAAGCTTTCTAGGACCGGTTTCTGGCATTTCAGCAGTCTTCAGCCAGGCTTGCTTGAATCCAGTGGCAAAGTGAGCAAGGGACTCACGTCTGAGCATACCCTGCCAATTTATGGCGAACAAAGCGGTTCAAAAGGGGGTGGTGATGGACGGAGCATCAGAACCAATGAAACACTCACACCCAGTCAACAGATCTGGGTTTGATCCATCACCGTTCTTTAGCCCACTCTGCCACCCCAGTTCAGACATGGCCATATGCAAATCAGTCTGACCCTGTGCCTCATGGGAACAGTCCAGCCCAAACTGCCAAGCCATGCCTTCCCTGGACCAGAAACACGCTTCCTAGGATCGGTTTCTGGCATTTCAGCCGTCTTCAGCCAGGCTTGCTTGAATCCAGTGGCAAAGTGAGCAAGGGACTCACGTCTGAGCATACCCTGCCAACTTATGGCGAACAAAGTGGTACAAAAGGGGGTGGTGATGGACGGAGCATCAGAACCAATCAAACACTCACACCCAGTCAACAGATCTGGGTTTGATCCATCACTGTTCTTTAGCCCACTCTGCCACCCCAGTTCAGATATTGCCATATGCAAATCAGTCTGACCCTGTGCCTCATGGGAACAGTCCAGCCCGAACTGCCAAGCCATGCCTTCCCCCGACCGGAAACAAGCTTCCTAGGACCGGTTTCTGGCATTTCAGCCGTCTTCAGCCAGGCTTGCTTGAATCCAATGGCAAAGTGAGCAAGGAACTCACGTCTGAGCATACCCTGCCAACTTATGGCGAACTAAGCGATAGAAAAGGGGGTGGTGATGGACGGAGCATCAGAACCAATGAAACACTCACACCCAGTCAACAGATCTGGGTTTGATCCATCACCGTTCTTTAGCCCACTCTGCCACCCCAGTTCAGACATGGCCATATGCAAATCAGTCTGACCCTGTGCCTCATGGGAACACTCCAGCCCGAACTGCCAAGCCATGCCTTCCCTGGAGCGGAAAGAAGCTTCCTAGGACCGGTTTCTGGCATTTCAGCCGTCTTCAGCCAGGCTTGCTTGAATCCAGTGGTAAAGTGAGCAAAGAACTCACGTATGAGCATACCCTGCCAACTTATGGCGAACAAAGCGGTACAAAAGGGGGTGGTGATGGACGGAGCATCAGAACCAATCAAACACTCACACCCAGTCAACAGATCTGGGTTTGATCCATCACCGTTCTTTAGCCCACTCTGCCACCCCAGTTCAGACATGGCCATATGCAAATCAGTCTGACCCTGTGCCTCATGGGAACAGTCCAGCCCGAACTGCCAAGCCATGCCTTCCCCGGACCGGAACAAGCTTCCTAGAACCGGTTTCTGGCATTTCAGCCGTCTTCAGCCAGGCTTGCTTGAATCCAGTGGCAAAGAGAGCAAGGGACTCACGTCTGAGCATACCCTGCCAACTTATGGCGAACAAAGCGGTACAAAAGGGGGTGGTGATGGACGGAGCATCAGAACCAATCAAACACTCACACCCAGTCAACAGATCTGGGTTTGATCCATCACCGTTCTTTTGCCCACTCTGCCACCCCGGTTCAGACATGGCCATATGCAAATCAGTCTGACCCTGTGGCTCCTGGGAACAGTCCAGCCCGAACTGCCAAGCCATGCCTTCCCTGGACCGGAAATAAGCTTCCTAGGACCGGTTTCTGGCATTTCAGCCGTCTTGAGCCAGGCTTTCTTGAATCCAGTGGCAAAGTGAGCAAGGGACTTACGTCTGAGCATACCCTGCCAACTTATGGCGAACAAAGCGGTACAAAAGGGGGTGGTGATGGACGGAGCATCAGAACCAATCAAACACTCACACCCAGTCAACAGATCTGGGTTTGATCCATCACCGTTCTTTAGCCCACTCTGCCACCCCAGTTCAGACATGGCCATATGCAAATTAGTCTGACCCTGTGCCTCATGGGAACAGTCCAGCCCGAACTGCCAAGCCATGCCTTCCCCGGAATGGAAACAAGCTTCCTAGGACCGGTTTCTGGCATGTCAGCCGTCTTCAGCCAGGCTTGCTTGAATCCAGTGGCAAAGTGAGCAAGGGACTCACGTCTGAGCATACCCTGCCAACTTATGGCGAACAAAGCGGTACAAAAGGTGGTGGTGATGGACGGAGCATCAGAACCAATCAAACACTCACACCCTGTCAACAGATCTGGGTTTGATCCATCACCGTTCTTTAGCCCACTCTGGCACCCCAGTTCAGACATGGCCATATGCAAATCAGTCTGACCCTGTGCCTCATGGGAACAGTCCAGCCCGAACTGCAAAGCCATGCCTTCCCCGGGCCGGAAACAAGCTTCCTAGGACCGGTTTCTGGCATTTCAGCCGTCTTCAGCCAGGCTTGCTTGAATCCAGTGGCAAAGTGAGCAAGGGACTCACGTCTGAGCATACCCTGCCAACTTATGGCGAACAAAGCGGTACAAAAGATGGACGGAGCATCAGAACCAATCAAACACTCACACCCAGTCAACAGATCTGGGTTTGATCCATCACCGTTCTTTAGCCCACTCTGCCACCTCAGTTCAGACATGGCCATATGCAAATCAGTCTGACCCTGTGCCTCATGGGAACAGTCCAGCCCAAATTGCCAAGCCATGCCTTCCCCGGACCAGAAACAAGCTTCCTAGGACCCCTTTCTGGCATTTCAGCTGTCTTCAGCCAGGCTTGCTTGAATCCAGTGGTAAAGTGAGCAAGGGACTCACGTCTGAGAATACCATGCCAACTTATGGCGAACAAAGTGGTACAAAAGGGGGTGGTAATGGACGGTGCATCAGAACCAATCAAACACTCACACCCAGTCAACAGATCTGGGTTTGATCCATCACTGTTCTTTAGCCCACTCTGCCACCCCAGTTCAGACATGGCCATATGCAAATCAGTCTGACCCTGAGCCTCATGGGAACAGTCCAGCCCGAACTGCCAAGCCATGCCATCCCCGGACCGGAAACAAGCTTCCTAGGACCGGTTTCTGGCATTTCAGCCGTCTTCAGCCAGGCTTGCTTGAATCCAGTGGCATAGTGAGCAAGGGACTCACGTCTGAGCATACCCTGCCAACTTATGGGGAACAAAACAGTACAAAAGGGGGTGGTGATGGACGGAGCATCAGAACCAATCAAACACTCACACCCAGTCAACAGATTTGGGTTTGATCCATCACTGTTCTTTAGCCCACTCTGCCACCCCAGTTCAGACATGGCCATATGCAAATCAGTCTGACCCTGTGCCTCATGGGAACAGTCCAGCCTGAACTGCCAAGCCATGTCTTCCCCGGAGCGGAAACAAGCTTCCTAGGACCGGTTTCTGGCATTTCAGCTGTCTTCAGCCAGGCTTGCTTGAATCCAGTGGCAAAGTGAGCAAGGGACTCACATCTGAGCATACCCTGCCAACTTATGGGGAACAAAACAGTACAAAAGGGGGTGGTGATGGACGGAGCATCAGAACCAATCAAACACTCACACCCAGTCAACAGATCTGGGTGTGATCCATCACTGTTCTTTAGCCCACTCTGCCACCCCAGTTCAGACATGGCCATATGCAAATCAGTCTGACCCAGTGCCTCATGGGAACAGTCCAACCCGAACTGCCAAGCCACGCCTTCCCCGGACCGGAAACAAGCTTCCTAAGACCGGTTTCTGGCATTTCAGCCGTCTTCAGCCAGGCTTGCTTGAATCCAGTGGCATAGTGAGCAAGGGACTCGCGTCTGAGCATACCCTGCCAACTTATGGCAAACAAAGCGGTACAAAAGGGGGTGGTGATGGACGGAGCATCAGAACCAATCAAACACTCACACCCAGTCAACAGATCTGGGTTTGATCTATCACTGTTCTTTAGCCCACTCTGCCAGCCCAGTTCAGACATGGCCATATGCAAATCAGTCTGACCCTGTGCCTCATGGGAACAGTCCAGCCCGAACTGCCAAGCCATGCCTTCCCCCGACCGGAAACAAGCTTCCTAGGACCGGTTTCTGGCATTTCAGCCGTCTTCAGCCAGGCTTGCTTGAATCCAATGGCAAAGTGAGCAAGGAACTCACGTCTGAGCATACCCTGCCAACTTATGGCGAACTAAGCGATAGAAAAGGGGGTGGTGATGGACGGAGCATCAGAACCAATGAAACACTCACACCCAGTCAACAGATCTGGGTTTGATCCATCACCGTTCTTTAGCCCACTCTGCCACCCCAGTTCAGACATGGCCATATGCAAATCAGTCTGACCCTGTGCCTCATGGGAACACTCCAGCCCGAACTGCCAAGCCATGCCTTCCCTGGAGCGGAAAGAAGCTTCCTAGGACCGGTTTCTGGCATTTCAGCCGTCTTCAGCCAGGCTTGCTTGAATCCAGTGGTAAAGTGAGCAAAGAACTCACGTATGAGCATACCCTGCCAACTTATGGCGAACAAAGCGGTACAAAAGGGGGTGGTGATGGACGGAGCATCAGAACCAATCAAACACTCACACCCAGTCAACAGATCTGGGTTTGATCCATCACCGTTCTTTAGCCCACTCTGCCACCCCAGTTCAGACATGGCCATATGCAAATCAGTCTGACCCTGTGCCTCATGGGAACAGTCCAGCCCGAACTGCCAAGCCATGCCTTCCCCGGACCGGAACAAGCTTCCTAGAACCGGTTTCTGGCATTTCAGCCGTCTTCAGCCAGGCTTGCTTGAATCCAGTGGCAAAGAGAGCAAGGGACTCACGTCTGAGCATACCCTGCCAACTTATGGAGAACAAAGCGGTACAAAAGGGGGTGGTGATGGACGGAGCATCAGAACCAATCAAACACTCACACCCAGTCAACAGATCTGGGTTTGATCCATCACCGTTCTTTTGCCCACTCTGCCACCCCGGTTCAGACATGGCCATATGCAAATCAGTCTGACCCTGTGCCTCCTGGGAACAGTCCAGCCCGAACTGCCAAGCCATGCCTTCCCTGGACCGGAAATAAGCTTCCTAGGACCGGTTTCTGGCATTTCAGCCGTCTTGAGCCAGGCTTTCTTGAATCCAGTGGCAAAGTGAGCAAGGGACTTACGTCTGAGCATACCCTGCCAACTTATGGCGAACAAAGCGGTACAAAAGGGGGTGGTGATGGACGGAGCATCAGAACCAATCAAACACTCACACCCAGTCAACAGATCTGGGTTTGATCCATCACCGTTCTTTAGCCCACTCTGCCACCCCAGTTCAGACATGGCCATATGCAAATTAGTCTGACCCTGTGCCTCATGGGAACAGTCCAGCCCGAACTGCCAAGCCATGCCTTCCCCGGAATGGAAACAAGCTTCCTAGGACCGGTTTCTGGCATGTCAGCCGTCTTCAGCCAGGCTTGCTTGAATCCAGTGGCAAAGTGAGCAAGGGACTCACGTCTGAGCATACCCTGCCAACTTATGGCGAACAAAGCGGTACAAAAGGTGGTGGTGATGGACGGAGCATCAGAACCAATCAAACACTCACACCCTGTCAACAGATCTGGGTTTGATCCATCACCGTTCTTTAGCCCACTCTGCCACCCCGGTTCAGACATGGCCATATGCAAATTAGTCTGACCCTGTGCCTCATGGGAACAGTCCAGCCCGAACTGCCAAGCCATGCCTTCCCCGGAATGGAAACAAGCTTCCTAGGACCGGTTTCTGGCATTTCAGCCGTCTTCAGCCAGGCTTGCTTGAATCCAGTGGCAAAGTGAGCAAGGGACTCACGTCTGAGCATACCCTGCCAACTTATGGCGAACAAAGCGGTACAAAAGATGGACGGAGCATCAGAACCAATCAAACACTCACACCCAGTCAACAGATCTGGGTTTGATCCATCACTGTTCTTTAGCCCACTCTGCCACCCCAGTTCAGACATGGCCATATGCAAATCAGTCTGACCCTGTGCCTCATGGGGTCAGTCCAGCCCGAACTGCCAAGCCATGCCTTCCCCGGACCGGAAACAAGCTTCCTAGGACCGGTTTCTGGCATTTCAGCCGTCTTCAGCCAGGCTTGCTTGAATCCAGTGGCAAAGTGAGCAAGGGACTCACGTCTGAGCATACCCTACCAACTTATGGTGAACAAAGCGGTACAAAAGGGGGTGGTGATGGTCGGAGCATCAGAACCAATCAAACACTCACACCCAGTCAACAGATCTGGGTTTGATCCATCACCGTTCTTTAGCCCACTCTGCCACCCCAGTTCAGACATGGCCATATGCAAATCAGTCTGACCCTGTGCCTCATGGGAACAGTCCAGCCCAAACTGCCAAGCCATGCCTTCCCTGGACCAGAAACACGCTTCCTAGGATCGGTTTCTGGCATTTCAGCCGTCTTCAGCCAGGCTTGCTTGAATCCAGTGGCAAAGTGAGCAAGGGACTCACGTCTGAGCATACCCTGCCAACTTATGGCGAACAAAGTGGTACAAAAGGGAGTGGTGATGGACGGAGCATCAGAACCAATCAAACACTCACACCCAGTCAACAGATCTGGGTTTGATCCATCAAGGTTCTTTAGCCCACTCTGCCACCCCAGTTCAGACATTGCCATATGCAAATCAGTCTGACCCTGTGCCTCATGGAAACAGTCCAGCCCGAACTGCCAAGCCATGCCTTCCCGGGACCGGAAACAAGCTTCCTAGGACCGGTTTCTGGCATTTCAGCCGTCTTCAGCCAGGCTTGCTTGAATCCAGTGGTAAAGTGAGCAAAGAACTCACGTCTGAGCATACCCTGCCAACTTTGATCCATCACCGTTCTTTAGCCCACTCTGCCACCCCAGTTCAGACATGGCCATATGCAAATCAGTCTGACCCTGTGCCTCATGGGAACAGTCCAGCCCAAACTGCCAAGCCATGCCTTCCCTGGACCAGAAACACGCTTCCTAGGATCGGTTTCTGGCATTTCAGCCGTCTTCAGCCAGGCTTGCTTGAATCCAGTGGCAAAGTGAGCAAGGGACTCACGTCTGAGCATACCCTGCCAACTTATGGCGAACAAAGTGGTACAAAAGGGGGTGGTGATGGACGGAGCATCAGAACCAATCAAACACTCACACCCAGTCAACAGATCTGGGTTTGATCCATCACTGTTCTTTAGCCCACTCTGCCACCCCAGTTCAGATATTGCCATATGCAAATCAGTCTGACCCTGTGCCTCATGGGAACAGTCCAGCCCGAACTGCCAAGCCATGCCTTCCCCCGACCGGAAACAAGCTTCCTAGGACCGGTTTCTGGCATTTCAGCCGTCTTCAGCCAGGCTTGCTTGAATCCAATGGCAAAGTGAGCAAGGAACTCACGTCTGAGCATACCCTGCCAACTTATGGCGAACTAAGCGATAGAAAAGGGGGTGGTGATGGACGGAGCATCAGAACCAATGAAACACTCACACCCAGTCAACAGATCTGGGTTTGATCCATCACCGTTCTTTAGCCCACTCTGCCACCCCAGTTCAGACATGGCCATATGCAAATCAGTCTGACCCTGTGCCTCATGGGAACACTCCAGCCCGAACTGCCAAGCCATGCCTTCCCTGGAGCGGAAAGAAGCTTCCTAGGACCGGTTTCTGGCATTTCAGCCGTCTTCAGCCAGGCTTGCTTGAATCCAGTGGTAAAGTGAGCAAAGAACTCACGTATGAGCATACCCTGCCAACTTATGGCGAACAAAGCGGTACAAAAGGGGGTGGTGATGGACGGAGCATCAGAACCAATCAAACACTCACACCCAGTCAACAGATCTGGGTTTGATCCATCACCGTTCTTTAGCCCACTCTGCCACCCCAGTTCAGACATGGCCATATGCAAATCAGTCTGACCCTGTGCCTCATGGGAACAGTCCAGCCCGAACTGCCAAGCCATGCCTTCCCCGGACCGGAACAAGCTTCCTAGAACCGGTTTCTGGCATTTCAGCCGTCTTCAGCCAGGCTTGCTTGAATCCAGTGGCAAAGAGAGCAAGGGACTCACGTCTGAGCATACCCTGCCAACTTATGGCGAACAAAGCGGTACAAAAGGGGGTGGTGATGGACGGAGCATCAGAACCAATCAAACACTCACACCCAGTCAACAGATCTGGGTTTGATCCATCACCGTTCTTTTGCCCACTCTGCCACCCCGGTTCAGACATGGCCATATGCAAATCAGTCTGACCCTGTGCCTCCTGGGAACAGTCCAGCCCGAACTGCCAAGCCATGCCTTCCCTGGACCGGAAATAAGCTTCCTAGGACCGGTTTCTGGCATGTCAGCCGTCTTGAGCCAGGCTTTCTTGAATCCAGTGGCAAAGTGAGCAAGGGACTTACGTCTGAGCATACCCTGCCAACTTATGGCGAACAAAGCGGTACAAAAGGGGGTGGTGATGGACGGAGCATCAGAACCAATCAAACACTCACACCCAGTCAACAGATCTGGGTTTGATCCATCACCGTTCTTTAGCCCACTCTGCCACCCCAGTTCAGACATGGCCATATGCAAATTAGTCTGACCCTGTGCCTCATGGGAACAGTCCAGCCCGAACTGCCAAGCCATGCCTTCCCCGGAATGGAAACAAGCTTCCTAGGACCGGTTTCTGGCATGTCAGCCGTCTTCAGCCAGGCTTGCTTGAATCCAGTGGCAAAGAGAGCAAGGGACTCACGTCTGAGCATACCCTGCCAACTTATGGCGAACAAAGCGGTACAAAAGGGGGTGGTGATGGACGGAGCATCAGAACCAATCAAACACTCACACCCAGTCAACAGATCTGGGTTTGATCCATCACTGTTCTTTAGCCCACTCTGCCACCCCAGTTCAGACATGGCCATATGCAAATCAGTCTGACCCTGTGCCTCATGGGAACAGTCCAGCCCAAACTGCCAAGCCATGCCTTCCCTGGACCAGAAACACGCTTCCTAGGATCGGTTTCTGGCATTTCAGCCGTCTTCAGCCAGGCTTGCTTGAATCCAGTGGCAAAGTGAGCAAGGGACTCACGTCTGAGCATACCCTGCCAACTTATGGCTAACAAAGTGGTACAAAAGGGGGTGGTGATGGACGGAGCATCAGAACCAATCAAACACTCACACCCAGTCAACAGATCTGGGTTTGATCCATCACTGTTCTTTAGCCCACTCTGCCACCCCAGTTCAGATATTGCCATATGCAAATCAGTCCGACCCTGTGCCTCATGGGAACAGTCCAGCCCGAACTGCCAAGCCATGCCTTCCCCCGACCGGAAACAAGCTTCCTAGGACCGGTTTCTGGCATTTCAGCCGTCTTCAGCCAGGCTTGCTTGAATCCAATGGCAAAGTGAGCAAGGAACTCACGTCTGAGCATACCCTGCCAACTTATGGCGAACTAAGCGATAGAAAAGGGGGTGGTGATGGACGGAGCATCAGAACCAATGAAACACTCACACCCAGTCAACAGATCTGGGTTTGATCCATCACCGTTCTTTAGCCCACTCTGCCACCCCAGTTCAGACATGGCCATATGCAAATCAGTCTGACCCTGTGCCTCATGGGAACACTCCAGCCCGAACTGCCAAGCCATGCCTTCCCTGGAGCGGAAAGAAGCTTCCTAGGACCGGTTTCTGGCATTTCAGCCGTCTTCAGCCAGGCTTGCTTGAATCCAGTGGTAAAGTGAGCAAAGAACTCACGTATGAGCATACCCTGCCAACTTATGGCGAACAAAGCGGTACAAAAGGGGGTGGTGATGGACGGAGCATCAGAACCAATCAAACACTCACACCCAGTCAACAGATCTGGGTTTGATCCATCACCGTTCTTTAGCCCACTCTGCCACCCCAGTTCAGACATGGCCATATGCAAATCAGTCTGACCCTGTGCCTCATGGGAACAGTCCAGCCCGAACTGCCAAGCCATGCCTTACCCGGACCGGAACAAGCTTCCTAGAACCGGTTTCTGGCATTTCATCCGTCTTCAGCCAGGCTTGCTTGAATCCAGTGGCAAAGAGAGCAAGGGACTCACGTCTGAGCATACCCTGCCAACTTATGGCGAACAAAGCGGTACAAAAGGGGGTGGTGATGGACGGAGCATCAGAACCAATCAAACACTCACACCCAGTCAACAGATCTGGGTTTGATCCATCACCGTTCTTTTGCCCACTCTGCCACCCCGGTTCAGACATGGCCATATGCAAATCAGTCTGACCCTGTGCCTCCTGGGAACAGTCCAGCCCGAACTGTCAAGCCATGCCTTCCCTGGACCGGAAATAAGCTTCCTAGGACCGGTTTCTGGCATTTCAGCCGTCTTGAGCCAGGCTTTCTTGAATCCAGTGGCAAGGTGAGCAAGGGACTTACGTCTGAGCATACCCTGCCAACTTATGGCGAACAAAGCGGTACAAAAGGGGGTGGTGATGGACGGAGCATCAGAACCAATCAAACACTCACACCCAGTCAACAGATCTGGGTTTGATCCATCACCGTTCTTTAGCCCACTCTGCCACCCCAGTTCAGACATGGCCATATGCAAATTAGTCTGACCCTGTGCCTCATGGGAACAGTCCAGCTCGAACTGCCAAGCCATGCCTTCCCCGGAATGGAAACAAGCTTCCTAGGACCGGTTTCTGGCATGTCAGCCGTCTTCAGCCAGGCTTGCTTGAATCCAGTGGCAAAGTGAGCAAGGGACTCACGTCTGAGCATACCCTGCCAACTTATGGCGAACAAAGCGGTACAAAAGGTGGTGGTGATGGACGGAGCATCAGAACCAATCAAACACTCACACCCTGTCAACAGATCTGGGTTTGATCCATCACCGTTCTTTAGCCCACTCTGGCACCCCAGTTCAGACATGGCCATATGCAAATCAGTCTGACCCTGTGCCTCATGGGAACAGTCCAGCCCGAACTGCAAAGCCATGCCTTCCCCGGGCCGGAAACAAGCTTCCTAGGACCGGTTTCTGGCATTTCAGCCGTCTTCAGCCAGGCTTGCTTGAATCCAGTGGCAAAGTGAGCAAGGGACTCACGTCTGAGCATACCCTGCCAACTTATGGCGAACAAAGCGGTACAAAAGATGGACGGAGCATCAGAACCAATCAAACACTCACACCCAGTCAACAGATCTGGGTTTGATCCATCACCGTTATTTAGCCCACTCTGCCACCTCAGTTCAGACATGGCCATATGCAAATCAGTCTGACCCTGTGCCTCATGGGAACAGTCCAGCCCAAATTGCCAAGCCATGCCTTCCCCGAACCAGAAACAAGCTTCCTAGGACCCCTTTCTGGCATTTCAGCTGTCTTCAGCCAGGCTTGCTTGAATCCAGTGGTAAAGTGAGCAAGGGACTCACGTCTGAGAATACCATGCCAACTTATGGCGAACAAAGTGGTACAAAAGGGGGTGGTGATGGACGGTGCATCAGAACCAATCAAACACTCACACCCAGTCAACAGATCTGGGTTTGATCCATCACTGTTCTTTAGCCCACTCTGCCACCCCAGTTCAGACATGGCCATATGCAAATCAGTCTGACCCTGAGCCTCATGGGAACAGTCCAGCCCGAACTGCCAAGCCATGCCATCCCCCGACCGGAAACAAGCTTCCTAGGACCGGTTTCTGGCATTTCAGCCGTCTTCAGCCAGGCTTGCTTGAATCCAGTGGCATAGTGAGCAAGGGACTCACGTCTGAGCATACCCTGCCAACTTATGGGGAACAAAACAGTACAAAAGGGGGTGGTGATGGACGGAGCATCAGAACCAATCAAACACTCACACCCAGTCAACAGATTTGGGTTTGATCCATCACTGTTCTTTAGCCCACTCTGCCACCCCAGTTCAGACATGGCCATATGCAAATCAGTCTGACCCTGCGCCTCATGGGAACAGTCCAGCCCGAACTGCCAAACCATGTCTTCCCCGGACCGGAAACAAGCTTCCTAGGACCGGTTTCTGGCATTTCAGCCGTCTTCAGCCAGGCTTGCTTGAATCCAGTGGCAAAGTGAGCAAGGGACTCACATCTGAGCATACCCTGCCAACTTATGGGGAACAAAACAGTACAAAAGGGGGTGGTGATGGACGGAGCATCAGAACCAATCAAACACTCACACCCAGTCAACAGATCTGGGTTTGATCCATCACTGTTCTTTAGCCCACTCTGCCACCCCAGTGCAGACATGGCCATATGCAAATCAGTCTGACCCAGTGCCTCATGGGAACAGTCCAACCCGAACTGCCAAGCCATGCCTTCCCCGGACCGGAAACAAGCTTCCTAAGACCGGTTTCTGGCATTTCAGCCGTCTTCAGCCAGGCTTGCTTGAATCCAGTGGCATAGTGAGCAAGGGACTCGCGTCTGAGCATACCCTGCCAACTTATGGCGAACAAAGCGGTACAAAAGGGGGTGGTGATGGACGGCGCATCAGAACCAATCAAACACTCACACCCAGTCAACAGATCTGGGTTTGAACCATCACAGTTCTTTAGCCCACTCTGCCACCCCAGTTCAGACATGGCCATATGCAAATCAGTCTGACCCTGTGCCTCATGGGAACACTCCAGCCCGAACTGCCAAGCCATGCCTTCCCTGGAGCGGAAAGAAGCTTCCTAGGACCGGTTTCTGGCATTTCAGCCGTCTTCAGCCAGGCTTGCTTGAATCCAGTGGCAAAGTGAGCAAGGGACTCACGTCTGAGCATACCCTGCCAACTTATGGCGAACAAAGCGGTACAAAAGATGGACGGAGCATCAGAACCAATCAAACACTCACACCCAGTCAACAGATCTGGGTTTGATCCATCACTGTTCTTTAGCCCACTCTGCCACCCCGGTTCAGACATGGCCATATGCAAATCAGTCTGACCCTGTGCCTCCTGGGAACAGTCCAGCCCGAACTGCCAAGCCATGCCTTCCCTGGACCGGAAATAAGCTTCCTAGGACCTGTTTCTGGCATTTCAGCCGTCTTGAGCCAGGCTTTCTTGAATCCAGTGGCAAAGTGAGCAAGGGACTCACGTCTGAGCATACCCTGCCAACTTATGGCGAACAAAGCGGTACAAAAGGGGGTGGTGATGGACGGAGCATCAGAACCAATCAAACACTCACTCCCAGTCAACAGATCTGGGTTTGATCCATCACCGTTCTTTAGCCCACTCTGCCACCCCAGTTCAGACATAGCCATATGCAAATTAGTCTGACCCTGTGCCTCATGGGAACAGTCCAGCCCGAACTGCCAAGCCATGCCTTCCCCGGAATGGAAACAAGCTTCCTAGGACCGGTTTCTGGCATGTCAGCCATCTTCAGCCAGACTTGCTTGAATCCAGTGGCAAAGTGAGCAAGGGACTCACGTCTGAGCATACCCTGCCAACTTATGGCGAACAAAGCGGTACAAAAGGTGGTGGTGATGGACGGAGCATCAGAACCAATCAAACACTCACACCCTGTCAACAGATCTGGGTTTGATCCATCACCGTTCTTTAGCCCACTCTGGCACCCCAGTTCAGACATGGCCATATGCAAATCAGTCTGACCCTGTGCCTCATGGGAACAGTCCAGCCCGAACTGCAAAGCCATGCCTTCCCCGGGCCGGAAACAAGCTTCCTAGGACCGGTTTCTGGCATTTCAGCCGTCTTCAGCCAGGCTTGCTTGAATCCAGTGGCAAAGTGAGCAAGGGACTCACGTCTGAGCATACCCTGCCAACTTATGGCGAACAAAGCGGTACAAAAGATGGACGGAGCATCAGAACCAATCAAACACTCACACCCAGTCAACAGATCTGGGTTTGATCCATCACCGTTCTTTAGCCCACTCTGCCACCTCAGTTCAGACATGGCCATATGCAAATCAGTCTGACCCTGTGCCTCATGGGAACAGTCCAGCCCAAATTGCCAAGCCATGCCTTCCCCGGACCAGAAACAAGCTTCCTAGGACCCCTTTCTGGCATTTCAGCTGTCTTCAGCCAGGCTTGCTTGAATCCAGTGGTAAAGTGAGCAAGGGACTCACGTCTGAGAATACCATGCCAACTTATGGCGAACAAAGTGGTACAAAAGGGGGTGGTAATGGACGGTGCATCAGAACCAATCAAACACTCACACCCAGTCAACAGATCTGGGTTTGATCCATCACTGTTCTTTAGCCCACTCTGCCACCCCAGTTCAGACATGGCCATATGCAAATCAGTCTGACCCTGAGCCTCATGGGAACAGTCCAGCCCGAACTGCTAAGCCATGCCATCCCCGGACCGTAAACAAGCTTCCTAGGACCGGTTTCTGGCATTTCAGCCGTCTTCAGCCAGGCTTGCTTGAATCCAGTGGCATAGTGAGCAAGGGACTCACGTCTGAGCATACCCTGCCAACTTATGGGGAACAAAACAGTACAAAAGGGGGTGGTGATGGACGGAGCATCAGAACCAATCAAACACTCACACCCAGTCAACAGATTTGGGTTTGATCCATCACTGTTCTTTAGCCCACTCTGCCACCCCAGTTCAGACATGGCCATATGCAAATCAGTCTGACCCTGTGCCTCATGGGAACAGTCCAGCCTGAACTGCCAAGCCATGTCTTCCCCGGAGCGGAAACAAGCTTCCTAGGACCGGTTTCTGGCATTTCAGCCGTCTTCAGCCAGGCTTGCTTGAATCCAGTGGCAAAGTGAGCAAGGGACTCACATCTGAGCATACCCTGCCAACTTATGGGGAACAAAACAGTACAAAAGGGGGTGGTGATGGACGGAGCATCAGAACCAATCAAACACTCACACCCAGTCAACAGATCTGGGTGTGATCCATCACTGTTCTTTAGCCCACTCTGCCACCCCAGTTCAGACATGGCCATATGCAAATCAGTCTGACCCAGTGCCTCATGGGAACAGTCCAACCCGAACTGCCAAGCCATGCCTTCCCCGGACCGGAAACAAGCTTCCTAAGACCGGTTTCTGGCATTTCAGCCGTCTTCAGCCAGGCTTGCTTGAATCCAGTGGCATAGTGAGCAAGGGACTCGCGTCTGAGCATACCCTGCCAACTTATGGCGAACAAAGCGGTACAAAAGGGGGTGGTGATGGACGGCGCATCAGAACCAATCAAACACTCACACCCAGTCAACAGATCTGGGTTTGAACCATCACAGTTCTTTAGCCCACTCTGCCACCCCAGTTCAGACATGGCCATATGCAAATCAGTCTGACCCTGTGCCTCATGGGAACACTCCAGCCCGAACTCGCAAGCCATGCCTTCCCTGGAGCGGAAAGAAGCTTCCTAGGACCGGTTTCTGGCATTTCAGCCGTCTTCAGCCAGGCTTGCTTGAATCCAGTGGCAAAGTGAGCAAGGGACTCACGTCTGAGCATACCCTGCCAACTTATGGCGAACAAAGCGGTACAAAAGATGGACGGAGCATCAGAACCAATCAAACACTCACACCCAGTCAACAGATCTGGGTTTGATCCATCACCGTTCTTTAGCCCACTCTGCCACCCCAGTTCAGACATGGCCATATGCAAATCAGTCTGACCCTGTGCCTCATGGGAACACTCCAGCCCGAACTGCCAAGCCATGCCTTCCCTGGAGCGGAAAGAAGCTTCCTAGGACCGGTTTCTGGCATTTCAGCCGTCTTCAGCCAGGCTTGCTTGAATCCAGTGGTAAAGTGAGCAAAGAACTCACGTCTGAGCATACCCTGCCAACTTTGATCCATCACCGTTCTTTAGCCCACTCTGCCACCCCAGTTCAGACATGGCCATATGCAAATCAGTCTGACCCTGTGCCTCATGGGAACAGTCCAGCCCGAACTGCCAAGCCATGCCTTCCCCGGACCGGAACAAGCTTCCTAGGACCGGTTTCTGGCATTTCAGCAGTCTTCAGCCAGGCTTGATTGAATCCAGTGGCAAAGTGAGCAAGGGACTCACATCTGAGCATACCCTGCCATCTTATGGGGAACAAAACAGTACAAAAGGGGGTGGTGATGGACGGAGCATCAGAACCAATCAAACACTCGCACCCAGTCAACAGATCTGGGTTTGATCCATCACTGTTCTTTAGCCCACTCTGCCACCCCAGTTCAGACATGGCCATATGCAAATCAGTCTGACACTGTGCCTCATGGGGTCAGTCCAGCCCAAACTGCCAAGCCATGCCTTCCCCGGACCGGAAACAAGCTTTCTAGGACCGGTTTCTGGCATTTCAGCAGTCTTCAGCCAGGCTTGCTTGAATCCAGTGGCAAAGTGAGCAAGGGACTCACGTCTGAGCATACCCTGCCAATTTATGGCGAACAAAGCGGTTCAAAAGGGGGTGGTGATGGACGGAGCATCAGAACCAATGAAACACTCACACCCAGTCAACAGATCTGGGTTTGATCCATCACCGTTCTTTAGCCCACTCTGCCACCCCAGTTCAGACATGGCCATATGCAAATCAGTCTGACCCTGTGCCTCATGGGAACAGTCCAGCCCAAACTGCCAAGCCATGCCTTCCCTGGACCAGAAACACGCTTCCTAGGATCGGTTTCTGGCATTTCAGCCGTCTTCAGCCAGGCTTGCTTGAATCCAGTGGCAAAGTGAGCAAGGGACTCACGTCTGAGCATACCCTGCCAACTTATGGCGAACAAAGTGGTACAAAAGGGGGTGGTGATGGACGGAGCATCAGAACCAATCAAACACTCACACCCAGTCAACAGATCTGGGTTTGATCCATCACTGTTCTTTAGCCCACTCTGCCACCCCAGTTCAGATATTGCCATATGCAAATCAGTCTGACCCTGTGCCTCATGGGAACAGTCCAGCCCGAACTGCCAAGCCATGCCTTCCCCCGACCGGAAACAAGCTTCCTAGGACCGGTTTCTGGCATTTCAGCCGTCTTCAGCCAGGCTTGCTTGAATCCAATGGCAAAGTGAGCAAGGAACTCACGTCTGAGCATACCCTGCCAACTTATGGCGAACTAAGCGATAGAAAAGGGGGTGGTGATGGACGGAGCATCAGAACCAATGAAACACTCACACCCAGTCAACAGATCTGGGTTTGATCCATCACCGTTCTTTAGCCCACTCTGCCACCCCAGTTCAGACATGGCCATATGCAAATCAGTCTGACCCTGTGCCTCATGGGAACACTCCAGCCCGAACTGCCAAGCCATGCCTTCCCTGGAGCGGAAAGAAGCTTCCTAGGACCGGTTTCTGGCATTTCAGCCGTCTTCAGCCAGGCTTGCTTGAATCCAGTGGTAAAGTGAGCAAAGAACTCACGTATGAGCATACCCTGCCAACTTATGGCGAACAAAGCGGTACAAAAGGGGGTGGTGATGGACGGAGCATCAGAACCAATCAAACACTCACACCCAGTCAACAGATCTGGGTTTGATCCATCACCGTTCTTTAGCCCACTCTGCCACCCCAGTTCAGACATGGCCATATGCAAATCAGTCTGACCCTGTGCCTCATGGGAACAGTCCAGCCCGAACTGCCAAGCCATGCCTTCCCCGGACCGGAACAAGCTTCCTAGAACCGGTTTCTGGCATTTCAGCCGTCTTCAGCCAGGCTTGCTTGAATCCAGTGGCAAAGAGAGCAAGGGACTCACGTCTGAGCATACCCTGCCAACTTATGGCGAACAAAGCGGTACAAAAGGGGGTGGTGATGGACGGAGCATCAGAACCAATCAAACACTCACACCCAGTCAACAGATCTGGGTTTGATCCATCACCGTTCTTTTGCCCACTCTGCCACCCCGGTTCAGACATGGCCATATGCAAATCAGTCTGACCCTGTGCCTCCTGGGAACAGTCCAGCCCGAACTGCCAAGCCATGCCTTCCCTGGACCGGAAATAAGCTTCCTAGGACCGGTTTCTGGCATTTCAGCCGTCTTGAGCCAGGCTTTCTTGAATCCAGTGGCAAAGTGAGCAAGGGACTTACGTCTGAGCATACCCTGCCAACTTATGGCGAACAAAGCGGTACAAAAGGGGGTGGTGATGGACGGAGCATCAGAACCAATCAAACACTCACACCCAGTCAACAGATCTGGGTTTGATCCATCACCGTTCTTTAGCCCACTCTGCCACCCCAGTTCAGACATGGCCATATGCAAATTAGTCTGACCCTGTGCCTCATGGGAACAGTCCAGCCCGAACTGCCAAGCCATGCCTTCCCCGGAATGGAAACAAGCTTCCTAGGACCGGTTTCTGGCATGTCAGCCGTCTTCAGCCAGGCTTGCTTGAATCCAGTGGCAAAGTGAGCAAGGGACTCACGTCTGAGCATACCCTGCCAACTTATGGCGAACAAAGCGGTACAAAAGGTGGTGGTGATGGACGGAGCATCAGAACCAATCAAACACTCACACCCTGTCAACAGATCTGGGTTTGATCCATCACCGTTCTTTAGCCCACTCTGGCACCCCAGTTCAGACATGGCCATATGCAAATCAGTCTGACCCTGTGCCTCATGGGAACAGTCCAGCCCGAACTGCAAAGCCATGCCTTCCCCGGGCCGGAAACAAGCTTCCTAGGACCGGTTTCTGGCATTTCAGCCGTCTTCAGCCAGGCTTGCTTGAATCCAGTGGCAAAGTGAGCAAGGGACTCACGTCTGAGCATACCCTGCCAACTTATGGCGAACAAAGCGGTACAAAAGATGGACGGAGCATCAGAACCAATCAAACACTCACACCCAGTCAACAGATCTGGGTTTGATCCATCACCGTTCTTTAGCCCACTCTGCCACCTCAGTTCAGACATGGCCATATGCAAATCAGTCTGACCCTGTGCCTCATGGGAACAGTCCAGCCCAAATTGCCAAGCCATGCCTTCCCCGGACCAGAAACAAGCTTCCTAGGACCCCTTTCTGGCATTTCAGCTGTCTTCAGCCAGGCTTGCTTGAATCCAGTGGTAAAGTGAGCAAGGGACTCACGTCTGAGAATACCATGCCAACTTATGGCGAACAAAGTGGTACAAAAGGGGGTGGTAATGGACGGTGCATCAGAACCAATCAAACACTCACACCCAGTCAACAGATCTGGGTTTGATCCATCACTGTTCTTTAGCCCACTCTGCCACCCCAGTTCAGACATGGCCATATGCAAATCAGTCTGACCCTGAGCCTCATGGGAACAGTCCAGCCCGAACTGCCAAGCCATGCCATCCCCGGACCGGAAACAAGCTTCCTAGGACCGGTTTCTGGCATTTCAGCCGTCTTCAGCCAGGCTTGCTTGAATCCAGTGGCATAGTGAGCAAGGGACTCACGTCTGAGCATACCCTGCCAACTTATGGGGAACAAAACAGTACAAAAGGGGGTGGTGATGGACGGAGCATCAGAACCAATCAAACACTCACACCCAGTCAACAGATTTGGGTTTGATCCATCACTGTTCTTTAGCCCACTCTGCCACCCCAGTTCAGACATGGCCATATGCAAATCAGTCTGACCCTGTGCCTCATGGGAACAGTCCAGCCTGAACTGCCAAGCCATGTCTTCCCCGGAGCGGAAACAAGCTTCCTAGGACCGGTTTCTGGCATTTCAGCTGTCTTCAGCCAGGCTTGCTTGAATCCAGTGGCAAAGTGAGCAAGGGACTCACATCTGAGCATACCCTGCCAACTTATGGGGAACAAAACAGTACAAAAGGGGGTGGTGATGGACGGAGCATCAGAACCAATCAAACACTCACACCCAGTCAACAGATCTGGGTTTGATCTATCACTGTTCTTTAGCCCACTCTGCCAGCCCAGTTCAGACATGGCCATATGCAAATCAGTCTGACCCTGTGCCTCATGGGAACAGTCCAGCCCGAACTGCCAAGCCATGCCTTCCCCCGACCGGAAACAAGCTTCCTAGGACCGGTTTCTGGCATTTCAGCCGTCTTCAGCCAGGCTTGCTTGAATCCAATGGCAAAGTGAGCAAGGAACTCACGTCTGAGCATACCCTGCCAACTTATGGCGAACTAAGCGATAGAAAAGGGGGTGGTGATGGACGGAGCATCAGAACCAATGAAACACTCACACCCAGTCAACAGATCTGGGTTTGATCCATCACCGTTCTTTAGCCCACTCTGCCACCCCAGTTCAGACATGGCCATATGCAAATCAGTCTGACCCTGTGCCTCATGGGAACACTCCAGCCCGAACTGCCAAGCCATGCCTTCCCTGGAGCGGAAAGAAGCTTCCTAGGACCGGTTTCTGGCATTTCAGCCGTCTTCAGCCAGGCTTGCTTGAATCCAGTGGCAAAGTGAGCAAGGGACTCACGTCTGAGCATACCCTGCCAACTTATGGCGAACAAAGTGGTACAAAAGGGGGTGGTGATGGACGGAGCATCAGAACCAATCAAACACTCACACCCAGTCAACAGATCTGGGTTTGATCCATCACTGTTCTTTAGCCCACTCTGCCACCCCAGTTCAGATATTGCCATATGCAAATCAGTCTGACCCTGTGCCTCATGGGAACAGTCCAGCCCGAACTGCCAAGCCATGCCTTCCCCCGACCGGAAACAAGCTTCCTAGGACCGGTTTCTGGCATTTCAGCCGTCTTCAGCCAGGCTTGCTTGAATCCAATGGCAAAGTGAGCAAGGAACTCACGTCTGAGCATACCCTGCCAACTTATGGCGAACTAAGCGATAGAAAAGGGGGTGGTGATGGACGGAGCATCAGAACCAATGAAACACTCACACCCAGTCAACAGATCTGGGTTTGATCCATCACCGTTCTTTAGCCCACTCTGCCACCCCAGTTCAGACATGGCCATATGCAAATCAGTCTGACCCTGTGCCTCATGGGAACACTCCAGCCCGAACTGCCAAGCCATGCCTTCCCTGGAGCGGAAAGAAGCTTCCTAGGACCGGTTTCTGGCATTTCAGCCGTCTTCAGCCAGGCTTGCTTGAATCCAGTGGTAAAGTGAGCAAAGAACTCACGTATGAGCATACCCTGCCAACTTATGGCGAACAAAGCGGTACAAAAGGGGGTGGTGATGGACGGAGCATCAGAACCAATCAAACACTCACACCCAGTCAACAGATCTGGGTTTGATCCATCACCGTTCTTTAGCCCACTCTGCCACCCCAGTTCAGACATGGCCATATGCAAATCAGTCTGACCCTGTGCCTCATGGGAACAGTCCAGCCCGAACTGCCAAGCCATGCCTTCCCCGGACCGGAACAAGCTTCCTAGAACCGGTTTCTGGCATTTCAGCCGTCTTCAGCCAGGCTTGCTTGAATCCAGTGGCAAAGAGAGCAAGGGACTCACGTCTGAGCATACCCTGCCAACTTATGGCGAACAAAGCGGTACAAAAGGGGGTGGTGATGGACGGAGCATCAGAACCAATCAAACACTCACACCCAGTCAACAGATCTGGGTTTGATCCATCACCGTTCTTTTGCCCACTCTGCCACCCCGGTTCAGACATGGCCATATGCAAATCAGTCTGACCCTGTGCCTCCTGGGAACAGTCCAGCCCGAACTGCCAAGCCATGCCTTCCCTGGACCGGAAATAAGCTTCCTAGGACCGGTTTCTGGCATTTCAGCCGTCTTGAGCCAGGCTTTCTTGAATCCAGTGGCAAAGTGAGCAAGGGACTTACGTCTGAGCATACCCTGCCAACTTATGGCGAACAAAGCGGTACAAAAGGGGGTGGTGATGGACGGAGCATCAGAACCAATCAAACACTCACACCCAGTCAACAGATCTGGGTTTGATCCATCACCGTTCTTTAGCCCACTCTGCCACCCCAGTTCAGACATGGCCATATGCAAATTAGTCTGACCCTGTGCCTCATGGGAACAGTCCAGCCCGAACTGCCAAGCCATGCCTTCCCCGGAATGGAAACAAGCTTCCTAGGACCGGTTTCTGGCATGTCAGCCGTCTTCAGCCAGGCTTGCTTGAATCCAGTGGCAAAGTGAGCAAGGGACTCACGTCTGAGCATACCCTGCCAACTTATGGCGAACAAAGCGGTACAAAAGGTGGTGGTGATGGACGGAGCATCAGAACCAATCAAACACTCACACCCTGTCAACAGATCTGGGTTTGATCCATCACCGTTCTTTAGCCCACTCTGGCACCCCAGTTCAGACATGGCCATATGCAAATCAGTCTGACCCTGTGCCTCATGGGAACAGTCCAGCCCGAACTGCAAAGCCATGCCTTCCCCGGGCCGGAAACAAGCTTCCTAGGACCGGTTTCTGGCATTTCAGCCGTCTTCAGCCAGGCTTGCTTGAATCCAGTGGCAAAGTGAGCAAGGGACTCACGTCTGAGCATACCCTGCCAACTTATGGCGAACAAAGCGGTACAAAAGATGGACGGAGCATCAGAACCAATCAAACACTCACACCCAGTCAACAGATCTGGGTTTGATCCATCACCGTTCTTTAGCCCACTCTGCCACCTCAGTTCAGACATGGCCATATGCAAATCAGTCTGACCCTGTGCCTCATGGGAACAGTCCAGCCCAAATTGCCAAGCCATGCCTTCCCCGGACCAGAAACAAGCTTCCTAGGACCCCTTTCTGGCATTTCAGCTGTCTTCAGCCAGGCTTGCTTGAATCCAGTGGTAAAGTGAGCAAGGGACTCACGTCTGAGAATACCATGCCAACTTATGGCGAACAAAGTGGTACAAAAGGGGGTGGTAATGGACGGTGCATCAGAACCAATCAAACACTCACACCCAGTCAACAGATCTGGGTTTGATCCATCACTGTTCTTTAGCCCACTCTGCCACCCCAGTTCAGACATGGCCATATGCAAATCAGTCTGACCCTGAGCCTCATGGGAACAGTCCAGCCCGAACTGCCAAGCCATGCCATCCCCGGACCGGAAACAAGCTTCCTAGGACCGGTTTCTGGCATTTCAGCCGTCTTCAGCCAGGCTTGCTTGAATCCAGTGGCATAGTGAGCAAGGGACTCACGTCTGAGCATACCCTGCCAACTTATGGGGAACAAAACAGTACAAAAGGGGGTGGTGATGGACGGAGCATCAGAACCAATCAAACACTCACACCCAGTCAACAGATTTGGGTTTGATCCATCACTGTTCTTTAGCCCACTCTGCCACCCCAGTTCAGACATGGCCATATGCAAATCAGTCTGACCCTGTGCCTCATGGGAACAGTCCAGCCTGAACTGCCAAGCCATGTCTTCCCCGGAGCGGAAACAAGCTTCCTAGGACCGGTTTCTGGCATTTCAGCTGTCTTCAGCCAGGCTTGCTTGAATCCAGTGGCAAAGTGAGCAAGGGACTCACATCTGAGCATACCCTGCCAACTTATGGGGAACAAAACAGTACAAAAGGGGGTGGTGATGGACGGAGCATCAGAACCAATCAAACACTCACACCCAGTCAACAGATCTGGGTTTGATCTATCACTGTTCTTTAGCCCACTCTGCCAGCCCAGTTCAGACATGGCCATATGCAAATCAGTCTGACCCTGTGCCTCATGGGAACAGTCCAGCCCGAACTGCCAAGCCATGCCTTCCCCCGACCGGAAACAAGCTTCCTAGGACCGGTTTCTGGCATTTCAGCCGTCTTCAGCCAGGCTTGCTTGAATCCAATGGCAAAGTGAGCAAGGAACTCACGTCTGAGCATACCCTGCCAACTTATGGCGAACTAAGCGATAGAAAAGGGGGTGGTGATGGACGGAGCATCAGAACCAATGAAACACTCACACCCAGTCAACAGATCTGGGTTTGATCCATCACCGTTCTTTAGCCCACTCTGCCACCCCAGTTCAGACATGGCCATATGCAAATCAGTCTGACCCTGTGCCTCATGGGAACACTCCAGCCCGAACTGCCAAGCCATGCCTTCCCTGGAGCGGAAAGAAGCTTCCTAGGACCGGTTTCTGGCATTTCAGCCGTCTTCAGCCAGGCTTGCTTGAATCCAGTGGTAAAGTGAGCAAAGAACTCACGTATGAGCATACCCTGCCAACTTATGGCGAACAAAGCGGTACAAAAGGGGGTGGTGATGGACGGAGCATCAGAACCAATCAAACACTCACACCCAGTCAACAGATCTGGGTTTGATCCATCACCGTTCTTTAGCCCACTCTGCCACCCCAGTTCAGACATGGCCATATGCAAATCAGTCTGACCCTGTGCCTCATGGGAACAGTCCAGCCCGAACTGCCAAGCCATGCCTTCCCCGGACCGGAACAAGCTTCCTAGAACCGGTTTCTGGCATTTCAGCCATCTTCAGCCAGGCTTGCTTGAATCCAGTGGCAAAGAGAGCAAGGGACTCACGTCTGAGCATACCCTGCCAACTTATGGCGAACAAAGCGGTACAAAAGGGGGTGGTGATGGACGGAGCATCAGAACCAATCAAACACTCACACCCAGTCAACAGATCTGGGTTTGATCCATCACCGTTCTTTTGCCCACTCTGCCACCCCGGTTCAGACATGCACATATGCAAATCAGTCTGACCCTGTGCCTCCTGGGAACAGTCCAGCCCGAACTGCCAAGCCATGCCTTCCCTGGACCGGAAATAAGCTTCCTAGGACCGGTTTCTGGCATTTCAGCCGTCTTGAGCCAGGCTTTCTTGAATCCAGTGGCAAAGTGAGCAAGGGACTTACGTCTGAGCATACCCTGCCAACTTATGGCGAACAAAGCGGTACAAAAGGGGGTGGTGATGGACGGAGCATCAGAACCAATCAAACACTCACACCCAGTCAACAGATCTGGGTTTGATCCATCACCGTTCTTTAGCCCACTCTGCCACCCCAGTTCAGACATGGCCATATGCAAATTAGTCTGACCCTGTGCCTCATGGGAACAGTCCAGCCCGAACTGCCAAGCCATGCCTTCCCCGGAATGGAAACAAGCTTCCTAGGACCGGTTTCTGGCATGTCAGCCGTCTTCAGCCAGGCTTGCTTGAATCCAGTGGCAAAGTGAGCAAGGGACTCACGTCTGAGCATACCCTGCCAACTTATGGCGAACAAAGCGGTACAAAAGGTGGTGGTGATGGACGGAGCATCAGAACCAATCAAACACTCACACCCTGTCAACAGATCTGGGTTTGATCCATCACCGTTCTTTAGCCCACTCTGGCACCCCAGTTCAGACATGGCCATATGCAAATCAGTCTGACCCTGTGCCTCATGGGAACAGTCCAGCCCGAACTGCAAAGCCATGCCATCCCCGGGCCGGAAACAAGCTTCCTAGGACCGGTTTCTGGCATTTCAGCCGTCTTCAGCCAGGCTTGCTTGAATCCAGTGGCAAAGTGAGCAAGGGACTCACGTCTGAGCATACCCTGCCAACTTATGGCGAACAAAGCGGTACAAAAGATGGACGGAGCATCAGAACCAATCAAACACTCACACCCAGTCAACAGATCTGGGTTTGATCCATCACCGTTCTTTAGCCCACTCTGCCACCTCAGTTCAGACATGGCCATATGCAAATCAGTCTGACCCTGTGCCTCATGGGAACAGTCCAGCCCAAATTGCCAAGCCATGCCTTCCCCGGACCAGAAACAAGCTTCCTAGGACCCCTTTCTGGCATTTCAGCTGTCTTCAGCCAGGCTTGCTTGAATCCAGTGGTAAAGTGAGCAAGGGACTCACGTCTGAGAATACCATGCCAACTTATGGCGAACAAAGTGGTACAAAAGGGGGTGGTAATGGACGGTGCATCAGAACCAATCAAACACTCACACCCAGTCAACAGATCTGGGTTTGATCCATCACTGTTCTTTAGCCCACTCTGCCACCCCAGTTCAGACATGGCCATATGCAAATCAGTCTGACCCTGAGCCTCATGGGAACAGTCCAGCCCGAACTGCCAAGCCATGCCATCCCCGGACCGGAAACAAGCTTCCTAGGACCGGTTTCTGGCATTTCAGCCGTCTTCAGCCAGGCTTGCTTGAATCCAGTGGCATAGTGAGCAAGGGACTCACGTCTGAGCATACCCTGCCAACTTATGGGGAACAAAACAGTACAAAAGGGGGTGGTGATGGACGGAGCATCAGAACCAATCAAACACTCACACCCAGTCAACAGATTTGGGTTTGATCCATCACTGTTCTTTAGCCCACTCTGCCACCCCAGTTCAGACATGGCCATATGCAAATCAGTCTGACCCTGTGCCTCATGGGAACAGTCCAGCCTGAACTGCCAAGCCATGTCTTCCCCGGAGCGGAAACAAGCTTCCTAGGACCGGTTTCTGGCATTTCAGCTGTCTTCAGCCAGGCTTGCTTGAATCCAGTGGCAAAGTGAGCAAGGGACTCACATCTGAGCATACCCTGCCAACTTATGGGGAACAAAACAGTACAAAAGGGGGTGGTGATGGACGGAGCATCAGAACCAATCAAACACTCACACCCAGTCAACAGATCTGGGTGTGATCCATCACTGTTCTTTAGCCCACTCTGCCACCCCAGTTCAGACATGGCCATATGCAAATCAGTCTGACCCAGTGCCTCATGGGAACAGTCCAACCCGAACTGCCAAGCCACGCCTTCCCCGGACCGGAAACAAGCTTCCTAAGACCGGTTTCTGGCATTTCAGCCGTCTTCAGCCAGGCTTGCTTGAATCCAGTGGCATAGTGAGCAAGGGACTCGCGTCTGAGCATACCCTGCCAACTTATGGCGAACAAAGCGGTACAAAAGGGGGTGGTGATGGACGGCGCATCAGAACCAATCAAACACTCACACCCAGTCAACAGATCTGGGTTTGAACCATCACAGTTCTTTAGCCCACTCTGCCACCCCAGTTCAGACATGGCCATATGCAAATCAGTCTGACCCTGTGCCTCATGGGAACACTCCAGCCCGAACTGCCAAGCCATGCCTTCCCTGGAGCGGAAAGAAGCTTCCTAGGACCGGTTTCTGGCATTTCAGCCGTCTTCAGCCAGGCTTGCTTGAATCCAGTGGCAAAGTGAGCAAGGGACTCACGTCTGAGCATACCCTGCCAACTTATGGCGAACAAAGCGGTACAAAAGATGGACGGAGCATCAGAACCAATCAAACACTCACACCCAGTCAACAGATCTGGGTTTGATCCATCACTGTTCTTTAGCCCACTCTGCCACCCCAGTTCAGACATGGCCATATGCAAATCAGTCTGACCCTGTGCCTCATGGGGTCAGTCCAGCCCGAACTGCCAAGCCATGCCTTCCCCGGACCGGAAACAAGCTTCCTAGGACCGGTTTCTGGCATTTCAGCCGTCTTCAGCCAGGCTTGCTTGAATCCAGTGGCAAAGTGAGCAAGGGACTCACGTCTGAGCATACCCTACCAACTTATGGTGAACAAAGCGGTACAAAAGGGGGTGGTGATGGTCGGAGCATCAGAACCAATCAAACACTCACACCCAGTCAACAGATCTGGGTTTGATCCATCACCGTTCTTTAGCCCACTCTGCCACCCCAGTTCAGACATGGCCATATGCAAATCAGTCTGACCCTGTGCCTCATGGGAACAGTCCAGCCCAAACTGCCAAGCCATGCCTTCCCTGGACCAGAAACACGCTTCCTAGGATCGGTTTCTGGCATTTCAGCCGTCTTCAGCCAGGCTTGCTTGAATCCAGTGGCAAAGTGAGCAAGGGACTCACGTCTGAGCATACCCTGCCAACTTATGGCGAACAAAGTGGTACAAAAGGGAGTGGTGATGGACGGAGCATCAGAACCAATCAAACACTCACACCCAGTCAACAGATCTGGGTTTGATCCATCAAGGTTCTTTAGCCCACTCTGCCACCCCAGTTCAGACATTGCCATATGCAAATCAGTCTGACCCTGTGCCTCATGGAAACAGTCCAGCCCGAACTGCCAAGCCATGCCTTCCCGGGACCGGAAACAAGCTTCCTAGGACCGGTTTCTGGCATTTCAGCCGTCTTCAGCCAGGCTTGCTTGAATCCAGTGGTAAAGTGAGCAAAGAACTCACGTCTGAGCATACCCTGCCAACTTTGATCCATCACCGTTCTTTAGCCCACTCTGCCACCCCAGTTCAGACATGGCCATATGCAAATCAGTCTGACCCTGTGCCTCATGGGAACAGTCCAGCCCAAACTGCCAAGCCATGCCTTCCCTGGACCAGAAACACGCTTCCTAGGATCGGTTTCTGGCATTTCAGCCGTCTTCAGCCAGGCTTGCTTGAATCCAGTGGCAAAGTGAGCAAGGGACTCACGTCTGAGCATACCCTGCCAACTTATGGCGAACAAAGTGGTACAAAAGGGGGTGGTGATGGACGGAGCATCAGAACCAATCAAACACTCACACCCAGTCAACAGATCTGGGTTTGATCCATCACTGTTCTTTAGCCCACTCTGCCACCCCAGTTCAGATATTGCCATATGCAAATCAGTCCGACCCTGTGCCTCATGGGAACAGTCCAGCCCGAACTGCCAAGCCATGCCTTCCCCCGACCGGAAACAAGCTTCCTAGGACCGGTTTCTGGCATTTCAGCCGTCTTCAGCCAGGCTTGCTTGAATCCAATGGCAAAGTGAGCAAGGAACTCACGTCTGAGCATACCCTGCCAACTTATGGCGAACTAAGCGATAGAAAAGGGGGTGGTGATGGACGGAGCATCAGAACCAATCAAACACTCACACCCAGTCAACAGATCTGGGTTTGATCCATCACCGTTCTTTAGCCCACTCTGCCACCCCAGTTCAGACATGGCCATATGCAAATCAGTCTGACCCTGTGCCTCATGGGAACAGTCCAGCCCGAACTGCCAAGCCATGCCTTACCCGGACCGGAACAAGCTTCCTAGAACCGGTTTCTGGCATTTCATCCGTCTTCAGCCAGGCTTGCTTGAATCCAGTGGCAAAGAGAGCAAGGGACTCACGTCTGAGCATACCCTGCCAACTTATGGCGAACAAAGCGGTACAAAAGGGGGTGGTGATGGACGGAGCATCAGAACCAATCAAACACTCACACCCAGTCAACAGATCTGGGTTTGATCCATCACCGTTCTTTTGCCCACTCTGCCACCCCGGTTCAGACATGGCCATATGCAAATCAGTCTGACCCTGTGCCTCCTGGGAACAGTCCAGCCCGAACTGCCAAGCCATGCCTTCCCTGGACCGGAAATAAGCTTCCTAGGACCGGTTTCTGGCATTTCAGCCGTCTTGAGCCAGGCTTTCTTGAATCCAGTGGCAAAGTGAGCAAGGGACTTACGTCTGAGCATACCCTGCCAACTTATGGCGAACAAAGCGGTACAAAAGGGGGTGGTGATGGACGGAGCATCAGAACCAATCAAACACTCACACCCAGTCAACAGATCTGGGTTTGATCCATCACCGTTCTTTAGCCCACTCTGCCACCCCAGTTCAGACATGGCCATATGCAAATTAGTCTGACCCTGTGCCTCATGGGAACAGTCCAGCTCGAACTGCCAAGCCATGCCTTCCCCGGAATGGAAACAAGCTTCCTAGGACCGGTTTCTGGCATGTCAGCCGTCTTCAGCCAGGCTTGCTTGAATCCAGTGGCAAAGTGAGCAAGGGACTCACGTCTGAGCATACCCTGCCAACTTATGGCGAACAAAGCGGTACAAAAGGTGGTGGTGATGGACGGAGCATCAGAACCAATCAAACACTCACACCCTGTCAACAGATCTGGGTTTGATCCATCACCGTTCTTTAGCCCACTCTGGCACCCCAGTTCAGACATGGCCATATGCAAATCAGTCTGACCCTGTGCCTCATGGGAACAGTCCAGCCCGAACTGCAAAGCCATGCCTTCCCCGGGCCGGAAACAAGCTTCCTAGGACCGGTTTCTGGCATTTCAGCCGTCTTCAGCCAGGCTTGCTTGAATCCAGTGGCAAAGTGAGCAAGGGACTCACGTCTGAGCATACCCTGCCAACTTATGGCGAACAAAGCGGTACAAAAGATGGACGGAGCATCAGAACCAATCAAACACTCACACCCAGTCAACAGATCTGGGTTTGATCCATCACCGTTCTTTAGCCCACTCTGCCACCTCAGTTCAGACATGGCCATATGCAAATCAGTCTGACCCTGTGCCTCATGGGAACAGTCCAGCCCAAATTGCCAAGCCATGCCTTCCCCGGACCAGAAACAAGCTTCCTAGGACCCCTTTCAGGCATTTCAGCTGTCTTCAGCCAGGCTTGCTTGAATCCAGTGGTAAAGTGAGCAAGGGACTCACGTCTGAGAATACCATGCCAACTTATGGCGAACAAAGTGGTACAAAAGGGGGTGGTGATGGACGGTGCATCAGAACCAATCAAACACTCACACCCAGTCAACAGATCTGGGTTTGATCCATCACTGTTCTTTAGCCCACTCTGCCACCCCAGTTCAGACATGGCCATATGCAAATCAGTCTGACCCTGAGCCTCATGGGAACAGTCCAGCCCGAACTGCCAAGCCATGCCATCCCCGGACCGGAAACAAGCTTCCTAGGACCGGTTTCTGGCATTTCAGACGTCTTCAGCCAGGCTTGCTTGAATCCAGTGGCAAAGTGAGCAAGGGACTTACGTCTGAGCATACCCTGCCAACTTATGGCGAACAAAGCGGTACAAAAGGGGGTGGTGATGGACGGAGCATCAGAACCAATCAAACACTCACACCCAGTCAACAGATCTGGGTTTGATCCATCACTGTTCTTTAGCCCACTCTGCCACCCCAGTTCAGATATTGCCATATGCAAATCAGTCCGACCCTGTGCCTCATGGGAACAGTCCAGCCCGAACTGCCAAGCCATGCCTTCCCCCGACCGGAAACAAGCTTCCTAGGACCGGTTTCTGGCATTTCAGCCGTCTTCAGCCAGGCTTGCTTGAATCCAATGGCAAAGTGAGCAAGGAACTCACGTCTGAGCATACCCTGCCAACTTATGGCGAACTAAGCGATAGAAAAGGGGGTGGTGATGGACGGAGCATCAGAACCAATCAAACACTCACACCCAGTCAACAGATCTGGGTTTGATCCATCACCGTTCTTTAGCCCACTCTGCCACCCCAGTTCAGACATGGCCATATGCAAATCAGTCTGACCCTGTGCCTCATGGGAACAGTCCAGCCCGAACTGCCAAGCCATGCCTTACCCGGACCGGAACAAGCTTCCTAGAACCGGTTTCTGGCATTTCATCCGTCTTCAGCCAGGCTTGCTTGAATCCAGTGGCAAAGAGAGCAAGGGACTCACGTCTGAGCATACCCTGCCAACTTATGGCGAACAAAGCGGTACAAAAGGGGGTGGTGATGGACGGAGCATCAGAACCAATCAAACACTCACACCCAGTCAACAGATCTGGGTTTGATCCATCACCGTTCTTTTGCCCACTCTGCCACCCCGGTTCAGACATGGCCATATGCAAATCAGTCTGACCCTGTGCCTCCTGGGAACAGTCCAGCCCGAACTGCCAAGCCATGCCTTCCCTGGACCGGAAATAAGCTTCCTAGGACCGGTTTCTGGCATTTCAGCCGTCTTGAGCCAGGCTTTCTTGAATCCAGTGGCAAAGTGAGCAAGGGACTTACGTCTGAGCATACCCTGCCAACTTATGGCGAACAAAGCGGTACAAAAGGGGGTGGTGATGGACGGAGCATCAGAACCAATCAAACACTCACACCCAGTCAACAGATCTGGGTTTGATCCATCACCGTTCTTTAGCCCACTCTGCCACCCCAGTTCAGACATGGCCATATGCAAATTAGTCTGACCCTGTGCCTCATGGGAACAGTCCAGCTCGAACTGCCAAGCCATGCCTTCCCCGGAATGGAAACAAGCTTCCTAGGACCGGTTTCTGGCATGTCAGCCGTCTTCAGCCAGGCTTGCTTGAATCCAGTGGCAAAGTGAGCAAGGGACTCACGTCTGAGCATACCCTGCCAACTTATGGCGAACAAAGCGGTACAAAAGGTGGTGGTGATGGACGGAGCATCAGAACCAATCAAACACTCACACCCTGTCAACAGATCTGGGTTTGATCCATCACCGTTCTTTAGCCCACTCTGGCACCCCAGTTCAGACATGGCCATATGCAAATCAGTCTGACCCTGTGCCTCATGGGAACAGTCCAGCCCGAACTGCAAAGCCATGCCTTCCCCGGGCCGGAAACAAGCTTCCTAGGACCGGTTTCTGGCATTTCAGCCGTCTTCAGCCAGGCTTGCTTGAATCCAGTGGCAAAGTGAGCAAGGGACTCACGTCTGAGCATACCCTGCCAACTTATGGCGAACAAAGCGGTACAAAAGATGGACGGAGCATCAGAACCAATCAAACACTCACACCCAGTCAACAGATCTGGGTTTGATCCATCACCGTTCTTTAGCCCACTCTGCCACCTCAGTTCAGACATGGCCATATGCAAATCAGTCTGACCCTGTGCCTCATGGGAACAGTCCAGCCCAAATTGCCAAGCCATGCCTTCCCCGGACCAGAAACAAGCTTCCTAGGACCCCTTTCAGGCATTTCAGCCGTCTTCAGCCAGGCTTGCTTGAATCCAGTGGCATAGTGAGCAAGGGACTCACGTCTGAGCATACCCTGCCAACTTATGGGGAACAAAACAGTACAAAAGGGGGTGGTGATGGACGGAGCATCAGAACCAATCAAACACTCACACCCAGTCAACAGATTTGGGTTTGATCCATCACTGTTCTTTAGCCCACTCTGCCACCCCAGTTCAGACATGGCCATATGCAAATCAGTCTGACCCTGTGCCTCATGGGAACAGTCCAGCCCGAACTGCCAAGCCATGTCTTCCCCGGACCGGAAACAAGCTTCCTAGGACCGGTTTCTGGCATTTCAGCCGTCTTCAGCCAGGCTTGCTTGAATCCAGTGGCAAAGTGAGCAAGGGACTCACATCTGAGCATACCCTGCCAACTTATGGGGAACAAAACAGTACAAAAGGGGGTGGTGATGGACGGAGCATCAGAACCAATCAAACACTCACACCCAGTCAACAGATCTGGGTTTGATCCATCACTGTTCTTTAGCCCACTCTGCCACCCCAGTGCAGACATGGCCATATGCAAATCAGTCTGACCCAGTGCCTCATGGGAACAGTCCAACCCGAACTGCCAAGCCATGCCTTCCCCGGACCGGAAACAAGCTTCCTAAGACCGGTTTCTGGCATTTCAGCCGTCTTCAGCCAGGCTTGCTTGAATCCAGTGGCATAGTGAGCAAGGGACTCGCGTCTGAGCATACCCTGCCAACTTATGGCGAACAAAGCGGTACAAAAGGGGGTGGTGATGGACGGCGCATCAGAACCAATCAAACACTCACACCCAGTCAACAGATCTGGGTTTGAACCATCACAGTTCTTTAGCCCACTCTGCCACCCCAGTTCAGACATGGCCATATGCAAATCAGTCTGACCCTGTGCCTCATGGGAACACTCCAGCCCGAACTGCCAAGCCATGCCTTCCCTGGAGCGGAAAGAAGCTTCCTAGGACCGGTTTCTGGCATTTCAGCCGTCTTCAGCCAGGCTTGCTTGAATCCAGTGGCAAAGTGAGCAAGGGACTCACGTCTGAGCATACCCTGCCAACTTATGGCGAACAAAGCGGTACAAAAGATGGACGGAGCATCAGAACCAATCAAACACTCACACCCAGTCAACAGATCTGGGTTTGATCCATCACCGTTCTTTAGCCCACTCTGCCACCCCAGTTCAGACATGGCCATATGCAAATCAGTCTGACCCTGTGCCTCATGGGAACAGTCCAGCCCAAACTGCCAAGCCATGCCTTCCCTGGACCAGAAACACGCTTCCTAGGATCGGTTTCTGGCATTTCAGCCGTCTTCAGCCAGGCTTGCTTGAATCCAGTGGCAAAGTGAGCAAGGGACTCACGTCTGAGCATACCCTGCCAACTTATGGCGAACAAAGTGGTACAAAAGGGGGTGGTGATGGACGGAGCATCAGAACCAATCAAACACTCACAGCCAGTCAACAGATCTGGGTTTGATCCATCAGTGTTCTTTAGCCCACTCTGCCACCCCAGTTCAGATATTGCCATATGCAAATCAGTCTGACCCTGTGCCTCATGGGAACAGTCCAGCCCGAACTGCCAAGCCATGCCTTCCCTGGAGCGGAAAGAAGCTTCCTAGGACCGGTTTCTGGCATTTCAGCCGTCTTCAGCCAGGCTTGCTTGAATCCAGTGGTAAAGTGAGCAAAGAACTCACGTCTGAGCATACCCTGCCAACTTTGATCCATCACCGTTCTTTAGCCCACTCTGCCACCCCTGTTCAGACATGGCCATATGCAAATCAGTCTGACCCTGTGCCTCATGGGAACAGTCCAGCCCGAACTGCCAAGCCATGCCTTCCCCGGACCGGAACAAGCTTCCTAGGACCGGTTTCTGGCATTTCAGCCGTCTTCAGCCAGGCTTGCTTGAATCCAATGGCAAAGTGAGCAAGGAACTCACGTCTGAGCATACCCTGCCAACTTATGGCGAACTAAGCGGTACAAAAGGTGGTGGTGATGGACGGAGCATCAGAACCAATCAAACACTCACACCCTGTCAACAGATCTGGGTTTGATCCATCACCGTTCTTTAGCCCACTCTGGCACCCCAGTTCAGACATGGCCATATGCAAATCAGTCTGACCCTGTGCCTCATGGGAACAGTCCAGCCCGAACTGCAAAGCCATGCCTTCCCCGGGCCGGAAACAAGCTTCCTAGGACCGGTTTCTGGCATTTCAGCCGTCTTCAGCCAGGCTTGCTTGAATCCAGTGGCAAAGTGAGCAAGGGACTCACGTCTGAGCTTACCCTGCCAACTTATGGCGAACAAAGCGGTACAAAAGATGGACGGAGCATCAGAACCAATCAAACACTCACACCCAGTCAACAGATCTGGGTTTGATCCATCACCGTTCTTTAGCCCACTCTGCCACCTCAGTTCAGACATGGCCATATGCAAATCAGTCTGACCCTGTGCCTCATGGGAACAGTCCAGCCCAAATTGCCAAGCCATGCCTTCCCCGGACCAGAAACAAGCTTCCTAGGACCCCTTTCTGGCATTTCAGCTGTCTTCAGCCAGGCTTGCTTGAATCCAGTGGTAAAGTGAGCAAGGGACTCACGTCTGAGAATACCATGCCAACTTATGGCGAACAAAGTGGTACAAAAGGGGGTGGTAATGGACGGTGCATCAGAACCAATCAAACACTCACACCCAGTCAACAGATCTGGGTTTGATCCATCACTGTTCTTTAGCCCACTCTGCCACCCCAGTTCAGACATGGCCATATGCAAATCAGTCTGACCCTGAGCCTCATGGGAACAGTCCAGCCCGAACTGCCAAGCCATGCCATCCCCGGACCGGAAACAAGCTTCCTAGGACCGGTTTCTGGCATTTCAGCCGTCTTCAGCCAGGCTTGCTTGAATCCAGTGGCATAGTGAGCAAGGGACTCACGTCTGAGCATACCCTGCCAACTTATGGGGAACAAAACAGTACAAAAGGGGGTGGTGATGGACGGAGCATCAGAACCAATCAAACACTCACACCCAGTCAACAGATTTGGGTTTGATCCATCACTGTTCTTTAGCCCACTCTGCCACCCCAGTTCAGACATGGCCATATGCAAATCAGTCTGACCCTGTGCCTCATGGGAACAGTCCAGCCTGAACTGCCAAGCCATGTCTTCCCCGGAGCGGAAACAAGCTTCCTAGGACCGGTTTCTGGCATTTCAGCTGTCTTCAGCCAGGCTTGCTTGAATCCAGTGGCAAAGTGAGCAAGGGACTCACATCTGAGCATACCCTGCCAACTTATGGGGAACAAAACAGTACAAAAGGGGGTGGTGATGGACGGAGCATCAGAACCAATCAAACACTCACACCCAGTCAACAGATCTGGGTGTGATCCATCACTGTTCTTTAGCCCACTCTGCCACCCCAGTTCAGACATGGCCATATGCAAATCAGTCTGACCCAGTGCCTCATGGGAACAGTCCAACCCGAACTGCCAAGCCACGCCTTCCCCGGACCGGAAACAAGCTTCCTAAGACCGGTTTCTGGCATTTCAGCCGTCTTCAGCCAGGCTTGCTTGAATCCAGTGGCATAGTGAGCAAGGGACTCGCGTCTGAGCATACCCTGCCAACTTATGGCGAACAAAGCGGTACAAAAGGGGGTGGTGATGGACGGCGCATCAGAACCAATCAAACACTCACACCCAGTCAACAGATCTGGGTTTGAACCATCACAGTTCTTTAGCCCACTCTGCCACCCCAGTTCAGACATGGCCATATGCAAATCAGTCTGACCCTGTGCCTCATGGGAACACTCCAGCCCGAACTGCCAAGCCATGCCTTCCCTGGAGCGGAAAGAAGCTTCCTAGGACCGGTTTCTGGCATTTCAGCCGTCTTCAGCCAGGCTTGCTTGAATCCAGTGGCAAAGTGAGCAAGGGACTCACGTCTGAGCATACCCTGCCAACTTATGGCGAACAAAGCGGTACAAAAGATGGACGGAGCATCAGAACCAATCAAACACTCACACCCAGTCAACAGATCTGGGTTTGATCCATCACTGTTCTTTAGCCCACTCTGCCACCCCAGTTCAGACATGGCCATATGCAAATCAGTCTGACCCTGTGCCTCATGGGGTCAGTCCAGCCCGAACTGCCAAGCCATGCCTTCCCCGGACCGGAAACAAGCTTCCTAGGACCGGTTTCTGGCATTTCAGCCGTCTTCAGCCAGGCTTGCTTGAATCCAGTGGCAAAGTGAGCAAGGGACTCACGTCTGAGCATACCCTACCAACTTATGGTGAACAAAGCGGTACAAAAGGGGGTGGTGATGGTCGGAGCATCAGAACCAATCAAACACTCACACCCAGTCAACAGATCTGGGTTTGATCCATCACCGTTCTTTAGCCCACTCTGCCACCCCAGTTCAGACATGGCCATATGCAAATCAGTCTGACCCTGTGCCTCATGGGAACAGTCCAGCCCACACTGCCAAGCCATGCCTTCCCTGGACCAGAAACACGCTTCCTAGGATCGGTTTCTGGCATTTCAGCCGTCTTCAGCCAGGCTTGCTTGAATCCAGTGGCAAAGTGAGCAAGGGACTCACGTCTGAGCATACCCTGCCAACTTATGGCGAACAAAGTGGTACAAAAGGGAGTGGTGATGGACGGAGCATCAGAACCAATCAAACACTCACACCCAGTCAACAGATCTGGGTTTGATCCATCAAGGTTCTTTAGCCCACTCTGCCACCCCAGTTCAGACATTGCCATATGCAAATCAGTCTGACCCTGTGCCTCATGGAAACAGTCCAGCCCGAACTGCCAAGCCATGCCTTCCCGGGACCGGAAACAAGCTTCCTAGGACCGGTTTCTGGCATTTCAGCCGTCTTCAGCCAGGCTTGCTTGAATCCAGTGGTAAAGTGAGCAAAGAACTCACGTCTGAGCATACCCTGCCAACTTTGATCCATCACCGTTCTTTAGCCCACTCTGCCACCCCAGTTCAGACATGGCCATATGCAAATCAGTCTGACCCTGTGCCTCATGGGAACAGTCCAGCCCAAACTGCCAAGCCATGCCTTCCCTGGACCAGAAACACGCTTCCTAGGATCGGTTTCTGGCATTTCAGCCGTCTTCAGCCAGGCTTGCTTGAATCCAGTGGCAAAGTGAGCAAGGGACTCACGTCTGAGCATACCCTGCCAACTTATGGCGAACAAAGTGGTACAAAAGGGGGTGGTGATGGACGGAGCATCAGAACCAATCAAACACTCACACCCAGTCAACAGATCTGGGTTTGATCCATCACTGTTCTTTAGCCCACTCTGCCACCCCAGTTCAGATATTGCCATATGCAAATCAGTCTGACCCTGTGCCTCATGGGAACAGTCCAGCCCGAACTGCCAAGCCATGCCTTCCCCCGACCGGAAACAAGCTTCCTAGGACCGGTTTCTGGCATTTCAGCCGTCTTCAGCCAGGCTTGCTTGAATCCAATGGCAAAGTGAGCAAGGAACTCACGTCTGAGCATACCCTGCCAACTTATGGCGAACTAAGCGATAGAAAAGGGGGTGGTGATGGACGGAGCATCAGAACCAATGAAACACTCACACCCAGTCAACAGATCTGGGTTTGATCCATCACCGTTCTTTAGCCCACTCTGCCACCCCAGTTCAGACATGGCCATATGCAAATCAGTCTGACCCTGTGCCTCATGGGAACACTCCAGCCCGAACTGCCAAGCCATGCCTTCCCTGGAGCGGAAAGAAGCTTCCTAGGACCGGTTTCTGGCATTTCAGCCGTCTTCAGCCAGGCTTGCTTGAATCCAGTGGTAAAGTGAGCAAAGAACTCACGTATGAGCATACCCTGCCAACTTATGGCGAACAAAGCGGTACAAAAGGGGGTGGTGATGGACGGAGCATCAGAACCAATCAAACACTCACACCCAGTCAACAGATCTGGGTTTGATCCATCACCGTTCTTTAGCCCACTCTGCCACCCCAGTTCAGACATGGCCATATGGAAATCAGTCTGACCCTGTGCCTCATGGGAACAGTCCAGCCCGAACTGCCAAGCCATGCCTTCCCCGGACCGGAACAAGCTTCCTAGAACCGGTTTCTGGCATTTCAGCCGTCTTCAGCCAGGCTTGCTTGAATCCAGTGGCAAAGAGAGCAAGGGACTCACGTCTGAGCATACCCTGCCAACTTATGGCGAACAAAGCGGTACAAAAGGGGGTGGTGATGGACGGAGCATCAGAACCAATCAAACACTCACACCCAGTCAACAGATCTGGGTTTGATCCATCACCGTTCTTTTGCCCACTCTGCCACCCCGGTTCAGACATGGCCATATGCAAATCAGTCTGACCCTGTGCCTCCTGGGAACAGTCCAGCCCGAACTGCCAAGCCATGCCTTCCCTGGACCGGAAATAAGCTTCCTAGGACCGGTTTCTGGCATTTCAGCCGTCTTGAGCCAGGCTTTCTTGAATCCAGTGGCAAAGTGAGCAAGGGACTTACGTCTGAGCATACCCTGCCAACTTATGGCGAACAAAGCGGTACAAAAGGGGGTGGTGATGGACGGAGCATCAGAACCAATCAAACACTCACACCCAGTCAACAGATCTGGGTTTGATCCATCACCGTTCTTTAGCCCACTCTGCCACCCCAGTTCAGACATGGCCATATGCAAATTAGTCTGACCCTGTGCCTCATGGGAACAGTCCAGCCCGAACTGCCAAGCCATGCCTTCCCCGGAATGGAAACAAGCTTCCTAGGACCGGTTTCTGGCATGTCAGCCGTCTTCAGCCAGGCTTGCTTGAATCCAGTGGCAAAGAGAGCAAGGGACTCACGTCTGAGCATACCCTGCCAACTTATGGCGAACAAAGCGGTACAAAAGGGGGTGGTGATGGACGGAGCATCAGAACCAATCAAACACTCACACCCAGTCAACAGATCTGGGTTTGATCCATCACTGTTCTTTAGCCCACTCTGCCACCCCAGTTCAGACATGGCCATATGCAAATCAGTCTGACCCTGTGCCTCATGGGAACAGTCCAGCCCAAACTGCCAAGCCATGCCTTCCCTGGACCAGAAACACGCTTCCTAGGATCGGTTTCTGGCATTTCAGCCGTCTTCAGCCAGGCTTGCTTGAATCCAGTGGCAAAGTGAGCAAGGGACTCACGTCTGAGCATACCCTGCCAACTTATGGCGAACAAAGTGGTACAAAAGGGGGTGGTGATGGACGGAGCATCAGAACCAATCAAACACTCACACCCAGTCAACAGATCTGGGTTTGATCCATCACTGTTCTTTAGCCCACTCTGCCACCCCAGTTCAGATATTGCCATATGCAAATCAGTCCGACCCTGTGCCTCATGGGAACAGTCCAGCCCGAACTGCCAAGCCATGCCTTCCCCCGACCGGAAACAAGCTTCCTAGGACCGGTTTCTGGCATTTCAGCCGTCTTCAGCCAGGCTTGCTTGAATCCAATGGCAAAGTGAGCAAGGAACTCACGTCTGAGCATACCCTGCCAACTTATGGCGAACTAAGCGATAGAAAAGGGGGTGGTGATGGACGGAGCATCAGAACCAATGAAACACTCACACCCAGTCAACAGATCTGGGTTTGATCCATCACCGTTCTTTAGCCCACTCTGCCACCCCAGTTCAGACATGGCCATATGCAAATCAGTCTGACCCTGTGCCTCATGGGAACAGTCCAGCTCGAACTGCCAAGCCATGCCTTCCCCGGAATGGAAACAAGCTTCCTAGGACCGGTTTCTGGCATGTCAGCCGTCTTCAGCCAGGCTTGCTTGAATCCAGTGGCAAAGTGAGCAAGGGACTCACGTCTGAGCATACCCTGCCAACTTATGGCGAACAAAGCGGTACAAAAGGTGGTGGTGATGGACGGAGCATCAGAACCAATCAAACACTCACACCCTGTCAACAGATCTGGGTTTGATCCATCACCGTTCTTTAGCCCACTCTGGCACCCCAGTTCAGACATGGCCATATGCAAATCAGTCTGACCCTGTGCCTCATGGGAACAGTCCAGCCCGAACTGCAAAGCCATGCCTTCCCCGGGCCGGAAACAAGCTTCCTAGGACCGGTTTCTGGCATTTCAGCCGTCTTCAGCCAGGCTTGCTTGAATCCAGTGGCAAAGTGAGCAAGGGACTCACGTCTGAGCATACCCTGCCAACTTATGGCGAACAAAGCAGTACAAAAGATGGACGGAGCATCAGAACCAATCAAACACTCACACCCAGTCAACAGATCTGGGTTTGATCCATCACCGTTCTTTAGCCCACTCTGCCACCTCAGTTCAGACATGGCCATATGCAAATCAGTCTGACCCTGTGCCTCATGGGAACAGTCCAGCCCAAATTGCCAAGCCATGCCTTCCCCGGACCAGAAACAAGCTTCCTAGGACCCCTTTCAGGCATTTCAGCTGTCTTCAGCCAGGCTTGCTTGAATCCAGTGGTAAAGTGAGCAAGGGACTCACGTCTGAGAATACCATGCCAACTTATGGCGAACAAAGTGGTACAAAAGGGGGTGGTGATGGACGGTGCATCAGAACCAATCAAACACTCACACCCAGTCAACAGATCTGGGTTTGATCCATCACTGTTCTTTAGCCCACTCTGCCACCCCAGTTCAGACATGGCCATATGCAAATCAGTCTGACCCTGAGCCTCATGGGAACAGTCCAGCCCGAACTGCCAAGCCATGCCATCCCCGGACCGGAAACAAGCTTCCTAGGACCGGTTTCTGGCATTTCAGCCGTCTTCAGCCAGGCTTGCTTGAATCCAGTGGCATAGTGAGCAAGGGACTCACGTCTGAGCATACCCTGCCAACTTATGGGGAACAAAACAGTACAAAAGGGGGTGGTGATGGACGGAGCATCAGAACCAATCAAACACTCACACCCAGTCAACAGATTTGGGTTTGATCCATCACTGTTCTTTAGCCCACTCTGCCACCCCAGTTCAGACATGGCCATATGCAAATCAGTCTGACCCTGTGCCTCATGGGAACAGTCCAGCCCGAACTGCCAAGCCATGTCTTCCCCGGACCGGAAACAAGCTTCCTAGGACCGGTTTCTGGCATTTCAGCCGTCTTCAGCCAGGCTTGCTTGAATCCAGTGGCAAAGTGAGCAAGGGACTCACATCTGAGCATACCCTGCCAACTTATGGGGAACAAAACAGTACAAAAGGGGGTGGTGATGGACGGAGCATCAGAACCAATCAAACACTCACACCCAGTCAACAGATCTGGGTTTGATCCATCACTGTTCTTTAGCCCACTCTGCCACCCCAGTGCAGACATGGCCATATGCAAATCAGTCTGACCCAGTGCCTCATGGGAACAGTCCAACCCGAACTGCCAAGCCATGCCTTCCCCGGACCGGAAACAAGCTTCCTAAGACCGGTTTCTGGCATTTCAGCCGTCTTCAGCCAGGCTTGCTTGAATCCAGTGGCATAGTGAGCAAGGGACTCGCGTCTGAGCATACCCTGCCAACTTATGGCGAACAAAGCGGTACAAAAGGGGGTGGTGATGGACGGCGCATCAGAACCAATCAAACACTCACACCCAGTCAACAGATCTGGGTTTGAACCATCACAGTTCTTTAGCCCACTCTGCCACCCCAGTTCAGACATGGCCATATGCAAATCAGTCTGACCCTGTGCCTCATGGGAACACTCCAGCCCGAACTGCCAAGCCATGCCTTCCCTGGAGCGGAAAGAAGCTTCCTAGGACCGGTTTCTGGCATTTCAGCCGTCTTCAGCCAGGCTTGCTTGAATCCAGTGGCAAAGTGAGCAAGGGACTCACGTCTGAGCATACCCTGCCAACTTATGGCGAACAAAGAGGTACAAAAGATGGACGGAGCATCAGAACCAATCAAACACTCACACCCAGTCAACAGATCTGGGTTTGATCCATCACCGTTCTTTAGCCCACTCTGCCACCCCAGTTCAGACATGGCCATATGCAAATCAGTCTGACCCTGTGCCTCATGGGAACAGTCCAGCCCAAACTGCCAAGCCATGCCTTCCCTGGACCAGAAACACGCTTCCTAGGATCGGTTTCTGGCATTTCAGCCGTCTTCAGCCAGGCTTGCTTGAATCCAGTGGCAAAGTGAGCAAGGGACTCACGTCTGAGCATACCCTGCCAACTTATGGCGAACAAAGTGGTACAAAAGGGGGTGGTGATGGACGGAGCATCAGAACCAATCAAACACTCACAGCCAGTCAACAGATCTGGGTTTGATCCATCACTGTTCTTTAGCCCACTCTGCCACCCCAGTTCAGATATTGCCATATGCAAATCAGTCTGACCCTGTGCCTCATGGGAACAGTCCAGCCCGAACTGCCAAGCCATGCCTTCCCTGGAGCGGAAAGAAGCTTCCTAGGACCGGTTTCTGGCATTTCAGCCGTCTTCAGCCAGGCTTGCTTGAATCCAGTGGTAAAGTGAGCAAAGAACTCACGTCTGAGCATACCCTGCCAACTTTGATCCATCACCGTTCTTTAGCCCACTCTGCCACCCCTGTTCAGACATGGCCATATGCAAATCAGTCTGACCCTGTGCCTCATGGGAACAGTCCAGCCCGAACTGCCAAGCCATGCCTTCCCCGGACCGGAACAAGCTTCCTAGGACCGGTTTCTGGCATTTCAGCCGTCTTCAGCCAGGCTTGCTTGAATCCAATGGCAAAGTGAGCAAGGAACTCACGTCTGAGCATACCCTGCCAACTTATGGCGAACTAAGCGGTACAAAAGGTGGTGGTGATGGACGGAGCATCAGAACCAATCAAACACTCACACCCTGTCAACAGATCTGGGTTTGATCCATCACCGTTCTTTAGCCCACTCTGGCACCCCAGTTCAGACATGGCCATATGCAAATCAGTCTGACCCTGTGCCTCATGGGAACAGTCCAGCCCGAACTGCAAAGCCATGCCTTCCCCGGGCCGGAAACAAGCTTCCTAGGACCGGTTTCTGGCATTTCAGCCGTCTTCAGCCAGGCTTGCTTGAATCCAGTGGCAAAGTGAGCAAGGGACTCACGTCTGAGCATACCCTGCCAACTTATGGCGAACAAAGCGGTACAAAAGATGGACGGAGCATCAGAACCAATCAAACACTCACACCCAGTCAACAGATCTGGGTTTGATCCATCACCGTTCTTTAGCCCACTCTGCCACCTCAGTTCAGACATGGCCATATGCAAATCAGTCTGACCCTGTGCCTCATGGGAACAGTCCAGCCCAAATTGCCAAGCCATGCCTTCCCCGGACCAGAAACAAGCTTCCTAGGACCCCTTTCTGGCATTTCAGCTGTCTTCAGCCAGGCTTGCTTGAATCCAGTGGTAAAGTGAGCAAGGGACTCACGTCTGAGAATACCATGCCAACTTATGGCGAACAAAGTGGTACAAAAGGGGGTGGTGATGGACGGTGCATCAGAACCAATCAAACACTCACACCCAGTCAACAGATCTGGGTTTGATCCATCACTGTTCTTTAGCCCACTCTGCCACCCCAGTTCAGACATGGCCATATGCAAATCAGTCTGACCCTGAGCCTCATGGGAACAGTCCAGCCCGAACTGCCAAGCCATGCCATCCCCGGACCGGAAACAAGCTTCCTAGGACCGGTTTCTGGCATTTCAGCCGTCTTCAGCCAGGCTTGCTTGAATCCAGTGGCATAGTGAGCAAGGGACTCACGTCTGAGCATACCCTGCCAACTTATGGGGAACAAAACAGTACAAAAGGGGGTGGTGATGGACGGAGCATCAGAACCAATCAAACACTCACACCCAGTCAACAGATTTGGGTTTGATCCATCACTGTTCTTTAGCCCACTCTGCCACCCCAGTTCAGACATGGCCATATGCAAATCAGTCTGACCCTGTGCCTCATGGGAACAGTCCAGCCTGAACTGCCAAGCCATGTCTTCCCCGGAGCGGAAACAAGCTTCCTAGGACCGGTTTCTGGCATTTCAGCCGTCTTCAGCCAGGCTTGCTTGAATCCAGTGGCAAAGTGAGCAAGGGACTCACATCTGAGCATACCCTGCCAACTTATGGGGAACAAAACAGTACAAAAGGGGGTGGTGATGGACGGAGCATCAGAACCAATCAAACACTCACACCCAGTCAACAGATCTGGGTGTGATCCATCACTGTTCTTTAGCCCACTCTGCCACCCCAGTTCAGACATGGCCATATGCAAATCAGTCTGACCCTGAGCCTCATGGGAACAGTCCAACCCGAACTGCCAAGCCATGCCTTCCCCGGACCGGAAACAAGCTTCCTAAGACCGGTTTCTGGCATTTCAGCCGTCTTCAGCCAGGCTTGCTTGAATCCAGTGGCATAGTGAGCAAGGGACTCGCGTCTGAGCATACCCTGCCAACTTATGGCGAACAAAGCGGTACAAAAGGGGGTGGTGATGGACGGCGCATCAGAACCAATCAAACACTCACACCCAGTCAACAGATCTGGGTTTGAACCATCACAGTTCTTTAGCCCACTCTGCCACCCCAGTTCAGACATGGCCATATGCAAATCAGTCTGACCCTGTGCCTCATGGGAACACTCCAGCCCGAACTCGCAAGCCATGCCTTCCCTGGAGCGGAAAGAAGCTTCCTAGGACCGGTTTCTGGCATTTCAGCCGTCTTCAGCCAGGCTTGCTTGAATCCAGTGGCAAAGTGAGCAAGGGACTCACGTCTGAGCATACCCTGCCAACTTATGGCGAACAAAGCGGTACAAAAGATGGACGGAGCATCAGAACCAATGAAACACTCACACCCAGTCAACAGATCTGGGTTTGATCCATCACCGTTCTTTAGCCCACTCTGCCACCCCAGTTCAGACATGGCCATATGCAAATCAGTCTGACCCTGTGCCTCATGGGAACACTCCAGCCCGAACTGCCAAGCCATGCCTTCCCTGGAGCGGAAAGAAGCTTCCTAGGACCGGTTTCTGGCATTTCAGCCGTCTTCAGCCAGGCTTGCTTGAATCCAGTGGTAAAGTGAGCAAAGAACTCACGTCTGAGCATACCCTGCCAACTTTGATCCATCACCGTTCTTTAGCCCACTCTGCCACCCCAGTTCAGACATGGCCATATGCAAATCAGTCTGACCCTGTGCCTCATGGGAACAGTCCAGCCCGAACTGCCAAGCCATGCCTTCCCCGGACCGGAACAAGCTTCCTAGGACCGGTTTCTGGCATTTCAGCAGTCTTCAGCCAGGCTTGATTGAATCCAGTGGCAAAGTGAGCAAGGGACTCACATCTGAGCATACCCTGCCATCTTATGGGGAACAAAACAGTACAAAAGGGGGTGGTGATGGACGGAGCATCAGAACCAATCAAACACTCGCACCCAGTCAACAGATCTGGGTTTGATCCATCACTGTTCTTTAGCCCACTCTGCCACCCCAGTTCAGACATGGCCATATGCAAATCAGTCTGACACTGTGCCTCATGGGGTCAGTCCAGCCCAAACTGCCAAGCCATGCCTTCCCCGGACCGGAAACAAGCTTTCTAGGACCGGTTTCTGGCATTTCAGCAGTCTTCAGCCAGGCTTGCTTGAATCCAGTGGCAAAGTGAGCAAGGGACTCACGTCTGAGCATACCCTGCCAATTTATGGCGAACAAAGCGGTTCAAAAGGGGGTGGTGATGGACGGAGCATCAGAACCAATGAAACACTCACACCCAGTCAACAGATCTGGGTTTGATCCATCACCGTTCTTTAGCCCACTCTGCCACCCCAGTTCAGACATGGCCATATGCAAATCAGTCTGACCCTGTGCCTCATGGGAACAGTCCAGCCCAAACTGCCAAGCCATGCCTTCCCTGGACCAGAAACACGCTTCCTAGGATCGGTTTCTGGCATTTCAGCCGTCTTCAGCCAGGCTTGCTTGAATCCAGTGGCAAAGTGAGCAAGGGACTCACGTCTGAGCATACCCTGCCAACTTATGGCGAACAAAGTGGTACAAAAGGGGGTGGTGATGGACGGAGCATCAGAACCAATCAAACACTCACACCCAGTCAACAGATCTGGGTTTGATCCATCACTGTTCTTTAGCCCACTCTGCCACCCCAGTTCAGATATTGCCATATGCAAATCAGTCTGACCCTGTGCCTCATGGGAACAGTCCAGCCCGAACTGCCAAGCCATGCCTTCCCCCGACCGGAAACAAGCTTCCTAGGACCGGTTTCTGGCATTTCAGCCGTCTTCAGCCAGGCTTGCTTGAATCCAATGGCAAAGTGAGCAAGGAACTCACGTCTGAGCATACCCTGCCAACTTATGGCGAACTAAGCGATAGAAAAGGGGGTGGTGATGGACGGAGCATCAGAACCAATGAAACACTCACACCCAGTCAACAGATCTGGGTTTGATCCATCACCGTTCTTTAGCCCACTCTGCCACCCCAGTTCAGACATGGCCATATGCAAATCAGTCTGACCCTGTGCCTCATGGGAACACTCCAGCCCGAACTGCCAAGCCATGCCTTCCCTGGAGCGGAAAGAAGCTTCCTAGGACCGGTTTCTGGCATTTCAGCCGTCTTCAGCCAGGCTTGCTTGAATCCAGTGGTAAAGTGAGCAAAGAACTCACGTATGAGCATACCCTGCCAACTTATGGCGAACAAAGCGGTACAAAAGGGGGTGGTGATGGACGGAGCATCAGAACCAATCAAACACTCACACCCAGTCAACAGATCTGGGTTTGATCCATCACCGTTCTTTAGCCCACTCTGCCACCCCAGTTCAGACATGGCCATATGCAAATCAGTCTGACCCTGTGCCTCATGGGAACAGTCCAGCCCGAACTGCCAAGCCATGCCTTCCCCGGACCGGAACAAGCTTCCTAGAACCGGTTTCTGGCATTTCAGCCGTCTTCAGCCAGGCTTGCTTGAATCCAGTGGCAAAGAGAGCAAGGGACTCACGTCTGAGCATACCCTGCCAACTTATGGCGAACAAAGCGGTACAAAAGGGGGTGGTGATGGACGGAGCATCAGAACCAATCAAACACTCACACCCAGTCAACAGATCTGGGTTTGATCCATCACCGTTCTTTTGCCCACTCTGCCACCCCGGTTCAGACATGGCCATATGCAAATCAGTCTGACCCTGTGCCTCCTGGGAACAGTCCAGCCCGAACTGCCAAGCCATGCCTTCCCTGGACCGGAAATAAGCTTCCTAGGACCGGTTTCTGGCATTTCAGCCGTCTTGAGCCAGGCTTTCTTGAATCCAGTGGCAAAGTGAGCAAGGGACTTACGTCTGAGCATACCCTGCCAACTTATGGCGAACAAAGCGGTACAAAAGGGGGTGGTGATGGACGGAGCATCAGAACCAATCAAACACTCACACCCAGTCAACAGATCTGGGTTTGATCCATCACCGTTCTTTAGCCCACTCTGCCACCCCAGTTCAGACATGGCCATATGCAAATTAGTCTGACCCTGTGCCTCATGGGAACAGTCCAGCCCGAACTGCCAAGCCATGCCTTCCCCGGAATGGAAACAAGCTTCCTAGGACCGGTTTCTGGCATGTCAGCCGTCTTCAGCCAGGCTTGCTTGAATCCAGTGGCAAAGTGAGCAAGGGACTCACGTCTGAGCATACCCTGCCAACTTATGGCGAACAAAGCGGTACAAAAGGTGGTGGTGATGGACGGAGCATCAGAACCAATCAAACACTCACACCCTGTCAACAGATCTGGGTTTGATCCATCACCGTTCTTTAGCCCACTCTGGCACCCCAGTTCAGACATGGCCATATGCAAATCAGTCTGACCCTGTGCCTCATGGGAACAGTCCAGCCCGAACTGCAAAGCCATGCCTTCCCCGGGCCGGAAACAAGCTTCCTAGGACCGGTTTCTGGCATTTCAGCCGTCTTCAGCCAGGCTTGCTTGAATCCAGTGGCAAAGTGAGCAAGGGACTCACGTCTGAGCATACCCTGCCAACTTATGGCGAACAAAGCGGTACAAAAGATGGACGGAGCATCAGAACCAATCAAACACTCACACCCAGTCAACAGATCTGGGTTTGATCCATCACCGTTCTTTAGCCCACTCTGCCACCTCAGTTCAGACATGGCCATATGCAAATCAGTCTGACCCTGTGCCTCATGGGAACAGTCCAGCCCAAATTGCCAAGCCATGCCTTCCCCGGACCAGAAACAAGCTTCCTAGGACCCCTTTCTGGCATTTCAGCTGTCTTCAGCCAGGCTTGCTTGAATCCAGTGGTAAAGTGAGCAAGGGACTCACGTCTGAGAATACCATGCCAACTTATGGCGAACAAAGTGGTACAAAAGGGGGTGGTAATGGACGGTGCATCAGAACCAATCAAACACTCACACCCAGTCAACAGATCTGGGTTTGATCCATCACTGTTCTTTAGCCCACTCTGCCACCCCAGTTCAGACATGGCCATATGCAAATCAGTCTGACCCTGAGCCTCATGGGAACAGTCCAGCCCGAACTGCCAAGCCATGCCATCCCCGGACCGGAAACAAGCTTCCTAGGACCGGTTTCTGGCATTTCAGCCGTCTTCAGCCAGGCTTGCTTGAATCCAGTGGCATAGTGAGCAAGGGACTCACGTCTGAGCATACCCTGCCAACTTATGGGGAACAAAACAGTACAAAAGGGGGTGGTGATGGACGGAGCATCAGAACCAATCAAACACTCACACCCAGTCAACAGATTTGGGTTTGATCCATCACTGTTCTTTAGCCCACTCTGCCACCCCAGTTCAGACATGGCCATATGCAAATCAGTCTGACCCTGTGCCTCATGGGAACAGTCCAGCCTGAACTGCCAAGCCATGTCTTCCCCGGAGCGGAAACAAGCTTCCTAGGACCGGTTTCTGGCATTTCAGCTGTCTTCAGCCAGGCTTGCTTGAATCCAGTGGCAAAGTGAGCAAGGGACTCACATCTGAGCATACCCTGCCAACTTATGGGGAACAAAACAGTACAAAAGGGGGTGGTGATGGACGGAGCATCAGAACCAATCAAACACTCACACCCAGTCAACAGATCTGGGTGTGATCCATCACTGTTCTTTAGCCCACTCTGCCACCCCAGTTCAGACATGGCCATATGCAAATCAGTCTGACCCAGTGCCTCATGGGAACAGTCCAACCCGAACTGCCAAGCCACGCCTTCCCCGGACCGGAAACAAGCTTCCTAAGACCGGTTTCTGGCATTTCAGCCGTCTTCAGCCAGGCTTGCTTGAATCCAGTGGCATAGTGAGCAAGGGACTCGCGTCTGAGCATACCCTGCCAACTTATGGCAAACAAAGCGGTACAAAAGGGGGTGGTGATGGACGGAGCATCAGAACCAATCAAACACTCACACCCAGTCAACAGATCTGGGTTTGATCTATCACTGTTCTTTAGCCCACTCTGCCAGCCCAGTTCAGACATGGCCATATGCAAATCAGTCTGACCCTGTGCCTCATGGGAACAGTCCAGCCCGAACTGCCAAGCCATGCCTTCCCCCGACCGGAAACAAGCTTCCTAGGACCGGTTTCTGGCATTTCAGCCGTCTTCAGCCAGGCTTGCTTGAATCCAATGGCAAAGTGAGCAAGGAACTCACGTCTGAGCATACCCTGCCAACTTATGGCGAACTAAGCGATAGAAAAGGGGGTGGTGATGGACGGAGCATCAGAACCAATGAAACACTCACACCCAGTCAACAGATCTGGGTTTGATCCATCACCGTTCTTTAGCCCACTCTGCCACCCCAGTTCAGACATGGCCATATGCAAATCAGTCTGACCCTGTGCCTCATGGGAACACTCCAGCCCGAACTGCCAAGCCATGCCTTCCCTGGAGCGGAAAGAAGCTTCCTAGGACCGGTTTCTGGCATTTCAGCCGTCTTCAGCCAGGCTTGCTTGAATCCAGTGGTAAAGTGAGCAAAGAACTCACGTATGAGCATACCCTGCCAACTTATGGCGAACAAAGCGGTACAAAAGGGGGTGGTGATGGACGGAGCATCAGAACCAATCAAACACTCACACCCAGTCAACAGATCTGGGTTTGATCCATCACCGTTCTTTAGCCCACTCTGCCACCCCAGTTCAGACATGGCCATATGCAAATCAGTCTGACCCTGTGCCTCATGGGAACAGTCCAGCCCGAACTGCCAAGCCATGCCTTCCCCGGACCGGAACAAGCTTCCTAGAACCGGTTTCTGGCATTTCAGCCGTCTTCAGCCAGGCTTGCTTGAATCCAGTGGAAAAGAGAGCAAGGGACTCACGTCGGAGCATACCCTGCCAACTTATGGCGAACAAAGCGGTACAAAAGGGGGTGGTGATGGACGGAGCATCAGAACCAATCAAACACTCACACCCAGTCAACAGATCTGGGTTTGATCCATCACCGTTCTTTTGCCCACTCTGCCACCCCGGTTCAGACATGGCCATATGCAAATCAGTCTGACCCTGTGCCTCCTGGGAACAGTCCAGCCCGAACTGCCAAGCCATGCCTTCCCTGGACCGGAAATAAGCTTCCTAGGACCGGTTTCTGGCATTTCAGCCGTCTTGAGCCAGGCTTTCTTGAATCCAGTGGCAAAGTGAGCAAGGGACTTACGTCTGAGCATACCCTGCCAACTTATGGCGAACAAAGCGGTACAAAAGGGGGTGGTGATGGACGGAGCATCAGAACCAATCAAACACTCACACCCAGTCAACAGATCTGGGTTTGATCCATCACCGTTCTTTAGCCCACTCTGCCACCCCAGTTCAGACATGGCCATATGCAAATTAGTCTGACCCTGTGCCTCATGGGAACAGTCCAGCCCGAACTGCCAAGCCATGCCCTCCCCGGAATGGAAACAAGCTTCCTAGGACCGGTTTCTGGCATGTCAGCCGTCTTCAGCCAGGCTTGCTTGAATCCAGTGGCAAAGTGAGCAAGGGACTCACGTCTGAGCATACCCTGCCAACTTATGGCGAACAAAGCGGTACAAAAGGTGGTGGTGATGGACGGAGCATCAGAACCAATCAAACACTCACACCCTGTCAACAGATCTGGGTTTGATCCATCACCGTTCTTTAGCCCACTCTGGCACCCCAGTTCAGACATGGCCATATGCAAATCAGTCTGACCCTGTGCCTCATGGGAACAGTCCAGCCCGAACTGCAAAGCCATGCCTTCCCCGGGCCGGAAACAAGCTTCCTAGGACCGGTTTCTGGCATTTCAGCCGTCTTCAGCCAGGCTTGCTTGAATCCAGTGGCAAAGTGAGCAAGGGACTCACGTCTGAGCATACCCTGCCAACTTATGGCGAACAAAGCGGTACAAAAGATGGACGGAGCATCAGAACCAATCAAACACTCACACCCAGTCAACAGATCTGGGTTTGATCCATCACCGTTCTTTAGCCCACTCTGCCACCTCAGTTCAGACATGGCCATATGCAAATCAGTCTGACCCTGTGCCTCATGGGAACAGTCCAGCCCAAATTGCCAAGCCATGCCTTCCCCGGACCAGAAACAAGCTTCCTAGGACCCCTTTCTGGCATTTCAGCTGTCTTCAGCCAGGCTTGCTTGAATCCAGTGGTAAAGTGAGCAAGGGACTCACGTCTGAGAATACCATGCCAACTTATGGCGAACAAAGTGGTACAAAAGGGGGTGGTAATGGACGGAGCATCAGAACCAATCAAACACTCACACCCAGTCAACAGATCTGGGTTTGATCCATCACTGTTCTTTAGCCCACTCTGCCACCCCAGTTCAGACATGGCCATATGCAAATCAGTCTGACCCTGAGCCTCATGGGAACAGTCCAGCCCGAACTGCCAAGCCATGCCATCCCCGGACCGGAAACAAGCTTCCTAGGACCGGTTTCTGGCATTTCAGCCGTCTTCAGCCAGGCTTGCTTGAATCCAGTGGCATAGTGAGCAAGGGACTCACGTCTGAGCATACCCTGCCAACTTATGGGGAACAAAACAGTACAAAAGGGGGTGGTGATGGACGGAGCATCAGAACCAATCAAACACTCACACCCAGTCAACAGATTTGGGTTTGATCCATCACTGTTCTTTAGCCCACTCTGCCACCCCAGTTCAGACATGGCCATATGCAAATCAGTCTGACCCTGTGCCTCATGGGAACAGTCCAGCCTGAACTGCCAAGCCATGTCTTCCCCGGAGCGGAAACAAGCTTCCTAGGACCGGTTTCTGGCATTTCAGCTGTCTTCAGCCAGGCTTGCTTGAATCCAGTGGCAAAGTGAGCAAGGGACTCACATCTGAGCATACCCTGCCAACTTATGGGGAACAAAACAGTACAAAAGGGGGTGGTGATGGACGGAGCATCAGAACCAATCAAACACTCACACCCAGTCAACAGATCTGGGTGTGATCCATCACTGTTCTTTAGCCCACTCTGCCACCCCAGTTCAGACATGGCCATATGCAAATCAGTCTGACCCAGTGCCTCATGGGAACAGTCCAACCCGAACTGCCAAGCCACGCCTTCCCCGGACCGGAAACAAGCTTCCTAAGACCGGTTTCTGGCATTTCAGCCGTCTTCAGCCAGGCTTGCTTGAATCCAGTGGCATAGTGAGCAAGGGACTCGCGTCTGAGCATACCCTGCCAACTTATGGCGAACAAAGCGGTACAAAAGGGGGTGGTGATGGACGGCGCATCAGAACCAATCAAACACTCACACCCAGTCAACAGATCTGGGTTTGAACCATCACAGTTCTTTAGCCCACTCTGCCACCCCAGTTCAGACATGGCCATATGCAAATCAGTCTGACCCTGTGCCTCATGGGAACACTCCAGCCCGAACTGCCAAGCCATGCCTTCCCTGGAGCGGAAAGAAGCTTCCTAGGACCGGTTTCTGGCATTTCAGCCGTCTTCAGCCAGGCTTGCTTGAATCCAGTGGCAAAGTGAGCAAGGGACTCACGTCTGAGCATACCCTGCCAACTTATGGCGAACAAAGCGGTACAAAAGATGGACGGAGCATCAGAACCAATCAAACACTCACACCCAGTCAACAGATCTGGGTTTGATCCATCACTGTTCTTTAGCCCACTCTGCCACCCCAGTTCAGACATGGCCATATGCAAATCAGTCTGACCCTGTGCCTCATGGGGTCAGTCCAGCCCGAACTGCCAAGCCATGCCTTCCCCGGACCGGAAACAAGCTTCCTAGGACCGGTTTCTGGCATTTCAGCCGTCTTCAGCCAGGCTTGCTTGAATCCAGTGGCAAAGTGAGCAAGGGACTCACGTCTGAGCATACCCTACCAACTTATGGTGAACAAAGCGGTACAAAAGGGGGTGGTGATGGTCGGAGCATCAGAACCAATCAAACACTCACACCCAGTCAACAGATCTGGGTTTGATCCATCACCGTTCTTTAGCCCACTCTGCCACCCCAGTTCAGACATGGCCATATGCAAATCAGTCTGACCCTGTGCCTCATGGGAACAGTCCAGCCCAAACTGCCAAGCCATGCCTTCCCTGGACCAGAAACACGCTTCCTAGGATCGGTTTCTGGCATTTCAGCCGTCTTCAGCCAGGCTTGCTTGAATCCAGTGGCAAAGTGAGCAAGGGACTCACGTCCGAGCATACCCTGCCAACTTATGGCGAACAAAGTGGTACAAAAGGGAGTGGTGATGGACGGAGCATCAGAACCAATCAAACACTCACACCCAGTCAACAGATCTGGGTTTGATCCATCAAGGTTCTTTAGCCCACTCTGCCACCCCAGTTCAGACATTGCCATATGCAAATCAGTCTGACCCTGTGCCTCATGGAAACAGTCCAGCCCGAACTGCCAAGCCATGCCTTCCCGGGACCGGAAACAAGCTTCCTAGGACCGGTTTCTGGCATTTCAGCCGTCTTCAGCCAGGCTTGCTTGAATCCAGTGGTAAAGTGAGCAAAGAACTCACGTCTGAGCATACCCTGCCAACTTTGATCCATCACCGTTCTTTAGCCCACTCTGCCACCCCAGTTCAGACATGGCCATATGCAAATCAGTCTGACCCTGTGCCTCATGGGAACAGTCCAGCCCAAACTGCCAAGCCATGCCTTCCCTGGACCAGAAACACGCTTCCTAGGATCGGTTTCTGGCATTTCAGCCGTCTTCAGCCAGGCTTGCTTGAATCCAGTGGCAAAGTGAGCAAGGGACTCACGTCTGAGCATACCCTGCCAACTTATGGCGAACAAAGTGGTACAAAAGGGGGTGGTGATGGACGGAGCATCAGAACCAATCAAACACTCACACCCAGTCAACAGATCTGGGTTTGATCCATCACTGTTCTTTAGCCCACTCTGCCACCCCAGTTCAGATATTGCCATATGCAAATCAGTCTGACCCTGTGCCTCATGGGAACAGTCCAGCCCGAACTGCCAAGCCATGCCTTCCCCCGACCGGAAACAAGCTTCCTAGGACCGGTTTCTGGCATTTCAGCCGTCTTCAGCCAGGCTTGCTTGAATCCAATGGCAAAGTGAGCAAGGAACTCACGTCTGAGCATACCCTGCCAACTTATGGCGAACTAAGCGATAGAAAAGGGGGTGGTGATGGACGGAGCATCAGAACCAATGAAACACTCACACCCAGTCAACAGATCTGGGTTTGATCCATCACCGTTCTTTAGCCCACTCTGCCACCCCAGTTCAGACATGGCCATATGCAAATCAGTCTGACCCTGTGCCTCATGGGAACACTCCAGCCCGAACTGCCAAGCCATGCCTTCCCTGGAGCGGAAAGAAGCTTCCTAGGACCGGTTTCTGGCATTTCAGCCGTCTTCAGCCAGGCTTGCTTGAATCCAGTGGTAAAGTGAGCAAAGAACTCACGTATGAGCATACCCTGCCAACTTATGGCGAACAAAGCGGTACAAAAGGGGGTGGTGATGGACGGAGCATCAGAACCAATCAAACACTCACACCCAGTCAACAGATCTGGGTTTGATCCATCACCGTTCTTTAGCCCACTCTGCCACCCCAGTTCAGACATGGCCATATGCAAATCAGTCTGACCCTGTGCCTCATGGGAACAGTCCAGCCCGAACTGCCAAGCCATGCCTTCCCCGGACCGGAACAAGCTTCCTAGAACCGGTTTCTGGCATTTCAGCCGTCTTCAGCCAGGCTTGCTTGAATCCAGTGGCAAAGAGAGCAAGGGACTCACGTCTGAGCATACCCTGCCAACTTATGGCGAACAAAGCGGTACAAAAGGGGGTGGTGATGGACGGAGCATCAGAACCAATCAAACACTCACACCCAGTCAACAGATCTGGGTTTGATCCATCACCGTTCTTTTGCCCACTCTGCCACCCCGGTTCAGACATGGCCATATGCAAATCAGTCTGACCCTGTGCCTCCTGGGAACAGTCCAGCCCGAACTGCCAAGCCATGCCTTCCCTGGACCGGAAATAAGCTTCCTAGGACCGGTTTCTGGCATTTCAGCCGTCTTGAGCCAGGCTTTCTTGAATCCAGTGGCAAAGTGAGCAAGGGACTTACGTCTGAGCATACCCTGCCAACTTATGGCGAACAAAGCGGTACAAAAGGGGGTGGTGATGGACGGAGCATCAGAACCAATCAAACACTCACACCCAGTCAACAGATCTGGGTTTGATCCATCACCGTTCTTTAGCCCACTCTGCCACCCCAGTTCAGACATGGCCATATGCAAATTAGTCTGACCCTGTGCCTCATGGGAACAGTCCAGCCCGAACTGCCAAGCCATGCCTTCCCCGGAATGGAAACAAGCTTCCTAGGACCGGTTTCTGGCATGTCAGCCGTCTTCAGCCAGGCTTGCTTGAATCCAGTGGCAAAGAGAGCAAGGGACTCACGTCTGAGCATACCCTGCCAACTTATGGCGAACAAAGCGGTACAAAAGGGGGTGGTGATGGACGGAGCATCAGAACCAATCAAACACTCACACCCAGTCAACAGATCTGGGTTTGATCCATCACTGTTCTTTAGCCCACTCTGCCACCCCAGTTCAGACATGGCCATATGCAAATCAGTCTGACCCTGTGCCTCATGGGAACAGTCCAGCCCAAACTGCCAAGCCATGCCTTCCCTGGACCAGAAACACGCTTCCTAGGATCGGTTTCTGGCATTTCAGCCGTCTTCAGCCAGGCTTGCTTGAATCCAGTGGCAAAGTGAGCAAGGGACTCACGTCTGAGCATACCCTGCCAACTTATGGCGAACAAAGTGGTACAAAAGGGGGTGGTGATGGACGGAGCATCAGAACCAATCAAACACTCACACCCAGTCAACAGATCTGGGTTTGATCCATCACTGTTCTTTAGCCCACTCTGCCACCCCAGTTCAGATATTGCCATATGCAAATCAGTCCGACCCTGTGCCTCATGGGAACAGTCCAGCCCGAACTGCCAAGCCATGCCTTCCCCCGACCGGAAACAAGCTTCCTAGGACCGGTTTCTGGCATTTCAGCCGTCTTCAGCCAGGCTTGCTTGAATCCAATGGCAAAGTGAGCAAGGAACTCACGTCTGAGCATACCCTGCCAACTTATGGCGAACTAAGCGATAGAAAAGGGGGTGGTGATGGACGGAGCATCAGAACCAATGAAACACTCACACCCAGTCAACAGATCTGGGTTTGATCCATCACCGTTCTTTAGCCCACTCTGCCACCCCAGTTCAGACATGGCCATATGCAAATCAGTCTGACCCTGTGCCTCATGGGAACACTCCAGCCCGAACTGCCAAGCCATGCCTTCCCTGGAGCGGAAAGAAGCTTCCTAGGACCGGTTTCTGGCATTTCAGCCGTCTTCAGCCAGGCTTGCTTGAATCCAGTGGTAAAGTGAGCAAAGAACTCACGTATGAGCATACCCTGCCAACTTATGGCGAACAAAGCGGTACAAAAGGGGGTGGTGATGGACGGAGCATCAGAACCAATCAAACACTCACACCCAGTCAACAGATCTGGGTTTGATCCATCACCGTTCTTTAGCCCACTCTGCCACCCCAGTTCAGACATGGCCATATGCAAATCAGTCTGACCCTGTGCCTCATGGGAACAGTCCAGCCCGAACTGCCAAGCCATGCCTTACCCGGACCGGAACAAGCTTCCTAGAACCGGTTTCTGGCATTTCATCCGTCTTCAGCCAGGCTTGCTTGAATCCAGTGGCAAAGAGAGCAAGGGACTCACGTCTGAGCATACCCTGCCAACTTATGGCGAACAAAGCGGTACAAAAGGGGGTGGTGATGGACGGAGCATCAGAACCAATCAAACACTCACACCCAGTCAACAGATCTGGGTTTGATCCATCACCGTTCTTTTGCCCACTCTGCCACCCCGGTTCAGACATGGCCATATGCAAATCAGTCTGACCCTGTGCCTCCTGGGAACAGTCCAGCCCGAACTGCCAAGCCATGCCTTCCCTGGACCGGAAATAAGCTTCCTAGGACCGGTTTCTGGCATTTCAGCCGTCTTGAGCCAGGCTTTCTTGAATCCAGTGGCAAAGTGAGCAAGGGACTTACGTCTGAGCATACCCTGCCAACTTATGGCGAACAAAGCGGTACAAAAGGGGGTGGTGATGGACGGAGCATCAGAACCAATCAAACACTCACACCCAGTCAACAGATCTGGGTTTGATCCATCACCGTTCTTTAGCCCACTCTGCCACCCCAGTTCAGACATGGCCATATGCAAATTAGTCTGACCCTGTGCCTCATGGGAACAGTCCAGCTCGAACTGCCAAGCCATGCCTTCCCCGGAATGGAAACAAGCTTCCTAGGACCGGTTTCTGGCATGTCAGCCGTCTTCAGCCAGGCTTGCTTGAATCCAGTGGCAAAGTGAGCAAGGGACTCACGTCTGAGCATACCCTGCCAACTTATGGCGAACAAAGCGGTACAAAAGGTGGTGGTGATGGACGGAGCATCAGAACCAATCAAACACTCACACCCTGTCAACAGATCTGGGTTTGATCCATCACCGTTCTTTAGCCCACTCTGGCACCCCAGTTCAGACATGGCCATATGCAAATCAGTCTGACCCTGTGCCTCATGGGAACAGTCCAGCCCGAACTGCAAAGCCATGCCTTCCCCGGGCCGGAAACAAGCTTCCTAGGACCGGTTTCTGGCATTTCAGCCGTCTTCAGCCAGGCTTGCTTGAATCCAGTGGCAAAGTGAGCAAGGGACTCACGTCTGAGCATACCCTGCCAACTTATGGCGAACAAAGCGGTACAAAAGATGGACGGAGCATCAGAACCAATCAAACACTCACACCCAGTCAACAGATCTGGGTTTGATCCATCACCGTTATTTAGCCCACTCTGCCACCTCAGTTCAGACATGGCCATATGCAAATCAGTCTGACCCTGTGCCTCATGGGAACAGTCCAGCCCAAATTGCCAAGCCATGCCTTCCCCGAACCAGAAACAAGCTTCCTAGGACCCCTTTCTGGCATTTCAGCTGTCTTCAGCCAGGCTTGCTTGAATCCAGTGGTAAAGTGAGCAAGGGACTCACGTCTGAGAATACCATGCCAACTTATGGCGAACAAAGTGGTACAAAAGGGGGTGGTGATGGACGGTGCATCAGAACCAATCAAACACTCACACCCAGTCAACAGATCTGGGTTTGATCCATCACTGTTCTTTAGCCCACTCTGCCACCCCAGTTCAGACATGGCCATATGCAAATCAGTCTGACCCTGAGCCTCATGGGAACAGTCCAGCCCGAACTGCCAAGCCATGCCATCCCCCGACCGGAAACAAGCTTCCTAGGACCGGTTTCTGGCATTTCAGCCGTCTTCAGCCAGGCTTGCTTGAATCCAGTGGCATAGTGAGCAAGGGACTCACGTCTGAGCATACCCTGCCAACTTATGGGGAACAAAACAGTACAAAAGGGGGTGGTGATGGACGGAGCATCAGAACCAATCAAACACTCACACCCAGTCAACAGATTTGGGTTTGATCCATCACTGTTCTTTAGCCCACTCTGCCACCCCAGTTCAGACATGGCCATATGCAAATCAGTCTGACCCTGTGCCTCATGGGAACAGTCCAGCCCGAACTGCCAAACCATGTCTTCCCCGAACCGGAAACAAGCTTCCTAGGACCGGTTTCTGGCATTTCAGCCGTCTTCAGCCAGGCTTGCTTGAATCCAGTGGCAAAGTGAGCAAGGGACTCACATTTGAGCATACCCTGCCAACTTATGGGGAACAAAACAGTACAAAAGGGGGTGGTGATGGACGGAGCATCAGAACCAATCAAACACTCACACCCAGTCAACAGATCTGGGTTTGATCCATCACTGTTCTTTAGCCCACTCTGCCACCCCAGTGCAGACATGGCCATATGCAAATCAGTCTGACCCAGTGCCTCATGGGAACAGTCCAACCCGAACTGCCAAGCCATGCCTTCCCCGGACCGGAAACAAGCTTCCTAAGACCGGTTTCTGGCATTTCAGCCGTCTTCAGCCAGGCTTGCTTGAATCCAGTGGCATAGTGAGCAAGGGACTCGCGTCTGAGCATACCCTGCCAACTTATGGCGAACAAAGCGGTACAAAAGGGGGTGGTGATGGACGGCGCATCAGAACCAATCAAACACTCACACCCAGTCAACAGATCTGGGTTTGAACCATCACAGTTCTTTAGCCCACTCTGCCACCCCAGTTCAGACATGGCCATATGCAAATCAGTCTGACCCTGTGCCTCATGGGAACACTCCAGCCCGAACTGCCAAGCCATGCCTTCCCTGGAGTGGAAAGAAGCTTCCTAGGACCGGTTTCTGGCATTTCAGCCGTCTTCAGCCAGGCTTGCTTGAATCCAGTGGCAAAGTGAGCAAGGGACTCACGTCTGAGCATACCCTGCCAACTTATGGCGAACAAAGCGGTACAAAAGATGGACGGAGCATCAGAACCAATCAAACACTCACACCCAGTCAACAGATCTGGGTTTGATCCATCACTGTTCTTTAGCCCACTCTGCCACCCCGGTTCAGACATGGCCATATGCAAATCAGTCTGACCCTGTGCCTCCTGGGAACAGTCCAGCCCGAACTGCCAAGCCATGCCTTCCCTGGACCGGAAATAAGCTTCCTAGGACCTGTTTCTGGCATTTCAGCCGTCTTGAGCCAGGCTTTCTTGAATCCAGTGGCAAAGTGAGCAACGGACTCACGTCTGAGCATACCCTGCCAACTTATGGCGAACAAAGCGGTACAAAAGGGGGTGGTGATGGACGGAGCATCAGAACCAATCAAACACTCACTCCCAGTCAACAGATCTGGGTTTGATCCATCACCGTTCTTTAGCCCACTCTGCCACCCCAGTTCAGACATAGCCATATGCAAATTAGTCTGACCCTGTGCCTCATGGGAACAGTCCAGCCCGAACTGCCAAGCCATGCCTTCCCCGGAATGGAAACAAGCTTCCTAGGACCGGTTTCTGGCATGTCAGCCGTCTTCAGCCAGACTTGCTTGAATCCAGTGGCAAAGTGAGCAAGGGACTCACGTCTGAGCATACCCTGCCAACTTATGGCGAACAAAGCGGTACAAAAGGTGGTGGTGATGGACGGAGCATCAGAACCAATCAAACACTCACACCCTGTCAACAGATCTGGGTTTGATCCATCACCGTTCTTTAGCCCACTCTGGCACCCCAGTTCAGACATGGCCATATGCAAATCAGTCTGACCCTGTGCCTCATGGGAACAGTCCAGCCCGAACTGCAAAGCCATGCCTTCCCCGGGCCGGAAACAAGCTTCCTAGGACCGGTTTCTGGCATTTCAGCCGTCTTCAGCCAGGCTTGCTTGAATCCAGTGGCAAAGTGAGCAAGGGACTCACGTCTGAGCATACCCTGCCAACTTATGGCGAACAAAGCGGTACAAAAGATGGACGGAGCATCAGAACCAATCAAACACTCACACCCAGTCAACAGATCTGGGTTTGATCCATCACCGTTCTTTAGCCCACTCTGCCACCTCAGTTCAGACATGGCCATATGCAAATCAGTCTGACCCTGTGCCTCATGGGAACAGTCCAGCCCAAATTGCCAAGCCATGCCTTCCCCGGACCAGAAACAAGCTTCCTAGGACCCCTTTCTGGCATTTCAGCTGTCTTCAGCCAGGCTTGCTTGAATCCAGTGGTAAAGTGAGCAAGGGACTCACGTCTGAGAATACCATGCCAACTTATGGCGAACAAAGTGGTACAAAAGGGGGTGGTAATGGACGGTGCATCAGAACCAATCAAACACTCACACCCAGTCAACAGATCTGGGTTTGATCCATCACTGTTCTTTAGCCCACTCTGCCACCCCAGTTCAGACATGGCCATATGCAAATCAGTCTGACCCTGAGCCTCATGGGAACAGTCCAGCCCGAACTGCTAAGCCATGCCATCCCCGGACCGGAAACAAGCTTCCTAGGACCGGTTTCTGGCATTTCAGCCGTCTTCAGCCAGGCTTGCTTGAATCCAGTGGCATAGTGAGCAAGGGACTCACGTCTGAGCATACCCTGCCAACTTATGGGGAACAAAACAGTACAAAAGGGGGTGGTGATGGACGGAGCATCAGAACCAATCAAACACTCACACCCAGTCAACAGATTTGGGTTTGATCCATCACTGTTCTTTAGCCCACTCTGCCACCCCAGTTCAGACATGGCCATATGCAAATCAGTCTGACCCTGTGCCTCATGGGAACAGTCCAGCCTGAACTGCCAAGCCATGTCTTCCCCGGAGCGGAAACAAGCTTCCTAGGACCGGTTTCTGGCATTTCAGCCGTCTTCAGCCAGGCTTGCTTGAATCCAGTGGCAAAGTGAGCAAGGGACTCACATCTGAGCATACCCTGCCAACTTATGGGGAACAAAACAGTACAAAAGGGGGTGGTGATGGACGGAGCATCAGAACCAATCAAACACTCACACCCAGTCAACAGATCTGGGTGTGATCCATCACTGTTCTTTAGCCCACTCTGCCACCCCAGTTCAGACATGGCCATATGCAAATCAGTCTGACCCAGTGCCTCATGGGAACAGTCCAACCCGAACTGCCAAGCCATGCCTTCCCCGGACCGGAAACAAGCTTCCTAAGACCGGTTTCTGGCATTTCAGCCGTCTTCAGCCAGGCTTGCTTGAATCCAGTGGCATAGTGAGCAAGGGACTCGCGTCTGAGCATACCCTGCCAACTTATGGCGAACAAAGCGGTACAAAAGGGGGTGGTGATGGACGGCGCATCAGAACCAATCAAACACTCACACCCAGTCAACAGATCTGGGTTTGAACCATCACAGTTCTTTAGCCCACTCTGCCACCCCAGTTCAGACATGGCCATATGCAAATCAGTCTGACCCTGTGCCTCATGGGAACACTCCAGCCCGAACTCGCAAGCCATGCCTTCCCTGGAGCGGAAAGAAGCTTCCTAGGACCGGTTTCTGGCATTTCAGCCGTCTTCAGCCAGGCTTGCTTGAATCCAGTGGCAAAGTGAGCAAGGGACTCACGTCTGAGCATACCCTGCCAACTTATGGCGAACAAAGCGGTACAAAAGATGGACGGAGCATCAGAACCAATCAAACACTCACACCCAGTCAACAGATCTGGGTTTGATCCATCACCGTTCTTTAGCCCACTCTGCCACCCCAGTTCAGACATGGCCATATGCAAATCAGTCTGACCCTGTGCCTCATGGGAACACTCCAGCCCGAACTGCCAAGCCATGCCTTCCCTGGAGCGGAAAGAAGCTTCCTAGGACCGGTTTCTGGCATTTCAGCCGTCTTCAGCCAGGCTTGCTTGAATCCAGTGGTAAAGTGAGCAAAGAACTCACGTCTGAGCATACCCTGCCAACTTTGATCCATCACCGTTCTTTAGCCCACTCTGCCACCCCAGTTCAGACATGGCCATATGCAAATCAGTCTGACCCTGTGCCTCATGGGAACAGTCCAGCCCGAACTGCCAAGCCATGCCTTCCCCGGACCGGAACAAGCTTCCTAGGACCGGTTTCTGGCATTTCAGCAGTCTTCAGCCAGGCTTGATTGAATCCAGTGGCAAAGTGAGCAAGGGACTCACATCTGAGCATACCCTGCCATCTTATGGGGAACAAAACAGTACAAAAGGGGGTGGTGATGGACGGAGCATCAGAACCAATCAAACACTCGCACCCAGTCAACAGATCTGGGTTTGATCCATCACTGTTCCTTAGCCCACTCTGCCACCCCAGTTCAGACATGGCCATATGCAAATCAGTCTGACACTGTGCCTCATGGGGTCAGTCCAGCCCAAACTGCCAAGCCATGCCTTCCCCGGACCGGAAACAAGCTTTCTAGGACCGGTTTCTGGCATTTCAGCAGTCTTCAGCCAGGCTTGCTTGAATCCAGTGGCAAAGTGAGCAAGGGACTCACGTCTGAGCATACCCTGCCAATTTATGGCGAACAAAGCGGTTCAAAAGGGGGTGGTGATGGACGGAGCATCAGAACCAATGAAACACTCACACCCAGTCAACAGATCTGGGTTTGATCCATCACCGTTCTTTAGCCCACTCTGCCACCCCAGTTCAGACATGGCCATATGCAAATCAGTCTGACCCTGTGCCTCATGGGAACAGTCCAGCCCAAACTGCCAAGCCATGCCTTCCCTGGACCAGAAACACGCTTCCTAGGATCGGTTTCTGGCATTTCAGCCGTCTTCAGCCAGGCTTGCTTGAATCCAGTGGCAAAGTGAGCAAGGGACTCACGTCTGAGCATACCCTGCCAACTTATGGCGAACAAAGTGGTACAAAAGGGGGTGGTGATGGACGGAGCATCAGAACCAATCAAACACTCACACCCAGTCAACAGATCTGGGTTTGATCCATCACTGTTCTTTAGCCCACTCTGCCACCCCAGTTCAGATATTGCCATATGCAAATCAGTCTGACCCTGTGCCTCATGGGAACAGTCCAGCCCGAACTGCCAAGCCATGCCTTCCCCCGACCGGAAACAAGCTTCCTAGGACCGGTTTCTGGCATTTCAGCCGTCTTCAGCCAGGCTTGCTTGAATCCAATGGCAAAGTGAGCAAGGAACTCACGTCTGAGCATACCCTGCCAACTTATGGCGAACTAAGCGATAGAAAAGGGGGTGGTGATGGACGGAGCATCAGAACCAATGAAACACTCACACCCAGTCAACAGATCTGGGTTTGATCCATCACCGTTCTTTAGCCCACTCTGCCACCCCAGTTCAGACATGGCCATATGCAAATCAGTCTGACCCTGTGCCTCATGGGAACACTCCAGCCCGAACTGCCAAGCCATGCCTTCCCTGGAGCGGAAAGAAGCTTCCTAGGACCGGTTTCTGGCATTTCAGCCGTCTTCAGCCAGGCTTGCTTGAATCCAGTGGTAAAGTGAGCAAAGAACTCACGTATGAGCATACCCTGCCAACTTATGGCGAACAAAGCGGTACAAAAGGGGGTGGTGATGGACGGAGCATCAGAACCAATCAAACACTCACACCCAGTCAACAGATCTGGGTTTGATCCATCACCGTTCTTTAGCCCACTCTGCCACCCCAGTTCAGACATGGCCATATGCAAATCAGTCTGACCCTGTGCCTCATGGGAACAGTCCAGCCCGAACTGCCAAGCCATGCCTTCCCCGGACCGGAACAAGCTTCCTAGAACCGGTTTCTGGCATTTCAGCCGTCTTCAGCCAGGCTTGCTTGAATCCAGTGGCAAAGAGAGCAAGGGACTCACGTCTGAGCATACCCTGCCAACTTATGGCGAACAAAGCGGTACAAAAGGGGGTGGTGATGGACGGAGCATCAGAACCAATCAAACACTCACACCCAGTCAACAGATCTGGGTTTGATCCATCACCGTTCTTTTGCCCACTCTGCCACCCCGGTTCAGACATGGCCATATGCAAATCAGTCTGACCCTGTGCCTCCTGGGAACAGTCCAGCCCGAACTGCCAAGCCATGCCTTCCCTGGACCGGAAATAAGCTTCCTAGGACCGGTTTCTGGCATTTCAGCCGTCTTGAGCCAGGCTTTCTTGAATCCAGTGGCAAAGTGAGCAAGGGACTTACGTCTGAGCATACCCTGCCAACTTATGGCGAACAAAGCGGTACAAAAGGGGGTGGTGATGGACGGAGCATCAGAACCAATCAAACACTCACACCCAGTCAACAGATCTGGGTTTGATCCATCACCGTTCTTTAGCCCACTCTGCCACCCCAGTTCAGACATGGCCATATGCAAATTAGTCTGACCCTGTGCCTCATGGGAACAGTCCAGCCCGAACTGCCAAGCCATGCCTTCCCCGGAATGGAAACAAGCTTCCTAGGACCGGTTTCTGGCATGTCAGCCGTCTTCAGCCAGGCTTGCTTGAATCCAGTGGCAAAGTGAGCAAGGGACTCACGTCTGAGCATACCCTGCCAACTTATGGCGAACAAAGCGGTACAAAAGGTGGTGGTGATGGACGGAGCATCAGAACCAATCAAACACTCACACCCTGTCAACAGATCTGGGTTTGATCCATCACCGTTCTTTAGCCCACTCTGGCACCCCAGTTCAGACATGGCCATATGCAAATCAGTCTGACCCTGTGCCTCATGGGAACAGTCCAGCCCGAACTGCAAAGCCATGCCTTCCCCGGGCCGGAAACAAGCTTCCTAGGACCGGTTTCTGGCATTTCAGCCGTCTTCAGCCAGGCTTGCTTGAATCCAGTGGCAAAGTGAGCAAGGGACTCACGTCTGAGCATACCCTGCCAACTTATGGCGAACAAAGCGGTACAAAAGATGGACGGAGCATCAGAACCAATCAAACACTCACACCCAGTCAACAGATCTGGGTTTGATCCATCACCGTTCTTTAGCCCACTCTGCCACCTCAGTTCAGACATGGCCATATGCAAATCAGTCTGACCCTGTGCCTCATGGGAACAGTCCAGCCCAAATTGCCAAGCCATGCCTTCCCCGGACCAGAAACAAGCTTCCTAGGACCCCTTTCTGGCATTTCAGCTGTCTTCAGCCAGGCTTGCTTGAATCCAGTGGTAAAGTGAGCAAGGGACTCACGTCTGAGAATACCATGCCAACTTATGGCGAACAAAGTGGTACAAAAGGGGGTGGTAATGGACGGTGCATCAGAACCAATCAAACACTCACACCCAGTCAACAGATCTGGGTTTGATCCATCACTGTTCTTTAGCCCACTCTGCCACCCCAGTTCAGACATGGCCATATGCAAATCAGTCTGACCCTGAGCCTCATGGGAACAGTCCAGCCCGAACTGCCAAGCCATGCCATCCCCGGACCGGAAACAAGCTTCCTAGGACCGGTTTCTGGCATTTCAGCCGTCTTCAGCCAGGCTTGCTTGAATCCAGTGGCATAGTGAGCAAGGGACTCACGTCTGAGCATACCCTGCCAACTTATGGGGAACAAAACAGTACAAAAGGGGGTGGTGATGGACGGAGCATCAGAACCAATCAAACACTCACACCCAGTCAACAGATTTGGGTTTGATCCATCACTGTTCTTTAGCCCACTCTGCCACCCCAGTTCAGACATGGCCATATGCAAATCAGTCTGACCCTGTGCCTCATGGGAACAGTCCAGCCTGAACTGCCAAGCCATGTCTTCCCCGGAGCGGAAACAAGCTTCCTAGGACCGGTTTCTGGCATTTCAGCTGTCTTCAGCCAGGCTTGCTTGAATCCAGTGGCAAAGTGAGCAAGGGACTCACATCTGAGCATACCCTGCCAACTTATGGGGAACAAAACAGTACAAAAGGGGGTGGTGATGGACGGAGCATCAGAACCAATCAAACACTCACACCCAGTCAACAGATCTGGGTGTGATCCATCACTGTTCTTTAGCCCACTCTGCCACCCCAGTTCAGACATGGCCATATGCAAATCAGTCTGACCCAGTGCCTCATGGGAACAGTCCAACCCGAACTGCCAAGCCACGCCTTCCCCGGACCGGAAACAAGCTTCCTAAGACCGGTTTCTGGCATTTCAGCCGTCTTCAGCCAGGCTTGCTTGAATCCAGTGGCATAGTGAGCAAGGGACTCGCGTCTGAGCATACCCTGCCAACTTATGGCAAACAAAGCGGTACAAAAGTGGGTGGTGATGGACGGAGCATCAGAACCAATCAAACACTCACACCCAGTCAACAGATCTGGGTTTGATCTATCACTGTTCTTTAGCCCACTCTGCCAGCCCAGTTCAGACATGGCCATATGCAAATCAGTCTGACCCTGTGCCTCATGGGAACAGTCCAGCCCGAACTGCCAAGCCATGCCTTCCCCCGACCGGAAACAAGCTTCCTAGGACCGGTTTCTGGCATTTCAGCCGTCTTCAGCCAGGCTTGCTTGAATCCAATGGCAAAGTGAGCAAGGAACTCACGTCTGAGCATACCCTGCCAACTTATGGCGAACTAAGCGATAGAAAAGGGGGTGGTGATGGACGGAGCATCAGAACCAATGAAACACTCACACCCAGTCAACAGATCTGGGTTTGATCCATCACCGTTCTTTAGCCCACTCTGCCACCCCAGTTCAGACATGGCCATATGCAAATCAGTCTGACCCTGTGCCTCATGGGAACACTCCAGCCCGAACTGCCAAGCCATGCCTTCCCTGGAGCGGAAAGAAGCTTCCTAGGACCGGTTTCTGGCATTTCAGCCGTCTTCAGCCAGGCTTGCTTGAATCCAGTGGTAAAGTGAGCAAAGAACTCACGTATGAGCATACCCTGCCAACTTATGGCGAACAAAGCGGTACAAAAGGGGGTGGTGATGGACGGAGCATCAGAACCAATCAAACACTCACACCCAGTCAACAGATATGGGTTTGATCCATCACCGTTCTTTAGCCCACTCTGCCACCCCAGTTCAGACATGGCCATATGCAAATCAGTCTGACCCTGTGCCTCATGGGAACAGTCCAGCCCGAACTGCCAAGCCATGCCTTCCCCGGACCGGAACAAGCTTCCTAGAACCGGTTTCTGGCATTTCAGCCGTCTTCAGCCAGGCTTGCTTGAATCCAGTGGCAAAGAGAGCAAGGGACTCACGTCTGAGCATACCCTGCCAACTTATGGCGAACAAAGCGGTACAAAAGGGGGTGGTGATGGACGGAGCATCAGAACCAATCAAACACTCACACCCAGTCAACAGATCTGGGTTTGATCCATCACCGTTCTTTTGCCCACTCTGCCACCCCGGTTCAGACATGGCCATATGCAAATCAGTCTGACCCTGTGCCTCCTGGGAACAGTCCAGCCCGAACTGCCACGCCATGCCTTCCCTGGACCGGAAATAAGCTTCCTAGGACCGGTTTCTGGCATTTCAGCCGTCTTGAGCCAGGCTTTCTTGAATCCAGTGGCAAAGTGAGCAAGGGACTTACGTCTGAGCATACCCTGCCAACTTATGGCGAACAAAGCGGTACAAAAGGGGGTGGTGATGGACGGAGCATCAGAACCAATCAAACACTCACACCCAGTCAACAGATCTGGGTTTGATCCATCACCGTTCTTTAGCCCACTCTGCCACCCCAGTTCAGACATGGCCATATGCAAATTAGTCTGACCCTGTGCCTCATGGGAACAGTCCAGCCCGAACTGCCAAGCCATGCCTTCCCCGGAATGGAAACAAGCTTCCTAGGACCGGTTTCTGGCATGTCAGCCGTCTTCAGCCAGGCTTGCTTGAATCCAGTGGCAAAGTGAGCAAGGGACTCACGTCTGAGCATACCCTGCCAACTTATGGCGAACAAAGCGGTACAAAAGGTGGTGGTGATGGACGGAGCATCAGAACCAATCAAACACTCACACCCTGTCAACAGATCTGGGTTTGATCCATCACCGTTCTTTAGCCCACTCTGGCACCCCAGTTCAGACATGGCCATATGCAAATCAGTCTGACCCTGTGCCTCATGGGAACAGTCCAGCCCGAACTGCAAAGCCATGCCTTCCCCGGGCCGGAAACAAGCTTCCTAGGACCGGTTTCTGGCATTTCAGCCGTCTTCAGCCAGGCTTGCTTGAATCCAGTGGCAAAGTGAGCAAGGGACTCACGTCTGAGCATACCCTGCCAACTTATGGCGAACAAAGCGGTACAAAAGATGGACGGAGCATCAGAACCAATCAAACACTCACACCCAGTCAACAGATCTGGGTTTGATCCATCACCGTTCTTTAGCCCACTCTGCCACCTCAGTTCAGACATGGCCATATGCAAATCAGTCTGACCCTGTGCCTCATGGGAACAGTCCAGCCCAAATTGCCAAGCCATGCCTTCCCCGGACCAGAAACAAGCTTCCTAGGACCCCTTTCTGGCATTTCAGCTGTCTTCAGCCAGGCTTGCTTGAATCCAGTGGTAAAGTGAGCAAGGGACTCACGTCTGAGAATACCATGCCAACTTATGGCGAACAAAGTGGTACAAAAGGGGGTGGTAATGGACGGTGCATCAGAACCAATCAAACACTCACACCCAGTCAACAGATCTGGGTTTGATCCATCACTGTTCTTTAGCCCACTCTGCCACCCCAGTTCAGACATGGCCATATGCAAATCAGTCTGACCCTGAGCCTCATGGGAACAGTCCAGCCCGAACTGCCAAGCCATGCCATCCCCGGACCGGAAACAAGCTTCCTAGGACCGGTTTCTGGCATTTCAGCCGTCTTCAGCCAGGCTTGCTTGAATCCAGTGGCATAGTGAGCAAGGGACTCACGTCTGAGCATACCCTGCCAACTTATGGGGAACAAAACAGTACAAAAGGGGGTGGTGATGGACGGAGCATCAGAACCAATCAAACACTCACACCCAGTCAACAGATTTGGGTTTGATCCATCACTGTTCTTTAGCCCACTCTGCCACCCCAGTTCAGACATGGCCATATGCAAATCAGTCTGACCCTGTGCCTCATGGGAACAGTCCAGCCTGAACTGCCAAGCCATGTCTTCCCCGGAGCGGAAACAAGCTTCCTAGGACCGGTTTCTGGCATTTCAGCTGTCTTCAGCCAGGCTTGCTTGAATCCAGTGGCAAAGTGAGCAAGGGACTCACATCTGAGCATACCCTGCCAACTTATGGGGAACAAAACAGTACAAAAGGGGGTGGTGATGGACGGAGCATCAGAACCAATCAAACACTCACACCCAGTCAACAGATCTGGGTGTGATCCATCACTGTTCTTTAGCCCACTCTGCCACCCCAGTTCAGACATGGCCATATGCAAATCAGTCTGACCCAGTGCCTCATGGGAACAGTCCAACCCGAACTGCCAAGCCACGCCTTCCCCGGACCGGAAACAAGCTTCCTAAGACCGGTTTCTGGCATTTCAGCCGTCTTCAGCCAGGCTTGCTTGAATCCAGTGGCATAGTGAGCAAGGGACTCGCGTCTGAGCATACCCTGCCAACTTATGGCGAACAAAGCGGTACAAAAGGGGGTGGTGATGGACGGCGCATCAGAACCAATCAAACACTCACACCCAGTCAACAGATCTGGGTTTGAACCATCACAGTTCTTTAGCCCACTCTGCCACCCCAGTTCAGACATGGCCATATGCAAATCAGTCTGACCCTGTGCCTCATGGGAACACTCCAGCCCGAACTGCCAAGCCATGCCTTCCCTGGAGCGGAAAGAAGCTTCCTAGGACCGGTTTCTGGCATTTCAGCCGTCTTCAGCCAGGCTTGCTTGAATCCAGTGGCAAAGTGAGCAAGGGACTCACGTCTGAGCATACCCTGCCAACTTATGGCGAACAAAGCGGTACAAAAGATGGACGGAGCATCAGAACCAATCAAACACTCACACCCAGTCAACAGATCTGGGTTTGATCCATCACTGTTCTTTAGCCCACTCTGCCACCCCAGTTCAGACATGGCCATATGCAAATCAGTCTGACCCTGTGCCTCATGGGGTCAGTCCAGCCCGAACTGCCAAGCCATGCCTTCCCCGGACCGGAAACAAGCTTCCTAGGACGGGTTTCTGGCATTTCAGCCGTCTTCAGCCAGGCTTGCTTGAATCCAGTGGCAAAGTGAGCAAGGGACTCACGTCTGAGCATACCCTACCAACTTATGGTGAACAAAGCGGTACAAAAGGGGGTGGTGATGGTCGGAGCATCAGAACCAATCAAACACTCACACCCAGTCAACAGATCTGGGTTTGATCCATCACCGTTCTTTAGCCCACTCTGCCACCCCAGTTCAGACATGGCCATATGCAAATCAGTCTGACCCTGTGCCTCATGGGAACAGTCCAGCCCAAACTGCCAAGCCATGCCTTCCCTGGACCAGAAACACGCTTCCTAGGATCGGTTTCTGGCATTTCAGCCGTCTTCAGCCAGGCTTGCTTGAATCCAGTGGCAAAGTGAGCAAGGGACTCACGTCTGAGCATACCCTGCCAACTTATGGCGAACAAAGTGGTACAAAAGGGAGTGGTGATGGACGGAGCATCAGAACCAATCAAACACTCACACCCAGTCAACAGATCTGGGTTTGATCCATCAAGGTTCTTTAGCCCACTCTGCCACCCCAGTTCAGACATTGCCATATGCAAATCAGTCTGACCCTGTGCCTCATGGAAACAGTCCAGCCCGAACTGCCAAGCCATGCCTTCCCGGGACCGGAAACAAGCTTCCTAGGACCGGTTTCTGGCATTTCAGCCGTCTTCAGCCAGGCTTGCTTGAATCCAGTGGTAAAGTGAGCAAAGAACTCACGTCTGAGCATACCCTGCCAACTTTGATCCATCACCGTTCTTTAGCCCACTCTGCCACCCCAGTTCAGACATGGCCATATGCAAATCAGTCTGACCCTGTGCCTCATGGGAACAGTCCAGCCCAAACTGCCAAGCCATGCCTTCCCTGGACCAGAAACACGCTTCCTAGGATCGGTTTCTGGCATTTCAGCCGTCTTCAGCCAGGCTTGCTTGAATCCAGTGGCAAAGTGAGCAAGGGACTCACGTCTGAGCATACCCTGCCAACTTATGGCGAACAAAGTGGTACAAAAGGGGGTGGTGATGGACGGAGCATCAGAACCAATCAAACACTCACACCCAGTCAACAGATCTGGGTTTGATCCATCACTGTTCTTTAGCCCACTCTGCCACCCCAGTTCAGATATTGCCATATGCAAATCAGTCTGACCCTGTGCCTCATGGGAACAGTCCAGCCCGAACTGCCAAGCCATGCCTTCCCCCGACCGGAAACAAGCTTCCTAGGACCGGTTTCTGGCATTTCAGCCGTCTTCAGCCAGGCTTGCTTGAATCCAATGGCAAAGTGAGCAAGGAACTCACGTCTGAGCATACCCTGCCAACTTATGGCGAACTAAGCGATAGAAAAGGGGGTGGTGATGGACGGAGCATCAGAACCAATGAAACACTCACACCCAGTCAACAGATCTGGGTTTGATCCATCACCGTTCTTTAGCCCACTCTGCCACCCCAGTTCAGACATGGCCATATGCAAATCAGTCTGACCCTGTGCCTCATGGGAACACTCCAGCCCGAACTGCCAAGCCATGCCTTCCCTGGAGCGGAAAGAAGCTTCCTAGGACCGGTTTCTGGCATTTCAGCCGTCTTCAGCCAGGCTTGCTTGAATCCAGTGGTAAAGTGAGCAAAGAACTCACGTATGAGCATACCCTGCCAACTTATGGCGAACAAAGCGGTACAAAAGGGGGTGGTGATGGACGGAGCATCAGAACCAATCAAACACTCACACCCAGTCAACAGATCTGGGTTTGATCCATCACCGTTCTTTAGCCCACTCTGCCACCCCAGTTCAGACATGGCCATATGCAAATCAGTCTGACCCTGTGCCTCATGGGAACAGTCCAGCCCGAACTGCCAAGCCATGCCTTCCCCGGACCGGAACAAGCTTCCTAGAACCGGTTTCTGGCATTTCAGCCGTCTTCAGCCAGGCTTGCTTGAATCCAGTGGCAAAGAGAGCAAGGGACTCACGTCTGAGCATACCCTGCCAACTTATGGCGAACAAAGCGGTACAAAAGGGGGTGGTGATGGACGGAGCATCAGAACCAATCAAACACTCACACCCAGTCAACAGATCTGGGTTTGATCCATCACTGTTCTTTAGCCCACTCTGCCACCCCAGTTCAGACATGGCCATATGCAAATCAGTCTGACCCTGTGCCTCATGGGAACAGTCCAGCCCAAACTGCCAAGCCATGCCTTCCCTGGACCAGAAACACGCTTCCTAGGACCGGTTTCTGGCATTTCAGCCGTCTTCAGCCAGGCTTGCTTGAATCCAGTGGCAAAGTGAGCAAGGGACTCACGTCTGAGCATACCCTGCCAACTTATGGCGAACAAAGCGGTACAAAAGATGGACGGAGCATCAGAACCAATCAAACACTCACACCCAGTCAACAGATCTGGGTTTGATCCATCACCGTTCTTTAGCCCACTCTGCCACCTCAGTTCAGACATGGCCATATGCAAATCAGTCTGACCCTGTGCCTCATGGGAACAGTCCAGCCCAAATTGCCAAGCCATGCCTTCCCCGGACCAGAAACAAGCTTCCTAGGACCCCTTTCAGGCATTTCAGCTGTCTTCAGCCAGGCTTGCTTGAATCCAGTGGTAAAGTGAGCAAGGGACTCACGTCTGAGAATACCATGCCAACTTATGGCGAACAAAGTGGTACAAAAGGGGGTGGTGATGGACGGTGCATCAGAACCAATCAAACACTCACACCCAGTCAACAGATCTGGGTTTGATCCATCACTGTTCTTTAGCCCACTCTGCCACCCCAGTTCAGACATGGCCATATGCAAATCAGTCTGACCCTGAGCCTCATGGGAACAGTCCAGCCCGAACTGCCAAGCCATGCCATCCCCGGACCGGAAACAAGCTTCCTAGGACCGGTTTCTGGCATTTCAGCCGTCTTCAGCCAGGCTTGCTTGAATCCAGTGGCATAGTGAGCAAGGGACTCACGTCTGAGCATACCCTGCCAACTTATGGGGAACAAAACAGTACAAAAGGGGGTGGTGATGGACGGAGCATCAGAACCAATCAAACACTCACACCCAGTCAACAGATTTGGGTTTGATCCATCACTGTTCTTTAGCCCACTCTGCCACCCCAGTTCAGACATGGCCATATGCAAATCAGTCTGACCCTGTGCCTCATGGGAACAGTCCAGCCCGAACTGCCAAGCCATGTCTTCCCCGGACCGGAAACAAGCTTCCTAGGACCGGTTTCTGGCATTTCAGCCGTCTTCAGCCAGGCTTGCTTGAATCCAGTGGCAAAGTGAGCAAGGGACTCACATCTGAGCATACCCTGCCAACTTATGGGGAACAAAACAGTACAAAAGGGGGTGGTGATGGACGGAGCATCAGAACCAATCAAACACTCACACCCAGTCAACAGATCTGGGTTTGATCCATCACTGTTCTTTAGCCCACTCTGCCACCCCAGTGCAGACATGGCCATATGCAAATCAGTCTGACCCAGTGCCTCATGGGAACAGTCCAACCCGAACTGCCAAGCCATGCCTTCCCCGGACCGGAAACAAGCTTCCTAAGACCGGTTTCTGGCATTTCAGCCGTCTTCAGCCAGGCTTGCTTGAATCCAGTGGCATAGTGAGCAAGGGACTCGCGTCTGAGCATACCCTGCCAACTTATGGCGAACAAAGCGGTACAAAAGGGGGTGGTGATGGACGGCGCATCAGAACCAATCAAACACTCACACCCAGTCAACAGATCTGGGTTTGAACCATCACAGTTCTTTAGCCCACTCTGCCACCCCAGTTCAGACATGGCCATATGCAAATCAGTCTGACCCTGTGCCTCATGGGAACACTCCAGCCCGAACTGCCAAGCCATGCCTTCCCTGGAGCGGAAAGAAGCTTACTAGGACCGGTTTCTGGCATTTCAGCCGTCTTCAGCCAGGCTTGCTTGAATCCAGTGGCAAAGTGAGCAAGGGACTCACGTCTGAGCATACCCTGCCAACTTATGGCGAACAAAGCGGTACAAAAGATGGACGGAGCATCAGAACCAATCAAACACTCACACCCAGTCAACAGATCTGGGTTTGATCCATCACCGTTCTTTAGCCCACTCTGCCACCCCAGTTCAGACATGGCCATATGCAAATCAGTCTGACCCTGTGCCTCATGGGAACAGTCCAGCCCAAACTGCCAAGCCATGCCTTCCCTGGACCAGAAACACGCTTCCTAGGATCGGTTTCTGGCATTTCAGCCGTCTTCAGCCAGGCTTGCTTGAATCCAGTGGCAAAGTGAGCAAGGGACTCACGTCTGAGCATACCCTGCCAACTTATGGCGAACAAAGTGGTACAAAAGGGGGTGGTGATGGACGGAGCATCAGAACCAATCAAACACTCACAGCCAGTCAACAGATCTGGGTTTGATCCATCAGTGTTCTTTAGCCCACTCTGCCACCCCAGTTCAGATATTGCCATATGCAAATCAGTCTGACCCTGTGCCTCATGGGAACAGTCCAGCCCGAACTGCCAAGCCATGCCTTCCCTGGAGCGGAAAGAAGCTTCCTAGGACCGGTTTCTGGCATTTCAGCCGTCTTCAGCCAGGCTTGCTTGAATCCAGTGGTAAAGTGAGCAAAGAACTCACGTCTGAGCATACCCTGCCAACTTTGATCCATCACCGTTCTTTAGCCCACTCTGCCACCCCTGTTCAGACATGGCCATATGCAAATCAGTCTGACCCTGTGCCTCATGGGAACAGTCCAGCCCGAACTGCCAAGCCATGCCTTCCCCGGACCGGAACAAGCTTCCTAGGACCGGTTTCTGGCATTTCAGCCGTCTTCAGCCAGGCTTGCTTGAATCCAATGGCAAAGTGAGCAAGGAACTCACGTCTGAGCATACCCTGCCAACTTATGGCGAACTAAGCGGTACAAAAGGTGGTGGTGATGGACGGAGCATCAGAACCAATCAAACACTCACACCCTGTCAACAGATCTGGGTTTGATCCATCACCGTTCTTTAGCCCACTCTGGCACCCCAGTTCAGACATGGCCATATGCAAATCAGTCTGACCCTGTGCCTCATGGGAACAGTCCAGCCCGAACTGCAAAGCCATGCCTTCCCCGGGCCGGAAACAAGCTTCCTAGGACCGGTTTCTGGCATTTCAGCCGTCTTCAGCCAGGCTTGCTTGAATCCAGTGGCAAAGTGAGCAAGGGACTCACGTCTGAGCTTACCCTGCCAACTTATGGCGAACAAAGCGGTACAAAAGATGGACGGAGCATCAGAACCAATCAAACACTCACACCCAGTCAACAGATCTGGGTTTGATCCATCACCGTTCTTTAGCCCACTCTGCCACCTCAGTTCAGACATGGCCATATGCAAATCAGTCTGACCCTGTGCCTCATGGGAACAGTCCAGCCCAAATTGCCAAGCCATGCCTTCCCCGGACCAGAAACAAGCTTCCTAGGACCCCTTTCTGGCATTTCAGCTGTCTTCAGCCAGGCTTGCTTGAATCCAGTGGTAAAGTGAGCAAGGGACTCACGTCTGAGAATACCATGCCAACTTATGGCGAACAAAGTGGTACAAAAGGGGGTGGTAATGGACGGTGCATCAGAACCAATCAAACACTCACACCCAGTCAACAGATCTGGGTTTGATCCATCACTGTTCTTTAGCCCACTCTGCCACCCCAGTTCAGACATGGCCATATGCAAATCAGTCTGACCCTGAGCCTCATGGGAACAGTCCAGCCCGAACTGCCAAGCCATGCCATCCCCGGACCGGAAACAAGCTTCCTAGGACCGGTTTCTGGCATTTCAGCCGTCTTCAGCCAGGCTTGCTTGAATCCAGTGGCATAGTGAGCAAGGGACTCACGTCTGAGCATACCCTGCCAACTTATGGGGAACAAAACAGTACAAAAGGGGGTGGTGATGGACGGAGCATCAGAACCAATCAAACACTCACACCCAGTCAACAGATTTGGGTTTGATCCATCACTGTTCTTTAGCCCACTCTGCCACCCCAGTTCAGACATGGCCATATGCAAATCAGTCTGACCCTGTGCCTCATGGGAACAGTCCAGCCTGAACTGCCAAGCCATGTCTTCCCCGGAGCGGAAACAAGCTTCCTAGGACCGGTTTCTGGCATTTCAGCTGTCTTCAGCCAGGCTTGCTTGAATCCAGTGGCAAAGTGAGCAAGGGACTCACATCTGAGCATACCCTGCCAACTTATGGGGAACAAAACAGTACAAAAGGGGGTGGTGATGGACGGAGCATCAGAACCAATCAAACACTCACACCCAGTCAACAGATCTGGGTGTGATCCATCACTGTTCTTTAGCCCACTCTGCCACCCCAGTTCAGACATGGCCATATGCAAATCAGTCTGACCCAGTGCCTCATGGGAACAGTCCAACCCGAACTGCCAAGCCACGCCTTCCCCGGACCGGAAACAAGCTTCCTAAGACCGGTTTCTGGCATTTCAGCCGTCTTCAGCCAGGCTTGCTTGAATCCAGTGGCATAGTGAGCAAGGGACTCGCGTCTGAGCATACCCTGCCAACTTATGGCGAACAAAGCGGTACAAAAGGGGGTGGTGATGGACGGCGCATCAGAACCAATCAAACACTCACACCCAGTCAACAGATCTGGGTTTGAACCATCACAGTTCTTTAGCCCACTCTGCCACCCCAGTTCAGACATGGCCATATGCAAATCAGTCTGACCCTGTGCCTCATGGGAACACTCCAGCCCGAACTGCCAAGCCATGCCTTCCCTGGAGCGGAAAGAAGCTTCCTAGGACCGGTTTCTGGCATTTCAGCCGTCTTCAGCCAGGCTTGCTTGAATCCAGTGGCAAAGTGAGCAAGGGACTCACGTCTGAGCATACCCTGCCAACTTATGGCGAACAAAGCGGTACAAAAGATGGACGGAGCATCAGAACCAATCAAACACTCACACCCAGTCAACAGATCTGGGTTTGATCCATCACTGTTCTTTAGCCCACTCTGCCACCCCAGTTCAGACATGGCCATATGCAAATCAGTCTGACCCTGTGCCTCATGGGGTCAGTCCAGCCCGAACTGCCAAGCCATGCCTTCCCCGGACCAGAAACAAGCTTCCTAGGACCGGTTTCTGACATTTCAGCCGTCTTCAGCCAGGCTTGCTTGAATCCAGTGGCAAAGTGAGCAAGGGACTCACGTCTGAGCATACCCTACCAACTTATGGTGAACAAAGCGGTACAAAAGGGGGTGGTGATGGTCGGAGCATCAGAACCAATCAAACACTCACACCCAGTCAACAGATCTGGGTTTGATCCATCACCGTTCTTTAGCCCACTCTGCCACCCCAGTTCAGACATGGCCATATGCAAATCAGTCTGACCCTGTGCCTCATGGGAACAGTCCAGCCCAAACTGCCAAGCCATGCCTTCCCTGGACCAGAAACACGCTTCCTAGGATCGGTTTCTGGCATTTCAGCCGTCTTCAGCCAGGCTTGCTTGAATCCAGTGGCAAAGTGAGCAAGGGACTCACGTCTGAGCATACCCTGCCAACTTATGGCGAACAAAGTGGTACAAAAGGGATTGGTGATGGACGGAGCATCAGAACCAATCAAACACTCACACCCAGTCAACAGATCTGGGTTTGATCCATCAAGGTTCTTTAGCCCACTCTGCCACCCCAGTTCAGACATTGCCATATGCAAATCAGTCTGACCCTGTGCCTCATGGAAACAGTCCAGCCCGAACTGCCAAGCCATGCCTTCCCGGGACCGGAAACAAGCTTCCTAGGACCGGTTTCTGGCATTTCAGCCGTCTTCAGCCAGGCTTGCTTGAATCCAGTGGTAAAGTGAGCAAAGAACTCACGTCTGAGCATACCCTGCCAACTTTGATCCATCACCGTTCTTTAGCCCACTCTGCCACCCCAGTTCAGACATGGCCATATGCAAATCAGTCTGACCCTGTGCCTCATGGGAACAGTCCAGCCCAAACTGCCAAGCCATGCCTTCCCTGGACCAGAAACACGCTTCCTAGGATCGGTTTCTGGCATTTCAGCCGTCTTCAGCCAGGCTTGCTTGAATCCAGTGGCAAAGTGAGCAAGGGACTCACGTCTGAGCATACCCTGCCAACTTATGGCGAACAAAGTGGTACAAAAGGGGGTGGTGATGGACGGAGCATCAGAACCAATCAAACACTCACACCCAGTCAACAGATCTGGGTTTGATCCATCACTGTTCTTTAGCCCACTCTGCCACCCCAGTTCAGATATTGCCATATGCAAATCAGTCTGACCCTGTGCCTCATGGGAACAGTCCAGCCCGAACTGCCAAGCCATGCCTTCCCCGGACCGGAACAAGCTTCCTAGAACCGGTTTCTGGCATTTCAGCCGTCTTCAGCCAGGCTTGCTTGAATCCAGTGGCAAAGAGAGCAAGGGACTCACGTCTGAGCATACCCTGCCAACTTATGGCGAACAAAGCGGTACAAAAGGGGGTGGTGATGGACGGAGCATCAGAACCAATCAAACACTCACACCCAGTCAACAGATCTGGGTTTGATCCATCACCGTTCTTTTGCCCACTCTGCCACCCCGGTTCAGACATGGCCATATGCAAATCAGTCTGACCCTGTGCCTCCTGGGAACAGTCCAGCCCGAACTGCCAAGCCATGCCTTCCCTGGACCGGAACAAGCTTCCTAGAACCGGTTTCTGGCATTTCATCCGTCTTCAGCCAGGCTTGCTTGAATCCAGTGGCAAAGAGAGCAAGGGACTCACGTCTGAGCATACCCTGCCAACTTATGGCGAACAAAGCGGTACAAAAGGGGGTGGTGATGGACGGAGCATCAGAACCAATCAAACACTCACACCCAGTCAACAGATCTGGGTTTGATCCATCACCGTTCTTTTGCCCACTCTGCCACCCCGGTTCAGACATGGCCATATGCAAATCAGTCTGACCCTGTGCCTCCTGGGAACAGTCCAGCCCGAACTGCCAAGCCATGCCTTCCCTGGACCGGAAATAAGCTTCCTAGGACCGGTTTCTGGCATTTCAGCCGTCTTGAGCCAGGCTTTCTTGAATCCAGTGGCAAAGTGAGCAAGGGACTCACGTCTGAGCATACCCTGCCAACTTATGGCGAACAAAGCGGTACAAAAGGGGGTGGTGATGGACGGAGCATCAGAACCAATCAAACACTCACACCCAGTCAACAGATCTGGGTTTGATCCATCACTGTTCTTTAGCCCACTCTGCCACCCCAGTTCAGACATGGCCATATGCAAATCAGTCTGACCCTGTGCCTCATGGGAACAGTCCAGCCCAAACTGCCAAGCCATGCCTTCCCTGGACCAGAAACACGCTTCCTAGGATCGGTTTCTGGCATTTCAGCCGTCTTCAGCCAGGCTTGCTTGAATCCAGTGGCAAAGTGAGCAAGGGACTCACGTCTGAGCATACCCTGCCAACTTATGGCGAACAAAGTGGTACAAAAGGGGGTGGTGATGGACGGAGCATCAGAACCAATCAAACACTCACACCCAGTCAACAGATCTGGGTTTGATCCATCACTGTTCTTTAGCCCACTCTGCCACCCCAGTTCAGATATTGCCATATGCAAATCAGTCCGACCCTGTGCCTCATGGGAACAGTCCAGCCCGAACTGCCAAGCCATGCCTTCCCCCGACCGGAAACAAGCTTCCTAGGACCGGTTTCTGGCATTTCAGCCGTCTTCAGCCAGGCTTGCTTGAATCCAATGGCAAAGTGAGCAAGGAACTCACGTCTGAGCATACCCTGCCAACTTATGGCGAACTAAGCGATAGAAAAGGGGGTGGTGATGGACGGAGCATCAGAACCAATGAAACACTCACACCCAGTCAACAGATCTGGGTTTGATCCATCACCGTTCTTTAGCCCACTCTGCCACCCCAGTTCAGACATGGCCATATGCAAATCAGTCTGACCCTGTGCCTCATGGGAACACTCCAGCCCGAACTGCCAAGCCATGCCTTCCCTGGAGCGGAAAGAAGCTTCCTAGGACCGGTTTCTGGCATTTCAGCCGTCTTCAGCCAGGCTTGCTTGAATCCAGTGGTAAAGTGAGCAAAGAACTCACGTATGAGCATACCCTGCCAACTTATGGCGAACAAAGCGGTACAAAAGGGGGTGGTGATGGACGGAGCATCAGAACCAATCAAACACTCACACCCAGTCAACAGATCTGGGTTTGATCCATCACCGTTCTTTAGCCCACTCTGCCACCCCAGTTCAGACATGGCCATATGCAAATCAGTCTGACCCTGTGCCTCATGGGAACAGTCCAGCCCGAACTGCCAAGCCATGCCTTACCCGGACCGGAACAAGCTTCCTAGAACCGGTTTCTGGCATTTCATCCGTCTTCAGCCAGGCTTGCTTGAATCCAGTGGCAAAGAGAGCAAGGGACTCACGTCTGAGCATACCCTGCCAACTTATGGCGAACAAAGCGGTACAAAAGGGGGTGGTGATGGACGGAGCATCAGAACCAATCAAACACTCACACCCAGTCAACAGATCTGGGTTTGATCCATCACCGTTCTTTTGCCCACTCTGCCACCCCGGTTCAGACATGGCCATATGCAAATCAGTCTGACCCTGTGCCTCCTGGGAACAGTCCAGCCCGAACTGCCAAGCCATGCCTTCCCTGGACCGGAAATAAGCTTCCTAGGACCGGTTTCTGGCATTTCAGCCGTCTTGAGCCAGGCTTTCTTGAATCCAGTGGCAAAGTGAGCAAGGGACTTACGTCTGAGCATACCCTGCCAACTTATGGCGAACAAAGCGGTACAAAAGGGGGTGGTGATGGACGGAGCATCAGAACCAATCAAACACTCACACCCAGTCAACAGATCTGGGTTTGATCCATCACCGTTCTTTAGCCCACTCTGCCACCCCAGTTCAGACATGGCCATATGCAAATTAGTCTGACCCTGTGCCTCATGGGAACAGTCCAGCTCGAACTGCCAAGCCATGCCTTCCCCGGAATGGAAACAAGCTTCCTAGGACCGGTTTCTGGCATGTCAGCCGTCTTCAGCCAGGCTTGCTTGAATCCAGTGGCAAAGTGAGCAAGGGACTCACGTCTGAGCATACCCTGCCAACTTATGGCGAACAAAGCGGTACAAAAGGTGGTGGTGATGGACGGAGCATCAGAACCAATCAAACACTCACACCCTGTCAACAGATCTGGGTTTGATCCATCACCGTTCTTTAGCCCACTCTGGCACCCCAGTTCAGACATGGCCATATGCAAATCAGTCTGACCCTGTGCCTCATGGGAACAGTCCAGCCCGAACTGCAAAGCCATGCCTTCCCCGGGCCAGAAACAAGCTTCCTAGGACCGGTTTCTGGCATTTCAGCCGTCTTCAGCCAGGCTTGCTTGAATCCAGTGGCAAAGTGAGCAAGGGACTCACGTCTGAGCATACCCTGCCAACTTATGGCGAACAAAGCGGTACAAAAGATGGACGGAGCATCAGAACCAATCAAACACTCACACCCAGTCAACAGATCTGGGTTTGATCCATCACCGTTCTTTAGCCCACTCTGCCACCTCAGTTCAGACATGGCCATATGCAAATCAGTCTGACCCTGTGCCTCATGGGAACAGTCCAGCCCAAACTGCCAAGCCATGCCTTCCCTGGACCAGAAACACGCTTCCTAGGATCGGTTTCTGGCATTTCAGCCGTCTTCAGCCAGGCTTGCTTGAATCCAGTGGCAAAGTGAGCAAGGGACTCACGTCTGAGCATACCCTGCCAACTTATGGCGAACAAAGTGGTACAAAAGGGGGTGGTGATGGACGGAGCATCAGAACCAATCAAACACTCACACCCAGTCAACAGATCTGGGTTTGATCCATCACTGTTCTTTAGCCCACTCTGCCACCCCAGTTCAGATATTGCCATATGCAAATCAGTCCGACCCTGTGCCTCATGGGAACAGTCCAGCCCGAACTGCCAAGCCATGCCTTCCCCCGACCGGAAACAAGCTTCCTAGGACCGGTTTCTGGCATTTCAGCCGTCTTCAGCCAGGCTTGCTTGAATCCAATGGCAAAGTGAGCAAGGAACTCACGTCTGAGCATACCCTGCCAACTTATGGCGAACTAAGCGATAGAAAAGGGGGTGGTGATGGACGGAGCATCAGAACCAATGAAACACTCACACCCAGTCAACAGATCTGGGTTTGATCCATCACCGTTCTTTAGCCCACTCTGCCACCCCAGTTCAGACATGGCCATATGCAAATCAGTCTGACCCTGTGCCTCATGGGAACACTCCAGCCCGAACTGCCAAGCCATGCCTTCCCTGGAGCGGAAAGAAGCTTCCTAGGACCGGTTTCTGGCATTTCAGCCGTCTTCAGCCAGGCTTGCTTGAATCCAGTGGTAAAGTGAGCAAAGAACTCACGTATGAGCATACCCTGCCAACTTATGGCGAACAAAGCGGTACAAAAGGGGGTGGTGATGGACGGAGCATCAGAACCAATCAAACACTCACACCCAGTCAACAGATCTGGGTTTGATCCATCACCGTTCTTTAGCCCACTCTGCCACCCCAGTTCAGACATGGCCATATGCAAATCAGTCTGACCCTGTGCCTCATGGGAACAGTCCAGCCCGAACTGCCAAGCCATGCCTTACCCGGACCGGAACAAGCTTCCTAGAACCGGTTTCTGGCATTTCATCCGTCTTCAGCCAGGCTTGCTTGAATCCAGTGGCAAAGAGAGCAAGGGACTCACGTCTGAGCATACCCTGCCAACTTATGGCGAACAAAGCGGTACAAAAGGGGGTGGTGATGGACGGAGCATCAGAACCAATCAAACACTCACACCCAGTCAACAGATCTGGGTTTGATCCATCACCGTTCTTTTGCCCACTCTGCCACCCCGGTTCAGACATGGCCATATGCAAATCAGTCTGACCCTGTGCCTCCTGGGAACAGTCCAGCCCGAACTGCCAAGCCATGCCTTCCCTGGACCGGAAATAAGCTTCCTAGGACCGGTTTCTGGCATTTCAGCCGTCTTGAGCCAGGCTTTCTTGAATCCAGTGGCAAAGTGAGCAAGGGACTTACGTCTGAGCATACCCTGCCAACTTATGGCGAACAAAGCGGTACAAAAGGGGGTGGTGATGGACGGAGCATCAGAACCAATCAAACACTCACACCCAGTCAACAGATCTGGGTTTGATCCATCACCGTTCTTTAGCCCACTCTGCCACCCCAGTTCAGACATGGCCATATGCAAATTAGTCTGACCCTGTGCCTCATGGGAACAGTCCAGCTCGAACTGCCAAGCCATGCCTTCCCCGGAATGGAAACAAGCTTCCTAGGACCGGTTTCTGGCATGTCAGCCGTCTTCAGCCAGGCTTGCTTGAATCCAGTGGCAAAGTGAGCAAGGGACTCACGTCTGAGCATACCCTGCCAACTTATGGCGAACAAAGCGGTACAAAAGGTGGTGGTGATGGACGGAGCATCAGAACCAATCAAACACTCACACCCTGTCAACAGATCTGGGTTTGATCCATCACCGTTCTTTAGCCCACTCTGGCACCCCAGTTCAGACATGGCCATATGCAAATCAGTCTGACCCTGTGCCTCATGGGAACAGTCCAGCCCGAACTGCAAAGCCATGCCTTCCCCGGGCCAGAAACAAGCTTCCTAGGACCGGTTTCTGGCATTTCAGCCGTCTTCAGCCAGGCTTGCTTGAATCCAGTGGCAAAGTGAGCAAGGGACTCACGTCTGAGCATACCCTGCCAACTTATGGCGAACAAAGCGGTACAAAAGATGGACGGAGCATCAGAACCAATCAAACACTCACACCCAGTCAACAGATCTGGGTTTGATCCATCACCGTTCTTTAGCCCACTCTGCCACCTCAGTTCAGACATGGCCATATGCAAATCAGTCTGACCCTGTGCCTCATGGGAACAGTCCAGCCCAAATTGCCAAGCCATGCCTTCCCCGGACCAGAAACAAGCTTCCTAGGACCCCTTTCAGGCATTTCAGCTGTCTTCAGCCAGGCTTGCTTGAATCCAGTGGTAAAGTGAGCAAGGGACTCACGTCTGAGAATACCATGCCAACTTATGGCGAACAAAGTGGTACAAAAGGGGGTGGTGATGGACGGTGCATCAGAACCAATCAAACACTCACACCCAGTCAACAGATCTGGGTTTGATCCATCACTGTTCTTTAGCCCACTCTGCCACCCCAGTTCAGACATGGCCATATGCAAATCAGTCTGACCCTGAGCCTCATGGGAACAGTCCAGCCCGAACTGCCAAGCCATGCCATCCCCGGACCGGAAACAAGCTTCCTAGGACCGGTTTCTGGCATTTCAGCCGTCTTCAGCCAGGCTTGCTTGAATCCAGTGGCATAGTGAGCAAGGGACTCACGTCTGAGCATACCCTGCCAACTTATGGGGAACAAAACAGTACAAAAGGGGGTGGTGATGGACGGAGCATCAGAACCAATCAAACACTCACACCCAGTCAACAGATCTGGGTTTGATCCATCACTGTTCTTTAGCCCACTCTGCCACCCCAGTGCAGACATGGCCATATGCAAATCAGTCTGACCCAGTGCCTCATGGTAACAGTCCAACCCGAACTGCCAAGCCATGCCTTCCCCGGACCGGAAACAAGCTTCCTAAGACCGGTTTCTGGCATTTCAGCCGTCTTCAGCCAGGCTTGCTTGAATCCAGTGGCATAGTGAGCAAGGGACTCGCGTCTGAGCATACCCTGCCAACTTATGGCGAACAAAGCGGTACAAAAGGGGGTGGTGATGGACGGCGCATCAGAACCAATCAAACACTCACACCCAGTCAACAGATCTGGGTTTGAACCATCACAGTTCTTTAGCCCACTCTGCCACCCCAGTTCAGACATGGCCATATGCAAATCAGTCTGACCCTGTGCCTCATGGGAACACTCCAGCCCGAACTGCCAAGCCATGCCTTCCCTGGAGCGGAAAGAAGCTTCCTAGGACCGGTTTCTGGCATTTCAGCCGTCTTCAGCCAGGCTTGCTTGAATCCAGTGGCAAAGTGAGCAAGGGACTCACGTCTGAGCATACCCTGCCAACTTATGGCGAACAAAGCGGTACAAAAGATGGACGGAGCATCAGAACCAATCAAACACTCACACCCAGTCAACAGATCTGGGTTTGATCCATCACCGTTCTTTAGCCCACTCTGCCACCCCAGTTCAGACATGGCCATATGCAAATCAGTCTGACCCTGTGCCTCATGGGAACAGTCCAGCCCAAACTGCCAAGCCATGCCTTCCCTGGACCAGAAACACGCTTCCTAGGATCGGTTTCTGGCATTTCAGCCGTCTTCAGCCAGGCTTGCTTGAATCCAGTGGCAAAGTGAGCAAGGGACTCACGTCTGAGCATACCCTGCCAACTTATGGCGAACAAAGTGGTACAAAAGGGGGTGGTGATGGACGGAGCATCAGAACCAATCAAACACTCACAGCCAGTCAACAGATCTGGGTTTGATCCATCACTGTTCTTTAGCCCACTCTGCCACCCCAGTTCAGATATTGCCATATGCAAATCAGTCTGACCCTGTGCCTCATGGGAACAGTCCAGCCCGAACTGCCAAGCCATGCCTTCCCTGGAGCGGAAAGAAGCTTCCTAGGACCGGTTTCTGGCATTTCAGCCGTCTTCAGCCAGGCTTGCTTGAATCCAGTGGTAAAGTGAGCAAAGAACTCACGTCTGAGCATACCCTGCCAACTTTGATCCATCACCGTTCTTTAGCCCACTCTGCCACCCCTGTTCAGACATGGCCATATGCAAATCAGTCTGACCCTGTGCCTCATGGGAACAGTCCAGCCCGAACTGCCAAGCCATGCCTTCCCCGGACCGGAACAAGCTTCCTAGGACCGGTTTCTGGCATTTCAGCCGTCTTCAGCCAGGCTTGCTTGAATCCAATGGCAAAGTGAGCAAGGAACTCACGTCTGAGCATACCCTGCCAACTTATGGCGAACTAAGCGGTACAAAAGGTGGTGGTGATGGACGGAGCATCAGAACCAATCAAACACTCGCACCCTGTCAACAGATCTGGGTTTGATCCATCACCGTTCTTTAGCCCACTCTGGCACCCCAGTTCAGACATGGCCATATGCAAATCAGTCTGACCCTGTGCCTCATGGGAACAGTCCAGCCCGAACTGCAAAGCCATGCCTTCCCCGGGCCGGAAACAAGCTTCCTAGGACCGGTTTCTGGCATTTCAGCCGTCTTCAGCCAGGCTTGCTTGAATCCAGTGGCAAAGTGAGCAAGGGACTCACGTCTGAGCATACCCTGCCAACTTATGGCGAACAAAGCGGTACAAAAGATGGACGGAGCATCAGAACCAATCAAACACTCACACCCAGTCAACAGATCTGGGTTTGATCCATCACCGTTCTTTAGCCCACTCTGCCACCTCAGTTCAGACATGGCCATATGCAAATCAGTCTGACCCTGTGCCTCATGGGAACAGTCCAGCCCAAATTGCCAAGCCATGCCTTCCCCGGACCAGAAACAAGCTTCCTAGGACCCCTTTCTGGCATTTCAGCTGTCTTCAGCCAGGCTTGCTTGAATCCAGTGGTAAAGTGAGCAAGGGACTCACGTCTGAGAATACCATGCCAACTTATGGCGAACAAAGTGGTACAAAAGGGGGTGGTGATGGACGGTGCATCAGAACCAATCAAACACTCACACCCAGTCAACAGATCTGGGTTTGATCCATCACTGTTCTTTAGCCCACTCTGCCACCCCAGTTCAGACATGGCCATATGCAAATCAGTCTGACCCTGAGCCTCATGGGAACAGTCCAGCCCGAACTGCCAAGCCATGCCATCCCCGGACCGGAAACAAGCTTCCTAGGACCGGTTTCTGGCATTTCAGCCGTCTTCAGCCAGGCTTGCTTGAATCCAGTGGCATAGTGAGCAAGGGACTCACGTCTGAGCATACCCTGCCAACTTATGGGGAACAAAACAGTACAAAAGGGGGTGGTGATGGACGGAGCATCAGAACCAATCAAACACTCACACCCAGTCAACAGATTTGGGTTTGATCCATCACTGTTCTTTAGCCCACTCTGCCACCCCAGTTCAGACATGGCCATATGCAAATCAGTCTGACCCTGTGCCTCATGGGAACAGTCCAGCCCGAACTGCCAAGCCATGTCTTCCCCGGACCGGAAACAAGCTTCCTAGGACCGGTTTCTGGCATTTCAGCCGTCTTCAGCCAGGCTTGCTTGAATCCAGTGGCAAAGTGAGCAAGGGACTCACATCTGAGCATACCCTGCCAACTTATGGGGAACAAAACAGTACAAAAGGGGGTGGTGATGGACGGAGCATCAGAACCAATCAAACACTCACACCCAGTCAACAGATCTAGGTTTGATCCATCACTGTTCTTTAGCCCACTCTGCCACCCCAGTGCAGACATGGCCATATGCAAATCAGTCTGACCCAGTGCCTCATGGGAACAGTCCAACCCGAACTGCCAAGCCATGCCTTCCCCGGACCGGAAACAAGCTTCCTAAGACCGGTTTCTGGCATTTCAGCCGTCTTCAGCCAGGCTTGCTTGAATCCAGTGGCATAGTGAGCAAGGGACTCGCGTCTGAGCATACCCTGCCAACTTATGGCGAACAAAGCGGTACAAAAGGGGGTGGTGATGGACGGCGCATCAGAACCAATCAAACACTCACACCCAGTCAACAGATCTGGGTTTGAACCATCACAGTTCTTTAGCCCACTCTGCCACCCCAGTTCAGACATGGCCATATGCAAATCAGTCTGACCCTGTGCCTCATGGGAACACTCCAGCCCGAACTGCCAAGCCATGCCTTCCCTGGAGCGGAAAGAAGCTTCCTAGGACCGGTTTCTGGCATTTCAGCCGTCTTCAGCCAGGCTTGCTTGAATCCAGTGGCAAAGTGAGCAAGGGACTCACGTCTGAGCATACCCTGCCAACTTATGGCGAACAAAGCGGTACAAAAGATGGACGGAGCATCAGAACCAATCAAACACTTACACCCAGTCAACAGATCTGGGTTTGATCCATCACCGTTCTTTAGCCCACTCTGCCACCCCAGTTCAGACATGGCCATATGCAAATCAGTCTGACCCTGTGCCTCATGGGAACAGTCCAGCCCAAACTGCCAAGCCATGCCTTCCCTGGACCAGAAACACGCTTCCTAGGATCGGTTTCTGGCATTTCAGCCGTCTTCAGCCAGGCTTGCTTGAATCCAGTGGCAAAGTGAGCAAGGGACTCACGTCTGAGCATACCCTGCCAACTTATGGCGAACAAAGTAGTACAAAAGGGGGTGGTGATGGACGGAGCATCAGAACCAATCAAACACTCACACCCAGTCAACAGATCTGGGTTTGATCCATCACTGTTCTTTAGCCCACTCTGCCACCCCAGTTCAGACATTGCCATATGCAAATCAGTCTGACCCTGTGCCTCATGGGAACAGTCCAGCCCGAACTGCCAAGCCATGCCTTCCCAGGACCAGAAACAAGCTTCCTAGGACCGGTTTCTGGCATTTCAGCCGTCTTCAGCCAGGCTTGCTTGAATCCAATGGCAAAGTGAGCAAGGAACTCACGTCTGAGCATACCCTGCCAACTTATGGCGAACTAAGCAGTAGAAAAGGGGGTGGTGATGGACGGAGCATCAGAACCAATGAAACACTCACACCCAGTCAACAGATCTGGGTTTGATCCATCACCGTTGTTTAGCCCACTCTGCCACCCCAGTTCAGACATTGCCATATGCAAATCAGTCTGACCCTGTGCCTCATGGGAACAGTCCAGCCCGAACTGCCAAGCCATGCCTTCCCCGGACCGGAAACAAGCTTCCTAGGACCGGATTCTGGCATTTCAGCCGTCTTCAGCCAGGCTTGCTTGAGTCCAGTGGCAAAGTGAGCAAGGGACTCACGTCTGAGCATACCCTGCCAACTTATGGCGAACAAAGCGGTACAAAAGATGGACGGAGCATCAAACCAATCAAACACTCACACCCAGTCAACAGATCTGGGTTTGATCCATCACTGTTCTTTAGCCCACTCTGCCACCCCAATTCAGACATGGCCATATGCAAATCAGTCTGAACCTGTGCCTCATGGGGTCAGTCCAGCCCGAACTGCCAAGCCATGCCGTCCCCGGACCGGAAACAAGCTTCCTAGGACCGGTTTCTGGCATTTCAGCCGTCTTCAGCCAGGCTTGCTTGAATCCAGTGGCAAAGTGAGCAAGGGACTCACGTCTGAGCATACCCTGCCAACTTATGGCGAACAAAGCTGTACAAAAGGGGGTGGTGATGGACGGAGCATCAGAACCAATCAAACACTCACACCCAGTCAACAGATCTGGGTTTGATCCATCAAGGTTCTTTAGCCCACTCTGCCACCCCAGTTCAGACATTGCCATATGCAAATCAGTCTGACCCTGTGCCTCATGGGAACAGTCCAGCCCGAACTGCCAAGCCATGCCTTCCCGGGACCGGAAACAAGCTTCCTAGGACCGGTTTCTGGCATTTCAGCCGTCTTCAGCCAGGCTTGCTTGAATCCAATGGCAAAGTGAGCAAGGAACTCACGTCTGAGCATACCCTGCCAACTTATGGCGAACTAAGAGGTAGAAAAGGGGGTGGTGATGGACGGAGCATCAGAACCAATGAAACACTCACACCCAGTCAACAGATCTGGGTTTGATCCATCACCGTTCTTTAGCCCACTCTGCCACCCCAGTTCAGACATTGCCATATGCAAATCAGTCTGACCCTGTGCCTCATGGGAACAGTCCAGCCCAAACTGCCAAGCCATGCCTTCCCTGGACCAGAAACACGCTTCCTAGGATCGGTTTCTGGCATTTCAGCCGTCTTCAGCCAGGCTTGCTTGAATCCAGTGGCAAAGTGAGCAAGGGACTCACGTCTGAGCATACCCTGCCAACTTATGGCGAACAAAGTGGTACAAAAGGGGGTGGTGATGGACGGAGCATCAGAACCAATCAAACACTCACAGCCAGTCAACAGATCTGGGTTTGATCCATCACTGTTCTTTAGCCCACTCTGCCACCCCAGTTCAGATATTGCCATATGCAAATCAGTCTGACCCTGTGCCTCATGGGAACAGTCCAGCCCGAACTGCCAAGCCATGCCTTTCCCCGACCGGAAACAAGCTTCCTAGGACCGGTTTCTGGCATTTCAGCCGTCTTCAGCCAGGCTTGCTTGAATCCAATGGCAAAGTGAGCAAGGAACTCACGTCTGAGCATACCCTGCCAACTTATGGCGAACTAAGCGATAGAAAAGGGGGTGGTGATGGACGGAGCATCAGAACCAATGAAACACTCACACCCAGTCAACAGATCTGGGTTTGATCCATCACCGTTGTTTAGCCCACTCTGCCACCCCAGTTCAGACATGGCCATATGCAAATCAGTCTGACCCTGTGCCTCATGGGAACACTCCAGCCCGAACTGCCAAGCCATGCCTTCCCTGGAGCGGAAAGAAGCTTCCTAGGACCGGTTTCTGGCATTTCAGCCGTCTTCAGCCAGGCTTGCTTGAATCCAGTGGTAAAGTGAGCAAAGAACTCACGTCTGAGCATACCCTGCCAACTTTGATCCATCACCGTTCTTTAGCCCACTCTGCCACCCCAGTTCAGACATGGCCATATGCAAATCAGTCTGACCCTGTGCCTCATGGGAACAGTCCAGCCCGAACTGCCAAGCCATGCCTTCCCGGACCGGAACAAGCTTCCTAGGACCGGTTTCTGGCATTTCAGCCGTCTTCAGCCAGGCTTGCTTGAATCCAATGGCAAAGTGAGCAAGGAACTCACGTCTGAGCATACATTGCCAACTTATGGCGAACTAAGCAGTAGAAAAGGGGGTGGTGATGGACGGAGCATCAGAACCAATGAAACACTCACACCCAGTCAACAGATCTGGGTTTGATCCATCACCGTTGTTTAGCCCACTCTGCCACCCCAGTTCAGACATTGCCATATGCAAATCAGTCTGACCCTGTGCCTCATGGGAACAGTCCAGCCCGAACTGCCAAGCCATGCCTTCCCCGGACCGGAAACAAGCTTCCTAGGACCGGATTCTGGCATTTCAGCCGTCTTCAGCCAGGCTTGCTTGAGTCCAGTAGCAAAGTGAGCAAGGGACTCACGTCTGAGCATACCCTGCCAACTTATGGCGAACAAAGCGGTACAAAAGATGGACGGAGCATCAAACCAATCAAACACTCACACCCAGTCAACAGATCTGGGTTTGATCCATCACTGTTCTTTAGCCCACTCTGCCACCCCAGTTCAGACATGGCCATATGCAAATCAGTCTGAACCTGTGCCTCATGGGGTCAGTCCAGCCCGAACTGCCAAGCCATGCCTTTCCCGGACCGGAAACAAGCTTCCTAGGACCGGTTTCTGGCATTTCAGCCGTCTTCAGCCAGGCTTGCTTGAATCCAGTGGCAAAGTGAGCAAGGGACTCACGTCTGAGCATACCCTGCCAACTTATGGCGAACAAAGCTGTACAAAAGGGGGTGGTGATGGACGGAGCATCAGAACCAATCAAACACTCACACCCAGTCAACAGATCTGGGTTTGATCCATCAAGGTTCTTTAGCCCACTCTGCCACCCCAGTTCAGACATTGCCATATGCAAATCAGTCTGACCCTGTGCCTCATGGGAACAGTCCAGCCCGAACTGCCAAGCCATGCCTTCCCGGGACCGGAAACAAGCTTCCTAGGACCGGTTTCTGGCATTTCAGCCGTCTTCAGCCAGGCTTGCTTGAATCCAATGGCAAAGTGAGCAAGGAACTCACGTCTGAGCATACCCTGCCAACTTATGGCGAACTAAGCGGTAGAAAAGGGGGTGGTGATGGACGGAGCATCAGAACCAATGAAACACTCACACCCAGTCAACAGATCTGGGTTTGATCCATCACCGTTCTTTAGCCCACTCTGCCACCCCAGTTCAGACATGGCCATATGCAAATCAGTCTGACCCTGTGCCTCATGGGAACACTCCAGCCCGAACTGCCAAGCCATGCCTTCCCTGGAGCGGAAAGAAGCTTCCTAGGACCGGTTTCTGGCATTTCAGCCGTCTTCAGCCAGGCTTGCTTGAATCCAGTGGTAAAGTGAGCAAAGAACTCACGTCTGAGCATACCCTGCCAACTTTGATCCATCACCGTTCTTTAGCCCACTCTGCCACCCCAGTTCAGACATGGCCATATGCAAATCAGTCTGACCCTGTGCCTCATGGGAACAGTCCAGCCCGAACTGCCAAGCCATGCCTTCCCCGGACCGGAACAAGCTTCCTAGGACCGGTTTCTGGCATTTCAGCAGTCTTCAGCCAGGCTTGATTGAATCCAGTGGCAAAGTGAGCAAGGGACTCACATCTGAGCATACCCTGCCATCTTATGGGGAACAAAACAGTACAAAAGGGGGTGGTGATGGACGGAGCATCAGAACCAATCAAACACTCGCACCCAGTCAAAAGATCTGGGTTTGATCCATCACTGTTCTTTAGCCCACTCTGCCACCCCAGTTCAGACATGGCCATATGCAAATCAGTCTGACACTGTGCCTCATGGGGTCAGTCCAGCCCAAACTGCCAAGCCATGCCTTCCCCGGACCGGAAACAAGCTTCCTAGGACCGGTTTCTGGCATTTCAGCAGTCTTCAGCCAGGCTTGCTTGAATCCAGTGGCAAAGTGAGCAAGGGACTCACGTCTGAGCATACCCTGCCAATTTATGGCGAACAAAGTGGTACAAAAGGGGGTGGTGATGGACGGAGCATCAGAACCAATGAAACACTCACACCCAGTCAACAGATCTGGGTTTGATCCATCACCGTTCTTTAGCCCACTCTGCCACCCCAGTTCAGACATGGCCATATGCAAATCAGTCTGACCCTGTGCCTCATGGGAACAGTCCAGCCCAAACTGCCAAGCCATGCCTTCCCTGGACCAGAAACACGCTTCCTAGGATCGGTTTCTGGCATTTCAGCCGTCTTCAGCCAGGCTTGCTTGAATCCAGTGGCAAAGTGAGCAAGGGACTCACGTCTGAGCATACCCTGCCAACTTATGGCGAACAAAGTGGTACAAAAGGGGGTGGTGATGGACGGAGCATCAGAACCAATCAAACACTCACAGCCAGTCAACAGATCTGGGTTTGATCCATCACTGTTCTTTAGCCCACTCTGCCACCCCAGTTCAGATATTGCCATATGCAAATCAGTCTGACCCTGTGCCTCATGGGAACAGTCCAGCCCGAACTGCCAAGCCATGCCTTCCCCGGACCGGAAACAAGCTTCCTAGGACCGGTTTATGGCATTTCAGCCGTCTTCAGCCAGGCCTGCTTGAATCCAGTGGCAAAGTGAGCAAGGGACTCACGTCTGAGCATACCCTGCCAATTTATGGCGAACAAAGCGGTACAAAAGGGGGTGGTGATGGACGGAGCATCAGAACCAATCAAACACTCACACCCAGTCAACAGATCAGGGTTTGATCCATCACCGTTCTTTAGTCCACTCTGCCACCCCAGTTCAGACATGGCCAAATGCAAATCAGTCTGACCCTGTGCCTCATGGGAACAGTCCAGCCTGAACTGCCAAGCCATGCCTTCCCCGGACCGGAAACAAGCTTCCTAGGACCGGTTTCTGGCATTTCAGCCGTCTTCAGCCAGGCTTGCTTGAATCCAGTGGCAAAGTGAGCAAGGGACTCACGTCTGAGCATACCCTACCAACTTATGGCGAACAAAGCGGTACAAAAGGGGGTGGTGATGGTCGGAGCATCAGAACCAATCAAACACTCACACCCAGTCAACAGATCTGGGTTTGATCCATCACCGTTCTTTAGCCCACTCTGCCACCCCAGTTCAGACATGGCCATATGCAAATCAGTCTGACCCTGTGCCTCATGGGAACAGTCCAGCCCAAACTGCCAAGCCGTGCCTTCCCTGGACCAGAAACACGCTTCCTAGGATCGGTTTCTGGCATTTCAGCCGTCTTCAGCCAGGCTTGCTTGAATCCAGTGGCAAAGTGAGCAAGGGACTCACGTCTGAGCATACCCTGCCAACTTATGGCGAACAAAGTGGTACAAAAGGGGGTGGTGATGGACGGAGCAAAAAGGGGCTGGTGATGGAAAGAGCATCAGAACCAATCAAACACTCACACCCAGTCAACAGATCTGGGTTTGATCCATCACCGTTCTTTAGCCCACTCTGCTACCCCAGTTCAGACATGGCCATATGCAAATCAGTCTGACCCTGTGCCTCATGGGAACGGTCCAGCCCGAACTGCCAAGCCATGCCTTCCCCGGACCGGAAACAAGCTTCCTAGGACCGGTTTCTGGCATTTCAGCCGTCTTCAGCCAGGCTTGCTTGAATCCAGTGGCAAAGTGAGCAAGGAACTCACGTCTGAGCATACCCTGCCAACTTATGGCGAACTAAGCGGTAGAAAAGGGGGTGGTGATGGACAGAGCATCAGAACCAATCAAACACTCACACCCAGTCAACAGATCTGGGTTTGATCCATCACCGTTCTTTTGCCCATTCTGCCACCCCAGTTCAGACATGGCCATATGCAAATCAGTCTGACCCTGTGCCTAATGAGAACAGTCCAGCCCGAACTGCCAAGCCATGCCTTCCCCGGACCGGAAACAAGCTTCCTAGAACCGGTTTCTGGCATTTCAGCCGTCTTCAGCCATGTTTGCTTGAATCCAGTGGCAAAGTGAGCAAGGGACTCACGTCTGAGCATACCCTGCCAACTTATGGCGAACAAAGCGGTACAAAAGGGGGTGGTGATGGACGGAGCATCAGAGCCAATCAAACACTCACACCCAGTCAACAGATCTGGGTTTGATCCATCACTGTTCTTTAGCCCACTCTGCCACCCCAGTTCAGACATGGCCATATGCAAATCAGTCTGACCCTGTGCCTCATGGGAATAGTCCAGCCCGAACTGCCAAGCCATGCCTTCCCCGGACCGGAAAGAAGCTTCCTAGGACCGGTTTCTGGCATTTCAGCCGTATTCAGCCAAGCTTGCTTGAATCCAGTGGCAAAGTGAGCAAGGGACTCACGTCTGAGCATACCCTGCCAACTTATGGCGAACAAAGCGGTACAAAAGGGGGTGGTGATGGACGGAGCATCAGAACCAATCAAACACTCACACCCAGTCAACAGATCTGGGTTTGATCCATCACCGTTCTTTAGCCCACTCTGCCACCCCAGTTCAGACATGGCAATATGCAAATCAGTCTGACCCTGTGCCTCATGGGAACAGTCCAACCCGAACTGCCAAGCCATGCCTTCCCCAGACCGGAAACACGCTTCCTAGGACCGGTTTCTGGCATTTCAGCCGTCTTCAGCCAGGCTTGCTTGAATCCAGTGGCAAAGTGAGCAAGGGACTCACGTCTGAGCATACCCTGCCAACTTATGGCGAACAAAGCGGTACAAAAGGGGTTGGTGATGGACGGAGCATCAGAACCAATCAAACACTCACACCCAGTCAACAGATCTGGGTTTGATCCATCACCGTTCTTTAGCCCACTCTGCTACCCCAGTTCAGACATGTCCATATGCAAATCGGTCTGACCCTGTGCCTCATGGGAACAGTCCAGCCCGAACTGCCAATCCATGCCTTCCCCGGACCGGAAACAAGCTTCCTAGGACCGGTTTCTGGCATTTCAGCCGTCTTCAGCCAGGCTTGCTTGAATCCAGTGGCAGAGTGAGCAAGGGACTCACGTCTGAGCATACCCTGCCAAATTATGGCGAACAAAGCGGTACAAAAGATGGACGGAGCATCAGAACCAATCAAACACTCACACCCAGTCAACAGATCTGGGTTTGATCCATCACCGTTCTTTAGCCCACTCTGCCACCCCAGTTCAGACATGGCCATATGCAAGTCAGTCTGACCCTGTGCCTCATGGGAACAGTCCAGCCCGAACTGCCAAGCCATGCCTTCCCCGGACCGGAAACAAGCTTCCTAGGACCGGTTTCTGGCATTTCAGCCGTCTTCAGCCAGGCTTGCTTGAATCCAGTGGCAAAGTGAGCAAGGGACTCACGTCTGAGCATACCCTGCCAATTTATGGCGAACAAAGCGGTACAAAAGGGGGTGGTGATGGACAGAGCATCAGAACCAATCAAACACTCACACCCAGTCAATAGATCTGGGTTTGATCCATCACCGTTCTTTAGCCCACTCTGCCACCCCAGTTCAGACATGGCCATATGCAAATCAGTCTGACCCTGTGCCTCATGGGAACAGTCCAGCCCGAACTGCCAAGCCATGCCTTCCCCGGACCGGAAACAAGCTTCCTAGGACCGGATTCTGGCATTTCAGTCGTCTTCAGCCAGGCTTGCTTGAATCCAGTGGTAAAGTGAGCAAAGAACTCACGTCTGAGCATACCCTGCCAACTTTGATCCATCACCGTTCTTTAGCCCACTCTGCCACCCCAGTTCAGACATGGCCATATGCAAATCAGTCTGACCCTGTGCCTCATGGGAACAGTCCAGCCCGAACTGCCAAGCCATGCCTACACCGGACCGGAACAAGCTTCCTAGGACCGGTTTCTGGCATTTCAGCAGTCTTCAGCCAGGCTTGATTGAATCCAGTGGCAAAGTGAGCAAGGGACTCACATCTGAGCATACCCTGCCATCTTATGGGGAACAAAACAGTACAAAAGGGGGTGGTGATGGACGGAGACTCAGAACCAATCAAACACTCACACCCAGTCAACAGATCTGGGTTTGATCCATCACTGTTCTTTAGCCCACTCTGCCACCCCAGTTCAGACATGGCCATATGCAAATCAGTCTGACCCTGTGCCTCATGGGGTCAGTCCAGCCCGAACTGCCAAGCCATGCCTTCCCCGGACCGGAAACAAGCTTCCTAGGACCGGTTTCTGGCATTTCAGCCGTCTTCAGCCAGGTTTGCTTGAGTCCAGTGGCAAAGTGAGCAAGGGACTCACGTCTGAGCATACCCTGCCAATTTATGGCGAACAAAGCGGTACAAAAGGGGGTGGTGATGGACGGAGCATCAGAACCAATCAAACACTCACACCCAGTCAACAGATCTGGGTTTGATCCATCACCGTTCTTTAGCCCACTCTGCCACCCCAGTTCAGACATGGCCATATGCAAATCAGTCTGACCCTGTGCCTCATGGGAACAGTCCAGCCCAAACTGCCAAGCCATGCCTTCCCTGGACCGGAAACACGCTTCCTAGGATCGGTTTCTGGCATTTCAGCCGTCTTCAGCCAGGCTTGCTTGAATCCAGTGGCAAAGTGAGCAAGGGACTCACGTCTGAGCATACCCTGCCAACTTATGGCGAACAAAGTGGTACAAAAGGGGATGGTGATGGACGGAGCATCAGAACCAATCAAACACTCACACCCAGTCAACAGATCTGGGTTTGATCCATCACTGTTCTTTAGCCCACCCTGCCACCCCAGTTCAGACATTGCCATATGCAAATCAGTCTGACCCTGTGCCTCATGGGAACAGTCCAGCCCGAACTGCCAAGCCATGCCTTCCCCGGACCGGAAACAAGCTTCCTAGGACCGGTTTCTGACATTTCAGCCGTCTTCAGCCAGGCTTGCTTGAATCCAATGGCAAAGTGAGCAAGGAACTCACGTCTGAGCATACCCTGCAAACTTATGGCGAACTAAGCGGTAGAAAAGGGGGTGGTGATGGACGGAGCATCAGAACCAATGAAACACTCACACCCAGTCAACAGATCTGGGTTTGATCCATCACCGTTCTTTAGCCCACTCTGCCACCCCAGTTCAGACATGGACATATGCAAATCAGTCTGACCCTGTGCCTCATGGGAACACTCCAGCCCGAACTGCCAAGCCATGCCTTCCCTGGAGCGGAAAGAAGCTTCCTAGGACCGGTTTCTGGCATTTCAGCAGTCTTCAGCCAGGCTTGCTTGAATCCAGTGGTAAAGTGAGCAAAGAACTCATGTCTGAGCATACCCTGCCAACTTTGATCCATCACCGTTCTTTAGCCCACTCTGCCACCCCAGTTCAGACATGGCCATATGCAAATCAGTCTGACCCTGTTCCTCATGGGAACAGTCCAGCCCGAACTGCCAAGCCATGCCTTCCCCGGACCGGAACAAGCTTCCTAGGACCGGTTTCTGGCATTTCAGCAGTCTTCAGCCAGGCTTGATTGAATCCAGTGGCAAAGTGAGCAAGGGACTCACATCTGAGCATACCCTGCCATCTTATGGGGAACAAAACAGTACAAAAGGGGGTGGTGATGGACGGAGACTCAGAACCAATCAAACACTCACACCCAGTCAACAGATCTGGGTTTGATCCATCACTGTTCTTTAGCCCACTCTGCCACCCCAGTTCAGACATGGCCATATGCAAATCAGTCTGACCCTGTGCCTCATGGGGTCAGTCCAGCCCGAACTGCCAAGCCATGCCTTCCCCGGACCGGAAACAAGCTTCCTAGGACCGGTTTCTGGCATTTCAGCCGTCTTCAGCCAGGCTTGCTTGAATCCAGTGGCAAAGTGAGCAAGGGACTCACGTCTGAGCATACCCTGCCAAGTTATGGCGAACAAAGCGGTACAAAAGGGGGTGGTGATGGACGGAGCATCAGAACCAATCAAACACTCACACCCAGTCAACAAATCTGGGTTTGATCCATCACCGTTCTTTAGCCCACTCTGCCACCCCAGTTCAGACATGGCCATATGCAAATCAGTCTGACCCTGTGCCTCATGGGAACAGTCCAGCCCAAACTGCCAAGCCATGCCTTCCCTGGACCAGAAACACGCTTCCTAGGATCGGTTTCTGGAATTTAAGCCGTCTTCAGCCAGGCTTGCTTGAGTCCAGTGTCAAAGTGAGCAAGGGACTCACGTCTGAGCATACCCTGCCAATTTATGGCGAACAAAGCGGTACAAAAGGGGGTGGTGATGGACGGAGCATCAGAACCAATCAAACACTCACACCCAGTCAACAGATCTGGGTTTGATCCATCACTGTTCTTTAGCCCACCCTGCCACCCCAGTTCAGACATTGCCATATGCAAATCAGTCTGACCCTGTGCCTCATGGGAACAGTCCAGCCCAAACTGCCAAGCCATGCCTTCCCTGGACCAGAAACACGCTTCCTAGGATCGGTTTCTGGCATTTCAGCCGTCTTCAGCCAGGCTTGCTTGAGTCCAGTGGCAAAGTGAGCAAGGGACTCACGTCTGAGCATACCCTGCCAACTTATGGCGAACAAAGCGGTACAAAAGATGGACGGAGCATCAGAACCAATCAAACACTCACACCCGGTCAACAGATCTGGGTTTGATCCATCACCGTTCTTTAGCCCACTCTGCCACCCCAGTTCAGACATGGCCATATGCAAATCAGTCTGACCCTGTGCCTCATGGGAACAGTCCAGCCCAAACTGCCAAGCCATGCCTTCCCTGGAGCGGAAAGAAGCTTCCTAGGACCGGTTTCTGGCATTTCAGCCGTCTTCAGCCAGGCTTGCTTGAATCCAGTGGTAAAGTGAGCAAAGAACTCACGGCTGAGCATACCCTGCCAACTTTGATCCATCACCGTTCTTTAGCCCACTCTGCCACCCCAGTTCAGACATGGCCATATGCAAATCAGTCTGACCCTGTGCCTCATGGGAACAGTCCAGCCCGAACTGCTAAGCCATGCCTTCCCCGGACCGGAACAAGCTTCCTAGGACCGGTTTCTGGCTTTTCAGCAGTCTTCAGCCAGGCTTGATTGAATCCAGTGGCAAAGTGAGCAAGGGACTCACATCTGAGCATACCCTGCCATCTTATGGGGAACAAAACAGTACAAAAGGGGGTGGTGATGGACGGAGCATCAGAACCAATCAAACACTCACACCCAGTCAACAGATCTGGGTTTGATCCATCACTGTTCTTTAGCCCACTATGCCACCCCAGTTCAGACATGGCCATATGCAAATCAGTCTGACCCTGTGCCTCATGGGGTCAGTCCAGCCCGAACTGCCAAGCCATGCCTTCCCCGGACCGGAAACAAGCTTCCTAGGACCGGTTTCTGGCATTTCAGCCGTCTTCAGCCAGGCTTGCTTGAATCCAGTGGCAAAGTGAGCAAGGGACTCACGTCTGAGCATACCCTGCCAACTTATGGCGAACAAAGTGGTACAAAAGGGAGTGGTGATGGACGGAGCATCAGAACCAATCAAACACTCACACCCAGTCAACAGATCTGGGTTTGATCCATCAAGGTTCTTTAGCCCACTCTGCCACCCCAGTTCAGACATTGCCATATGCAAATCAGTCTGACCCTGTGCCTCATGGGAACAGTCCAGCCCGAACTGCCAAGCCATGCCTTCCCGGGACCGGAAACAAGCTTCCTAGGACCGGTTTCTGGCATTTCAGCCGTCTTCAGCCAGGCTTGCTTGAATCCAATGGCAAAGTGAGCAAGGAACTCACGTCTGAGCATACCCTGCCAACTTATGGCGAACTAAGCGGTAGAAAAGGGGGTGGTGATGGACGGAGCATCAGAACCAATGAAACACTCACACCCAGTCAACAGATCTGGGTTTGATCCATCACCGTTCTTTAGCCCACTCTGCCACCCCAGTTCAGACATGGCCATATGCAAATCAGTCTGACCCTGTGCCTCATGGGAACACTCCAGCCCGAACTGCCAAGCCATGCCTTCCCTGGAGCGGAAAGAAGCTTCCTAGGACCGGTTTCTGGCATTTCAGCCGTCTTCAGCCAGGCTTGCTTGAATCCAGTGGTAAAGTGAGCAAAGAACTCACGTCTGAGCATACCCTGCCAACTTTGATCCATCACCGTTCTTTAGCCCACTCTGCCACCCCAGTTCAGACATAGCCATATGCAAATCAGTCTGACCCTGTGCCTCATGGGAACAGTCCAGCCCGAACTGCCAAGCCATGCCTTCCCCGGACCGGAACAAGCTTCCTAGGACCGGTTTCTGGCATTTCAGCAGTCTTCAGCCAGGCTTGATTGAATCCAGTGGCAAAGTGAGCAAGGGACTCACATCTGAGCATACCCTGCCATCTTATGGGGAACAAAACAGTCCAAAAGGGGGTGGTGATGGACGGAGCATCAGAACCAATCAAACACTCGCACCCAGTCAACAGATCTGGGTTTGATCCATCACTGTTCTTTAGCCCACTCTGCCACCCCAGTTCAGACATGGCCATATGCAAATCAGTCTGACACCGTGCCTCATGGGGTCAGTCCAGCCCAAACTGCCAAGCCATGCCTTCCCCGGACCGGAAACAAGCTTCCTAGGACCGGTTTCTGGCATTTCAGCAGTCTTCAGCCAGGCTTGCTTGAATCCAGTGGCAAAGTGAGCAAGGGACTCACGTCTGAGCATACCCTGCCAATTTATGGCGAACAAAGCGGTACAAAAGGGGGTGGTGATGGACGGAGCATCAGAACCAATGAAACACTCACACCCAGTCAACAGATCTGGGTTTGATCCATCACCGTTCTTTAGCCCACTCTGCCACCCCAGTTCAGACATGGCCATATGCAAATCAGTCTGACCCTGTGCCTCATGGGAACAGTCCAGCCCAAACTGCCAAGCCATGCCTTCCCTGGACCAGAAACACGCTTCCTAGGATCGGTTTCTGGCATTTCAGCCGTCTTCAGCCAGGCTTGCTTGAATCCAGTGGCAAAGTGAGCAAGGGACTCACGTCTGCGCATACCCTGCCAACTTATGGCGAACAAAGCGGTACAAAAGATGGACGGAGCATCAGAACCAATCAAACACTCACACCCGGTCAACAGATCTGGGTTTGATCCATCACCGTTCTTTAGCCCACTCTGCCACCCCAGTTCAGACATGGCCATATGCAAATCAGTCTGACCCTGTGCCTCATGGGAACAGTCCAGCCCAAACTGCCAAGCCATGACTTCCCTGGAGCGGAAAGAAGCTTCCTAGGTCCGGTTTCTGGCATTTCAGCCGTCTTCAGCCAGGCTTGCTTGAATCCAGTGGTAAAGTGAGCAAAGAACTCACGTCTGAGCATACCCTGCCAACTTTGATCCATCACCGTTCTTTAGCCCACTCTGCCACCCCAGTTCAGACATGGCCATATGCAAATCAGTCTGACCCTGTGCCTCATGGGAACAGTCCAGCCCGAACTGCCAAGCCATGCCTTCCCCGGACCGGAACAAGCTTCCTAGGACCGGTTTCTGGCATTTCAGCAGTCTTCAGCCAGGCTTGCTTGAATCCAGTGGCAAAGTGAGCAAGGGACTCACGTCTGAGCATACCCTGCCAATTTATGGCGAACAAAGCGGTACAAAAGGGGGTGGTGATGGACGGAGCATCAGAACCAATGAAACACTCACACCCAGTCAACAGATCTGGGTTTGATCCATCACCGTTCTTTAGCCCACTCTGCCACCCCAGTTCAGACATGGCCATATGCAAATCAGTCTGACCCTGTGCCTCATGGGAACAGTCCAGCCCAAACTGCCAAGCCATGCCTTCCCTGGACCAGAAACACGCTTCCTAGGATCGGTTTCTGGCATTTCAGCCGTCTTCAGCCAGGCTTGCTTGAATCCAGTAGCAAAGTGAGCAAGGGACTCACGTCTGAGCATACCCTGCCAACTTATGGCGAACAAAGTGGTACAAAAGGGGGTGGTGATGGACAGAGCATCAGAACCAATCAAACACTCACACCCAGTCAACAGATCTGGGTTTGATCCATCACTGTTCTTTAGCCCACTCTGCCACCCCAGTTCAGATATTGCCATATGCAAATCAGTCTGACCCTGTTTCTCATGGGAACAGTCCAGCCCGAACTGCCAAGCCATGCCTTCCCCCGACCGGAAACAAGATTCCTAGGACCGGTTTCTGGCATTTCAGCCGTCTTCAGCCAGGCTTGCTTGAATCCAATGGCAAAGTGAGCAAGGAACTCACGTCTGAGCATACCCTGCCAACTTATGGCGAACTAAGCGATAGAAAAGGGGGTGGTGATGGACGGAGCATCAGAACCAATGAAACACTCACACCCAGTCAACAGATCTGGGTTTGATCCATCACCGTTCTTTAGCCCACTCTGCCACCCCAGTTCAGACATGGCCATATGCAAATCAGTCTGACCCTGTGCCTCATGGGAACACTCCAGCCCGAACTGCCAAGCCATGCCTTCCCTGGAGCGGAAAGAAGCTTCCTAGGACCGGTTTCTGGCATTTCAGCCGTCTTCAGCCAGGCTTGCTTGAATCCAGTGGTAAAGTGAGCAAAGAACTCACGTATGAGCATACCCTGCCAACTTATGGCGAACAAAGCGGTACAAAAGGGGGTGGTGATGGACGGAGCATCAGAACCAATCAAACACTCACACCCAGTCAACAGATCTGGGTTTGATCCATCACCGTTCTTTAGCCCACTCTGCCACCCCAGTTCAGACATGGCCATTTGCAAATCAGTCTGACCCTGTGCCTCATGGGAACAGTCCAGCCCGAACTGCCAAGCCATGCCTTCCCCGGACCGGAACAAGCTTCCTAGAACCGGTTTCTGGCATTTCAGCCGTCTTCAGCCAGGCTTGCTTGAATCCAGTGGCAAAGAGAGCAAGGGACTCACGTCTGAGCATACCCTGCCAACTTATGGCGAACAAAGCGGTACAAAAGGGGGTGGTGATGGACGGAGCATCAGAACCAATCAAACACTCACACCCAGTCAACAGATCTGGGTTTGATCCATCACCGTTCTTTTGCCCACTCTGCCACCCCGGTTCAGACATGGCCATATGCAAATCAGTCTGACCCTGTGCCTCCTGGGAACAGTCCAGCCCGAACTGCCAAGCCATGCCTTCCCTGGACCGGAAATAAGCTTCCTAGGACCTGTTTCTGGCATTTCAGCCGTCTTGAGCCAGGCTTTCTTGAATCCAGTGGCAAAGTGAGCAAGGGACTCACGTCTGAGCATACCCTGCCAACTTATGGCGAACAAAGCGGTACAAAAGGGGGTGGTGATGGACGGAGCATCAGAACCAATCAAACACTCACTCCCAGTCAACAGATCTGGGTTTGATCCATCACCGTTCTTTAGCCCACTCTGCCACCCCAGTTCAGACATGGCCATATGCAAATTAGTCTGACCCTGTGCCTCATGGGAACAGTCCAGCCCGAACTGCCAAGCCATGCCTTCCCCGGAATGGAAACAAGCTTCCTAGGACCGGTTTCTGGCATGTCAGCCGTCTTCAGCCAGGCTTGCTTGAATCCAGTGGCAAAGTGAGCAAGGGACTCACGTCTGAGCATACCCTGCCAACTTATGGCGAACAAAGCGGTACAAAAGGTGGTGGTGATGGACGGAGCATCAGAACCAATCAAACACTCACACCCTGTCAACAGATCTGGGTTTGATCCATCACCGTTCTTTAGCCCACTCTGGCACCCCAGTTCAGACATGGCCATATGCAAATCAGTCTGACCCTGTGCCTCATGGGAACAGTCCAGCCCGAACTGCAAAGCCATGCCTTCCCCGGGCCGGAAACAAGCTTCCTAGGACCGGTTTCTGGCATTTCAGCCGTCTTCAGCCAGGCTTGCTTGAATCCAGTGGCAAAGTGAGCAAGGGACTCACGTCTGAGCATACCCTGCCAACTTATGGCGAACAAAGCGGTACAAAAGGGGGTGGTAATGGACGGAGCATCAGAACCAATCAAACACTCACACCCAGTCAACAGATCTGGGTTTGATCCATCACTGTTCTTTAGCCCACTCTGCCACCCCAGTTCAGACATGGCCATATGCAAATCAGTCTGACCCTGAGCCTCATGGGAACAGTCCAGCCTGAACTGCCAAGCCATGTCTTCCCCGGAGCGGAAACAAGCTTCCTAGGACCGGTTTCTGGCATTTCAGCCGTCTTCAGCCAGGCTTGCTTGAATCCAGTGGCAAAGTGAGCAAGGGACTCACATCTGAGCATACCCTGCCAACTTATGGGGAACAAAACAGTACAAAAGGGGGTGGTGATGGACGGAGCATCAGAACCAATCAAACACTCACACCCAGTCAACAGATCTGGGTGTGATCCATCACTGTTCTTTAGCCCACTCTGCCACCCCAGTTCAGACATGGCCATATGCAAATCAGTCTGACCCAGTGCCTCATGGGAACAGTCCAACCCGAACTGCCAAGCCATGCCTTCCCCGGACCGGAAACAAGCTTCCTAAGACCGGTTTCTGGCATTTCAGCCGTCTTCAGCCAGGCTTGCTTGAATCCAGTGGCATAGTGAGCAAGGGACTCGCGTCTGAGCATACCCTGCCAACTTATGGCGAACAAAGCGGTACAAAAGGGGGTGGTGATGGACGGCGCATCAGAACCAATCAAACACTCACACCCAGTCAACAGATCTGGGTTTGAACCATCACAGTTCTTTAGCCCACTCTGCCACCCCAGTTCAGACATGGCCATATGCAAATCAGTCTGACCCTGTGCCTCATGGGAACACTCCAGCCCGAACTGCCAAGCCATGCCTTCCCTGGAGCGGAAAGAAGCTTCCTAGGACCGGTTTCTGGCATTTCAGCCGTCTTCAGCCAGGCTTGCTTGAATCCAGTGGCAAAGTGAGCAAGGGACTCACGTCTGAGCATACCCTGCCAACTTATGGCGAACAAAGCGGTACAAAAGATGGACGGAGCATCAGAACCAATCAAACACTCACACCCAGTCAACAGATCTGGGTTTGATCCATCACTGTTCTTTAGCCCACTCTGCCACCCCAGTTCAGACATGGCCATATGCAAATCAGTCTGACCCTGTGCCTCATGGGGTCAGTCCAGCCCGAACTGCCAAGCCATGCCTTCCCCGGACCGGAAACAAGCTTCCTAGGACCGGTTTCTGGCATTTCAGCCGTCTTCAGCCAGGCTTGCTTGAATCCAGTGGCAAAGTGAGCAAGGGACTCACGTCTGAGCATACCCTACCAACTTATGGTGAACAAAGCGGTACAAAAGGGGGTGGTGATGGTCGGAGCATCAGAACCAATCAAACACTCACACCCAGTCAACAGATCTGGGTTTGATCCATCACCGTTCTTTAGCCCACTCTGCCACCCCAGTTCAGACATGGCCATATGCAAATCAGTCTGACCCTGTGCCTCATGGGAACAGTCCAGCCCAAACTGCCAAGCCATGCCTTCCCTGGACCAGAAACACGCTTCCTAGGATCGGTTTCTGGCATTTCAGCCGTCTTCAGCCAGGCTTGCTTGAATCCAGTGGCAAAGTGAGCAAGGGACTCACGTCTGAGCATACCCTGCCAATTTATGGCGAACAAAGCGGTACAAAAGGGGGTGGTGATGGACGGAGCATCAGAACCAATCAAACACTCACACCCTGTCAACAGATCTGGGTTTGATCCATCACCGTTCTTTAGCCCACTCTGGCACCCCAGTTCAGACATGGCCATATGCAAATCAGTCTGACCCTGTGCCTCATGGGAACAGTCCAGCCCGAACTGCAAAGCCATGCCTTCCCCGGGCCGGAAACAAGCTTCCTAGGACCGGTTTCTGGCATTTCAGCAGTCTTCAGCCAGGCTTGCTTGAATCCAGTGGCAAAGTGAGCAAGGGACTCACGTCTGAGCATACCCTGCCAATTTATGGCGAACAAAGCGGTACAAAAGGGGGTGGTGATGGACGGAGCATCAGAACCAATGAAACACTCACACCCAGTCAACAGATCTGGGTTTGATCCATCACCGTTCTTTAGCCCACTCTGCCACCCCAGTTCAGACATGGCCATATGCAAATCAGTCTGACCCTGTGCCTCATGGGAACAGTCCAGCCCAAACTGCCAAGCCATGCCTTCCGTGGACCAGAAACACGCTTCCTAGGATCGGTTTCTGGCATTTCAGCCGTCTTCAGCCAGGCTTGCTTGAATCCAGTGGCAAAGTGAGCAAGGGACTCACGTCTGAGCATACCCTGCCAACTTATGGCGAACAAAGCGGTACAAAAGATGGACGGAGCATCAGAACCAATCAAACACTCACACCCGGTCAACAGATCTGGGTTTGATCCATCACCGTTCTTTAGCCCACTCTGCCACCCCAGTTCAGACATGGCCATATGCAAATCAGTCTGACCCTGTGCCTCATGGGAACAGTCCAGCCCAAACTGCCAAGCCATGACTTCCCTGGAGCGGAAAGAAGCTTCCTAGGACCGGTTTCTGGCATTTCAGCCGTCTTCAGCCAGGCTTGCTTGAATCCAGTGGTAAAGTGAGCAAAGAACTCACGTCTGAGCATACCCTGCCAACTTTGATCCATCACCGTTCTTTAGCCCACTCTGCCACCCCAGTTCAGACATGGCCATATGCAAATCAGTCTGACCCTGTGCCTCATGGGAACAGTCCAGCCCGAACTGCCAAGCCATGCCTTCCCCGGACCGGAACAAGCTTCCTAGGACCGGTTTCTGGCATTTCAGCAGTCTTCAGCCAGGCTTGCTTGAATCCAGTGGCAAAGTGAGCAAGGGACTCACGTCTGAGCATACCCTGCCAATTTATGGCGAACAAAGCGGTACAAAAGGGGGTGGTGATGAACGGAGCATCAGAACCAATGAAACACTCACACCCAGTCAACAGATCTGGGTTTGATCCATCACTGTTCTTTAGCCCACTCTGCCACCCCAGTTCAGATATTGCCATATGCAAATCAGTCTGACCCTGTGCCTCATGGGAACAGTCCAGCCCGAACTGCCAAGCCATGCCTTCCCCCGACCGGAAACAAGCTTCCTAGGACCGGTTTCTGGCATTTCAGCCGTCTTCAGCCAGGCTTGCTTGAATCCAATGGCAAAGTGAGCAAGGAACTCACGTCTGAGCATACCCTGCCAACTTATGGCGAACTAAGCGATAGAAAAGGGGGTGGTGATGGACGGAGCATCAGAACCAATCAAACACTCACACCCAGTCAACAGATCTGGGTTTGATCCATCACCGTTCTTTAGCCCACTCTGCCACCCCAGTTCAGACATGGCCATATGCAAATCAGTCTGACCCTGTGCCTCATGGGAACAGTCCAGCCCGAACTGCCAAGCCATGCCTTCCCCGGACCGGAACAAGCTTCCTAGAACCGGTTTCTGGCATTTCAGCCGTCTTCAGCCAGGCTTGCTTGAATCCAGTGGCAAAGAGAGCAAGGGACTCACGTCTGAGCATACCCTGCCAACTTATGGCGAACAAAGCGGTACAAAAGGGGGTGGTGATGGACGGAGCATCAGAACCAATCAAACACTCACACCCAGTCAACAGATCTGGGTTTGATCCATCACCGTTCTTTAGCCCACTCTGCCACCCCAGTTCAGACATGGCCATATGCAAATCAGTCTGACCCTGTGCCTCATGGGAACAGTCCAGCCCAAACTGCCAAGCCATGCCTTCCCTGGACCAGAAACACGCTTCCTAGGATCGGTTTCTGGCATTTCAGCCGTCTTCAGCCAGGCTTGCTTGAATCCAGTGGCAAAGTGAGCAAGGGACTCACGTCTGCGCATACCCTGCCAACTTATGGCGAACAAAGCGGTACAAAAGATGGACGGAGCATCAGAACCAATCAAACACTCACACCCGGTCAACAGATCTGGGTTTGATCCATCACCGTTCTTTAGCCCACTCTGCCACCCCAGTTCAGACATGGCCATATGCAAATCAGTCTGACCCTGTGCCTCATGGGAACAGTCCAGCCCAAACTGCCAAGCCATGACTTCCCTGGAGCGGAAAGAAGCTTCCTAGGTCCGGTTTCTGGCATTTCAGCCGTCTTCAGCCAGGCTTGCTTGAATCCAGTGGTAAAGTGAGCAAAGAACTCACGTCTGAGCATACCCTGCCAACTTTGATCCATCACCGTTCTTTAGCCCACTCTGCCACCCCAGTTCAGACATGGCCATATGCAAATCAGTCTGACCCTGTGCCTCATGGGAACAGTCCAGCCCGAACTGCCAAGCCATGCCTTCCCCGGACCGGAACAAGCTTCCTAGGACCGGTTTCTGGCATTTCAGCAGTCTTCAGCCAGGCTTGCTTGAATCCAGTGGCAAAGTGAGCAAGGGACTCACGTCTGAGCATACCCTGCCAATTTATGGCGAACAAAGCGGTACAAAAGGGGGTGGTGATGGACGGAGCATCAGAACCAATGAAACACTCACACCCAGTCAACAGATCTGGGTTTGATCCATCACCGTTCTTTAGCCCACTCTGCCACCCCAGTTCAGACATGGCCATATGCAAATCAGTCTGACCCTGTGCCTCATGGGAACAGTCCAGCCCAAACTGCCAAGCCATGCCTTCCCTGGACCAGAAACACGCTTCCTAGGATCGGTTTCTGGCATTTCAGCCGTCTTCAGCCAGGCTTGCTTGAATCCAGTGGCAAAGTGAGCAAGGGACTCACGTCTGAGCATACCCTGCCAACTTATGGCGAACAAAGTGGTACAAAAGGGGGTGGTGATGGACAGAGCATCAGAACCAATCAAACACTCACACCCAGTCAACAGATCTGGGTTTGATCCATCACTGTTCTTTAGCCCACTCTGCCACCCCAGTTCAGATATTGCCATATGCAAATCAGTCTGACCCTGTGCCTCATGGGAACAGTCCAGCCCGAACTGCCAAGCCATGCCTTCCCCCGACCGGAAACAAGATTCCTAGGACCGGTTTCTGGCATTTCAGCCGTCTTCAGCCAGGCTTGCTTGAATCCAATGGCAAAGTGAGCAAGGAACTCACGTCTGAGCATACCCTGCCAACTTATGGCGAACTAAGCGATAGAAAAGGGGGTGGTGATGGACGGAGCATCAGAACCAATGAAACACTCACACCCAGTCAACAGATCTGGGTTTGATCCATCACCGTTCTTTAGCCCACTCTGCCACCCCAGTTCAGACATGGCCATATGCAAATCAGTCTGACCCTGTGCCTCATGGGAACACTCCAGCCCGAACTGCCAAGCCATGCCTTCCCTGGAGCGGAAAGAAGCTTCCTAGGACCGGTTTCTGGCATTTCAGCCGTCTTCAGCCAGGCTTGCTTGAATCCAGTGGTAAAGTGAGCAAAGAACTCACGTATGAGCATACCCTGCCAACTTATGGCGAACAAAGCGGTACAAAAGGGGGTGGTGATGGACGGAGCATCAGAACCAATCAAACACTCACACCCAGTCAACAGATCTGGGTTTGATCCATCACCGTTCTTTAGCCCACTCTGCCACCCCAGTTCAGACATGGCCATATGCAAATCAGTCTGACCCTGTGCCTCATGGGAACAGTCCAGCCCGAACTGCCAAGCCATGCCTTCCCCGGACCGGAACAAGCTTCCTAGAACCGGTTTCTGGCATTTCAGCCGTCTTCAGCCAGGCTTGCTTGAATCCAGTGGCAAAGAGAGCAAGGGACTCACGTCTGAGCATACCCTGCCAACTTATGGCGAACAAAGCGGTACAAAAGGGGGTGGTGATGGACGGAGCATCAGAACCAATCAAACACTCACACCCAGTCAACAGATCTGGGTTTGATCCATCACCGTTCTTTTGCCCACTCTGCCACCCCGGTTCAGACATGGCCATATGCAAATCAGTCTGACCCTGTGCCTCCTGGGAACAGTCCAGCCCGAACTGCCAAGCCATGCCTTCCCTGGACCGGAAATAAGCTTCCTAGGACCTGTTTCTGGCATTTCAGCCGTCTTGAGCCAGGCTTTCTTGAATCCAGTGGCAAAGTGAGCAAGGGACTCACGTCTGAGCATACCCTGCCAACTTATGGCGAACAAAGCGGTACAAAAGGGGGTGGTGATGGACGGAGCATCAGAACCAATCAAACACTCACTCCCAGTCAACAGATCTGGGTTTGATCCATCACCGTTCTTTAGCCCACTCTGCCACCCCAGTTCAGACATGGCCATATGCAAATTAGTCTGACCCTGTGCCTCATGGGAACAGTCCAGCCCGAACTGCCAAGCCATGCCTTCCCCGGAATGGAAACAAGCTTCCTAGGACCGGTTTCTGGCATGTCAGCCGTCTTCAGCCAGGCTTGCTTGAATCCAGTGGCAAAGTGAGCAAGGGACTCACGTCTGAGCATACCCTGCCAACTTATGGCGAACAAAGCGGTACAAAAGGTGGTGGTGATGGACGGAGCATCAGAACCAATCAAACACTCACACCCTGTCAACAGATCTGGGTTTGATCCATCACCGTTCTTTAGCCCACTCTGGCACCCCAGTTCAGACATGGCCATATGCAAATCAGTCTGACCCTGTGCCTCATGGGAACAGTCCAGCCCGAACTGCAAAGCCATGCCTTCCCCGGGCCGGAAACAAGCTTCCTAGGACCGGTTTCTGGCATTTCAGCCGTCTTCAGCCAGGCTTGCTTGAATCCAGTGGCAAAGTGAGCAAGGGACTCACGTCTGAGCATACCCTGCCAACTTATGGCGAACAAAGCGGTACAAAAGGGGGTGGTAATGGACGGAGCATCAGAACCAATCAAACACTCACACCCAGTCAACAGATCTGGGTTTGATCCATCACTGTTCTTTAGCCCACTCTGCCACCCCAGTTCAGACATGGCCATATGCAAATCAGTCTGACCCTGAGCCTCATGGGAACAGTCCAGCCTGAACTGCCAAGCCATGTCTTCCCCGGAGCGGAAACAAGCTTCCTAGGACCGGTTTCTGGCATTTCAGCCGTCTTCAGCCAGGCTTGCTTGAATCCAGTGGCAAAGTGAGCAAGGGACTCACATCTGAGCATACCCTGCCAACTTATGGGGAACAAAACAGTACAAAAGGGGGTGGTGATGGACGGAGCATCAGAACCAATCAAACACTCACACCCAGTCAACAGATCTGGGTGTGATCCATCACTGTTCTTTAGCCCACTCTGCCACCCCAGTTCAGACATGGCCATATGCAAATCAGTCTGACCCAGTGCCTCATGGGAACAGTCCAACCCGAACTGCCAAGCCATGCCTTCCCCGGACCGGAAACAAGCTTCCTAAGACCGGTTTCTGGCATTTCAGCCGTCTTCAGCCAGGCTTGCTTGAATCCAGTGGCATAGTGAGCAAGGGACTCGCGTCTGAGCATACCCTGCCAACTTATGGCGAACAAAGCGGTACAAAAGGGGGTGGTGATGGACGGCGCATCAGAACCAATCAAACACTCACACCCAGTCAACAGATCTGGGTTTGAACCATCACAGTTCTTTAGCCCACTCTGCCACCCCAGTTCAGACATGGCCATATGCAAATCAGTCTGACCCTGTGCCTCATGGGAACACTCCAGCCCGAACTGCCAAGCCATGCCTTCCCTGGAGCGGAAAGAAGCTTCCTAGGACCGGTTTCTGGCATTTCAGCCGTCTTCAGCCAGGCTTGCTTGAATCCAGTGGCAAAGTGAGCAAGGGACTCACGTCTGAGCATACCCTGCCAACTTATGGCGAACAAAGCGGTACAAAAGATGGACGGAGCATCAGAACCAATCAAACACTCACACCCAGTCAACAGATCTGGGTTTGATCCATCACTGTTCTTTAGCCCACTCTGCCACCCCAGTTCAGACATGGCCATATGCAAATCAGTCTGACCCTGTGCCTCATGGGGTCAGTCCAGCCCGAACTGCCAAGCCATGCCTTCCCCGGACCGGAAACAAGCTTCCTAGGACCGGTTTCTGGCATTTCAGCCGTCTTCAGCCAGGCTTGCTTGAATCCAGTGGCAAAGTGAGCAAGGGACTCACGTCTGAGCATACCCTACCAACTTATGGTGAACAAAGCGGTACAAAAGGGGGTGGTGATGGTCGGAGCATCAGAACCAATCAAACACTCACACCCAGTCAACAGATCTGGGTTTGATCCATCACCGTTCTTTAGCCCACTCTGCCACCCCAGTTCAGACATGGCCATATGCAAATCAGTCTGACCCTGTGCCTCATGGGAACAGTCCAGCCCAAACTGCCAAGCCATGCCTTCCCTGGACCAGAAACACGCTTCCTAGGATCGGTTTCTGGCATTTCAGCCGTCTTCAGCCAGGCTTGCTTGAATCCAGTGGCAAAGTGAGCAAGGGACTCACGTCTGAGCATACCCTGCCAATTTATGGCGAACAAAGCGGTACAAAAGGGGGTGGTGATGGACGGAGCATCAGAACCAATCAAACACTCACACCCTGTCAACAGATCTGGGTTTGATCCATCACCGTTCTTTAGCCCACTCTGGCACCCCAGTTCAGACATGGCCATATGCAAATCAGTCTGACCCTGTGCCTCATGGGAACAGTCCAGCCCGAACTGCAAAGCCATGCCTTCCCCGGGCCGGAAACAAGCTTCCTAGGACCGGTTTCTGGCATTTCAGCAGTCTTCAGCCAGGCTTGCTTGAATCCAGTGGCAAAGTGAGCAAGGGACTCACGTCTGAGCATACCCTGCCAATTTATGGCGAACAAAGCGGTACAAAAGGGGGTGGTGATGGACGGAGCATCAGAACCAATGAAACACTCACACCCAGTCAACAGATCTGGGTTTGATCCATCACCGTTCTTTAGCCCACTCTGCCACCCCAGTTCAGACATGGCCATATGCAAATCAGTCTGACCCTGTGCCTCATGGGAACAGTCCAGCCCAAACTGCCAAGCCATGTCTTCCGTGGACCAGAAACACGCTTCCTAGGATCGGTTTCTGGCATTTCAGCCGTCTTCAGCCAGGCTTGCTTGAATCCAGTGGCAAAGTGAGCAAGGGACTCACGTCTGAGCATACCCTGCCAACTTATGGCGAACAAAGCGGTACAAAAGATGGACGGAGCATCAGAACCAATCAAACACTCACACCCGGTCAACAGATCTGGGTTTGATCCATCACCGTTCTTTAGCCCACTCTGCCACCCCAGTTCAGACATGGCCATATGCAAATCAGTCTGACCCTGTGCCTCATGGGAACAGTCCAGCCCAAACTGCCAAGCCATGACTTCCCTGGAGCGGAAAGAAGCTTCCTAGGACCGGTTTCTGGCATTTCAGCCGTCTTCAGCCAGGCTTGCTTGAATCCAGTGGTAAAGTGAGCAAAGAACTCACGTCTGAGCATACCCTGCCAACTTTGATCCATCACCGTTCTTTAGCCCACTCTGCCACCCCAGTTCAGACATGGCCATATGCAAATCAGTCTGACCCTGTGCCTCATGGGAACAGTCCAGCCCGAACTGCCAAGCCATGCCTTCCCCGGACCGGAACAAGCTTCCTAGGACCGGTTTCTGGCATTTCAGCAGTCTTCAGCCAGGCTTGCTTGAATCCAGTGGCAAAGTGAGCAAGGGACTCACGTCTGAGCATACCCTGCCAATTTATGGCGAACAAAGCGGTACAAAAGGGGGTGGTGATGAACGGAGCATCAGAACCAATGAAACACTCACACCCAGTCAACAGATCTGGGTTTGATCCATCACTGTTCTTTAGCCCACTCTGCCACCCCAGTTCAGATATTGCCATATGCAAATCAGTCTGACCCTGTGCCTCATGGGAACAGTCCAGCCCGAACTGCCAAGCCATGCCTTCCCCCGACCGGAAACAAGCTTCCTAGGACCGGTTTCTGGCATTTCAGCCGTCTTCAGCCAGGCTTGCTTGAATCCAATGGCAAAGTGAGCAAGGAACTCACGTCTGAGCATACCCTGCCAACTTATGGCGAACTAAGCGATAGAAAAGGGGGTGGTGATGGACGGAGCATCAGAACCAATCAAACACTCACACCCAGTCAACAGATCTGGGTTTGATCCATCACCGTTCTTTAGCCCACTCTGCCACCCCAGTTCAGACATGGCCATATGCAAATCAGTCTGACCCTGTGCCTCATGGGAACAGTCCAGCCCGAACTGCCAAGCCATGCCTTCCCCGGACCGGAACAAGCTTCCTAGAACCGGTTTCTGGCATTTCAGCCGTCTTCAGCCAGGCTTGCTTGAATCCAGTGGCAAAGAGAGCAAGGGACTCACGTCTGAGCATACCCTGCCAACTTATGGCGAACAAAGCGGTACAAAAGGGGGTGGTGATGGACGGAGCATCAGAACCAATCAAACACTCACACCCAGTCAACAGATCTGGGTTTGATCCATCACCGTTCTTTTGCCCACTCTGCCACCCCGGTTCAGACATGGCCATATGCAAATCAGTCTGACCCTGTGCCTCCTGGGAACAGTCCAGCCCGAACTGCCAAGCCATGCCTTCCCTGGACCGGAAATAAGCTTCCTAGGACCTGTTTCTGGCATTTCAGCCGTCTTGAGCCAGGCTTTCTTGAATCCAGTGGCAAAGTGAGCAAGGGACTCACGTCTGAGCATACCCTGCCAACTTATGGCGAACAAAGCGGTACAAAAGGGGGTGGTGATGGACGGAGCATCAGAACCAATCAAACACTCACTCCCAGTCAACAGATCTGGGTTTGATCCATCACCGTTCTTTAGCCCACTCTGCCACCCCAGTTCAGACATGGCCATATGCAAATTAGTCTGACCCTGTGCCTCATGGGAACAGTCCAGCCCGAACTGCCAAGCCATGCCTTCCCCGGAATGGAAACAAGCTTCCTAGGACCGGTTTCTGGCATGTCAGCCGTCTTCAGCCAGGCTTGCTTGAATCCAGTGGCAAAGTGAGCAAGGGACTCACGTCTGAGCATACCCTGCCAACTTATGGCGAACAAAGCGGTACAAAAGGTGGTGGTGATGGACGGAGCATCAGAACCAATCAAACACTCACACCCTGTCAACAGATCTGGGTTTGATCCATCACCGTTCTTTAGCCCACTCTGGCACCCCAGTTCAGACATGGCCATATGCAAATCAGTCTGACCCTGTGCCTCATGGGAACAGTCCAGCCCGAACTGCAAAGCCATGCCTTCCCCGGGCCGGAAACAAGCTTCCTAGGACCGGTTTCTGGCATTTCAGCCGTCTTCAGCCAGGCTTGCTTGAATCCAGTGGCAAAGTGAGCAAGGGACTCACGTCTGAGCATACCCTGCCAACTTATGGCGAACAAAGCGGTACAAAAGGGGGTGGTAATGGACGGAGCATCAGAACCAATCAAACACTCACACCCAGTCAACAGATCTGGGTTTGATCCATCACTGTTCTTTAGCCCACTCTGCCACCCCAGTTCAGACATGGCCATATGCAAATCAGTCTGACCCAGTGCCTCATGGGAACAGTCCAACCCGAACTGCCAAGCCATGCCTTCCCCGGACCGGAAACAAGCTTCCTAAGACCGGTTTCTGGCATTTCAGCCGTCTTCAGCCAGGCTTGCTTGAATCCAGTGGCATAGTGAGCAAGGGACTCGCGTCTGAGCATACCCTGCCAACTTATGGCGAACAAAGCGGTACAAAAGGGGGTGGTGATGGACGGCGCATCAGAACCAATCAAACACTCACACCCAGTCAACAGATCTGGGTTTGAACCATCACAGTTCTTTAGCCCACTCTGCCACCCCAGTTCAGACATGGCCATATGCAAATCAGTCTGACCCTGTGCCTCATGGGAACACTCCAGCCCGAACTGCCAAGCCATGCCTTCCCTGGAGCGGAAAGAAGCTTCCTAGGACCGGTTTCTGGCATTTCAGCCGTCTTCAGCCAGGCTTGCTTGAATCCAGTGGCAAAGTGAGCAAGGGACTCACGTCTGAGCATACCCTGCCAACTTATGGCGAACAAAGCGGTACAAAAGATGGACGGGGCATCAGAACCAATCAAACACTCACACCCAGTCAACAGATCTGGGTTTGATCCATCACTGTTCTTTAGCCCACTCTGCCACCCCAGTTCAGACATGGCCATATGCAAATCAGTCTGACCCTGTGCCTCATGGGGTCAGTCCAGCCCGAACTGCCAAGCCATGCCTTCCCCGGACCGGAAACAAGCTTCCTAGGACCGGTTTCTGGCATTTCAGCCGTCTTCAGCCAGGCTTGCTTGAATCCAGTGGCAAAGTGAGCAAGGGACTCACGTCTGAGCATACCCTACCAACTTATGGTGAACAAAGCGGTACAAAAGGGGGTGGTGATGGTCGGAGCATCAGAACCAATCAAACACTCACACCCAGTCAACAGATCTGGGTTTGATCCATCACCGTTCTTTAGCCCACTCTGCCACCCCAGTTCAGACATGGCCATATGCAAATCAGTCTGACCCTGTGCCTCATGGGAACAGTCCAGCCCAAACTGCCAAGCCATGCCTTCCCTGGACCAGAAACACGCTTCCTAGGATCGGTTTCTGGCATTTCAGCCGTCTTCAGCCAGGCTTGCTTGAATCCAGTGGCAAAGTGAGCAAGGGACTCACGTCTGAGCATACCCTGCCAATTTATGGCGAACAAAGCGGTACAAAAGGGGGTGGTGATGGACGGAGCATCAGAACCAATCAAACACTCACACCCAGTCAACAGATCTGGGTTTGATCCATCACTGTTCTTTAGCCCACCCTGCCACCCCAGTTCAGACATTGCCATATGCAAATCAGTCTGACCCTGTGCCTCATGGGAACAGTCCAGCCCAAACTGCCAAGCCATGCCTTCCCTGGACCAGAAACACGCTTCCTAGGATCGGTTTCTGGCATTTCAGCCGTCTTCAGCCAGGCTTGCTTGAGTCCAGTGGCAAAGTGAGCAAGGGACTCACGTCTGAGCATACCCTGCCAACTTATGGCGAACAAAGCGGTACAAAAGATGGACGGAGCATCAGAACCAATCAAACACTCACACCCAGTCACCAGATCTGGGTTTGATCCATCACCGTTCTTTAGCCCACTCTGCCACCCCAGTTCAGACATGGCCATATGCAAATCAGTCTGACCCTGTGCCTCATGGGAACAGTCCAGCCCAAACTGCCAAGCCATGACTTCCCTGGAGCGGAAAGAAGCTTCCTAGGACCGGTTTCTGGCATTTCAGCCGTCTTCAGCCAGGCTTGCTTGAATCCAGTGGTAAAGTGAGCAAAGAACTCACGTCTGAGCATACCCTGCCAACTTTGATCCATCACCGTTCTTTAGCCCACTCTGCCACCCCGGTTCAGACATGGCCATATGCAAATCAGTCTGACCCTGTGCCTCATGGGAACAGTCCAGCCCGAACTGCCAAGCCATGCCTTCCCCGGACCGGAACAAGCTTCCTAGGACCGGTTTCTGGCATTTCAGCAGTCTTCAGCCAGGCTTGATTGAATCCAGTGGCAAAGTGAGCAAGGGACTCACATCTGAGCATACCCTGCCATCTTATGGGGAACAAAACAGTACAAAAGGGGGTGGTGATGGACGGAGCATCAGAACCAATCAAACACTCACACCCAGTCAACAGATCTGGGTTTGATCCATCACTGTTCTTTAGCCCACTCTGCCACCCCAGTTCAGACATGGCCATATGCAAATCAGTCTGACCCTGTGCCTCATGGGGTCAGTCCAGCCCGAACTGCCAAGCCATGCCTTCCCCGGACCGGAAACAAGCTTCCTAGGATCGGTTTCTGGCATTTCAGCCGTCTTCAGCCAGGCTTGCTTGAATCCAGTGGCAAAGTGAGCAAGGGACTCACGTCTGAGCATACCCTGCCAATTTATGGCGAACAAAGCGGTACAAAAGGGGGTGGTGATGGACGGAGCATCAGAACCAATCAAACACTCACACCCAGTCAACAGATCTGGGTTTGATCCATCACCGTTCTTTAGCCCACTCTGCCACCCCAGTTCAGACATGGCCATATGCAAATCAGTCTGACCCTGTGCCTCATGGGAACAGTCCAGCCCAAACTGCCAAGCCATGCCTTGCCTGGACCAGAAACACGCTTCCTAGGATCGGTTTCTGGCATTTCAGCCGTCTTCAGCCAGGCTTGCTTGAATCCAGTGGCAAAGTGAGCAAGGGACTCACGTCTGAGCATACCCTGCCAACTTATGGCGAACAAAGTGGTACAAAAGGGGGTGGTGATGGACGGAGCATCAGAACCAATCAAACACTCACACCCAATCAACAGATCTGGGTTTGATCCATCACCGTTCTTTATCCCACTCTGCCACCCCAGTTCAGACATGGCCATATGCAAATCAGTCTGACCCTGTGCTCATGGGAACACTCCAGCCCGAACTGCCAAGCCATGCCTTCCCTGGAGCGGAAAGAAGCTTCCTAGGACCGGTTTCTGGCATTTCAGCCGTCTTCAGCCAGGCTTGCCTGAATCCAGTGGTAAAGTGAGCAAAGAACTCACGTCTGAGCATACCCTGCCAACTTTGATCCATCACCGTTCTTTAGCCCACTCTGCCACCCCAGTTCAGACATGGCCATATGCACATCAGTCTGACCCTGTGCCTCATGGGAACAGTCCAGCCCGAACTGCCAAGCCATGCCTTCCCCGGACCGGAACAAGCTTCCTAGGACCGGTTTCTGGCTTTTCAGCAGTCTTCAGCCAGGCTTGATTGAATCCAGTGGCAAAGTGAGCAAGGGACTCACATCTGAGCATACCCTGCCATCTTATGGGGAACAAAACAGTACAAAAGGGGGTGGTGATGGACGGAGCATCAGAACCAATCAAACACTCACACCCAGTCAACAGATCTGGGTTTGATCCATCACTGTTCTTTAGCCCACTATGCCACCCCAGTTCAGACATGGCCATATGCAAATCAGTCTGACCCTGTGCCTCATGTGGTCAGTCCAGCCCGAACTGCCAAGCCATGCCTTCCCCGGACCGGAAACAAGCTTCCTAGGACCGGTTTCTGGCATTTCAGCCGTCTTCAGCCAGGCTTGCTTGAATCCAGTGGCAAAGTGAGCAAGGGACTCACGTCTGAGCATACCCTGCCAACTTATGGCGAACAAAGTGGTACAAAAGGGAGTGGTGATGGACGGAGCATCAGAACCAATCAAACACTCACACCCAGTCAACAGATCTGGGTTTGATCCATCAAGGTTCTTTAGCCCACTCTGCCACCCCAGTTCAGACATTGCCATATGCAAATCAGTCTGACCCTGTGCCTCATGGGAACAGTCCAGCCCGAACTGCCAAGCCATGCCTTCCCGGGACCGGAAACAAGCTTCCTAGGACCGGTTTCTGGCATTTCAGCCGTCTTCAGCCAGGCTTGCTTGAATCCAATGGCAAAGTGAGCAAGGAACTCACGTCTGAGCATACCCTGCCAACTTATGGCGAACTAAGCGGTAGAAAAGGGGGTGGTGATGGACGGAGCATCAGAACCAATGAAACACTCACACCCAGTCAACAGATCTGGGTTTGATCCATCACCGTTCTTTAGCCCACTCTGCCACCCCAGTTCAGACATGGCCATATGCAAATCAGTCTGACCCTGTGCCTCATGGGAACACTCCAGCCCGAACTGCCAAGCCATGCCTTCCCTGGAGCGGAAAGAAGCTTCCTAGGACCGGTTTCTGGCATTTCAGCCGTCTTCAGCCAGGCTTGCTTGAATCCAGTGGTAAAGTGAGCAAAGAACTCACGTCTGAGCATACCCTGCCAACTTTGATCCATCACCGTTCTTTAGCCCACTCTGCCACCCCAGTTCAGACATAGCCATATGCAAATCAGTCTGACCCTGTGCCTCATGGGAACAGTCCAGCCCGAACTGCCAAGCCATGCCTTCCCCGGACCGGAACAAGCTTCCTAGGACCGGTTTCTGGCATTTCAGCAGTCTTCAGCCAGGCTTGATTGAATCCAGTGGCAAAGTGAGCAAGGGACTCACATCTGAGCATACCCTGCCATCTTATGGGGAACAAAACAGTACAAAAGGGGGTGGTGATGGACGGAGCATCAGAACCAATCAAACACTCGCACCCAGTCAACAGATCTGGGTTTGATCCATCACTGTTCTTTAGCCCACTCTGCCACCCCAGTTCAGACATGGCCATATGCAAATCAGTCTGACACTGTGCCTCATGGGGTCAGTCCAGCCCAAACTGCCAAGCCATGCCTTCCCCGGACCGGAAACAAGCTTCCTAGGACCGGTTTCTGGCATTTCAGCAGTCTTCAGCCAGGCTTGCTTGAATCCAGTGGCAAAGTGAGCAAGGGACTCACGTCTGAGCATACCCTGCCAATTTATGGCGAACAAAGCGGTACAAAAGGGGGTGGTGATGGACGGAGCATCAGAACCAATGAAACACTCACACCCAGTCAACAGATCTGGGTTTGATCCATCACCGTTCTTTAGCCCACTCTGCCACCCCAGTTCAGACATGGCCATATGCAAATCAGTCTGACCCTGTGCCTCATGGGAACAGTCCAGCCCAAACTGCCAAGCCATGCCTTCCCTGGACCAGAAACACGCTTCCTAGGATCGGTTTCTGGCATTTCAGCCGTCTTCAGCCAGGCTTGCTTGAATCCAGTGGCAAAGTGAGCAAGGGACTCACCTCTGAGCATACCCTGCCAACTTATGGCGAACAAAGTGGTACAAAAGGGGGTGGTGATGGACAGAGCATCAGAACCAATCAAACACTCACACCCAGTCAACAGATCTGGGTTTGATCCATCACTGTTCTTTAGCCCACTCTGCCACCCCAGTTCAGATATTGCCATATGCAAATCAGTCTGACCCTGTGCCTCATGGGAACAGTCCAGCCCGAACTGCCAAGCCATGCCTTCCCCCGACCGGAAACAAGCTTCCTAGGACCGGTTTCTGGCATTTCAGCCGTCTTCAGCCAGGCTTGCTTGAATCCAGTGGTAAAGTGAGCAAAGAACTCACGTATGAGCATACCCTGCCAACTTATGGCGAACAAAGCGGTACAAAAGGGGGTGGTGATGGACGGAGCATCAGAACCAATCAAACACTCACACCCAGTCAACAGATCTGGGTTTGATCCATCACCGTTCTTTAGCCCACTCTGCCACCCCAGTTCAGACATGGCCATATGCAAATCAGTCTGACCCTGTGCCTCATGGGAACAGTCCAGCCCGAACTGCCAAGCCATGCCTTCCCCGGACCGGAACAAGCTTCCTAGAACCGGTTTCTGGCATTTCAGCCGTCTTCAGCCAGGCTTGCTTGAATCCAGTGGCAAAGAGAGCAAGGGACTCACGTCAGAGCATACCCTGCCAACTTATGGCGAACAAAGCGGTACAAAAGGGGGTGGTGATGGACGGAGCATCAGAAGCAATCAAACACTCACACCCAGTCAACAGATCTGGGTTTGATCCATCACCGTTCTTTTGCCCACTCTGCCACCCCGGTTCAGACATGGCCATATGCAAATCAGTCTGACCCTGTGCCTCCTGGGAACAGTCCAGCCCGAACTGCCAAGCCATGCCTTCCCTGGACCGGAAATAAGCTTCCTAGGACCTGTTTCTGGCATTTCAGCCGTCTTGAGCCAGGCTTTCTTGAATCCAGTGGCAAAGTGAGCAAGGGACTCACGTCTGAGCATACCCTGCCAACTTATGGCGAACAAAGCGGTACAAAAGGGGGTGGTGATGGACGGAGCATCAGAACCAATCAAACACTCACTCCCAGTCAACAGATCTGGGTTTGATCCATCACCGTTCTTTAGCCCACTCTGCCACCCCAGTTCAGACATGGCCATATGCAAATTAGTCTGACCCTGTGCCTCATGGGAACAGTCCAGCCCGAACTGCCAAGCCATGCCTTCCCCGGAATGGAAACAAGCTTCCTAGGACCGGTTTCTGGCATGTCAGCCGTCTTCAGCCAGGCTTGCTTGAATCCAGTGGCAAAGTGAGCAAGGGACTCACGTCTGAGCATACCCTGCCAACTTATGGCGAACAAAGCGGTACAAAAGGTGGTGGTGATGGACGGAGCATCAGAACCAATCAAACACTCACACCCTGTCAACAGATCTGGGTTTGATCCATCACCGTTCTTTAGCCCACTCTGGCACCCCAGTTCAGACATGGCCATATGCAAATCAGTCTGACCCTGTGCCTCATGGGAACAGTCCAGCCCGAACTGCAAAGCCATGCCTTCCCCGGGCCGGAAACAAGCTTCCTAGGACCGGTTTCTGGCATTTCAGCCGTCTTCAGCCAGGCTTGCTTGAATCCAGTGGCAAAGTGAGCAAGGGACTCACGTCTGAGCATACCCTGCCAACTTATGGCGAACAAAGCGGTACAAAAGATGGACGGAGCATCAGAACCAATCAAACACTCACACCCAGTCAACAGATCTGGGTTTGATCCATCACCGTTCTTTAGCCCACTCTGCCACCTCAGTTCAGACATGGCCATATGCAAATCAGTCTGACCCTGTGCCTCATGGGAACAGTCCAGCCCAAATTGCCAAGCCATGCCTTCCCCGGACCAGAAACAAGCTTCCTAGGACCCCTTTCTGGCATTTCAGCTGTCTTCAGCCAGGCTTGCTTGAATCCAGTGGTAAAGTGAGCAAGGGACTCACGTCTGAGAATACCATGCCAACTTATGGCGAACAAAGTGGTACAAAAGGGGGTGGTAATGGACGGTGCATCAGAACCAATCAAACACTCACACCCAGTCAACAGATCTGGGTTTGATCCATCACTGTTCTTTAGCCCACTCTGCCACCCCAGTTCAGACATGGCCATATGCAAATCAGTCTGACCCTGAGCCTCATGGGAACAGTCCAGCCCGAACTGCTAAGCCATGCCATCCCCGGACCGGAAACAAGCTTCCTAGGACCGGTTTCTGGCATTTCAGCCGTCTTCAGCCAGGCTTGCTTGAATCCAGTGGCATAGTGAGCAAGGGACTCACGTCTGAGCATACCCTGCCAACTTATGGGGAACAAAACAGTACAAAAGGGGGTGGTGATGGACGGAGCATCAGAACCAATCAAACACTCACACCCAGTCAACAGATTTGGGTTTGATCCATCACTGTTCTTTAGCCCACTCTGCCACCCCAGTTCAGACATGGCCATATGCAAATCAGTCTGACCCTGTGCCTCATGGGAACAGTCCAGCCTGAACTGCCAAGCCATGTCTTCCCCGGAGCGGAAACAAGCTTCCTAGGACCGGTTTCTGGCATTTCAGCCGTCTTCAGCCAGGCTTGCTTGAATCCAGTGGCAAAGTGAGCAAGGGACTCACATCTGAGCATACCCTGCCAACTTATGGGGAACAAAACAGTACAAAAAGGGGTGGTGATGGACGGAGCATCAGAACCAATCAAACACTCACACCCAGTCAACAGATCTGGGTGTGATCCATCACTGTTCTTTAGCCCACTCTGCCACCCCAGTTCAGACATGGCCATATGCAAATCAGTCTGACCCAGTGCCTCATGGGAACAGTCCAACCCGAACTGCCAAGCCATGCCTTCCCCGGACCGGAAACAAGCTTCCTAAGACCGGTTTCTGGCATTTCAGCCGTCTTCAGCCAGGCTTGCTTGAATCCAGTGGCATAGTGAGCAAGGGACTCGCGTCTGAGCATACCCTGCCAACTTATGGCGAACAAAGCGGTACAAAAGGGGGTGGTGATGGACGGCGCATCAGAACCAATCAAACACTCACACCCAGTCAACAGATCTGGGTTTGAACCATCACAGTTCTTTAGCCCACTCTGCCACCCCAGTTCAGACATGGCCATATGCAAATCAGTCTGACCCTGTGCCTCATGGGAACACTCCAGCCCGAACTGCCAAGCCATGCCTTCCCCGGACCGGAAACAAGCTTCCTAGGACCGGTTTCTGGCATTTCAGCCGTCTTCAGCCAGGCTTGCTTGAATCCAGTGGCAAAGTGAGCAAGGGACTCACGTCTGAGCATACCCTGCCAACTTATGGCGAACAAAGCGGTACAAAAGATGGACGGAGCATCAGAACCAATCAAACACTCACACCCAGTCAACAGATCTGGGTTTGATCCATCACTGTTCTTTAGCCCACTCTGCCACCCCAGTTCAGACATGGCCATATGCAAATCAGTCTGACCCTGTGCCTCATGGGGTCAGTCCAGCCCGAACGGCCAAGCCATGCCTTCCCCGGACCGGAAACAAGCTTCCTAGGACCGGTTTCTGGCATTTCAGCCGTCTTCAGCCAGGCTTGCTTGAATCCAGTGGCAAAGTGAGCAAGGGACTCACGTCTGAGCATACCCTACCAACTTATGGTGAACAAAGCGGTACAAAAGGGGGTGGTGATGGTCGGAGCATCAGAACCAATCAAACACTCACACCCAGTCAACAGATCTGGGTTTGATCCATCACCGTTCTTTAGCCCACTCTGCCACCCCAGTTCAGACATGGCCATATGCAAATCAGTCTGACCCTGTGCCTCATGGGAACAGTCCAGCCCAAACTGCCAAGCCATGCCTTCCCTGGACCAGAAACACGCTTCCTAGGATCGGTTTCTGGCATTTCAGCCGTCTTCAGCCAGGCTTGCTTGAATCCAGTGGCAAAGTGAGCAAGGGACTCACGTCTGAGCATACCCTGCCAACTTATGGCGAACAAAGTGGTACAAAAGGGAGTGGTGATGGACGGAGCATCAGAACCAATCAAACACTCACACCCAGTCAACAGATCTGGGTTTGATCCATCAAGGTTCTTTAGCCCACTCTGCCACCCCAGTTCAGACATTGCCATATGCAAATCAGTCTGACCCTGTGCCTCATGGGAACAGTCCAGCCCGAACTGCCAAGCCATGCCTTCCCGGGACCGGAAACAAGCTTCCTAGGACCGGTTTCTGGCATTTCAGCCGTCTTCAGCCAGGCTTGCTTGAATCCAATGGCAAAGTGAGCAAGGAACTCACGTCTGAGCATACCCTGCCAACTTATGGCGAACTAAGCGGTAGAAAAGGGGGTGGTGATGGACGGAGCATCAGAACCAATGAAACACTCACACCCAGTCAACAGATCTGGGTTTGATCCATCACCGTTCTTTAGCCCACTCTGCCACCCCAGTTCAGACATGGCCATATGCAAATCAGTCTGACCCTGTGCCTCATGGGAACACTCCAGCCCGAACTGCCAAGCCATGCCTTCCCTGGAGCGGAAAGAAGCTTCCTAGGACCGGTTTCTGGCATTTCAGCCGTCTTCAGCCAGGCTTGCTTGAATCCAGTGGTAAAGTGAGCAAAGAACTCACGTCTGAGCATACCCTGCCAACTTTGATCCATCACCGTTCTTTAGCCCACTCTGCCACCCCAGTTCAGACATGGCCATATGCAAATCAGTCTGACCCTGTGCCTCATGGGAACAGTCCAGCCCGAACTGCCAAGCCATGCCTTCCCCGGACCGGAACAAGCTTCCTAGGACCGGTTTCTGGCATTTCAGCAGTCTTCAGCCAGGCTTGATTGAATCCAGTGGCAAAGTGAGCAAGGGACTCACATCTGAGCATACCCTGCCATCTTATGGGGAACAAAACAGTACAAAAGGGGGTGGTGATGGACGGAGCATCAGAACCAATCAAACACTCGCACCCAGTCAACAGATCTGGGTTTGATCCATCACTGTTCTTTAGCCCACTCTGCCACCCCAGTTCAGACATGGCCATATGCAAATCAGTCTGACACTGTGCCTCATGGGGTCAGTCCAGCCCAAACTGCCAAGCCATGCCTTCCCCGGACCGGAAACAAGCTTCCTAGGACCGGTTTCTGGCATTTCAGCAGTCTTCAGCCAGGCTTGCTTGAATCCAGTGGCAAAGTGAGCAAGGGACTCACGTCTGAGCATACCCTGCCAATTTATGGCGAACAAAGCGGTTCAAAAGGGGGTGGTGATGGACGGAGCATCAGAACCAATGAAACACTCACACCCAGTCAACAGATCTGGGTTTGATCCATCACCGTTCTTTAGCCCACTCTGCCACCCCAGTTCAGACATGGCCATATGCAAATCAGTCTGACCCTGTGCCTCATGGGAACAGTCCAGCCCAAACTGCCAAGCCATGCCTTCCCTGGACCAGAAACACGCTTCCTAGGATCGGTTTCTGGCATTTCAGCCGTCTTCAGCCAGGCTTGCTTGAATACAGTGGCAAAGTGAGCAAGGGACTCACGTCTGAGCATACCCTGCCAACTTATGGCGAACAAAGTGGTACAAAAGGGGGTGGTGATGGACGGAGCATCAGAACCAATCAAACACTCACACCCAGTCAACAGATCTGGGTTTGATCCATCACTGTTCTTTAGCCCACTCTGCCACCCCAGTTCAGATATTGCCATATGCAAATCAGTCTGACCCTGTGCCTCATGGGAACAGTCCAGCCCGAACTGCCAAGCCATGCCTTCCCCCGACCGGAAACAAGCTTCCTAGGACCGGTTTCTGGCATTTCAGCCGTCTTCAGCCAGGCTTGCTTGAATCCAATGGCAAAGTGAGCAAGGAACTCAAGTCTGAGCATACCCTGCCAACTTATGGCGAACTAAGCGATAGAAAAGGGGGTGGTGATGGACGGAGCATCAGAACCAATGAAACACTCACACCCAGTCAACAGATCTGGGTTTGATCCATCACCGTTCTTTAGCCCACTCTGCCACCCCAGTTCAGACATGGCCATATGCAAATCAGTCTGACCCTGTGCCTCATGGGAACACTCCAGCCCGAACTGCCAAGCCATGCCTTCCCTGGAGCGGAAAGAAGCTTCCTAGGACCGGTTTCTGGCATTTCAGCCGTCTTCAGCCAGGCTTGCTTGAATCCAGTGGTAAAGTGAGCAAAGAACTCACGTATGAGCATACCCTGCCAACTTATGGCGAACAAAGCGGTACAAAAGGGGGTGGTGATGGACGGAGCATCAGAACCAATCAAACACTCACACCCAGTCAACAGATCTGGGTTTGATCCATCACCGTTCTTTAGCCCACTCTGCCACCCCAGTTCAGACATGGCCATATGCAAATCAGTCTGACCCTGTGCCTCATGGGAACAGTCCAGCCCGAACTGCCAAGCCATGCCTTCCCCGGACCGGAACAAGCTTCCTAGAACCGGTTTCTGGCATTTCAGCCGTCTTCAGCCAGGCTTGCTTGAATCCAGTGGCAAAGAGAGCAAGGGACTCACGTCTGAGCATACCCTGCCAACTTATGGCGAACAAAGCGGTACAAAAGGGGGTGGTGATGGACGGAGCATCAGAACCAATCAAACACTCACACCCAGTCAACAGATCTGGGTTTGATCCATCACCGTTCTTTTGCCCACTCTGCCACCCCGGTTCAGACATGGCCATATGCAAATCAGTCTGACCCTGTGCCTCCTGGGAACAGTCCAGCCCGAACTGCCAAGCCATGCCTTCCCTGGACCGGAAATAAGCTTCCTAGGACCGGTTTCTGGCATTTCAGCCGTCTTGAGCCAGGCTTTCTTGAATCCAGTGGCAAAGTGAGCAAGGGACTTACGTCTGAGCATACCCTGCCAACTTATGGCGAACAAAGCGGTACAAAAGGGGGTGGTGATGGACGGAGCATCAGAACCAATCAAACACTCACACCCAGTCAACAGATCTGGGTTTGATCCATCACCGTTCTTTAGCCCACTCTGCCACCCCAGTTCAGACATGGCCATATGCAAATTAGTCTGACCCTGTGCCTCATGGGAACAGTCCAGCCCGAACTGCCAAGCCATGCCTTCCCCGGAATGGAAACAAGCTTCCTAGGACCGGTTTCTGGCATGTCAGCCGTCTTCAGCCAGGCTTGCTTGAATCCAGTGGCAAAGTGAGCAAGGGACTCACGTCTGAGCATACCCTGCCAACTTATGGCGAACAAAGCGGTACAAAAGGTGGTGGTGATGGACGGAGCATCAGAACCAATCAAACACTCACACCCTGTCAACAGATCTGGGTTTGATCCATCACCGTTCTTTAGCCCACTCTGGCACCCCAGTTCAGACATGGCCATATGCAAATCAGTCTGACCCTGTGCCTCATGGGAACAGTCCAGCCCGAACTGCAAAGCCATGCCTTCCCCGGGCCGGAAACAAGCTTCCTAGGACCGGTTTCTGGCATTTCAGCCGTCTTCAGCCAGGCTTGCTTGAATCCAGTGGCAAAGTGAGCAAGGGACTCACGTCTGAGCATACCCTGCCAACTTATGGCGAACAAAGCGGTACAAAAGATGGACGGAGCATCAGAACCAATCAAACACTCACACCCAGTCAACAGATCTGGGTTTGATCCATCACCGTTCTTTAGCCCACTCTGCCACCTCAGTTCAGACATGGCCATATGCAAATCAGTCTGACCCTGTGCCTCATGGGAACAGTCCAGCCCAAATTGCCAAGCCATGCCTTCCCCGGACCAGAAACAAGCTTCCTAGGACCCCTTTCTGGCATTTCAGCTGTCTTCAGCCAGGCTTGCTTGAATCCAGTGGTAAAGTGAGCAAGGGACTCACGTCTGAGAATACCATGCCAACTTATGGCGAACAAAGTGGTACAAAAGGGGGTGGTAATGGACGGTGCATCAGAACCAATCAAACACTCACACCCAGTCAACAGATCTGGGTTTGATCCATCACTGTTCTTTAGCCCACTCTGCCACCCCAGTTCAGACATGGCCATATGCAAATCAGTCTGACCCTGAGCCTCATGGGAACAGTCCAGCCCGAACTGCCAAGCCATGCCATCCCCGGACCGGAAACAAGCTTCCTAGGACCGGTTTCTGGCATTTCAGCCGTCTTCAGCCAGGCTTGCTTGAATCCAGTGGCATAGTGAGCAAGGGACTCACGTCTGAGCATACCCTGCCAACTTATGGGGAACAAAACAGTACAAAAGGGGGTGGTGATGGACGGAGCATCAGAACCAATCAAACACTCACACCCAGTCAACAGATCTGGGTTTGATCCATCACTGTTCTTTAGCCCACTCTGCCACCCCAGTTCAGACATGGCCATATGCAAATCAGTCTGACCCTGTGCCTCATGGGGTCAGTCCAGCCCGAACTGCCAAGCCATGCCTTCCCCGGACCGGAAACAAGCTTCCTAGGACCGGTTTCTGGCATTTCAGCCGTCTTCAGCCAGGCTTGCTTGAATCCAGTGGCAAAGTGAGCAAGGGACTCACGTCTGAGCATACCCTACCAACTTATGATGAACAAAGCGGTACAAAAGGGGGTGGTGATGGTCGGAGCATCAGAACCAATCAAACACTCACACCCAGTCAACAGATCTGGGTTTGATCCATCACCGTTCTTTAGCCCACTCTGCCACCCCAGTTCAGACATGGCCATATGCAAATCAGTCTGACCCTGTGCCTCATGGGAACAGTCCAGCCCAAACTGCCAAGCCATGCCTTCCCTGGACCAGAAACACGCTTCCTAGGATCGGTTTCTGGCATTTCAGCCGTCTTCAGCCAGGCTTGCTTGAATCCAGTGGCAAAGTGAGCAAGGGACTCACGTCTGAGCATACCCTGCCAACGTATGCCGAACAAAGTGGTACAAAAGGGAGTGGTGATGGACGGAGCATCAGAACCAATCAAACACTCACACCCAGTCAACAGATCTGGGTTTGATCCATCAAGGTTCTTTAGCCCACTCTGCCACCCCAGTTCAGACATTGCCATATGCAAATCAGTCTGACCCTGTGCCTCATGGGAATAGTCCAGCCCGAACTGCCAAGCCATGCCTTCCCGGGACCGGAAACAAGCTTCCTAGGACCGGTTTCTGGCATTTCAGCCGTCTTCAGCCAGGCTTGCTTGAATCCAATGGCAAAGTGAGCAAGGAACTCACGTCTGAGCATACCCTGCCAACTTATGGCGAACTAAGCGGTAGAAAAGGGGGTGGTGATGGACGGAGCATCAGAACCAATGAAACACTCACACCCAGTCAACAGATCTGGGTTTGATCCATCACCGTTCTTTAGCCCACTCTGCCACCCCAGTTCAGACATGGACATATGCAAATCAGTCTGACCCTGTGCCTCATGGGAACACTCCAGCCCGAACTGCCAAGCCATGCCTTCCCTGGAGCGGAAAGAAGCTTCCTAGGACCGGTTTCTGGCATTTCAGCCGTCTTCAGCCAGGCTTGCTTGAATCCAGTGGTAAAGTGAGCAAAGAACTCACGTCTGAGCATACCCTGCCAACTTTGATCCATCACCATTCTTTAGCCCACTCTGCCACCCCAGTTCAGACATGGCCATATGCAAATCAGTCTGACCCTGTGCCTCATGGGAACAGTCCAGCCCAAACTGCCAAGCCATGCCTTCCCCGGACCGGAACAAGCTTCCTAGGACCGGTTTCTGGCATTTCAGCAGTCTTCAGCCAGGCTTGATTGAATCCAGTGGCAAAGTGAGCAAGGGACTCACATCTGAGCATACCCTGCCATCTTATGGGGAACAAAACAGTACAAAAGGGGGTGGTGATGGACGGAGCATCAGAACCAATCAAACACTCGCACCCAGTCAACAGATCTGGGTTTGATCCATCACTGTTCTTTAGCCCACTCTGCCACCCCAGTTCAGACATGGCCATATGCAAATCAGTCTGACACTGTGCCTCATGGGGTCAGTCCAGCCCAAACTGCCAAGCCATGCCTTCCCCGGACCGGAAACAAGCTTCCTAGGACCGGTTTCTGGCATTTCAGCAGTCTTCAGCCAGGCTTGCTTGAATCCAGTGGCAAAGTGAGCAAGGGACTCACGTCTGAGCATACCCTGCCAATTTATGGCGAACAAAGCGGTTCAAAAGGGGGTGGTGATGGACGGAGCATCAGAACCAATGAAACACTCACACCCAGTCAACAGATCTGGGTTTGATCCATCACCGTTCTTTAGCCCACTCTGCCACCCCAGTTCAGACATGGCCATATGCAAATCAGTCTGACCCTGTGCCTCATGGGAACAGTCCAGCCCAAACTGCCAAGCCATGCCTTCCCTGGACCAGAAACACGCTTCCTAGGATCAGTTTCTGGCATTTCAGCCGTCTTCAGCCAGGCTTGCTTGAATCCAGTGGCAAAGTGAGCAAGGGACTCACGTCTGAGCATACCCTGCCAACTTATGGCGAACAAAGTGGTACAAAAGGGGGTGGTGATGGACGGAGCATCAGAACCAATCAAACACTCACACCCAGTCAACAGATCTGGGTTTGATCCATCACTGTTCTTTAGCCCACTCTGCCACCCCAGTTCAGAAATTGCCATATGCAAATCAGTCTGACCCTGTGCCTCATGGGAACAGTCCAGCCCGAACTGCCAAGCCATGCCTTCCCCCGACCGGAAACAAGCTTCCTAGGACCGGTTTCTGGCATTTCAGCCGTCTTCAGCCAGGCTTGCTTGAATCCAATGGCAAAGTGAGCAAGGAACTCACGTCTGAGCATACCCTGCCAACTTATGGCGAACTAAGCGATAGAAAAGGGGGTGGTGATGGACGGAGCATCAGAACCAATGAAACACTCACACCCAGTCAACAGATCTGGGTTTGATCCATCACCGTTCTTTAGCCCACTCTGCCACCCCAGTTCAGACATGGCCATATGCAAATCAGTCTGACCCTGTGCCTCATGGGAACACTCCAGCCCGAACTGCCAAGCCATGCCTTCCCTGGAGCGGAAAGAAGCTTCCTAGGACTGGTTTCTGGCATTTCAGCCGTCTTCAGCCAGGCTTGCTTGAATCCAGTGGTAAAGTGAGCAAAGAACTCACGTATGAGCATACCCTGCCAACTTATGGCGAACAAAGCGGTACAAAAGGGGGTGGTGATGGACGGAGCATCAGAACCAATCAAACACTCACACCCAGTCAACAGATCTGGGTTTGATCCATCACCGTTCTTTAGCCCACTCTGCCACCCCAGTTCAGACATGGCCATATGCAAATCAGTCTGACCCTGTGCCTCATGGGAACAGTCCAGCCCGAACTGCCAAGCCATGCCTTCCCCGGACCGGAACAAGCTTCCTAGAACCGGTTTCTGGCATTTCAGCCGTCTTCAGCCAGGCTTGCTTGAATCCAGTGGCAAAGAGAGCAAGGGACTCACGTCTGAGCATACCCTGCCAACTTATGGCGAACAAAGCGGTACAAAAGGGGGTGGTGATGGACGGAGCATCAGAACCAATCAAACACTCACACCCAGTCAACAGATCTGGGTTTGATCCATCACCGTTCTTTTGCCCACTCTGCCACCCCGGTTCAGACATGGCCATATGCAAATCAGTCTGACCCTGTGCCTCCTGGGAACAGTCCAGCCCGAACTGCCAAGCCATGCCTTCCCTGGACCGGAAATAAGCTTCCTAGGACCGGTTTCTGGCATTTCAGCCGTCTTGAGCCAGGCTTTCTTGAATCCAGTGGCAAAGTGAGCAAGGGACTTATGTCTGAGCATACCCTGCCAACTTATGGCGAACAAAGCGGTACAAAAGGGGGTGGTGATGGACGGAGCATCAGAACCAATCAAACACTCACACCCAGTCAACAGATCTGGGTTTGATCCATCACCGTTCTTTAGCCCACTCTGCCACCCCAGTTCAGACATGGCCATATGCAAATTAGTCTGACCCTGTGCCTCATGGGAACAGTCCAGCCCGAACTGCCAAGCCATGCCTTCCCCGGAATGGAAACAAGCTTCCTAGGACCGGTTTCTGGCATGTCAGCCGTCTTCAGCCAGGCTTGCTTGAATCCAGTGGCAAAGAGAGCAAGGGACTCACGTCTGAGCATACCCTGCCAACTTATGGCGAACAAAGCGGTACAAAAGGGGGTGGTGATGGACGGAGCATCAGAACCAATCAAACACTCACACCCAGTCAACAGATCTGGGTTTGATCCATCACCGTTCTTTAGCCCACTCTGCCACCCCAGTTCAGACATGGCCATATGCAAATCAGTCTGACCCTGTGCCTCATGGGAACAGTCCAGCCCAAACTGCCAAGCCATGCCTTCCCTGGACCAGAAACACGCTTCCTAGGATCGGTTTCTGGCATTTCAGCCGTCTTCAGCCAGGCTTGCTTGAATCCAGTGGCAAAGTGAGCAAGGGACTCACGTCTGAGCATACCCTGCCAACTTATGGCGAACAAAGTGGTACAAAAGGGGGTGGTGATGGACGGAGCATCAGAACCAATCAAACACTCACACCCAGTCAACAGATCTGGGTTTGATCCATCACTGTTCTTTAGCCCACTCTGCCACCCCAGTTCAGATATTGCCATATGCAAATCAGTCTGACCCTGTGCCTCATGGGAACAGTCCAGCCCGAACTGCCAAGCCATGCCTTCCCCCGACCGGAAACAAGCTTCCTAGGACCGGTTTCTGGCATTTCAGCCGTCTTCAGCCAGGCTTGCTTGAATCCAATGGCAAAGTGAACAAGGAACTCACGTCTGAGCATACCCTGCCAACTTATGGCGAACTAAGCGATAGAAAAGGGGGTGGTGATGGACGGAGCATCAGAACCAATGAAACACTCACACCCAGTCAACAGATCTGGGTTTGATCCATCACCGTTCTTTAGCCCACTCTGCCACCCCAGTTCAGACATGGCCATATGCAAATCAGTCTGACCCTGTGCCTCATGGGAACACTCCAGCCCGAACTGCCAAGCCATGCCTTCCCTGGAGCGGAAAGAAGCTTCCTAGGACCGGTTTCTGGCATTTCAGCCGTCTTCAGCCAGGCTTGCTTGAATCCAGTGGTAAAGTGAGCAAAGAACTCACGTATGAGCATACCCTGCCAACTTATGGCGAACAAAGCGGTACAAAAGGGGGTGGTGATGGACGGAGCATCAGAACCAATCAAACACTCACACCCAGTCAACAGATCTGGGTTTGATCCATCACCGTTCTTTAGCCCACTCTGCCACCCCAGTTCAGACATGGCCATATGCAAATCAGTCTGACCCTGTGCCTCATGGGAACAGTCCAGCCCGAACTGCCAAGCCATGCCTTCCCCGGACCGGAACAAGCTTCCTAGAACCGGTTTCTGGCATTTCAGCCGTCTTCAGCCAGGCTTGCTTGAATCCAGTGGCAAAGAGAGCAAGGGACTCACGTCTGAGCATACCCTGCCAACTTATGGCGAACAAAGCGGTACAAAAGGGGGTGGTGATGGACGGAGCATCAGAACCAATCAAACACTCACACCCAGTCAACAGATCTGGGTTTGATCCATCACCGTTCTTTTGCCCACTCTGCCACCCCGGTTCAGACATGGCCATATGCAAATCAGTCTGACCCTGTGCCTCCTGGGAACAGTCCAGCCCGAACTGCCAAGCCATGCCTTCCCTGGACCGGAAATAAGCTTCCTAGGACCGGTTTCTGGCATTTCAGCCGTCTTGAGCCAGGCTTTCTTGAATCCAGTGGCAAAGTGAGCAAGGGACTTACGTCTGAGCATACCCTGCCAACTTATGGCGAACAAAGCGGTACAAAAGGGGGTGGTGATGGACGGAGCATCAGAACCAATCAAACACTCACACCCAGTCAACAGATCTGGGTTTGATCCATCACCGTTCTTTAGCCCACTCTGCCACCCCAGTTCAGACATGGCCATATGCAAATTAGTCTGACCCTGTGCCTCATGGGAACAGTCCAGCTCGAACTGCCAAGCCATGCCTTCCCCGGAATGGAAACAAGCTTCCTAGGACCGGTTTCTGGCATGTCAGCCGTCTTCAGCCAGGCTTGCTTGAATCCAGTGGCAAAGTGAGCAAGGGACTCACGTCTGAGAATACCATGCCAACTTATGGCGAACAAAGTGGTACAAAAGGGGGTGGTGATGGACGGTGCATCAGAACCAATCAAACACTCACACCCAGTCAACAGATCTGGGTTTGATCCATCACTGTTCTTTAGCCCACTCTGCCACCCCAGTTCAGACATGGCCATATGCAAATCAGTCTGACCCTGAGCCTCATGGGAACAGTCCAGCCCGAACTGCCAAGCCATGCCATCCCCGGACCGGAAACAAGCTTCCTAGGACCGGTTTCTGGCATTTCAGCCGTCTTCAGCCAGGCTTGCTTGAATCCAGTGGCATAGTGAGCAAGGGACTCACGTCTGAGCATACCCTGCCAACTTATGGGGAACAAAACAGTACAAAAGGGGGTGGTGATGGACGGAGCATCAGAACCAATCAAACACTCACACCCAGTCAACAGATTTGGGTTTGATCCATCACTGTTCTTTAGCCCACTCTGCCACCCCAGTTCAGACATGGCCATATGCAAATCAGTCTGACCCTGTGCCTCATGGGAACAGTCCAGCCCGAACTGCCAAGCCATGTCTTCCCCGGACCGGAAACAAGCTTCCTAGGACCGGTTTCTGGCATTTCAGCCGTCTTCAGCCAGGCTTGCTTGAATCCAGTGGCAAAGTGAGCAAGGGACTCACATCTGAGCATACCCTGCCAACTTATGGGGAACAAAACAGTACAAAAGGGGGTGGTGATGGACGGAGCATCAGAACCAATCAAACACTCACACCCAGTCAACAGATCTGGGTTTGATCCATCACTGTTCTTTAGCCCACTCTGCCACCCCAGTGCAGACATGGCCATATGCAAATCAGTCTGACCCAGTGCCTCATGGGAACAGTCCAACCCGAACTGCCAAGCCATGCCTTCCCCGGACCGGAAACAAGCTTCCTAAGACCGGTTTCTGGCATTTCAGCCGTCTTCAGCCAGGCTTGCTTGAATCCAGTGGCATAGTGAGCAAGGGACTCGCGTCTGAGCATACCCTGCCAACTTATGGCGAACAAAGCGGTACAAAAGGGGGTGGTGATGGACGGCGCATCAGAACCAATCAAACACTCACACCCAGTCAACAGATCTGGGTTTGAACCATCACAGTTCTTTAGCCCACTCTGCCACCCCAGTTCAGACATGGCCATATGCAAATCAGTCTGACCCTGTGCCTCATGGGAACACTCCAGCCCGAACTGCCAAGCCATGCCTTCCCTGGAGCGGAAAGAAGCTTCCTAGGACCGGTTTCTGGCATTTCAGCCGTCTTCAGCCAGGCTTGCTTGAATCCAGTGGCAAAGTGAGCAAGGGACTCACGTCTGAGCATACCCTGCCAACTTATGGCGAACAAAGCGGTACAAAAGATGGACGGAGCATCAGAACCAATCAAACACTCACACCCAGTCAACAGATCTGGGTTTGATCCATCACTGTTCTTTAGCCCACTCTGCCACCCCAGTTCAGACATGGCCATATGCAAATCAGTCTGACCCTGTGCCTCATGGGGTCAGTCCAGCCCGAACTGCCAAGCCATGCCTTCCCCGGACCGGAAACAAGCTTCCTAGGACTGGTTTCTGGCATTTCAGCCGTCTTCAGCCAGGCTTGCTTGAATCCAGTGGCAAAGTGAGCAAGGGACTCACGTCTGAGCATACCCTACCAACTTATGGTGAACAAAGCGGTACAAAAGGGGGTGGTGATGGTCGGAGCATCAGAACCAATCAAACACTCACACCCAGTCAACAGATCTGGGTTTGATCCATCACCGTTCTTTAGCCCACTCTGCCACCCCAGTTCAGACATGGCCATATGCAAATCAGTCTGACCCTGTGCCTCATGGGAACAGTCCAGCCCAAACTGCCAAGCCATGCCTTCCCTGGACCAGAAACACGCTTCCTAGGATCGGTTTCTGGCATTTCAGCCGTCTTCAGCCAGGCTTGCTTGAATCCAGTGGCAAAGTGAGCAAGGGACTCACGTCTGAGCATACCCTGCCAACTTATGGCGAACAAAGCGGTACAAAAGGGGGTGGTGATGGACGGAGCATCAGAACCAATGAAACACTCACACCCAGTCAACAGATCTGGGTTTGATCCATCACCGTTCTTTAGCCCACTCTGCCACCCCAGTTCAGACATGGCCATATGCAAATCAGTCTGACCCTGTGCCTCATGGGAACACTCCAGCCCGAACTGCCAAGCCATGCCTTCCCTGGAGCGGAAAGAAGCTTCCTAGGACCGGTTTCTGGCATTTCAGCCGTCTTCAGCCAGGCTTGCTTGAATCCAGTGGTAAAGTGAGCAAAGAACTCACGTATGAGCATACCCTGCCAACTTATGGCGAACAAAGCGGTACAAAAGGGGGTGGTGATGGACGGAGCATCAGAACCAATCAAACACTCACACCCAGTCAACAGATCTGGGTTTGATCCATCACCGTTCTTTTGCCCACTCTGCCACCCCGGTTCAGACATGGCCATATGCAAATCAGTCTGACCCTGTGCCTCCTGGGAACAGTCCAGCCCGAACTGCCAAGCCATGCCTTCCCTGGACCGGAAATAAGCTTCCTAGGACCTGTTTCTGGCATTTCAGCCGTCTTGAGCCAGGCTTTCTTGAATCCAGTGGCAAAGTGAGCAAGGGACTCACGTCTGAGCATACCCTGCCAACTTATGGCGAACAAAGCGGTACAAAAGGGGGTGGTGATGGACGGAGCATCAGAACCAATCAAACACTCACTCCCAGTCAACAGATCTGGGTTTGATCCATCACCGTTCTTTAGCCCACTCTGCCACCCCAGTTCAGACATGGCCATATGCAAATTAGTCTGACCCTGTGCCTCATGGGAACAGTCCAGCCCGAACTGCCAAGCCATGCCTTCCCCGGTATGGAAACAAGCTTCCTAGGACCGGTTTCTGGCATGTCAGCCGTCTTCAGCCAGGCTTGCTTGAATCCAGTGGCAAAGTGAGCAAGGGACTCACGTCTGAGCATACCCTGCCAACTTATGGCGAACAAAGCGGTACAAAAGGTGGTGGTGATGGACGGAGCATCAGAACCAATCAAACACTCACACCCTGTCAACAGATCTGGGTTTGATCCATCACCGTTCTTTAGCCCACTCTGGCACCCCAGTTCAGACATGGCCATATGCAAATCAGTCTGACCCTGTGCCTCATGGGAACAGTCCAGCCCGAACTGCAAAGCCATGCCTTCCCCGGGCCGGAAACAAGCTTCCTAGGACCGGTTTCTGGCATTTCAGCCGTCTTCAGCCAGGCTTGCTTGAATCCAGTGGCAAAGTGAGCAAGGGACTCACGTCTGAGCATACCCTGCCAACTTATGGCGAACAAAGCGGTACAAAAGATGGACGGAGCATCAGAACCAATCAAACACTCACACCCAGTCAACAGATCTGGGTTTGATCCATCACCGTTCTTTAGCCCACTCTGCCACCTCAGTTCAGACATGGCCATATGCAAATCAGTCTGACCCTGTGCCTCATGGGAACAGTCCAGCCCAAATTGCCAAGCCATGCCTTCCCCGGACCAGAAACAAGCTTCCTAGGACCCCTTTCTGGCATTTCAGCTGTCTTCAGCCAGGCTTGCTTGAATCCAGTGGTAAAGTGAGCAAGGGACTCACGTCTGAGAATACCATGCCAACTTATGGCGAACAAAGTGGTACAAAAGGGGGTGGTAATGGACGGTGCATCAGAACCAATCAAACACTCACACCCAGTCAACAGATCTGGGTTTGATCCATCACTGTTCTTTAGCCCACTCTGCCACCCCAGTTCAGACATGGCCATATGCAAATCAGTCTGACCCTGAGCCTCATGGGAACAGTCCAGCCCGAACTGCTAAGCCATGCCATCCCCGGACCGGAAACAAGCTTCCTAGGACCGGTTTCTGGCATTTCAGCCGTCTTCAGCCAGGCTTGCTTGAATCCAGTGGCATAGTGAGCAAGGGACTCACGTCTGAGCATACCCTGCCAACTTATGGGGAACAAAACAGTACAAAAGGGGGTGGTGATGGACGGAGCATCAGAACCAATCAAACACTCACACCCAGTCAACAGATTTGGGTTTGATCCATCACTGTTCTTTAGCCCACTCTGCCACCCCAGTTCAGACATGGCCATATGCAAATCAGTCTGACCCTGTGCCTCATGGGAACAGTCCAGCCTGAACTGCCAAGCCATGTCTTCCCCGGAGCGGAAACAAGCTTCCTAGGACCGGTTTCTGGCATTTCAGCCGTCTTCAGCCAGGCTTGCTTGAATCCAGTGGCAAAGTGAGCAAGGGACTCACATCTGAGCATACCCTGCCAACTTATGGGGAACAAAACAGTACAAAAGGGGGTGGTGATGGACGGAGCATCAGAACCAATCAAACACTCACACCCAGTCAACAGATCTGGGTGTGATCCATCACTGTTCTTTAGCCCACTCTGCCACCCCAGTTCAGACATGGCCATATGCAAATCAGTCTGACCCAGTGCCTCATGGGAACAGTCCAACCCGAACTGCCAAGCCATGCCTTCCCCGGACCGGAAACAAGCTTCCTAAGACCGGTTTCTGGCATTTCAGCCGTCTTCAGCCAGGCTTGCTTGAATCCAGTGGCATAGTGAGCAAGGGACTCGCGTCTGAGCATACCCTGCCAACTTATGGCGAACAAAGCGGTACAAAAGGGGGTGGTGATGGACGGCGCATCAGAACCAATCAAACACTCACACCCAGTCAACAGATCTGGGTTTGAACCATCACAGTTCTTTAGCCCACTCTGCCACCCCAGTTCAGACATGGCCATATGCAAATCAGTCTGACCCTGTGCCTCATGGGAACACTCCAGCCCGAACTGACAAGCCATGCCTTCCCTGGAGCGGAAAGAAGCTTCCTAGGACCGGTTTCTGGCATTTCAGCCGTCTTCAGCCAGGCTTGCTTGAATCCAGTGGCAAAGTGAGCAAGGGACTCACGTCTGAGCATACCCTGCCAACTTATGGCGAACAAAGCGGTACAAAAGATGGACGGAGCATCAGAACCAATCAAACACTCACACCCAGTCAACAGATCTGGGTTTGATCCATCACTGTTCTTTAGCCCACTCTGCCACCCCAGTTCAGACATGGCCATATGCAAATCAGTCTGACCCTGTGCCTCATGGGGTCAGTCCAGCCCGAACTGCCAAGCCATGCCTTCCCCGGACCGGAAACAAGCTTCCTAGGACCGGTTTCTGGCATTTCAGCCAGGCTTGCTTGAATCCAGTGGCAAAGTGAGCAAGGGACTCACGTCTGAGCATACCCTACCAACTTATGGTGAACAAAGCGGTACAAAAGGGGGTGGTGATGGTCGGAGCATCAGAACCAATCAAACACTCACACCCAGTCAACAGATCTGGGTTTGATCCATCACCGTTCTTTAGCCCACTCTGCCACCCCAGTTCAGACATGGCCATATGCAAATCAGTCTGACCCTGTGCCTCATGGGAACAGTCCAGCCCAAACTGCCAAGCCATGCCTTCCCTGGACCAGAAACACGCTTCCTAGGATCGGTTTCTGGCATTTCAGCCGTCTTCAGCCAGGCTTGCTTGAATCCAGTGGCAAAGTGAGCAAGGGACTCACGTCTGAGCATACCCTGCCAACTTATGGCGAACAAAGTGGTACAAAAGGGAGTGGTGATGGACGGAGCATCAGAACCAATCAAACACTCACACCCAGTCAACAGATCTGGGTTTAATCCATCAAGGTTCTTTAGCCCACTCTGCCACCCCAGTTCAGACATTGCCATATGCAAATCAGTCTGACCCTGTGCCTCATGGGAACAGTCCAGCCCGAACTGCCAAGCCATGCCTTCCCGGGACCGGAAACAAGCTTCCTAGGACCGGTTTCTGGCATTTCAGCCGTCTTCAGCCAGGCTTGCTTGAATCCAATGGCAAAGTGAGCAAGGAACTCACGTCTGAGCATACCCTGCCAACTTATGGCGAACTAAGCGGTAGAAAAGGGGGTGGTGATGGACGGAGCATCAGAACCAATGAAACACTCACACCCAGTCAACAGATCTGGGTTTGATCCATCACCGTTCTTTAGCCCACTCTGCCACCCCAGTTCAGACATGGCCATATGCAAATCAGTCTGACCCTGTGCCTCATGGGAACACTCCAGCCCGAACTGCCAAGCCATGCCTTCCCTGGAGCGGAAAGAAGCTTCCTAGGACCGGTTTCTGGCATTTCAGCCGTCTTCAGCCAGGCTTGCTTGAATCCAGTGGTAAAGTGAGCAAAGAACTCACGTCTGAGCATACCCTGCCAACTTTGATCCATCACCGTTCTTTAGCCCACTCTGCCACCCCAGTTCAGACATGGCCATATGCAAATCAGTCTGACCCTGTGCCTCATGGGAACAGTCCAGCCCGAACTGCCAAGCCATGCCTTCCCCGGACCGGAACAAGCTTCCTAGGACCGGTTTCTGGCATTTCAGCAGTCTTCAGCCAGGCTTGATTGAATCCAGTGGCAAAGTGAGCAAGGGACTCACATCTGAGCATACCCTGCCATCTTATGGGGAACAAAACAGTACAAAAGGGGGTGGTGATGGACGGAGCATCAGAACCAATCAAACACTCACACCCAGTCAACAGATCTGGGTTTGATCCATCACCGTTCTTTTGCCCACTCTGCCACCCCGGTTCAGACATGGCCATATGCAAATCAGTCTGACCCTGTGCCTCCTGGGAACAGTCCAGCCCGAACTGCCAAGCCATGCCTTCCCTGGACCGGAAATAAGCTTCCTAGGACCGGTTTCTGGCATTTCAGCCGTCTTGAGCCAGGCTTTCTTGAATCCAATGGCAAAGTGAGCAAGGGACTTACGTCTGAGCATACCCTGCCAACTTATGGCGAACAAAGCGGTACAAAAGGGGGTGGTGATGGACGGAGCATCAGAACCAATCAAACACTCACACCCAGTCAACAGATCTGGGTTTGATCCATCACCGTTCTTTAGCCCACTCTGCCACCCCAGTTCAGACATGGCCATATGCAAATTAGTCTGACCCTGTGCCTCATGGGAACAGTCCAGCCCGAACTGCCAAGCCATGCCTTCCCCGGAATGGAAACAAGCTTCCTAGGACCGGTTTCTGGCATGTCAGCCGTCTTCAGCCAGGCTTGCTTGAATCCAGTGGCAAAGAGAGCAAGGGACTCACGTCTGAGCATACCCTGCCAACTTATGGCGAACAAAGCGGTACAAAAGGGGGTGGTGATGGACGGAGCATCAGAACCAATCAAACACTCACACCCAGTCAACAGATCTGGGTTTGATCCATCACCGTTCTTTAGCCCACTCTGCCACCCCAGTTCAGACATGGCCATATGCAAATCAGTCTGACCCTGTGCCTCATGGGAACAGTCCAGCCCAAACTGGCAAGCCATGCCTTCCCTGGACCAGAAACACGCTTCCTAGGATCGGTTTCTGGCATTTCAGCCGTCTTCAGCCAGGCTTGCTTGAATCCAGTGGCAAAGTGAGCAAGGGACTCACGTCTGAGCATACCCTGCCAACTTATGGCGAACAAAGTGGTACAAAAGGGGGTGGTGATGGACGGAGCATCAGAACCAATCAAACACTCACACCCAGTCAACAGATCTGGGTTTGATCCATCACTGTTCTTTAGCCCACTCTGCCACCCCAGTTCAGATATTGCCATATGCAAATCAGTCTGACCCTGTGCCTCATGGGAATAGTCCAGCCCGAACTGCCAAGCCATGCCTTCCCCCGACCGGAAACAAGCTTCCTAGGACCGGTTTCTGGCATTTCAGCCGTCTTCAGCCAGGCTTGCTTGAATCCAATGGCAAAGTGAGCAAGGAACTCACGTCTGAGCATACCCTGCCAACTTATGGCGAACTAAGCGATAGAAAAGGGGGTGGTGATGGACGGAGCATCAGAACCAATGAAACACTCACACCCAGTCAACAGATCTGGGTTTGATCCATCACCGTTCTTTAGCCCACTCTGCCACCCCAGTTCAGACATGGCCATATGCAAATCAGTCTGGCCCTGTGCCTCATGGGAACACTCCAGCCCGAACTGCCAAGCCATGCCTTCCCTGGAGCGGAAAGAAGCTTCCTAGGACCGGTTTCTGGCATTTCAGCCGTCTTCAGCCAGGCTTGCTTGAATCCAGTGGTAAAGTGAGCAAAGAACTCACGTATGAGCATACCCTGCCAACTTATGGTGAACAAAGCGGTACAAAAGGGGGTGGTGATGGACGGAGCATCAGAACCAATCAAACACTCACACCCAGTCAACAGATCTGGGTTTGATCCATCACCGTTCTTTAGCCCACTCTGCCACCCCAGTTCAGACATGGCCATATGCAAATCAGTCTGACCCTGTGCCTCATGGGAACAGTCCAGCCCGAACTGCCAAGCCATGCCTTCCCCGGACCGGAACAAGCTTCCTAGAACCGGTTTCTGGCATTTCAGCCGTCTTCAGCCAGGCTTGCTTGAATCCAGTGGCAAAGAGAGCAAGGGACTCACGTCTGAGCATACCCTGCCAACTTATGGCGAACAAAGCGGTACAAAAGGGGGTGGTGATGGACGGAGCATCAGAACCAATCAAACACTCACACCCAGTCAACAGATCTGGGTTTGATCCATCACCGTTCTTTTGCCCACTCTGCCACCCCGGTTCAGACATGGCCATATGCAAATCAGTCTGACCCTGTGCCTCCTGGGAACAGTCCAGCCCGAACTGCCAAGCCATGCCTTCCCTGGACCGGAAATAAGCTTCCTAGGACCGGTTTCTGGCATTTCAGCCGTCTTGAGCCAGGCTTTCTTGAATCCAGTGGCAAAGTGAGCAAGGGACTTACGTCTGAGCATACCCTGCCAACTTATGGCGAACAAAGCGGTACAAAAGGGGGTGGTGATGGACGGAGCATCAGAACCAATCAAACACTCACACCCAGTCAACAGATCTGGGTTTGATCCATCACCGTTCTTTAGCCCACTCTGCCACCCCAGTTCAGACATGGCCATATGCAAATTAGTCTGACCCTGTGCCTCATGGGAACAGTCCAGCTCGAACTGCCAAGCCATGCCTTCCCCGGAATGGAAACAAGCTTCCTAGGACCGGTTTCTGGCATGTCAGCCGTCTTCAGCCAGGCTTGCTTGAATCCAGTGGCAAAGTGAGCAAGGGACTCACGTCTGAGCATACCCTGCCAACTTATGGCGAACAAAGCGGTACAAAAGGTGGTGGTGATGGACGGAGCATCAGAACCAATCAAACACTCACACCCTGTCAACAGATCTGGGTTTGATCCATCACCATTCTTTAGCCCACTCTGGCACCCCAGTTCAGACATGGCCATATGCAAATCAGTCTGACCCTGTGCCTCATGGGAACAGTCCAGCCCGAACTGCAAAGCCATGCCTTCCCCGGGCCGGAAACAAGCTTCCTAGGACCGGTTTCTGGCATTTCAGCCGTCTTCAGCCAGGCTTGCTTGAATCCAGTGGCAAAGTGAGCAAGGGACTCACGTCTGAGCATACCCTGCCAACTTATGGCGAACAAAGCGGTACAAAAGATGGACGGAGCATCAGAACCAATCAAACACTCACACCCAGTCAACAGATCTGGGTTTGATCCATCACCGTTCTTTAGCCCACTCTGCCACCTCAGTTCAGACATGGCCATATGCAAATCAGTCTGACCCTGTGCCTCATGGGAACAGTCCAGCCCAAATTGCCAAGCCATGCCTTCCCCGGACCAGAAACAAGCTTCCTAGGACCCCTTTCTGGCATTTCAGCTGTCTTCAGCCAGGCTTGCTTGAATCCAGTGGTAAAGTGAGCAAGGGACTCACGTCTGAGAATACCATGCCAACTTATGGCGAACAAAGTGGTACAAAAGGGGGTGGTGATGGACGGTGCATCAGAACCAATCAAACACTCACACCCAGTCAACAGATCTGGGTTTGATCCATCACTGTTCTTTAGTCCACTCTGCCACCCCAGTTCAGACATGGCCATATGCAAATCAGTCTGACCCTGAGCCTCATGGGAACAGTCCAGCCCGAACTGCCAAGCCATGCCATCCCCGGACCGGAAACAAGCTTCCTAGGACCGGTTTCTGGCATTTCAGCCGTCTTCAGCCAGGCTTGCTTGAATCCAGTGGCATAGTGAGCAAGGGACTCACGTCTGAGCATACCCTGCCAACTTATGGGGAACAAAACAGTACAAAAGGGGGTGGTGATGGACGGAGCATCAGAACCAATCAAACACTCACACCCAGTCAACAGATTTGGGTTTGATCCATCACTGTTCTTTAGCCCACTCTGCCACCCCAGTTCAGACATGGCCATATGCAAATCAGTCTGACCCTGTGCCTCATGGGAACAGTCCAGCCCGAACTGCCAAGCCATGTCTTCCCCGGACCGGAAACAAGCTTCCTAGGACCGGTTTCTGGCATTTCAGCCGTCTTCAGCCAGGCTTGCTTGAATCCAGTGGCAAAGTGAGCAAGGGACTCACATCTGAGCATACCCTGCCAACTTATGGGGAACAAAACAGTACAAAAGGGGGTGGTGATGGACGGAGCATCAGAACCAATCAAACACTCACACCCAGTCAACAGATCTGGGTTTGATCCATCACTGTTCTTTAGCCCACTCTGCCACCCCAGTGCAGACATGGCCATATGCAAATCAGTCTGACCCAGTGCCTCATGGGAACAGTCCAACCCGAACTGCCAAGCCATGCCTTCCCCGGACCGGAAACAAGCTTCCTAAGACCGGTTTCTGGCATTTCAGCCGTCTTCAGCCAGGCTTGCTTGAATCCAGTGGCATAGTGAGCAAGGGACTCGCGTCTGAGCATACCCTGCCAACTTATGGCGGACAAAGCGGTACAAAAGGGGGTGGTGATGGACGGCGCATCAGAACCAATCAAACACTCACACCCAGTCAACAGATCTGGGTTTGAACCATCACAGTTCTTTAGCCCACTCTGCCACCCCAGTTCAGACATGGCCATATGCAAATCAGTCTGACCCTGTGCCTCATGGGAACACTCCAGCCCGAACTGCCAAGCCATGCCTTCCCTGGAGCGGAAAGAAGCTTCCTAGGACCGGTTTCTGGCATTTCAGCCGTCTTCAGCCAGGCTTGCTTGAATCCAGTGGCAAAGTGAGCAAGGGACTCACGTCTGAGCATACCCTGCCAACTTATGGCGAACAAAGCGGTACAAAAGATGGACGGAGCATCAGAACCAATCAAACACTCACACCCAGTCAACAGATCTGGGTTTGATCCATCACTGTTCTTTAGCCCACTCTGCCACCCCAGTTCAGACATGGCCATATGCAAATCAGTCTGACCCTGTGCCTCATGGGGTCAGTCCAGCCCGAACTGCCAAGCCATGCCTTCCCCGGACCGGAAACAAGCTTCCTAGGACCGGTTTCTGGCATTTCAGCCGTCTTCAGCCAGGCTTGCTTGAATCCAGTGGCAAAGTGAGCAAGGGACTCACGTCTGAGCATACCCTACCAACTTATGGTGAACAAAGCGGTACAAAAGGGGGTGGTGATGGTCGGAGCATCAGAACCAATCAAACACTCACACCCAGTCAACAGATCTGGGTTTGATCCATCACCGTTCTTTAGCCCACTCTGCCACCCCAGTTCAGACATGGCCATATGCAAATCAGTCTGACCCTGTGCCTCATGGGAACAGTCCAGCCCAAACTGCCAAGCCATGCCTTCCCTGGACCAGAAACACGCTTCCTAGGATCGGTTTCTGGCATTTCAGCCGTCTTCAGCCAGGCTTGCTTGAATCCAGTGGCAAAGTGAGCAAGGGACTCACGTCTGAGCATACCCTGCCAACTTATGGCGAACAAAGTGGTACAAAAGGGGGTGGTGATGGACGGAGCATCAGAACCAATGAAACACTCACACCCAGTCAACAGATCTGGGTTTGATCCATCACCGTTCTTTAGCCCACTCTGCCACCCCAGTTCAGACATGGCCATATGCAAATCAGTCTGACCCTGTGCCTCATGGGAACACTCCAGCCCGAACTGCCAAGCCATGCCTTCCCTGGAGCGGAAAGAAGCTTCCTAGGACCGGTTTCTGGCATTTCAGCCGTCTTCAGCCAGGCTTGCTTGAATCCAGTGGTAAAGTGAGCAAAGAACTCACGTATGAGCATACCCTGCCAACTTATGGCGAACAAAGCGGTACAAAAGGGGGTGGTGATGGACGGAGCATCAGAACCAATCAAACACTCACACCCAGTCAACAGATCTGGGTTTGATCCATCACCGTTCTTTAGCCCACTCTGCCACCCCAGTTCAGACATGGCCATATGCAAATCAGTCTGACCCTGTGCCTCATGGGAACAGTCCAGCCCGAACTGCCAAGCCATGCCTTCCCCGGACCGGAACAAGCTTCCTAGAACCGGTTTCTGGCATTTCAGCCGTCTTCAGCCAGGCTTGCTTGAATCCAGTGGCAAAGAGAGCAAGGGACTCACGTCTGAGCATACCCTGCCAACTTATGGCGAACAAAGCGGTACAAAAGGGGGTGGTGATGGACGGAGCATCAGAACCAATCAAACACTCACACCCAGTCAACAGATCTGGGTTTGATCCATCACCGTTCTTTTGCCCACTCTGCCACCCCGGTTCAGACATGGCCATATGCAAATCAGTCTGACCCTGTGCCTCCTGGGAACAGTCCAGCCCGAACTGCCAAGCCATGCCTTCCCTGGACCGGAAATAAGCTTCCTAGGACCTGTTTCTGGCATTTCAGCCGTCTTGAGCCAGGCTTTCTTGAATCCAGTGGCAAAGTGAGCAAGGGACTCACGTCTGAGCATACCCTGCCAACTTATGGCGAACAAAGCGGTACAAAAGGGGGTGGTGAGGGACGGAGCATCAGAACCAATCAAACACTCACTCCCAGTCAACAGATCTGGGTTTGATCCATCACCGTTCTTTAGCCCACTCTGCCACCCCAGTTCAGACATGGCCATATGCAAATTAGTCTGACCCTGTGCCTCATGGGAACAGTCCAGCCCGAACTGCCAAGCCATGCCTTCCCCGGAATGGAAACAAGCTTCCTAGGACCGGTTTCTGGCATGTCAGCCGTCTTCAGCCAGGCTTGCTTGAATCCAGTGGCAAAGTGAGCAAGGGACTCACGTCTGAGCATACCCTGCCAACTTATGGCGAACAAAGCGGTACAAAAGGTGGTGGTGATGGACGGAGCATCAGAACCAATCAAACACTCACACCCTGTCAACAGATCTGGGTTTGATCCATCACCGTTCTTTAGCCCACTCTGGCACCCCAGTTCAGACATGGCCATATGCAAATCAGTCTGACCCTGTGCCTCATGGGAACAGTCCAGCCCGAACTGCAAAGCCATGCCTTCCCCGGGCCGGAAACAAGCTTTCTAGGACCGGTTTCTGGCATTTCAGCCGTCTTCAGCCAGGCTTGCTTGAATCCAGTGGCAAAGTGAGCAAGGGACTCACGTCTGAGCATACCCTGCCAACTTATGGCGAACAAAGCGGTACAAAAGATGGACGGAGCATCAGAACCAATCAAACACTCACACCCAGTCAACAGATCTGGGTTTGATCCATCACCGTTCTTTAGCCCACTCTGCCACCTCAGTTCAGACATGGCCATATGCAAATCAGTCTGACCCTGTGCCTCATGGGAACAGTCCAGCCCAAATTGCCAAGCCATGCCTTCCCCGGACCAGAAACAAGCTTCCTAGGACCCCTTTCTGGCATTTCAGCTGTCTTCAGCCAGGCTTGCTTGAATCCAGTGGTAAAGTGAGCAAGGGACTCACGTCTGAGAATACCATGCCAACTTATGGCGAACAAAGTGGTACAAAAGGGGGTGGTAATGGACGGTGCATCAGAACCAATCAAACACTCACACCCAGTCAACAGATCTGGGTTTGATCCATCACTGTTCTTTAGCCCACTCTGCCACCCCAGTTCAGACATGGCCATATGCAAATCAGTCTGACCCTGAGCCTCATGGGAACAGTCCAGCCCGAACTGCTAAGCCATGCCATCCCCGGACCGGAAACAAGCTTCCTAGGACCGGTTTCTGGCATTTCAGCCGTCTTCAGCCAGGCTTGCTTGAATCCAGTGGCATAGTGAGCAAGGGACTCACGTCTGAGCATACCCTGCCAACTTATGGGGAACAAAACAGTACAAAAGGGGGTGGTGATGGACGGAGCATCAGAACCAATCAAACACTCACACCCAGTCAACAGATTTGGGTTTGATCCATCACTGTTCTTTAGCCCACTCTGCCACCCCAGTTCAGACATGGCCATATGCAAATCAGTCTGACCCTGTGCCTCATGGGAACAGTCCAGCCTGAACTGCCAAGCCATGTCTTCCCCGGAGCGGAAACAAGCTTCCTAGGACCGGTTTCTGGCATTTCAGCCGTCTTCAGCCAGGCTTGCTTGAATCCAGTGGCAAAGTGAGCAAGGGACTCACATCTGAGCATACCCTGCCAACTTATGGGGAACAAAACAGTACAAAAGGGGGTGGTGATGGACGGAGCATCAGAACCAATCAAACACTCACACCCAGTCAACAGATCTGGGTGTGATCCATCACTGTTCTTTAGCCCACTCTGCCACCCCAGTTCAGACATGGCCATATGCAAATCAGTCTGACCCAGTGCCTCATGGGAACAGTCCAACCCGAACTGCCAAGCCATGCCTTCCCCGGACCGGAAACAAGCTTCCTAAGACCGGTTTCTGGCATTTCAGCCGTCTTCAGCCAGGCTTGCTTGAATCCAGTGGCATAGTGAGCAAGGGACTCACGTCTGAGCATACCCTGCCAACTTATGGCGAACAAAGCGGTACAAAAGGGGGTGGTGATGGACGGCGCATCAGAACCAATCAAACACTCACACCCAGTCAACAGATCTGGGTTTGAACCATCACAGTTCTTTAGCCCACTCTGCCACCCCAGTTCAGACATGGCCATATGCAAATCAGTCTGACCCTGTGCCTCATGGGAACACTCCAGCCCGAACTGCCAAGCCATGCCTTCCCTGGAGCGGAAAGAAGCTTCCTAGGACCGGTTTCTGGCATTTCAGCCGTCTTCAGCCAGGCTTGCTTGAATCCAGTGGCAAAGTGAGCAAGGGACTCACGTCTGAGCATACCCTGCCAACTTATGGCGAACAAAGCGGTACAAAAGATGGACGGAGCATCAGAACCAATCAAACACTCACACCCAGTCAACAGATCTGGGTTTGATCCATCACTGTTCTTTAGCCCACTCTGCCACCCCAGTTCAGACATGGCCATATGCAAATCAGTCTGACCCTGTGCCTCATGGGGTCAGTCCAGCCCGAACTGCCAAGCCATGCCTTCCCCGGACCGGAAACAAGCTTCCTAGGACCGGTTTCTGGCATTTCAGCCGTCTTCAGCCAGGCTTGCTTGAATCCAGTGGCAAAGTGAGCAAGGGACTCACGTCTGAGCATACCCTACCAACTTATGGTGAACAAAGCGGTACAAAAGGGGGTGGTGATGGTCGGAGCATCAGAACCAATCAAACACTCACACCCAGTCAACAGATCTGGGTTTGATCCATCACCGTTCTTTAGCCCACTCTGCCACCCCAGTTCAGACATGGCCATATGCAAATCAGTCTGACCCTGTGCCTCATGGGAACAGTCCAGCCCAAACTGCCAAGCCATGCCTTCCCTGGACCAGAAACACGCTTCCTAGGATCGGTTTCTGGCATTTCAGCCGTCTTCAGCCAGGCTTGCATGAATCCAGTGGCAAAGTGAGCAAGGGACTCACGTCTGAGCATACCCTGCCAACTTATGGCGAACAAAGTGGTACAAAAGGGAGTGGTGATGGACGGAGCATCAGAACCAATCAAACACTCACACCCAGTCAACAGATCTGGGTTTGATCCATCAAGGTTCTTTAGCCCACTCTGCCACCCCAGTTCAGACATTGCCATATGCAAATCAGTCTGACCCTGTGCCTCATGGGAACAGTCCAGCCCGAACTGCCAAGCCATGCCTTCCCGGGACCGGAAACAAGCTTCCTAGGACCGGTTTCTGGCATTTCAGCCGTCTTCAGCCAGGCTTGCTTGAATCCAATGGCAAAGTGAGCAAGGAACTCACGTCTGAGCATACCCTGCCAACTTATGGCGAACTAAGCGGTAGAAAAGGGGGTGGTGATGGACGGAGCATCAGAACCAATGAAACACTCACACCCAGTCAACAGATCTGGGTTTGATCCATCACCGTTCTTTAGCCCACTCTGCCACCCCAGTTCAGACATGGCCATATGCAAATCAGTCTGACCCTGTGCCTCATGGGAACACTCCAGCCCGAACTGCCAAGCCATGCCTTCCCTGGAGCGGAAAGAAGCTTCCTAGGACCGGTTTCTGGCATTTCAGCCACCTTCAGCCAGGCTTGCTTGAATCCAGTGGTAAAGTGAGCAAAGAACTCACGTCTGAGCATACCCTGCCAACTTTGATCCATCACCGTTCTTTAGCCCACTCTGCCACCCCAGTTCAGACATGGCCATATGCAAATCAGTCTGACCCTGTGCCTCATGGGAACAGTCCAGCCCGAACTGCCAAGCCATGCCTTCCCCGGACCGGAACAAGCTTCCTAGAACCGGTTTCTGGCATTTCAGCCGTCTTCAGCCAGGCTTGCTTGAATCCAGTGGCAAAGAGAGCAAGGGACTCACGTCTGAGCATACCCTGCCAACTTATGGCGAACAAAGCGGTACAAAAGGGGGTGGTGATGGACGGAGCATCAGAACCAATCAAACACTCACACCCAGTCAACAGATCTGGGTTTGATCCATCACCGTTCTTTTGCCCACTCTGCCACCCCGGTTCAGACATGGCCATATGCAAATCAGTCTGACCCTGTGCCTCCTGGGAACAGTCCAGCCCGAACTGCCAAGCCATGCCTTCCCTGGACCGGAAATAAGCTTCCTAGGACCTGTTTCTGGCATTTCAGCCGTCTTGAGCCAGGCTTTCTTGAATCCAGTGGCAAAGTGAGCAAGGGACTCACGTCTGAGCATACCCTGCCAACTTATGGCGAACAAAGCGGTACAAAAGGGGGTGGTGATGGACGGAGCATCAGAACCAATCAAACACTCACTCCCAGTCAACAGATCTGGGTTTGATCCATCACCGTTCTTTAGCCCACTCTGCCACCCCAGTTCAGACATGGCCATATGCAAATTAGTCTGACCCTGTGCCTCATGGGAACAGTCCAGCCCGAACTGCCAAGCCATGCCTTCCCCGGAATGGAAACAAGCTTCCTAGGACCGGTTTCTGGCATGTCAGCCGTCTTCAGCCAGGCTTGCTTGAATCCAGTGGCAAAGTGAGCAAGGGACTCACGTCTGAGCATACCCTGCCAACTTATGGCGAACAAAGCGGTACAAAAGGTGGTGGTGATGGACGGAGCATCAGAACCAATCAAACACTCACACCCTGTCAACAGATCTGGGTTTGATCCATCACCGTTCTTTAGCCCACTCTGGCACCCCAGTTCAGACATGGCCATATGCAAATCAGTCTGACCCTGTGCCTCATGGGAACAGTCCAGCCCGAACTGCAAAGCCATGCCTTCCCCGGGCCGGAAACAAGCTTTCTAGGACCGGTTTCTGGCATTTCAGCCGTCTTCAGCCAGGCTTGCTTGAATCCAGTGGCAAAGTGAGCAAGGGACTCACGTCTGAGCATACCCTGCCAACTTATGGCGAACAAAGCGGTACAAAAGATGGACGGAGCATCAGAACCAATCAAACACTCACACCCAGTCAACAGATCTGGGTTTGATCCATCACCGTTCTTTAGCCCACTCTGCCACCTCAGTTCAGACATGGCCATATGCAAATCAGTCTGACCCTGTGCCTCATGGGAACAGTCCAGCCCAAATTGCCAAGCCATGCCTTCCCCGGACCAGAAACAAGCTTCCTAGGACCCCTTTCTGGCATTTCAGCTGTCTTCAGCCAGGCTTGCTTGAATCCAGTGGTAAAGTGAGCAAGGGACTCACGTCTGAGAATACCATGCCAACTTATGGCGAACAAAGTGGTACAAAAGGGGGTGGTAATGGACGGTGCATCAGAACCAATCAAACACTCACACCCAGTCAACAGATCTGGGTTTGATCCATCACTGTTCTTTAGCCCACTCTGCCACCCCAGTTCAGACATGGCCATATGCAAATCAGTCTGACCCTGAGCCTCATGGGAACAGTCCAGCCCGAACTGCTAAGCCATGCCATCCCCGGACCGGAAACAAGCTTCCTAGGACCGGTTTCTGGCATTTCAGCCGTCTTCAGCCAGGCTTGCTTGAATCCAGTGGCATAGTGAGCAAGGGACTCACGTCTGAGCATACCCTGCCAACTTATGGGGAACAAAACAGTACAAAAGGGGGTGGTGATGGACGGAGCATCAGAACCAATCAAACACTCACACCCAGTCAACAGATTTGGGTTTGATCCATCACTGTTCTTTAGCCCACTCTGCCACCCCAGTTCAGACATGGCCATATGCAAATCAGTCTGACCCTGTGCCTCATGGGAACAGTCCAGCCTGAACTGCCAAGCCATGTCTTCCCCGGAGCGGAAACAAGCTTCCTAGGACCGGTTTCTGGCATTTCAGCCGTCTTCAGCCAGGCTTGCTTGAATCCAGTGGCAAAGTGAGCAAGGGACTCACATCTGAGCATACCCTGCCAACTTATGGGGAACAAAACAGTACAAAAGGGGTGGTGATGGACGGAGCATCAGAACCAATCAAACACTCACACCCAGTCAACAGATCTGGGTGTGATCCATCACTGTTCTTTAGCCCACTCTGCCACCCCAGTTCAGACATGGCCATATGCAAATCAGTCTGACCCAGTGCCTCATGGGAACAGTCCAACCCGAACTGCCAAGCCATGCCTTCCCCGGACCGGAAACAAGCTTCCTAAGACCGGTTTCTGGCATTTCAGCCGTCTTCAGCCAGGCGTGCTTGAATCCAGTGGCATAGTGAGCAAGGGACTCACGTCTGAGCATACCCTGCCAACTTATGGCGAACAAAGCGGTACAAAAGGGGGTGGTGATGGACGGCGCATCAGAACCAATCAAACACTCACACCCAGTCAACAGATCTGGGTTTGAACCATCACAGTTCTTTAGCCCACTCTGCCACCCCAGTTCAGACATGGCCATATGCAAATCAGTCTGACCCTGTGCCTCATGGGAACACTCCAGCCCGAACTGCCAAGCCATGCCTTCCCTGGAGCGGAAAGAAGCTTCCTAGGACCGGTTTCTGGCATTTCAGCCGTCTTCAGCCAGGCTTGCTTGAATCCAGTGGCAAAGTGAGCAAGGGACTCACGTCTGAGCATACCCTGCCAACTTATGGCGAACAAAGCGGTACAAAAGATGGACGGAGCATCAGAACCAATCAAACACTCACACCCAGTCAACAGATCTGGGTTTGATCCATCACCGTTCTTTAGCCCACTCTGCCACCCCAGTTCAGACATGGCCATATGCAAATCAGTCTGACCCTGTGCCTCATGGGAACAGTCCAGCCCGAACTGCCAAGCCATGCCTTCCCCGGACCGGAACAAGCTTCCTAGAACCGGTTTCTGGCATTTCAGCCGTCTTCAGCCAGGCTTGCTTGAATCCAGTGGCAAAGAGAGCAAGGGACTCACGTCTGAGCATACCCTGCCAACTTATGGCGAACAAAGCGGTACAAAAGGGGGTGGTGATGGACGGAGCATCAGAACCAATCAAACACTCACACCCAGTCAACAGATCTGGGTTTGATCCATCACCGTTCTTTTGCCCACTCTGCCACCCCGGTTCAGACATGGCCATATGCAAATCAGTCTGACCCTGTGCCTCCTGGGAACAGTCCAGCCCGAACTGCCAAGCCATGCCTTCCCTGGACCGGAAATAAGCTTCCTAGGACCTGTTTCTGGCATTTCAGCCGTCTTGAGCCAGGCTTTCTTGAATCCAGTGGCAAAGTGAGCAAGGGACTCACGTCTGAGCATACCCTGCCAACTTATGGCGAACAAAGCGGTACAAAAGGGGGTGGTGAGGGACGGAGCATCAGAACCAATCAAACACTCACTCCCAGTCAACAGATCTGGGTTTGATCCATCACCGTTCTTTAGCCCACTCTGCCACCCCAGTTCAGACATGGCCATATGCAAATTAGTCTGACCCTGTGCCTCATGGGAACAGTCCAGCCCGAACTGCCAAGCCATGCCTTCCCCGGAATGGAAACAAGCTTCCTAGGACCGGTTTCTGGCATGTCAGCCGTCTTCAGCCAGGCTTGCTTGAATCCAGTGGCAAAGTGAGCAAGGGACTCACGTCTGAGCATACCCTGCCAACTTATGGCGAACAAAGCGGTACAAAAGGTGGTGGTGATGGACGGAGCATCAGAACCAATCAAACACTCACACCCTGTCAACAGATCTGGGTTTGATCCATCACCGTTCTTTAGCCCACTCTGGCACCCCAGTTCAGACATGGCCATATGCAAATCAGTCTGACCCTGTGCCTCATGGGAACAGTCCAGCCCGAACTGCAAAGCCATGCCTTCCCCGGGCCGGAAACAAGCTTTCTAGGACCGGTTTCTGGCATTTCAGCCGTCTTCAGCCAGGCTTGCTTGAATCCAGTGGCAAAGTGAGCAAGGGACTCACGTCTGAGCATACCCTGCCAACTTATGGCGAACAAAGCGGTACAAAAGATGGACGGAGCATCAGAACCAATCAAACACTCACACCCAGTCAACAGATCTGGGTTTGATCCATCACCGTTCTTTAGCCCACTCTGCCACCTCAGTTCAGACATGGCCATATGCAAATCAGTCTGACCCTGTGCCTCATGGGAACAGTCCAGCCCAAATTGCCAAGCCATGCCTTCCCCGGACCAGAAACAAGCTTCCTAGGACCCCTTTCTGGCATTTCAGCTGTCTTCAGCCAGGCTTGCTTGAATCCAGTGGTAAAGTGAGCAAGGGACTCACGTCTGAGAATACCATGCCAACTTATGGCGAACAAAGTGGTACAAAAGGGGGTGGTAATGGACGGTGCATCAGAACCAATCAAACACTCACACCCAGTCAACAGATCTGGGTTTGATCCATCACTGTTCTTTAGCCCACTCTGCCACCCCAGTTCAGACATGGCCATATGCAAATCAGTCTGACCCTGAGCCTCATGGGAACAGTCCAGCCCGAACTGCTAAGCCATGCCATCCCCGGACCGGAAACAAGCTTCCTAGGACCGGTTTCTGGCATTTCAGCCGTCTTCAGCCAGGCTTGCTTGAATCCAGTGGCATAGTGAGCAAGGGACTCACGTCTGAGCATACCCTGCCAACTTATGGGGAACAAAACAGTACAAAAGGGGGTGGTGATGGACGGAGCATCAGAACCAATCAAACACTCACACCCAGTCAACAGATTTGGGTTTGATCCATCACTGTTCTTTAGCCCACTCTGCCACCCCAGTTCAGACATGGCCATATGCAAATCAGTCTGACCCTGTGCCTCATGGGAACAGTCCAGCCTGAACTGCCAAGCCATGTCTTCCCCGGAGCGGAAACAAGCTTCCTAGGACCGGTTTCTGGCATTTCAGCCGTCTTCAGCCAGGCTTGCTTGAATCCAGTGGCAAAGTGAGCAAGGGACTCACATCTGAGCATACCCTGCCAACTTATGGGGAACAAAACAGTACAAAAGGGGGTGGTGATGGACGGAGCATCAGAACTAATCAAACACTCACACCCAGTCAACAGATCTGGGTGTGATCCATCACTGTTCTTTAGCCCACTCTGCCACCCCAGTTCAGACATGGCCATATGCAAATCAGTCTGACCCAGTGCCTCATGGGAACAGTCCAACCCGAACTGCCAAGCCATGCCTTCCCCGGACCGGAAACAAGCTTCCTAAGACCGGTTTCTGGCATTTCAGCCGTCTTCAGCCAGGCTTGCTTGAATCCAGTGGCATAGTGAGCAAGGGACTCACGTCTGAGCATACCCTGCCAACTTATGGCGAACAAAGCGGTACAAAAGGGGGTGGTGATGGACGGCGCATCAGAACCAATCAAACACTCACACCCAGTCAACAGATCTGGGTTTGAACCATCACAGTTCTTTAGCCCACTCTGCCACCCCAGTTCAGACATGGCCATATGCAAATCAGTCTGACCCTGTGCCTCATGGGAACACTCCAGCCCGAACTGCCAAGCCATGCCTTCCCTGGAGCGGAAAGAAGCTTCCTAGGACCGGTTTCTGGCATTTCAGCCGTCTTCAGCCAGGCTTGCTTGAATCCAGTGGCAAAGTGAGCAAGGGACTCACGTCTGAGCATACCCTGCCAACTTATGGCGAACAAAGCGGTACAAAAGATGGACGGAGCATCAGAACCAATCAAACACTCACACCCAGTCAACAGATCTGGGTTTGATCCATCACTGTTCTTTAGCCCACTCTGCCACCCCAGTTCAGACATGGCCATATGCAAATCAGTCTGACCCTGTGCCTCATGGGGTCAGTCCAGCCCGAACTGCCAAGCCATGCCTTCCCCGGACCGGAAACAAGCTTCCTAGGACCGGTTTCTGGCATTTCAGCCGTCTTCAGCCAGGCTTGCTTGAATCCAGTGGCAAAGTGAGCAAGGGACTCACGTCTGAGCATACCCTACCAACTTATGGTGAACAAAGCGGTACAAAAGGGGGTGGTGATGGTCGGAGCATCAGAACCAATCAAACACTCACACCCAGTCAACAGATCTGGGTTTGATCCATCACCGTTCTTTAGCCCACTCTGCCACCCCAGTTCAGACATGGCCATATGCAAATCAGTCTGACCCTGTGCCTCATGGGAACAGTCCAGCCCAAACTGCCAAGCCATGCCTTCCCTGGACCAGAAACACGCTTCCTAGGATCGGTTTCTGGCATTTCAGCCGTCTTCAGCCAGGCTTGCATGAATCCAGTGGCAAAGTGAGCAAGGGACTCACGTCTGAGCATACCCTGCCAACTTATGGCGAACAAAGTGGTACAAAAGGGAGTGGTGATGGACGGAGCATCAGAACCAATCAAACACTCACACCCAGTCAACAGATCTGGGTTTGATCCATCAAGGTTCTTTAGCCCACTCTGCCACCCCAGTTCAGACATTGCCATATGCAAATCAGTCTGACCCTGTGCCTCATGGGAACAGTCCAGCCCGAACTGCCAAGCCATGCCTTCCCGGGACCGGAAACAAGCTTCCTAGGACCGGTTTCTGGCATTTCAGCCGTCTTCAGCCAGGCTTGCTTGAATCCAATGGCAAAGTGAGCAAGGAACTCACGTCTGAGCATACCCTGCCAACTTATGGCGAACTAAGCGGTAGAAAAGGGGGTGGTGATGGACGGAGCATCAGAACCAATGAAACACTCACACCCAGTCAACAGATCTGGGTTTGATCCATCACCGTTCTTTAGCCCACTCTGCCACCCCAGTTCAGACATGGCCATATGCAAATCAGTCTGACCCTGTGCCTCATGGGAACACTCCAGCCCGAACTGCCAAGCCATGCCTTCCCTGGAGCGGAAAGAAGCTTCCTAGGACCGGTTTCTGGCATTTCAGCCGCCTTCAGCCAGGCTTGCTTGAATCCAGTGGTAAAGTGAGCAAAGAACTCACGTCTGAGCATACCCTGCCAACTTTGATCCATCACCGTTCTTTAGCCCACTCTGCCACCCCAGTTCAGACATGGCCATATGCAAATCAGTCTGACCCTGTGCCTCATGGGAACAGTCCAGCCCGAACTGCCAAGCCATGCCTTCCCCGGACCGGAACAAGCTTCCTAGAACCGGTTTCTGGCATTTCAGCCGTCTTCAGCCAGGCTTGCTTGAATCCAGTGGCAAAGAGAGCAAGGGACTCACGTCTGAGCATACCCTGCCAACTTATGGCGAACAAAGCGGTACAAAAGGGGGTGGTGATGGACGGAGCATCAGAACCAATCAAACACTCACACCCAGTCAACAGATCTGGGTTTGATCCATCACCGTTCTTTTGCCCACTCTGCCACCCCGGTTCAGACATGGCCATATGCAAATCAGTCTGACCCTGTGCCTCCTGGGAACAGTCCAGCCCGAACTGCCAAGCCATGCCTTCCCTGGACCGGAAATAAGCTTCCTAGGACCTGTTTCTGGCATTTCAGCCGTCTTGAGCCAGGCTTTCTTGAATCCAGTGGCAAAGTGAGCAAGGGACTCACGTCTGAGCATACCCTGCCAACTTATGGCGAACAAAGCGGTACAAAAGGGGGTGGTGATGGACGGAGCATCAGAACCAATCAAACACTCACTCCCAGTCAACAGATCTGGGTTTGATCCATCACCGTTCTTTAGCCCACTCTGCCACCCCAGTTCAGACATGGCCATATGCAAATTAGTCTGACCCTGTGCCTCATGGGAACAGTCCAGCCCGAACTGCCAAGCCATGCCTTCCCCGGAATGGAAACAAGCTTCCTAGGACCGGTTTCTGGCATGTCAGCCGTCTTCAGCCAGGCTTGCTTGAATCCAGTGGCAAAGTGAGCAAGGGACTCACGTCTGAGCATACCCTGCCAACTTATGGCGAACAAAGCGGTACAAAAGGTGGTGGTGATGGACGGAGCATCAGAACCAATCAAACACTCACACCCTGTCAACAGATCTGGGTTTGATCCATCACCGTTCTTTAGCCCACTCTGGCACCCCAGTTCAGACATGGCCATATGCAAATCAGTCTGACCCTGTGCCTCATGGGAACAGTCCAGCCCGAACTGCAAAGCCATGCCTTCCCCGGGCCGGAAACAAGCTTTCTAGGACCGGTTTCTGGCATTTCAGCCGTCTTCAGCCAGGCTTGCTTGAATCCAGTGGCAAAGTGAGCAAGGGACTCACGTCTGAGCATACCCTGCCAACTTATGGCGAACAAAGCGGTACAAAAGATGGACGGAGCATCAGAACCAATCAAACACTCACACCCAGTCAACAGATCTGGGTTTGATCCATCACCGTTCTTTAGCCCACTCTGCCACCTCAGTTCAGACATGGCCATATGCAAATCAGTCTGACCCTGTGCCTCATGGGAACAGTCCAGCCCAAATTGCCAAGCCATGCCTTCCCCGGACCAGAAACAAGCTTCCTAGGACCCCTTTCTGGCATTTCAGCTGTCTTCAGCCAGGCTTGCTTGAATCCAGTGGTAAAGTGAGCAAGGGACTCACGTCTGAGAATACCATGCCAACTTATGGCGAACAAAGTGGTACAAAAGGGGGTGGTAATGGACGGTGCATCAGAACCAATCAAACACTCACACCCAGTCAACAGATCTGGGTTTGATCCATCACTGTTCTTTAGCCCACTCTGCCACCCCAGTTCAGACATGGCCATATGCAAATCAGTCTGACCCTGAGCCTCATGGGAACAGTCCAGCCCGAACTGCTAAGCCATGCCATCCCCGGACCGGAAACAAGCTTCCTAGGACCGGTTTCTGGCATTTCAGCCGTCTTCAGCCAGGCTTGCTTGAATCCAGTGGCATAGTGAGCAAGGGACTCACGTCTGAGCATACCCTGCCAACTTATGGGGAACAAAACAGTACAAAAGGGGGTGGTGATGGACGGAGCATCAGAACCAATCAAACACTCACACCCAGTCAACAGATTTGGGTTTGATCCATCACTGTTCTTTAGCCCACTCTGCCACCCCAGTTCAGACATGGCCATATGCAAATCAGTCTGACCCTGTGCCTCATGGGAACAGTCCAGCCTGAACTGCCAAGCCATGCCTTCCCCGGACCGGAAACAAGCTTCCTAAGACCGGTTTCTGGCATTTCAGCCGTCTTCAGCCAGGCGTGCTTGAATCCAGTGGCATAGTGAGCAAGGGACTCACGTCTGAGCATACCCTGCCAACTTATGGCGAACAAAGCGGTACAAAAGGGGGTGGTGATGGACGGCGCATCAGAACCAATCAAACACTCACACCCAGTCAACAGATCTGGGTTTGAACCATCACAGTTCTTTAGCCCACTCTGCCACCCCAGTTCAGACATGGCCATATGCAAATCAGTCTGACCCTGTGCCTCATGGGAACACTCCAGCCCGAACTGCCAAGCCATGCCTTCCCTGGAGCGGAAAGAAGCTTCCTAGGACCGGTTTCTGGCATTTCAGCCGTCTTCAGCCAGGCTTGCTTGAATCCAGTGGCAAAGTGAGCAAGGGACTCACGTCTGAGCATACCCTGCCAACTTATGGCGAACAAAGCGGTACAAAAGATGGACGGAGCATCAGAACCAATCAAACACTCACACCCAGTCAACAGATCTGGGTTTGATCCATCACTGTTCTTTAGCCCACTCTGCCACCTCAGTTCAGACATGGCCATATGCAAATCAGTCTGACCCTGTGCCTCATGGGAACAGTCCAGCCCAAATTGCCAAGCCATGCCTTCCCCGGACCAGAAACAAGCTTCCTAGGACCCCTTTCTGGCATTTCAGCTGTCTTCAGCCAGGCTTGCTTGAATCCAGTGGTAAAGTGAGCAAGGGACTCACGTCTGAGAATACCATGCCAACTTATGGCGAACAAAGTGGTACAAAAGGGGGTGGTAATGGACGGTGCATCAGAACCAATCAAACACTCACACCCAGTCAACAGATCTGGGTTTGATCCATCACTGTTCTTTAGCCCACTCTGCCACCCCAGTTCAGACATGGCCATATGCAAATCAGTCTGACCCTGAGCCTCATGGGAACAGTCCAGCCCGAACTGCTAAGCCATGCCATCCCCGGACCGGAAACAAGCTTCCTAGGACCGGTTTCTGGCATTTCAGCCGTCTTCAGCCAGGCTTGCTTGAATCCAGTGGCATAGTGAGCAAGGGACTCACGTCTGAGCATACCCTGCCAACTTATGGGGAACAAAACAGTACAAAAGGGGGTGGTGATGGACGGAGCATCAGAACCAATCAAACACTCACACCCAGTCAACAGATTTGGGTTTGATCCATCACTGTTCTTTAGCCCACTCTGCCACCCCAGTTCAGACATGGCCATATGCAAATCAGTCTGACCCTGTGCCTCATGGGAACAGTCCAGCCTGAACTGCCAAGCCATGTCTTCCCCGGAGCGGAAACAAGCTTCCTAGGACCGGTTTCTGGCATTTCAGCCGTCTTCAGCCAGGCTTGCTTGAATCCAGTGGCAAAGTGAGCAAGGGACTCACATCTGAGCATACCCTGCCAACTTATGGGGAACAAAACAGTACAAAAGGGGTGGTGATGGACGGAGCATCAGAACCAATCAAACACTCACACCCAGTCAACAGATCTGGGTGTGATCCATCACTGTTCTTTAGCCCACTCTGCCACCCCAGTTCAGACATGGCCATATGCAAATCAGTCTGACCCAGTGCCTCATGGGAACAGTCCAACCCGAACTGCCAAGCCATGCCTTCCCCGGACCGGAAACAAGCTTCCTAAGACCGGTTTCTGGCATTTCAGCCGTCTTCAGCCAGGCGTGCTTGAATCCAGTGGCATAGTGAGCAAGGGACTCACGTCTGAGCATACCCTGCCAACTTATGGCGAACAAAGCGGTACAAAAGGGGGTGGTGATGGACGGCGCATCAGAACCAATCAAACACTCACACCCAGTCAACAGATCTGGGTTTGAACCATCACAGTTCTTTAGCCCACTCTGCCACCCCAGTTCAGACATGGCCATATGCAAATCAGTCTGACCCTGTGCCTCATGGGAACACTCCAGCCCGAACTGCCAAGCCATGCCTTCCCTGGAGCGGAAAGAAGCTTCCTAGGACCGGTTTCTGGCATTTCAGCCGTCTTCAGCCAGGCTTGCTTGAATCCAGTGGCAAAGTGAGCAAGGGACTCACGTCTGAGCATACCCTGCCAACTTATGGCGAACAAAGCGGTACAAAAGATGGACGGAGCATCAGAACCAATCAAACACTCACACCCAGTCAACAGATCTGGGTTTGATCCATCACTGTTCTTTAGCCCACTCTGCCACCCCAGTTCAGACATGGCCATATGCAAATCAGTCTGACCCTGTGCCTCATGGGGTCAGTCCAGCCCGAACTGCCAAGCCATGCCTTCCCCGGACCGGAAACAAGCTTCCTAGGACCGGTTTCTGGCATTTCAGCCGTCTTCAGCCAGGCTTGCTTGAATCCAGTGGCAAAGTGAGCAAGGGACTCACGTCTGAGCATACCCTACCAACTTATGGTGAACAAAGCGGTACAAAAGGGGGTGGTGATGGTCGGAGCATCAGAACCAATCAAACACTCACACCCAGTCAACAGATCTGGGTTTGATCCATCACCGTTCTTTAGCCCACTCTGCCACCCCAGTTCAGACATGGCCATATGCAAATCAGTCTGACCCTGTGCCTCATGGGAACAGTCCAGCCCAAACTGCCAAGCCATGCCTTCCCTGGACCAGAAACACGCTTCCTAGGATCGGTTTCTGGCATTTCAGCCGTCTTCAGCCAGGCTTGCTTGAATCCAGTGGCAAAGTGAGCAAGGGACTCACGTCTGAGCATACCCTGCCAACTTATGGCGAACAAAGTGGTACAAAAGGGAGTGGTGATGGACGGAGCATCAGAACCAATCAAACACTCACACCCAGTCAACAGATCTGGGTTTGATCCATCAAGGTTCTTTAGCCCACTCTGCCACCCCAGTTCAGACATTGCCATATGCAAATCAGTCTGACCCTGTGCCTCATGGGAACAGTCCAGCCCGAACTGCCAAGCCATGCCTTCCCGGGACCGGAAACAAGCTTCCTAGGACCGGTTTCTGGCATTTCAGCCGTCTTCAGCCAGGCTTGCTTGAATCCAATGGCAAAGTGAGCAAGGAACTCACGTCTGAGCATACCCTGCCAACTTATGGCGAACTAAGCGGTAGAAAAGGGGGTGGTGATGGACGGAGCATCAGAACCAATGAAACACTCACACCCAGTCAACAGATCTGGGTTTGATCCATCACCGTTCTTTAGCCCACTCTGCCACCCCAGTTCAGACATGGCCATATGCAAATCAGTCTGACCCTGTGCCTCATGGGAACACTCCAGCCCGAACTGCCAAGCCATGCCTTCCCTGGAGCGGAAAGAAGCTTCCTAGGACCGGTTTCTGGCATTTCAGCCGTCTTCAGCCAGGCTTGCTTGAATCCAGTGGTAAAGTGAGCAAAGAACTCACGTCTGAGCATACCCTGCCAACTTTGATCCATCACCGTTCTTTAGCCCACTCTGCCACCCCAGTTCAGACATTGCCATATGCAAATCAGTCTGACCCTGTGCCTCATGGGAACAGTCCAGCCCGAACTGCCAAGCCATGCCTTCCCCGGACCGGAACAAGCTTCCTAGGACCGGTTTCTGGCATTTCAGCAGTCTTCAGCCAGGCTTGATTGAATCCAGTGGCAAAGTGAGCAAGGGACTCACATCTGAGCATACCCTGCCATCTTATGGGGAACAAAACAGTACAAAAGGGGGTGGTGATGGACGGAGCATCAGAACCAATCAAACACTCGCACCCAGTCAACAGATCTGGGTTTGATCCATCACTGTTCTTTAGCCCACTCTGCCACCCCAGTTCAGACATGGCCATATGCAAATCAGTCTGACACTGTGCCTCATGGGGTCAGTCCAGCCCAAACTGCCAAGCCATGCCTTCCCCGGACCGGAAACAAGCTTCCTAGGACCGGTTTCTGGCATTTCAGCAGTCTTCAGCCAGGCTTGCTTGAATCCAGTGGCAAAGTGAGCAAGGGACTCACGTCTGAGCATACCCTGCCAATTTATGTTGAACAAAGCGGTTCAAAAGGGGGTGGTGATGGACGGAGCATCAGAACCAATGAAACACTCACACCCAGTCAACAGATCTGGGTTTGATCCATCACCGTTCTTTAGCCCACTCTGCCACCCCAGTTCAGACATGGCCATATGCAAATCAGTCTGACCCTGTGCCTCATGGGAACAGTCCAGCCCAAACTGCCAAGCCATGCCTTCCCTGGGCCAGAAACACGCTTCCTAGGATCGGTTTCTGGCATTTCAGCCGTCTTCAGCCAGGCTTGCTTGAATCCAGTGGCAAAGTGAGCAAGGGACTCACGTCTGAGCATACCCTGCCAACTTATGGCGAACAAAGTGGTACAAAAGGGGGTGGTGATGGACGGAGCATCAGAACCAATCAAACACTCACACCCAGTCAACAGATCTGGGTTTGATCCATCACTGTTCTTTAGCCCACTCTGCCACCCCAGTTCAGATATTGCCATATGCAAATCAGTCTGACCCTGTGCCTCATGGGAACAGTCCAGCCCGAACTGCCAAGCCATGCCTTCCCCCGACCGGAAACAAGCTTCCTAGGACCGGTTTCTGGCATTTCAGCCGTCTTCAGCCAGGCTTGCTTGAATCCAATGGCAAAGTGAGCAAGGAACTCACGTCTGAGCATACCCTGCCAACTTATGGCGAACTAAGCGATAGAAAAGGGGGTGGTGATGGACGGAGCATCAGAACCAATGAAACACTCACACCCAGTCAACAGATCTGGGTTTGATCCATCACCGTTCTTTAGCCCACTCTGCCACCCCAGTTCAGACATGGCCATATGCAAATCAGTCTGACCCTGTGCCTCATGGGAACACTCCAGCCCGAACTGCCAAGCCATGCCTTCCCTGGAGCGGAAAGAAGCTTCCTAGGACCGGTTTCTGGCATTTCAGCCGTCTTCAGCCAGGCTTGCTTGAATCCAGTGGTAAAGTGAGCAAAGAACTCACGTATGAGCATACCCTGCCAACTTATGGCGAACAAAGCGGTACAAAAGGGGGTGGTGATGGACGGAGCATCAGAACCAATCAAACACTCACACCCAGTCAACAGATCTGGGTTTGATCCATCACCGTTCTTTAGCCCACTCTGCCACCCCAGTTCAGACATGGCCATATGCAAATCAGTCTGACCCTGTGCCTCATGGGAACACTCCAGCCCGAACTGCCAAGCCATGCCTTCCCTGGAGCGGAAAGAAGCTTCCTAGGACCGGTTTCTGGCATTTCAGCCGTCTTCAGCCAGGCTTGCTTGAATCCAGTGGTAAAGTGAGCAAAGAACTCACGTCTGAGCATACCCTGCCAACTTTGATCCATCACCGTTCTTTAGCCCACTCTGCCACCCCAGTTCAGACATGGCCATATGCAAATCAGTCTGACCCTGTGCCTCATGGGAACAGTCCAGCCCGAACTGCCAAGCCATGCCTTCCCCGGACCGGAACAAGCTTCCTAGAACCGGTTTCTGGCATTTCAGCCGTCTTCAGCCAGGCTTGCTTGAATCCAGTGGCAAAGAGAGCAAGGGACTCACGTCTGAGCATACCCTGCCAACTTATGGCGAACAAAGCGGTACAAAAGGGGGTGGTGATGGACGGAGCATCAGAACCAATCAAACACTCACACCCAGTCAACAGATCTGGGTTTGATCCATCACCGTTCTTTTGCCCACTCTGCCACCCCGGTTCAGACATGGCCATATGCAAATCAGTCTGACCCTGTGCCTCCTGGGAACAGTCCAGCCCGAACTGCCAAGCCATGCCTTCCCTGGACCGGAAATAAGCTTCCTAGGACCTGTTTCTGGCATTTCAGCCGTCTTGAGCCAGGCTTTCTTGAATCCAGTGGCAAAGTGAGCAAGGGACTCACGTCTGAGCATACCCTGCCAACTTATGGCGAACAAAGCGGTACAAAAGGGGGTGGTGATGGACGGAGCATCAGAACCAATCAAACACTCACTCCCAGTCAACAGATCTGGGTTTGATCCATCACCGTTCTTTAGCCCACTCTGCCACCCCAGTTCAGACATGGCCATATGCAAATTAGTCTGACCCTGTGCCTCATGGGAACAGTCCAGCCCGAACTGCCAAGCCATGCCTTCCCCGGAATGGAAACAAGCTTCCTAGGACCGGTTTCTGGCATGTCAGCCGTCTTCAGCCAGGCTTGCTTGAATCCAGTGGCAAAGTGAGCAAGGGACTCACGTCTGAGCATACCCTGCCAACTTATGGCGAACAAAGCGGTACAAAAGGTGGTGGTGATGGACGGAGCATCAGAACCAATCAAACACTCACACCCTGTCAACAGATCTGGGTTTGATCCATCACCGTTCTTTAGCCCACTCTGGCACCCCAGTTCAGACATGGCCATATGCAAATCAGTCTGACCCTGTGCCTCATGGGAACAGTCCAGCCCGAACTGCAAAGCCATGCCTTCCCCGGGCCGGAAACAAGCTTTCTAGGACCGGTTTCTGGCATTTCAGCCGTCTTCAGCCAGGCTTGCTTGAATCCAGTGGCAAAGTGAGCAAGGGACTCACGTCTGAGCATACCCTGCCAACTTATGGCGAACAAAGCGGTACAAAAGATGGACGGAGCATCAGAACCAATCAAACACTCACACCCAGTCAACAGATCTGGGTTTGATCCATCACCGTTCTTTAGCCCACTCTGCCACCTCAGTTCAGACATGGCCATATGCAAATCAGTCTGACCCTGTGCCTCATGGGAACAGTCCAGCCCAAATTGCCAAGCCATGCCTTCCCCGGACCAGAAACAAGCTTCCTAGGACCCCTTTCTGGCATTTCAGCTGTCTTCAGCCAGGCTTGCTTGAATCCAGTGGTAAAGTGAGCAAGGGACTCACGTCTGAGAATACCATGCCAACTTATGGCGAACAAAGTGGTACAAAAGGGGGTGGTAATGGACGGTGCATCAGAACCAATCAAACACTCACACCCAGTCAACAGATCTGGGTTTGATCCATCACTGTTCTTTAGCCCACTCTGCCACCCCAGTTCAGACATGGCCATATGCAAATCAGTCTGACCCTGAGCCTCATGGGAACAGTCCAGCCCGAACTGCTAAGCCATGCCATCCCCGGACCGGAAACAAGCTTCCTAGGACCGGTTTCTGGCATTTCAGCCGTCTTCAGCCAGGCTTGCTTGAATCCAGTGGCATAGTGAGCAAGGGACTCACGTCTGAGCATACCCTGCCAACTTATGGGGAACAAAACAGTACAAAAGGGGGTGGTGATGGACGGAGCATCAGAACCAATCAAACACTCACACCCAGTCAACAGATTTGGGTTTGATCCATCACTGTTCTTTAGCCCACTCTGCCACCCCAGTTCAGACATGGCCATATGCAAATCAGTCTGACCCTGTGCCTCATGGGAACAGTCCAGCCTGAACTGCCAAGCCATGTCTTCCCCGGAGCGGAAACAAGCTTCCTAGGACCGGTTTCTGGCATTTCAGCCGTCTTCAGCCAGGCTTGCTTGAATCCAGTGGCAAAGTGAGCAAGGGACTCACATCTGAGCATACCCTGCCAACTTATGGGGAACAAAACAGTACAAAAGGGGGTGGTGATGGACGGAGCATCAGAACCAATCAAACACTCACACCCAGTCAACAGATCTGGGTGTGATCCATCACTGTTCTTTAGCCCACTCTACCACCCCAGTTCAGACATGGCCATATGCAAATCAGTCTGACCCAGTGCCTCATGGGAACAGTCCAACCCGAACTGCCAAGCCATGCCTTCCCCGGACCGGAAACAAGCTTCCTAAGAACGGTTTCTGGCATTTCAGCCGTCTTCAGCCAGGCTTGCTTGAATCCAGTGGCATAGTGAGCAAGGGACTCACGTCTGAGCATACCCTGCCAACTTATGGCGAACAAAGCGGTACAAAAGGGGGTGGTGATGGACGGCGCATCAGAACCAATCAAACACTCACACCCAGTCAACAGATCTGGGTTTGAACCATCACAGTTCTTTAGCCCACTCTGCCACCCCAGTTCAGACATGGCCATATGCAAATCAGTCTGACCCTGTGCCTCATGGGAACACTCCAGCCCGAACTGCCAAGCCATGCCTTCCCTGGAGCGGAAAGAAGCTTCCTAGGACCGGTTTCTGGCATTTCAGCCGTCTTCAGCCAGGCTTGCTTGAATCCAGTGGCAAAGTGAGCAAGGGACTCACGTCTGAGCATACCCTGCCAACTTATGGCGAACAAAGCGGTACAAAAGATGGACGGAGCATCAGAACCAATCAAACACTCACACCCAGTCAACAGATCTGGGTTTGATCCATCACTGTTCTTTAGCCCACTCTGCCACCCCAGTTCAGACATGGCCATATGCAAATCAGTCTGACCCTGTGCCTCATGGGGTCAGTCCAGCCCGAACTGCCAAGCCATGCCTTCCCCGGACCGGAAACAAGCTTCCTAGGACCGGTTTCTGGCATTTCAGCCGTCTTCAGCCAGGCTTGCTTGAATCCAGTGGCAAAGTGAGCAAGGGACTCACGTCTGAGCATACCCTACCAACTTATGGTGAACAAAACGGTACAAAAGGGGGTGGTGATGGTCGGAGCATCAGAACCAATCAAACACTCACACCCAGTCAACAGATCTGGGTTTGATCCATCACCGTTCTTTAGCCCACTCTGCCACCCCAGTTCAGACATGGCCATATGCAAATCAGTCTGACCCTGTGCCTCATGGGAACAGTCCAGCCCAAACTGCCAAGCCATGCCTTCCCTGGACCAGAAACACGCTTCCTAGGATCGGTTTCTGGCATTTCAGCCGTCTTCAGCCAGGCTTGCTTGAATCCAGTGGCAAAGTGAGCAAGGGACTCACGTCTGAGCATACCCTGCCAACTTATGGCGAACAAAATGGTACAAAAGGGAGTGGTGATGGACGGAGCATCAGAACCAATCAAACACTCACACCCAGTCAACAGATCTGGGTTTGATCCATCAAGGTTCTTTAGCCCACTCTGCCACCCCAGTTCAGACATTGCCATATGCAAATCAGTCTGACCCTGTGCCTCATGGGAACAGTCCAGCCCGAACTGCCAAGCCATGCCTTCCCGGGACCGGAAACAAGCTTCCTAGGACCGGTTTCTGGCATTTCAGCCGTCTTCAGCCAGGCTTGCTTGAATCCAATGGCAAAGTGAGCAAGGAACTCACGTCTGAGCATACCCTGCCAACTTATGGCGAACTAAGCGGTAGAAAAGGGGGTGGTGATGGACGGAGCATCAGAACCAATGAAACACTCACACCCAGTCAACAGATCTGGGTTTGATCCATCACCGTTCTTTAGCCCACTCTGCCACCCCAGTTCAGACATGGCCATATGCAAATCAGTCTGACCCTGTGCCTCATGGGAACACTCCAGCCCGAACTGCCAAGCCATGCCTTCCCTGGAGCGGAAAGAAGCTTCCTAGGACCGGTTTCTGGCATTTCAGCCGTCTTCAGCCAGGCTTGCTTGAATCCAGTGGTAAAGTGAGCAAAGAACTCACGTCTGAGCATACCCTGCCAACTTTGATCCATCACCGTTCTTTAGCCCACTCTGCCACCCCAGTTCAGACATGGCCATATGCAAATCAGTCTGACCCTGTGCCTCATGGGAACAGTCCAGCCCGAACTGCCAAGCCATGCCTTCCCCGGACCGGAACAAGCTTCCTAGGACCGGTTTCTGGCATTTCAGCAGTCTTCAGCCAGGCTTGATTGAATCCAGTGGCAAAGTGAGCAAGGGACTCACATCTGAGCATACCCTGCCATCTTATGGGGAACAAAACAGTACAAAAGGGGGTGGTGATGGACGGAGCATCAGAACCAATCAAACACTCGCACCCAGTCAACAGATCTGGGTTTGATCCATCACTGTTCTTTAGCCCACTCTGCCACCCCAGTTCAGACATGGCCATATGCAAATCAGTCTGACACTGTGCCTCATGGGGTGAGTCCAGCCCAAACTGCCAAGCCATGCCTTCCCCGGACCGGAAACAAGCTTCCTAGGACCGGTTTCTGGCATTTCAGCAGTCTTCAGCCAGGCTTGCTTGAATCCAGTGGCAAAGTGAGCAAGGGACTCACGTCTGAGCATACCCTGCCAATTTATGGCGAACAAAGCGGTTCAAAAGGGGGTGGTGATGGACGGAGCATCAGAACCAATGAAACACTCACACCCAGTCAACAGATCTGGGTTTGATCCATCACCGTTCTTTAGCCCACTCTGCCATCCCAGTTCAGACATGGCCATATGCAAATCAGTCTGACCCTGTGCCTCATGGGAACAGTCCAGCCCAAACTGCCAAGCCATGCCTTCCCTGGACCAGAAACACGCTTCCTAGGATCGGTTTCTGGCATTTCAGCCGTCTTCAGCCAGGCTTGCTTGAATCCAGTGGCAAAGTGAGCAAGGGACTCACGTCTGAGCATACCCTGCCAACTTATGGCGAACAAAGTGGTACAAAAGGGGGTGGTGATGGACGGAGCATCAGAACCAATCAAACACTCACACCCAGTCAACAGATCTGGGTTTGATCCATCACTGTTCTTTAGCCCACTCTGCCACCCCAGTTCAGATATTGCCATATGCAAATCAGTCTGACCCTGTGCCTCATGGGAACAGTCCAGCCCGAACTGCCAAGCCATGCCTTCCCCCGACCGGAAACAAGCTTCCTAGGACCGGTTTCTGGCATTTCAGCCGTCTTCAGCCAGGCTTGCTTGAATCCAATGGCAAAGTGAGCAAGGAACTCACGTCTGAGCATACCCTGCCAACTTATGGCGAACTAAGCGATAGAAAAGGGGGTGGTGATGGACGGAGCATCAGAACCAATGAAACACTCACACCCAGTCAACAGATCTGGGTTTGATCCATCACCGTTCTTTAGCCCACTCTGCCACCCCAGTTCAGACATGGCCATATGCAAATCAGTCTGACCCTGTGCCTCATGGGAACACTCCAGCCCGAACTGCCAAGCCATGCCTTCCCTGGAGCGGAAAGAAGCTTCCTAGGACCGGTTTCTGGCATTTCAGCCGTCTTCAGCCAGGCTTGCTTGAATCCAGTGGTAAAGTGAGCAAAGAACTCACGTATGAGCATACCCTGCCAACTTATGGCGAACAAAGCGGTACAAAAGGGGGTGGTGATGAACGGAGCATCAGAACCAATCAAACACTCACACCCAGTCAACAGATCTGGGTTTGATTCATCACCGTTCTTTAGCCCACTCTGCCACCCCAGTTCAGACATGGCCATATGCAAATTAGTCTGACCCTGTGCCTCATGGGAACAGTCCAGCTCGAACTGCCAAGCCATGCCTTCCCCGGAATGGAAACAAGCTTCCTAGGACCGGTTTCTGGCATGTCAGCCGTCTTCAGCCAGGCTTGCTTGAATCCAGTGGCAAAGTGAGCAAGGGACTCACGTCTGAGCATACCCTGCCAACTTATGGCGAACAAAGCGGTACAAAAGGTGGTGGTGATGGACGGAGCATCAGAACCAATCAAACACTCACACCCTGTCAACAGATCTGGGTTTGATCCATCACCGTTCTTTAGCCCACTCTGGCACCCCAGTTCAGACATGGCCATATGCAAATCAGTCTGACCCTGTGCCTCATGGGAACAGTCCAGCCCGAACTGCAAAGCCATGCCTTCCCCGGGCCGGAAACAAGCTTCCTAGGACCGGTTTCTGGCATTTCAGCCGTCTTCAGCCAGGCTTGCTTGAATCCAGTGGCAAAGTGAGCAAGGGACTCACGTCTGAGCATACCCTGCCAACTTATGGGGAACAAAACAGTACAAAAGGGGGTGGTGATGGACGGAGCATCAGAACCAATCAAACACTCACACCCAGTCAACAGATCTGGGTTTGATCCATCACTGTTCTTTAGCCCACTCTGCCACCCCAGTGCAGACATGGCCATATGCAAATCAGTCTGACCCAGTGCCTCATGGGAACAGTCCAACCCGAACTGCCAAGCCATGCCTTCCCCGGACCGGAAACAAGCTTCCTAAGACCGGTTTCTGGCATTTCAGCCGTCTTCAGCCAGGCTTGCTTGAATCCAGTGGCATAGTGAGCAAGGGACTCGCGTCTGAGCATACCCTGCCAACTTATGGCGAACAAAGCGGTACAAAAGGGGGTGGTGATGGACGGCGCATCAGAACCAATCAAACACTCACACCCAGTCAACAGATCTGGGTTTGAACCATCACAGTTCTTTAGCCCACTCTGCCACCCCAGTTCAGACATGGCCATATGCAAATCAGTCTGACCCTGTGCCTCATGGGAACACTCCAGCCCGAACTGCCAAGCCATGCCTTCCCTGGAGCGGAAAGAAGCTTCCTAGGACCGGTTTCTGGCATTTCAGCCGTCTTCAGCCAGGCTTGCTTGAATCCAGTGGCAAAGTGAGCAAGGGACTCACGTCTGAGCATACCCTGCCAACTTATGGCGAACAAAGCGGTACAAAAGATGGACGGAGCATCAGAACCAATCAAACACTCACACCCAGTCAACAGATCTGGGTTTGATCCATCACTGTTCTTTAGCCCACTCTGCCACCCCGGTTCAGACATGGCCATATGCAAATCAGTCTGACCCTGTGCCTCCTGGGAACAGTCCAGCCCGAACTGCCAAGCCATGCCTTCCCTGGACCGGAAATAAGCTTCCTAGGACCTGTTTCTGGCATTTCAGCCGTCTTGAGCCAGGCTTTCTTGAATCCAGTGGCAAAGTGAGCAAGGGACTCACGTCTGAGCATACCCTGCCAACTTATGGCGAACAAAGCGGTACAAAAGGGGGTGGTGATGGACGGAGCATCAGAACCAATCAAACACTCACTCCCAGTCAACAGATCTGGGTTTGATCCATCACCGTTCTTTAGCCCACTCTGCCACCCCAGTTCAGACATAGCCATATGCAAATTAGTCTGACCCTGTGCCTCATGGGAACAGTCCAGCCCGAACTGCCAAGCCATGCCTTCCCCGGAATGGAAACAAGCTTCCTAGGACCGGTTTCTGGCATGTCAGCCGTCTTCAGCCAGACTTGCTTGAATCCAGTGGCAAAGTGAGCAAGGGACTCACGTCTGAGCATACCCTGCCAACTTATGGCGAACAAAGCGGTACAAAAGGTGGTGGTGATGGACGGAGCATCAGAACCAATCAAACACTCACACCCTGTCAACAGATCTGGGTTTGATCCATCACCGTTCTTTAGCCCACTCTGGCACCCCAGTTCAGACATGGCCATATGCAAATCAGTCTGACCCTGTGCCTCATGGGAACAGTCCAGCCCGAACTGCAAAGCCATGCCTTCCCCGGGCCGGAAACAAGCTTCCTAGGACCGGTTTCTGGCATTTCAGCCGTCTTCAGCCAGGCTTGCTTGAATCCAGTGGCAAAGTGAGCAAGGGACTCACGTCTGAGCATACCCTGCCAACTTATGGCGAACAAAGCGGTACAAAAGATGGACGGAGCATCAGAACCAATCAAACACTCACACCCAGTCAACAGATCTGGGTTTGATCCATCACCGTTCTTTAGCCCACTCTGCCACCTCAGTTCAGACATGGCCATATGCAAATCAGTCTGACCCTGTGCCTCATGGGAACAGTCCAGCCCAAATTGCCAAGCCATGCCTTCCCCGGACCAGAAACAAGCTTCCTAGGACCCCTTTCTGGCATTTCAGCTGTCTTCAGCCAGGCTTGCTTGAATCCAGTGGTAAAGTGAGCAAGGGACTCACGTCTGAGAATACCATGCCAACTTATGGCGAACAAAGTGGTACAAAAGGGGGTGGTAATGGACGGTGCATCAGAACCAATCAAACACTCACACCCAGTCAACAGATCTGGGTTTGATCCATCACTGTTCTTTAGCCCACTCTGCCACCCCAGTTCAGACATGGCCATATGCAAATCAGTCTGACCCTGAGCCTCATGGGAACAGTCCAGCCCGAACTGCTAAGCCATGCCATCCCCGGACCGGAAACAAGCTTCCTAGGACCGGTTTCTGGCATTTCAGCCGTCTTCAGCCAGGCTTGCTTGAATCCAGTGGCATAGTGAGCAAGGGACTCACGTCTGAGCATACCCTGCCAACTTATGGGGAACAAAACAGTACAAAAGGGGGTGGTGATGGACGGAGCATCAGAACCAATCAAACACTCACACCCAGTCAACAGATTTGGGTTTGATCCATCACTGTTCTTTAGCCCACTCTGCCACCCCAGTTCAGACATGGCCATATGCAAATCAGTCTGACCCTGTGCCTCATGGGAACAGTCCAGCCTGAACTGCCAAGCCATGTCTTCCCCGGAGCGGAAACAAGCTTCCTAGGACCGGTTTCTGGCATTTCAGCCGTCTTCAGCCAGGCTTGCTTGAATCCAGTGGCAAAGTGAGCAAGGGACTCACATCTGAGCATACCCTGCCAACTTATGGGGAACAAAACAGTACAAAAGGGGGTGGTGATGGACGGAGCATCAGAACCAATCAAACACTCACACCCAGTCAACAGATCTGGGTGTGATCCATCACTGTTCTTTAGCCCACTCTGCCACCCCAGTTCAGACATGGCCATATGCAAATCAGTCTGACCCAGTGCCTCATGGGAACAGTCCAACCCGAACTGCCAAGCCATGCCTTCCCCGGACCGGAAACAAGCTTCCTAAGACCGGTTTCTGGCATTTCAGCCGTCTTCAGCCAGGCTTGCTTGAATCCAGTGGCATAGTGAGCAAGGGACTCGCGTCTGAGCATACCCTGCCAACTTATGGCGAACAAAGCGGTACAAAAGGGGGTGGTGATGGACGGCGCATCAGAACCAATCAAACACTCACACCCAGTCAACAGATCTGGGTTTGAACCATCACAGTTCTTTAGCCCACTCTGCCACCCCAGTTCAGACATGGCCATATGCAAATCAGTCTGACCCTGTGCCTCATGGGAACACTCCAGCCCGAACTCGCAAGCCATGCCTTCCCTGGAGCGGAAAGAAGCTTCCTAGGACCGGTTTCTGGCATTTCAGCCGTCTTCAGCCAGGCTTGCTTGAATCCAGTGGCAAAGTGAGCAAGGGACTCACGTCTGAGCATACCCTGCCAACTTATGGCGAACAAAGCGGTACAAAAGATGGACGGAGCATCAGAACCAATCAAACACTCATACCCAGTCAACAGATCTGGGTTTGATCCATCACCGTTCTTTAGCCCACTCTGCCACCCCAGTTCAGACATGGCCATATGCAAATCAGTCTGACCCTGTGCCTCATGGGAACACTCCAGCCCGAACTGCCAAGCCATGCCTTCCCTGGAGCGGAAAGAAGCTTCCTAGGACCGGTTTCTGGCATTTCAGCCGTCTTCAGCCAGGCTTGCTTGAATCCAGTGGTAAAGTGAGCAAAGAACTCACGTCTGAGCATACCCTGCCAACTTTGATCCATCACCGTTCTTTAGCCCACTCTGCCACCCCAGTTCAGACATGGCCATATGCAAATCAGTCTGACCCTGTGCCTCATGGGAACAGTCCAGCCCGAACTGCCAAGCCATGCCTTCCCCGGACCGGAACAAGCTTCCTAGGACCGGTTTCTGGCATTTCAGCAGTCTTCAGCCAGGCTTGATTGAATCCAGTGGCAAAGTGAGCAAGGGACTCACATCTGAGCATACCCTGCCATCTTATGGGGAACAAAACAGTACAAAAGGGGGTGGTGATGGACGGAGCATCAGAACCAATCAAACACTCGCACCCAGTCAACAGATCTGGGTTTGATCCATCACTGTTCTTTAGCCCACTCTGCCACCCCAGTTCAGACATGGCCATATGCAAATCAGTCTGACACTGTGCCTCATGGGGTCAGTCCAGCCCAAACTGCCAAGCCATGCCTTCCCCGGACCGGAAACAAGCTTTCTAGGACCGGTTTCTGGCATTTCAGCAGTCTTCAGCCAGGCTTGCTTGAATCCAGTGGCAAAGTGAGCAAGGGACTCACGTCTGAGCATACCCTGCCAATTTATGGCGAACAAAGCGGTTCAAAAGGGGGTGGTGATGGACGGAGCATCAGAACCAATGAAACACTCACACCCAGTCAACAGATCTGGGTTTGATCCATCACCGTTCTTTAGCCCACTCTGCCACCCCAGTTCAGACATGGCCATATGCAAATCAGTCTGACCCTGTGCCTCATGGGAACAGTCCAGCCCAAACTGCCAAGCCATGCCTTCCCTGGACCAGAAACACGCTTCCTAGGATCGGTTTCTGGCATTTCAGCCGTCTTCAGCCAGGCTTGCTTGAATCCAGTGGCAAAGTGAGCAAGGGACTCACGTCTGAGCATACCCTGCCAACTTATGGCGAACAAAGTGGTACAAAAGGGGGTGGTGATGGACGGAGCATCAGAACCAATCAAACACTCACACCCAGTCAACAGATCTGGGTTTGATCCATCACTGTTCTTTAGCCCACTCTGCCACCCCAGTTCAGATATTGCCATATGCAAATCAGTCTGACCCTGTGCCTCATGGGAACAGTCCAGCCCGAACTGCCAAGCCATGCCTTCCCCCGACCGGAAACAAGCTTCCTAGGACCGGTTTCTGGCATTTCAGCCGTCTTCAGCCAGGCTTGCTTGAATCCAATGGCAAAGTGAGCAAGGAACTCACGTCTGAGCATACCCTGCCAACTTATGGCGAACTAAGCGATAGAAAAGGGGGTGGTGATGGACGGAGCATCAGAACCAATGAAACACTCACACCCAGTCAACAGATCTGGGTTTGATCCATCACCGTTCTTTAGCCCACTCTGCCACCCCAGTTCAGACATGGCCATATGCAAATCAGTCTGACCCTGTGCCTCATGGGAACACTCCAGCCCGAACTGCCAAGCCATGCCTTCCCTGGAGCGGAAAGAAGCTTCCTAGGACCGGTTTCTGGCATTTCAGCCGTCTTCAGCCAGGCTTGCTTGAATCCAGTGGTAAAGTGAGCAAAGAACTCACGTATGAGCATACCCTGCCAACTTATGGCGAACAAAGCGGTACAAAAGGGGGTGGTGATGGACGGAGCATCAGAACCAATCAAACACTCACACCCAGTCAACAGATCTGGGTTTGATCCATCACCGTTCTTTAGCCCACTCTGCCACCCCAGTTCAGACATGGCCATATGCAAATCAGTCTGACCCTGTGCCTCATGGGAACAGTCCAGCCCGAACTGCCAAGCCATGCCTTCCCCGGACCGGAACAAGCTTCCTAGAACCGGTTTCTGGCATTTCAGCCGTCTTCAGCCAGGCTTGCTTGAATCCAGTGGCAAAGAGAGCAAGGGACTCACGTCTGAGCATACCCTGCCAACTTATGGCGAACAAAGCGGTACAAAAGGGGGTGGTGATGGACGGAGCATCAGAACCAATCAAACACTCACACCCAGTCAACAGATCTGGGTTTGATCCATCACCGTTCTTTTGCCCACTCTGCCACCCCGGTTCAGACATGGCCATATGCAAATCAGTCTGACCCTGTGGCTCCTGGGAACAGTCCAGCCCGAACTGCCAAGCCATGCCTTCCCTGGACCGGAAATAAGCTTCCTAGGACCGGTTTCTGGCATTTCAGCCGTCTTGAGCCAGGCTTTCTTGAATCCAGTGGCAAAGTGAGCAAGGGACTTACGTCTGAGCATACCCTGCCAACTTATGGCGAACAAAGCGGTACAAAAGGGGGTGGTGATGGACGGAGCATCAGAACCAATCAAACACTCACACCCAGTCAACAGATCTGGGTTTGATCCATCACCGTTCTTTAGCCCACTCTGCCACCCCAGTTCAGACATGGCCATATGCAAATTAGTCTGACCCTGTGCCTCATGGGAACAGTCCAGCCCGAACTGCCAAGCCATGCCTTCCCCGGAATGGAAACAAGCTTCCTAGGACCGGTTTCTGGCATGTCAGCCGTCTTCAGCCAGGCTTGCTTGAATCCAGTGGCAAAGTGAGCAAGGGACTCACGTCTGAGCATACCCTGCCAACTTATGGCGAACAAAGCGGTACAAAAGGTGGTGGTGATGGACGGAGCATCAGAACCAATCAAACACTCACACCCTGTCAACAGATCTGGGTTTGATCCATCACCGTTCTTTAGCCCACTCTGGCACCCCAGTTCAGACATGGCCATATGCAAATCAGTCTGACCCTGTGCCTCATGGGAACAGTCCAGCCCGAACTGCAAAGCCATGCCTTCCCCGGGCCGGAAACAAGCTTCCTAGGACCGGTTTCTGGCATTTCAGCCGTCTTCAGCCAGGCTTGCTTGAATCCAGTGGCAAAGTGAGCAAGGGACTCACGTCTGAGCATACCCTGCCAACTTATGGCGAACAAAGCGGTACAAAAGATGGACGGAGCATCAGAACCAATCAAACACTCACACCCAGTCAACAGATCTGGGTTTGATCCATCACCGTTCTTTAGCCCACTCTGCCACCTCAGTTCAGACATGGCCATATGCAAATCAGTCTGACCCTGTGCCTCATGGGAACAGTCCAGCCCAAATTGCCAAGCCATGCCTTCCCCGGACCAGAAACAAGCTTCCTAGGACCCCTTTCTGGCATTTCAGCTGTCTTCAGCCAGGCTTGCTTGAATCCAGTGGTAAAGTGAGCAAGGGACTCACGTCTGAGAATACCATGCCAACTTATGGCGAACAAAGTGGTACAAAAGGGGGTGGTAATGGACGGTGCATCAGAACCAATCAAACACTCACACCCAGTCAACAGATCTGGGTTTGATCCATCACTGTTCTTTAGCCCACTCTGCCACCCCAGTTCAGACATGGCCATATGCAAATCAGTCTGACCCTGAGCCTCATGGGAACAGTCCAGCCCGAACTGCCAAGCCATGCCATCCCCGGACCGGAAACAAGCTTCCTAGGACCGGTTTCTGGCATTTCAGCCGTCTTCAGCCAGGCTTGCTTGAATCCAGTGGCATAGTGAGCAAGGGACTCACGTCTGAGCATACCCTGCCAACTTATGGGGAACAAAACAGTACAAAAGGGGGTGGTGATGGACGGAGCATCAGAACCAATCAAACACTCACACCCAGTCAACAGATTTGGGTTTGATCCATCACTGTTCTTTAGCCCACTCTGCCACCCCAGTTCAGACATGGCCATATGCAAATCAGTCTGACCCTGTGCCTCATGGGAACAGTCCAGCCTGAACTGCCAAGCCATGTCTTCCCCGGAGCGGAAACAAGCTTCCTAGGACCGGTTTCTGGCATTTCAGCTGTCTTCAGCCAGGCTTGCTTGAATCCAGTGGCAAAGTGAGCAAGGGACTCACATCTGAGCATACCCTGCCAACTTATGGGGAACAAAACAGTACAAAAGGGGGTGGTGATGGACGGAGCATCAGAACCAATCAAACACTCACACCCAGTCAACAGATCTGGGTGTGATCCATCACTGTTCTTTAGCCCACTCTGCCACCCCAGTTCAGACATGGCCATATGCAAATCAGTCTGACCCAGTGCCTCATGGGAACAGTCCAACCCGAACTGCCAAGCCACGCCTTCCCCGGACCGGAAACAAGCTTCCTAAGACCGGTTTCTGGCATTTCAGCCGTCTTCAGCCAGGCTTGCTTGAATCCAGTGGCATAGTGAGCAAGGGACTCGCGTCTGAGCATACCCTGCCAACTTATGGCAAACAAAGCGGTACAAAAGGGGGTGGTGATGGACGGAGCATCAGAACCAATCAAACACTCACACCCAGTCAACAGATCTGGGTTTGATCTATCACTGTTCTTTAGCCCACTCTGCCAGCCCAGTTCAGACATGGCCATATGCAAATCAGTCTGACCCTGTGCCTCATGGGAACAGTCCAGCCCGAACTGCCAAGCCATGCCTTCCCCCGACCGGAAACAAGCTTCCTAGGACCGGTTTCTGGCATTTCAGCCGTCTTCAGCCAGGCTTGCTTGAATCCAATGGCAAAGTGAGCAAGGAACTCACGTCTGAGCATACCCTGCCAACTTATGGCGAACTAAGCGATAGAAAAGGGGGTGGTGATGGACGGAGCATCAGAACCAATGAAACACTCACACCCAGTCAACAGATCTGGGTTTGATCCATCACCGTTCTTTAGCCCACTCTGCCACCCCAGTTCAGACATGGCCATATGCAAATCAGTCTGACCCTGTGCCTCATGGGAACACTCCAGCCCGAACTGCCAAGCCATGCCTTCCCTGGAGCGGAAAGAAGCTTCCTAGGACCGGTTTCTGGCATTTCAGCCGTCTTCAGCCAGGCTTGCTTGAATCCAGTGGTAAAGTGAGCAAAGAACTCACGTATGAGCATACCCTGCCAACTTATGGCGAACAAAGCGGTACAAAAGGGGGTGGTGATGGACGGAGCATCAGAACCAATCAAACACTCACACCCAGTCAACAGATCTGGGTTTGATCCATCACCGTTCTTTAGCCCACTCTGCCACCCCAGTTCAGACATGGCCATATGCAAATCAGTCTGACCCTGTGCCTCATGGGAACAGTCCAGCCCGAACTGCCAAGCCATGCCTTCCCCGGACCGGAACAAGCTTCCTAGAACCGGTTTCTGGCATTTCAGCCGTCTTCAGCCAGGCTTGCTTGAATCCAGTGGCAAAGAGAGCAAGGGACTCACGTCTGAGCATACCCTGCCAACTTATGGAGAACAAAGCGGTACAAAAGGGGGTGGTGATGGACGGAGCATCAGAACCAATCAAACACTCACACCCAGTCAACAGATCTGGGTTTGATCCATCACCGTTCTTTTGCCCACTCTGCCACCCCGGTTCAGACATGGCCATATGCAAATCAGTCTGACCCTGTGCCTCCTGGGAACAGTCCAGCCCGAACTGCCAAGCCATGCCTTCCCTGGACCGGAAATAAGCTTCCTAGGACCGGTTTCTGGCATTTCAGCCGTCTTGAGCCAGGCTTTCTTGAATCCAGTGGCAAAGTGAGCAAGGGACTTACGTCTGAGCATACCCTGCCAACTTATGGCGAACAAAGCGGTACAAAAGGGGGTGGTGATGGACGGAGCATCAGAACCAATCAAACACTCACACCCAGTCAACAGATCTGGGTTTGATCCATCACCGTTCTTTAGCCCACTCTGCCACCCCAGTTCAGACATGGCCATATGCAAATTAGTCTGACCCTGTGCCTCATGGGAACAGTCCAGCCCGAACTGCCAAGCCATGCCTTCCCCGGAATGGAAACAAGCTTCCTAGGACCGGTTTCTGGCATGTCAGCCGTCTTCAGCCAGGCTTGCTTGAATCCAGTGGCAAAGTGAGCAAGGGACTCACGTCTGAGCATACCCTGCCAACTTATGGCGAACAAAGCGGTACAAAAGGTGGTGGTGATGGACGGAGCATCAGAACCAATCAAACACTCACACCCTGTCAACAGATCTGGGTTTGATCCATCACCGTTCTTTAGCCCACTCTGCCACCCCGGTTCAGACATGGCCATATGCAAATTAGTCTGACCCTGTGCCTCATGGGAACAGTCCAGCCCGAACTGCCAAGCCATGCCTTCCCCGGAATGGAAACAAGCTTCCTAGGACCGGTTTCTGGCATTTCAGCCGTCTTCAGCCAGGCTTGCTTGAATCCAGTGGCAAAGTGAGCAAGGGACTCACGTCTGAGCATACCCTGCCAACTTATGGCGAACAAAGCGGTACAAAAGATGGACGGAGCATCAGAACCAATCAAACACTCACACCCAGTCAACAGATCTGGGTTTGATCCATCACTGTTCTTTAGCCCACTCTGCCACCCCAGTTCAGACATGGCCATATGCAAATCAGTCTGACCCTGTGCCTCATGGGGTCAGTCCAGCCCGAACTGCCAAGCCATGCCTTCCCCGGACCGGAAACAAGCTTCCTAGGACCGGTTTCTGGCATTTCAGCCGTCTTCAGCCAGGCTTGCTTGAATCCAGTGGCAAAGTGAGCAAGGGACTCACGTCTGAGCATACCCTACCAACTTATGGTGAACAAAGCGGTACAAAAGGGGGTGGTGATGGTCGGAGCATCAGAACCAATCAAACACTCACACCCAGTCAACAGATCTGGGTTTGATCCATCACCGTTCTTTAGCCCACTCTGCCACCCCAGTTCAGACATGGCCATATGCAAATCAGTCTGACCCTGTGCCTCATGGGAACAGTCCAGCCCAAACTGCCAAGCCATGCCTTCCCTGGACCAGAAACACGCTTCCTAGGATCGGTTTCTGGCATTTCAGCCGTCTTCAGCCAGGCTTGCTTGAATCCAGTGGCAAAGTGAGCAAGGGACTCACGTCTGAGCATACCCTGCCAACTTATGGCGAACAAAGTGGTACAAAAGGGAGTGGTGATGGACGGAGCATCAGAACCAATCAAACACTCACACCCAGTCAACAGATCTGGGTTTGATCCATCAAGGTTCTTTAGCCCACTCTGCCACCCCAGTTCAGACATTGCCATATGCAAATCAGTCTGACCCTGTGCCTCATGGAAACAGTCCAGCCCGAACTGCCAAGCCATGCCTTCCCGGGACCGGAAACAAGCTTCCTAGGACCGGTTTCTGGCATTTCAGCCGTCTTCAGCCAGGCTTGCTTGAATCCAGTGGTAAAGTGAGCAAAGAACTCACGTCTGAGCATACCCTGCCAACTTTGATCCATCACCGTTCTTTAGCCCACTCTGCCACCCCAGTTCAGACATGGCCATATGCAAATCAGTCTGACCCTGTGCCTCATGGGAACAGTCCAGCCCAAACTGCCAAGCCATGCCTTCCCTGGACCAGAAACACGCTTCCTAGGATCGGTTTCTGGCATTTCAGCCGTCTTCAGCCAGGCTTGCTTGAATCCAGTGGCAAAGTGAGCAAGGGACTCACGTCTGAGCATACCCTGCCAACTTATGGCGAACAAAGTGGTACAAAAGGGGGTGGTGATGGACGGAGCATCAGAACCAATCAAACACTCACACCCAGTCAACAGATCTGGGTTTGATCCATCACTGTTCTTTAGCCCACTCTGCCACCCCAGTTCAGATATTGCCATATGCAAATCAGTCTGACCCTGTGCCTCATGGGAACAGTCCAGCCCGAACTGCCAAGCCATGCCTTCCCCCGACCGGAAACAAGCTTCCTAGGACCGGTTTCTGGCATTTCAGCCGTCTTCAGCCAGGCTTGCTTGAATCCAATGGCAAAGTGAGCAAGGAACTCACGTCTGAGCATACCCTGCCAACTTATGGCGAACTAAGCGATAGAAAAGGGGGTGGTGATGGACGGAGCATCAGAACCAATGAAACACTCACACCCAGTCAACAGATCTGGGTTTGATCCATCACCGTTCTTTAGCCCACTCTGCCACCCCAGTTCAGACATGGCCATATGCAAATCAGTCTGACCCTGTGCCTCATGGGAACACTCCAGCCCGAACTGCCAAGCCATGCCTTCCCTGGAGCGGAAAGAAGCTTCCTAGGACCGGTTTCTGGCATTTCAGCCGTCTTCAGCCAGGCTTGCTTGAATCCAGTGGTAAAGTGAGCAAAGAACTCACGTATGAGCATACCCTGCCAACTTATGGCGAACAAAGCGGTACAAAAGGGGGTGGTGATGGACGGAGCATCAGAACCAATCAAACACTCACACCCAGTCAACAGATCTGGGTTTGATCCATCACCGTTCTTTAGCCCACTCTGCCACCCCAGTTCAGACATGGCCATATGCAAATCAGTCTGACCCTGTGCCTCATGGGAACAGTCCAGCCCGAACTGCCAAGCCATGCCTTCCCCGGACCGGAACAAGCTTCCTAGAACCGGTTTCTGGCATTTCAGCCGTCTTCAGCCAGGCTTGCTTGAATCCAGTGGCAAAGAGAGCAAGGGACTCACGTCTGAGCATACCCTGCCAACTTATGGCGAACAAAGCGGTACAAAAGGGGGTGGTGATGGACGGAGCATCAGAACCAATCAAACACTCACACCCAGTCAACAGATCTGGGTTTGATCCATCACCGTTCTTTTGCCCACTCTGCCACCCCGGTTCAGACATGGCCATATGCAAATCAGTCTGACCCTGTGCCTCCTGGGAACAGTCCAGCCCGAACTGCCAAGCCATGCCTTCCCTGGACCGGAAATAAGCTTCCTAGGACCGGTTTCTGGCATGTCAGCCGTCTTGAGCCAGGCTTTCTTGAATCCAGTGGCAAAGTGAGCAAGGGACTTACGTCTGAGCATACCCTGCCAACTTATGGCGAACAAAGCGGTACAAAAGGGGGTGGTGATGGACGGAGCATCAGAACCAATCAAACACTCACACCCAGTCAACAGATCTGGGTTTGATCCATCACCGTTCTTTAGCCCACTCTGCCACCCCAGTTCAGACATGGCCATATGCAAATTAGTCTGACCCTGTGCCTCATGGGAACAGTCCAGCCCGAACTGCCAAGCCATGCCTTCCCCGGAATGGAAACAAGCTTCCTAGGACCGGTTTCTGGCATGTCAGCCGTCTTCAGCCAGGCTTGCTTGAATCCAGTGGCAAAGAGAGCAAGGGACTCACGTCTGAGCATACCCTGCCAACTTATGGCGAACAAAGCGGTACAAAAGGGGGTGGTGATGGACGGAGCATCAGAACCAATCAAACACTCACACCCAGTCAACAGATCTGGGTTTGATCCATCACTGTTCTTTAGCCCACTCTGCCACCCCAGTTCAGACATGGCCATATGCAAATCAGTCTGACCCTGTGCCTCATGGGAACAGTCCAGCCCAAACTGCCAAGCCATGCCTTCCCTGGACCAGAAACACGCTTCCTAGGATCGGTTTCTGGCATTTCAGCCGTCTTCAGCCAGGCTTGCTTGAATCCAGTGGCAAAGTGAGCAAGGGACTCACGTCTGAGCATACCCTGCCAACTTATGGCTAACAAAGTGGTACAAAAGGGGGTGGTGATGGACGGAGCATCAGAACCAATCAAACACTCACACCCAGTCAACAGATCTGGGTTTGATCCATCACTGTTCTTTAGCCCACTCTGCCACCCCAGTTCAGATATTGCCATATGCAAATCAGTCCGACCCTGTGCCTCATGGGAACAGTCCAGCCCGAACTGCCAAGCCATGCCTTCCCCCGACCGGAAACAAGCTTCCTAGGACCGGTTTCTGGCATTTCAGCCGTCTTCAGCCAGGCTTGCTTGAATCCAATGGCAAAGTGAGCAAGGAACTCACGTCTGAGCATACCCTGCCAACTTATGGCGAACTAAGCGATAGAAAAGGGGGTGGTGATGGACGGAGCATCAGAACCAATGAAACACTCACACCCAGTCAACAGATCTGGGTTTGATCCATCACCGTTCTTTAGCCCACTCTGCCACCCCAGTTCAGACATGGCCATATGCAAATCAGTCTGACCCTGTGCCTCATGGGAACACTCCAGCCCGAACTGCCAAGCCATGCCTTCCCTGGAGCGGAAAGAAGCTTCCTAGGACCGGTTTCTGGCATTTCAGCCGTCTTCAGCCAGGCTTGCTTGAATCCAGTGGTAAAGTGAGCAAAGAACTCACGTATGAGCATACCCTGCCAACTTATGGCGAACAAAGCGGTACAAAAGGGGGTGGTGATGGACGGAGCATCAGAACCAATCAAACACTCACACCCAGTCAACAGATCTGGGTTTGATCCATCACCGTTCTTTAGCCCACTCTGCCACCCCAGTTCAGACATGGCCATATGCAAATCAGTCTGACCCTGTGCCTCATGGGAACAGTCCAGCCCGAACTGCCAAGCCATGCCTTACCCGGACCGGAACAAGCTTCCTAGAACCGGTTTCTGGCATTTCATCCGTCTTCAGCCAGGCTTGCTTGAATCCAGTGGCAAAGAGAGCAAGGGACTCACGTCTGAGCATACCCTGCCAACTTATGGCGAACAAAGCGGTACAAAAGGGGGTGGTGATGGACGGAGCATCAGAACCAATCAAACACTCACACCCAGTCAACAGATCTGGGTTTGATCCATCACCGTTCTTTTGCCCACTCTGCCACCCCGGTTCAGACATGGCCATATGCAAATCAGTCTGACCCTGTGCCTCCTGGGAACAGTCCAGCCCGAACTGCCAAGCCATGCCTTCCCTGGACCGGAAATAAGCTTCCTAGGACCGGTTTCTGGCATTTCAGCCGTCTTGAGCCAGGCTTTCTTGAATCCAGTGGCAAAGTGAGCAAGGGACTTACGTCTGAGCATACCCTGCCAACTTATGGCGAACAAAGCGGTACAAAAGGGGGTGGTGATGGACGGAGCATCAGAACCAATCAAACACTCACACCCAGTCAACAGATCTGGGTTTGATCCATCACCGTTCTTTAGCCCACTCTGCCACCCCAGTTCAGACATGGCCATATGCAAATTAGTCTGACCCTGTGCCTCATGGGAACAGTCCAGCTCGAACTGCCAAGCCATGCCTTCCCCGGAATGGAAACAAGCTTCCTAGGACCGGTTTCTGGCATGTCAGCCGTCTTCAGCCAGGCTTGCTTGAATCCAGTGGCAAAGTGAGCAAGGGACTCACGTCTGAGCATACCCTGCCAACTTATGGCGAACAAAGCGGTACAAAAGGTGGTGGTGATGGACGGAGCATCAGAACCAATCAAACACTCACACCCTGTCAACAGATCTGGGTTTGATCCATCACCGTTCTTTAGCCCACTCTGGCACCCCAGTTCAGACATGGCCATATGCAAATCAGTCTGACCCTGTGCCTCATGGGAACAGTCCAGCCCGAACTGCAAAGCCATGCCTTCCCCGGGCCGGAAACAAGCTTCCTAGGACCGGTTTCTGGCATTTCAGCCGTCTTCAGCCAGGCTTGCTTGAATCCAGTGGCAAAGTGAGCAAGGGACTCACGTCTGAGCATACCCTGCCAACTTATGGCGAACAAAGCGGTACAAAAGATGGACGGAGCATCAGAACCAATCAAACACTCACACCCAGTCAACAGATCTGGGTTTGATCCATCACCGTTATTTAGCCCACTCTGCCACCTCAGTTCAGACATGGCCATATGCAAATCAGTCTGACCCTGTGCCTCATGGGAACAGTCCAGCCCAAATTGCCAAGCCATGCCTTCCCCGAACCAGAAACAAGCTTCCTAGGACCCCTTTCTGGCATTTCAGCTGTCTTCAGCCAGGCTTGCTTGAATCCAGTGGTAAAGTGAGCAAGGGACTCACGTCTGAGAATACCATGCCAACTTATGGCGAACAAAGTGGTACAAAAGGGGGTGGTGATGGACGGTGCATCAGAACCAATCAAACACTCACACCCAGTCAACAGATCTGGGTTTGATCCATCACTGTTCTTTAGCCCACTCTGCCACCCCAGTTCAGACATGGCCATATGCAAATCAGTCTGACCCTGAGCCTCATGGGAACAGTCCAGCCCGAACTGCCAAGCCATGCCATCCCCCGACCGGAAACAAGCTTCCTAGGACCGGTTTCTGGCATTTCAGCCGTCTTCAGCCAGGCTTGCTTGAATCCAGTGGCATAGTGAGCAAGGGACTCACGTCTGAGCATACCCTGCCAACTTATGGGGAACAAAACAGTACAAAAGGGGGTGGTGATGGACGGAGCATCAGAACCAATCAAACACTCACACCCAGTCAACAGATTTGGGTTTGATCCATCACTGTTCTTTAGCCCACTCTGCCACCCCAGTTCAGACATGGCCATATGCAAATCAGTCTGACCCTGCGCCTCATGGGAACAGTCCAGCCCGAACTGCCAAACCATGTCTTCCCCGGACCGGAAACAAGCTTCCTAGGACCGGTTTCTGGCATTTCAGCCGTCTTCAGCCAGGCTTGCTTGAATCCAGTGGCAAAGTGAGCAAGGGACTCACATCTGAGCATACCCTGCCAACTTATGGGGAACAAAACAGTACAAAAGGGGGTGGTGATGGACGGAGCATCAGAACCAATCAAACACTCACACCCAGTCAACAGATCTGGGTTTGATCCATCACTGTTCTTTAGCCCACTCTGCCACCCCAGTGCAGACATGGCCATATGCAAATCAGTCTGACCCAGTGCCTCATGGGAACAGTCCAACCCGAACTGCCAAGCCATGCCTTCCCCGGACCGGAAACAAGCTTCCTAAGACCGGTTTCTGGCATTTCAGCCGTCTTCAGCCAGGCTTGCTTGAATCCAGTGGCATAGTGAGCAAGGGACTCGCGTCTGAGCATACCCTGCCAACTTATGGCGAACAAAGCGGTACAAAAGGGGGTGGTGATGGACGGCGCATCAGAACCAATCAAACACTCACACCCAGTCAACAGATCTGGGTTTGAACCATCACAGTTCTTTAGCCCACTCTGCCACCCCAGTTCAGACATGGCCATATGCAAATCAGTCTGACCCTGTGCCTCATGGGAACACTCCAGCCCGAACTGCCAAGCCATGCCTTCCCTGGAGCGGAAAGAAGCTTCCTAGGACCGGTTTCTGGCATTTCAGCCGTCTTCAGCCAGGCTTGCTTGAATCCAGTGGCAAAGTGAGCAAGGGACTCACGTCTGAGCATACCCTGCCAACTTATGGCGAACAAAGCGGTACAAAAGATGGACGGAGCATCAGAACCAATCAAACACTCACACCCAGTCAACAGATCTGGGTTTGATCCATCACTGTTCTTTAGCCCACTCTGCCACCCCGGTTCAGACATGGCCATATGCAAATCAGTCTGACCCTGTGCCTCCTGGGAACAGTCCAGCCCGAACTGCCAAGCCATGCCTTCCCTGGACCGGAAATAAGCTTCCTAGGACCTGTTTCTGGCATTTCAGCCGTCTTGAGCCAGGCTTTCTTGAATCCAGTGGCAAAGTGAGCAAGGGACTCACGTCTGAGCATACCCTGCCAACTTATGGCGAACAAAGCGGTACAAAAGGGGGTGGTGATGGACGGAGCATCAGAACCAATCAAACACTCACTCCCAGTCAACAGATCTGGGTTTGATCCATCACCGTTCTTTAGCCCACTCTGCCACCCCAGTTCAGACATAGCCATATGCAAATTAGTCTGACCCTGTGCCTCATGGGAACAGTCCAGCCCGAACTGCCAAGCCATGCCTTCCCCGGAATGGAAACAAGCTTCCTAGGACCGGTTTCTGGCATGTCAGCCGTCTTCAGCCAGACTTGCTTGAATCCAGTGGCAAAGTGAGCAAGGGACTCACGTCTGAGCATACCCTGCCAACTTATGGCGAACAAAGCGGTACAAAAGGTGGTGGTGATGGACGGAGCATCAGAACCAATCAAACACTCACACCCTGTCAACAGATCTGGGTTTGATCCATCACCGTTCTTTAGCCCACTCTGGCACCCCAGTTCAGACATGGCCATATGCAAATCAGTCTGACCCTGTGCCTCATGGGAACAGTCCAGCCCGAACTGCAAAGCCATGCCTTCCCCGGGCCGGAAACAAGCTTCCTAGGACCGGTTTCTGGCATTTCAGCCGTCTTCAGCCAGGCTTGCTTGAATCCAGTGGCAAAGTGAGCAAGGGACTCACGTCTGAGCATACCCTGCCAACTTATGGCGAACAAAGCGGTACAAAAGATGGACGGAGCATCAGAACCAATCAAACACTCACACCCAGTCAACAGATCTGGGTTTGATCCATCACCGTTCTTTAGCCCACTCTGCCACCTCAGTTCAGACATGGCCATATGCAAATCAGTCTGACCCTGTGCCTCATGGGAACAGTCCAGCCCAAATTGCCAAGCCATGCCTTCCCCGGACCAGAAACAAGCTTCCTAGGACCCCTTTCTGGCATTTCAGCTGTCTTCAGCCAGGCTTGCTTGAATCCAGTGGTAAAGTGAGCAAGGGACTCACGTCTGAGAATACCATGCCAACTTATGGCGAACAAAGTGGTACAAAAGGGGGTGGTAATGGACGGTGCATCAGAACCAATCAAACACTCACACCCAGTCAACAGATCTGGGTTTGATCCATCACTGTTCTTTAGCCCACTCTGCCACCCCAGTTCAGACATGGCCATATGCAAATCAGTCTGACCCTGAGCCTCATGGGAACAGTCCAGCCCGAACTGCTAAGCCATGCCATCCCCGGACCGGAAACAAGCTTCCTAGGACCGGTTTCTGGCATTTCAGCCGTCTTCAGCCAGGCTTGCTTGAATCCAGTGGCATAGTGAGCAAGGGACTCACGTCTGAGCATACCCTGCCAACTTATGGGGAACAAAACAGTACAAAAGGGGGTGGTGATGGACGGAGCATCAGAACCAATCAAACACTCACACCCAGTCAACAGATTTGGGTTTGATCCATCACTGTTCTTTAGCCCACTCTGCCACCCCAGTTCAGACATGGCCATATGCAAATCAGTCTGACCCTGTGCCTCATGGGAACAGTCCAGCCTGAACTGCCAAGCCATGTCTTCCCCGGAGCGGAAACAAGCTTCCTAGGACCGGTTTCTGGCATTTCAGCCGTCTTCAGCCAGGCTTGCTTGAATCCAGTGGCAAAGTGAGCAAGGGACTCACATCTGAGCATACCCTGCCAACTTATGGGGAACAAAACAGTACAAAAGGGGGTGGTGATGGACGGAGCATCAGAACCAATCAAACACTCACACCCAGTCAACAGATCTGGGTGTGATCCATCACTGTTCTTTAGCCCACTCTGCCACCCCAGTTCAGACATGGCCATATGCAAATCAGTCTGACCCAGTGCCTCATGGGAACAGTCCAACCCGAACTGCCAAGCCATGCCTTCCCCGGACCGGAAACAAGCTTCCTAAGACCGGTTTCTGGCATTTCAGCCGTCTTCAGCCAGGCTTGCTTGAATCCAGTGGCATAGTGAGCAAGGGACTCGCGTCTGAGCATACCCTGCCAACTTATGGCGAACAAAGCGGTACAAAAGGGGGTGGTGATGGACGGCGCATCAGAACCAATCAAACACTCACACCCAGTCAACAGATCTGGGTTTGAACCATCACAGTTCTTTAGCCCACTCTGCCACCCCAGTTCAGACATGGCCATATGCAAATCAGTCTGACCCTGTGCCTCATGGGAACACTCCAGCCCGAACTCGCAAGCCATGCCTTCCCTGGAGCGGAAAGAAGCTTCCTAGGACCGGTTTCTGGCATTTCAGCCGTCTTCAGCCAGGCTTGCTTGAATCCAGTGGCAAAGTGAGCAAGGGACTCACGTCTGAGCATACCCTGCCAACTTATGGCGAACAAAGCGGTACAAAAGATGGACGGAGCATCAGAACCAATCAAACACTCACACCCAGTCAACAGATCTGGGTTTGATCCATCACCGTTCTTTAGCCCACTCTGCCACCCCAGTTCAGACATGGCCATATGCAAATCAGTCTGACCCTGTGCCTCATGGGAACACTCCAGCCCGAACTGCCAAGCCATGCCTTCCCTGGAGCGGAAAGAAGCTTCCTAGGACCGGTTTCTGGCATTTCAGCCGTCTTCAGCCAGGCTTGCTTGAATCCAGTGGTAAAGTGAGCAAAGAACTCACGTCTGAGCATACCCTGCCAACTTTGATCCATCACCGTTCTTTAGCCCACTCTGCCACCCCAGTTCAGACATGGCCATATGCAAATCAGTCTGACCCTGTGCCTCATGGGAACAGTCCAGCCCGAACTGCCAAGCCATGCCTTCCCCGGACCGGAACAAGCTTCCTAGGACCGGTTTCTGGCATTTCAGCAGTCTTCAGCCAGGCTTGATTGAATCCAGTGGCAAAGTGAGCAAGGGACTCACATCTGAGCATACCCTGCCATCTTATGGGGAACAAAACAGTACAAAAGGGGGTGGTGATGGACGGAGCATCAGAACCAATCAAACACTCGCACCCAGTCAACAGATCTGGGTTTGATCCATCACTGTTCTTTAGCCCACTCTGCCACCCCAGTTCAGACATGGCCATATGCAAATCAGTCTGACACTGTGCCTCATGGGGTCAGTCCAGCCCAAACTGCCAAGCCATGCCTTCCCCGGACCGGAAACAAGCTTTCTAGGACCGGTTTCTGGCATTTCAGCAGTCTTCAGCCAGGCTTGCTTGAATCCAGTGGCAAAGTGAGCAAGGGACTCACGTCTGAGCATACCCTGCCAATTTATGGCGAACAAAGCGGTTCAAAAGGGGGTGGTGATGGACGGAGCATCAGAACCAATGAAACACTCACACCCAGTCAACAGATCTGGGTTTGATCCATCACCGTTCTTTAGCCCACTCTGCCACCCCAGTTCAGACATGGCCATATGCAAATCAGTCTGACCCTGTGCCTCATGGGAACAGTCCAGCCCAAACTGCCAAGCCATGCCTTCCCTGGACCAGAAACACGCTTCCTAGGATCGGTTTCTGGCATTTCAGCCGTCTTCAGCCAGGCTTGCTTGAATCCAGTGGCAAAGTGAGCAAGGGACTCACGTCTGAGCATACCCTGCCAACTTATGGCGAACAAAGTGGTACAAAAGGGGGTGGTGATGGACGGAGCATCAGAACCAATCAAACACTCACACCCAGTCAACAGATCTGGGTTTGATCCATCACTGTTCTTTAGCCCACTCTGCCACCCCAGTTCAGATATTGCCATATGCAAATCAGTCTGACCCTGTGCCTCATGGGAACAGTCCAGCCCGAACTGCCAAGCCATGCCTTCCCCCGACCGGAAACAAGCTTCCTAGGACCGGTTTCTGGCATTTCAGCCGTCTTCAGCCAGGCTTGCTTGAATCCAATGGCAAAGTGAGCAAGGAACTCACGTCTGAGCATACCCTGCCAACTTATGGCGAACTAAGCGATAGAAAAGGGGGTGGTGATGGACGGAGCATCAGAACCAATGAAACACTCACACCCAGTCAACAGATCTGGGTTTGATCCATCACCGTTCTTTAGCCCACTCTGCCACCCCAGTTCAGACATGGCCATATGCAAATCAGTCTGACCCTGTGCCTCATGGGAACACTCCAGCCCGAACTGCCAAGCCATGCCTTCCCTGGAGCGGAAAGAAGCTTCCTAGGACCGGTTTCTGGCATTTCAGCCGTCTTCAGCCAGGCTTGCTTGAATCCAGTGGTAAAGTGAGCAAAGAACTCACGTATGAGCATACCCTGCCAACTTATGGCGAACAAAGCGGTACAAAAGGGGGTGGTGATGGACGGAGCATCAGAACCAATCAAACACTCACACCCAGTCAACAGATCTGGGTTTGATCCATCACCGTTCTTTAGCCCACTCTGCCACCCCAGTTCAGACATGGCCATATGCAAATCAGTCTGACCCTGTGCCTCATGGGAACAGTCCAGCCCGAACTGCCAAGCCATGCCTTCCCCGGACCGGAACAAGCTTCCTAGAACCGGTTTCTGGCATTTCAGCCGTCTTCAGCCAGGCTTGCTTGAATCCAGTGGCAAAGAGAGCAAGGGACTCACGTCTGAGCATACCCTGCCAACTTATGGCGAACAAAGCGGTACAAAAGGGGGTGGTGATGGACGGAGCATCAGAACCAATCAAACACTCACACCCAGTCAACAGATCTGGGTTTGATCCATCACCGTTCTTTTGCCCACTCTGCCACCCCGGTTCAGACATGGCCATATGCAAATCAGTCTGACCCTGTGCCTCCTGGGAACAGTCCAGCCCGAACTGCCAAGCCATGCCTTCCCTGGACCGGAAATAAGCTTCCTAGGACCGGTTTCTGGCATTTCAGCCGTCTTGAGCCAGGCTTTCTTGAATCCAGTGGCAAAGTGAGCAAGGGACTTACGTCTGAGCATACCCTGCCAACTTATGGCGAACAAAGCGGTACAAAAGGGGGTGGTGATGGACGGAGCATCAGAACCAATCAAACACTCACACCCAGTCAACAGATCTGGGTTTGATCCATCACCGTTCTTTAGCCCACTCTGCCACCCCAGTTCAGACATGGCCATATGCAAATTAGTCTGACCCTGTGCCTCATGGGAACAGTCCAGCCCGAACTGCCAAGCCATGCCTTCCCCGGAATGGAAACAAGCTTCCTAGGACCGGTTTCTGGCATGTCAGCCGTCTTCAGCCAGGCTTGCTTGAATCCAGTGGCAAAGTGAGCAAGGGACTCACGTCTGAGCATACCCTGCCAACTTATGGCGAACAAAGCGGTACAAAAGGTGGTGGTGATGGACGGAGCATCAGAACCAATCAAACACTCACACCCTGTCAACAGATCTGGGTTTGATCCATCACCGTTCTTTAGCCCACTCTGGCACCCCAGTTCAGACATGGCCATATGCAAATCAGTCTGACCCTGTGCCTCATGGGAACAGTCCAGCCCGAACTGCAAAGCCATGCCTTCCCCGGGCCGGAAACAAGCTTCCTAGGACCGGTTTCTGGCATTTCAGCCGTCTTCAGCCAGGCTTGCTTGAATCCAGTGGCAAAGTGAGCAAGGGACTCACGTCTGAGCATACCCTGCCAACTTATGGCGAACAAAGCGGTACAAAAGATGGACGGAGCATCAGAACCAATCAAACACTCACACCCAGTCAACAGATCTGGGTTTGATCCATCACCGTTCTTTAGCCCACTCTGCCACCTCAGTTCAGACATGGCCATATGCAAATCAGTCTGACCCTGTGCCTCATGGGAACAGTCCAGCCCAAATTGCCAAGCCATGCCTTCCCCGGACCAGAAACAAGCTTCCTAGGACCCCTTTCTGGCATTTCAGCTGTCTTCAGCCAGGCTTGCTTGAATCCAGTGGTAAAGTGAGCAAGGGACTCACGTCTGAGAATACCATGCCAACTTATGGCGAACAAAGTGGTACAAAAGGGGGTGGTAATGGACGGTGCATCAGAACCAATCAAACACTCACACCCAGTCAACAGATCTGGGTTTGATCCATCACTGTTCTTTAGCCCACTCTGCCACCCCAGTTCAGACATGGCCATATGCAAATCAGTCTGACCCTGAGCCTCATGGGAACAGTCCAGCCCGAACTGCCAAGCCATGCCATCCCCGGACCGGAAACAAGCTTCCTAGGACCGGTTTCTGGCATTTCAGCCGTCTTCAGCCAGGCTTGCTTGAATCCAGTGGCATAGTGAGCAAGGGACTCACGTCTGAGCATACCCTGCCAACTTATGGGGAACAAAACAGTACAAAAGGGGGTGGTGATGGACGGAGCATCAGAACCAATCAAACACTCACACCCAGTCAACAGATTTGGGTTTGATCCATCACTGTTCTTTAGCCCACTCTGCCACCCCAGTTCAGACATGGCCATATGCAAATCAGTCTGACCCTGTGCCTCATGGGAACAGTCCAGCCTGAACTGCCAAGCCATGTCTTCCCCGGAGCGGAAACAAGCTTCCTAGGACCGGTTTCTGGCATTTCAGCTGTCTTCAGCCAGGCTTGCTTGAATCCAGTGGCAAAGTGAGCAAGGGACTCACATCTGAGCATACCCTGCCAACTTATGGGGAACAAAACAGTACAAAAGGGGGTGGTGATGGACGGAGCATCAGAACCAATCAAACACTCACACCCAGTCAACAGATCTGGGTTTGATCTATCACTGTTCTTTAGCCCACTCTGCCAGCCCAGTTCAGACATGGCCATATGCAAATCAGTCTGACCCTGTGCCTCATGGGAACAGTCCAGCCCGAACTGCCAAGCCATGCCTTCCCCCGACCGGAAACAAGCTTCCTAGGACCGGTTTCTGGCATTTCAGCCGTCTTCAGCCAGGCTTGCTTGAATCCAATGGCAAAGTGAGCAAGGAACTCACGTCTGAGCATACCCTGCCAACTTATGGCGAACTAAGCGATAGAAAAGGGGGTGGTGATGGACGGAGCATCAGAACCAATGAAACACTCACACCCAGTCAACAGATCTGGGTTTGATCCATCACCGTTCTTTAGCCCACTCTGCCACCCCAGTTCAGACATGGCCATATGCAAATCAGTCTGACCCTGTGCCTCATGGGAACACTCCAGCCCGAACTGCCAAGCCATGCCTTCCCTGGAGCGGAAAGAAGCTTCCTAGGACCGGTTTCTGGCATTTCAGCCGTCTTCAGCCAGGCTTGCTTGAATCCAGTGGTAAAGTGAGCAAAGAACTCACGTATGAGCATACCCTGCCAACTTATGGCGAACAAAGCGGTACAAAAGGGGGTGGTGATGGACGGAGCATCAGAACCAATCAAACACTCACACCCAGTCAACAGATCTGGGTTTGATCCATCACCGTTCTTTAGCCCACTCTGCCACCCCAGTTCAGACATGGCCATATGCAAATCAGTCTGACCCTGTGCCTCATGGGAACAGTCCAGCCCGAACTGCCAAGCCATGCCTTCCCCGGACCGGAACAAGCTTCCTAGAACCGGTTTCTGGCATTTCAGCCATCTTCAGCCAGGCTTGCTTGAATCCAGTGGCAAAGAGAGCAAGGGACTCACGTCTGAGCATACCCTGCCAACTTATGGCGAACAAAGCGGTACAAAAGGGGGTGGTGATGGACGGAGCATCAGAACCAATCAAACACTCACACCCAGTCAACAGATCTGGGTTTGATCCATCACCGTTCTTTTGCCCACTCTGCCACCCCGGTTCAGACATGCACATATGCAAATCAGTCTGACCCTGTGCCTCCTGGGAACAGTCCAGCCCGAACTGCCAAGCCATGCCTTCCCTGGACCGGAAATAAGCTTCCTAGGACCGGTTTCTGGCATTTCAGCCGTCTTGAGCCAGGCTTTCTTGAATCCAGTGGCAAAGTGAGCAAGGGACTTACGTCTGAGCATACCCTGCCAACTTATGGCGAACAAAGCGGTACAAAAGGGGGTGGTGATGGACGGAGCATCAGAACCAATCAAACACTCACACCCAGTCAACAGATCTGGGTTTGATCCATCACCGTTCTTTAGCCCACTCTGCCACCCCAGTTCAGACATGGCCATATGCAAATTAGTCTGACCCTGTGCCTCATGGGAACAGTCCAGCCCGAACTGCCAAGCCATGCCTTCCCCGGAATGGAAACAAGCTTCCTAGGACCGGTTTCTGGCATGTCAGCCGTCTTCAGCCAGGCTTGCTTGAATCCAGTGGCAAAGTGAGCAAGGGACTCACGTCTGAGCATACCCTGCCAACTTATGGCGAACAAAGCGGTACAAAAGGTGGTGGTGATGGACGGAGCATCAGAACCAATCAAACACTCACACCCTGTCAACAGATCTGGGTTTGATCCATCACCGTTCTTTAGCCCACTCTGGCACCCCAGTTCAGACATGGCCATATGCAAATCAGTCTGACCCTGTGCCTCATGGGAACAGTCCAGCCCGAACTGCAAAGCCATGCCATCCCCGGGCCGGAAACAAGCTTCCTAGGACCGGTTTCTGGCATTTCAGCCGTCTTCAGCCAGGCTTGCTTGAATCCAGTGGCAAAGTGAGCAAGGGACTCACGTCTGAGCATACCCTGCCAACTTATGGCGAACAAAGCGGTACAAAAGATGGACGGAGCATCAGAACCAATCAAACACTCACACCCAGTCAACAGATCTGGGTTTGATCCATCACCGTTCTTTAGCCCACTCTGCCACCTCAGTTCAGACATGGCCATATGCAAATCAGTCTGACCCTGTGCCTCATGGGAACAGTCCAGCCCAAATTGCCAAGCCATGCCTTCCCCGGACCAGAAACAAGCTTCCTAGGACCCCTTTCTGGCATTTCAGCTGTCTTCAGCCAGGCTTGCTTGAATCCAGTGGTAAAGTGAGCAAGGGACTCACGTCTGAGAATACCATGCCAACTTATGGCGAACAAAGTGGTACAAAAGGGGGTGGTAATGGACGGTGCATCAGAACCAATCAAACACTCACACCCAGTCAACAGATCTGGGTTTGATCCATCACTGTTCTTTAGCCCACTCTGCCACCCCAGTTCAGACATGGCCATATGCAAATCAGTCTGACCCTGAGCCTCATGGGAACAGTCCAGCCCGAACTGCCAAGCCATGCCATCCCCGGACCGGAAACAAGCTTCCTAGGACCGGTTTCTGGCATTTCAGCCGTCTTCAGCCAGGCTTGCTTGAATCCAGTGGCATAGTGAGCAAGGGACTCACGTCTGAGCATACCCTGCCAACTTATGGGGAACAAAACAGTACAAAAGGGGGTGGTGATGGACGGAGCATCAGAACCAATCAAACACTCACACCCAGTCAACAGATTTGGGTTTGATCCATCACTGTTCTTTAGCCCACTCTGCCACCCCAGTTCAGACATGGCCATATGCAAATCAGTCTGACCCTGTGCCTCATGGGAACAGTCCAGCCTGAACTGCCAAGCCATGTCTTCCCCGGAGCGGAAACAAGCTTCCTAGGACCGGTTTCTGGCATTTCAGCTGTCTTCAGCCAGGCTTGCTTGAATCCAGTGGCAAAGTGAGCAAGGGACTCACATCTGAGCATACCCTGCCAACTTATGGGGAACAAAACAGTACAAAAGGGGGTGGTGATGGACGGAGCATCAGAACCAATCAAACACTCACACCCAGTCAACAGATCTGGGTGTGATCCATCACTGTTCTTTAGCCCACTCTGCCACCCCAGTTCAGACATGGCCATATGCAAATCAGTCTGACCCAGTGCCTCATGGGAACAGTCCAACCCGAACTGCCAAGCCACGCCTTCCCCGGACCGGAAACAAGCTTCCTAAGACCGGTTTCTGGCATTTCAGCCGTCTTCAGCCAGGCTTGCTTGAATCCAGTGGCATAGTGAGCAAGGGACTCGCGTCTGAGCATACCCTGCCAACTTATGGCGAACAAAGCGGTACAAAAGGGGGTGGTGATGGACGGCGCATCAGAACCAATCAAACACTCACACCCAGTCAACAGATCTGGGTTTGAACCATCACAGTTCTTTAGCCCACTCTGCCACCCCAGTTCAGACATGGCCATATGCAAATCAGTCTGACCCTGTGCCTCATGGGAACACTCCAGCCCGAACTGCCAAGCCATGCCTTCCCTGGAGCGGAAAGAAGCTTCCTAGGACCGGTTTCTGGCATTTCAGCCGTCTTCAGCCAGGCTTGCTTGAATCCAGTGGCAAAGTGAGCAAGGGACTCACGTCTGAGCATACCCTGCCAACTTATGGCGAACAAAGCGGTACAAAAGATGGACGGAGCATCAGAACCAATCAAACACTCACACCCAGTCAACAGATCTGGGTTTGATCCATCACTGTTCTTTAGCCCACTCTGCCACCCCAGTTCAGACATGGCCATATGCAAATCAGTCTGACCCTGTGCCTCATGGGGTCAGTCCAGCCCGAACTGCCAAGCCATGCCTTCCCCGACCGGAAACAAGCTTCCTAGGACCGGTTTCTGGCATTTCAGCCGTCTTCAGCCAGGCTTGCTTGAATCCAGTGGCAAAGTGAGCAAGGGACTCACGTCTGAGCATACCCTACCAACTTATGGTGAACAAAGCGGTACAAAAGGGGGTGGTGATGGTCGGAGCATCAGAACCAATCAAACACTCACACCCAGTCAACAGATCTGGGTTTGATCCATCACCGTTCTTTAGCCCACTCTGCCACCCCAGTTCAGACATGGCCATATGCAAATCAGTCTGACCCTGTGCCTCATGGGAACAGTCCAGCCCAAACTGCCAAGCCATGCCTTCCCTGGACCAGAAACACGCTTCCTAGGATCGGTTTCTGGCATTTCAGCCGTCTTCAGCCAGGCTTGCTTGAATCCAGTGGCAAAGTGAGCAAGGGACTCACGTCTGAGCATACCCTGCCAACTTATGGCGAACAAAGTGGTACAAAAGGGAGTGGTGATGGACGGAGCATCAGAACCAATCAAACACTCACACCCAGTCAACAGATCTGGGTTTGATCCATCAAGGTTCTTTAGCCCACTCTGCCACCCCAGTTCAGACATTGCCATATGCAAATCAGTCTGACCCTGTGCCTCATGGAAACAGTCCAGCCCGAACTGCCAAGCCATGCCTTCCCGGGACCGGAAACAAGCTTCCTAGGACCGGTTTCTGGCATTTCAGCCGTCTTCAGCCAGGCTTGCTTGAATCCAGTGGTAAAGTGAGCAAAGAACTCACGTCTGAGCATACCCTGCCAACTTTGATCCATCACCGTTCTTTAGCCCACTCTGCCACCCCAGTTCAGACATGGCCATATGCAAATCAGTCTGACCCTGTGCCTCATGGGAACAGTCCAGCCCAAACTGCCAAGCCATGCCTTCCCTGGACCAGAAACACGCTTCCTAGGATCGGTTTCTGGCATTTCAGCCGTCTTCAGCCAGGCTTGCTTGAATCCAGTGGCAAAGTGAGCAAGGGACTCACGTCTGAGCATACCCTGCCAACTTATGGCGAACAAAGTGGTACAAAAGGGGGTGGTGATGGACGGAGCATCAGAACCAATCAAACACTCACACCCAGTCAACAGATCTGGGTTTGATCCATCACTGTTCTTTAGCCCACTCTGCCACCCCAGTTCAGATATTGCCATATGCAAATCAGTCCGACCCTGTGCCTCATGGGAACAGTCCAGCCCGAACTGCCAAGCCATGCCTTCCCCCGACCGGAAACAAGCTTCCTAGGACCGGTTTCTGGCATTTCAGCCGTCTTCAGCCAGGCTTGCTTGAATCCAATGGCAAAGTGAGCAAAGAACTCACGTCTGAGCATACCCTGCCAACTTATGGCGAACTAAGCGATAGAAAAGGGGGTGGTGATGGACGGAGCATCAGAACCAATGAAACACTCACACCCAGTCAACAGATCTGGGTTTGATCCATCACCGTTCTTTAGCCCACTCTGCCACCCCAGTTCAGACATGGCCATATGCAAATCAGTCTGACCCTGTGCCTCATGGGAACACTCCAGCCCGAACTGCCAAGCCATGCCTTCCCTGGAGCGGAAAGAAGCTTCCTAGGACCGGTTTCTGGCATTTCAGCCGTCTTCAGCCAGGCTTGCTTGAATCCAGTGGTAAAGTGAGCAAAGAACTCACGTATGAGCATACCCTGCCAACTTATGGCGAACAAAGCGGTACAAAAGGGGGTGGTGATGGACGGAGCATCAGAACCAATCAAACACTCACACCCAGTCAACAGATCTGGGTTTGATCCATCACCGTTCTTTAGCCCACTCTGCCACCCCAGTTCAGACATGGCCATATGCAAATCAGTCTGACCCTGTGCCTCATGGGAACAGTCCAGCCCGAACTGCCAAGCCATGCCTTACCCGGACCGGAACAAGCTTCCTAGAACCGGTTTCTGGCATTTCATCCGTCTTCAGCCAGGCTTGCTTGAATCCAGTGGCAAAGAGAGCAAGGGACTCACGTCTGAGCATACCCTGCCAACTTATGGCGAACAAAGCGGTACAAAAGGGGGTGGTGATGGACGGAGCATCAGAACCAATCAAACACTCACACCCAGTCAACAGATCTGGGTTTGATCCATCACCGTTCTTTTGCCCACTCTGCCACCCCGGTTCAGACATGGCCATATGCAAATCAGTCTGACCCTGTGCCTCCTGGGAACAGTCCAGCCCGAACTGCCAAGCCATGCCTTCCCTGGACCGGAAATAAGCTTCCTAGGACCGGTTTCTGGCATTTCAGCCGTCTTGAGCCAGGCTTTCTTGAATCCAGTGGCAAAGTGAGCAAGGGACTTACGTCTGAGCATACCCTGCCAACTTATGGCGAACAAAGCGGTACAAAAGGGGGTGGTGATGGACGGAGCATCAGAACCAATCAAACACTCACACCCAGTCAACAGATCTGGGTTTGATCCATCACCGTTCTTTAGCCCACTCTGCCACCCCAGTTCAGACATGGCCATATGCAAATTAGTCTGACCCTGTGCCTCATGGGAACAGTCCAGCTCGAACTGCCAAGCCATGCCTTCCCCGGAATGGAAACAAGCTTCCTAGGACCGGTTTCTGGCATGTCAGCCGTCTTCAGCCAGGCTTGCTTGAATCCAGTGGCAAAGTGAGCAAGGGACTCACGTCTGAGCATACCCTGCCAACTTATGGCGAACAAAGCGGTACAAAAGGTGGTGGTGATGGACGGAGCATCAGAACCAATCAAACACTCACACCCTGTCAACAGATCTGGGTTTGATCCATCACCGTTCTTTAGCCCACTCTGGCACCCCAGTTCAGACATGGCCATATGCAAATCAGTCTGACCCTGTGCCTCATGGGAACAGTCCAGCCCGAACTGCAAAGCCATGCCTTCCCCGGGCCGGAAACAAGCTTCCTAGGACCGGTTTCTGGCATTTCAGCCGTCTTCAGCCAGGCTTGCTTGAATCCAGTGGCAAAGTGAGCAAGGGACTCACGTCTGAGCATACCCTGCCAACTTATGGCGAACAAAGCGGTACAAAAGATGGACGGAGCATCAGAACCAATCAAACACTCACACCCAGTCAACAGATCTGGGTTTGATCCATCACCGTTCTTTAGCCCACTCTGCCACCTCAGTTCAGACATGGCCATATGCAAATCAGTCTGACCCTGTGCCTCATGGGAACAGTCCAGCCCAAATTGCCAAGCCATGCCTTCCCCGGACCAGAAACAAGCTTCCTATGACCCCTTTCAGGCATTTCAGCTGTCTTCAGCCAGGCTTGCTTGAATCCAGTGGTAAAGTGAGCAAGGGACTCACGTCTGAGAATACCATGCCAACTTATGGCGAACAAAGTGGTACAAAAGGGGGTGGTGATGGACGGTGCATCAGAACCAATCAAACACTCACACCCAGTCAACAGATCTGGGTTTGATCCATCACTGTTCTTTAGCCCACTCTGCCACCCCAGTTCAGACATGGCCATATGCAAATCAGTCTGACCCTGAGCCTCATGGGAACAGTCCAGCCCGAACTGCCAAGCCATGCCATCCCCGGACCGGAAACAAGCTTCCTAGGACCGGTTTCTGGCATTTCAGCCGTCTTCAGCCAGGCTTGCTTGAATCCAGTGGCATAGTGAGCAAGGGACTCACGTCTGAGCATACCCTGCCAACTTATGGGGAACAAAACAGTACAAAAGGGGGTGGTGATGGACGGAGCATCAGAACCAATCAAACACTCACACCCAGTCAACAGATTTGGGTTTGATCCATCACTGTTCTTTAGCCCACTCTGCCACCCCAGTTCAGACATGGCCATATGCAAATCAGTCTGACCCTGTGCCTCATGGGAACAGTCCAGCCCGAACTGCCAAGCCATGTCTTCCCCGGACCGGAAACAAGCTTCCTAGGACCGGTTTCTGGCATTTCAGCCGTCTTCAGCCAGGCTTGCTTGAATCCAGTGGCAAAGTGAGCAAGGGACTCACATCTGAGCATACCCTGCCAACTTATGGGGAACAAAACAGTACAAAAGGGGGTGGTGATGGACGGAGCATCAGAACCAATCAAACACTCACACCCAGTCAACAGATCTGGGTTTGATCCATCACTGTTCTTTAGCCCACTCTGCCACCCCAGTGCAGACATGGCCATATGCAAATCAGTCTGACCCAGTGCCTCATGGGAACAGTCCAACCCGAACTGCCAAGCCATGCCTTCCCCGGACCGGAAACAAGCTTCCTAAGACCGGTTTCTGGCATTTCAGCCGTCTTCAGCCAGGCTTGCTTGAATCCAGTGGCATAGTGAGCAAGGGACTCGCGTCTGAGCATACCCTGCCAACTTATGGCGAACAAAGCGGTACAAAAGGGGGTGGTGATGGACGGCGCATCAGAACCAATCAAACACTCACACCCAGTCAACAGATCTGGGTTTGAACCATCACAGTTCTTTAGCCCACTCTGCCACCCCAGTTCAGACATGGCCATATGCAAATCAGTCTGACCCTGTGCCTCATGGGAACACTCCAGCCCGAACTGCCAAGCCATGCCTTCCCTGGAGCGGAAAGAAGCTTCCTAGGACCGGTTTCTGGCATTTCAGCCGTCTTCAGCCAGGCTTGCTTGAATCCAGTGGCAAAGTGAGCAAGGGACTCACGTCTGAGCATACCCTGCCAACTTATGGCGAACAAAGCGGTACAAAAGATGGACGGAGCATCAGAACCAATCAAACACTCACACCCAGTCAACAGATCTGGGTTTGATCCATCACCGTTCTTTAGCCCACTCTGCCACCCCAGTTCAGACATGGCCATATGCAAATCAGTCTGACCCTGTGCCTCATGGGAACAGTCCAGCCCAAACTGCCAAGCCATGCCTTCCCTGGACCAGAAACACGCTTCCTAGGATCGGTTTCTGGCATTTCAGCCGTCTTCAGCCAGGCTTGCTTGAATCCAGTGGCAAAGTGAGCAAGGGACTCACGTCTGAGCATACCCTGCCAACTTATGGCGAACAAAGTGGTACAAAAGGGGGTGGTGATGGACGGAGCATCAGAACCAATCAAACACTCACAGCCAGTCAACAGATCTGGGTTTGATCCATCAGTGTTCTTTAGCCCACTCTGCCACCCCAGTTCAGATATTGCCATATGCAAATCAGTCTGACCCTGTGCCTCATGGGAACAGTCCAGCCCGAACTGCCAAGCCATGCCTTCCCTGGAGCGGAAAGAAGCTTCCTAGGACCGGTTTCTGGCATTTCAGCCGTCTTCAGCCAGGCTTGCTTGAATCCAGTGGTAAAGTGAGCAAAGAACTCACGTCTGAGCATACTCTGCCAACTTTGATCCATCACCGTTCTTTAGCCCACTCTGCCACCCCTGTTCAGACATGGCCATATGCAAATCAGTCTGACCCTGTGCCTCATGGGAACAGTCCAGCCCGAACTGCCAAGCCATGCCTTCCCCGGACCGGAACAAGCTTCCTAGGACCGGTTTCTGGCATTTCAGCCGTCTTCAGCCAGGCTTGCTTGAATCCAATGGCAAAGTGAGCAAGGAACTCACGTCTGAGCATACCCTGCCAACTTATGGCGAACTAAGCGGTACAAAAGGTGGTGGTGATGGACGGAGCATCAGAACCAATCAAACACTCACACCCTGTCAACAGATCTGGGTTTGATCCATCACCGTTCTTTAGCCCACTCTGGCACCCCAGTTCAGACATGGCCATATGCAAATCAGTCTGACCCTGTGCCTCATGGGAACAGTCCAGCCCGAACTGCAAAGCCATGCCTTCCCCGGGCCGGAAACAAGCTTCCTAGGACCGGTTTCTGGCATTTCAGCCGTCTTCAGCCAGGCTTGCTTGAATCCAGTGGCAAAGTGAGCAAGGGACTCACGTCTGAGCTTACCCTGCCAACTTATGGCGAACAAAGCGGTACAAAAGATGGACGGAGCATCAGAACCAATCAAACACTCACACCCAGTCAACAGATCTGGGTTTGATCCATCACCGTTCTTTAGCCCACTCTGCCACCTCAGTTCAGACATGGCCATATGCAAATCAGTCTGACCCTGTGCCTCATGGGAACAGTCCAGCCCAAATTGCCAAGCCATGCCTTCCCCGGACCAGAAACAAGCTTCCTAGGACCCCTTTCTGGCATTTCAGCTGTCTTCAGCCAGGCTTGCTTGAATCCAGTGGTAAAGTGAGCAAGGGACTCACGTCTGAGAATACCATGCCAACTTATGGCGAACAAAGTGGTACAAAAGGGGGTGGTAATGGACGGTGCATCAGAACCAATCAAACACTCACACCCAGTCAACAGATCTGGGTTTGATCCATCACTGTTCTTTAGCCCACTCTGCCACCCCAGTTCAGACATGGCCATATGCAAATCAGTCTGACCCTGAGCCTCATGGGAACAGTCCAGCCCGAACTGCCAAGCCATGCCATCCCCGGACCGGAAACAAGCTTCCTAGGACCGGTTTCTGGCATTTCAGCCGTCTTCAGCCAGGCTTGCTTGAATCCAGTGGCATAGTGAGCAAGGGACTCACGTCTGAGCATACCCTGCCAACTTATGGGGAACAAAACAGTACAAAAGGGGGTGGTGATGGACGGAGCATCAGAACCAATCAAACACTCACACCCAGTCAACAGATTTGGGTTTGATCCATCACTGTTCTTTAGCCCACTCTGCCACCCCAGTTCAGACATGGCCATATGCAAATCAGTCTGACCCTGTGCCTCATGGGAACAGTCCAGCCTGAACTGCCAAGCCATGTCTTCCCCGGAGCGGAAACAAGCTTCCTAGGACCGGTTTCTGGCATTTCAGCTGTCTTCAGCCAGGCTTGCTTGAATCCAGTGGCAAAGTGAGCAAGGGACTCACATCTGAGCATACCCTGCCAACTTATGGGGAACAAAACAGTACAAAAGGGGGTGGAGATGGACGGAGCATCAGAACCAATCAAACACTCACACCCAGTCAACAGATCTGGGTGTGATCCATCACTGTTCTTTAGCCCACTCTGCCACCCCAGTTCAGACATGGCCATATGCAAATCAGTCTGACCCAGTGCCTCATGGGAACAGTCCAACCCGAACTGCCAAGCCACGCCTTCCCCGGACCGGAAACAAGCTTCCTAAGACCGGTTTCTGGCATTTCAGCCGTCTTCAGCCAGGCTTGCTTGAATCCAGTGGCATAGTGAGCAAGGGACTCGCGTCTGAGCATACCCTGCCAACTTATGGCGAACAAAGCGGTACAAAAGGGGGTGGTGATGGACGGCGCATCAGAACCAATCAAACACTCACACCCAGTCAACAGATCTGGGTTTGAACCATCACAGTTCTTTAGCCCACTCTGCCACCCCAGTTCAGACATGGCCATATGCAAATCAGTCTGACCCTGTGCCTCATGGGAACACTCCAGCCCGAACTGCCAAGCCATGCCTTCCCTGGAGCGGAAAGAAGCTTCCTAGGACCGGTTTCTGGCATTTCAGCCGTCTTCAGCCAGGCTTGCTTGAATCCAGTGGCAAAGTGAGCAAGGGACTCACGTCTGAGCATACCCTGCCAACTTATGGCGAACAAAGCGGTACAAAAGATGGACGGAGCATCAGAACCAATCAAACACTCACACCCAGTCAACAGATCTGGGTTTGATCCATCACTGTTCTTTAGCCCACTCTGCCACCCCAGTTCAGACATGGCCATATGCAAATCAGTCTGACCCTGTGCCTCATGGGGTCAGTCCAGCCCGAACTGCCAAGCCATGCCTTCCCCGGACCGGAAACAAGCTTCCTAGGACCGGTTTCTGGCATTTCAGCCGTCTTCAGCCAGGCTTGCTTGAATCCAGTGGCAAAGTGAGCAAGGGACTCACGTCTGAGCATACCCTACCAACTTATGGTGAACAAAGCGGTACAAAAGGGGGTGGTGATGGTCGGAGCATCAGAACCAATCAAACACTCACACCCAGTCAACAGATCTGGGTTTGATCCATCACCGTTCTTTAGCCCACTCTGCCACCCCAGTTCAGACATGGCCATATGCAAATCAGTCTGACCCTGTGCCTCATGGGAACAGTCCAGCCCACACTGCCAAGCCATGCCTTCCCTGGACCAGAAACACGCTTCCTAGGATCGGTTTCTGGCATTTCAGCCGTCTTCAGCCAGGCTTGCTTGAATCCAGTGGCAAAGTGAGCAAGGGACTCACGTCTGAGCATACCCTGCCAACTTATGGCGAACAAAGTGGTACAAAAGGGAGTGGTGATGGACGGAGCATCAGAACCAATCAAACACTCACACCCAGTCAACAGATCTGGGTTTGATCCATCAAGGTTCTTTAGCCCACTCTGCCACCCCAGTTCAGACATTGCCATATGCAAATCAGTCTGACCCTGTGCCTCATGGAAACAGTCCAGCCCGAACTGCCAAGCCATGCCTTCCCGGGACCGGAAACAAGCTTCCTAGGACCGGTTTCTGGCATTTCAGCCGTCTTCAGCCAGGCTTGCTTGAATCCAGTGGTAAAGTGAGCAAAGAACTCACGTCTGAGCATACCCTGCCAACTTTGATCCATCACCGTTCTTTAGCCCACTCTGCCACCCCAGTTCAGACATGGCCATATGCAAATCAGTCTGACCCTGTGCCTCATGGGAACAGTCCAGCCCAAACTGCCAAGCCATGCCCTCCCTGGACCAGAAACACGCTTCCTAGGATCGGTTTCTGGCATTTCAGCCGTCTTCAGCCAGGCTTGCTTGAATCCAGTGGCAAAGTGAGCAAGGGACTCACGTCTGAGCATACCCTGCCAACTTATGGCGAACAAAGTGGTACAAAAGGGGGTGGTGATGGACGGAGCATCAGAACCAATCAAACACTCACACCCAGTCAACAGATCTGGGTTTGATCCATCACTGTTCTTTAGCCCACTCTGCCACCCCAGTTCAGATATTGCCATATGCAAATCAGTCTGACCCTGTGCCTCATGGGAACAGTCCAGCCCGAACTGCCAAGCCATGCCTTCCCCCGACCGGAAACAAGCTTCCTAGGACCGGTTTCTGGCATTTCAGCCGTCTTCAGCCAGGCTTGCTTGAATCCAATGGCAAAGTGAGCAAGGAACTCACGTCTGAGCATACCCTGCCAACTTATGGCGAACTAAGCGATAGAAAAGGGGGTGGTGATGGACGGAGCATCAGAACCAATGAAACACTCACACCCAGTCAACAGATCTGGGTTTGATCCATCACCGTTCTTTAGCCCACTCTGCCACCCCAGTTCAGACATGGCCATATGCAAATCAGTCTGACCCTGTGCCTCATGGGAACACTCCAGCCCGAACTGCCAAGCCATGCCTTCCCTGGAGCGGAAAGAAGCTTCCTAGGACCGGTTTCTGGCATTTCAGCCGTCTTCAGCCAGGCTTGCTTGAATCCAGTGGTAAAGTGAGCAAAGAACTCACGTATGAGCATACCCTGCCAACTTATGGCGAACAAAGCGGTACAAAAGGGGGTGGTGATGGACGGAGCATCAGAACCAATCAAACACTCACACCCAGTCAACAGATCTGGGTTTGATCCATCACCGTTCTTTAGCCCACTCTGCCACCCCAGTTCAGACATGGCCATATGGAAATCAGTCTGACCCTGTGCCTCATGGGAACAGTCCAGCCCGAACTGCCAAGCCATGCCTTCCCCGGACCGGAACAAGCTTCCTAGAACCGGTTTCTGGCATTTCAGCCGTCTTCAGCCAGGCTTGCTTGAATCCAGTGGCAAAGAGAGCAAGGGACTCACGTCTGAGCATACCCTGCCAACTTATGGCGAACAAAGCGGTACAAAAGGGGGTGGTGATGGACGGAGCATCAGAACCAATCAAACACTCACACCCAGTCAACAGATCTGGGTTTGATCCATCACCGTTCTTTTGCCCACTCTGCCACCCCGGTTCAGACATGGCCATATGCAAATCAGTCTGACCCTGTGCCTCCTGGGAACAGTCCAGCCCGAACTGCCAAGCCATGCCTTCCCTGGACCGGAAATAAGCTTCCTAGGACCGGTTTCTGGCATTTCAGCCGTCTTGAGCCAGGCTTTCTTGAATCCAGTGGCAAAGTGAGCAAGGGACTTACGTCTGAGCATACCCTGCCAACTTATGGCGAACAAAGCGGTACAAAAGGGGGTGGTGATGGACGGAGCATCAGAACCAATCAAACACTCACACCCAGTCAACAGATCTGGGTTTGATCCATCACCGTTCTTTAGCCCACTCTGCCACCCCAGTTCAGACATGGCCATATGCAAATTAGTCTGACCCTGTGCCTCATGGGAACAGTCCAGCCCGAACTGCCAAGCCATGCCTTCCCCGGAATGGAAACAAGCTTCCTAGGACCGGTTTCTGGCATGTCAGCCGTCTTCAGCCAGGCTTGCTTGAATCCAGTGGCAAAGAGAGCAAGGGACTCACGTCTGAGCATACCCTGCCAACTTATGGCGAACAAAGCGGTACAAAAGGGGGTGGTGATGGACGGAGCATCAGAACCAATCAAACACTCACACCCAGTCAACAGATCTGGGTTTGATCCATCACTGTTCTTTAGCCCACTCTGCCACCCCAGTTCAGACATGGCCATATGCAAATCAGTCTGACCCTGTGCCTCATGGGAACAGTCCAGCCCAAACTGCCAAGCCATGCCTTCCCTGGACCAGAAACACGCTTCCTAGGATCGGTTTCTGGCATTTCAGCCGTCTTCAGCCAGGCTTGCTTGAATCCAGTGGCAAAGTGAGCAAGGGACTCACGTCTGAGCATACCCTGCCAACTTATGGCGAACAAAGTGGTACAAAAGGGGGTGGTGATGGACGGAGCATCAGAACCAATCAAACACTCACACCCAGTCAACAGATCTGGGTTTGATCCATCACTGTTCTTTAGCCCACTCTGCCACCCCAGTTCAGATATTGCCATATGCAAATCAGTCCGACCCTGTGCCTCATGGGAACAGTCCAGCCCGAACTGCCAAGCCATGCCTTCCCCCGACCGGAAACAAGCTTCCTAGGACCGGTTTCTGGCATTTCAGCCGTCTTCAGCCAGGCTTGCTTGAATCCAATGGCAAAGTGAGCAAGGAACTCACGTCTGAGCATACCCTGCCAACTTATGGCGAACTAAGCGATAGAAAAGGGGGTGGTGATGGACGGAGCATCAGAACCAATGAAACACTCACACCCAGTCAACAGATCTGGGTTTGATCCATCACCGTTCTTTAGCCCACTCTGCCACCCCAGTTCAGACATGGCCATATGCAAATCAGTCTGACCCTGTGCCTCATGGGAACAGTCCAGCTCGAACTGCCAAGCCATGCCTTCCCCGGAATGGAAACAAGCTTCCTAGGACCGGTTTCTGGCATGTCAGCCGTCTTCAGCCAGGCTTGCTTGAATCCAGTGGCAAAGTGAGCAAGGGACTCACGTCTGAGCATACCCTGCCAACTTATGGCGAACAAAGCGGTACAAAAGGTGGTGGTGATGGACGGAGCATCAGAACCAATCAAACACTCACACCCTGTCAACAGATCTGGGTTTGATCCATCACCGTTCTTTAGCCCACTCTGGCACCCCAGTTCAGACATGGCCATATGCAAATCAGTCTGACCCTGTGCCTCATGGGAACAGTCCAGCCCGAACTGCAAAGCCATGCCTTCCCCGGGCCGGAAACAAGCTTCCTAGGACCGGTTTCTGGCATTTCAGCCGTCTTCAGCCAGGCTTGCTTGAATCCAGTGGCAAAGTGAGCAAGGGACTCACGTCTGAGCATACCCTGCCAACTTATGGCGAACAAAGCAGTACAAAAGATGGACGGAGCATCAGAACCAATCAAACACTCACACCCAGTCAACAGATCTGGGTTTGATCCATCACCGTTCTTTAGCCCACTCTGCCACCTCAGTTCAGACATGGCCATATGCAAATCAGTCTGACCCTGTGCCTCATGGGAACAGTCCAGCCCAAATTGCCAAGCCATGCCTTCCCCGGACCAGAAACAAGCTTCCTAGGACCCCTTTCAGGCATTTCAGCTGTCTTCAGCCAGGCTTGCTTGAATCCAGTGGTAAAGTGAGCAAGGGACTCACGTCTGAGAATACCATGCCAACTTATGGCGAACAAAGTGGTACAAAAGGGGGTGGTGATGGACGGTGCATCAGAACCAATCAAACACTCACACCCAGTCAACAGATCTGGGTTTGATCCATCACTGTTCTTTAGCCCACTCTGCCACCCCAGTTCAGACATGGCCATATGCAAATCAGTCTGACCCTGAGCCTCATGGGAACAGTCCAGCCCGAACTGCCAAGCCATGCCATCCCCGGACCGGAAACAAGCTTCCTAGGACCGGTTTCTGGCATTTCAGCCGTCTTCAGCCAGGCTTGCTTGAATCCAGTGGCATAGTGAGCAAGGGACTCACGTCTGAGCATACCCTGCCAACTTATGGGGAACAAAACAGTACAAAAGGGGGTGGTGATGGACGGAGCATCAGAACCAATCAAACACTCACACCCAGTCAACAGATTTGGGTTTGATCCATCACTGTTCTTTAGCCCACTCTGCCACCCCAGTTCAGACATGGCCATATGCAAATCAGTCTGACCCTGTGCCTCATGGGAACAGTCCAGCCCGAACTGCCAAGCCATGTCTTCCCCGGACCGGAAACAAGCTTCCTAGGACCGGTTTCTGGCATTTCAGCCGTCTTCAACCAGGCTTGCTTGAATCCAGTGGCAAAGTGAGCAAGGGACTCACATCTGAGCATACCCTGCCAACTTATGGGGAACAAAACAGTACAAAAGGGGGTGGTGATGGACGGAGCATCAGAACCAATCAAACACTCACACCCAGTCAACAGATCTGGGTTTGATCCATCACTGTTCTTTAGCCCACTCTGCCACCCCAGTGCAGACATGGCCATATGCAAATCAGTCTGACCCAGTGCCTCATGGGAACAGTCCAACCCGAACTGCCAAGCCATGCCTTCCCCGGACCGGAAACAAGCTTCCTAAGACCGGTTTCTGGCATTTCAGCCGTCTTCAGCCAGGCTTGCTTGAATCCAGTGGCATAGTGAGCAAGGGACTCGCGTCTGAGCATACCCTGCCAACTTATGGCGAACAAAGCGGTACAAAAGGGGGTGGTGATGGACGGCGCATCAGAACCAATCAAACACTCACACCCAGTCAACAGATCTGGGTTTGAACCATCACAGTTCTTTAGCCCACTCTGCCACCCCAGTTCAGACATGGCCATATGCAAATCAGTCTGACCCTGTGCCTCATGGGAACACTCCAGCCCGAACTGCCAAGCCATGCCTTCCCTGGAGCGGAAAGAAGCTTCCTAGGACCGGTTTCTGGCATTTCAGCCGTCTTCAGCCAGGCTTGCTTGAATCCAGTGGCAAAGTGAGCAAGGGACTCACGTCTGAGCATACCCTGCCAACTTATGGCGAACAAAGAGGTACAAAAGATGGACGGAGCATCAGAACCAATCAAACACTCACACCCAGTCAACAGATCTGGGTTTGATCCATCACCGTTCTTTAGCCCACTCTGCCACCCCAGTTCAGACATGGCCATATGCAAATCAGTCTGACCCTGTGCCTCATGGGAACAGTCCAGCCCAAACTGCCAAGCCATGCCTTCCCTGGACCAGAAACACGCTTCCTAGGATCGGTTTCTGGCATTTCAGCCGTCTTCAGCCAGGCTTGCTTGAATCCAGTGGCAAAGTGAGCAAGGGACTCACGTCTGAGCATACCCTGCCAACTTATGGCGAACAAAGTGGTACAAAAGGGGGTGGTGATGGACGGAGCATCAGAACCAATCAAACACTCACAGCCAGTCAACAGATCTGGGTTTGATCCATCACTGTTCTTTAGCCCACTCTGCCACCCCAGTTCAGATATTGCCATATGCAAATCAGTCTGACCCTGTGCCTCATGGGAACAGTCCAGCCCGAACTGCCAAGCCATGCCTTCCCTGGAGCGGAAAGAAGCTTCCTAGGACCGGTTTCTGGCATTTCAGCCGTCTTCAGCCAGGCTTGCTTGAATCCAGTGGTAAAGTGAGCAAAGAACTCACGTCTGAGCATACCCTGCCAACTTTGATCCATCACCGTTCTTTAGCCCACTCTGCCACCCCTGTTCAGACATGGCCATATGCAAATCAGTCTGACCCTGTGCCTCATGGGAACAGTCCAGCCCGAACTGCCAAGCCATGCCTTCCCCGGACCGGAACAAGCTTCCTAGGACCGGTTTCTGGCATTTCAGCCGTCTTCAGCCAGGCTTGCTTGAATCCAATGGCAAAGTGAGCAAGGAACTCACGTCTGAGCATACCCTGCCAACTTATGGCGAACTAAGCGGTACAAAAGGTGGTGGTGATGGACGGAGCATCAGAACCAATCAAACACTCACACCCTGTCAACAGATCTGGGTTTGATCCATCACCGTTCTTTAGCCCACTCTGGCACCCCAGTTCAGACATGGCCATATGCAAATCAGTCTGACCCTGTGCCTCATGGGAACAGTCCAGCCCGAACTGCAAAGCCATGCCTTCCCCGGGCCGGAAACAAGCTTCCTAGGACCGGTTTCTGGCATTTCAGCCGTCTTCAGCCAGGCTTGCTTGAATCCAGTGGCAAAGTGAGCAAGGGACTCACGTCTGAGCATACCCTGCCAACTTATGGCGAACAAAGCGGTACAAAAGATGGACGGAGCATCAGAACCAATCAAACACTCACACCCAGTCAACAGATCTGGGTTTGATCCATCACCGTTCTTTAGCCCACTCTGCCACCTCAGTTCAGACATGGCCATATGCAAATCAGTCTGACCCTGTGCCTCATGGGAACAGTCCAGCCCAAATTGCCAAGCCATGCCTTCCCCGGACCAGAAACAAGCTTCCTAGGACCCCTTTCTGGCATTTCAGCTGTCTTCAGCCAGGCTTGCTTGAATCCAGTGGTAAAGTGAGCAAGGGACTCACGTCTGAGAATACCATGCCAACTTATGGCGAACAAAGTGGTACAAAAGGGGGTGGTGATGGACGGAGCATCAGAACCAATCAAACACTCACACCCAGTCAACAGATCTGGGTTTGATCCATCACTGTTCTTTAGCCCACTCTGCCACCCCAGTGCAGACATGGCCATATGCAAATCAGTCTGACCCAGTGCCTCATGGGAACAGTCCAACCCGAACTGCCAAGCCATGCCTTCCCCGGACCGGAAACAAGCTTCCTAAGACCGGTTTCTGGCATTTCAGCCGTCTTCAGCCAGGCTTGCTTGAATCCAGTGGCATAGTGAGCAAGGGACTCGCATCTGAGCATACCCTGCCAACTTATGGCGAACAAAGCGGTACAAAAGGGGGTGGTGATGGACGGCGCATCAGAACCAATCAAACACTCACACCCAGTCAACAGATCTGGGTTTGAACCATCACAGTTCTTTAGCCCACTCTGCCACCCCAGTTCAGACATGGCCATATGCAAATCAGTCTGACCCTGTGCCTCATGGGAACACTCCAGCCCGAACTGCCAAGCCATGCCTTCCCTGGAGCGGAAAGAAGCTTCCTAGGACCGGTTTCTGGCATTTCAGCCGTCTTCAGCCAGGCTTGCTTGAATCCAGTGGCAAAGTGAGCAAGGGACTCACGTCTGAGCATACCCTGCCAACTTATGGCGAACAAAGAGGTACAAAAGATGGACGGAGCATCAGAACCAATCAAACACTCACACCCAGTCAACAGATCTGGGTTTGATCCATCACCGTTCTTTAGCCCACTCTGCCACCCCAGTTCAGACATGGCCATATGCAAATCAGTCTGACCCTGTGCCTCATGGGAACACTCCAGCCCGAACTGCCAAGCCATGCCTTCCCTGGAGCGGAAAGAAGCTTCCTAGGACCGGTTTCTGGCATTTCAGCCGTCTTCAGCCAGGCTTGCTTGAATCCAGTGGTAAAGTGAGCAAAGAACTCACGTCTGAGCATACCCTGCCAACTTTGATCCATCACCGTTCTTTAGCCCACTCTGCCACCCCAGTTCAGACATGGCCATATGCAAATCAGTCTGACCCTGTGCCTCATGGGAACAGTCCAGCCCGAACTGCCAAGCCATGCCTTCCCCGGACCGGAACAAGCTTCCTAGGACCGGTTTCTGGCATTTCAGCAGTCTTCAGCCAGGCTTGATTGAATCCAGTGGCAAAGTGAGCAAGGGACTCACATCTGAGCATACCCTGCCATCTTATGGGGAACAAAACAGTACAAAAGGGGGTGGTGATGGACGGAGCATCAGAACCAATCAAACACTCGCACCCAGTCAACAGATCTGGGTTTGATCCATCACTGTTCTTTAGCCCACTCTGCCACCCCAGTTCAGACATGGCCATATGCAAATCAGTCTGACACTGTGCCTCATGGGGTCAGTCCAGCCCAAACTGCCAAGCCATGCCTTCCCCGGACCGGAAACAAGCTTTCTAGGACCGGTTTCTGGCATTTCAGCAGTCTTCAGCCAGGCTTGCTTGAATCCAGTGGCAAAGTGAGCAAGGGACTCACGTCTGAGCATACCCTGCCAATTTATGGCGAACAAAGCGGTTCAAAAGGGGGTGGTGATGGACGGAGCATCAGAACCAATGAAACACTCACACCCAGTCAACAGATCTGGGTTTGATCCATCACCGTTCTTTAGCCCACTCTGCCACCCCAGTTCAGACATGGCCATATGCAAATCAGTCTGACCCTGTGCCTCATGGGAACAGTCCAGCCTGAACTGCCAAGCCATGCCTTCCCTGGACCAGAAACACGCTTCCTAGGATCGGTTTCTGGCATTTCAGCCGTCTTCAGCCAGGCTTGCTTGAATCCAGTGGCAAAGTGAGCAAGGGACTCACGTCTGAGCATACCCTGCCAACTTATGGCGAACAAAGTGGTACAAAAGGGGGTGGTGATGGACGGAGCATCAGAACCAATCAAACACTCACACCCAGTCAACAGATCTGGGTTTGATCCATCACTGTTCTTTAGCCCACTCTGCCACCCCAGTTCAGATATTGCCATATGCAAATCAGTCTGACCCTGTGCCTCATGGGAACAGTCCAGCCCGAACTGCCAAGCCATGCCTTCCCCCGACCGGAAACAAGCTTCCTAGGACCGGTTTCTGGCATTTCAGCCGTCTTCAGCCAGGCTTGCTTGAATCCAATGGCAAAGTGAGCAAGGAACTCACGTCTGAGCATACCCTGCCAACTTATGGCGAACTAAGCGATAGAAAAGGGGGTGGTGATGGACGGAGCATCAGAACCAATGAAACACTCACACCCAGTCAACAGATCTGGGTTTGATCCATCACCGTTCTTTAGCCCACTCTGCCACCCCAGTTCAGACATGGCCATATGCAAATCAGTCTGACCCTGTGCCTCATGGGAACACTCCAGCCCGAACTGCCAAGCCATGCCTTCCCTGGAGCGGAAAGAAGCTTCCTAGGACCGGTTTCTGGCATTTCAGCCGTCTTCAGCCAGGCTTGCTTGAATCCAGTGGTAAAGTGAGCAAAGAACTCACGTATGAGCATACCCTGCCAACTTATGGCGAACAAAGCGGTACAAAAGGGGGTGGTGATGGACGGAGCATCAGAACCAATCAAACACTCACACCCAGTCAACAGATCTGGGTTTGATCCATCACCGTTCTTTAGCCCACTCTGCCACCCCAGTTCAGACATGGCCATATGCAAATCAGTCTGACCCTGTGCCTCATGGGAACAGTCCAGCCCGAACTGCCAAGCCATGCCTTCCCCGGACCGGAACAAGCTTCCTAGAACCGGTTTCTGGCATTTCAGCCGTCTTCAGCCAGGCTTGCTTGAATCCAGTGGCAAAGAGAGCAAGGGACTCACGTCTGAGCATACCCTGCCAACTTATGGCGAACAAAGCGGTACAAAAGGGGGTGGTGATGGACGGAGCATCAGAACCAATCAAACACTCACACCCAGTCAACAGATCTGGGTTTGATCCATCACCGTTCTTTTGCCCACTCTGCCACCCCGGTTCAGACATGGCCATATGCAAATCAGTCTGACCCTGTGCCTCCTGGGAACAGTCCAGCCCGAACTGCCAAGCCATGCCTTCCCTGGACCGGAAATAAGCTTCCTAGGACCGGTTTCTGGCATTTCAGCCGTCTTGAGCCAGGCTTTCTTGAATCCAGTGGCAAAGTGAGCAAGGGACTTACGTCTGAGCATACCCTGCCAACTTATGGCGAACAAAGCGGTACAAAAGGGGGTGGTGATGGACGGAGCATCAGAACCAATCAAACACTCACACCCAGTCAACAGATCTGGGTTTGATCCATCACCGTTCTTTAGCCCACTCTGCCACCCCAGTTCAGACATGGCCATATGCAAATTAGTCTGACCCTGTGCCTCATGGGAACAGTCCAGCCCGAACTGCCAAGCCATGCCTTCCCCGGAATGGAAACAAGCTTCCTAGGACCGGTTTCTGGCATGTCAGCCGTCTTCAGCCAGGCTTGCTTGAATCCAGTGGCAAAGTGAGCAAGGGACTCACGTCTGAGCATACCCTGCCAACTTATGGCGAACAAAGCGGTACAAAAGGTGGTGGTGATGGACGGAGCATCAGAACCAATCAAACACTCACACCCTGTCAACAGATCTGGGTTTGATCCATCACCGTTCTTTAGCCCACTCTGGCACCCCAGTTCAGACATGGCCATATGCAAATCAGTCTGACCCTGTGCCTCATGGGAACAGTCCAGCCCGAACTGCAAAGCCATGCCTTCCCCGGGCCGGAAACAAGCTTCCTAGGACCGGTTTCTGGCATTTCAGCCGTCTTCAGCCAGGCTTGCTTGAATCCAGTGGCAAAGTGAGCAAGGGACTCACGTCTGAGCATACCCTGCCAACTTATGGCGAACAAAGCGGTACAAAAGATGGACGGAGCATCAGAACCAATCAAACACTCACACCCAGTCAACAGATCTGGGTTTGATCCATCACCGTTCTTTAGCCCACTCTGCCACCTCAGTTCAGACATGGCCATATGCAAATCAGTCTGACCCTGTGCCTCATGGGAACAGTCCAGCCCAAATTGCCAAGCCATGCCTTCCCCGGACCAGAAACAAGCTTCCTAGGACCCCTTTCTGGCATTTCAGCTGTCTTCAGCCAGGCTTGCTTGAATCCAGTGGTAAAGTGAGCAAGGGACTCACGTCTGAGAATACCATGCCAACTTATGGCGAACAAAGTGGTACAAAAGGGGGTGGTAATGGACGGTGCATCAGAACCAATCAAACACTCACACCCAGTCAACAGATCTGGGTTTGATCCATCACTGTTCTTTAGCCCACTCTGCCACCCCAGTTCAGACATGGCCATATGCAAATCAGTCTGACCCTGAGCCTCATGGGAACAGTCCAGCCCGAACTGCCAAGCCATGCCATCCCCGGACCGGAAACAAGCTTCCTAGGACCGGTTTCTGGCATTTCAGCCGTCTTCAGCCAGGCTTGCTTGAATCCAGTGGCATAGTGAGCAAGGGACTCACGTCTGAGCATACCCTGCCAACTTATGGGGAACAAAACAGTACAAAAGGGGGTGGTGATGGACGGAGCATCAGAACCAATCAAACACTCACACCCAGTCAACAGATTTGGGTTTGATCCATCACTGTTCTTTAGCCCACTCTGCCACCCCAGTTCAGACATGGCCATATGCAAATCAGTCTGACCCTGTGCCTCATGGGAACAGTCCAGCCTGAACTGCCAAGCCATGTCTTCCCCGGAGCGGAAACAAGCTTCCTAGGACCGGTTTCTGGCATTTCAGCTGTCTTCAGCCAGGCTTGCTTGAATCCAGTGGCAAAGTGAGCAAGGGACTCACATCTGAGCATACCCTGCCAACTTATGGCGAACTAAGCGATAGAAAAGGGGGTGGTGATGGACGGAGCATCAGAACCAATGAAACACTCACACCCAGTCAACAGATCTGGGTTTGATCCATCACCGTTCTTTAGCCCACTCTGCCACCCCAGTTCAGACATGGCCATATGCAAATCAGTCTGACCCTGTGCCTCATGGGAACACTCCAGCCCGAACTGCCAAGCCATGCCTTCCCTGGAGCGGAAAGAAGCTTCCTAGGACCGGTTTCTGGCATTTCAGCCGTCTTCAGCCAGGCTTGCTTGAATCCAGTGGTAAAGTGAGCAAAGAACTCACGTATGAGCATACCCTGCCAACTTATGGCGAACAAAGCGGTACAAAAGGGGGTGGTGATGGACGGAGCATCAGAACCAATCAAACACTCACACCCAGTCAACAGATCTGGGTTTGATCCATCACCGTTCTTTAGCCCACTCTGCCACCCCAGTTCAGACATGGCCATATGCAAATCAGTCTGACCCTGTGCCTCATGGGAACAGTCCAGCCCGAACTGCCAAGCCATGCCTTCCCCGGACCGGAACAAGCTTCCTAGAACCGGTTTCTGGCATTTCAGCCGTCTTCAGCCAGGCTTGCTTGAATCCAGTGGCAAAGAGAGCAAGGGACTCACGTCGGAGCATACCCTGCCAACTTATGGCGAACAAAGCGGTACAAAAGGGGGTGGTGATGGACGGAGCATCAGAACCAATCAAACACTCACACCCAGTCAACAGATCTGGGTTTGATCCATCACCGTTCTTTTGCCCACTCTGCCACCCCGGTTCAGACATGGCCATATGCAAATCAGTCTGACCCTGTGCCTCCTGGGAACAGTCCAGCCCGAACTGCCAAGCCATGCCTTCCCTGGACCGGAAATAAGCTTCCTAGGACCGGTTTCTGGCATTTCAGCCGTCTTGAGCCAGGCTTTCTTGAATCCAGTGGCAAAGTGAGCAAGGGACTTACGTCTGAGCATACCCTGCCAACTTATGGCGAACAAAGCGGTACAAAAGGGGGTGGTGATGGACGGAGCATCAGAACCAATCAAACACTCACACCCAGTCAACAGATCTGGGTTTGATCCATCACCGTTCTTTAGCCCACTCTGCCACCCCAGTTCAGACATGGCCATATGCAAATTAGTCTGACCCTGTGCCTCATGGGAACAGTCCAGCCCGAACTGCCAAGCCATGCCCTCCCCGGAATGGAAACAAGCTTCCTAGGACCGGTTTCTGGCATGTCAGCCGTCTTCAGCCAGGCTTGCTTGAATCCAGTGGCAAAGTGAGCAAGGGACTCACGTCTGAGCATACCCTGCCAACTTATGGCGAACAAAGCGGTACAAAAGGTGGTGGTGATGGACGGAGCATCAGAACCAATCAAACACTCACACCCTGTCAACAGATCTGGGTTTGATCCATCACCGTTCTTTAGCCCACTCTGGCACCCCAGTTCAGACATGGCCATATGCAAATCAGTCTGACCCTGTGCCTCATGGGAACAGTCCAGCCCGAACTGCAAAGCCATGCCTTCCCCGGGCCGGAAACAAGCTTCCTAGGACCGGTTTCTGGCATTTCAGCCGTCTTCAGCCAGGCTTGCTTGAATCCAGTGGCAAAGTGAGCAAGGGACTCACGTCTGAGCATACCCTGCCAACTTATGGCGAACAAAGCGGTACAAAAGATGGACGGAGCATCAGAACCAATCAAACACTCACACCCAGTCAACAGATCTGGGTTTGATCCATCACCGTTCTTTAGCCCACTCTGCCACCTCAGTTCAGACATGGCCATATGCAAATCAGTCTGACCCTGTGCCTCATGGGAACAGTCCAGCCCAAATTGCCAAGCCATGCCTTCCCCGGACCAGAAACAAGCTTCCTAGGACCCCTTTCTGGCATTTCAGCTGTCTTCAGCCAGGCTTGCTTGAATCCAGTGGTAAAGTGAGCAAGGGACTCACGTCTGAGAATACCATGCCAACTTATGGCGAACAAAGTGGTACAAAAGGGGGTGGTAATGGACGGTGCATCAGAACCAATCAAACACTCACACCCAGTCAACAGATCTGGGTTTGATCCATCACTGTTCTTTAGCCCACTCTGCCACCCCAGTTCAGACATGGCCATATGCAAATCAGTCTGACCCTGAGCCTCATGGGAACAGTCCAGCCCGAACTGCCAAGCCATGCCATCCCCGGACCGGAAACAAGCTTCCTAGGACCGGTTTCTGGCATTTCAGCCGTCTTCAGCCAGGCTTGCTTGAATCCAGTGGCATAGTGAGCAAGGGACTCACGTCTGAGCATACCCTGCCAACTTATGGGGAACAAAACAGTACAAAAGGGGGTGGTGATGGACGGAGCATCAGAACCAATCAAACACTCACACCCAGTCAACAGATTTGGGTTTGATCCATCACTGTTCTTTAGCCCACTCTGCCACCCCAGTTCAGACATGGCCATATGCAAATCAGTCTGACCCTGTGCCTCATGGGAACAGTCCAGCCTGAACTGCCAAGCCATGTCTTCCCCGGAGCGGAAACAAGCTTCCTAGGACCGGTTTCTGGCATTTCAGCTGTCTTCAGCCAGGCTTGCTTGAATCCAGTGGCAAAGTGAGCAAGGGACTCACATCTGAGCATACCCTGCCAACTTATGGGGAACAAAACAGTACAAAAGGGGGTGGTGATGGACGGAGCATCAGAACCAATCAAACACTCACACCCAGTCAACAGATCTGGGTGTGATCCATCACTGTTCTTTAGCCCACTCTGCCACCCCAGTTCAGACATGGCCATATGCAAATCAGTCTGACCCAGTGCCTCATGGGAACAGTCCAACCCGAACTGCCAAGCCACGCCTTCCCCGGACCGGAAACAAGCTTCCTAAGACCGGTTTCTGGCATTTCAGCCGTCTTCAGCCAGGCTTGCTTGAATCCAGTGGCATAGTGAGCAAGGGACTCGCGTCTGAGCATACCCTGCCAACTTATGGCGAACAAAGCGGTACAAAAGGGGGTGGTGATGGACGGCGCATCAGAACCAATCAAACACTCACACCCAGTCAACAGATCTGGGTTTGAACCATCACAGTTCTTTAGCCCACTCTGCCACCCCAGTTCAGACATGGCCATATGCAAATCAGTCTGACCCTGTGCCTCATGGGAACACTCCAGCCCGAACTGCCAAGCCATGCCTTCCCTGGAGCGGAAAGAAGCTTCCTAGGACCGGTTTCTGGCATTTCAGCCGTCTTCAGCCAGGCTTGCTTGAATCCAGTGGCAAAGTGAGCAAGGGACTCACGTCTGAGCATACCCTGCCAACTTATGGCGAACAAAGCGGTACAAAAGATGGACGGAGCATCAGAACCAATCAAACACTCACACCCAGTCAACAGATCTGGGTTTGATCCATCACTGTTCTTTAGCCCACTCTGCCACCCCAGTTCAGACATGGCCATATGCAAATCAGTCTGACCCTGTGCCTCATGGGGTCAGTCCAGCCCGAACTGCCAAGCCATGCCTTCCCCGGACCGGAAACAAGCTTCCTAGGACCGGTTTCTGGCATTTCAGCCGTCTTCAGCCAGGCTTGCTTGAATCCAGTGGCAAAGTGAGCAAGGGACTCACGTCTGAGCATACCCTACCAACTTATGGTGAACAAAGCGGTACAAAAGGGGGTGGTGATGGTCGGAGCATCAGAACCAATCAAACACTCACACCCAGTCAACAGATCTGGGTTTGATCCATCACCGTTCTTTAGCCCACTCTGCCACCCCAGTTCAGACATGGCCATATGCAAATCAGTCTGACCCTGTGCCTCATGGGAACAGTCCAGCCCAAACTGCCAAGCCATGCCTTCCCTGGACCAGAAACACGCTTCCTAGGATCGGTTTCTGGCATTTCAGCCGTCTTCAGCCAGGCTTGCTTGAATCCAGTGGCAAAGTGAGCAAGGGACTCACGTCCGAGCATACCCTGCCAACTTATGGCGAACAAAGTGGTACAAAAGGGAGTGGTGATGGACGGAGCATCAGAACCAATCAAACACTCACACCCAGTCAACAGATCTGGGTTTGATCCATCAAGGTTCTTTAGCCCACTCTGCCACCCCAGTTCAGACATTGCCATATGCAAATCAGTCTGACCCTGTGCCTCATGGAAACAGTCCAGCCCGAACTGCCAAGCCATGCCTTCCCAGGACCGGAAACAAGCTTCCTAGGACCGGTTTCTGGCATTTCAGCCGTCTTCAGCCAGGCTTGCTTGAATCCAGTGGTAAAGTGAGCAAAGAACTCACGTCTGAGCATACCCTGCCAACTTTGATCCATCACCGTTCTTTAGCCCACTCTGCCACCCCAGTTCAGACATGGCCATATGCAAATCAGTCTGACCCTGTGCCTCATGGGAACAGTCCAGCCCAAACTGCCAAGCCATGCCTTCCCTGGACCAGAAACACGCTTCCTAGGATCGGTTTCTGGCATTTCAGCCGTCTTCAGCCAGGCTTGCTTGAATCCAGTGGCAAAGTGAGCAAGGGACTCACGTCTGAGCATACCCTGCCAACTTATGGCGAACAAAGTGGTACAAAAGGGGGTGGTGATGGACGGAGCATCAGAACCAATCAAACACTCACACCCAGTCAACAGATCTGGGTTTGATCCATCACTGTTCTTTAGCCCACTCTGCCACCCCAGTTCAGATATTGCCATATGCAAATCAGTCTGACCCTGTGCCTCATGGGAACAGTCCAGCCCGAACTGCCAAGCCATGCCTTCCCCCGACCGGAAACAAGCTTCCTAGGACCGGTTTCTGGCATTTCAGCCGTCTTCAGCCAGGCTTGCTTGAATCCAATGGCAAAGTGAGCAAGGAACTCACGTCTGAGCATACCCTGCCAACTTATGGCGAACTAAGCGATAGAAAAGGGGGTGGTGATGGACGGAGCATCAGAACCAATGAAACACTCACACCCAGTCAACAGATCTGGGTTTGATCCATCACCGTTCTTTAGCCCACTCTGCCACCCCAGTTCAGACATGGCCATATGCAAATCAGTCTGACCCTGTGCCTCATGGGAACACTCCAGCCCGAACTGCCAAGCCATGCCTTCCCTGGAGCGGAAAGAAGCTTCCTAGGACCGGTTTCTGGCATTTCAGCCGTCTTCAGCCAGGCTTGCTTGAATCCAGTGGTAAAGTGAGCAAAGAACTCACGTATGAGCATACCCTGCCAACTTATGGCGAACAAAGCGGTACAAAAGGGGGTGGTGATGGACGGAGCATCAGAACCAATCAAACACTCACACCCAGTCAACAGATCTGGGTTTGATCCATCACCGTTCTTTAGCCCACTCTGCCACCCCAGTTCAGACATGGCCATATGCAAATCAGTCTGACCCTGTGCCTCATGGGAACAGTCCAGCCCGAACTGCCAAGCCATGCCTTCCCCGGAGCGGAACAAGCTTCCTAGAACCGGTTTCTGGCATTTCAGCCGTCTTCAGCCAGGCTTGCTTGAATCCAGTGGCAAAGAGAGCAAGGGACTCACGTCTGAGCATACCCTGCCAACTTATGGCGAACAAAGCGGTACAAAAGGGGGTGGTGATGGACGGAGCATCAGAACCAATCAAACACTCACACCCAGTCAACAGATCTGGGTTTGATCCATCACCGTTCTTTTGCCCACTCTGCCACCCCGGTTCAGACATGGCCATATGCAAATCAGTCTGACCCTGTGCCTCCTGGGAACAGTCCAGCCCGAACTGCCAAGCCATGCCTTCCCTGGACCGGAAATAAGCTTCCTAGGACCGGTTTCTGGCATTTCAGCCGTCTTGAGCCAGGCTTTCTTGAATCCAGTGGCAAAGTGAGCAAGGGACTTACGTCTGAGCATACCCTGCCAACTTATGGCGAACAAAGCGGTACAAAAGGGGGTGGTGATGGACGGAGCATCAGAACCAATCAAACACTCACACCCAGTCAACAGATCTGGGTTTGATCCATCACCGTTCTTTAGCCCACTCTGCCACCCCGGTTCAGACATGGCCATATGCAAATTAGTCTGACCCTGTGCCTCATGGGAACAGTCCAGCCCGAACTGCCAAGCCATGCCTTCCCCGGAATGGAAACAAGCTTCCTAGGACCGGTTTCTGGCATGTCAGCCGTCTTCAGCCAGGCTTGCTTGAATCCAGTGGCAAAGAGAGCAAGGGACTCACGTCTGAGCATACCCTGCCAACTTATGGCGAACAAAGCGGTACAAAAGGGGGTGGTGATGGACGGAGCATCAGAACCAATCAAACACTCACACCCAGTCAACAGATCTGGGTTTGATCCATCACTGTTCTTTAGCCCACTCTGCCACCCCAGTTCAGACATGGCCATATGCAAATCAGTCTGACCCTGTGCCTCATGGGAACAGTCCAGCCCAAACTGCCAAGCCATGCCTTCCCTGGACCAGAAACACGCTTCCTAGGATCGGTTTCTGGCATTTCAGCCGTCTTCAGCCAGGCTTGCTTGAATCCAGTGGCAAAGTGAGCAAGGGACTCACGTCTGAGCATACCCTGCCAACTTATGGCGAACAAAGTGGTACAAAAGGGGGTGGTGATGGACGGAGCATCAGAACCAATCAAACACTCACACCCAGTCAACAGATCTGGGTTTGATCCATCACTGTTCTTTAGCCCACTCTGCCACCCCAGTTCAGATATTGCCATATGCAAATCAGTCCGACCCTGTGCCTCATGGGAACAGTCCAGCCCGAACTGCCAAGCCATGCCTTCCCCCGACCGGAAACAAGCTTCCTAGGACCGGTTTCTGGCATTTCAGCCGTCTTCAGCCAGGCTTGCTTGAATCCAATGGCAAAGTGAGCAAGGAACTCACGTCTGAGCATACCCTGCCAACTTATGGCGAACTAAGCGATAGAAAAGGGGGTGGTGATGGACGGAGCATCAGAACCAATGAAACACTCACACCCAGTCAACAGATCTGGGTTTGATCCATCACCGTTCTTTAGCCCACTCTGCCACCCCAGTTCAGACATGGCCATATGCAAATCAGTCTGACCCTGTGCCTCATGGGAACACTCCAGCCCGAACTGCCAAGCCATGCCTTCCCTGGAGCGGAAAGAAGCTTCCTAGGACCGGTTTCTGGCATTTCAGCCGTCTTCAGCCAGGCTTGCTTGAATCCAGTGGTAAAGTGAGCAAAGAACTCACGTATGAGCATACCCTGCCAACTTATGGCGAACAAAGCGGTACAAAAGGGGGTGGTGATGGACGGAGCATCAGAACCAATCAAACACTCACACCCAGTCAACAGATCTGGGTTTGATCCATCACCGTTCTTTAGCCCACTCTGCCACCCCAGTTCAGACATGGCCATATGCAAATCAGTCTGACCCTGTGCCTCATGGGAACAGTCCAGCCCGAACTGCCAAGCCATGCCTTACCCGGACCGGAACAAGCTTCCTAGAACCGGTTTCTGGCATTTCATCCGTCTTCAGCCAGGCTTGCTTGAATCCAGTGGCAAAGAGAGCAAGGGACTCACGTCTGAGCATACCCTGCCAACTTATGGCGAACAAAGCGGTACAAAAGGGGGTGGTGATGGACGGAGCATCAGAACCAATCAAACACTCACACCCAGTCAACAGATCTGGGTTTGATCCATCACCGTTCTTTTGCCCACTCTGCCACCCCGGTTCAGACATGGCCATATGCAAATCAGTCTGACCCTGTGCCTCCTGGGAACAGTCCAGCCCGAACTGCCAAGCCATGCCTTCCCCGGAATGGAAACAAGCTTCCTAGGACCGGTTTCTGGCATGTCAGCCGTCTTCAGCCAGGCTTGCTTGAATCCAGTGGCAAAGTGAGCAAGGGACTCACGTCTGAGCATACCCTGCCAACTTATGGCGAACAAAGCGGTACAAAAGGTGGTGGTGATGGACGGAGCATCAGAACCAATCAAACACTCACACCCTGTCAACAGATCTGGGTTTGATCCATCACCGTTCTTTAGCCCACTCTGGCACCCCAGTTCAGACATGGCCATATGCAAATCAGTCTGACCCTGTGCCTCATGGGAACAGTCCAGCCCGAACTGCAAAGCCATGCCTTCCCCGGGCCGGAAACAAGCTTCCTAGGACCGGTTTCTGGCATTTCAGCCGTCTTCAGCCAGGCTTGCTTGAATCCAGTGGCAAAGTGAGCAAGGGACTCACGTCTGAGCATACCCTGCCAACTTATGGCGAACAAAGCGGTACAAAAGATGGACGGAGCATCAGAACCAATCAAACACTCACACCCAGTCAACAGATCTGGGTTTGATCCATCACCGTTATTTAGCCCACTCTGCCACCTCAGTTCAGACATGGCCATATGCAAATCAGTCTGACCCTGTGCCTCATGGGAACAGTCCAGCCCAAATTGCCAAGCCATGCCTTCCCCGAACCAGAAACAAGCTTCCTAGGACCCCTTTCTGGCATTTCAGCTGTCTTCAGCCAGGCTTGCTTGAATCCAGTGGTAAAGTGAGCAAGGGACTCACGTCTGAGAATACCATGCCAACTTATGGCGAACAAAGTGGTACAAAAGGGGGTGGTGATGGACGGTGCATCAGAACCAATCAAACACTCACACCCAGTCAACAGATCTGGGTTTGATCCATCACTGTTCTTTAGCCCACTCTGCCACCCCAGTTCAGACATGGCCATATGCAAATCAGTCTGACCCTGAGCCTCATGGGAACAGTCCAGCCCGAACTGCCAAGCCATGCCATCCCCCGACCGGAAACAAGCTTCCTAGGACCGGTTTCTGGCATTTCAGCCGTCTTCAGCCAGGCTTGCTTGAATCCAGTGGCATAGTGAGCAAGGGACTCACGTCTGAGCATACCCTGCCAACTTATGGGGAACAAAACAGTACAAAAGGGGGTGGTGATGGACGGAGCATCAGAACCAATCAAACACTCACACCCAGTCAACAGATTTGGGTTTGATCCATCACTGTTCTTTAGCCCACTCTGCCACCCCAGTTCAGACATGGCCATATGCAAATCAGTCTGACCCTGTGCCTCATGGGAACAGTCCAGCCCGAACTGCCAAACCATGTCTTCCCCGGACCGGAAACAAGCTTCCTAGGACCGGTTTCTGGCATTTCAGCCGTCTTCAGCCAGGCTTGCTTGAATCCAGTGGCAAAGTGAGCAAGGGACTCACATCTGAGCATACCCTGCCAACTTATGGGGAACAAAACAGTACAAAAGGGGGTGGTGATGGACGGAGCATCAGAACCAATCAAACACTCACACCCAGTCAACAGATCTGGGTTTGATCCATCACTGTTCTTTAGCCCACTCTGCCACCCCAGTGCAGACATGGCCATATGCAAATCAGTCTGACCCAGTGCCTCATGGGAACAGTCCAACCCGAACTGCCAAGCCATGCCTTCCCCGGACCGGAAACAAGCTTCCTAAGACCGGTTTCTGGCATTTCAGCCGTCTTCAGCCAGGCTTGCTTGAATCCAGTGGCATAGTGAGCAAGGGACTCGCGTCTGAGCATACCCTGCCAACTTATGGCGAACAAAGCGGTACAAAAGGGGGTGGTGATGGACGGCGCATCAGAACCAATCAAACACTCACACCCAGTCAACAGATCTGGGTTTGAACCATCACAGTTCTTTAGCCCACTCTGCCACCCCAGTTCAGACATGGCCATATGCAAATCAGTCTGACCCTGTGCCTCATGGGAACACTCCAGCCCGAACTGCCAAGCCATGCCTTCCCTGGAGTGGAAAGAAGCTTCCTAGGACCGGTTTCTGGCATTTCAGCCGTCTTCAGCCAGGCTTGCTTGAATCCAGTGGCAAAGTGAGCAAGGGACTCACGTCTGAGCATACCCTGCCAACTTATGGCGAACAAAGCGGTACAAAAGATGGACGGAGCATCAGAACCAATCAAACACTCACACCCAGTCAACAGATCTGGGTTTGATCCATCACTGTTCTTTAGCCCACTCTGCCACCCCGGTTCAGACATGGCCATATGCAAATCAGTCTGACCCTGTGCCTCCTGGGAACAGTCCAGCCCGAACTGCCAAGCCATGCCTTCCCTGGACCGGAAATAAGCTTCCTAGGACCTGTTTCTGGCATTTCAGCCGTCTTGAGCCAGGCTTTCTTGAATCCAGTGGCAAAGTGAGCAAGGGACTCACGTCTGAGCATACCCTGCCAACTTATGGCGAACAAAGCGGTACAAAAGATGGACGGAGCATCAGAACCAATCAAACACTCACACCCAGTCAACAGATCTGGGTTTGATCCATCACCGTTCTTTAGCCCACTCTGCCACCCCAGTTCAGACATGGCCATATGCAAATCAGTCTGACCCTGTGCCTCATGGGAACACTCCAGCCCGAACTGCCAAGCCATGCCTTCCCTGGAGCGGAAAGAAGCTTCCTAGGACCGGTTTCTGGCATTTCAGCCGTCTTCAGCCAGGCTTGCTTGAATCCAGTGGTAAAGTGAGCAAAGAACTCACGTCTGAGCATACCCTGCCAACTTTGATCCATCACCGTTCTTTAGCCCACTCTGCCACCCCAGTTCAGACATGGCCATATGCAAATCAGTCTGACCCTGTGCCTCATGGGAACAGTCCAGCCCGAACTGCCAAGCCATGCCTTCCCCGGACCGGAACAAGCTTCCTAGGACCGGTTTCTGGCATTTCAGCAGTCTTCAGCCAGGCTTGATTGAATCCAGTGGCAAAGTGAGCAAGGGACTCACATCTGAGCATACCCTGCCATCTTATGGGGAACAAAACAGTACAAAAGGGGGTGGTGATGGACGGAGCATCAGAACCAATCAAACACTCGCACCCAGTCAACAGATCTGGGTTTGATCCATCACTGTTCTTTAGCCCACTCTGCCACCCCAGTTCAGACATGGCCATATGCAAATCAGTCTGACACTGTGCCTCATGGGGTCAGTCCAGCCCAAACTGCCAAGCCATGCCTTCCCCGGACCGGAAACAAGCTTTCTAGGACCGGTTTCTGGCATTTCAGCAGTCTTCAGCCAGGCTTGCTTGAATCCAGTGGCAAAGTGAGCAAGGGACTCACGTCTGAGCATACCCTGCCAATTTATGGCGAACAAAGCGGTTCAAAAGGGGGTGGTGATGGACGGAGCATCAGAACCAATGAAACACTCACACCCAGTCAACAGATCTGGGTTTGATCCATCACCGTTCTTTAGCCCACTCTGCCACCCCAGTTCAGACATGGCCATATGCAAATCAGTCTGACCCTGTGCCTCATGGGAACAGTCCAGCCCAAACTGCCAAGCCATGCCTTCCCTGGACCAGAAACACGCTTCCTAGGATCGGTTTCTGGCATTTCAGCCGTCTTCAGCCAGGCTTGCTTGAATCCAGTGGCAAAGTGAGCAAGGGACTCACGTCTGAGCATACCCTGCCAACTTATGGCGAACAAAGTGGTACAAAAGGGGGTGGTGATGGACGGAGCATCAGAACCAATCAAACACTCACACCCAGTCAACAGATCTGGGTTTGATCCATCACTGTTCTTTAGCCCACTCTGCCACCCCAGTTCAGATATTGCCATATGCAAATCAGTCTGACCCTGTGCCTCATGGGAACAGTCCAGCCCGAACTGCCAAGCCATGCCTTCCCCCGACCGGAAACAAGCTTCCTAGGACCGGTTTCTGGCATTTCAGCCGTCTTCAGCCAGGCTTGCTTGAATCCAATGGCAAAGTGAGCAAGGAACTCACGTCTGAGCATACCCTGCCAACTTATGGCGAACTAAGCGATAGAAAAGGGGGTGGTGATGGACGGAGCATCAGAACCAATGAAACACTCACACCCAGTCAACAGATCTGGGTTTGATCCATCACCGTTCTTTAGCCCACTCTGCCACCCCAGTTCAGACATGGCCATATGCAAATCAGTCTGACCCTGTGCCTCATGGGAACACTCCAGCCCGAACTGCCAAGCCATGCCTTCCCTGGAGCGGAAAGAAGCTTCCTAGGACCGGTTTCTGGCATTTCAGCCGTCTTCAGCCAGGCTTGCTTGAATCCAGTGGTAAAGTGAGCAAAGAACTCACGTATGAGCATACCCTGCCAACTTATGGCGAACAAAGCGGTACAAAAGGGGGTGGTGATGGACGGAGCATCAGAACCAATCAAACACTCACACCCAGTCAACAGATCTGGGTTTGATCCATCACCGTTCTTTAGCCCACTCTGCCACCCCAGTTCAGACATGGCCATATGCAAATCAGTCTGACCCTGTGCCTCATGGGAACAGTCCAGCCCGAACTGCCAAGCCATGCCTTCCCCGGACCGGAACAAGCTTCCTAGAACCGGTTTCTGGCATTTCAGCCGTCTTCAGCCAGGCTTGCTTGAATCCAGTGGCAAAGAGAGCAAGGGACTCACGTCTGAGCATACCCTGCCAACTTATGGCGAACAAAGCGGTACAAAAGGGGGTGGTGATGGACGGAGCATCAGAACCAATCAAACACTCACACCCAGTCAACAGATCTGGGTTTGATCCATCACCGTTCTTTTGCCCACTCTGCCACCCCGGTTCAGACATGGCCATATGCAAATCAGTCTGACCCTGTGCCTCCTGGGAACAGTCCAGCCCGAACTGCCAAGCCATGCCTTCCCTGGACCGGAAATAAGCTTCCTAGGACCGGTTTCTGGCATTTCAGCCGTCTTGAGCCAGGCTTTCTTGAATCCAGTGGCAAAGTGAGCAAGGGACTTACGTCTGAGCATACCCTGCCAACTTATGGCGAACAAAGCGGTACAAAAGGGGGTGGTGATGGACGGAGCATCAGAACCAATCAAACACTCACACCCAGTCAACAGATCTGGGTTTGATCCATCACCGTTCTTTAGCCCACTCTGCCACCCCAGTTCAGACATGGCCATATGCAAATTAGTCTGACCCTGTGCCTCATGGGAACAGTCCAGCCCGAACTGCCAAGCCATGCCTTCCCCGGAATGGAAACAAGCTTCCTAGGACCGGTTTCTGGCATGTCAGCCGTCTTCAGCCAGGCTTGCTTGAATCCAGTGGCAAAGTGAGCAAGGGACTCACGTCTGAGCATACCCTGCCAACTTATGGCGAACAAAGCGGTACAAAAGGTGGTGGTGATGGACGGAGCATCAGAACCAATCAAACACTCACACCCTGTCAACAGATCTGGGTTTGATCCATCACCGTTCTTTAGCCCACTCTGGCACCCCAGTTCAGACATGGCCATATGCAAATCAGTCTGACCCTGTGCCTCATGGGAACAGTCCAGCCCGAACTGCAAAGCCATGCCTTCCCCGGGCCGGAAACAAGCTTCCTAGGACCGGTTTCTGGCATTTCAGCCGTCTTCAGCCAGGCTTGCTTGAATCCAGTGGCAAAGTGAGCAAGGGACTCACGTCTGAGCATACCCTGCCAACTTATGGCGAACAAAGCGGTACAAAAGATGGACGGAGCATCAGAACCAATCAAACACTCACACCCAGTCAACAGATCTGGGTTTGATCCATCACCGTTCTTTAGCCCACTCTGCCACCTCAGTTCAGACATGGCCATATGCAAATCAGTCTGACCCTGTGCCTCATGGGAACAGTCCAGCCCAAATTGCCAAGCCATGCCTTCCCCGGACCAGAAACAAGCTTCCTAGGACCCCTTTCTGGCATTTCAGCTGTCTTCAGCCAGGCTTGCTTGAATCCAGTGGTAAAGTGAGCAAGGGACTCACGTCTGAGAATACCATGCCAACTTATGGCGAACAAAGTGGTACAAAAGGGGGTGGTAATGGACGGTGCATCAGAACCAATCAAACACTCACACCCAGTCAACAGATCTGGGTTTGATCCATCACTGTTCTTTAGCCCACTCTGCCACCCCAGTTCAGACATGGCCATATGCAAATCAGTCTGACCCTGAGCCTCATGGGAACAGTCCAGCCCGAACTGCCAAGCCATGCCATCCCCGGACCGGAAACAAGCTTCCTAGGACCGGTTTCTGGCATTTCAGCCGTCTTCAGCCAGGCTTGCTTGAATCCAGTGGCATAGTGAGCAAGGGACTCACGTCTGAGCATACCCTGCCAACTTATGGGGAACAAAACAGTACAAAAGGGGGTGGTGATGGACGGAGCATCAGAACCAATCAAACACTCACACCCAGTCAACAGATTTGGGTTTGATCCATCACTGTTCTTTAGCCCACTCTGCCACCCCAGTTCAGACATGGCCATATGCAAATCAGTCTGACCCTGTGCCTCATGGGAACAGTCCAGCCTGAACTGCCAAGCCATGTCTTCCCCGGAGCGGAAACAAGCTTCCTAGGACCGGTTTCTGGCATTTCAGCTGTCTTCAGCCAGGCTTGCTTGAATCCAGTGGCAAAGTGAGCAAGGGACTCACATCTGAGCATACCCTGCCAACTTATGGGGAACAAAACAGTACAAAAGGGGGTGGTGATGGACGGAGCATCAGAACCAATCAAACACTCACACCCAGTCAACAGATCTGGGTGTGATCCATCACTGTTCTTTAGCCCACTCTGCCACCCCAGTTCAGACATGGCCATATGCAAATCAGTCTGACCCAGTGCCTCATGGGAACAGTCCAACCCGAACTGCCAAGCCACGCCTTCCCCGGACCGGAAACAAGCTTCCTAAGACCGGTTTCTGGCATTTCAGCCGTCTTCAGCCAGGCTTGCTTGAATCCAGTGGCATAGTGAGCAAGGGACTCGCGTCTGAGCATACCCTGCCAACTTATGGCAAACAAAGCGGTACAAAAGTGGGTGGTGATGGACGGAGCATCAGAACCAATCAAACACTCACACCCAGTCAACAGATCTGGGTTTGATCTATCACTGTTCTTTAGCCCACTCTGCCAGCCCAGTTCAGACATGGCCATATGCAAATCAGTCTGACCCTGTGCCTCATGGGAACAGTCCAGCCCGAACTGCCAAGCCATGCCTTCCCCCGACCGGAAACAAGCTTCCTAGGACCGGTTTCTGGCATTTCAGCCGTCTTCAGCCAGGCTTGCTTGAATCCAATGGCAAAGTGAGCAAGGAACTCACGTCTGAGCATACCCTGCCAACTTATGGCGAACTAAGCGATAGAAAAGGGGGTGGTGATGGACGGAGCATCAGAACCAATGAAACACTCACACCCAGTCAACAGATCTGGGTTTGATCCATCACCGTTCTTTAGCCCACTCTGCCACCCCAGTTCAGACATGGCCATATGCAAATCAGTCTGACCCTGTGCCTCATGGGAACACTCCAGCCCGAACTGCCAAGCCATGCCTTCCCTGGAGCGGAAAGAAGCTTCCTAGGACCGGTTTCTGGCATTTCAGCCGTCTTCAGCCAGGCTTGCTTGAATCCAGTGGTAAAGTGAGCAAAGAACTCACGTATGAGCATACCCTGCCAACTTATGGCGAACAAAGCGGTACAAAAGGGGGTGGTGATGGACGGAGCATCAGAACCAATCAAACACTCACACCCAGTCAACAGATCTGGGTTTGATCCATCACCGTTCTTTAGCCCACTCTGCCACCCCAGTTCAGACATGGCCATATGCAAATCAGTCTGACCCTGTGCCTCATGGGAACAGTCCAGCCCGAACTGCCAAGCCATGCCTTCCCCGGACCGGAACAAGCTTCCTAGAACCGGTTTCTGGCATTTCAGCCGTCTTCAGCCAGGCTTGCTTGAATCCAGTGGCAAAGAGAGCAAGGGACTCACGTCTGAGCATACCCTGCCAACTTATGGCGAACAAAGCGGTACAAAAGGGGGTGGTGATGGACGGAGCATCAGAACCAATCAAACACTCACACCCAGTCAACAGATCTGGGTTTGATCCATCACCGTTCTTTTGCCCACTCTGCCACCCCGGTTCAGACATGGCCATATGCAAATCAGTCTGACCCTGTGCCTCCTGGGAACAGTCCAGCCCGAACTGCCAAGCCATGCCTTCCCTGGACCGGAAATAAGCTTCCTAGGACCGGTTTCTGGCATTTCAGCCGTCTTGAGCCAGGCTTTCTTGAATCCAGTGGCAAAGTGAGCAAGGGACTTACGTCTGAGCATACCCTGCCAACTTATGGCGAACAAAGCGGTACAAAAGGGGGTGGTGATGGACGGAGCATCAGAACCAATCAAACACTCACACCCAGTCAACAGATCTGGGTTTGATCCATCACCGTTCTTTAGCCCACTCTGCCACCCCAGTTCAGACATGGCCATATGCAAATTAGTCTGACCCTGTGCCTCATGGGAACAGTCCAGCCCGAACTGCCAAGCCATGCCTTCCCCGGAATGGAAACAAGCTTCCTAGGACCGGTTTCTGGCATGTCAGCCGTCTTCAGCCAGGCTTGCTTGAATCCAGTGGCAAAGTGAGCAAGGGACTCACGTCTGAGCATACCCTGCCAACTTATGGCGAACAAAGCGGTACAAAAGGGGGTGGTGATGGTCGGAGCATCAGAACCAATCAAACACTCACACCCAGTCAACAGATCTGGGTTCGATCCATCACCGTTCTTTAGCCCACTCTGCCACCCCAGTTCAGACATGGCCATATGCAAATCAGTCTGACCCTGTGCCTCATGGGAACAGTCCAGCCCAAACTGCCAAGCCATGCCTTCCCTGGACCAGAAACACGCTTCCTAGGATCGGTTTCTGGCATTTCAGCCGTCTTCAGCCAGGCTTGCTTGAATCCAGTGGCAAAGTGAGCAAGGGACTCACGTCTGAGCATACCCTGCCAACTTATGGCGAACAAAGTGGTACAAAAGGGAGTGGTGATGGACGGAGCATCAGAACCAATCAAACACTCACACCCAGTCAACAGATCTGGGTTTGATCCATCAAGGTTCTTTAGCCCACTCTGCCACCCCAGTTCAGACATTGCCATATGCAAATCAGTCTGACCCTGTGCCTCATGGAAACAGTCCAGCCCGAACTGCCAAGCCATGCCTTCCCGGGACCGGAAACAAGCTTCCTAGGACCGGTTTCTGGCATTTCAGCCGTCTTCAGCCAGGCTTGCTTGAATCCAGTGGTAAAGTGAGCAAAGAACTCACGTCTGAGCATACCCTGCCAACTTTGATCCATCACCGTTCTTTAGCCCACTCTGCCACCCCAGTTCAGACATGGCCATATGCAAATCAGTCTGACCCTGTGCCTCATGGGAACAGTCCAGCCCAAACTGCCAAGCCATGCCTTCCCTGGACCAGAAACACGCTTCCTAGGATCGGTTTCTGGCATTTCAGCCGTCTTCAGCCAGGCTTGCTTGAATCCAGTGGCAAAGTGAGCAAGGGACTCACGTCTGAGCATACCCTGCCAACTTATGGCGAACAAAGTGGTACAAAAGGGGGTGGTGATGGACGGAGCATCAGAACCAATCAAACACTCACACCCAGTCAACAGATCTGGGTTTGATCCATCACTGTTCTTTAGCCCACTCTGCCACCCCAGTTCAGATATTGCCATATGCAAATCAGTCTGACCCTGTGCCTCATGGGAACAGTCCAGCCCGAACTGCCAAGCCATGCCTTCCCTGGAGCGGAAAGAAGCTTCCTAGGACCGGTTTCTGGCATTTCAGCCGTCTTCAGCCAGGCTTGCTTGAATCCAGTGGTAAAGTGAGCAAAGAACTCACGTCTCAGCATACCCTGCCAACTTTGATCCATCACCGTTCTTTAGCCCACTCTGCCACCCCTGTTCAGACATGGCCATATGCAAATCAGTCTGACCCTGTGCCTCATGGGAACAGTCCAGCCCGAACTGCCAAGCCATGCCTTCCCCGGACCGGAACAAGCTTCCTAGGACCGGTTTCTGGCATTTCAGCCGTCTTCAGCCAGGCTTGCTTGAATCCAATGGCAAAGTGAGCAAGGAACTCACGTCTGAGCATACCCTGCCAACTTATGGCGAACTAAGCGGTACAAAAGGTGGTGGTGATGGACGGAGCATCAGAACCAATCAAACACTCACACCCTGTCAACAGATCTGGGTTTGATCCATCACCGTTCTTTAGCCCACTCTGGCACCCCAGTTCAGACATGGCCATATGCAAATCAGTCTGACCCTGTGCCTCATGGGAACAGTCCAGCCCGAACTGCAAAGCCATGCCTTCCCCGGGCCGGAAACAAGCTTCCTAGGACCGGTTTCTGGCATTTCAGCCGTCTTCAGCCAGGCTTGCTTGAATCCAGTGGCAAAGTGAGCAAGGGACTCACGTCTGAGCTTACCCTGCCAACTTATGGCGAACAAAGCGGTACAAAAGATGGACGGAGCATCAGAACCAATCAAACACTCACACCCAGTCAACAGATCTGGGTTTGATCCATCACCGTTCTTTAGCCCACTCTGCCACCTCAGTTCAGACATGGCCATATGCAAATCAGTCTGACCCTGTGCCTCATGGGAACAGTCCAGCCCAAATTGCCAAGCCATGCCTTCCCCGGACCAGAAACAAGCTTCCTAGGACCCCTTTCTGGCATTTCAGCTGTCTTCAGCCAGGCTTGCTTGAATCCAGTGGTAAAGTGAGCAAGGGACTCACGTCTGAGAATACCATGCCAACTTATGGCGAACAAAGTGGTACAAAAGGGGGTGGTAATGGACGGTGCATCAGAACCAATCAAACACTCACACCCAGTCAACAGATCTGGGTTTGATCCATCACTGTTCTTTAGCCCACTCTGCCACCCCAGTTCAGACATGGCCATATGCAAATCAGTCTGACCCTGAGCCTCATGGGAACAGTCCAGCCCGAACTGCCAAGCCATGCCATCCCCGGACCGGAAACAAGCTTCCTAGGACCGGTTTCTGGCATTTCAGCCGTCTTCAGCCAGGCTTGCTTGAATCCAGTGGCATAGTGAGCAAGGGACTCACGTCTGAGCATACCCTGCCAACTTATGGGGAACAAAACAGTACAAAAGGGGGTGGTGATGGACGGAGCATCAGAACCAATCAAACACTCACACCCAGTCAACAGATTTGGGTTTGATCCATCACTGTTCTTTAGCCCACTCTGCCACCCCAGTTCAGACATGGCCATATGCAAATCAGTCTGACCCTGTGCCTCATGGGAACAGTCCAGCCTGAACTGCCAAGCCATGTCTTCCCCGGAGCGGAAACAAGCTTCCTAGGACCGGTTTCTGGCATTTCAGCTGTCTTCAGCCAGGCTTGCTTGAATCCAGTGGCAAAGTGAGCAAGGGACTCACATCTGAGCATACCCTGCCAACTTATGGGGAACAAAACAGTACAAAAGGGGGTGGTGATGGACGGAGCATCAGAACCAATCAAACACTCACACCCAGTCAACAGATCTGGGTGTGATCCATCACTGTTCTTTAGCCCACTCTGCCACCCCAGTTCAGACATGGCCATATGCAAATCAGTCTGACCCAGTGCCTCATGGGAACAGTCCAACCCGAACTGCCAAGCCACGCCTTCCCCGGACCGGAAACAAGCTTCCTAAGACCGGTTTCTGGCATTTCAGCCGTCTTCAGCCAGGCTTGCTTGAATCCAGTGGCATAGTGAGCAAGGGACTCGCGTCTGAGCATACCCTGCCAACTTATGGCGAACAAAGCGGTACAAAAGGGGGTGGTGATGGACGGCGCATCAGAACCAATCAAACACTCACACCCAGTCAACAGATCTGGGTTTGAACCATCACAGTTCTTTAGCCCACTCTGCCACCCCAGTTCAGACATGGCCATATGCAAATCAGTCTGACCCTGTGCCTCATGGGAACACTCCAGCCCGAACTGCCAAGCCATGCCTTCCCTGGAGCGGAAAGAAGCTTCCTAGGACCGGTTTCTGGCATTTCAGCCGTCTTCAGCCAGGCTTGCTTGAATCCAGTGGCAAAGTGAGCAAGGGACTCACGTCTGAGCATACCCTGCCAACTTATGGCGAACAAAGCGGTACAAAAGATGGACGGAGCATCAGAACCAATCAAACACTCACACCCAGTCAACAGATCTGGGTTTGATCCATCACTGTTCTTTAGCCCACTCTGCCACCCCAGTTCAGACATGGCCATATGCAAATCAGTCTGACCCTGTGCCTCATGGGGTCAGTCCAGCCCGAACTGCCAAGCCATGCCTTCCCTGGACCAGAAACAAGCTTCCTAGGACCGGTTTCTGACATTTCAGCCGTCTTCAGCCAGGCTTGCTTGAATCCAGTGGCAAAGTGAGCAAGGGACTCACGTCTGAGCATACCCTGCCAACTTATGGCGAACAAAGTGGTACAAAAGGGATTGGTGATGGACGGAGCATCAGAACCAATCAAACACTCACACCCAGTCAACAGATCTGGGTTTGATCCATCAAGGTTCTTTAGCCCACTCTGCCACCCCAGTTCAGACATTGCCATATGCAAATCAGTCTGACCCTGTGCCTCATGGAAACAGTCCAGCCCGAACTGCCAAGCCATGCCTTCCCGGGACCGGAAACAAGCTTCCTAGGACCGGTTTCTGGCATTTCAGCCGTCTTCAGCCAGGCTTGCTTGAATCCAGTGGTAAAGTGAGCAAAGAACTCACGTCTGAGCATACCCTGCCAACTTTGATCCATCACCGTTCTTTAGCCCACTCTGCCACCCCAGTTCAGACATGGCCATATGCAAATCAGTCTGACCCTGTGCCTCATGGGAACAGTCCAGCCCAAACTGCCAAGCCATGCCTTCCCTGGACCAGAAACACGCTTCCTAGGATCGGTTTCTGGCATTTCAGCCGTCTTCAGCCAGGCTTGCTTGAATCCAGTGGCAAAGTGAGCAAGGGACTCACGTCTGAGCATACCCTGCCAACTTATGGCGAACAAAGTGGTACAAAAGGGGGTGGTGATGGACGGAGCATCAGAACCAATCAAACACTCACACCCAGTCAACAGATCTGGGTTTGATCCATCACTGTTCTTTAGCCCACTCTGCCACCCCAGTTCAGATATTGCCATATGCAAATCAGTCTGACCCTGTGCCTCATGGGAACAGTCCAGCCCGAACTGCCAAGCCATGCCTTCCCCGGACCGGAACAAGCTTCCTAGAACCGGTTTCTGGCATTTCAGCCGTCTTCAGCCAGGCTTGCTTGAATCCAGTGGCAAAGAGAGCAAGGGACTCACGTCTGAGCATACCCTGCCAACTTATGGCGAACAAAGCGGTACAAAAGGGGGTGGTGATGGACGGAGCATCAGAACCAATCAAACACTCACACCCAGTCAACAGATCTGGGTTTGATCCATCACCGTTCTTTTGCCCACTCTGCCACCCCGGTTCAGACATGGCCATATGCAAATCAGTCTGACCCTGTGCCTCCTGGGAACAGTCCAGCCCGAACTGCCAAGCCATGCCTTCCCTGGACCGGAAATAAGCTTCCTAGGACCGGTTTCTGGCATTTCAGCCGTCTTGAGCCAGGCTTTCTTGAATCCAGTGGCAAAGTGAGCAAGGGACTTACGTCTGAGCATACCCTGCCAACTTATGGCGAACAAAGCGGTACAAAAGGGGGTGGTGATGGACGGAGCATCAGAACCAATCAAACACTCACACCCAGTCAACAGATCTGGGTTTGATCCATCACCGTTCTTTAGCCCACTCTGCCACCCCAGTTCAGACATGGCCATATGCAAATTAGTCTGACCCTGTGCCTCATGGGAACAGTCCAGCCCGAACTGCCAAGCCATGCCTTCCCCGGAATGGAAACAAGCTTCCTAGGACCGGTTTCTGGCATGTCAGCCGTCTTCAGCCAGGCTTGCTTGAATCCAGTGGCAAAGAGAGCAAGGGACTCACGTCTGAGCATACCCTGCCAACTTATGGCGAACAAAGCGGTACAAAAGGGGGTGGTGATGGACGGAGCATCAGAACCAATCAAACACTCACACCCAGTCAACAGATCTGGGTTTGATCCATCACTGTTCTTTAGCCCACTCTGCCACCCCAGTTCAGACATGGCCATATGCAAATCAGTCTGACCCTGTGCCTCATGGGAACAGTCCAGCCCAAACTGCCAAGCCATGCCTTCCCTGGACCAGAAACACGCTTCCTAGGATCGGTTTCTGGCATTTCAGCCGTCTTCAGCCAGGCTTGCTTGAATCCAGTGGCAAAGTGAGCAAGGGACTCACGTCTGAGCATACCCTGCCAACTTATGGCGAACAAAGTGGTACAAAAGGGGGTGGTGATGGACGGAGCATCAGAACCAATCAAACACTCACACCCAGTCAACAGATCTGGGTTTGATCCATCACTGTTCTTTAGCCCACTCTGCCACCCCAGTTCAGATATTGCCATATGCAAATCAGTCCGACCCTGTGCCTCATGGGAACAGTCCAGCCCGAACTGCCAAGCCATGCCTTCCCCCGACCGGAAACAAGCTTCCTAGGACCGGTTTCTGGCATTTCAGCCGTCTTCAGCCAGGCTTGCTTGAATCCAATGGCAAAGTGAGCAAGGAACTCACGTCTGAGCATACCCTGCCAACTTATGGCGAACTAAGCGATAGAAAAGGGGGTGGTGATGGACGGAGCATCAGAACCAATGAAACACTCACACCCAGTCAACAGATCTGGGTTTGATCCATCACCGTTCTTTAGCCCACTCTGCCACCCCAGTTCAGACATGGCCATATGCAAATCAGTCTGACCCTGTGCCTCATGGGAACACTCCAGCCCGAACTGCCAAGCCATGCCTTCCCTGGAGCGGAAAGAAGCTTCCTAGGACCGGTTTCTGGCATTTCAGCCGTCTTCAGCCAGGCTTGCTTGAATCCAGTGGTAAAGTGAGCAAAGAACTCACGTATGAGCATACCCTGCCAACTTATGGCGAACAAAGCGGTACAAAAGGGGGTGGTGATGGACGGAGCATCAGAACCAATCAAACACTCACACCCAGTCAACAGATCTGGGTTTGATCCATCACCGTTCTTTAGCCCACTCTGCCACCCCAGTTCAGACATGGCCATATGCAAATCAGTCTGACCCTGTGCCTCATGGGAACAGTCCAGCCCGAACTGCCAAGCCATGCCTTACCCGGACCGGAACAAGCTTCCTAGAACCGGTTTCTGGCATTTCATCCGTCTTCAGCCAGGCTTGCTTGAATCCAGTGGCAAAGAGAGCAAGGGACTCACGTCTGAGCATACCCTGCCAACTTATGGCGAACAAAGCGGTACAAAAGGGGGTGGTGATGGACGGAGCATCAGAACCAATCAAACACTCACACCCAGTCAACAGATCTGGGTTTGATCCATCACCGTTCTTTTGCCCACTCTGCCACCCCGGTTCAGACATGGCCATATGCAAATCAGTCTGACCCTGTGCCTCCTGGGAACAGTCCAGCCCGAACTGCCAAGCCATGCCTTCCCTGGACCGGAAATAAGCTTCCTAGGACCGGTTTCTGGCATTTCAGCCGTCTTGAGCCAGGCTTTCTTGAATCCAGTGGCAAAGTGAGCAAGGGACTTACGTCTGAGCATACCCTGCCAACTTATGGCGAACAAAGCGGTACAAAAGGGGGTGGTGATGGACGGAGCATCAGAACCAATCAAACACTCACACCCAGTCAACAGATCTGGGTTTGATCCATCACCGTTCTTTAGCCCACTCTGCCACCCCAGTTCAGACATGGCCATATGCAAATTAGTCTGACCCTGTGCCTCATGGGAACAGTCCAGCTCGAACTGCCAAGCCATGCCTTCCCCGGAATGGAAACAAGCTTCCTAGGACCGGTTTCTGGCATGTCAGCCGTCTTCAGCCAGGCTTGCTTGAATCCAGTGGCAAAGTGAGCAAGGGACTCACGTCTGAGCATACCCTGCCAACTTATGGCGAACAAAGCGGTACAAAAGGTGGTGGTGATGGACGGAGCATCAGAACCAATCAAACACTCACACCCTGTCAACAGATCTGGGTTTGATCCATCACCGTTCTTTAGCCCACTCTGGCACCCCAGTTCAGACATGGCCATATGCAAATCAGTCTGACCCTGTGCCTCATGGGAACAGTCCAGCCCGAACTGCAAAGCCATGCCTTCCCCGGGCCAGAAACAAGCTTCCTAGGACCGGTTTCTGGCATTTCAGCCGTCTTCAGCCAGGCTTGCTTGAATCCAGTGGCAAAGTGAGCAAGGGACTCACGTCTGAGCATACCCTGCCAACTTATGGCGAACAAAGCGGTACAAAAGATGGACGGAGCATCAGAACCAATCAAACACTCACACCCAGTCAACAGATCTGGGTTTGATCCATCACCGTTCTTTAGCCCACTCTGCCACCTCAGTTCAGACATGGCCATATGCAAATCAGTCTGACCCTGTGCCTCATGGGAACAGTCCAGCCCAAATTGCCAAGCCATGCCTTCCCCGGACCAGAAACAAGCTTCCTAGGACCCCTTTCAGGCATTTCAGCTGTCTTCAGCCAGGCTTGCTTGAATCCAGTGGTAAAGTGAGCAAGGGACTCACGTCTGAGAATACCATGCCAACTTATGGCGAACAAAGTGGTACAAAAGGGGGTGGTGATGGACGGTGCATCAGAACCAATCAAACACTCACACCCAGTCAACAGATCTGGGTTTGATCCATCACTGTTCTTTAGCCCACTCTGCCACCCCAGTTCAGACATGGCCATATGCAAATCAGTCTGACCCTGAGCCTCATGGGAACAGTCCAGCCCGAACTGCCAAGCCATGCCATCCCCGGACCGGAAACAAGCTTCCTAGGACCGGTTTCTGGCATTTCAGCCGTCTTCAGCCAGGCTTGCTTGAATCCAGTGGCATAGTGAGCAAGGGACTCACGTCTGAGCATACCCTGCCAACTTATGGGGAACAAAACAGTACAAAAGGGGGTGGTGATGGACGGAGCATCAGAACCAATCAAACACTCACACCCAGTCAACAGATCTGGGTTTGATCCATCACTGTTCTTTAGCCCACTCTGCCACCCCAGTGCAGACATGGCCATATGCAAATCAGTCTGACCCAGTGCCTCATGGGAACAGTCCAACCCGAACTGCCAAGCCATGCCTTCCCCGGACCGGAAACAAGCTTCCTAAGACCGGTTTCTGGCATTTCAGCCGTCTTCAGCCAGGCTTGCTTGAATCCAGTGGCATAGTGAGCAAGGGACTCGCGTCTGAGCATACCCTGCCAACTTATGGCGAACAAAGCGGTACAAAAGGGGGTGGTGATGGACGGCGCATCAGAACCAATCAAACACTCACACCCAGTCAACAGATCTGGGTTTGAACCATCACAGTTCTTTAGCCCACTCTGCCACCCCAGTTCAGACATGGCCATATGCAAATCAGTCTGACCCTGTGCCTCATGGGAACACTCCAGCCCGAACTGCCAAGCCATGCCTTCCCTGGAGCGGAAAGAAGCTTCCTAGGACCGGTTTCTGGCATTTCAGCCGTCTTCAGCCAGGCTTGCTTGAATCCAGTGGCAAAGTGAGCAAGGGACTCACGTCTGAGCATACCCTGCCAACTTATGGCGAACAAAGCGGTACAAAAGATGGACGGAGCATCAGAACCAATCAAACACTCACACCCAGTCAACAGATCTGGGTTTGATCCATCACCGTTCTTTAGCCCACTCTGCCACCCCAGTTCAGACATGGCCATATGCAAATCAGTCTGACCCTGTGCCTCATGGGAACAGTCCAGCCCAAACTGCCAAGCCATGCCTTCCCTGGACCAGAAACACGCTTCCTAGGATCGGTTTCTGGCATTTCAGCCGTCTTCAGCCAGGCTTGCTTGAATCCAGTGGCAAAGTGAGCAAGGGACTCACGTCTGAGCATACCCTGCCAACTTATGGCGAACAAAGTGGTACAAAAGGGGGTGGTGATGGACGGAGCATCAGAACCAATCAAACACTCACAGCCAGTCAACAGATCTGGGTTTGATCCATCACTGTTCTTTAGCCCACTCTGCCACCCCAGTTCAGATATTGCCATATGCAAATCAGTCTGACCCTGTGCCTCATGGGAACAGTCCAGCCCGAACTGCCAAGCCATGCCTTCCCTGGAGCGGAAAGAAGCTTCCTAGGACCGGTTTCTGGCATTTCAGCCGTCTTCAGCCAGGCTTGCTTGAATCCAGTGGCAAAGTGAGCAAGGGACTCACATCTGAGCATACCCTGCCAACTTTGATCCATCACCGTTCTTTAGCCCACTCTGCCACCCCTGTTCAGACATGGCCATATGCAAATCAGTCTGACCCTGTGCCTCATGGGAACAGTCCAGCCCGAACTGCCAAGCCATGCCTTCCCCGGACCGGAACAAGCTTCCTAGGACCGGTTTCTGGCATTTCAGCCGTCTTCAGCCAGGCTTGCTTGAATCCAATGGCAAAGTGAGCAAGGAACTCACGTCTGAGCATACCCTGCCAACTTATGGCGAACTAAGCGGTACAAAAGGTGGTGGTGATGGACGGAGCATCAGAACCAATCAAACACTCGCACCCTGTCAACAGATCTGGGTTTGATCCATCACCGTTCTTTAGCCCACTCTGGCACCCCAGTTCAGACATGGCCATATGCAAATCAGTCTGACCCTGTGCCTCATGGGAACAGTCCAGCCCGAACTGCAAAGCCATGCCTTCCCCGGGCCGGAAACAAGCTTCCTAGGACCGGTTTCTGGCATTTCAGCCGTCTTCAGCCAGGCTTGCTTGAATCCAGTGGCAAAGTGAGCAAGGGACTCACGTCTGAGCATACCCTGCCAACTTATGGCGAACAAAGCGGTACAAAAGATGGACGGAGCATCAGAACCAATCAAACACTCACACCCAGTCAACAGATCTGGGTTTGATCCATCACCGTTCTTTAGCCCACTCTGCCACCTCAGTTCAGACATGGCCATATGCAAATCAGTCTGACCCTGTGCCTCATGGGAACAGTCCAGCCCAAATTGCCAAGCCATGCCTTCCCCGGACCAGAAACAAGCTTCCTAGGACCCCTTTCTGGCATTTCAGCTGTCTTCAGCCAGGCTTGCTTGAATCCAGTGGTAAAGTGAGCAAGGGACTCACGTCTGAGAATACCATGCCAACTTATGGCGAACAAAGTGGTACAAAAGGGGGTGGTGATGGACGGTGCATCAGAACCAATCAAACACTCACACCCAGTCAACAGATCTGGGTTTGATCCATCACTGTTCTTTAGCCCACTCTGCCACCCCAGTTCAGACATGGCCATATGCAAATCAGTCTGACCCTGAGCCTCATGGGAACAGTCCAGCCCGAACTGCCAAGCCATGCCATCCCCGGACCGGAAACAAGCTTCCTAGGACCGGTTTCTGGCATTTCAGCCGTCTTCAGCCAGGCTTGCTTGAATCCAGTGGCATAGTGAGCAAGGGACTCACGTCTGAGCATACCCTGCCAACTTATGGGGAACAAAACAGTACAAAAGGGGGTGGTGATGGACGGAGCATCAGAACCAATCAAACACTCACACCCAGTCAACAGATTTGGGTTTGATCCATCACTGTTCTTTAGCCCACTCTGCCACCCCAGTTCAGACATGGCCATATGCAAATCAGTCTGACCCTGTGCCTCATGGGAACAGTCCAGCCCGAACTGCCAAGCCATGTCTTCCCCGGACCGGAAACAAGCTTCCTAGGACCGGTTTCTGGCATTTCAGCCGTCTTCAGCCAGGCTTGCTTGAATCCAGTGGCAAAGTGAGCAAGGGACTCACATCTGAGCATACCCTGCCAACTTATGGGGAACAAAACAGTACAAAAGGGGGTGGTGATGGACGGAGCATCAGAACCAATCAAACACTCACACCCAGTCAACAGATCTGGGTTTGATCCATCACTGTTCTTTAGCCCACTCTGCCACCCCAGTGCAGACATGGCCATATGCAAATCAGTCTGACCCAGTGCCTCATGGGAACAGTCCAACCCGAACTGCCAAGCCATGCCTTCCCCGGACCGGAAACAAGCTTCCTAAGACCGGTTTCTGGCATTTCAGCCGTCTTCAGCCAGGCTTGCTTGAATCCAGTGGCATAGTGAGCAAGGGACTCGCGTCTGAGCATACCCTGCCAACTTATGGCGAACAAAGCGGTACAAAAGGGGGTGGTGATGGACGGCGCATCAGAACCAATCAAACACTCACACCCAGTCAACAGATCTGGGTTTGAACCATCACAGTTCTTTAGCCCACTCTGCCACCCCAGTTCAGACATGGCCATATGCAAATCAGTCTGACCCTGTGCCTCATGGGAACACTCCAGCCCGAACTGCCAAGCCATGCCTTCCCTGGAGCGGAAAGAAGCTTCCTAGGACCGGTTTCTGGCATTTCAGCCGTCTTCAGCCAGGCTTGCTTGAATCCAGTGGCAAAGTGAGCAAGGGACTCACGTCTGAGCATACCCTGCCAACTTATGGCGAACAAAGCGGTACAAAAGATGGACGGAGCATCAGAACCAATCAAACACTCACACCCAGTCAACAGATCTGGGTTTGATCCATCACTGTTCTTTAGCCCACTCTGCCACCCCAGTTCAGACATGGCCATATGCAAATCAGTCTGACCCTGTGCCTCATGGGGTCAGTCCAGCCCGAACTGCCAAGCCATGCCTTCCCCGGACCGGAAACAAGCTTCCTAGGACCGGTTTCTGGCATTTCAGCCGTCTTCAGCCAGGCTTGCTTGAATCCAGTGGCAAAGTGAGCAAGGGACTCACGTCTGAGCATACCCTACCAACTTATGGTGAACAAAGCGGTACAAAAGGGGGTGGTGATGGTCGGAGCATCAGAACCAATCAAACACTCACACCCAGTCAACAGATCTGGGTTTGATCCATCACCGTTCTTTAGCCCACTCTGCCACCCCAGTTCAGACATGGCCATATGCAAATCAGTCTGACCCTGTGCCTCATGGGAACAGTCCAGCCCAAACTGCCAAGCCATGCCTTCCCTGGACCAGAAACACGCTTCCTAGGATCGGTTTCTGGCATTTCAGCCGTCTTCAGCCAGGCTTGCTTGAATCCAGTGGCAAAGTGAGCAAGGGACTCACGTCTGAGCATACCCTGCCAACTTATGGCGAACAAAGTGGTACAAAAGGGGGTGGTGATGGACGGAGCATCAGAACCAATCAAACACTCACACCCAGTCAACAGATCTGGGTTTGATCCATCACTGTTCTTTAGCCCACTCTGCCACCCCAGTTCAGACATTGCCATATGCAAATCAGTCTGACCCTGTGCCTCATGGGAACAGTCCAGCCCGAACTGCCAAGCCATGCCTTCCCAGGACCAGAAACAAGCTTCCTAGGACCGGTTTCTGGCATTTCAGCCGTCTTCAGCCAGGCTTGCTTGAATCCAATGGCAAAGTGAGCAAGGAACTCACGTCTGAGCATACCCTGCCAACTTATGGCGAACTAAGCAGTAGAAAAGGGGGTGGTGATGGACGGAGCATCAGAACCAATGAAACACTCACACCCAGTCAACAGATCTGGGTTTGATCCATCACCGTTGTTTAGCCCACTCTGCCACCCCAGTTCAGACATTGCCATATGCAAATCAGTCTGACCCTGTGCCTCATGGGAACAGTCCAGCCCGAACTGCCAAGCCATGCCTTCCCCGGACCGGAAACAAGCTTCCTAGGACCGGATTCTGGCATTTCAGCCGTCTTCAGCCAGGCTTGCTTGAGTCCAGTGGCAAAGTGAGCAAGGGACTCACGTCTGAGCATACCCTGCCAACTTATGGCGAACAAAGCGGTACAAAAGATGGACGGAGCATCAAACCAATCAAACACTCACACCCAGTCAACAGATCTGGGTTTGATCCATCACTGTTCTTTAGCCCACTCTGCCACCCCAATTCAGACATGGCCATATGCAAATCAGTCTGAACCTGTGCCTCATGGGGTCAGTCCAGCCCGAACTGCCAAGCCATGCCGTCCCCGGACCGGAAACAAGCTTCCTAGGACCGGTTTCTGGCATTTCAGCCGTCTTCAGCCAGGCTTGCTTGAATCCAGTGGCAAAGTGAGCAAGGGACTCACGTCTGAGCATACCCTGCCAACTTATGGCGAACAAAGCTGTACAAAAGGGGGTGGTGATGGACGGAGCATCAGAACCAATCAAACACTCACACCCAGTCAACAGATCTGGGTTTGATCCATCAAGGTTCTTTAGCCCACTCTGCCACCCCAGTTCAGACATTGCCATATGCAAATCAGTCTGACCCTGTGCCTCATGGGAACAGTCCAGCCCGAACTGCCAAGCCATGCCTTCCCGGGACCGGAAACAAGCTTCCTAGGACCGGTTTCTGGCATTTCAGCCGTCTTCAGCCAGGCTTGCTTGAATCCAATGGCAAAGTGAGCAAGGAACTCACGTCTGAGCATACCCTGCCAACTTATGGCGAACTAAGAGGTAGAAAAGGGGGTGGTGATGGACGGAGCATCAGAACCAATGAAACACTCACACCCAGTCAACAGATCTGGGTTTGATCCATCACCGTTCTTTAGCCCACTCTGCCACCCCAGTTCAGACATTGCCATATGCAAATCAGTCTGACCCTGTGCCTCATGGGAACAGTCCAGCCCAAACTGCCAAGCCATGCCTTCCCTGGACCAGAAACACGCTTCCTAGGATCGGTTTCTGGCATTTCAGCCGTCTTCAGCCAGGCTTGCTTGAATCCAGTGGCAAAGTGAGCAAGGGACTCACGTCTGAGCATACCCTGCCAACTTATGGCGAACAAAGTGGTACAAAAGGGGGTGGTGATGGACGGAGCATCAGAACCAATCAAACACTCACACCCAGTCAACAGATCTGGGTTTGATCCATCACTGTTCTTTAGCCCACTCTGCCACCCCAGTTCAGACATTGCCATATGCAAATCAGTCTGACCCTGTGCCTCATGGGAACAGTCCAGCCCGAACTGCCAAGCCATGCCTTCCCCGGACCAGAAACAAGCTTCCTAGGACCGGTTTCTGGCATTTCAGCCGTCTTCAGCCAGGCTTGCTTGAATCCAATGGCAAAGTGAGCAAGGAACTCACGTCTGAGCATACCCTGCCAACTTATGGCGAACTAAGCAGTAGAAAAGGGGGTGGTGATGGACGGAGCATCAGAACCAATGAAACACTCACACCCAGTCAACAGATCTGGGTTTGATCCATCACCGTTCTTTAGCCCACTCTGCCACCCCAGTTCAGACATTGCCATATGCAAATCAGTCTGACCCTGTGCCTCATGGGAACAGTCCAGCCCGAACTGCCAAGCCATGCCTTCCCCGGACCGGAAACAAGCTTCCTAGGACCGGATTCTGGCATTTCAGCCGTCTTCAGCCAGGCTTGCTTGAGTCCAGTGGCAAAGTGAGCAAGGGACTCACGTCTGAGCATACCCTGCCAACTTATGGCGAACAAAGCGGTACAAAAGATGGACGGAGCATCAAACCAATCAAACACTCACACCCAGTCAACAGATCTGGGTTTGATCCATCACTGTTCTTTAGCCCACTCTGCCACCCCAGTTCAGACATGGCCATATGCAAATCAGTCTGACCCTGTGCCTCATGGGGTCAGTCCAGCCCGAACTGCCAAGCCATGCCTTCCCCGGACCGGAAACAAGCTTCCTAGGACCGGTTTCTGGCATTTCAGCCGTCTTCAGCCAGGCTTGCTTGAATCCAGTGGCAAAGTGAGCAAGGGACTCACGTCTGAGCATACCCTGTCAACTTATGGCGAACAAAGCTGTACAAAAGGGGGTGGTGATGGACGGAGCATCAGAACCAATGAAACACTCACACCCAGTCAACAGATCTGGGTTTGATCCATCACCGTTCTTTAGCCCACTCTGCCACCCCAGTTCAGACATGGCCATATGCAAATCAGTCTGACCCTGTGCCTCATGGGAACACTCCAGCCCGAACTGCCAAGCCATGCCTTCCCTGGAGCGGAAAGAAGCTTCCTAGGACCGGTTTCTGGCATTTCAGCCGTCTTCAGCCAGGCTTGCTTGAATCCAGTGGTAAAGTGAGCAAAGAACTCACGTCTGAGCATACCCTGCCAACTTATGGCGAACAAAGTGGTACAAAAGGGGGTGGTGATGGACGGAGCATCAGAACCAATCAAACACTCACACCCAGTCAACAGATCTGGGTTTGATCCATCACTGTTCTTTAGCCCACTCTGCCACCCCAGTTCAGATATTGCCATATGCAAATCAGTCTGACCCTGTGCCTCATGGGAACAGTCCAGCCCGAACTGCCAAGCCATGCCTTCCCCCGACCGGAAACAAGCTTCCTAGGACCGGTTTCTGGCATTTCAGCCGTCTTCAGCCAGGCTTGCTTGAATCCAGTGGCAAAGAGAGCAAGGGACTCACGTCTAAGCATACCCTGCCAACTTATGGCGAACAAAGCGGTACAAAAGGGGGTGGTGATGGACGGAGCATCAGAACCAATCAAACACTCACACCCAGTCAACAGATCTGGGTTTGATCCATCACCGTTCTTTTGCCCACTCTGCCACCCCGGTTCAGACATGGCCATATGCAAATCAGTCTGACCCTGTGCCTCCTGGGAACAGTCCAGCCCGAACTGCCAAGCCATGCCTTCCCTGGACCGGAAATAAGCTTCCTAGGACCGGTTTCTGGCATTTCAGCCGTCTTGAGCCAGGCTTTCTTGAATCCAGTGGCAAAGTGAGCAAGGGACTCACGTCTGAGCATACCCTGCCAACTTATGGCGAACAAAGCGGTACAAAAGAGGGTGGTGATGGACGGAGCATCAGAACCAATCAAACACTCACACCCAGTCAACAGATCTGGGTTTGATCCATCACCGTTCTTTAGCCCACTCTGCCACCCCAGTTCAGACATGGCCATATGCAAATTAGTCTGACCCTGTGCCTCATGGGAACAGTCCAGCCCGAACTGCCAAGCCATGCCTTCCCCGGAATGGAAACAAGCTTCCTAGGACCGGTTTCTGGCATGTCAGCCGTCTTCAGCCAGGCTTGCTTGAATCCAGTGGCAAAGTGAGCAAGGGACTCACGTCTGAGCATACCCTGCCAACTTATGGCGAACAAAGCGGTACAAAAGGTGGTGGTGATGGACGGAGCATCAGAACCAATCAAACACTCACACCCTGTCAACAGATCTGGGTTTGATCCATCACCGTTCTTTAGCCCACTCTGGCACCCCAGTTCAGACATGGCCATATGCAAATCAGTCTGACCCTGTGCCTCATGGGAACAGTCCAGCCCGAACTGCAAAGCCATGCCTTCCCCGGGCCGGAAACAAGCTTCCTAGGACCGGTTTCTGGCATTTCAGCCGTCTTCAGCCAGGCTTGCTTGAATCCAGTGGCAAAGTGAGCAAGGGACTCACGTCTGAGCATACCCTGCCAACTTATGGCGAACAAAGCGGTACAAAAGATGGACGGAGCATCAGAACCAATCAAACACTCACACCCAGTCAACAGATCTGGGTTTGATCCATCACCGTTCTTTAGCCCACTCTGCCACCTCAGCTCAGATATGGCCATATGCAAATCAGTCTGACCCTGTGCCTCATGGGAACAGTCCAGCCCAAATTGCCAAGCCATGCCTTCCCCGGACCAGAAACAAGCTTCCTAGGACCCCTTTCTGGCATTTCAGCTGTCTTCAGCCAGGCTTGCTTGAATCCAGGGGTAAAGTGAGCAAGGGACTCACGTCTGAGAATACCATGCCAACTTATGGCGAACAAAGTGGTACAAAAGGGGGTGGTGATGGACGGTGCATCAGAACCAATCAAACACTCACACCCAGTCAACAGATCTGGGTTTGATCCATCACTGTTCTTTAGCCCACTCTGCCACCCCAGTTCAGACATGGCCATATGCAAATCAGTCTGACCCTGAGCCTCATGGGAACAGTCCAGCCCGAACTGCCAAGCCATGCCATCCCCGGACCGGAAACAAGCTTCCTAGGACCGGTTTCTGGCATTTCAGCAGTCTTCAGCCAGGCTTGATTGAATCCAGTGGCAAAGTGAGCAAGGGACTCACATCTGAGCATACCCTGCCATCTTATGGGGAACAAAACAGTACAAAAGGGGGTGGTGATGGACGGAGCATCAGAACCAATCAAACACTCGCACCCAGTCAAAAGATCTGGGTTTGATCCATCACTGTTCTTTAGCCCACTCTGCCACCCCAGTTCAGACATGGCCATATGCAAATCAGTCTGACACTGTGCCTCATGGGGTCAGTCCAGCCCAAACTGCCAAGCCATGCCTTCCCCGGACCGGAAACAAGCTTCCTAGGACCGGTTTCTGGCATTTCAGCAGTCTTCAGCCAGGCTTGCTTGAATCCAGTGGCAAAGTGAGCAAGGGACTCACGTCTGAGCATACCCTGCCAATTTATGGCGAACAAAGTGGTACAAAAGGGGGTGGTGATGGACGGAGCATCAGAACCAATGAAACACTCACACCCAGTCAACAGATCTGGGTTTGATCCATCACCGTTCTTTAGCCCACTCTGCCACCCCAGTTCAGACATGGCCATATGCAAATCAGTCTGACCCTGTGCCTCATGGGAACAGTCCAGCCCAAACTGCCAAGCCATGCCTTCCCTGGACCAGAAACACGCTTCCTAGGATCGGTTTCTGGCATTTCAGCCGTCTTCAGCCAGGCTTGCTTGAATCCAGTGGCAAAGTGAGCAAGGGACTCACGTCTGAGCATACCCTGCCAACTTATGGCGAACAAAGTGGTACAAAAGGGGGTGGTGATGGACGGAGCATCAGAACCAATCAAACACTCACAGCCAGTCAACAGATCTGGGTTTGATCCATCACTGTTCTTTAGCCCACTCTGCCACCCCAGTTCAGATATTGCCATATGCAAATCAGTCTGACCCTGTGCCTCATGGGAACAGTCCAGCCCGAACTGCCAAGCCATGCCTTTCCCCGACCGGAAACAAGCTTCCTAGGACCGGTTTCTGGCATTTCAGCCGTCTTCAGCCAGGCTTGCTTGAATCCAATGGCAAAGTGAGCAAGGAACTCACGTCTGAGCATACCCTGCCAACTTATGGCGAACTAAGCGATAGAAAAGGGGGTGGTGATGGACGGAGCATCAGAACCAATGAAACACTCACACCCAGTCAACAGATCTGGGTTTGATCCATCACCGTTCTTTAGCCCACTCTGCCACCCCAGTTCAGACATGGCCATATGCAAATCAGTCTGACCCTGTGCCTCATGGGAACACTCCAGCCCGAACTGCCAAGCCATGCCTTCCCTGGAGCGGAAAGAAGCTTCCTAGGACCGGTTTCTGGCATTTCAGCCGTCTTCAGCCAGGCTTGCTTGAATCCAGTGGTAAAGTGAGCAAAGAACTCATGTCTGAGCATACCCTGCCAACTTTGATCCATCACCGTTCTTTAGCCCACTCTGCCACCCCAGTTCAGACATGGCCATATGCAAATCAGTCTGACCCTGTGCCTCATGGGAACAGTCCAGCCCGAACTGCCAAGCCATGCCTTCCCCGGACCGGAACAAGCTTCCTAGGACCGGTTTCTGGCTTTTCAGCAGTCTTCAGCCAGGCTTGATTGAATCCAGTGGCAAAGTGAGCAAGGGACTCACATCTGAGCATACCCTGCCATCTTATGGGGAACAAAACAGTACAAAAGGGGGTGGTGATGGACGGAGCATCAGAACCAATCAAACACTCACACCCAGTCAACAGATCTGGGTTTGATCCATCACTGTTCTTTAGCCCACTATGCCACCCCAGTTCAGACATGGCCATATGCAAATCAGTCTGACCCTGTGCCTCATGGGGTCAGTCCAGCCCGAACTGCCAAGCCATGCCTTCCCCGGACCGGAAACAAGCTTCCTAGGACCGGTTTCTGGCATTTCAGCCGTCTTCAGCCAGGCTTGCTTGAATCCAGTGGCAAAGTGAGCAAGGGACTCACGTCTGAGCATACCCTGCCAACTTATGGCGAACAAAGTGGTACAAAAGGGGGTGGTGATGGACGGAGCATCAGAACCAATCAAACACTCACACCCAGTCAACAGATCTGGGTTTGATCCATCACTGTTCTTTAGCCCACTCTGCCACCCCAGTTCAGACATGGCCATATGCAAATCAGTCTGACCCTGTGCCTCATGGGAACAGTCCAGCCCGAACTGCCAAGCCATGCCTTCCCCGGACCGGAAACAAGCTTCCTAGGACCGGATTCTGGCATTTCAGCCGTCTTCAGCCAGGCTTGCTTGAGTCCAGTGGAAAAGTGAGCAAGGGACTCACGTCTGAGCATACCCTGCCAACTTATGGCGAACAAAGCGGTACAAAAGATGGACGGAGCATCAGAACCAATCAAACACTCACACCCAGTCAACAGATCTGGGTTTGATCCATCACTGTTCTTTAGCCCACTCTGCCACCCCAGTTCAGACATTGCCATATGCAAATCAGTCTGACCCTGTGCCTCATGGGAACAGTCCAGCCCGAACTGCCAAACCATGCCTTCCCCGGACCGGAAACAAGCTTCCTAGGACCGGTTTCTGGCATTTCAGCCGTCTTCAGCCAGGCTTGCTTGAATCCAATGGCAAAGTGAGCAAGGAACTCACGTCTGAGCATACCCTGCCAACTTATGGCGAACTAAGCGGTAGAAAAGGGGGTGGTGATGGACGGAGCATCAGAACCAATGAAACACTCACACCCAGTCAACAGATCTGGGTTTGATCCATCACCGTTCTTTAGCCCACTCTGCCACCCCAGTTCAGACATGGCCATATGCAAATCAGTCTGACCCTGTGCCTCATGGGAACACTCCAGCCCGAACTGCAAAGCCATGCCTTCCCTGGAGCGGAAAGAAGCTTCCTAGGACCGGTTTCTGGCATTTCAGCCGTCTTCAGCCAGGCTTGCTTGAATCCAGTGGTAAAGTGAGCAAAGAACTCACGTCTGAGCATACCCTGCCAACTTTGATCCATCACCGTTCTTTAGCCCACTCTGCCACCCCAGTTCAGACATGGCCATATGCAAATCAGTCTGACCCTGTGCCTCATGGGAACTGTCCAGCCCGAACTGCCAAGCCATGCCTTCCCCGGACCGGAACAAGCTTCCTAGGACCGGTTTCTGGCATTTCAGCAGTCTTCAGCCAGGCTTGATTGAATCCAGTGGCAAAGTGAGCAAGGGACTCACATCTGAGCATACCCTGCCATCTTATGGGGAACAAAACAGTACAAAAGGGGGTGGTGATGGACGGAGCATCAGAACCAATCAAACACTCACACCCAGTCAACAGATCTGGGTTTGATCCATCACTGTTCTTTAGCCCACTCTGCCACCCCAGTTCAGACATGGCCATATGCAAATCAGTCTGACCCTGTGCCTCATGGGGTCAGTCCAGCCCGAACTGCCAAGCCATGCCTTCCCCGGACCGGAAACAAGCTTCCTAGGACCGGTTTCTGGCATTTCAGCCGTCTTCAGCCAGGCTTGCTTGAATCCAGTGGCAAAGTGAGCAAGGGACTCACGTCTGAGCATACCCTGCCAATTTATAGCGAACAAAGCGGTACAAAAGGGGGTGGTGATGGACGGAGCATCAGAACCAATCAAACACTCACACCCAGTCAATAAATCTGGGTTTGATCCATCACCGTTCTTTAGCCCACTCTGCCACCCCAGTTCAGACATGGCCAAATGCAAATCAGTCTGACCCTGTGCCTCATGGGAACAGTCCAGCCTGAACTGCCAAGCCATGCCTTCCCCGGACCGGAAACAAGCTTCCTAGGACCGGTTTCTGGCATTTCAGCCGTCTTCAGCCAGGCTTGCTTGAATCCAGTGGCAAAGTGAGCAAGGGACTCACGTCTGAGCATACCCTACCAACTTATGGTGAACAAAGCGGTACAAAAGGGGGTGGTGATGGTCGGAGCATCAGAACCAATCAAACACTCACACCCAGTCAACAGATCTGGGTTTGATCCATCACCGTTCTTTAGCCCACTCTGCCACCCCAGTTCAGACATGGCCATATGCAAATCAGTCTGACCCTGTGCCTCATGGGAACAGTCCAGCCCGAACTGCCAAGCCATGCCTTCCCCGGACCAGAAACAAGCTTCCTAGGACCGGTTTCTGGCATTTCAGCCGTCTTCAGCCAGGCTTGCTTGAATCCAATGGCAAAGTGAGCAAGGAACTCACGTCTGAGCATACCCTGCCAACTTATGGCGAACTAAGCAGTAGAAAAGGGGGTGGTGATGGACGGAGCATCAGAACCAATGAAACACTCACACCCAGTCAACAGATCTGGGTTTGATCCATCACCGTTCTTTAGCCCACTCTGCCACCCCAGTTCAGACATTGCCATATGCAAATCAGTCTGACCCTGTGCCTCATGGGAACAGTCCAGCCCGAACTGCCAAGCCATGCCTTCCCCGGACCGGAAACAAGCTTCCTAGGACCGGATTCTGGCATTTCAGCCGTCTTCAGCCAGGCTTGCTTGAGTCCAGTGGCAAAGTGAGCAAGGGACTCACGTCTGAGCATACCCTGCCAACTTATGGCGAACAAAGCGGTACAAAAGATGGACGGAGCATCAAACCAATCAAACACTCACACCCAGTCAACAGATCTGGGTTTGATCCATCACTGTTCTTTAGCCCACTCTGCCACCCCAGTTCAGACATGGCCATATGCAAATCAGTCTGACCCTGTGCCTCATGGGGTCAGTCCAGCCCGAACTGCCAAGCCATGCCTTCCCCGGACCGGAAACAAGCTTCCTAGGACCGGTTTCTGGCATTTCAGCCGTCTTCAGCCAGGCTTGCTTGAATCCAGTGGCAAAGTTAGCAAGGGACTCACGTCTGAGCATACCCTGTCAACTTATGGCGAACAAAGCTGTACAAAAGGGGGTGGTGATGGACGGAGCATCAGAACCAATGAAACACTCACACCCAGTCAACAGATCTGGGTTTGATCCATCACCGTTCTTTAGCCCACTCTGCCACCCCAGTTCAGACATGGCCATATGCAAATCAGTCTGACCCTGTGCCTCATGGGAACACTCCAGCCCGAACTGCCAAGCCATGCCTTCCCTGGAGCGGAAAGAAGCTTCCTAGGACCGGTTTCTGGCATTTCAGCCGTCTTCAGCCAGGCTTGCTTGAATCCAGTGGTAAAGTGAGCAAAGAACTCACGTCTGAGCATACCCTGCCAACTTTGATCCATCACCGTTCTTTAGCCCACTCTGCCACCCCAGTTCAGACATGGCCATATGCAAATCAGTCTGACCCTGTGCCTCATGGGAACAGTCCAGCCCAAACTGCCAAGCCATGCCTTCCCTGGACCAGAAACACGCTTCCTAGGATCGGTTTCTGGCATTTCAGCCGTCTTCAGCCAGGCTTGCTTGAATCCAGTGGCAAAGTGAGCAAGGGACTCACGTCTGAGCATACCCTGCCAACTTATGGCGAACAAAGTGGTACAAAAGGGGGTGGTGATGGACGGAGCATCAGAACCAATCAAACACTCACACCCAGTCAACAGATCTGGGTTTGATCCATCACTGTTCTTTAGCCCACTCTGCCACCCCAGTTCAGACATGGCCATATGCAAATCAGTCTGACCCTGTGCCTCATGGGGTCAGTCCAGCCCGAACTGCCAAGCCATGCCTTCCCCGGACCGGAAACAAGCTTCCTAGGACCGGTTTCTGGCATTTCAGCCGTCTTCAGCCAGGCTTGCTTGAATCCAGTGGCAAAGTGAGCAAGGGACTCACGTCTGAGCATACCCTGCCAATTTATAGCGAACAAAGCGGTACAAAAGGGGGTGGTGATGGACGGAGCATCAGAACCAATCAAACACTCACACCCAGTCAACAAATCTGGGTTTGATCCATCACCGTTCTTTAGCCCACTCTGCCACCCCAGTTCAGACATGGCCAAATGCAAATCAGTCTGACCCTGTGCCTCATGGGAACAGTCCAGCCTGAACTGCCAAGCCATGCCTTCCCCGGACCGGAAACAAGCTTCCTAGGACCGGTTTCTGGCATTTCAGCCGTCTTCAGCCAGGCTTGCTTGAATCCAGTGGCAAAGTGAGCAAGGGACTCACGTCTGAGCATACCCTACCAACTTATGGTGAACAAAGCGGTACAAAAGGGGGTGGTGATGGTCGGAGCATCAGAACCAATCAAACACTCACACCCAGTCAACAGATCTGGGTTTGATCCATCACCGTTCTTTAGCCCACTCTGCCACCCCAGTTCAGACATGGCCATATGCAAATCAGTCTGACCCTGTGCCTCATGGGAACAGTCCAGCCCAAACTGCCAAGCCATGCCTTCCCTGGACCAGAAACACGCTTCCTAGGATCGGTTTCTGGCATTTCAGCCGTCTTCAGCCAGGCTTGCTTGAATCCAGTGGCAAAGTGAGCAAGGGACTCACGTCTGAGCATACCCTGCCAACTTATGGCGAACAAAGTGGTACAAAAGGGGGTGGTGATGGACGGAGCATCAGAACCAATCAAACACTCACACCCAGTCAACAGATCTGGGTTTGATCCATCACTGTTCTTTAGCCCACTCTGCCACCCCAGTTCAGACATTGCCATATGCAAATCAGTCTGACCCTGTGCCTCATGGGAACAGTCCAGCCCGAACTGCCAAGCCATGCCTTCCCCGGACCAGAAACAAGCTTCCTAGGACCGGTTTCTGGCATTTCAGCCGTCTTCAGCCAGGCTTGCTTGAATCCAATGGCAAAGTGAGCAAGGAACTCACGTCTGAGCATACCCTGCCAACTTATGGCGAACTAAGCAGTAGAAAAGGGGGTGGTGATGGACGGAGCATCAGAACCAATGAAACACTCACACCCAGTCAACAGATCTGGGTTTGATCCATCACCGTTCTTTAGCCCACTCTGCCACCCCAGTTCAGACATTGCCATATGCAAATCAGTCTGACCCTGTGCCTCATGGGAACAGTCCAGCCCGAACTGCCAAGCCATGCCTTCCCCGGACCGGAAACAAGCTTCCTAGGACCGGATTCTGGCATTTCAGCCGTCTTCAGCCAGGCTTGCTTGAGTCCAGTGGCAAAGTGAGCAAGGGACTCACGTCTGAGCATACCCTGCCAACTTATGGCGAACAAAGCGGTACAAAAGATGGACGGAGCATCAAACCAATCAAACACTCACACCCAGTCAACAGATCTGGGTTTGATCCATCACTGTTCTTTAGCCCACTCTGCCACCCCAGTTCAGACATGGCCATATGCAAATCAGTCTGACCCTGTGCCTCATGGGGTCAGTCCAGCCCGAACTGCCAAGCCATGCCTTCCCCGGACCGGAAACAAGCTTCCTAGGACCGGTTTCTGGCATTTCAGCCGTCTTCAGCCAGGCTTGCTTGAATCCAGTGGCAAAGTGAGCAAGGGACTCACGTCTGAGCATACCCTGTCAACTTATGGCGAACAAAGCTGTACAAAAGGGGGTGGTGATGGACGGAGCATCAGAACCAATGAAACACTCACACCCAGTCAACAGATCTGGGTTTGATCCATCACCGTTCTTTAGCCCACTCTGCCACCCCAGTTCAGACATGGCCATATGCAAATCAGTCTGACCCTGTGCCTCATGGGAACACTCCAGCCCGAACTGCCAAGCCATGCCTTCCCTGGAGCGGAAAGAAGCTTCCTAGGACCGGTTTCTGGCATTTCAGCCGTCTTCAGCCAGGCTTGCTTGAATCCAGTGGTAAAGTGAGCAAAGAACTCACGTCTGAGCATACCCTGCCAACTTATGGCGAACAAAGTGGTACAAAAGGGGGTGGTGATGGACGGAGCATCAGAACCAATCAAACACTCACACCCAGTCAACAGATCTGGGTTTGATCCATCACTGTTCTTTAGCCCACTCTGCCACCCCAGTTCAGATATTGCCATATGCAAATCAGTCTGACCCTGTGCCTCATGGGAACAGTCCAGCCCGAACTGCCAAGCCATGCCTTCCCCCGACCGGAAACAAGCTTCCTAGGACCGGTTTCTGGCATTTCAGCCGTCTTCAGCCAGGCTTGCTTGAATCCAGTGGCAAAGAGAGCAAGGGACTCACGTCTAAGCATACCCTGCCAACTTATGGCGAACAAAGCGGTACAAAAGGGGGTGGTGATGGACGGAGCATCAGAACCAATCAAACACTCACACCCAGTCAACAGATCTGGGTTTGATCCATCACCGTTCTTTTGCCCACTCTGCCACCCCGGTTCAGACATGGCCATATGCAAATCAGTCTGACCCTGTGCCTCCTGGGAACAGTCCAGCCCGAACTGCCAAGCCATGCCTTCCCTGGACCGGAAATAAGCTTCCTAGGACCGGTTTCTGGCATTTCAGCCGTCTTGAGCCAGGCTTTCTTGAATCCAGTGGCAAAGTGAGCAAGGGACTCACGTCTGAGCATACCCTGCCAACTTATGGCGAACAAAGCGGTACAAAAGAGGGTGGTGATGGACGGAGCATCAGAACCAATCAAACACTCACACCCAGTCAACAGATCTGGGTTTGATCCATCACCGTTCTTTAGCCCACTCTGCCACCCCAGTTCAGACATGGCCATATGCAAATTAGTCTGACCCTGTGCCTCATGGGAACAGTCCAGCCCGAACTGCCAAGCCATGCCTTCCCCGGAATGGAAACAAGCTTCCTAGGACCGGTTTCTGGCATGTCAGCCGTCTTCAGCCAGGCTTGCTTGAATCCAGTGGCAAAGTGAGCAAGGGACTCACGTCTGAGCATACCCAGCCAACTTATGGCGAACAAAGCGGTACAAAAGGTGGTGGTGATGGACGGAGCATCAGAACCAATCAAACACTCACACCCTGTCAACAGATCTGGGTTTGATCCATCACCGTTCTTTAGCCCACTCTGGCACCCCAGTTCAGACATGGCCATATGCAAATCAGTCTGACCCTGTGCCTCATGGGAACAGTCCAGCCCGAACTGCAAAGCCATGCCTTCCCCGGGCCGGAAACAAGCTTCCTAGGACCGGTTTCTGGCATTTCAGCCGTCTTCAGCCAGGCTTGCTTGAATCCAGTGGCAAAGTGAGCAAGGGACTCACGTCTGAGCATACCCTGCCAACTTATGGCGAACAAAGCGGTACAAAAGATGGACGGAGCATCAGAACCAATCAAACACTCACACCCAGTCAACAGATCTGGGTTTGATCCATCACCGTTCTTTAGCCCACTCTGCCACCTCAGCTCAGATATGGCCATATGCAAATCAGTCTGACCCTGTGCCTCATGGGAACAGTCCAGCCCAAATTGCCAAGCCATGCCTTCCCCGGACCAGAAACAAGCTTCCTAGGACCCCTTTCTGGCATTTCAGCTGTCTTCAGCCAGGCTTGCTTGAATCCAGGGGTAAAGTGAGCAAGGGACTCACGTCTGAGAATACCATGCCAACTTATGGCGAACAAAGTGGTACAAAAGGGGGTGGTGATGGACGGTGCATCAGAACCAATCAAACACTCACACCCAGTCAACAGATCTGGGTTTGATCCATCACTGTTCTTTAGCCCACTCTGCCACCCCAGTTCAGACATGGCCATATGCAAATCAGTCTGACCCTGAGCCTCATGGGAACAGTCCAGCCCGAACTGCCAAGCCATGCCATCCCCGGACCGGAAACAAGCTTCCTAGGACCGGTTTCCGGCATTTCAGCCGTCTTCAGCCAGGCTTGCTTGAATCCAGTGGCATAGTGAGCAAGGGACTCACGTCTGAGCATACCCTGCCAACTTATGGGGAACAAAACAGTACAAAAGGGGGTGGTGATGGACGGAGCATCAGAACCAATCAAACACTCACACCCAGTCAACAGATTTGGGTTTGATCCATCACTGTTCTTTAGCCCACTCTGCCACCCCAGTTCAGACATGGCCATATGCAAATCAGTCTGACCCTGTGCCTCATGGGAACAGTCCAGCCCGAACTGCCAAGCCATGTCTTCCCCGGACCGGAAACAAGCTTCCTAGGACCGTTTTCTGGCATTTCAGCCGTCTTCAGCCAGGCTTGCTTGAATCCAGTGGCAAAGTGAGCAAGGGACTCACATCTGAGCATACCCTGCCAACTTATGGGGAACAAAACAGTGCAAAAGGGGGTGGTGATGGACGGAGCATCAGAACCAATCAAACACTCACACCCAGTCAACAGATCTGGGTTTGATCCATCACTGTTCTTTAGCCCACTCTGCCACCCCAGTTCAGACATGGCCATATGCAAATCAGTCTGACCCTGTGCCTCATGGGGTCAGTCCAGCACGAACTGCCAAGCCATGCCTTCCCCGGACCGGAAACAAGCTTCCTAGGACCGGTTTCTGGCATTTCAGCCGTCTTCAGCCAGGCTTGCTTGAATCCAGTGGCAAAGTGAGCAAGGGACTCACGTCTGAGCATACCCTGCCAACTTATGGCGAACAAAGCTGTACAAAACGGGGTGGTGATGGGCGGAGCATCAGAACCAATCAAACACTCACACCCAGTCAACAGATCTGGGTTTGATCCATCACTGTTCTTTAGCCCACTCTGCCACCCCAGTTCAGACATTGCCATATGCAAATCAGTCTGACCCTGTGCCTCATGGGAACAGTCCAGCCCGAACTGCCAAGCCATGCCTTCCCCGGACCGGAAACAAGCTTCCTAGGACCGGTTTCTGGCATTTCAGCCGTCTTCAGCCAGGCTTGCTTTAATCCAATGGCAAAGTGAGCAAGGAACTCACGTCTGAGCATACCCTGCCAACTTATGGCGAACAAAGCGGTAGAAAAGGGGGTGGTGATGGACGGAGCATCAGAACCAATGAATCACTCACACCCAGTCAACAGATCAGGGTTTGATCCATCACCGTTCTTTAGCCCACTCTGCCACCCCAGTTCAGACATGGCCATATGCAACTCAGTCTGACCCTGTGCCTCATGGGAACACTCCAGCCCGAACTGCCAAGCCATGCCTTCCCTGGAGCGGAAAGAAGCTTCCTAGGACCGGTTTCTGGCATTTCAGCCGTCTTCAGCCAGGCTTGCTTGAATCCAGTGGTAAAGTGAGCAAAGAACTCACGTCTGAGCATACCCTGCCAACTTTGATCCATCACCGTTCTTTAGCCCACTCTGCCACCCCAGTTCAGACATGGCCATATGCAAATCAGTCTGACCCTGTGCCTCATGGGAACAGTCCAGCCCGAACTGCCAAGCCATGCTTTCCCCGGACCGGAACAAGCTTCCTAGGACCGGTTTCTGGCATTTCAGCAGTCTTCAGCCAGGCTTGATTGAATCCAGTGGCAAAGTGAGCAAGGGACTCACATCTGAGCATACCCTGCCATCTTATGGGGAACAAAACAGTACAAAAGGGGGTGGTGATGGACGGAGCATCAGAACCAATCAAACACTCACACCCAGTCAACAGATCTGGGTTTGATCCATCACCGTTCTTTAGCCCACTCTGCCACCCCAGTTCAGACATTGCCATATGCAAATCAGTCTGACCCTGTGCCTCATGGGAACAGTCCAGCCCGAACTGCCAAGCCATGCCTTCCCCGGACCGGAAACAAGCTTCCTAGGACCGGATTCTGGCATTTCAGCCGTCTTCAGCCAGGCTTGCTTGAATCCAGTGGCAAAGTGAGCAAGGGACTCACGTCTGAGCATACCCTGCCAACTTATGGCGAACAAAGCGGTACAAAAGATGGACGGAGCATCAAACCAATCAAACACTCACACCCAGTCAACAGATCTGGGTTTGATCCATCACTGTTCTTTAGCCCACTCTGCCACCCCAGTTCAGACATGGCCATATGCAAATCAGTCTGACCCTGTGCCTCATGGGGTCAGTCCAGCCCGAACTGCCAAGCCATGCCTTCCCCGGACCGGAAACAAGCTTCCTAGGACCGGTTTCTGGCATTTCAGCCGTCTTCAGCCAGGCTTGCTTGAATCCAGTGGCAAAGTGAGCAAGGGACTCACGTCTGAGCATACCCTGTCAACTTATGGCGAACAAAGCTGTACAAAAGGGGGTGGTGATGGACGGAGCATCAGAACCAATGAAACACTCACACCCAGTCAACAGATCTGGGTTTGATCCATCACCGTTCTTTAGCCCACTCTGCCACCCCAGTTCAGACATGGCCATATGCAAATCAGTCTGACCCTGTGCCTCATGGGAACACTCCAGCCCGAACTGCCAAGCCATGCCTTCCCTGGAGCGGAAAGAAGCTTCCTAGGACCGGTTTCTGGCATTTCAGCCGTCTTCAGCCAGGCTTGCTTGAATCCAGTGGTAAAGTGAGCAAAGAACTCACGTCTGAGCATACCCTGCCAACTTATGGCGAACAAAGTGGTACAAAAGGGGGTGGTGATGGACGGAGCATCAGAACCAATCAAACACTCACACCCAGTCAACAGATCTGGGTTTGATCCATCACTGTTCTTTAGCCCACTCTGCCACCCCAGTTCAGATATTGCCATATGCAAATCAGTCTGACCCTGTGCCTCATGGGAACAGTCCAGCCCGAACTGCCAAGCCATGCCTTCCCCCGACCGGAAACAAGCTTCCTAGGACCGGTTTCTGGCATTTCAGCCGTCTTCAGCCAGGCTTGCTTGAATCCAGTGGCAAAGAGAGCAAGGGACTCACGTCTAAGCATACCCTGCCAACTTATGGCGAACAAAGCGGTACAAAAGGGGGTGGTGATGGACGGAGCATCAGAACCAATCAAACACTCACACCCAGTCAACAGATCTGGGTTTGATCCATCACCGTTCTTTTGCCCACTCTGCCACCCCGGTTCAGACATGGCCATATGCAAATCAGTCTGACCCTGTGCCTCCTGGGAACAGTCCAGCCCGAACTGCCAAGCCATGCCTTCCCTGGACCGGAAATAAGCTTCCTAGGACCGGTTTCTGGCATTTCAGCCGTCTTGAGCCAGGCTTTCTTGAATCCAGTGGCAAAGTGAGCAAGGGACTCACGTCTGAGCATACCCTGCCAACTTATGGCGAACAAAGCGGTACAAAAGAGGGTGGTGATGGACGGAGCATCAGAACCAATCAAACACTCACACCCAGTCAACAGATCTGGGTTTGATCCATCACCGTTCTTTAGCCCACTCTGCCACCCCAGTTCAGACATGGCCATATGCAAATTAGTCTGACCCTGTGCCTCATGGGAACAGTCCAGCCCGAACTGCCAAGCCATGCCTTCCCCGGAATGGAAACAAGCTTCCTAGGACCGGTTTCTGGCATGTCAGCCGTCTTCAGCCAGGCTTGCTTGAATCCAGTGGCAAAGTGAGCAAGGGACTCACGTCTGAGCATACCCTGCCAACTTATGGCGAACAAAGCGGTACAAAAGGTGGTGGTGATGGACGGAGCATCAGAACCAATCAAACACTCACACCCTGTCAACAGATCTGGGTTTGATCCATCACCGTTCTTTAGCCCACTCTGGCACCCCAGTTCAGACATGGCCATATGCAAATCAGTCTGACCCTGTGCCTCATGGGAACAGTCCAGCCCGAACTGCAAAGCCATGCCTTCCCCGGGCCGGAAACAAGCTTCCTAGGACCGGTTTCTGGCATTTCAGCCGTCTTCAGCCAGGCTTGCTTGAATCCAGTGGCAAAGTGAGCAAGGGACTCACGTCTGAGCATACCCTGCCAACTTATGGCGAACAAAGCGGTACAAAAGATGGACGGAGCATCAGAACCAATCAAACACTCACACCCAGTCAACAGATCTGGGTTTGATCCATCACCGTTCTTTAGCCCACTCTGCCACCTCAGCTCAGATATGGCCATATGCAAATCAGTCTGACCCTGTGCCTCATGGGAACAGTCCAGCCCAAATTGCCAAGCCATGCCTTCCCCGGACCAGAAACAAGCTTCCTAGGACCCCTTTCTGGCATTTCAGCTGTCTTCAGCCAGGCTTGCTTGAATCCAGGGGTAAAGTGAGCAAGGGACTCACGTCTGAGAATACCATGCCAACTTATGGCGAACAAAGTGGTACAAAAGGGGGTGGTGATGGACGGTGCATCAGAACCAATCAAACACTCACACCCAGTCAACAGATCTGGGTTTGATCCATCACTGTTCTTTAGCCCACTCTGCCACCCCAGTTCAGACATGGCCATATGCAAATCAGTCTGACCCTGAGCCTCATGGGAACAGTCCAGCCCGAACTGCCAAGCCATGCCATCCCCGGACCGGAAACAAGCTTCCTAGGACCGGTTTCCGGCATTTCAGCCGTCTTCAGCCAGGCTTGCTTGAATCCAGTGGCATAGTGAGCAAGGGACTCACGTCTGAGCATACCCTGCCAACTTATGGGGAACAAAACAGTACAAAAGGGGGTGGTGATGGACGGAGCATCAGAACCAATCAAACACTCACACCCAGTCAACAGATTTGGGTTTGATCCATCACTGTTCTTTAGCCCACTCTGCCACCCCAGTTCAGACATGGCCATATGCAAATCAGTCTGACCCTGTGCCTCATGGGAACAGTCCAGCCCGAACTGCCAAGCCATGTCTTCCCCGGACCGGAAACAAGCTTCCTAGGACCGTTTTCTGGCATTTCAGCCGTCTTCAGCCAGGCTTGCTTGAATCCAGTGGCAAAGTGAGCAAGGGACTCACATCTGAGCATACCCTGCCAACTTATGGGGAACAAAACAGTGCAAAAGGGGGTGGTGATGGACGGAGCATCAGAACCAATCAAACACTCACACCCAGTCAACAGATCTGGGTTTGATCCATCACTGTTCTTTAGCCCACTCTGCCACCCCAGTTCAGACATGGCCATATGCAAATCAGTCTGACCCTGTGCCTCATGGGGTCAGTCCAGCACGAACTGCCAAGCCATGCCTTCCCCGGACCGGAAACAAGCTTCCTAGGACCGGTTTCTGGCATTTCAGCCGTCTTCAGCCAGGCTTGCTTGAATCCAGTGGCAAAGTGAGCAAGGGACTCACGTCTGAGCATACCCTGCCAACTTATGGCGAACAAAGCTGTACAAAACGGGGTGGTGATGGGCGGAGCATCAGAACCAATCAAACACTCACACCCAGTCAACAGATCTGGGTTTGATCCATCACTGTTCTTTAGCCCACTCTGCCACCCCAGTTCAGACATTGCCATATGCAAATCAGTCTGACCCTGTGCCTCATGGGAACAGTCCAGCCCGAACTGCCAAGCCATGCCTTCCCCGGACCGGAAACAAGCTTCCTAGGACCGGTTTCTGGCATTTCAGCCGTCTTCAGCCAGGCTTGCTTTAATCCAATGGCAAAGTGAGCAAGGAACTCACGTCTGAGCATACCCTGCCAACTTATGGCGAACAAAGCGGTAGAAAAGGGGGTGGTGATGGACGGAGCATCAGAACCAATGAATCACTCACACCCAGTCAACAGATCAGGGTTTGATCCATCACCGTTCTTTAGCCCACTCTGCCACCCCAGTTCAGACATGGCCATATGCAACTCAGTCTGACCCTGTGCCTCATGGGAACACTCCAGCCCGAACTGCCAAGCCATGCCTTCCCTGGAGCGGAAAGAAGCTTCCTAGGACCGGTTTCTGGCATTTCAGCCGTCTTCAGCCAGGCTTGCTTGAATCCAGTGGTAAAGTGAGCAAAGAACTCACGTCTGAGCATACCCTGCCAACTTTGATCCATCACCGTTCTTTAGCCCACTCTGCCACCCCAGTTCAGACATGGCCATATGCAAATCAGTCTGACCCTGTGCCTCATGGGAACAGTCCAGCCCGAACTGCCAAGCCATGCTTTCCCCGGACCGGAACAAGCTTCCTAGGACCGGTTTCTGGCATTTCAGCAGTCTTCAGCCAGGCTTGATTGAATCCAGTGGCAAAGTGAGCAAGGGACTCACATCTGAGCATACCCTGCCATCTTATGGGGAACAAAACAGTACAAAAGGGGGTGGTGATGGACGGAGCATCAGAACCAATCAAACACTCGCACCCAGTCAACAGATCTGTGTTTGATCCATCACTGTTCTTTAGCCCACTCTGCCACCCCAGTTCAGACATGGCCATATGCAAATCAGTCTGACCCTGTGTCTCATGGGGTCAGTCCAGCCCGAACTGCCAAGCCATGCCTTCCCCGGACCGGAAACAAGCTTCCTAGGACCGGTTTCTGGCATTTCAGCAGTCTTCAGCCAGGCTTGCTTGAATCCAGTGGCAAAGTGAGCAAGGGACTCACGTCTGAGCATACCCTGCCAATTTATGGCGAACATTGCGGTACAAAAGGGGGTGGTGATGGACGGAGCATCAGAACCAATCAAACACTCACACCCAGTCAACAGATCTGGGTTTGATCCATCACCGTTCCTTAGCCCACTCTGCCACCCCAGTTCAGACATGGCCAAATGTAAATCCGTCTGACCCTGTGCCTCATGGGAACAGTCCAGCCTGAACTGCCAAGCCATGCCTTCCCTGGACCAGAAACACGCTTCCTAGGATCGGTTTCTGGCATTGCAGCCGTCTTCAGCCAGGCTTGCTTGAATCCAGTGGCAAAGTGAGCAAGGGACTCACGTCTGAGCATACCCTACCAACTTATGGCGAACAAAGCGGTACAAAAGGGGGTGGTGATGGACTGAGCATCAGAACCAATCAAACACTCACACCCAGTCAACAGATCTGGGTTTGATCCATCACTGTTCTTTAGCCCACTCTGCCACCCCAGTTCAGACATTGCCATATGCAAATCAGTCTGACCCTGTGCCTCATGGGAACAGTCCAGCCCGAACTGCCAAGCCATGCCTTCCCCGGACCAGAAACAAGCTTCCTAGGACCGGTTTCTGGCATTTCAGCCGTCTTCAGCCAGGCTTGCTTGAATCCAATGGCAAAGTGAGCAAGGAACTCACGTCTGAGCATACCCTGCCAACTTATGGCGAACTAAGCAGTAGAAAAGGGGGTGGTGATGGACGGAGCATCAGAACCAATGAAACACTCACACCCAGTCAACAGATCTGGGTTTGATCCATCACCGTTCTTTAGCCCACTCTGCCACCCCAGTTCAGACATGGCCATATGCAAATCAGTCTGACCCTGTGCCTCATGGGAACAGTCCAGCCCGAACTGCCAAGCCATGCTTTCCCCGGACCGGAACAAGCTTCCTAGGGCCGGTTTCTGGCATTTCAGCAGTCTTCAGCCAGGCTTGCTTGAATCCAGTGGTAAAGTGAGCAAAGAACTCACGTCTGAGCATACCCTGCCAACTTTGATCCATCACCGTTCTTTAGCCCACTCTGCCACCCCAGTTCAGACATGGCCATATGCAAATCAGTCTGACCCTGTGCCTCATGGGAACAGTCCAGCCCGAACTGCCAAGCCATGCTTTCCCCGGACCGGAACAAGCTTCCTAGGACCGGTTTCTGGCATTTCATCAGTCTTCAGCCAGGCTTGATTGAATCCAGTGGCAAAGTGAGCAAGGGACTCACATCTGAGCATACCCTGCCATCTTATGGGGAACAAAACAGTACAAAAGGGGGTGGTGATGGACGGAGCATCAGAACCAATCAAACACTCGCACCCAGTCAACAGATCTGGGTTTGATCCATCACTGTTCTTTAGCCCACTCTGCCACCCCAGTTCAGACATGGCCATATGCAAATCAGTCTGACCCTGTGTCTCATGGGGTCAGTCCAGCCCGAACTGCCAAGCCATGCCTTCCCCGGACCGGAAACAAGCTTCCTAGGACCGGTTTCTGGCATTTCAGCAGTCTTCAGCCAGGCTTGCTTGAATCCAGTGGCAAAGTGAGCAAGGGACTCACGTCTGAGCATACCCTGCCAATTTATGGCGAACAAAGCGGTACAAAAGGGGGTGGTGATGGACGGAGCATCAGAACCAATCAAACACTCACACCCAGTCAACAGATCTGGGTTTGATCCATCACCGTTCCTTAGCCCACTCTGCCTCCCCAGTTCAGACATGGCCAAATGCAAATCCGTCTGATCCTGTGCCTCATGGGAACAGTCCAGCCTGAACTGCCAAGCCATGCCTTCCACGGCCGGAAACAAGATTCCTAGGACCGGTTTCTGGCATTTCAGCCGTCTTCAGCCAGGCTTGCTTGAATCCAGTGGCAAAGTGAGCAAGGGACTCACGTCTGAGCATACCCTACCAACTTATGGCGAACAAAGCGGTACAAAAGGGGGTGGTAATGGTCGGAGCATCAGAACCAATCAAACACTCACACCCAGTCAACAGATCTGGGTTTGATCCATCACCGTTCTTTAGCCCACTCTGCCACCCCAGTTCAGACATGGCCATATGCAAATCAGTCTGACCCTGTGCCTCATGGGAACAGTCCAGCCCAAACTGCCAAGCCATGCCTTCCCTGGACCAGAAACACGCTTCCTAGGATCGGTTTCTGGCATTTCAGCCGTCTTCAGCCAGGCTGCTTGAATCCAGTGGCAAAGTGAGCAAGGAACTCACGTCTGAGCATACCCTGCCAACTTATGGCGAACTAAGCGATAGAAAAGGGGGTGGTGATGGACGGAGCATCAGAACCAATGAAACACTCACACCCAGTCAACAGATCTGGGTTTGATCCATCACCGTTCTTTAGCCCACTCTGCCACCCCAGTTCAGACATGGCCATATGCAAATCAGTCTGACCCTGTGCCTCATGGGAACACTCCAGCCGAACTGCCAAGCCATGCCTTCCCTGGAGCGGAAAGAAGCTTCCTAGGACCGGTTTCTGGCATTTCAGCCGTTTTCAGCCAGGCTTGCTTGAATCCAGTGGTAAAGTGAGCAAAGAACTCACGTATGAGCATACCCTGCGAACTTATGGCGAACAAAGCGGTACAAAAGGGGGTGGTGATGGACGGAGCATCAGAACCAATCAAACACTCACACCCAGTCAACAGATCTGGGTTTGATCCATCACTGTTCTTTAGCCCACTCTGCCACCCCAGTTCAGACATTGCCATATGCAAATCAGTCTGACCCTGTGCCTCATGGGAACAGTCCAGCCCGAACTGCCAAGCCATGCCTTCCCCGGACCAGAAACAAGCTTCCTAGGACCGGTTTCTGGCATTTCAGCCGTCTCCAGCCAGGCTTGCTTGAATCCAATGGCAAAGTGAGCAAGGAACTCACGTCTGAGCATACCCTGCCAACTTATGGCGAACTAAGCAGTAGAAAAGGGGGTGGTGATGGACGGAGCATCAGAACCAATGAAACACTCACACCCAGTCAACAGATCTGGGTTTGATCCATCACCGTTCTTTAGCCCACTCTGCCACCCCAGTTCAGACATTGCCATATGCAAATCAGTCTGACCCTGTGCCTCATGGGAACAGTCCAGCCCGAACTGCCAAGCCATGCCTTCCCCGGACCGGAAACAAGCTTCCTAGGACCGGATTCTGGCATTTCAGCCGTCTTCAGCCAGGCTTGCTTGAGTCCAGTGGCAAAGTGAGCAAGGGACTCACGTCTGAGCATACCCTGCCAACTTATGGCGAACAAAGCGGTACAAAAGATGGACGGAGCATCAAACCAATCAAACACTCACACCCAGTCAACAGATCTGGGTTTGATCCATCACTGTTCTTTAGCCCACTCTGCCACCCCAGTTCAGACATGGCCATATGCAAATCAGTCTGACCCTGTGCCTCATGGGGTCAGTCCAGCCCGAACTGCCAAGCCATGCCTTCCCCGGACCGGAAACAAGCTTCCTAGGACCGGTTTCTGGCATTTCAGCCGTCTTCAGCCAGGCTTGCTTGAATCCAGTGGCAAAGTGAGCAAGGGACTCACGTCTGAGCATACCCTGTCAACTTATGGCGAACAAAGCTGTACAAAAGGGGGTGGTGATGGACGGAGCATCAGAACCAATGAAACACTCACACCCAGTCAACAGATCTGGGTTTGATCCATCACCGTTCTTTAGCCCACTCTGCCACCCCAGTTCAGACATGGCCATATGCAAATCAGTCTGACCCTGTGCCTCATGGGAACACTCCAGCCCGAACTGCCAAGCCATGCCTTCCCTGGAGCGGAAAGAAGCTTCCTAGGACCGGTTTCTGGCATTTCAGCCGTCTTCAGCCAGGCTTGCTTGAATCCAGTGGTAAAGTGAGCAAAGAACTCACGTCTGAGCATACCCTGCCAACTTTGATCCATCACCGTTCTTTAGCCCACTCTGCCACCCCAGTTCAGACATTGCCATATGCAAATCAGTCTGACCCTGTGCCTCATGGGAACAGTCCAGCCCGAACTGCCAAGCCATGCCTTCCCCGGACCGGAACAAGCTTCCTAGGACCGGTTTCTGGCATTTCAGCAGTCTTCAGCCAGGCTTGATTGAATCCAGTGGCAAAGTGAGCAAGGGACTCACATCTGAGCATACCCTGCCATCTTATGGGGAACAAAACAGTACAAAAGGGGGTGGTGATGGACGGAGCATCAGAACCAATCAAACACTCGCACCCAGTCAACAGATCTGGGTTTGATCCATCACTGTTCTTTAGCCCACTCTGCCACCCCAGTTCAGACATGGCCATATGCAAATCAGTCTGACCCTGTGCCTCATGGGGTCAGTCCAGCCCAAACTGCCAAGCCATGCCTTCCCCGGACCGGAAACAAGCTTCCTAGGACCGGTTTCTGGCATTTCAGCCGTCTTCAGCCAGGCTTGCTTGAATCCAGTGGCAAAGTGAGCAAGGGACTCACGTCTGAGCATACCCTGCCAACTTATGGCGAACAAAGTGGTACAAAAGGGGGTGGTGATGGACGGAGCATCAGAACCAATCAAACACTCACACCCAGTCAACAGATCTGGGTTTGATCCATCACTGTTCTTTAGCCCACTCTGCCACCCCAGTTCAGATATTGCCATATGCAAATCAGTCTGACCCTGTGCCTCATGGGAACAGTCCAGCCCGAACTGCCAAGCCATGCCTTCCCCCGACCGGAAACAAGCTTCCTAGGACCGGTTTCTGGCATTTCAGCCGTCTTCAGCCAGGCTTGCTTGAATCCAGTGGCAAAGAGTGCAAGGGACTCACGTCTAAGCATACCCTGCCAACTTATGGCGAACAAAGCGGTACAAAAGGGGGTGGTGATGGACGGAGCATCAGAACCAATCAAACACTCACACCCAGTCAACAGATCTGGGTTTGATCCATCACCGTTCTTTTGCCCACTCTGCCACCCCGGTTCAGACATGGCCATATGCAAATCAGTCTGACCCTGTGCCTCCTGGGAACAGTCCAGCCCGAACTGCCAAGCCATGCCTTCCCTGGACCGGAAATAAGCTTCCTAGGACCGGTTTCTGGCATTTCAGCCGTCTTGAGCCAGGCTTTCTTGAATCCAGTGGCAAAGTGAGCAAGGGACTCACGTCTGAGCATACCCTGCCAACTTATGGCGAACAAAGCGGTACAAAAGAGGGTGGTGATGGACGGAGCATCAGAACCAATCAAACACTCACACCCAGTCAACAGATCTGGGTTTGATCCATCACCGTTCTTTAGCCCACTCTGCCACCCCAGTTCAGACATGGCCATATGCAAATTAGTCTGACCCTGTGCCTCATGGGAACAGTCCAGCCCGAACTGCCAAGCCATGCCTTCCCCGGAATGGAAACAAGCTTCCTAGGACCGGTTTCTGGCATGTCAGCCGTCTTCAGCCAGGCTTGCTTGAATCCAGTGGCAAAGTGAGCAAGGGACTCACGTCTGAGCATACCCTGCCAACTTATGGCGAACAAAGCGGTACAAAAGGTGGTGGTGATGGACGGAGCATCAGAACCAATCAAACACTCACACCCTGTCAACAGATCTGGGTTTGTTCCATCACCGTTCTTTAGCCCACTCTGGCACCCCAGTTCAGACATGGCCATATGCAAATCAGTCTGACCCTGTGCCTCATGGGAACAGTCCAGCCCGAACTGCAAAGCCATGCCTTCCCCGGGCCGAAAACAAGCTTCCTAGGACCGGTTTCTGGCATTTCAGCCGTCTTCAGCCAGGCTTGCTTGAATCCAGTGGCAAAGTGAGCAAGGGACTCACGTCTGAGCATACCCTGCCAACTTATGGCGAACAAAGCGGTACAAAAGATGGACGGAGCATCAGAACCAATCAAACACTCACACCCAGTCAACAGATCTGGGTTTGATCCATCACCGTTCTTTAGCCCACTCTGCCACCTCAGCTCAGACATGGCCATATGCAAATCAGTCTGACCCTGTGCCTCATGGGAACAGTCCAGCCCAAATTGCCAAGCCATGCCTTCCCCGGACCAGAAACAAGCTTCCTAGGACCCCTTTCTGGCATTTCAGCTGTCTTCAGCCAGGCTTGCTTGAATCCAGGGGTAAAGTGAGCAAGGGACTCACGTCTGAGAATACCATGCCAACTTATGGCGAACAAAGTGGTACAAAAGGGGGTGGTGATGGACGGTGCATCAGAACCAATCAAACCCTCACACCCAGTCAACAGATCTGGGTTTGATCCATCACTGTTCTTTAGCCCACTCTGCCACCCCAGTTCAGACATGGCCATATGCAAATCAGTCTGACCCTGAGCCTCATGGGAACAGTCCAGCCCGAACTGCCAAGCCATGCCATCCCCGGACCGGAAACAAGCTTCCTAGGACCGGTTTCCGGCATTTCAGCCGTCTTCAGCCAGGCTTGCTTGAATCCAGTGGCATAGTGAGCAAGGGACTCACGTCTGAGCATACCCTGCCAACTTATGGGGAACAAAACAGTACAAAAGGGGGTGGTGATGGACGGAGCATCAGAACCAATCAAACACTCACACCCAGTCAACAGATTTGGGTTTGATTCATCACTGTTCTTTAGCCCACTCTGCCACCCCAGTTCAGACATGGCCATATGCAAATCAGTCTGACCCTGTGCCTCATGGGAACAGTCCAGCCCGAACTGCCAAGCCATGTCTTCCCCGGACCGGAAACAAGCTTCCTAGGACCGTTTTCTGGCATTTCAGCCGTCTTCAGCCAGGCTTGCTTGAATCCAGTGGCAAAGTGAGCAAGGGACTCACATCTGAGCATACCCTGCCAACTTATGGGGAACAAAACAGTGCAAAAGGGGGTGGTGATGGACGGAGCATCAGAACCAATCAAACACTCACACCCAGTCAACAGATCTGGGTTTGATCCATCACTGTTCTTTAGCCCACTCTGCCACCCCAGGTAAGACATGGCCATATGCAAATCAGTCTGACCCTGTGCCTCATGGGGTCAGTCCAGCACGAACTGCCAAGCCATGCCTTCCCCGGACCGGAAACAAGCTTCCTAGGACCGGTTTCTGGCATTTCAGCCGTCTTCAGCCAGGCTTGCTTGAATCCAGTGGCAAAGTGAGCAAGGGACTCACGTCTGAGCATACCCTGCCAACTTATGGCGAACAAAGCTGTACAAAACGGGGTGGTGATGGACGGAGCATCAGAACCAATCAAACACTCACACCCAGTCAACAGATCTGGGTTTGATCCATCACTGTTCTTTAGCCCACTCTGCCACCCCAGTTCAGACATTGCCATATGCAAATCAGTCTGACCCTGTGCCTCATGGGAACAGTCCAGCCCGAACTGCCAAGCCATGCCTTCCCCGGACCGGAAACAAGCTTCCTAGGACCGGTTTCTGGCATTTCAGCCGTCTTCAGCCAGGCTTGCTTTAATCCAATGGCAAAGTGAGCAAGGAACTCACGTCTGAGCATACCCTGCCAACTTATGGCGAACAAAGCGGTAGAAAAGGGGGTGGTGATGGACGGAGCATCAGAACCAATGAATCACTCACACCCAGTCAACAGATCAGGGTTTGATCCATCACCGTTCTTTAGCCCACTCTGCCACCCCAGTTCAGACATGGCCATATGCAACTCAGTCTGACCCTGTGCCTCATGGGAACACTCCAGCCCGAACTGCCAAGCCATGCCTTCCCTGGAGCGGAAAGAAGCTTCCTAGGACCGGTTTCTGGCATTTCAGCCGTCTTCAGCCAGGCTTGCTTGAATCCAGTGGTAAAGTGAGCAAAGAACTCACGTCTGAGCATACCCTGCCAACTTTGATCCATCACCGTTCTTTAGCCCACTCTGCCACCCCAGTTCAGACATGGCCATATGCAAATCAGTCTGACCCTGTGCCTCATGGGAACAGTCCAGCCCGAACTGCCAAGCCATGCTTTCCCCGGACCGGAACAAGCTTCCTAGGACCAGTTTCTGGCATTTCAGCAGTCTTCAGCCAGGCTTGATTGAATCCAGTGGCAAAGTGAGCAAGGGACTCACATCTGAGCATACCCTGCCATCTTATGGGGAACAAAACAGTACAAAAGGGGGTGGTGATGGACGGAGCATCAGAACCAATCAAACACTCGCACCCAGTCAACAGATCTGTGTTTGATCCATCACTGTTCTTTAGCCCACTCTGCCACCCCAGTTCAGACATGGCCATATGCAAATCAGTCTGACCCTGTGTCTCATGGGGTCAGTCCAGCCCGAACTGCCAAGCCATGCCTTCCCCGGACCGGAAACAAGCTTCCTAGGACCGGTTTCTGGCATTTCAGCAGTCTTCAGCCAGGCTTGCTTGAATCCAGTGGCAAAGTGAGCAAGGGACTCACGTCTGAGCATACCCTGCCAATTTATGGCGAACATTGCGGTACAAAAGGGGGTGGTGATGGACGGAGCATCAGAACCAATCAAACACTCACACCCAGTCAACAGATCTGGGTTTGATCCATCACCGTTCCTTAGCCCACTCTGCCACCCCAGTTCAGACATGGCCAAATGCAAATCCGTCTGACCCTGTGCCTCATGGGAACAGTCCAGCCTGAACTGCCAAGCCATGCCTTCCCTGGACCAGAAACACGCTTCCTAGGATCGGTTTCTGGCATTGCAGCCGTCTTCAGCCAGGCTTGCTTGAATCCAGTGGCAAAGTGAGCAAGGGACTCACGTCTGAGCATACCCTACCAACTTATGGCGAACAAAGCGGTACAAAAGGGGGTGGTGATGGACTGAGCATCAGAACCAATCAAACACTCACACCCAGTCAACAGATCTGGGTTTGATCCATCACTGTTCTTTAGCCCACTCTGCCACCCCAGTTCAGACATTGCCATATGCAAATCAGTCTGACCCTGTGCCTCATGGGAACAGTCCAGCCCGAACTGCCAAGCCATGCCTTCCCCGGACCAGAAACAAGCTTCCTAGGACCGGTTTCTGGCATTTCAGCCGTCTTCAGCCAGGCTTGCTTGAATCCAATGGCAAAGTGAGCAAGGAACTCACGTCTGAGCATACCCTGCCAACTTATGGAGAACTAAGCAGTAGAAAAGGGGGTGGTGATGGACGGAGCATCAGAACCAATGAAACACTCACACCCAGTCAACAGATCTGGGTTTGATCCATCACCGTTCTTTAGCCCACTCTGCCACCCCAGTTCAGACATGGCCATATGCAAATCAGTCTGACCCTGTGCCTCATGGGAACAGTCCAGCCCGAACTGCCAAGCCATGCTTTCCCCGGACCGGAACAAGCTTCCTAGGGCCGGTTTCTGGCATTTCAGCAGTCTTCAGCCAGGCTTGCTTGAATCCAGTGGTAAAGTGAGCAAAGAACTCACGTCTGAGCATACCCTGCCAACTTTGATCCATCACCGTTCTTTAGCCCACTCTGCCACCCCAGTTCAGACATGGCCATATGCAAATCAGTCTGACCCTGTGCCTCATGGGAACAGTCCAGCCCGAACTGCCAAGCCATGCTTTCCCCGGACCGGAACAAGCTTCCTAGGACCGTTTTCTGGCATTTCATCAGTCTTCAGCCAGGCTTGATTGAATCCAGTGGCAAAGTGAGCAAGGGACTCACATCTGAGCATACCCTGCCATCTTATGGGGAACAAAACAGTACAAAAGGGGGTGGTGATGGACGGAGCATCAGAACCAATCAAACACTCGCACCCAGTCAACAGATCTGGGTTTGATCCATCACTGTTCTTTAGCCCACTCTGCCACCCCAGTTCAGACATGGCCATATGCAAATCAGTCTGACCCTGTGTCTCATGGGGTCAGTCCAGCCCGAACTGCCAAGCCATGCCTTCCCCGGACCGGAAACAAGCTTCCTAGGACCGGTTTCTGGCATTTCAGCAGTCTTCAGCCAGGCTTGCTTGAATCCAGTGGCAAAGTGAGCAAGGGACTCACGTCTGAGCATACCCTGCCAATTTATTGCGAACAAAGCGGTACAAAAGGGGGTGGTGATGGACGGAGCATCAGAACCAATCAAACACTCACACCCAGTCAACAGATCTGGGTTTGATCCATCACCGTTCCTTAGCCCACTCTGCCTCCCCAGTTCAGACATGGCCAAATGCAAATCCGTCTGATCCTGTGCCTCATGGGAACAGTCCAGCCTGAACTGCCAAGCCATGCCTTCCACGGCCGGAAACAAGATTCCTAGGACCGGTTTCTGGCATTTCAGCCGTCTTCAGCCAGGCTTGCTTGAATCCAGTGGCAAAGTGAGCAAGGGACTCACGTCTGAGCATACCCTACCAACTTATGGCGAACAAAGCGGTACAAAAGGGGGTGGTAATGGTCGGAGCATCAGAACCAATCAAACACTCACACCCAGTCAACAGATCTGGGTTTGATCCATCACCGTTCTTTAGCCCACTCGGCCACCCCAGTTCAGACATGGCCATATGCAAATCAGTCTGACCCTGTGCCTCATGGGAACAGTCCAGCCCAAACTGCCAAGCCATGCCTTCCCTGGACCAGAAACACGCTTCCTAGGATCGGTTTCTGGCATTTCAGCCGTCTTCAGCCAGGCTGCTTGAATCCAGTGGCAAAGTGAGCAAGGAACTCACGTCTGAGCATACCCTGCCAACTTATGGCGAACTAAGCGATAGAAAAGGGGGTGGTGATGGACGGAGCATCAGAACCAATGAAACACTCACACCCAGTCAACAGATCTGGGTTTGATCCATCACCGTTCTTTAGCCCACTCTGCCACCCCAGTTCAGACATGGCCATATGCAAATCAGTCTGACCCTGTGCCTCATGGGAACACTCCAGCCCGAACTGCCAAGCCATGCCTTCCCTGGAGCGGAAAGAAGCTTCCTAGGACCGGTTTCTGGCATTTCAGCCGTTTTCAGCCAGGCTTGCTTGAATCCAGTGGTAAAGTGAGCAAAGAACTCACGTATGAGCATACCCTGCGAACTTATGGCGAACAAAGCGGTACAAAAGGGGGTGGTGATGGACGGAGCATCAGAACCAATCAAACACTCACACCCAGTCAACAGATCTGGGTTTGATCCATCACCGTTCTTTAGCCCACTCTGCCACCCCAGTTCAGACATGGCCATATGCAAATCAGTCTGACCCTGTGCCTCATGGGAACAGTCCAGCCCAAACTGCCAAGCCATGCCTTCCCTGGACCAGAAACACGCTTCCTAGGATCGGTTTCTGGCATTTCAGCCGTCTTCAGCCAGGCTGCTTGAATCCAGTGGCAAAGTGAGCAAGGAACTCACGTCTGAGCATACCCTGCCAACTTATGGCGAACTAAGCGATAGAAAAGGGGGTGGTGATGGACGGAGCATCAGAACCAATGAAACACTCACACCCAGTCAACAGATCTGGGTTTGATCCATCACCGTTCTTTAGCCCACTCTGCCACCCCAGTTCAGACATGGCCATATGCAAATCAGTCTGACCCTGTGCCTCATGGGAACACTCCAGCCCGAACTGCCAAGCCATGCCTTCCCTGGAGCGGAAAGAAGCTTCCTAGGACCGGTTTCTGGCATTTCAGCCGTTTTCAGCCAGGCTTGCTTGAATCCAGTGGTAAAGTGAGCAAAGAACTCACGTATGAGCATACCCTGCGAACTTATGGCGAACAAAGCGGTACAAAAGGGGGTGGTGATGGACGGAGCATCAGAACCAATCAAACACTCACACCCAGTCAACAGATCTGGGTTTGATCCATCAAGGTTCTTTAGCCCACTCTGCCACCCCAGTTCAGACATTGCCATATGCAAATCAGTCTGACCCTGTGCCTCATGGGAACAGTCCAGCCCGAACTGCCAAGCCATGCCTTCCCGGGACCGGAAACAAGCTTCCTAGGACCGGTTTCTGGCATTTCAGCCGTCTTCAGCCAGGCTTGCTTGAATCCAATGGCAAAGTGAGCAAGGAACTCACGTCTGAGCATACCCTGCCAACTTATGGCGAACTAAGCGGTAGAAAAGGGGGTGGTGATGGACGGAGCATCAGAACCAATGAAACACTCACACCCAGTCAACAGATCTGGGTTTGATCCATCACCGTTCTTTAGCCCACTCTGCCACCCCAGTTCAGACATGGCCATATGCAAATCAGTCTGACCCTGTGCCTCATGGGAACACTCCAGCCCGAACTGCCAAGCCATGCCTTCCCTGGAGCGGAAAGAAGCTTCCTAGGACCGGTTTCTGGCATTTCAGCCGTCTTCAGCCAGGCTTGCTTGAATCCAGTGGTAAAGTGAGCAAAGAACTCACGTATGAGCATACCCTGCCAACTTATGGCGAACAAAGCGGTACAAAAGGGGGTGGTGATGGACGGAGCATCAGAACCAATCAAACACTCACACCCAGTCAACAGATCTGGGTTTGATCCATCACCGTTCTTTAGCCCACTCTGCCACCCCAGTTCAGACATGGCCATATGCAAATCAGTCTGACCCTGTGCCTCATGGGAACAGTCCAGCCCGAACTGCCAAGCCATGCCTTCCCCGGACCGGAACAAGCTTCCTAGAACCGGTTTCTGGCATTTCAGCCGTCTTCAGCCAGGCTTGCTTGAATCCAGTGGCAAAGAGAGCAAGGGACTCACGTCTGAGCATACCCTGCCAACTTATGGCGAACAAAGCGGTACAAAAGGGGGTGGTGATGGACGGAGCATCAGAACCAATCAAACACTCACACCCAGTCAACAGATCTGGGTTTGATCCATCACCGTTCTTTTGCCCACTCTGCCACCCCGGTTCAGACATGGCCATATGCAAATCAGTCTGACCCTGTGCCTCCTGGGAACAGTCCAGCCCGAACTGCCAAGCCATGCCTTCCCTGGACCGGAAACAAGCTTCCTAGGACCGGTTTCTGGCATGTCAGCCGTCTTCAGCCAGGCTTGCTTGAATCCAGTGGCAAAGTGAGCAAGGGACTCACGTCTGAGCATACCCTGCCAACTTATGGCGAACAAAGCGGTACAAAAGGTGGTGGTGATGGACGGAGCATCAGAACCAATCAAACACTCACACCCTGTCAACAGATCTGGGTTTGATCCATCACCGTTCTTTAGCCCACTCTGGCACCCCAGTTCAGACATGGCCATATGCAAATCAGTCTGACCCTGTGCCTCATGGGAACAGTCCAGCCCGAACTGCAAAGCCATGCCTTCCCCGGGCCGGAAACAAGCTTCCTAGGAGCGGTTTCTGGCATTTCAGCCGTCTTCAGCCAGGCTTGCTTGAATCCAGTGGCAAAGTGAGCAAGGGACTCACGTCTGAGCATACCCTGCCAACTTATGGCGAACAAAGCGGTACAAAAGATGGACGGAGCATCAGAACCAATCAAACACTCACACCCAGTCAACAGATCTGGGTTTGATCCATCACCGTTCTTTAGCCCACTCTGCCACCTCAGTTCAGACATGGCCATATGCAAATCAGTCTGACCCTGTGCCTCATGGGAACAGTCCAGCCCAAATTGCCAAGCCATGCCTTCCCCGGACCAGAAACAAGCTTCCTAGGACCCCTTTCTGGCATTTCAGCTGTCTTCAGCCAGGCTTGCTTGAATCCAGTGGTAAAGTGAGCAAGGGACTCACGTCTGAGAATACCATGCCAACTTATGGCGAACAAAGTGGTACAAAAGGGGGTGGTGATGGACGGTGCATCAGAACCAATCAAACACTCACACCCAGTCAACAGATCTGGGTTTGATCCATCACTGTTCTTTAGCCCACTCTGCCACCCCAGTTCAGACATGGCCATATGCAAATCAGTCTTACCCTGAGCCTCATGGGAACAGTCCAGCCCGAACTGCCAAGCCATGCCATCCCCGGACCGGAAACAAGCTTCCTAGGACCGGTTTCTGGCATTTCAGCCGTCTTCAGCCAGGCTTGCTTGAATCCAGTGGCATAGTGAGCAAAGAACTCACGTATGAGCATACCCTGCCAACTTATGGCGAACAAAGCGGTACAAAAGGGGGTGGTGATGGACGGAGCATCAGAACCAATCAAACACTCACACCCAGTCAACAGATCTGGGTTTGATCCATCACCGTTCTTTAGCCCACTCTGCCACCCCAGTTCAGACATGGCCATATGCAAATCAGTCTGACCCTGTGCCTCATGGGAACAGTCCAGCCCGAACTGCCAAGCCATGCCTTCCCCGGACCGGAACAAGCTTCCTAGAACCGGTTTCTGGCATTTCAGCCGTCTTCAGCCAGGCTTGCTTGAATCCAGTGGCAAAGAGAGCAAGGGACTCGCGTCTGAGCATACCCTGCCAACTTATGGCGAACAAAGCGGTACAAAAGGGGGTGGTGATGGACGGAGCATCAGAACCAATCAAACACTCACACCCAGTCAACAGATCTGGGTTTGATCCATCACCGTTCTTTTGCCCACTCTGCCACCCCGGTTCAGACATGGCCATATGCAAATCAGTCTGACCCTGTGCCTCCTGGGAACAGTCCAGCCCGAACTGCCAAGCCATGCCTTCCCTGGACCGGAAACAAGCTTCCTAGGACCGGTTTCTGGCATGTCAGCCGTCTTCAGCCAGGCTTGCTTGAATCCAGTGGCAAAGTGAGCAAGGGACTCACGTCTGAGCATACCCTACCAACTTATGGCGAACAAAGCGGTACAAAAGGTGGTGGTGATGGACGGAGCATCAGAACCAATCAAACACTCACACCCTGTCAACAGATCTGGGTTTGATCCATCACCGTTCTTTAGCCCACTCTGGCACCCCAGTTCAGACATGGCCATATGCAAATCAGTCTGACCCTGTGCCTCATGGGAACAGTCCAGCCCGAACTGCAAAGCCATGCCTTCCCCGGGCCGGAAACAAGCTTCCTAGGAGCGGTTTCTGGCATTTCAGCCGTCTTCAGCCAGGCTTGCTTGAATCCAGTGGCAAAGTGAGCAAGGGACTCACGTCTGAGCATACCCTGCCAACTTATGGCGAACAAAGCGGTACAAAAGATGGACGGAGCATCAGAACCAATCAAACACTCACACCCAGTCAACAGATCTGGGTTTGATCCATCACCGTTCTTTAGCCCACTCTGCCACCTCAGTTCAGACATGGCCATATGCAAATCAGTCTGACCCTGTGCCTCATGGGAACAGTCCAGCCCAAATTGCCAAGCCATGCCTTCCCCGGACCAGAAACAAGCTTCCTAGGACCCCTTTCTGGCATTTCAGTTGTCTTCAGCCAGGCTTGCTTGAATCCAGTGGTAAAGTGAGCAAGGGACTCACGTCTGAGAATACCATGCCAACTTATGGCGAACAAAGTGGTACAAAAGGGGGTGGTGATGGACGGTGCATCAGAACCAATCAAACACTCACACCCAGTCAACAGATCTGGGTTTGATCCATCACTGTTCTTTAGCCCACTCTGCCACCCCAGTTCAGACATGGCCATATGCAAATCAGTCTTACCCTGAGCCTCATGGGAACAGTCCAGCCCGAACTGCCAAGCCATGCCATCCCCGGACCGGAAACAAGCTTCCTAGGACCGGTTTCTGGCATTTCAGCCGTCTTCAGCCAGGCTTGCTTGAATCCAGTGGCATAGTGAGCAAGGGACTCACGTCTGAGCATACCCTGCCAACTTATGGGGAACAAAAGAGTACAAAAGGCGGTGGTGATGGACGGAGCATCAGAACCAATCAAACACTCACACCCAGTCAACAGATTTGGGTTTGATCCATCACTGTTCTTTAGCCCACTCTGCCACCCCAGTTCAGACATGGCCATATGCAAATCAGTCTGACCCTGTGCCTCATGGGAACAGTCCAGCCCGAACTGCCAAGCCATGTCTTCCCCGGACCGGAAACAAGCTTCCTAGGACCGGCTTCTGGCATTTCAGCCGTCTTCAGCCAGGCTTGCTTGAATCCAGTGGCAAAGTGAGCAAGGGACTCACATCTGAGCATACCCTGCCAACTTATGGGGAACAAAACAGTACAAAAGGGGGTGGTGATGGACGGAGCATCAGAACCAATCAAACACTCACACCCAGTCAACAGATCTGGGTTTGAACCATCACAGTTCTTTAGCCCACTCTGCCACCCCAGTTCAGACATGGCCATATGCAAATCAGTCTGACCCTGTGCCTCATGGGAACACTCCAGCCTGAACTGCCAAGCCATGCCTTCCCTGGAGCGGAAAGAAGCTTCCTAGGACCGGTTTCTGGCATTTCAGCCGTCTTCAGCCAGGCTTGCTTGAATCCAGTGGCAAAGTGAGCAAGGGACTCACGTCTGAGCATACCCTGCCAACTTATGGCGAACAAAGCGGTACAAAAGATGGACGGAGCATCAGAACCAATCAAACACTCACACCCAGTCAACAGATCTGGGTTTGATCCATCACTGTTCTTTAGCCCACTCTGCCACCCCAGTTCAGACATGGCCATATGCAAATCAGTCTGACCCTGTGCCTCATGGGGTCAGTCCAGCCCGAACTGCCAAGCCATGCCTTCCCCGGACCGGAAACAAGCTTCCTAGGACCGGTTTCTGGCATTTCAGCCGTCTTCAGCCAGGCTTGCTTGAATCCAGTGGCAAAGTGAGCAAGGGACTCACGTCTGAGCATACCCTACCAACTTATGGTGAACAAAGCGGTACAAAAGGGGGTGGTGATGGTCGGAGCATCAGAACCAATCAAACACTCACACCCAGTCAACAGATCTGGGTTTGATCCATCACCGTTCTTTAGCCCACTCTGCCACCCCAGTTCAGACATGGCCATATGCAAATCAGTCTGACCCTGTGCCTCATGGGAACAGTCCAGCCCAAACTGCCAAGCCATGCCTTCCCTGGACCAGAAACACGCTTCCTAGGATCGGTTTCTGGCATTTCAGCCGTCTTCAGCCAGGCTTGCTTGAATCCAGTGGCAAAGTGAGCAAGGGACTCACGTCTGAGCATACCCTGCCAACTTATGGCGAACAAAGTGGTACAAAAGGGGGTGGTGATGGACGGAGCATCAGAACCAATCAAACACTCACACCCAGTCAACAGATCTGGGTTTGATCCATCACTGTTCTTTAGCCCACTCTGCCACCCCAGTTCAGACATTGCCATATGCAAATCAGTCTGACCCTGTGCCTCATGGGAACAGTCCAGCCTGAACTGCCAAGCCATGCCTTCCCAGGACCAGAAACAAGCTTCCTAGGACCGGTTTCTGGCATTTCAGCCGTCTTCAGCCAGGCTTGCTTGAATCCAATGGCAAAGTGAGCAAGGAACTCACGTCTGAGCATACCCTGCCAACTTATGGCGAACTAAGCAGTAGAAAAGGGGGTGGTGATGGACGGAGCATCAGAACCAATGAAACACTCACACCCAGTCAACAGATCTGGGTTTGATCCATCACCGTTGTTTAGCCCACTCTGCCACCCCAGTTCAGACATTGCCATATGCAAATCAGTCTGACCCTGTGCCTCATGGGAACAGTCCAGCCCGAACTGCCAAGCCATGCCTTCCCCGGACCGGAAACAAGCTTCCTAGGACCGGATTCTGGCATTTCAGCCGTCTTCAGCCAGGCTTGCTTGAGTCCAGTGGCAAAGTGAGCAAGGGACTCACGTCTGAGCATACCCTGCCAACTTATGGCGAACAAAGCGGTACACAAGATGGACGGAGCATCAAACCAATCAAACACTCACACCCAGTCAACAGATCTGGGTTTGATCCATCACTGTTCTTTAGCCCACTCTGCCACCCCAGTTCAGACATGGCCATATGCAAATCAGTCTGAACCTGTGCCTCATGGGGTCAGTCCAGCCCGAACTGCCAAGCCATGCCTTCCCCGGACCGGAAACAAGCTTCCTAGGACCGGTTTCTGGCATTTCAGCCGTCTTCAGCCAGGCTTGCTTGAATCCAATGGCAAAGTGAGCAAGGAACTCACGTCTGAGCATACCCTGCCAACTTATGGCGAACTAAGCGGTAGAAAAGGGGGTGGTGATGGACGGAGCATCAGAACCAATGAAACACTCACACCCAGTCAACAGATCTGGGTTTGAACCATCACCGTTCTTTAGCCCACTCTGCCACCCCAGTTCAGACATGGCCATATGCAAATCAGTCTGACCCTGTGCCTCATGGGAACACTCCAGCCCGAACTGCCAAGCCATGCCTTCCCTGGAGCGGAAAGAAGCTTCCTAGGACCGGTTTCTGGCATTTCAGCCGTCTTCAGCCAGGCTTGCTTGAATCCAGTGGCAAAGTGAGCAAGGGACTCACGTCTGAGCATACCCTGCCAACTTATGGCGAACAAAGTGGTACAAAAGGGGGTGGTGATGGACGGAGCATCAGAACCAATCAAACACTCACACCCAGTCAACAGATCTGGGTTTGATCCATCACTGTTCTTTAGCCCACTCTGCCACCCCAGTTCAGACATTGCCATATGCAAATCAGTCTGACCCTGTGCCTCATGGGAACAGTCCAGCCCGAACTGCCAAGCCATGCCTTCCCAGGACCAGAAACAAGCTTCCTAGGACCGGTTTCTGGCATTTCAGCCGTCTTCAGCCAGGCTTGCTTGAATCCAATGGCAAAGTGAGCAAGGAACTCACGTCTGAGCATACCCTGCCAACTTATGGCGAACTAAGCAGTAGAAAAGGGGGTGGTGATGGACGGAGCATCAGAACCAATGAAACACTCACACCCAGTCAACAGATCTGGGTTTGATCCATCACCGTTGTTTAGCCCACTCTGCCACCCCAGTTCAGACATTGCCATATGCAAATCAGTCTGACCCTGTGCCTCATGGGAACAGTCCAGCCCGAACTGCCAAGCCATGCCTTCCCCGGACCGGAAACAAGCTTCCTAGGACCGGTTTCTGGCATTTCAGCCGTCTTCAGCCAGGCTTGCTTGAATCCAGTGGCAAAGTGAGCAAGGGACTCACGTCTGAGCATACCCTGCCAATTTATGGCGAACAAAGCGGTACAAAAGGGGGTGGTGATGGACGGAGCATCAGAACCAATGAAACACTCACACCCAGTCAACAGATCTGGGTTTGATCCATCACCGTTCTTTAGCCCACTCTGCCACCCCAGTTCAGACATGGCCATATGCAAATCAGTCTGACCCTGTGCCTCATGGGAACAGTCCAGCCCAAACTGCCAAGCCATGCCTTCCCTGGACCAGAAACACGCTTCCTAGGATCGGTTTCTGGCATTTCAGCCATCTTCAGCCAGGCTTGCTTGAATCCAGTGGCAAAGTGAGCAAGGGACTCACGTCTGAGCATACCCTGCCAATTTATGGTGAACAAAGCGGTACAAAAGGGGGTGGTGATGGACGGAGCATCAGAACCAATGAAACACTCACACCCAGTCAACAGATCTGGGTTTGATCCATCACCGTTCTTTAGCCCACTCTGCCACCCCAGTTCAGACATGGCCATATGCAAATCAGTCTGACCCTGTGCCTCATGGGAACACTCCAGCCCGAACTGCCAAGCCATGCCTTCCCTGGAGCGGAAAGAAGCTTCCTAGGACCGGTTTCTGGCATTTCAGCCGTCTTCAGCCAGGCTTGCTTGAATCCAGTGGTAAAGTGAGCAAAGAACTCACGTATGAGCATACCCTGCCAACTTATGGCGAACAAAGCGGTACAAAAGGGGGTGGTGATGGACGGAGCATCAGAACCAATCAAACACTCACACCCAGTCAACAGATCTGGGTTTGATCCATCACCGTTCTTTAGCCCACTCTGCCACCCCAGTTCAGACATGGCCATATGCAAATCAGTCTGACCCTGTGCCTCATGGGAACAGTCCAGCCCGAACTGCCAAGCCATGCCTTCCCCGGACCGGAACAAGCTTCCTAGAACCGGTTTCTGGCATTTCAGCCGTCTTCAGCCAGGCTTGCTTGAATCCAGTGGCAAAGAGAGCAAGGGACTCACGTCTGAGCATACCCTGCCAACTTATGGCGAACAAAGCGGTACAAAAGGGGGTGGTGATGGACGGAGCATCAGAACCTATCAAACACTCACACCCTGTCAACAGATCTGGGTTTGATCCATCACCGTTCTTTAGCCCACTCTGGCACCCCAGTTCAGACATGGCCATATGCAAATCAGTCTGACCCTGTGCCTCATGGGAACAGTCCAGCCCGAACTGCAAAGCCATGCCTTCCCCGGGCCGGAAACAAGCTTCCTAGGACCGGTTTCTGGCATTTCAGCCGTCTTCAGCCAGGCTTGCTTGAATCCAGTGGCAAAGTGAGCAAGGGACTCACGTCTGAGCATACCCTGCCAACTTATGGCGAACAAAGCGGTACAAAAGATGGACGGAGCATCAGAACCAATCAAACACTCACACCCAGTCAACAGATCTGGGTTTGATCCATCACCGTTCTTTAGCCCACTCTGCCACCTCAGTTCAGACATGGCCATATGCAAATCAGTCTGACCCTGTGCCTCATGGGAACAGTCCAGCCCAAATTGCCAAGCCATGCCTTCCCCGGACCAGAAACAAGCTTCCTAGGACCCCTTTCTGGCATTTCAGCTGTCTTCAGCCAGGCTTGCTTGAATCCAGTGGTAAAGTGAGCAAGGGACTCACGTCTGAGAATACCATGCCAACTTATGGCGAACAAAGTGGTACAAAAGGGGGTGGTGATGGACGGTGCATCAGAACCAATCAAACACTCACACCCAGTCAACAGATCTGGGTTTGATCCATCACTGTTCTTTAGCCCACTCTGCCACCCCAGTTCAGACATGGCCATATGCAAATCAGTCTTACCCTGAGCCTCATGGGAACAGTCCAGCCCGAACTGCCAAGCCATGCCATCCCCGGACCGGAAACAAGCTTCCTAGGACCGGTTTCTGGCATTTCAGCCGTCTTCAGCCAGGCTTGCTTGAATCCAGTGGCATAGTGAGCAAGGGACTCACGTCTGAGCATACCCTGCCAACTTATGGGGAACAAAACAGTACAAAAGGCGGTGGTGATGGACGGAGCATCAGAACCAATCAAACACTCACACCCAGTCAACAGATTTGGGTTTGATCCATCACTGTTCTTTAGCCCACTCTGCCACCCCAGTTCAGACATGGCCATATGCAAATCAGTCTGACCCTGTGCCTCATGGGAACAGTCCAGCCCGAACTGCCAAGCCATGTCTTCCCCGGACCGGAAACAAGCTTCCTAGGACCGGCTTCTGGCATTTCAGCCGTCTTCAGCCAGGCTTGCTTGAATCCAGTGGCAAAGTGAGCAAGGGACTCACATCTGAGCATACCCTGCCAACTTATGGGGAACAAAACAGTACAAAAGGGGGTGGTGATGGATGGAGCATCAGAACCAATCAAACACTCACACCCAGTCAACAGATCTGGGTTTGATCCATCACTGTTCTTTAGCCCACTCTGCCACCCCAGTTCAGACATGGCCATATGCAAATCAGTCTGACCCAGTGCCTCATGGGAACAGTCCAACCCGAACTGCCAAGCCATGCCTTCCCCGGACCGGAAACAAGCTTCCTAAGACCGGTTTCTGGCATTTCAGCCGTCTTCAGCCAGGCTTGCTTGAATCCAGTGGCATAGTGAGCAAGGGACTCGCGTCTGAGCATACCCTGCCAACTTATGGCGAACAAAGCGGTACAAAAGGGGGTGGTGATGGACGGAGCATCAGAACCAATCAAACACTCACACCCAGTCAACAGATCTGGGTTTGAACCATCACAGTTCTTTAGCCCACTCTGCCACCCCAGTTCAGACATGGCCATATGCAAATCAGTCTGACCCTGTGCCTCATGGGAACACTCCAGCCTGAACTGCCAAGCCATGCCTTCCCTGGAGCGGAAAGAAGCTTCCTAGGACCGGTTTCTGGCATTTCAGCCGTCTTCAGCCAGGCTTGCTTGAATCCAGTGGCAAAGTGAGCAAGGGACTCACGTCTGAGCATACCCTGCCAACTTATGGCGAACAAAGCGGTACAAAAGATGGACGGAGCATCAGAACCAATCAAACACTCACACCCAGTCAACAGATCTGGGTTTGATCCATCACTGTTCTTTAGCCCACTCTGCCACCCCAGTTCAGACATGGCCATATGCAAATCAGTCTGACCCTGTGCCTCATGGGGTCAGTCCAGCCCGAACTGCCAAGCCATGCCTTCCCCGGACCGGAAACAAGCTTCCTAGGACCGGTTTCTGGCATTTCAGCCGTCTTCAGCCAGGCTTGCTTGAATCCAGTGGCAAAGTGAGCAAGGGACTCACGTCTGAGCATACCCTACCAACTTATGGTGAACAAAGCGGTACAAAAGGGGGTGGTGATGGTCGGAGCATCAGAACCAATCAAACACTCACACCCAGTCAACAGATCTGGGTTTGATCCATCACCGTTCTTTAGCCCACTCTGCCACCCCAGTTCAGACATGGCCATATGCAAATCAGTCTGACCCTGTGCCTCATGGGAACAGTCCAGCCCAAACTGCCAAGCCATGCCTTCCCTGGACCAGAAACACGCTTCCTAGGATCGGTTTCTGGCATTTCAGCCGTCTTCAGCCAGGCTTGCTTGAATCCAGTGGCAAAGTGAGCAAGGGACTCACGTCTGAGCATACCCTGCCAACTTATGGCGAACAAAGTGGTACAAAAGGGGGTGGTGATGGACGGAGCATCAGAACCAATCAAACACTCACACCCAGTCAACAGATCTGGGTTTGATCCATCACTGTTCTTTAGCCCACTCTTACACCCCAGTTCAGACATTGCCATATGCAAATCAGTCTGACCCTGTGCCTCATGGGAACAGTCCAGCCTGAACTGCCAAGCCATGCCTTCCCAGGACCAGAAACAAGCTTCCTAGGACCGGTTTCTGGCATTTCAGCCGTCTTCAGCCAGGCTTGCTTGAATCCAATGGCAAAGTGAGCAAGGAACTCACGTCTGAGCATACCCTGCCAACTTATGGCGAACTAAGCAGTAGAAAAGGGGGTGGTGATGGACGGAGCATCAGAACCAATGAAACACTCACACCCAGTCAACAGATCTGGGTTTGATCCATCACTTTGTTTAGCCCACTCTGCCACCCCAGTTCAGACATTGCCATATGCAAATCAGTCTGACCCTGTGCCTCATGGGAACAGTCCAGCCCGAACTGCCAAGCCATGCCTTCCCCGGACCGGAAACAAGCTTCCTAGGACCGGATTCTGGCATTTCAGCCGTCTTCAGCCAGGCTTGCTTGAGTCCAGTGGCAAAGTGAGCAAGGGACTCACGTCTGAGCATACCCTGCCAACTTATGGCGAACAAAGCGGTACACAAGATGGACGGAGCATCAAACCAATCAAACACTCACACCCAGTCAACAGATCTGGGTTTGATCCATCACTGTTCTTTAGCCCACTCTGCCACCCCAGTTCAGACATGGCCATATGCAAATCAGTCTGAACCTGTGCCTCATGGGGTCAGTCCAGCCCGAACTGCCAAGCCATGCCTTCCCCGGACCGGAAACAAGCTTCCTAGGACCGGTTTCTGGCATTTCAGCCGTCTTCAGCCAGGCTTGCTTGAATCCAATGGCAAAGTGAGCAAGGAACTCACGTCTGAGCATACCCTGCCAACTTATGGCGAACTAAGCGGTAGAAAAGGGGGTGGTGATGGACGGAGCATCAGAACCAATGAAACACTCACACCCAGTCAACAGATCTGGGTTTGATCCATCACCGTTCTTTAGCCCACTCTGCCACCCCAGTTCAGACATGGCCATATGCAAATCAGTCTGACCCTGTGCCTCATGGGAACACTCCAGCCCGAACTGCCAAGCCATGCCTTCCCTGGAGCGGAAAGAAGCTTCCTAGGACCGGTTTCTGGCATTTCAGCCGTCTTCAGCCAGGCTTGCTTGAATCCAGTGGTAAAGTGAGCAAAGAACTCACGTCTGAGCATACCCTGCCAACTTTGATCCATCACCGTTCTTTAGCCCACTCTGCCACCCCAGTTCAGACATGGCCATATGCAAATCAGTCTGACACTGTGCCTCATGGGGTCAGTCCAGCCCAAACTGCCAAGCCATGCCTTCCCCGGACCGGAAACAAGCTTCCTAGGACCGGTTTCTGGCATTTCAGCTGTCTTCAGCCAGGCTTGCTTGAATCCAGTGGCAAAGTGAGCAAGGGACTCACATCTGAGCATACCCTGCCAACTTATGGGGAACAAAACAGTACAAAAGGGGGTGGTGATGGACGGAGCATCAGAACCAATCAAACACTCACACCCAGTCAACAGATCTGGGTGTGATCCATCACTGTTCTTTAGCCCACTCTGCCACCCCAGTTCAGACATGGCCATATGCAAATCAGTCTGACCCAGTGCCTCATGGGAACAGTCCAACCCGAACTGCCAAGCCACGCCTTCCCCGGACCGGAAACAAGCTTCCTAAGACCGGTTTCTGGCATTTCAGCCGTCTTCAGCCAGGCTTGCTTGAATCCAGTGGCATAGTGAGCAAGGGACTCGCGTCTGAGCATACCCTGCCAACTTATGGCGAACAAAGCGGTACAAAAGGGGGTGGTGATGGACGGCGCATCAGAACCAATCAAACACTCACACCCAGTCAACAGATCTGGGTTTGATCCATCACTGTTCTTTAGCCCACTCTGCCACCCCAGTTCAGACATGGCCATATGCAAATCAGTCTGACCCTGTGCCTCATGGGGTCAGTCCAGCCCGAACTGCCAAGCCATGCCTTCCCCGGACCGGAAACAAGCTTCCTAGGACCGGTTTCTGGCATTTCAGCCGTCTTCAGCCAGGCTTGCTTGAATCCAGTGGCAAAGTGAGCAAGGGACTCACGTCTGAGCATACCCTACCAACTTATGGTGAACAAAGCGGTACAAAAGGGGGTGGTGATGGTCGGAGCATCAGAACCAATCAAACACTCACACCCAGTCAACAGATCTGGGTTTGATCCATCACCGTTCTTTAGCCCACTCTGCCACCCCAGTTCAGACATGGCCATATGCAAATCAGTCTGACCCTGTGCCTCATGGGAACAGTCCAGCCCAAACTGCCAAGCCATGCCTTCCCTGGACCAGAAACACGCTTCCTAGGATCGGTTTCTGGCATTTCAGCCGTCTTCAGCCAGGCTTGCTTGAATCCAGTGGCAAAGTGAGCAAGGGACTCACGTCTGAGCATACCCTGCCAACTTATGGCGAACAAAGTGGTACAAAAGGGAGTGGTGATGGACGGAGCATCAGAACCAATCAAACACTCACACCCAGTCAACAGATCTGGGTTTGATCCATCAAGGTTCTTTAGCCCACTCTGCCACCCCAGTTCAGACATTGCCATATGCAAATCAGTCTGACCCTGTGCCTCATGGGAACAGTCCAGCCCGAACTGCCAAGCCATGCCTTCCCGGGACCGGAAACAAGCTTCCTAGGACCGGTTTCTGGCATTTCAGCCGTCTTCAGCCAGGCTTGCTTGAATCCAATGGCAAAGTGAGCAAGGAACTCACGTCTGAGCATACCCTGCCAACTTATGGCGAACTAAGCGGTAGAAAAGGGGGTGGTGATGGACGGAGCATCAGAACCAATGAAACACTCACACCCAGTCAACAGATCTGGGTTTGATCCATCACCGTTCTTTAGCCCACTCTGCCACCCCAGTTCAGACATGGCCATATGCAAATCAGTCTGACCCTGTGCCTCATGGGAACACTCCAGCCCGAACTGCCAAGCCATGCCTTCCCTGGAGCGGAAAGAAGCTTCCTAGGACCGGTTTCTGGCATTTCAGCCGTCTTCAGCCAGGCTTGCTTGAATCCAGTGGTAAAGTGAGCAAAGAACTCACGTCTGAGCATACCCTGCCAACTTTGATCCATCACCGTTCTTTAGCCCACTCTGCCACCCCAGTTCAGACATGGCCATATGCAAATCAGTCTGACCCTGTGCCTCATGGGAACAGTCCAGCCCGAACTGCCAAGCCATGCCTTCCCCGGACCGGAACAAGCTTCCTAGGACCTGTTTCTGGCATTTCAGCAGTCTTCAGCCAGGCTTGATTGAATCCAGTGGCAAAGTGAGCAAGGGACTCACATCTGAGCATACCCTGCCATCTTATGGGGAACAAAACAGTACAAAAGGGGGTGGTGATGGACGGAGCATCAGAACCAATCAAACACTCGCACCCAGTCAACAGATCTGGGTTTGATCCATCACTGTTCTTTAGCCCACTCTGCCACCCCAGTTCAGACATGGCCATATGCAAATCAGTCTGACCCTGTGCCTCATGGGAACAGTCCAGCCCGAACTGCCAAGCCATGCCTTCCCCGGACCGGAACAAGCTTCCTAGGACCGGTTTCTGGCATTTCAGCCGTCTTCAGCCAGGCTTGCTTGAATCCAATGGCAAAGTGAGCAAGGAACTCACGTCTGAGCATACCCTGCCAACTTATGGCGAACTAAGCAGTAGAAAAGGGGGTGGTGATGGACGGAGCATCAGAACCAATGAAACACTCACACCCAGTCAACAGATCTGGGTTTGATCCATCACCGTTGTTTAGCCCACTCTGCCACCCCAGTTCAGACATTGCCATATGCAAATCAGTCTGACCCTGTGCCTCATGGGAACAGTCCAGCCCGAACTGCCAAGCCATGCCTTCCCCGGACCGGAAACAAGCTTCCTAGGACCAGATTCTGGCATTTCAGCCGTCTTCAGCCAGGCTTGCTTGAGTCCAGTGGCAAAGTGAGCAAGGGACTCACGTCTGAGCATACCCTGCCAACTTATGGCGAACAAAGCGGTACAAAAGATGGACGGAGCATCAAACCAATCAAACACTCACACCCAGTCAACAGATCTGGGTTTGATCCATCACTGTTCTTTAGCCCACTCTGCCACCCCAGTTCAGACATGGCCATATGCAAATCAGTCTGAACCTGTGCCTCATGGGGTCAGTCCAGCCCGAACTGCCAAGCCATGCCTTCCCCGGACCGGAAACAAGCTTCCTAGGACCGGTTTCTGGCATTTCAGCCGTCTTCAGCCATGCTTGCTTGAATCCAGTGGCAAAGTGAGCAAGGGACTCACATCTGAGCATACCCTGCCAACTTATGGGGAACAAAACAGTACAAAAGGGGGTGGTGATGGACGGAGCATCAGAACCAATCAAACACTCACACCCAGTCAACAGATCTGGGTTTGATCCATCACTGTTCTTTAGCCCACTCTGCCACCCCAGTTCAGACATTGCCATATGCAAATCAGTCTGACCCTGTGCCTCATGGGAACAGTCCAGCCCGAACTGCCAAGCCATGCCTTCCCCGGACCGGAAACAAGCTTCCTAGGACCGGATTCTGGCATTTCAGCCGTCTTCAGCCAGGCTTGCTTGAGTCCAGTGGCAAAGTGAGCAAGGGACTCACGTCTGAGCATACCCTGCCAACTTATGGCGAACAAAGCGGTACACAAGATGGACGGAGCATCAAACCAATCAAACACTCACACCCAGTCAACAGATCTGGGTTTGATCCATCACTGTTCTTTAGCCCACTCTGCCACCCCAGTTCAGACATGGCCATATGCAAATCAGTCTGAACCTGTGCCTCATGGGGTCAGTCCAGCCCGAACTGCCAAGCCATGCCTTCCCCGGACCGGAAACAAGCTTCCTAGGACCGGTTTCTGGCATTTCAGCCGTCTTCAGCCAGGCTTGCTTGAATCCAATGGCAAAGTGAGCAAGGAACTCACGTCTGAGCATACCCTGCCAACTTATGGCGAACTAAGCGGTAGAAAAGGGGGTGGTGATGGACGGAGCATCAGAACCAATGAAACACTCACACCCAGTCAACAGATCTGGGTTTGATCCATCACCGTTCTTTAGCCCACTCTGCCACCCCAGTTCAGACATGGCCATATGCAAATCAGTCTGACCCTGTGCCTCATGGGAACACTCCAGCCCGAACTGCCAAGCCATGCCTTCCCTGGAGCGGAAAGAAGCTTCCTAGGACCGGTTTCTGGCATTTCAGCCGTCTTCAGCCAGGCTTGCTTGAATCCAGTGGTAAAGTGAGCAAAGAACTCACGTCTGAGCATACCCTGCCAACTTTGATCCATCACCGTTCTTTAGCCCACTCTGCCACCCCAGTTCAGACATGGCCATATGCAAATCAGTCTGACACTGTGCCTCATGGGGTCAGTCCAGCCCAAACTGCCAAGCCATGCCTTCCCCGGACCGGAAACAAGCTTCCTAGGACCGGTTTCTGGCATTTCAGCTGTCTTCAGCCAGGCTTGCTTGAATCCAGTGGCAAAGTGAGCAAGGGACTCACATCTGAGCATACCCTGCCAACTTATGGGGAACAAAACAGTACAAAAGGGGGTGGTGATGGACGGAGCATCAGAACCAATCAAACACTCACACCCAGTCAACAGATCTGGGTGTGATCCATCACTGTTCTTTAGCCCACTCTGCCACCCCAGTTCAGACATGGCCATATGCAAATCAGTCTGACCCAGTGCCTCATGGGAACAGTCCAACCCGAACTGCCAAGCCACGCCTTCCCCGGACCGGAAACAAGCTTCCTAAGACCGGTTTCTGGCATTTCAGCCGTCTTCAGCCAGGCTTGCTTGAATCCAGTGGCATAGTGAGCAAGGGACTCGCGTCTGAGCATACCCTGCCAACTTATGGCGAACAAAGCGGTACAAAAGGGGGTGGTGATGGACGGCGCATCAGAACCAATCAAACACTCACACCCAGTCAACAGATCTGGGTTTGATCCATCACTGTTCTTTAGCCCACTCTGCCACCCCAGTTCAGACATGGCCATATGCAAATCAGTCTGACCCTGTGCCTCATGGGGTCAGTCCAGCCCGAACTGCCAAGCCATGCCTTCCCCGGACCGGAAACAAGCTTCCTAGGACCGGTTTCTGGCATTTCAGCCGTCTTCAGCCAGGCTTGCTTGAATCCAGTGGCAAAGTGAGCAAGGGACTCACGTCTGAGCATACCCTACCAACTTATGGTGAACAAAGCGGTACAAAAGGGGGTGGTGATGGTCGGAGCATCAGAACCAATCAAACACTCACACCCAGTCAACAGATCTGGGTTTGATCCATCACCGTTCTTTAGCCCACTCTGCCACCCCAGTTCAGACATGGCCATATGCAAATCAGTCTGACCCTGTGCCTCATGGGAACAGTCCAGCCCAAACTGCCAAGCCATGCCTTCCCTGGACCAGAAACACGCTTCCTAGGATCGGTTTCTGGCATTTCAGCCGTCTTCAGCCAGGCTTGCTTGAATCCAGTGGCAAAGTGAGCAAGGGACTCACGTCTGAGCATACCCTGCCAACTTATGGCGAACAAAGTGGTACAAAAGGGAGTGGTGATGGACGGAGCATCAGAACCAATCAAACACTCACACCCAGTCAACAGATCTGGGTTTGATCCATCAAGGTTCTTTAGCCCACTCTGCCACCCCAGTTCAGACATTGCCATATGCAAATCAGTCTGACCCTGTGCCTCATGGGAACAGTCCAGCCCGAACTGCCAAGCCATGCCTTCCCGGGACCGGAAACAAGCTTCCTAGGACCGGTTTCTGGCATTTCAGCCGTCTTCAGCCAGGCTTGCTTGAATCCAATGGCAAAGTGAGCAAGGAACTCACGTCTGAGCATACCCTGCCAACTTATGGCGAACTAAGCGGTAGAAAAGGGGGTGGTGATGGACGGAGCATCAGAACCAATGAAACACTCACACCCAGTCAACAGATCTGGGTTTGATCCATCACCGTTCTTTAGCCCACTCTGCCACCCCAGTTCAGACATGGCCATATGCAAATCAGTCTGACCCTGTGCCTCATGGGAACACTCCAGCCCGAACTGCCAAGCCATGCCTTCCCTGGAGCGGAAAGAAGCTTCCTAGGACCGGTTTCTGGCATTTCAGCCGTCTTCAGCCAGGCTTGCTTGAATCCAGTGGTAAAGTGAGCAAAGAACTCACGTCTGAGCATACCCTGCCAACTTTGATCCATCACCGTTCTTTAGCCCACTCTGCCACCCCAGTTCAGACATGGCCATATGCAAATCAGTCTGACCCTGTGCCTCATGGGAACAGTCCAGCCCGAACTGCCAAGCCATGCCTTCCCCGGACCGGAACAAGCTTCCTAGGACCTGTTTCTGGCATTTCAGCAGTCTTCAGCCAGGCTTGATTGAATCCAGTGGCAAAGTGAGCAAGGGACTCACATCTGAGCATACCCTGCCATCTTATGGGGAACAAAACAGTACAAAAGGGGGTGGTGATGGACGGAGCATCAGAACCAATCAAACACTCGCACCCAGTCAACAGATCTGGGTTTGATCCATCACTGTTCTTTAGCCCACTCTGCCACCCCAGTTCAGACATGGCCATATGCAAATCAGTCTGACCCTGTGCCTCATGGGAACAGTCCAGCCCGAACTGCCAAGCCATGCCTTCCCCGGACCGGAACAAGCTTCCTAGGACCGGTTTCTGGCATTTCAGCCGTCTTCAGCCAGGCTTGCTTGAATCCAATGGCAAAGTGAGCAAGGAACTCACGTCTGAGCATACCCTGCCAACTTATGGCGAACTAAGCAGTAGAAAAGGGGGTGGTGATGGACGGAGCATCAGAACCAATGAAACACTCACACCCAGTCAACAGATCTGGGTTTGATCCATCACCGTTGTTTAGCCCACTCTGCCACCCCAGTTCAGACATTGCCATATGCAAATCAGTCTGACCCTGTGCCTCATGGGAACAGTCCAGCCCGAACTGCCAAGCCATGCCTTCCCCGGACCGGAAACAAGCTTCCTAGGACCAGATTCTGGCATTTCAGCCGTCTTCAGCCAGGCTTGCTTGAGTCCAGTGGCAAAGTGAGCAAGGGACTCACGTCTGAGCATACCCTGCCAACTTATGGCGAACAAAGCGGTACAAAAGATGGACGGAGCATCAAACCAATCAAACACTCACACCCAGTCAACAGATCTGGGTTTGATCCATCACTGTTCTTTAGCCCACTCTGCCACCCCAGTTCAGACATGGCCATATGCAAATCAGTCTGAACCTGTGCCTCATGGGGTCAGTCCAGCCCGAACTGCCAAGCCATGCCTTCCCCGGACCGGAAACAAGCTTCCTAGGACCGGTTTCTGGCATTTCAGCCGTCTTCAGCCAGGCTTGCTTGAATCCAGTGGCAAAGTGAGCAAGGGACTCACGTCTGAGCATACCCTGCCAACTTATGGCGAACAAAGCGGTACAAAAGGGGGTGGTGATGGACGGAGCATCAGAACCAATGAAACACTCACACCCAGTCAACAGATCTGGGTTTGATCCATCACCGTTCTTTAGCCCACTCTGCCACCCCAGTTCAGACATGGCCATATGCAAATCAGTCTGACCCTGTGCCTCATGGGAACAGTCCAGCCCAAACTGCCAAGCCATGCCTTCCCTGGACCAGAAACACGCTTCCTAGGATCGGTTTCTGGCATTTCAGCCGTCTTCAGCCAGGCTTGCTTGAATCCAGTGGCAAAGTGAGCAAGGGACTCACGTCTGAGCATACCCTGCCAACTTATGGCGAACAAAGTGGTACAAAAGGGGGTGGTGATGGACGGAGCATCAGAACCAATCAAACACTCACAGCCAGTCAACAGATCTGGGTTTGATCCATCACTGTTCTTTAGCCCACTCTGCCACCCCAGTTCAGATATTGCCATATGCAAATCAGTCTGACCCTGTGCCTCATGGGAACAGTCCAGCCCGAACTGCCAAGCCATGCCTTTCCCCGACCGGAAACAAGCTTCCTAGGACCGGTTTCTGGCATTTCAGCCGTCTTCAGCCAGGCTTGCTTGAATCCAATGGCAAAGTGAGCAAGGAACTCACGTCTGAGCATACCCTGCCAACTTATGGCGAACTAAGCGATAGAAAAGGGGGTGGTGATGGACGGAGCATCAGAACCAATGAAACACTCACACCCAGTCAACAGATCTGGGTTTGATCCATCACCGTTCTTTAGCCCACTCTGCCACCCCAGTTCAGACATGGCCATATGCAAATCAGTCTGACCCTGTGCCTCATGGGAACACTCCAGCCCGAACTGCCAAGCCATGCCTTCCCTGGAGCGGAAAGAAGCTTCCTAGGACCGGTTTCTGGCATTTCAGCCGTCTTCAGCCAGGCTTGCTTGAATCCAGTGGTAAAGTGAGCAAAGAACTCATGTCTGAGCATACCCTGCCAACTTTGATCCATCACCGTTCTTTAGCCCACTCTGCCACCCCAGTTCAGACATGGCCATATGCAAATCAGTCTGACCCTGTGCCTCATGGGAACAGTCCAGCCCGAACTGCCAAGCCATGCCTTCCCCGGACCGGAACAAGCTTCCTAGGACCGGTTTCTGGCTTTTCAGCAGTCTTCAGCCAGGCTTGATTGAATCCAGTGGCAAAGTGAGCAAGGGACTCACATCTGAGCATACCCTGCCATCTTATGGGGAACAAAACAGTACAAAAGGGGGTGGTGATGGACGGAGCATCAGAACCAATCAAACACTCACACCCAGTCAACAGATCTGGGTTTGATCCATCACTGTTCTTTAGCCCACTCTGCCACCCCAGTTCAGACATGGCCATATGCAAATCAGTCTGACCCTGTGCCTCATGGGGTCAGTCCAGCCCGAACTGCCAAGCCATGCCTTCCCCGGACCGGAAACAAGCTTCCTAGGACCGGTTTCTGGCATTTCAGCCGTCTTCAGCCAGGCTTGCTTGAATCCAGTGGCAAAGTGAGCAAGGGACTCACGTCTGAGCATACCCTGCCAACTTATGGCGAACAAAGCGGTACAAAAGGGGGTGGTGATGGACGGAGCATCAGAACCAATCAAACACTCACACCCAGTCAACAGATCTGGGTTTGATCCATCACCGTTCTTTAGCCCACTCTGCCACCCCAGTTCAGACATGGCCATATGCAAATTAGTCTGACCCTGTGCCTCATGGGAACAGTCCAGCCCGAACTGCCAAGCCATGCCTTCCCCGGAATGGAAACAAGCTTCCTAGGACCGGTTTCTGGCATGTCAGCCGTCTTCAGCCAGGCTTGCTTGAATCCAGTGGCAAAGTGAGCAAGGGACTCACGTCTGAGCATACCCTGCCAACTTATGGGGAACAAAACAGTACAAAAGGGGGTGGTGATGGACGGAGCATCAGAACCAATCAAACACTCACACCCAGTCAACAGATTTGGGTTTGATCCATCACTGTTCTTTAGCCCACTCTGCCACCCCAGTTCAGACATGGCCATATGCAAATCAGTCTGACCCTGTGCCTCATGGGAACAGTCCAGCCCGAACTGCCAAGCCATGTCTTCCCCGGACCGGAAACAAGCTTCCTAGGACCGGTTTCTGGCATTTCAGCCGTCTTCAGCCATGCTTGCTTGAATCCAGTGGCAAAGTGAGCAAGGAACTCACGTCTGAGCATACCCTGCCAACTTATGGCGATCTAAGAGGTAGAAAAGGGGGTGGTGATGGACGGAGCATCAGAACCAACGAAACACTCACACCCAGTCAACAGATCTGGGTTTGATCCATCACCATTCTTTAGCCCACTCTGCCACCCCAGTTCAGACATGGCCATATGCAAATCAGTCTGACCCTGTGCCTCATGGGAACAGTCCAGCCCGAACTGCCAAGCCATGCCTTCCCCGGACCGGAAACAAGCTTCCTAGGACCGGATTCTGGCATTTCAGCCGTCTTCAGCCAGGCTTGCTTGAGTCCAGTGGCAAAGTGAGCAAGGGACTCACGTCTGAGCATACCCTGCCAACTTATGGCGAACAAAGCGGTACAAAAGATGGACGGAGCATCAGAACCAATCAAACACTCACACCCGGTCAACAGATCTGGGTTTGATCCATCACCGTTCTTTAGCCCACTCTGCCACCCCAGTTCAGACATGGCCATATGCAAATCAGTCTGACCCTGTGCCTCATGGGAACAGTCCAGCCCGAACTGCCAAGCCATGCCTTCCCTGGAGCGGAAAGAAGCTTCCTAGGACCGGTTTCTGGCATTTCAGCCGTCTTCAGCCAGGCTTGCTTGAATCCAGTGGTAAAGTGAGCAAAGAACTCACGTCTGAGCATACCCTGCCAACTTTGATCCATCACCGTTCTTTAGCCCACTCTGCCACCCCAGTTCAGACATGGCCATATGCAAATCAGTCTGACCCTGTGCCTCATGGGAACAGTCCAGCCCGAACTGCCAAGCCATGCCTTCCCCGGACCGGAACAAGCTTCCTAGGACCGGTTTCTGGCTTTTCAGCAGTCTTCAGCCAGGCTTGATTGAATCCAGTGGCAAAGTGAGCAAGGGACTCACATCTGAGCATACCCTGCCATCTTATGGGGAACAAAACAGTACAAAAGGGGGTGGTGATGGACGGAGCATCAGAACCAATCAAACACTCACACCCAGTCAACAGATCTGGGTTTGATCCATCACTGTTCTTTAGCCCACTATGCCACCCCAGTTCAGACATGGCCATATGCAAATCAGTCTGACCCTGTGCCTCATGGGGTCAGTCCAGCCCGAACTGCCAAGCCATGCCTTCCCCGGACCGGAAACAAGCTTCCTAGGACCGGTTTCTGGCATTTCAGCCGTCTTCAGCCAGGCTTGCTTGAATCCAGTGGCAAAGTGAGCAAGGGGCTCACGTCTGAGCATACCCTGCCAACTTATGGCGAACAAAGTGGTACAAAAGGGGGTGGTGATGGACGGAGCATCAGAACCAATCAAACACTCACACCCAGTCAACAGATCTGGGTTTGATCCATCACCGTTCTTTAGCCCACTCTGCCAACACAGTTCAGACATTGCCATATGCAAATCAGTCTGACCCTGTGCCTCATGGGAACAGTCCAGCCCGAACTGCCAAACCATGCCTTCCCCGGACCGGAAACAAGCTTCCTAGGACCGGTTTCTGGCATTTCAGCCGTCTTCAGCCACGCTTGCTTGAATCCAATGGCAAAGTGAGCAAGGAACTCACGTCTGAGCATACCCTGCCAACTTATGGCGAACTAAGCGGTAGAAAAGGGGGTGGTGATGGACGGAGCATCAGAACCAATGAAACACTCACACCCAGTCAACAGATCTGGGTTTGATCCATCACCGTTCTTTAGCCCACTCTGCCACCTCAGTTCAGACATGGCCATATGCAAATCAGTCTGACCCTGTGCCTCATGGGAACACTCCAGCCCGAACTGCAAAGCCATGCCTTCCCTGGAGCGGAAAGAAGCTTCCTAGGACCGGTTTCTGGCATTTCAGCCGTCTTCAGCCAGGCTTGCTTGAATCCAGTGGTAAAGTGAGCAAAGAACTCACGTCTGAGCATACCCTGCCAACTTTGATCCATCACCGTTCTTTAGCCCACTCTGCCACCCCAGTTCAGACATGGCCATATGCAAATCAGTCTGACCCTGTGCCTCATGGGGTCAGTCCAGCCCGAACTGCCAAGCCATGCCTTCCCCGGACCGGAACAAGCTTCCTAGAACCGGTTTCTGGCATTTCAGCCGTCTTCAGCCAGGCTTGCTTGAATCCAGTGGCAAAGTGAGCAAGGGACTCACGTCTGAGCATACCCTGCCAACTTATGGCGAACAAAGTGGTACAAAAGGGGGTGGTGATGGACGGAGCATCAGAACCAATCAAACACTCACACCCAGTCAACAGATCTTGGTTTGATCCATCACCGTTCTTTTGCCCACTCTGCCACCCCGGTTCAGACATGGCCATATGCAAATCAGTCTGACCCTGTGCCTCCTGGGAACAGTCCAGCCCGAACTGCCAAGCCATGCCTTCCCTGGACCGGAAATAAGCTTCCTAGGACCGGTTTCTGGCATTTCAGCCGTCTTGAGCCAGGCTTTCTTGAATCCAGTGGCAAAGTGAGCAAGGGACTCACGTCTGAGCATACCCTGCCAACTTATGGCGAACAAAGCGGTACAAAAGGGGGTGGTGATGGACGGAGCATCAGAACCAATCAAACACTCACACCCAGTCAACAGATCTGGGTTTGATCCATCACCGTTCTTTAGCCCACTCTGCCACCCCAGTTCAGACATGGCCATATGCAAATCAGTCTGACCCTGTGCCTCATGGGAACAGTCCAGCCCAAACTGCCAAGCCATGCCTTCCCTGGACCAGAAACACGCTTCCTAGGATCGGTTTCTGGCATTTCAGCCGTCTTCAGCCAGGCTTGCTTGAATCCAGAGGCAAAGTGAGCAAGGGACTCACGTCTGAGCATACCCTGCCAACTTATGGCGAACAAAGTGGTACAAAAGGGGGTGGTGATGGACGGAGCATCAGAACCAATCAAACACTCACAGCCAGTCAACAGATCTGGGTTTGATCCATCACTGTTCTTTAGCCCACTCTGCCACCCCAGTTCAGATATTGCCATATGCAAATCAGTCTGACCCTGTGCCTCATGGGAACAGTCCAGCCCGAACTGCCAAGCCATGCCTTCCCCCGACCGGAAACAAGCTTCCTAGGACCAGTTTCTGGCATTTCAGCCGTCTTCAGCCAGGCTTGCTTGAATCCAATGGCAAAGTGAGCAAGGGACTCACGTCTGAGCATACCCTACCAACTTATGGTGAACAAAGCGGTACAAAAGGGGGTGGTGATGGTCGGAGCATCAGAACCAATCAAACACTCACACCCAGTCAACAGATCTGGGTTTGATCCATCACCGTTCTTTAGCCCACTCTGCCACCCCAGTTCAGACATGGCCATATGCAAATCAGTCTGACCCTGTGCCTCATGGGAACAGTCCAGCCCAAACTGCCAAGCCATGCCTTCCCTGGACCAGAAACACGCTTCCTAGGATCGGTTTCTGGCATTTCAGCCGTCTTCAGCCAGGCTTGCTTGAATCCAGTGGCAAAGTGAGCAAGGGACTCACGTCTGAGCATACCCTGCCAACTTATGGCGAACAAAGTGGTACAAAAGGGGGTGGTGATGGACGGAGCATCAGAACCAATCAAACACTCACACCCAGTCAACAGATCTGGGTTTGATCCATCACTGTTCTTTAGCCCACTCTGCCACCCCAGTTCAGACATTGCCATATGCAAATCAGTCTGACCCTGTGCCTCATGGGAACAGTCCAGCCCGAACTGCCAAGCCATGCCTTCCCCGGACCAGAAACAAGCTTCCTAGGACCGGTTTCTGGCATTTCAGCCGTCTTCAGCCAGGCTTGCTTGAATCCAATGGCAAAGTGAGCAAGGAACTCACGTCTGAGCATACCCTGCCAACTTATGGCGAACTAAGCAGTAGAAAAGGGGGTGGTGATGGACGGAGCATCAGAACCAATGAAACACTCACACCCAGTCAACAGATCTGGGTTTGATCCATCACCGTTCTTTAGCCCACTCTGCCACCCCAGTTCAGACATTGCCATATGCAAATCAGTCTGACCCTGTGCCTCATGGGAACAGTCCAGCCCGAACTGCCAAGCCATGCCTTCCCCGGACCGGAAACAAGCTTCCTAGGACCGGATTCTGGCATTTCATCCGTCTTCAGCCAGGCTTGCTTGAGTCCAGTGGCAAAGTGAGCAAGGGACTCACATCTGAGCATACCCTGCCATCTTATGGGGAACAAAACAGTACAAAAGGGGGTGGTGATGGACGGAGCATCAGAACCAATCAAACACTCACACCCAGTCAACAGATCTGGGTTTGATCCATCACTGTTCTTTAGCCCACTCTGCCACCCCAGTTCAGACATGGCCATATGCAAATCAGTCTGACCCTGTGCCTCATGGGGTCAGTCCAGCCCGAACTGCCAAGCCATGCCTTCCCCGGACCGGAAACAAGCTTCCTAGGACCGGTTTCTGGCATTTCAGCCGTCTTCAGCCAGGCTTGCTTGAATCCAGTGGCAAAGTGAGCAAGGGACTCACGTCTGAGCATACCCTGCCAACTTATGGCGAACAAAGCGGTACAAAAGGGGGTGGTGATGGACGGAGCATCAGAACCAATCAAACACTCACACCCAGTCAACAGATCTGGGTTTGATCCATCACCGTTCTTTAGCCCACTCTGCCACCCCAGTTCAGACATGGCCATATGCAAATTAGTCTGACCCTGTGCCTCATGGGAACAGTCCAGCCCGAACTGCCAAGCCATGCCTTCCCCGGAATGGAAACAAGCTTCCTAGGACCGGTTTCTGGCATGTCAGCCGTCTTCAGCCAGGCTTGCTTGAATCCAGTGGCAAAGTGAGCAAGGGACTCACGTCTGAGCATACCCTGCCAACTTATGGGGAACAAAACAGTACAAAAGGGGGTGGTGATGGACGGAGCATCAGAACCAATCAAACACTCACACCCAGTCAACAGATTTGGGTTTGATCCATCACTGTTCTTTAGCCCACTCTGCCACCCCAGTTCAGACATGGCCATATGCAAATCAGTCTGACCCTGTGCCTCATGGGAACAGTCCAGCCCGAACTGCCAAGCCATGTCTTCCCCGGACCGGAAACAAGCTTCCTAGGACCGGTTTCTGGCATTTCAGCCGTCTTCAGCCATGCTTGCTTGAATCCAGTGGCAAAGTGAGCAAGGGACTCACATCTGAGCATACCCTGCCAACTTATGGGGAACAAAACAGTACAAAAGGGGGTGGTGATGGACGGAGCATCAGAACCAATCAAACACTCACACCCAGTCAACAGATCTGGGTTTGATCCATCACTGTTCTTTAGCCCACTCTGCCACCCCAGTTCAGACATTGCCATATGCAAATCAGTCTGACCCTGTGCCTCATGGGAACAGTCCAGCCCGAACTGCCAAGCCATGCCTTCCCCGGACCGGAAACAAGCTTCCTAGGACCGGTTTCTGGCATTTCAGCAGTCTTCAGCCAGGCTTGCTTGAATCCAATGGCAAAGTGAGCAAGGAACTCACGTCTGAGCATACCCTGCCAACTTATGGCGATCTAAGAGGTAGAAAAGGGGGTGGTGATGGACGGAGCATCAGAACCAACGAAACACTCACACCCAGTCAACAGATCTGGGTTTGATCCATCACCATTCTTTAGCCCACTCTGCCACCCCAGTTCAGACATGGCCATATGCAAATCAGTCTGACCCTGTGCCTCATGGGAACAGTCCAGCCCGAACTGCCAAGCCATGCCTTCCCCGGACCGGAAACAAGCTTCCTAGGACCGGATTCTGGCATTTCAGCCGTCTTCAGCCAGGCTTGCTTGAGTCCAGTGGCAAAGTGAGCAAGGGACTCACGTCTGAGCATACCCTGCCAACTTATGGCGAACAAAGCGGTACAAAAGATGGACGGAGCATCAGAACCAATCAAACACTCACACCCGGTCAACAGATCTGGGTTTGATCCATCACCGTTCTTTAGCCCACTCTGCCACCCCAGTTCAGACATGGCCATATGCAAATCAGTCTGACCCTGTGCCTCATGGGAACAGTCCAGCCCGAACTGCCAAGCCATGCCTTCCCCGGACCGGAACAAGCTTCCTAGGACCGGTTTCTGGCTTTTCAGCAGTCTTCAGCCAGGCTTGATTGAATCCAGTGGCAAAGTGAGCAAGGGACTCACATCTGAGCATACCCTGCCATCTTATGGGGAACAAAACAGTACAAAAGGGGGTGGTGATGGACGGAGCATCAGAACCAATCAAACACTCACACCCAGTCAACAGATCTGGGTTTGATCCATCACTGTTCTTTAGCCCACTATGCCACCCCAGTTCAGACATGGCCATATGCAAATCAGTCTGACCCTGTGCCTCATGGGGTCAGTCCAGCCCGAACTGCCAAGCCATGCCTTCCCCGGACCGGAAACAAGCTTCCTAGGACCGGTTTCTGGCATTTCAGCCGTCTTCAGCCAGGCTTGCTTGAATCCAGTGGCAAAGTGAGCAAGGGACTCACGTCTGAGCATACCCTGTCAACTTATGGCGAACAAAGCTGTACAAAAGGGGGTGGTGATGGACGGAGCATCAGAACCAATGAAACACTCACACCCAGTCAACAGATCTGGGTTTGATCCATCACCGTTCTTTAGCCCACTCTGCCACCCCAGTTCAGACATGGCCATATGCAAATCAGTCTGACCCTGTGCCTCATGGTAACAATCCAGCCCGAACTACCAAGCCATGCCTTCCCCGGACCGGAACAAGCTTCCTAGAACCGGTTTCTGGCATTTCAGCCGTCTTCAGCCAGGCTTGCTTGAATCCAGTGGCAAAGAGAGCAAGGGACTCACGTCTGAGCATACCCTGCCAACTTATGGCGAACAAAGTGGTACAAAAGGGGGTGGTGATGGACGGAGCATCAGAACCAATCAAACACTCACACCCAGTCAACAGATCTTGGTTTGATCCATCACCGTTCTTTTGCCCACTCTGCCACCCCGGTTCAGACATGGCCATATGCAAATCAGTCTGACCCTGTGCCTCCTGGGAACAGTCCAGCCCGAACTGCCAAGCCATGCCTTCCCTGGACCGGAAATAAGCTTCCTAGGACCGGTTTCTGGCATTTCAGCCGTCTTGAGCCAGGCTTTCTTGAATCCAGTGGCAAAGTGAGCAAGGGACTCACGTCTGAGCATACCCTGCCAACTTATGGCGAACAAAGCGGTACAAAAGGGGGTGGTGATGGACGGAGCATCAGAACCAATCAAACACTCACTCCCAGTCAACAGATCTGGGTTTGATCCATCACCGTTCTTTAGCCCACTCTGCCACCCCAGTTCAGACATGGCCATATGCAAATCAGTCTGACCCTGTGCCTCATGGGAACAGTCCAGCCCAAACTGCCAAGCCATGCCTTCCCTGGACCAGAAACACGCTTCCTAGGATCGGTTTCTGGCATTTCAGCCGTCTTCAGCCAGGCTTGCTTGAATCCAGTGGCAAAGTGAGCAAGGGACTCACGTCTGAGCATACCCTGCCAACTTATGGCGAACAAAGTGGTACAAAAGGGGGTGGTGATGGACGGAGCATCAGAACCAATCAAACACTCACAGCCAGTCAACAGATCTGGGTTTGATCCATCACTGTTCTTTAGCCCACTCTGCCACCCCAGTTCAGATATTGCCATATGCAAATCAGTCTGACCCTGTGCCTCATGGGAACAGTCCAGCCCGAACTGCCAAGCCATGCCTTCCCCCGACCGGAAACAAGCTTCCTAGGACCAGTCTCTGGCATTTCAGCCGTCTTCAGCCAGGCTTGCTTGAATCCAATGGCAAAGTGAGCAAGGGACTCACGTCTGAGCATACCCTACCAACTTATGGTGAACAAAGCGGTACAAAAGGGGGTGGTGATGGTCGGAGCATCAGAACCAATCAAACACTCACACCCAGTCAACAGATCTGGGTTTGATCCATCACCGTTCTTTAGCCCACTCTGCCACCCCAGTTCAGACATGGCCATATGCAAATCAGTCTGACCCTGTGCCTCATGGGAACAGTCCAGCCCAAACTGCCAAGCCATGCCTTCCCTGGACCAGAAACACGCTTCCTAGGATCGGTTTCTGGCATTTCAGCCGTCTTCAGCCAGGCTTGCTTGAATCCAGTGGCAAAGTGAGCAAGGGACTCACGTCTGAGCATACCCTGCCAACTTATGGCGAACAAAGTGGTACAAAAGGGGGTGGTAATGGACGGAGCATCAGAACCAATCAAACACTCACACCCAGTCAACAGATCTGGGTTTGATCCATCACCGTTCTTTAGCCCACTCTGCCACCCCAGTTCAGACATGGCCATATGCAAATCAGTCTGACCCTGTGCTCATGGGAACACTCCAGCCCGAACTGCCAAGCCATGCCTTCCCTGGAGCGGAAAGAAGCTTCCTAGGACCGGTTTCTGGCATTTCAGCCGTCTTCAGCCAGGCTTGCTTGAATCCAGTGGTAAAGTGAGCAAAGAACTCACGTCTGAGCATACCCTGCCAACTTTGATCCATCACCGTTCTTTAGCCCACTCTGCCACCCCAGTTCAGACATGGCCATATGCAAATCAGTCTGACCCTGTGCCTCATGGGAACAGTCCAGCCCGAACTGCCAAGCCATGCCTTCCCCGGACCGGAACAAGCTTCCTAGGACCGGTTTCTGGCTTTTCAGCAGTCTTCAGCCAGGCTTGATTGAATCCAGTGGCAAAGTGAGCAAGGGACTCACATCTGAGCATACCCTGCCATCTTATGGGGAACAAAACAGTACAAAAGGGGGTGGTGATGGACGGAGCATCAGAACCAATCAAACACTCACACCCAGTCAACAGATCTGGGTTTGATCCATCACTGTTCTTTAGCCCACTATGCCACCCCAGTTCAGACATGGCCATATGCAAATCAGTCTGACCCTGTGCCTCATGGGGTCAGTCCAGCCCGAACTGCCAAGCCATGCCTTCCCCGGACCGGAAACAAGCTTCCTAGGACCGGTTTCTGGCATTTCAGCCGTCTTCAGCCAGGCTTGCTTGAATCCAGTGGCAAAGTGAGCAAGGGACTCACGTCTGAGCATACCCTGCCAACTTATGGCGAACAAAGTGGTACAAAAGGGGGTGGTGATGGACGGAGCATCAGAACCAATCAAACACTCACACCCAGTCAACAGATCTGGGTTTGATCCATCACTGTTCTTTAGCCCACTCTGCCACCCCAGTTCAGACATGGCCATATGCAAATCAGTCTGACCCTGTGCCTCATGGGAACAGTCCAGCCCGAACTGCCAAGCCATGCCTTCCCCGGACCGGAAACAAGCTTCCTAGGACCGGATTCTGGCATTTCAGCCGTCTTCAGCCAGGCTTGCTTGAGTCCAGTGGAAAAGTGAGCAAGGGACTCACGTCTGAGCATACCCTGCCAACTTATGGCGAACAAAGCGGTACAAAAGATGGACGGAGCATCAGAACCAATCAAACACTCACACCCAGTCAACAGATCTGGGTTTGATCCATCACTGTTCTTTAGCCCACTCTGCCACCCCAGTTCAGACATTGCCATATGCAAATCAGTCTGACCCTGTGCCTCATGGGAACAGTCCAGCCCGAACTGCCAAACCATGCCTTCCCCGGACCGAAAACAAGCTTCCTAGGACCGGTTTCTGGCATTTCAGCCGTCTTCAGCCAGGCTTGCTTGAATCCAATGGCAAAGTGAGCAAGGAACTCACGTCTGAGCATACCCTGCCAACTTATGGCGAACTAAGCGGTAGAAAAGGGGGTGGTGATGGACGGAGCATCAGAACCAATGAAACACTCACACCCAGTCAACAGATCTGGGTTTGATCCATCACCGTTCTTTAGCCCACTCTGCCACCCCAGTTCAGACATGGCCATATGCAAATCAGTCTGACCCTGTGCCTCATGGGAACACTCCAGCCCGAACTGCAAAGCCATGCCTTCCCTGGAGCGGAAAGAAGCTTCCTAGGACCGGTTTCTGGCATTTCAGCCGTCTTCAGCCAGGCTTGCTTGAATCCAGTGGTAAAGTGAGCAAAGAACTCACGTCTGAGCATACCCTGCCAACTTTGATCCATCACCGTTCTTTAGCCCACTCTGCCACCCCAGTTCAGACATGGCCATATGCAAATCAGTCTGACCCTGTGCCTCATGGGAACTGTCCAGCCCGAACTGCCAAGCCATGCCTTCCCCGGACCGGAACAAGCTTCCTAGGACCGGTTTCTGGCATTTCAGCAGTCTTCAGCCAGGCTTGATTGAATCCAGTGGCAAAGTGAGCAAGGGACTCACATCTGAGCATACCCTGCCATCTTATGGGGAACAAAACAGTACAAAAGGGGGTGGTGATGGACGGAGCATCAGAACCAATCAAACACTCACACCCAGTCAACAGATCTGGGTTTGATCCATCACTGTTCTTTAGCCCACTCTGCCACCCCAGTTCAGACATGGCCATATGCAAATCAGTCTGACCCTGTGCCTCATGGGGTCAGTCCAGCCCGAACTGCCAAGCCATGCCTTCCCCGGACCGGAAACAAGCTTCCTAGGACCGGTTTCTGGCATTTCAGCCGTCTTCAGCCAGGCTTGCTTGAATCCAGTGGCAAAGTGAGCAAGGGACTCACGTCTGAGCATACCCTGCCAACTTATGGCGAACAAAGTGGTACAAAAGGGGGTGGTGATGGACGGAGCATCAGAACCAATCAAACACTCACACCCAGTCAACAGATCTGGGTTTGATCCATCACTGTTCTTTAGCCCACTCTGCCACCCCAGTTCAGACATTGCCATATGCAAATCAGTCTGACCCTGTGCCTCATGGGAACAGTCCAGCCCGAACTGCCAAGCCATGCTTTCCCCGGACCAGAAACAAGCTTCCTAGGACCGGTTTCTGGCATTTCAGCCGTCTTCAGCCAGGCTTGCTTGAATCCAATGGCAAAGTGAGCAAGGAACTCACGTCTGAGCATACCCTGCCAACTTATGGCGAACTAAGCAGTAGAAAAGGGGGTGGTGATGGACGGAGCATCAGAACCAATGAAACACTCACACCCAGTCAACAGATCTGGGTTTGATCCATCACCGTTCTTTAGCCCACTCTGCCACCCCAGTTCAGACATTGCCATATGCAAATCAGTCTGACCCTGTGCCTCATGGGAACAGTCCAGCCCGAACTGCCAAGCCATGCCTTCCCCGGACCGGAAACAAGCTTCCTAGGACCGGATTCTGGCATTTCAGCCGTCTTCAGCCAGGCTTGCTTGAGTCCAGTGGCAAAGTGAGCAAGGGACTCACGTCTGAGCATACCCTGCCAACTTATGGCGAACAAAGCGGTACAAAAGATGGACGGAGCATCAAACCAATCAAACACTCACACCCAGTCAACAGATCTGGGTTTGATCCATCACTGTTCTTTAGCCCACTCTGCCACCCCAGTTCAGACATGGCCATATGCAAATCAGTCTGACCCTGTGCCTCATGGGGTCAGTCCAGCCCGAACTGCCAAGCCATGCCTTCCCCGGACCGGAAACAAGCTTCCTAGGACCGGTTTCTGGCATTTCAGCCGTCTTCAGCCAGGCTTGCTTGAATCCAGTGGCAAAGTGAGCAAGGGACTCACGTCTGAGCATACCCTGCCAACTTATGGCGAACAAAGCGGTACAAAAGGGGGTGGTGATGGACGGAGCATCAGAACCAATCAAACACTCACACCCAGTCAACAGATCTGGGTTTGATCTATCACTGTTCTTTAGCCCACTCTGCCAGCCCAGTTCAGACATGACCATATGCAAATCAGTCTGACCCTGTGCCTCATGGGAACAGTTCAGCCCGAACTGCCAAGCCATGCCTTCCCCGGACCAGAAACAAGCTTCCTATAACAGGTTTCTAGCATTCCAGCCATCTTCAGCCAGGCTTGCTTGAATCCAGTGGCAAAGTGAGCAAGGGACTCACGTCTGAGCATACCCTGCCAACTTATGGCGAACAAAGTGGTACAAAAGGGAGTGGTGATGGACGGAGCATCAGAACCAATCAAACACTCACACCCAGTCAACAGATCTGGGTTTGATCCATCACCGTTCTTTAGCCCACTCTGCCACCCCAGTTCAGACATGGCCATATGCAAATCAGTCAGACCCTGTGCCTCATGGGAATAGTCCAGCCCGGACTGCCAAGCCATGCCTTCCCCGGACCGGAAACAAACTTCCTAGGACCGGTTTCTGGCATTTCAGCTGTCATCAGCCAGGCTTGCTTGAATCCAGTGGCAAAGTGAGCAAGGGACTCACATCTGAGCATACACTGCCAACTTATGGCGAACAAAACAGTACAAAAGTGGGTGGTGATGGACGGAGCATCAGAACCAATGAAACCCTCACACCCAGTCAACAGATCTGGGTTTGATCCATCACCGTTCTTTAGCCCACTCTGCCACCCCAGTTCAGACATGGCCAAATGCAAATCAGTCTGACCCTGTGCCTCATGGGAACAGTCCAGCCTGAACTGCCAAGCCATGCCTTCCCCAGCCTGGAAACAAGCTTCCTAGGACCGGTTTCTGGCATTTCAGCCGTCTTCAGCCAGGCTTGCTTGAATCCAGTGGCAAAGTGAGCAAGGGACTCATGTCTGAGCATACCCTGCCAACTTATGGCGAACAAAGCGGTACAAAAGGGGGTGGTGATGGACGGAGCATCAGAACCAATCAAACACTCACACCCAGTCAACAGATCTGGGTTTGATCCATCACCGTTCTTTAGCCCACTCTGCCACCCCAGTTCAGACATGGCCATATGCAAATCAGTCAGACCCTGTGCCTCATGGGAATAGTCCAGCCCGGACTGCCAAGCCATGCCTTCCCCGGACCGGAAACAAACTTCCTAGGACCGGTTTCTGGCATTTCAGCTGTCATCAGCCAGGCTTGCTTGAATCCAGTGGCAAAGTGAGCAAGGGACTCACATCTGAGCATACCCTGCCAACTTATGGCAAACAAAACAGTACAAAAGTGGGTGGTGATGGACGGAGCATCAGAACCAATGAAACCCTCACACCCAGTCAACAGATCTGGGTTTGATCCATCACCGTTCTTTAGCCCACTCTGCCACCCCAGTTCAGACATGGCCATATGCTAATCAGTCTGACCCTGTGCCTCATGGGAACAGTCCAGCCCGAACTGCCAAGCCATGCCTTCCCCGGACCGGAAACAAGCTTCCTAGGACCGGTTTCTGGCATTTCAGCCGTCTTGAGCCAGGCTTTCTTGAATCCAGTGGCAAAGTGAGCAAGGGACTCACGTCTGAGCATACCCTGCCAACTTATGGCGAACAAAGCGGTACAAAAGAGGGTGGTGATGGACGGAGCATCAGAACCAATCAAACACTCACACCCAGTCAACAGATCTGGGTTTGATCCATCACCGTTCTTTAGCCCACTCTGCCACCCCAGTTCAGACATGGCCATATGCAAATCAGTCTGACCCTGTGCTCATGGGAACACTCCAGCCCGAACTGCCAAGCCATGCCTTCCCTGGAGCGGAAAGAAGCTTCCTAGGACCGGTTTCTGGCATTTCAGCCGTCTTCAGCCAGGCTTGCTTGAATCCAGTGGTAAAGTGAGCAAAGAACTCACGTCTGAGCATACCCTGCCAACTTTGATCCATCACCGTTCTTTAGCCCACTCTGCCACCCCAGTTCAGACATGGCCATATGCAAATCAGTCTGACCCTGTGCCTCATGGGAACAGTCCAGCCCGAACTGCCAAGCCATGCCTTCCCCGGACCGGAACAAGCTTCCTAGGACCGGTTTCTGGCTTTTCAGCAGTCTTCAGCCAGGCTTGATTGAATCCAGTGGCAAAGTGAGCAAGGGACTCACATCTGAGCATACCCTGCCATCTTATGGGGAACAAAACAGTACAAAAGGGGGTGGTGATGGACGGAGCATCAGAACCAATCAAACACTCACACCCAGTCAACAGATCTGGGTTTGATCCATCACTGTTCTTTAGCCCACTATGCCACCCCAGTTCAGACATGGCCATATGCAAATCAGTCTGACCCTGTGCCTCATGGGGTCAGTCCAGCCCGAACTGCCAAGCCATGCCTTCCCCGGACCGGAAACAAGCTTCCTAGGACCGGTTTCTGGCATTTCAGCCGTCTTCAGCCAGGCTTGCTTGAATCCAGTGGCAAAGTGAGCAAGGGACTCACGTCTGAGCATACCCTGCCAACTTATGGCGAACAAAGTGGTACAAAAGGGGGTGGTGATGGACGGAGCATCAGAACCAATCAAACACTCACACCCAGTCAACAGATCTGGGTTTGATCCATCACTGTTCTTTAGCCCACTCTGCCACCCCAGTTCAGACATGGCCATATGCAAATCAGTCTGACCCTGTGCCTCATGGGAACAGTCCAGCCCGAACTGCCAAGCCATGCCTTCCCCGGACCGGAAACAAGCTTCCTAGGACCGGATTCTGGCATTTCAGCCGTCTTCAGCCAGGCTTGCTTGAGTCCAGTGGAAAAGTGAGCAAGGGACTCACGTCTGAGCATACCCTGCCAACTTATGGCGAACAAAGCGGTACAAAAGATGGACGGAGCATCAGAACCAATCAAACACTCACACCCAGTCAACAGATCTGGGTTTGATCCATCACTGTTCTTTAGCCCACTCTGCCACCCCAGTTCAGACATTGCCATATGCAAATCAGTCTGACCCTGTGCCTCATGGGAACAGTCCAGCCCGAACTGCCAAACCATGCCTTCCCCGGACCGAAAACAAGCTTCCTAGGACCGGTTTCTGGCATTTCAGCCGTCTTCAGCCAGGCTTGCTTGAATCCAATGGCAAAGTGAGCAAGGAACTCACGTCTGAGCATACCCTGCCAACTTATGGCGAACTAAGCGGTAGAAAAGGGGGTGGTGATGGACGGAGCATCAGAACCAATGAAACACTCACACCCAGTCAACAGATCTGGGTTTGATCCATCACCGTTCTTTAGCCCACTCTGCCACCCCAGTTCAGACATGGCCATATGCAAATCAGTCTGACCCTGTGCCTCATGGGAACACTCCAGCCCGAACTGCAAAGCCATGCCTTCCCTGGAGCGGAAAGAAGCTTCCTAGGACCGGTTTCTGGCATTTCAGCCGTCTTCAGCCAGGCTTGCTTGAATCCAGTGGTAAAGTGAGCAAAGAACTCACGTCTGAGCATACCCTGCCAACTTTGATCCATCACCGTTCTTTAGCCCACTCTGCCACCCCAGTTCAGACATGGCCATATGCAAATCAGTCTGACCCTGTGCCTCATGGGAACTGTCCAGCCCGAACTGCCAAGCCATGCCTTCCCCGGACCGGAACAAGCTTCCTAGGACCGGTTTCTGGCATTTCAGCAGTCTTCAGCCAGGCTTGATTGAATCCAGTGGCAAAGTGAGCAAGGGACTCACATCTGAGCATACCCTGCCATCTTATGGGGAACAAAACAGTACAAAAGGGGGTGGTGATGGACGGAGCATCAGAACCAATCAAACACTCACACCCAGTCAACAGATCTGGGTTTGATCCATCACTGTTCTTTAGCCCACTCTGCCACCCCAGTTCAGACATGGCCATATGCAAATCAGTCTGACCCTGTGCCTCATGGGGTCAGTCCAGCCCGAACTGCCAAGCCATGCCTTCCCCGGACCGGAAACAAGCTTCCTAGGACCGGTTTCTGGCATTTCAGCCGTCTTCAGCCAGGCTTGCTTGAATCCAGTGGCAAAGTGAGCAAGGGACTCACGTCTGAGCATACCCTGCCAACTTATGGCGAACAAAGTGGTACAAAAGGGGGTGGTGATGGACGGAGCATCAGAACCAATCAAACACTCACACCCAGTCAACAGATCTGGGTTTGATCCATCACTGTTCTTTAGCCCACTCTGCCACCCCAGTTCAGACATTGCCATATGCAAATCAGTCTGACCCTGTGCCTCATGGGAACAGTCCAGCCCGAACTGCCAAGCCATGCTTTCCCCGGACCAGAAACAAGCTTCCTAGGACCGGTTTCTGGCATTTCAGCCGTCTTCAGCCAGGCTTGCTTGAATCCAATGGCAAAGTGAGCAAGGAACTCACGTCTGAGCATACCCTGCCAACTTATGGCGAACTAAGCAGTAGAAAAGGGGGTGGTGATGGACGGAGCATCAGAACCAATGAAACACTCACACCCAGTCAACAGATCTGGGTTTGATCCATCACCGTTCTTTAGCCCACTCTGCCACCCCAGTTCAGACATTGCCATATGCAAATCAGTCTGACCCTGTGCCTCATGGGAACAGTCCAGCCCGAACTGCCAAGCCATGCCTTCCCCGGACCGGAAACAAGCTTCCTAGGACCGGATTCTGGCATTTCAGCCGTCTTCAGCCAGGCTTGCTTGAGTCCAGTGGCAAAGTGAGCAAGGGACTCACGTCTGAGCATACCCTGCCAACTTATGGCGAACAAAGCGGTACAAAAGATGGACGGAGCATCAAACCAATCAAACACTCACACCCAGTCAACAGATCTGGGTTTGATCCATCACTGTTCTTTAGCCCACTCTGCCACCCCAGTTCAGACATGGCCATATGCAAATCAGTCTGACCCTGTGCCTCATGGGGTCAGTCCAGCCCGAACTGCCAAGCCATGCCTTCCCCGGACCGGAAACAAGCTTCCTAGGACCGGTTTCTGGCATTTCAGCCGTCTTCAGCCAGGCTTGCTTGAATCCAGTGGCAAAGTGAGCAAGGGACTCACGTCTGAGCATACCCTGCCAACTTATGGCGAACAAAGCGGTACAAAAGGGGGTGGTGATGGACGGAGCATCAGAACCAATCAAACACTCACACCCAGTCAACAGATCTGGGTTTGATCTATCACTGTTCTTTAGCCCACTCTGCCAGCCCAGTTCAGACATGACCATATGCAAATCAGTCTGACCCTGTGCCTCATGGGAACAGTTCAGCCCGAACTGCCAAGCCATGCCTTCCCCGGACCAGAAACAAGCTTCCTATAACAGGTTTCTAGCATTCCAGCCATCTTCAGCCAGGCTTGCTTGAATCCAGTGGCAAAGTGAGCAAGGGACTCACGTCTGAGCATACCCTGCCAACTTATGGCGAACAAAGTGGTACAAAAGGGAGTGGTGATGGACGGAGCATCAGAACCAATCAAACACTCACACCCAGTCAACAGATCTGGGTTTGATCCATCACCGTTCTTTAGCCCACTCTGCCACCCCAGTTCAGACATGGCCATATGCAAATCAGTCAGACCCTGTGCCTCATGGGAATAGTCCAGCCCGGACTGCCAAGCCATGCCTTCCCCGGACCGGAAACAAACTTCCTAGGACCGGTTTCTGGCATTTCAGCTGTCATCAGCCAGGCTTGCTTGAATCCAGTGGCAAAGTGAGCAAGGGACTCACATCTGAGCATACACTGCCAACTTATGGCGAACAAAACAGTACAAAAGTGGGTGGTGATGGACGGAGCATCAGAACCAATGAAACCCTCACACCCAGTCAACAGATCTGGGTTTGATCCATCACCGTTCTTTAGCCCACTCTGCCACCCCAGTTCAGACATGGCCAAATGCAAATCAGTCTGACCCTGTGCCTCATGGGAACAGTCCAGCCTGAACTGCCAAGCCATGCCTTCCCCAGCCTGGAAACAAGCTTCCTAGGACCGGTTTCTGGCATTTCAGCCGTCTTCAGCCAGGCTTGCTTGAATCCAGTGGCAAAGTGAGCAAGGGACTCATGTCTGAGCATACCCTGCCAACTTATGGCGAACAAAGCGGTACAAAAGGGGGTGGTGATGGACGGAGCATCAGAACCAATCAAACACTCACACCCAGTCAACAGATCTGGGTTTGATCCATCACCGTTCTTTAGCCCACTCTGCCACCCCAGTTCAGACATGGCCATATGCAAATCAGTCAGACCCTGTGCCTCATGGGAATAGTCCAGCCCGGACTGCCAAGCCATGCCTTCCCCGGACCGGAAACAAACTTCCTAGGACCGGTTTCTGGCATTTCAGCTGTCATCAGCCAGGCTTGCTTGAATCCAGTGGCAAAGTGAGCAAGGGACTCACATCTGAGCATACCCTGCCAACTTATGGCAAACAAAACAGTACAAAAGTGGGTGGTGATGGACGGAGCATCAGAACCAATGAAACCCTCACACCCAGTCAACAGATCTGGGTTTGATCCATCACCGTTCTTTAGCCCACTCTGCCACCCCAGTTCAGACATGGCCATATGCTAATCAGTCTGACCCTGTGCCTCATGGGAACAGTCCAGCCCGAACTGCCAAGCCATGCCTTCCCCGGACCGGAAACAAGCTTCCTAGGACCGGTTTCTGGCATTTCAGCCGTCTTGAGCCAGGCTTTCTTGAATCCAGTGGCAAAGTGAGCAAGGGACTCACGTCTGAGCATACCCTGCCAACTTATGGCGAACAAAGCGGTACAAAAGAGGGTGGTGATGGACGGAGCATCAGAACCAATCAAACACTCACACCCAGTCAACAGATCTGGGTTTGATCCATCACCGTTCTTTAGCCCACTCTGCCACCCCAGTTCAGACATGGCCATATGCAAATTAGTCTGACCCTGTGCCTCATGGGAACAGTCCAGCCCGAACTGCCAAGCCATGCCTTCCCCGGAATGGAAACAAGCTTCCTAGGACCGGTTTCTGGCATGTCAGCCGTCTTCAGCCAGGCTTGCTTGAATCCAGTGGCAAAGTGAGCAAGGGACTCACGTCTGAGCATACCCTGCCAACTTATGGCGAACAAAGCGGTACAAAAGGTGGTGGTGATGGACGGAGCATCAGAACCAATCAAACACTCACACCCTGTCAACAGATCTGTGTTTGATCCATCACCGTTCTTTAGCCCACTCTGGCACCCCAGTTCAGACATGGCCATATGCAAATCAGTCTGACCCTGTGCCTCATGGGAACAGTCCAGCCCGAACTGCAAAGCCATGCCTTCCCCGGGCCGGAAACAAGCTTCCTAGGACCGGTTTCTGGCATTTCAGCCGTCTTCAGCCAGGCTTGCTTGAATCCAGTGGCAAAGTGAGCAAGGGACTCACGTCTGAGCATACCCTGCCAACTTATGGCGAACAAAGCGGTACAAAAGATGGACGGAGCATCAGAACCAATCAAACACTCACACCCAGTCAACAGATCTGGGTTTGATCCATCACCGTTCTTTAGCCCACTCTGCCACCTCAGTTCAGACATGGCCATATGCAAATCAGTCTGACCCTGTGCCTCATGGGAACAGTCCAGCCCAAATTGCCAAGCCATGCCTTCCCCGGACCAGAAACAAGCTTCCTAGGACCCCTTTCTGGCATTTCAGCTGTCTTCAGCCAGGCTTGCTTGAATCCAGTGGTAAAGTGAGCAAGGGACTCACGTCTGAGAATACCATGCCAACTTATGGCGAACAAAGTGGTACAAAAAGGGGTGGTGATGGACGGTGCATCAGAACCAATCAAACACTCACACCCAGTCAACAGATCTGGGTTTGATCCATCACTGTTCTTTAGCCCACTCTGCCACCCCAGTTCAGACATGGCCATATGCAAATCAGTCTGACCCTGAGCCTCATGGGAACAGTCCAGCCCGAACTGCCAAGCCATGCCATCCCCGGACCGGAAACAAGCTTCCTAGGACCGGTTTCCGGCATTTCAGCCGTCTTCAGCCAGGCTTGCTTGAATCCAGTGGCATAGTGAGCAAGGGACTCACGTCTGAGCATACCCTGCCAACTTATGGGGAACAAAACAGTACAAAAGGGGGTGGTGATGGACGGAGCATCAGAACCAATCAAACACTCACACCCAGTCAACAGATTTGGGTTTGATCCATCACTGTTCTTTAGCCCACTCTGCCACCCCAGTTCAGACATGGCCATATGCAAATCAGTCTGACCCTGTGCCTCATGGGAACAGTCCAGCCCGAACTGCCAAGCCATGTCTTCCCCGGACCGGAAACACGCTTCCTAGGACCGGTTTCTGGCATTTCAGCCGTCTTCAGCCAGGCTTGCTTGAATCCAGTGGCAAAGTGAGCAAGGGACTCACATCTGAGCATACCCTGCCAACTTATGGGGAACAAAACAGTGCAAAAAGGGGTGGTGATGGATGGAGCATCAGAACCAATCAAACACTCACACCCAGTCAACAGATCTGGGTTTGATCCATCACTGTTCTTTAGCCCACTCTGCCACCCCAGTTCAGACATGGCCATATGCAAATCAGTCTGACCCTGTGCCTCATGGGGTCAGTCCAGCACGAACTGCCAAGCCATGCCTTCCCCGGACCGGAAACAAGCTTCCTAGGACCGGTTTCTGGCATTTCAGCCGTCTTCAGCCAGGCTTGCTTGAATCCAGTGGCAAAGTGAGCAAGGGACTCACGTCTGAGCATACCCTGCCAACTTATGGCGAACAAAGCTGTACAAAACGGGGTGGTGATGGACGGAGCATCAGAACCAATCAAACACTCACACCCAGTCAACAGATCTGGGTTTGATCCATCACTGTTCTTTAGCCCACTCTGCCACCCCAGTTCCGACATTGCCATATGCAAATCAGTCTGACCCTGTGCCTCATGGGAACAGTCCAGCCCGAACTGCCGAGCCATGCCTTCCCCGGACCGGAAACAAGCTTCCTAGGACCGGTTTCTGGCATTTCAGCCGTCTTCAGCCAGGCTTGCTTTGATCCAATGGCAAAGTGAGCAAGGAACTCACGTCTGAGCATACCCTGCCAACTTATGGCGAACTAAGCGGTAGAAAAGGGGGTGGTGATGGACGGAGCATCAGAACCAATGAATCACTCACACCCAGTCAACAGATCTGGGTTTGATCCATCACCGTTCTTTAGCCCACTCTGCCACCCCAGTTCAGACATGGCCATATGCAACTCAGTCTGACCCTGTGCCTCATGGGAACACTCCAGCCCGAACTGCCAAGCCATGCCTTCCCTGGAGCGGAAAGAAGCTTCCTAGGACCGGTTTCTGGCATTTCAGCCGTCTTCAGCCAGGCTTGCTTGAATCCAGTGGTAAAGTGAGCAAAGAACTCACGTCTGAGCATACCCTGCCAACTTTGATCCATCACCGTTCTTTAGCCCACTCTGCCACCCCAGTTCAGACATGGCCATATGCAAATCAGTCTGACCCTGTGCCTCATGGGAACAGTCCAGCCCGAACTGCCAAGCCATGCTTTCCCCGGACTGAAACAAGCTTCCTAGGACCGGTTTCTGGCATTTCAGCAGTCTTCAGCCAGGCTTGATTGAATCCAGTGGCAAAGTGAGCAAGGGACTCACATCTGAGCATACCCTGCCATCTTATGGGGAACAAAACAGTACAAAAGGGGGTGGTGATGGACGGAGCATCAGAACCAATCAAACACTCGCACCCAGTCAACAGATCTGTGTTTGATCCATCACTGTTCTTTAGCCCACTCTGCCACCCCAGTTCAGACATGGCCATATGCAAATCAGTCTGACCCTGTGTCTCATGGGGTCAGTCCAGCCCGAACTGCCAAGCCATGCCTTCCCCGGACCGGAAACAAGCTTCCTAGGACCGGTTTCTGGCATTTCAGCAGTCTTCAGGAAGCTTGCTTGAATCCAGTGGCAAAGTGAGCAAGGGACTCACGTCTGAGCATACCCTGCCAATTTATGGCGAACATTGCGGTACAAAAGGGGGTGGTGATGGACGGAGCATCAGAACCAATCAAACACTCACACCCAGTCAACAGATCTGGGTTTGATCCATCACCGTTCCTTAGCCCACTCTGCCACCCCAGTTCAGACATGGCCAAATGCAAATCCGTCTGACCCTGTGCCTCATGGGAACAGTCCAGCCTGAAATGCCAAGCCATGCCTTCCCTGGACCAGAAACACGCTTCCTAGGATCGGTTTCTGGCATTGCAGCCGTCTTCAGCCAGGCTTGCTTGAATCCAGTGGCAAAGTGAGCAAGGGACTCACGTCTGAGCATACCCTACCAACTTATGGCGAACAAAGCGGTACAAAAGGGGGTGGTGATGGACTGAGCATCAGAACCAATCAAACACTCACACCCAGTCAACAGATCTGGGTTTGATCCATCACTGTTCTTTAGCCCACTCTGCCACCCCAGTTCAGACATTGCCATATGCAAATCAGTCTGACCCTGTGCCTCATGGGAACAGTCCAGCCCGAACTGCCAAGCCATGCCTTCCCCGGACCAGAAACAAGCTTCCTAGGACCGGTTTCTGGCATTTCAGCCGACTTCAGCCAGGCTTGCTTGAATCCAATGGCAAAGTGAGCAAGGAACTCACGTCTGAGCATACCCTGCCAACTTATGGCGAACTAAGCAGTAGAAAAGGGGGTGGTGATGGACGGAGCATCAGAACCAATGAAACACTCACACCCAGTCAACAGATCTGGGTTTGATCCATCACCGTTCTTTAGCCCACTCTGCCACCCCAGTTCAGACATGGCCATATGCAAATCAGTCTGACCCTGTGCCTCATGGGAACAGTCCAGCCCGAACTGCCAAGCCATGCTTTCCCCGGACCGGAACAAGCTTCCTAGGACCGGTTTCTGGCATTTCAGCAGTCTTCAGCCAGGCTTGCTTGAATCCAGTGGTAAAGTGAGCAAAGAACTCACGTCTGAGCATACCCTGCCAACTTTGATCCATCACCGTTCTTTAGCCCACTCTGCCACCCCAGTTCAGACATGGCCATATGCAAATCAGTCTGACCCTGTGTCTCATGGGGTCAGTCCAGCCCGAACTGCCAAGCCATGCCTTCCCCGGACCGGAAACAAGCTTCCTAGGACCGGTTTCTGGCATTTCAGCAGTCTTCAGCCAGGCTTGCTTGAATCCAGTGGCAAAGTGAGCAAGGGACTCACGTCTGAGCATACCCTGCCAATTTATGGCGAACAAAGCGGTACAAAAGGGGGTGGTGATGGACGGAGCATCAGAACCAATCAAACACTCACACCCAGTCAACAGATCTGGGTTTGATCCATCACCGTTCTTTAGCCCACTCTGCCACCCCAGTTCAGACATGGCCATATGCAAATCAGTCTGACCCTGTGCCTCATGGGAACAGTCCAGCCTGAACTGCCAAGCCATGCCTTCCCCGGCCGGAAACAAGATTCCTAGGACCGGTTTCTGGCATTTCAGCCGTCTTCAGCCAGGCTTGCTTGAATCCAGTGGCAAAGTGAGCAAGGGACTCACGTCTGAGCATACCCTACCAACTTATGGCGAACAAAGCGGTACAAAAGATGGACGGAGCATCAGAACCAATCAAACACTCACACCCAGTCAACAGATCTGGGTTTGATCCATCACCGTTCTTTAGCCCACTCTGCCACCCCAGTTCAGACATGGCCATATGCAAATCAGTCTGACCCTGTGCCTCATGGGAACAGTCAAGCCCGAACTGCCAAGCCATGCCTTCCCCGGACCGGAAACAAGCTTCCTAGGACCAGTTTCTGGCATTTCAGCCGTCTTCAGCCAGGCTTGCTTGAATCCAGTGGCATAGTGAGCAAAGGACTCATATTTGAGCATACCCTGCCAACTTATGGCGAACAAAGCGGTACAAAAGGGGGTGGTGATGGACGGAGCATCAAAACCAATCAAACACTCACACCCAGTCAACAGATCTGGGTTTGATCCATCACCGTTCTTTAGCCCACTCTGCCACCCCAGTTCAGACATGGCCATATGCAAATCAGTCTGATCCTGTGCCTCATGGGAACAGTCCAACCCGAACTGCCAAGCCATGCCTTCCCCGGACCGGAAACAAAATTCCTAGAACCGGTTTCTGGCATTTCAGCCGTCTTCAGCCAGGCTTGCTTGAATCCAGTGGCAAAGTGAGCAAGGGACTCACGTCTGAGCATACCCTGCCAACTTATGGCGAACAAAGCGGTACAAAAGGGGGTGGTGATGGGCGGAGCATCAGAACCAATCAAACACTCACACCCAGTCAACAGATCTGGGTTTGATCCATCACTGTTCTTTAGCCCACTCTGCCACCCCAGTTCAGACATGGCCATATGCAAATCAGTCTGACCCTGTGCCTCATGGGAACAGTCCAGCCCAAACTGCCAAGCAATGCCTTCCCCGGACCGGAAACAAAATTCCTAGAACCGGTTTCTGGCATTTCAGCCGTCTTCAGCCAGGCTTGCTTGAATCCAGTGGCAAAGTGAGCAAGGGACTCACGTCTGAGCACACCCTGCCAACTTATGGCGAACAAAGCGGGGTGGTGATGGACAGAGCATCAGAACCAATCAAACACTCACACCCAGTCAACAGATCTGGGTTTGATCCATCACCGTTCTTTAGCCCACTCTGCCACCCCAGTTCAGACATGCCCATATGCAAATCAGTCTGACCCTGTTCCTCATGGGAACAGTCCAGCCCGAACTTCCAAGCCATGCCTTCCCCGGACCGGAAACAAGCTTCCTAGGACCGGTTTCTGGCATTTCAGCCGTCTTCAGCCAGGCTTGCTTGAATCCAGTGGCAAAGTGAGCAAGGGACTCACGTCTGAGCATACCCTGCCAACTTATGGCGAACAAAGCAGTACCAAAGGGGGTGGTGATGGACGGAGCATCAGAACCAATCAGACACTCACACCCAGTCAACAGATCTGGGTTTGATCTATCACTGTTCTTTAGCCCACTCTGCCACCCCAGTTCAGACATGGCCATATGCAAATCAGTCTGACCCTGTGCCTCATGGGAACAGTCCAGCCCGAACTGCCAAGCCATGCCTTCCCCGGAAACAAGCTTCCTAGGACCGGTTTCTGGCATTTCAGCCGTCTTCAGCCAGGCTTGCTTGAATCCAGTGGCAAAGTGAGCAAGGGACTCACGTCTGAGCATACCCTGCCAACTTATGGCGAACAATGCGGTACAAAAGGGGGTGGTGATGGACGGAGCATCAGAACCAATCAAACACTCACACCCAGTCAACAGATCTGGGTTTGATCCATCACCGTTCTTTAGCACACTCTGCCACCCCAGTTCAGACATGGCCATATGCAAATCAGTCTGACCATGTGCCTCATGAGAACAGTCCAGCCCGAACTGCCAAGCCATGCCTTCCCCGGACCGGAAACAAACTTCCTAGGACCGGTTTCTGGCATTTCAGCCGTCTTCAGCCAGGCTTGCTTGAATCCAGTGGCAAAGTGAGCAAGGGACCCACATCTGAGCATACCCTGCCAACTTACGGCGAACAAAACAGTACCAAAGGGGGTGGTGATGGACGGAGCATCAGAACCAATCAAACACTCGCACCCAGTCAACAGATCTGGGTTTGATCCATCACTGTTCTTTAGCCCACTCTGCCACCCCAGTTCAAACATGGCCATATGCAAATCAGTCTGACCCTGTGATTCATGGGAACAGTCCAGCCCGAACTGCCAAGCCATGCCTTCCCCGGACCGGAAACAAGCTTCCTAGGACCGGTTTCTGGCATTTCAGCCGTCTTCAGCCAGGCTTGCTTGAATCCAGTGGCAAAGTGAGCAAGGGACTCATGTCTGAGCATACCCAGCCAACTTATGGTGAACAAAGCGGTACAAAAGATGGACGGAGCATCAGAACCAATCAAACACTCACACCCAGTGAACAGATCTGGGTTTGAACCATCACCGTTCTTTAGCCCACTCTGCCACCCCAGTTCAGACATGGCCATATGCAAATCAGTCTGACCCTGTGCCTCATGAGAACAGTGAAGCCCGAACTGCCAAGCCATGCCTTCCCCGGACCGGAAACAAGCTTTCTAGGACCGGTTTCTGGCATTTCAGCCATCTTCAGCAAGGCTTGCTTGAATCCAGTGGCATAGTGAGCAAAGGACTCACGTCTGAGCATACCCTGATAACTTATGGCGAACAAAGCAGTACAAAAGGGGGTGGTGATGGACGGAGCATCAGAACCAATCAAACACTCAAACCCAGTCAACAGATCTGGGTTTGATCCATCACCGTTCTTTAGCCCACTCTGCCACCCCAGTTCAGACATGGCCATATGCAAATCAGTCTGACCCTGTGCCTCATGGGAACAGTCCAGCCCGAACTGCCAAGCCATGCCTTCCCCGGACCGGAAACAAGCTTCCTAGGACCGGTTTCTGGCATTTCAGCAGTCTTCAGCCAGGCTTGCTTGAATCCTGTGGCAAAATGAGCAAGGGACTAACATCTGAGCATACCCTGCCAACTTATGGCGAACAAAGCGGTACAAAAGATGGACGGAGCATCAGAACCAATCAAACACTCACACCCAGTGAACAGATCTGGGTTTGATCCACCACCGTTCTTTAGCCCAATCTGCCACCCCAGTTCAGACATGGCCAAATGCAAATCAGTCTGACCCTGTGCCTCATGGGAACAGTCCAGCCCGAACTGCCAAGCCATGCCTTCCCCGGACCGGAAACAAGCTTCCTAGGACCGGTTTCTGGCTTTTCAGCCGTCTTCAGCCAGGCTTGCTTGAATCCAGTGACAAAGTGAGCAAGGGACTCACGTTTGAGCATACCCTGCCAACTTATGGCGAACAAAGCGGTACAAAAGGGGGTGGTGATGGACGGAGCATCAGAACCAATCAAACACTCACACCCAGTCAACAGATCTGGGTTTGATCCATCACCGTTCTTTAGCCCACTCTGCCACCCCAGTTCAGACATGGCCATATGCAAATCAGTCTGATCCTGTGCCTCATGGGAACAGTCCAACCCGAACTGCCAAGCCATGCCTTCCCCGGACCGGAAACAAAATTCCTAGAACCGGTTTCTGGCATTTCAGCCGTCTTCAGCCAGGCTTGCTTGAATCCAGTGGCAAAGTGAGCAAGGGACTCACGTCTGAGCATACCCTGCCAACTTATGGCGAACAAAGCGGTACAAAAGGGGGTGGTGATGGGCGGAGCATCAGAACCAATCAAACACTCACACCCAGTCAACAGATCTGGGTTTGATCCATCACTGTTCTTTAGCCCACTCTGCCACCCCAGTTCAGACATGGCCATATGCAAATCAGTCTGACCCTGTGCCTCATGGGAACAGTCCAGCCCAAACTGCCAAGCCATGCCTTCCCCGGACCGGAAACAAAATTCCTAGAACCGGTTTCTGGCATTTCAGCCGTCTTCAGCCAGGCTTGCTTGAATCCAGTGGCAAAGTGAGCAAGGGACTCACGTCTGAGCACACCCTGCCAACTTATGGCGAACAAAGCGGGGTGGTGATGGACAGAGCATCAGAACCAATCAAACACTCACATCCAGTCAACAGATCTGGGTTTGATCCATCACCGTTCTTTAGCCCACTCTGCCACCCCAGTTCAGACATGCCCATATGCAAAGCAGTCTGACCCTGTTCCTCATGGGAACAGTCCAGCCCGAACTTCCAAGCCATGCCTTCCCCGGACCGGAAACAAGCTTCCTAGGACCGGTTTCTGGCATTTCAGCCGTCTTCAGCCAGGCTTGCTTGAATCCAGTGGCAAAGTGAGCAAGGGACTCACGTCTGAGCATACCCTGCCAACCTATGGCGAACAAAACAGTACCAAAGGGGGTGGTGATGGACGGAGCATCAGAACCAATCAAACACTCACACCCAGTCAACAGATCTGGGTTTGATCCATCACTGTTCTTTAGCCCACTCTGCCACCCCAGTTCAAACATGGCCATATGCAAATCAGTCTGACCCTGTGATTCATGGGAACAGTCCAGCCCGAACTGCCAAGCCATGCCTTCCCCGGACCGGAAACAAGCTTCCTAGGACCGGTTTCTGGCATTTCAGCCGTCTTCAGCCAGGCTTGCTTGAATCCAGTGGCAAAGTGAGCAAGGGACTCACGTCTGAGCATACCCAGCCAACTTATGGTGAACAAAGCGGTACAAAAGATGGACGGAGCATCAGAACCAATCAAACACTCACACCCAGTGAACAGATCTGGGTTTGATCCACCACCGTTCTTTAGCCCAATCTGCCACCCCAGTTCAGACATGGCCAAATGCAAATCAGTCTGACCCTGTGCCTCATGGGAACAGTCCAGCCCGAACTGCCAAGCCATGCCTTCCCCGGACCGGAAACAAGCTTCCTAGGACCGGTTTCTGGCTTTTCAGCCGTCTTCAGCCAGGCTTGCTTGAATCCAGTGACAAAGTGAGCAAGGGACTCACGTTTGAGCATACCCTGCCAACTTATGGCGAACAAAGCGGTACAAAAGGGGGTGGTGATGGACGGAGCATCAGAACCAATCAAACACTCACACCCAGTCAACAGATCTGGGTTTGATCCATCACCGTTCTTTAGCCCACTCTGCCACCCCAGTTCAGACATGGCCATATGCAAATCAGTCTGATCCTGTGCCTCATGGGAACAGTCCAACCCGAACTGCCAAGCCATGCCTTCCCCGGACCGGAAACAAAATTCCTAGAACCGGTTTCTGGCATTTCAGCCGTCTTCAGCCAGGCTTGCTTGAATCCAGTGGCAAAGTGAGCAAGGGACTCACGTCTGAGCATACCCTGCCAACTTATGGCGAACAAAGCGGTACAAAAGGGGGTGGTGATGGGCGGAGCATCAGAACCAATCAAACACTCACACCCAGTCAACAGATCTGGGTTTGATCCATCACTGTTCTTTAGCCCACTCTGCCACCCCAGTTCAGACATGGCCATATGCAAATCAGTCTGACCCTGTGCCTCATGGGAACAGTCCAGCCCAAACTGCCAAGCCATGCCTTCCCCGGACCGGAAACAAAATTCCTAGAACCGGTTTCTGGCATTTCAGCCGTCTTCAGCCAGGCTTGCTTGAATCCAGTGGCAAAGTGAGCAAGGGACTCATGTCTGAGCATACCCTGCCAACTTATGGCGAACAAAGCGGTACAAAAGGGGGTGGTGATGGACGGAGCATCAGAACCAATCAAACACTCACACCCAGTCAACAGATCTGGGTTTGATCCATCACCGTTCTTTAGCCCACTCTGCCACCCCAGTTCAGACATGGCCATATGCAAATCAGTCTGACCCTGTGCCTCATGGGAACAGTCCAGCCTGAACTGCCAAGCCATGCCTTCCCCAGCCTGGAAACAAGCTTTCTAGGACCGGTTTCTGGCATTTCAGCCATCTTCAGCAAGGCTTGCTTGAATCCAGTGGCATAGTGAGTAAAGGACTCACGTCTGAGCATACCCTGATAACTTATGGCGAACAAAGCAGTACAAAAGGGGGTGGTGATGGACGGAGCATCAGAACCAATCAAACACTCAAACCCAGTCAACAGATCTGGGTTTGATCCATCACCGTTCTTTAGCCCACTCTGCCACCCCAGTTCAGACATGGCCATATGCAAATCAGTCTGACCCTGTGCCTCATGGGAACAGTCCAGCCCGAACTGCCAAGCCATGCCTTCCCCGGACCGGAAACAAGCTTCCTAGGACCGGTTTCTGGCATTTCAGCCGTTTTCAGCCAGGCTTGCTTGAACCCAGTGGCAAAGTGAGCAAGGGATTCACATCTGAGCATACCCTGCCAACTTATGGCGAACAAAGCGGTACAAAAGGGGGTGGTGATGGACGGAGCATCAGAACCAATCAAACACTCACACCCAGTCAACAGATCTGGGTTTGATCCATCACCGTTCTTTAGCCCACTCTGCCACCCCAGTTCAGACATGGCTTTATGCAAATCAGTCTGACCCTGTGCCTCATGGGAACAGTCCAGCCCGAACTGCCAAGCCATGCCTTCCCCGGACCGGAAACAAGCTTCCTAGGACCGGTTTCTGGCATTTCAGCCGTCTTCAACCAGGCTTGCTTGAATCCAGTTGCAAAGTGAGCAAGGGCCTCACGTCTGAGCATACCCTGCCAACTTATGGCAAACAAAGCGGTACAAAAGGGGGTGGTGATGGACGGAGCATCAGAACCAATCAAACACTCACACCCAGTCAACAGATCTGGGTTTGATCTATCACTGTTCTTTAGCCCACTCTGCCAGCCCAGTTCAGACATGGCCATATGCAAATCAGTCTGACCCTGTGCCTCATGGGAACAGTTCAGCCCGAACTGCCAAGCCATGCCTTCCCCGGACCAGAAACAAGCTTCCTAGAACAGGTTTCTAGCATTCCAGCCATCTTCAGCCAGGCTTGCTTGAATCCAGTGGCAAAGTGAGCAAGGGACTCACGTCTGAGCATACCCTGCCAACTTATGGCGAACAAAGTGGTACAAAAGGGAGTGGTGATGGACGGAGCATCAGAACCAATCAAACACTCACACCCAGTCAACAGATCTGGGTTTGATCCATCACCGTTCTTTAGCCCACTCTGCCACCCCAGTTCAGACATGGCCATATGCAAATCAGTCAGACCCTGTGCCTCATGGGAATAGTCCAGCCCGGACTGCCAAGCCATGCCTTCCCCGGACCGGAAACAAACTTCCTAGGACCGGTTTCTGGCATTTCAGCTGTCATCAGCCAGGCTTGCTTGAATCCAGTGGCAAAGTGAGCAAGGGACTCACATCTGAGCATACCCTGCCAACTTATGGCGAACAAAACAGTACAAAAGTGGGTGGTGATGGACGGAGCATCAGAACCAATGAAACCCTCACACCCAGTCAACAGATCTGGGTTTGATCCATCACCGTTCTTTAGCCCACTCTGCCACCCCAGTTCAGACATGGCCAAATGCAAATCAGTCTGACCCTGTGCCTCATGGGAACAGTCCAGCCTGAACTGCCAAGCCATGCCTTCCCCAGACCGGAAACAAGCTTCCTAGGACCGGTTTCTGGCATTTCAGCCGTCTTCAGCCAGGCTTGCTTGAATCCAGTGGCAAAGTGAGCAAGGGACTCATGTCTGAGCATACCCTGCCAACTTATGGCGAACAAAGCGGTACAAAAGGGGGTGGTGATGGACGGAGCATCAGAACCAATCAAACACTCACACCCAGTCAACAGATCTGGGTTTGATCCATCACCGTTCTTTAGCCCACTCTGCCACCCCAGTTCAGACATGGCCATATGCAAATCAGTCAGACCCTGTGCCTCATGGGAATAGTCCAGCCCGGACTGCCAAGCCATGCCTTCCCCGGACCGGAAACAAACTTCCTAGGACCGGTTTCTGGCATTTCAACTGTCATCAGCCAGGCTTGCTTGAATCCAGTGGCAAAGTGAGCAAGGGACTCACATCTGAGCATACCCTGCCAACTTATGGAAAACAAAACAGTACAAAAGTGGGTGGTGATGGACGGAGCATCAGAACCAATGAAACCCTCACACCCAGTCAACAGATCTGGGTTTGATCCATCACCGTTCTTTAGCCCACTCTGCCACCCCAGTTCAGACATGGCCAAATGCAAATCAGTCTGACCCTGTGCCTCATGGGAACAGTCCAGCCTGAACTGCCAAGCCATGCCTTCCCCAGCCTGGAAACAAGCTTCCTAGGACCGGTTTCTGGCATTTCAGCCGTCTTCAGCCTGGCTTGCTTGAATCCAGTGGCAAAGTGAGCAAGGGACTCATGTCTGAGCATACCCTGCCAACTTATGGCGAACAAAGCGGTACAAAAGGGGGTGGTGATGGGCGGAGCATCAGAACCAATCAAACACTCACACCCAGTCAACAGATCTGGGTTTGATCCATCACTGTTCTTTAGCCCACTCTGCCACCCCAGTTCAGACATGGCCATATGCAAATCAGTCTGACCCTGTGCCTCATGGGAACAGTCCAGCCCAAACTGCCAAGCCATGCCTTCCCCGGACCGGAAACAAAATTCCTAGAACCGGTTTCTGGCATTTCAGCCGTCTTCAGCCAGGCTTGCTTGAATCCAGTGGCAAAGTGAGCAAGGGACTCACGTCTGAGCACACCCTGCCAACTTATGGCGAACAAAGCGGGGTGGTGATGGACAGAGCATCAGAACCAATCAAACACTCACACCCAGTCAACAGATCTGGGTTTGATCCATCACCGTTCTTTAGCCCACTCTGCCACCCCAGTTCAGACATGCCCATATGCAAATCAGTCTGACCCTGTTCCTCATGGGAACAGTCCAGCCCGAACTTCCAAGCCATGCCTTCCCCGGACCGGAAACAAGCTTCCTAGGACCGGTTTCTGGCATTTCAGCCGTCTTCAGCCAGGCTTGCTTGAATCCAGTGGCAAAGTGAGCAAGGGACTCACGTCTGAGCATACCCTGCCAACTTATGGCGAACAAAGCGGTACAAAAGGGGGTGGTGATGGACGGAGCATCAGAACCAATCAGACACTCACACCCAGTCAACAGATCTGGGTTTGATCTATCACTGTTCTTTAGCCCACTCTGCCACCCCAGTTCAGACATGGCCATATGCAAATCAGTCTGACCCTGTGCCTCATGGGAACAGTCCAGCTCGAACTGCCAAGCCATGCCTTCCCCGGAAACAAGCTTCCTAGGACCGGTTTCTGGCATTTCAGCCGTCTTCAGCCAGGCTTGCTTGAATCCAGTGGCAAAGTGAGCAAGGGACTCACGTCTGAGCATACCCTGCCAACTTATGGCGAACAAAACAGTACCAAAGGGGGTGGTGATGGACGGAGCATCAGAACCAATCAAACACTCACACCCAGTCAACAGATCTGGGTTTGATCCATCACTGTTCTTTAGCCCACTCTGCCACCCCAGTTCAAACATGACCATATGCAAATCAGTCTGACCCTGTGATTCATGGGAACAGTCCAGCCCGAACTGCCAAGCCATGCCTTCCCCGGACCGGAAACAAGCTTCCTAGGCCCGGTTTCTGGCATTTCAGCCGTCTTCAGCCAGGCTTGCTTGAATCCAGTGGCAAAGTGAGCAAGGGACTCACGTCTGAGCATACCCAGCCAACTTATGGTGAACAAAGCGGTACAAAAGATGGACGGAGCATCAGAACCAATCAAACACTCACACCCAGTGAACAGATCTGGGTTTGAACCATCACCGTTCTTTAGCCCACTCTGCCACCCCAGTTCAGACATGGCCATATGCAAATCAGTCTGACCCTGTGCCTCATGGGAACAGTCCAGCCCGAACTGCCAAGCCATGCCTTCCCCGGACCGGAAACAAGCTTCCTAGGACCGGTTTCTGGCATTTCAGCCGTTTTCAGCCAGGCTTGCTTGAACCCAGTGGCAAAGTGAGCAAGGGATTCACATCTGAGCATACCCTGCCAACTTATGGCGAACAAAGCGGTACAAAAGGGGGTGGTGATGGACGGAGCATCAGAACCAATCAAACACTCACACCCAGTCAACAGATCTGGGTTTGATCTATCACTGTTCTTTAGCCCACTCTGCCAGCCCAGTTCAGACATGACCATATGCAAATCAGTCTGACCCTGTGCCTCATGGGAACAGTTCAGCCCGAACTGCCAAGCCATGCCTTCCCCGGACCAGAAACAAGCTTCCTATAACAGGTTTCTAGCATTCCAGCCATCTTCAGCCAGGCTTGCTTGAATCCAGTGGCAAAGTGAGCAAGGGACTCACGTCTGAGCATACCCTGCCAACTTATGGCGAACAAAGTGGTACAAAAGGGAGTGGTGATGGACGGAGCATCAGAACCAATCAAACACTCACACCCAGTCAACAGATCTGGGTTTGATCCATCACCGTTCTTTAGCCCACTCTGCCACCCCAGTTCAGACATGGCCATATGCAAATCAGTCAGACCCTGTGCCTCATGGGAATAGTCCAGCCCGGACTGCCAAGCCATGCCTTCCCCGGACCGGAAACAAACTTCCTAGGACCGGTTTCTGGCATTTCAGCTGTCATCAGCCAGGCTTGCTTGAATCCAGTGGCAAAGTGAGCAAGGGACTCACATCTGAGCATACCCTGCCAACTTATGGCGAACAAAACAGTACAAAAGTGGGTGGTGATGGACGGAGCATCAGAACCAATGAAACCCTCACACCCAGTCAACAGATCTGGGTTTGATCCATCACCGTTCTTTAGCCCACTCTGCCACCCCAGTTCAGACATGGCCAAATGCAAATCAGTCTGACCCTGTGCCTCATGGGAACAGTCCAGCCTGAACTGCCAAGCCATGCCTTCCCCAGCCTGGAAACAAGCTTCCTAGGACCGGTTTCTGGCATTTCAGCCGTCTTCAGCCAGGCTTGCTTGAATCCAGTGGCAAAGTGAGCAAGGGACTCATGTCTGAGCATACCCTGCCAACTTATGGCGAACAAAGCGGTACAAAAGGGGGTGGTGATGGACGGAGCATCAGAACCAATCAAACACTCACACCCAGTCAACAGATCTGGGTTTGATCCATCACCGTTCTTTAGCCCACTCTGCCACCCCAGTTCAGACATGGCCATATGCAAATCAGTCAGACCCTGTGCCTCATGGGAATAGTCCAGCCCGGACTGCCAAGCCATGCCTTCCCCGGACCGGAAACAAACTTCCTAGGACCGGTTTCTGGCATTTCAGCTGTCATCAGCCAGGCTTGCTTGAATCCAGTGGCAAAGTGAGCAAGGGACTCACATCTGAGCATACCCTGCCAACTTATGGCAAACAAAACAGTACAAAAGTGGGTGGTGATGGACGGAGCATCAGAACCAATGAAACCCTCACACCCAGTCAACAGATCTGGGTTTGATCCATCACCGTTCTTTAGCCCACTCTGCCACCCCAGTTCAGACATGGCCATATGCTAATCAGTCTGACCCTGTGCCTCATGGGAACAGTCCAGCCCGAACTGCCAAGCCATGCCTTCCCCGGACCGGAAACAAGCTTCCTAGGACCGGTTTCTGGCATTTCAGCCGTCTTGAGCCAGGCTTTCTTGAATCCAGTGGCAAAGTGAGCAAGGGACTCACGTCTGAGCATACCCTGCCAACTTATGGCGAACAAAGCGGTACAAAAGAGGGTGGTGATGGACGGAGCATCAGAACCAATCAAACACTCACACCCAGTCAACAGATCTGGGTTTGATCCATCACCGTTCTTTAGCCCACTCTGCCACCCCAGTTCAGACATGGCCATATGCAAATTAGTCTGACCCTGTGCCTCATGGGAACAGTCCAGCCCGAACTGCCAAGCCATGCCTTCCCCGGAATGGAAACAAGCTTCCTAGGACCGGTTTCTGGCATTTCAGCCGTCTTCAGCCAGGCTTGCTTGAATCCAGTGGCAAAGTGAGCAAGGGACTCACGTCTGAGCATACCCTGCCAACTTATGGCGAACAAAGCGGTACAAAAGGTGGTGGTGATGGACGGAGCATCAGAACCAATCAAACACTCACACCCTGTCAACAGATCTGTGTTTGATCCATCACCGTTCTTTAGCCCACTCTGGCACCCCAGTTCAGACATGGCCATATGCAAATCAGTCTGACCCTGTGCCTCATGGGAACAGTCCAGCCCGAACTGCAAAGCCATGCCTTCCCCGGGCCGGAAACAAGCTTCCTAGGACCGGTTTCTGGCATTTCAGCCGTCTTCAGCCAGGCTTGCTTGAATCCAGTGGCAAAGTGAGCAAGGGACTCACGTCTGAGCATACCCTGCCAACTTATGGCGAACAAAGCGGTACAAAAGATGGACGGAGCATCAGAACCAATCAAACACTCACACCCAGTCAACAGATCTGGGTTTGATCCATCACCGTTCTTTAGCCCACTCTGCCACCTCAGTTCAGACATGGCCATATGCAAATCAGTCTGACCCTGTGCCTCATGGGAACAGTCCAGCCCAAATTGCCAAGCCATGCCTTCCCCGGACCAGAAACAAGCTTCCTAGGACCCCTTTCTGGCATTTCAGCTGTCTTCAGCCAGGCTTGCTTGAATCCAGTGGTAAAGTGAGCAAGGGACTCACGTCTGAGAATACCATGCCAACTTATGGCGAACAAAGTGGTACAAAAAGGGGTGGTGATGGACGGTGCATCAGAACCAATCAAACACTCACACCCAGTCAACAGATCTGGGTTTGATCCATCACTGTTCTTTAGCCCACTCTGCCACCCCAGTTCAGACATGGCCATATGCAAATCAGTCTGACCCTGAGCCTCATGGGAACAGTCCAGCCCGAACTGCCAAGCCATGCCATCCCCGGACCGGAAACAAGCTTCCTAGGACCGGTTTCCGGCATTTCAGCCGTCTTCAGCCAGGCTTGCTTGAATCCAGTGGCATAGTGAGCAAGGGACTCACGTCTGAGCATACCCTGCCAACTTATGGGGAACAAAACAGTACAAAAGGGGGTGGTGATGGACGGAGCATCAGAACCAATCAAACACTCACACCCAGTCAACAGATTTGGGTTTGATCCATCACTGTTCTTTAGCCCACTCTGCCACCCCAGTTCAGACATGGCCATATGCAAATCAGTCTGACCCTGTGCCTCATGGGAACAGTCCAGCCCGAACTGCCAAGCCATGTCTTCCCCGGACCGGAAACACGCTTCCTAGGACCGGTTTCTGGCATTTCAGCCGTCTTCAGCCAGGCTTGCTTGAATCCAGTGGCAAAGTGAGCAAGGGACTCACATCTGAGCATACCCTGCCAACTTATGGGGAACAAAACAGTGCAAAAAGGGGTGGTGATGGATGGAGCATCAGAACCAATCAAACACTCACACCCAGTCAACAGATCTGGGTTTGATCCATCACTGTTCTTTAGCCCACTCTGCCACCCCAGTTCAGACATGGCCATATGCAAATCAGTCTGACCCTGTGCCTCATGGGGTCAGTCCAGCACGAACTGCCAAGCCATGCCTTCCCCGGACCGGAAACAAGCTTCCTAGGACCGGTTTCTGGCATTTCAGCCGTCTTCAGCCAGGCTTGCTTGAATCCAGTGGCAAAGTGAGCAAGGGACTCACGTCTGAGCATACCCTGCCAACTTATGGCGAACAAAGCTGTACAAAACGGGGTGGTGATGGACGGAGCATCAGAACCAATCAAACACTCACACCCAGTCAACAGATCTGGGTTTGATCCATCACTGTTCTTTAGCCCACTCTGCCACCCCAGTTCCGACATTGCCATATGCAAATCAGTCTGACCCTGTGCCTCATGGGAACAGTCCAGCCCGAACTGCCGAGCCATGCCTTCCCCGGACCGGAAACAAGCTTCCTAGGACCGGTTTCTGGCATTTCAGCCGTCTTCAGCCAGGCTTGCTTTGATCCAATGGCAAAGTGAGCAAGGAACTCACGTCTGAGCATACCCTGCCAACTTATGGCGAACTAAGCGGTAGAAAAGGGGGTGGTGATGGACGGAGCATCAGAACCAATGAATCACTCACACCCAGTCAACAGATCTGGGTTTGATCCATCACCGTTCTTTAGCCCACTCTGCCACCCCAGTTCAGACATGGCCATATGCAACTCAGTCTGACCCTGTGCCTCATGGGAACACTCCAGCCCGAACTGCCAAGCCATGCCTTCCCTGGAGCGGAAAGAAGCTTCCTAGGACCGGTTTCTGGCATTTCAGCCGTCTTCAGCCAGGCTTGCTTGAATCCAGTGGTAAAGTGAGCAAAGAACTCACGTCTGAGCATACCCTGCCAACTTTGATCCATCACCGTTCTTTAGCCCACTCTGCCACCCCAGTTCAGACATGGCCATATGCAAATCAGTCTGACCCTGTGCCTCATGGGAACAGTCCAGCCCGAACTGCCAAGCCATGCTTTCCCCGGACTGAAACAAGCTTCCTAGGACCGGTTTCTGGCATTTCAGCAGTCTTCAGCCAGGCTTGATTGAATCCAGTGGCAAAGTGAGCAAGGGACTCACATCTGAGCATACCCTGCCATCTTATGGGGAACAAAACAGTACAAAAGGGGGTGGTGATGGACGGAGCATCAGAACCAATCAAACACTCGCACCCAGTCAACAGATCTGTGTTTGATCCATCACTGTTCTTTAGCCCACTCTGCCACCCCAGTTCAGACATGGCCATATGCAAATCAGTCTGACCCTGTGTCTCATGGGGTCAGTCCAGCCCGAACTGCCAAGCCATGCCTTCCCCGGACCGGAAACAAGCTTCCTAGGACCGGTTTCTGGCATTTCAGCAGTCTTCAGCCAGGCTTGCTTGAATCCAGTGGCAAAGTGAGCAAGGGACTCACGTCTGAGCATACCCTGCCAATTTATGGCGAACATTGCGGTACAAAAGGGGGTGGTGATGGACGGAGCATCAGAACCAATCAAACACTCACACCCAGTCAACAGATCTGGGTTTGATCCATCACCGTTCCTTAGCCCACTCTGCCACCCCAGTTCAGACATGGCCAAATGCAAATCCGTCTGACCCTGTGCCTCATGGGAACAGTCCAGCCTGAAATGCCAAGCCATGCCTTCCCTGGACCAGAAACACGCTTCCTAGGATCGGTTTCTGGCATTGCAGCCGTCTTCAGCCAGGCTTGCTTGAATCCAGTGGCAAAGTGAGCAAGGGACTCACGTCTGAGCATACCCTACCAACTTATGGCGAACAAAGCGGTACAAAAGGGGGTGGTGATGGACTGAGCATCAGAACCAATCAAACACTCACACCCAGTCAACAGATCTGGGTTTGATCCATCACTGTTCTTTAGCCCACTCTGCCACCCCAGTTCAGACATTGCCATATGCAAATCAGTCTGACCCTGTGCCTCATGGGAACAGTCCAGCCCGAACTGCCAAGCCATGCCTTCCCCGGACCAGAAACAAGCTTCCTAGGACCGGTTTCTGGCATTTCAGCCGACTTCAGCCAGGCTTGCTTGAATCCAATGGCAAAGTGAGCAAGGAACTCACGTCTGAGCATACCCTGCCAACTTATGGCGAACTAAGCAGTAGAAAAGGGGGTGGTGATGGACGGAGCATCAGAACCAATGAAACACTCACACCCAGTCAACAGATCTGGGTTTGATCCATCACCGTTCTTTAGCCCACTCTGCCACCCCAGTTCAGACATGGCCATATGCAAATCAGTCTGACCCTGTGCCTCATGGGAACAGTCCAGCCCGAACTGCCAAGCCATGCTTTCCCCGGACCGGAACAAGCTTCCTAGGACCGGTTTCTGGCATTTCAGCAGTCTTCAGCCAGGCTTGCTTGAATCCAGTGGTAAAGTGAGCAAAGAACTCACGTCTGAGCATACCCTGCCAACTTTGATCCATCACCGTTCTTTAGCCCACTCTGCCACCCCAGTTCAGACATGGCCATATGCAAATCAGTCTGACCCTGTGTCTCATGGGGTCAGTCCAGCCCGAACTGCCAAGCCATGCCTTCCCCGGACCGGAAACAAGCTTCCTAGGACCGGTTTCTGGCATTTCAGCAGTCTTCAGCCAGGCTTGCTTGAATCCAGTGGCAAAGTGAGCAAGGGACTCACGTCTGAGCATACCCTGCCAATTTATGGCGAACAAAGCGGTACAAAAGGGGGTGGTGATGGACGGAGCATCAGAACCAATCAAACACTCACACCCAGTCAACAGATCTGGGTTTGATCCATCACCGTTCTTTAGCCCACTCTGCCACCCCAGTTCAGACATGGCCATATGCAAATCAGTCTGACCCTGTGCCTCATGGGAACAGTCCAGCCTGAACTGCCAAGCCATGCCTTCCCCGGCCGGAAACAAGATTCCTAGGACCGGTTTCTGGCATTTCAGCCGTCTTCAGCCAGGCTTGCTTGAATCCAGTGGCAAAGTGAGCAAGGGACTCACGTCTGAGCATACCCTACCAACTTATGGCGAACAAAGCGGTACAAAAGATGGACGGAGCATCAGAACCAATCAAACACTCACACCCAGTCAACAGATCTGGGTTTGATCCATCACCGTTCTTTAGCCCACTCTGCCACCCCAGTTCAGACATGGCCATATGCAAATCGTTCTGACCCTGTGCCTCATGGGAACAGTCAAGCCCGAACTGCCAAGCCATGCCTTCCCCGGACCGGAAACAAGCTTCCTAGGACCAGTTTCTGGCATTTCAGCCGTCTTCAGCCAGGCTTGCTTGAATCCAGTGGCATAGTGAGCAAAGGACTCATATTTGAGCATACCCTGCCAACTTATGGCGAACAAAGCGGTACAAAAGATGGACGGAGCATCAGAACCAATCAAACACTCACACCCAGTCAACAGATCTGGGTTTGATCCATCACCGTTCTTTAGCCCACTCTGCCACCCCAGTTCAGACATGGCCATATGCAAATCAGTCTGACCCTGTGTCTCATGGGGTCAGTCCAGCCCGAACTGCCAAGCCATGCCTTCCCCGGACCGGAAACAAGCTTCCTAGGACCGGTTTCTGGCATTTCAGCAGTCTTCAGCCAGGCTTGCTTGAATCCAGTGGCAAAGTGAGCAAGGGACTCACGTCTGAGCATACCCTGCCAATTTATGGCGAACAAAGCGGTACAAAAGGGGGTGGTGATGGACGGAGCATCAGAACCAATCAAACACTCACACCCAGTCAACAGATCTGGGTTTGATCCATCACCGTTCTTTAGCCCACTCTGCCACCCCAGTTCAGACATGGCCATATGCAAATCAGTCTGACCCTGTGCCTCATGGGAACAGTCCAGCCTGAACTGCCAAGCCATGCCTTCCCCGGCCGGAAACAAGATTCCTAGGACCGGTTTCTGGCATTTCAGCCGTCTTCAGCCAGGCTTGCTTGAATCCAGTGGCAAAGTGAGCAAGGGACTCACGTCTGAGCATACCCTACAAACTTATGGCGAACAAAGCGGTACAAAAGATGGACGGAGCATCAGAACCAATCAAACACTCACACCCAGTCAACAGATCTGGGTTTGATCCATCACCGTTCTTTAGCCCACTCTGCCACCCCAGTTCAGACATGGCCATATGCAAATCAGTCTGACCCTGTGCCTCATGGGAACAGTCAAGCCCGAACTGCCAAGCCATGCCTTCCCCGGACCGGAAACAAGCTTCCTAGGACCAGTTTCTGGCATTTCAGCCGTCTTCAGCCAGGCTTGCTTGAATCCAGTGGCAAAGTGAGCAAGGGACTCACGTCTGAGCATACCCTGCCAACTTATGGCGAACAAAGCAGTACCAAAGGGGGTGGTGATGGACGGAGCATCAGAACCAATCAGACACTCACACCCAGTCAACAGATCTGGGTTTGATCTATCACTGTTCTTTAGCCCACTCTGCCACCCCAGTTCAGACATGGCCATATGCAAATCAGTCTGACCCTGTGCCTCATGGGAACAGTCCAGCCCGAACTGCCAAGCCATGCCTTCCCCGGAAACAAGCTTCCTAGGACCGGTTTCTGGCATTTCAGCCGTCTTCAGCCAGGCTTGCTTGAATCCAGTGGCAAAGTGAGCAAGGGACTCACGTCTGAGCATACCCTGCCAACTTATGGCGAACAATGCGGTACAAAAGGGGGTGGTGATGGACGGAGCATCAGAACCAATCAAACACTCGCACCCAGTCAACAGATCTGGGTTTGATCCATCACTGTTCTTTAGCCCACTCTGCCACCCCAGTTCAAACATGGCCATATGCAAATCAGTCTGACCCTGTGATTCATGGGAACAGTCCAGCCCGAACTGCCAAGCCATGCCTTCCCCGGACCGGAAACAAGCTTCCTAGGACCGGTTTCTGGCATTTCAGCCGTCTTCAGCCAGGCTTGCTTGAATCCAGTGGCAAAGTGAGCAAGGGACTCATGTCTGAGCATACCCAGCCAACTTATGGTGAACAAAGCGGTACAAAAGATGGACGGAGCATCAGAACCAATCAAACACTCACACCCAGTCAACAGATCTGGGTTTGATCCATCACCGTTCTTTAGCACACTCTGCCACCCCAGTTCAGACATGGCCATATGCAAATCAGTCTGACCATGTGCCTCATGAGAACAGTCCAGCCCGAACTGCCAAGCCATGCCTTCCCCGGACCGGAAACAAGCTTTCTAGGACCGGTTTCTGGCATTTCAGCCATCTTCAGCAAGGCTTGCTTGAATCCAGTGGCATAGTGAGCAAAGGACTCACGTCTGAGCATACCCTGATAACTTATGGCGAACAAAGCAGTACAAAAGGGGGTGGTGATGGACGGAGCATCAGAACCAATCAAACACTCAAACCCAGTCAACAGATCTGGGTTTGATCCATCACCGTTCTTTAGCCCACTCTGCCACCCCAGTTCAGACATGGCCATATGCAAATCAGTCTGACCCTGTGCCTCATGGGAACAGTCCAGCCCGAACTGCCAAGCCATGCCTTCCCCGGACCGGAAACAAGCTTCCTAGGACCGGTTTCTGGCATTTCAGCAGTCTTCAGCCAGGCTTGCTTGAATCCTGTGGCAAAATGAGCAAGGGACTAACGTCTGAGCATACCCTGCCAACTTATGGCGAACAAAGCGGTACAAAAGATGGACGGAGCATCAGAACCAATCAAACACTCACACCCAGTGAACAGATCTGGGTTTGATCCACCACCGTTCTTTAGCCCAATCTGCCACCCCAGTTCAGACATGGCCAAATGCAAATCAGTCTGACCCTGTGCCTCATGGGAACAGTCCAGCCCGAACTGCCAAGCCATGCCTTCCCCGGACCGGAAACAAGCTTCCTAGGACCGGTTTCTGGCTTTTCAGCCGTCTTCAGCCAGGCTTGCTTGAATCCAGTGACAAAGTGAGCAAGGGACTCACGTTTGAGCATACCCTGCCAACTTATGGCGAACAAAGCGGTACAAAAGGGGGTGGTGATGGACGGAGCATCAGAACCAATCAAACACTCACACCCAGTCAACAGATCTGGGTTTGATCCATCACCGTTCTTTAGCCCACTCTGCCACCCCAGTTCAGACATGGCCATATGCAAATCAGTCTGATCCTGTGCCTCATGGGAACAGTCCAACCCGAACTGCCAAGCCATGCCTTCCCCGGACCGGAAACAAAATTCCTAGAACCGGTTTCTGGCATTTCAGCCGTCTTCAGCCAGGCTTGCTTGAATCCAGTGGCAAAGTGAGCAAGGGACTCACGTCTGAGCATACCCTGCCAACTTATGGCGAACAAAGCGGTACAAAAGGGGGTGGTGATGGGCGGAGCATCAGAACCAATCAAACACTCACACCCAGTCAACAGATCTGGGTTTGATCCATCACTGTTCTTTAGCCCACTCTGCCACCCCAGTTCAGACATGGCCATATGCAAATCAGTCTGACCCTGTGCCTCATGGGAACAGTCCAGCCCAAACTGCCAAGCCATGCCTTCCCCGGACCGGAAACAAAATTCCTAGAACCGGTTTCTGGCATTTCAGCCGTCTTCAGCCAGGCTTGCTTGAATCCAGTGGCAAAGTGAGCAAGGGACTCACGTCTGAGCACACCCTGCCAACTTATGGCGAACAAAGCGGGGTGGTGATGGACAGAGCATCAGAACCAATCAAACACTCACACCCAGTCAACAGATCTGGGTTTGATCCATCACCGTTCTTTAGCCCACTCTGCCACCCCAGTTCAGACATGCCCATATGCAAATCAGTCTGACCCTGTTCCTCATGGGAACAGTCCAGCCCGAACTTCCAAGCCATGCCTTCCCCGGACCGGAAACAAGCTTCCTAGGACCGGTTTCTGGCATTTCAGCCGTCTTCAGCCAGGCTTGCTTGAATCCAGTGGCAAAGTGAGCAAGGGACTCACGTCTGAGCATACCCTGCCAACTTATGGCGAACAAAACAGTACCAAAGGGGGTGGTGATGGACGGAGCATCAGAACCAATCAAACACTCACACCCAGTCAACAGATCTGGGTTTGATCCATCACTGTTCTTTAGCCCACTCTGCCACCCCAGTTCAAACATGGCCATATGCAAATCAGTCTGACCCTGTGATTCATGGGAACAGTCCAGCCCGAACTGCCAAGCCATGCCTTCCCCGGACCGGAAACAAGCTTCCTAGGACCGGTTTCTGGCATTTCAGCCGTCTTCAGCCAGGCTTGCTTGAATCCAGTGGCAAAGTGAGCAAGGGACTCACGTCTGAGCATACCCAGCCAACTTATGGTGAACAAAGCGGTACAAAAGATGGACGGAGCATCAGAACCAATCAAACACTCACACCCAGTGAACAGATCTGGGTTTGAACCATCACCGTTCTTTAGCCCACTCTGCCACCCCAGTTCAGACATGGCCATATGCAAATCAGTCTGACCCTGTGCCTCATGAGAACAGTGAAGCTCGAACTGCCAAGCCATGCCTTCCCCGGACCGGAAACAAGCTTTCTAGGACCGGTTTCTGGCATTTCAGCCATCTTCAGCAAGGCTTGCTTGAACCCAGTGGCATAGTGAGTAAAGGACTCACGTCTGAGCATACCCTGATAACTTATGGCGAACAAAGCAGTACAAAAGGGGGTGGTGATGGACGGAGCATCAGAACCAATCAAACACTCAAACCCAGTCAACAGATCTGGGTTTGATCCATCACCGTTCTTTAGCCCACTCTGCCACCCCAGTTCAGACATGGCTTTATGCAAATCAGTCTGACCCTGTGCCTCATGGGAACAGTCCAGCCCGAACTGCCAAGCCATGCCTTCCCCGGACCGGAAACAAGCTTCCTAGGACCGGTTTCTGGCATTTCAGCCGTCTTCAACCAGGCTTGCTTGAATCCAGTTGCAAAGTGAGCAAGGGCCTCACGTCTGAGCATACCCTGCCAACTTATGGCAAACAAAGCGGTACAAAAGGGGGTGGTGATGGACGGAGCATCAGAACCAATCAAACACTCACACCCAGTCAACAGATCTGGGTTTGATCTATCACTGTTCTTTAGCCCACTCTGCCAGCCCAGTTCAGACATGGCCATATGCAAATCAGTCTGACCCTGTGCCTCATGGGAACAGTTCAGCCCGAACTGCCAAGCCATGCCTTCCCCGGACCAGAAACAAGCTTCCTAGAACAGGTTTCTAGCATTCCAGCCATCTTCAGCCAGGCTTGCTTGAATCCAGTGGCAAAGTGAGCAAGGGACTCACGTCTGAGCATACCCTGCCAACTTATGGCGAACAAAGTGGTACAAAAGGGAGTGGTGATGGACGGAGCATCAGAACCAATCAAACACTCACACCCAGTCAACAGATCTGGGTTTGATCCATCACCGTTCTTTAGCCCACTCTGCCACCCCAGTTCAGACATGGCCATATGCAAATCAGTCAGACCCTGTGCCTCATGGGAATAGTCCAGCCCGGACTGCCAAGCCATGCCTTCCCCGGACCGGAAACAAACTTCCTAGGACCGGTTTCTGGCATTTCAGCTGTCATCAGCCAGGCTTGCTTGAATCCAGTGGCAAAGTGAGCAAGGGACTCACATCTGAGCATACCCTGCCAACTTATGGCGAACAAAACAGTACAAAAGTGGGTGGTGATGGACGGAGCATCAGAACCAATGAAACCCTCACACCCAGTCAACAGATCTGGGTTTGATCCATCACCGTTCTTTAGCCCACTCTGCCACCCCAGTTCAGACATGGCCAAATGCAAATCAGTCTGACCCTGTGCCTCATGGGAACAGTCCAGCCTGAACTGCCAAGCCATGCCTTCCCCAGACCGGAAACAAGCTTCCTAGGACCGGTTTCTGGCATTTCAGCCGTCTTCAGCCAGGCTTGCTTGAATCCAGTGGCAAAGTGAGCAAGGGACTCATGTCTGAGCATACCCTGCCAACTTATGGCGAACAAAGCGGTACAAAAGGGGGTGGTGATGGACGGAGCATCAGAACCAATCAAACACTCACACCCAGTCAACAGATCTGGGTTTGATCCATCACCGTTCTTTAGCCCACTCTGCCACCCCAGTTCAGACATGGCCATATGCAAATCAGTCAGACCCTGTGCCTCATGGGAATAGTCCAGCCCGGACTGCCAAGCCATGCCTTCCCCGGACCGGAAACAAACTTCCTAGGACCGGTTTCTGGCATTTCAACTGTCATCAGCCAGGCTTGCTTGAATCCAGTGGCAAAGTGAGCAAGGGACTCACATCTGAGCATACCCTGCCAACTTATGGAAAACAAAACAGTACAAAAGTGGGTGGTGATGGACGGAGCATCAGAACCAATGAAACCCTCACACCCAGTCAACAGATCTGGGTTTGATCCATCACCGTTCTTTAGCCCACTCTGCCACCCCAGTTCAGACATGGCCAAATGCAAATCAGTCTGACCCTGTGCCTAATGGGAACAGTCCAGCCTGAACTGCCAAGCCATGCCTTCCCCAGCCTGGAAACAAGCTTCCTAGGACCGGTTTCTGGCATTTCAGCCGTCTTCAGCCTGGCTTGCTTGAATCCAGTGGCAAAGTGAGCAAGGGACTCATGTCTGAGCATACCCTGCCAACTTATGGCGAACAAAGCGGTACAAAAGGGGGTGGTGATGGACGGAGCATCAGAACCAATCAAACACTCACACCCAGTCAACAGATCTGGGTTTGATCCATCACCGTTCTTTAGCCCACTCTGCCACCCCAGTTCAGACATGGCCATATGCAAATCAGTCAGACCCTGTGCCTCATGGGAATAGTCCAGCCCGGACTGCCAAGCCATGCCTTCCCCGGACCGGAAACAAACTTCCTAGGACCGGTTTCTGGCATTTCAGCTGTCATCAGCCAGGCTTGCTTGAATCCAGTGGCAAAGTGAGCAAGGGACTCACATCTGAGCATACCCTGCCAACTTATGGCGAACAAAACAGTACAAAAGTGGGTGGTGATGGACGGAGCATCAGAACCAATGAAACCCTCACACCCAGTCAACAGATCTGGGTTTGATCCATCACCGTTCTTTAGCCCACTCTGCCACCCCAGTTCAGACATGGCCATATGCTAATCAGTCTGACCCTGTGCCTCATGGGAACAGTCCAGCCCGAACTGCCAAGCCATGCCTTCCCCGGACCGGAAACAAGCTTCCTAGGACCGGTTTCTGGCATTTCAGCCGTCTTCAGCCAGGCTTGCTTGAATCCAGTGGCAAAGTGAGCAAGGGACTCACGTATGAGCATACCCTGCCAACTTATGGCGAACAAAGCGGTACAAAAGATTGACGGAGCATCAGAACCAATCAAACACTCACACCCAGTCAACAGATCTGGGTTTGATCCATCACCGTTCTTTAGCCCACTCTGCCACCCCAGTTCAGACATGGCCATATGCAAATCAGTCTGACCCTGTGCCTCATGGGAACAGTCCAGCCCAAACTGCCAAGCCATGCCTTCCTTGGACCGTAAACAAACTTCCTAGGACCGGTTTCTGGCATTTCAGCCGTCTTCAGCCAGGCTTGCTTGAATCCAGTGGCATAGTGAGCAAGGGACTCACGTCTGAGCATACCCTGCCAACTTATGGCGAACAAAGCGGTACAAAAGGGGGTGGTGATGGACGGAGCATCAGAACCAATCAAACACTCACACCCAGTCAACAGATCTGGGTTTGATCTATCACTGTTCTTTAGCCCACTCTGCCAGCCCAGTTCAGACATGGCCATATGCAATTCAGTCTGACCCTGTGCCTCATGGGAACAGTTCAGCCCGAACTGCCAAGCCATGCCTTCCCCGGACCGGAAACAAGCTTCCTAGAACCGGTTTCTGGCATTCCAGCCGTCTTCAGCCAGGCTTGCTTGAATCCAGTGGCAAAGTGAGCAAGGAACTCACGTCTGAGCATACCCTGCCAACTTATGGCGAAAAAAGCGGTACAAAAGGGGGTGGTGATGGAGGGAGCATCAGAACCAATCAAACACTCACACCCAGTCAACAGATCTGGGTTTGATCCATCCCCGTTCTTTAGCCCACTCTGCCACCCCAGTTCAGACATGGCCATATGCAAATCAGTCTGACCCTGTGCCTCATGGGAACAGTCCAGCCCGAACTGCCAAGCCATGCCTTCCCCGGACCGGAAACAAGCTTCCTAGGACCGGTTTCTGGCATTTCAGCCGTCTTCAGCCAGGCTTGCTTGAATCCAGTGGCAAAGTGAGCAAGGGCCTCACGTCTGAGCATACCCTGCCAACTTATGGCGAACAAAGCAGTACAAAAGGGGGTGGTGATGGACGGAGCATCAGAACCAATCAAACACTCACACCCAGTCAACAGATCTGGGTTTGATCCATCACTGTTCTTTAGCCCACTCTGCCACCCCAGTTCAAACATGGCCATATGCAAATCAGTCTGACCCTGTGATTCATGGGAACAGTCCAGCCCGAACTGCCAAGCCATGCCTTCCCCGGACCGGAAACAAGCTTCCTAGGACCGGTTTCTGGCATTTCAGCCGTCTTCAGCCAGGCTTGCTTGAATCCAGTGGCAAAGTGAGCAAGGGACTCATGTCTGAGCATACCCAGCCAACTTATGGTGAACAAAGCGGTACAAAAGATGGACGGAGCATCAGAACCAATCAAACACTCACACCCAGTGAACAGATCTGGGTTTGAACCATCACCGTTCTTTAGCCCACTCTGCCACCCCAGTTCAGACATGGCCATATGCAAATCAGTCTGACCCTGTGCCTCATGAGAACAGTGAATCCCAAACTGCCAAGCCATGCCTTCCCCGGACCGGAAACAAGCTTTCTAGGACCGGTTTCTGGCATTTCAGCCATCTTCAGCAAGGCTTGCTTGAATCCAGTGGCATAGTGAGCAAAGGACTCACGTCTGAGCATACCCTGATAACTTATGGCGAACAAAGCAGTACAAAAGGGGGTGGTGATGGACGGAGCATCAGAACCAATCAAACACTCAAACCCAGTCAACAGATCTGGGTTTGATCCATCACCGTTCTTTAGCCCACTCTGCCACCCCAGTTCAGACATGGCCATATGCAAATCAGTCTGACCCTGTGCCTCATGGGAACAGTCCAGCCCGAACTGCCAAGCCATGCCTTCCCCGGACCGGAAACAAGCTTCCTAGGACCGGTTTCTGGCATTTCAGCAGTCTTCAGCCAGGCTTGCTTGAATCCTGTGGCAAAATGAGCAAGGGACTAACGTCTGAGCATACCCTGCCAACTTATGGCAAACAAAGCGGTACAAAAGATGGACGGAGCATCAGAACCAATCAAACACTCACACCCAGTGAACAGATCTGGGTTTGATCCACCACCGTTCTTTAGCCCAATCTGCCACCCCAGTTCAGACATGGCCAAATGCAAATCAGTCTGACCCTGTGCCTCATGGGAACAGTCCAGCCCGAACTGCCAAGCCATGCCTTCCCCGGACCGGAAACAAGCTTCCTAGGACCGGTTTCTGGCTTTTCAGCCGTCTTCAGCCAGGCTTGCTTGAATCCAGTGACAAAGTGAGCAAGGGACTCACGTTTGAGCATACCCTGCCAACTTATGGCGAACAAAGCGGTACAAAAAGGGGGTGGTGATGGACGGAGCATCAGAACCAATCAAACACTCACACCCAGTCAACAGATCTGGGTTTGATCCATCACCGTTCTTTAGCCCACTCTGCCACCCCAGTTCAGACATGGCCATATGCAAATCAGTCTGATCCTGTGCCTCATGGGAACAGTCCAACCCGAACTGCCAAGCCATGCCTTCCCCGGACCGGAAACAAAATTCCTAGAACCGGTTTCTGGCATTTCAGCCGTCTTCAGCCAGGCTTGCTTGAATCCAGTGGCAAAGTGAGCAAGGGACTCACGTCTGAGCATACCCTGCCAACTTATGGCGAACAAAGCGGTACAAAAGGGGGTGGTGATGGGCGGAGCATCAGAACCAATCAAACACTCACACCCAGTCAACAGATCTGGGTTTGATCCATCACTGTTCTTTAGCCCACTCTGCCACCCCAGTTCAGACATGGCCATATGCAAATCAGTCTGACCCTGTGCCTCATGGGAACAGTCCAGCCCAAACTGCCAAGCCATGCCTTCCCCGGACCGGAAACAAAATTCCTAGAACCGGTTTCTGGCATTTCAGCCGTCTTCAGCCAGGCTTGCTTGAATCCAGTGGCAAAGTGAGCAAGGGACTCACGTCTGAGCACACCCTGCCAACTTATGGCGAACAAAGCGGGGTGGTGATGGACAGAGCATCAGAACCAATCAAACACTCACACCCAGTCAACAGATCTGGGTTTGATCCATCACCGTTCTTTAGCCCACTCTGCCACCCCAGTTCAGACATGCCCATATGCAAATCAGTCTGACCCTGTTCCTCATGGGAACAGTCCAGCCCGAACTTCCAAGCCATGCCTTCCCCGGACCGGAAACAAGCTTCCTAGGACCGGTTTCTGGCATTTCAGCCGTCTTCAGCCAGGCTTGCTTGAATCCAGTGGCAAAGTGAGCAAGGGACTCACGTCTGAGCATACCCTGCCAACTTATGGCGAACAAAGCGGTACAAAAGGGGGTGGTGATGGACGGAGCATCAGAACCAATCAGACACTCACACCCAGTCAACAGATCTGGGTTTGATCTATCACTGTTCTTTAGCCCACTCTGCCACCCCAGTTCAGACATGGCCATATGCAAATCAGTCTGACCCTGTGCCTCATGGGAACAGTCCAGCTCGAACTGCCAAGCCATGCCTTCCCCGGAAACAAGCTTCCTAGGACCGGTTTCTGGCATTTCAGCCGTCTTCAGCCAGGCTTGCTTGAATCCAGTGGCAAAGTGAGCAAGGGACTCACGTCTGAGCATACCCTGCCAACTTATGGCGAACAAAACAGTACCAAAGGGGGTGGTGATGGACGGAGCATCAGAACCAATCAAACACTCACACCCAGTCAACACATCTGGGTTTGATCCATCACTGTTCTTTAGCCCACTCTGCCACCCCAGTTCAAACATGACCATATGCAAATCAGTCTGACCCTGTGATTCATGGGAACAGTCCAGCCCGAACTGCCAAGCCATGCCTTCCCCGGACCGGAAACAAGCTTCCTAGGACCGGTTTCTGGCATTTCAGCCGTCTTCAGCCAGGCTTGCTTGAATCCAGTGGCAAAGTGAGCAAGGGACTCACGTCTGAGCATACCCAGCCAACTTATGGTGAACAAAGCGGTACAAAAGATGGACGGAGCATCAGAACCAATCAAACACTCACACCCAGTGAACAGATCTGGGTTTGAACCATCACCGTTCTTTAGCCCACTCTGCCACCCCAGTTCAGACATGGCCATCTGCAAATCAGTCTGACCCTGTGCCTCATGGGAACAGTCCAGCCCGAACTGCCAAGCCATGCCTTCCCCGGACCGGAAACAAGCTTCCTAGGACCGGTTTCTGGCATTTCAGCCGTTTTCAGCCAGGCTTGCTTGAACCCAGTGGCAAAGTGAGCAAGGGATTCACATCTGAGCATACCCTGCCAACTTATGGCGAACAAAGCGGTACAAAAGGTGGTGGTGATGGACGGAGCATCAGAACCAATCAAACACTCACACCCAGTCAACAGATCTGGGTTTGATCTATCACTGTTCTTTAGCCCACTCTGCCAGCCCAGTTCAGACATGACCATATGCAAATCAGTCTGACCCTGTGCCTCATGGGAACAGTTCAGCCCGAACTGCCAAGCCATGCCTTCCCCGGACCAGAAACAAGCTTCCTATAACAGGTTTCTAGCATTCCAGCCATCTTCAGCCAGGCTTGCTTGAATCCAGTGGCAAAGTGAGCAAGGGACTCACGTCTGAGCATACCCTGCCAACTTATGGCGAACAAAGTGGTACAAAAGGGAGTGGTGATGGACGGAGCATCAGAACCAATCAAACACTCACACCCAGTCAACAGATCTGGGTTTGATCCATCACCGTTCTTTAGCCCACTCTGCCACCCCAGTTCAGACATGGCCATATGCAAATCAGTCAGACCCTGTGCCTCATGGGAATAGTCCAGCCCGGACTGCCAAGCCATGCCTTCCCCGGACCGGAAACAAACTTCCTAGGACCGGTTTCTGACATTTCAGCTGTCATCAGCCAGGCTTGCTTGAATCCAGTGGCAAAGTGAGCAAGGGACTCACATCTGAGCATACACTGCCAACTTATGGCGAACAAAACAGTACAAAAGTGGGTGGTGATGGACGGAGCATCAGAACCAATGAAACCCTCACACCCAGTCAACAGATCTGGGTTTGATCCATCACCGTTCTTTAGCCCACTCTGCCACCCCAGTTCAGACATGGCCAAATGCAAATCAGTCTGACCCTGTGCCTCATGGGAACAGTCCAGCCTGAACTGCCAAGCCATGCCTTCCCCAGCCTGGAAACAAGCTTCCTAGGACCGGTTTCTGGCATTTCAGCCGTCTTCAGCCAGGCTTGCTTGAATCCAGTGGCAAAGTGAGCAAGGGACTCATGTCTGAGCATACCCTGCCAACTTATGGCGAACAAAGCGGTACAAAAGGGGGTGGTGATGGACGGAGCATCAGAACCAATCAAACACTCACACCCAGTCAACAGATCTGGGTTTGATCCATCACCGTTCTTTAGCCCACTCTGCCACCCCAGTTCAGACATGGCCATATGCAAATCAGTCAGACCCTGTGCCTCATGGGAATAGTCCAGCCCGGACTGCCAAGCCATGCCTTCCCCGGACCGGAAACAAACTTCCTAGGACCGGTTTCTGGCATTTCAGCTGTCATCAGCCAGGCTTGCTTGAATCCAGTGGCAAAGTGAGCAAGGGACTCACATCTGAGCATACCCTGCCAACTTATGGCAAACAAAACAGTACAAAAGTGGGTGGTGATGGACGGAGCATCAGAACCAATGAAACCCTCACACCCAGTCAACAGATCTGGGTTTGATCCATCACCGTTCTTTAGCCCACTCTGCCACCCCAGTTCAGACATGGCCATATGCTAATCAGTCTGACCCTGTGCCTCATGGGAACAGTCCAGCCCGAACTGCCAAGCCATGCCTTCCCCGGACCGGAAACAAGCTTCCTAGGACCGGTTTCTGGCATTTCAGCCGTCTTCAGCCAGGCTTGCTTGAATCCAGTGGCAAAGTGAGCAAGGGACTCACGTATGAGCATACCCTGCCAACTTATGTCGAACAAAGCGGTACAAAAGATTGACGGAGCATCAGAACCAATCAAACACTCACACCCAGTCAACAGATCTGGGTTTGATCCATCACTGTTCTTTAGCCCACTCTGCCACCCCAGTTCAGACATGGCCATATGTAAATCAGTCTGACCCTGTGCCTCATGGGAACAGTCCAGCCCGAACTGCCAAGCCATGCCTTCCCCGGACCGGAAACAAGCTTCCTAGCACCGGTTTCTGGCATTTCAGCCGTTTTCAGCCAGGCTTGCTTGAATCCAGTGGCAAAGTGAGCAAGGGATTCACATCTGAGCATACCCTGCCAACTTATGGCGAACAAAGCGGTACAAAAGGGGGTGGTGATGGACGGAGCATCAGAACCAATCAAACACTCACACCCAGTTAACAGATCTGGGTTTGATCCATCACCGTTCTTTAGCCCACTCTGCCACCAAAGTTCAGATATGGCCATATGCAAATCAGTCTGACCCTGTGCCTCATGGGAACAGTCCAGCCCGAACTGCCAAGCCATGCCTTCCCCGAACCAAGCTTCCTAGGACCGGTTTCTGGCATTCCAGCCGTCTTCAGCCAGGCTTGCTTGAATCCAGTGGCAAAGTGAGCAAGGGACTCACGTCTGAGCATACCCTGCCAACTTATGGCGAACAAAGCGGTACAAAAGGGGGTGGTGATGGACGGAGCATCAGAACCAATGAAACCCTCACACCCAGTCAACAGATCTGGGTTTGATCCATCACCGTTCTTTAGCCCACTCTGCCACCCCAGTTCAGACATGGCCAAATGCAAATCAGTCTGACCCTGTGCCTCATGGGAACAGTCCAGCCTGAACTGCCAATCCATGCCTTCCCCAGGCCGGAAACAAGCTTCCTAGGACCGGTTTCTGGCATTTCAGCCGTCTTCAGCCAGGCTTGCTTGAATCCAGTGGCAAAGTGAGCAAGGGACTCATGTCTGAGCATACCCTGCCAACTTATGGCGAACAAAGCGGTACAAAAGGGGGTGGTGATGGACGGAGCATCAGAACCAATCAAACACTCACACCCAGTCAACAGATCTGGGTTTGATCCATCACCGTTCTTTAGCCCACTCTGCCACCCCAGTTCAGACATGGCCATATGCAAATCAGTCTGACCCTGTGCCTCATGGGAACAGTCCAGCCCGAACTGCCAAGCCATGCCTTCCCCGGACCGGAAACAAGCTTCCTAGGACCGGTTTCTGGCATTTCAGCCGTCTTCAGCCAGGCTTGCTTGAATCCAGTGGCAAAGTGAGCAAGGGACTCACGTATGAGCATACCCTGCCAACTTATGGCGAACAAAGCGGTACAAAAGATTGACGGAGCGTCAGAACCAATCAAACACTCACACCCAGTCAACAGATCTGGGTTTGATCCATCACTGTTCTTTAGCCCACTCTGCCACCCCAGTTCAGACATGGCCATATGTATATCAGTCTGACCCTGTGCCTCATGGGAACAGTCCAGCCCGAACTGCCAAGCCATGCCTTCCCCGGACCGGAAACAAGCTTCCTAGAACCGGTTTCTGGCATTTCAGCCGTCTTCAGCCAGGCTTGCTTGAATCCAGTGGCAAAGTGAGCAAGGGCCTCACGTCTGAGCATACCCTGCCAACTTATGGCGAACAAAGCAGTACAAAAGGGGGTGGTGATGGACGGAGCATCAGAACCAATCAAACACTCACACCCAGTCAACAGATCTGGGTTTGATCTATCACTGTTCTTTAGCCCACTCTGCCAGCCCAGTTCAGACATGGCCATATGCAAATCAGTCTGACCCTGTGCCTCATGGGAACAGTTCAGCCCGAACTGCCAAGCCATGCCTTCCCCGGACCGGAAACAAGCTTCCTAGAACCGGTTTCTGGCATTCCAGCCGTCTTCAGCCAGGCTTGCTTGAATCCAGTGGCAAAGCGAGCAAGGGACTCACGTCTGAGCATACCCTGCCAACTTATGGCAAACAAAGCGGTACAAAAGATGGACAGAGCATCAGAACCAATCAAACACTCACACCCAGTGAACAGATCTGGGTTTGATCCATCACCGTTCTTTAGCCCACTCTGCCACCCCAGTTCAGACATGGCCATTTGCAAATCAGTCTGACCCTGTGCCTCATGGGAACAGTGAAGCCCGAACTGCCAAGCCATGCCTTTCCCGAACCGGAAACAAGCTTCCTAGGACCGGTTTCTGGCATTTCAGCCGTTTTCAGCCAGGCTTGCTTGAATCCAGTGGCAAAGTGAGCAAGGGATTCACATCTGAGCATACCCTGCCAACTTATGGCGAACAAAGCGGTACAAAAGGGGGTGGTGATGGACGGAGCATCAGAACCAATCAAACACTCACACCCAGTCAACAGATCTGGGTTTGATCTATCACTGTTCTTTAGCCCACTCTGCCAGCCCAGTTCAGACATGGCCATATGCAAATCAGTCTGACCCTGTGCCTCATGGGAACAGTTCAGCCCGAACTGCCAAGCCATGCCTTCCCCGGACCAGAAACAAGCTTCCTAGAACAGGTTTCTAGCATTCCAGCCATCTTCAGCCAGGCTTGCTTGAATCCAGTGGCAAAGTGAGCAAGGGACTCACGTCTGAGCATACCCTGCCAACTTATGGCGAACAAAGCGGTACAAAAGGGGGTGGTGAAGGACGGAGCATCAGAACCAATCAAACACTCACACCCAGTCAACAGATCTGGGTTTGATCCATCACCGTTCTTTAGCCCACTCTGCCACCCCAGTTCAGACATGGCCATATGTAAATCAGTCTGACCCTGTGCCTCATGGGAACAGTCCAGCCCGAACTGCCAAGCCATGCCTTCCCCGGACCGGAAACAAGCTTCCTAGGACCGGTTTCTGGCATTTCAGCCATCTTCAGCCAGGCTTGCTTGAATCCAGTGGCAAAGTGAGCAAGGGCCTCACGTCTGAGCATACCCTGCCAACTTATGGCGAACAAAGCGGTACAAAAGGGGGTGGTGATGGACGGAGCATCAGAACCAATCAAACACTCACACCCAGTCAACAGATCTGGGTTTGATCTATCACTGTTCTTTAGCCCACTCTGCCAGCCCAGTTCAGACATGGCCATATGCAAATCAGTCTGACCCTGTGCCTCATGGGAACAGTTCAGCCCGAACTGCCAAGCCATGCCTTCCCCGGACCGGAAACAAGCTTCTAGAACCGGTTTCTGGCATTCCAGCCGTCTTCAGCCAGGCTTGCTTGAATCCATTGGCAAAGTGAGCAAGGGACTCACGTCTGAGCATACCCTGCCAACTTATGGCGAACAAAGCGGTACAAAAGGGGGTGGTGATGGAGGGAGCATCAGAACTAATCAAACACTCACACCCAGTCAACAGATCTGGGTTTGATCCATCACCGTTCTTTAGCCCACTCTGCCACCGCAGTTCAGACATGGCCATATGCAAATCAGTCTGACCCTGTGCCTCATGGGAACAGTCCAGCCCGAACTGCCAAGCCATGCCTTCCCCGGACCGGAAACAAGCTTCCTAGGACCGGTTTCTGGCATTTCAGCCGTCTTCAGCCAGGCTTGCTTGAATCCAGTGGCAAAGTGAGCAAGGGCCTCACGTCTGAGCATACCCTGCCAACTTATGGCGAACAAAGCAGTACAAAACGGGGTGGTGATGGACGGAGCATCAGAACCAATCAAACACTCACACCCAGTCAACAGATCTGGGTTTGATCTATCACTGTTCTTTAGCCCACTCTGCCAGCCCAGTTCAGACATGGCCATATGCAAATCAGTCTGACCCTGTGCCTCATGGGAACAGTTCAGCCCGAACTGCCAAGCCATGCCTTCCCCGGACCGGAAACAAGCTTCCTAGAACCGGTTTCTGGCATTCCAGCCGTCTTCAGCCAGGCTTGCTTGAATCCAGTGGCAAAGCGAGCAAGGGACTCACGTCTGAGCATACCCTGCCAACTTATGGCGAACAAAGCGGTACAAAAGATGGACAGAGCATCAGAACCAATCAAACACTCACACCCAGTCAACAGATCTGGGTTTAATCCATCACCGTTCTTTAGCCCACTCTGCCTACCCAGTACAGATATGGCCATTTGCAAATCAGTCTGACCCTGTGCCTCATGGGAACAGTGAAGCCCGAACTGCCAAGCCATGCCTTTCCCGAACCGGAAACAAGCTTCCTAGGACCGGTTTCTGGCATTTCAGCCATTTTCAGCCAGGCTTGCTTGAACCCAGTGTCAAAGTGAGCAAGGGATTCACATCTGAGCATACCCTGCCAACTTATGGCGAACAAAACAGTACAAAAGTGGGTGGTGATGGACGGAGCATCAGAACCAATGAAACCCTCACACCCAGTCAACAGATCTGGGTTTGATCCATCACCGTTCTTTAGCCCACTCTGCCACCCCAGTTCAGACATGGCTTTATGCAAATCAGTCTGACCCTGTGCCTCATGGGAACAGTCCAGCCCGAACTGCCAAGCCATGCCTTCCCCGGACCGGAAACAAGCTTCCTAGGACCGGTTTCTGGCATTTCAGCCGTCTTCAACCAGGCTTGCTTGAATCCAGTTGCAAAGTGAGCAAGGGCCTCACGTCTGAGCATACCCTGCCAACTTATGGCAAACAAAGCGGTACAAAAGGGGGTGGTGATGGACGGAGCATCAGAACCAATCAAACACTCACACCCAGTCAACAGATCTGGGTTTGATCTATCACTGTTCTTTAGCCCACTCTGCCAGCCCAGTTCAGACATGGCCATATGCAAATCAGTCTGACCATGTGCCTCATGGGAACAGTTCAGCCCGAACTGCCAAGCCATGCCTTCCCCGGACCAGAAACAAGCTTCCTAGAACAGGTTTCTAGCATTCCAGCCATCTTCAGCCAGGCTTGCTTGAATCCAGTGGCAAAGTGAGCAAGGGACTCACGTCTGAGCATACCCTGCCAACTTATGGCGAACAAAACAGTACAAAAGTGGGTGGTGATGGACGGAGCATCAGAACCAATCAAACACTCACACCCAGTCAACAGATCTGGGTTTGATCCATCACCGTTCTTTAGCCCACTCTGCCACCCCAGTTCAGACATGGCCAAATGCAAATCAGTCTGACCCTGTGCCTCATGGGAACAGTCCAGCCTGAACTGCCAAGCCATGCCTTCCCCGGACCGGAAACAAGCTTCCTAGGACCGGTTTCTGGCATTTCAGCCGTCTTCAGCCAGGCTTGCTTGAATCCAGTGGCAAAGTGAGCAAGGGACTCACGTATGAGCATACCCTGCCAACTTATGGCGAACAAAGCGGTACAAAAGATTGACGGAGCATCAGAACCAATCAAACACTCACACCCAGTCAACAGATCTGGGTTTGATCCATCACTGTTCTTTAGCCCACTCTGCCACCCCAGTTCAGACATGGCCATATGTAAATCAGTCTGACCCTGTGCCTCATGGGAACAGTCCAGCCCGAACTGCCAAGCCATGCCTTCCCCGGACCGGAAACAAGCTTCCTAGGACCGGTTTCTGGCATTTCAGCCGTTTTCAGCCAGGCTTGCTTGAATCCAGTGGCAAAGTGAGCAAGGGATTCACATCTGAGCATACCCTGCCAACTTATGGCGAACAAAGCGGTACAAAAGGGGGTGGTGATGGACGGAGCATCAGAACCAATCAAACACTCACACCCAGTCAACAGATCTGGGTTTGATCCATCACCGTTCTTTAGCCCACTCTGCCACCAAAGTTCAGATATGGCCATATGCAAATCAGTCTGACCCTGTGCCTCATGGGAACAGTCCAGCCCGAACTGCCAAGCCATGCCTTCCCCGAACCGGAAACAAGCTTCCTAGGACCGGTTTCTGGCCTTTCAGCCATCTTCAGCCAGGCTTGCTTGAATCCAGTGGCAAAGTGAGCAAGGGACTCACGTCTGAGCATACCCTGCCATCTTATGGTGAACAAGGCGGTACAAAAGGGGGTGGTGATGGACGGAGCATCAGAACCAATCAAACACTCACACCCAGTCAACAGATCTGGGTTTGATCCATCACCGTTCTTTAGCCCACTCTGCCACCCCAGTTCAGACATGGCCATATGCAAATCAGTCTGACCCTGTGCCTCATGGGAACAGTCCAGCCCAAACTGCCAAGCCATGCCTTCCTTGGACCGTAAACAAACTTCCTAGGACCGGTTTCTGGTATTTCAGCCGTCTTCAGCCAGGCTTGCTTGAATCCAGTGGCATAGTGAGCAAGGGACTCACGTCTGAGCATACCCTGCCAACTTATGGCGAACAAAGCGGTACAAAAGGGGGTGGTGATGGACGGAGCATCAGAACCAATCAAACACTCACACCCAGTCAACAGATCTGGGTTTGATCTATCACTGTTCTTTAGCCCACTCTGCCAGCCCAGTTCAGACATGGCCATATGCAAATCAGTCTGACCCTGTGCCTCATGGGAACAGTTCAGCCCGAACTGCCAAGCCATGCCTTCCCCGGACTGGAAACAAGCTTCCTAGAACCGGTTTCTGGCATTCCAGCCGTCTTCAGCCAGGCTTGCTTGAATCCAGTGGCAAAGTGAGCAAGGGACTCACGTCTGAGCATACCCTGCCAACTTATGGCGAACAAAGCGGTACAAAAGGGGGTGGTGATGGAGGGAGCATCAGAACCAATCAAACACTCACACCCAGTCAACAGATCTGGGTTTGATCCATCACCGTTCTTTAGCCCACTCTGCCACCCCAGTTCAGACATGGCCATATGCAAATCAGTCTGACCCTGTGCCTCATGGGAACAGTCCAGCCCGAACTGCCAAGCCATGCCTTCCCCGGACCGGAAACAAGCTTCCTAGGACCGGTTTCTGGCATTTCAGCCGTCTTCAGCCAGGCTTGCTTGAATCCAGTGGCAAAGTGAGCAAGGGCCTCACGTCTGAGCATACCCTGCCAACTTATGGCGAACAAAGCAGTACAAAAGGGGGTGGTGATGGACGGAGCATCAGAACCAATCAAACACTCACACGCAGTCAACAGATCTGGGTTTGATCTATCACTGTTCTTTAGCCCACTCTGCCAGCCCAGTTCAGACATGGCCATATGCAAATCAGTCTGACCCTGTGCCTCATGGGAACAGTTCAGCCCGAACTGCCAAGCCATGCCTTCCCCGGACCGGAAACAAGCTTCCTAGAACCGGTTTCTGGCATTCCAGCCGTCTTCAGCCAGGCTTGCTTGAATCCAGTGGCAAAGCGAGCAAGGGACTCACGTCTGAGCATACCCTGCCAACTTATGGCGAACAAAGCGGTACAAAAGATGGACAGAGCATCAGAACCAATCAAACACTCACACCCAGTGAACAGATCTGGGTTTGATCCATCACCGTTCTTTAGCCCACTCTGCCACCCCAGTTCAGACATGGCCATTTGCAAATCAGTCTGACCCTGTGCCTCATGGGAACAGTGAAGCCCGAACTGCCAAGCCATGCCTTTCCCGAACCGGAAACAAGCTTCCTAGGACCGGTTTCTGGCATTTCAGCCGTTTTCAGCCAGGCTTGCTTGAATCCAGTGGCAAAGTGAGCAAGGGATTCACATCTGAGCATACCCTGCCAACTTATGGCGAACAAAGCGGTACAAAAGGGGGTGGTGATGGACGGAGCATCAGAACCAATCAAACACTCACACCCAGTCAACAGATCTGGGTTTGATCCATCACCGTTCTTTAGCCCACTCTGCCACCCCAGTTCAGACATGGCTATATGCAAATCAGTCTGACCCTGTGCCTCATGGGAACAGTCCAGCCCGAACTGCCAAGCCATGTCTTCCCCGGACAGGAAACAAGCTTCCTAGGACCGGTTTCTGGCATTTCAGCCATCTTCAACCAGGCTTGCTTGAATCCAGTTGCAAAGTGAGCAAGGGCCTCACGTCTGAGCATACCCTGCCAACTTATGGCAAACAAAGCGGTACAAAAGGGGGTGGTGATGGACGGAGCATCAGAACCAATCAAACACTCACACCCAGTCAACAGATCTGGGTTTGATCTATCACTGTTCTTTAGCCCACTCTGCCAGCCCAGTTCAGACATGGCCATATGCAAATCAGTCTGACCCTGTGCCTCATGGGAACAGTCCAGCCCGAACTGCCAAGCCATGCCTTCCCCGAACCGGAAACCAGCTTCCTAGGACCGGTTTCTGGCATTTCAGCCGTTTTCAGCCAGGCTTGCTTGAATCCAGTGGCAAAGTGAGCAAGGGATTCACATCTGAGCATACCCTGCCAACTTATGGTGAACAAAGCGGTACAAAAGGGGGTGGTGAAGGACGGAGCATCAGAACCAATCACACACTCACACCCAGTCAACAGATCTGGGTTTGATCCATCACCGTTCTTTAGCCCACTCTGCCACCCCAGTTCAGACATGGCCATATGCAAATCAGTCTGACCCTGTGCCTCATGGGAACAGTCCAGCCCGAACTGCCAAGCCATGCCTTCCCCGGACCGTAAACAAGCTTCCTAGGACCGGTTTCGGGCATTTCAGCCGTCTTCAACCAGGCTTGCTTGAATCCAGTGGCAAAGTGAGCAAGGGCCTCACGTCTGAGCATACCCTGCCAACTTATGGCGAACAAAGCGGTACAAAAGGGGGTGGTGATGGACGGAGCATCAGAACCAATCAAACACTCACACCCAGTCAACAGATCTGGGTTTGATCCATCACCGTTCTTTAGCCCACTCTGCCACCCCAGTTCAGACATGGCTATATGCAAATCAGTCTGACCCTGTGCCTCATGGGAACAGTCCAGCCCGAACTGCCAAGCCATGCCTTCCCCGGACAGGAAACAAGCTTCCTAGGACCGGTTTCTGGCATTTCAGCCATCTTCAACCAGGCTTGCTTGAATCCAGTTGCAAAGTGAGCAAGGGCCTCACGTCTGAGCATACCCTGCCAACTTATGGCAAACAAAGCGGTACAAAAGGGGGTGGTGATGGACGGAGCATCAGAACCAATCAAACCCTCACACCCAGTCAACAGATCTGGGTTTGATCTATCACTGTTCTTTAGCCCACTCTGCCAGCCCAGTTCAGACATGGCCATATGCAAATCAGTCTGACCCTGTGCCTCATGGGAACAGTTCAGCCCGAACTGCCAAACCATGCCTTCCCCGGACCAGAAACAAGCTTCCTAGAACAGGTTTCTAGCATTCCAGCCATCTTCAGCCAGGCTTGCTTGAATCCAGTGGCAAAGTGAGCAAGGGACTCACGTCTGAGCATACCCTGCCAACTTATGGCGAACAAAGCGGTACAAAAGGGGGTGGTGATGGACGGAGCATCAGAACCAATCAAACACTCACACCCAGTCAACAGATCTGGGTTTAATCCATCACCGTTCTTTAGCCCACTCTGCCTCCCCAGTTCAGATATGGCCATATGCAAATCAGTCTGACCCTGTGCCTCATGGGAACAGTCCAGCCTGAACTGCCAAGCCATGCCTTCCCCGGACCGGAAACAAGCTTCCTAGGACCGGTTTCTGGCATTTCAGCCATCTTCAGCCAGGCTTGCTTGAATCCAGTGGCAAAGTGAGCAAGGGACTCACGTCTGAGCATACCCGGCCAACTTATGGCGAACAAAGCGGTATAAAAGGGGGTGGTGAAGGACGGAGCATCAGAACCAATCAAACACTCACACCCAGTCAACAGATCTGGGTTTGATCCATCACCGTTCTTTAGCCCACTCTGCCACCCCAGTTCAGACATGGCCATATGTAAATCAGTCTGACCCTGTGCCTCATGGGAACAGTCCAGCCTGAACTGCCAAGCCATGCCTTCCCCGGACCAGAAACAAGCTTCCTAGGACCGGTTTCTGGCATTTCAGCCGTCTTCAGCCGGGCTTGCTTGAATCCAGTGGCAAAGTGAGCAAGGGCCTCACGTCTGAGCATACCCTGCCAACTTATGGCAAACAAAGCGGTACAAAAGAGGGTGGTGATGGACGGAGCATCAGAACCAATCAAACACTCACACCCAGTCAACAGATCTGGGTTTGATCTATCACTGTGCTTTAGCCCACTCTGCCAGCCCAGTTCAGACATGGCCATATGCAAATCAGTCTGACCCTGTGCCTCATGGGAACAGTTCAGCCCGAACTGCCAAGCCATGCCTTCCCCGGACCGGAAACAAGCTTCCTAGAACCGGTTTCTGGCATTCCAGCCGTCTTCAGCCAGGCTTGCTTGAATCCAGTGGCAAAGCGAGCAAGGGACTCACGTCTGAGCATACCCTGCCAACTTATGGCGAACAAAGCGGTACAAAAGATGGACAGAGCATCAGAACCAATCAAACACTCACACCCAGTGAACAGATCTGGGTTTGATCCATCACCATTCTTTAGCCCACTCTGCCACCCCAGTTCAGACATGGCCATTTGCAAATCAGTCTGACCCTGTGCCTCATGGGAACAGTGAAGCCCGAACTGCCAAGCCATGCCTTCCCCGGACCGGAAACCACCTTCCTAGGACCGGTTTCTGGCATTTCAGCCGTCTTCAGCAAGGCTTGCTTGAATCCAGTGGCATAGTAAGCAAAGGACTCACGTCTGAGCATACCCTGCCAACTTATGGCGAACAAAGCGGTACAAAAGCGGGTGGTGATGGACGGAGCATCAGACCCAATCAAACACTCACACCCAGTCAACATATCTGGGTTTGATCCATCACCGTTCTTTAGCCCACTCTGCCACCCTAGTTCAGACATGGCCATATGCAAATCAGTCTGACCCTGTGCCTCATGGGAACAGTCCAGCCCGAACTGCCAAGCCATGCCTTCCCAGGACCAGTTTCTGGCATTTCAGTCATCTTCAGCCAGGCTTGCTTGAATCCAGTGGCAAAGTGTGCAAGGGACTCACGTCTGAGCATACCCTGCCAACTTATGGCGAACAAAGCGGTACAAAATGGGGTGGTGATGGACGGAGCATCAGAACCAATCAAACACTCACACCCAGTCAACAGATCTGGGTTTGATCCATCACCGTTCCATCATCCATCACAGGGGTCGAATCCAGATGGCGCCCCTTCTTCAACATCCAACGTGCTCCTGCAGGAGATGAGAAAAATTATCCCTGCCCCACCCTACAGGACGTTCAGACAAAGTTACTCTCCTTGTTCACCACGCTGTTTCCCCTACCCCCTCCACCTTCGCTTCCCTCCTCCTTCTTTTGGCTACCTCTCCTTTCCCTTCCTCTCTCCCCTGAATTCCTCTCCACCTGCTTGCTTTGTCTATCCTTTTGCTTATGCTCCGTTAAATTCTCCCTCCCCTCACCCTTTTATTTTACCCCTTACCCCTCTACATGCCATTTTTCAAAGAAATTTAACTTGTAACTGTTGTGCCTGATGTAACAATGTAGAATTTGTAAGATACGCAACTCACCTCATTTAAAGCGCTCATAATTCATAGTACTCTTTCTTTCTTTATCTACTTCCTTTGCTCCTCTCCCCTCTCCTCTGAATCTCTCCCCTTGCCTGCTACACTGCCTAGCCCCCTCTCCTTTGTGCCCTTTTACTAAGCACTCCTTCTCCCCTTGTTGGGGAAAGATCCAATATTTGTACTCTGGAGTCTCAGCGACCCCGCTGAGAGAGTCCACAGCGCCAGGGGAGCCACTCACAGTTGAGGTATGGTATGGCCCCCCTTGCCAAAGCACTCCCTCTCCCCTTTTTGGGGAAGGATCCAGTATGTAGGCCTTGGAGTCTCAGAGATCCCTCTGAGAGAGTCCACTATGTAAAGGGAACCTCTAGCAACAGGATGGGGAAATTAACCACTTCCCCTGGGATCACAGCTTACTGGACTTTGGACGCAGCTATGACTCGTCTACCGGTTTGTGTCCCCGTCACCCCCCTCCTCTTTCCATGCTGTGTCTCTCACCCTCCGCTCCTCTTTCCCTCATTCGTTCTCTGTCTACTTCCCCTGCTCCTACCCCCCCACTGAATCTCTCCCCTTGCCTGCTTTTTCCCTTATGTATATGTCCTTATTGTTTGTTTCGACCTTACATATAACTATGTTGCCATGCTCTAATAACTGTGTAACCTTTATAACGATGTAACCTGCAACTGTGGTTTGATACTCATGTAAAGCGCTCTGATACCTCCGGGTCTAGCCAGCGCTATATAAAACCTTTAAAATAAAATAAAAAAAAAATAAAGTGAGCAAGGGACTCACGTCTGAGCATATCCTGCCAACTTATGGCGAACAAAGCGGTACAAAAGGGGGTGGTGATGGACGGAGCATCAGAACCAATCAAACACTCACACCCAGTCAACAGATCTGGGTTTGATCCATCACCGTTCTTTAGCCCACTCTGCCACCCTAGTTCAGACATGGCCATATGCAAATCAGTCTGACCCTGTGCCTCATGGGAACAGTCCAGCCCGAACTGCCAAGCCATGCCTTCCCCGGACCGGAAACAAGCTTCCTAGGACCGGTTTCTGGCTTTTCAGCCGTCTTCAGCCAGGCTTGCTTGAATCCAGTGGCAAAGTGAGCAAGGGACTCACGTTTGAGCATACCCTGCCAACTTATGGCGAACAAAGCGGTACAAAAGGGGGTGGTGATGGACGGAGCATCAGAACCAATCAAACACTCACACCCAGTCAACAGATCTGGGTTTGATCCATCACCGTTCTTTAGCCCACTCTGCCACCCCAGTTCAGACATGGCCATATGCAAATCAGTCTGATCCTGTGCCTCATGGGAACAGTCCAACCCGAACTGCCAAGCCATGCCTTCCCCGGACCGGAAACAAAATTCCTAGAACCGGTTTCTGGCATTTCAGCCGTCTTCAGCCAGGCTTGCTTGAATCCAGTGGCAAAGTGAGCAAGGGACTCACGTCTGAGCATACCCTGCCAACTTATGGCGAACAAAGCGGTACAAAAGGGGGTGGTGATGGGCGGAGCATCAGAACCAATCAAACACTCACACCCAGTCAACAGATCTGGGTTTGATCCATCACTGTTCTTTAGCCCACTCTGCCACCCCAGTTCAGACATGGCCATATGCAAATCAGTCTGACCCTGTGCCTCATGGGAACAGTCCAGCCCAAACTGCCAAGCCATGCCTTCCCCGGACCGGAAACAAAATTCCTAGAACCGGTTTCTGGCATTTCAGCCGTCTTCAGCCAGGCTTGCTTGAATCCAGTGGCAAAGTGAGCAAGGGACTCACGTCTGAGCACACCCTGCCAACTTATGGCGAACAAAGCGGGGTGGTGATGGACAGAGCATCAGAACCAATCAAACACTCACACCCAGTCAACAGATCTGGGTTTGATCCATCACCGTTCTTTAGCCCACTCTGCCAACCCCAGTTCAGACATGCCCATATGCAAATCAGTCTGACCCTGTTCCTCATGGGAACAGTCCAGCCCGAACTTCCAAGCCATGCCTTCCCCGGACCGGAAACAAGCTTCCTAGGACCGGTTTCTGGCATTTCAGCCGTCTTCAGCCAGGCTTGCTTGAATCCAGTGGCAAAGTGAGCAAGGGACTCACGTCTGAGCATACCCTGCCAACTTATGGCGAACAAAGCGGTACAAAAGGGGGTGGTGATGGACGGAGCATCAGAACCAATCAGACACTCACACCCAGTCAACAGATCTGGGTTTGATCTATCACTGTTCTTTAGCCCACTCTGCCACCCCAGTTCAGACATGGCCATATGCAAATCAGTCTGACCCTGTGCCTCATGGGAACAGTCCAGCTCGAACTGCCAAGCCATGCCTTCCCCGGAAACAAGCTTCCTAGGACCGGTTTCTGGCATTTCAGCCGTCTTCAGCCAGGCTTGCTTGAATCCAGTGGCAAAGTGAGCAAGGGACTCACGTCTGAGCATACCCTGCCAACTTATGGCGAACAAAACAGTACCAAAGGGGGTGGTGATGGACGGAGCATCAGAACCAATCAAACACTCACACCCAGTCAACAGATCTGGGTTTGATCCATCACTGTTCTTTAGCCCACTCTGCCACCCCAGTTCAAACATGACCATATGCAAATCAGTCTGACCCTGTGATTCATGGGAACAGTCCAGCCCGAACTGCCAAGCCATGCCTTCCCCGGACCGGAAACAAGCTTCCTAGGACCGGTTTCTGGCATTTCAGCCGTCTTCAGCCAGGCTTGCTTGAATCCAGTGGCAAAGTGAGCAAGGGACTCACGTCTGAGCATACCCAGCCAACTTATGGTGAACAAAGCGGTACAAAAGATGGACGGAGCATCAGAACCAATCAAACACTCACACCCAGTGAACAGATCTGGGTTTGAACCATCACCGTTCTTTAGCCCACTCTGCCACCCCAGTTCAGACATGGCCATATGCAAATCAGTCTGACCCTGTGCCTCATGGGAACAGTCCAGCCCGAACTGCCAAGCCATGCCTTCCCCGGACCGGAAACAAGCTTCCTAGGACCGGTTTCTGGCATTTCAGCCGTTTTCAGCCAGGCTTGCTTGAACCCAGTGGCAAAGTGAGCAAGGGATTCACATCTGAGCATACCCTGCCAACTTATGGCGAACAAAGCGGTACAAAAGGGGGTGGTGATGGACGGAGCATCAGAACCAATCAAACACTCACACCCAGTCAACAGATCTGGGTTTGATCTATCACTGTTCTTTAGCCCACTCTGCCAGCCCAGTTCAGACATGACCATATGCAAATCAGTCTGACCCTGTGCCTCATGGGAACAGTTCAGCCCGAACTGCCAAGCCATGCCTTCCCCGGACCAGAAACAAGCTTCCTATAACAGGTTTCTAGCATTCCAGCCATCTTCAGCCAGGCTTGCTTGAATCCAGTGGCAAAGTGAGCAAGGGACTCACGTCTGAGCATACCCTGCCAACTTATGGCGAACAAAGTGGTACAAAAGGGAGTGGTGATGGACGGAGCATCAGAACCAATCAAACACTCACACCCAGTCAACAGATCTGGGTTTGATCCATCACCGTTCTTTAGCCCACTCTGCCACCCCAGTTCAGACATGGCCATATGCAAATCAGTCAGACCCTGTGCCTCATGGGAATAGTCCAGCCCGGACTGCCAAGCCATGCCTTCCCCGGACCGGAAACAAACTTCCTAGGACCGGTTTCTGGCATTTCAGCTGTCATCAGCCAGGCTTGCTTGAATCCAGTGGCAAAGTGAGCAAGGGACTCACATCTGAGCATACCCTGCCAACTTATGGCAAACAAAACAGTACAAAAGTGGGTGGTGATGGACGGAGCATCAGAACCAATGAAACCCTCACACCCAGTCAACAGATCTGGGTTTGATCCATCACCGTTCTTTAGCCCACTCTGCCACCCCAGTTCAGACATGGCCATATGCTAATCAGTCTGACCCTGTGCCTCATGGGAACAGTCCAGCCCGAACTGCCAAGCCATGCCTTCCCCGGACCGGAAACAAGCTTCCTAGGACCGGTTTCTGGCATTTCAGCCGTCTTCAGCCAGGCTTGCTTGAATCCAGTGGCAAAGTGAGCAAGGGACTCACGTATGAGCATACCCTGCCAACTTATGTCGAACAAAGCGGTACAAAAGATTGACGGAGCATCAGAACCAATCAAACACTCACACCCAGTCAACAGATCTGGGTTTGATCCATCACTGTTCTTTAGCCCACTCTGCCACCAAAGTTCAGATATGGCCATATGCAAATCAGTCTGACCCTGTGCCTCATGGGAACAGTCCAGCCCGAACTGCCAAGCCATGCCTTCCCCGAACCAAGCTTCCTAGGACCGGTTTCTGGCCTTTCAGCCATCTTCAGCCAGGCTTGCTTGAATCCAGTGGCAAAGTGAGCAAGGGACTCACGTCTGAGCATACCCTGCCATCTTATGGTGAACAAGGCGGTACAAAAGGGGGTGGTGATGGACGGAGCATCAGAACCAATCAAACACTCACACCCAGTCAACAGATCTGGGTTTGATCCATCACCGTTCTTTAGCCCACTCTGCCACCCCAGTTCAGACATGGCCATATGCAAATCAGTCTGACCCTGTGCCTCATGGGAACAGTCCAGCCCAAACTGCCAAGCCATGCCTTCCTTGGACCGTAAACAAACTTCCTAGGACCGGTTTCTGGCATTTCAGCCGTCTTCAGCCAGGCTTGCTTGAATCCAGTGGCATAGTGAGCAAGGGACTCACGTCTGAGCATACCCTGCCAACTTATGGCGAACAAAGCGGTACAAAAGGGGGTGGTGATGGACGGAGCATCAGAACCAATCAAACACTCACACCCAGTCAACAGATCTGGGTTTGATCTATCACTGTTCTTTAGCCCACTCTGCCAGCCCAGTTCAGACATGGCCATATGCAATTCAGTCTGACCCTGTGCCTCATGGGAACAGTTCAGCCCGAACTGCCAAGCCATGCCTTCCCCGGACCGGAAACAAGCTTCCTAGAACCGGTTTCTGGCATTCCAGCCGTCTTCAGCCAGGCTTGCTTGAATCCAGTGGCAAAGTGAGCAAGGGACTCACGTCTGAGCATACCCTGCCAACTTATGGCGAACAAAGCGGTACAAAAGGGGGTGGTGATGGACGGAGCATCAGAACCAATGAAACCCTCACACCCAGTCAACAGATCTGGGTTTGATCCATCACCGTTCTTTAGCCCACTCTGCCACCCCAGTTCAGACATGGCCAAATGCAAATCAGTCTGACCCTGTGCCTCATGGGAACAGTCCAGCCTGAACTGCCAATCCATGCCTTCCCCAGGCCGGAAACAAGCTTCCTAGGACCGGTTTCTGGCATTTCAGCCGTCTTCAGCCAGGCTTGCTTGAATCCAGTGGCAAAGTGAGCAAGGGACTCATGTCTGAGCATACCCTGCCAACTTATGGCGAACAAAGCGGTACAAAAGGGGGTGGTGATGGACGGAGCATCAGAACCAATCAAACACTCACACCCAGTCAACAGATCTGGGTTTGATCCATCACCGTTCTTTAGCCCACTCTGCCACCCCAGTTCAGACATGGCCATATGCAAATCAGTCTGACCCTGTGCCTCATGGGAACAGTCCAGCCCGAACTGCCAAGCCATGCCTTCCCCGGACCGGAAACAAGCTTCCTAGGACCGGTTTCTGGCATTTCAGCCGTCTTCAGCCAGGCTTGCTTGAATCCAGTGGCAAAGTGAGCAAGGGACTCACGTATGAGCATACCCTGCCAACTTATGGCGAACAAAGCGGTACAAAAGATTGACGGAGCGTCAGAACCAATCAAACACTCACACCCAGTCAACAGATCTGGGTTTGATCCATCACTGTTCTTTAGCCCACTCTGCCACCCCAGTTCAGACATGGCCATATGTATATCAGTCTGACCCTGTGCCTCATGGGAACAGTCCAGCCCGAACTGCCAAGCCATGCCTTCCCCGGACCGGAAACAAGCTTCCTAGAACCGGTTTCTGGCATTCCAGCCGTCTTCAGCCAGGCTTGCTTGAATCCAGTGGCAAAGTGAGCAAGGGACTCACGTCTGAGCATACCCTGCCAACTTATGGCAAACAAAGCGGTACAAAAGGGGGTGGTGATGGAGGGAGCATCAGAACCAATCAAACACTCACACCCAGTCAACAGATCTGGGTTTGATCCATCACCGTTCTTTAGCCCACTCTGCCACCCCAGTTCAGACATGGCCATATGCAAATCAGTCTGACCCTGTGCCTCATGGGAACAGTCCAGCCCAAACTGCCAAGCCATGCCTTCCCCGGACCGGAAACAAGCTTCCTAGGACCAGTTTCTGGCATTTCAGCCGTCTTCAGCCAGGCTTGCTTGAATCCAGTGGCAAAGTGAGCAAGGGCCTCACGTCTGAGCATACCCTGCCAACTTATGGCGAACAAAGCAGTACAAAAGGGGGTGGTGATGGACGGAGCATCAGAACCAATCAAACACTCACACCCAGTCAACAGATCTGGGTTTGATCTATCACTGTTCTTTAGCCCACTCTGCCAGCCCAGTTCAGACATGGCCATATGCAAATCAGTCTGACCCTGTGCCTCATGGGAACAGTTCAGCCCGAACTGCCAAGCCATGCCTTCCCCGGACCGGAAACAAGCTTCCTAGAACCGGTTTCTGGCATTCCAGCCGTCTTCAGCCAGGCTTGCTTGAATCCAGTGGCAAAGCGAGCAAGGGACTCACGTCTGAGCATACCCTGCCAACTTATGGCAAACAAAGCGGTACAAAAGATGGACAGAGCATCAGAACCAATCAAACACTCACACCCAGTGAACAGATCTGGGTTTGATCCATCACCGTTCTTTAGCCCACTCTGCCACCCCAGTTCAGACATGGCCATTTGCAAATCAGTCTGACCCTGTGCCTCATGGGAACAGTGAAGCCCGAACTGCCAAGCCATGCCTTTCCCGAACCGGAAACAAGCTTCCTAGGACCGGTTTCTGGCATTTCAGCCGTTTTCAGCCAGGCTTGCTTGAATCCAGTGGCAAAGTGAGCAAGGGATTCACATCTGAGCATACCCTGCCAACTTATGGCGAACAAAGCGGTACAAAAGGGGGTGGTGATGGACGGAGCATCAGAACCAATCAAACACTCACACCCAGTCAACAGATCTGGGTTTGATCTATCACTGTTCTTTAGCCCACTCTGCCAGCCCAGTTCAGACATGGCCATATGCAAATCAGTCTGACCCTGTGCCTCATGGGAACAGTTCAGCCCGAACTGCCAAGCCATGCCTTCCCCGGACCAGAAACAAGCTTCCTAGAACAGGTTTCTAGCATTCCAGCCATCTTCAGCCAGGCTTGCTTGAATCCAGTGGCAAAGTGAGCAAGGGACTCACGTCTGAGCATACCCTGCCAACTTATGGCGAACAAAGCGGTACAAAAGGAGGTGGTGAAGGACGGAGCATCAGAACCAATCAAACACTCACACCCAGTCAACAGATCTGGGTTTGATCCATCACCGTTCTTTAGCCCACTCTGCCACCCCAGTTCAGACATGGCCATATGTAAATCAGTCTGACCCTGTGCCTCATGGGAACAGTCCAGCCCGAACTGCCAAGCCATGCCTTCCCCGGACCGGAAACAAGCTTCCTAGGACCGGTTTCTGGCATTTCAGCCGTCTTCAGCCAGGCTTGCTTGAATCCAGTGGCAAAGTGAGCAAGGGCCTCACGTCTGAGCATACCCTGCCAACTTATGGCGAACAAAGCGGTACAAAAGGGGGTGGTGATGGACGGAGCATCAGAACCAATCAAACACTCACACCCAGTCAACAGATCTGGGTTTGATCTATCACTGTTCTTTAGCCCACTCTGCCAGCCCAGTTCAGACATGGCCATATGCAAATCAGTCTGACCCTGTGCCTCATGGGAACAGTTCAGCCCGAACTGCCAAGCCATGCCTTCCCCGGACCGGAAACAAGCTTCTAGAACCGGTTTCTGGCATTCCAGCCGTCTTCAGCCAGGCTTGCTTGAATCCATTGGCAAAGTGAGCAAGGGACTCACGTCTGAGCATACCCTGCCAACTTATGGCGAACAAAGCGGTACAAAAGGGGGTGGTGATGGAGGGAGCATCAGAACTAATCAAACACTCACACCCAGTCAACAGATCTGGGTTTGATCCATCACCGTTCTTTAGCCCACTCTGCCACCGCAGTTCAGACATGGCCATATGCAAATCAGTCTGACCCTGTGCCTCATGGGAACAGTCCAGCCCGAACTGCCAAGCCATGCCTTCCCCGGACCGGAAACAAGCTTCCTAGGACCGGTTTCTGGCATTTCAGCCGTCTTCAGCCAGGCTTGCTTGAATCCAGTGGCAAAGTGAGCAAGGGCCTCACGTCTGAGCATACCCTGCCAACTTATGGCGAACAAAGCAGTACAAAACGGGGTGGTGATGGACGGAGCATCAGAACCAATCAAACACTCACACCCAGTCAACAGGTGAGCAAGGGCCTCACGTCTGAGCATACCCTGCCAACTTATGGCGAACAAAGCAGTACAAAACGGGGTGGTGATGGACGGAGCATCAGAACCAATCAAACAGTCACACCCAGTCAACAGATCTGGGTTTGATCTATCACTGTTCTTTAGCCCACTCTGCCAGCCCAGTTCAGACATGGCCATATGCAAATTAGTCTGACCCTGTGCCTCATGGGAACAGTTCAGCCCGAACTGCCAAGCCATGCCTTCCCCAGACCGGAAACAAGCTTCCTAGAACCGGTTTCTGGCATTCCAGCCGTCTTCAGCCAGGCTTGCTTGAATCCAGTGGCAAAGCGAGCAAGGGACTCACGTCTGAGCATACCCTGCCAACTTATGGCGAACAAAGCGGTACAAAAGATGGACAGAGCATCAGAACCAATCAAACACTCACACCCAGTCAACAGATCTGGGTTTAATCCATCACCGTTCTTTAGCCCACTCTGCCTACCCAGTACAGATATGGCCATTTGCAAATCAGTCTGACCCTGTGCCTCATGGGAACAGTGAAGCCCGAACTGCCAAGCCATGCCTTTCCCGAACCGGAAACAAGCTTCCTAGGACCGGTTTCTGGCATTTCAGCCATTTTCAGCCAGGCTTGCTTGAACCCAGTGTCAAAGTGAGCAAGGGATTCACATCTGAGCATACCCTGCCAACTTATGGCGAACAAAACAGTACAAAAGTGGGTGGTGATGGACGGAGCATCAGAACCAATGAAACCCTCACACCCAGTCAACAGATCTGGGTTTGATCCATCACCGTTCTTTAGCCCACTCTGCCACCCCAGTTCAGACATGGCTTTATGCAAATCAGTCTGACCCTGTGCCTCATGGGAACAGTCCAGCCCGAACTGCCAAGCCATGCCTTCCCCGGACCGGAAACAAGCTTCCTAGGACCGGTTTCTGGCATTTCAGCCGTCTTCAACCAGGCTTGCTTGAATCCAGTTGCAAAGTGAGCAAGGGCCTCACGTCTGAGCATACCCTGCCAACTTATGGCAAACAAAGCGGTACAAAAGGGGGTGGTGATGGACGGAGCATCAGAACCAATCAAACACTCACACCCAGTCAACAGATCTGGGTTTGATCTATCACTGTTCTTTAGCCCACTCTGCCAGCCCAGTTCAGACATGGCCATATGCAAATCAGTCTGACCATGTGCCTCATGGGAACAGTTCAGCCCGAACTGCCAAGCCATGCCTTCCCCGGACCAGAAACAAGCTTCCTAGAACAGGTTTCTAGCATTCCAGCCATCTTCAGCCAGGCTTGCTTGAATCCAGTGGCAAAGTGAGCAAGGGACTCACGTCTGAGCATACCCTGCCAACTTATGGCGAACAAAACAGTACAAAAGTGGGTGGTGATGGACGGAGCATCAGAACCAATCAAACACTCACACCCAGTCAACAGATCTGGGTTTGATCCATCACCGTTCTTTAGCCCACTCTGCCACCCCAGTTCAGACATGGCCAAATGCAAATCAGTCTGACCCTGTGCCTCATGGGAACAGTCCAGCCTGAACTGCCAAGCCATGCCTTCCCCGGACCGGAAACAAGCTTCCTAGGACCGGTTTCTGGCATTTCAGCCGTCTTCAGCCAGGCTTGCTTGAATCCAGTGGCAAAGTGAGCAAGGGACTCACGTATGAGCATACCCTGCCAACTTATGGCGAACAAAGCGGTACAAAAGATTGACGGAGCATCAGAACCAATCAAACACTCACACCCAGTCAACAGATCTGGGTTTGATCCATCACTGTTCTTTAGCCCACTCTGCCACCCCAGTTCAGACATGGCCATATGTAAATCAGTCTGACCCTGTGCCTCATGGGAACAGTCCAGCCCGAACTGCCAAGCCATGCCTTCCCCGGACCGGAAACAAGCTTCCTAGGACCGGTTTCTGGCATTTCAGCCGTTTTCAGCCAGGCTTGCTTGAATCCAGTGGCAAAGTGAGCAAGGGATTCACGTCTGAGCATACCCTGCCAACTTATGGCGAACAAAGCAGTACAAAAGGGGGTGGTGATGGACGGAGCGTCAGAACCAATCAAACACTCACACCCAGTCAACAGATCTGGGTTTGATCTATCACTGTTCTTTAGCCCACTCTGCCAGCCCAGTTCAGACATGGCCATATGCAAATCAGTCTGACCCTGTGCCTCATGGGAACAGTTCAGCCCGAACTGCCAAGCCATGCCTTCCCCGGACCGGAAACAAGCTTCCTAGAACCGGTTTCTGGCATTCCAGCCGTCTTCAGCCAGGCTTGCTTGAATCCAGTGGCAAAGCGAGCAAGGGACTCACGTCTGAGCATACCCTGCCAACTTATGGCAAACAAAGCGGTACAAAAGATGGACAGAGCATCAGAACCAATCAAACACTCACACCCAGTGAACAGATCTGGGTTTGATCCATCACCGTTCTTTAGCCCACTCTGCCACCCCAGTTCAGACATGGCCATTTGCAAATCAGTCTGACCCTGTGCCTCATGGGAACAGTGAAGCCCGAACTGCCAAGCCATGCCTTTCCCGAACCAAGCTTCCTAGGACCGGTTTCTGGCATTTCAGCCGTTTTCAGCCAGGCTTGCTTGAATCCAGTGGCAAAGTGAGCAAGGGATTCACATCTGAGCATACCCTGCCAACTTATGGCGAACAAAGCGGTACAAAAGGGGGTGGTGATGGACGGGGCATCAGAACCAATCAAACACTCACACCCAGTCAACAGATCTGGGTTTGATCTATCACTGTTCTTTAGCCCACTCTGCCAGCCCAGTTCAGACATGGCCATATGCAAATCAGTCTGACCCTGTGCCTCATGGGAACAGTTCAGCCCGAACTGCCAAGCCATGCCTTCCCCGGACCAGAAACAAGCTTCCTAGAACAGGTTTCTAGCATTCCAGCCATCTTCAGCCAGGCTTGCTTGAATCCAGTGGCAAAGTGAGCAAGGGACTCACGTCTGAGCATACCCTGCCAACTTATGGCGAACAAAGCGGTACAAAAGGGGGTGGTGAAGGACGGAGCATCAGAACCAATCAAACACTCACACCCAGTCAACAGATCTGGGTTTGATCCATCACCGTTCTTTAGCCCACTCTGCCACCCCAGTTCAGACATGGCCATATGTAAATCAGTCTGACCCTGTGCCTCATGGGAACAGTCCAGCCTGAACTGCCAAGCCATGCCTTCCCCGGACCGGAAACAAGCTTCTTAGGACCGGTTTCTGGCATTTCAGCCGTCTTCAGCCAGGCTTGCTTGAATCCAGTGGCAAAGTGAGCAAGGGACTCACGTCTGAGCATACCCTGCCAACTTGTGGCGAACAAAGCGGTACAAAAGGGGGTGGTGAAGGACGGAGCATCAGAACCAATCAAACACTCACACCCAGTCAACAGATCTGGGTTTGATCCATCACCGTTCTTTAGCCCACTCTGCCACCCCAGTTCAGACATGGCCATATGCAAATCAGTCTGACCCTGTGCCTCATGGGAACAGTCCAGCCCGAACTGCCAAGCCATGCCTTCCCCGGACCGGAAACAAGCTTCCTAGGACCGGTTTCTGGCATTTCAGCCGTCTTCAGCCAAGCTTGCTTGAATCCAGTGGCAAAGTGAGCAAGGGCCTCACGTCTGAGCATACCCTGCCAACTTATGGCGAACAAAGCGGTACAAAAGGGGGTGGTGATGGACGGAGCATCAGAACCAATCAAACACTCACACCCAGTCAACAGATCTGGGTTTGATCTATCACTGTTCTTTAGCCCACTCTGCCAGCCCAGTTCAGACATGGCCATATGCAAATCAGTCTGACCCTGTGCCTCATGGGAACAGTTCAGCCCGAACTGCCAAGCCATGCCTTCCCCGGACCGGAAACAAGCTTCTAGAACCGGTTTCTGGCATTCCAGCCGTCTTCAGCCAGGCTTGCTTGAATCCAGTGGCAAAGTGAGCAAGGGACTCACGTCTGAGCATACCCTGCCAACTTATGGCGAACAAAGCGGTACAAAAGGGGGTGGTGATGGAGGGAGCATCAGAACTAATCAAACACTCACACCCAGTCAACAGATCTGGGTTTGATCCATCACCGTTCTTTAGCCCACTCTGCCACCGCAGTTCAGACATGGCCATATGCAAATCAGTCTGACCCTGTGCCTCATGGGAACAGTCCAGCCCGAACTGCCAAGCCATGCCTTCCCCGGACCGGAAACAAGCTTCCTAGGACCGGTTTCTGGCATTTCAGCCGTCTTCAGCCAGGCTTGCTTGAATCCAGTGGCAAAGTGAGCAAGGGCCTCACGTCTGAGCATACCCTGCCAACTTATGGCGAACAAAGCAGTACAAAACGGGGTGGTGATGGACGGAGCATCAGAACCAATCAAACACTCACACCCAGTCAACAGGTGAGCAAGGGCCTCACGTCTGAGCATACCCTGCCAACTTATGGCGAACAAAGCAGTACAAAACGGGGTGGTGATGGACGGAGCATCAGAACCAATCAAACACTCACACCCAGTCAACAGATCTGGGTTTGATCTATCACTGTTCTTTAGCCCACTCTGCCAGCCCAGTTCAGACATGGCCATATGCAAATTAGTCTGACCCTGTGCCTCATGGGAACAGTTCAGCCCGAACTGCCAAGCCATGCCTTCCCCGGACCGGAAACAAGCTTCCTAGAACCGGTTTCTGGCATTCCAGCCGTCTTCAGCCAGGCTTGCTTGAATCCAGTGGCAAAGCGAGCAAGGGACTCACGTCTGAGCATACCCTGCCAACTTATGGCGAACAAAGCGGTACAAAAGATGGACAGAGCATCAGAACCAATCAAACACTCACACCCAGTCAACAGATCTGGGTTTAATCCATCACCGTTCTTTAGCCCACTCTGCCTACCCAGTACAGATATGGCCATTTGCAAATCAGTCTGACCCTGTGCCTCATGGGAACAGTGAAGCCCGAACTGCCAAGCCATGCCTTTCCCGAACCGGAAACAAGCTTCCTAGGACCGGTTTCTGGCATTTCAGCCGTTTTCAGCCAGGCTTGCTTGAACCCAGTGTCAAAGTGAGCAAGGGATTCACATCTGAGCATACCCTGCCAACTTATGGCGAACAAAACAGTACAAAAGTGGGTGGTGATGGACGGAGCATCAGAACCAATGAAACCCTCACACCCAGTCAACAGATCTGGGTTTGATCCATCACCGTTCTTTAGCCCACTCTGCCACCCCAGTTCAGACATGGCTTTATGCAAATCAGTCTGACCCTGTGCCTCATGGGAACAGTCCAGCCCGAACTGCCAAGCCATGCCTTCCCCGGACCGGAAACAAGCTTCCTAGGACCGGTTTCTGGCATTTCAGCCGTCTTCAACCAGGCTTGCTTGAATCCAGTTGCAAAGTGAGCAAGGGCCTCACGTCTGAGCATACCCTGCCAACTTATGGCAAACAAAGCGATACAAAAGGGGGTGGTGATGGACGGAGCATCAGAACCAATCAAACACTCACACCCAGTCAACAGATCTGGGTTTGATCTATCACTGTTCTTTAGCCCACTCTGCCAGCCCAGTTCAGACATGGCCATATGCAAATCAGTCTGACCATGTGCCTCATGGGAACAGTTCAGCCCGAACTGCCAAGCCATGCCTTCCCCGGACCAGAAACAAGCTTCCTAGAACAGGTTTCTAGCATTCCAGCCATCTTCAGCCAGGCTTGCTTGAATCCAGTAGCAAAGTGAGCAAGGGACTCACGTCTGAGCATACCCTGCCAACTTATGGCGAACAAAACAGTACAAAAGTGGGTGGTGATGGACGGAGCATCAGAACCAATCAAACACTCACACCCAGTCAACAGATCTGGGTTTGATCCATCACCGTTCTTTAGCCCACTCTGCCACCCCAGTTCAGACATGGCCAAATGCAAATCAGTCTGACCCTGTGCCTCATGGGAACAGTCCAGCCTGAACTGCCAAGCCATGCCTTCCCCGGACCGGAAACAAGCTTCCTAGGACCGGTTTCTGGCATTTCAGCCGTCTTCAGCCAGGCTTGCTTGAATCCAGTGGCAAAGTGAGCAAGGGACTCACGTCTGAGCATACCCTGCCAACTTATGGCGAACAAAGCGGTACAAAAGATTGACGGAGCATCAGAACCAATCAAACACTCACACCCAGTCAACAGATCTGGGTTTGATCCATCACTGTTCTTTAGCCCGCTCTGCCACCCCAGTTCAGACATGGCCATATGTAAATCAGTCTGACCCTGTGCCTCATGGGAACAGTCCAGCCCGAACTGCCAAGCCATGCCTTCCCCGGACCGGAAACAAGCTTCCTAGGACCGGTTTCTGGCATTTCAGCCGTTTTCAGCCAGGCTTGCTTGAATCCAGTGGCAAAGTGAGCAAGAGATTCACATCTGAGCATACCCTGCCAACTTATGGCGAACAAAGCGGTACAAAAGGGGGTGGTGATGGACGGAGCATCAGAACCAATCAAACACTCACACCCAGTCAACAGATCTGGGTTTGATCCATCACCGTTCTTTAGCCCACTCTGCCACCAAAGTTCAGATATGGCCATATGCAAATCAGTCTGACCCTGTGCCTCATGGGAACAGTCCAGCCCGAACTGCCAAGCCATGCCTTCCCCGAACCGGAAACAAGCTTCCTAGGACCGGTTTCTGGCCTTTCAGCCATCTTCAGCCAGGCTTGCTTGAATCCAGTGGCAAAGTGAGCAAGGGACTCACGTCTGAGCATACCCTGCCATCTTATGGTGAACAAGGCGGTACAAAAGGGGGTGGTGATGGACGGAGCATCAGAACCAATCAAACACTCACACCCAGTCAACAGATCTGGGTTTGATCCATCACCGTTCTTTAGCCCACTCTGCCACCCCAGTTCAGACATGGCCATATGCAAATCAGTCTGACCCTGTGCCTCATGGGAACAGTCCAGCCCAAACTGCCAAGCCATGCCTTCCTTGGACCGTAAACAAACTTCCTAGGACCGGTTTCTGGTATTTCAGCCGTCTTCAGCCAGGCTTGCTTGAATCCAGTGGCATAGTGAGCAAGGGACTCACGTCTGAGCATACCCTGCCAACTTATGGCGAACAAAGCGGTACAAAAGGGGGTGGTGATGGACGGAGCATCAGAACCAATCAAACACTCACACCCAGTCAACAGATCTGGGTTTGATCTATCACTGTTCTTTAGCCCACTCTGCCAGCCCAGTTCAGACATGGCCATATGCAAATCAGTCTGACCCTGTGCCTCATGGGAACAGTTCAGCCCGAACTGCCAAGCCATGCCTTCCCCGGACCGGAAACAAGCTTCCTAGAACCGGTTTCTGGCATTCCAGCCGTCTTCAGCCAGGCTTGCTTGAATCCAGTGGCAAAGTGAGCAAGGGACTCACGTCTGAGCATACCCTGCCAACTTATGGCGAACAAAGCGGTACAAAAGGGGGTGGTGATGGAGGGAGCATCAGAACCAATCAAACACTCACACCCAGTCAACAGATCTGGGTTTGATCCATCACCGTTCTTTAGCCCACTCTGCCACCCCAGTTCAGACATGGCCATATGCAAATCAGTCTGACCCTGTGCCTCATGGGAACAGTCCAGCCCGAACTGCCAAGCCATGCCTTCCCCGGACCGGAAACAAGCTTCCTAGGACCGGTTTCTGGCATTTCAGCCGTCTTCAGCCAGGCTTGCTTGAATCCAGTGGCAAAGTGAGCAAGGGCCTCACGTCTGAGCATACCCTGCCAACTTATGGCGAACAAAGCAGTACAAAAGGGGGTGGTGATGGACGGAGCATCAGAACCAATCAAACACTCACACGCAGTCAACAGATCTGGGTTTGATCTATCACTGTTCTTTAGCCCACTCTGCCAGCCCAGTTCAGACATGGCCATATGCAAATCAGTCTGACCCTGTGCCTCATGGGAACAGTTCAGCCCGAACTGCCAAGCCATGCCTTCCCCGGACCGGAAACAAGCTTCCTAGAACCGGTTTCTGGCATTCCAGCCGTCTTCAGCCAGGCTTGCTTGAATCCAGTGGCAAAGCGAGCAAGGGACTCACGTCTGAGCATACCCTGCCAACTTATGGCGAACAAAGCGGTACAAAAGATGGACAGAGCATCAGAACCAATCAAACACTCACACCCAGTGAACAGATCTGGGTTTGATCCATCACCGTTCTTTAGCCCACTCTGCCACCCCAGTTCAGACATGGCCATTTGCAAATCAGTCTGACCCTGTGCCTCATGGGAACAGTGAAGCCCGAACTGCCAAGCCATGCCTTTCCCGAACCGGAAACAAGCTTCCTAGGACCGGTTTCTGGCATTTCAGCCGTTTTCAGCCAGGCTTGCTTGAATCCAGTGGCAAAGTGAGCAAGGGATTCACATCTGAGCATACCCTGCCAACTTATGGCGAACAAAGCGGTACAAAAGGGGGTGGTGATGGACGGAGCATCAGAACCAATCAAACACTCACACCCAGTCAACAGATCTGGGTTTGATCCATCACCGTTCTTTAGCCCACTCTGCCACCAAAGTTCAGATATGGCCATATGCAAATCAGTCTGACCCTGTGCCTCATGGGAACAGTCCAGCCCGAACTGCCAAGCCATGCCTTCCCCGAACCGGAAACAAGCTTCCTAGGACCGGTTTCTGGCCTTTCAGCCATCTTCAGCCAGGCTTGCTTGAATCCAGTGGCAAAGTGAGCAAGGGACTCACGTCTGAGCATACCCTGCCATCTTATGGTGAACAAGGCGGTACAAAAGGGGGTGGTGATGGACGGAGCATCAGAACCAATCAAACACTCACACCCAGTCAACAGATCTGGGTTTGATCCATCACCGTTCTTTAGCCCACTCTGCCACCCCAGTTCAGACATGGCCATATGCAAATCAGTCTGACCCAGTGCCTCATGGGAACAGTCCAGCCCAAACTGCCAAGCCATGCCTTCCTTGGACCGTAAACAAACTTCCTAGGACCGGTTTCTGGTATTTCAGCCGTCTTCAGCCAGGCTTGCTTGAATCCAGTGGCATAGTGAGCAAGGGACTCACGTCTGAGCATACCCTGCCAACTTATGGCGAACAAAGCGGTACAAAAGGGGGTGGTGATGGACGGAGCATCAGAACCAATCAAACACTCACACCCAGTCAACAGATCTGGGTTTGATCTATCACTGTTCTTTAGCCCACTCTGCCAGCCCAGTTCAGACATGGCCATATGCAAATCAGTCTGACCCTGTGCCTCATGGGAACAGTCCAGCCCGAACTGCCAAGCCATGTCTTCCCCGGACAGGAAACAAGCTTCCTAGGACCGGTTTCTGGCATTTCAGCCATCTTCAACCAGGCTTGCTTGAATCCAGTTGCAAAGTGAGCAAGGGCCTCACGTCTGAGCATACCCTGCCAACTTATGGCAAACAAAGCGGTACAAAAGGGGGTGGTGATGGACGGAGCATCAGAACCAATCAAACACTCACACCCAGTCAACAGATCTGGGTTTGATCTATCACTGTTCTTTAGCCCACTCTGCCAGCCCAGTTCAGACATGGCCATATGCAAATCAGTCTGACCCTGTGCCTCATGGGAACAGTCCAGCCCGAACTGCCAAGCCATGCCTTCCCCGAACCGGAAACAAGCTTCCTAGGACCGGTTTCTGGCATTTCAGCCGTTTTCAGCCAGGCTTGCTTGAATCCAGTGGCAAAGTGAGCAAGGGATTCACATCTGAGCATACCCTGCCAACTTATGGTGAACAAAGCGGTACAAAAGGGGGTGGTGAAGGACGGAGCATCAGAACCAATCACACACTCACACCCAGTCAACAGATCTGGGTTTGATCCATCACCGTTCTTTAGCCCACTCTGCCACCCCAGTTCAGACATGGCCATATGCAAATCAGTCTGACCCTGTGCCTCATGGGAACAGTCCAGCCCGAACTGCCAAGCCATGCCTTCCCCGGACCGTAAACAAGCTTCCTAGGACCGGTTTCGGGCATTTCAGCCGTCTTCAACCAGGCTTGCTTGAATCCAGTGGCAAAGTGAGCAAGGGCCTCACGTCTGAGCATACCCTGCCAACTTATGGCGAACAAAGCGGTACAAAAGGGGGTGGTGATGGACGGAGCATCAGAACCAATCAAACGCTCACACCCAGTCAACAGATCTGGGTTTGATCCATCACCGTTCTTTAGCCCACTCTGCCACCCCAGTTCAGACATGGCTATATGCAAATCAGTCTGACCCTGTGCCTCATGGGAACAGTCCAGCCCGAACTGCCAAGCCATGTCTTCCCCTGACAGGAAACAAGCTTCCTAGGACCGGTTTCTGGCATTTCAGCCATCTTCAACCAGGCTTGCTTGAATCCAGTTGCAAAGTGAGCAAGGGCCTCACGTCTGAGCATACCCTGCCAACTTATGGCAAACAAAGCGGTACAAAAGGGGGTGGTGATGGACGGAGCATCAGAACCAATCAAACACTCACACCCAGTCAACAGATCTGGGTTTGATCCATCACCGTTCTTTAGCCCACTCTGCCACCCCAGTTCAGACATGGCCATATGCAAATCAGTCTGACCCTGTGCCTCATGGGAACAGTCCAGCCCAAACTGCCAAGCCATGCCTTCCTTGGACCGTAAACAAACTTCCTAGGACCGGTTTCTGGTATTTCAGCCGTCTTCAGCCAGGCTTGCTTGAATCCAGTGGCATAGTGAGCAAGGGACTCACGTCTGAGCATACCCTGCCAACTTATGGCGAACAAAGCGGTACAAAAGGGGGTGGTGATGGACGGAGCATCAGAACCAATCAAACACTCACACCCAGTCAACAGATCTGGGTTTGATCTATCACTGTTCTTTAGCCCACTCTGCCAGCCCAGTTCAGACATGGCCATATGCAAATCAGTCTGACCCTGTGCCTCATGGGAACAGTTCAGCCCGAACTGCCAAGCCATGCCTTCCCCGGACCGGAAACAAGCTTCCTAGAACCGGTTTCTGGCATTCCAGCCGTCTTCAGCCAGGCTTGCTTGAATCCAGTGGCAAAGTGAGCAAGGGACTCACGTCTGAGCATACCCTGCCAACTTATGGCGAACAAAGCGGTACAAAAGGGGGTGGTGATGGAGGGAGCATCAGAACCAATCAAACACTCACACCCAGTCAACAGATCTGGGTTTGATCCATCACCGTTCTTTAGCCCACTCTGCCACCCCAGTTCAGACATGGCCATATGCAAATCAGTCTGACCCTGTGCCTCATGGGAACAGTCCAGCCCGAACTGCCAAGCCATGCCTTCCCCGGACCGGAAACAAGCTTCCTAGGACCGGTTTCTGGCATTTCAGCCGTCTTCAGCCAGGCTTGCTTGAATCCAGTGGCAAAGTGAGCAAGGGCCTCACGTCTGAGCATACCCTGCCAACTTATGGCGAACAAAGCAGTACAAAAGGGGGTGGTGATGGACGGAGCATCAGAACCAATCAAACACTCACACGCAGTCAACAGATCTGGGTTTGATCTATCACTGTTCTTTAGCCCACTCTGCCAGCCCAGTTCAGACATGGCCATATGCAAATCAGTCTGACCCTGTGCCTCATGGGAACAGTTCAGCCCGAACTGCCAAGCCATGCCTTCCCCGGACCGGAAACAAGCTTCCTAGAACCGGTTTCTGGCATTCCAGCCGTCTTCAGCCAGGCTTGCTTGAATCCAGTGGCAAAGCGAGCAAGGGACTCACGTCTGAGCATACCCTGCCAACTTATGGCGAACAAAGCGGTACAAAAGATGGACAGAGCATCAGAACCAATCAAACACTCACACCCAGTGAACAGATCTGGGTTTGATCCATCACCGTTCTTTAGCCCACTCTGCCACCCCAGTTCAGACATGGCCATTTGCAAATCAGTCTGACCCTGTGCCTCATGGGAACAGTGAAGCCCGAACTGCCAAGCCATGCCTTTCCCGAACCGGAAACAAGCTTCCTAGGACCGGTTTCTGGCATTTTAGCCGTTTTCAGCCAGGCTTGCTTGAATCCAGTGGCAAAGTGAGCAAGGGATTCACATCTGAGCATACCCTGCCAACTTATGGCGAACAAAGCGGTACAAAAGGGGGTGGTGATGGACGGAGCATCAGAACCAATCAAACACTCACACCCAGTCAACAGATCTGGGTTTGATCCATCACCGTTCTTTAGCCCACTCTGCCACCAAAGTTCAGATATGGCCATATGCAAATCAGTCTGACCCTGTGCCTCATGGGAACAGTCCAGCCCGAACTGCCAAGCCATGCCTTCCCCGAACCGGAAACAAGCTTCCTAGGACCGGTTTCTGGCCTTTCAGCCATCTTCAGCCAGGCTTGCTTGAATCCAGTGGCAAAGTGAGCAAGGGACTCACGTCTGAGCATACCCTGCCATCTTATGGTGAACAAGGCGGTACAAAAGGGGGTGGTGATGGACGGAGCATCAGAACCAATCAAACACTCACACCCAGTCAACAGATCTGGGTTTGATCCATCACCGTTCTTTAGCCCACTCTGCCACCCCAGTTCAGACATGGCCATATGCAAATCAGTCTGACCCTGTGCCTCATGGGAACAGTCCAGCCCAAACTGCCAAGCCATGCCTTCCTTGGACCGTAAACAAACTTCCTAGGACCGGTTTCTGGTATTTCAGCCGTCTTCAGCCAGGCTTGCTTGAATCCAGTGGCATAGTGAGCAAGGGACTCACGTCTGAGCATACCCTGCCAACTTATGGCGAACAAAGCGGTACAAAAGGGGGTGGTGATGGACGGAGCATCAGAACCAATCAAACACTCACACCCAGTCAACAGATCTGGGTTTGATCTATCACTGTTCTTTAGCCCACTCTGCCAGCCCAGTTCAGACATGGCCATATGCAAATCAGTCTGACCCTGTGCCTCATGGGAACAGTCCAGCCCGAACTGCCAAGCCATGTCTTCCCCGGACAGGAAACAAGCTTCCTAGGACCGGTTTCTGGCATTTCAGCCATCTTCAACCAGGCTTGCTTGAATCCAGTTGCAAAGTGAGCAAGGGCCTCACGTCTGAGCATACCCTGCCAACTTATGGCAAACAAAGCGGTACAAAAGGGGGTGGTGATGGACGGAGCATCAGAACCAATCAAACACTCACACCCAGTCAACAGATCTGGGTTTGATCTATCACTGTTCTTTAGCCCACTCTGCCAGCCCAGTTCAGACATGGCCATATGCAAATCAGTCTGACCCTGTGCCTCATGGGAACAGTCCAGCCCGAACTGCCAAGCCATGCCTTCCCCGAACCGGAAACAAGCTTCCTAGGACCGGTTTCTGGCATTTCAGCCGTTTTCAGCCAGGCTTGCTTGAATCCAGTGGCAAAGTGAGCAAGGGATTCACATCTGAGCATACCCTGCCAACTTATGGTGAACAAAGCGGTACAAAAGGGGGTGGTGAAGGACGGAGCATCAGAACCAATCACACACTCACACCCAGTCAACAGATCTGGGTTTGATCCATCACCGTTCTTTAGCCCACTCTGCCACCCCAGTTCAGACATGGCCATATGCAAATCAGTCTGACCCTGTGCCTCATGGGAACAGTCCAGCCCGAACTGCCAAGCCATGCCTTCCCCGGACCGTAAACAAGCTTCCTAGGACCGGTTTCGGGCATTTCAGCCGTCTTCAACCAGGCTTGCTTGAATCCAGTGGCAAAGTGAGCAAGGGCCTCACGTCTGAGCATACCCTGCCAACTTATGGCGAACAAAGCGGTACAAAAGGGGGTGGTGATGGACGGAGCATCAGAACCAATCAAACACTCACACCCAGTCAACAGATCTGGGTTTGATCCATCACCGTTCTTTAGCCCACTCTGCCACCCCAGTTCAGACATGGCTATATGCAAATCAGTCTGACCCTGTGCCTCATGGGAACAGTCCAGCCCGAACTGCCAAGCCATGTCTTCCCCTGACAGGAAACAAGCTTCCTAGGACCGGTTTCTGGCATTTCAGCCATCTTCAACCAGGCTTGCTTGAATCCAGTTGCAAAGTGAGCAAGGGCCTCACGTCTGAGCATACCCTGCCAACTTATGGCAAACAAAGCGGTACAAAAGGGGGTGGTGATGGACGGAGCATCAGAACCAATCAAACACTCACACCCAGTCAACAGATCTGGGTTTGATCTATCACTGTTCTTTAGCCCACTCTGCCAGCCCAGTTCAGACATGGCCATATGCAAATCAGTCTGACCCTGTGCCTCATGGGAACAGTTCAGCCCGAACTGCCAAACCATGCCTTCCCCGGACCAGAAACAAGCTTCCTAGAACAGGTTTCTAGCATTCCAGCCATCTTCAGCCAGGCTTGCTTGAATCCAGTGGCAAAGTGAGCAAGGGACTCACGTCTGAGCATACCCCGCCAACTTATGGCGAACAAAGCGGTACAAAAGGGGGTGGTGATGGACGGAGCATCAGAACCAATCAAACACTCACACCCAGTCAACAGATCTGGGTTTAATCCATCACCGTTCTTTAGCCCACTCTGCCTCCCCAGTTCAGATATGGCCATATGCAAATCAGTCTGACCCTGTGCCTCATGGGAACAGTCCAGCCTGAACTGCCAAGCCATGCCTTCCCCGGACCGGAAACAAGCTTCCTAGGACCGGTTTCTGGCATTTCAGCCATCTTCAGCCAGGCTTGCTTGAATCCAGTGGCAAAGTGAGCAAGGGACTCACGTCTGAGCATACCCGGCCAACTTATGGCGAACAAAGCGGTATAAAAGGGGGTGGTGAAGGACGGAGCATCAGAACCAATCAAACACTCACACCCAGTCAACAGATCTGGGTTTGATCCATCACCGTTCTTTAGCCCACTCTGCCACCCCAGTTCAGACATGGCCATATGTAAATCAGTCTGACCCTGTGCCTCATGGGAACAGTCCAGCCTGAACTGCCAAGCCATGCCTTCCCCGGACCAGAAACAAGCTTCCTAGGACCGGTTTCTGGCATTTCAGCCGTCTTCAGCCGGGCTTGCTTGAATCCAGTGGCAAAGTGAGCAAGGGCCTCACGTCTGAGCATACCCTGCCAACTTATGGCAAACAAAGCGGTACAAAAGAGGGTGGTGGACGGAGCATCAGAACCAATCAAACACTCACACCCAGTCAACAGATCTGGGTTTGATCTATCACTGTGCTTTAGCCCACTCTGCCAGCCCAGTTCAGACATGGCCATATGCAAATCAGTCTGACCCTGTGCCTCATGGGAACAGTTCAGCCCGAACTGCCAAGCCATGCCTTCCCCGGACCGGAAACAAGCTTCCTAGAACCGGTTTCTGGCATTCCAGCCGTCTTCAGCCAGGCTTGCTTGAATCCAGTGGCAAAGCGAGCAAGGGACTCACGTCTGAGCATACCCTGCCAACTTATGGCGAACAAAGCGGTACAAAAGATGGACAGAGCATCAGAACCAATCAAACACTCACACCCAGTGAACAGATCTGGGTTTGATCCATCACCATTCTTTAGCCCACTCTGCCACCCCAGTTCAGACATGGCCATTTGCAAATCAGTCTGACCCTGTGCCTCATGGGAACAGTGAAGCCCGAACTGCCAAGCCATGCCTTCCCCGGACCGGAAACAACCTTCCTAGGACCGGTTTCTGGCATTTCAGCCGTCTTCAGCAAGGCTTGCTTGAATCCAGTGGCATAGTAAGCAAAGGACTCACGTCTGAGCATACCCTGCCAACTTATGGCGAACAAAGCGGTACAAAAGGGGGTGGTGATGGACGGAGCATCAGACCCAATCAAACACTCACACCCAGTCAACATATCTGGGTTTGATCCATCACCGTTCTTTAGCCCACTCTGCCACCCTAGTTCAGACATGGCCATATGCAAATCAGTCTGACCCTGTGCCTCATGGGAACAGTCCAGCCCGAACTGCCAAGCCATGCCTTCCCAGGACCAGTTTCTGGCATTTCAGTCATCTTCAGCCAGGCTTGCTTGAATCCAGTGGCAAAGTGTGCAAGGGACTCACGTCTGAGCATACCCTGCCAACTTATGGCGAACAAAGCGGTACAAAATGGGGTGGTGATGGACGGAGCATCAGAACCAATCAAACACTCACACCCAGTCAACAGATCTGGGTTTGATCCATCACCGTTCCATCATCCATCACAGGGGTCGAATCCAGATGGCGCCCCTTCTTCAACATCCAACGTGCTCCTGCAGGAGATGAGAAAAATTATCCCTGCCCCACCCTACAGGACGTTCAGACAAAGTTACTCTCCTTGTTCACCACGCTGTTTCCCCTACCCCCTCCACCTTCGCTTCCCTCCTCCTTTTGGCTACCTCTCCTTTCCCTTCCTCTCTCCCCTGAATTCCTCTCCACCTGCTTGCTTTGTCTATCCTTTTGCTTATGCTCCGTTAAATTCTCCCTCCCCTCACCCTTTTATTTTACCCCTTACCCCTCTACATGCCATTTTTCAAAGAAATTTAACTTGTAACTGTTGTGCCTGATGTAACAATGTAGAATTTGTAAGATACGCAACTCACCTCATTTAAAGCGCTCATAATTCATAGTACTCTTTCTTTCTTTATCTACTTCCTTTGCTCCTCTCCCCTCTCCTCTGAATCTCTCCCCTTGCCTGCTACACTGCCTAGCCCCCTCTCCTTTGTGCCCTTTTACTAAGCACAAATAAGAACAACAAGAGAGCGAGGAAAAGCAAGACTTGTCCTCTTCCCCAGAGCAATATGGTCAAACAAAATGGACAAGTTTCATGACTTAAAGCAAACTTTTTTCGCTGTCATTGTGGGAAAACAAATTAGAAAGGAGAGAGAGCACAACTGCTGTGTAGGAAACCCCTCACCCACCTACCTAGTAGGTGGCATGCTTCATCATCGGGGCCCAACTGGATTGTCTAGCACAATCCAGTTGTGCTACAACGCCTGAGATACAGCGGAGCAGGGTTATGAGCAGTGAGTGAAGTGCTATGTGCAGTGATATAAGAGTTAAAAAAGTCTCAGGGAAATGCCCTTTTGAAAAAACTTTAATTTTAAGGGTCCCAGGACTAATGTAAAAAGAGAGAAGGGGATAGCATTAGGAATGTTATTTTCCTGGTATCCCTGGAAACTAAGGTCAACTAGTTTCAGCCTTCGTTATATTTCTAGAGGCTTTCGTCAGGACCAATTGAAATAGAAGAAAAATAAATTTAGGTGAATGGCCGTAAAAATTACATGTAGGCCAAGTGTAATTATCAGCACACACCCTAAAGTGTGCTGTGAGTGTAGTGATGATATACTCACAGTAACTCCGTTCGAGGTTACCTGTAAATCAAGAGTTAATTTAGAGCTGGGGAGCAGTTGTAAGTCATGCATATAGACTAAATGCATGCTCCTTTCGATAAGAAGGCTAGTGATATAGGACTAGACTACTAAGGTGAGGGTGTACGAACACTATAGAGGCTTGCGTGGCTACAATGTGCCCCACGAGATCCGTAGGTGAGTGATTATTGTAGTATCGGGGCACATGGTGCGCATAATCGTTATTCATTTTTGCGTGTCTATAGTGCGATCATACCCATGTTGTGTATGTGGAGTTGTGACTGTGCAAGTATAGAGGACACTGATAGCTGATGTGCTATAATAGTCATGTGCACGTGCAGTTTTAAAATGAGCTGATTAAAAGGTGGTAAATATCAGCAAAATTGTGTCCGCTTTGAGTGCCATACAGCAGACAGTCCTTCGTGCTTAAAATTGACAGACAAACAAAGTGACAGACAACACAGAACATAGAAATACAGTCTCACATGAGTAGAGAGGTTGTGAATCCTCTGGAGTTAGAACGCCGTGTGAATCTCCGCTTGCCTTAAGTGGAGAATGAAGGGCAAGGAGAGTGTAAGAGCGCCCTTAATTAAAGGCAAAAAGGTTAAAACAGCAAGGTATTCAGGGTCTAGACCGGTCCATGGTGGACCGCTAAGTTACTCACAGTTTGAAGGGAGAACAGGTCCGAAGTACCTAGGACGGCGCTCGGTTCCGCTTGTTCAGCGCCGATGCACGCGATGGGCGTGGTTATGAAGGGTGAAATCAGGAAGTAGCGTACTGACGCTGGGGAGACTAGAGCGTCTGCAAATTGCATGGAAATAGAAGATAAACTCGGTGTCCCGTTTTTACGAAGCACCAAGTGCGAGAACTAGACATTTTAAATTGTAAAAATGTCTAAAGTATGCACAGAACGAACTATGGAAAATAACCAACTATGATAAACAAAATTCTAAAATAAAATTCTAAACGGCTCAATATGCCATAGTAATAGGCATACAATGTGCCTGGAAATGGATGACAAATTCGGTGTCCCGTGTACGGGGCGCCGAGTGAGTGGAAATGACATTGAAATGTCTAAGGGGACCTAAAGTATACAGAGCTCCATGGGAAAAAAATAGGAGTGCTAAACGGCCAACTATGCCTAGGTGAAGGACTACCATAAGTGTTAGATGTGAATAGTATGCTAGTGCTTGACAGGGGGTTACTGGCTGCCACTTGAAGCTAAATAGTAATGTTAGAAGTGGCGGTGATGGCGATCAGTCACAAGTAAGGAGGGCTGTGCATAACACAGTTTTAATGAAGACTAGAGAGCGATCAATGTCGATATATGCTGTTCCAGGGGACATTATCGTTAAGTCCTGAGATGTGGGTTGAAAGTCTGTAGACCCAGCGTTGTTCTTTTTCGAAGAGACGTTCTTGAATATCAGTTGGGCTAGGGTCTAGTTGTTCAATGACTACCCATGACATGTCATTGGTGGTGTGTCCCTTGGCCAGGTAGTGATCAGTGAGTTTGGTAGTGCTGCGTTTGCAGCGGATATTACTGCGATGCTCGCAGATTCTGATTTTGACCTTTCTGGTGGTCATACCAACATAGCGCAAGTTACATGGGCATGTGATGAGGTAGATGACGTTAGTTGAATTACAGTTGGTATGTTTATTGATTGTCCAGATTTTGTCATGTTCAAGGTTGAGTGTTTTAGTGGTTGCAGTGAGATGACAAATACTGCAGTTGCCACATGGATAGTGGCCTGTAACTTCTGGGAGTCCCCATGCATTCAGAACTGTGCTGGGCATGTTCAGTGTTTTTTTTGGCCTGGTAGGTACTAGGCTGTCTCTGAGATTATGCGACCTCTTGTATGAAAATAGAGGTTTTTCCCATTGTAGTTTACCTGAAGTGACAATTTTCCAGTTGTTTTGAATCAATTTAGCAACTTGGTTAGAGATGGTATTGAAGGTGGTTACACACATGAGTGGTAAGGTCGTAGATTGATTCAGCTTGGGTTCCAAGAGACCTTCACGGTTTTGGTTGCGGGCTCTTTTTTGTGCTTTGTGGATAACTTTATTTGGGTATCCACGGTTTTGAAGCTTTTTAGTTAGTTCTTCTGATTGGTATTTAAAATCTTTTAGATCACTGCAGTTACGGCGCAATCTGAGATATTGGCCGAACGGTAGGTTGTCCCTTAGAGGCCTAGGGTGGAAACTCTGGAAATGTAGAAGAGAGTTTTTTGCTGTTGGTTTGAAGTGGGTTTTAGTCATCAGTACACCATCTTTTGCTTCAATTTCCAGGTCTAGGAAGGTGATTTTGGTTTTGCTTGTAGTGTGTGTGAATCGTAGGTTTTGGTCTAGTGTGTTAATCCAATTCAAGAAGTCGTTGAGTCTTTGGTTATTACTTGTCCAGATTAAGAGTACATCGTCGATGTATCTCTTATAGAAAGTGATGTCTGGATAGTAAATTGATTGAGGGTTGAGGATATGTAGTTCTTCAAAGTTTGACACGTAGAGCCCCGCTACACTAGGAGCGAAGGTGCTCCCCATGGAAGTTCCGTACTGTTGTAGGAATATGGTACCTTCATATTCGAAAAAGTTATCTTTGAGGGCTATTTCCGCACATTCCATTATGAATGATTTTGGGGTGTAGTACTCCCAGATTGTTTTGTCAAGTGAGGTGCGGAGCACCTCCAGGGTGTCATCTTGAGGTAGGCTCGTATAGAGGCTCTCAACATCCAGACTTACTAGGATGGAAGTAGTAGGGTTAAATTCCAAGTTGTTAATTTGGCTCAATAAGTCTTTAGTGTCTTTTAGGTATGCAGGAGTCGACTGTACTAGAGGCTGTAGATAGAAATCAACGAAGCGAGACAGGGGTTCAAGTAATGAGCCTATTCCAGAAACAATAGGTCTGCCCGGTGGTGGTGTTTTGTTTTTATGTATTTTAGGGATGGTATAGAAGTATGGAATGGTTTTACCACCTGAGGTAAGGAATAATGCCTCTTGTTTGCTAATGTAGCCATTAGATTCCGCTTCATGAACCATGATGTCAATTTTGGTCTTAATTCTGATAGTTGGATCTTCATTCAGTATTTTGTAGTTCTTTTGATCATCTAGGAGGCGTGTGCATTCTAGATGGTAGGCATCCCGATTTTGGATAACTATCCCCCCTCCTTTATCAGCTGGTTTGATGATAATGTCTCTGTTGTTTTTGAGACTCCGGATGGCATTAAACTGTTGAGTTGTAGTATTGTTAAATACTTTGTTCTCCTGAGTGTTTTCTATGCCTTTGTATATCGCTTGTTCGAATGCGATGAGTTCGGCTGGTGTGGTATGAGGAGGAGGAATAAAAGTTGATTTCAATTTAAGGGTGGTGTCTCCTTTTGCTTCTTGTTGTGATTCCTGATTAGGTGAGTTTTCAAAAAAAGCCTTAAGTTTAAGTTTGCGAAAAAATTCTGATAATTCACAGTGTAATTTGAATTTATCAAGTTTCGCTGTGGGTGAAAAACCAAGGCCTCTATTGAGGACCTCTTCCTCCGCTGTAGTGAGAGAATGACTTGAAAGATTGGTTATTAAGTTCTGCTTGTGCTCGGCTGGGGTTCCTTCGTTCTGCTGCGTGTGTTGGCACTTGGGTTCTGATTGTCTTCCCAATGTACTTGGTTTCCTCGTTGGCGTCTTCCGCGTCCCCTCTGGCCTGATCCTAAAAAAGGAAACCGTTGGTTGGGGTTGCCAAATTGGGGTTGGGGTTGTTGGAATTGTGGGTTCCAGCCGTAGAACATTGGTTGAGTCATGGGAGGGAAGGGAGCCGGGTAATTAGGTACCATTCCTGGGTGCATGTTAGGCCATGGTTGTTGCCAGTGTGTGTTTCTTCCTCTGCCTCTTGCCCGTTGTCTATTTGTGTAGTAGTTTTTCTCTGATCCTGAGCTCTCATTGGTGCCACCACTATGTATTGAGGAGCCTTCGTCCGAGGACATAGAGTGGTTGGATCTTGTGGGGGTTTTGTAGTCTGCGTCAGAATAAGGGTATGTTTTGACGTATGAAAATTTTTTTTTAAATCTTTTTGAAATTGTTGGATCTTGGATTGTGTTAGCTCTTCTTTGTAATCTGCTATCTCTTTATTGACCTCGTCTAGTCTTTTCTTGTACGATGTCAACGTGGTTTTGAAGTGTTGTTCAGTTGTCTGGATATCTATAAGGATCGCATCTGAAAGTCTTTTTGCTGTTTGAATGATCAGAATTATCCAATCTCTTGTGCAGTGCCATGCAATTTGTGCCCAGTCTCTGCGAAATGCTGCATCGTCTAGGAAGATGCGTGGCGCGTTGGTTACTATTAGGCCTTTAGGGGCTGTATTGGAGCGCAGATATTCCGTCAGTATAACCCCGTGTAGAATAGTTCTGATACGTGTTCTTTTTTTCTCAGAGAGATTTTCCCAATCCGCACTCTGAGAGATTGTTTGTGCCACATTAAAGTCTGCTAATAGAGGAGTGGCTGCTAAGATGTTATTGACATCTTCATCAGTGAACGTGAGTCCTGCATTTTCAGCCATAGTGTGTCTGAAGCTGTAGTTTGTACTTATCAAAAGGAAGGGAGCAAAAAATGATAAAAGGTTTTGGCTCTCACAGCTGTGCGCTGTAATGACAAATAAGAACAACAAGAGAGCGAGGAAAAGCAAGACTTGTCCTCTTCCCCAGAGCAATATGGTCAAACAAAATGGACAAGTTTCATGACTTAAAGCAAACTTTTTTCGCTGTCATTGTGGGAAAACAAATTAGAAAGGAGAGAGAGCACAACTGCTGTGTAGGAAACCCCTCACCCACCTACCTAGTAGGTGGCATGCTTCATCATCGGGGCCCAACTGGATTGTCTAGCACAATCCAGTTGTGCTACAACGCCTGAGATACAGCGGAGCAGGGTTATGAGCAGTGAGTGAAGTGCTATGTGCAGTGATATAAGAGTTAAAAAAGTCTCAGGGAAATGCCCTTTTGAAAAAACTTTAATTTTAAGGGTCCCAGGACTAATGTAAAAAGAGAGAAGGGGATAGCATTAGGAATGTTATTTTCCTGGTATCCCTGGAAACTAAGGTCAACTAGTTTCAGCCTTCGTTATATTTCTAGAGGCTTTCGTCAGGACCAATTGAAATAGAAGAAAAATAAATTTAGGTGAATGGCCGTAAAAATTACATGTAGGCCAAGTGTAATTATCAGCACACACCCTAAAGTGTGCTGTGAGTGTAGTGATTTACAGGTAACCTCGAACGGAGTTACTGTGAGTATATCATCACTACACTCACAGCACACTTTAGGGTGTGTGCTGATAATTACACTTGGCCTACATGTAATTTTTACGGCCATTCACCTAAATTTATTTTTCTTCTATTTCAATTGGTCCTGACGAAAGCCTCTAGAAATATAACGAAGGCTGAAACTAGTTGACCTTAGTTTCCAGGGATACCAGGAAAATAACATTCCTAATGCTATCCCCTTCTCTCTTTTTACATTAGTCCTGGGACCCTTAAAATTAAAGTTTTTTCAAAAGGGCATTTCCCTGAGACTTTTTTAACTCTTATATCACTGCACATAGCACTTCACTCACTGCTCATAACCCTGCTCCGCTGTATCTCAGGCGTTGTAGCACAACTGGATTGTGCTAGACAATCCAGTTGGGCCCCGATGATGAAGCATGCCACCTACTAGGTAGGTGGGTGAGGGGTTTCCTACACAGCAGTTGTGCTCTCTCTCCTTTCTAATTTGTTTTCCCACAATGACAGCGAAAAAAGTTTGCTTTAAGTCATGAAACTTGTCCATTTTGTTTGACCACCCTTTTACTAAGCACTCCTTCTCCCCTTGTTGGGGAAAGATCCAATATTTGTACTCTGGAGTCTCAGCGACCCCGCTGAGAGAGTCCACAGCGCCAGGTGAGCCACTCACAGTTGAGGTATGGTATGGCCCCCCTTGCCAAAGCACTCCCTCTCCCCTTTTTGGGGAAGGATCCAGTATGTAGGCCTTGGAGTCTCAGAGATCCCTCTGAGAGAGTCCACTATGTAAAGGGAACCTCTAGCAACAGGATGGGGAAATTAACCACTTCCCCTGGGATCACAGCTTACTGGACTTTGGACGCAGCTATGACTCGTCTACCGGTTTGTGTCCCCGTCACCCCCCTCCTCTTTCCATGCTGTGTCTCTCACCCTCCGCTCCTCTTTCCCTCATTCGTTCTCTGTCTACTTCCCCTGCTCCTACCCCCCCACTGAATCTCTCCCCTTGCCTGCTTTTTCCCTTATGTATATGTCCTTATTGTTTGTTTCGACCTTACATATAACTATGTTGCCATGCTCTAATAACTGTGTAACCTTTATAACGATGTAACCTGCAACTGTGGTTTGATACTCATGTAAAGCGCTCTGATACCTCCGGGTCTAGCCAGCGCTATATAAAACCTTTAAAATAAAATAAAAAATAAATAAAGTGAGCAAGGGACTCACGTCTGAGCATATCCTGCCAACTTATGGCGAACAAAGCGGTACAAAAGGGGGTGGTGATGGACGGAGCATCAGAACCAATCAAACACTCACACCCAGTCAACAGATCTGGGTTTGATCCATCACCGTTCTTTAGCCCACTCTGCCACCCCAGTTCAGACATGGCCATATGCAAATCAGTCTGACCCTGTGCCTCATGGGAACAGTCCAGCCCGAACTGCCAAGCCATGCCTTCCCCGGACCGGAAACAAGCTTCCTAGGATCGGTTTCTGGCATTTCAGCCGTCTTCAGCCAGGCTTGCTAGAATCCAGTGGCAAAGTGAGCAAGGGACTCACGTCTGAGCATACCCTGCCAACTTATGGCGAACAAAGCGGTACAAAAGATGGACAGAGCATCAGAACCAATCAAACACTCACACCCAGTGAACAGATCTGGGTTTGATCCATCACCGTTCTTTAGCCCACTCTGCCACCCCAGTTCAGACATGGCCATTTGCAAATCAGTCTGACCCTGTGCCTCATGGGAACAGTGAAGCCCGAACTGCCAAGCCATGCCTTCCCCGGACCGGAAACAACCTTCCTAGGACCGGTTTCTGGCATTTCAGCCGTCTTCAGCAAGGCTTGCTTGAATCCAGTGGCATAGTAAGCAAAGGACTCACGTCTGAGCATACCCTGCCAACTTATGGCGAACAAAGCGGTAGAAAAGGGGGTGGTGATGGACGGAGCATCAGAACCAATCAAACACTCACACCCAGTCAACAGATCTGGGTTTGATCCATCACCGTTCTTTAGCCCACTCTGCCACCCCAGTTTAGACATGGCCATATGCAAATCAGTCAGACCCTGTGCCTCATGGGAATAGTCCAGCCCGGACTGCCAAGCCATGCCTTCCCCGGACCGGAAACAAACTTCCTAGGACCGGTTTCTGGCATTTCAGCTGTCATCAGCCAGGCTTGCTTGAATCCAGTGGCAAAGTGAGCAAGGGACTCACATCTGAGCATACCCTGCCAACTTATGGCGAACAAAACAGTACAAAAGTGGGTGGTGATGGACGGAGCATCAGAACCAATGAAACCCTCACACCCAGTCAACAGATCTGGGTTTGATCCATCACCGTTCTTTAGCCCACTCTGCCACCCCAGTTCAGACATGGCCATTTGCAAATCAGTCTGACCCTGTGCCTCATGGGAACAGTGAAGCCCGAACTGCCAAGCCATGCCTTCCCCGGACCGGAAACAAGCTTCCTAGAACAGGTTTCTAGCATTCCAGCCGTCTTCAGCCAGGCTTGCTTGAATCCAGTGGCAAAGTGAGCAAGGGACTCACGTATGAGCATACCCTGCCAACTTATGGCGAACAAAGCGGTACAAAAGATTGACGGAGCGTCAGAACCAATCAAACACTCACACCCAGTCAACAGATCTGGGTTTGATCCATCACTGTTCTTTAGCCCACTCTGCCACCCCAGTTCAGACATGGCCATATGTATATCAGTCTGACCCTGTGCCTCATGGGAACAGTCCAGCCCGAACTGCCAAGCCATGCCTTCCCCGGACCGGAAACAAGCTTCCTAGAACCGGTTTCTGGCATTCCAGCCGTCTTCAGCCAGGCTTGCTTGAATCCAGTGGCAAAGTGAGCAAGGGACTCACGTCTGAGCATACCCTGCCAACTTATGGCGAACAAAGCGGTACAAAAGGGGGTGGTGATGGAGGGAGCATCAGAACCAATCAAACACTCACACCCAGTCAACAGATCTGGGTTTGATCTATCACTGTTCTTTAGCCCACTCTGCCAGCCCAGTTCAGACATGGCCATATGCAAATCAGTCTGACCCTGTGCCTCATGGGAACAGTCCAGCCCGAACTGCCAAGCCATGTCTTCCCCGGACAGGAAACAAGCTTCCTAGGACCGGTTTCTGGCATTTCAGCCATCTTCAACCAGGCTTGCTTGAATCCAGTTGCAAAGTGAGCAAGGGCCTCACGTCTGAGCATACCCTGCCAACTTATGGCAAACAAAGCGGTACAAAAGGGGGTGGTGATGGACGGAGCATCAGAACCAATCAAACACTCACACCCAGTCAACAGATCTGGGTTTGATCTATCACTGTTCTTTAGCCCACTCTGCCAGCCCAGTTCAGACATGGCCATATGCAAATCAGTCTGACCCTGTGCCTCATGGGAACAGTCCAGCCCGAACTGCCAAGCCATGCCTTCCCCGAACCGGAAACAAGCTTCCTAGGACCGGTTTCTGGCATTTCAGCCGTTTTCAGCCAGGCTTGCTTGAATCCAGTGGCAAAGTGAGCAAGGGATTCACATCTGAGCATACCCTGCCAACTTATGGTGAACAAAGCGGTACAAAAGGGGGTGGTGAAGGACGGAGCATCAGAACCAATCACACACTCACACCCAGTCAACAGATCTGGGTTTGATCCATCACCGTTCTTTAGCCCACTCTGCCACCCCAGTTCAGACATGGCCATATGCAAATCAGTCTGACCCTGTGCCTCATGGGAACAGTCCAGCCCGAACTGCCAAGCCATGCCTTCCCCGGACCGTAAACAAGCTTCCTAGGACCGGTTTCGGGCATTTTAGCCGTCTTCAACCAGGCTTGCTTGAATCCAGTGGCAAAGTGAGCAAGGGCCTCACGTCTGAGCATACCCTGCCAACTTATGGCGAACAAAGCGGTACAAAAGGGGGTGGTGATGGACGGAGCATCAGAACCAATCAAACACTCACACCCAGTCAACAGATCTGGGTTTGATCCATCACCGTTCTTTAGCCCACTCTGCCACCCCAGTTCAGACATGGCTATATGCAAATCAGTCTGACCCTGTGCCTCATGGGAACAGTCCAGCCCGAACTGCCAAGCCATGTCTTCCCCTGACAGGAAACAAGCTTCCTAGGACCGGTTTCTGGCATTTCAGCCATCTTCAACCAGGCTTGCTTGAATCCAGTTGCAAAGTGAGCAAGGGCCTCACGTCTGAGCATACCCTGCCAACTTATGGCAAACAAAGCGGTACAAAAGGGGGTGGTGATGGACGGAGCATCAGAACCAATCAAACACTCACACCCAGTCAACAGATCTGGGTTTGATCTATCACTGTTCTTTAGCCCACTCTGCCAGCCCAGTTCAGACATGGCCATATGCAAATCAGTCTGACCCTGTGCCTCATGGGAACAGTTCAGCCCGAACTGCCAAACCATGCCTTCCCCGGACCAGAAACAAGCTTCCTAGAACAGGTTTCTAGCATTCCAGCCATCTTCAGCCAGGCTTGCTTGAATCCAGTGGCAAATTGAGCAAGGGACTCACGTCTGAGCATACCCTGCCAACTTATGGCGAACAAAGCGGTACAAAAGGGGGTGGTGATGGACGGAGCATCAGAACCAATCAAACACTCACACCCAGTCAACAGATCTGGGTTTAATCCATCACCGTTCTTTAGCCCACTCTGCCTCCCCAGTTCAGATATGGCCATATGCAAATCAGTCTGACCCTGTGCCTCATGGGAACAGTCCAGCCTGAACTGCCAAGCCATGCCTTCCCCGGACCGGAAACAAGCTTCCTAGGACCGGTTTCTGGCATTTCAGCCATCTTCAGCCAGGCTTGCTTGAATCCAGTGGCAAAGTGAGCAAGGGACTCACGTCTGAGCATACCCGGCCAACTTATGGCGAACAAAGCGGTATAAAAGGGGGTGGTGAAGGACGGAGCATCAGAACCAATCAAACACTCACACCCAGTCAACAGATCTGGGTTTGATCCATCACCGTTCTTTAGCCCACTCTGCCACCCCAGTTCAGACATGGCCATATGTAAATCAGTCTGACCCTGTGCCTCATGGGAACAGTCCAGCCTGAACTGCCAAGCCATGCCTTCCCCGGACCAGAAACAAGCTTCCTAGGACCGGTTTCTGGCATTTCAGCCGTCTTCAGCCGGGCTTGCTTGAATCCAGTGGCAAAGTGAGCAAGGGCCTCACGTCTGAGCATACCCTGCCAACTTATGGCAAACAAAGCGGTACAAAAGAGGGTGGTGATGGACGGAGCATCAGAACCAATCAAACACTCACACCCAGTCAACAGATCTGGGTTTGATCTATCACTGTGCTTTAGCCCACTCTGCCAGCCCAGTTCAGACATGGCCATATGCAAATCAGTCTGACCCTGTGCCTCATGGGAACAGTTCAGCCCGAACTGCCAAGCCATGCCTTCCCCGGACCGGAAACAAGCTTCCTAGAACCGGTTTCTGGCATTCCAGCCGTCTTCAGCCAGGCTTGCTTGAATCCAGTGGCAAAGCGAGCAAGGGACTCACGTCTGAGCATACCCTGCCAACTTATGGCGAACAAAGCGGTACAAAAGATGGACAGAGCATCAGAACCAATCAAACACTCACACCCAGTGAACAGATCTGGGTTTGATCCATCACCATTCTTTAGCCCACTCTGCCACCCCAGTTCAGACATGGCCATTTGCAAATCAGTCTGACCCTGTGCCTCATGGGAACAGTGAAGCCCGAACTGCCAAGCCATGCCTTCCCCGGACCGGAAACAACCTTCCTAGGACCGGTTTCTGGCATTTCAGCCGTCTTCAGCAAGGCTTGCTTGAATCCAGTGGCATAGTAAGCAAAGGACTCACGTCTGAGCATACCCTGCCAACTTATGGCGAACAAAGCGGTACAAAAGGGGGTGGTGATGGACGGAGCATCAGACCCAATCAAACACTCACACCCAGTCAACATATCTGGGTTTGATCCATCACCGTTCTTTAGCCCACTCTGCCACCCTAGTTCAGACATGGCCATATGCAAATCAGTCTGACCCTGTGCCTCATGGGAACAGTCCAGCCCGAACTGCCAAGCCATGCCTTCCCAGGACCAGTTTCTGGCATTTCAGTCATCTTCAGCCAGGCTTGCTTGAATCCAGTGGCAAAGTGTGCAAGGGACTCACGTCTGAGCATACCCTGCCAACTTATGGCGAACAAAGCGGTACAAAATGGGGTGGTGATGGACGGAGCATCAGAACCAATCAAACACTCACACCCAGTCAACAGATCTGGGTTTGATCCATCACCGTTCCATCATCCATCACAGGGGTCGAATCCAGATGGCGCCCCTTCTTCAACATCCAACGTGCTCCTGCAGGAGATGAGAAAAATTATCCCTGCCCCACCCTACAGGACGTTCAGACAAAGTTACTCTCCTTGTTCACCACGCTGTTTCCCCTACCCCCTCCACCTTCGCTTCCCTCCTCCTTCTTTTGGCTACCTCTCCTTTCCCTTCCTCTCTCCCCTGAATTCCTCTCCACCTGCTTGCTTTGTCTATCCTTTTGCTTATGCTCCGTTAAATTCTCCCTCCCCTCACCCTTTTATTTTACCCCTTACCCCTCTACATGCCATTTTTCAAAGAAATTTAACTTGTAACTGTTGTGCCTGATGTAACAATGTAGAATTTGTAAGATACGCAACTCACCTCATTTAAAGCGCTCATAATTCATAGTACTCTTTCTTTCTTTATCTACTTCCTTTGCTCCTCTCCCCTCTCCTCTGAATCTCTCCCCTTGCCTGCTACACTGCCTAGCCCCCTCTCCTTTGTGCCCTTTTACTAAGCACTCCTTCTCCCCTTGTTGGGGAAAGATCCAATATTTGTACTCTGGAGTCTCAGCGACCCCGCTGAGAGAGTCCACAGCGCCAGGTGAGCCACTCACAGTTGAGGTATGGTATGGCCCCCCTTGCCAAAGCACTCCCTCTCCCCTTTTTGGGGAAGGATCCAGTATGTAGGCCTTGGAGTCTCAGAGATCCCTCTGAGAGAGTCCACTATGTAAAGGGAACCTCTAGCAACAGGATGGGGAAATTAACCACTTCCCCTGGGATCACAGCTTACTGGACTTTGGACGCAGCTATGACTCGTCTACCGGTTTGTGTCCCCGTCACCCCCCTCCTCTTTCCATGCTGTGTCTCTCACCCTCCGCTCCTCTTTCCCTCATTCGTTCTCTGTCTACTTCCCCTGCTCCTACCCCCCCACTGAATCTCTCCCCTTGCCTGCTTTTTCCCTTATGTATATGTCCTTATTGTTTGTTTCGACCTTACATATAACTATGTTGCCATGCTCTAATAACTGTGTAACCTTTATAACGATGTAACCTGCAACTGTGGTTTGATACTCATGTAAAGCGCTCTGATACCTCCGGGTCTAGCCAGCGCTATATAAAACCTTTAAAATAAAATAAAAAATAAATAAAGTGAGCAAGGGACTCACGTCTGAGCATATCCTGCCAACTTATGGCGAACAAAGCGGTACAAAAGGGGGTGGTGATGGACGGAGCATCAGAACCAATCAAACACTCACACCCAGTCAACAGATCTGGGTTTGATCCATCACCGTTCTTTAGCCCACTCTGCCACCCCAGTTCAGACATGGCCATATGCAAATCAGTCTGACCCTGTGCCTCATGGGAACAGTCCAGCCCGAACTGCCAAGCCATGCCTTCCCCGGACCGGAAACAAGCTTCCTAGGATCGGTTTCTGGCATTTCAGCCGTCTTCAGCCAGGCTTGCTAGAATCCAGTGGCAAAGTGAGCAAGGGACTCACGTCTGAGCATACCCTGCCAACTTATGGCGAACAAAGCGGTACAAAAGATGGACAGAGCATCAGAACCAATCAAACACTCACACCCAGTGAACAGATCTGGGTTTGATCCATCACCGTTCTTTAGCCCACTCTGCCACCCCAGTTCAGACATGGCCATTTGCAAATCAGTCTGACCCTGTGCCTCATGGGAACAGTGAAGCCCGAACTGCCAAGCCATGCCTTCCCCGGACCGGAAACAACCTTCCTAGGACCGGTTTCTGGCATTTCAGCCGTCTTCAGCAAGGCTTGCTTGAATCCAGTGGCATAGTAAGCAAAGGACTCACGTCTGAGCATACCCTGCCAACTTATGGCGAACAAAGCGGTAGAAAAGGGGGTGGTGATGGACGGAGCATCAGAACCAATCAAACACTCACACCCAGTCAACAGATCTGGGTTTGATCCATCACCGTTCTTTAGCCCACTCTGCCACCCCAGTTCAGACATGGCCATATGCAAATCAGTCAGACCCTGTGCCTCATGGGAATAGTCCAGCCCGGACTGCCAAGCCATGCCTTCCCCGGACCGGAAACAAACTTCCTAGGACCGGTTTCTGGCATTTCAGCTGTCATCAGCCAGGCTTGCTTGAATCCAGTGGCAAAGTGAGCAAGGGACTCACATCTGAGCATACCCTGCCAACTTATGGCGAACAAAACAGTACAAAAGTGGGTGGTGATGGACGGAGCATCAGAACCAATGAAACCCTCACACCCAGTCAACAGATCTGGGTTTGATCCATCACCGTTCTTTAGCCCACTCTGCCACCCCAGTTCAGACATGGCCATTTGCAAATCAGTCTGACCCTGTGCCTCATGGGAACAGTGAAGCCCGAACTGCCAAGCCATGCCTTCCCCGGACCGGAAACAAGCTTCCTAGAACAGGTTTCTAGCATTCCAGCCGTCTTCAGCCAGGCTTGCTTGAATCCAGTGGCAAAGTGAGCAAGGGACTCACGTATGAGCATACCCTGCCAACTTATGGCGAACAAAGCGGTACAAAAGATTGACGGAGCGTCAGAACCAATCAAACACTCACACCCAGTCAACAGATCTGGGTTTGATCCATCACTGTTCTTTAGCCCACTCTGCCACCCCAGTTCAGACATGGCCATATGTATATCAGTCTGACCCTGTGCCTCATGGGAACAGTCCAGCCCGAACTGCCAAGCCATGCCTTCCCCGGACCGGAAACAAGCTTCCTAGAACCGGTTTCTGGCATTCCAGCCGTCTTCAGCCAGGCTTGCTTGAATCCAGTGGCAAAGTGAGCAAGGGACTCACGTCTGAGCATACCCTGCCAACTTATGGCGAACAAAGCGGTACAAAAGGGGGTGGTGATGGAGGGAGCATCAGAACCAATCAAACACTCACACCCAGTCAACAGATCTGGGTTTGATCCATCACCGTTCTTTAGCCCACTCTGCCACCCCAGTTCAGACATGGCCATATGCAAATCAGTCTGACCCTGTGCCTCATGGGAACAGTCCAGCCCAAACTGCCAAGCCATGCTTTCCCCGGACCGGAAACAAGCTTCCTAGGACCAGTTTCTGGCATTTCAGCCGTCTTCAGCCAGGCTTGCTTGAATCCAGTGGCAAAGTGAGCAAGGGCCTCACGTCTGAGCATACCCTGCCAACTTATGGCGAACAAAGCAGTACAAAAGGGGGTGGTGATGGACGGAGCATCAGAACCAATCAAACACTCACACCCAGTCAACAGATCTGGGTTTGATCTATCACTGTTCTTTAGCCCACTCTGCCAGCCCAGTTCAGACATGGCCATATGCAAATCAGTCTGACCCTGTGCCTCATGGGAACAGTCCAGCCAGAACTGCCAAGCCATGCCTTCCCCGGACCGGAAACAAGCTTCCTAGAACCGGTTTCTGGCATTCCAGCCGTCTTCAGCCAGGCTTGCTTGAATCCAGTGGCAAAGCGAGCAAGGGACTCACGTCTGAGCATACCCTGCCAACTTATGGCAAACAAAGCGGTACAAAAGATGGACAGAGCATCAGAACCAATCAAACACTCACACCCAGTGAACAGATCTGGGTTTGATCCATCACCGTTCTTTAGCCCACTCTGCCACCCCAGTTCAGACATGGCCATTTGCAAATCAGTCTGACCCTGTGCCTCATGGGAACAGTGAAGCCCGAACTGCCAAGCCATGCCTTTCCCGAACCGGAAACAAGCTTCCTAGGACCGGTTTCTGGCATTTCAGCCGTTTTCAGCCAGGCTTGCTTGAATCCAGTGGCAAAGTGAGCAAGGGATTCACATCTGAGCATACCCTGCCAACTTATGGCGAACAAAGCGGTACAAAAGGGGGTGGTGATGGACGGGGCATCAGAACCAATCAAACACTCACACCCAGTCAACAGATCTGGGTTTGATCTATCACTGTTCTTTAGCCCACTCTGCCAGCCCAGTTCAGACATGGCCATATGCAAATCAGTCTGACCCTGTGCCTCATGGGAACAGTTCAGCCCGAACTGCCAAGCCATGCCTTCCCCGGACCAGAAACAAGCTTCCTAGAACAGGTTTCTAGCATTCCAGCCATCTTCAGCCAGGCTTGCTTGAATCCAGTGGCAAAGTGAGCAAGGGACTCACGTCTGAGCATACCCTGCCAACTTATGGCGAACAAAGCGGTACAAAAGGGGGTGGTGATGGACGGAGCATCAGAACCAATCAAACACTCACACCCAGTCAACAGATCTGGGTTTAATCCATCACCGTTCTTTAGCCCACTCTGCCTACCCAGTTCAGATATGGCCATATGCAAATCAGTGTGACCCTGTGCCTCATGGGAACAGTCCAGCCCGAACTGCCAAGCCATGCCTTCCCCGGACCGTAAACAAGCTTCCTAGGACCGGTTTCGGGCATTTCAGCCGTCTTCAACCAGGCTTGCTTGAATCCAGTGGCAAAGTGAGCAAGGGCCTCACGTCTGAGCATACCCTGCCAACTTATGGCGAACAAAGCGGTACAAAAGGGGGTGGTGATGGACGGAGCATCAGAACCAATCAAACACTCACACCCAGTCAACAGATCTGGGTTTGATCCATCACCGTTCTTTAGCCCACTCTGCCACCCCAGTTCAGACATGGCTATATGCAAATCAGTCTGACCCTGTGCCTCATGGGAACAGTCCAGCCCGAACTGCCAAGCCATGTCTTCCCCTGACAGGAAACAAGCTTCCTAGGACCGGTTTCTGGCATTTCAGCCATCTTCAACCAGGCTTGCTTGAATCCAGTTGCAAAGTGAGCAAGGGCCTCACGTCTGAGCATACCCTGCCAACTTATGGCAAACAAAGCGGTACAAAAGGGGGTGGTGATGGACGGAGCATCAGAACCAATCAAACACTCACACCCAGTCAACAGATCTGGGTTTGATCTATCACTGTTCTTTAGCCCACTCTGCCAGCCCAGTTCAGACATGGCCATATGCAAATCAGTCTGACCCTGTGCCTCATGGGAACAGTTCAGCCCGAACTGCCAAACCATGCCTTCCCCGGACCAGAAACAAGCTTCCTAGAACAGGTTTCTAGCATTCCAGCCATCTTCAGCCAGGCTTGCTTGAATCCAGTGGCAAAGTGAGCAAGGGACTCACGTCTGAGCATACCCTGCCAACTTATGGCGAACAAAGCGGTACAAAAGGGGGTGGTGATGGACGGAGCATCAGAACCAATCAAACACTCACACCCAGTCAACAGATCTGGGTTTAATCCATCACCGTTCTTTAGCCCACTCTGCCTCCCCAGTTCAGATATGGCCATATGCAAATCAGTCTGACCCTGTGCCTCATGGGAACAGTCCAGCCTGAACTGCCAAGCCATGCCTTCCCCGGACCGGAAACAAGCTTCCTAGGACCGGTTTCTGGCATTTCAGCCATCTTCAGCCAGGCTTGCTTGAATCCAGTGGCAAAGTGAGCAAGGGACTCACGTCTGAGCATACCCGGCCAACTTATGGCGAACAAAGCGGTATAAAAGGGGGTGGTGAAGGACGGAGCATCAGAACCAATCAAACACTCACACCCAGTCAACAGATCTGGGTTTGATCCATCACCGTTCTTTAGCCCACTCTGCCACCCCAGTTCAGACATGGCCATATGTAAATCAGTCTGACCCTGTGCCTCATGGGAACAGTCCAGCCTGAACTGCCAAGCCATGCCTTCCCCGGACCAGAAACAAGCTTCCTAGGACCGGTTTCTGGCATTTCAGCCGTCTTCAGCCGGGCTTGCTTGAATCCAGTGGCAAAGTGAGCAAGGGCCTCACGTCTGAGCATACCCTGCCAACTTATGGCAAACAAAGCGGTACAAAAGAGGGTGGTGATGGACGGAGCATCAGAACCAATCAAACACTCACACCCAGTCAACAGATCTGGGTTTGATCTATCACTGTGCTTTAGCCCACTCTGCCAGCCCAGTTCAGACATGGCCATATGCAAATCAGTCTGACCCTGTGCCTCATGGGAACAGTTCAGCCCGAACTGCCAAGCCATGCCTTCCCCGGACCGGAAACAAGCTTCCTAGAACCGGTTTCTGGCATTCCAGCCGTCTTCAGCCAGGCTTGCTTGAATCCAGTGGCAAAGCGAGCAAGGGACTCACGTCTGAGCATACCCTGCCAACTTATGGCGAACAAAGCGGTACAAAAGATGGACAGAGCATCAGAACCAATCAAACACTCACACCCAGTGAACAGATCTGGGTTTGATCCATCACCATTCTTTAGCCCACTCTGCCACCCCAGTTCAGACATGGCCATTTGCAAATCCGTCTGACCCTGTGCCTCATGGGAACAGTGAAGCCCGAACTGCCAAGCCATGCCTTCCCCGGACCGGAAACAACCTTCCTAGGACCGGTTTCTGGCATTTCAGCCGTCTTCAGCAAGGCTTGCTTGAATCCAGTGGCATAGTAAGCAAAGGACTCACGTCTGAGCATACCCTGCCAACTTATGGCGAACAAAGCGGTACAAAAGGGGGTGGTGATGGACGGAGCATCAGACCCAATCAAACACTCACACCCAGTCAACATATCTGGGTTTGATCCATCACCGTTCTTTAGCCCACTCTGCCACCCTAGTTCAGACATGGCCATATGCAAATCAGTCTGACCCTGTGCCTCATGGGAACAGTCCAGCCCGAACTGCCAAGCCATGCCTTCCCAGGACCAGTTTCTGGCATTTCAGTCATCTTCAGCCAGGCTTGCTTGAATCCAGTGGCAAAGTGTGCAAGGGACTCACGTCTGAGCATACCCTGCCAACTTATGGCGAACAAAGCGGTACAAAATGGGGTGGTGATGGACGGAGCATCAGAACCAATCAAACACTCACACCCAGTCAACAGATCTGGGTTTGATCCATCACCGTTCCATCATCCATCACAGGGGTCGAATCCAGATGGCGCCCCTTCTTCAACATCCAACGTGCTCCTGCAGGAGATGAGAAAAATTATCCCTGCCCCACCCTACAGGACGTTCAGACAAAGTTACTCTCCTTGTTCACCACGCTGTTTCCCCTACCCCCTCCACCTTCGCTTCCCTCCTCCTTCTTTTGGCTACCTCTCCTTTCCCTTCCTCTCTCCCCTGAATTCCTCTCCACCTGCTTGCTTTGTCTATCCTTTTGCTTATGCTCCGTTAAATTCTCCCTCCCCTCACCCTTTTATTTTACCCCTTACCCCTCTACATGCCATTTTTCAAAGAAATTTAACTTGTAACTGTTGTGCCTGATGTAACAATGTAGAATTTGTAAGATACGCAACTCACCTCATTTAAAGCGCTCATAATTCATAGTACTCTTTCTTTCTTTATCTACTTCCTTTGCTCCTCTCCCCTCTCCTCTGAATCTCTCCCCTTGCCTGCTACACTGCCTAGCCCCCTCTCCTTTGTGCCCTTTTACTAAGCACTCCTTCTCCCCTTGTTGGGGAAAGATCCAATATTTGTACTCTGGAGTCTCAGCGACCCCGCTGAGAGAGTCCACAGCGCCAGGTGAGCCACTCACAGTTGAGGTATGGTATGGCCCCCCTTGCCAAAGCACTCCCTCTCCCCTTTTTGGGGAAGGATCCAGTATGTAGGCCTTGGAGTCTCAGAGATCCCTCTGAGAGAGTCCACTATGTAAAGGGAACCTCTAGCAACAGGATGGGGAAATTAACCACTTCCCCTGGGATCACAGCTTACTGGACTTTGGACGCAGCTATGACTCGTCTACCGGTTTGTGTCCCCGTCACCCCCCTCCTCTTTCCATGCTGTGTCTCTCACCCTCCGCTCCTCTTTCCCTCATTCGTTCTCTGTCTACTTCCCCTGCTCCTACCCCCCCACTGAATCTCTCCCCTTGCCTGCTTTTTCCCTTATGTATATGTCCTTATTGTTTGTTTCGACCTTACATATAACTATGTTGCCATGCTCTAATAACTGTGTAACCTTTATAACGATGTAACCTGCAACTGTGGTTTGATACTCATGTAAAGCGCTCTGATACCTCCGGGTCTAGCCAGCGCTATATAAAACCTTTAAAATAAAATAAAAAAAAAATAAAGTGAGCAAGGGACTCACGTCTGAGCATATCCTGCCAACTTATGGCGAACAAAGCGGTACAAAAGGGGGTGGTGATGGACGGAGCATCAGAACCAATCAAACACTCACACCCAGTCAACAGATCTGGGTTTGATCCATCACCGTTCTTTAGCCCACTCTGCCACCCCAGTTCAGACATGGCCATATGCAAATCAGTCTGACCCTGTGCCTCATGGGAACAGTCCAGCCCGAACTGCCAAGCCATGCCTTCCCCGGACCGGAAACAAGCTTCCTAGGATCGGTTTCTGGCATTTCAGCCGTCTTCAGCCAGGCTTGCTAGAATCCAGTGGCAAAGTGAGCAAGGGACTCACGTCTGAGCATACCCTGCCAACTTATGGCGAACAAAGCGGTACAAAAGATGGACAGAGCATCAGAACCAATCAAACACTCACACCCAGTGAACAGATCTGGGTTTGATCCATCACCGTTCTTTAGCCCACTCTGCCACCCCAGTTCAGACATGGCCATTTGCAAATCAGTCTGACCCTGTGCCTCATGGGAACAGTGAAGCCCGAACTGCCAAGCCATGCCTTCCCCGGACCGGAAACAACCTTCCTAGGACCGGTTTCTGGCATTTCAGCCGTCTTCAGCAAGGCTTGCTTGAATCCAGTGGCATAGTAAGCAAAGGACTCACGTCTGAGCATACCCTGCCAACTTATGGCGAACAAAGCGGTAGAAAAGGGGGTGGTGATGGACGGAGCATCAGAACCAATCAAACACTCACACCCAGTCAACAGATCTGGGTTTGATCCATCACCGTTCTTTAGCCCACTCTGCCACCCCAGTTCAGACATGGCCATTTGCAAATCAGTCTGACCCTGTGCCTCATGGGAACAGTGAAGCCCGAACTGCCAAGCCATGCCTTCCCCGGACCGGAAACAAGCTTCCTAGAACAGGTTTCTAGCATTCCAGCCGTCTTCAGCCAGGCTTGCTTGAATCCAGTGGCAAAGTGAGCAAGGGACTCACGTATGAGCATACCCTGCCAACTTATGGCGAACAAAGCGGTACAAAAGATTGACGGAGCGTCAGAACCAATCAAACACTCACACCCAGTCAACAGATCTGGGTTTGATCCATCACTGTTCTTTAGCCCACTCTGCCACCCCAGTTCAGACATGGCCATATGTATATCAGTCTGACCCTGTGCCTCATGGGAACAGTCCAGCCCGAACTGCCAAGCCATGCCTTCCCCGGACCGGAAACAAGCTTCCTAGAACCGGTTTCTGGCATTCCAGCCGTCTTCAGCCAGGCTTGCTTGAATCCAGTGGCAAAGTGAGCAAGGGACTCACGTCTGAGCATACCCTGCCAACTTATGGCGAACAAAGCGGTACAAAAGGGGGTGGTGATGGAGGGAGCATCAGAACCAATCAAACACTCACACCCAGTCAACAGATCTGGGTTTGATCCATCACCGTTCTTTAGCCCACTCTGCCACCCCAGTTCAGACATGGCCATATGCAAATCAGTCTGACCCTGTGCCTCATGGGAACAGTCCAGCCCAAACTGCCAAGCCATGCCTTCCCCGGACCGGAAACAAGCTTCCTAGGACCAGTTTCTGGCATTTCAGCCGTCTTCAGCCAGGCTTGCTTGAATCCAGTGGCAAAGTGAGCAAGGGCCTCACGTCTGAGCATACCCTGCCAACTTATGGCGAACAAAGCAGTACAAAAGGGGGTGGTGATGGACGGAGCATCAGAACCAATCAAACACTCACACCCAGTCAACAGATCTGGGTTTGATCTATCACTGTTCTTTAGCCCACTCTGCCAGCCCAGTTCAGACATGGCCATATGCAAATCAGTCTGACCCTGTGCCTCATGGGAACAGTCCAGCCAGAACTGCCAAGCCATGCCTTCCCCGGACCGGAAACAAGCTTCCTAGAACCGGTTTCTGGCATTCCAGCCGTCTTCAGCCAGGCTTGCTTGAATCCAGTGGCAAAGCGAGCAAGGGACTCACGTCTGAGCATACCCTGCCAACTTATGGCAAACAAAGCGGTACAAAAGATGGACAGAGCATCAGAACCAATCAAACACTCACACCCAGTGAACAGATCTGGGTTTGATCCATCACCGTTCTTTAGCCCACTCTGCCACCCCAGTTCAGACATGGCCATTTGCAAATCAGTCTGACCCTGTGCCTCATGGGAACAGTGAAGCCCGAACTGCCAAGCCATGCCTTTCCCGAACCGGAAACAAGCTTCCTAGGACCGGTTTCTGGCATTTCAGCCGTTTTCAGCCAGGCTTGCTTGAATCCAGTGGCAAAGTGAGCAAGGGATTCACATCTGAGCATACCCTGCCAACTTATGGCGAACAAAGCGGTACAAAAGGGGGTGGTGATGGACGGAGCATCAGAACCAATCAAACACTCACACCCAGTCAACAGATCTGGGTTTAATCCATCACCGTTCTTTAGCCCACTCTGCCTACCCAGTTCAGATATGGCCATATGCAAATCAGTGTGACCCTGTGCCTCATGGGAACAGTCCAGCCCGAACTGCCAAGCCATGCCTTGCCCGGACAGGCAACAAGCTTCCTAGGACCGGTTTCTGGCATTTCAGCCGTCTTCAGCCAGGCTTGCTTGAATCCAGTGGCAAAGTGAGCAAGGGACTCACGTCTGAGCATACCCTGCCAACTTATGGCGAACAAAGCGGTACAAAAGGGGGTGGTGAAGGACGGAGCATCAGAACCAATCAAACACTCACACCCAGTCAACAGATCTGGGTTTGATCCATCACCGTTCTTTAGCCCACTCTGCCACCCCAGTTCAGACATGGCCATATGTAAATCAGTCTGACCCTGTGCCTCATGGGAACAGTCCAGCCTGAACTGCCAAGCCATACCTTCCCCGGACCGGAAACAAGCTTCTTAGGACCGGTTTCTGGCATTTCAGCCGTCTTCAGCCAGGCTTGCTTGAATCCAGTGGCAAAGTGAGCAAGGGACTCACGTCTGAGCATACCCTGCCAACTTATGGCGAACAAAGCGGTACAAAAGGGGGTGGTGAAGGACGGAGCATCAGAACCAATCAAACACTCACACCCAGTCAACAGATCTGGGTTTGGTCCATCACCGTTCTTTAGCCCACTCTGCCACCCCAGTTCAGACATGGCCATATGCAAATCAGTCTGACCCTGTGCCTCATGGGAACAGTCCAGCCCGAACTGCCAAGCCATGCCTTCCCCGGACCGGAAACAAGCTTCCTAGGACCGGTTTCTGGCATTTCAGCCGTCTTCAGCCAAGCTTGCTTGAATCCAGTGGCAAAGTGAGCAAGGGCCTCACGTCTGAGCATACCCTGCCAACTTATGGCGAACAAAGCGGTACAAAAGGGGGTGGTGATGGACGGAGCATCAGAACCAATCAAACACTCACACCCAGTCAACAGATCTGGGTTTGATCTATCACTGTTCTTTAGCCCACTCTGCCAGCCCAGTTCAGACATGGCCATATGCAAATCAGTCTGACCCTGTGCCTCATGGGAACAGTCCAGCACGAACTGCCAAGCCATGCCTTCCCCGGACCGGAAACAAGCTTCCTAGGACCGGTTTCTGGCATTTCAGCCGTCTTCAGCCAGGCTTGCTTGAATCCAGTGGCAAAGTGAGCAAGGGCCTCACGTCTGAGCATACCCTGCCAACTTATGGCGAACAAAGCAGTACAAAACGGGGTGGTGATGGACGGAGCATCAGAACCAATCAAACACTCACACCCAGTCAACAGGTGAGCAAGGGCCTCACGTCTGAGCATACCCTGCCAACTTATGGCGAACAAAGCAGTACAAAATGGGGTGGTGATGGACGGAGCATCAGAACCAATCAAACACTCACACCCAGTCAACAGATCTGGGTTTGATCTATCACTGTTCTTTAGCCCACTCTGCCAGCCCAGTTCAGACATGGCCATATGCAAATTAGTCTGACCCTGTGCCTCATGGGAACAGTTCAGCCCGAACTGCCAAGCCATGCCTTCCCCGGACCGGAAACAAGCTTCCTAGAACCGGTTTCTGGCATTCCAGCCGTCTTCAGCCAGGCTTGCTTGAATCCAGTGGCAAAGCGAGCAAGGGACTCACGTCTGAGCATACCCTGCCAACTTATGGCGAACAAAGCGGTACAAAAGATGGACAGAGCATCAGAACCAATCAAACACTCACACCCAGTCAACAGATCTGGGTTTAATCCATCACCGTTCTTTAGCCCACTCTGCCTACCCAGTACAGATATGGCCATTTGCAAATCAGTCTGACCCTGTGCCTCATGGGAACAGTGAAGCCCGAACTGCCAAGCCATGCCTTTCCCGAACCGGAAACAAGCTTCCTAGGACCGGTTTCTGGCATTTCAGCCGTTTTCAGCCAGGCTTGCTTGAACCCAGTGTCAAAGTGAGCAAGGGATTCACATCTGAGCATACCCTGCCAACTTATGGCGAACAAAACAGTACAAAAGTGGGTGGTGATGGACGGAGCATCAGAACCAATGAAACCCTCACACCCAGTCAACAGATCTGGGTTTGATCCATCACCGTTCTTTAGCCCACTCTGCCACCCCAGTTCAGACATGGCTTTATGCAAATCAGTCTGACCCTGTGCCTCATGGGAACAGTCCAGCCCGAACTGCCAAGCCATGCCTTCCCCGGACCGGAAACAAGCTTCCTAGGACCGGTTTCTGGCATTTCAGCCGTCTTCAACCAGGCTTGCTTGAATCCAGTTGCAAAGTGAGCAAGGGCCTCACGTCTGAGCATACCCTGCCAACTTATGGCAAACAAAGCGGTACAAAAGGGGGTGGTGATGGACGGAGCATCAGAACCAATCAAACACTCACACCCAGTCAACAGATCTGGGTTTGATCTATCACTGTTCTTTAGCCCACTCTGCCAGCCCAGTTCAGACATGGCCATATGCAAATCAGTCTGACCATGTGCCTCATGGGAACAGTTCAGCCCGAACTGCCAAGCCATGCCTTCCCCGGACCAGAAACAAGCTTCCTAGAACAGGTTTCTAGCATTCCAGCCATCTTCAGCCAGGCTTGCTTGAATCCAGTGGCAAAGTGAGCAAGGGACTCACGTCTGAGCATACCCTGCCAACTTATGGCGAACAAAACAGTACAAAAGTGGGTGGTGATGGACGGAGCATCAGAACCAATCAAACACTCACACCCAGTCAACAGATCTGGGTTTGATCCATCACCGTTCTTTAGCCCACTCTGCCACCCCAGTTCAGACATGGCCAAATGCAAATCAGTCTGACCCTGTGCCTCATGGGAACAGTCCAGCCTGAACTGCCAAGCCATGCCTTCCCCGGACCGGAAACAAGCTTCCTAGGACCGGTTTCTGGCATTTCAGCCGTCTTCAGCCAGGCTTGCTTGAATCCAGTGGCAAAGTGAGCAAGGGACTCACGTATGAGCATACCCTGCCAACTTATGGCGAACAAAGCGGTACAAAAGATTGACGGAGCATCAGAACCAATCAAACACTCACACCCAGTCAACAGATCTGGGTTTGATCCATCACTGTTCTTTAGCCCACTCTGCCACCCCAGTTCAGACATGGCCATATGTAAATCAGTCTGACCCTGTGCCTCATGGGAACAGTCCAGCCCGAACTGCCAAGCCATGCCTTCCCCGGACCGGAAACAAGCTTCCTAGGACCGGTTTCTGGCATTTCAGCCGTTTTCAGCCAGGCTTGCTTGAATCCAGTGGCAAAGTGAGCAAGGGATTCACATCTGAGCATACCCTGCCAACTTATGGCGAACAAAGCGGTACAAAAGGGGGTGGTGATGGACGGAGCATCAGAACCAATCAAACACTCACACCCAGTCAACAGATCTGGGTTTGATCCATCACCGTTCTTTAGCCCACTCTGCCACCAAAGTTCAGATATGGCCATATGCAAATCAGTCTTACCCTGTGCCTCATGGGAACAGTCCAGCCCGAACTGCCAAGCCATGCCTTCCCCGAACCGGAAACAAGCTTCCTAGGACCGGTTTCTGGCCTTTCAGCCATCTTCAGCCAGGCTTGCTTGAATCCAGTGGCAAAGTGAGCAAGGGACTCACGTCTGAGCATACCCTGCCATCTTATGGTGAACAAGGCGGTACAAAAGGGGGTGGTGATGGACGGAGCATCAGAACCAATCAAACACTCACACCCAGTCAACAGATCTGGGTTTGATCCATCACCGTTCTTTAGCCCACTCTGCCACCCCAGTTCAGACATGGCCATATGCAAATCAGTCTGACCCTGTGCCTCATGGGAACAGTCCAGCCCAAACTGCCAAGCCATGCCTTCCTTGGACCGTAAACAAACTTCCTAGGACCAGTTTCTGGTATTTCAGCCGTCTTCAGCCAGGCTTGCTTGAATCCAGTGGCATAGTGAGCAAGGGACTCACGTCTGAGCATACCCTGCCAACTTATGGCGAACAAAGCGGTACAAAAGGGGGTGGTGATGGAGGGAGCATCAGAACCAATCAAACACTCACACCCAGTCAACAGATCTGGGTTTGATCCATCACCGTTCTTTAGCCCACTCTGCCACCCCAGTTCAGACATGGCCATATGCAAATCAGTCTGACCCTGTGCCTCATGGGAACAGTCCAGCCCGAACTGCCAAGCCATGCCTTCCCCGGACCGGAAACAAGCTTCCTAGGACCGGTTTCTGGCATTTCAGCCGTCTTCAGCCAGGCTTGCTTGAATCCAGTGGCAAAGTGAGCAAGGGCCTCACGTCTGAGCATACCCTGCCAACTTATGGCGAACAAAGCAGTACAAAAGGGGGTGGTGATGGACGGAGCATCAGAACCAATCAAACACTCACACGCAGTCAACAGATCTGGGTTTGATCTATCACTGTTCTTTAGCCCACTCTGCCAGCCCAGTTCAGACATGGCCATATGCAAATCAGTCTGACCCTGTGCCTCATGGGAACAGTTCAGCCCGAACTGCCAAGCCATGCCTTCCCCGGACCGGAAACAAGCTTCCTAGAACCGGTTTCTGGCATTCCAGCCGTCTTCAGCCAGGCTTGCTTGAATCCAGTGGCAAAGCGAGCAAGGGACTCACGTCTGAGCATACCCTGCCAACTTATGGCGAACACAGCGGTACAAAAGATGGACAGAGCATCAGAACCAATCAAACACTCACACCCAGTGAACAGATCTGGGTTTGATCCATCACCGTTCTTTAGCCCACTCTGCCACCCCAGTTCAGACATGGCCATTTGCAAATCAGTCTGACCCTGTGCCTCATGGGAACAGTGAAGCCCGAACTGCCAAGCCATGCCTTTCCCGAACCGGAAACAAGCTTCCTAGGACCGGTTTCTGGCATTTCAGCCGTTTTCAGCCAGGCTTGCTTGAATCCAGTGGCAAAGTGAGCAAGGGACTCACGTCTGAGCATACCCGGCCAACTTATGGCGAACAAAGCGGTATAAAAGGGGGTGGTGAAGGACGGAGCATCAGAACCAATCAAACACTCACACCCAGTCAACAGATCTGGGTTTGATCCATCACCGTTCTTTAGCCCACTCTGCCACCCCAGTTCAGACATGGCCATATGTAAATCAGTCTGACCCTGTGCCTCATGGGAACAGTCCAGCCTGAACTGCCAAGCCATGCCTTCCCCGGACCAGAAACAAGCTTCCTAGGACCGGTTTCTGGCATTTCAGCCGTCTTCAGCCGGGCTTGCTTGAATCCAGTGGCAAAGTGAGCAAGGGCCTCACGTCTGAGCATACCCTGCCAACTTATGGGAAACAAAGCGGTACAAAAGAGGGTGGTGATGGACGGAGCATCAGAACCAATCAAACACTCACACCCAGTCAACAGATCTGGGTTTGATCTATCACTGTGCTTTAGCCCACTCTGCCAGCCCAGTTCAGACATGGCCATATGCAAATCAGTCTGACCCTGTGCCTCATGGGAACAGTTCAGCCCGAACTGCCAAGCCATGCCTTCCCCGGACCGGAAACAAGCTTCCTAGAACCGGTTTCTGGCATTCCAGCCGTCTTCAGCCAGGCTTGCTTGAATCCAGTGGCAAAGCGAGCAAGGGACTCACGTCTGAGCATACCCTGCCAACTTATGGCGAACAAAGCGGTACAAAAGATGGACAGAGCATCAGAACCAATCAAACACTCACACCCAGTGAACAGATCTGGGTTTGATCCATCACCGTTCTTTAGCCCACTCTGCCACCCCAGTTCAGACATGGCCATTTGCAAATCAGTCTGACCCTGTGCCTCATGGGAACAGTGAAGCCCGAACTGCCAAGCCATGCCTTTCCCGAACCGGAAACAAGCTTCCTAGGACCGGTTTCTGGCATTTCAGCCGTTTTCAGCCAGGCTTGCTTGAATCCAGTGGCAAAGTGAGCAAGGGATTCACATCTGAGCATACCCTGCCAACTTATGGCGAACAAAGCGGTACAAAAGGGGGTGGTGATGGACGGAGCATCAGAACCAATCAAACACTCACACCCAGTCAACAGATCTGGGTTTGATCCATCACCGTTCTTTAGCCCACTCTGCCACCCCAGTTCAGACATGGCTATATGCAAATCAGTCTGACCCTGTGCCTCATGGGAACAGTCCAGCCCGAACTGCCAAGCCATGTCTTCCCCGGACAGGAAACAAGCTTCCTAGGACCGGTTTCTGGCATTTCAGCCATCTTCAACCAGGCTTGCTTGAATCCAGTTGCAAAGTGAGCAAGGGCCTCACGTCTGAGCATACCCTGCCAACTTATGGCAAACAAAGCGGTACAAAAGGGGGTGGTGATGGACGGAGCATCAGAACCAATCAAACACTCACACCCAGTCAACAGATCTGGGTTTGATCTATCACTGTTCTTTAGCCCACTCTGCCAGCCCAGTTCAGACATGGCCATATGCAAATCAGTCTGACCCTGTGCCTCATGGGAACAGTCCAGCCCGAACTGCCAAGCCATGCCTTCCCCGAACCGGAAACAAGCTTCCTAGGACCGGTTTCTGGCATTTCAGCCGTTTTCAGCCAGGCTTGCTTGAATCCAGTGGCAAAGTGAGCAAGGGATTCACATCTGAGCATACCCTGCCAACTTATGGTGAACAAAGCGGTACAAAAGAGGGTGGTGATGGACGGAGCATCAGAACCAATCAAACACTCACACCCAGTCAACAGATCTGGGTTTGATCTATCACTGTGCTTTAGCCCACTCTGCCAGCCCAGTTCAGACATGGCCATATGCAAATCAGTCTGACCCTGTGCCTCATGGGAACAGTTCAGCCCGAACTGCCAAACCATGCCTTCCCCGGACCAGAAACAAGCTTCCTAGAACAGGTTTCTAGCATTCCAGCCATCTTCAGCCAGGCTTGCTTGAATCCAGTGGCAAAGTGAGCAAGGGACTCACGTCTGAGCATACCCTGCCAACTTATGGCGAACAAAGCGGTACAAAAGGGGGTGGTGATGGACGGAGCATCAGAACCAATCAAACACTCACACCCAGTCAACAGATCTGGGTTTAATCCATCACCGTTCTTTAGCCCACTCTGCCTCCCCAGTTCAGATATGGCCATATGCAAATCAGTCTGACCCTGTGCCTCATGGGAACAGTCCAGCCTGAACTGCCAAGCCATGCCTTCCCCGGACCGGAAACAAGCTTCCTAGGACCGGTTTCTGGCATTTCAGCCATCTTCAGCCAGGCTTGCTTGAATCCAGTGGCAAAGTGAGCAAGGGACTCACGTCTGAGCATACCCGGCCAACTTATGGCGAACAAAGCGGTATAAAAGGGGGTGGTGAAGGACGGAGCATCAGAACCAATCAAACACTCACACCCAGTCAACAGATCTGGGTTTGATCCATCACCGTTCTTTAGCCCACTCTGCCACCCCAGTTCAGACATGGCTATATGCAAATCAGTCTGACCCTGTGCCTCATGGGAACAGTCCAGCCCGAACTGCCAAGCCATGTCTTCCCCGGACAGGAAACAAGCTTCCTAGGACCGGTTTCTGGCATTTCAGCCATCTTCAACCAGGCTTGCTTGAATCCAGTTGCAAAGTGAGCAAGGGCCTCACGTCTGAGCATACCCTGCCAACTTATGGCAAACAAAGCGGTACAAAAGGGGGTGGTGATGGACGGAGCATCAGAACCAATCAAACACTCACACCCAGTCAACAGATCTGGGTTTGATCTATCACTGTTCTTTAGCCCACTCTGCCAGCCCAGTTCAGACATGGCCATATGCAAATCAGTCTGACCCTGTGCCTCATGGGAACAGTTCAGCCCGAACTGCCAAACCATGCCTTCCCCGGACCAGAAACAAGCTTCCTAGAACAGGTTTCTAGCATTCCAGCCATCTTCAGCCAGGCTTGCTTGAATCCAGTGGCAAAGTGAGCAAGGGACTCACGTCTGAGCATACCCTGCCAACTTATGGCGAACAAAGCGGTACAAAAGGGGGTGGTGATGGACGGAGCATCAGAACCAATCAAACACTCACACCCAGTCAACAGATCTGGGTTTAATCCATCACCGTTCTTTAGCCCACTCTGCCTCCCCAGTTCAGATATGGCCATATGCAAATCAGTCTGACCCTGTGCCTCATGGGAACAGTCCAGCCTGAACTGCCAAGCCATGCCTTCCCCGGACCGGAAACAAGCTTCCTAGGACCGGTTTCTGGCATTTCAGCCATCTTCAGCCAGGCTTGCTTGAATCCAGTGGCAAAGTGAGCAAGGGACTCACGTCTGAGCATACCCGGCCAACTTATGGCGAACAAAGCGGTATAAAAGGGGGTGGTGAAGGACGGAGCATCAGAACCAATCAAACACTCACACCCAGTCAACAGATCTGGGTTTGATCCATCACCGTTCTTTAGCCCACTCTGCCACCCCAGTTCAGACATGGCCATATGTAAATCAGTCTGACCCTGTGCCTCATGGGAACAGTCCAGCCTGAACTGCCAAGCCATGCCTTCCCCGGACCAGAAACAAGCTTCCTAGGACCGGTTTCTGGCATTTCAGCCGTCTTCAGCCGGGCTTGCTTGAATCCAGTGGCAAAGTGAGCAAGGGCCTCACGTCTGAGCATACCCTGCCAACTTATGGCAAACAAAGCGGTACAAAAGAGGGTGGTGATGGACGGAGCATCAGAACCAATCAAACACTCACACCCAGTCAACAGATCTGGGTTTGATCTATCACTGTGCTTTAGCCCACTCTGCCAGCCCAGTTCAGACATGGCCATATGCAAATCAGTCTGACCCTGTGCCTCATGGGAACAGTTCAGCCCGAACTGCCAAGCCATGCCTTCCCCGGACCGGAAACAAGCTTCCTAGAACCGGTTTCTGGCATTCCAGCCGTCTTCAGCCAGGCTTGCTTGAATCCAGTGGCAAAGCGAGCAAGGGACTCACGTCTGAGCATACCCTGCCAACTTATGGCGAACAAAGCGGTACAAAAGATGGACAGAGCATCAGAACCAATCAAACACTCACACCCAGTGAACAGATCTGGGTTTGATCCATCACCGTTCTTTAGCCCACTCTGCCACCCCAGTTCAGACATGGCCATTTGCAAATCAGTCTGACCCTGTGCCTCATGGGAACAGTGAAGCCCGAACTGCCAAGCCATGCCTTTCCCGAACCGGAAACAAGCTTCCTAGGACCGGTTTCTGGCATTTCAGCCGTTTTCAGCCAGGCTTGCTTGAATCCAGTGGCAAAGTGAGCAAGGGATTCACATCTGAGCATACCCTGCCAACTTATGGCGAACAAAGCGGTACAAAAGGGGGTGGTGATGGACGGAGCATCAGAACCAATCAAACACTCACACCCAGTCAACAGATCTGGGTTTGATCCATCACCGTTCTTTAGCCCACTCTGCCACCCCAGTTCAGACATGGCTATATGCAAATCAGTCTGACCCTGTGCCTCATGGGAACAGTCCAGCCCGAACTGCCAAGCCATGTCTTCCCCGGACAGGAAACAAGCTTCCTAGGACCGGTTTCTGGCATTTCAGCCATCTTCAACCAGGCTTGCTTGAATCCAGTTGCAAAGTGAGCAAGGGCCTCACGTCTGAGCATACCCTGCCAACTTATGGCAAACAAAGCGGTACAAAAGGGGGTGGTGATGGACGGAGCATCAGAACCAATCAAACACTCACACCCAGTCAACAGATCTGGGTTTGATCTATCACTGTTCTTTAGCCCACTCTGCCAGCCCAGTTCAGACATGGCCATATGCAAATCAGTCTGACCCTGTGCCTCATGGGAACAGTCCAGCCCGAACTGCCAAGCCATGCCTTCCCCGAACCGGAAACAAGCTTCCTAGGACCGGTTTCTGGCATTTCAGCCGTTTTCAGCCAGGCTTGCTTGAATCCAGTGGCAAAGTGAGCAAGGGATTCACATCTGAGCATACCCTGCCAACTTATGGTGAACAAAGCGGTACAAAAGGGGGTGGTGAAGGACGGAGCATCAGAACCAATCACACACTCACACCCAGTCAACAGATCTGGGTTTGATCCATCACCGTTCTTTAGCCCACTCTGCCACCCCAGTTCAGACATGGCCATATGAAAATCAGTCTGACCCTGTGCCTCATGGGAACAGTCCAGCCCGAACTGCCAAGCCATGCCTTCCCCGGACCGTAAACAAGCTTCCTAGGACCGGTTTCGGGCATTTCAGCCGTCTTCAACCAGGCTTGCTTGAATCCAGTGGCAAAGTGAGCAAGGGCCTCACGTCTGAGCATACCCTGCCAACTTATGGCGAACAAAGCGGTACAAAAGGGGGTGGTGATGGACGGAGCATCAGAACCAATCAAACACTCACACCCAGTCAACAGATCTGGGTTTGATCCATCACCGTTCTTTAGCCCACTCTGCCACCCCAGTTCAGACATGGCTATATGCAAATCAGTCTGACCCTGTGCCTCATGGGAACAGTCCAGCCCGAACTGCCAAGCCATGTCTTCCCCGGACAGGAAACAAGCTTCCTAGGACCGGTTTCTGGCATTTCAGCCATCTTCAACCAGGCTTGCTTGAATCCAGTTGCAAAGTGAGCAAGGGCCTCACGTCTGAGCATACCCTGCCAACTTATGGCAAACAAAGCGGTACAAAAGGGGGTGGTGATGGACGGAGCATCAGAACCAATCAAACACTCACACCCAGTCAACAGATCTGGGTTTGATCTATCACTGTTCTTTAGCCCACTCTGCCAGCCCAGTTCAGACATGGCCATATGCAAATCAGTCTGACCCTGTGCCTCATGGGAACAGTTCAGCCCGAACTGCCAAACCATGCCTTCCCCGGACCAGAAACAAGCTTCCTAGAACAGGTTTCTAGCATTCCAGCCATCTTCAGCCAGGCTTGCTTGAATCCAGTGGCAAAGTGAGCAAGGGACTCACGTCTGAGCATACCCTGCCAACTTATGGCGAACAAAGCGGTACAAAAGGGGGTGGTGATGGACGGAGCATCAGAACCAATCAAACACTCACACCCAGTCAACAGATCTGGGTTTAATCCATCACCGTTCTTTAGCCCACTCTGCCTCCCCAGTTCAGATATGGCCATATGCAAATCAGTCTGACCCTGTGCCTCATGGGAACAGTCCAGCCTGAACTGCCAAGCCATGCCTTCCCCGGACCGGAAACAAGCTTCCTAGGACCGGTTTCTGGCATTTCAGCCATCTTCAGCCAGGCTTGCTTGAATCCAGTGGCAAAGTGAGCAAGGGACTCACGTCTGAGCATACCCGGCCAACTTATGGCGAACAAAGCGGTATAAAAGGGGGTGGTGAAGGACGGAGCATCAGAACCAATCAAACACTCACACCCAGTCAACAGATCTGGGTTTGATCCATCACCGTTCTTTAGCCCACTCTGCCACCCCAGTTCAGACATGGCCATATGTAAATCAGTCTGACCCTGTGCCTCATGGGAACAGTCCAGCCTGAACTGCCAAGCCATGCCTTCCCCGGACCAGAAACAAGCTTCCTAGGACCGGTTTCTGGCATTTCAGCCGTCTTCAGCCGGGCTTGCTTGAATCCAGTGGCAAAGTGAGCAAGGGCCTCACGTCTGAGCATACCCTGCCAACTTATGGCAAACAAAGCGGTACAAAAGAGGGTGGTGATGGACGGAGCATCAGAACCAATCAAACACTCACACCCAGTCAACAGATCTGGGTTTGATCTATCACTGTGCTTTAGCCCACTCTGCCAGCCCAGTTCAGACATGGCCATATGCAAATCAGTCTGACCCTGTGCCTCATGGGAACAGTTCAGCCCGAACTGCCAAGCCATGCCTTCCCCGGACCGGAAACAAGCTTCCTAGAACCGGTTTCTGGCATTCCAGCCGTCTTCAGCCAGGCTTGCTTGAATCCAGTGGCAAAGCGAGCAAGGGACTCACGTCTGAGCATACCCTGCCAACTTATGGCGAACAAAGCGGTACAAAAGATGGACAGAGCATCAGAACCAATCAAACACTCACACCCAGTGAACAGATCTGGGTTTGATCCATCACCGTTCTTTAGCCCACTCTGCCACCCCAGTTCAGACATGGCCATTTGCAAATCAGTCTGACCCTGTGCCTCATGGGAACAGTGAAGCCCGAACTGCCAAGCCATGCCTTTCCCGAACCGGAAACAAGCTTCCTAGGACCGGTTTCTGGCATTTCAGCCGTTTTCAGCCAGGCTTGCTTGAATCCAGTGGCAAAGTGAGCAAGGGATTCACATCTGAGCATACCCTGCCAACTTATGGCGAACAAAGCGGTACAAAAGGGGGTGGTGATGGACGGAGCATCAGAACCAATCAAACACTCACACCCAGTCAACAGATCTGGGTTTGATCCATCACCGTTCTTTAGCCCACTCTGCCACCCCAGTTCAGACATGGCTATATGCAAATCAGTCTGACCCTGTGCCTCATGGGAACAGTCCAGCCCGAACTGCCAAGCCATGTCTTCCCCGGACAGGAAACAAGCTTCCTAGGACCGGTTTCTGGCATTTCAGCCATCTTCAACCAGGCTTGCTTGAATCCAGTTGCAAAGTGAGCAAGGGCCTCACGTCTGAGCATACCCTGCCAACTTATGGCAAACAAAGCGGTACAAAAGGGGGTGGTGATGGACGGAGCATCAGAACCAATCAAACACTCACACCCAGTCAACAGATCTGGGTTTGATCTATCACTGTTCTTTAGCCCACTCTGCCAGCCCAGTTCAGACATGGCCATATGCAAATCAGTCTGACCCTGTGCCTCATGGGAACAGTCCAGCCCGAACTGCCAAGCCATGCCTTCCCCGAACCGGAAACAAGCTTCCTAGGACCGGTTTCTGGCATTTCAGCCGTTTTCAGCCAGGCTTGCTTGAATCCAGTGGCAAAGTGAGCAAGGGATTCACATCTGAGCATACCCTGCCAACTTATGGTGAACAAAGCGGTACAAAAGGGGGTGGTGAAGGACGGAGCATCAGAACCAATCACACACTCACACCCAGTCAACAGATCTGGGTTTGATCCATCACCGTTCTTTAGCCCACTCTGCCACCCCAGTTCAGACATGGCCATATGAAAATCAGTCTGACCCTGTGCCTCATGGGAACAGTCCAGCCCGAACTGCCAAGCCATGCCTTCCCCGGACCGTAAACAAGCTTCCTAGGACCGGTTTCGGGCATTTCAGCCGTCTTCAACCAGGCTTGCTTGAATCCAGTGGCAAAGTGAGCAAGGGCCTCACGTCTGAGCATACCCTGCCAACTTATGGCGAACAAAGCGGTACAAAAGGGGGTGGTGATGGACGGAGCATCAGAACCAATCAAACACTCACACCCAGTCAACAGATCTGGGTTTGATCCATCACCGTTCTTTAGCCCACTCTGCCACCCCAGTTCAGACATGGCTATATGCAAATCAGTCTGACCCTGTGCCTCATGGGAACAGTCCAGCCCGAACTGCCAAGCCATGTCTTCCCCGGACAGGAAACAAGCTTCCTAGGACCGGTTTCTGGCATTTCAGCCATCTTCAACCAGGCTTGCTTGAATCCAGTTGCAAAGTGAGCAAGGGCCTCACGTCTGAGCATACCCTGCCAACTTATGGCAAACAAAGCGGTACAAAAGGGGGTGGTGATGGACGGAGCATCAGAACCAATCAAACACTCACACCCAGTCAACAGATCTGGGTTTGATCTATCACTGTTCTTTAGCCCACTCTGCCAGCCCAGTTCAGACATGGCCATATGCAAATCAGTCTGACCCTGTGCCTCATGGGAACAGTTCAGCCCGAACTGCCAAACCATGCCTTCCCCGGACCAGAAACAAGCTTCCTAGAACAGGTTTCTAGCATTCCAGCCATCTTCAGCCAGGCTTGCTTGAATCCAGTGGCAAAGTGAGCAAGGGACTCACGTCTGAGCATACCCTGCCAACTTATGGCGAACAAAGCGGTACAAAAGGGGGTGGTGATGGACGGAGCATCAGAACCAATCAAACACTCACACCCAGTCAACAGATCTGGGTTTAATCCATCACCGTTCTTTAGCCCACTCTGCCTCCCCAGTTCAGATATGGCCATATGCAAATCAGTCTGACCCTGTGCCTCATGGGAACAGTCCAGCCTGAACTGCCAAGCCATGCCTTCCCCAGACCGGAAACAAGCTTCCTAGGACCGGTTTCTGGCATTTCAGCCATCTTCAGCCAGGCTTGCTTGAATCCAGTGGCAAAGTGAGCAAGGGACTCACGTCTGAGCATACCCGGCCAACTTATGGCGAACAAAGCGGTATAAAAGGGGGTGGTGAAGGACGGAGCATCAGAACCAATCAAACACTCACACCCAGTCAACAGATCTGGGTTTGATCCATCACCGTTCTTTAGCCCACTCTGCCACCCCAGTTCAGACATGGCCATATGTAAATCAGTCTGACCCTGTGCCTCATGGGAACAGTCCAGCCTGAACTGCCAAGCCATGCCTTCCCCGGACCAGAAACAAGCTTCCTAGGACCGGTTTCTGGCATTTCAGCCGTCTTCAGCCGGGCTTGCTTGAATCCAGTGGCAAAGTGAGCAAGGGCCTCACGTCTGAGCATACCCTGCCAACTTATGGCAAACAAAGCGGTACGAAAGAGGGTGGTGATGGACGGAGCATCAGAACCAATCAAACACTCACACCCAGTCAACAGATCTGGGTTTGATCTATCACTGTGCTTTAGCCCACTCTGCCAGCCCAGTTCAGACATGGCCATATGCAAATCAGTCTGACCCTGTGCCTCATGGGAACAGTTCAGCCCGAACTGCCAAGCCATGCCTTCCCCGGACCGGAAACAAGCTTCCTAGAACCGGTTTCTGGCATTCCGGCCGTCTTCAGCCAGGCTTGCTTGAATCCAGTGGCAAAGCGAGCAAGGGACTCACGTCTGAGCATACCCTGCCAACTTATGGCGAACAAAGCGGTACAAAAGATGGACAGAGCATCAGAACCAATCAAACACTCACACCCAGTGAACAGATCTGGGTTTGATCCATCACCATTCTTTAGCCCACTCTGCCACCCCAGTTCAGACATGGCCATTTGCAAATCAGTCTGACCCTGTGCCTCATGGGAACAGTGAAGCCCGAACTGCCAAGCCATGCCTTCCCCGGACCGGAAACAACCTTCCTAGGACCGGTTTCTGGCATTTCAGCCGTCTTCAGCAAGGCTTGCTTGAATCCAGTGGCATAGTAAGCAAAGGACTCACGTCTGAGCATACCCTGCCAACTTATGGCGAACAAAGCGGTACAAAAGGGGGTGGTGATGGACGGAGCATCAGACCCAATCAAACACTCACACCCAGTCAACAGATCTGGGTTTGATCCATCACCGTTCTTTAGCCCACTCTGCCACCCTAGTTCAGACATGGCCATATGCAAATCAGTCTGACCCTGTGCCTCATGGGAACAGTCCAGCCCGAACTGCCAAGCCATGCCTTCCCAGGACCAGTTTCTGGCATTTCAGTCATCTTCAGCCAGGCTTGCTTGAATCCAGTGGCAAAGTGTGCAAGGGACTCACGTCTGAGCATACCCTGCCAACTTATGGCGAACAAAGCGGTACAAAATGGGGTGGTGATGGACGGAGCATCAGAACCAATCAAACACTCACACCCAGTCAACAGATCTGGGTTTGATCCATCACCGTTCCATCATCCATCACAGGGGTCGAATCCAGATGGCGCCCCTTCTTCAACATCCAACGTGCTCCTGCAGGAGATGAGAAAAATTATCCCTGCCCCACCCTACAGGACGTTCAGACAAAGTTACTCTCCTTGTTCACCACGCTGTTTCCCCTACCCCCTCCACCTTCGCTTCCCTCCTCCTTCTTTTGGCTACCTCTCCTTTCCCTTCCTCTCTCCCCTGAATTCCTCTCCACCTGCTTGCTTTGTCTATCCTTTTGCTTATGCTCCGTTAAATTCTCCCTCCCCTCACCCTTTTATTTTACCCCTTACCCCTCTACATGCCATTTTTCAAAGAAATTTAACTTGTAACTGTTGTGCCTGATGTAACAATGTAGAATTTGTAAGATACGCAACTCACCTCATTTAAAGCGCTCATAATTCATAGTACTCTTTCTTTCTTTATTTACTTCCTTTGCTCCTCTCCCCTCTCCTCTGAATCTCTCCCCTTGCCTGCTACACTGCCTAGCCCCCTCTCCTTTGTGCCCTTTTACTAAGCACTCCTTCTCCCCTTGTTGGGGAAAGATCCAATATTTGTACTCTGGAGTCTCAGCGACCCCGCTGAGAGAGTCCACAGCGCCAGGGGAGCCACTCACAGTTGAGGTATGGTATGGCCCCCCTTGCCAAAGCACTCCCTCTCCCCTTTTTGGGGAAGGATCCAGTATGTAGGCCTTGGAGTCTCAGAGATCCCTCTGAGAGAGTCCACTATGTAAAGGGAATCTCTAGCAACAGGATGGGGAAATTAACCACTTCCCCTGGGATCACAGCTTACTGGACTTTGGACGCAGCTATGACTCGTCTATCGGTTTGTGTCCCCGTCACCCCCCTCCTCTTTCCATGCTGTGTCTCTCACCCTCCGCTCCTCTTTCCCTCATTCGTTCTCTGTCTACTTCCCCTGCTCCTACCCCCCCACTGAATCTCTCCCCTTGCCTGCTTTTTCCCTTATGTATATGTCCTTATTGTTTGTTTCGACCTTACATATAACTATGTTGCCCTGCTCTAATAACTGTGTAACCTTTATAACGATGTAACCTGCAACTGTGGTTTGATACTCATGTAAAGCGCTCTGATACCTCCGGGTCTAGCCAGCGCTATATAAAACCTTTAAAATAAAATAAAAAATAAATAAAGTGAGCAAGGGACTCACGTCTGAGCATATCCTGCCAACTTATGGCGAACAAAGCGGTACAAAAGGGGGTGGTGATGGACGGAGCATCAGAACCAATCAAACACTCACACCCAGTCAACAGATCTGGGTTTGATCCATCACCGTTCTTTAGCCCACTCTGCCACCCCAGTTCAGACATGGCCATATGCAAATCAGTCTGACCCTGTGCCTCATGGGAACAGTCCAGCCCGAACTGCCAAGCCATGCCTTCCCCGGACCGGAAACAAGCTTCCTAGGATCGGTTTCTGGCATTTCAGCCGTCTTCAGCCAGGCTTGCTAGAATCCAGTGGCAAAGTGAGCAAGGGACTCACGTCTGAGCATACCCTGCCAACTTATGGCGAACAAAGCGGTACAAAAGATGGACAGAGCATCAGAACCAATCAAACACTCACACCCAGTGAACAGATCTGGGTTTGATCCATCACCGTTCTTTAGCCCACTCTGCCACCCCAGTTCAGACATGGCCATTTGCAAATCAGTCTGACCCTGTGCCTCATGGGAACAGTGAAGCCCGAACTGCCAAGCCATGCCTTCCCCGGACCGGAAACAACCTTCCTAGGACCGGTTTCTGGCATTTCAGCCGTCTTCAGCAAGGCTTGCTTGAATCCAGTGGCATAGTAAGCAAAGGACTCACGTCTGAGCATACCCTGCCAACTTATGGCGAACAAAGCGGTAGAAAAGGGGGTGGTGATGGACGGAGCATCAGAACCAATCAAACACTCACACCCAGTCAACAGATCTGGGTTTGATCCATCACTGTTCTTTAGCCCACTCTGCCACCCCAGTTCAGACATGGCCATATGTAAATCAGTCTGACCCTGTGCCTCATGGGAACAGTCCAGCCCGAACTGCCAAGCCATGCCTTCCCCGAACCGGAAACAAGCTTCCTAGGACTGGTTTCTGGCATTTCAGCCGTTTTCAGCCAGGCTTGCTTGAATCCAGTGGCAAAGTGAGCAAGGGATTCACATCTGAGCATACCCTGCCAACTTATGGTGAACAAAGCGGTACAAAAGGGGGTGGTGAAGGACGGAGCATCAGAACCAATCACACACTCACACCCAGTCAACAGATCTGGGTTTGATCCATCACCGTTCTTTAGCCCACTCTGCCACCCCAGTTCAGACATGGCCATATGCAAATCAGTCTGACCCTGTGCCTCATGGGAACAGTCCAGCCCGAACTGCCAAGCCATGCCTTCCCCGGACCGTAAACAAGCTTCCTAGGACCGGTTTCGGGCATTTCAGCCGTCTTCAACCAGGCTTGCTTGAATCCAGTGGCAAAGTGAGCAAGGGCCTCACGTCTGAGCATACCCTGCCAACTTATGGCGAACAAAGCGGTACAAAAGGGGGTGGTGAAGGACGGAGCATCAGAACCAATCAAACACTCACACCCAGTCAACAGATTTGGGTTTGATCCATCACCGTTCTTTAGCCCACTCTGCCACCCCAGTTCAGACATGGCCATATGCAAATCAGTCTGACCCTGCGCCTCATGAGAACAGCCCATGCCGAACTGCCAAGCCATGCCTTCCCCGGACCGGAAACAAGCTTCCTAGGACCGGTTTCTAGCATTTCAGCCGTCTTCAGCCAGGCTCGCTTGAATCCAGTGGCAAAGTGTGCAAGGGACTCACGTCTGAGCATACCCTGCCAACTTATGGCGAACAAAGCGGTACAAAAGGGGGTGGTGATGGACGGAGCATCAGAACCAATCAAACACTCACACCCAGTCAACAGATCTGGGTTTGATCCATCACCGTTCCATCATCCATCACAGGGGTCGAATCCAGATGGCGCCCCTTCTTCAACATCCAACGTGCTCCTGCAGGAGATGAGAAAAATTATCCCTGCCCCACCCTACAGGACGTTCAGACACAGTTACTCTCCTTGTTCACCACGCTGTTTCCCCTACCCCCTCCACCTCAGCTTCCCTCCTCCTTCTTTTGGCTACCTCTCCTTTCCCTTCCTCTCTCCCCTGAATTCCTCTCCACCTGCTTACTTTGTCTATCCTTTTGCCTATGCTCCGTTAAATTCTCCCTCCCCTCACTCTTTTACTTTACCCCTTACCCCTCTACATGCCATTTTTCAAAGAAATTTAACTTGTAACTGTTGTGCCTGATGTAACAATGTAGAATTTGTAAGATACGCAACTCACCTCATTTAAAGCGCCCATAATTCATAGTACTCTTTCTTTCTTTATCTACTTCCTTTGCTCCTCTCCCCTCTCCTCTGAATCTCTCCCCTTGCCTGCTACACTGCCTAGCCCCCTCTCCTTTGTGCCCTTTTACTAAGCACTCCTTCTTTCCTTGTTGGGGAAAGATCCAATATTTGTACTCTGGAGTCTCAGCGACCCCGCTGAGAGAGTCCACAGCGCCAGGGGAGACACTCACAGTTGAGGTATGGTATGGCCCCCCTTGCCAAAGCACTCCCTCTCCCCTTTTTGGGGAAGGATCCAGTATGTAGGCCTTGGAGTCTCAGAGATCCCTCTGAGAGAGTCCACTATGTAAAGGGAACCTCTCACAACAGGATGGGGAAATGAACCACTTCCCCTGGGATCACAGCTTACTGGACTTTGGACGCAGCTATGACTCGTCTACCGGTTTGTGTCCCCGTCACCCCCCTCCTCTTTCCATGCTGTGTCTCTCACCCTCCGCTCCTCTTTCCCTCATTCGTTCTCTGTCTACTTCCCCTGCTCATACCCCCCACTGAATCTCTCTCCTTGCCTGCTTTTTCCCTTATGTATATGTCCTTATTGTTTGTTTCGACCTTACATATAACTATGTTGCCATGCTCTAATAACTGTGTAACCTTTATAACGATGTAACCTGCAACTGTGGTTTGATACTCATGTAAAGCGCTCCGATACCTCCGGGTCTAGCCAGCGCTATATAAACCCTTTAAAATAAAATAAAAAATAAATAAAGTGAGCAAGGGACTCACGTCTGAGCATATCCTGCCAACTTATGGCGAACAAAGCGGTACAAAAGGGGGTGGTGATGGACGGAGCATCAGAACCAATCAAACACTCACACCCAGTCAACAGATCTGGGTTTGATCCATCTCCGTTCTTTAGCCCACTCTGCCACCCCAGTTCAGACATGGCCATATGCAAATCAGTCTGACCCTGTGCCTCATGGGAACAGTCCAGCCCAAACTGCCAAGCCATGCCTTCCCCGGACCGGAAACAAGCTTCCTAGGACCGGTTTCTGGCATTTCAGCCGTCTTCCGCCAGGCTTGCTTGAATCCAGTGGCAAAGTGAGCAAGGGACTCACGTCTGAGCATACCCTGCCAACTTATGGCGAATAAAGCAGTACAAAAGGGGGTGGTGATGGACAGAGCATTAGAACCAATCAAACACTCACACCCAGTCAACAGATCTGGGTTTGATCCATCACCGTTCTTTAGCCCACTCTGCCACCCCAGTTCAGACATGGCCATATGCAAATCAGTCTGACCCTGTGCCTCATGGGAACAGTCCAGCCCGAACTGCCAAGCCATGCCTTCCCCGGACCGGAAACAAGCTTCCTAGGACCGGTTTCTGGCATTTCAGCCGTGTTCAGCCAGGCTTGCTTGAATCCAGTGGCAAAGTGAGCAAGGAACTCACGTCTGAGCATACCCTGCCAACTTATGGCGAACAAAGCGGTACAAAAGGGGGTGGTGATGGACGGAGCATCAGAACCAATCAAACACTCACACCCAGTCAACAGATATGGGTTTGATCCATCACCGTTCTTTAGCCCACTCTGCCACCCCAGTTCAGACATGGCCATATGCAAATCAGTCTGACCCTGCGCCTCATGAGAACAGTCAATGCGGAACTGCCAAGCCATGCCTTCCCCGGACCGGAAACTAAATTTCTAGGACCGGTTTCTGGCATTTCAGTCGTCTTCAGCCAGGCTTGCTTGAATACAGTGGCAAAGTGAGCAAGGGACTCACGTCTGAGCATACCCTGCCAACTTATGGCGAACAAAGCGGTACAAAATGGGGTGGTGATGGACGGAGCATCAGAACCAATCAAACACGCACACCCAGTCAACAGATCTGGGTTTGATCCATCACCGTTCCATCATCCATCACAGGGGTCGAATCCAGATGGCGCCCCTTCTTCAACATCCAACGTGCTCCTGCAGGAGATGAGAAAAATTATCCCTGCCCCACCCTACCGGACGTTCAGACACAGTTACTCTCCTTGTTCACCACGCTGTTTCCCCTACCCCCTCCACCTCCGCTTCCCTCCTTCTTCTTTTGGCTACCTCTCCTTTCCCTTCCTCTCTCCCCTGAATTCCTCTCCACCTGCTTGCTTTGTCTATCCTTTTGCCTATGCCCCGTTAAATTCTCCCTCCCCTCACCCTTTTATTTTACCCCTTACCCCTCTACATGCCATTTTTCAAAGAAATTTAACTTGTAACTGTTGTGCCTGATGTAACAATGTAGAATTTGTAAGATACGCAACTCACCTCATTTAAAGCGCTCATAATTCATAGTACTCTTTCTTTCTTTATCTACTTCCATTGCTCCTATCCCCTCTCCTCTGAATCGCTCCCCTTGCCTGCTACACTGCCTAGCCCCCTCTCCTTTGTGCCCTTTTACTAAGCACTCCTTCTCCCCTTGTTGGGGAAAGATCCAATATTTGTACTCTGGAGTCTCAGCGACCCCGCTGAGAGAGTCCACAGCGCCAGGGGAGCCACTCACAGTTGAGGTATGGTATGGCCCCCCTTGCCAAAGCACTCCCTCTCCCCTTTTTGGGGAAGGATCCAGTATGTAGGCCTTGGAGTCTCAGAGATCCCTCAGAGAGTCCACTATGTAAAGGGAACCTCTCGCAACAGGATGGGGAAATGAACCACTTCCCCTGGGATCACAGCTTACTGGACTTTGGACGCAGCTATGACTCGTCTACCGGTTTGTGTCCCCGTCACCCCCCTCCTCTTTCCATGCTGTGTCTCTCACCCTCCGCTCCTCTTTCCCTCATTCGTTCTCTGTCTACTTCCCCTGCTCCTACCCCCCACTGAATCTCTCCCCTTGCCTGCTTTTTCCCTTATGTATATGTCCTTATTGTTTGTTTCGACCTTACATATAACTATGTTGCCATGCTCTAATAACTGTGTAACCTTTATAACGATGTAACCTGCAACTGTGGTTTGATACTCATGTAAAGCGCTCTGATACCTCCGGGTCTAGCCAGCGCTATATAAAACCTTTAAAATAAAATAAAAAATAAATAAAGTGAGCAAGGGACTCTCGCTGAGCATATCCTGCCAACTTATGGCGAACAAAGCGGTACAAAAGGGGGTGGTGATGGACGGAGCATCAGAACCAATCAAACACTCACACCCAGTCAACAGATGTGGGTTTGATCCATCACCGTTCTTTAGCCCACTCTGCCACCCCAGTTCAGACATGGCCATATGCAAATCAGTCTGACCCTGTGCCTCATGGGAACAGTCCAGCCCGAACTGCCAAGCCATGCCTTCCCCGGACCGGAAACAAGTTTCCTAGGACCGGTTTCTGGCATTTCAGCCGTTTTCAGCCAGGCTTGCTTGAATCCAGTGGCAAAGTGAGCAAGGGACTCACGTCTGAGCATACCCTGCCAACTTATGGCGAACAAAGCGGTACAAAAGGGGGTGGTGATGGACGGAGCATCAGAACCAATCAAACACTCACACCCAGTCAACAGATGTGGGTTTGATCCATCACCGTTCTTTAGCCCACTCTGCCACCCCAGTTCAGACATGGCCATATGCAAATCAGTCTGACCCTGTGCCTCATGGGAACAGTCCAGCCCGAACTGCCAAGCCATGCCTTCCCCGGACCGGAAACAAGTTTCCTAGGACCGGTTTCTGGCATTTCAGCCGTCTTCAGCCAGGCTTGCTTGAATCCACTGGCAAAGTGAGCAAGGGACTCACGTCTGAGCAAAGGAATTATCCCCGCATGGACGAAATAGCCTGCACATCATAGAACAAGGGAACGTACAAACAAAGAGGACGTCTCATCCAGTTTCGGTCCTCATACAGGTTTCCCTCGAGTTCGTCGCCACAGATTTAAACCAAAGGGACAACATGCGGGCAAAATAACAGTACCAACTAAAAGATTTTGAAAAAGTGGCAACAGCAGTCGGGACAACTGAACCACACGAAAAGAAATAGTGCCCAACATTCTACTACAGGCCGTAGCAAGAAAAAAGAGAAAACCAAGTAAGAACAAATAAAGATTACGTAACAGCGAGAAAGGAAGGGGGACGATCTAATCCCGAAAAAAGAAGTAGTGCCCATTTATCTATAGCGGGTCGCACTAAAAAGGAAAAAAGAAGGAAAAACATACCAAGGAGTCAATAATTGAACACAGAGAGAGAAAACCCCCATCACTGGTCTTGAAAAAGATAGCGGCATAAAGACAGCCCATCGAAACGCGTCGACGCATAGGACAAACATAATCCAGAGAAATGGATATCCACTTGATGAGATAAATAGGTTTATGTTTCATAAGTGGTTAATTCCCAGAGTTGTTCAATTGGATGTGTATCATATGACAAAGTGTAGTGTCTTTTTATGTTGTGTTTTCTCTGTTATGCGGGTTCAGAACGGGGCAGTGCTATTTTATTTGATCTTTTGACTTTGACGATTGTGCAAGAAATGAAATTTTGTTTCATGTTTTTTCTGTATATTTTTAATTTGGTATAAAAATTTTGTTTGATAAGATCCACTGTGTAGATTAGCGCACGATAGGGACTAGCACAAATTCTGTTTTTAATACGATGTAACACATGTTTTCATATAAAATAATATGTCAATTGCTTTTTAATTTGAATGTGTGATTGTGATAATATCGGGACACCTAAGACTGTGTCAATGTATATGTATTCAAGGGATTGCTAGTAGACACTCGTTGCACCACTGCCTGATTTATTTGATAATAGCTCTGCTTCCGATACCTGTATGGAATTAGCTCTACATAATCTGCGTTGACCCACTAAGACGTAGAGACATTCTTTACCGCACCAACTGCCACAAATGGCGCAGCCTGTCCTATTTTTCAATGAGCATTAATTTTTTGTATGACTTTTTGTGACATTTGCTTCTTTAGAGAATACACATTGAACCCCAATGTTACATGTGTAGCTACTGGCATGTAGTCATGTTCACGGTGAGCCAGGCTGGCCGTTCAGCATGATAATTATATATTAAACGTCTAACGATAATAGTATATCACATGCACCCACAGCAGTGCTTTAAATGGGGAAAATAAGTGCAGGCACTCATTAAAATGAGCTAGAGGTGTAGTGAGTGGGCGGGGCTAAGAACAAGACATGATGATACTTAACGATTTCTATAATAGTTGCAGCACACACCAAAACACATGACATGTGTTTATATAAACAAAGCAGGTTAACTCATTACACAAAATGAAAGAGAAATGCGATATGTTAACTTTTCCTTTCTTTGCAATAGTTGCACCTCTTAATGTCATACTGTTAATTGCTGTTTGGCACTATACTATATGTTTTGAGCACTCGAGTAGGAACAAACTGAAAATACCCCCACGTCGAACCAAAGCTCTTATGGCACCAAGCAAAAGAACCAACTCATCATGACACTCCCCAGAAGATATCTCTTGTTTCTTCCATCAATCTATCCATTCATCCTTTCATCCTACCATTTACCTGCTGATGTCCACCATTTAACCTTTACATTCTATCGACTCTTCAGTCTTTCATCAATCATTCAATTTTCACCATTCCATCTATCCACCTTTCATAAACCTATCTATCCATCCATCCATCAATCCATTTCCAAACCTACCCATTCATCCTTTCACTCATCCATCTCTTTATCCACCCTTTCCCTCATCCATCAATCCTTTCGCTCATCCATCCATCAACCCTTGCACTCCTTTATTCCATCCACCATTTCACTCAACCCCTCCTTTCACTCATCCATCATCCACCCTTTCATCCATCCTCCCTACCTTTCATTCATCCATCCAATCTTTCACTTATCCACCCATCATCCGCCCTTTTATCCAATCATCCACCCTCTTTCACCCATGCATGCTTTCACTCATCCATCCATCTATTCATCCATCCATCGTCTATACAACCACCCTTGCTCACTCATCCATCCACTCACTCATCCCCTCACCCACCCACCAACCCTCCCTGTTACATTATTTATGAATCCATGTCGCAGAGCAGACATGTACAAAGCGCCACACATTTTCTTTAAAATACCTCCTGAGAGTGTCTTGATTCTCTCTCTTCCTTTCACTTACAAAAACAGGCATTACACACAAACATAGCAGACACACAAAAGACTCAGGTATTATAAAAGCCATCTTTTCTCTTCACGTAGCATGGCTTTTTTAATTACCATCAGGGCCGGACTGGCCGTAGCCTGATTGCCACTGCCAGGGGACTGTCATGATTCCTGTGCTTGCACGAACGCACAGGCTAGTGTGAGTGTGATTGACAGCACAGGGCCTGAACGGACCCTGCTCTGTCAAGCACAGCGTGATGGTGAGCACCCTGACATTATTCAAATGAGCCCTGCTGACTAGCTCAGCTGGGGCTCAGATCGGGGCTACGGAAGCGGCGCCTTGGCTGTCGGAGACATGTCCCACTCCTGCTCACCAACACAGCCAATGAGCCTACCTTTTCATGAGTACCGGTACTCTCTAGGGCAGTAGAGAAGTGCCAGTACTCACAGTGATAAATCAAAGAAGTGCCGGTACTCAGTACCGTTGAGTACCGGCCTATTTAAAACACTGACCCACAGACTATTCTCTTTGCATGCTGTTAGACAAGTGGCTGGACCTTTCACATGATAAATGACTGGGCTGTAAGCCCAAACTGATCACATAACAGCGAGATATAAATAGGCATGGGCCCAGGAATAGGATTCAGGAGCGTATACAATGAGGTTAAAATATTCCCCAGCAGTATTTTCTTCTTTTTTTTTTATCATTCTGTTTTTATTAACGTGAAAGGTTCAGGTCACTGCAGTACATTAAAGATTGATTGCAACATCACAATTCTGGTAATGAGTTCGAAACATGTCATATCATGGTCCACATAGCAGAAATGAGTCCAGCAATAGAATTAGGTTCAAGGCGATAATGGTTCATCATGGGGGGGAGAGGAGGAGGTTCACAAATATTACCACGGTATACATTCCATTTATCCCAGACCGCCAACCATTTTTGGGGGCAGCCGCGTGCAACTTAGACAATTTTTTCCCTAAGCATACTCCAGTCCATGTCTCCTTTCCAGGCTCCCAGTGTAGGTGGCACAGTCGCTCCCCATAACCGAGAAATATTCCTTTTTGCAACCATTTGTCCCAAAGTTGCCCAGAGTTTGCCCTTGCTGTTAAGGTCTGTGGGCTCCCACACATTTAAGGGGCACCGCTTGGCTTCTGGCCGATCGCCACACCCCACACTGTACTCATGCACTCATGCACCTTCCTCCAGTACTCCTCAATCAACGCGCACTCCCATATGATATGCATGAAGGAGCCCACAAGTCCGCACTGTCTTCTACATAACCCCTCGTTAGCCCTGCCCATGTGTACCAGTCTGGGACCAGAGATATACGTTCTGTGTAGAATTTTTAGTTGGACCAGTAGCAGTCTAGGTGAAATAGCAACTTCTCTGGGAGATGACACTGCCTCCTGCCATTCCTCATCATCTATTTCTAGCCCATCCCTTTCCTATCGTTCCTCCAATGAGACGAGGGGGTCCGGTGTATTGTTTGAGTTTTTTGTACGTAAGGGAGATGGCCTTATCTGGCAGATATCCATCAAGTAGTCTATCCTCGAGGAGGGAGTATTCCGGTGGGGAGGACCCTACGGGGAGATTAGTTTGAAGGGAGTGTCTAACTTGTATATACCTGAAATACTCCGAATCTGCTAGTGCGTGCGTCTGTTGAAGTGAGGCAAATGTAACCACCCCACCTGCTCCCCAGAGATCCCCGATGCAGGATAGACCAATTAGATCCCATTTTTAAAAACCTCTTGACCTCCCAAGGGAGCCCAGTTTTTCAGCGTCCCACAGTGGGGTGGCGAGTGTGAGTTTCTTAGCCCAACCTAATTTCCGATTAATCATGTGCCAGAGTGCTTTGTGGATCCTGTTAGGGAGTACCTGTTTCTGGAATAGAGTGCTCTGCTAAAGTTACTCCCTGGGAGTAGCCACCTGCCCATTCTGTAGCCAGGGTCGTCCCCAATACGATAGGTGCAGTGGTTTACGGCCGCTAAATGGGCCGCCCAATAGTATTTTTTGATGTCGGGGAGTCCTATGACCCCATTGTACCATCCAAGTGTGTTTGTGTAGTGCTATACGCGGTCTACCCTCCCATAGTAAGTCCCTCATAGAACTTTCAATTTCGTTAAAAAACCTGGTCGGAACCAGGTAGGGGTAGTTCTGCGGGGCATACAGGAAGCGTGTGAGGGTCATCATTTTGAAAAGTGCTGCACGTCCCAATAATGACAGTGGCAGCGTCTTCCAGGTCGTGGCATCACGTCTGAACCTTTTCAGTGGGGGAAGGAGATTCCTCTCATAGCGAAGTTTGGCATCAGCTGTGATAAAAATGGCCAAGTATTTAAATCCAAGGTGGCTAACATGGGGCAGCCCCGTGGCAGAGTGGGAGGGTTTCCATGCAGAACATACAGCAGTGACTTGCTCCAGTTTATTCTATTACCAGAGTTTCTCCCAAAACTGGTGAAAATATCAAGGACAATTCACAGTGATCTCCGGAGGGAGGCGAGATATAAGAGGATGTCGTCTGCGTACAGGGAGATGTGGTTTTCCCACCCCTCCGCCCACTTGAGTCCCCTTCTAGAGGGGTCTCGTATCCAGGCGGCCAAAGGCTCGAGAGAAGGAGCGAAGAGTAAGGGTGAGAGTGGGCAGCCCTGTCGAGTTCCCCTACCAAGGGAGAACGCCTCGGAGATCTTATTATGAACTACCACTTGGGCCTGCGGGTCTGTATAGAGGAGCTTCACCCAATCAATAAGGTTAGGGTCGAAGCCCAACTTCTTGAGGATCACCATTAGATATTGCCATTCGATTGAGCTGCCCCGATACAACGGAGTTAAAATCCCCTCTCATCACCAGGTGACCTTCTGGAAGTGAAAGTATGAAGGTTCCCAGGTCCCTGAAGGATTGGGTCTGCAAACCCAGTGGAACGTAGACTGTTATTATCGTCCGGGTGTAGCCCTCCCATTGCCCGGAGACTGCCGTATAACAACCCAGTGTGTCAGTCCAGACGTGTTGTTTATTGAACGGAAAGGATCGTTTAATGAAAATGCCAAACCCTCTAGATCCTGAAGTGAAGCCTGCGTGCGCCTCAAGCGTGTACCCCCACCTATTTAGCGCTTTACAAGTATTGCCGACTAGGTGCGTCTCCTGGAGCAGTGCAATGTCTGGAGCTTGTCACTTAACTTACTGGAGCACTATACTCTGTTCGATCTTGTCCCCCAACCCGTTAACGTTCCAACTAAGGAGCTTTAGACTCTTGTCCCAATGAGTGCTCATTTATATAAAGAAGACCTTGACTGTGTACCCTAGACATGCCATGCAATCCACGCAAAAAAATGTGTTTGTGCTGTGACCGATAGTGACCCGTCCAACCACCCACCCCCAATACTCCTGTGAACAACTGATCAAAGAAATCAACAAAATTGTTCCCCCCTCCCTGCCACGTAGGTTTGAAACTACCCACATCCCCAACTAGCAGAGCACCTGTCGTCCGGTGAACAGATCAACAATTACGGGGAGTAAAGGATTACACCAACTCTGGCCACTCGGGGCCCTCCCTCCACCCATCACAGGAAAGTGTCATTGTGAGGTGCCAGCAGTTCCGCAGCGCCAACCCCTATAGAGGGTCTCAACCCCCAGACCCCTTCGGTAACCATTATACATTACTGTTTGCTGGAGACGTTCCAAGAGTTCAACATCATAAGGAGCCCTCTCAGTCCCCACCACTGACCAGTGCCGCTGGGCTCACAGATCACGAATTCCAGGATCGCTGACTTCGCCTGTCGGACTCCGACCTCCCATCGACAGAGGATGGTGAGCGGACACGAGTGTCTCTCCAGTTGTCTCAAGGGGTCGTCCTCTTCATGTAGTCTCCCTGTCCAGCCATGCCTGCACCTCCGACGGGGCCGTGAAGAACCACGACTTCCCATCGGCTATGATCTTGAGCTTCGCCTGGAAGAACATCATGTACTTGATGCCTCTGTCTCTTAACACCCTCTTTACTCCTTCAAAAGATCGTCACTCTTGCTGCACTTTGAGAGTGAAGTCTGGGGAAAACCGCACTGTGGTGTTTTCATAGCGAAGATCCCCCTGCATATGGGCTGCCTGCAGGATTGCATCGCGGTCTCTTTAGTTGAGGATTCTTGCAATGATTGTCCTGGGAGCGGCTCCAGACCTCGGCGGAGCGACCGGCGCTCTATGTGCTCTTTCAATCGTAAAGAGGGAGGAGAGTCATTTTGGTTTGAGATGATTAAGAATGAGGCCTTCGAGGAAGAGATCCATACTCGGCCCCTCAGATCCCTCCGGGACCCCCACCACTCTAATATTGTTGCGTCGTGCCCACCCCTCTTGGTCTTCAAGCTTGAGGGCCATCTGGCGGTGTTGATGCACCAGCTGTTGGACCCGTTCTTCCAGTATTTTAGTTGTAGTCTGGAACTCCGCCACATTTGCCTCTGTTGCGGTAACTCTGTCCGTCGTTTTATTCATGTCAGTTCGCAGCAGGTTCATTTCAATGGAGACCTTGTAAATTTTTGTTTTGAGCGTTGCGCCCAGGACCTGTATGGCTGCCATTATTGAGCCAAGGGATGGCTCGGGGTCGTCAGACCTTCCACTTGGGCCTCCATCCTCAGACAGCGGCGGTTTTGGTACAGCGTATTTGTCGAGTTTGTTCGTCTGCACTGCCGCAGCACCTTTGGGCTTCATGTTGTCGGGACACTTGCCAGTAGTGGTCAACTGGTAGTGCGACCTCTCCCCGGTGTACAGTCTCCACACCGGTCTTCGGTAAGAACTCCAGGATGTAAGTGAAACAGCAATTACTACCACACCCTCATGGCGGTGCGGCCTCCTTGTCATCCGTGTGGGAGCTATAGTGTTGTCGCACAGACCTGCCGTCCCGACACCCTTGGGTCTTCTCACACCTTCGGGGACACGCTACCTCCATCACCACGCGCTCGGGCGATCAGCAGGGCCAGCGGATGCCAAATCGTTGTCTGGGGGGGCCTCCCCGTGCACTCTGTGGTGTCACCCTCTGTTGCTCATCAAATATACTCCAGCGCGCTGCGGCCGAAGCAACGGGCCCGCTCAGCATGTCCCAGCTCCAGGGCAATGTCCACCTTAGCGTTCAGACTTCACAGCGGCCCCCCACCGCCGGCGTCTCAAAGTGGGGGGGGGAGGCGTCCAGTTCCACTGGTAGCGGCCCCGCACGGTCAAATTGGTGGTGGCAACAAGGCTGTCGAAAGAATTCCAAGCCATGTCGCGCTGTGGGCCGCACACCGCTGAGTAGCCTGCCGACACCAGCCAATTCTCGATGGCGGCTCCCAGGTGTACGCAATGTCCGGTGCCTTCCGGTGTCTTCTGCCATGAGCCCCCGGAGCTCTCAGCGGCGTCACTCCCCAGCCGGAGATACTACACGATGCCTCCCAGCCGGCCACGAGGGTTGATGGAGGGGGAGGAGGGACGAAGGCCTTAAAATTCGGTCTTGGCTCCCGGACACGGTTGGGCAGCGCAGGATTACTGGCATCTCGGGGTAGCCAGGTAGTGCAAGCTCCTCACAGTCCGTAGGGGGAAATTCCATGCAGGCACAGGGGCGGCGAAGGCCGTGGGCTCCCGCTCTCCCCCGTGATCGCGGTGCTTTGTGCAATTTCTAACCGCGATCTGCGGTAGGCCATAGTGGGTGCCGGGGCGGGGTAAATCGAGGGAGGGAGACCCTGCAGGTCCGTACCTGTAGAGAGTCATCGCTGGGGAGCTCCACACAGAGGCGGATTCACTGCCTGTTCCTCAGCCCCTGCAAGGGACCTCCACAGGCTCTCTTCGCCCGGCATCGCAGCTCAGTAATTAAGCGATATCCAGCCATTGTTGATGGGGGGTTTTTGGTATCACCCAAGTCGTCTGGTAAACCGCTGGCGCTGCGGGTGATCCGGCTCCGACAATTCAGGAGTTATGGCGGATATTCAGGGTTTTGGGGCACGGCTCCGGCGGAGCTCTTCTTACAGGCAGCCATCTTCGTCGGCGCCAAGCCACGCCCTCCCCAGCAGTAATTTCCATTGTTTAGAGGCGTAGTGTTGTGTGAAGAGGGCGACATTCAGATGTCAGTGAAGTAGCAAGTGTTCCATGGACCCTAGTACAACTGATGCTGGATTAACTCCTGGCTCCACACACTTCTGGTGGCTCCTTCCCTCCTGCTCCGTCTTCCAAATATGAGACCGCTGTAGTGCGGGGAGAGAAAGGAGGCGAGATGGCTGTCTCTCACTGTGAAAGCTGTTTGTCATCATTCACCAGTGTCCCGTGTTGTGAAACGGCTGGAACACCGGCACAGAAAGCTTGCCAGACATTACTGCTGTCAGCAACAAAAACCTTGCCGCCAGATGTCACTCCATCTCCCACCATCCAATGGCAATGGCGCGCAACAACCTGGAGGTGGGATGGCTCTAGTCTAACCGTGACGAACGTCTCAAATTGGTTACTGTCCAGCCTAGACGTTATTTTAACACATCATTGACAAGGCTTGCGAGGAAGCTGAGGCGGGATCTAAGTGGATCTTTGTCTGAATGAACATGAGGCCATTCTTCCTCATTCCAGCTGAAAGCTGGGACTGAGCATATAACAAGATAAAGGCACGCATGCAGCGTGCGCACCCCTGCTTGCTCCTGCGGTGATACTCCATGGGAGTTAACTTGTATGGAAAGGTGGGACATGCAGCACCCATCAGCCATTACCACACTCGCATTTGTAAATGACACACAGATAAGCCAATCCTAAGCAAAGGAGGAGTCAGATTCCAAAAAGTAGTTACTACAGATTGCCTACAGCACAAGCGCTGTTTAGGCTCAACTTAAGCAAAGACTGGAGAATTTGGTATGTTATCTTAAATGGGCATCAAGATTGAAAAGCACTGTAAAAATTATTTAGTGATATATTTAAGTGGTTGGTTGAAGAAATATTCAGCAAAAAGTGAAACAGAAGAGCTTATCCTGCCAGTTCAATTCGCAGCCACAGATTCTTCTTTTGTGACAGCCAAAAAAAGCATTTGAACACTGCTTGATTCTTGGGTATTTTTATTCATATTGATGGTTCGGGCTGAGGTAGTGGGAGACTTCAAGACTTTACTATACCTCTTAGGAGACTTAGGGGCATATTCTCAAGTACGTGTGATAACCATCGCAAAAGTAACTTAACGCAACCTCCAACATCGCAGTCTATCGTGGGAAATTTACGCCGTGTTAACCAAGTATTCACAACACGGCGGTACCATGCGATAGTCCCCAGATAACGCTTCAAATGGCTGCGTTAAAATCAACGCCACGCTGCAGAATTGCGAAACACGAACGCCAAAAAAGCTGCAATGGGGCCAATCGCGATGCAAAAAGCAGCGAACACCAGCGGCAGTCCTGCAAATCTCACGCATCTGGCGGGAAAATACACTATAACAGCAACAAAAACATACCAGAAAGTGCGTAGCGACATGGATGCACCCTGACCGTGCGCAGAGGCCAACGCGAACCCCACAAGCCCCACACACCACCAGCAAGGACCAATAGGGTCGGGGAAGGCCAAGGAGAAGAGGGAGAGGAAGACTGGGTGCAGTCCGCAGGAAAACAAGACCAGTGTCACGGAGGTGACGGAACACTACCAGCAACTGACCCACAATCAGACTACCTTGAATGCAGCCGGAGTGTCGAGGTGGCCAATGGAGTAGGCCAAGAGGCGCTGGCATGACGTGAAAACCCAAACCAGGCCCAAAGCCGCTGCCAACAGGAAGGCAGCAAGGCGACAGGAGGTGGGAGTCCTGCGCCACAGGAGGAGCTGGAGGAAATGGAGGCCAGTCATCAGTGTGGAGAGAGTGCAAGGAGGTGGGAGTACGGACACAGCTCGAGAGGACCTGACACAACAACAGGGTGAGGAACGAACAGGGACGGGGGAGATGGGCACAATGGCACACATGCACAATGATATGTAGCACACTGCACACCCACAATTACCCAGGGTCATGTCCCCCATCCCCGTGGCACACTGCAGCACACACACATAGCAATCACAGCATATCCCATGACAATGTGGCACAAAGTGCAACACCGACACTTCAGAACAGGGGACACAACTGGGTCCAGCCATGCGCAGAAACAGGCCAATCACATTTGACAGAGCAGGGAACTGTGAGATGCATATGTACGGGTACAACCTCACATCAGTCATGTAGTCCAAATGTCCACTGTCCCAACTCAAATTGCCAGCACCGCCCAAACAGTCACAATGTACATTGTCACACAGTCTGCATGTCTACAAGAACAATGCGCCAACATACATGTCAACACAATGTCAACATGCATCTCCCCTTCACATTCCAGAGGGACAAAAAACACCTCCAGCAGGTCAGACCAGACAACCCATCAGTGATGCCAGAGACGACCACCACACCTTTCACACCGATGCCCTACAACAGCCCATGGACATCCCACACAACCCACCACCAGGACCAGGGCAGTCAAGCTACTTAGAGAAGAACCCAGCCCCTGCAACAGACCACACAGCATGAAGCACCCGCAAGTATGGCTGGCTCACAACTCTTCACCGACCCACACATGGCACCTCAATGCAAGGTGTCAGAACGCCAAAAGGAGATGGCTGAACAGATGCGGGTGTGGTCCGAACCCATAGAAGGCGAACTAGAACACATACGTGGGTGTCCATTACCCTTCAGGGACCACCTACATCCCACAAAGGGGACCAACAATGCCATAGAGACACATGCAGATGCACATTCCCAGTACAGAACCACGGCCAGGGGCACGCACATATCAGTCACACACCCAAGTTGGCTCTGCGTACGACGGCCCAGTCCACTCCCCTTACAAATTGAGTGGTTGACGACAAAGCTACATGTCCAAGCTCTAACCCGCTGCCTGCGGTGACATGTCTGCGTCCGCTGTACACAGCACAATGTAATGTCGCAGGGCCCAGGTCCCTCATGCATACAACAAGACCACAGGGACACACGCAGATATTACGTTGAACTGGCTACAGGCACGTGCGCCCGGACCCTTTATTGGCAGGGCCACATGTACAGTGACGCCTGTGCTGGATGTGTGCAAGCCAGCCCTCAGGGAGTTGTTGGTGCTGGCAACAAATACAACAGTGAACACTATGAATACAGAAACAGACAACACCAGCATTACAGGGACAACTGCGGAGCATCATGGAGGTAGCTGGAGCAAGTCCCGAAGTCACACAATGAGCAAACAGAAGTGTCCATGAGTTGCAGTGCGCTGAGTTTGGGGCACTAGAGCTGAGCGCGCTCATGTGAAGAAAATGTCTAGGATTGTGTCCCTTCGGGACATTCCTAATGCAGCTGCAGTGGTGGGGTGTCACACCTGCATCATCTTCCTCATCGTCGTTCCTGGTCTCCCACACTGCCTGAGGTGACATTGCTGCGTGAACTCTCCACAGCACATACCAAAAACAGCAATGGACGATGATTCGTGGTGCACTGAGTTAGTGGCACCTGGAGTGCTGAGCAGGGGACCAGGCAGAAGATGGCATCCACGACAGGTGTGAGCAACTCCATCAGTCTGCCAGTACGACCGTTTCGACAATGGCATTTGTCGGTTGGAGTTGGTCCTGGCGGTGGTGGCATGTCCCTCCTACGGTGATGCGACGTCCGGGCCGGTCAGGACTCTATTTGATGTGTGAACCATGGTGAGCGGCAGTTGAGGCCCGAGGCAGTGGACAGCGCAGGGCCACAGACACATGGCGTTGATGACCCCAAGGCCATCGCCTCAGAGGCCATCCAATAACTCAGAAGAAGGGGTTCCTGACCTGACCAGCACAGAGTTAGTGGCCCCGGATACACAGTGGCTGGCACAGGCACCCTGCCACGGGACGAGGATTTGCAGTCTACTGAGATAGGGTCATGCAGACTGAGCGGGACCTAGTCGATATCGAAGGTGAATGAGGCGGAGGGTTGTGGGGGACAGTGGAAGGTGTCCTCCAGGGCATGATGCAGAGGGCAAAAGCTATCCCGAAGCAGCAAATGGAGAAGTGGAAAGCGACAGCCTTGTTGCCACCACCAATTCAGGATCAGCTGCATGAGGATGAAAACTACCCTCTAGTCCATAGACTCAGACGCCACCAATGTATGACCAGAGAGTGTCCATGAATGTAAGGGAACAGACTTAGTGGCACCGGGGCTGAGAGCTGATGCAGTCGGCGATGATGCCGTACACTGATATGAACTCAGGCATTGCCAAATCAAGACTCTGTTGTGAGAAGGTGGCCTGATATATGCTGTCCACTAGTTCTAGTGGGCACCTTGTATCAGTCCAAACAACCCCTTATGGTGAATGGTTAAAGACAACCTTATATGAAAGCTATCCTAGTGGTAGCTATGGAGAGCAGCCTTCAGGCTAAGTCTTGAAGGAATGTAAAGCAGCTTGTTTTACCACCCTATAATCTCCTGAATGAACAAATGAAAGGACAACCACACCAGGTATATATTTAAAATATATGTATTTAGGTTAACACACACCCCTCTAGTCCCTTTATTTGACTGGAGTTCGAAGTACTTTAGATACAAGTGATCAAGCATCAGTAAAAGCACAAATACACGTTTGGGCCCTAGGGGCGTACCAAACCATATACCAAAAAAGTGGTATAAGAACCACGACTGGGATAGGCACTAGGCCTATTGCCTCTAGAATCGCTGGGACCCCAAGGAAACACCCAAGGTAGTGACGCAGGGGACCCACGGGAGTTGTATGCAGTGTGAATGCTGCTGTGGTATGATATACATAGGCAGCACCATACGTCCCTTAAAAGAACGCATTCAAGAACATGTTCGAGCTACAAGAAATAAAAACCTGGAGTATCCATTGGCTGTACACTATAATGATCAACATATGGCAGAGGGTAAAACAAATATTGCCTTCCATGGAATTGAGAGCCTAAAAATGTCTAACAGAGGTGGGAATAAGACTTTACACCTTAGACAGCTGGAAAGCAAAAGGCTGATTAAACTAAGAGCAGTAGACATGGGTCTCAATTTAGATAGGGAACTCCACACCTTTTTATAGGTTAGGGCTAATGAAATCTTGGAAAAGGGGCGACATGGAAATGTACATTTGTAAAAGGTTTCTGTATAATAAAGTTTGATGCTGCCCTGCTAACTGTAAAATAGCAAGATAGTGATTTGAAATCACATGGATGGGCATGGACAACAAAGGATTTCTCTTCCTCTGTTCTGTTCTTTTGTGTATGTATATAACTTTGGAATGCTTTGTGAACAATGAAGAACAAAAAATATTGAAGTCGTTACAAAGATATAGAGATTAATGTATGGTGTATGGGCTGTTTCTATCTCTTTCTTGACTCCATTTCTTTATCTGTATTATTGAGAAGAACTCCACGAGGATATATGCCTCAGCGTTACAAACATAGTAGAAAGTAACAGGGACATTAATATATGATCCCCGATCAAAAAATTAGGACCATCAGATTTGGTCTTCAGTGAACGTAGAGAATTTTGTTACAATGAACGATGTCTTGTTCTACTCCTGGAGGTTTCTCAACCCAGTTTGCATCAGTCCCCAGCGAAAGGGAAATATTTGTTTTAAAGCAAATCATAATCGACATTACGGTAAGCAAAAAGAGAAAAAAAAAAGTGGGAACAAAAAGGCCCAAAATAGTCCGCCCGCCATGTCACGGTGCCCCACCGAAAAAGAAACGATAGTGGGCAAAGTACGAGTAATATGTTTTCAGTCTTATCACGTACCTTTCCATAAGTTTCCGTTGCGAGTTTGGACGAGGAGCTAAAGTGTGATCCTTTTTGCTCGGCTCATGTTTTAGCAAATCCGCTCGCGTAGTAAAAGTAGAAAGCGGACTGAAGAGAAGCATAGCTCAGTTCTTTGAGCGCCATATTTAAATAGTAAAAAATGCAAGCAGGAGGCATACTTCAAAGTCACAAGCACTGGACTATATGTTAATAATCCAAATAAATGGGGAAGATTATCACATGGGGAAAAAATAAGAAACCTCCAGGAGTAGAACAAGACATTGTTGATTGTAACAAAATTCTCTACGTTCACTGAAGACCAAATCTGATGGTCCTAATATTTTGATCGGAGATCATATATTAATGTCCCTGTTACTTTCTACTAAGTTTGTAACGCTGAGGCATATATCCTCGTGGAGTTCTTCTTAATAATACAGATAAAGAAATAGAGTCAAGAAAGAGATAGAAACAGCCCATACACCATAGATAAATCTCTATATCTTTGTAACAACTTAAATATTTTTTGTTCTTCATTGTTCACAAAGCATTCCAAAGTTATATACATACACAAAAGAACAGAACAGAGGAAGAGAAATCCTTTGTTGTCCATGCCCATCCATGTGATTTCAAATCACTATCTTGCTATTTTACAGTTAGCAGGGCAGCATCAAACTTTATTATACAGAAACATTTTACAAATGTACATTTCCATGTCGCCCCTTTTCCAAGATTTCATTAGCCCTAACCTATAAAAAGGTGTGGAGTTCCCTATCTAAATTGAGACCCATGTCTACTGCTCTTAGTGTAATCAGCCATTTGCTTTCCAGCTGTCTAAGGTGTAAAGTCTTATTCCCACCTCTGTTAGACATTTTTAGGCTCTCAATTCCATGGAAGGCAATATGAACAAATGTTACTTAACTGTAAACTGTGGTTCTCCAGTATTGGTGTCTTTCATAGATTCACATGCTTGAATATTCCCCGTCGTCGAAGTGGGAGTCCCACGGTATATATAAAAAGCAATAAGTATCATGTATATATACGTATACACATATCTAACCACATAAGAGTATATACATACCCAAATAAACATCTATATATAGTTCAAATAACATATCAAGTTAAAAATACCATAGGATAGCATTGAGACATAGGAAAGCATTGAGAAAAAGAATCACTTTGCTAACATATCACTGTCACTTTATAGTCCAAACTCCAGCCAATCAGGCGCTAGCACCCTCTAGAACCTTCTCCTCAGAGGCTCAGGCCCTCAGATTTTCGAGCACGAGAGTGACCATAGAGCCGAAAGAGGAGAAGAGAGCCTCTGAGGGGAGGAGGGTGGGTCGCATGTGAATCTATGAAAGACACCAATACTGGAGAACCACAGTTTACAGGTAAGTAACATTTGTTCTTCTCCAGTATTTGGGGTGTCTTTCATAGATTCACATGCTTGAATAGAATAGTAAGCAGTAAACAGTATTTGGCTGACCAAGCCGTATTGATATTGCATGTAATACAAACAATGTATTTAAAACGCAATAATAATAATAATAATAATACCCCAGGAGGAGGGAAGTAGCAGAGGCTCACCTTATTTAAACAGATTTCGTAGAACTGCCTGTCCCACAGCCGTGTCTGCTTCGTTAATGGATTCCAGACAGTAGTGCTTCGTAAACGTGTGCCTGCTGGACCACGTAGCTGCCCGGCATATTTGATGGATGGGCACACCAGCGAACAGGGCAGTGGAAGATGACATAGCCCTCGTTGAATGGGCTCTCACTCCCGAAGACAGAGGCTTACCAGCCTTTTGATGGCAAAAAGAGATTGCTGATGAAACCCAACGGGCAATAGTAGGTTTGGTGACAGACTGTCCTTTGCAAGCACGCCCGTAGGCCACAAACAACTGGTCAGATTTGCGAAAGGATTGAGTCCTGCTAATGTAGAATTTTAGACATCTCTTCAAGTCCAGAGAGTGTAAGCTTTGCTCCGCCGGGGTTTGTGGATGCGGGAAAAAAGTCTTTAAGAGCACTGGTTCGTTAAGATGGAAATCGGATGGCACTTTAGGTATAAAAACCGGATTAGTGCGGAGGATGACACAATCCGATCTGAATTGAAGGAACGGAGGCTTTATTGTAAAAGCGTGAATGTCACTGACTCTGCGGGAAGAGGTCAGAGCAAGGAGGAGGGCCACTTTCCAAGTTAAAAATTTGACATCCGCTGAGTGGATAGGTTCGAAGGGCGCCTTCATAAGCTGAGCCAGCACGATGTTCAGGCGCCACGTGGGTGGAGGACGCCGAATGGGCGGGAACATGCGGAAGAGACCCTTGAAAAATTGTTGTATGACTCTGGATGAATAGAGAGAGGACGAGCCATCTTGTCGGTAGCGAGATATTGCCGCTAGAAATACCTTTAAGGTAGAGTGTGATAATCCAGACTGCGCTAGTTGTAGGAAGAACGGCAGAATGTGTTCTGGAGGAGCGTGCACAGGATGAATGTGGGCGGAAGCACACCAATGACAAAATCGCTTCCATTTGAGCTTATACGTTTTCACTGTGGATGGAGCTCTTGCCTTAGCTAACACCTCCCTGCAGGCTGGAGGAATGTTCAAATGAGCAAATTCAAGGTGCTCAGGTTCCAAGCCGACAAGCTGAGAGATCTGGGATTCGGATGGCATATCCGACCATCGTTCATTGTGAGCAGATCCGGCTTCAGGTGGAGAAGGATGGGCTCGCGTTGGGATAGGAGAAGCAACTCCGAAAACCATGCCTGCCGAGGCCACCGTGGAGCTATTAGAAGTACATGGCACGGTTGTTGTCTCATCTTCCGCAGCACTCGTGGAATCAACGGAATCGGCGGAAAAGCGTACGCAAATATCCCGTACCAATTGATCGAAAGGGCATTTCCGCACGACCCTTCGTGGGGAAACCAGCTTGCGTAGGACTGGCATTTTGCATTCTGCGGGGTTGCGAAGAGGTCGATTGTCGGGTGACCCCAAAGGTCGAAGACGAATTCCAGCGTCGGTTGATGTAACTCCCACTCGTGGGTTGATGATGCTGACCGACTGAGTGCATCCGCCAGAGTATTGGAAATGCCGGGCAGATGAATTGCTTGTATCGTCATCTGATGGAGTATGGCCCAACTCCAAATCCTCTGCGCCAGACGGGAGAGCAGTGGAGATCTCGTCCCGCCCTGTTTGTTCAGGTAGTGCATGCACGTGGTGTTGTCCGTCTGAATGAGGACTGACTTCCCTTGGAACTGCAGGCGGAAGGATTTCAACGCCAAGAAAATGGCCATCAGTTCCAGTCTGTTGATGTGCCAGCAACGCTGAGCCGCTGACCATAGGCCCTTGACGGATAGATCTTGAAAATGTGCGCCCCAACCCTCCATGGATGCGTCCGTGGTAAGGACGAGCTCTGGGGTTGACGACAGAAAGGATGTTCCTGCTGCGATGTTGGCAGGACAAGTCCACCAATGCAGCGCTTGAGCCATGCGGGGTGACACCACGACCTGATCGTTGAAGGAACCGGAAACCTGGCGCCACTGCTTGTCTAACTCCTCTTGGATGATGCGACTTTTTAGTCTGCAGAGAGGGATCAAAGCGATGCAGGAGGACGCCATTCCCAGAAAGGATTTTAATATGCGGACTGAAACTGACTGCTTTGCTGCGATGGAGCTCGCAAGCTGTTGAATCCGTTCCTGACGTTCTGCTGAAGCGAAGGCCATGGTTGTGCTCGTATTGATACAAGCGCCGAGAAAAGTCTTGCACGTAGTCGGCGTGAGTTGAGATTTTTGCACATTGATCGACAACCCCAGGGACTGAAACAGATCGAGACAGCGCTGGGTATCGAGGGCCGCCTGGTGAGAGGATTGAGCTTTGATGAGGCAATCGTCCAGGTAGGGGTATATCTGAATACCCTCTTGTCGTAAGTGAGCCACCACCGGGGCTAGGAATTTTGTAAAGACCCGCGGGGCTGAGCAGAGTCCGAAGGGTAGGACTTTGAATTGGTAGTCCCTGTGGCCCACTCGAAACCGTAGGTATTTCCTGTGGCGTGGTAGAATGGGCACATGGAAATATGCGTCCTGCAGATCGATCGTTGTCATGTAATCCTCCTGAGAAAAGAATTGGAGGATGTCCCTCAATGTGAGCATCCGAAAGGACTGAGTCTTGAGAAATTTGTTGAGCAATCTGAGATCGAGGATCGGACGCCATTCCCCTGATTTCTTTAGTATGAGGAAAAAACGGGAATAGAATCCCAACCCTCTTTGATATTTCGGAACCACTTCGATGGCACCCTTGTTTAACATTATTTGGATTTGTTTGAAAAGTTCTCTGAGATGGGCGGGTGGTGGCCCGGATGGCGGTGTGCGTGGAGGAACCTTCACAAACTCTAGGGCGTGGCCCCTTGAAATTATATCCAGGACCCAGCGGTCCGAAGTGATTAAGGACCAGGTTGAAAAGAACTGGGAGATTTTTCCTCCAACGAGAACTAGAGGACAACTGGGAAAAGGAAGTACTTTCCGTACAGAGTCACTGCTTCTTGGTTGAATTTCCTCTGTAATTCGACTTTCCTCTGTATGACTTGCTATTTTGCTGTCTGTAGGACTGCTGCGGTTGTGAATAGTACCGCTGTTGCCCCTGATTGTACGAGCGGTATTGGGACGAGGAGCCACGAAAGGATGATGATGAGGAGGTGCCGCGGCCGCGCGCACCTCGAAAGGGCTGCTTCTTAAACTGTAGAGTGCCGAGGGAACGAGCCGTATCCGTATCCTTTTTAATGGTTTGCAAGGCATCTTCTACATGCTGGCCGAATAATGACTCCCCGTCATATGGCATGTCCAAAATCTTAGCCTGGACCTCTTGCCGAAAAGAGGTTGACCGAAGCCAGCCCTGTCTTCTTAGGACGGCTGCTCCCGCCAATTGGCGAAAACCGGTGGATGCGATGTCAACAGAGCAGTCAATGATCTCGGATGACGCCCTTTCTCCCTCTTGCAGGATTTTCTGAGCTTCCGCTCTTGAATCCTCCGGTATAAGTTTGACCAATGCAGCCATGTCCGACCACATCTGTCTATCATAACGGCCGAGGATAGCCAAGGAATTCGCAGCCCGGACCGTTGTTGACGCCATGGTTGAAAACTTCTTGCCTATAGCATGCAAGCGACGGCCGTCGCGGTCCGGAGGCGCCGACATTGGAGATGATGGATTCTTGGAGCGGCGCTGTGCCGCTTGTGTGATCACTGAGTCCGGCTTAGGTTGAGACACCAAGCAGGCTGGGGAAGAATCCGGAGCTTTATATTTTTTCTCCAGGCGTGGGAGCACCGCCGGAATAGAATTAGGTGTCTTCATTAATTTTAGGCCTTCATTCCATATGAAGTCTATGATTGGCACAGCTCGTACTTGTTTCTGAGGTTGGGACTTGAAGTCATATAAGAAACAGTCCTCTTCCCTGACCACCATGGGAAGGTGAAAGCGTTGTGCTGCTCTCTCCATCAGCTGATGGAACCCTGTTATGTCGACAGGTGGCGAGTTGACTGGTGACCTTGGCGGTGATGCGGGCGAATTGATTTGGTAATCATCCCAGTCCGCCATAGTGTCGTCTTCTGGGAGCTCGCCCTCTTCCGTATCCGGATTGTCCATATTATCATCCTCTGCATTGAAAGGCAGTGCAGGTGTGGAGGGCGTGGGTATCGTTGGCAATATAGGAGGTGGAACCTCAGATGGCGCTTCACGTGGAGTATTTTGAGGGGATGCTGGAAAACGACGATTATAGTCCTCCAACATATATTGGAGGTTGGAAACAAGCTGCACAGGAAGCTGCATCATAGGAACCGGAGCAGAGGTATTTTGCTCTTCTTCCTGTTCATAAAATTCATCCTCCTCAGACTCTTGGCATTTTATATGGAGCTCCGAAGGACTATGAGCATCCCGAAAAAGAGACTGATCGCCTTCATCCGAATCGTCCTCATCCCCTGAGGGAAATAGTTGACGAGGTGGCCGTGGTCCAGGTGGTAACATCACTGGGTCTAGCATGGCCTTACGACGAAGCATTAAGGAGCTGTCCACAGACCCCGGTGCTGGTGTTGACATTGGCACCAATGGCATTGTCGCAAAATTTGACCCTACCGTCGTCGAGGCGACCGTCGACGAAGCAATCGTCGACGGAGCTGCCGTCGACGAGGTTGTTGCCGTCGACGGGACTGTCGTCGACGGGACTGTCGTCGACAGGACTGTCGTCGACGGGGTGGCTGCCGTCGACGGAATGGCTGTCGTCGACAGAATGGCTGTCGTCGACGGTGTGGCTGTCGTCGACGAGGCTGTCGTCGACGAGGCTGTCGTCGACGAGGAAGATTTCCTCTTCTTCTTTTTACCCATCGTCGACGGAGTTGTGGACGTCGACGGAAGCGCCAGCTTCCCAGTCGTCGACGAAGAAGTGAGTGGTATCGTCGACGAGACAGTTCTAAGAGACACACATACTATCGTCGACGGAGAAGACGTCGACGAAGTCAGTGTCGTCGACGAAGGATATCTACTCGATACCGTCGTCACCGTCGTCGACGAGGCTGATGAAGTAGCCGATCTCGTCGACGGAGGGGCCGTCGACGGGCCCGTCGACGGTTTTGAAAGTTTCTGACTGGAAACATGTGCTGACGGAGTCACAGGCGCCTGAGAGCTACGTCTCGGGGGCGCAGACGTGGAGACAGAGACCTTGCCTGTAGACACTTCCTCAAGGTGAAGTCTCTTCTTTTTCAGAAAAGGAGATGGCAAGTCCTGGACACTTCCACGCTTTGAGGAGACTCCTGTTTTGACAGAGGCTACACTTTCCACCTCAGAAAGTGGGTTGTCTGTGTCCTTTAGTTTTTGAAGCCATATCAAAAGGCGACCTTCTCTATCTTTCAAAGTTTTGTGAGAGAAAGTTCTGCAGATCTTACAATTAGCCACCTTGTGATCAGGATACAGACAATAAATACATTTCTCATGGGGATCCTCAGAGAAAAGTCTTGACTTTCCGCAAGATGAACAAGGACGGAAAAGAGATTTCTTACTTGCAGACATGATGAGAGATAAAAAACCTCAAACCAGAAGAAGAACTGAGCAGAGCTCAGGGAGACTCCCTTCACACGACGTGCGGTAGAAAATCTGAGGGCCTGAGCCTCTGAGGAGAAGGTTCTAGAGGGTGCTAGCGCCTGATTGGCTGGAGTTTGGACTATAAAGTGACAGTGATATGTTAGCAAAGTGATTCTTTTTCTCAATGCTTTCCTATGTCTCAATGCTATCCTATGGTATTTTTAACTTGATATGTTATTTGAACTATATATAGATGTTTATTTGGGTATGTATATACTCTTATGTGGTTAGATATGTGTATACGTATATATACATGATACTTATTGCTTTTTATATATACCGTGGGACTCCCACTTCGACGACGGGGAATATTCAAGCATGTGAATCTATGAAAGACACCCCAAATACTGGAGAATTGTTTTACCCTCTGCCATATGTTGATCATTATAGTGTACAGCCAATAGATACTCCAGGTTTTTATTTCTTATAGCTCGGACATGTTCTTGAATGCGTTCTTTTAAGGGACGTATGGTGCTGCCTATGTGTATCATACCACAGCAGCATTCAATGCAATATATCACCAAAGCAGGTTTATTTCTTCGTTCTTTTCTGTTTGTTTTCTGTGTCTGTTGTGTGTCACGTAGCAAGTTGCAAGTAGCAATGTAAAACGATCTGACTTGCTATGTGACACACAACAGACACAGAAAACAAACAGAAAAGATTGAAGAAATAAACCTGCTTTGGTGGTTCCCTATAGTGCAGCCAGTTCGGATCTCTTTCGGATTATGAACAAACATTGGCATATACTCAAAGTGGATGCCATTTTAAATAAAGTAATTACAGTTAAGCCAAACACCATACACAGCAGGGGAAAAACACTTAAACAGACGTTGTGCCATAGCTACTTAAGACCTAAGCTTACTAATACCTGGATGCCCGCACCACCAATTGGATTTCATAGATGCGGACAATGCAGTGTCTGTCACCTAGCAAAAAACAAATTGACTGTATTTAAATATAATACACACAAAACATATAAAATCAATTAATTTATCACCTGTAATTCTAAATATGTGGTATATTGCATTGAATGCTGCTGTGGTATGATATACATAGACAGCACCATACGTCCCTTAAAAGAACGCATTCAAGAACATGTTCGAGCTATAAGAAATAAAAACCTGGAGTATCCATTGGCTGTACACTATAATGATCAACATATGGCAGAGGGTAAAACAAATATTGCCTTCCATGGAATTGAGAGCCTAAAAATGTCTAACAGAGGTGGGAATAAGACTTTACACCTTAGACAGCTGGAAAGCAAATGGCTGATTAAACTAAGAGCAGTAGACATGGGTCTCAATTTAGATAGGGAACTCCACACCTTTTTATAGGTTAGGGCTAATGAAATCTTGGAAAAGGGGCGACATGGAAATATACATTTGTAAAATGTTTCTGTATAATAAAGTTTGATGCTGCCCTGCTAACTGTAAAATAGCAAGATAGTGATTTGAAATCACATGGATGGGCATGGACAACAAAGGATTTCTCTTCCTCTGTTCTGTTCTTTTGTGTATATATATAACTTTGGAATGCTTTGTGAACAATGAAGAACAAAAAATATTGAAGTCGTTACAAAGATATAGAGATTAATGTATGGTGTATGGGCTGTTTCTATCTCTTTCTTGACTCTATTTCTTTATCTGTATTATTGAGAAGAACTCCACGAGGATATATGCCTCAGCGTTACAAACTTAGTAGAAAGTAACAAGGACATTAATATATGATCCCCGATCAAAATATTAGGACCATCAGTTTTGGTCTTCAGTGAACGCAGAGAATTTTGTTACAATGAAAGATGTCTTGTTCTACTCCTGGAGGTTTCTTTTTTTTGCCCCATGTGATAAGCTTCCCCATTTATTTGGATTATTAACATATAGTCCAGTGCTTGTGACTTTGAAGTATGCCTCCTGCTTGCATTTTTTACTATTTAAATATGGCGCTCAAAGAACTGAGCTATGCTTCTCTTCAGTCCGCTTTCTAATTTTACTACGCGAGCGGATTTGCTATAACATGAGCAGAGCAAAAAAGATCACACTTTAGCTCCTCGCCAAAACTCGCGACGGAAACTTATGGAAAGGTACGTGATAAGACTGAAAACATATTACACGTACTTTGCCCACTGTCGTTTCTTCTTCGGTGGGGCACCGTGACATGGCGCGCGGACCATTTTGGGCCTTTTTGTTCCCGCTTTTTTTCCCATCTTTTTGCTTACCGTAATGTCGATTGTGATTTGCTTTAAAACAAATATTTCCCTTACGCTGGGGACTGATACAAACTGGGTTGACTATATTCGAGGATGCAATTAGAAATATGGGGTCAAGCAAATGATCGTGAAGCACACTGAATATGAAGCTTTACGTTTGTTTCTGTCTATTGCCCATTTTCTTGTGTACTTTAAGTGCAAGCAGTTGTTAGATACAGCATATGCCTCTCCCTTTCAGAAATATTGTTTAATTTATACAATAGCAGTATTACTGGGACAATATCTGTAACACATATATCAATTATCTATAGGTTTATCATGATCTGGATAAAGTGATTACCGAAACGGAAACTGTATGATCCGTGGTGTTCAAAACTAGTGATTAATCGAGGGATACACACTACTCGATTGTTTTTTTTATTCATTTGACCGACTATGGAATAAACATTTGGAGTCATCGACATATATTAGGTGAGATAGAGTAGTTATGGATAATATTTCTTTTTGCATGTAGTTTCTGGTGGTGGTTTCTTCTTGTAAGTACACTAGATACTTGGTCCTTGGTGGTGGTTACGATGTTGCTATTCCGAACACATGGAATTTGGTTGTTATAAGAGTGTGTGTCTTTGGTAATGCATTTAACTTTGTAAAATGCCAAATAGAAGGACCTTTGTTGAGAAATATGGTATCTAAATTGGTTTAATGCTAGGTTTAGTTGATGGATGTAATAAGAATTAGTTAACATGAGCTTATTGAAATTGTCAAAAAGTTCACGCTGTTTTTAATGGATTGTAATTGTATGTCTAGGTGTTGTTTGCAGCCTTGAGAAAGTCCATTTGGACGAAACACGTGTCGGCTGCCTGTACATATACTTTGTTTCAAAAAACAAAAAATAAAGAATCATAGAAAGAAAATCTTGAAGCAACTTGTGGACTCCGATTGATTTACGCAAACAAACGGTGGAAGCCAGCTTCACTGGTTTAGAAATCATTAAGTGTGCCTCGGCAAGTGCGTGACAGGTTTGTGGACTCCAAAGGGCTTTGTTGTCTTATTGGTGTTTGGTTTGTCTTCCAAAGGCAGATGAGGATTTTTTGCCTGGAGATCACGTAAAGATACTGATTAACTGTGAATTATTGTTTTGAACATATAACATAGTGGATGTGCATGTTAAATCTGACAGCTTCTGCTTGGGTCTCTTTGTGTAAAAATTGGACTTCAGAAGTTCTAGGGCTAGCACCCACGAGTGCACCGGAGTACTCGAGTTACCTCACCCAGGGAAGCCAGGTGGATAGGTGTCTTTTGGTGTCGGGTCGCGTCGTCGATTTCAATGGAAGCCTGCAAAGAACTGCTGCTGCCGTGAAGTGAAGTGTCCGAAGAGATCCAAGCCTGGATCTAGGATGTAAGGAACCTGAAAGCAGAGGGGACAGAGTCTGGGTCACTAGCCAGTGACCGAGGGCAGGATGGACCAATGCCCACAGATGTCGGGTGCTTCAGGTGAGTTGATGGGTGTCTTGACTCTTCAGCCACGAGGTCCAGGAGGTGTCGACAAAGTTCACAAGCCGGATTCGAGCTGTCCCACAAAGTTTGTCGAGTGCTGCGGTGTCGGCGACCAGAAAGGACCCAACAAGCCTTGGCAATGGCCAGTCACTGGAATTCAGAGAAAGGACTGCGGTGCAGACCAGCAAGGTATGAGGGACTCACCCAGTGCGGGTAAGTCAGGACACGTCTGGAGCAACCAGGTAAGCCCAATCAGAAAAGGAGTCGCCTTCGTGGGGACCTGCTAGCCAACGGGCTAGTGATTGCGAAGGAACCTCGAGCGATCGCACTTGAAGCTGGCCCACGGGTCACTCATGGAGTGGAGGCCAACAATCTTCAATGCGGAGGTGCTCAAGGCTGGGGCTACTTGGAGCCCAAAGCACAACTTTGAGGAGGACCAGGAAGATAGTGTTGCTGCAAAAGGTCACTGTGTCCAGGGGTCACGGTTCCACGTCACCCACGATAGCCACGGGCCTCAGCTTTACTGTGGACTCAGGGTAGCCTCGCGGAAGTCTGGAAATCCACCTCTGGGGATGCAGAGACTTCAGCATCCAAGGGAGATTTCTTCAGTCTTCTAGTCAGGATATAACGTCGAAGGTCCAGGATGTACGTTGCAGAGTTTCGTCCAGGGTAATCTAAAGTCCTAGGGACTGGATTCCTATACTTATAGTAAGTTTAGGGGATGGACTAACTCTAAGGCCCCACCTATGGGTGGGCCAGGAAAGAGGGGTGGTTACACCCATTTCCTTTGTCCAGTTTCACGCCAGAGCAGGTGGCAGGTAGCCCCTGCAACCGGTTTGAACTGGAGTATGCACAGGGGCACCAAGTGTGCCCCCAGTGCAGGACTTCAAAGCACCAGAGAGTGCTCCCGCCCAGCCCCAATACCCATCAGCCTGTCTGGGGAGGTGGGGACACCTCCCTTCGACAGGAAACCTATTCTCCAGGCCTCCCCTGCCAGAGTTTCGGTCAGCAGCAGGAGGCCAGACCCGTGTCTGTGGCAGAGGCATCCATTTTGTGATGCCAGGGCTCAGAAAAGTCCTACCAGATTTAGCCAGTGTGAACATGCCTCTCCGTCTAGAAGGGTGGAATGCTACCCCCGCCGCCAGGACTGACAAGGGGTAGTATTCCAAAGCGTTTGACACCAAACACGACATGTTTTGATGCAGCCATCCCAAAGTTAGCATTTTCCGCGAGGTTATAATGCACTTAAGAGTATATGGTATGGCTGTATCACAGAGCAGCCATAAGGAAGTGTTTCCGAAAGCTGCAGAGGGGCTCAGCTCATGCTTGGGCACCCTCTCACATAAAACCAAGCACTCTGCCTTCAGGATTGTTAAGGCCTGCCATAGGAATGGCTTATAGGTTTATATGTGTCTGTATATGGTAGTGATATAGGTAGCCTATACCACTGTAAGGGGTGCAAGCACACCCATACCCAGGCTGCAGTAGCAGACCTGTGGTGCCATTTTGGAGTGCTTCCCAGGGGTGGCATAATACATGCTTCAGCCCCTGGTAGGCCTCTGAGGTACCTATGCCCTAGGTACATTGTATACCATATACTAGGGGCTTATAAGGCACTCCAAAATCCAATTAGATATGTACCTAATGTACATGGAAACCATTTTAGAGAGGAAGCAGCTAAGCTGTGGTCCTGATTAGCAGGGCCACAGCCAGACTAAGGTCGAAAAACAGTGAAACACCAGCAAAAAGTGGGGGTACCCATGTGAAGCAGATCCTACTGTCCTACACAACCCCCCCCCCCCCCAAACGCAGGGACATTAAACTAACCTTGACCAGTTGAGTCTTCATGTTCTAAGTGGAAATACCAGGAGAGTCCATCTGCATTGGCATGGTTACTCCCAGGTCTATGTTCCACTGTATGTAAAGTCCATTCCCTGAAGGAAATGGACCACCTAAGCAGTTTGGGGTTTTCACCCTTCATTTGTTTAAGCCATAAGAGGGGTTTATGGTCTGTCTGAACTAGGAAGTGAGTACCAAACAAGTATGGCCTCAACTTCTTCAGAGCCCAAACCACAGCAAAGGCCTCCCTCTCAATGGCTGACCAACGTTTCTATCTAGGGGTCAGTCTTCTGCTTATGAAAGCTACTGGCTGATCCTGACCTTCAGATGCATCAGTTTGAACAATTAACTTTTTGGAGTAGTCAAGACTCTGCAGAATGGGAGCAGTACACATGGCCTGCTTCAGGTCTGCAAATGCCTTATGACAGCTAGCTGCCCAGTGAACCTTTTTGGGCATCTTTTTAGAAGTTAAGTCATTCAAGGGTGTCACTATTGATCCATACCCTTTGACAAATCTCCTATAGTACCCACTCAGGCCTAAGAAGGCTCTCACCTGAGTCTGGGTAGTTGGAGCAGTCCATTCCATTATGGTATGGATTTTGATTTTGCTCTGCAATGGTTGAACCTGGCCTCCACCTACAAGGTGACCCAGGTACACAACCTGACTCTGCCCTATCTGGCACTTAGTAGCCTTGATAGTTAGGTTTGCTTTTTGCAGGGCCTCCAAAACATTCCTTAGGTGGACCAGGTGATCCTCCCAGGTGGAGCTAAAGACAGCAATATCATCTAGATATGCTGCACTAAAGGCTTCCAGGCCTGTGAGAACTGTATTCACCAACCTTTGGAAAGTGGCAGGTGCATTCTTCAAACCAAAGGGCATTACCACAAATTGATAGTGCCCACTAGGGGTAGAAAATGCTGTCTTTGGCTTTGCATCATCAGCTAGTCTGATCTGCCAGTAGCCAGCTGTCAAGTCAAATATGCTGAGGTACTTGGCTGAGGCCAAAGTATCTATAAGCTCATGTGCCCTTGGAATTGGATGGACATCAGTCCTAGTGACTGCATTGAGACCCCTGTAGTCCACACAAAACCTCATCTCTCTTTTCCCACCACTGGTGTGAGGTTTTGGCACAAGGACCACTGGACTAGCCCAAGGACTATCTGAGGGTTCAATCACACCCAAATCCAACATTTTCTGGACTTCTGTCCTGATACAGTCCCTGACATGGTCAGGTTGCCTATAAATCTAATTTTTAATAGGCAGACTGTCCCCAGTGTCCACTTCATGAGTGCAACAGGTAGTCTGACTGGGAGTCAGTGAGAACCTGTGTCTGAACTGATTGAGAACTAAGCCTGGGCAGAATTTGCGAGTGCCTTTCGCAAAATATCGCGAAACGGCAAAAAATCTCCGCGATCACGTGAAATTTCGCGTGATCGCAGAGATTTTGTGCTGATTAATGCGTTACTGAATTTGTCCTTCAACTCGGGCACCTGCTTTATTTGTATCTGTAAGACTTACAGATATAAATAAAGCAGGTGCCCGAGTTGAAGGTCAAATTCAGTATAAGTGGCACAGTGCTTCCTGTTGGTTTAATTTTTGTGACAGGAGCATCGTGCCAGAATGAATCCTGCCCTGCATATTTATTCAAGAAGATGCCACCGTTTTGTGCAATACCTCTAATCACCCCTAGGACGATAGCAGTACACTGCTTTCCAGCTTTTATCCGCTTCAAAGACAGTGAGGCCACAAGCAGCCAATATAATAAATCCGGCGAACGCCGCAGACACAGCACCCATCCTACGTTTAAGGAGGTGATGAGATACTGGTTCAAACTGCCAGGCAGCGTTATTTAAACTAAAATCTACATTCTGCGTGGCGGTCTTTGGCTCATCGATTTTACAGCCACGTCACTCCTGTGATTTACAGCTGCACATGAGCGCTGGGTCTCCTTATAAGGCTCTACCATCTCATCCAGTGCTCTAGCTCCATGCAGTCCGACATGGCAAAATATTTAACCTATATATTATGCATGTAGTGTTCCATTTGTAAAGAGCACGTGCTTTTAGTGCGGTGAACTCACAGGGGCAGATTTACAAGCCCCTTGCGCCACTTTTGCATCACTTTTAAAATGGGAAAAGTGACACAAAAGTGGCGCAAGGGGCTTGTAAATCTGCCCCACAGTACGTATTGTATTTCACTTATCTTCGCCTCCAATCACTCATTTTAAATCTGACTACCATCAGGTCAATTATGGACGCCCTCTGGCGTGCTACTTAGTTATTTCCCTTCATAACTACCCGCAATTCTCAACAATGCCTGTGATCGGGGAAATTTCTGTTACGATCCCCACTACTCGCGCACTGCATAACGTCTGAGAGAGGATTTAATTATTGTTTTCTCCTTTTCGTCTCTCATTGATGTGAGTCAAATCATCTATTTGCATTAAATGCCTGAATTGTTTACAAATGAATAAATATGATTTATAATAAAAAGGGGGCCTGTGGTTTCCTAATTACTGCGCATATGGCACACTCACGTTGTAACACTGACATTTGCATTCTATTATGATTATGTCTCTGTTTGCCAGCACTAATTAGTCTGATTGGATAGACCACTTTAACCATTGTGTTAACTTTATTACGGGAGCTTTAAATACTGAACCGTATAATACACTAATAAAGCAATAGATATGTGATGTTATTGTGCACGTTTCCCTGTTATGAGTTTAGAGAAGCTCAAATATACATTGTGTGAATAAAACTCCAAATTTAGGTCTTTTTTTAATCCAACAAAATTTACGTACTAACGTGTAAATGAGAGCTATTTCCTCCAATGCATACATAATTTAGTTTTTTTATTTGAAATGCTAAATTGAAGCTAAACATAAATTGGAATGGAAATAACATTTTATTTTGAAGCCAATTAGCAGCGGGGCTAGTTAATAGATATTTTTAAGCAGGAGTTGTTGATGTAATTGTGTTGCTGGCACATAGAGAACAACGAGAAAAGAACCGAATCATTTATAGGCTATGCATTTTTGATCAGATGGATGCAGTTTTCTTAATTTAACCTTGTTAAAAAGAACAGTTGGAATGCTGGCAGTGAGGTCTATGCGGGTGAGAACCGTATACATGCTTGGCCTTATAGCGAGCAGCATTGATAGAAAAAATTCTTGCACTCATTGCGATTAAAATAATATGGCAACTTCGAATATGAACTAGGCTTCCCAAAACATAGTAAAATGTACTAAATATCAATGTATTACATATTTACGTCACTGTCTAGATAATAATCTGTTTATTTGATGCGACTGGTAGAACATCCCTATTCTAGGATTGTGGAAAGGGAGGAGGGGGGGTGTTAATGGGTCATAGTCCAATATTATTGCTAAGGGTGGGTGACAATTTCCGTTCCTTCGCGATCGCGGAAGTTTCGACATTTTCGTGTTCCGCGCGGAATGCGAAAATGTCAAATTTTCGCAATTTCCACGTGCGGAACGGAAATTGTCGCCCACCCTTATTGAGAACCTGTCTGCAATCAGTTTGCTGCTGGGCAGTGAGGCTGCCTGCCAAGGCTACACCATCAACTGACCCATCATCAGGGTTCTGTGAGAGGAGGTCAGGGAGTGGGTCACTCTCTTCCTCCTGTCCCTCATCAGTTTCCATGAGCAAGCCCATGTCAGCCCTGTCCACATATGGCTTCAGCCTGTTGACATGGAGAACCCTATGGGGACTCCTGGGAGTTCCTAGGTCTGCTAAGTAAGTAACCTCTCCCTTCTGTTCAACAATAGTATGGGGTCCACTCCACTTGTCCTGGAGAGCTGCTGGGACCACAGGCTTCAACACCCACACTTTCTGTCCTGGCTGGTAAACAGTCAGTACAGCCTTTTGGTCATGCCAGGCTTTTTGCAGTTCCTGGCTAGCCTCAAGGTTTTTGTTTGCCTTTTTCATGTACTCAGCCATCCTGGAGCGGAGACCAAGTACATAGTCCACTATGTCTTGCTTTGGGGGCTTGAGAAGTAACTCCCATCCTTCCTATGCCAAACACAATGGACCCCTGACAGGGTGACCAAACAGAAGTTCAAATGGGCTGTAGCCAACCCCCTTCTGAGGCACCTCCCTGTATGCAACTAAAAGGCAGGGCAAGAGCAGGTCCCATTTTCGCCTAAGCTTCTCTGGGAGTCCTTTGATCATGCCCTTTAAGGTTTTGTTGAATCTCTCAACTAAACCATTACATTGTGGGTGATATGGTGTGGTGAATTTGTAATTCACTCCACACTCCTTCCACATAGCAGTTAACCCCTTCGCCGCGTCACAAATTTTGCCGCGGCGCTGGGGGGGTTTGGGGGGTTCACGGCGCCGCCATGCTCGTGACGGAACCACTCCGTCATGAGCCACGGGCGCACTGTGCTCATGACGGAGTGGTTCCGGCACGACTCCGCCCACTTGCATTGATCGCCCGCACGGACGGGGAATCAGTGCCGCGTGGGCGGAGCGCCCGCCAACGGCCGCAGCATGACGGAACAACTCCGTCATGAGCACACGGCACCCGTGGCTCATGACGGAGTGGTTCCGTCATGAGCAGGGAAGGAGTTAAGTAACTTGACATACAGTCTGCATCTCTGTCAGATACTACCTCCTTAGGAAAGCCTACTCTTGAGAACACACTCAAGAGAGCTCTTGCCACTACAGGTGCTGTAGTGGTCCTTAGGGAAATTGCTTCTGGATACCTGGTGGCATGATCCACTACCACCAGTATAAACCTGTGCCCAGATGCTGTTTGAGGATCCATGGGACCAACAATGTAAATCCCAACCCTCTCAAAGGGAACCCCCACCACAGGTAGTGGTATCAGGGGGGCCTTTGTAGTGCCAACTGCTTTGCCACTGGCTTGGCAGGTTACACAGGAGCGACAAAACTCCTTTGTGTCTTCAGACATGTAGGGCCAGTGAAAGTGAGGAACAATTCTGTCCCAAGTCTTGTTCTGGCCTAGGTGTCCTGCTAGGAGAATATCATGGGCTAGTGTCAATAGGAAACCCCTAAACTTCAGAGGTATAACCAACCTCCTGGATGCACCAGGCTTGGGGTCTCTACTCTCTGAGTAAAGGAGTCCATCATCCCAATAAACTGTATGGGTGCCACTAGCATTCCAGCAGCCTCATCAGCAGCTTGCTGTCTGAGGGTTTCAAGAGAAGGGCAGGTGTTCTGCTCCTGGCTCAGATCAGACCTGGAAGGGCCCCCTGTCCCCAAGAACTCAACCTGGTCAGGTTCAGGCTCCTCTGGGACAGTTCCTTCTTCAGGCCCAAGATCATCTCCCTGAGGAGACTGATCAGCATCCTGAGACAGGTGAAAAGGCTCTGCCTTAACCCTACTGCTCCTCCTCTTGTGAGGCACCTGATCCATTATTCCAGAATCCAGGGCCTGTACAGCTTTTGACATTTTTTCCTGTGACCTGGTCACAGCAAAGACATGTGTAAGGATCCCTAACATTTCTGCATGTGTCCTGAGCTCCACTTCAGCCCAAGCTGAAGTTTCCAGATCATTGCCAAGCAAACACTGTACTGGTAGGTCTGCACTTACCATAACCTTCTTAAGGCCAGTTACCCCTCCCAGGAGAAGTTAACAACTGCCAGAGAATGGTCTGTTCTGACATTGCTAGCATTGGTCACTTGGTACATTTCACCAAGGATAATCTGCCCAGGATCCACAAGATCGTTTGTCACCATTGTGACACTTGCTCCTGTGTCCCTGAATGCCCATGCTTCTACTCCATTAATTAAAGGCTGCTGTCTGTATTTGCCCAGGTTACTGGGGCTCACAAAGGGGGACATATCCATGCCCCCATCACTGACGAGCACAGCCTGAGTTGGTACTCTGACTAGGCCAGAGTCCATCTCAGAATCCAGGGTCAACCCTACTACACCCTTATTCTGTGTATCCCCACCCCCAATTGTAACTGCACAAGGGGGAGCAGGTGCCTTAGGGGCATTGGTGGTGGTTGGAGTATTTTCTTTGGCCTTGGTGCAGTCACTGGTCCAGTGAGTTTTCTGTTTACAGATTTTGCACCAAGGTTTCTTTTGGTTTTTCCTTTTGTTAGCCTGTGAATCCCCACCCGAAGAAGATTTTTGGGGCCCTTGTGAAGACTTCTGGTCTTTACCCATGTCCCCACCCTTATCAGAGTTTTTGCTTCTTAGGGTCACCACCTTGGTTCTGTACTTTCTGCCTCACCCTGGTTCTGACCCATTTGTCTGCCTTCTTTCCCAATTCTTGGGGAGATGTCAGATCAGAGTCTACCAGGTACTGGTGCAACAGTTGATTTTGACAGTTATTAAGAATCTGCTCCCTCATTATCAGATTATACAATCCTATGAAGTCACACACTTTACTGCCCAATAACCAACCTTCCAGAGCCTTAGCAGCACAGTCAGCAAAGTCAACCCAGTTCTGATGTTGTGCTTTTTGGGTGTCTCTGAACTTTAACCTGTATTGTTCAGTGGTAAGGCCAAACCCATCTATCAGTGCACTTTTCAAGACTTTGTAGTCATCAGCATCCTCTTCTCTTACAGTGAGGAGCTTGTCTCTACCTTTGTCTGCAAAGGAGAGCTGTAAGATTGCTGCCCATTGACCTTGAGGGACCTTCTGTACTTTACAGACCCTCTCCAAGGCAGTTATCCATTTGTGGATGTCATCACCATTCTGGTAGGGAGGGACAATCTTACTTAGGTTTCTATGGTCATAAGACCTCTCCCTATCTCTAGGAAAATTGCTGCCACCAAGGGACTCTAGTCCCTCCTTTTTACCAGCTCTGTAGAGCTCCAGGGCTTCCCTATCTAAGGCCATCTTCTGCTTTCTAAGGTTGAACGTGTCTTGCTGATACTTCAGCAGTCTCTCTCTCCTCTCCTGGGAGGTTTCCCTCCCTCTGTGAGAAGAAACAGAGGTTCCTATAGAGGAGTTAGACTGGATAGATCCCCTTGACAGAGATCTATCCCTTCTAGACCTGTTGTCAGGCCTACCAGGAGAAATAAAGGAAGTGGCATTATTGTCATCCTCCTCATCCTCATCCTGGTGGTCGGTGTTCACCAGAGTCTGGTCATTGTCACCAGTCTGGTCAGCATTAGAGTTAGGGTCAGGGGAGTTTCCACCCATAGACCCACCCTCAGGTGCTGCCCCACCCACACTGTCTACATCATCAGGCCCACTAGGCCCTGTGATATCATCCAGTTTCAGTATCTTTATGAGATGCTGGGTGGATGGACTTTTGCCTGTCTTCTACTTCCTAATGGAACATAAGGCCCTAAGCTGAGCAAAGGTGAGATCCTCATATTTATAGGGAAGGAGCTCACTGGTGCCTGGTAGGGACCCACTGGTTCCTGGCTGGTTAGACATTACTAATGTGGTGTGGTGTATTGCACTACCTACACTAGTGTGGCCTACTAAACTCTCTTGAGTTGTAAAAAGGGTGTGCTATCCCTTAACACACAACTCTAAGTTCAGTAGAACTTACTGTAGCTAAACTTGATATTATATGTACCTCAGGTACCTTTAGTGGTTTTCAGTTGATCGATTCAATTGAGATTATCTGGTAAAACAATAGCAAGTTGGAATCCGACACGCTGCACACCAATGTGAGAAGGTGGCCTGATATATGCTGTCCACTAGTTCTAGTGGGCACCTTGTATCAGTCCAAACAACCCCTTATGGTGAATGGTTAAAGACAACCTTGTATGAAAGATATCCTATTGGTAGCTATGGAGAGTAGCCTTCAGGCTAAGTCTTGAAGGAATATAAAGCAGCTTGTTTTACCAGCCTATAATCTCCTGAATGATCAAATGAAAGGACAACGACACCAGGTATATATTTAAAATGTATGTATGTAGGTTAACACACACCCCTCTAGTCCCTTTATGAGACTGGAGTTCGAAGTACTTTAGCTACAAGTGATCAAGCATCAGTAAAAGCACAAATACACGTTTGGGCCCTAGGGGCGTACCAAACCATATACCAAAAAAGTGGTATAAGAACCACGACTGGGATAGGCACTAGGCCTATTGCCTCTAGAATCGCTGGGACCCCAAGGAACCACCCAATGTAGTGACACAGGGGACCCACGGGAGCTGTATGCAGTGTGGAAACACAGCCGCGGGTTCCTATTATCTTCTATGGGCAATGTCGCGGTTGGAAATTTAAAGATTAGGGACACTTCTAATCGAGTCTGGACCAAACCCTTTTGGACTTAAGAAGTTCTAGGGCTAGCACCCACGAGAGCACCGGAGTACTCGAGTTACCTCACCCAGGGAAGCCGGGTGCATAGGTGTCTTTTGGTGTCGGGTCACGTCGCGTCGTCAATTTCAATAGAAGCCTGCAAAGAACTGCTGTTGCCGTGAAGAGGAGAAGTGTTAGAAGAGATCCAAGCCTGGATCTAGGATGTAAGTAACCTGAAAGCAGAGGGTCAGAGTCTGGGTCACTAGCCAGTGACCGAGGGCAGGATGGACCAATGCCCACAGATGTCGGGTGCTTCAGGTGAGTTGATGGGTGTCTTGACTCTTCAGCCATAAGGTCCAGGAGGCGTCGACTAAGTCCACGAGCCGGATTCGAGCTGTCCCGAGAAGTCTGTCGAGTGCTGCGGTGTCGGCGACCAGAAAGGACCCAACAAGCCTTGGCAACGGCCAGTCACTGGAATTCAGAGAAAGGACTGCGGTGCAGACCAGTAAGGTCTGAGGGACTCACCCAGCGAGGGTTAGTCAGGGCACGTCTGGAGCAACCAGGTAAGCACAATCAGAAAAGGAGTCGCCTTCATGGGGACCTGCTAGCCAACGGTCTAGTGATCGCGAAGGAGCCTCGAGCGATCGCACTTGATGCTGGCCCACGGGTCTCTCGTGGAGTGGAGGCCAACAATCTTCGGTGCAGGAGGTGCTCAAGGCTGGGGCTACTAGGAACTCAAAGCACAACTTCGAGGAGAACCAGGAAGATAGTGTTGCTGCAATAGTTCACGGTGTCCAGGAGTCACAGTTCCACGTCACCCACGGGCCTCAGGTTTGCTGTGGACTCAGGGTAGCCTTGGGGAAGTCTGGAAATCTACCTCTGGGGATGCAGAGACTTCGGCGTCCGGCTGGAGCTTCAGAATTGCAGACCGGTCAGTTGCTTCTTTGGGCCCTGCCAAGCAGGGGAGTCACTCCTTGACCCCAAGGGAGATTTCTTCAGTCTTCTATTCAGGATAGAACGTTGAAGGTCCAGGATGTACGTTGCAGAGTTTTGTCCAGGGTAATCTAAAGTCCTACAGAATGATTCCTATACTTATACTAAGTTTAGGGGATGGACTAACTCTAAGGCCCCACCTATGGGTGGGCCAGGAAAGAGGGGTGGTTACACCCATTTCCTTTGTCCAGTTTCACGCCAGAGCAGGGGCAGGTAGCCCCTGCAACCGGTTTGAACTGGAGTATGCACAGGGACACCAAGTGTGCCCCCATTGCAGGACTTCAAAGCACCAGAGAGTGCTCCCGCCCAGCCCCAATACACATCAGCCTGTCTGGGGAGGTGGGGACACCTCCCCTCGACAGGAAACCTACTGTCCAGGCCTCCCCTGCCGGAGTTTCGGTCAGCAGCAGGAGGCCAGACCCGTGTCTGTGGCAGAGGCATCCATTTTGTGATGCCAGGGCTCAGGAAAGTCCTACAGGGTTTAGCACGTGGGAACATGTCTCTCCCTCTAGAAGGGTGGAATGCTACCCCCGCCATCAGGACTTGCGGGGGGGGGGGGTAGTATTCCAAAGCGTTTGACACCAAACACAACATGTTTTGATGCAGCCATCCCAAAGTTAGCATTTACTGCGAGGTTATAATGCACTTAAGTGTATATGGTATGGCTGTATCAGAGAACAGCCATAAGGAAGTATTTCTGAAAGCTGCAGAGGGGCTCAGCTTATGCTTGGGCACCCTCTCACATAAAACCAAGCACTCTGCCTTCCGGATTGTCAAGGCCTGCCATAGGAGTGGCTTATAGGTTTATATGTGTCTGTATAAGGTAGTGATGTAGGAAGCCTATACCACAGTTAGGGGTGCAAGCACACCCTTACCCTGGTGTCATTTTGGAGTGCTTCCCAGGGGTGGCATAATAGATGCTGCAGCCCCTGGTAGGCCTCTGAGGTACCTATGCCCTAGGTACATAGTATACCATATACTAGGGGCTTAGAAGGTACTCCAGAGTCCAATTAGATATGTACCTAATGTACATGGAAACCATTTTAGAGAGGAAGCAGCTAGGCTGTGGTCCTGATTAGGTCGAAAAACAGTGAAACACCAGCAAAAAGTGGGGATACCCATGTGAAGCAGATCCTACTCTCCTACATCTGTGACCTACTGGACCGCAGTGTAGGCCAGAGGCAGCGTTCAGCAGTGGGCCACAGCCACTTGTCGTAGGCTCGCGATGCACGGAGTTAGTGACATCAGGGCAGTTGTCGGTAGTGTTCGATCACCTCCGTAACGATGATCCTTTTTTCCTCCCAAATGCAACGCGTCATCCTCTTATGCCTCTGCTTGCGTGCAATGATTCTTACTCTGCCTTTGAATAATCGATGTTCAGTTCCAATTCTGTGACCTACTCGAGCGCAGCGTAGGCCGAGGTCTGTAGTCCGTGTGGGCCCACAGAATCTTGCGGCTGTGATGTAACACTAAGACCTGTTGGCACCACATCGAAGGTTGTGTAGTGACATACACTCAGCCATGATTTGTGTGCTCTGCCATGAGGAAATCAAGACTCAGTTCCAAAAGTGCGAACTAGTTGGCCGCAGTGTCGGCCGGAGGCAGCGGTCAGCGTGGGCCAACCGCTGTCCAGCCATCTCCTCCTGGATCTCTCACACACGACGTTGGAATGGCATTTGTATTAGATTTGTGGCTTACAGGTAAAGGCACCAAAGCTGAGCGGGTGTGCAGCCGGCGAGGAGACAGTGTCCTGCCTATGACGGACTGCATTGGATTGGTGTGAGGCCTGCAGGACCACAGTGCAGGCCAAAGGCCAGAGTCAGCAAGGGCCCACAGACACGTTTGGTGGGAGCCCTATGCACAGACTTGGTGGACCCACATCGGAGGGAGTATAGTGACATGAACTCAGCCTTAAATCATGTACTCTGCCATGGTGTAATCAAGACACAGTTCCAAATGTGTGACCTACTTGTCCGCTGTGCACGCCGGTGGAGTACATCAACGAGAAAGGAGTACTGCGGGCCTGTGTTGCGAAGGCCGTGATGGTCTGAGGAGGCTGCCAAGGTCGCAGGCCTCGGGTCTGGAGATTGCACCTGCAAGTGGTGGGCCCTCTTCGACACACGCCGGTGTCGGTAGGTGGGCATTGAGGCCTGGGCGCAGGGGCGGGCAGGACTGGTTCGGGGACCAGCATCTCGGGGTGCAGCAGGCACACAGGATCGCTGGCAACACCGATCGCGCCGTCGGCCTCGTGGCGGGGTGAGAGGCACTGCCCTGGCAGAGACGTTGGGCATTCTGGAAGAGGACCATGCCCAGAGTTACGTGCCTTTTATCCACACCCCTACGTTGGCCTGGCGTACGCTGAACCAGCCCACTCCGCTCACGCTTATGGGGGGACGTCACAAGCTACATTTCCGCGATCTTCCCCACTGGCTGGGGTGACATGGTTGTGTCCACTGTCCACTACACTCCAAACACCAGCGGTGTGTGTCGACATGGATATGTGTGTGGTCTGCATTCTGCAGTCTGGCCAGCACATCCACGACACACTTGGCATTGTGTACAGTCTCATTCATCGGTCCCTTGCCTCCTTCGCAAATGCCTGGTCCCCACCTCTGCCGACATTCTGCTATTATGTGTCCGAGGTGCCATGATGGCTCATGTACATGGCTGGCCCAGGTTCCTGCAGTGAGTTGTGCTGTCGTGTCTGGTGGGTGTGCATGTTGTATGTGAGCTTGTGACGTGTGCATTTCCTGTGTTGTGTGTTGCATGATTGTGGAGTTGAGGTGTGTGCATTTGGTATTGGCCAACGAGCAGTGCATTTCCGTGGGTGCCATCCTGGTGGCGCATGTTGATGATGGACTGTCCGGAGGTGCAGGTATCATGTACACTGCCTGGTTGGTTGGCGGCGGCGTTGGCGGAGATTCCACGGTGGTCCACTATTGCCTGCACATTGGTGGGATATGTGCGCTTTCTGTTGTGCTTATTGTGTGCAGTGTCACCAGTGGCCACTAGTAGGACATGTGTGCAGTCAATTGCCCCCTGACACGTGCGGAAAGCCAGCTGTGGCGTACATGCCTTGCTTGGTCTCCTGCTGTTCCTTCGCAGTGTGTGTGAAGTATAGATAGTGGGGTACCAGGCTGATGGTGTCATCCATGCCCGTTGTGGGGGACTTGTTTTGGCCTGGCTGTGTGACTCCTCTGTCTCAGGCGAATGTTGGTTGGAGGGTACCAGAGGCCAACACGTGCATCACGGCCAGCAGCTTTGTCTGCGGTGGGATGTTGGTTGTCTGCTGTGTTGGTACCGTCAGCCTGTGGGCAATGGTGGTCCGGTTGTGGAGGGGGTTGTCCCTTTGAGCATGTAGTGGGCAATGACATTATCTGGTGTTGGGTCTGTGAGGTTTGTGCATTTTTGGAGGGTTGCTGTCTCTGTCTGCGCTGCCTCAGTGTTGGTCCGTGTGGGTGGTGGGGGTCCGGGGGGGTCCTGGGGGGGCTGGCGGTGGGTGTTGGGGCCCTCTTGGGCGTCTGGCCCGCATGTTCAGTAGCTCCATGGCATCTGTTGGTCTTCAGGTGTGACAGTGGGCTGGGCTCCCTTTTGTGGTGCAGGCTGCCGTCCAGCTTTACACCAGGTCAGAGCAGGTGTTAATTTCCTGTGCTAACGCGCATTATTGCATGTTTCGTGGTCTTTTCGCCGATCTGGCTGGTCGTTGAGAGTGTTGCGCAGTGGTGTGTTCGCTGCTTTTTGCATGGGAACGTCTACTCTGCATCTTATTAGCGATAGTTGCCGGGGTCATCTGTGGCAATGTTTTTTGCAGCTGCTATCACGGGTAAACTAGTGTTATGGTCTGTTAACGCCAGCTTGTGAATGGGGTGATAAATTTATCGCAACTTTGTCTGCAATAAAGTGCTGTTAACTAGGCGATAGCTCCTTGAGAATATGCCCCTTAATTTTCACAAGGTCCCCCACATGCACCACAGTGCCTTTGACAGCCTTCCTTACATCATACTACTTCTTTCTTTTCAATATCTTCTCTTTTCCCTTTTTATTGCATTCTTCAGCTTTCCCAGCTTGGTCACCCACCACTATCTTTTTCTCAGATACCCACATGGGAATCACTTCAGTATTGGCAACTCCGCCTTTGAATGATTGGAAAGAAGCCACACCTGTTGAACAATGCGGGGGAAAACGATACTCACACACTTTTTTTCTGATTGCTGTTTCCCAGTTTGCACCACACACCAGGGCCACATCACCTCCCTCACCCAATATTACAGCAACAAATAATATGAGAACCCTCTAGCACATAAACTAAATACCATGTCAAATTATAACTTGTTTGCTGTAAAACATTACACCAAATACAATACACATGGCTATATACATGCAAGCCTGTAAAAACAAGGAGCATCTAAAACACATTCTTTACACAGTCCTGTGGGCGAAGAGGCACTCTCCTTACACACTGAGGCCTACCAACGCACTCACATCCATTTCGCGCCTCGCCCCAACAAGGAGTGTCTATCCCATTGCAATAGTACTTAGCCACCCTGTTCAAGTTCCAAATTCTATGTTCACTTGTCCTTCTAAGGAGGCTTAATTTTTACCCAGACCCCCACATGCAGCACAGTGCTTTTGACAGCTTTCATCGCGTCATACCACTTCTTCCTCTTGAACATCTTCTCTTTTCCCCTTTTCCTACCATCCCTCAGCCATCCCAACTTGGTCATCCATCAATATCCTTTTCTCACATACCCACATGGGAATCACTTCAGTATTGGCAACGCTTCCTTTGAATAATTGGAGAGGAGCAACATAAGGGAGTCGGAGTAGACGGTCACTGTCCTCCCTGAGCTTTGTGTGAACGTGCTCTCCCATATCTGATGCAATCCTCCACCATAGCCATGTCCTGCAGCTCACACGACACCCCTTTCAGGCCAAGACTGGCCGAATCGGTTTCCCTCCTTAGTCTATTCCACTAGTATGTCTCAAAAAGGGCAAACAAAACTTTCCCCATCCTCACTTGCTATTATCTCTTTTGGGGTCAGACAGTACTCTTCGTGTGTTCGGGACCGGTAAAAACTATCCTGGCTGTTAGCCTTCTTTCCTCTCATGAGTCTGGTCGTAATGTTTGTTCTAATATGTTGGTATTAAATGTCCCCCCGCCCATGCCAGGGGAATGCATATGCCTTGGAATGTGCGTGCCACTCTCTGCAGTGTTCTAGCCCATGTGAGAAATCTAGTTTGCTTGTGGTCTAGTGATGACTTCATGATCAGTCAGGAAACGTTTTAAGGATACTTTTGACTTTGAGTTTGAAATAATTGCAAATTGTACTCTGATCGTGGGGAGACTGTACGTGGGTGTAAGACCTAGGGTCTCCAGGCCCTAAGGGGGTAACGTGACACGAGCGGCTGGGCACCCAAAGGCTTGTGTGTAAAGCGACCAGACAACACACACATCCACTGAAGCCAGGAACGCACACAATAAGGGACGCCACACTGTAGAGATTTATGCAAATAACTCAAGTTTATCCAAGCAGTTCGAGATAAATGCAGTTCATGGGATAACAAGGCAATTCATAAGATATATATGCACTTCAGGAGATATAAATTCAGTTAAGAAGATGACAATGGCAATTCACTTATGTCAGCGTTTGATCCGCCAGCACCATATTCACCAGTATGATATTCACCAGTATGATATTCAACAGTATGATATTCACCAGTATGATATTCACCGGTACCTTGTATATTTTACTCCCCGTAGTAGGGTTTGGGGATTGTAGCGCCACTCCTAGGGGCGTGCAGGGACCCAGGGCAGACCTCGCGGGCCTACCGCTACCTTGGGACAAATCTGACGAACACCTTCAGAGCAGAGCATTAGAACATAGCGCCACTCGTAACCAGCACGCAGTGCATACTTCAGAGCAGAGCATTAGAACATAGCGCCACTCGTAACCAGTAAGCGGCGAATACTTCAGCACTGAGCATTAGAACATAACGCTACTCGTAATCAGTAAGCAGTGAATACGTCAGCACTGAGCATTAGAACATAACGCTACTCGTAATCAGAAACAAAGAATACTTCAGAACGGAGCATTTCGAACATAGCGCTTCTCGTAATCAATAGCAAGGAATACTTCAGAACGGAGCATTTAGAACATAGCGCTTCTCGTAATCAATAGCCATGAATACTTCAGAGCGGAGCATTTAGAGCATAGCGCTACTCGTAATCAATAGCAAGGAATACTTCAAAACGGAGCATTTAGAACAGAGCGCTTCTCGTAATCAGTAGCAATGAGTACTTCAGAACGGAGCAGTTCACGGAGCACCACGAGTCGCACGGAGCGAGCCTCTCGTACTCCAGTGCAGTTTGGGAGACACAAAGTTCCTGAATAGTCAGTGGGGAACAAGGGGCGAATCCTTCGGAGGGGTCTCTCTGTCGTGGTGACCAGGGGACTCCCACGGAGAGGGAACCCGGGCTCAGGGTGCGGTGTGGCTCCCAGCCTGTAGGGGGCACACCGGGGTCAGTCCCAAGCCTCCGGGCTTACCTTGCTCGACGTCGGGGGGCGTCCACACCGGCTCCGCAGTCCGCAGGCGATCCTGTTGCGACGGGGGCCGGCCACGGCCTCACGCACCTTCACCACAGCTGCGACGGCAGTGACGGGGCCCCGGGCTTCTCCTCGGGCCTCGCGACGATGAGGGGCACTCTTCCGGCCTTCGGGCCGCAGCCGTGAGCGCGCTTCAGCCTCCGCGCCACGGGGGGGGGGGCTCAAATTAAGCTGGGGGGCTCCGCGCTCAACGGAGCACGCTGCCGGGGATCCCAGGCCTGGTCAGGGAGCGCAGGGGTCACAGCGCTAAGACCTGGTTGATCCTCAGCGATACCACAATTGGTTAGGTAGGTAGTTTCAAGGTTCAGTCTGGACACGCAGTCTCAGCATTCAGTTCCGGCAATCAGTTGCTCTTGAAAGTCTTGATGGCGCAGATGTATCTGGCGCCCTTAAGGGGTTCTGTTACAGGAGGGTAGGGGGTGAGTTGGCGACTAGGTCCTTCCTAGTCAGGCTGGGCAGAGGTTCCCTGGGTCCTCCTACTGCTGGGCAAGATCAGTGGGTTTCACAGGATCCCTCACTCACTTAAGAGGCAGCACCTAAATCCTGTCACTCTCAGAGGCATAAGTCCCTGGCTAGGCCCTACCGCCTACACTCCTGCGTGGATTCTCCAGCTCTGCTTTACCCCACTGGCCAACTGACTAGAAAAAGTTCCCCCTCTCACTTATTTATCCCTAGGTCAGGTGACTTCTAGCCAAGGCGGCAAAAGTAAAACCACACCTCCCTTCTAGAAGGTTCCAGCACATTCCAGGAGCTTTCCCATTCTACCTATGGGACAAAAAAGGCAGGCTGGTGGCGCAACATTGCTCCTGGCAGCTAGGGTGCTACTAATAAGGACCACTCTGCAGTAGCAGGGGCCTGTGGCAGCCATCTTGGGAGAAGGGAGCACCTGCACCTTAACACTGATTGGCAATGAAAAGGTGCCCGGAGACCTAAGTCCAACATCAAAATGAGGGTGGAAAAATGAGGCACGATCAAAAATAAATGGGGAGACCACCCTAGGGCTGACAGGTCCAACATTGGGGTTGTGCCAGCAACAAGTAAACAAAGACACTGCAATGAAATAATAACAACCTGTAAGAAAGTGCAATGGTTAGGTCAGAACAATGTCAGTTGCATTTTAGCATTGGAATAGCAAATATTGAGTACTGACTTGTGAGAGAAAAAAATGGTTAGTATTTCATAGATGCATAAACTTATTAACAGGACATAACATTTTAACATAAAATACAAATGCAAAATGTAACCGCACCACAACATCAACAATGCATAAAATGAAAACCTTAATGAAAATAGCAGAGAAAACATTGCACAAAAAAATGATTCTTTTGTCCCAAAAAACGGAGACTGCTCCTGGCACCTACTGCCCGATGAAGAGGGAATACTCTGCACTGTACACGGAGCTATTAAGCCCAATAGTCTGTCAATGTTGGCTCAGGGACAAAAATATCAACAATGCCCGCAGAGAATAAGGAACAACCTGACAACTATCAGCTCACCCTGGCCAGACACAATATACACCTTATTCACCAAGGTTAACATTTTTCCCTAACGTCCGAATTGCACCATATATATCAAACCCAGGAGTCATGCGTACCATCTGTGTGCAGGCCACAGCAGCAGGCAGTCATCTTAGAGTCCATCTGCAGGTCCAGAAAGTGAACTGAAGTGTGGGTATATACATGGGGCTTTCTTTGAAGTAAGAGGAGTTTTTAGAGGTTTCTCTTTGAAGTGTACTGAATTTCCTGACTTCCCCGCCCTGGCTCTAGGCAGGCTGCAAGGACAATGCGGTAGCGACAAGGCCTTTATTTGAAGGCAGAGCACAGCCTATTCAGTTGCAAGTGGGGCTGTGCCCAGCTCTGCACCCACCATCCTGCCAGTAGGTGGCTGATTCAGTCACAACTAATATTTCTATTATGTGACTGCCTGGGTGGAATTTACAAAGTCTAATTGCCAACTACAACCAGTCATATGATCTAGGAAAGGCAGCAGGGACCAAATGCCAACAGGCAGGAAAATGTCAACTTTTTTAAAGTGGCGTTTTCAAAATTGTCATTTAAAATCTGACTTTATCATTAATTGGGATTTTTATTTACAATTTCTCAGACAACAAACATAAAATTCTTACCTGTTCCCAATCAAAAGTTCTCACTTATTAAATGTAATAAGGCAACCCAGTGTTATTCTGTGGGACAGGTAAGCCTCATAGTAGAGAAAAACGAATGTAGGATTTTTTCACTACTGAACATGTAAAACATAAAAGTACATGTTCAAACTTTTAACTCCAATGCACCTTACCCTATGGGCTACCTAGGGTCTACCTAAGGATTGATGAGTATGAAATAAAAGGCTTAGCAAGGAGGTTATATTGCCATATTGAATTGGCAGTTTAAAGCTGCATTCAGGCTGCAGTGGCAGGCCTGGGACAGTTTTGGACTTGGCCGTTTTTGGTTAAAGTTCCCTAAACTTTTTGCCTTCCCCCTAGTCCTTTTTTCTGACATGGCGTTGCCAACTTAGATGCTTTGGGCACTTTGCCACTGCTGATCAGTGTCAAAGTGCAAGTGCTCCCTGTATAAAGTGTAATGGTAATTGGTTGTCCATGATTGGTATGTTTGCCGTACTAGTAAAGTCCCTAGTAAAGTGCACTATGAGTGCCAGGGCTGGTAATGCAAATGTTACTAGTGGGCCTGCAGCACTAATTGTGCCACCCACACAAGTAGCCCTAAAGAGAGAACTCAGGCCTGCCACTGCAGTGCCTGCGCGCAGTTTGTTAAACTGCCTTGTTGTCCTGACAAGTGCACCCACTGCCAGGCCTTATCCTTCGCTTTTTATGCACATCAGACACCCCTATGGTAGGTCCAGTGTACCTCCCTGGGCAGGGTGCAGTGTATGTGAAAGGTAGGACATGTACTGAGGTGTGTACCATGTCCTGTCAGTGAAATACTCTCTGTAGGAGAGTAGGATCTTCACTTATGTTGCCCCCACTTTTTTTCTGATGTATACACTGGTTTCTGGCTATAGTCAGGCTGGGTCCCTGCTAATCAGGGCCCCAGTCTCTGTTCTCTCTAAACGACTTGGAGTGCATATTAGATGCACTAGTGATTAGTTACTGTGGTGCCTTATGAGCCCCTAGTATATGGTACCTTAGGTACCAAGGGCATAGGTAATTTACAGGCCTACCAGGGGCTGAAGCATGTATTATGCCACCCCTGGGAAGCAGACTAAATCTGACACCTCAGGCCGGCTACTGCAGCCTGGGTGAGGTAGTGTTAGCACTCCTCACAGAGGTATAGGTTCCTATATCTCACCATACACACACATATAAACCTATCAGCCACCCCTATGGCAGGCCCTATCAATCCTGAGGTCAGGGTGCTTGGTTTACAATGTGAGGGGGTGCCTCTGCCTGAACAGGGCCTCTCTGCAGCTGGCAGGGTCTATTCCCTGTGGCTGTTTGTGGATGCGGTTAAACCATATACTCTTAAGTGCATTATAACCTCCCGGTTAATGCTAACTTTGGAATGACTGCATCAAAACATGTTGTGTTTGGTGTCAAACATCTTGGAATCATACCCCCACACCAGTAACTGGTGTGGGAGTATGATCACACCCTTCTAGAGGAGATGACATGTACCTACTGTGGTAACACGGTAGAAATCAGAAAGAGCCCTGGCATCACAAAATGGATGCCACCAGCACAGACACTGGGCTGCCCTTCTGCTGCTGACCGAAACTCACAGTGGAGGAAGCCCAACAATAGGCATCCTGTCACAGGGAGGTGTCACCACCTTCCAGACAGGATTTAGTGTATTGGAGCTGGGTGGGTGCACTCTTAGAGTGCTTTGAAGTCCTGCACTGGGGGAGCAGCAGGCTCCTCTGTGCATATGCCAGCTCAAACCGGTTCAGGGGCTACCAGCCCCTGCTCTGGCATGAAACTGGACAAAGGGGAGTGGGTGTAACCATTCACCCCCTGACCCTCCTAGAGGAGTGGTCATAGAGCTAGTCCCTCCCTTTCTTTCACTATAAGATAGGTACACCTTGCCATTGCAAGTTAGATAACCCCTGGTCGACGCTTTACAAGAAGAATCCTGGCCCTTCGACGTTCCACTACCTTTGGAAGACAGAAGAATCTCCCTTTGAGTCAAGGAGTGACTCCCCTGCTGGGCAGGCACCAAAACTTGAAACAATGGTCGCAAACTTTCCCGCTCCCGCCAGAGTCCGAAGTCCCTGCAACCCGAGAAGTGGATTTCCTGACCTCTCGACGGCCATTTTGAGTCCCCAGTGAAGTTGTGGCATCTGGACCCCACCAGTGACGAGGAACTGCAATACCTGGGAACCGTGCACTATTGTCAAGTGCAACCCCTTCACGACATTCAACGAACTTGTGCTTTGGACAATTTGTGGCCCAAGCCTCCAGTAGGTTTTGCAGCAAAAATCAGAGGCCTACCACGTCCCGAGTGAACGTGGGCTCCTGTGAAGCATTTCCTCAAGAGGCGTCTTTGCAATCCCTTGCCCGTTGGCTAGTGGGTCTCCCGAAGACTTTCTTATCAACTCAAAGGGCTCCCCTGGTTGCCCCAGGCCTGCCCTCACTCACCTTCACTGGGTGAGCCCCTCAGACCTTACTGGTCTGCACCATCGACTTTCTTCACTCTACATGAGACTTGCTTTTGCCAAGGCTTGTTGGCTCCAATACGGTTGTCGACACCGCCATCAGCTGCAGACATTGTGGAGCACTCTGAATCCAGCTGTTGGTCATCGTCGATCTCTCCTAGACCTCATGAGCGAAGAGTCAAAACACCATCAACGACCTGAAATCCCCCGACATCCGTGGGCATCCATCTTCCTGGCCCCGGGTCACTGGCAAGTGACTGTGAACACTGTCCCTTCAGGTCTTCTACATCTTGAATCCAGCCTTGGATTCCACCGGACACTTCTTCAGTCGCCGCAAGCAGCAAGTCTTCTTTGGTCTCCCTAGAAAACAGCGGCGCGACCCGACACCAAAAGACACCTATGCACCCGGCTTCCCTGGGTGAGGTAACTCGTGCACTCCAGTGCCCTAGTGTGTGTTGGCCCTCGAATTACTTACCTTGTAAGCGGCTTGCTTGTAGACTTCCTCGAAGTACCCTAAAACTTTAAAAATTAAACCTCGACTTGCTCCATTGTAATCAATCGGGAACCCGCGTCTGTGTTCTCACACTGCACGCGTCTCCCGTGGGTCTGTTACTTACCTGCTATCACTGCAGTCGTGAAGCCCAAGCGATTCTACAGGCCCTAGGCCTTGTCATTCTGCAAGTCGACTTTCCTATACCTCTTTTTTTTGTATATGGTCTGGTACGCCCCTAGGGCCCCAGCCATATTTGTGCTTAACTTATTGTGAAAAGTTGATATTTGAATGTTTTCCTGGCTTCTAATCTCATAAAGAGATTAGTAGAGTGTGTCTAGCAATAAATACATATATATTTGATATATATACCTGTGTGGTGTCCTTTCATTTGGTAATTCAAGAGATTATAAGGTAAAACAAGCTGCTTTACATTCCTCTGAGACTTAGCCTGAAGGCTGCTCTCCACAGCTACCACTAGGATAGCTTTCTTTAAAAGGTTGTCTTAAACCTATCTACCATAAGAGTCGAATTGGACTGGTGCAAGGTGGACACTATAACTAGTGACCAGCATATGCCAGGCCAACCTCTCACACTCTCCATTTCGTTTTTCACTGTTGCAAGGCCATCTTGCCCATAGGACAGAGTGGGCAAGGCTGTGTAATATGTTTCCAGCCTATCTTATCAAAGGCTTAAGATGGAGAGGTGAAGTTTAGTGTGCCTGAACTCACCATTTAAGAACACATTTTTTTATGAAGGTGGTTTTTGAATTGTGTGTTTAGAAACCACGCTTTTAGAAGTGGCTGTTTTTTTTATTCTAACAATTCTCCGTGTCTCTGCCTGGTTGTGGATTGACTGTCTGGTTTTGAATGTGATAGGATCTGGGAAATGTCTTGACCCAGGGGAGGAGGTGAGACAGCAACAGGCTGACCTGCATCTGGAGTGTACAGGGGAGGATGAGCCCCTGGAGGTGAAGAGGCCTGGGTTGCTGCCATAAAACAATGGCTCCATCTCCTGCTGAGTGATTGAGGATCCAGACCCCCACTATCAAAGGAAGAAGGTGTCACGGGCAGGGAGACACCCAGAACTGGTTTGGACAGGTGTCAGTGCCGCCCTGAACACAAAGACTTCAAAGACATTTAGGGGTAAAACTATGAGAGGTGAAACCCCTGAACGTTGGACTGATCAAGACTGAAAAGGATTGAAACTACTTCACGGTCAAGAGGAACCTCTGAAAGGAAGAAAAAGCTAAAGACACTGAAGGAAAGGACGGACCCTTGCTGTGTGTTCTGGGGCTGGCCTGCAGTTTGCCCAGTTTGCTGATTTAACCAAGGAGAGGCTAAGGGACTTTGCTGCATGCTGTGTCCCCCTGCTTGAAAGGACTTTGCTGTGTGCTGTGTCCTAAAGTAACTTGTCCCCATGGGCCTGAGGAGAGCTGACTCCCTGTTGTGAAAACTCAGGAACATAAAAGTTTCCAAGTGTGTCTCAGCGACGCTGTGTGCGTGTGCTTTTTGCAGCCTGAGACCTTTGTAAGGATTGTCCTGTAATCGTGTGCACCCGGAGTCCAAATGAGACTCAGCGATGCTGTGTGCGTGTACTTCGTGCAGCCCGAGACCTTTGTGAGGATTGTCCTGTGATCGTGTGCACCCGGAGTCCAAGTGAGTCTCAGCGACGCTGTGTGCATGTGCTTCGTGCAGCCTGAGACCTTCGTGAGGATTGTCCTGTGATCGTGTTCACCCGGTGTCCAAGTGAGACCCAGCGACGCTGTGTGCATGTGCTTCGTGCAGCCTGAGACCTTTGTGAGGATTGTCCTGTGATTGTGTGCACCCGGAGTCCAAGTGAGTCTCAGCGACGCTGTGTGCATGTGCTTCGTGCAGCCTGAGACCTTCGTGAGGATTGTCCTGTGATCGTGTTCACCCGGTGTCCAAGTGAGACCCAGCGACGCTGTGTGCATGTGCTTCGTGCAGCCTGAGACCTTCATGAGAATTGTCCTTTCATCGTGTGCACCCAGAGGCCAAGTGAGTCTCAGCGACGCTGTGTGCGTGTGCTTCGTGCAGCCTGAGATCTTTGTGAGGATTGCCCTGTGATTGTGTGCACTTGGAACTCAAGTGAGTCTCAGCGACGCTATGTGCGTGTGCCCGGGTGCAGTCTGAGACCTTCGTGGGAAATTGTCCCATGACTGTGTGTCCCGGAGCAGTCTTGTTCTCTGCTTCTCCAGAGGAGCTGTGAGAATTCACCGCCGCTGGCCCGCACCTGCCTTTGCCAAGGAGAGACCTCGAACTATCACCGTCGGGGGTCCGAGTTCCACTGCCCAAGATCAACGAAGTTGCATCGGAGGCCCAAGCCACGAGGAAAGGAGAGTGAGATCGTACCCCCCAGGTAACGCTCAGCGAGCGAGCGTGTGTCGCCGTCTGGGGCAGGGTGCGGGCTACGAGAGAAACGCTCTCTGCCTTTCCCATCTTTGCAGCGTGAGCCTCTGCTCAAGCTCGTATCGCGGCCCGTACTTGCCGAGGAGTGGCAGTACTGGGGCTGGAGTGTGGAGCTGCACTTTGTTTTCCATCATACCCGTGTTGGGGGCATATTTTGGCAGTAGCTGACCGCGAGTCAGTAAGAGTGGCATAGAGACCGTCCAGAGCACTGCGATCGGTGCCGAAGTCCATTATTTTGGCATTACGAACTGCCTATTGTTGCATTACGCATTGCATTATTTTTGCATTATGAACTGCCGGATTGTTGCATTTACGCATTGCATTATTTTTGCATTACAAACTGCCTGATTGTTGCATTACGAATTGAATTACTTTGGCATTACGAACTGCCTGATTGTTGCATTACGAACTGCATTATTTTTACATTACGAAGTGCTTGATTCCTGCATTACGAACTGCATAGCATTGCATTAGGACTGCATTGGATCATCGAGAATTGCTCATTAATACTGCAAGAACCTACAAGGGCTTGCTGGCCTAATAACCGGTGAGGTGGAATATTACAAATACACATATGTTGGATCTCTATTGTGTAGTCTGATCGTATATCTTTTTTATATAAACATATAATTGTTTTTATGAAACTCGTGTGTAGTCCATTTGTGGTGTTATTACTGTGTTACTGAGAGCATGGTTGCAAATACTTTACACATTTGCCTTGGAGATAAGCCTGGCTGCTCGTGCCAAGCTACCGAGGGGGTGAGCAGGGGCTATCTGAGAAGGTGTCCTTCCTTTCCCTGACTTAGAAGCAAGGGTCTCTATTTGGACTAAGGTACCTACCTCAGCCAACTAGAGACTCCCCGTTCTAACAGACAGGTTTTAAGGGCTCCTAATGTGGGTGGCACAATCAATGCTGCTGGCCCAGTATTAGCATTTATTTAAGACCCTGGGTACATGTAGTATCACTTTACTAGGAACTTACAAGTAAATTAAGAGTGAGTGCAAATTGGATGTAAGACAATTTTACTATGTGTAAATGAGAGGGCACAAGCATTTTAGCACTGGTTAGCAGTGGTAAAGTGTGAAGAGTTCGAAAGGTCAACACAAACAGGTTCAGAAAACAAGAGTGTGAAGGCAAAATGTTTGGGGATGACCCTGCAGAAAGGGCAAATTCCAACAAGCACTAAATTGATATCACAGGATAAGAGGATAATGCCTTGTGATGCCGTTTACACATAAATCGATATCAGATCTCTGATTCAAATATTGATACAGCCACATCACTGGAGTTTGGAGCTAAACTGGCTAATCATATAAACGTCTGCAATCAATTTGATTACCAGTTTGTTAGCCCTAAAATACAGTGACTCTCGTAATCTGAGAGTTCACGTGTAGGGTAGTGTATATCCCTGCTTTGCCCCATATCTGTTTGTACTTGTGCAGCTGGTTGTTGAAGTGATAATGGGTCTCAGGCATTGTTTCAGAGTGCAAGTTATCTCTACTATCATGTTAACGACAGCTAATTCTTTATATTTATAAAAACTGTTATAATAGAGCTTGGGAGAAAGTGGCTTATTAGTTGAGATAGATGTGAGTCCACCACAAGTAATAATGTCACTATCTTGTTAGGTCCAGTAAAGGTTTCAGTAATTTAAACCTGAGCTCTAGCTCTGTTAGCTATGACACAGATCAGACAGGCTTTACTTAAGAAAATGTGTAACATAGTTAGAAGTAACAAAACAGTTAACACAATACAAAATCCCACTCCAATTTACAAAAATAGAAAATAATTTAATCAATGAAATTACACCAACAAAACTCCAATAAGGATAAGCCGCAATATAAGTTTTTAAAAGTTTAAATTTAAATAATGCCAGAAAGCGTTAAGCACCAATGCTGGTCAACTGGCCACGGTAGATCGGGTCCTAAGTGCAATTTAAAGCTTAGATGGAGCGTATGTTGGATTCTCCAAACTGGTTCTACCAGTTGGCGTTTTTGCCTTCAAACTTAGGGCCTGACTTATTATTTGGTGGACGGCCATCATTCTGCTAAATTACTCCATCCCCATGGCAGAGGGACAGTCTGCCAAATGTATAAATGACCACCAAGCAGACAGTCATTTATAATGCATTGGCAAGAACTACCATCATTATTACTGTTCCTGCCAATTAATTTCGCTTTTTGGTGCAGGCCTGAGTCAGCATGCCACAGCCCTGCACCAAACAGTTTTCTTTTTTTATTTTCAAAAAGAAAATTCCAAAAGGGGATTTTCTTTTTAAAAATAAAAAATGTAATGCTTATCTTGCCATGGGAGTCATCTCCTAAAGTAGGGGGGGCATTATTAACATTTTACTGTCCCTCACTATCCAGGTTTGGCTGGTGGTGACAGGCAGTAAAAAATGGCTATATGTCCACCGATTCTGATTGGGTGGGAAAACATATAGCCATTTCTCCAACGGCCCGAAGGAGTAAGGGCTGTCGGAGAGGTTTAGCTATGGCGGTGATAGAGTCACTGCGGTAGCCAAACCTATAGTCCGCTCACATTTAAATCGGGGGGATTGACCTTTATGTTGGTGATTTGACTCGATCGCAATTGTGGCAGAGTATCCTTACCTCTAACCTATAAATCAGGCCCTTAGTATTGACAATTAAAGTAAAGGTCCTTCCACTGGGCAAGGCAGGTGGCTGAATCGAAGCAGGGCTCCACAATGTCCGAAAGGAATCGGGATGAGGTCCCAGTAAAGTTGTTGGCTTAAGTAGGAAAAGATCAGAGTGAGAAAAGTCAAGCTTCCCACCCAAAAAAGTTCTCTTGCTGGCCGGACACTTTTGCCGCCTTTGCCCGGTCAAATTGTGTATGTTGAGACATAATCACCTTTTTGGAGCTCTGATGTCTCCAGTGGGACAATGTTGCAAACTGTAGCCGAAGAGGACTCCATGAGGCCAGATGCTGTGAGGTCCTGCTGAAATGAATTTGCTGCTGTGGAAAAGCCCTGAGCAGGCAAAACCTGAATCTTCAGCCCAAAGGCAAAGCATCTTGGTTGGATCGACTTGGCATGTTTGTTTCATTTCACTGGAAGTCTTTGGAGCCAAAAAGGTTCCAAGTCCCTGATTTTTCAAGATGTCAGGAGTACAGTTTGACACAGCCAAAGGCTCCAGGATCTTAGGAGCAGCACTTTGGGATCAAGACTCATTCTAGCAGAAACCACTAGCAGGGTCCAGGGCAGGTCCAGTTGGAACTGGTCAGCTGGGTTCTTCAGAAAAAAGATTCTTGCAGCTTGTTGTTGCTCTGTAGCTTAATAGGAGGTCAGCCTATTAACCCACGGAGTCCACTTCTTTGTCCAGGGTACAAGTGGGAGCAGGTCCAGCTCTTCAGATCTCCTCACAGGTCTCAAAATGCGTGTGTAGTCCTTCTTCTTTCATTCCACAGGTTCAGAGTGTTTGGAGGAGGGTGCCAGGGAATGCCACATTTTTGCCTGGCACTAGCTTGTGGGTGGGGGTGACTACTTGCCCCCCACAACATAGAGAGAATACTCCCTGGGGTAACCCTACCTATCCATTTTTGCTGCAGTTCCTGTCGGCCCCCAACAATCCCAATACGAAGATGGCAAAATGCTTCTTGACCTGTGCAGAGCCTGTGAGCCCTCCCTGGAGGTGTGACCAGGGAAATGAGCAACACCGCCTCAGCGGTAACTTGAGACCAGTTCTGGGGACAGCTCCTTCCCCACTGGGATTGAAGCCTGCCTGACTGATGGAGCAAAGAAAGGGCCCGGCCTAGGTGTTAACTAACATTTTACTGTGATAGGGTAGGCTTCTTTGATGTTAAATAAGTTTCTGGGCACTGCCCAAATAGCCATCTTGCCAAGGGGACAAACACATCTTCCTTTTCCTTAATATTTATAAAAATGTGACTTCACATGTGAATTGGGCTTTTAATAAATATTACAAAGAGTACACAAATGAAGTTTCTAGATGTTTCCTAGCTGAAGATAACAATTTTAAATTTAATAGGGCATCCCAATGTTTCTCTATGCAACAGCTAGACTTGCTAAAGTGAAAATAGCTAGCTTTCTAGTGATAGTCACTGTAAGGACAGGTTTAATTTAACTTTCAATATGTCCCACTTTTAAATACCCTGCGCCATGCCTTAAAAGAGAGGGTTTAAACCTGTCAAAAGGGTTTAGTTTGAAAGATCGGGTTGCAGTTTTCCAACTGCCACAGCCAGGCTACTGTGGTAGATCTGAAGCCATGTTTGCATAGGCACTGTAGTAGATGGCATAGTGGGCGCTGCATTCCTCTAGTGACATTTAACTTACACTTTGTACCATTTACTAGGGACTTACAGGTAAGTTAAATATGCCTGTTAGGAATATAAACAATTTCAACATGTTTTAGTGGTCAGAGCACATGCACCAAGCCCCAGGGCTCACTACTCAAAAAGAGGAACTTTCTTACAGTGCTGCTATTCATTCCATAAATGCTGATATCAATTAAAATACCTAATATTCACATTGTGTGGGTACGTCTGCTGTTTCCACATGGTTATTCCCACTTGCCCACATTTAAAAAATATGTTTGGGTTAGTGATGACACCTGTTCACACCTGCAAATTTCGGGCGACCCAGAAACCCATTCTGTATTTTTTTATATATTTGTGTTCTTTATTACAAAACGCTTGCAGAAAGCTAATATTGTTTGTATGTCAGACCTAACAAGAGAAGTGGAATGCAAGGATGATTATTAGTGCGAACTTAGGGGCATATTATCTAAAAACTGCGTCAAAATTATCGCCGCTTTAGCAGCAGAAAAAACGGCCGCTAAAGCGGCGATAATGGGCTTGATAATATGCCCTTGAGAATTCCAATAGAAGCCCATGTTCGGGTGTTAACATGGGCTTCTATTGTAATTCTCTGCGGCATATTATCAAGCCCATTATCGCCGCTTTAGCGTCAGTTTTCTGCCGCTAAAACGGCGATGATTTTAACGCCGTGCTTGATAATATGCCCCGTACTTTCTGCTTCCCAGCCACTTACTGTTTTCCCTTTTCTTGCATGTGTACACCTCCAGCTTTCACAAAAACCCCAAATAGAAACTTTGGTAATTTGGGACTGCAGTATTGCATCAGCTGTGGTTTGGGGACTTAGGGCTCCATGTATGGAGGGATGTAACAGATCACTGTGTTAGTGGGACGCATTGTTTTTTGATAATGAGGACAGTAAAACGTATCAATATTTCCATAGCTCACTTGAAACTAATATTTATTCAGCTGGTTGCCACAGCTATGCACATAAGACTCTTAGGATTTCCATTTGTATTAAATAGCCTATTTACTGAAGCTGATTGGTGCAGGTATTTACATAACCCAATTGCAATGACATTTTGCTAACATTTTGTGAAATTAGACTTTTATGACGAAAAGGGTTTGCTGGTGTTTCTTTTCACATTTTTGGAGCAAAGGAATACCTCGTGAAAAAGTCTATGCCAGATACTGGCAGGTGAATGGTTCAAGCAAAAAAAATGTCTCGGATGACAACATTAAAAAAAATAGGGCCATATCAGCAACTGCCAGCGATAATTATCGCTGGCCGTGCTTAGCGATAATTTTCTTATCGCTGGCTATCTCTGCTTTTTATCGCCCTGGTAGCGCGTTATCATCAACACGCTGCTCCAGGGCGATAAAAATTCCAGAGATAGCGATGTTATCGCCGTTTTGCAGGGAACATCGCTGGTTTTCCAGCGATGTTCCCTGCAAAAGGGCGATAACCTTGCTGATACAACCCTGTGGTCGTATCAGCATAATCCACCCCCAATGTTAGGGGTGGCTTAGTCAGGATTTTAGCAGACGTTAGTTTTTGGAGAAAACAGCAGTTTTCTCCAAAAACTAACGTCTGCTAAAATGCAAGGGCATCCTTGCTGATAGCGCAAAGACGCGTTATTGCTCTCCTGACATGTAGTGTATGTCAGGAACACCCACTTTGCATCTCATTAGAGATACAAAGGTAGGCGTAGTGTAAAAGGGTGCTAACATGCGAATAAGCATGTTAGCACCCTCTTGCTGATAGGGCGTTGGTTTTATCTATGGTTTTCTGGCTTTTAAAGCCAGAAAAGCGGAGATAAAGCCCTTGATGATATGCCCCATGGTTTGCTTTAGGTATCCTACAGGTGAGGCACAAAACAGGTTGCGGAGTACCTAATTTTCAGCAGCCCTGCAATGAATATCATCGTTCAAACATTTTTTTTCTCTAGCGAGGTAACAGGATCTATAGATATTTGAATCAAAAGGTTGTAAAATCTGTAATATAGTTGATGGGTGGCAGGCATGAGAACGCAATGCGCAGTCGTTTGCAGTATTGTAAAAATACTTACGTTTGCAATCGTTTTCTTAAGTCTGCAATGAACACTTGGGCAATTCTAATGGAAACATATTCTTCTCCTGGGAAAGAAGTGGGGGAGGTAGCATGGATTAAGTATGCGAGATTTGTTCCTTCAGTAGCTCTATATTGCTTTTTCAGCCACTCTTAGGGGCATATTAACAAGGCGGCGATATGAAATTATCGCCGCTTTTGCGTCCGTTTTCGGGCGAAAAATGGCGATAATTTCATCGCCTTTTCAGCAAAGACACGCTATCGCGTGTCTTGCTGACTTAGCGCCCGTTTCCAGCACGCCTAACTTTGCATCGCTGATGAGATGCAAAGTAGACGTGGCTGTGAAACCAACCAGGGAAAATATTGCGAAGGCAGCTCCGCGATATTAACACGGAAGGGTAGCGATTTTTTAAATCGTGTTAAGTATGCCTTAACGCAGGAATTTAACGTCTGTTATATTCCTGACTAAGGCATACTTAACATGGGGGGTGGATTCTGTGGCTAAGTCCACAGGCCCTATCATCTAGGATATCGCCGTTTTCCACCATGGAAAACGGCGATATCCACACTATCTCTGGAATTTTTATCGCTTCGGCGATGCGCATTGTTAATAACGCGCTAACCGGGCGATAAATTCCAGAGATAGCCGCGATAAATATGCAAGCGCTAAGCGCGCTTTGCGATATTTATCGCCGGCCCTTGTTATTATGCCCCTTAATTTGGCAATTCTGTCCTTTTGTTTTCTCTGAGCTGCCACACATCCCAAAGGTTAGCGGATCAAAAGGAACAATTACATGCTAAGTGTGGCATGCACCAAGGCCTCACATGTAGACACACCTGGAACTTGGCTGCCCTAAACCGTCTATGAACCACATGTAACATATTACCAGAGGTGTCATCGTTCATAGATAAACTCCTGGCCCTATCCCAAGTCCTGCTACTATGTCCTGTTACTTCCTCAACTACCAAACTACCTCTGAGCCTGGAATGAGATTGGTGTATTTTTGTTACCGTTACTGCTGTTTCTCCGCATCGCTCATAACAATTGGAAGGAATGTTATTTGGTGAACATTCAGCCCTGACCCCAAGGCTGTTTTTTGTTGTTTAATTATTATACTTTACCACCGGGGATCAAAAGGCACTTATGGGCCTAATTTTGAGTTGGGTGGTGATGAAGCAACCTTATATTTCTGGAGGAAATGCTCAGTCCGCGTGTGGGATTTCCTAACTCATTGGAGTATTATGAATTAGGAAGTCACAGAGGCAGCAAGTCATAATGCCTCTGTAGTTGTACTTAGATTGGTTAGGTTATATGATACGCAACTATTTTGCCAATGAATTTGGTGCTATTGGACAAATCAACATAAAATCTCAATTGTGTCAAGAGGGTTAAAGGTTCAAATGGACAAATGCTGTCTTGCTTCTCTCCCTTTTAACTCTCATTTTACGTCGTGCCACCAGATTTATCAAAATCTGCTGGACAGTATGACTCTAAATGTATGAGCTGTGCAGACTTCACTTTCCCTTGTGTGTTTTTCAAAATGTGGTTTATATCCATTCAGTAGTTTTTTCCTCTTAGTTTTAAAAAGTAACTAATTGTATATCTGTTATCTATCAACATCAACATTTTAAGAATACCTGTTGAAATTGGTTCTCTGTTCGGTTGTCCCCTTTCTAAACATATATATGTCATTCCTATTTGTCTCTCGATTAATGTCATAAGCAAGAAGAAGATACATACTATTGAATGTGAACTGCCAACACCTGCTGGAAAGTTTGACCAGGGCAGTAGACGCACGCATGAGCTGGACTTGCATAAAAGAAAATTCTATTTTCAGGCCCTCGGCTTCATCAGCAGACTTGTATTTGCACTTCGGGGTAAATATTACAGAAAGTAGACCGGGATGGTATGGTCTGATTGTTACCTCTTCCTCTGTCTTTACTTAATGAACCTCGAGACCTGTTGCAGCAAGGGCAATAAATGGAGTACTAAAACACAAACCAGGAGTTGCTGCTGTTACCACCCTCTACCCTTAATTAACGTCCATGATCTCTACTGTGCCAACAATCGATATCTGAATTTATTTCCAGCTGTTTGTAGCGAGTCCAGTAGACGAGTATTTTTTTTTTATTAGGTCGAGCCTGGAGCCAGCGTGCATGCGCTGCTCTGCGAGACTTATTGTAGAGGAGTAGGAAATAGAAGCCCTGCCCACTCTGCGCCATATTTGCCATTGGCTTGTGTCATTGTCAGTCCTAAATGCTGGCTTCTGATTTGTCAGTAGGCTTGTCTCTCCTTAGTATCGCCTCCTCTTCATTTGTCACCTCCCATGCCGACTGGCCCCTTTACTTTGGTTGCTAACACGGTATGTATCATTTAGACTGTGAGCACTATTTTATTTAATGAGGTTCTCCTACTGCAGGCACAACATGCTTTGGTGCCTTCTTTACTCCCCCTCCCTCCCGTTGTTGTGCCTTCTTTTCCCCTCCCCGCCCTCCCTCCCTCCCATTGTCTGTGCCTACTCCTCTCCTTCCCCCTGCCTGCCCTCCCTCACGTTGTCCCTGCGTTCTCCACCCCGCCCTCCCTCATGTTGTCCGTGATGCCTACCATTTCCAATGCAATAAGTCTCGCGTAAATGTGAGACCTATTGCATTGCAAATGCTTGTTTTATTAGACTATGAATAAGAAAGGATTTCACATCAGCAACACGAACTCTGACATTTTCTGTGCCACAGGCAGGATGTGTAGACTTGTGTATAGCCCATCACATGTTTAAAAACGAAACTGTGCTGCAGCAACAAAAACTTTTATGTTGCCTTCCAACCTCTGTCTCACCCTCATCCTGTGTCTTGCTGCTTATTGTGCCCATATGTGTGTGGAACAAGTATGAGAAAATGCAGTAGGCCTGCATGCATTAGCAAATTAAAGCCAAACATGCCCATGCACATATGAGCACAGATTATTTGTACCGTGTCTATGGACAACTGGCTTTTTCTGTGCCTTCTATCTTTGTGCCTGCTGATGTCTATGGTGCTGCATGGTGCCAGCGCTGCAAGATTACGAAACAGAAGCACCACATACTTGTGGAAGAAAACAACTCGAGCACTGATATCAAGTTGCACAGAGATGTATCACAAATAGTCTGTGCACATTCAATCTTGTTTGCAGTAGCGAAGTAAAGCTAGATGTGTTGATTTTCCCAATGCTTGTTTTAATTTTGTTTGTGGGGTGATCCTTTTTGTCTCTGGATTTTACTATTTACATCTTTGAAATAGCGTTAGAAGTGCAAATCAGGATTTTGAAAGGACTGAAGAAATGGTGTGACCAATCTAATTTGCGAGAGTCTGAGATTTGAATGAGGTGTTGCATAATTTAAAGCAAGCCCAGAGTAGACCACTTATTATGGATACGATGCAATTTTGTTATGGGCTGTTATGTGAAAGGAAGGATTTAAGAGATATGTGATGTCTTCAGATCTCCTCCCCCCCCCCCCCCCACAAAAGGTTCTAATTTCCAATACAATTTGATCTAAAAAAAAAAAGCCAGACTGGAAACTAATAGCAAACTTGTAAAAAAAATATTCAAACCGGCCCATACTGCAGAAGGCATGGACTAGAATGGGGGCATGATTAGTTCATGGGAGCTCATCCATGCCCAATTTGGAAATGACAGAGTGACATAATATCCATTCCGGCCCACAACTGAAGACAGAGTCGAGACCCAAATTGGTTGTTTAGTATCAGTGTTTTAGATGGTGTTCCTAATCATTACAGTGAGGCTTACGAACAAGGAGGTTTTTAAATTAATCTGTGTGCACTTAAGAAGGAACTTCTAGTGGGTTAAGACAAACATTTACCAGATTTTCTTACTCTTTTAATAGAGCAGGATGTTGTTTCCCAGTGGGAAGTGGTATGGAGGATGAGCAGAACCATGTTTCCATGTGCACAGTAGACTCAATTTCGCAGTCTTAATGAGACCAGATGTGGGAAGTTAGGGGTATATCAGCAACAAACTGCGATAATTATTGCACAGCACTGTTAGCGTGAAAAATTTTAACGCCAGCGAAGTCCTGTTTTTATCGCCGCAGTAGCGACGTATTAGCAAGGCGCCGCTACCCAGCGATAGCTAGCAGTTCCGGCGCGAATGGATGGCGATAAAATCTTAGCGCCGGCGATAAAAAAACACACGCTAAGCTGAGAAAAGTCGCACTGGGCCAATTATCGCCAAAATCAGAACGACAATTGCCAACAGGCCTGCATTTTGCATGCAGCAAGCGGGAAAATGCACTATAAAAGGCCCCCAAGCGGGGCAAAAAGAAAAACAAAATGGAGACCACAGAAGAGAGCAGAGACATGGAGGAAGCTGGGACAAGTGCGGAGCCTATAGCAAACCCCACAGCCAGCCAGGAGGAGCAGAGAGAGAGCCAGGGGAAGGCCGAGAGGAGGAGGAACCCCAGGTTCAGCTACCAGGAGAATCAGGTCCTGTATGGCCTGGTGGCTGAACATCAGCAGGAGCTATTCATCAGGAGGACAGTGCCATTGTCCAGGAAAAAAGAGATCTGGGAGGAGATCACAGCAAAGGTCAATGCTGTGGGAGAGAGGAAGAGGAGGAGAGTGGAGGAGGTGAAGAAGCGCTGGAACGACAGCAAAAAGAACATGAAAGAGAAGATGGCAGCCAACCGGAGGGCAGCCATGGCGACTGGAGGTGGTAGCCCTGGGCCCCTGCTGCAGCTGGATGAGCAGGAGGAAATGGTGGCGCAAATCATCACCGAGGAGACGGTGGTTGGAGTGCTGGGTCGGGACACTGCTGAATGTGAGCAGACACAACCACAGGGTGAGTACAAACTATGGAGTGGGTGGACGTGGGTGGATGGCCACAATGGCACACATGTACAATAAATAGCATTGCATACCCACAATTACTGTGGTTCAGGTCCCAGATAGCCCTGTGCATGGTGGCATGTACACACATCAACTGATCCAACATAAACATTGCTAGACACACTTTGACGGACACACTGACATTGAAATGTGCACTGAAAAGTCAGAAAAACAGTCCAGGTACATCATCAGACCACAAAATAAGTGCCACATCACATAGCAAAATGCCATATCACATAGAGACGCAGCATGTTGCCAAAATGCACCCCTTGCACCATCACAACCCATATCCAAATCATCTTCACAAGGCCGCAACTCCCATGTGCCAATATGAGTATGCATTGTGAATGTGACTGATCACGTGCATGAGTAAGCATGCCAACAGCAAGACCAGCACACCTGCAAAATAACACATGTGTCTGACTTGTGTGCAAGGATGCGCGTGGCCAACAAGGGTGACTTGGAGGGCCACACACAACCTTGCACACCAGCCAGACACATGTGCAATGTTGCAGGTGTGCTGAGCTTGTTGCTGGCATGCTTACTCGTGCACGTGAACAGTCACATTCACACTGCATACTCATATTGGCACATGGGAGATGCGGCCTTGTGAAGATTATTTGGATAAGTGTGGTGATGAGGCTAGGGGGACATTGTGACAACCTCATGCATGTTCTACAAAAATGCCCCCTTGCCTGTACATGCTATGCAGCACTGCGTACAGCAAGATGAGAAAGTAATGAGTGACTCTGCATACCGGCAACACATGCAATGTCACACCAAAAATACAGGTTTAGTCGTGTGCCATCCATTGTAAAATGCGATGCAGGGCGCACCATGAAATCCATTTAGTCATCCAAAGTCTACTTACTTGCATTCACACATATCTCTGTCTATACTAACCACCACCCTCCCCCGCCCCATGTCAACGCATGGCATGTACTATTTCCTCCTGCAAATTCAAAAACTCTTTATGTCTGAGAAAGCTAGATCTTCAAATCTAACAATAGCACCAATCTAGTCCCTCTACCCTCACTATGATGTACAAGTGTCCGAGCATAGGATCCTTGGCTCGTTACTATGACATTTCTCCTCTACTACCTTTAATATGAAGAACCATGTAAAAAGGGGAATAACAACCAATTTTCAACACAGGCCATATAAACAAACATCATCATCACAAATAAATCCATCTGAAAGTCTATTTCACACTCCCTCAAGGCATGTCACTACCCATGTTGCTCTGTACTCTTTGATAGCCATTAGCAGTGCGTAATCTGTGGTATCCAGAAGGTAAACACTAAAAACACAATATACAGATTGCAGATTCACCCATCATGCATGTCTACAATGGTGTTGAATAGTTACATCTACGTGCTATAAAGGCCCTACCCTGGTACCAGCTCACCTGGCTCAGTGTTGACATTGCTCTTTCTGTCTTGGTCTACCAATGGTCCAAAGAAATGGTCCCATGCCCTAGCCGCCTCAAGTGATCCCTTGCTCACCGTACCCTTGACCAGTAGTAGCCTAACTATCCCATCACACTCTGCCCATTTGGTGAACTCCCACTCCCATTGATCTAAACTTGTGGCGCCACTTGCCTTCCAGTGCATCGTAATATCCCCTCATGGCCACTAATAATCCCCTATCCATAAACTTGCTGCGATCCCACTTTGAGCTGTGTGTGGGAAGCAATGTAGGATACAAGCCCTGTCTGTCAACACCTTCAATAGTGCCATCACTACGGTCCAATAAGTAGCCCAAAGTGGTCACCCCCAAATCATGTGAGGGAAGTTTGCCTCCTCTCCCTGAACCCTTGGGCATTCGTATGAGTCAGCGTTGAAACATGCATTGACTTTTTGCCGGTGTGAGGTAAGGCGATGTAAAACATTAACCTCTTCAGTGCCCATGACGAGATCGTGCGCCATGACGAGACTGTCGCGCTGTGCCCATGACGAGACTATCTCGTCATGAACCCCACCCACTAATAAAACGCCCGGCACAGGAGGGGGAAAGGGCGTGGCACAGAAGGGGTTAAAAAGAAGCCTTTGAAAGCGGGCGTGCCTGGTGCACCTCCACGGTTACTCTACAATCTCAGCACAAGCCCTTTCCGTTATCTCTCTCCCTACATCTACCTCCCATTTCAATTAAGTATGTCCAAAGGGGGCAGCTCCTCAAGATTCATGTACAGGCATGTGACTGCTTTAAACTTTACAGCTGCTGTCAATATGTATTGGCACCCTAAAGAAAGCTCAGGTCCTGCTTGGTCCCCTTAGCAATGCGCACGAATATCCGCAGTGTCCGCTGCATGGAGTAGGAAGTCCCCCCTTCTAAAATCAAAGCGCTTATGCAGAGTACAGAAGGCCACCGCCTGGTATGATGCACAAAACGGCCAACCACTGCCACACACACTCCACATGTGGGCCCAAATCTGTGGGTAATGGGTGTGGACACAGTCTGCTCAGACAGCAACAACAATTGCTATACATGCTGCACCATACTCTGAAAGGGTAATCCAAAAGAAGTGCAGGAAGCAAACCATGCAAGATTAAACATGACAGACGCAATGCACACAACACAAATCATAAGGAGCCAAAGTGACTTAGAGGCACATGTGTCCTACACAGTGCAGCTCTTTAGAAAAAACACGGTGGATATAATCAAGGACGTTCTTAAAATTGTCGCCGCTTCAGCGGCAAGAAACTGCTGCCAAAGCGGTGATAATGTGCCTGATAACATGCTGCAGAGAATTCTAATAGAAGCCCATGTTCACACCAGAACATGTGCTTCTATTGGAAATCTATGCGGCATATTTTCAAGAACATCATCGCTGCTTGTAGCGGAAGTTTCCTGCCGCTAAAGCGGCAATAATACTAAGGCCGTCCCTGATAACATACCCCCAAGTAGGTTCCCATTGCCAATGTGCCAAAAGTGGGCCCTCATCACACATAACTAATAGCACACAAAACACATGCACATGTGCAAGCCCCTGCAAAGCTGCAACTCCTTGAGCCACACTGATAAGGCAAGTGATAGGGCATGATGGATAGCATGCCTGCAGGACAAAGAGATTTACATGGTGCAGGGACCTCACTGATGTTGCGGAGTGTGGAAAACATCCTCTAGGGAGAATGTCACACCCTGTCACAACCTTATGTACACACAACCCCTGATGTGAACAAGACACATGATGACCTACTATGCACAAGTGTCACAACTCTGACAACGACACGCAATCCACCCAGCTTTCCACATGTCTGCATTGTACATACACAGAAGTCAAAGGCCCATTTCATGAAAGGGACAAGGGGCAGCTAAACAAAGACAGCAGGTGCCACCATCACACAATGCAGTGTACACACATACTAATCTGAGTACATCAACATTGCCTAATAGGTGTTCAGGACTGCATTAGTTACATAACACAAACCAGGATACAACAGGTAGCATGTGTAGACACTTTCAAGACACAGTTCTCACATAGGTAACTTGTGATATTACAATGTACAAGTACACCCTCACATCCGTGATGTCTCTGAAATAATCACCATGCAGTAAATAACATGCATATTGTACAAAATATCTATAATGTACAGTCTCCCTCAGTCTGATTGTTAAGTCAAATAATGCATGCCCATACATGGATACCACTGTTAAACTGTATCTCCCATGAACATTTCAGAGGGAGAGACAACACCTCCTGGACAGCAGGACGACCCACTCCGCCACGATGACTTGTCTGAAACCCCCACCATCAATGTGGATGAATTTCAGCATCTCCTGGATTCCTTTGCCACACCAACTCCAGGAGCAGGGCCACCCAGCAGCATTGCGTCAAGCCCACCCCCTGAACAAACCACCCAGCAGCAATCACCTCCCACCACAGCTGCCTCACAGGACCCTGGTAACCCATATCTGGCCTTTCACAGCATGGTGCTTGAGGTCCAGCCTGAGACACAGGACTATGTGCGGGTGGGGTTGGAGAGCCTGGCAGCCAAATTTGATGACCTACGTGGGTGTCTGAATCGCCTCGACAACCACATGCAGAGGATGTCAGACATCCACATACCCCTCAATAATATCCAACGCACCCTGGATGACATTGCTGGGGTCCTGATCCGGAGAGCTGACACACTGTCTCGGCAGGATAGCTCCAGTAGTGTCTGTGCCGCATTATCCAGACTATCACGGATAATGGAGGCCAGGGAGCGGAGGGAACTCCAACAAATGGCTGCCACAGCTGAACACCAGCGCAATCTTGAAGGGACATGGCAGGCCCTGCTACATCATATCACATCTGCGCCTCCCCACGGTCTTGCGCCAACATCTGCTGCTGCTGGCGCATCCACATCCTCAGCTCCGCACCCTGATGTGTCTGTGCCTCACAGTGCTGCTCCCACCATACCACCACCCACATGTGAGACACATGACACATCAGAGGACGAATCTGAGGATGAAACTGCCACACTGGTAATGCGCAAGTATACCTACCAGTGACGTACAAAGGCCTGTCTCACCATTGGATTGTACATACCATCATTCCACTGACCTTCCCCTTCCACTGTCTTCCGACGTCCACCAACACTCAGCTTGGACCCACACATGGACCTGCAGCAAATCTCTTTTTTCCTTGACAATGGCACTGCAAACTCCGCCTCTTCCCCTGGCTCTGTCACTCACAATGGACTCTGCCTGCCACTCCAACGGGCATCCAGCCAATCCTGTGTCGTATGGGCCAATTCTGGTGCAGTCTAAACCTTGTCTTGTAAATAAATTCCCTAAAATCCCACAGATGTGTGTTTCCATGACCAATCAAGTATTTAACTAAGGCAATAAGTGAGGGGCTGTGAATTCACAAGAAGGTCCAGCAAGGGAAATACAATCAATGTGCATGTGTCACCTGACACGGATGGGCAGTGAGATGACCATGTATGTGCAAAAGCAATCAATCAATTTTTTCTATCACAACATCTTTAAAGTGCACCACTAACCTGTGAGTGTCTCAAGGAGCGGGGGGGGGGGGGGGGGGGGGGTGGAAGTCTGTCACTGCTTGAAAATCCCGTTCTTGAGGAGTCTCATTAAGGTTAGCATGTCCTGTGCCTGCTGTAGGAGGGTGGGGAGAGTGTTCCAGTTCTTAGTGGCGAGGTGGCATAATGATCTTCCACAGGAGGTCGCTTTTCAGATGCGGGGGACTGTGGCGAGTGCGATGTCAGTGGAGCGGACCTGCTGGTTTAGGGTGCAGAAGCTGAGTCGTCTGTTGAGGTATGCAGGTCCGGTGTTGTGGAGTGGCTTGTGTGCGGGGTTCAGGAGCGTGAAGGTGAGCCTCTTGTTGGCGGTGAGCCAGTGCAGGTCTCCCAGGTGGGTTGTGATGTGCTGTCAGTGAGGGATGTTGAGGACCAGGCGTGCAGAGGCGTTTTAAATGTGTTTAAGTCGTTTCCAGAGTTTGGTCGAGGCTCCTGCATAGAGGGTGTTTCCGTATTCCAACTTGCTGCTGATGAGTGCCTGTGTGACTGTTCTCCATGTTTCGGTGGGAAGCCACCTGTAGGTCTTGCCAAGCATCTGGAGGGTGATGAAGCAGGACGACGAGACGGTGTTTACCTGCTTTGGCATGGAGAGAGTAGAGTTAATGATGAACCCCATGTTGAGTGCATGGTTGGTTGGTGTCGGATCTGTTCCCAGGGTGGCCGCACACCAGGAGTTGTCCCAGGCGGAGGGGGTGGATCCGAGGATGAGCATTTCTGTCTTGTCCGAGTTTATCTCCAGTTAGCAGTTCTTCCTCCACTCGGCAACGGCTTACAGTCCTACATGGTGTTTGGTTGTGTGAGTGAGGGTGGCCATGGTGAGGGAGAAGATCAGCTGGCTGTCGTGGTCGTAGGAGATGATGTTGAGGTTGTGCAGTCGGGTAACGTGTGCGAGCGGTGACATGTACATGTTGAACAATGTTGTGTGAGGGATGAGCCCTGGGGTAAGCCGCTGAAGATTAATGTGGATTCTGAGCAGGAAGGGTAGAGGCGGGCGGCCTGGGTTTTGCTGGAGAGGAAGGAGGTGGTCCAGTCACGAGCCTTGTCTCTGATCTCGGTGTCGTGTATGCGTGTGCATAGTGTGCGGTGCAAGACAGTGTTGAAGGCGAATTACAGGTCCTGGGCAATGAGTGCTGCTTTTTCGCTGTTGTCCATCCGTGGCATTATGTCATTGGTGGCGGAAATGAGGGCAGTTTTGCTGCAGGAGTTGCCGCAGAAGCGTGAATGGGACGGATCCAGCATGCTGTTTCCATAGAGTCAGTGGGTCAGTTGTCTGTTGATGGTCTTCGCAATGACTTGTCACAGGAATGGTAGCAAGGAGATGGGACGTAAGTTCAGGAGGTCCTTGGGGTCAGTCTTGTGTTTGTGGAGTAAGGGGTTGATCTCGGCGTGCTTCCAGCTCTACGTGAATGTTGAATTTTTGAAGGAGATGTTGATGCTTATCTGGAAATGGGGTGCAATGGTGGTGCTGGCTTTGGAGCAGATGTGGTGTGGGCATGTGTCGGACGTTGCTCCGGAGTGGATGTTGTACCAGATTTTGATTGTGTTTGTGTCGTTTATGTTGGTCAAGGAGAGCAGGGGGTTGGTGCGGATGGTGTCCGTGGAAATGGAGGTCTCAGTGCTATTCGTGGCAGTCGTGACGTTGTAATCTGGGTGAGGGTGTTGGTGCAGTCGCCGATCCTTTGTCTGAGGTCCTGGGCGGTGGAGTCAGTGTCAGTGGGTGTGCTCCGGGCAAGGCTGGTGGTTAGCTGGGCTTCTGTGACTTTGTTCCAGCAGTGCTGGTGGATCTGTTGGGTGTGGTGGTGCGTGGTGTCTTTATGGAAGGCGAAGTTGATGCATCGATGGTTGTTCCAGTGGAGGTTGGTTGTGTGGTTGGAGTAGACGTGGGAGCTTGCGGAGAATATGTGGTCAAGCATGTGTGGCTGGTGTGGTGGGTGGGTGTTGTGACGAGTTATACGAGTCCGAGGTTGGCCAGGTTGTCGATTAGGGTCGTAGATATGGTGCCGTTAATGTACACGAGGTGGAAGTTCAGGTCAACGTTAAGGATGTAGTCTGTGGATGTGAGGGCGTGTGTACTGACAAAGTTGGCGATCGAGTTGCAGAACTGTGTTTGGGGTCTGGAGGCTCTGTAGACGGGGGTTACTCTGAGGGTGGTGTTGGGATTGGTGAGGATCTGGAAGAGCAGGTGTTCGGCGTTGCTGAGGATGTCGTCGTTGTTGGTTGAGACTCTGAGAGTGTTCCTCTTGACGGTGGCAATTCCTATTCCTACTCCGTTGGTGCGGTCCCTGTAGTGGATCTTGTAGCTTCGCAGGATGGCTATGGCGAGGTAGTGTTCCGAGGAGGGGTACAATCAGGTCACGGTCATGAAGGCCATGTCTGGGGAGGTTGAGTCGAGTAGGTCCCAGAGTTCACTTCCGGGTTGGCGTCCGTGGCGGGTGTTGAGGACAATGCATCTGAGGTAGTGGGGTTCCTACCCAGTGGGTGGATTTGCTGATCGGATGCTGGGGACGATGCTGTTCCGGCAGGAGAGGTGTCCTTGTGTGCGTTTTGGTCTGGGCAGGAAGCAGGTGTGTGATTGTCCTATGTTGAGGGCGTTGAGGTTGCTAGCATCATAGTGGCAACGTGTGTAGTTGCGTTTGCGGTCCCAGGATGTTCCTGCACTTTGCGTGGTCCCGGCGTGGACGTACGCCAGAGTAAGGGGAGGATCAGCCTGGCGTGTGGGTGGTACGAATGGGCATGTTGCTGTGCGGGTCAGCAGGGGATACTGTGGCGGGAAGGGAGAGCGGAGGCGGTTTGAAAAACACGTGTTCGAATACAGGGTAAGAAATGTAAATGAGCAATACAACTAAACCCAGCAGATGGGGGCACAGTGGGCCAAACTAAATTACACTTGCGATGAAGGTACAGATGAGACAACTGGAGGCAGACAGTGAAGAAGGGGCACAGGGGGTCATACGAGATTACACGGGCCAAATTGCACTGCCCACATTGATCAGATAGCACAATCTAGCAATATACCAACTGTGACCCACGTCCATGTAGGGCATATGTGTGAGAAAGTGCCATCTTTCTTGCATGGTATTCCCCCACTTTTTCCTGAATTGCTGAATGTACTTTGACTGAGTGTGCCCTGGACTCCTGCCAATCAGGTGCCCAGGGCCTATGTTCCTTCCCTAAAAACTAAAATCCCAAATTGGCAAACCGTGGCCACATGTGAGCCCCTGGTAAATGGTACCCTAGGTACCCAGGGCCTTGTGACCAGGGAAGGCCTCTAAGGGCTGCAGCACGTATTGTGACATCCTTAGAGGCCCTGTACCCTAACACAACCACACTGCCCTTGCAGGCAGAGTGGCTGGGTACAAGGCAAAACAAAGAGTCGACATGGCACACATCCCTGTGTGCCATGCCCACAACCTACACTGCCCTGGTATACATCCGCCACCCCTCTAGCTGGGTGCCCTATACCAGTGGTGTGGGCGCAGGAGCATGAGCCCTGTGCACCTACAGTACCCAGATCCATTCCTGGGCACTGTAAGTGCAGTGCTGCCATGTAAGAGTATATGGTGCTGAGAGCTCGTTGAACACGATCTCCACAGCACCATAATGGCAACACTGAAGACTGAGAAGTTTTGTATCAAACTTCTCAGTACATTAAACCCGCACTGATGCCAGTGTGGGATTTAATGTACAAAGCACTACAGAGGGCATCTTAGAGATGCCCCCTGAAAACTAACCTATAATCCATGTCTGGTCTGGGAGGCTGCCTAGGCTGCCACACAGCAGACATGTTGCTGGACCCCAGGGTGGTGAGCCCCCGCTCTCTTGGGCCTGCAGCAATGAACATCCTGGGCGAGGTGCTAGGTCTCCTCCCAGGGATGGGCAGGGGGAAGCTTCAAAGGCATGCCGCCCCTGTGAGCTTCTCCAGGCCAATTGCTTTACCCAGCAAACTGCCCCCCCCCCTGGTTATGACCCCCACTCTTGGGGGAAGACTGGCCGGAAACCCCAAGTAAGGACAGGGGATGTGCCACCCTGCCCACCCCAACCCTCAGGTGGGGGAGGCGAGGTGAAGCACATCTCCGGGCGCTCGCAATCTTGAAGATGGGAAGCCCTGCCCAATCAGATCTAGGCTACTGCCCCCCTCCCACAGGAGAGTGGCAGGATAGGGGGTGCATCCACCCCAGGGCCGGGACCCATTGGTCCCTGCCCTTTACCTTCCTGTAACACCCCTAAATCTAGTATTTAGAGGCACCCTGAACCTTCCTTCTCCAGATTCCAGATTCCGAAAAAGCAAAGAAGAGGAAGAAGACAGAAGACCTGCCGTGCAGCTGCTAAGAAGAGGAAGACACCAACTGCTTTGGCCCCAGCCCTTCCGACCTGTCGACCCTTGAACCTGCTCCTGCTAAATCCCGGCCCCACTTGTGGCCAGCAACCTCAAAAACCCCGGAGGACCTGACTACCTTGTGACTCTGAGCATCTGGGACTCCCATGAGCAGTTGCTCTGCTCAAAGCAAGTTTCTAACCCCTGGCATCATCCCGGAAACGGAAACCCTGCACACTCTGCACCCGCCAAGCCTGGCCTGTGCCGGAGTGGACAAAGACCCCGATGACGTCCCCCCCGGCAATTGTGACCCCAAGGACTTACCTCGACACTCATGATGACTCCTGCAGCCTCAGAACCAGGGACCCCCCCCAACCACGATCAACAGAGGGTAAGATTTCCCGACACCAAAAGGCACCCCTGCACCCGGCGCCCTGCGGCCCCCTGTGCCCGACTCCTGGGTACCTACCCATCCTCCAACTACCCAAATTACCTCCCGAAGTGGTGGTGGCACCTGAAGAATCTTCGTCCCCGATCTTGCAGCCTTTGTTCGTCCCCGAGCTTTCCCATTGCAATCCATTGAGCGCCCGAAGGCTCAAAAGCACCCTGCACCCAGCCGCCCGAGTGGCCCTGGCAGTGTAACTTCTACTCCTACCTACTTCCCCATTTGCCCTGAGCAAGTGACCAGGAGCCCAGCACCCAGAGCCACGTGGCCTGCTAGTCAGCAGCTACCAACCAAGGCCCCCCTGCCTCCCATAGGATAACATTGGGCCTAACTCATTCTGTACCCAGCCGCCACAGTGCCGCAGAGGGTGTAACAACTGTACCAACCTGACCCTGGGAGACCCCTGAGTCTGTGCCCAGAACCTTAACTCTGCCAGTCGAGTACTTACCCAAAAGCCGATAAGCCAATTTTATTCCATAGGGTAACATTGATTGGTTTCATCTGAAATTTCTTCTAAGTGTGGAGATTCTAAAACTTAAAATATTCACCTAAAATCAACGAGTAACAAACGGAAATACTCACCTGCTATTAGGAGAGATCCCAGTGCTGGATCTTGGTGCCCAGCACTGACCCTGAAAAGTACTCACAACCGTACTTACCACTAACCCAATTTTCTTCCATAGGAAATCATTGACTGTTTTTTCTGTGAAATTTCTTCTAAGTGTCAACTTTTGAAATAGCAAAATATTGCCTAAAAATCACAACAGTAACTAAAATGAATTTACTCACTTGTTTCCAAGACCTTTCCCAGGAGTGAATCTAGGATCCAGTCCTGGAATTAGAAAAGTACTGGAAGTAATCTATTGCAAATAACTTAAAACTCACATTGAGCTCAATGTATTATTGTGTTTGAAATTGTGTTGCCAATTGTAGCAACTTGTAACTATTACCTACCAAAGTCAATTGCATATTGCAAAAGTATTTAATTAAAGTCTTGCATTCTGGGGAAGTATATTTTGATACCTATTGTTGGTTCTAAAATAAAACAACCATATATTTTTAATATAAACCATTGGCCTAGAGTTCAGTTCTTGAGTGTGTGAGACCATTTGCTGACTGAGTGTGTACAACAAATGCTTTACACTGTCCTCTGATACTGCCTTACTGCTTGACCAAGCTACCACTTTAGAGAGTAAGGTTATATCTAACTTTAACCTCTGCCAAACCTCTGGGGACTGTGGACTCTGTGCACACTGTACCTATTTGGGAACAGTATATACAGAACCACTTTCTCACAATATGCATGTGTGACAACATGTACAAGTCTGTTGCAGGACACAAGCAGTGTCACCAAGAAGGATAGCAAAGCATAATCTCCTGGCATATTGCCTTACACAGGACGTGTTGGTCAAAGATTGTTGTGATGTAGCATATTGCACGTCACATCTCTAGGTGTTCACAACAGATTCACATTGCTGATGAGACCCAAGGGCACAGGTCTAACATACATACATGGAACTACAAAGTAAGCCACACTGAAGTTGAGTCTATAATAGTTACTGAAGCCAAAGTGTAAAGCGTCAGTCAGCCCCTACCTGTGCACAAACAATGCCAAACCAACTTCAGAGCCCTGCCATGAAGTGCCCACATATTGGCCAATGTGCCCACGGATGTCAGTTGAACTGCACTTAGCATATAGTCTGAATCAGTGGCAAGATTACAAGGGTGTCATCACAATGAGCCAATGCGAAAGTTACAGCTGGGATGAGTGGCTATGGCACTGTTGGTACAGGGAGCAATGCAGCATGTCACCACTTGTGTGCAGCAGAACTGTGTGACTGCAACCAAACATCATCAGGTCCAAAATCAAATGATTAAGGGTGTCACAAAAGCAAGAAACTCGAAGTTAAGTCTGTATTCCGAACAGTGCAAATCCAAAAAGACACATGTGAATGGCGACTATTCCAAAGTCATGACTCAGTCTCATATAACTCATGTGACTCACTAACACTGTCGTGCCATGTGACGTTAACAATGGACACACAAATGACCAACAGCATGCATGGAATGGAGATCGATTGGCCATGCCCAGGAACATGTGAGATGTTGGAGGTCACAATAAACTGTCACCAGAGTAGGCCGTAAACCATATTTGCTAATCTATCAGACATGCAAGGTCATTGTGCTCACATCTAAGGTATCTGGCCTCAATCCATCCTGCTGAGTGACAGGTCAGGACCATAGTTACACATACAATGATTACTCCAGTGATGGTATGAGTTGCACACAATGGAGCAAGCCCCACTACCCCGCATCAGCCATGATATAAGTGCAAGCAGTAATCTAAAATTAACGAGATTTATTCAACACTATGAAAGATACAAAAGCCCTACACTAATCTATGACCCTAACTCTAGACCTAAACTACAAATATTTTTACTAACAAAAACTATCTACCCTAACTATTTACAAACACACAAAATTAATGAAGACATCAGCCCCCCACCCAAAGCTAAATTAAACCTATCCCTAAATCCTATAACATTCAAGAAGTAAAAAAGTCTAAATCTACAACTAACTAAGCCTACACTAAAACTTTTCTAACTAATACACACAACTATTACATAACACAACATAATACAAAAATAGGGACAATGTGGAAAGGGAGAAGAGGGGGATGGGTGAGAACAGGGGCAGTCTTTATTGCAGTCCAAGGTGACTCCGGATCTCGTGGAGGTGCCGGTTCAGGTAAAGAAGTTCACGGCGAATGTCTGTCAGTATGGTGTTGTTGTTGTGAACCATCTGCAGTAGTTGTGATAGGACCGGATCCATGGGTGCAAGTGCAGGTGCTGGTGATGGTGCTGGTGCAGGTGCAGGTGGCGGTGCATGTTGGACTGGCACCTGTGCGGGTGTTGTGGCAGGGGGATTGACCTTGTGGCAGCCCACATTGGCACCTGAGGTCAAGGGGATGTTGCTGCTGCCAGTCAGGACACATTCCGGCAGTGACTTCCAGGTCCCTGCCTTCTTTTCGGCCCGGTACCTCCTTGCCATCATTTGATAACCCTTATGGACCTTCCTCACGTGGAGGTACCGTTCCTTGGCAACCTGGAAACTGTGCTGCTTCTCAGGTGTCATGTTGTCTGTAAAAAAAACCTCAATGTCAGTTTTCTGTCCCCTACACTATGTAAACGTCCAACATGATATCTGTATCACAAGTTAAAAACAACATGGAAGGCAACACACCCGCTTCACCCTGTTAAGTCAAAGACTGACCTGTTAAACCCAATGTCTACGCATGATTCAATCACTACATGCTGTGGAGACTGACCTGACAGTGCATGGCATGGTACATGCACTGACACAACTAAAAGCTAATGACACGCTACAAACATGGCACCATTGGACAACCGGGCTGTGGGTGACATGTACAATTGACTTCAGTCGGGAGGCATAACCCTACGTGCACAGCACAACCTCTCCCATCCTGTGACAGACAGCTGCATCAAAAGTACAATGCACATGTGCAGCCATGTGTGTCCCCCAGGAACTGTGTGCAGTACATCAAGTCAGTGCCACGCGTGCAAGGGTGCAAGGGTGTATGTGTGCAGGTGTGAATTGTAGTCTCGCACTACATGCACAATAACAGGATTGGGACTGCCCTACTCACACTTGCAATCATGCTGCATCATGCCGCACACATGGAAACATGTTTGGTGTATGAATGCTGACAGGCACTTACTCATTCCACCATTACTATGCAATTGGTGATAGTCATCCACTGCGAGGGGGAGACATCATTGACCCACAACTGCCACTCATGCATGTGTTGTAACCACCAATCTCACTCCATAGTAGAGATGAACACGCATGCATCAACTACGCAAACTGTTACAATGGATTACACATTGTAATGGCACCCTGGGGTCATGAGGGTTGTGTAATTCTTATGGCTAATGCGTACACACAGATATTGTTGCGGCAGGCTGGATTTGCAAAATCTATGTGACATCAAATGATGCATAGCTAATGCATGCGTATGAAATGTGTGTTGAGTAATGTCTCCAATTGTGTCAGCTGAGTTGGTACACATGATCCTGATTCCAGCATGGAATGTCCACACGGACATAGCCTGTCAAACCATTGCAGTGCACAAATATCAAATTTCAATTGACGTACACATCTATAGAATGTTTTTGTGTAACACGCCATTGACAAATTTGGATCTGAGCTACACCCTGCCACTTCTGGTTCTGTGCTATGCAGCATACCTTAGGGATCACTGTGCCTTGTACGGACATAAATGCACTGCCTCATTGTGCACAATGCTACACCCACTGCACGCCCCTTGGACGATGTTTACAGTATGTAAGTGTGCCATCTTGACTAGGCTGCGCAAATGAACATGGGAGAAAATGCAAGTGGCCTATTGCCGACACAACTGCAGTGTAAATGCCTAGTTGGCAGCATTAGTTGCTCGGAAATAGGCACATACATTGACATGTGCATCACTGACTGTTGGACAAAGTCACAACTCTGAATAAGATGCATTGTAACCCTTCAAACTACCATATATGACACAGATCGGAAATGCTGAACACCTCTGCACATCGTAGGCAATTGACATGCGATACACACCCATACTGCTAATCAATAACGTGTTGCATTTGGCACAGACACTCATGACCCCGCAACATGCCAATATTTGTTGTAACTACTCACCAGTGGCGTGTGGGTCCCGGAATCGGTCAATGTCCCCCGCAGTGATAGGTTGGCGTCCATCTGTGAGAGGACAAATGTAAATAGGTGTTGTTAGCAAACCACAGCAAACGTGGGATATTCACAATGTGAATTATTACAGTGACAGACAATGCTACATCCCTGTGGTGTTGACTTCATGTTGGCCACATGACTGGGCCTACTTTGAATGACATCCACACACGACCTGTGGAAGCAGAGGCTGCACAGCCAAAACATCACTGCTGGCAGACCGGCACATATGAGTTGTGTCACGCAATTTCAAGGCACCTCATCCACACGGAGCGCGAAAAAAACAGTTGCACTCATCATCCTTGACCTATCGCTGCGTCGTTCACCAATGTCTTTCAAAGCCCACCAATATGCAGACTCCACAACAAAGGGATCCAAGACAAGGCCCTCAACTGGATCTGCTCCTTCCTCAACGGACATACGCTGTGGGTCAGACACCCCCCTTTTGTCTTGGAGCCTACAACAACCACCCGTGGAGTCCACCAGAGATCCTCACTCAGCCCTACAATCTTCGACATCTACATGGCTCCCCACGCCACAATTGGGATTAGCTATGGACTCGACATTGTATCATAGGCATACGACTGACAACTCCTCCTCGACACATCCAACTAACACAACTCCGGCAAACACAAGTATTGAGAAGCCATGGCAGAGCTTGCTAAATGAATGTCAAACAGCTGCATACAAGTGACCAACAACAAAAGATAAGTACCCATCATGCACCAAAACCTCCACGCATGGAATTTACACAGGGTCCTCACACGGCATGGGGAACCCACACCCCAACACCGACAAGGCACACAACATGGAATCCATCATGGACTCCGATGTCCAAGATAATTGCAAGATCTATCCGGTCTCATCATCCTGCTTCCACACACTCTGCCTCCTATTTCAGACGGTCAAATGACTCCTACTCAAACACACATAGACACTCACTCATGCCCTGTGCGACAGCTCACCCTACTACGGCACCACAGTACATGACGGAATTTACATGAACCACATCCGCAAGCTGCAGGACATCTCAAATGCAACCACAGGACTGATCCTCACACTGCCAGGACCCTGCCACACCTCCCACCACCTGCACACACTCCACTGTCTCCACATCAAAGCTAGAGTCACCTTCAAGATGTTCACCCAGGCTCACACAGCCATCCACATCACTGGGCCAACATACCTTAACGTCCAACTCTCTTTCCATGGCACATCAAAGGACCCGACGATCAGACCAGCTAGCCTATGCCGTGTTCCACCGCCACAGAGAGACCAGATCGTGAGTCTGCTCCTTTTCCTACCTTGCAGACATAGCCTGTGGCAACCTTCCGCTACAACTCTGACAGGCAATGTTGCTCCCCATCTCCAAGCACTAACTCTGAACATTGCTCTTCAACAGACACGCCCCTTGCTATACTTCAACATGCAAACACCGCCACACACCCTGCAACCCTTCCTGCTGAGTATACGCTCACAATAAGCATGTGTATTTTGGGATGGTTAACACCGGGGATCTCCATTCCTATGTGGTATTTCCAGTGGCAAACTTAATGTACGCGGTCATTGCAACGCCAATCATCACTACAACTTGCACTGCATGGCGCACATCAATAATGGATATTTGTATTGACTATTCCAACACCTTCCCTACTGTTGCACATACTGTAGTGGGAAGAGTAAGTCATACAAATCCAAAGTCAAGGTCATCGTGCGCAAGTATTTTTTGCAAGTAGCATTGCATTAACCACGCGGTTACAGTGTCACGGTCTTGAGACAGCATAAAGACATCATATCTTCTTGTCACACACGTCACTCATATATGTACGTAACATTAGTCATGGACAAAAAGGGAATTGGTACTTACCACCCTGGATGCCAGGCATGACTCCTGTGTAGTCCAGCAGGTCGGCCTCCCGCGCCAGCATGTCCTGCCAGCGGTGCTTCCACTGGTGCACGGTCCTATTGACTTTGTAGCAGCGGAGCATCTGCACCCACACACGCTCCCACCGCAACTTCTGCACTGCCACACTGTAGCCCTGGAGGATATGTCCTCCCCTCTCCAACATCAGAGGCAGGTAGCACCGCACTAGCCAGAGGAAGCCCCCCAATGCCCCCTTTGACATCCGCCCTGACCTTCCCACAGCCGGCATCTCCCAGCACCCCAGTTCTCACCCAAGACTAACAAAAGAAAACCCTCTAATGACAGAAAACTGAAATAACCCACAACAAGACTGAGGACAGTAGACTAAAAAGTAATAAAAATGTAAAATAATTACAAAAGACACTTTAGACAGGACACAGCAACACAGCAACACTCCAAAATCCACTCTCCAACACCACAATCCACAAGACACCTCCTTCACTCAGCCAAATCAACCACAATATGCTCAAAAGAGAAAGTGAAAGTGAATGCCACACCCAAGGGAGACAGGAAGCATGCATACATCACTTCCTGTGTGTTAGAGGCTTTTTTTGTACAATGCGAAAAAAATCTGCACGCTAAGGGGCCGCTAATGTACTCAGGCTGAATAAATGCGATCGGAATCTGCACGCTAAGGGGGCGCTAATGTCCTTAGGCTTACTGTAATGTGTATGCGGCCCGTTTCATTAAATGCGATCATAATCTGCACGCTAAGGGGCCGCCAATGTACTCAGGCTGAATAAATGCGATCAGAATCTGCACGCTAAGGGGGCGATAATGTCCTTAGGCTTACTGTAATGTGTATGCGGCCAGTTTTATTAAATGCGATCATAATCTGCATGCTAAGGGGCCGCTAATGTACCCAGGCTGAATAAATGCGATCAGAATCTGCACGCTAAGGGGCCGCTAATGTCTTTAGGCTTACTGTAATTTTTATGCAGCCAGTTTTATTAAATGCAATCATAATCTGCACGCTAAGGGGCAGCTAATGTACTCAGGCTGAATACATGCGATCAGAATCTGCACGCTAAGGGGCCGCTAATGTACTCAGGCTTACTGTAATGTGTATGCGGCATGTTTTATAGATTGCAATGGGTTTCTTCACGCTAAGAGGCCGCTACTGATACAGTATTGTGGAGTGTGTCCAGCCATGTCCTTTCAAATGCGCGGGAGAAATATCATCGCGTTTGAGATAAAAATATCACGCCCGCCATTTTTCAGACAATGATGGACAGTCAGGCCAAAACTCTGATCACAGCACAATAATACAATGTGAAGATAGGTTTGCACAATGAAGGCAGACACCATTTTAGGGTTACATCTTTTTATAGAAAGGCAGAAATATTTGGCAAACACAGCTTGCTGCCTACATCCAGAGGCCGGCCGGGCAAGCATTGTGAGCATTTACACAGCGTTTAAGGCGCTACCCGGAAGCCGGCCGCATACCGGAAGAGCGAACAAGCCACTAAGAGCGTCTTAAGAATAAACATGTAAAACAGACAAGTGAAACAATCAAGAACAAGGGAGAAAAGAAACCCCTCCCCCAATAACCCTCCCACTACCCCACCTTCTGCACCGGTTGCAGCCTCCCTAGATGATAGTAAGCATACACAATATGTGTGAAAGGGAGCCCCCTCGTCACTCCACTGGGTGAGCGGCGGCGGATGATTGCTCCATCGGTGGAAGGCGTCAGACCTGCAAGTACTTGGGGCATGTGACTTCCATCATATCTCGGGACAATGAAATCACAAAGGGGTAACACAGAGTTGCGAAATCTCTCACCCTTCCCTCTGCACCCACGAGACAGACACTCCATAGCTAATAGGTTCCTTAGACGTTGTAACCAGGACAGGAGCCCTGGAACTGCCACTGTACCCCACTGTGCTAGGATAACCTGTCTGTCAGCCAGCAACGCTGGGACTATTTTCCTTCCCCTGAGGGATGATAGTGGGAAGGCCTTCAGATGTGAGAGGCCAAGGAGAGTGTACTCCGGTGCGCCGGGCATTGCAATGTTGCACGCTGTATCTATGTTATCTAAGGACTCACCCCAATATCTTTTCAATTTCGGCCAATGCCAGAGTAAGTGCACGAGGGTACCAGTCATTCAGCATCCCCGACAGAAGCAATCTGGCTTGCTTTTATCCCAGACATGTAGTTGCACAGGTGTGAAACACCAATGAGAGCGAACCTTAAAGGAGGTTCCAGCCCCCGCTACACTGTGCGCAGTGTGGTGTGCGCGATACAGGATACGTTCCCATTCCTTGGAGGAAAGCAGCCTCCCCAGCTACATTTCCCACAAAACCTGCGCTTTTGTGCACTGACCACTCGGACTGGTCAAAAGCATTTTGTACAGCTCAGATATGAGGGGACGTTTGTCCTCCTTACACGCTAACCACTTCTCATATGACGTAAACAACCTCGAGTCCCGTGACCCAGTGTGTTATTTGGCATTATGAATACACATCAGCAGCGGGCAAATCATAATCCTGTAGGGGCCGCAGATATGGCACAAGCCCTTCTAGTTCAAAGTTAGACCCTATGCTCTTGCAGCCCTGTTCTCGCCAGCGTTGGAGTTCATCAGTGAGGGGAGAGAGGTCCAGCCCTTCCGTACTGCCAACCTGTCCAAAACCTTGTGGGTGGGCGCCCTAACCGGCGAAGAGTACAAGCCCCAGGGCCAGTGCTTATGGGCTAGCCACAGTTATATCCAGATGTTTTTGCCCACCACAGACTGGTCCATGAAGTTCCAGTGCTTCTCCGATAGCAGCCTATTCCATTCCACTATATATCAAAGGCATGTGGCTTGGTAGTAGCCACCAATGAGGGGCAATCTCAGGCCACCTTGCATTTTCGGGCGTGTAAGCTGCGCAAGTGAGAGGTAAGGCCGCTTGCCCTCCCTGACAGACTTATTAATGAGGGCTTGCAATTGTGTGAGTGCACGGGGGTGGGACACCATGTGTCCAAATTGAAATACATAGGGAATGCGTGGAAGGAACAACATTTTCACTCCCGCTATGCATCCAAACCATGTGAGGCGCAGTTTTGAGCAGGCGTCCAGCGCCTTAGCCGTCTCATCCAACAGTGTTGAATATTTGAGCTTCACTGTACAGGCAAGAGTCGGAGCCAGTTGGAGACCCAGGTACTGTTTATCCCCCTGCACCCAACGGAATGGGAATTGGTGTTCCATAGCCAACACTTCCTCAGGGGTATACACAGACTACCTTTTATGTTCCAAGACAGTTGACACCCAAAATGGCATGTAACATTACTCATCCCCACCTCTTTTGCTAATTTCACAGACATTCATTCAAAAAAAGATATGAATTGTAAGGGCACTACTCACCTGGGGTGGTCTGTAGGTGATGAGTATGTGCGCAGATCAATCCGACAATAAGGGTGGGCATGATGTGCCCTACTCACACGTGAGGCTCAAAAATTGCTGTGGGGGAGTGGGAGTGCAGCTCCGTCTCAGCCAAATAGCCATGTCTTGTCATTCCGCATATAAGCGTGCTGGGTGTGAGATTGTTTGATGTTGACTTTCATCTCGTCCATGGCTTTGCTGGCGACGTAGGTGGCAGCTCTTCCTCAGCCTCGTGATTTTCCGATCCCGGTCGAGTCTGCAAGGGCAAGGTTGTCAGAGCAGCAGTTCCTCTTGGGGATGTTGAGGTTGACTCTCCCATGGATGTCTTTGTGCCTGATGATGTGTAGTGAATTGTAGGTGTGTGTGAGTAGTTTGAGGGTTACTTTCTCCTTGTCGGTGCAACATTGGAAGTTCTGTATGTGTTGCCTCTTGTGTTTGGGGCGTGGGTTTCTAAAGACAGGTGTGTCTGCAGCTTTCAGGCTGTGTTAGAACTTGTGTAGTGGCGTTTTGAATATCCCTGCGTTGAGTTTGTTGCAGTAGTTCAGTCTGCTGGGGATGAGTGCATTTTTGACAATTTTAATGCATCCTGGGTTTATCCATTGTGATGGATTAGGTTAGATCAGTAGACAGCTGTAGCACGCAACGGAGTAGATTTGGCAGGGTAGGATGATGGAGGATTTGGGATGATGCCAAACTTGCGTGCATGGTCTGTCAGTGAGGGCAGGCTCACAAGGGCAGACAACCACCAGAGGTTGTCCCATGTGGATGTGGATGGACCGGAGATGAGGAGGTCAGTCTTCTCACAGTTGAGCTTTATGCAGAGGTTTGTCATCCAATAGGCTACTTCCGACATTCATTCCTGGGAGCTGGCTTTTGTGTCTTTTGTGTTATTCGTGAGGGGGAGGATGAGCTGTGTGTTGTCTGTGTGGGATGATATGCTTACCCCGTGCTGTCTAGCAATGGCAGTAAGTGGGGACATGTGTATATTGCAAAACGTGTGTCTGAGTGATGCTCCATGTGGTACTCCACAGTTGTTGCCTGTGGTTTTGGAGATAGGGGTGGGTGATGGTCCTTTGGCCTATTGCGGGGAAGATGGAGTGGATCCAGGAGAGGGCTGTTCCTCGTATCCCCTTGTGGTGGTGTCTGGCATCTGGGGTGTGGTGTGAGAGGGTGTTTAACGCTGCATAGAGGTGTAGTAGGATGTGTTGTCCGCAATATGGGGTGCAGGGAGATGGTCAGATAGTTGTCTTGTCTGTTGGGTCATACTGCCAATGAGCCAATTTGTTAAACATCGTGACCGGTCTTGATGGTCTTCATGAAGGTGTCTAGGGATGGTGTGCATGTGAGTCTTGCTGTTGGCTCATTCAATGTCTTGGATGCATGCAGTTTATTTCCCCCATTTGGCACCATTTCACACCCAATTTACAGCTTAGACCCACAGTTCACACCCACTTTTCAGATTTGCACCCAATTTAGGACACATTTTTCCAAGTTGAGCCCCAAATTCACACCCATTTTCCTACTTGGGCACACAGTTCACACCCACCTCTCAGATTTGAGCCCCATTCCACACCCACTTCTCCACATTGATCCCCATTCCACACCCACTTCTCAGATTAGTGCACCATGCTGCACCCAATTTTCTGATTTGTCCCCTTATCACGGCCTTAACAGTTATATTTAACAACAAATTAACCAATGAAATCATTTTTTGGCACTTCAAAACCCATATATTATAAATGATCATGTCAAGTACACCCTGTGAATCATGAATTACATACTATTTGACACAACCATTGATGAGTTCTGGGCCCGATTTTACTCATTGTAAAGTCAGCTTGTGCACGATTGACGTACTATTGCATCTCTGGGATGATGAAACATACACAGCATGATTTTACTTTGTTACTCTTACTTGCAACTATTTTACAATGGTAACATTTCATAGTGATATACTGATGCAGGAGAGTAACTTGCAGACAGGGTATGTGTATTGAGTTTGTTTATTGTCACAAACAGTACTTGAGGTCCTTTTCTACATACATGGATTTGCACAATGTGATGTGCTCATGTGAAGAAATTATTTATGATCCTGTCCCTTCGGGCAATTCCAGCAGCAGTGGCTGTGGGGTGTGCGCCACCTCGCTGATCCTCGTCATCATCCTGTTCATCGCCCGGTGCTGCAGGCACTTGTATCCAGGGGGCATTTGTGCGGACACAAATGTTGTGAAATGCACAACATGCCAGTATTATTTTGTTCACCATTTCTGGGCTGTACAGCAGTTTGCCACCTGTAATATCCAGGCAACGGAAACGTGGCTTGAGCACGCCAAATGTACGCTCCACGATACCACGCGTGCGTCGATGTGCAGCATTGTACTGCCTCTGCGCCTGGGTGGTGGGGTTTCGTATGGGTGTCATCATCCACGGCCAGAGAGCATATCCTTGATCACCTATGACATGTGAGGGATAGATGGGTACATGATTCATTAGGCATACTATGTTGGCAGTGTTGACAGTGTATTATCTTGTGATTTTAGCAATTTTTAGACTTGGGTTAGACATGTGTTGCTTCTGGCTATTTAGCGGCATCAATGCTGAGTACATTGCCTCAGTGTTGATCGTCCAACCATCCATTTTGCTTGTGTTTGCTGCACAGTTGCATACGTGTCACTACAAATGTACAAAATGGGAATGAGACCTGCCCAAAAACCACAAACACCAACAGGCAGCCTGGCTCTCCTGACATCTAGCCAGGGCACTGATCCACACTCCTCGCAGTCACCGCCATGTGAATGTTAAAATGACATAGGCCACGCATGACACAGCTCACATTCAGACATGCATCTCATGCTGATGGCAGACCTGTGACACCACACAAGCCATGCAATTGTATGTTCCATGAGAAAACGAGGGACAGTCGGCAGCCACCTCACCTGCAGGGCCCACTGGAGACAGTGAAGGTTTGCAAACGCCATCAACAATAACTTTTGACACAACGTAAACTTCATGGCCTGGGTCATCTGTCACTAGCAGGGCATGAAACTCACATGACACCACTTCTCCAAATCATTTACACTATGTGGTATATTTGACCAGATCAGACTGGCCACACACTTCACCAAGCTGATACACATGGCTCACCTTTGCACACTTCTTAGCTTTTGTAATTGTTTAGTATTTGACCTATCTATTTCAACACACAAGTAGTGGCCGAATAGACATCCACTTACTCATCGGGCAACCACATGACACACCATATCACAGGGGTGAGAATGAGAAACATGTGTGGCAGAGTGAGTGAGGAGATGCTACTACACACCATCAACAGCAGCACCAACAACACTGCAGTCAACACCAATGGCGCTGTATGGTGGTTTCATGACACAGTTTCCGGCCTATGCATGCACATTTGCCCCACAATGCACTTCCTACAATCAAAGTGCATTGTTACAACCTTGGTCACGACAAACCTCTGAATTGACACACTGATTGTACATGTGTGAGTACTTATGCAACGTTGGGTCACCCTAATAGGTCACCAGCAACAAGAACTGCAACATGTTCATCTTCATCAACAATGCGACCACACACCGGACTGGGATACCAGTGGGGATGACTTTGATTAGGTACATAGATGGCCAGGTGCTGGGGGTTACTCTACACCATGGGTACTCACATACTTTCTCTCTGGTCCCAAATTTGCAGTGTGGTTTGTGGCAGTGTGCCGCACGGGTGGGGGCGGGGTCATTGGGGAAGGTGGCGGGGCTAGTGAGAAAGGAAACTGACCATGTGGTTGGACACAGGCCCCTGGGGCGGACACCCTCGTTCACTGAGCCACCAGACCTGGCATACACACATCTCTCTCTCTCTCTCTCTCTCTCTCTCTCTCTGCCTCGCTCTCTCTGTCTCCCTTCCTCGCTCTATCTCTCCCTCCCTTGCTCTATCTCTCCCTCCCTCTGTCGCCCTCGGTCTCCCTCCCTCTGTCGCCCTCGGTTTCCCTCCCTCTGTTGCCCCTCATCCCTCTGTCTCCATCCCTCTGTCTCCCTCCCTCTGTCTTTTTCCCTCTCTCTCCCTCTGTCACCCTCTGTCACCTCCCCCCCCCTGGCAGCCTGGGCTGGGACAGCTTCCTGGGCACAGACACACAGCCACACCCCAGTACTTCACAGGTCTTTCATGGACCCTTTACTTGTTAACGAGTTTTTGTTATATTTCACCTCTTGGCACACATGCATCTCCACTCTGACTACCGCTGGACTCGCATAGCCCCCATGGTGCAGAGTCTCTCGGAGTCCACGCTGGTGCGGCAGTGTTTGGTGGCACTCCTATAAAATCTGCAGACATGGCACACAGGTACAATGTCTGCAAGGTCCACGGCCCAACAAGAAAGGCTTGCCAGGCCGCTGGCGGCACGTGGGCCATACTATGAGTACCCGTGCTCTACGCAGTGGAGCCTGTATACCTCATCCTCGTACACAATACATCAGCATGTTGCACGTAGTGGTGTGCCCATGCATTTTGTGCCCCCCCCAAACAGTACCTAGGCAATGTATTTACATCCTCCCTCTTGATGGGTCAACATGCTTGTGTTTTTTGGGCATGTGGTGTGTTCAGTTGGTACTTACCCACAAGCAATGTATTTCTATATGTGCCATCCTGGAAGCGCTGGTTTATGATGCAGTGTCGGAAGATGAATGCATCATGCACATTCCCTGGAAATTTGGCAATGACATTTGTGAACAGTCCGCGGTGGTGCACTATTGCCTGCACATTCATTGAATGGGTGTGCTTCCTGTTGCGGTAAACGTGTTCGCTGTCCGCAGGGGGCACAAATGGTACATGTGTGCAGTCAATTGCACCGATCACCTGTGGTAAGCCAGCAATGGCATGGAATCCTTGCTTGATGGCAATCTGCTCCTGCACAGTGTTGGGGAAGTGAAGGTGCTGGGGAATCAGGCTGAGTATGCCATCCAAGACAGTGGGGAGGAAGGTTGAGAAGGCTGCCTGTGATACTCCACCGACTCTGGCTGTTGTTGGTTGGAATGTCCCAGAGGCCAAAAAGTGCAGCATATCGAGCAGTTTTGTCTGCAGAGGGATGTTGGTTGTCCGCTGTGTTGGTGGCGTCAGCCTGTGGGCAATAAGGGTCAGGATGTGCTGGATGGATGTCCTTTTGAGCTTGTAGTGGGCTATGACTTCCTCTGGCCTTAAGTCTGCGAGGTAGACACGTCTGCGCAGTGCCCGCTGTCTTCTTCGTCGCTGCATGGGTGGTGGTGGTCCTGGGGGTGGTGGCATTGGCGGCGGTGGTTGTTGTTGTTGCTGCCTTGGTGGGACACCAATCTCCATGATGACTACCTCCATGGCTTCTGTGGCTGTTCTGGGGAAGCTCTGGCCTACTCTCCCTTATATACACCCACTGATCTCCAGTGTAAGTCAGGTTTTTATCAGGTGTTAATAACTGGAGTTAGCGGGAGTTAGCCTGCGTTTTTTTGTAGCTTAGCGGGTTGGCGATATCCTTGATAATAGTGAGAAGCTGTGTTAGCGACTTTTTTCGTGGGATTTCAGTCAGGAACGCCTACTTTGCATGTCATTAGCGTTGATTATCGCTGGCTTGAAAGGCGATAAATTTCCAGTCGCTATCGCCGGAAAAGTAACGCTAACAGGGGCGACGCCTTGTTGATAGGGCGATAGAATTAACGCCGCTTTATCGCCGAAAACTGATGCTAACGTGGCGATAAGTCCTTTGATGATATGCCCCTTAATTCGCAACCTCACATCTAAAGTTCAGGAGAACAGCTTTAATGTGACGTATATGAGATGACTCCCTGGGTTCAGAGTGTGTTATTCATCTGCGTTTGCTAGGGGGAAGGATGTTTGTTTTGAAGATATCTGGCTGGGAAAATTGTGGTAATAAGACATGTTATAGGATATTTGATTATGAAGCAGAGTGGTGTATGGGGTGCAGTGGAAGTAAATACATGGAGGACTGTTCCAAAGCATTTGGTATGGTGTACATGTGAGGATCCTGAGACATGAGAGGTGTGTCTTGTGAGACATGTCATGTGACATGTGTGATGTGCGGTGCATTGGGAGAGGTTTAAAGGGGAATCCCATTGTAGGAGAGTGTTTGTGTGAGAGAGAGAGAATATGTAATTGTCCAAGTTTATATCATCTCATGCAAGTGATCCACCTTCAGTTGAATGCACAACTGTTGATTTTATGAAATGCATAAGATATTTGTGCTAGGGTCACTGGTAGGTAGTTCTAATAAATTTGATGGAAGTAATTTCACTGCTCATGCTCTCCACCTTACGCCATCGGATGCGTCACGCATCTGTTTATTCCTGCGCCATGATGCGCCGCATTGTGTGGCGCAAGGGTAAACTTGCGTGATGCATCATTCCTGGCGCATCCTTGCTGATTTGCAGGGATGCGCCAGGAAACATAAATCTGCCCCCTAATATGTAAAAATAAGGTAGATTATCACTTTTAAAGTGTCCATACCACCAAAGACGAGTTGCACACAATTTTACTTCTAAAGACAGTTTGCAAGGCCAAGATGCCTTTAAAATGACAGCAGGCACTCTGTAGTTCACACATGCAAGTACAGGAAATCTGCTGGTCTCCAACCTTCCATGCCTGAATACATATTAGGAGGGACTTACAGGAAGTTTGAACCCCCTTTCCCTATTATATACTAAGGACGTATAGGGCATGTAAATGCCAATTGTGAGAATTCACTTTTAAAGACAGGCTGCAAGGGAGGACTGCGTTTAAAAACACAGCAGGTACACAGCAGTGCACGCATGCAAGTGCAGGAAATCTGCTGGGCCTCTAAACGTACATACCCCATTATATACTAGAGACTTATAGGTAGATTGCAACCCCTGGCCCTATTATCTACTAGGGACTTACAGGGTCTGTCATTGCCAATTGTAAGTATACTCTACTACATGTACCTTTTTACATGTAGCCCTGGCCCTAGGCCTGGTTAGTAGAGCCCAGGATACAGTCAGAGTCAGTTAACAACAGTATCATTCTGCAAACAATAGGAATGAACTGGGCAAAAGGATGCTTTCTAACAGCCAGCATTACAAATCAACTCATACCAAAACTCCAGAACACAACCACCAGACTCATCCTCAACATCCCCTCAGCACACACATCACGCCTCACCTCAAAGAGCTACACTGGCTACCAATCAAGAAGTGATACCAATTTAAACTGCTCACCCACATATACAAATCCTTCCCTACGATGGACCTTCCTGTCTCAACCATCACCTCAACTTCCACCAACCCACCAGGGAACAGCGCTCAATCAATCAGTCATTTGTAAAACATGGCAAATCACCATGCGGGTCTCAAGGAACTGGAGTTGCTAGCTGCTGTGTGATGATCTGAGCATTCGAACAACCAGGTCTTAAGTCCTTTCCTGAATTCCTTTAGCAATGAGGTGGTCCTGAGGTGCAGCAGAAAGTTGTTCCAATTTTCGGCCACCAGATGTGAGAAAGAGCGCCATTCGCTCCGCTCAGCCATACTTCACTTTGTGCAAACACCCTACATCCGCAAGATCAAATCAGGAGGATGCTCCTTCTCCTCCATCGCTACCAAATCATGTGGCGACCTTCCACACCACATCAGGATCTCCCCATACCTACTCGAGCTCTGCAAGAAACTGAAAAACTGGCTATTCATACATAATAAAACAACAATTCTATATGTTTTGAAGTTCTGTGAAAATTCAGGGTGTTCACTGTTGTTTTGGTTGCAGCTAGACTGCATTGGGAGGCTGGTTGATAGACAAGTGCTGCATCGGTCCTGGATGAATCTTTCCTGGTTGCCCCTTGTTTCTTAGTCCTTATGGTACTTGGGGATAGTTGTAGTAAGCCAGGAGGAATAGGATCTCCGAGGGATGATATGTAGCCTGGAATCCTATCTGCCATGAAGATGTATTTGTTTTAAGGTTGGTGGCCGTAAAACGCTCACACAATAAATGTGTACGCTGTTAAACTTGAAAAGCCAATTCAGTAGGAGAGAACCACAATATAGAGGTTTAGGATGTCACTCTCCACATTTCATTGACAGTATACTGAAGTGCAAAATCATCAGCACAAAGGTTTTGAAAGTTAGAAGCACAAACCACATTAGGTGTAAAAAACATTTTTATTTGCAAAGCAACATTTATGTGCAAAATCATGTAGTGCAGAGAGAAATGTGGTAGTGTGATGTTACACTAGGTATAAAAGCTATGCATCAGAATAACATGACATGTGGCCGGCAGCACATTCGGGTGCAAAATAAACTGGGGCTACATCCGTCTAAAAAATAGGTAGGAGCACATTTCACACTTTGACGCAAAATCACATTTAGGTGCAAGATCACCATTTGTGTAGCATCAAACGTAGTATGGAAACACTTTTTGGGTGTCAAATGTGCCTCTATTGCATTTCAGCACATGGGCGCTTTGTTTGACCATGACAATCCAATCACTTTAGGCAGGCAGACTAACATGACTTAGAGCCAAAGGTTAATGGTGAAGCTGTAATACTCCTCTGGCCAAATCCAAAATGTGAATTGCACTTTATTCAAGCAATGGCTGCAGTAGGCTGACCTAAAACCACTATGTATGTTTACAGTGTTGACAACATCAGCGGTGGCAGTTAATGTTATACACAGCCAGTTCTAATGACTAATGCAGGGGGTCGAGCTTTCTTTGCTATGTCGCTTGACTCCGAAACACATCACCTCTTGACAAAAAATCCACAGAGGACCACTTTAAGTGTAGTGCCACACTTGGAAAACTAGTTTATTTGCCAAAAACTCATTTGACTAGATGAAAAACTTTTGTCATTTGCAAAGAAGCAAACATCATGCATTTAACCATTCATATTAGTGACAAGGCGTAATAGGTGGCTCCTTAAAACAATTGCATTGGGACTGTGTGTTAGAGTGCCAGAATGTGGGTGAGGATTGCATAGATAGGCTGTAATGTGGTAGTCCATTGTTAGAACTGGGGGTCTCTAGTTGACTGAGGAAGGTACCTTAGTCCAAATAGAGAACCTTGCTTCTAAGTCAAGGGAAATAAAGGACACCTTCTCAGATAGCCCCAGCTCACCCCCCTCGGTAGCTTGGCACGAGCAGCCAGGCTGATCTCCAAGGCAAATTTGTAAAGTATTTGCAACCACGCTCTAAGTAACACAGTAATAACATCACAAATGGACTACACACGAGTTTCATAAAAACTATTATATGTTTACACATAAAAGATATATGATGAGACCACACAATAAAAATCCAACATATGCGTATTTGTAATATTCCACCTTGCTGGTTATTAGGCCAGCAAGCCCTTGTAGGTTCTTGCAGTATTAATGAGCAATTCTCGATGATCCAATGCAGTCCTAATGCAATGCTATGCAGTTCGTAATGCAAGAATCAGGCACTTCGTAATGTAAAAATAATGCAGTTCGTAATGCAACAATCAGGCACTTCGTAATGCCAAAATAATGCAATTCGTAATGCAACAATCAGGCAGTTCGTAATGCAAAAATAATGCAATTCGTAATGCAACAATCAGGCAGTTTGTAATGCAAAAATAATGCAATGCGTAATGCAACAATCAGGCAATTCGTAATGCAAAAATAATGCAATTCGTAATGCAACAATCAGGCAGTTCGTAATGCAAAAATAATGCAATGCGTAATACAACAATCAGGCAGTTCGTAATGCAAAAATAATGTACTTCGGCACCGATCACGGTGCTCTGGACGGTCTCTATGCCACTATTACTGACTCGTGGTCAGCTACTGCCAAAAAATGCCCCCAACACGGGTATGATGAAAAACAAAGTGCAGCTCCACATTCCTGCCCCGGTACTGCCACTCCTAGGCAAGTACGGGCCGCGATACGAGCTTGAGCGGAGGCTAGCGCTGCAAAGATGGGAAAAGCCGGGAGCGTTTCTCTCGTAGCCCGCACCCCGCCCCAGGCGACGACTTACGCACGCTCGCTGAGAGTTACCTGGGGGTACAATCGCACTCTCCTCTCCTTGCGGCTTGGGCCTCCGATGCGACTTCGTTGATCTTGGGAAGCAGGACTCGGACCCCCGACGGTGATGGTTCAAGGTCTCTCCTTGGCAGAGGCAGGCGTCGCCCGGCGGCGGTGAATTCTCACAGCTCCTCTGGGGATGCCGGTCCGGGCCGATGGCAATGATGATCGCAGCATTTCTGGTCATGCTGTCGATCGAAGCAGAGAACAAGACTGCTCTGGAACACACAGTCACGGGGAAATTTCCCACGAAGGTCTCAGGCTGCAACAGGGCACACGCACACAGCGTCGCTGAGACTCACTTGAGCTCCAAGTGCACACGATCACAGGGCAATTCTCACGAAGGTCTCAGGCTGTATGAAGCACACGCACCCAGCGTCGCTGAGACTTACTTGGACTCCGGGTGCACACGATCACAGGACAATCCTCACAAACGTCCCGGCTGCACGAAGCACACACACACAGCGTCACTGAGACTCACTTGGACTCCGGGTGCACATGATCACAGGACAATCCTCATGAAGGTCTCAGACTGCACAAAGCACACGCACACAGTGTCGCTGAGACTCACTTGGACTCCGGGTGCACACGATCACAGGACAATCCTCACCAAGGTCTCAGGCTGCACGAAGCACACGCACACAGTGTCGCTGAGACTCACTTGGACTCCGGGTGCACATGATCACAGGACAATTCTCACGAAGGTCTCAGGCTGCACGAAGCACATGCACACAGCGTTGCTGAGACTCACTTGGACTCCAGGTGCACACGATCACGGGGCAGTTCTTATGCAGGTATCAGGCTGCAAAAAGCACACGCACACAGCGTCACTGAGACACACTTGGAAACGTTTCTGTTCCTGAGTTTCCACAACAGGGAGCCAGCTCCCCTCGGGCCCTTGAAGACAAGTTACTTCAGGATACAGCACACAGCAAAGTCCTTTCAAGCAGGGGGACACAGCACACAGCAAAGTCCCTTAGCCTCTCCTTGGTTGAATCAGCAAACTGCATGCCAGCCCCAGAACACACAGCAAGGGTCAGTCCTTTCCTTCAGTCTCTTCAGCAGTTTCTTCCTTGGCAGAGGTTCCTCTTGACCACGAAGTAGTTTCAATCCTTTTCAGTCTTGATCAGTCCAACGTTCAGGGGTTTCAGCTCTTATACCCCTAAATGTCTTTGAAGTCTTTGTGTTCAGGGGGGCACTGACCCCTGTCCAAGCCAGTTCTGGGTGTCTCCCTGCCAGTGACACCTTCTTCCTTTGATAGTGGGGGTCTGAATCCTCAATCACTCAGCAGGAGATGGAGCCATTGTTTTATGGCAGCAACCCAGGCCTCTTCACCTCCAGGGGCTACACCTCCCCCTACACTCCAGATGCAGGTCAACCTGTTGCTGTCTCACTTCCTCCTCTGGGTCAAGACATTTCCCAGATCCTATCACATTCAAATCCATTAGCGGCTCCTGGTGGGAGTGCTGCATGGCGGTGGGGCGGGGAGGGGAGGAGAGGAGAAGGGTGGGGGGTAGTAAACTACGGAATACGGCCGAACTGAGGTAGGTAAACAAATAAATGAATAAAACTAATTTCGTTGCGCGTGCTGCACCGCGTTTGGCAATGCAGAGCGCGCAATGAAATTTGTTTTATTTATTTATTTGTTTACTTACCTCCTTTTGGCCGAATTCTGTAGTTTACTACTCCCCACCCTGCCACCCTGCTCCTCCCCCGCCCCACCGCCCTGCAGCACTCGCACCAGGAGCGGCTACTGTTCAAATCCAGACAGTCAATCCACAACCAGGCAAGGACACACAGAATTGTTAGAATATGCAAATCAGTCTTGACCCTTTGCCTCATGGGAACAGTCCAGCCCGAACTGCCAAGCCAGGTCCTCCCTGGACAGGAAACAAGCATCCTAGGACCGGTTCCGGGGTTTCACCCCTCTTCAGCCAGGATAGCTTGATTCCAGTGGCAGGGACAGCACGGGACTCACGTCTGAGCATACCCGTCCCACTCGGGGTGACAATTGCAAAAATAACAGTTGATGGACAGAATGCAGAACAATGTCATACATTCACCCCAGTACAGAGATCTGGGCCTAAATCCATCGTTTTTTTGCTCACCATGCCATTCCAGGTTGAACCCAGCCATATGCAAAACAGTCTTGACCCTGTGCCTCATGGGAACAGTCCAGCCCGAACTGCCAAGCCAGGTCCTCCCTGGACAGGAAACAAGCATCCTAGGACCAGTTTCGGGGTTTCACCCCTCTTCAGCCAGGATAGCTTGATTCCAGTGGCATGGAGAGCACGGGACTCACATCTGAGCATACCCGTCCCACTCGGGGTGACAATTGCAAAAATAACAGTTGATGGACAGAATGCAGAACAATGTCATACATTCAACCCAGTACAGAGATCTGGGCCTAAATCCATCGTTTTTTTGCTCACCATGCCATTCCAAGTTGAACCCAGCCATATGCAAATCAGTCTTGACCCTGTGCCTCATGGGAACAGTCCAGCCCGAACTGCCAAGCCAGGTCCTCCCTGGACAGGAAACAAGCATCCTAGGACCGGTTTCGGGGTTTCACCCCTCTTCAGCCAGGATAGCTTGAGTCCAGTGGCATGGAGAGCACGGGACTCACGTCTGAGCATACCCGTCCCACTCGGGGTGACAATTGCAAAAATAACAGTTGATGGACAGAATGCAGAACAATGTCATACATTCACCCCAGTACAGAGATCTGGGCCTAAATCCATAATTTTTTTGCTCACCATGCCATTCCAGGTTGAACCCAGCCATATGCAAATCAGTCTTGACCCTGTGCCTCATGGGAACAGTCCAGCCCGAACTGCCAAGCCAGGTCCTCCCTGGACAGGAAACAAGCATCCTAGGACCGGTTTCGGGGTTTCACCCATCTTCAGCCAGGATAGCTTGATTCCAGTGGCATGGAGAGCACGGGACTCACGTCTGAGCATACCCGTCCCACTCGGGGTGACAATTGCAAAAATGTCTGCATTGTCAGCATTCCGTCCATCATTTGTTTGTTGTAACGCTTTTCGCCCTAAGTGGGATGGGTATTCCCAGACGTGGGACCCGTGCTTACTACGCCACTGGAGTCAAGCTATCCTGGCTGATGACGGCTGATAGCCAGAAACCGGTCCTAGGATGCTTGATTCCGGTCCAGGGAAGACATGGCTTGGCAGTTCGGGCTGGACTGTTCCCATGAGGCACAGGGTCAAGACTGATTTGCATATGGCCATGTCTGAACTGGGGTGGCGTAGTGGGCAAAAGAACGATGGATTTAACCCAGATCTCTTGACTGGGGGAGAATGTCTGCATTGTCAGCATTCCGTCCATCATTTGTTTGTTGTAACGCTTTTCGCCCTAAGTGGGATGGGTATTCCCAGACGTGGGACCCGTGCTCACTACGCCACTGGAGTCAAGCTATCCTGGCTGATGACAGCTGATAGCCAGAAACCGGTCCTAGGATGCTTGATTCCGGTCCAGGGAAGACATGGCTTGGCAGTTCGGGCTGGACTGTTCCCATGAGGCACAGGGTCAAGACTGATTTGCATATGGCCATGTCTGAACTGGGGTGGCGTAGTGGGCAAAAGAACGATGGATTTAACCCAGATCTCTTGACTGGGGGAGAATGTCTGCATTGTCAGCATTCCGTCCATCATTTGTTTGTTGTAACGCTTTTCGCCTTAAGTGGGATGGGTATTCCCAGACGTGGGACCCGTGCTCACTACGCCATTGGAGTCAAGCTATCCTGGCTGATGACGGCTGATAGCCAGAAACCGGTCCTAGGATGCTTGATTCCGGTCCAGGGAAGACATGGTTTGGCAGTTCGGGCTGGACTGTTCCCATGAGGCACAGGGTCAAGACTGATTTGCATATGGCCATGTCTGAACTGGGGTGGCGTAGTGGGCAAAAGAACGATGGATTTAACCCAGATCTCTTGACTGGGGGAGAATGTCTGCATTGTCAGCATTCCGTCCATCATTTGTTTGTTGTAACGCTTTTCGCCCTAAGTGGGATGGGTATTCCCAGATGTGGGACCCGTGCTCACTACGCCACTGGAGTCAAGCTATCCTGGCTGATGACGGCTGATAGCCAGAAACCGGTCCTAGGATGCTTGATTCCGGTCCAGGGAAGACATGGTTTGGCAGTTCGGGCTGGACTGTTCCCATGAGGCACAGGGTCAAGACTGATTTGCATATGGCCATGTCTGAACTGGGGTGGCGTAGTGGGCAAAAGAACGATGGATTTAACCCAGATCTCTTGACTGGGGGAGAATGTCTGCATTGTCAGCATTCCGTCCATCATTTGTTTGTTGTAACCCCTTTCTTGCACAAGCACATCTACTAGAACTGCAGGCAAATACACCTAATCTTAAAGTGCAGGTTTGTCTTGTGGAGAAATCCCTTTCACTGCTTTAACACGATTTGCACACACATTCCAGCACTGTTCTACCTAACTTGAGTTAGGTGTGCATAATGAGCTTGAAAAACTATTCAAGACATTACATATGACACCCCCCCCCCCCTTGTGCCACTTATGTGGGGGAATACCCAGGATCCACTTCTAACGTTATACTTATGCCTGGGGACATTCTGCCATGCGGGCAGATTTTTCACTCATGTAACTAGGAATTCACAATAAGGAAAGACTTAAATACCGTGGTCCTGGTTCACAAAGATTTAGGTGTGAGTAGGTGTGGCTTACTAATGTAGTAATCCTGAATTCCACGAGTAAGCAAGGAGTACTTGAAAAGTAAATCACACCCACTAAAAACCAAATCTTTGTGAATCTGGCCAATTGATCCTAAATCCAAATTCTTGAGGATGTACATCTGATGTCCTGCTTGAGAATGTTTTGTGATTCAGGTACAAAGTCTGAGAACTACAGTTTCCTTCAAAACCAACAAAGATCTAATACTTCCTTCTACTGGGATAAACCATAGAATGATAGCTCCTCGAATATGCAGTATTATGCTGCGTGCCATGGCTTGTGGTAAAGGTAGATCAGCTGATGGCTCAAGACAATGTAGGCGTGTGCAGCACCATCTACAGACAGTTCTGCGATCGAAATTTCAAACTGAGGGCATCCCTCTTACTCTAGCGAACTAAACATCTCCATTAAGGAGGTGGGGGAAGCAGGGTAGACCTCTCCTTCTAAGTGGACAACCACAGGTACAACACATTAGTACATAATCAGATAGCCCAAGAAGACACTGCTGCTACTTGTAAGTAAATGAGACCTGGTGGGTGAGAAGAACTGTATAATATTTGCACCATTTGCTGCTAAGTGCCATTAGTTGTTAGAGGATTGGGTGACGCGGTCTCTGAAACACGTTCAGTTAAAATAGCCCTGACCTCTCACCTTTAACTAAAGGATGGAGCATTTGAATCCAAGGTTCCAGGCGGGATATTAATTCAGGGTAGGTAAATGGTACCACAGCCTAGTGTTCACCAAGGGATACATTTGGATTGCGCTAATTATCATCTAGAAAAAGAGTCACACTCTGCACACAAGCAACTGTCTTAATGCTATTTATCACAGAAGTATTAGTTTATAGACGACAGCTGCGACATAATGTTTGTTTCAGCTGCTGTGCAGAGGTACAAAATCATAGGTGTAGTGTAAAACTCATCTTAATTTAGGCAATGATGACAACTGCCTTATTGATTCTCAGAGGCATTCAGAACATACTTACAAAGACGTGTTTTGGACTGGATAAGACATTAAAAAACCCTTTTGCCATTCCGTAGTTTAGCAGTTTTTCTTCTAGATTGGCAAATGCAGCTCTTTCTTGAGATTAAGGGCAATGAAGACATGTAGACACTGACCAAATGCCGACATGCAATGGAATGATGAATGTATTTCTGTATCCCTGAAATATAGATTATTTATATTGCAAATGCTGCACTATTGAGTATAAAGTTTAGGGTGTAGATTAAGTTATGTTTCGTGGTGAGGCATGCTGGATGATGACTGACATGACGATACTAACAATAAAATAGAGGTAATTACACCACATTGGGTGGGAGGAGGGTGGTGAGTTGCTAGTCCTGCATTCAGAGGGGGTTGCAGTCTTGTATGTGTTCAGGGTTCCACAGTTTGCTAGGGAAGGTGTTCCAGGGGCACTGTTCAAGTAGATTAGGGCAACTAAAAGGGTTTGAGAAATGTTCGATGATGGTGGTTGTTGAAGTGCAAAGTTTGAGTGGATGTACTGGTCTAAGGCGTGGGAAAAGGAGCTGCCATGTTTGCTTAGAATGCTAAACACTGGGGCATGCGGCGGCGGAGATTCAAGATGGCCGCCCTTTAGAGTAGCTCTGCGATACAGAGGAATGGTTGGAGCCGAAGGGTTTTCTTTCGCCAGCGGTGCGGCGATACAACCATGTATTCCCTTGTAGGAAGTCATGTGGAGCACTGAGACAAGTTTTTCAGACTATAAACGGTCTATTTGGGCACTTTTTCCTTATTTTCCTTTGCCTCCATCATGCCTCACATTGTGGCCGCCATTTTGTGCACCTGACTCCCACATTTCTCACTGTAGACAGCACAGCAGTAATGCACCTGTGGTCGATGTTCTTTGCCCATTTGGGCTCTTTCATCATCATGATGTCTTTTTTTTCTTACTTAAAAGTGCATATCTGCAACAGACAACTATTTACCTCATCATGTGCCTTCACTCTCTCCTTATATGTATCTAAGACTATTCAAGTTAACATTTCCAGTCAAGTCTCCATTTGGTGTGATAGTGCAACTTCCTGCCATATAGTAGTTTGTGTAGACTTGGATTCTTGCGCCTTAAGAGAGGTCTTTCACATGCCTCCAAAAACTTGATTTTGGGAGGCGATTGCAATCAACTTATGGATCTTTTTTTTTTTAGATCGAAAATCCAAACCCAAATACAGCCCCAATAGAATGCAAAAGACTTTCCACAAAGCAATTAAATCTAGAGGGTTGTTGGATGCATGGAGAATTTCCCACCCTGATGTCTTGGAATTTTCCTTCTTCTCCCCTGGTCATAGGTCTCATTCCCAAATTGATTACATATTTCTCAACCAATCATCTCTTCAATTTATGACGAATGCTGAGATTGGATCCATTCTCATCTCTGATCATGCCCCTGTCATATTAGATATGGAATATCCCACATATGCACCTACCTCACGCAAATGGCGTTTTAATATTGCCCTTCTGTTGGACACTCAATTTGTTGAACAATTTACACAGTTTATGCAGGAATTTTTCAATAATAATCTTTCCTCTGTTTCACAATTTCACCTTATTTGGGATGCTTTTAAAGCCACTGCTAGAGGATTTATAATAGATTTTGTCTCCCGGAAAAAAAGAAGGCACTTATGGCTGCAACATTAACTCTAAAACAAATCAAGGCCCTAGAGCACAAATACTTTACTACAAACTGTTCTGATACCTTGTCTAATCTCATTAAGGCTAAAATGGAATACAATAAACAATACTGGGATAATGCCTGCAACAGTCTTCTTAAATTTAATGCAAAAATGTTTGGTGGCTGGAATAAGGCCACTAAATTCCTAGCCAATTATCTTAAAATAAAAAACAAAAGTCCAAGATCGTTGCCATCACAGATAGCAAAGGAATTAGACACATCACAGATACTAAAATTCTCAAGTGTTTCACTGAATATTATACCTCTCTCTATACCCCTGAGTCAACCCCTTCTGCTGATCAAATTGATTCATTCTTTAAAACCATTCCCAAATCCTCTGACAACCACACGGATCTCATATCCCTTGATAGTCCCATATCAGAACAAGAAATCCCAAATGCTATTATCCAACTTCCCAAAGACAAAACACCCGGTCCGGATGGTTTTACTGTACGTTTTTTTCTTCATTTCAAACAATTCCTGGTCTCTCAGTTTTAACCCTCATAAATTACTTCTTAGATTCTGGTGTATCACAGGGTTCTTTCACTCAAGCGATGATGTGCTTGATCCCTAAAAAGGACAAAGACCCCTCTTATTGTAAAAATTACAGACCCATTTCCCTAATTAATATGGACTGTAAGATCTTTGCCAAATTATTAGTTCTCCGTATCAATCTGGTAATCCCAGACCTAATCAATATATATCAATCAAGGTTTGTAAAAGGATGGTCCATTACAAATAACTCAAGGACTCTCCTTAATATTATCCATTTAGCCTCTAAGGTAAATTCGCTGATTGCAGCAATCGCGTTGGATGCTGAAAAAGCCTTCAACAGGGTAAACTGGGAATTATTTTTTGGAGCATTGATATGGCACAGCTTTAGCCCCCCATTCTTAGATACATGCACCCTCAAGTTCCATTTGGGTAAACTGTTGTCAATCCAAATACTTTCCACTTCACAGAGGAACTAGACAAGGGTGCTCTTCATCCCCTCTTTTATTTATTCTTGACTTAGAGCCATTTTTTGCAAAACTTTGTCGCTCTCCACATTATAAGGGATTCCAATTTAAACATACAAATATTAAGTTTACTGCTTACACCGACGACATTTTATTATACCTCTCCAATCCCACTACCTCTTTTTCTCTTTGCTAAAAGAGTATTCTCTAGTGTCTGGTTATAAACTTAATTTTGACAAATCCGAGGTTATGCCATTGAATAAATATTTCTTTTCTCATATGTTTCAAGATACAGGTTTCAAATGGAACCCCAAGACTATTAAATGCATACGTATCCTCTACACTAATAGTATCAAAGAACTATTATAATTAACCTTGCAGATATACTTAAAAAACGTTCGGCACTCATTGATAGTTGGTTTCCACTATTCTTGTCTTGGTGAGGCAGACTTGCTACAATTAAAATGATGCTGCTCCTGATCATCAATTTTTATCTCTCTATGCTCCCAGTCACTCTCCCACTCTCTTTCTTCAATATCATTAACCGCTCCCTGACCAAATTCCTATGGAATAACCGTAAAACTAAGATTTCATTTATCCGACTTCAGCAGCCCAAAGAATTAGGAGGTGTTGGACTTGGCCCTTTTTGGCAGGTTCACCCCAGAACTTTTTGCTTTAAGCTCTGACATGGTGGTAGTGGTTTTAGGCCTCTGGGCACTTTAGCACTGTGGCCCAGTGTAAAGTGCGTGCGCTCTCTGAGTGCGTGTGGTGAGATTGGCCTGCCCTCCTATAGGAATGCATGGGGGATATGTGTGTCCATGGTAATTCTTGGTATGAGGAGAGTGCAGGGTCGAGTTTAGTATGTATGAAATCGTGAGAATGAATGCTGCGCAATGGTATGCGCAGATCCGTTATGACTATATGAGAAATACCACTTTTAGAAGTTGGCATTTCTGTGTGCTGTGTGTCTGCCTTCCTGATGTGAATTGCATGCCTGGCTTGTGATTGACAGGAGCTGAGAGTGCTGAGGAATTCCAGGAGCCAGGATGAGTCTGCCCAGTGGTGAATAGGAAGATCTGCATGTAGATGGGAGGGAGGAGTTGCACCTGCGACCTGAATAGGGCTGTGCCTTCCCTCCACAATGCTGGCTTCACCTCCTGTGGTGCGTCTGATGTCCCTGGCCGGTCCTGTGAAAGGGAGAGAGGAGCTGAGCAAAACAAAGTGCTCAACAGCTCCTCTGAACCAGTTGTCTCTGGTTCCCCCATATCCTACACATTGAGACAAAGGAAAATGCTGTATAAAAGAAGGGGCTGTGACCCCATGAATTTGTTCCCTCTTGGTGTGCTGTTCCTGCGGGGGCCTGCTGCTGCTGGGGCCTGGGGGGCCCTGCCTTGCCCCTGGATGCCTCAAGGGCTCTTTGGGACCTTTTTCTTTTTCTTTAATCCTCAAATGACTTGGCGCTTTGGCCTCTAGCGCCCTGTGAGCACTTTATTTTTTATCTCTAAGAAGGCGCTCTGGTTATCCTGAGGAGCGCTTCTATTTCTGACTGGCAGCGCGACGCTGCAATTGAGCTTGAGGGAATCCTGACGTGGGGATTCCCCTGCATTTTAGCGCTTATTTCTCTATTTGCCACGCGGGTGCCCACCCCGCTTTATCTTTATATTAATTGGCGGGTGCCCACCCCGCTTCAAAGAGGGATCACCGCCGCGGCCCGAGCCGCACATCGAATCTCTCCCGGGCTGCTGCCCAGCGTGACCCGGAAGACAGGCAAGGCTGGGACTTCATGGGCGGGGCTTCCGAGACGGAAGGGAAGCCCCGCGAGAAAGGATTCCGGCATCGGTAATACTGCGGGGCTCCCATGAGCGAGGGAGAGCTCCGCGGTGGCGTCCGCCAGAGAGGAAAAGTCCCGGGTCCCAGGAGGGGGCCCGGGTGAAGAGCAATGCGGTCCGAGCCTCGCAGGCTTCACAATGAAGTCCCGGATCCTGAGAGGGGGCTCGGGTGAAGGAGGCAGAAGCACTGGTCCTGCCTACCAGCGAGAGAACTCCGTGTCAGTGAGCCCGGTGAGTGAGGGCTGGGCGGGATCAGTGCAGGCATCTTTTTCTTGAGCGGCCCAGACTGCTAGAGGGCCGCTCCAACACTGGATATGTGTGTTTTCGAGCCCCTGGGGCTCCAACGAGGTGGGCATGTGTTTTTTTTTTTAAGAGCCTGTGTGTGGCTCCACCGAGAGGGGCATCTTTGGTTACAGAGCCTGGGCGGCTCCAACGTGGGCAATATTTTGTTTAAAGAGCCCCAGTGGGGCCCGGGGGCACAGATGTGCCAGGGCCCCTTCAGTTTGTTTACTCCAGCTGTCCCGGTCGCAGAGGGCAGCTGCAACGATGTGGCCTAATTATTTTCAGAGCCCCGTGTGGCTACCACGTTTGCATTATTTATTTACCGAGCCCCGGGTGGCTCCAACTCTTTGCATTAGTGACTTTCCGAGCTCCGTGTGGCTCCAACGTTTGACTATTTGTTTTCAGAGCCCCATGTGGCTCCAACAGAGCGGGGCACATTTGTTTTAAGGGCCATGGAGAACCCATGCCTCATTTTAATATTCCCAGCTGCCCAGCAAGTAGTGGGCAGCTGCACCGTTTAGGCGCACAGTTCTTTGGGGGCATGTCCTGTGAAGTAAGGAGTGAGATGCACTCCTTTGCCCCATACCTTCCCAGCTGCCCAGCAATTAGTGGGCAGCAGCTACATTTAGGTTTGCGCAGTTGCACACCTGGATTCAGCTGCTAGGTAGCGCGCCCTGACTTTTGGGACTATTAGGTTAATAGGGCGCCAGGCCTTAATGTGAGTGTGGTGCTAGGAAATGTTATTCATTTAGTATGATTTACGCACCCTGTGTTATACCTCTAAATGTGGTTTATGAGTATGAGGTTGTTTTTGCATATCATGGTTTATGCTAGGGAGATTATGTTTCACTGTGTGATTTACGCCCCTAAGGTGAGTTATACTTAGGAGGTTAGGATCTAATGTGTTTAGACTCATGAGATGATTGCATAATGTGTTTATGCTGGTGAGGTTGGCGCAGAATGTAATTCTCACCTGATATGATACGTTACATGATATGATTTATGTTACAGGATAATATTTTTTATATAACCTTGTGTGGAGTCCCTTTTGTGGTGTGCCTAGTATGTTGTTGCTGTGTGTGTTGTGCAAATGCTTTACACATCGCCACCAGGATAAGCCTGACTGCTTGTGCCAAGCTACCAAGGGGGTGACCAGGGGTTATCTTTGGCGTGTAACTCCCTTGCCCTGACTAGAGTGGTGGTTTCTGCCTGGCTTTGGCGCAAGCCTTAGCCAACCAGAAATCCCATTTCTAACAGGAGGGGTTCATTTTCCTAATCTTAGACGCTATCACCCTGAGACAAGTTTGGACCTTTTAATCTGACTCCTCACATACACCTTTAACGGCCTGGAGTTCACTGGAACAATCCCAATATGCACCATTCTCCTTTGCTGCGGCCACTCGATTATCTCAACCCCCCAGACGATTTTCATTGCCCATTTTCACACATTCGACTGCAGTTGTTACTTCACTGCTTAAAGTTCATCTCTCTCAATTGGATAACTTCATACTTACTCCTGTTTTGTATAACAAACACCTACAGATTAAAAACAGAGCTCTATTTTGGAAAGAATGAATTGAAAAAGGCATTAGTACATTTGAGCAGCTGATGATCAATGGGTCTCTCATGAATTTCACTGAGATCCAAGATAAATATGACACATCTCTTTCACATGCCCCTCATTATTCTCACCTCAGATCATCCATTACACATCTCCACTCCCAACAGTCTTCCTCAGCCTCACATAATCAGACATCCACTCTCTCGCTAGATTTCTCAACTCAGTTCAAGGCATCCCATATATATATATAAGATATTGTCTCACCCCTCTGATCCCAGAACCAAATCCAGTATTGAACTTCTATGGGAGAAAGATCTGGTACAAGAATTCTCGTTTTAGACCTGGGGCTCCATTTGGGCAAAAATTCACACCTCCTCACGATCAGCATGCACAAAGCAGACTCTATACTATTTCTATAACAGGCTTTTCCTCACCCCTACAGTTCTTCATAAGTTCAAATTAATGGATGACATGAAATGCTAGTCTTGTCCTCATGGTAATAGTGACTTCATCCATATGTTCTTCCTCTGCCCTTTGGTTAAGAGTTTTTGGTTACTTATTTGGAAGAAATTGAATGAGATTTTATCCACCAATTTTCCTTTTGTTACTCTACACGTTTGTCTGGGTGGCTCCTCGCTTATATGGAATACCCAGAGAAGCGTGGGTATATTTATTGATTTGTTTATAGCTATTACTTTTCAGATTATCACCACCAATTGGAAGGACACTACTAAAATCTCGTACCAAGCTTGGTGGAACCTGTTATGTCATCATCACAAACTAGATTGTGCACATGCCACCTCTACACCCCTACTGACTTACTTTGGTCACCCCTCACCACATTTCTTTCCAGTTTGCCTGTTTGACGTACTTTGTATGTATATTGTCATGAACCTTCTTAATAATATTATGTTAAATTTTTTCTCATTGTTATTTTTACATTACTATTTAGCTGTCGCTTGTCACTTCCCCTTATCTTTCTCTTGTCCCCCTCCCTTCTTTCTTTCTTTCCTTTTGTCTTTCCCCCTCCCCTCCTTTTTAAATACTAAATTGCATTTGTCTAAGTATAGGTTTAGAAGGTTCAAATTGGTTTTGATCATATACTTTCTAATATAGTTCCAATTTGTTATTTAAATTTTGGTAGTAGTACTATTTGACCTTCGTTAGTATAATGTATACTGTTATTTTACTTTGTATTTCATCTCAATAAAGCATTCTAAACTTAAAAAAAGAATGCTAAACACTGTACCCTATACAAACCTGGGGGCATATCAGCAAGGGCCTGCGATAATTATCGCTCAGCGCTTTTAGCGCGAGGATAATTATCGCAGGCTAACGCTGGATTGTATCGCGGAGATAGCGTGCTATCAGCAACGCTTATCTCCCAAGCGATAGGAATCCATGCGTTAGCTGGAAAACAGCGATAATCACACTGCGACTAGCGATACCTTGCTGATAGGGCAGGCTGGTCTTAGCCATGTAATCCACCTCCCATTGGATTACATGGCTAAGTCAGATCACAAGCAGGCGTAAGGAAAGTAGCGATAACTGTGGTTAGCGCTACTTTTCTTATCTCTCTGCTTGTTTGCATGCAGCTTGATAATTGGAGAAATGTCGGTTAGCGACATTTCTCCAGTTATTCTGGCACGGAACGCCCACTTTGCAGAGAGGTGCAGAGAGGAGGACAGATACTTCAGGTACTGCAGAACACAAATTGTTTCACTCCTTTATCAGTTCAAGGCAATCCCACAAATTTCCACTGATCTAATTAATTTAAAAAAAATCTTTATTTATAATTTTTTCCTTAATGACAATCAATACAATTTAGATCCACATTTATACATATTAGCCAAGAAACAACAGTTTACTTTCTCAGTTTTTCCTGAGTCCGTCATATACTGGAAGGGGTCACCCCAATAGTTCGCTACATTCAGTGTCCTGACGAGGGTTCCTGTTCTATTTGTGAGCTCATCGATGTTTGGGCTAATAAATAAGTTCTAAAGGGTTGCCATATATCAAGCGGCCTTGATGTTGGGGGCTGTAGCTGGGCATATAGCTCACTGATAGTGTTGCAATATGACATGCTAAACATCTATTCCTTCAGTGTCGGGGGATGTCTACTCCCCCAGTGTATAGTGACTTCCCTTTTGGCTAGAAGCAGTGCTAGTGTGCAAAAATGCCTATAGGACTTGGGGAGATCTCTAACATATCCCAGCAGTGCCATAAGGGGTGTAGGGGGATGGGCCAGTCAGACATTTGTGATAGTGTCTAAAATACCTTTTCAAAGAAGTGGACCACCCTGTCACAAGTCCAGGTCATGTGCGCAAAATCCGCCATCGGTGCCCTACATCGAGGACATATGTGTGGTCGTGAGGGGTCCATGCGATGTACTTTGTTTGGGGTAATATATGCTTGTCGCAAGTAATTGAAATTCAATAACTTATGTTTATGGTTAAGAGATTTTGTGTGTTTGTTCGCTGCAAAAGCGCCATTGTGAATCTTTCAGGGGCTGACCCAAGTCCCGTTCCCATACCTGTCGTATCCCCACGTCCCTGGTTGGGTGGAGAGCAATAGTACGAGGTCTCTAGTTGGCAGAGGTAGGTACCTTTGACCAAATAGGGACCCTTGCTTCTAGTCAGGGTAAGAGGGTACACTTCTAAAATAACCCCTGCTCACCCCCTTGGTAGCTTGGCACGAGCAAACAGGCTTATCTCAGAGGCAGTGTGTAAAGCATTTGTGAACACATACAGTAATACAGTGAAAACACTACAAATGGACACCACACCAGTTTAGAAAAAAATAAGTAATCTTTACTAGACTTAACACAAGACCAAACAACAAAAAGCCACAATACTTTACTCAAAAATAGACTTTATGGTAGAAATAGCTCAGTTCAATGTAGATGGTAAATGCAAAACTTTACTCTCAAAGTACCTTGGATGCTTCACGCAATAAAAACAAAAGGGTCGCAGGGAAGGTGATACTTCGGTTCCTTACTGCAGCGCATGGGAGGTGATGCGTCGGTTCTTTACCGGAGAGGAGATGATGCGTCGGTTTCATACTGTGATGCGACAAGATGGCGCCTCGATGCGATGCGACGATCCAGTGCGATGCGAGAAAATGGCGTCTTGATGCGATGCGACAACGTTGGATGTGATGCGTGCACGCCCGACGGCCATGCGGCGAACTCGGTAACTTCTGAGCTGCAAAAGGCCCTGGGACACGCTTTTCTGGTGATGCGACGGCGACCTCTGTGGCAGCGACACGCTTCTCGGGTGAAGTGACAGGCTTCATCGATGATGCGACGGCGAACAGCTGCAGCGGCAGCGCTCTTCTTCGGCGATGCGACAGCAACTGCTGTGGCGGCGACACGCTTCTCCTCGTTGCGCCGCAGTTCCAGCTCCCAGGGACTCGCAGCATTCTCAGAGGGCCCAAACAACAGTAGGCACCTCTCTGCAGGCAGAATTCCACAGCAAGGGAATTCAGGGGAGCTGGTGGTGAAGTCTTGTTTCCCTGAGACTTCAGGCAGTAGGCAAGCACAGTTCAAGCACTTGGAGATTCTTCTTCAAGATTGCAAAAGTACACACAAAGTTCCTTTTCTCCTTTCCTTGGCAATAAAGTAACCACTGCAGGCCAGCCCCAACAGCACAGCACAGGGGCAGTCTCATTCGTTCAGCTTCCTTGGTTCTTCCCCTTGGCAAAGGGTCGTCTTGATTCCCACAAGTGATCTAAAGTTCTGGGGTCTGGGCCCCACCTTCTATACACCAAAATCCTTTGTCTCTGAAGGCAGAGTGTCTGTACCTAGTCAAAACCAGTTCTGGGTGCATTCTGCCAGTGCACAACTTCTTCCTTTATCAGTGTGGGCTAGGGTCATCAGACACACCACAGGAGGTGGAGCCAGCATTGTGGAAGGCAGGCACAGGCCTATTCAGGCCCAGGTGCTACTCCTCCCACCACTCCTCATGCAGCTAGGTCTATTCAGCCTTGTGCTGACTCACCCTGTCTCCTGGAGCCACCCCACCCACTGTCACTCACAAACCAGACATGGAATACACAACCTAGCAGAGGCAGGCTTGGATGGTTAGGCAAGAAAATACCTACTTTCTAAAAGTGGTATTTTCAAACACAGAATGTTAAAACCAACTTCACTAAAAGATGTACTTTATCATTCTGAGTTCAGTCATACTAAACTCGAATTTCTACCTAGTTCCCTGAGTCAGTTAGGATTATAAGATGTTATAATAAAACTGCTCATTCTGGCCTATGGGAACAGGTAGCCTTGTAATAGTGAAAAACGAAATTGGCTGTAATTCACTAGAAGGACATGCTACAAACATCAGGGCATGTCCTAACTTTTACATACAATGCACCCTGCCCTTGGGCCTACCTTAGGGGTGACTAATATGTAGAAAAGGGAAGGTTTAGGGACTGGCAGGTGGGTGCACTTGCCAAGTCGACATGGCAGCCCCAGGCTGCACACGGGCTAAGCAATGGTAGGCCTGAGTCACATTTTACAAGCTGCTTCTGTGGGTGGCACAACCAGTGCTGCAAGACCACCACCAGCATTTGATTTACAGGCCCTGGACACACATGGTGCACTGAACTAGGCTCTGACAAGTAAATCAAATAAACTAATCATGGAGTCACTAATCCAATACAACACTTTACAATAGGGAGCACATGCACTGTGGCCCTGATTAGCAGTGCCACAGTGCCCAAAGCATCCAGACCAGCAAAACATATAGCAAAAATACAGGAGGCAACAGCAAAAAATGGAAGGGAGACTCACGCCAATGGTGCCAAGTCTAACAGTAGCTTTAAACATTCTGGACATTAAGTGCTCCCCGCTGCTATCTTTGATAAGGAGTGTCAGTGGTGGGAAATCTGGTGGCTCTATCGGGTAGCTGGGAATCTGCGACCGTAGTGCTCCCTGTAGTCGACATAATATAAATTGGTCCAGAAATGTTGCCTCTGTAAATTGGGTATCCTCACTGTGAGAGAAAATATGACTGTTTGGGAATAGATCCCCAAATGTTGTCAGGTTATATTTATTTAAGGTACGTTGTACTGTTGCCTCTTGAGTAATGGGGATCCAAAGATTACCCGCCAGGGGAAGGGACGAAGAGTATAGTAGTTGCGCCCCGGTTGCCCGGGTCAATTGTTTCCATGCCCAATTGGTTGTAGATAGCATTTGCACTTCCTGCGGGACTAGGGCCAGCCCCACTGGTAAAAGGGCTGACAGAGGAGTAGTTTGAGTGAGATCTGCTTCTGGCCTGAGATAGGGAATCTGGGAATCAGCGTGGAACCAGTTGCGAGAAATGCTGCATTATGCGATTAAATAATAAATATGAAAGTTCAGGAAACCAAGCCCCCCTCACTTGAATGGGAGTGTCAAGGCGTCCCAGCTATACCTGGGTTGTCCACCCCCCCATACCAGCCGCAATAGCTGGGAGCGAAGAGTTGCAAAGAAACTCTTTTGGAATGTTCTGGAAGAGGTATAAGAACTGTGGGAGAATGACCATTTTAATTAACGCAATTCTTCCAGCCATCAACAAGGATAACTTCAACCAGCGCTCAATGTTATCATTTAATTTCTTCATGGCCGGGCCATAATTAAGTTGGAGGATCTGCGATGGGTCTTTGTGAATATGTATGCCCAAATACTTAACAGAGTCGTCACACCATTTAAGTGGGAAGTCCCTGCTTTGGTTGCAGCGGACAGCAGTCAGGGGGAAAACCTCAGACTTACCCCAATTTATGTGCAGGCCTGACAAGGCACTGTAACAAGTGAATGTTTGGAGGATCGGTCCTAGGTTCTGATCTGGATTTCTCACATGAAGTATGATGTCATCCACGTAAGCAATAAGGGCCCCGTTTTAAATTGCATACCCCAGCGAGAGTGATTATCTAGGAGGTGACACACAAGCGGATCCATCGCTATTATGAACAGTAGAGGGGAGATGGGGCACCCCTGCCTGGTTCCTCTCGACAATGGGAAAGGAGCTGATAGGGAGCCGTTCAGCTGTATTCAGCCCGATGGGCGGGTATAGAATAGCGTGATCACTGAAATGAATCTAGGTGGTATACCCAATCTCACCAATGTGGCATTGAGAAAGGGCCACTCCAGCGAGCCATCCAAAAGGATCGCCATCGGTGGGAGCGAGGGGTTGATTCTGTGGAGAGTAACAAACAGGGTTCGCAGATTCAATGCGGTAGACCTATGTGGGATGAAGCCCGCTCGGGCGGGAGATTTCATGTGGTCAATTATCAAGGACAACCTATTAGCCAGCATTTTCGCAAAAATTCATAGTCAAAATTCAGCAGTGAGAGGGGCCTGTAGGACCCACACTGCTGTGGGTCCTTGCCGGGTTTAGTAAGGAGCGTGATAACCACCTCACGCAATGTCGGTGGAAGTTGGCCAACCTCTATAGCTTCCTGATACATATCAATGAGATGTGGGGCCAGTGTTTTTTTAAAAACCTTATAAAAACAGCCCGGGACCCCATCAAGGCTTGGTGCTTTTGAGCTGCCCATGTCTTCTATTGCTTGAGTCACTTTGTTAACCGTGAAGGGCTCCGCAAGGAAGTCCCTGTGCATATCCTCCAACCAGACCATGGTCACCTCATCTAAGTAGGCATTACTGGCCGTAGGGCCAGGGTTGACCTTGGTCTTATAAAGGTCCTGGTAATATGATAGAATCCTGTTATTGATACCCTCACAGTCTGTTATCTGCTCACCATCCATACCCTGTAGGCTTGAGATATACGTAGGCCCCCAGTTCGGGTGTATAAGTCTTGCTAATGTGCCCCCAGGACGCTCGCCCTCCCCATATCGTCTGGCAGTAGTGTATTTCCCTAAAACATTAGCCTCCCATTCTGTTGCCTCTTGAAACTCAGTTAATAATGCCGCTCTCTGCCTAAGACCGGTGTTCGTTCGGGACGCCTCGTGGTTCGCGCCAATTGTTGCCAATTTGGCCTCGATCCCAGCCAGAGTGTGACGCAAATCCTTTAATATGCCGGCACTCTTAGAAATACAGATCCCTCTAATATAGGCTTTGAATGCCTCCCATAGCGTGGCTTTGGACTCTACTATATTTAAATTAATTTCAAAGTATTCCTCCACTGCTGTATGCAACTCCTCCTCAAAGACTGAGTCTCGGAGGGCTATTTCTGGGAACCTCCACTGTCCCGCCCTGTCCCCGGCCCCTGGGACCCAAATCCCGAGCACCACTGGGGCATGGTCCGAGAGAGTATACGGAAGGTGGGTGATTGAACTCAATCAAGCTGTAACATTCGGGGTGAGAAACCAGTAATCCAGGCATGTCCATGGGTTATGCGGGGCCGAGAAATGTGTGTAAGCAGGTTTGTCTAGATTCGCATGGCGCCACGCATCTGCTAGCTGAAAAGTTTTTATCAGAGTGGTTACTGTTCTCCTGGCCCTGGGTTTGGTATCTGGTTTTGTGGCAGTACTGTCTAACCTAGGATTCAGTAGAATGTTGAAGTCGCCCCCCATACAAATGTGATCCGCCCCAATGCCGTCTATGCGGGAGTGGAGCTCCACAAAGAAATCTGGGTTGTCTGTATTGGGCGCATAGACGTTGACCAGGAGGATCGCGTGACCAAGGTGCCAGCCCTTCACCAATAAGTACCTGCCTGCCAGATCCAAATGTACTGCAACAGTCCTAAACGGTAGTCGCTTGTGTATAAGTATTGAAACCCCTTTCGCATAGGCACAATAACCTGCAAAATGTCAGTTGGGGCCCCAGCTGGCGGCAAATCCTGGGGATGTGTGCGGGGGTAAATGCGTCTCCTGGAGGAATGCTATATCTGCCTGGTGGTGCTGCAAATAATGTAGCATCTGCTTGCGTTTACTTGTGTCATTGAGCCCTCGAACATTCCGGGACATTAGGGTGATATTCTCATGGAGGCCAGCTCTACGTGTCATTAAAAAAATTCCTGACTATTCTGCTTTGTGGACCAATAGAAAAACTGTAAGTCTTAGCTACTAATCTATAAAAGGATAAAAAAGGTTATCAACCTAAGTGTCCCCCACGCCCCACCCATCCCCTTATCCTGAACATAGGGGAAATCCCGAATCCCAAATAGAAGCATAAACAATTGTTGCAATTTTCAAAACAAGCAAACCTCAGAAAGGTGCCAAAGCATGGGGGAGGCAACGCTGTGTCTAATCCCCGGTTACTTAAGGTGTATAATATAAACAAATCAGATTGATCATAATCCTAACGGACCAACTATTAGCTTTAAAGGAGCGGTTCAAAACATGTTCAGTTCTTATCAACTTGTTACAATGTGGCGAGCTTGTCAACCGGCGGTGAACAATTCAGCACTGGTGCCAGAGTCCGGGAAACGAGGAGATCGGTCTGGTGTGGGCGATTTTTGTAACTGATCGTCACAAATTTCCGACGGGTCTCTTGTACCATAGCAGTAAAGTCAGGATACAGTGAGATGGAGGAACCTTGCCAAACCAGAGCCCCCTGCTCCCAGGCCATCCGTAGGGCGATGTCCCTATCTTTAAAGTTCAGAAGTTGTGCCATGATTGGGCCTGGGGGACATCCAGGATTGGGACGGGGTCCAAGGGTCCGATGCTCCCTCTCAATAACAAAAGTGGGAGTAAATGAGTCCCGGCCAAATAGATCAATCAAGAGGCCCTCAATGAACCCATCAAGCCGCCCAGTGTTCGTTGATTCTGGAACACCCATAATGCGTATGTTATTGTGCCTCCCTCTGGCCTCCAATTCCTCATTCTTTATAGCGATGGTTTTTAGTACTTTTTCCATTCTTTCCAGTTGTTTGGCTGCTTGCCCTGAGCCATCCTCTAGATCTGAAGTTCTGCCCTCAACCGTGTTCAGCCTCTTGTTGTGTTTGTCTATCCTGGCCCCCATCGTATCCAGTCTTTTATCTAGCGCGTCAAACTGCGTATCAAAGGCTTTAAATCCGGCCCTGAGTACTGCCATGAGTTCCTTATTACCTTGCAAGGGGAGCTGGGGTGGGGCAGCAGTGTCTCCATCCTCCGCAATGGTGCTGCTTGTGGGGTCTGTCCCGCCGACTGCCTTCTCGAAAGGCAACTTCTCTGTTTGGGATCCCCTTTACCCATGTCCGGAGGGATGGCAGAATGGACCCAGAACTGTGCCAACTTTATTGCTCACCGCCTGCAGTGTCTAACCTGCCTTTGATTAGCAGGGAGGGGTCGAGCATCCGTCTCTCTGTCTTTGTAAGGACCTCAACCAGCGAAGGTGCGCTGTATACACCGGTGGCGCGCTTCTCTCGTTGCTGCTGCTGTACTCTAGGCCTGCACTTACTCCTGCAGTCCCGTCGCTACACCCGCCTAATATGCGCGCGGGGAAGCCGGGTCAAATCAGGTCTCATCTTATATCCAGCGGCCGCCAATCATCCTGCCTCGAGTGCCCCAGCGCATGTGCAGCCAGGGACGGTGGCCGGGGAGCAGGCCCAATTATGAAGGGGCACCACTACAATCCAGCCGTGTGGCTGGTACCCAGGCTCTCCTGCGGACCCTGTCTCCAAGGGGCCTCCAGGTGTATTGGGTGGGCCTACCTGTGGGTATTGCGGCGGCTATCTGGGCTCCCGTCCTCTCGCTCGTCCTCCTGAAAGTGGGCTCCCTCGTGTTGCTGCAGGGGAAGTCGCAATAACTTGCACTCCATTCAGGGGTCCGCCAAATTTCACCACATACCGCGGCGCATTCCACGATCACAAGGGGTCCGGGTGCGACCCGAGCCCCCGGCTCTCTCTCGCGCTCCGGGCCCTCTGTGCTCTTCGATGTTGCAGTTGTGCCCGGGTTCGGGGACTTGATTGCGAGGGTGTAACAGGAGCTCGTTGGTGTCATCTTTGTCCCGCTACAAGGCTTGTGGCCACCGGAATGGTCAATGGCACCGGAAAAGTTAGGGGAGCTCCGAATCTATGTGCGCCCTCCAGCAAACCAGGAGCATAAAAGACACTGCACACCCAATCTCAAGTTATCCACAAGGCTAACAGTATATTACAGATCTTCGTGCTATCATAGGTCCCGCTAATTCCCCCTTGCATTTGCCAGCAGTAGCCACTGAATTTCGGCCCAACAGGGCTGGTTACTCTCTCAGTTCAGCCCTCTCCCTCAGCAGACTTGTCTCCTCCATCTTTAATACATCTATATGTACTAAACAGCGGCCAGAAGTTCTTAGGCCTATTGCGGGGAGGGAGGAGTTCACTATAGGACTCTGTTTGGGTGCAGCAGTACATCATGTCATTCGCCCATTGGGCAATCGCACCAAGCTGTCCCTTCATCCAACAAATCGCCACTCTGTGCCTGGCCATCAGCAGTCCCATGTCTACCATTCTGTGTATCCCTTTAGGCACGGATTTAGAGTAGCCCAGCAGAGCCAGAGCCGGCTCCGGCTCAAGTTCCTGTCCTATAATCGCTGCCATCTTTGAGATGACACTTACCCAGAACCTCGCAATGCACGGGCAGCCAGATGTATAAAGTCAGTTACCCATTCGTTGCAGCGCTCGCACCTGGAGTCGTCCCTCAGGCCATATCTGCAAAGTCTTTCCGTGGTATAATAAACGCTATGGAGGTATTTGAAGTGGATCAACCGGTGTCTACCATTGAGGGAAACACGTTTCGTACTGGTGCAGCAGTACGTCCATGTCGAGTCGTCTATGTCCCTATTTGGATCCCGTTGCCATGCCAAGCGGGCCTTAGTTAAATAGTTCTCCCTATAGGACATGGTAAGGTTGTAGAGTTTAGATACTAGTCTCGTCGGTTCGTCAGCTTTTATAACTAGTGTAAGGGCGGCCAGCTCTGGAGGTTCTGCTAGGTTGCTCCCCAAAAGCTGGTATAATGCATGTCTGGTTCTATTGAACTGGAATCCAGTGAGGAGAGTGGGCGTAACGTCCCCTTTGTCCAAGATTTCCCAGCTTCTTGCTGTGGCACCCTCAAACAGGCTGCCTATAGCACTGACCTCTATAGAATTGAGCGCATGTACTACACCTTCGTCTCTACAGGGAGGTAACCAGTGGCACCACTCCAGCGGGTCAAGAGGGGAATACAGGATAGCTCCAGCCTGCAACTTTAAGAGGTGGTGCCATGCATGTGTAGTCGCGTTGACTGAGTCTGATATACTGGTCCTCCGGTCTGGGGGGAAAAAGAGCAGCAGGGGTAATGGGAGGGGGAGGCCACCACTCTCTCAATGCGCAGATGGGGGGTGTCCAGCGGGCCGTGTATCCAGTGATAAGCATGCGCACTCTGCGCCGCTCTATAATACAGATCGAGATCAGGTGCTCCCAATCCTCCCATATGATAAGGCAACATGAGTATTTGCCATTTAACCCTAGGTTGCTTGCCCGCCCACGCCATCTTAAGCATCAATGTTGTGAGCTTCTTAAAAAATACATTTGGGAGAACCATCGGAATGTTGGTAAAGAGGAACAGAAACCGAGGGAGAACTACCATTTTCATTATAGAGATTCTGCCTAGGAGAGACAATGGTAGTCTGATCCAGCCCTCCACCTCATCCTCCAGCTAACTGATCAGAACGCCATAGTTTTCCCTAGGACAATGTCTGAGTCTGAGTGCATTTGAATACCTAGGTACCGCACCTAGTCCGTCGTCCACTGCAACGGGAAGTCTGATTCAAACCGAGTCGTGGCCGGGGTAAGTGGAAATATGATGGACTTCGACCAGTTAACTCGCAGTCGTGACACCCCCCCCAAAGCGAACTATTTCTCGTAGCACAAATGAATGATGGCGTTCAGGATCCCGTACATATAGGAGAGTGTCATCCTCGTAAGTCGAAACTATGAACACCTTTATACCTATGGTATTCGCGAAGCGCACAGGCTAAGGGTTCCGCCACCACAGCGTAGAGAATCGGGGAAAGCGGGCAGCCTTGTCTCGTACCTCTAGTGATATATATCGAGTCAGTCACCAGATCACGATTTTTATTCTGGCCGTGGGCATATAGTACAGCACACCCAGCAACTGTAGGAAGACCTCGCCCAGTCCCATCCTCGACAAGACCTGCCCCATGAAAAGCCATTCAACTGAGTCGAAGGCCTTCTCCATGTCGAGAAATACTGCAACTGCTGGAATGTCCGGCCTGGTGTGCTGGATCGCTCCGAACACCGTGCAAACGTTATAAGTGAGGTTTCTGCCAGGAACAAACTCCGCCTGTTCTGGAGCAACCAATGTTGGGACCAAAGGAACCAATCTATTCGCCAGTATCTTTGCATAAATTTTAGTGTCAACATTAAGCAAAAAGAGAGGTCTATACGACGAACATTCCTCAGGGGGTTTGTCCGGCTTCAGGATGGCAACGATAATCACCTCCCTCATAGAAGGTGGCATTGTGCCCGATACACACATCATCGAAAAGGGTGGCCAAGTGTGGCAGGAGCAGATCTAAATAAGCCTTTTAGAAAGCAACAGTTAGGCCGTCTGCCCCCAGGGCACTAACTGTTTTCATACTGGCAAGTGCCAAAAGTATTTCGTCTTTCTCCAGGGGGCGCATCAAGAACTCACGATGTGTATAAGTCAGCCAGGGTAGGTTAATGTGGGATAAATAGTCCAAAATTTCCTCCTCCATACCTGAACTACGAGAAGCGTAGAGGTGTGAGTAGAATTGCATGAATCTCTCAGCTATGGCTGTGTCAGTAGTGAGTGCCATCTCAAAAAAGAGAGTTTCCCAGGGACCAGAAAGGACTGGGTGTCAGATATTTATCAAAAAAGATTCCTTTCTGTGTATTACTCTTTTAGTTGGTGACCATGAGGCCTACACATTTAGATCAATAACCTTTGATTTTTGACTGTGACACTGGACAAATATTATTACTCCAGACTAGAATATACTTTTTGTTAGTCTCAAAATTTATTTTTCATAGGAAAACACTTATGTTCAATAAAATCATATTTTAAAATTGCATTCAATATATACTCTGATTGGGTGCTCTGGTACAGTCTTATATATGCTATCTAACAATTCCGTATTACGGTATCTATCTCAGAGTCACACACAGTTCAAATCATGTACTTTCAAAATTGCAAATTAAATACTACACAAATACATTTCATATGCTTTAAAAAGTCCCACTGTCGACGCGTTTCGGTGCATAGGTTACAATAGTAGCACCTTCCTCAGGACGGACGAGAATTTAAAACCATTGAACATGTGTCAACGTGACTTTTTAAAAAATTCTATGACTCCACTCACTATGATGCAAGTGGTCTAAAATCACAAAAGTTGAGAGGTGATAAAGTCGTCCTGAACACCCACAGAAGGACTTCAACCCCTACACTTAAAAAAGAAGAACAAAACTTTGGTTTTAAATTCTCGTCCGTCCTGAGGAAGGTGCTACTATTGTAACCTATGCACCGAAACGCGTCGACAGTGGGACTTTTTAAAGCATATGAAATGTATTTGTGTAGTATTTAATTTGCAATTTTGAAAGTACATGATTTGAACTGTGTGTGACTCTGAGATAGATACCGTAATACGGAATTGTTAGATAGCATATATAAGACTGTACCAGAGCACCCAATCAGAGTATATATTGAATGCAATTTTAAAATATGATTTTATTGAACATAAGTGTTTTCCTATGAAAAATAAATTTTGAGAGTAACAAAAAGTATATTCTAGTCTGGAGTAATAATATTTGTCCAGTGTCACAGTCAAAAATCAAAGGTTATTGATCTAAATGTGTAGGCCTCATGGTCACCAACTAAAAGAGTAATACACAGAAAGGAATCTTTTTTGATAAATATCAGTAGTGAGTGCCTCCCCCTCAGCGGACTTAATTTCAGAAACGGCTGTATATCTGCGCCGCTTCTTTAATAGTCGAGCCAGTACCCCACCCGGGCGCTTGCCCTCTCCATAGGTGCGAGCCATCGCATATTTACGGAAGTGTTTAACTTCAGCATCAGCAGCATCGTGGTACTCCTCTAGCTGGGCCTTGATTTCTCTCAACACCTCTTCATCAGCTCCAACCTGAAGACGCGCCTCCAGGTTAGCTAATACTACTTCCAAATCTGCGAGCTTCTTAGGCAGCCCCCTAAGGACTCCTGAGTGCTTGGACATGGTAACGCCACGTATGTAAACTTTGAATGCTTCCCCCACCACCTGAAAGCTCTCCACCGAGCCCACATTTTTATCAAAGTATATTTCAATCGCTTCAGCTAGCTCTTCCTTAAATACTGGATCCAGCAGGGAGTACGGAGGTAACCGCCAAGTGAATGGGGGGATAGTTTTCTGGGGGGCATCTAGAACCAGCAAGACCGGGGAGTAGTCTGAAAGCGTGTGAGGAAAGACCTCACATGTCCGCGTGTGATCATACAGCTGTCCTGTGGCCAACCAGTAATCTATGCGTGTATGTAGGTCGTGGAACGCTGAAAAATGCATGTACCCCCCCTTTGTTAGGGAATCGCTGCTTCCACACATCGTGTAAGTCCGTTTGAACGATAAGGTCTGTAAGCGCTCTAGCTGCCGCTGTGACTCTCCACACCGGACCTCCAGAGCGGTCTCGGTCAGGATCCAAAACTAAGTTAAGGTCACCTCCCCAGAGTTGTTGTCCAGTCCCACAGTTACGCACCCTATCGGACAGTGCTGTATAAATGCCAGGGTTGTCGTAATTAGACCCATATACATTAATGACTAGCATGTCCAGCCCCTGCCCTGACATTTGGATATAACATATCATCCGTCTACATCCGTTACCAAAGGTTCGAGTAAGAGGGATGATCTAAGGCGAAGCAGGTAAACATTCCACGGGCATGTGTGTTAAACCCCGCTGCATGGGCGAAACGCTGCACCCCCTTACTGTCGAGAGGAAGGTGTGTTTCCTGAAGTAATGCAATGTCTATTTTATGTCTCGACAAGTATGCTAGCACCTTCCGCAGTTTCCTGTGGTCATGAAGACCTCTCACATTCCATGTGAGTGCATGTATTTTTCCCTGCACTGCAGCCTCATCGGAAGAACTATTAATTGTGTCGTGATCAGGTGCTGTCAGTCTATTTGTATCCGCCATGGGAACCTACAACGTGCGCATTCGTCATGTGTAATGAGTAGTGTACACAATCAATGGCAAACCATACAAATCCCCAACCCACCCCCCACCCACGCCAGGCGTATACCAACAGTGCCTTGGCGATAAACTGACAGACTGACCCCCAAAACCATCATGAAAAACAGTAAAGTTAAACAATTCAATGTGAATCCAAAAAGGTATCCCCCTCCCCAACCCCCAAGACACAGTTCCCCAAGTGTGTGTTCCACGCGTGGGCAGAGGTAGCACGCTCTCCAAAAAATAAGAAAATTGGGCTAGTAAACCCCAATCAGGGCTCCGCTCCACACACCATCAGCATGTTATGAAACATCTGAAGAAGATAGGTGTTAGAAACAAGGACCTGGCCCACAACTGCAGGGGCAGACTCCAGTTCTACGCCAATTTGAACCTATTGGAATCCCTCTGTCCATACTCTCAGGGCCCACCAAGCCAATCCATGGGGAACCCTTGTCCTCACCTGTACCACCTGTGTAGCACCTAACCTTAACTGGCTCACAGGTGTGTCCCAACAGACAGACAGCAAGTCACAGTGGCCAAAGACAGTATTCAGGGATGAGACCCAGGCCTTATGCCTCTCAGGGCTCCCAAACCTGTGTGGCATCCGAGAGCAGGGGGCAGTAGCCCCAGGTGCTTGGCACCCTTTGTCCACTCTCCCTCCTGTCAGGTCAGGTGTGACCTCCTGACACCGACCCACCAGGCCTGTACCCGGCGGCTGGACCAGAGACTGGGGTGGCCTTTCCCACACCCGGTCCTCCTCCTTGGGGCTCTGTACCCTCCCACCTGGAGCGGTACCCCCTTCCAGATTTGCCAGGGCACCTGTGGCAGGTGTCCTGCGCAATTCACCCACCAGTTCAGGGGTTCTATCCTGCAACTGGGCGTCCAGGTCAGGGGGGACACCCTGAACCTGGCCCTCCAACCTAGGGTCTGAACCCTTCAGTTGAGCTGGGGTCAGAGGCGAGTGCTCACTCCCTCTGCACCCCCTTCTAGAGTACTGCATCCTCCCCTCAGGAGCGGTACCCCCAGAAGACAACCCGGTCAGGACACTGTTTACAGTTGTCCCTCCCTCCAGGTCAGACAACAGCTGAACCTGGCTCTCCAACCCAGGGACCAACCCATGCGGTTGAACACTTGCCTGGTGCACCAGGACATCCTTGGGAGCATGCATGCCCCCCCTGAGGGTAAAACATAACTCCTGTGTTGTGTGACAGTCTGCCTGGCGCAGATCTCCCGACCCCTGTCCATCTGACAGTGCGCGAAGATCCCCCAGGACAGAAGTGGTGTCACCATGGTCATTCACTGGGGACGCAGCCCTGCTGACTGGCCCCCGACCCACTGGTTCTTCCACTGGGGACTCTTTCCCCTTGTCACTCCTCAGTCTGGACCTCTGTACCCTCCCAACTGGAGCGGCACTGCCAGACACCAGAACTGATGGAGGTCTGATTACAGACACTCCCAGCTCACCAGACACTAGGGGATCCCGCACAACAGGCAGCCCCTCAGGACAGACTAGGCTCCCCACCTGGTGTTCCCTTAAAGAACCATCTAGGCTCTGAGACTGAGGTTGGGCACTACCGGGACATAACCCATTCTCACGTCTTCCCCTTAAAGATAGGACGTGAGGCCCTACACCCCTCTCACTACTACAGGACCTAGCTGGGCTACTCTGAGCCACTTCCACCACATTGGGCTTGAAGATACCTGAACCACTCCTCTTGGGATCATTCCCCAATGCCTTTCCAGACCCTCTGGACTCCACCAAAAGGTCTGCCTCCAATGTGAGCTCCCTGGGGTCAGAGAACTCACTCTCCAACAGGTGTTGGCATAGCTCTGGAAAACTGGAAAACAGGGACTTACAATAAGCTCTCCCACAATTGGATCACACAGCCCCCTAGCAGGGTTAACCAAACTATCCTTCACCTCACCATCCAGTGCCTCACACACGTACTCCACACCACTCTCCTGAGACTGGCAAGACCGTATCTGACTGTCTCTGTCACACAACCCACACTCTTCTGGGCGGTCTTCACACTCACATACCAGGACTTCAATTTTGGGGGAACCCCTCTCCCTGCACCTCTCATCTAGAGTCAGTAGAGTGTCCCTCCCACCACTAGGACCATGAACCCCTGCGCCAGTTACCCTATTCCCCTCAGGGACACTGCGCACTACTGGAGCTACCTCATGTCCTTGAACCTCCTGGTGTATGTTAACCCCCTCCTTCAAGTCAGGTGCCATGTCTCTGGGTGTGTGTACTACTCTCTCTCAGCACTAGATAACTGAATATTGCTGCCACCATCTGAGCTGGATTCCACCTCCAACTCAGCAAAGCTCACTCTCTGAGCCACACACATTTCTTGTTGCTGGGCTGAGACACTCATGGCCTCAAGCCTCTCGAGCTCCATATCAAACTTCCTCATTATCAAGTCATGCTCCATTTGCATTTTCTTTTCTTCTAGGGCCAATTTCCTATTCTCCAACTCCAGTTCTCCATTCCACTTGAGCTTGGCCAGCTCCATTTCATGCATCCTACATCTCTCTCTGTCCTCCCAATACAAATCAACAGATGCTATGGATGGTGCTTTACTCATGGTGGTTACTTGGCAGTTCTTGGCAAAAATAGAAAATCCCAAAAAGAAATCTACCAAAAAGCATGTGGTTGCGTTATGGTCTGCACTCACTAAGTAGTGTTCACCAATCACTGTACATAAGTCCCAAATGCAAGTCCAGAATTCCACCGCTGCCACCAATGTTAGATTTGGGGGTCTCTAGTTGGCACAGGTAGGTACTTGTGACAAATAGGGACCCTTGCCTCTAGTCAGGGTAAGGGGGTACACTCCTAAAATAACCCCTGCTCACCCCCTTGGTAGCTTGGCACGAGCAGACAGGCTTATCTCAGAGGCAGTGTGTAAAGCATTTGTGACCACATACAGTAATCCAGTGACAACACTACAAATGGACACCACACAGGTTTTATATAAAAAATAAGCATACTTTATATAGATTTACCACAAGACGATAAACGACAAAAATACACAATACTATTACTTTAAGATGGTAGTTTTTAGCTTAGTTCAGTTCAGTCCTTAAGATGCAACACTTTGCGTCAATGTACCTTACGATGCGTTGCGCTTCCACGACAAGCAATGTCGCAGCGATGGAAATGCGGCAAAGTTCTGGTGCAAAGAAATAAAGACGTGAAGATCTTCCAGATGTGGCACGCTTCACCGGGGATGCGAGAAGTTCTCGGTTCGATGCGTGGACTGCAGCGGCGACACCCTTGTTCAGAAGTGCGACGGCAACAGCTCCAACTGTGACACTCTACTCCCACGATGCGTGAAGCTCCGCACGATGCAACAACTACAGCGGCAACATCCTTGTTCAGAAATGAGACGGCAGCAGCTCCGACGGCGGCGCGCTTCTTGGGGATGCGAGGCGCTTTCTCCGATGCGGTGCAATGCGACAGTTCCAGCAGCGACACCCTTGTTCAGAAGTGCGACGGCAGCAACAGCGACGGTGACACGCTTCTTCCTCGTTGCAAAACTCTTCTCTCGATGCGGTGCAGTGCGACAACTCCAGCGGCGACACCCTTGTTCAGAAGTGCGATGGCAGGCAGCAGCGACGGCGACATGCTTCCTCTTCGTTGCGAGACGCTTCTCTCGATGCGGTGCAGTGCGACAACTCCAGCGGCGACACCCTTGTTCAGAAGTGCGACGGCAGCAGCAGCGACGGCGACACGCTTCGGCTTCGTTGAGTCGCGCTTCCAGCTCCTTGCGACACGCAGTCTCTCAGAAGGCCCAAAACAGCAGCAGGCACTTCCAAAGAACTCTGGGGAGCTGGGGGTTGAAGTCTGTTGTCCCTGAGACTTCAGCAGGAGGCAAGCTCTGTTCCAAGCCCTTGGAGATCCTTACAAGTTGAAATAAGCACACAAAGTCTCTTCTCCTTCCTTTGGCAGTCAGGCAAACCACTGCAGGCCAATCCCCCAAGCAGCACTTCAGCTTAGGGATAGTCTCGCCTCAGTTTCTTCAGGTTCCGCTCCTCAGTAAAGGTTTCTTCTTGTTCCAAAAGTGATCTAAATTCTTGGGATCAGGGTCCCACTACTTATACCCCAAAATCCTTTGTCCTCTGGGGGGAAAGGGGCCTTTGCCCAGTCCAAACCAGTTCCTGAGCACTCTGTTTACCAGACTTCTCCTTTCCTTTCACAGTGTAGGGTAGAAACATCAGATGCCCCACAGGAGGTGGAGCCAGCATTGTGGAAGGCAAGTATAGCCCTGGAGCACTTTGTTGACAGGATTCCTTCTCTTCATTCACTGTGCAGGGCAGAGACATCAGCCGCTCCCCAGGAGGCGGAGCCAGCATTGTGGAAGGCAGGCACAACCCTACTCAAGGTTCAGGTGTAACCCCTCCCTCCCATCTAGATGCAGATCTCTCTATTCACCACTGGGCTGACTCATCCTGTCTCTTGGAATCCCCCAGCCCTGTCACTCACAGAAACCAGACAAAGGAATACACAACCTAGCAGAGGCAGGCTTGAAAGGTTAGGAAAGAAAATACCTACTTTCTAAAAGTGGTATTTTAAATGTTAAATGTTAAAACCACCTTCACTAAAAGATGTATTTTATCATTCTGAGTTCAGGCATACTAAATTCGAATTTCTACCATGTTCCCTGAGTCAGTTAGGATTATCAGCATGTAATAATCTAACAGCCCATTCTGACCTATGGAGAAAAGGTAGCCTTGCAATAGTGAAAAACGAAAATGGCTGTAATTCACTATTAGGACATGCCTCACACACCAGGGCATGTCCTACCTTATACGTACAATGCACCCTGCCCTTGGGCCTACCATAGGAGTGTCTGATATGAAGAAAAGGGAAGGTTTAGGGACTGGCAAGTGGGTGCACTTGCCCAGTCAGCATGACAGTACCAGAGTGCACGCAGGCTCTGCAATAGCAGGCCTTAGACACACTTTTACAGGCTGCGTCTGTGGGTGGCACAACCAGTGCTGCAAGCCCACCAGCAGCATTTGGATTTACAAGCCCTGGGCACTCCTGGTGTACTGTACTAGGGTCTGACAGGTAAACCAAGCCAACCAATCATGGAATCACTAATTCATACATCAATTTACAATAGGGAGAGCATATGCACTTTAGCACTGATCAGCAGTGGTAAAGTGCCCAGAGTCATAAAACAGCCAACAACAGGTCAGAAAAAATATAGGATTAAGGCAAATATTTCAGGGATGACCCTGCAATAAGGGCCAAGTCCAACAATAGGGAAACTCCAACCCCCACTGAACCCACATGTCTAACTGCAACAGTGGACCTCAAGCTGGCTAAGCCTCAGCAGCAAGTTCCACCCTCAGCCGTAAATCTTATTTATAGGACCTAAACTATGTCTGCAGTGTTACTAAGAACAACAAAATCCTTGCAGTTAACAGGCCCCTTTTACATTACTAAGAGAAGTTTCATCAATAACCCCATGAGCGTTGTGCTTATCTGTAGGAAGGGCAGGCCAAAGTTCAGTCCTGTTCGTCTAGACGGCCACCAACTGCCCCTTCACAGGTGTTTCTCTCCGGGCTACGCCGTTTATCCTTAGCCCAGGTCTTCATAGCTTTCTGTAAAACTTTAGGGTCTGTGAAAATTTGCAATTGGCCTTGTCGGTAGACTCGAAGTCGAGCCGGGTATAGCATGGCATAGTCAATGCTTTGCTCCCTGAGCTGTTTCTTCAAGTGAGCAAACAGTTGGTGCGCTTCATGTACTCTGAGCATAAAGTCCGGAAACAGCGAGATGGTAGATCCTTTATATTGCAAAGGTTGTTTGTCTCTGGCAGCCTTCAGTGCTGCATCCCTGTCACGGTAATTAAGTAGCTTAGCTATAATCGGTCTTGGGGTTGCACCAGGCCCCAGTTGAGCGGTGTGCCCTCTCGACCACGAACAAAGGCGAGAAAGTTTTGCTACCAAGAAGCGTAACTAGCAATTTCTCAACAAATTGTTCCATGTTGCCAGTCTGGGTCGATTCCGGCATACCCGTGATCCTTAGGTTACTGCGCTGAGACCGCGTCTCCAGGTCTTCTGTATTATCTTGCAGAGCCTGCATCACTCTCCTCCACTTCTGTGACCCAGCGTTCCGACATGTCCAACCGCTCTGCATGCTTGTCAAGCCTTTCAGACATTCTGTCCATGCGATAGGAGAGTGAGTCCATCTTGGAGCCCAGGACTGAAAGGCTGCTTTGCAAACCCTTTTCCATTGCAGCCAGCATTGTGCAAATGTCGTCATCTGTTTCTTCTTGGGGTGAATCCTGCGTATTATCTCCATCTTCCGCAGCAGCGTTGCGTCTCTTAGATTTCCGCTGATCGAACGTTAGTTTTGGTTGTGTTTTGTCAACTCTGCCCATCACTGCAGAGGGAATATCACTTTTCCCGGCATTGAAAGAAGCCGGACAGAGTCTTAGGCCGCTGATACAATGACCTCCACCGACCCCAGCGATCCTGGCAAGACTTTAGGATGCAGACTTACTTACAAGGCAACTCACGATGTGACCACCACAGATCCCAGGGTGCAAGCTTTCAATCAAAGCATGCGCTGCATCAACGGTGTAGAGATCAAAGCGTCTTGCTTCCAGTCAGGGGTCGACACCACCCAACTCGTGAGGACAATAGGTTTCCTACGATTTCAGCGTCTCCGTGTCGGCGTTAGTGTCCAGCACGCTTTGCAGGCACCACTCGTAAGATCTTGCAAAGTAGATCAGGAGCCCGCTACGTGCAAATGTCGAGCCCTCCACAGTACCCGTGTCGCTTAGCAGGTGTATTTGTCGTCTAATAGCCCACGGGGGGTCAGATTATTTATGGCCACACAAGCATCTCAGGCTCGCTATCCACTCCTCCGGGGCCACCGGTCGCAACCAGTATATCCCTCCACTTGTGATTCCGCTCAGGGACACACCTCACCAGCTCATGTTCCGGCAGAGACGATGCAGATAGGGAGGCCTGTCACTCCGGTGATCAAAATGGCGGTGCACGTCTATACCACAGCGCCGCACCAAATGACCCAGGGTGTAGGGTGTCAGATCTCCAGCCGGCGTGGCTCACTGTCCAGTTGCCGCATAGCGGTAGGAACACCACAAGTGTCTGTAAGTGCACCGCAGCGCATATGAACCGCAGTCCACTCCGAGTCAGAGCGACTCCCACTCAAATGAAATATTTTTACGATGCCGTGAGCCGCATATTTGAGCGGAACGACCCCGTTGGTGAGCACTCGGGCCCCGCGGGGTCAGATGGGGCCCCATCGGGTGCGACGCCGTCGGCTTTGACCTCGGTGTCGGTGGGGTCTCGGGGATCCGATTCTAGATCCGGGTCGATGCCAGTCGTGCCAACGCGACCTCCCCCGGCGTCGAACACGAAATCAGTGCCTGCGACGTCACCGATGCCCATCGGTGGCACAAGCCCCATCCTCATCCCCGTTGACACGGAGCCAGAACGGCGTTGAGCGACGCCGATTCTGTTGTCGCCTGAGCACTTTGTGGACGTGCTGGGCTCAGGAGAGGAATGGGAGGAGTCTGGGGACCATTAGAGAACCAGGATATCTCTGAGGAGACTATGGACTGGTATGGGGAACTTGGGGAAGCCAGTGGTCTGGATACTTCCCCAGACACTGACATGTTCTCTCCTCCTACAGTGGCTATGGAGGAGGGGGCGTCCTATGCCATGGCGGTTGAGAGGGCAGCTGAGGTCCTTGGACTAGAGTTGCCCTCAGTGCAGGTCAGGACTAATCTTCTGATGGAAGTGCTTCAACCTGGGGCTTCCACCTCTGAACCCCTATTGCCTTTTAATGTGGCACTTACGGACGTCCTTCTAGGAACATGGCCCAAGCCTAGCACAGGGGCTCCTGTGAATAGGACGATTACAGGCCGCCATCGCCCAGCTCCAGGCGATGCAAATTTCCTCAGCCAACACTCCACCCCAGAAAGTTTGGTGGTGCAGGCCTCTACTTCCCAGGGCGCATTCCCTTCCGCTCCTCCGGATAGGGAATCCAAGAGACTGGACTTATTTGGGAAGAAGATGTTTTCTTCCTCCAGTCTGGCATTGTGGTTGGTGAATACTGCATGCTTATTGGGCCGTTTCGCTCACTCTCTTTGGGAGACGGTTGCATAGTCGCTGCCCCTAGTCCCGGAGGAGGCCCGGGTAGTGCTCTCCCAAGCTGTTAAGGACGGGAGAGATGCAGCAAAATTCGCCATATGGTGTGGTTTGGATTAGATCGATTCGCTGGGCAGATCAATTTCAACGACAGTGGCTTTGAGGTGCCACGCTTGACTTCGTACAACTGGCTTCTCAAGGGATGTCCAGGCCAATTTGATGGACATGCCCTTTGATAGAACCCGCATTTTTGGGGAAAAGGCAGTTTCGGCCCTGGTCAGGTTCAAGGACTCTCGAGCTATGGCCAGATCCTTGGGCCTCTCCTCAACTCCTCGTGGCCAGTTTTCTTTTCGCCCCTTTTGTGGCAATGGAAGGGGTTTCCAGCCGTGTCACCCTATCTCAGCCATCGTCCCACACAGACTGCTCAAGCCGTGCGTGGACGTGGTACATTTGGTCCTCGGAATGGAGCCCAGAAGTAATCTACCACACTGCCCCCAGCAGCTGCAGCCTCCAAGCACTCCTAGGCTGATTATGCAGGACCACAATACTCCAGTGGGTGGGAGAATTTGTCATCATCTCCCCTGGTGGCGATCCATAACAACGCACAAGAGGGTCTTGCAGATCGTCCAGGAGGGTTATTCTCTTCTGTTCCTTTCTTTTCCTCCTCCTATTCTGCCAACTCAGGAACGGCTGTCAGAAGATCATTTGAAGCTGCTCCAAGAAGAAGTTACAGCTCTTTTGGCAAAAGCAGCTATAGAAAGGGTTCAAGTTTCAGAAGTAGGCAGTGGCTGTTATTCCCGCTACTTTCTGATTCAGAAGAAGAACAAGGGGCTTCGGCCCATTTTAGATCCTCGGACCGTCAATCTCTTCCTCAAAAAGGAGAAATTCAAAATGCTCACATTGTCTGCCCTAGACCAAGGAGACTAGATGGCGGTGTTGGACCTGCAGGATGCATATTTTCACATTCCCATCCTGCCGTGCCACAGGCGTTATCTGCGGTTCAAGGTAGGCCACGAGCACTTTCAGTTCACTGGGCTCCCCTTCGGTCTTACCAGTGCCCTTTGGGTGTTCACCAAGGTGATGGCGGTGGTTGCCGCTTATCTGCGCAGGTTAGGGGTTTGAGTATTCCCCTACCTAGACGACAGGCTGTTGAAAGCGTATAAACATGTTGGAGCTCCGAGCGATTCGGTTGGCATTGAAAGCATTTCTTCCCTTTGTCAAGAGAAAGTTGGTGCAGGTGTTCACAGACAACACCACCGCCATGTGGTGCTGTAACAAGCAAGGCAGGAGTCTGGTCGTGGACCCTTTGTTGAGAGGCCCTGCGTCTCTGGACATGGATGGAACAGGGCATAACTCTGGTGGCTCAACACCTGGCAGGTTCTCTGAATGCCAGGGCAGACGATCTCAGCCTTCGATGCCTTCAGGTTCACAAATGGCGTCTCCAGTCGAAGGTGGCGCAAGCTCTCTTTTAACGGTGGAGAGAACCTTGGTTAGGTTTGTTCGCCTCCGAAGATAACGCGCAATGTCAGCTGTACTGCGCGCTGGAATTTCCAAGGCGGCTATCGCTCGGCGCTGCGTTTCGTTGTGAGTGGAGCTCAGGCCTGTTGTACGCCTTTCCGCCCATACCACTCCTGCCCAGGGTTCTGAAGAAGATCAGGAACAACAGGGCCCAAGTCATCCTTGTAGCGCCGGCCTGGGCAAGGAGAGTCTGGTAAAACACACATGATGATGGACGGAATGTTGCACAATGGCCAAACATTCACCCCCAGGCACAGATCTGGGTTTAATCCATCGTTATTTTGCTCTCCTCGCCACCCCAGTACCGACATGGCCATATGCAAATCAGTCTTGACCCTGTACCTCATGGAAACAGTCCAGCCTGAACTGCCAAGCCATGTCTTCCCTGGACCGGAATCAAGCATCCTAGGACCGGTTTCGGGGTTTCACCCCTCTTCAGCCAGGACAGTTTGACTCCAGTGGCGTAGTGAGCATGGGACCCACGTCTGGGCATACCCTTCCAACATAGAGCGAAAAGCAAAACACACAAGATGATGGAAGGAATGTTGCACAATGGCAAAACATTCACCCCCAGTCACAGATCTGGGGTTAAACCATTGCTATTTTGCTCACCACGCCACTACAGTTCAGACATGGCCATATGCAAATCAGTCTTGACCCTGTGCCTCATGGGAACAGTCCAGCCCAAACTGCCAAGCCATGTCTTCCCTGGACCGGAATCAAGCATCCTAGGACCGGTTTTGGGGTTTCACCCCTGTTCTGCCAGGATAGCTTGACTCCAGTGGCGTAGTGAGCACGGGACCCACGTCTGGGCATACCCTTCCCACATAGGGCGAACAGCAAAACACACAAGATGATGGAAGGAATGTTGCACAATGGCAAAACATTCACCCCCAGTCACAGATCTGGGTTTAATCCATCGTTATTTTGCTCACCACGCCACCCCAGTTCAGACATGGCCATATGCAAATCAGTCTTGACCCTGTGCCTCATGGGATCAGTCCAGCCCGAACTGCCAAGCCATGTCTTCCCTGGACCGGAATCAAGCATCCTAGGACCAGTTTTGGGGTTTCACCCCTGTTCTGCCAGGATAGCTTGACTCCAGTGGCGTAGTGAGCACGGGACCCACGTCTGGGCATACCCTTCCCACATAGGGCGAACAGCAAAACACACAAGATGATGGAAGGAATGTTACACAATGGCAAAACATTCACCCTCAGTCACAGATCTGGGTTTAGTACATCGTTATTTTGCTCACCACGCCACCCCAGTTCAGACATGGCCATATGCAAATCAGTCTTGACCCATGTGTCTCATTGGAACAGTCCAGCCCGAACTGCCATGCCATGTCTTCCCTGGACTGGAATCAAGCATCCTAGGACCGGTTTCGGGGTTTCACCCCTCTTCAGCCAGGATAGCTTGACTCCAGTGGCGTAGTGAGCACGGGACCTACGTCTGGGCATACCCTTCCCACATAGGGCCAATAGCAAAACACACAAGATGATGGACGGAATGTTGCACAATTGCAAAACATTCACCCCCAGGCACAGATCTGGGTTTAATCCATCGTTATTTTGCTCTCCTCGCCACCCCAGTACAGACATGGCCATATGCAAATCAGTCTTGACCCTGTGCCTCATGGAAACAGTCCAGCCTGAACTGCCAAGCCATGTCTTCCCTGGACCGGAATCAAGCATTCTAGGACCGGTTTCGGGGTTTCACCCCTCTTCAGCCAGGATAGTTTGACTCCAGTGGCGTAGTGAGCACGGGACCCTCGTCTGGGCATACCCTTCCAACATAGGGCGAAAAGCAAAACACACAAGATGATGGACAGAATGTTGCACAATGGCAAAACATTCACCCCCAGTCACAGATCTGGGTTTAATCCATCGTTATTTTGCTCACCACACCACCCCAGTTCAGACATGGCCATATGCAAATCAGTCTTGACCCTGTGCCTCATGGGAACAGTCCAGCCCGAACTGCCAATCCATGTCTTCCCTGGACTGGAATCAAGCATCCTAGGACCGGTTTCAGGGTTTCACCCCTCTTCAGCCAGGATAGCTTGACTCCAGTAGCATAGTGAGTATGGGACCCACGTCTGGGCATACCCTTCCCACATAGGGTGAACAGCAAAACACACAAGATGATGGACGGAATGTTGCACAATGGCAAAACATTCACCCCCAGTCACAGATCTGGTTTAATCCATTGTTATTTTGCTCACCACGCCACCCCAGTTGAGACATGGCCAAATGCAAATCAGTCTTGACCCTGTGCCTCATGGGAACAGTCCAGCCCGAACTGCCAAGCCATGTCTTCCCTGGACCGGAATCAAGCATCCTAGGACCGGTTTCGGGGTTTCCCCCCTCTTCAGCCAAGATAGCTTGACTCCAGTGGCAAGGAGAGCACGGGACCCACGTCTGGGCATACCCTTCCCACATAGGGCGGACAGCAAAACACACAAGATGATGGAAGGAATGTTGCACAATGGCAAAACATTCACCCCCAGTCACAGATCTGGGTTTAATCCATCGTTATTTTGCTCACCACGACACGCCAGTTCAGACATGGCCATATGCAAATCAGTCTTGACCCTGTGCCTCATTTTTTTTGTTTAAATATCTTTATTACAATTTTCAATTTTCCTAATACAGCCAAGCTGAACAGTGTTACATTTTCCACTTTTTACTCCTGTTGTTTTTTCCCCCTCTTTTCTTTATTCTGTAACAGAATCATTTTCGCTATGCCATTACTAATACTGTTCCGAGCATTTGCCATCTAACAACCATGGCACAGGTAGCGTCTGTGGTGTAAGAGTTAACATAAATGTACCAACTGGTGTGGAAGCCTGCATCTCATTCGGACTGTCACCTCCTATCAGGGGGGCAGGGTCCATCTACCTCTTATGTGTCCCCATAATGACAATGAGCCATGTACAGCGACATCAGTTATTTTAGGGGTGCGTGACTCATACGTAATGCCGCTTTAAAATCACAATAAACGTTGGTGCATGGGCGATAAACAGTTACCATCTCAATGCAATACAAACTTTCTTTACTTACAACAATTAAACCACAACTAACGAAAGGAAAATAAATCAATAAAAAGAGAATGAGAGACATCAATTATCTAGCAGAACGTGTATGTGCCGGGTTTTGCGCCTTCCGAGTAGGGTTGTGCCAAGAGTCATGTGTGCACAGCGGATATGAGATGCTCGTCCTGTGTTGTGTGTGGGCATACAGGCAATGAAGTGTCGTGCATCTGGAGTTTTGTCTATGGATCACCGTGTTGGAATGTGGGATCATTACTGAACTTGACATCTGTGACTTAGACGTCTTGCATGCATAGCCCGCCCATTCCCACCCAGACTGCCTATTAGGCATCCACCTCCACCTGCTGCGTAGGAGGCGCATGCGGTGTAATATTAGTTTGTATAAGGGTTCTTAAAAGTTCATCCCAGGCCTGCGCGATGGGGAATTTGCGCCGTCCTGCCGTTTCCTCCCTATGCAGAATAATGCTCTCCGCCTGCGCCCAGACCTCTAGGGATTTCAACCAATGGGGTGCCTCTGGACGGTCTTTATGTTTCCATCTCTTGTTTATCAATCGTTTGGCGGTTATTAGGCCTAAGTCTTGGAACCTAGATCTCACTTTATTTTCTTTTGATCGTTTGTAGAGTCCCAATATGCAGACCTCCCATGTGTTCGATATCTCGACGCCAGTGCTGCTTGTGAGTGTTTCCGTTACTTTGCGCCAATAGGACATGAGTGATGGGCAAGACCACAGCATATGTAGCAGGTCAGCCCCTATGCAATGGCATCTTGGGCAAGCAGAGGTAGTAACGATGAAATAGTTATTTATCTTGTCTGGCGACAGATACGCTCTGTGTAGTATGAATGTTTGTATGAGTTTAAAGCGTGAGTTGCGTGGTATGTGCGTGGCACTAGCTAAGATACGTTCCCATTCTTTGTCAGTCCAGGGCCTACCCCTGTCTTCAGTCCAGCGCGTACGGAGTCGTTGTGGTGGTTTTAATACATGCGTGAGTAGGGCCTGCACCAGCCAGTGAACCACATGCGACCCCTCCCCCATCACATACAGATATTGTATAAGCTGATGCATTGGCGGCTCAGTAGTCAAGTCTCCCCACGCTAGTGTCAGCGTTCGTATGATGGCTGCATGCAGGAGGAACTGGCCCAACGGCAATCCTGTATCCGCCGACAAGGCTGCAAAAGGCAGCAGGGCACCATCCTCGAATAAGTCTCCTAGTGTCTCCACTCCTGCAGTGGTCCAGGGTGCTAATACCGTGTCCGTTACAGTATCCCTGCCTCTGGGTGTCCCAGTAAGTGGGAGTACCGGGGCGTAGGGAATGACGTCTTTTGTGAGTTGAAGGCTCCTTCGATAGCATCTATGGGTTAATTCTATATGTATCTGTGTCGGACGGGGAAGTTTCGCCAATGGATGAAATAGACTATAGATCTGAGTCTGTGTCCATGACGCTGATGCGGTGGCAGTGTCCGCTAGGTTCTTGCCACTTAGCCATTTGGCTACCCATTGTAGCTGCGCCGCTAAGTAATACAGTTCGAAATGGGGAACTGCTAAGCCCCCATTCTCTGGCGGTGCATATAGCTTCTGCAAGGCTATCCTGGGCCGTCCCGCATTCCAGATTAGACCCCGTATTAATCCCTCTAGCTCCCTAAACATTCGCACCGGAACATACACTGGGAGGTTTGCAAAATAATACAACAGCCTCGGCAGTATTATCATCTTGGTTAGAGTGATACGGCCCATGACATTTAGCGGCAGAGTCTTCCAGAATTGGATCTGTGCCCATATGGAGGTGACAGCTCGTACCAGGTTACCCTCCAGCACGTCCACCGGTGACCTGTAAATATATATGCCGAGGTATCTGAACGTGGTCGGGTACCAAGTAAGCATGGTCCCGTTAACAACTATGTCCGTCAAGGCTACACTTACATGAAAAGGATAGGCTCCCGATTTAGTCCAGTTTACCCTAAGGCCGGACACCACCTCGAAGTTATGGAATATCTCCGATATGACCGGCGGTATAGCATGCAAGTCACGTATATATATCAGCAAATCATCCGCATATAGAGACACCGTATGCAAACCATCATCGAGGGGGACACCCCAGTCCGCGCCGCTCTCCCGGAGCATAGCCGCCAACGGCTCCATGGCAAGAGAGAAAAGCAGCGGTGATAAAGGGCATCCCTGCCTAGTGCCACGTCTGACCCTGATTGCGTCAGATATGAGTTTGCCTGTGCGGACCCGTACCATGGGTCGCTGGTATAACAATTGCACCAGTTTGAGGTACCCGTCGCCTAGTTCATATTTACGTAGCACTGCCGCTAGATAGGGCCATTCCAATGAATCAAAGGCTTTTTCTAAATCCAGCACTAAGCAGCCCGACCGTGGCCAGTCCTTCGTTGCATACTTCTGAACTCTGAAGAATCTGCGTATATTAAGAGAGGTGCTTCTGTTTGGGACAAAGCCGTTTTGATCGGTGTGGACTATGGCTGGGACGAACGGGGTTATTCGTTTGGCGAGGGCGGAAGCAAGTATTTTATAGTCTGTGTTCAATAGGGCCGGTGGACGATAAGAACCAAGGATTTCGGGATCCCTGCCGGGCTTCAAGAGGGAGACCAGCAGTGCCTCATTTTGCGTGAGGGACGAGTCCTCTAGGGCCGCTGAGTATATACGCAACAGTTCCGGTACTAATATGTCCGAGTAGGCTTTATAAAATTCAGCCGGCAGTCCATCCGGACCCGGAGATTTACCATTTGAGAGGGAGAAAATACTATCGCGCAGTTCCTCCGATAGCAAAGGAGCACGTCAATTGCGGAAGTGTCAGGGCGGAGAGAAATTCTCTTATGTCCGCGTCTGTGGCTAGGAGGTGAGACCTGTATACCGCGGAGTAATGTTCTACAAAGGCTTCAAGTATATCTCGTTGGGAATGTACTAAGTCACCGTGTGTGGTTCGTATAGACATCACGGGTGGGGTAGTCGCCTCCTGTCTTATCAGCCACGACATCAGCTTGCCTGGTTTGTCTCTAGCACCATGGGAGCGCGCTGAGTGTGCTGCATAATTCAGATTGCGAAGTCGGTCCAGCATTCTGGAGTGCTCCCCTCTTATCTGCATCAAGGACCTATCATCCCCTCCCAGTGCCTCCCCCTCACTCTGGAGCAGCTGATTTTCAAGGTGTGTGAGTTCAGTCTCTAATTGTCTCCGCATACCCGCTTGCATGCCTAGGCAATCGCCCCTGACCACTACTTTAAATGCATCCCATTCAACCTGAGGTGTTGCAGCTGTGCCTGTGTTCTCTTCAAAATATTGTGCAATATTGGCGGCTAGGAGACTCCTGAAAGGTGCGTCCAATAATACATCTGGCTGCAGTTGCCAGGCAGGAATTGGCGGTTGGGCGCAGTCCCAGGATAATTCCAATACATGCGGGTTGTGATCTGAATGTGTCCTGCCCAAATAGTGTACTGTAGATACATGTGGGAGCAACCCTTCTGAGAGCATGTAGCGGTCTAACCGGACATGCAACGTATGAGCACCAGAGTAATAGGAATACACCCTGTCATGGGGGTTCCGGTGTCTCCAGACGTCCTTGAGATGCCACTGCCTTGCCCAGCTGTGTAATGACTTCATGGCGACATGCGCATTTGTACCTGGAAGGGGTGGAAAGGAGCGGTCCAATGAGACATCCAGTACACAATTGTAATCCCCCCCCCAAGAGCATAGGAATATCATGCCAGGACGCGCGACATATCATCAAAGAAACTAGCCTGGTCCGTGTTGGGAGTATATATTGATGCAATTACCACCTGTCGGCCATCTAATGAGCCCCTGATCACTACAGATCTGCCTTCAGTGTCTATTAATGTTTGCATGATCTTAAGTGGGACCCCTGGTCGTACCCAGATTAGTGCACCTCGCGCGTAGGCTGAATACCCCGTGGCATATGGTTGACCGCGCCAGCGGCGGTGTAATCGTTGGATTTCTGACTTGGCCACATGTGTCTCTTGCAAAAGAGCTATCTGTATGTGATGTCGTTTGAGGTACGAGTATATCTGGTATCTACGTGACGGTGTGTGCATGCCCCGCACATTCCATGTACCCATTTTAAGTGTAGCCATAGGTCTTATAATGTGTTGAGTAGCATCTCAGTCGCGGCAGTGCGACAAACTTATGCAGTGTGAAGGACCCAGCAACGTACCAGTCCCCAAGCTCAATGACCCAAGGCATCATGCAGTTTGTGTGAACAGCATACAATAAAGGATATCTCATAATAAAAACCAAAACTGAATAATAAACTAAAGAGAATGCCAAAAGGGCGATGATGTAACCAGCAATCGCCCAAACTCCCAAGGGAGGTAACAGTAACAACCAATCTAGGGGGGATGCGCTACGTCTCTCGTTCCGTTAACTTACGGTATAAGTGGCCCGCATTTCAGAGGCTCCCCGCCTCCAGGCATAATACAATATAATAAAAGCAAACTTTGTAACCCGGCTCAGGAGTACCCACCAGGCCGACACTGGGTGCTAGTGTCCACCCAGCCGCAATCAAGCCCAAGATCAGTTCCCGTCCTCCCCCCCCCCCAGCGCGACACCACCCACCATCGCATGCTATATTCAAAGTCATATCAGGACTATTACACATGACTATACCGTGTGCGACTGCATACCCCCATGTATAGAGTACAATACCTCAGGTCGCAGTCCAGAATAGGATTATATTGTACAATGGTAATATAATTGTATCGGCTGTCTGCGGGGTAACGTCCGGCTGCTCAGTTGATTCCTGTGAGTCCTGTAGGCCATAAATTCTCTCATCATCGCTGGACAGCTCACGCTGGCCGGAGCTGGACGCATCCTCGGTCACCAAAGAACCGCTGATCTCCGCTACCGCCTGCAGGGCATCTCTATGTCCGCTAAGAATCAAATCTGTATGTGGTCCCACCGGAGGCGATGGCGGTGCCCGGATCCTCGCCGGCCTACGCTCTCTCCGGCGGCGGCGAAGGGGGTCCCTCGATCTCCATGGGACCGTCGTCACAGGGGCATCACGAGGCCCCGCAGCAGTGAAGGTGTCCAGCCAGTACTCCGCTTCCTCCGATGTGGCAAAGAAGTGTGTCTTGTCATTTGCCACGACCCGCAAACGTGCCGGAAAAAGCAGGGAGTATTTCAGGTTGTGTTGCCGAAGACGTTTTTTCACTGCCAGGAATGAAAACCTCTGTCTCTGCACCTGGATGGTATAGTCCGGGAAAAACATTATTTTGTGATTATCTATTTGTTGACCCTGTGCCTCATGGGAACAGTCCAGCCCGAACTGCCAAGCCATGTCTTCCCTGGACCGGAATCAAGCATTCTAGGACCGGTTTCACCCCTCTTCAGCCAGGATAGCTTGACACCAGTGGCGTGGTGAGCACGGGACCCACGTCTGGGCATACCCTTCCCACATAGGGCGAACAGCAAAACACACAAGATGATGGGCGGAATGTTGCACAATGGCAAAACATTCACCCCCAGTCACAGATCTGGGTTTAATCCATCGTTATTTTGCTCACCACACCACCCGAGTTCAGACATGGCCATATGCAAATCAGTCTTGACCCTGTGCCTCATGGGAACAGTCCAGCCCGAACTGCCAAGCCATGTTTTCCCTGGACCGGAATCAAGCATCCTAGGACCGGTTTCGGGGTTTCACCCCTCTTCAGCCAGGATAGCTTGACTCCAGTGGCGTAGTGAGCACGGGACCCACGTCTGGGCATACCCTTCCCACATAGGGCGAACAGCAAAACACACAAGATGATGGAAGGCATGTTGCACAATGGCAAAACATTCACCCCTAGTCACAGATCTGGGTTTAGTCCATCGTTATTTTGCTCACCACGCCACCCCAGTTCAGACATGGCCATATGCAAATCAGTCTTGACCCTGTGCCTCATGGGAACAGTCCAGCCCGAACTGCCAAGCCATGTCTTCCCTGGACCGGAATCAAGCATTCTAGGACCGGTTTCGGGGTTTCACCCCTCTTCAGCCAGGATAGCTCGACTCCAGTGGCGTAGTGAGGACGGGACCCACGTCTGGGCATACCCTTCCCACATAGGGCGAACAGCAAAACACACAAGATGATGGATGGAATGTTGCACAATGGCAAAACATTCACCCCCAGTCAAAGATCTGAGTTTAATCCATCGTTATTTTGCTCACCACGCCAGTTCAGGCATGGCCATATGCAAATCAGTTTTGACCCTGTGCCTCATGGGAACAGTCCTGCCCGAACTGCCAAGCCATGTCTTCCCTGGACCGGAATCAAGCATCCTAGGACTGGATTCGGGGTTTCACCCCTCTTCAGCCAGGATAGCTTGACTCCAGTGGCGTAGTGAGCACGGGACCAACGTCTGGGCATACCCTTCCCACATAGGGCGAACAGCAAAACACACCAGATGATGGACGGAATGTTGCACAATGGCAAAACATTCACCCTCAGTCACAGATCTGGGTTTAAACCATCGTTTTTTGCTCACCACGACACCCCAGTTCAGACATGGCCATATGCAAATCAGTCTTGACCCTGTGCCTCATGGGAACAGTCTAGCCCAAACTGCCAAGCCATGTCTTCCCTGGACCAGAATCAAGCATTCTAGGACCGGTTTCGGGGTTTCACCCCTCTTCAACCAGGATAGCTTGACTCCATTGGCGTAGTGAGCACGGGACCCACGTCTGGGCATACCCTTCCCACATAGGGCGAACAGCAAAACACACAAGATGATGGACGGAATGTTGCACAATGGCAAAACATTCACCCACAGTCACAGATCTGGGTATAATCTATCGTTATTTTGCTCACCACGCCACCCCAGTTCAGACATGGCCATATGCAAATCAGTCTTGACCCTGTGCCTCATGGGAACAGTCCAGCCCGAACTGCCAAGCCATGTCTTCCCTGGACCGAAATCAAGCATCCTAGGACCGGTTTCGGGGTTTCACCCCTCTTCAGCCAGGATAGCTTGACTCCAGTGGCGTAGTGAGCACGGGACCCACGTCTGGGCATAACCTTCCCACATAGGGCGAACAGCAAAACACACAAGATGATGGACGGAATGTTGCACAGTGTCAGAACATTCACCCCCAGTCACAGATTTGGGTTTAATCCATTGTTATTTTGCTCACCACGCCACCCCAGTTCAGACATGGCCATATTCAAATCAGTCTTGACCCTGTACCTCATGGGAACAGTCCAGCCCGAACTTCCAAGCCATGTCTTCCCTGGACCGGAATCAAGCATCCTAGGACCGGTTTCGGGGTTTCACCCCTCTTCAGCCAGGATAGCTTGACCCCAGTGGCATAGTGAGCACGGGACCCACGTCTGGGCACACCCTTCCCACATAGGGCGAACAGCAAAACACACAAGATGATGGACGGAATGTTGCACAGTGGCAAAACATTCACCCCCAGTCACAGATCTGGGTTTAATCCATCGTTATTTTGCTCACCACGCCACCCCAGTTCAGACATGGCCATATGCAAATCAGTCTTGACCCTGTGCCTCATGGGAACAGTCCTGCCCGAACTGCCAAGCCATGTCTTCCCTGGACCGGAATCAAGCATCCTAGGACTGGTTTCGTGTTTTCTGGGCACAGGGTCAAGACTGATTTGCATATGGCTGGGTTCAGAATGGAATAGCATGGCGAGCAAAAAAACGATGGATTTAGGCCCAGATCTCTGTACTGGGGTGAATGTATGACATTGTTCTGCATTCTGTCCATCAATAGTTCTTTTTGCATGTGTCAACCCGAGTGGGACGGGTATGCTCAGACGTGAGTCCCGTGCTCTCCTTGCCACTGGAATCAAGCTATCTTGGCTGAAGAGGGGTGAAACCCCGAAACCGGTCCTAGGATGCTTGTTTCCAGTCCAGGGAGGACCTGGCCTGGCAGTTCGGGCTGAACTGTTCCCATTAGGCACAGGGTCAAGACTGATTTGCATATGGCTGGGTTCAAACTGGAATGGCATGGTGAGCAAAAAAACAATGGATTTAGGCCTTTATCTCTGTACTGGAGTGAATGTATGACATTGTTCTCAATTCTGTCCATCAATAGTTCTTTTTGCAAGGAGAGTCTGGTATCCAGAGCTTCTGAGCATGAGTGTCAATCCTCTGATCAGGCTACCCCTTCTGGAGGATCTTCTGTTGCAGCAGCAGGGGAGGGTCTCCACCCGAATCTGTCAACTCTGCGACTCCATGCCTGGAGATTGAGTGGCGGCAGTTTATGACTTTTGACCTTCCTCCCGAAGTTTTGTGTTGTTATTCTGGCAGCCAGGCGGCCCTCCACTAAGTTGGTTTACGCCTGCCATTGGCAGAAATTTGTATTATGCTGTACAGAAAGGTCTATTGACCCTCTTTCTGCTCCTCTTTCTACTGTCCTTGTGTTAATTCTTACCCTTGCCCAGCAGGGCTCTGCTTTCGGAACTCTCAAGGGTTACCTCTCTGCTCTGTCTGCTTTGATGCGGCTGCCAGACCAGACTTCTCTCTATAAATCTCCTATTGTAAATAGATTTCTGAAAGGGTTGGTACATTTATTTCTACCTACACCCTTTGCTATGCCACAATGGGACCTTAAGTTGGTCCTCACTTTTCTGATGTGCGCTCCTTTTGAGCCTTTGCACAATTGTCCCCTCCGGCTGTTGACCATCAAAACAGACTTCTTATGGCGATTACATCGGTCCGGAGGGTGAGTGAATTGCAGGCATTATCCAGCTCGCCACCTTATCTGAAGTCCTTTCCGGACCAGGTGGTGCTTCGCACAAGGGCATCATTCTTACCAAAGGTTGTGACCTCATTCCATCTGGTTCAGTCTGTTACTTTGCTCAACTTCTTTGCTCCCCCACATCCCTCTAAGGAGGAGTAGGATCTCCACCGACTGGACCCAAAAGGAGCGTTGTCGTTCTACCTTGACCGCACAAAAGAGTTCCGGGTGGATGACCAACATGTGGGAGCAAAGAAGGGAAGAGCAGTGCAGAAAAGAACCATCTCTCGCTGGGTTGTTCTCTGCATTAAAATCTGCTATGCCTTGGTAAAGAAGCGCCCCCTGAGGGTTTAAGGGCCCATTCCACCAGTAGAAAGACTACAACTATGGCCTTGGCACGGGGTGTCCCAGTTCAAGACATCTGTCAGGCAGTGACGTGGGCATCACTGCACACTTTTGCAAAACATTATTGCCTTGATGGTCAAGTGCGCAGGAAGGGGCACTTTGCCCGCTCAGTCCTACAAGACTTTTTAGTCTAGCTCATGAATCTGCAACCCACCGCCGGGATGGTATGGCTCGGGTATCTGATTCAAAGGTTAGGAATCTGCAGCTAGAAGTCTCTATCAGATGAACAAGTTACTTACCTTTGGTAATGCATTATCTGGTAGAGACTCTAGCTGCAGATTCCTCACAGCCCCACCCATGCCTCCCAGCTTTGCGGACTGATGTTGTAGGTCTAGGGTTTCTTCCCTTTCAGGGTCCTAGTTTTGCACACGTTTTTGTCAGTCACTTCGTGGTTATGCGCTTCTGGCATGGAAAAAATGAAAAGTACTGACGTTCACGCGCCTGGGTGCCTCCTATGTAGGCACTGTAACACCATAACCGACACTACCGTCGCTAACAACGTCATGCGAAGTCGAATGGAGCCACCCGACGTCGCGCACAAGGGGTATTGCTCAGCAAAAGTTTCCTGATTCAGCCTGACACCTGGGAAATTCAAAGGTAAGGAATCTGCAGCCAGATAGAGTCTCTACCAGATAATGCGTTACCAAAGGTAAGCAACTTGTTCTTTCCTACCTTGTTCCCAGAGGCAGTTATGTTTATAAACAAACTCTCCTTTCTGGCCTATGGGAACAGGTAGCCATGCAATCGTGAAAAACGAAATTGGCAGTAATTCACTATCAGGACATGCCACACACATAAGGGCATGTCCTAGCTTTCACATACACCTTGCCCACAGATGTACCCTGAGCCTACCTTAGGGGTGACTAACATGTAAGAAAAGGGAAGGTTAGGGCCTGGCAAGTGGGTGCACTTACCAAGTCGACATGGCAGTTAACAACTGCGCACTGACACTGCAGTGGCAGGTCTGAGTTACCTTTTCAGAGCTACTCATGTGGGTGACACAATCAGTGCTGCAGGCCCACTAGTAGCATTTGATTTAGCAGCCCAGGCACATTTAGTGCACTTTACTAGGGACTGACCAGTAAGTCAAATATGCCAATCATGGATAACTAATCATGTTCACAATTTACACAGAGAGGATACGCACTTTAGCACTGATTAGCAGCGGTTAAGTGCCCAGAGTCCTAAAACCAACAACAAGAGGTCAGGAAAAAAAGGAGGAGGAAGTAAAATGTTTGGGGATAACCCTGCAAAAAGGACCAAGTACAACACAAACCCCTTCCAGCCGAAAGCCAGGGTAGACCAATCCATACCTCAATGGGCTTGGGGCGATATAACATGGAACCTGGCCCCCAACAGCAGGGGTCTATTCCCGTTCTACTCCTCCTGAACCTAGTTGGATCCCTATATCCATACTCTCAGGGCCCACTAATCTGACCCATGGGGAACCCTCCTCTTCACCTGTGGACTCCATCTGTGCAGAGCCTAAACTTACTTTGGTCACAGGTGTGTCCCATCAGACAGACAGTACCCACATGGCCAACACGGTGGTGTGGCCCAGTCCACCTCCGTGGTATGACTCCTATCCCTCTTTCCAGGGACAACTCTGTCCATCAGGACAGCAAGCCACAGTGGCCACTGACAGCTGTTAGCGATAAGAGCCAGGCCTCAGGCCTTTCATGGTTCTCCAACCTCTGTGGTATCAGAGAGTAGGGGGTAGTTGCCCCAGGTGCCTGGCACCCTTTGTCCACTCTCACTTGTGTCAGGTCAGGGATGACATCCTTACACTGACCCACCAGCCCAGGGTCTTTACCCCGAGGCTGGACATGGGACTGGGAGTGGCTCTCCCACACTCAGTCCTCCTCCCTGGGGTTCTGCACACTCCATACTGGAGCGGTATCCCCTTCCAGAATTGTCAGGGCACCTTTGGCAGTTCAGGGATGCTATCCTGCAACTGGTTCACCAGCCCAGGGTCTGTGCTCTGAGGATGGACACAGGACTCGGGTGGGCTCTCTCACATCCCCCCACCTGAAGCGGTATCCCAAGAAGACAAACTGGTAGGAGCACTGTTAGCAGTCTCTCCTTCCTTCATGTCAGGGGGGACACCCTGAACCTGGTCCTACAACCCAGGGTCTGTACCCTAAGGCTGGACCTGTGCCTGGCAACCCAGGACTTTCTGGGGAGTACACCAACCCCCCCAAAGGGAAACACCTCCCCCTGGAGTTGTGTAAGAGTCTGCCTGTCGCAGGTCACCTGCCTCCTGTCAACCTGACAGAACATGAAGACCCCCCAGGCCAGAACTGGCCTCACCATGGTCAGCCCTAGGGTGCTAAGACCTCGGAGCAGGCAAACCCCGACCCACTGGTCCGTCCACTGGGCACCGTGTTGCCCCCTCAGCCTTTTCTCTGGACTCATGCACCCTCCCAAATGGAGAGGTGCTGCCAGACACCAGAACTGGTGGGATGCTGGTTACATCAGTCTCCCACAGCTCAACTGACACCTCACGATCCCCCTCAGGGAATGGCCTCTCAGTACACACTAGGCCCCCCTCCTGGCGTTCCCTCATAAAACCAACCAGGCCTTGAGACTGGGTTTCGGGCACCTGGGGACAGAGCCCACTCCCATTCCTTCTCCTCTGAGACAGGACATGTAAACCCTACACCCCTCCCACCACTCTGGGTTATCACAACCCTCCCCCACCTCACTTGGTTGAGAGAAACCCGAGCCACCTCCTTCAGGGTCACCCCGAATGCTTCTTCAGACCCTTTGGAATCCACCAAAGGGTCTGTCTCCAGTGCAAGCTCCCTGGGGTCAGAGAACTCACACTTCACCAGGTGTTGACACAGCTCTGGAAAACAGGGACTTAAAATATGCTCTCCAACAATTGAATCACACAGCCCCACACAAGCGTTGACCAAGCTACTTTTCACCTCTTCATCCAGTGTCTCACACAAGTACCTCACATCACCCTCCTGAGACTGGCAACAGTGTCTGACTGTTTGTCACTCAACCCACACTCTTCTGGGCGGTCTCCACACTCACACACCAGGACTTCTACCATGGGAGAACCCCTCTCCCTGCACCTCTCAACTAGAGTCAGTAGAGTGTCTGGCCCACCACTAGGACTATGAACCCCCGTGCCAGTTCCCCAATCCACATCACGGACACTGCACACCACTGGAGCTACCTCATATCCTTGAACCCCCTGATTTCTGTCAACCCCCTCCTTTAAGTCAGGCACCACATCTCTGGGTGTGTGTAGTACTCCCTTAGCACTAGACACTACATGTTTGCTGCCACCATCGTAGCTGGACTCCACCTCTAACCCAGCCAAGCTCACTTCATGAGCTAAACACTTTTCCTTTTTCTTGGCTAAGACACTCATGGCCTCAAGCCTCTCGAGCTCCATATCAAGCTCTCTCATTCTCAATTCATGTGCCAAAAGCAACTTCCTTTCTTCCAAGGCACGAGCGTTCTTGCTCTCCTCTGCCTTTAGTCTTATGACCTCCAATTCATGATCCCTTGCCCTTTGCCTTTCCTCCAAATCCTCTGGAGAAAAATTCCTGGAAGGATGATTGCTGGCAGCCCTAGAGGCTGCTCTCCCAACAGGCCAATCCTGGGATCTGAAACAACCTTCTGGCACACCCCCATCCGCATCTGCATCATCTGTCTCTCCAGCTTCTCTGACCTCCCACCAGGCCTTAAGGTCTTCTGTAGCTCCTCTTTCCTAGAGTTGCTCCTCATGGGACATCCAAAGCTCCTGCAGAACTGTTTGAGTTGCTCTACTTTGTAACTACTTAACATTTCAATGTCAAACTCCAATTCTGAAGCCTCAGTTGCTGGTTTATTACTCAGAGACATGGTGCGAGGATACTCATGGGTCAGATCAAAAATAGAACAAAAATAAAACACAGTATGTGGTTGCGCAGGGGTCTGCACTAAACTAGTGATATACACCAATCACTGTGGGTCAAGTACAAATACAAGTTTAAATCCTCACGCTAACCACCAATGTTAGAAAGGGGGGTCTCTAGTTGCCAGAGGTAGGTACCTTTGTCCAAATAGGGACCCTTGCTTCTAGTCAGAGTAAGGGGGATACACACTTTACCCCTGCTCACCCCCTTGGTAGCGTGGCACGAGCGGACAGGCTTATCCCAAAGGCAATGTGTAAAGTATTTGTAAAGTATTTGTACCAACACTCACAGTAACACAGTGATAACACCAAAAATACACACTACACCTGTTTAGAAAAATAAAGTATCTTTATCTAAACTCAACAAGACCAGAATGACAAAAATCCAACATACAAGTATTAAAAAAAATTACTTTCAAAAGGTTTTAGCAACAAGAGTCCATAGAAAAATATGGATGAGTGATTTTTTGCAAAGCACATGTTGTTGCGACAAAATTCACCAAGCCAAACAGCCGCAGCGATGGGAAGTGTTGGAAAACAAAGAGATGCGTCGATTCTTGAAACCTTCGTGGATGTAATGCGACAGTTCCGCTGTACACAGGGGAGCGATGTGTCGGGTCCGGTCCGTAGGGGGAAGTGATGCGCCGATTCTGAGAGGACTCCGATCCGCGGGTGATGCGTCTGGGAAAACGTGTCGCACAGAGACGATGCGTGTTAATCTGGGATGCGCTGGCGACTGATGCGCTGGGCGGCACTGCGCCGACCTTTTCAGCTGCGATCCCTCGATTTGCCGATTCTTGCCGCCGCGACAAGTGCTGCGTTGGTTTTGACTGCTGCGCGGCGATGTGGGGAGATTCTTCTCACACCACGGCGTTGCATTGGAAAAACTGTTGCAAAAAGAGCGATGCATCGATTTCCTTGTCGTTGGGTTGCTTTTCCAGCTCCCAACAGCAGAAACAACATCTAGAGACCCAAGACAGTCACAGGCACATCTTGGCAGGTCAGAACTCCTAGCAAGGAAGTTCAGGGGAGCTGCGGGTGAAGTCTTTGTGTTCCTGAGACTTCAAAACAGGAGGCAAGCTCTACCCAAGCCCTTGGAGACTTTCCTCAAGCAGGAGACACAGCACACAGCAAAGTCCTTCTCCATTCTTTTGCAGAAGGAATCAGCAACTGCAGGCCAACCCCAGACACACAGCAAGGGTAGTACTTCTTCTCAGTTTCTCCAGCTCTTCTCCTTGGCAAAGGTTCCTCTTGATTCCAGAAGTAGTCTAAAGTTCTGGGTTTTAGGTCTAATATTTATACTCCAAAATGTCTTTGCTCTCTTTGTGCAGAGAAGCCCTGTGCCCAGTCAAAAGCAGATCTGTCCTTTCTGGTGCAGCTTCCTGGCAAGAGGTGGAGACAGCATCAGTGGCGGCTGGTGACATTTCAAAGTGGTGAGGCGGGCAAACAGGCTGTACAGAAACACCCAGGCTGCTGCTGTTGAGGCAGACTCCCTTTCTGCATGCACAATGCTTCCAAACCCTCCCGGATGTTTTAAAACCCACAAGTCACCGGTGTACATAAAAACGGTTACCTGTAGATCACCAAGTACTCTCTGGCTCAAGGAGGCCATGCCCGTCTTGCTTGGTGCACTCCCTCCACATGCAGCACAATGACGCACCGGCCTATGGTGTCCTCCTCGGACACTTAGTCAGGATCTATAATGAGTGAGTGTTGTTGCAGGACAGGAATGCGCGCGTGCTGAAAAAATAATTACTGTGGTTTTGATTTGCTGCCCAAATGGAGCAGCAACTGCTGCTCGAGACCCCAATGCTGCAATGTGGGGAAGTCAGCACCGGAAATCCTGATCTTTGGGTTCACTGTCAGAAAATATCCCATTGCACCTTTGTGTCTGCTGTAGAAATATTGGGGAGCCCGTAGCTGGTCAAACTTCCGATATATTTCATTCACAATGTGATTTTTAATATGAAATAGTACTTAGACATGCCAATGCAATAGAAATAGCCAGACTGGTTCATTTTGTTACCCAATTGATTAAACACGATAACAGCAGGTGAATTAGAGAGGATAACATTATGGTATTAATCCATCTTGCCAAGCTCTCACTGAAGTCACGTCTCCAAACTTAGGCAGTTCACCATCGTGTTCCACAAAATGGTGGAGGAAACAAACAATAATCATTTATCAGGGCGCTTGTGGTGCAGACATTTTTATTTGCATGAGGCACTATGTAAGGAACCCCATTGCCACACTTGGTGATGCAGCTGTCGTAGCAAAGATTTTCCTAATGACCAATTTGATTTGTGTTACAATTTCAAGCCATTCTTGCAGTTACTGGTATGTGCCACTTTACTTACACCCAGTCGCAGCCAGCATGGTGGGCGGGTGGGAAGGGGGTGGAAATGGGGCCATCACAGGGGGGGATGGAGGTGGTGACAGGAGGGGTTTAATTAAAGAAAAATATAAAATAAAACTTACCGTCCCGCTTTTGGATGGGTCCCGAGTCCGAATCCCGCTCCTGCCATCCACCGTTTTCCAAATCTGACCTGCAGCCCTCGTCCTCAAGGAAAGGCAGCCTCCCTCCGCCAATCACAACGCTGCAATGGCAGCGTTGTGATTGGTGAGGCGCTGCGCTGCGCATGCCACATCCGGGCCATTTTCTCTATGTAGGCTGCTGCATGCAGCAGCCTACATAGAGAAAAAGGGAGAGTGGGCCGTCCTGCTCGAGGGCGGGGGGGGGGGGGGGAGTGGCTTGCCCACTGTTGTGGGTATTGACTGTTTGGTCAGCCCCAGGGCCGACCAAACAGTCAGTACCCACAACAGTGAGCAAGCCACTCCCCCCCTTCCCTCGAGCAGGACCGCCCACCCCCAACCAGGCACTTCTGCTTTCTCGCCGTGCGAGAAGGCAGCAACATAAAATTGTAGTTATTACTATTTATGTTTCTGCCTTCTCGCACTGCGAGAAAGCAGTGGGGTGACGTCCCCATGCCCCAATGGGGGAGCCGCCACTGGACAGCATTGTGGAAAGCAGACCAGGCCCATTCAGGTGCAAGGGAAATATCCTCCCACCACTCTAAATGCAGATAGGGCCCATTCAGGTGGTAGTGAGAACTCCTCCCACTACTCTGAATGAAGCTCAGGTCTATTCAGCTCAGCTCTGACTCATTCAGGAAAGGCAGGACACACATCAACCCCCCCTTCCCCTGTGGCTGTGTGAGAGAATGTACCTCCCCAGCCCCTGTCACTCCAAAAACAGACAGTTAATACACAAACAGGCAGAGGCACACAGAATGGTTAAACAAGAAAATACCTACTTTCTAAAAGTGGTATTTTCAAACACAGAATTTAAAAATCGCCCTCTCTAAAAGATGTATTTTAACATTCTGAGTTCAGGCATAGTAAAGTTTATTTTCCTACCTTGTTCCCTGGGGCAGTTATGTTTATAAGATATTATAAACAAACTCCCCATTCCGTCCTATGGGAACAGGTAGCCTTGCAATAGTGAAAAACGAAATTGTCACTAATTCACTATCGGGACATGCCACACACATCAGAGCATGTCCTACCTTTCACATACAGTGCACCATGCCCACAGAGATACCTTGGGCCTACCTTAGGGGTGAATAACATGAAAGAAAAGGGAAGGTTAGGGCCTGGCAAGTGGGTACACTTGCCAAGTTGACATGGCAGTTCACAACCGTGCACAGACACTGCAGTGGCAGGTCTGAGTTACCTTTTCAGAGCTACTCATGTGGGTGGCACAATCAGTGCTGCAGGCCCACTAGCAGCATTTGATTTACAGCCCTGGCACACTTAGTGCACTTTACTAGGGATTGACCAGTAAGTCAAATATACCAGTCATGGATAACTAATCATGTCCACAATTTACACAGAGAGTATATGCACTTTAGCACTGATTAGCAGTGGTAAAGTACCCAGAGTCCTAAAACCAACAACAACAGGTCAGGAAAAAATGGGAGGAAGAAGCAAAAAGTTTAGGGATAACCCTGCAAAAAGGGCCAAGTCCAACAGGGCCTCTTTACAATGTCAGGCGGAAAGGCTCTCACCCACAGTTGGAATGTCCTAGACCACGTCGAAACTCTTCCGACCAACTCGGTCGGTTTACAATCTGTCCCACCATTTACGATGTGCGCGGTCGGAAGGGAAACCGCCAGTACTTCTGAATCGGTTCCAACTGGCTCTTGGAAAAGTTGTGTCGGTCGGAACCCCATGGTGCAGCTCTATGGACTGCGCTTTCCGACCGACCGATTACAATCTCTATTTCCAACAGCCTTTCCGAGTCAGCCTGTCCGACACGAAAAGGCTTTCGCAAAGTGACTTTGGGGGCCCCTAGCAGGGTCCCCTTCATCCTGCTGCCTTGTTGGGGGCCGAGGGGGTACCTATGGTACCCCCCTGTAAAACCGTGCACCGTGTGACAGGCACAATGGGGTGCCTGCCACATGGTGCAGGATTTCTAAACACTCCCCAATTCTCCATTGGAGCCTGTGATGTCTGTCAGAACACCGGCTCCAATAGGGAACAATGGGACTCCAACCGAACAGTGTTCGGTTGCATCATCATCGGTCAGGCGGAACCGCCGATCATGAGTTGGTTGGTTCCCGAATCAGAGACAGTGTCGGGCTGAAACTTTCCGCCCAACATCGTAATGAGGCCCTTAGTATATTTTTTATTCTTGCTGACTATTTTTATATTAAACAGGTGTTGGACTTTTATGATCTCTCTCAAATGTCTGTTTTGTTGTGCATCAGTGGCAGGGTATATATTATCTATGTACTTGCCAATTTACTGTTGATCTGAACTGTTAGTTGCAGAATGTGTCAGGAACAAATCCAGTCAAACAGGGATGTATGAGTGAAGACACACTTGGGGTTCTATTCACAAAGGTAAAGTAAGATGAAAGTCTAACTTTATGACTTTCGGTATTTGACAAAGGGCATTTACTTCTCGTAAATGCCCTTTGTAAATAGCGAACGTCGAACTTTTCGACTTTCAGTATTCACAAAGGGCTTTTACAAGTAGTAAATGCCCTTTGTGAATACCAAAAGTCGTACAGTTAGACTTTCGTCTCACTTTATCTTTGTGAATCGAGCCCTTGGTTTCTAAGAATTTCCTTCCCAAAGGTTTCATACGCTGAGATACATTGTTACGGCTATCGGACGTCAGCAAGAGATAAAGGAGGATAATGATAATGAAAGGTGATTGAGGTGTGTAGTGGTGATATAGTTTGAGAAGTTTGATATCTGTCTTGTCAGATTGTGCGTAGGTATGTAGGTTCTGAGCATTAATGCATAAAGTGAATTGAGCTGTAAAACAAGCAATAGATTGAATGGGTTGGATTCTTGAGAATCAGAAGCATCTTTACCACACAGTCTTTTCCATGCATCCTTTACCATGCATGGTAAGTATAAGTCAGGTAAGTGTATACATAATACCTAGTGGTGGTCGCCACAGGGTAGTCATAGTTATGTCTGTGTTTCCATGGGAAATTCCTTTATAGTTTTGCTTATAACTTTTGTGCTGTTTGAGGAATCTTCACAAAACTTTCCCAAAACGTGCTCTTGTTTATATAGTTTCTGCAAGTTTCAGGGTGATCCATCAAGCGGGTAGCAATGCAAAGAGGAGGTCCCAAAGCATAAAATCACCATTCATTTTCCATAGACATTTTAAGACAGCACAACTGCAAAAACTGTTAAAAGGGATTACACCAACTTCAGCAAGAAGCTGGGTTTTGGTTTGCAGATTGTGCTATTTGTGATTTGAAATCCGTTAAGTACTTTTTAGATATTAATGTCTAAAAATATTGGTATATCTGGATGGTTGAGTTTGAAGAACTGTTGCAAGAGTCCCTCGAATATAATTTTAAAATATGGAGATTTCTATTTGGCCCAGGGAGCTTTTTTCTCCAAATCGCCAATTCACTCTCACAGGAGCAAGCACTCTGATTGGCTGCCAGCAACATTAGCAAAATGTTGATGGCAGCCAATACAGGGCTCGGGGACTTAGTCCCAGATCCTGAAATTTTGAAAGAAATATTATAAGGGGGCAGGGTAGAGATCCTCTTCCCATAGGCGCTGTGGGGTACAAAGAGGGACCCCTCCGCACACAAAATAAAAACTAAATCAACATTTTTTTCAGTGATCATGCGGGGGGTCTAGCAGGATCATAGCAAAAACAACTCAAAAAAAAGAATGGCAGCCACCAATTTTATATTAAGTATATGGAGAGGGGCTTGAGTAGGCCCCCTTCTCTGAGCTCATTTTAAGCCACAGGGATCCCATCCTCCTGGGATAATATTAATTAAAGGGAGGCAGGCACGCAGCCAAAAACAAAGTGGAAGATGGGAGTGTTTGCGTTAGACCGGGCACTCCCCCTTAAAAAAGATAAACCACAACCAAAGAAAAAGGGAGCTCCGTGGGAGTCCACGTGTCAGTCGACAAAGTGGTTCGAGCTGCTAATATAAAATTCCCTGCTCCTTGAATTAGCCGCCCATAATTCTCTGTGGGGATTCTCCAGTTTGCCTATTTTTCTTTCCTCTGGTGTCTCCAAAATTGGCATGGACACCACCAACGATGTTGTAGGGCCTGTGGGAGGCACAGCAGCCACCCTCAGTACCTTTTCTAAAGCGACCCTACGTTTGTGTGGGCAAGGAGATTATGACCCCCACCGTGATTTCCAAATTTTTTAAGCACTCCCAATGCTGTAGCTTTCGCTCTTCAGCCGGGAGTACAGCGCCCTCTAGGGGCTGGTTCTGAGACTGCAATTTATGTGGACTGAAGGTGTATAAAAAAAGACACAGACACGTTGTGTTTATCTTCATTGCTCAATTAACTATTACTGCTGACAATGATTTTTTTGATTAATGTTGAAATGCTTTATTGAAAATTAATTATTGCATTTTTACATGAATTGGAATTACAGTGAAATGATGGTGGTTTTAACATATGGATTACTTTTGAACCTTTTTCAAAGCCAATAAGCTAGAGAGTAAATGCTGTCCCTTGTTAAAGCCAATAGGCTTTGTTCTTTAAAGTGGTAACCCATATATTGTGATGTGTACCTGGTAATGATGGGGGGGGGGGGGGGGGGTGGTACTGTGATTTTGAGTGCCATGTCCCTTTAAGGGTCAAATATGATTGTAGAATGTCATCTAAGGCATTTTCAATCTTCCTGATGTATATATTTGTAAATTAATGTGAGGTAGTGTAAGAGAGCGTGTGAAATAAATGTTTTTCCTTTTCTACAGAAAAAGCACTGGCTAGGCAATCATTTATTGAGTGTTATTATTACGTGCCAGCAAATGGTGCTCCCTATCCCAATAACGATTTGCCGGCAGACCTCTTAGGACCCTGGACTCAGACCTGAGTCCTGGAACAAAAGTTTTTAAAAACATATGCAGTGGATCGATGAATCTATGTCAAAAGGTTGTAGAAAAATCATATTTAAAAACTAAAATGTTCCAAAATAAATATTAAATGAGCAGCAGGAGCTGCTCATTTATTATTCACTGCTGCTTTGCTTGCAAAGAGTGCCCCCTAATGCCCTGCATGGACTTTTTAAACATATTTGTATATCTTTTCAGCCTGTTGTGGGGGCTACAGGAAGTGCAGCAATGCTCCCAGCAACATTAAACAGTAAATCTTGGGATACTAAATCCTTGACCCCAGTAGAGCTTACCATATTTTTTTAAATCACTCCTGGCTGGACCTCAAACGTCTTCAGCAGGAGTGCAGAGCCCCCCTGTGGTTGTTTCTTTTGGCTGCACTTTATGGCTTGAAAAATGTATAAAAAAGACATGCTGATTTTTATTTATAAAATGTTATAATTGGTTTTAATGACAACCACTTTTACCAAACATTGAACTGTGTGAATTATTTAAATATGCTTTTCATTATAATTATTGGTCATTTTCTGACAAAGACAACGCATGTGCTATCCATATGTTGCTATTCGGACCCCTTCATAAAGCCAGTAGGCCTATTTATATGTTTTGATGTTTTGACCCTCTGACAAAGTCAGCAGCTCTGCCTTACATAAAATGACACCGCTTAGATTCAGCCATGTGTTCCTGCTGGAGTTTGGGTGCCCGGACCTGTGCCCAACCATCGCTGTGCATGCTTTGTGCGCAGTGGGGTGATTGGGCACCAGTGGGGATGGGCATCAGTGTGGGGTAGGATGCCCTCGAAGGGTTACGACCAGACCCTGCGTCCAACCCACTGCCCGCCTAGGCCTAAGGCCATGAGAAGCATGGGGTTGGCTGTTTGCAATAGGTTGATCAGCCACTGCAGCCAATCCCATGACGTGCACAGCCAAACGCCAATTGGCGTTTGGGGTTGGCACTACATGTGATAATATATTACTTTACATTAAAAAAATCTTAGAAATGCACTGAACATATCAAAGGTTAAAGAAACATTATAGTTAGGTGCAAAATGTCAGTTAAAACATAGCATTTCAAACAACACCATATATATGACACGAAATGTATTCATTTTTGGTGATGAGATCTATACGCAATCAAACGGAACAGCAATGGGATTTTCTTTTAGTCCGAGTTACGCCTGCCTGGCAATGGGCTGGTGGGAGCAGCACTTTGCCTGGCACCCGGACAATGATGTGTACACCGAAAAAAACAATAGAATGGTTACGGTTCATTGATGATCTGTTAATAATCTGGGACGGAAGTGAACAAGAATTCAAAAACTATTTCACAATTCTGAATACTACGGAAGCAGACTTCAGGTTTACATATACAATGAGTAAAGAACGAGGAATCAATCAATCAATCAGTGCATTTGTATAGCGCACTACTCACCCGGAGGGTCTCAAGGCGCTTAGGGAGGGGGGGGTCCGCTATTGCTCGAACAGCCAGGTCTTGAGCTGCTTCCTGAAGGCGAGGTGGTCTTGGGTCAGGCGGAGGTGGGTAGGGAGGGAGTTCCAAGTCTTGGCGGCCAGGTAGGAGAAGGATCTTCCTCCTGTGGTGGCTCTTCGGATGCGGGGGACGGCGGCGAGGGCGTGGGTGGTCGATCGAAGCTGGCATGTGGGAGTGTAGAAGTTGAGGCGGCTGTTGAGGTATCTTGGACCTTGGTTGTGTAGGGCTTTGTGTGCGTGGGTGAGGAGACGGAAGGTGATTCTCTTGTTGATCGGGAGCCAGTGCAGGTCTCTCAGGTGTCCGGAGATGTGGCTGTGTCGGGGGAGGTCTAGGATGAGTCTTGCTGAGGCGTTCTGGATCCGCTGGAGTCTCTTCTGGAGCTTGGCGGTGGTTCCGGCGTAGAGGGCGTTGCCGTAGTCCAGTCGGCTGGTGACGAGGGCCTGGGTGACCGTCTTCCTGGTCTCGGTGGGGATCCACCGGAAGATCTTACGTAGCATGCGCAGGATGTTGAAGCATGACGAGGAGACGGCGTTGACTTGTTTGGTCATGGAGAGGGAGGAGTCCAGGATGAAGCCCAGGTTGCGTGCGTGGTCTGTTGGTTTGGGTGCGCTGCCCAGGGCGGGGGGCCACCAGGATTCGTCCCAGGCGGAGGGTGACGATCCGAGGATGAGGACTTCCGTCTTGTCTGAGTTCAGTTTCAGGCGGCTGTTCATCATCCACTCGGCTACGTCTTTCATTCCTTCGTGTAGATTGGCTCTGGCGGTGTCGTTGGTGAGGGAGAGGATCAGTTGGGTGTCGTCGGCGTAGGAGATGATGTTGAGGTTATGTTGGCGTGCGATGGCTGCGATGGGGCTCATGTAGACGTTGAAGAGGGTTGGACTGAGTGATGATCCTTGTGGTACGCCGCAGATGACTTCGGTGGCTTCTGATCTGAACGGGGGGAGGCGGACTCTCTGTGTCCTTCCGGCGAGGAAGGAGATGGTCCATTTTATTGCCTTCTCCTGGATTCCGACGTTGCTGAGGCGCTGCACTAGGGTGCGGTGGCAGACAGTGTTGAATGCCGCGGAGAGGTTCAGGAGGATGAGGGCCGCTGTTTCTCCGTTGTCGAGCAGGGCTCGGATGTCATCGGTGGCTGCGATGAGGGCGGTCTCGGGGCTGTGGTTGGCCCGGAAGCCAGATTGCGAGAGGTCGAGGGATCCGTTTGTCTCGAGGAAGGCGGCCAGCTGCTTGTTGACGATCTTCTCGATGACTTTGGCCGGGAACGGGAGGAGCGAGATGGGTCGGTAGTTTTTGAGTTCGGTGGGGTCCGCTGATGGTTTCTTCAGTAGAGCGCTGAGTTCGGCGTGCTTCCAGTTCTCCGGGAAGGTAGCAGTGTCGAAGGAGGTGTTGATGATGTCCCGCAGGTGGGGTGCGATGACAGCGTCGGCCTTGTTGAAGACGTGGTGGGGGCAGGGGTCGGTTGGAGATCCGGAGTGGATGGAGTTCATCGTGCGGATGGTGTCTTTGGTGCAGATCGGGGTCCAGGCGCGGAGGGTGGTGGTGGGGGTCGTTGGTGCGTTCGTAGGGTGCGTCGGTTGTGTGCTGAAGCTGTTGTGTATGTTTGCAATCTTGTTGTGGAAGTAGGAGGCGAGGGAGTTGCAGAGGTCTTGTGATGGGGTGATGTAGTTGATTCCGGCGTTGGGGTTGGAGAGCTCTTTGACGATGTTGAAGAGTTCCTTGCTGTTGTGTGCGTTGTTGTCCAGTCGTTCCCTGAATGAAGTTTTCTTGGTGGTGTGGATCAGTTGGTGGTGTTTTCGGATGGCGAGCTTGAGGGTGGTCATGTTGTCTGGTGTTGGGTCTCTGCGCCAGGCTTTCTCGAGGGCTCGGCAGTTCTTCTTGGAGGTCTTGAGTTCGACGGTGAACCATGGGGCTTTCTTGCTGCCGGGTCTGCTAGGCGGGGTCCTCAGAGGGGCGAGGTTGTCTGCGCAGTTGCTGATCCACTTCGTGAGGTTGTTGGCGGCCTGGCTGGGGTTCGCTGAGCTGGCGGGGGGGTCCTGGCTCAGGGATGCGGCGAGCTGGTCGGCTGTAATCTTGTTCCAGCTTCTGCGTGCAACCTGTTGCTGGTGGTGGTGGATTGTGTTCTTTCTGAAGCCGAAGTGGATGCAGCTGTGGTCCGTCTAGTGGAGTCCGGTGGCGTGGCTGAAGGCGATGTCCTTGCTGGATGAGAAGATGGGGTCGAGTGTGTGTCCGGCGTAGTGGGTGGGGGTGGTCACCAGCTGCTTGAGACCGAGGTTGTCCAGCAGGGTGGTGGTGTTGCGGTCGTTGTTGTTCTCCAGGTGGAAGTTGAGGTCCCCGAGGAGGATGTAGTCAGCGGAGGGGAGGGCGTGCGGGCTGATGAAGTCGGCGAAGTCTTCGCTGAATTGTGTGCGTTGTCCCGGGGGTCTGTAGATGAGGGTGCCTCTGAGGGTCATCTTGGGGTCGGTGTGGATCTGGAAGTGCAGGTGCTCGGCTGTTGTGAGGGTGTCGTCGGTGTTGGTCGTGATGCGGATGGTGTTCCTGTGGATGATGGCGATGCCTCCTCCGGTCTGATTGCCGCGGTCCCTCCGGGTGATCTTGTATCCGTCCGGGATAGCGATGGCGATGTCGGGCGCTGAGGAGGCGTTCATCCAGGTTTCTGTGAGGAAGGCGACGTCTGGAGATGTGGTGTCGAGGAGGTTCCAGAGTTCGATGGCGTGTCTGTGGACGGAGCGGGTGTTGAGCAGGATGCACTCCAGGTGGTTGCTGCTTGTGCTCGGTTTGGTGGGTGCTGGTGCAGTGCAGGTCCGGATGCAGGTGAACTTGCAGGAGTGGCAGTTGAAGGGTCCGTGGGTGCGTCTCGGGGTGGCTCGGTAGCATCCCGGGGTCCGACCGGTGTTGAGTGCGTTGAGTTCGGTGGAGTCGTAGGTCCGGCGGGTGGGCTGGTGTCTGCGGGGTCCAGGGGTCCGGGGGCTGGGCGCGGTGCAGGCGCGGACGGGCGCAGACAGGCTTACCTTTGGCGCACCTTCGGCACGCATTAGGCGCGCACGCTGCGCGTCAACGCTGCGCGTTTGCCACTCTGCCATATGTGGAGAGTGGGGGGGGGCGGAGCGAGGGAGGAGCAGCTGGGAGGCGGGAGCGGGGCAGCGAAAGGGAAGGGCTGCAGAGGGGAGGGGGCGGGGCCGCAGGGGACAGCGGCGGGGAGCGGGGAGGTGGCGGGAAGCGCGGCAGGGTCCGGGTGCGACAACAAGAGGGCTACAATAATCACAAAATGAAACACGGGGCACAGGGAGAGAAACAGAAATTAAACAAGGAGCAAAAACACAGGGGAAATACAATCGGAATCGCAAATAGAAACGCAGCGCGGGCGGGGCAAGAGCAGTAACGGCGGTGTACCAGGATCACAGCTGCGGACAGCGGCGGCATTTGGCGGGAACGAGGGGCAGCCTGGGCTCACTCACGAGGAGTGTGCGCGGCGCGGGGGGCGACCGGCCCGGAGGGACAGAGGTCACTGTTCACCACCGCGCTCACCTCGTTGTATAAGGTCCAGTGGGAGTGAGAAGCAGCTGGGAGGCGGGAGCGGGGCGGCGAATGGGAAGGGCTGCAGAGGGAAGGGGGCGGGCCGCAGGGGGCAGCGGCGGGGAGCGGGGAGGTGGCGGGAAGCGCGGCAGGGTCCAGGTGCGACAATAAGAGGGGTACAATAATCACAAAATGAAACAACACGGGGCACAGGGAGAGAAACAGAAATTAAACAAGGAGCAAAAACACAGGGGAAATACAATCGGAATCGCAAATACAAAAGCAGCGCGGGCGGGGCAAGAGCAGTAATGGCGGTGTACCAGGATCACAGCTGCGGACAGCGGCGGCACTTGGCGGGAACGAGGGGCAGCCTGGGCTCACTCACGAGGAGTGTGTGCAGCGCGTGGGGGCGACCGGCCCGGAGGGACAGAGGTCACTGTTCACCACCGCGCTCACCTCGTCGTATAAGGTCCAGTGGGAGGGACTAGCAGCTGGGAGGCGGGAGCGGGGCGGCGAATGGGAAGGGCTGCAGAGGGAAGGGGGCGGGGCCGCAGGGGGCAGCGGCGGGGAGCGGGGAGGTGGCGGGAAGCGCGGCAGGGTCCGGGTGCGACAACAAGAGGGGTACAATAATCACAAAATGAAACAACACGGGGCACAGGGAGAGAAACAGAAATTAAACAAGGAGCAAAAACACAGGGGAAATACAATCGGAATCGCAAATACAAACGCAGCGCGGGCGGGGCAAGAGCAGTAACGGCGGTGTACCAGGATCACAGCTGCGGACAGTGGCGGCACTTGGCGGGAACGAGGGGCAGCCTGGGCTCACTCACGAGGAGTGTGCGCGGCACGTGGGGGCGACCGGCCCAGAGGGACAGAGGTCACTGCTCACCACCGCGCTCACCTCGTCGTATAAGGTCCAGTGGGAGGGAGGAGCAGCTGGGAGGCGGGAGCGGGGCGGCGAATGGGAAGGGCTGCAGAGGCAAGGGGGCGGGGCCACAGGGGGCAGCGGCGGGGAGGTGGCGGGAAGCGCGGCAGGGTCCGGGTGCGACAACAAGAGGGGTACAATAATCACAAAATGAAACAACACGGGGCACAGGGAGAGAAACAGAAATTAAACAAGGAGCAAAAACACCGGGGAAATATAATCGGAATCGCAAATACAAACGCAGCGCGGGCGGGGCAAGAGCAGTAACGGCGGTGTACCAGGATCACAGCTGCGGACAGCGGCGGCACTTGGCGGAAACGAGGGGCAGCCTGGGCTCACTCACGAGGAGTGTGCGCGGCGCGTGGGGGCGACCGGCCCGGAGGGACAGAGGTAACTGCTCACCACCGCGCTCACCTCGTCGTATAAGGTCCAGTGGGAGGGAGGAGCAGCTGGGAGGCGGGAGTGGGGCGGCGAATGGGAAGGGCTGCAGAGGGAAGGGGGCGGGGCCGCAGGGGGCAGCGGCGGGGAGCGGGGAGGTGGCGGGAAGCGCGGCAGGGTCCGGGTGCGACAACAAGAGGGGTACAATAATCACAAAATGAAACACGGGGCACAGGGAGAGAAACAGAAATTAAACAAGGAGCAAAAACACAGGGGAAATACAATCGGAATCGCAAATACAAACGCAGCGCGGGCGGGGCAAGAGCAGTAACGGCGGTGTACCAGGATCACAGCTGCGGATAGCGGCGGCACTTGGCGGGAACGAGGGGCAGCCTGGGCTCACTCACGAGGAGTGTGTGCAGCGCGTGGGGGCGACCGGCCCGGAGGAACCTTCTTAGACAGAGAAATCTACATAAATAATGGCAAAATCCAAACATTGCATCGAAAAAAGACTGCGACGAATGCTATATTGCATGCAAATGGTTTTCACCAGAACTCATTCATTCAAAGTATCCCCTATGGAAGAAACAGAATGGATTAAGCATAGCAAAAGGACAGCCCAGAACTTCAAACGGAGAGGATATTCCCCCAAAATAATTGAGAAAGGTCGAAATAAATCTGAGGAAAAGAACAGAGAAGAAATAATAAAGGTAAAGTTACAAATCGAGGAACCACAAAAAATCAGGCTCATCACGACATTCTCACAGGAAGCCAAACAATTAACGAGGATTCTGAAAAAGAATTGGAAATTCTTAAAACTTGACCCAACTGTGGCAGAAATCGTATGAAACATCCTAATGTCACATATAAGAGAGCAAAAAATGTAAAGGACATATTGGTACAGAGCCACTTCTGGAAAGACCAAAACAAAAAAAAGCAATGGTTACGATCTACTGGTTTTATTAAATGTCAAAACTGCAAGGTTTGTCAGATCGCCAAAAACACCAAGGAAGTAATCGGAATAAATAAGAAAGTAGGGCAATTAATTACTTGTAAAACTCAATATGTTGTCTATATTATTGAGTGCCCGTGCTCCTTAAAATATGTGGGAAGCACGATTTGAGAGTTAAAAAAGAGAATCCTTGAACATGTTCGAGCAACCATAAATAAGGACAGAAGCAACGCGGTTGCAAAACATATGGAGCAAAAATATGAAAGTGATTGGAAATCTTTGAAGTTCTATGGAATAGAGACTGTGGAAAAGCATGTATGTGGTGGAAATCGAGAGAAAAAATTGCGGCAATGTGAATCACGCCTAATATTGTCTGTAAGAACATACACCCCGTACGGGCTGAATCAGGATGAAGAGATGTTGTCAGGAATCACGGAAGGTTTCCTCCTCCTTCTGCTTCCGTGGCTTCTATGCTCTCATCGCAAACTCTGAAAGCAATCAATCCTTTGAGTTGGAGTGCTTGTTGGCATCGTAGAAATTCCAACATGGCTGACAACTTGCTGCAATAGCATATTGTTGTTAGCGGTCTAGTCTTGCAGTGAATGACAGATGGTGAGGTGTGCTCCAACATTCCATGGTGCACTTCACCGAAGATTCCTCAGGAGAAGCACCTGTTTCTGCGTCGTGAAAGCTAGTCAGGGTAGTGGCGTCTAAGCTCGGGGTTAGTTCGTCGGATTTAAAACCTCAGGTTAGTTGAACTGTCAAAGTGTAATTATCTATGAGAAAAGTCATTTAATTTTCAATTGATAAAAGAAAAGCTGAATCCTAAAAAAACAATGTTCACAGAAATATATGTGTGAAGGAATTAAAACTAAGTTAATCCATCTACTGAAGCTTTCCAGAATTTAAATAGAGAAAAGAAAACATAGTGGAAATTGTTCTGAAGAAACGCTGGCGTCTGTGCGTCTGTCACCTTCGCCGCGTTCTAAATAATCCTTTCAGTGTTTAACAGCACAAAACACGAGCGTTTAGGCAAAGAGCTTCCATTTCATTTAATTAGAGGAAGCTTTTAACATGCGTGAGTGAGTCATTTCATTTCTCACAAGCAAGTACTGAAGGCCCGGTAATTCTCAAGTTCAAGAGCCCATTATGAAATAGCTCTTCACGCTTGAATAAACACCAGCATTCTAATAAATACGAAGCAAGTCCTGTGGAAAGAATGATTTACTTGCTTTAAAAGCTAATAAACAAAAATCCATTTAAGCCATCGGACGTTTGTCAGTCTGTTTAACATTAGGAAAACCTTCTCAACTGGGTTATTCCATAATAACGAAGGCAGTCTTATCACCAGAAAAAATAAGGACCAAATAAAAGAAATAGTTCCTTAAGAACTCCAAGGTCAACAACAGTGGCAGTAAATCCAATAGACTCCAATAAATAAAAACAACTCTTACCTATCCAGTGAGTATATTCTGTGAGAAGGAAGAAACACAATTACAGGTAAAAAAGAATTAATAGGATGTACACTTACCTTGTTTATCCTAATTTTCTAGAGTAGAGAATAAGTAACATTCTTGCAAAGATAGAACAACAAGAGTTAAGACTTCTCTTCAAATACACGCAGCGCAAAAGAGAAGTAGAAGAGGGGCAAGACTCTAAACACTTCCTGGTAAGATAAGTTATCTTAAATTCTAAATGCAAGTAAGTTATAAATGTTTCGCCACTTGATTTCGTGATTTGTCTGCAGCTGTCGCTAACAGCGAGGGAGGAGGTTTGTGCTGAACAGCAGTGTTTGGAGTTGTCTCTTCTTGTCCCATTCCCTTTCCCCCCTCGGTACTCACTTACTAAGGTGTAACCCAAGAAACCTAGTGGGGAAGGTTCCGAGAAGGGCATTGGGAGCTAACGTCATTCTACTCCTGTGTGGTTCGTAAATCAAGGACGCATCTGACAGATGTATGTACATCTGGAATAATAAAGCTCGAACCATTAAGCCTCCTGCATTGTGTTAAAACGGACTCAATTTTAACGTGACTTCCTATTTCTTTGACATTGAAAATCTGAAATGAACTAAACAAAACTCTGAACATTTCCCTTTGTCATTGGTGGGGTAAACTGTATGGTTATATATAATTTTTACACTTTTTCAATACTTTTTGGTTTTCTATTAATTGTATAGTTGAAAAATGTTTTTATGTTAAATAATATCACATTGAGGAGTAAGGTCTAGCGAGGCTAATGGGTGTTGAGGAAATTACAGAGGCAAATAATATTGGAAGACTCAACTTCCAAAATGATGTTATTGAATGGATTAAGCAAAAGTGATACAATGGGTCATAACCCGTATGCCCACTGAAGGGCTAAATTTTTGAGAATTAATGATGAATGAAATATGAGAACTCTATGAAAAGTATGATAAATTGTAAAAGACCTACTCTGATAATAATTACATAAATAAGTTAGATGAAATTTAGATTTATATTAATAATGCTTTAGTGGTTAGAGCATGTTACTTTCTTGACATATAGAAAAGTATGCACAAAAGAAATGTTGTTTTAAAAAAAAAAAAAAAATACATGTCCCAGAAAGCCCTGTGATGAAACAGGAAGTCACATGATGACAATTTTGAAAGTACTAGTAGTGATGGGAACCGTGAAATTTCAACCGTGATCAAGGTCTCGTAGAGACCGTAACGCGTTGGTCGGTAGCGATGATATGCCCATAAAATATTGGATTCTATATTGAGAATTAAAAGAACATTGTGATAACACCAGAGAGTGCGCTCCGTTCTTCTGGCGCGACCTAGTTGCGGTCAATAAAATTAAATTTGCACTAACTTTAGGCTCCGCTCTTGATTGTCGGAAGCAGACGACGAAGGATTCGAGTTGCGGCAATATATATATATATATATATATATATATATATATATATATATATATATATATATTACCTACTGGCGGTCGCCAGTAGGTAGTTATAGTTAGGACCCTGTTTCCATAGGAAATCCGCAACATTCTATTTGGAATAACTTTGGCGCCGATCGACGAATCCTCGCGAAATTTTCAAAACTAATGGGGCGCTACGCTCCGCTCCTACCCTGAAAGTCTCGGGGGGATTCGTCAAGCGGGGGCTGAGAAAAAAGGGGGGTCCCAAAACGCGTTTTCCCCATGCATTTTTCCATAGGACCTTTAGACACAGCTACAGCCCAAACGGCTGAACAGAATTACTTGTAATTTGGCAGAGAGGTAGTCCTCAGGTCAAGGAAGTGCCTTTTGTCGGTCTGGTGTAAATCTGTTCAGTAGTTCCTGAGAAAATTGCATTTAAATCAATATATATATCTGTAAGCGCGCTCCGAGCGCGCACCGTAAGCTTACCGTACGCGTACGGTGCCGTGCGCGAGCGCGATTCTGATTGGCTGTTAGATCTTAGTAAACATTCGAATCGGTCGAAACCAGGAAGTGTCGGCCGCCATTTTCTCTCTCGCACTCGGAGGGGTGGAGGAAAAACAAAGTTGGATATCATAAAAAGGGGGCAGGCTAGACAGCTCCTAACCACCTAGCCTTGGTTATGGTGTGCCAGAAGGCCATCCAAGGCCAAAAAGTAAATTTTTTTTTTTTTTAAAAAGCGCCGAATACGCTTACCGTACGCGTACGGTAAAAAATTAATTTAAAAAAAACAAAATCCATATTTCCCCCCCCCCCCGTGTGCAAAAGGTGCCCGCAGAGCACCTTTTGTGCATGGCATATGATTGCTCAGTGAACATTTAATAGAAAACCTTTCAGAACGAAGCGCATAATATGTCCTCCGTGTGCGGACGGTGCGCGAAGGGCATCGTGCGTACATGGCCCATCCAGCCTAACGTGGGCACGCGGTGCACGTAGCGCACCGCGTGCCCACCGTGCGTGCACGGCACTAACTGCGTTAAGTGGGCGCGCGGTGCGCGAAGCGCACCGCGTGCTCACTGTGCGCGCATGGTGCGCGAAGCGCACCGTGCGCGCACGGAACGAACTGCGTGAAGTGGGCGCGCACGGCACGAACGGCGTAAAGTAACTTAGCATTTAAAAAAAAGTACAAATTCACTGAAAAAACCATAGGTTTCACACACGTTATAGTTAGGAATTAGCATTTAAAAAACCTTGCAAATTCACTGAAAAAACCATAGGTTTCACACAAGTTATAGTTAGCTGTACATTTCACTCGTAAAAAACCAATGAAATTACACGTTATAGTTAGTGCAGGCAACTATAACTCACGCGACCGCAATCCTCTGCTAATGACATATGTGTCTTTATGAAAAAAAAATATTTGTAATATATGTATAGCTCAAATTTAATGGAAGAAGACATGGGCAAATAAGTGTCTAAATACAGTATTAGCATCAGCAGAGGATTGCGGTCGCGTGAGTTATAGTTGCCTGCACTAACTATAACGTGGAATTTCATTGGTTTTTTACGAGTGAAATGTACAGCTAACTATAACTTGTGTGAAACCTATGGTTTTTTCAGTGAATATATATATATATATATATATATATATGCAGAGAACTTCGTCTTCAAATTCCCATCCACAAGGAAAGACGACCACAGACCCAATGAAATAAAGTGCAGGGTGTAATTTTTATTTCATTCGTGCACCTCGTACCACCATGACGCGTTTCGGCCTCAACACAGAGGCCTTGATCACATGACGCTTAGGGCGGAAGCCAAAGAATTTAAAGTGCAAGTGCGGTTTAACACGTGACCCACAGGCCAATGGACATAGAAAAAATGTATAAATGAAGTACCCCTAATGCAAATTTGCAAAATAAGCGGCAACAAAATCGTTAACACATTCACCCGAATTCGGGCTATTGCAAGTCTAAAAATATCAAAAAATATATATCAAGTTGCTGATGCGGTTAGATTAACTCTTGCATAAAAACAAAACAATACAATTCTTGCAGCATATTGAAAATGACCGTTAAATGCCATGCCACCTCTAATAGGAATGAAAAGAGTCAAATAGCACAGGTGCCTGTCGCATTCTAGATTTACAATTGTCTCCCTCATTGTTTAGATAAGGTGACTGTGCGTTTGATTGCATAATGCAACATTTGTTCACAAGCCAATCCACTGGGAATGCACTAAAACATCCGATGGGGTAACAATCCCAAGACACTTGACAAACCCGATTGACTTCAGTTTAGAATGCGCTGGTTATATCACAATGTTTCCCTAAATGAGAACAAATGTACAAACCTCGGCAATGTGCAAAAATGTGTCAAATACACTTTTCGGGCATGTGCAACAAACATAATCCTCATAGTGAGGTAATGTCATTTAAAAAAACTCACCATTTCCTCATAATAAAGTGCAAGTGCAAACAGAGAATGTACAAAATATGCAATATCAGAGCATCCACAGATAACACATTTTTAGACAAAGAAGGGGAAAGACAGCCCCATGATGTGGAAACTGCCTCAACCAGATAACCGAGCCCGGAAATCCTTACATATTCTATGTCTAATCTGCCTGTGTCTAGGTACTGCGTTCGTGAATTAATTAAAAAAAGAGAAAGATAAGGAGAATGATAGATGTCTATCATAAAGCAGCTGACTGTTTAAGACGTGCTTGTGAATAAGAGCTTACTGTATACCTATAGAGCCAGCTAGTGTCACTATCGCTGGACCCAACATTGAGGGAGACAAATATATACTACTCATAATGTCAACCCTGTGACTTGTTGACAGCTTTCACTATGTAACTAGGGTATCAGTAAGTATCACAGGCAGGTGAACAAATCTTTGCTGGAATTGAGACCGTTCGGGGTTTTGGAATCCAGCTCGAGTATATACCTCGTTTCTAATTGTCTGAGCATGGACTCACGGTCACCACCCCGGCGAAGATGCGGAACAGCATCAATTACATAGTAACTCAAGGATTCCAAGTTGTTACCATGGAAATCCTTGATGTGCCTCGCAACAGGATATGTTGGATCGCTTTTACCTATTGCCCGTATGTGTTGGAGAATGCGTTTGTGGACCTGCAACTTGGTGCTCCCCACATACTGCAGGCCACACGCACACTCCAACACATATACAGCAAATTCCGTCCTGCATGACAATTTTTTTGGAGATTAAGGTTGGAACATCACTGAAAGGAGTAGTGTATGATGTCTTATTTTTTCCATATTTGCAAGCTTTACAGCTTGCACATTTTAGAAAACCCTTGGAACTCTGTAACCAAGTACCGCTTACTCTGACTTCTGGACTACTTTTGACCAGCATGTCATTCATAGAGCGACATCTCCAAAAAGTGATTGCTGGAAGTTTGGGCAAATGATCCCCTAGGATCGGATCGTTTTGGACCAATGGCCAATTTTTGTAAAAGATTGATCGCACCTTGCTGTGTTGGCAGTTATAAGTGGTGATCAACCTTGGTGGCTCCAAAGTGGGGCCATCTCGTTCAGGTATTGAACAGGAGGCAGGACAGTTACTGAGTGCTGTTGAGCGTGTAACCGAGTTGGCTTTGTGAATTGCCAAATCAAGCACTTTGATGGAATACCCTCTATTCAAGAACCGTTTCTTACTTTCCAATTGAGCTGATGCACAGTCAACATCCCTGCTGCAAATCCTTCTGATACGCAGCATTTCCCCATAGGGAATACTGCGTAGCAGATGTTCGGGATGGTGACTGGAGGCATGTAAGATGGTGTTACCTGCCGTGGCCTTGCGATGTAATTTGGTCTCCAAGTGACTATCTCTGATGAAAACTTCTGTATCTAAGAAGCTAACTGAGACATTGCTTATGGAAGCTGTAAAAATCAAGTTCAAACCGTTCACATTGATATCATTGACAAACATGAGCTGAGACTTCAGAACCTTTCCATATTATAAATAAATAGTCAATATAATGATACCAGGCTACAATGTTGTTGTTGATGACATGGCCAAAGCGCACTTTGAGGACCTGCTCCTCCCACAGTCCCATATGTAAACAGGCATAACTGGGGGAGAAGCAAGGCCCCATCGCCACACCACGCATCTGTTGGTAAACCTGATTCTGAAATAAGAAAAAGTTATTGTTTAAACAGATCTGAATCATCTCAGTAAGCATTTTGCTATGTTTTGTCATGTGAACTGGTTTAGTCCGTAAGAAATGTTCCACTGCCCTGATTCCATCCAAGTGGTGGATGCTGGTGTAGAGGGCTGTGACATCTAATGTCATCAGGAGGTAGTCATCTTGCCAATCTACAGTGCCTATTTTCCTCAAAAAATCCCCAGTATTCTGCAAATATGAGGGTAGGCTCTTTACATGATTCTGAAGAAAAAAGTCGATGTAACGGGAAATATTCTCCATCATACTCGATCTTGCGGAGATGATTGGCCTACCTGGGGGCTTGGCTGGATCCTTGTGCACTTTGGGAATCATATAAAATATTGGAATCACCGGAAAGTTGGTTTTCAAAAACTTGAATTCATCACCACTGAGCAGGCCAATGCTTTTCCAAGATAACAATTTTGCGTTCAACTCATTCCAAGCTCGGTTGACTACTTGCCAGTCGCCTCGTCGATAGCAGTTACGATCATTTAAATGCTGGAGAGCTTCAGCCATGTACATGGATCTGGGCCAGAGGAAAATGTTGCCCCCCTTGTCAGATTGACGGATCACAACATTGTCATTGCTTTGTAGTTTCTTCATTAAGCTACCAAAGCAGTTGTTCTGTCTCTGACGTTTTTGTGCCTGCAAAGTTGAGACATGCAATTTTTTGAGTTGTGAAATGACTAGGTCGTTGTACACATCGATGTTGTCATGTGTCATAATGGGATTAAATTTTGACTTTGGTTTAAATCCCGAACAACCAGGCATGTCCAATCTTGGCTGTACGATGTCTTCAACAGTATTTGGATCTGTTGTTCCTTCCCTGTGCAACTCCTGCAGATCACATAGTAATGCATACTCCCCTATCGTTGGACAAGGCGGACCAGGGCTGGAATTGGCAACAGCTGTCGTTTTCAAAGCTGTGCGTGCAGGTTTATTTAGGAGATGGAACTTGTTGAGTTTAAGTTTGCGGATGAACTTGTACAAATCAACGCGGGTCTGGGTGTAATTAAAGTTGTTCGGTGGACAATATGAAAGTCCCAAAGTAAGAATGTCGCGTTCAGCCGGTGTGAGTAGCATGTCAGATAGGTTTAAGATCGAAAGGGAATCCTCAGCAAGGAGACTTACTTGCGAATCCATTTCTTCTGTTGTTTCTTGAAGTTCGGCTTGCCGCTGTTGTCTCCTTTTGCTGCTTGCTCTGCGTTGGCGGCGTTTAAAGTTGGCTCTTTGTTTGTTTTTCGATTGGGTACCCGGGGTCTGAGAGTTTGCCTGCGATCTTGACGGAGGCAGTCCAACTCCTGGCCCAGGGAGAACTTTGTAAACCCCAACTGTGAGCTGGAGGTCGCTTGCTCCCCCTCTGATTCACTACCGGGTATAGAGCTTAGGTCAGAGACAGATGACGAAGACTGGACTGGAATGTCATGGGTCGCTGTTGTTTGGTGTCTCAGTACACTGGCCCTTTTAAAAGAATCAAATTTCTTTGCAAAAGTGAATAATTGGCCATTTGCATAATCCATTTTGTCCCTCTGAAACTTAAACGCTTTGCGCTTTTTGATAATTTCTTCCTCTTTTGCTAATCTGACATGCATCTCCTCACGAAATTTACTTTCCGAGTTGGAATCACCAATCTTTGCGATTAATTCATTCAAATCCGCAATTTTACTTTGAGCCGCTTTCATGTCACTCTCGGCATATTTTACCAGAATTCTTACCAGCTTACATGACGAATCAAGATTGCACTCTGCCCACTCTGATAACATATTGGGGTCAGGATTCTCATAGCTGGGAGCCAGCATTATGCGGAGACCGCGAGGTATGCGCCCCACTTCCAAATAGCGTGAGAGAGACTTATGCTCCCACCATTTGGATTGCTCCGTGCGCATTGCTTTTTCCAGGTGTTTGAAAGCGTCCTTTAGTTCATTTCCACAAACTCTGCCAACATCCGTGGGCACGATGTTTAAGGTCTCTATGCCTGGAGCATCGTCAAACATTAAAGCTGCCACCTCCTCACGGCTTCTCACAGCGTCGGTGGCCATTGTGCACGTAAATTGAATGAGAATATATATATATATATTATCTACTCGCAGTCGCCAGTAGATAGTTATAGTTAGGACCTATTTTCCACAGGAAATCCGCAACATTCTATTCCCAATAAGTCTGGCGCCGATTGACGAATCTTCGCGAAATTTTCCAGACTTTTGGCCAGCTCCGCTCCGCTCCTACCTTGAAAGTTTTGTGGTGATTCATCAAGCGGGGGACGAGAAAAAAGGAGGGTCCCAAAACACGTTTTCCCCATGCAATTTCCCATAGGATCTGTTGTCGCAGCTACAGCCCGAACCGCTGAACGGAATGACACCAAATTTGGCAAAGAGGTAGTCCTCAGTTCAGACTCTTGCCTTTTGCATAAATGGTGTGAATCTGTTCAGTAGTTCCTGAGAAAATTAGGGTAAAAAAGTTAGTGATATCTATGGCCGGGGAGGATCCGCGGACCCTACCCGCACCGTAAGCGCACCCTCCCCGAACCGAGCGCGCACCCTCCCGATCGCGTGCTGAATGCTAATTGGCTGTCGAGTGTCTCTCTACATTCGAAACCAGGAACTGTTGGCGGACATTTTCTGCCTCGGTAGAAGCGAGGCTGACGAAGCAAGGAGAATAAGTGTGTAAAACATATAAAGGGGGCAGAGTGGAAATACTCTGACCCTCTAGAGGTGCTTAGGGGGTCCCAGAAGGACACCCTGGGGCCCTCTTTTAAAAAAAAAAAAATGCGAAATACGCGCACGGTGCGCGCATCCTAACACATTGGGTGCACGGATTCTCACGCGTTGGGTGCGCGGATCCATGGCAATGTTTTTTGAAAAAAGACAAGAAATCATTGGTTGTATGACTACTTTCTACACTGAAAGGTGGGGTGTATATTTCTGTTTTTTAAAGGTATGATTCTTATTGGTTAACAAAAACAGATTGTAAGGAACATTATATATGATAAGCTGATATGTTGAAATGTCAAGCACACTTCCTGTCTTGATTAGCAACATTGTGTACTGAACTTGTGACCTGTGAGCTGAGTGCAGTGTTCCATGACCTGTTTCTATGGTAACAGGCAGAAGGCAGATTGGGGGAAGGGTTTAAATGTATTTCAGTTGGAAAGGATTGAAATGTTTAACCAATAGAAATGTGTGTTTGCTTTTGAGTTTATGTGTGAAGGATTATGATTTGATGTTTACATGTATATGTGTGGAAAATGAAAGGGAAACTTTTCCATTCTTTGTTTTTGCTGAGAGGTGCACAGTGCAGAGATTCTGTAAAAGAAAATATGGTGAGTGATTGATATACTTCTTAATCTACAAAAGAACTTGAAAGATGAGTTATTTAATTGTGAGGGGATGTATGTAGACTATTTTGATTTTAATCAGACTAATGTATTTCTCCTGCTAAAGTGTAGGGAGTACTTTTTTTCTCTACAATATGTGTGCATGTAGAAACCATTCTGTGATAAGCATTTGTGTTTTTCATGTGTTTGTAGACAGATAACTGTGCTGTTTTTATATTTTGGTAGAATTAGAAACCAGTCATTGTTTATGAATTTGTGAAATGGGTTATGTTATGTTTCTATACTAAAATATAGTACTACTTCTAGATGAAGAAATGTGTTTTGGTATAGTGCAAGGGATAGTGTTGTTTGTCTAGAATCACGCAGTGAGTCTGTGTGCATTTGGGAACCACTGTGAGAGAAGCATTTGGTAACATCATGTATTTGCTGACAGATAACTGTTTTAACTTGTCATGTTGTGAAGTTTTAGAAGCATTAGAATACAGTTATGGCTTATGATTTGATTAAATGAGTCAGGCTTGGACAGAAAAGTGCAGTCCTGAAATATGTAGATTGTGTGCAGTTCCCTTACCACTTGCACTGTAGTGAATGAGTTTTTGTAAACTCCTAGGGATAGTGGTGCTTGTCTAGAATCACAGTGTGAGTTAGTGTGTATTTGGGATCAGTGTGAGAGAAGCATTTGGTGACATCATGTATTTGCTGACAGATAACTTTTTTAAAGCCTGTCATGTTGTGAAGTTTTAGTAGCATTAGAATCCAGTCTTTGCTTATGCGTTGATTAAATGAGTCATGCTTTGACACTGATGTGCTGTACTTAAATATGTAGATTGTGTTCAGTACCAGTAACTCTTCTAGACTAGTGAATGAGTTTTGGTAAACTCCTAGGATAGTGTTGATTGTCTAAAATCACACTGAGTCTGTGTTCATTTGGGTAAGGTTTGTGAGAGAAGCATTTGGTAACATCGTGTATTTGCTGACAGATAACTGTTTTAAAACCGGTCATGTTGTCAAGTTTTAGTAGCATTAGAAACCAGTCTTTGCTTATGCTTTGATTAAATGAGTCAGGCTTTGACACAAAAGTGCAGTCCTGAAATATGAAGATTGTGTGCAGTTCCCTTATCACTTCCACAGTAGTGAATGATTTTTGGTAAACTCCTAGGTATAGTGGTTGTTGTCTAGAATCACACTGAGTCTGTGTGCATTTGGGAACCACTGTGAGAGAAGCATTTGGTAACATTGTGTATTTGCTGACAGATAACTAATTTAAAACCTGTCATGTTGTCAAGTTTTAGTAGCATTAGAAGCCAGTCAATCAATCAATCAAAAGACCTTTATTCGAATTTCATAAAATCCATAAAAGTACACACATAAGAACAATTCATTATCACAATATTTCAGAATACAATTTCAAAATTATTAAAAAAGCAGCACAGCTGTCATTCAAGGATTTTCCATCATTTTACGTACACGTGTTATAAGTCTCAAGAAAGTGCTAGTGCGAAAAATTAGTTCATCCGTATCCAGGGAGAATAACATTAAACGAGACTCCCCCAATGAAAGGGGTCTTTGTTTCCTAAAATAGGGTGTTAAAAACCAGTTAATATATTTTAAATAAAATTTACAGAAGAATAGGAAGTGCAAGTCATTCTGTGTGCTAATACCATCACACGGGCATGGATTATATTCTGTTGAGTGATGGTAACCCAGCGGAAAACCCAATAAAAATTTCACAGAACCTGCCCTTAATCGGAATAACAAGGACCTTTCCCAATTAGACATGGGGAGAGTAAGGTAAAGTGGAAATGGTTGCTTACACAGATCATTCTCCATATATCTAGCAATGGTAGGTTTGGAGATTTCCCTTTCCATTCTCTCTGTATCAAAAAGTGCATATAGTGCTTGTTTAACCTCTACCTTGTCTTTAGGTTCAATTCTGGGTGGGTCGGAGAAAAGTTTACCTCTATTCACAGCACACAATGTTTTTTGGACTCCAGCGAGCCAGGGAATTAATAAGCCGTGATCACATTTGAGGCAATCTTTAATTAGGTCTTATGTTAATGTAGCTGAATTGTTCCTCCAAATCCTCAACCAGAATAGAGCTGGTCTAGATCTAATGAAATCACAGACATAGGGGAGGTTTAGCTCTCTATGGCAAATAAATTCAGAGGATGAGATTGGGGCGCCCAGTAATTTTCTGCAAAAACGACTCTCTTCACGCTGGATACCGGGACTTTTTCCTGAACCCCAAACCTCAGCCCCATAAGTAGCAACTGGAATGCACTGTAATCTAAAAATTTTTAAAATGGCTCTAGTAGCACCTAATTTCTTTGGGCGTGAGAGGCTCAATATTGAATTGGTGGCTTTCGAGAAGTTGCCCATGGCATGGGCAAAATGCCCACTCCATGATCCGTTCGCAGCGAAAACCAGCCCTAAATATGGAAAAGAATTTACAGAGTCTAGTTTATCTGACCCTATATGTATGGTATTGAGCTTCCGTTTCCCTGGCCCGCATGACATGATAAAAGATTTTTTAAAATGTACACGCAGATCTAGGCCCTCCATGTGGTGGACAAATGTTTCCACAAGCAAACGGAGGGCATTTGGAGTGCGACCCATAAGGACCGCATCGTCTGCATATAGTAAGACTGGCAAGGGGTGCCCCTGAATAATTGGCACATCTTTAGTCACTTGTTTTAGGGCTTTTGCTATACCATTAATATAGATGATAAACAACAGGGGTGCTAAAACGCACCCCTGCCTAACCCCCCTACCAATCTTTATTGCTCCGGATACCTCGCCGCCCATCCCAGTCCTGACTTGTGCTTTGAGATCGGTATGAAGGTAAGCCAGGAAATGTACGAGGGCCTCATCCAGACCATAGTTAAGAAGCATAGTCCACAATTTGGTTCTGTTAACTAAATCGAAAGCAGATGAAAGATCCATGAAAGCAAGGTAAATGGGAGACGATCGAGCGACGTTATACTTGTCGATTATTAGTTTTAAATTCAAACATTGCTCGACCGTGCCAACCCTGCTCCTGAATCCCATCTGACACGGGTACAGTAAATCTGAGTCTTCAGTCCACTCTACTACCCTATTATAAATAACTTGCCCAAGTATTTTTAAAGTATTATCCAAGAGCGAGATTGGGCGGTAGTTAGCTGGATCTGATCTGTCACCCTTTTTGTAAATTGGGACTATGATACTGGAGGTCCACGTCTTAGGAATGGGCGCTTTTGACAGGCTACTAAAAACGTTGAGAAGAATTGGTGCCCATAAGTCCAGACTATGCTTTATGACATCTACGGGGAGTCCATCTGGGCCTGGGGCCTTGTTGCCAAGGCTCTCTCTAATGGCTGTTTCTACCTCATAAAGATCGATCTGCAAATTGCGCAGCTGTCCCAAATCTGGGATAGTTACATCCTCGATCGGGGCAGCATATACTTTGGAAAAATGGGCCTCCCAGGTGCTGCTGATTATATTACAGCTAATTGGAGATAAATGTTTGCCCAAATCGCGCATTTTCCCAACGACAGACCAAAATGGGCCACTGCTCTTCTGATTGGCACTTACAACCAACAATTCCCATTGTTCCATCAATAGTGCAGCCTTCCTCTCAGCTATTTTTAATTTATAATGTTTCCTGGCTGACTGAACCTCTACTGGATTCCTTGGCTTGCTAATCAGTGCCCTGCGCAGTTCCCTGTTTGCTATAGAACAAGCAGAGTCAAACCACCTTGGGTCTTTCCCTTTTGTAGGTAGTGGAACTGACAAAGAGGTTTTTATTACCAAACACAGTTTGCCAAAGTCCGTGATTATTCTATGGCAATTCCCGTCAAATAATGAACAGGAATTAATTAATTCAGAGTGGTCGTTTTTCACACTATCGAGTATGGCTCCACAGTCAATTCCCCTCCATTTTAAACGGAGGCCATCGCCAGATGGTGTAATATCTCTAGCACCGTTTAAATTAACATATACCGGACTGGGGCCTAAATGTAAAATAATTGTGAGGGGATTATGATCTCCGAATAGTGCCTCTACTACTTTAGAATCTATTACACGGTCTGTTAGATAGGGGGATGTAAAGATAAAATCAATGGTTGAGCAGGAGTCCCTCCCTCTAAACGTAGGGGTGCAAGCCATCCTAGGGGTTTGGCTTGCTTCCATGGCATTGCTAAGAATATGTTCACTTAGCATGTTAACTAATTCAATACCCCTTCGTTCAGCTTGATCCAGGTGATTTTTGTCCTCATGCCAGTGCTTTTTCATAATTTTCGCGTTAAAATCTCCCCCGATTAGAATCCCTGACTCCTCTTCTAGACCTATATTTGTTTCAAGGTGTCGTAGAGTGTTGGAAAGTGCTGTGTAGTTCCTATTCGGTACAGAATACAAATCATTATTATAAAAATTAATTAAATAAATCTTAGTCTTTCGCTTATATTCAAGAACCTGGATATTTGGGTTCCCTTCTGACAGATCCTTAATAGTACCACCTGCCAATATCCTGATTCCAATAAAAAGTACGCCCACTGCACGACCAAAAGCGGGCTTGGGTGCAATTACACTAAAGCAATGGTAGCCCTCTAAGTGCAAGTTCCCCACAGCCCATGTCTCTTGGAACATAATAATATATTTGCCATCCAATAGCTGGACCCATTGAGGGTCAGACAGTCTTGGTTCTAAAACGGCAACGTTCCAGCTAAGGATTGATAAGTCAGAGCCGCTAGGGGAACCTAAAGACTTATCCCCTGCGCTCTGTTTAGGTTGGATTGGCAAACTTATTATGTCCTCGCATATGACTGAGGGTGGAGCAATAGCATCCTGTGCTACCATTGGCTGAGTAGTGTTAATTTGTTATAAATGTAGATGTTCCCCAGTGGCATCAACTACCTCTGCACATTCCGTGTTGCTTATAATATTCCCCAGTCAATCCTGATCTTCTAGGTTTGAGAAGGCATATTCAACCCAGTCATTGCTTATGCGTTGATTAAATGTGTCAGGCATTGACACTAAAGTGCAGTCGTGAAATATGTAGATTGTGTGCAGTTTCCTTACCACTTCCACTGTAGTGAATGAGTTTTGGTAATCTGCTAGGGATAGTGTTGTTTGTCTAGAATCACACTGTGAGTCTGTGTGCATTTGGGAACCACTGTGAGAGAAGCGTTTGGTAACATAGTGTATTTGCTGACAGATAACTGTTTTAAAACATGTCATGTTGTCAAGTTTTAGTAGCATTAGAAGACAGTTATTGCTTATGCTTTCATTAAATGAGTCAGGCATTGACAGTAAATTGCAGTCGTGAAATATGTAGATTGTGTGCAGTTCCCTTACCACTTGCACTGTAGTGAATGAGTTTTGGTAAACTCCTAGGGATAGTGGTGCTTGTCTAGAATCACACTGTGAGTTAGTGTGTATTTGGGATCAGTGTGAGAGAAGCATTTGGTAACATCATGTATTTGCTGACAGATACCTGTTTTAAAACCTGTCATGTTGTGAAGTTTTAGTAGCATTAGAATCCAGTCTTTGCTTATGCGTTGATTAAATGAGTCATGCTTTGACACTGATGTGGTGTACTTAAATATGTAGATTGTGTGCAGTACCATTAACTCTTCCAGACTAGTTAATGAGTTTTGGTAAACTCCTAGGATAGTGTTGCTTGTCTAAAATCACACTGTGAGTCTGTGTGCATTTGGGTAAGGATTGTGAGAGAAGCATTTGGTAACATCGTGTATTTGCTGACAGATAACTGTTTGAAACCGGTCATGTTGTCAAGTTTTAGTAGCATTAGAAGCCAGTCTTTGCTTATGCTTTGATTATATGAGTCAGGTTTTGACATAAAAGTGCAGTCCTGAAATATGAAGATTGTGTGCAGTTCCCTTACCACTTCCACAGTAGTGACTGATTTTTGGTAAACTCCTAGGTATAGTGGTTGTTGTCTAGAATCACACTGTGAGTCTGTGTGCATTTGGGAACCACTGTGAGAGAAGCATTTGGTAACATCGTGTATTTGCTGACAGATAACTAATTTAAAACCTCTCATGTTGTCAAGTTTTAGTAGCATTAGAAGCTAGCCTTTGCTTATGCATTCATAAAATGAGTCAGGATTTGACACTAAGGTGCAGTACCATGTACTATTCTGTTCCCTGTGGCAGAACTGAAAATTTAAAAGATTTACCTAAGCACTGTCCTAGAAGTAGTCTGATTATTTAGTCAGTTTCTAAGTACCAAATAGATTGCTTCAAATGTCTATGCAGTATGCATGTAGTGTTCTAACATACTATACACTTGTCTTTTACACCTTCAATTCCCTAGTCAGTATCCATACACTTCCAGGAAACATCCTGTCACTTCCTTTGCAGTCCTCTAGAGACCCATTCAACAGCATGTACTAATCCATTCACTGTGCCAAAACCCAAACACTTATAAATTCACCAAGATACTATCTTTGCAGTACTCTAATCATTCAGTCAGTGCCTAAGTATTCATACACTGAGCCAGGCCTTAGCACATGGACTGCTTCAAACCCCTATGCACTATGCATGCAGTCTTCTAACCACCTAGACACTTGTCTTTCATACTTTCAATATCCTTGTCAGTATCCATACAGTCCAGCACTTGTCACTGCCTTTGCACTCCTCTAGTGACCCATTCAGTACCAAGTACTAATCCATTCCCTGTGCGAAAAGCCTAGCACTTATAAATTCACCTAGGCACTCTCCTTGCTGTACTCTAATCATTCAGTCAGTACCCAAGTAGTCATGCAGTGAGCCAGGCCTTAGCACATGAACTGCTTTAAATGCCTATGCAGTATGGATGCAGTCCTCTAATCACCTACACCAGGGTTACTCATAGTACGGCCCGCGGGCCGCCAGCGGCCCGGCAAGCCTTCCTTGGCGGCCCGCGGACCTTTCAGACATCGTACCGGTGTACGAGCGAGGAAGAATGGAGTTCAGGCAGGCAAGAGACCTATTATGCACTCGAAGACGGAGGGCTGCTCTGGTTGGCTGAAGCTCCCGCCCCACGTTCGAAAATAGCCCGCAGTGTGCAACGATTGGCTACTCAACCGGAGGCTGCAGGCTGTCTCTCCAATGAGTTGTGGAGAAAAGGGAACCCTCCGGTTGGATGATGTACGTTGGAGCCAAAGCCCGTACTTCGGTCAGCCTTTGCCTCCGTGTCCATCCATTCAATTGTTGTCACACGGACCGCTCGCCCCCGGTCAACTGGGCGAGGAGCCCAGGATGTTATAAGTGTACCACCCTTGGTCACCCTGGAACACTCCGCCGTTAACTGCGCTCGATTTCACGTTCACATCGTCTGCTTTATGCAGACACCATTTCGAATCTGCCCGGATACAGTGAAAGCACCAAGGCACACGTTATCTCACATTTATTATAAACTGAGGTCCAATAACTCCCAGACCCCCTTCTTTCTTTGGGGGGGAGATGGAGGGAGGGAGAGGGAGACAGAGGGAGGGAGGGAGACGGAGGGAGGGAGACAGAGGGAGGGAGGGAGGGAGAGAGGGAGACAGAGAGAGACGGAAGGAGATGGAGGAAGAGGGAGACAGAGGGAGAGAGACAAAGGGAGGGAGATGGAGGGAGACAGACGGAGGGAGACAGAGGGAGGAAGGGAGAGGGAGGGAGATGGAGGAAGGGAGGGAGAGGGAGGGAGGGAGGGAGGAAGATGGAGGGAAGGAGGGAGAGAGGGAGTGAGGGAGACAGAGGGAGATGGAGGACGGAAGATGGAGGGAGAGGGAGGGAGAGAGACAGGGAGGGAGAGAGACAGGGAGGGAGAGAGACGGAGGGAGAGAGATGAAGGGAGAGGGAGACAGAGGGAGAGAGACAAAGGGAGAGAGATGGAGGGAGACAGAGGGAGGGAGGGAGAGAGAGAGAGGGAGGGAGAGGGAGGGAGATGGAGGAAGGGAGGGAGAGGGAGGGAGGAAGATGGAGGGAGGGAGGGAGGGAGATAGAGGGAGTGAGGGAGACGGAGGGAGATGGAGGACGGGAGATGGAGGGAGAGGGAGGGAGAGAGACAGGGAGGGAGAGAGACAGGGAGGGAGAGAGACAAGGAGGGAGGGAGACGGAGGGAGGGAGAGAGACAAAGGGAGGGAGAGGGAGATGGAGGAAGGGAGGGGGAGGGAGGGAGGAAGATGGAGGGAGGGAGGGAGAGGGAGGGAGGAAGATGGAGGGAGGGAGGGAGATAGAGGGAGTGAGGGAGACGGAGGGAGATGAAGGACGGGAGATGGAGGGAGAGGGAGAGAGACAGGGAGGGAGAGAGACAGGGAGGGAGAGAGACAGGGAGGGAGAGAGACAGGGAGGGAGAGAGACGGAGGGAGGGAGATGGAGGGAGAGGGAGACAGAGGGAGAGGGAGACAGAGGGAGAGAGACAAAGGGAGGGAGACAGAGGGAGGGAGAGAGAGGGAGGGAGAGGGAGGAAGGGAGGGAGAGGGAGGGAGGGAGGGAGGAAGATGGAGGGAGTGAGGGAGATAGAGGGAGTGAGGGAGACGGAGGGAGATGGAAGACGGTAGATGGAGGGAGAGGGAGGGAGAGAGACAGGGAGGGAGACAGAGGGAGGAGGCGACAGAGGGAGGGCGACAGAGGGAGGGCGACAGAGGGAGGGCGACAGAGGGGGACAGAGAGGGAGGAGGGAGACAGAAAGAGGAGGGCGACGGAGGGAGGGCGACGGAGGGAGGGAGACAGGGAGAGAGACAGGGGGAGAGAGGGAGGGGGGAGGGAGAGAGGGAGAGGGAAGGAGAGGGAGGTGGAGAGAGGTAGGGAGATGGGGAGGGAGGGGAAGGGAGAGGGGATGGGAAGGGAGAGGGTAGGGAGAGGAAGAGAGAGAGAGATGTGTGTATGCCGGGTCTGGTGCCTCAGTGGACGAAGGCGTCTGCTGCAGGGACCTGTGTTCAACCTCATGGTCACAATTTTTTTTTGCTTTAGCCCCGCCCCTCCCCCTCTGACCCTGCCTCCACCAGTGCGGCCCTCAGCCACAAACCACACTGTAAATTTGGCCCCCGAGAGAAAGTTTGTGAGTACCCCTGACCTACACAGTTGTGTTTCACACCTTCTATTCCCTAGTTAGTATTCATACTCTTCTAGCAAACACCCTGTCACTCACCCAGTGTGTCTCCTTATAGTACTGTAATCATTTAGTCAGTTAGCATGTAGTCTTTTAGTGAGGTAGGCTTTAGGGCATGAACTGCTTCAAAGTAGTATGCACTATGCATGTAGTGTTTTAACGATCGTCAAACTTGTGGTTCAAGGCTATAGTTTCTTAGTCAGTTTTTATATAAAATGTGTTTGTACAGTAATGGAATAGTATAAATTTGAAAGTTATTAATATACATTTATTTGTGATTCTTTTTTACAGATACAGAACAGGAGGGTTTCTCATCTGTTTGCACTCTTCTCGTGCAAGATTGTTTGGATGAAGGGTCCTTAGGTGTTTCATCATACTTGCTGTGCTGCACAAGTATTTTTTGTTAGGATCCCCTCGTAACAGAACTCTTTGGCAAATCTTGCGAGTGACGAAGGTGGCATTGGTCTTTGTTTGCCCCTTGGGAAAAGTAAAATATTTCCTCACCACTGAAGAAAAACGTTGTGGGCGTGGTGCCTTCTGCAAAAAAAATTCCTCAGATTCGGTAAATTTTTTAAAGCGGCAACATTTACAGTTTTTGTAAGTTAAACCTATAATATTTTGTTAGCTGTATGCATTTTATATATCTGTGATTTGTTTCTTGTGGTATTTTGTTGAGAATACCATGTTGTTTTTTTTTTAACAATCTTTCTGATTTTCCAGGTCTGTCGTCGACATCCATGGTCCCCACAGGAGTGTTCCACCTTGTTGTTTTGTATTATTGTTGTTACATTTTGTTTATTAGTTTATTGTTCATATATATGTTAATAAAAAAATAAAGTTTGAAAATAGTTTATCGTTTATATATTTATTATTATAAAAAATAAAGTTTGAAAAAAAAATTAATAACGTTTTTGGTTGTTCTCTTAACTGCTGTGTGACTCTTTCTTGTTCTTATTACTGTTATTTGATGGAGTCCACCATGGTGTTACATTTTGGGGCACTTATCGCTGGAATACTGGTGATATCTGCAGTTTGCACCAACTTCTGAATAGTGTGTTAGACTTTACTTCCGTTAAAGTGCTGATAATGAAATGGAGTGTAGCCGTTCCCGTGCAAAAAGACACGAGGTGCACCTTTCCGATTTATTCTAAATACTAAAATCCTGTATTGAATTGCACTGAGGTATTGGCTGCACTTACAGTGTACGCACAAAATCTATTAACAAATCTCATTGTATTTATATTGATTGGGAATAGTGCGTCAGGTGCTGGATCTTGACGAGATACACTGCTCAGTTCGTATATTGTTCTGCACACGAAAAAAATCACATCACAACTTTCACACCAATTGCAATGCGAAACAAATTCCGGCGATAAGACACGTTAGCACCAGGGATTTTACACCTGCTTTCTGCTGGTGTTAAGCAGGACAACTACCTGCACCATGAAAGGGAACACAGCCAAGAGCCACACCAGAACACCCACAGGTGCCATAGAGTCAATGAGCATGATACAGGGATACCCATGAGGGCCAGAAGACTCATCTCAACAACTCCAGGACCGCCAATGCCCCCCAAACCCACATCTTAGTAAGTGTGTCCCTGTGGTCATTGTCTTAGCATGATAGGCACGAGCCCTGCAACATCACAGTTTGCTGTCACCTCAGCGTTGGCAGTGAGCCTGGATGTGTAGCTACGCATGCATCCTCCTGCATGCACAACTGGCGTGTGCTGGTCTGGGGTTCACAGGTCAGTGCAGGGGTGTGCATATCCGGCAAGGGGAACGGGGTGTCTCGGACATGTCTGTGTACAGGAAGTGCGGTAAGTGTGTCTCTGTGTTCTGGTGTGGCCTGCTACAAGAGCCGCAGCAGTCGATGTTGTAAAGTGGCATGCACCACCTCCAAACGGCACTGTGATGTTGTAGTTGGAATGTAGCAGGACATGCGCAAATAGGCATTACAATGGTGTGCCGTACGAGTGCACGAGATCCAACAGCGCACCGTACAAAAGTGTGGGGGCTCGAGGGAGGGAGGAGCAGCCGTTTGGCAACATAACACACAGTGAACTCGACCATGTGCCACATGCTGGGCATCTCATCCATGATGACCACGGTCGCAGACATCCCACAACACCAACGACTGGCCTTTGTACACATCCTGTCTGAATGCAGCGTGGTTTTCACTTCTATGCTCGTTCAGTGGTGTGATGTTGGCGGGTTGTGTGACTTGTGCTCCTTGTTGGTGTGTTTCATTTTGGCCATTAGTCTATATGTGTGTTGTACTTAATTGTGCATGTGTCCAATCTGCCCATCACCTCCCCTCCCCCCACTCCCTGCTTCTTCCTATTCCTAGTGCTGTTGTGTCTATAATTTTGTTGCTGCCCACATAAATACATGTAAAGAATAAATTAGAATAGTTCCTTGATTCTTTTAGGTTTCAAAACTTCTCTATTGGTTTCTTTTTAATTTTCCATATGAACCGTTTTTTAAATATTCAACACATAGAAGTCAGAAGTGCAACATATTCTATCAACACACTTTCTAGAACATTCTACAACACATGCAGGTTAAAAGTTCATCAATTTTTTAAAACTTAACGATATTTTTTTGTAACACTTTCTTGAATATTTAACGACACGTGCAGGTTAAAAGTTGACGATTGTTTTAAGTTCGAACAGTGCCTTCCAAATGCAAGTAGCAGGTGTGGTTGAGCTGAGCAAATGTTATCCTATGATATGTACTCCACGTTGAAACTGCTTTTTCTTAACCAATCACAAAGATGCTTTTCCACAAAACTAATGTGCACCCTACTTTTAAAAAAGAATGCTTTTCATGATATCTTTAGAGATAAGTTATAGATAGGAATTAGCATTTAAAATACCTTTGAAATTCACTGAAAAAACCATAGGTTTCATGCACGTTATAGTTAGGAATTGGCATTTAAAAAACCTTTGAAATTCACTGAAAAAACCATAGGTTTCAGGCACGTTATAGTTAGGAATTAGCATTTAAAAAACCTTAGAAATTCACTGAAAAAACCATAGGTTTCAGGGGCGTTCTAGTTAGCTCGACATTTCCCTCGTACAAAACCCTAGAAATTCCCCTGTTATAGTTAGTTCAGCTAACTATAACTCGCGCCCCCGCAATGCACTGCTGATGACGTCACATATTACATCACTCATGACATGGTCAGTGACATCACTGATGACATCACTGATGACATCTCAAATGACATCATCCAGTGAATGTGTGTTTTTCTGAAAATTAAATATGTTTTTATATGTATATCTCAAGGTCGATGGAAGAATAAATGGTACCTATGGTTTTTTCAGTGAATTTCTAAGGTTTTTTAAATGCTTATTCCTAACTATAACGTGCCTGAAACCTATGGTTTTTTCAGTGAACTTCAAAGGTTTTTTGAATGCTAATTTCTTACTATGCCCACAGAGATAAGTGTCTAAATCGATGATTTGTTTTTGAAAAATTGATTGTATAACTGACTGATTAAGTGCATCTTAGTGAATACATGGCTTAGTGAGTATTGTTCAAATATGTAAATTTTGGGAGTGGCTGTATGCGCCATAGTGCAATGATATCTGTGTCATTTGCTGTTTATTTTTCTGCAGGAAGACACAGAATTTGTAAGTATTTTTAAGAGTAAGTGAACTTGAGTGTGTTTAACTGTATAGGTGAGTAAATTGGACTGTGATTAATTATTTGCATGACTGACTAGATGTGTCAGTACCTCAATGGATGATTGTGCATTTATATACCTATGTAGACACTCACACACCGCCAGAGTGACTGTAAGTATGAGTGACTGTACAGGTGAGTGAGTGGACATGTATGTAGACCTAAAAGTCAATGAGTGGGTGTGTAGTTATTGGTATTGGAGTATCTATGGTTGTCAAAATGACATGGTCAGTGACATCACTGATGACATCACTGATGACATCTCAAATGACATCACTGATGACGTCATCCGTGTGATAAATTAGTACATCTTCTCACACCCTAATATAACCTTCGATGCACCGACTCAAAATTTCAAACGGCCATTTTGACAACCATAGATACTCCAATACCAATAACTACACACCCACTCATTGACTTTTAGGTCTACATACATGTCCACTCACTCACCTGTACAGTCACTCATACTTACAGTCACTCTGTGCATTTATATACCTATATAGACACTCACACACCGCCAATCATCCATTGAGGTACTGACACATCTAGTCAGTCATGCAAATAATTAATCACAGTCCAATTTACTCACCTATACAGTTAAACACACTCAAGTTCACTTACTCTTAAAAATACTTACAAATTCTGTGTCTTCCTGCAGAAAAATAAACAGCAAATGACACAGATATCATTGCACTATGGCGCATACAGCCACTCCCAAAATCACACACACTCACATATAGATAGTTATATACTCTTACACACATATACACTGTGTTTCACATATGTAGTTACTGACACATATACAACTGAGATATACATTCAATCACTAACACACCCATACGTACACTCACCCAACCATACAGTCCATCACAGATGCACTCTTAAAACCATGCACCCACTGAATCACCCGCTCACACATCTAGTCACAGAGTCACACACCCTACCCACACAAACACTTAGGCACCCATACAGATACTCAGACAACCAATCAATAACCCATATAGACACTCATATAGCTATTCACAAAACCATGCAGCCACTTATACACCAACACACAGACACATACAGACATTCACACTGTTTAGTCACTAGTCTGCAGTAAGATACATTTAATGACTCACTTATAGAGTCAGTTACGCACATAGAAAATCATCCATTCACACACTTGTACACCCACTTATTCTTCAACAGGCCTTTCCCTATATATATTAAACATAATAAAACTGTTCAGAAACACATACTCAATGGATGATGTCATCAGTGATGTCATTTGAGATGTCATCAGTGATGTCACTGACCATGTCATGAGTGATGTAATATGTGACGTCATCAGCAGTGCATTGCGGGGGCGCGAGTTATAGTTAGCTGAACTAACTATAACAGGGGAATTTCTAGGGTTTTGTACGAGGGAAATGTCCAGCTAACTATAACGCCCCTGAAACCTATGGTTTTTTCAGTGAATATATTATATATATATTACCTACTGGCGGTCGCCAGTAGGCAGTTATAGTTAGGACCTATTTTCCATAGGAAATCCGCAACATTCTATTTGGAATAACTTTGGCGCCCGTTGACGGATCTTCGCGAAAGTTTCAAAACTTTTGGCCAGCTCCGGTCAGCTCCTATCCTGAAAGTCTCGGGATGATTCGTGTAGCGGAGGCTGAGAAAAAAGGGGGGTCCCAAAACGTGTTTTCCCCATGCAATTTCCCATAGGAGCGTTAGCCGCAGCTACAGCCCAAACTGCTGAACGGATTTACACCAAATTTGGCAAAAAGGTAGACCTTGGTTCAGAGTCATGCCTTTTGCTTAAATGGAGTAAATCCGTTCAGTAGTTCCTGAGAAAATCAAAAATATATCTGGGCGGAGCCTAACCACACATCTCATTGTGAGATCTGATTGGCTGTCAGTACTTCATTTAAGAAGTGTTGGCAGCCATCTTGGGACCAATATACATAATAGCACCTCATTAAAAAACATTGCAGTTAATATAAGGTTTTAAGACTTTTGTTACATTATAAATCATTTGTTGATGGTACCATACTCATTTTAGGAATTGTGGTGTGTTCTAAGGTGATTTTACCATGTGAAAAAGCCTTCTGCTGTGGTATCATGAATCATGTTTGAGAGAACTATTTTCTCATGCTTTTCCCCACAGAGGTTTGGAAGGTGATCTATAAGCTAAACTGAGAGCATATTTTCTGTAAATTCACATTATCTTTCTCAGTCATGTGAGAATGAAGTCTGACATTCTCAGTAAAACATGTACATCCAACAAGGGCAGAGACTGTCAGTTGATTCCTTTGGGTTCTACTGCAGCTTCCCAGAGTGTTCTAAAGAACAACTAGAGCGCTAACAGTCCTACTTATGACAAACGTATTGCACACCTGAAGCCATCTTGATTGGAATAAAGTGGTAACTCTTAAAACATTTAATTTAACAAGGAACACAATGAGGGGGTTCATTTTGCCATAGAAAGTATGATTAGTGCTACAGAAAGAAAAATGAGGGCACATTTTGAGTGACTTCTCAAATCCTCTTCTATTTCATTAAAAAATTCTGACATGCAGACTGAAACATGCACTTTTAATACCAGCAGCAGACTTCCGTGGTGAGCAGTAGCTTTACTACAGTGATCTAATGAGCAACTAGAGTGCTAACATTCAGAATTTATGGCAAATGTGTGACATATCTGAATACCTTATTGATGGAATCAAAGTAAAAAACTGAAAGCATTTCCTACTGAGGAGCCTGCAGTAAATGAGGAAATTAGGAAACTTCACAACAAATAAATCTCCCAAGATGGCCACCAGAAACAAAAGAGCCCAAATGCAGCACAAATATCACCCAGATGTAGCCCACATATAGCCCAATGACAGAAGTGTGCAAAACACTTATTTTTTGTGTTTTTGCAGTTTTATATAGTGCATACTTGTCAGGTATTGGAGTGCTTTACATGAGCATTGGTTACATCACACAAAATCAAATTCATTTTGGTTGTAGACATGGGGAGATTAAGTGATTTGACCAGAATCACAGAATGTTGAGCTGAAGCTCTGGAAGTAACACCACATCCTCTCCCCTAAGTGCAACATTTAATCAAGTGGTCAACTGGATAAAAAAATATAAAGATAACTAATTATTTAAAAGTGCTTTGTCGCTATTTGAAAACTCAGAAAATATGTCTTCATTTTAGTTTTTTAGAGCACTAACCATAATTTTGATGCAAAGACCCTCTCATTTATGTAATTTCTAAAGGAAATGCTCTAGGTATTACAGTTTTGATTACATCAAGATGACGTCAAGCGTTCCACACTTTTGTAATAAATATAGAATGTTAGCAATCTAGTGTTTCATTAGGATACTGTTGAGAGGCAGAGGCCAGGGCCACGGACTCTGAAAATTGAAGGTAGGTGGGAGGGTGCAGAGGCAACAATTTGACCACACTGGGCAGGCAGGAAGGGCAGTGGCAGCACAACAGACTATGGAGGGCTGTGGAAAGGGGGGCTGGGGCAACAAACCAACAATACAGGACTGGCAAGAGAGGCTGTGGCAATATAATAGACCATTGTGGGCAGAAGGAAGAGGCAGTGGTAGTATAACCATACATGCCAACAGACCCGATTCAGCCAGGAAACATCCAATGTTTTTATGCTCAAATGGGCTTTGTTTGATCTGTCTCCTGTCTACAATCTCCTCTTTTTCAATGTAACTCAAAGGGGAAAATCAATACCCCAGTTTTTTTTCAAAATCTCCCTCTTACCAAGTTCAAAATGTTCGCAAGTATGGTACATTGGATCATGGAAGGCAGGAAGAATTGGGATAACTCGGATAACAGAGGAAAGGAGGGACATGGAGAGGTGCACCAAACTGACCCTACAGGGCAAGCATCAGGGTTTGCAGCAGCACAATACACCATACAGGGCATGCGGGACGTGAGAGCAGCACAACAATCCATAGAAAGCAATAGGGAGGGGACAGGACCATGCACATGGACAACAGAGAACAGAGGGGAAAGAGGCAATGGTAGCTAGCTGACCATAATGGACAAACAGGAGAGAAAGCTGCAGCATAACAGACCATAAAGGGCAATGGAACAGACAAGCCAGGAGGGAGGGAATAGGGGAATAGGGGTCTGCACATGGAAACAGAGGGTTGGGGGCAAGGGGGCAGGGCAGGAGCAGCAAGATGACCATGGAGGTCAGGCAGGATGGGCACTAGAAACAAGACACACCATGGAGAGCAACAGTGAGACTATGATGGCATACACACAGATAATGGAAGGAAGGTAGGAGGGGGTCAGGGGCAACTAGCTGACCACACAGGGAAGGTGGGAGGGGCTGTGGCATCACAGAAGACCATGCATGGCAAGTGGGAGGGTTAGTGGCAGCACAATGGCTATGATGGGCAAGAAGGAGGGTGCAGGGGCAGGCACAAAGGACCATGGAGGATAGAAGGGAGGGTCAGGACCTGGGCACAGACAAGAGAGTTCAGGGGAAGGGGCCTCACAACAGACCGCGCGGGGCAGGCAGGAGGAGCAGTTGCAGCACAACAGACCAGGGAGGGCAGAAGGGTGTGGCAGTAAAATGGACCATGGAGGACAGGAGGAAGGGGATAGGGGCATGGTATGTGGACAGGGAGGGTGGAGATGGCAGGGACAGGTTACAGTCATCTGACAATGCTAGGCAGGTGGGAGGGGAGTGTCAGCTCAACAGAATACTCAGAGTAGATAGGAGTGGCAGGTCCATGGAACATGGTGGGCAAAAAGGATGGAGCAGGGGCATGCACAAAACATCGGAGGGCAGGGGGAAGGCGAATAGGGGCAGCAAGCTAAGCACAGAGGCTAAGCAGGAGGTCAATGATGGGGCATAGAATTGGGTAATGGAGGGCAGGAGGAGTGGACTGGTACATCATGCTAAATGGAGGGCATTGGCAGCACATAAGACGATGCATGGCGGGAGGGAGGAGGCTAGTCCATGGATTCAGACAACAGAGGATAGGGAGGAGGTGGATGGGGCAGCAAGCTAACTGTTCAGAGAAGGTGGGTATTAGGAACTTTATTGTTTTTAAAATGTGTGTCTGTGCGAGCTACTTAAAATATGAACAAGTATGCAGCATAATCTCACTTTTATTCAGGAAGGAGAGGACGTTTGTGACTGTGACTCCGGGCTCACTTGGCAGAAACACTCCCTGACCTTCCATCCCCTATCGCAAAATGTAATGCCCGTGAAAAGGGTAGGTGAACGCTGTGTTATATAGAACATAGTCCTGAGAGCACGATTGAAAATGAAAACTAGATATAGTGTATGGTATAAACTATGCACCAAAAAGTGTGATATAAAATGAACCGGGGCGTGAAATATAATATGCAATACATTGTGTGCAATGACAGATTCATTGGAGAGCGTGAGATAGCACAGGCATTAGCGCGTGCTATGCGATATGTGCCTTGGAGTGTAATATGCACAGGGCAGTGTTGTGTAACCTAACTAGTCTCTAAAGGTGTAATATAAAATATGTGCTGGGGAGTGTAACGTTGCATATGCACTGTGACAAAGATATGGATCCCAGATTGTAATATGTATGGCATAGCGCTGTGCGTTATAACATAGGCATCGAGGAAGGCACGTTAGTTGGGGCAATATAACCCGTGCGAAGGCAAGTGTGGCATGACATATTCACGGGTGGTGTTACAGTGCACATGGGCTAGAGAGTGTCATAGCATACGCACAGGCTGGTGGAATACAACACAGAGGTGTGTGGCACTCGGCGGGCACTGGTGGGTGTAACACAGCATTGGGCTCAGCCAGGAGCGCGCTGTGACTCTGAAGTGAGGTTTGTCTCCTTTCCAGAGAGTAAGTATTACACATCCGGGTGGTAGATGCGTGTTTTATTAACCGTGAGGGGGGTTTCTTGCATAGTTTTGGTCGAATTTTGGTTGAATCCCCTTTGAATGGCTTGGTGTGCGTGTGTATTAAATGTGCCCATCAATAGTTATCCATGTTTGCATAAATAAACGACAAGGGTGTCTACTTGGAAAGTAACCACCGGCGGGGGTGCCGGGATTAGGCACGGTAGGGCGTCAGACACGTCAGTGCTTCACTAGCGGTGTAAATACATTCCACGTGGAATTTATTGTATGCATAGTCGTCTTTTAATGAATATCACGCAAATCGTCATGGTCATAGGTGCATACGGTTTTTCCAGCATATCCTAGGTGTTACTATAAATATATATATTTTTTAAATAATAAAAAACAAAGGCCGGCCCCGGGGATTGAGTCCCCGGGGCCAAATGTAGCCTGAGGAGGGGGGCAACGCAGCCCCCCACCTAAAGATTATTTTCTTTTTTTTAAAAAGCTCATGCCCCGGGGGTTGGGATCCCCGGGGCCGATTAATGCCTTGGGAGGGGGGCCACGCGGCCCCCTTCCAAATTTTTTTTTCTTCAAAAAAAGAAATTAGGGGGCAGGCCCTGGGGATGGGGTCCCCAGGGCCAATAAATTAGAAAAAGAAAGGGGGCCACACAGCCCTCCTTCTTAAAAAAATAAAATAAATAAAAGACCGGCATCGCGCCGGAGGCCACGCCCCCTCCTTGCAGCACTCTGCAAACGCGCCCCCTGGCCAGTTGTAAGTTGGGGAATTAATTCCCCTTCAATACTGAGGGTCCCTGAGGGCCAACTAGCCCAACAGGTATCTCCAGTATGCGCCAGGAAGCTGCGTTGCAGACAGGTGTTCTGAGGCCATGCCCCTTTTTACACCTCTCTGCAACGCAGCTCTGTGGCGCTTACTGGAGGTACCTAGTGGGCTAGTTTGACCCTAGGGACCCTTAGGATTCAAGGGGACTTAATCTCTCAACTTAGAACGGCCACAGGGCGCGTTTACACAGTGGTGAAGGGAGGGGACGGGGCCTGAGGTGACATGTGCAAACACACCCTGTGGCGCGTTTTAAGTTGGGGAAATAATTCCCTTTCAATCCTGAGGGACCCTGGGGGCCAACTAGCCCACCAGGTGCTTCCAGTAAGCGCCACTGCTCTGCGTTGCAGAGAGGTGGTGCAGGCCGTGCCCCTTTTTACACCTCTCTGCAATGGCGCTTACTGGACGTACCTAGTGGTCTAGTTGGACCCTAGGGACCCTTAGGATTCAAGGGGACTTAATCTCCCAACTTAAAACAGCCACAGGGCGTGTTTACACAGTGGGGAAGGGAGGGGACGGGGCCTGAGGTGACATGTGCAAACACACCCTGTGGTGCATTTTAAGAGGTAGTTTTAATCTCCCCCTGCCCTATTATATACTAGGGGCTTACAGAAGAGGTCATGCTAATCACAGGGGGACTCCAACGCATAGTATTCCCTAGTGTATGTAGGTGTTTTCACTGTATTCTGAGTGTCTTTTAACATAGCACTGCCTCTAGGACTTGTTAGTCAGACTCAGTTACCACCAGTATCCGTCTGAAAAAGTTGAGGGTACAGGATGATTTTGCAACAAGGCTTCTTTCTGCTCTTCTGTTTATTCTTCCTGCACTTTTCTTCATCTTTGAGGACTTCTGTTGCTTCTTTCTGCATTTCTTTTTTGTCTTTCTGTGCTTTTTGTCTTCTTTCTTCACATGTCCTATCTCTGTGGGCATAGTTAGAAATTAGCATTCAAAAAACCTTTGAAGTTCACTGAAAAAACCATAGGTTTCAGGCACGTTAAAGTTAGGAATAAGCATTTAAAAAACCTTAGAAATTCACTGAAAAAGCCATAGGTTTCAGGGGCGTTATAGTTAGCTGGACTTTTCACTCGTACAAAACCATTGAAATTCCACCGTTATAGTTAGTTCAGCTAACTATAACTTACACGCCAGCAATGCACTGCTGATGATGTCACATATTACATCACTCATGACATGGTCAGTGACATCACTCAGGATATCACTGAGGACATCTCAAATGACATCACTGATGACATCACTGATGACATCATCCTTGTAATAGAGTGGCAGACCTCCTTTCACCCTAATATAACCTTTGATACACACATTCAAAAACAGAAACGAAAATGTTCAAAACAATGGACATACCAATACCAGTTACAACAACCTATTCAGTAATTCTAAGATCCACATGCACATCCACTCATACACCAACAGTCCTATACAGTCACTCATACATGTACTCACTCATCATATGGACTCATACACCTATACATCCTGTTACACAACGCCACTCATCCATAGAGTTACTCACACACATAGTCACTCATGCTAATAAAGAATCAAACATCCATTTACTTGCATATACAGTTATAAACACACCACCACACTTACTTCTACAGAAACTTACAAATACTTAGTCTTTTAAACAATCACTTATAGAAACACATACTTATTCATACAGGAACTCTTCCAATCTCTCACTCTCACATATACTCACTTATATACACCAATAGTCACATATACTAGTTTAAAACATGTAGTTACTCATAAAGACACTATTGAGACAGTCATTCACTCACTAACACACCCATGCACACACTCATCCACCCATACAGTCCTGCACACATGCTGTCTTCAACACATACAAACAGTGAGTCACTCATTCATGCACCTATGCACTACGTAATACCCCCACCGAACCATACAGACACTCAGACACTCATAATGATACTCAAAAAACCAACTAATAACCTATATAGACACTCATGTAGCTACTTACCAACCCATGCAGCCACTTATACACAAAGTGAGAGACTGATACAGATATTTACATATTTAAACAATACTCACTAAGCCATGTATTCACTAAGATGCACTTAATCAGTCAGTTATACAATCAATTTTTCAAAAACAAATCATCCATTTAGACACTTATCTCTGTGGGCATAGTAAGAAATTAGCATTCAAAAAACCTTTGAAGTTCACTGAAAAAACCATAGGTTTCAGGCACGTTATAGTTAGGAATAAGCATTTAAAAAACCTTAGAAATTCACTGAAAAAACCATAGGTACCATTTATTCTTCCATCGACCTTGAGATATACATATAAAAACATATTTAATTTTCAGAAAAACACACATTCACTGGATGATGTCATCAGTGATGTCATTTGAGATGTCATCAGTGATGTCACTGACCATGTCATGAGTGATGTAATATGTGACGTCATCAGCAGTGCATTGAGGGCGCGCAAGTTATAGTTAGCTGAACTAACTATAACGTGGGAATTTCAATGGTTTTGTACGAGTGAAAAGTCCAGCTAACTTTAACGCCCCTGAAACCTATGGTTTTTTCAGTGAATATATATATATATATATATATATATATATATATATATATATCCTCCAAAAAAAGTTGTGGTTTCTGTTGACGTGCACCTAATCGCTGGAGGTGTATGTGATGGCGCAACCGCTGGTGCCTTTCAAATGGCTTTACTACCTCCTAAACCTCACAGTAAAAGAGCCAACACTTGAAGACAGGAGAAATTTCAACCTATACTAATGGATCGGGCCACTCATGACCCAGAATCACAGAGATATGCGTTTCGGGTGTACAACAGCCTTTTTCAATCAGATTGCATATGTGTGTGTGTGTGTATATATATACTGGAAAAAAAAAGTCACAGGCACAGTATAGTATTTAGGCTCAGATTTCACTCAAATTTCAAAATTCAGCAGTTATAGTTAACTGAGCTAACTATAGCTTACGCCCACAATGCACTGCATATGACCTCACATTTTACATCACTCATGACATGATCAGTGACATCACAGTGATATCACTCATGACATCTTAAATAGCATCACTGATGACATCATCCAATGATAGTGAGTGTTTTCTAAAAGTTTCTGAGTTTTAAAGATATATACTAAGATGCTATAAAAGTTCATTGAGTATAGTTTATGTACTACTAATGAGTGGTGCTATTTGTATCACGTATTTCTGAGTGGCTATGTGATTGTGTATCCATGTGTGAGTAAGTGGCTTCATGGGTGTGTGAGTGGAGTTATTTCTACTGGTTAATTGCTAAGTGCTACCTCCTTGGGTAAATGTCCAGTACAAATTCTACACACATGATGAAATGTCACCAGTGACCTTGGTGGGAAAGGCGCTGAGGTGGGCGCTTGTTAAGCTGTCCATCATCCTGACAAAAGGTAGGAAGACCTTTGAATACTAATAAGATGGACGGGGCCTAACGGGAGAGCATCCAAGTGATTTCCACATTTGCATACTCCTAGCAATTTAAAGGGAGAACCATGGACTCTGCTCACATCAGGAGAGAAAAGAAAGAACCCACTCGTCACAGTCACATACAGATTGCGCACCAGTAGATCAACGATGAAGTCACCTCCACGAAGGATTTCAGATCGTTTTTCAATAATGGAATTGCTGAGAAAGCACACTTGCCTTGCCTTTGTCAAGTCCAGGAGTTAGGATCATATGTCCTTTACAGAAGTGGAGCTTCAACGGGGGCACCTGCTATGCCTCATCCCTCGGTTCGGTAACGATTTAATGCGGGAAGGGAGCTGTGCGGACCCGGCTAAAATGTATTTGAGGCATGGGGCCTCCTTCCTGGGCTGAACTCAGCCTACCTACCCCATCCCCTGGGGCCAGACCACAAATCAGTAGGAGAGGGGTTCGCCTGGCCCCCTTCCCCGGGCTGATTTTGGTCCGAGGACCTGATCCCTTGGGCCCAGCCTTAAGTGCCACACATTTGGGGTTAGACTTACGCATTTTAGTGTGGTGTCCGCATCACTGCACTAAAATGCATTAGTCACACATTTACAGTGCACTGACCCCCCCGTGAATGCGAGGCGTGCTCAACAAGGAGCTTTATTTAAGCGCCTAGTGCGGTGCTAGTGCTTGCCCTCTGTGCTGTCTGAAATACACTATGGCCGTAACTCACTGACCATCTGGCCAATGTACTGGGACTGTATATAGCTACTGGTGCTGAGCAGGCTGACCCTCGGATTTAATCAAGCCCTGCTGGCCTCTCGCTCCAAGATACCACGTGACCTAGTACTGCATCCGTGGTATAAACAAACATAGCTGTGATGATACAGAGTCTTGATTGGCCTCTGACATTGAGGCGGCGGTCGTCAGATTTCATTTTCATTGCATCTTTGCTGCCTGTGCAGTATAGTTGTCCCGTGAGGGTAGCTGTGGAAGCCAGTGTGCGGGCTGGTTTATTTTGGCTGTTTGTAGGCCTAATGGGTCTTTCGCGCTAAGTTTTAATGGTGATTTCACTGATATTATAGCAAAGTGGTCTTTGCCTGAAGCGAGCTCAAACGCACAGAGTGATTACTGCAAAACACCTATACCATGTGTGAGGTGGCGGGAAGGCAGCTTTTTTTTCCCTTGCCTCACCCGCTGCCAGTAATGTTTCTGAACGCTACCAGGTCTGAACAGTCTGATTGTGGGCTGATTTGGGGGCATATTATCAAGAAACGGCGTTAAAATTATCGCCGCTTTAGCGGCAGTTAAAGCGGCGATAATGGGCTTGATAATATGCCCTTGAGAATTCCCATAGAAGCCCATGTTCTAGTGTCAACAAGGGCTTCTATTGGAATTCTCTGCAGCATATTATCAAGCCCATTATCGCCGCTTTACCAGCAGTTTTCTGCTGCTAAAGCGGCGATAATTTTAACGCTGTGCTTGATAATATGCCCCTTAGTTTGCTGTTTGTGGGCGTGTAGGGTCTGGTGCATTGGGTTTTACTGCTCATTTCTGTGCTGTGCAATCCTTGCCGCAGCAAGCATAAATGCACAGTGGACATCTCCGATAGCTTGCAAAGCGTCTATAGCGGTATGATATGGCGGGTGGCAGCTTCCTTTTTTTTATTACCGCACACAGTCCTGAGGATTAGTTCTGCCGGTCAGTGTGTGGGCCGATTTATTTTGCCTGTTTGTGGGCCTGTTTGGTCTGGCGCTGCAAAGTTTACTGGTGACTTCCAGATATTACAACAAACTTTGCCTGCAGCATCATTACATGCGCTGAGTCTCCCATACCTTGATAAACACCTACAGTGTATGAAGTGGCAGGTGGCAGCTAAGAGCTTTTCTTTTTCCTTGACTCGAGCACCGTCAGTACGCTCCTCAAAGAGTAGGTGTCACCATGTGACAAGTCAGAGGGTGGGCTGATTTCTTTGCCAGTTTATCAGACTGTTGAGTCTGGTATTGTGGGGTCTTATGTTGATTTTCATTATATTACCACAAACCTTGTGTTGCAGCAAACATAAATGCATGTAGTCTCCCATGTCTTGAAAAATACCTATATTGTGTATCTTGACAAGTTCAAAATTTCTGAGCCTGTCCTTTGTTAATCAAGAACTGCAGTCATGCAGTCTGTCTCTGATTAGTGCCCTTTCATTTCTAGTGCTTTGCAGCAATTTTAAGATCTTCCTAGAGTTTCTAGTTGGTCAAATGGGTTGAATTTCTGATAATTATATGTTTTCCTTGTCTTCATTGCTTAATTTTGCTCCATAAAACTGTCCCTGATGATAGTCGTTGAAATGTCACACACAATTGCACTGAAATTATGAAAATGTCACAAATACCAATCTGCAACTTTGGCAGCTATGGGGGGGTGGGGGTACACGGCCACCCTCCTGGGTCGATTTCAGCCCCAGGGACCCCATCTTCTGTGACTTGGCCTTAATTCAATTGGGGAGGGGGAGGTCGCGTGGCCGCCTGGGCCGGTTTTGGCCTTGGGCACCCCATCCCCCGGGGCCCAGCCTTCAAAGGCTGGGTGCTCTAGGATGCTTGTTTTTGGACCAGGGAAGACGTGGTTTGGCAATTCTGACTGGACTGTTCCCATGAGGAACAGGGTCAAGGCTGATTTGCATATGGCTAGGTATGAACTGGGGTGGCGAAGTGAGCTAAAGAACAATGAGGGATTCAACCCAGATCTGTGACTGGGGGTGAATGTCTGAAAAGTTTCAGTGCTCAGTCCATCATCTCCTTGTGTTTGCTTTGCTATAGAGCCCACCCAGTACATCCAGTGAGCACCGCTAGAGATCACGGGGGGAGCCTGGTTGTGTCTGTGGTCCCTGCCGGCTCCCTGCCTCCTGCGAGAGCCAGCATTGCTCCTACACACAGGAAGCTGCTAAACATGTAGCTCCCTTTTCTGAGAGCAATCCTTCCAGCAGGGAAACAGATGAAACCTCTACACTCAGCAAACAGGAGCAGTTTCACAGCTCTCACTTGCTGGGAGTGGAGTCCATGTTTGCTCTGACTTGGCGGGAGCTGTCACAGCTCCCACAATGTCAGAGCAAACAGCTATTTCCCGGGGTGGCCACACCAGGACATAGCAGGATCCAACCCTTGAGGGTGGCGGTCTCTGGGGCAATACATGGCTCCATGAGGGGAGCAGCGTGACTCCTCTCCTTCTGTTTGCACGGGCTGACCCCGGGGAGGTGGTGGTCCCTGGTGCCTGGGGGGTGCATGTAGTCCCCCACAATTTGTTAATTTTATTGCCCCGGGTAGATGGTGCCCCCCGAGGCTTGCAGTATGCCCAGGAGGGGGGTCCGCACAGCAACCCTCCATTATTAAAATTAAAGCACCGGGAGGAGGTGGTCTCCGGGGCTTCGAGGAAGCCCAGGAGGGGGGTCCACGCAGCTCCCCTCCATTATGCCCTGGTGAGGTGTTGGTTCCCAGGGCTCTAGGAGCCTTAGGAGGGGGGCCTCCTTCCTTTTTTAAACAATGCCCCGGGCATGGCACACCCAGGGGCCCTTCTCAAAACAAGCACTGGAGTCCGCCCTTGTTTTAAAAATATATTTTTTTTACTTTTGCCACGAATTTTGCTGCAATCGTTTTGTGTTTTTTTTTAAGTGTCTTTTTTGGTGGGGTATCCCTCTGGGACCTCAGCAGCAGACCTAGATGGTCTGGGTATTCGTACCCTGTCTCCTTTTCTTTTTTTCAGCATTTGTTTTTGAAGCTGAGTTCCAAGATGGCTGCCAACACTTCCTGGTTGAAGTATTGGCAGCCAATCAGAGCTCTTCACGAGCTTGTAATTATTTGCAAATTATCCACAATCGTAGATATAAGCAATTCATATTTTTTTTTTATTCCTCAATAACTATTGAATGGACTCACACCAAATAACTGAAAGCGTGATCTGGTAACCAAAAGCTACCGTTCTGCCAAATTTGGTGTAATTCCCGTCCAGCGGTTAGGGATGTAGTAGTGTTCAAAACTCCTATGTTAATTAACATTGGAAACATACTTTTTTTACCCGCCCTTTTTCTCAGCCCTGCATGATGGATTACCCGGAAACTTTCTATGCAGAACAAGATTCAACTGGGAACTTTTTGGGAAAATATGGTGACGATTCATCAAACGACACCAAAGATATAGGAAACTCAAAAATGCTTTTCCTATGGAAACATGGTCCTAACTAAAACAACCTACTGGCAACACTTCAACATCTGAAATAATATCATTGATGACAGTACTGTGCATGGCGGAGGTGCAAGTTAGGACACGAGTTACAGTTAATTGAGATAACTATAACTGGTGAATTTCAGAGGTTTCGTTAATTTAAAATGGTATGTTTTACCTGACGTTTTAACCTAACTATAAAGTGCTTTTAACCTTTGATTTATTTGAGTGTGTGTATGTGTAAGTCTGTGTGTGGTGCATGTGTGTGTATTTTAAATAAAATAATTTTGAAAAGTAGGTGATTTCAGGGTTCAGGGATGGGTAGTTGGGTAGAGGTAAAGGGAGGTAAGGGTAATTTTAGGGTTTAGTGGTGGGCAGTGGCAGAGGGAGGTAAGGGTAATTTTAGGGTTCAGGGGTGGGTAAAGGCATGCGTTGTAGCATCATACACCTGAGAATTAGTAGAATATTTCAGATTTTAAATGTAGGTGACCAAGAGGAGGATGTAGTTGAATAGTGTGATGAGGCTAAATCAAAACATATTGTGTGTGTTTGAATGGTTTCAACGCTGAAGGGACTGGACTGAGAGGGAAAGGTATTGCCAGCTGTAAATATCATGATAAGCTCTGAAGAAGTTGTCAAAATGGATAGGGTGGGGAAATACGAGTGCGAATGGACAATGAGACGCATTTTGAGTAGGTTTCTAATTAGGTTGATCTTAAAGGAGAAAGAGAAGAAAAGCTCCTGGCTGACTATTGGGGAAGCGTGTAAAGGGTTAGTGATGCAGAATGGTTGTTCATGGTGGATTCATGAGAAATTAATAGTAAGATTTTTTTTACATTGTCTAAAACTATTGTGAAAGGTGGCATTGAGGACCTGCTCTGAATTGCGGAGAAGCGCACAAAGAAGTGTCTTGATTAACATGATGGTGAGAGTGATTTAGTGCTTTGGAAATGGGATAACAGGAGTGAAGAAGTGAAGCAGCTGCTCAATGTCAAAGGCTGCTTAAAAAGCTCATAGAATAAATTGTCAGGTGGCGCTAATAGTGCACCTCCACCACTCAGAACCCTCTAGAACAATATGCCATTATAAAGGTGCCACTACATTAATGTAACTATTGAGAATTCCCACATACTTATCACTACTGAGGGTAAGGGTAGAACTGTAGTCTAGGTTCATTTTGAGGTTAGTGTTGGGATAAACCTATTCTTAGGTTTAAGGTCATAGTAAGGAACGATATCATGATTAGGTTCAGGGCTAATGTAAGGGCTTTCATTAGGTTTTAGGTGTGGTGAATATTAGGGTTGAATATTAGGCTAAATGACAAGGCAAGATTTTGGGCTAGAGGTAATATCCAGGCAATCTTCCATACCGTTCAACATAATTATAGAGTTTGTTTCTAAAAGTTAAAAAATGCCTCAATTTGGAAGCATGGACTGTTTTTTAACATTCTAATTCACTAATGACGGCCACTTTTATTTTAGTGCCTGCACCGATTCTCTGTACCAGTCTGGCCCTGGCATTGAAAGACATGTATACAAGTAGTGTAACAATGTAAGGAATTTAGTGTAATGTGCTCCACCTGATCAGACGCCGGAATGCTGGTAACCACATGTAGCCTATTCTTCACACCCATTCCATATACTTGAACTTGCATATGGTGCTTTGTTCAACAAAAACATACATTGCATAAAAACGAAATCCCTTTCATTCTTAACAAATCCACAAAGAGCTCTACGACTCTCCTATCTATTCCCAATCAGTGCGGGTTTTTATGAGTGGCCGCCCCTCTCGTGTGGAACTCGAAATACCCATTGGAAATTCAGCGTACGAACAATACATGGCTCAATGGAGAACTTACACAGTACAAAGTCCTAAAATGTAGTTTAAAAAGTGCCTCTTCCGGACAGTTCCCAATCACACATACATACTGCTCTGTCAGTTTGAGGTCATCTGCTTCAGGTAAGCTACCAAATGACGGCTCTCCTTTTCACTCTTTATGTCATGTTAGTTTCTAAGATGTATCTCTTGGGATAGTCCAAGTATTCCATTAGTGTATTTGCATTCCAAGTAAAGTCTTTATTTTTGTTGGCCTCCATGTAAAAGAAGCCTGGGACCTGTCCAGTCTTGCGCCCAAACAGGCCGTGTAGGTTTGGGCAAACCTTATGCTTCTCCTAATTTTTACAGATGTGGCACACTTCAGAACAAAAATCTTCTTTCCCTCCTAAACATCTATCGTTTTGAAGCCTCACGGTCTGGCCGCTCCCCCTCACACCTGCTCCACTGTGAAACTCTCTTCACTTTATCTTTGAATTACTTACCGATCTGTGATAAAATGACTCCTCTCCTCAACATAAGATAAACCTTCCTTTGACAGAATTCCAAGCACTTGAACTTGTATATTGCGGATTACTCTCGATTATCTCTTTTGCTTCTCTAGCTCTCTTGCAAAAGTGCAAGATTGAAGCTTACAGAGTCTGTGCATGAGCAAAGACTTCTCTTGGCCACTGTAGCCATCTATATTAAAGCAACATCTACCACCAAGGGTTTTTATGGTATCACAACTTGTTATAGTACAATGACTCTAAGTGTTGAACTTGGCCTCTTTTTTCAGGGTCATCCCCAAACCTTTTTCCTTCACACTCATGTTTTCTGAATCCGTTTTTGTTGGCTTTTAGGGCGCTGTGCTTTTTACCAATTCTAACCAGTGCTAAAATTCTTGTACTCTCTCCTTTTAACATGGTAAAATTGTCTTGCAACCAATAGGCACATATCATTTACTTGTAAGCCCCTAGTAAAGTAGTACTACCGGTTACCAGGGCCTATAAATTAAGTGCTACTGGTGGGCCTGCAGCACTCGTGCCACCCACTTAAGTAGCCCTTTAAACATGTTTAAGTTCTGCCATTCCAGCCTGTGTGCAGTTTTAAACTATGATTATGACTTGTCAAAATAAACCGTTTGCCAGGTCTAAAGCTTCCTTTTATTACATATAGGTCAATCCTAGTGTAGTTCCTAAACAGCCATAGGGCAGGTTGCCTTTAAAAAATAGAAAATGTGCATTTAAGTTTTACATGTCCTGGTAGTGAAAAACTCTTTACTGCAAGGCCTGTCTCTCACATAGGATAACATTGGGTTAACTTATTACATTTAATAAGTGATAACTTTCAATTAGGAGCAGGTGGGAATTTTCAATGTTGTGTTCAAAAAGTTGGAATTTAAAATCCTCTTTAATGGTAAAGTCGGATTTTTAGTCACAATTCCGAAAATGCCAATTTTTAGAAAGTTAGTAGTTTCTTGTCCTATTTGGTATCTGCAGCCTGTTTCTTGAGTCACGTGACTAGGTGTAGCTGGCAGTTGTTCTTTGCATAATGCTTCCAGACAGTGAGACATAGGAGCATAGGTGTTGGCAGGATGGGCCATCACTGACTGTTACCTACCTCACTTGCACATACCAAGGGCCCTGCCTAAGCAACACTCACAAAGGTTTTACAGTAGCTTATTGTGACCCCAGACAAGTTGGGGCAAGGGAAGGGAAGCACGAAATTCCAAGCACCTCCAGGGTTGGGAACCTTCAGAACCTTCTCCTACTTCAAAGTAGACACCAAATATAAATATTGGACTGTCAGACCTAACTCTTCAGTACACTCCTAGACCTGTGGCTACTGATGTGCTGTTTTGCTGTCAGAAAGACTGCCCCTCTGCTGCCCCCCTTGCTAAGAAGGAAGACTGGACCCGCACCTTTCATACCAGGCTGAAGTGACTTCCAGGGTCAGATAGCTGACTTCCTATTTTGAGCTACAGGGACATAACAAGCTACAGAGGTTCCCTGCAACTTCCCAAGTGAGCTGCTTCCTGGACTTGCAACTGGACCTGCTGGCCTCTGCTTGAGTGAATTCCTGATTCCCAAAAGGTGCCCTTGGTGTGGCATCAGTTGAGCTATCGCCTCAAGAAAATGAGAAATGAAGTTTTGGACTCTTTACGAATGGGCCCATTTGTGCCAAGATCTTGCAGCCTGTGCAATAAACCCAACTCTTTGAGCCACAGCGACCACCGGTGGCACCCGGCAATACAAGATCTGCACTTTTCACTTCAACATTGACACCTCGCGGTGACCGCCAATGCGAAGCTCCAGCAACAACTGTTCATGACACCCAACAAGACCTTTGTGTTACAGCAGTGACCGTCCGCGGCGCCCGGACTGTTCTTTCGTTTACTTCAATAACTGTCCGTAATGCTTTCCCTGCTCTTCGCGGCCCCCTCCACCGAGAACAGAACTCTTCACGCTGAACTTTGAATGTAGCTCTTTCAGCAGGACTTTTATTGACCTGTATCTGGCCGGTGCTCCATCGCAGTCAGCCTGAACTTATGACTTTTACCTGGTCGTGCACGACCAGATTATCGTGAGTGGTGCTTTTAGGCATTTCGTTTAAGCCTGAAATCTTTGAAATTCCATATCTCTGGTTCTACTGATTGGATTTCTCATTTTGATGTTAAATTATTTATTAAATTTGACTCTATTTTTAGGTCGAGCCTAGGCAGTGCACATGCGCTGTCTGGAAGACCTGAAGTATTCAAAAAATGACTTTGCTCCCGTCTGCTGCCTCATCATTGGTTTGGTGCAGTGTCACTCTACGTTGCTGCATTCAAAATGGTTGATGCAGCCAAATGTCATTTCTGTTTTTTCCGGAAGCAGCACCGACCAACTACAGTTTTCCTACAGCTCCCATGATTCATGGGTTGTTGAAGAGAACTCTCTTTTTTACAATTGATGCATCCCAGGTTGATGAGCTGTAGCTTGCAATATGGCAGCCGCACATTTCTTTTGTTCTGCACGGCTATTTATGGTGCTTTGATGTGTATAGTGCGAGCACGGCGCCCGCTTTCATTTAAGTTTAATGGCGCTCGCTTTTACATCCGTTTAGTAGCACACGCACGCTTTCATGTCAGTTTAGTGCTTGTTTAATGTCTTAGCTCCCATGCCGCATGTAAACTTCTTTTTTTTTTAATTAATAATTTTTCATGAAATGTGCATTCTTGACAGCACAACTCTGATTTCGGAGGGCGCCTGTCCGTCCTCAGGCTCCCAACATAGGCGCACGTCAAGCAGCTGGTTTGCTCCATTGTGAACCAGAAGGAAAGGGGGCCAGCGGCCTCGCTTCCTGTTTCTCCTCGCAGCGAGCGTGCATTACACGGCAAACTAAATAGTAAGAATAAATCATTATAGAAAGCAAGCTTGCAATTAATACTGAAAAAAAGAATCAACATATTCGTTGGCATCTTGACTGCATACTTAAATAATGTTAGCTTAATGTGCAATAGAGGACGATGTTCCATGAAAAGGCTACGTGTCTCTATATAGAGACGCAGAGTGGTTATTTGTTCCACACAGTGTTAGAAGTGGGGGGGAACGGAAGGGCACGGCGTGCCCCTACTTTTAAAAATTATGCTAGTCCGTTCCCCTACTTCTTTATTTAAAAAAAGCGGCCCGGGACTGCCCTAATTCAGGCCCGGTTCTAGTAAGGGCTTGAAGGCAGGCGCGAAACGCCATGGGGCTCAAAGCGCGCACACACAGACAGTTTCAGAGATTATCGCAGCCGTACCTGAGTACTTCACAGGTCTTTAAAAGACCATTTACATGTTAACGAGGCTTTGTTTATTTTTTCACCCCTTCATCTCCAACAGGGGCATGGCGAAAGGCGACAAATCCTTTCTTTGGCCGCGGTAACCTTTGCCTACTGTCCTGCTGCGCGGATATTCTTTTTCTATGCAGCGCAGGAGAAAAGAAGTTAGTTTATTTTGATTCACCTTTCCCAACCCCTGCAGCTGCTTATCACTTCAGGCTGCGACACTAAGTTTGACTAATGGAGTAGGTAGGAGAATGTGCCACTATTCGTTTTTCTTTTTAAATTCTGCACAGGCGCAGCAGGACATGTACTTTGTGTGTGCTTCATTTAATCCGTTTTTATCATGATCATGGCTGATGCAGGACAACAATAGGACAATAAAAAATGCCCAGATAACGCTGGGGATTAATGATCCTGCTGGAGAGCAATAATTTCTCTGTTAGTAGTTAAGTGCAGATGAACTGTATTTTCTGTGGAAGCTCAGCAGGTTACTGTCATTGTGACAGAGATCCTTGTGTTACTTGCAGTTCAGAAGTTACAATCCTAACATAGGACAGTGACCAATGAACTGTCATCAAAGAGCTGTATGCAAACCTGAATGATATAGTTAGAACTTCGCGTTTTTAGTTTTGTGATATAGTTAGAACTTCCCCAGTCTTTCATTATTCTAATGTTGCTAAAATGAGTATCTTTGGGCAGATATACATTTTTATCAGTAAAGCCAACCCCTAACCACTGGAGTACTCTTTAAATCCTGAGTTTGTGCTTCTCCAGACCAAACCCCCTTAAAATAACTGCCCACCAGTATGGATGACATGTGATTCATACACCTTGTAATCCTCATTGGCTTATGTGACATTCCCTGTAGGCTGATTTACATACTTGTATGATTCGTTGTCTCTGTATAATGTGTGCGTGGTGTAAAGTACTGACACACACTACACTGATATGAGTAGCGCTACACAACAAATGAAATGCATATGAGAGAGGGGCTACATAAAGATGAGGGGCACTGTTGGAGGGTGGCAGTGAGGGAATCCGAGGAAGAGGTCATGGGGGGAGGGGGGAGCTAGGGAGAGATGAGGGGCACTGCTGGAGGATGGTAGTGAGGGATTCTGAGGAGAAGGTCATGAGGGGGAGGGGCTACAGCGAAATGAGGGGCCCTGGTGGAGGGTGGCAATGAGGGAATCCGAGGAGGAGGTCATGAGGGGGAGGGGCTATGGGGAGATGAGGAGCACTTGTGGCGTATGGCAGTGATTATTGGTGTGGCGCCAAAAAAGACTTTCGCATCAGCGCTAAAGCCGGCCTTGTCATGGCCTTTCTGTTTTTGTTTGTTTAATTAGCAGTCGGGTCATAAGGGCTACTGTGGAACATACTTTAAAGTGTGCGCTAATTATATTTACTGCTATATTCAATGTTTTAAGTTTGAAGGTGATTTTACTAAGGTTTTTACCGGGAAAAATGAAAGTGGAGCCCGATGGTGCCTGATATGGGGCTGGGGCCCAAGGTCAGCTGTGAGATAAGGTGCACTGGAGAGGAGTAGTGGATAATCACGCCTGTAAGGGAGTGCGTTGCGGAGTCTGGGGTCAGGTGGAGCTAGCAATGAAGAGGGATCCTCCATGAAGGCTCGAACAGAGGGAGCCCAAGTAGTGTCACTTGCCTGATACTACCACCTCAGAAACCTCCTCTTGCCATCAAAGGAAAATTACATAGAAAAAACAGTTTTTGAGAGTGATAATATTTAGAAAGAGATTTGGAAAAGAGTGTGATTTACTGGGCCTTGTAAGACTAAGAAGAGATAAAGGAGGGCCCGGAGGATTTGCAGTCTGGGTGTTGCTACTCCCAAGATAATTTTGAAAAAAAAACTATAGGGTCAAATACTGCATTTTATTTTCAACACCCCATTTTTACACAAATTCTCTCAAAAGCCATTACTGTGCCAAGACAACATCCCCAGGAGTTGACCACATTTTTTTTCAAGATGCACAATATGTTCCTCCCATAAGTAAATATTTACCTCCACTTTGCCAAGGCCTGTGTTTTGTCCTGCTTGCTCACATGTTATCTCACTCAGGCTCACTACCCCCATTATTCATTCTCATTCACTTTCCCTTTTACTCAAAATTGCTCACTTGCACTCACTCTTCAACATTCGGTATCACATTCTCACTCACTCAGTCTCACCACTTTTTCCTACTCTGATTACCTCATTCTAACTTACAGTTTCACTTACTCTACGTGACTCCTTCTCACTCACTTTCTCTCACTTTCATCGACATACACTCTGTCACTCATGCTCAGTTACATTCAGGCACTCAATCATTCACATCACACCCACATTTACTTACTCGCACTCATTCTTCTTTGCAGGACACTTGAATACATATGTGCTGTACTATGTTTGAGCAGCTAGCTGGCTGACATGAATAAGAATTATTTATTTATCTCACTTGTAAAGCGCACTCTCACCTAACAGGCATCCTGGCGCTGACAATCAAGAGTGCACAATTTGTGGATAAGAAGGAGCCCTTGTGGGTTTCCGTGAGTCAGATCAGATTCTCTTGAAGAGTTCCTTTGTCTCTGAGCCCTGCTTAACACATGTGTACAGGAGGAGCCCTATATTCATGTCCTCAATGTTTGAGACAAAAAATACTCATTGATTTCTGAACGAGAGTAAAAGCGTTAAGGTAACATGTCGTTCCTGCTTATATTTTGCATGCTTTACATAATCCTGCATTCCTTATGAGTATTTGCTTTTCCCAGAATGTTGTTACTTTTTTTCAGGCACTGCATAATTTGAAATGAGTCACATCCATGTGCTTATAATGGGGCAGAATTGGGTTGTAGGTGAAGACAGTGCGAGTTTCACTCAGTGGGGCAGAAGGGTGTTCGGTGGGGATAGGATGTGGCATTATGGCCAGAGCTACCAAATTTGGAACTGGGGAACCTGGTTCAGCCTTCATGCCTTGTCCATCAGACCACTCCTGAGGGAGCACCCATGATAGACTTTAGAAGGCCCCACTAGACCTTAGAAGCCCTGGTCTCTTAGCACCAGCAGGTGAACCCTACCGGTGGCCAGTTGGGTAAACTTGAAGCCCTGTCCACCACAATTCATACCCAGGTTCACCAGCAGTCTTGCGGGCAGGTCTACAAAGCAGCACACCCTAGAGCAGCAGTGGCTTTGTCACGCAGTAGTTTTCCTGCAATAATAAAAGTCTCCCACACAACCCCCACGGTTTTTGACGCATTCATAGATTTACAAGGACTTGTAATCCTGGGAATGCGGCAAAATCTTGCACTGCCCCAGAGGAGGCATAACTAGGAGAAATATCTTTATTTCTCCTTGCTTTTTCCTCTTTCAAACTGTGCTTTATTCTGCAGCCCACATAGAAAGATGAAAAAGCCTCTCAAGATTGTTTTTGTACAGGAAGGTGCCCCTTCCTGCACAAAAACAATCCTGCATGCAAAGGAGGCACCCTTGCACCATGGGGCAAGTGTGCCTGCGTTGAAGCTAGGCTGTCGAAATGGCGACAGTGCAGGGGGAAAAGACCGGAATGCACCATATTGGATAAATACGGCACATTCCCGCCCTTTCCCTGTGACGCAGGGCAGCGCAGCAAAGTAACTTGCTGTGCTGCCCTGCGCCACCATTCCCATATATATGTCCTTAAGCTCACAAACAGTAAATTGACCACACTAATTATCTGTGTAAGAGCATGTATTGATAAACACAATGAGCCACTGACCTTTTTCTTGGACCTTGTTGAGTTGCCAAGCACAGCAGCAGATCTAATCTTAGATACCTTACTTGCATGCTTAGAAAGACACGGTTTTACTGATGAGTATTTAAAAAGTCATTTGGTTCAGCTTGTAACAGATGGTGCTTCCAATATGATAGGTAGGAAATCCGGTGTGGCAACTCTTCTGAAACTGAAATATCCACAGTTGAGTGTATGGCACTGTGCTAACCACAAGCTGGAGCTTGCCGTGGGTGATGTTTGTAAAGAAGTCGCAGGCATTAATCAGCTAAAAAATTTTTATGATAAACTATATACCACCTACCATGCCTCTCCGAAAAATCAGAGAGAGCTTGGGGAATGTGCTCTGGAGGTAGAAGTAAGACTTCTGGCAATTGGAAAGGTGCTAGATGTACGTTGGGTGTCCTCAAGTGAAAGATCTGTGAGAGCTGTTTGGAAGAACTACAAAGGACTTATTAAACATTTCATGGAATCTTCCGAAGACTCAACGAGGAGTGACATTGAGCAGAGGAAATATGCTGGTTTAAACCGTTTATTAACCTCCCTGGTGTTTGTTGAAAATATGGGCATTTTATATGATGCTCTCACAGAATTGGGTGACCTATCCAGAAGGCTGCAGCGGCGTGATATGACCATATATTAGGCCGATCGTTCAATACAGATGCAGATTTTAGTGTTTGAATCAATGGCTGATGCACCTGGGCCCTTTGTTTGCTACAACTGCATTAGATGCTGCTGAACGGATGCAGTTTGCTGGTGTAGGACTGCAACAGAACAAAGGCTGTGTTAGCATCAATAGGGCACAGTTCTTTAGGAGCTTAGCAAATAACCTGCGAAAAAGGATGACAATGTCTAATGCATCAAATGTTTCTAGATGCACAACCACAAACAATGATGAAATAGAATACAAAGAGTTAGTACATAGAATGAAACTCCTACAACCAGTTTATTGGCCAGATCCAGTAGACATCTTATACGGTGAGGGAGAATTACAAAACCTTTGTAGCAGGTTGCATGTATTTGATACCAGGCAGTACATCCTTGGTTTCAGAGAGTACAAACAAAATAAAAATTGCATCTCTGAAAGCCTGAAACCATTAATGCACATTATAAACACCTTTTGTACCTCAACTGCTGAATGTGAATGGGGCTTTAGTGTAATGAATGATGTGCTCACACCACTGCGGAACAGAATATCAATCAATCGTCTGTCTTCTACAATGTTCATAAATATCGTGGGGCCACCTGTCATAGAATTTAAACCTGAATTTTATGTTCAGAAATGGTTAGAAAAAGGGAGGAGAAGTGCAGATGAAAGAAACTGCATGGCTCGGAGACAAATGGCTTATGATTCCACTTATAAGCGTATTTGGAATATTCTGTGATTGGAAACATGTCCCACATTGTAAATGAATTAAATATAAACAACTTGTATATTAAACCTCAAATAAACATGTGTATTGATTCTTTGAATTAAATAACGTTATAAGCTGTAACTGGTCAGTGAAATGCCAAACGTTAAAAAATTGGTATGTTTTGCTATTTCTAGCCACACCTCCGACTCCGCCCACTAATCCAATCCTTGGGTTATTCCCGCTTCCTGAGTCTCCGCCCACAGTTCCCCTACTTTTTTTTCCCCACTTCGACCACTGGTTCCACAACACGGATAAAAAAAGGCATACTAATAACTGCAACAGCCCATGACTAAATAAAAAGGGTCAGAAAGTGTCCCTTCTATGGTTGTACCTTGTACAGTTAGTGGCGTGGCACCGTCTACATATGGAAATGTCAGAAACTGAAAGGTATTGACTGTTTCTCTCCGCGCTCAGCCAGGATGTTTGTTCTGCTCACTACCTTCGGCCACTGAGTACAGAGGTCACGTTGTCCCCATGTTTCTGGTATTAGAGTGATTTACGACAAGGGAACTGAACTCATGTAGATCACAATCACTGCTTTAAATGGGCCGGTACTCACCGGTACGGAGTACCAGCACTTCAAAATTTTCGGCGCTTGAGTACCGGAACTTCTCTTTATCCAAAGAGAGTGCCGGTACTCATGGAGATGTAAGCCAAGCTCAGTGAAATTAGCATTTACAAAAATGCGCAACACAGCTGAGAACAGTGGATCCGATCTCGTGAAACACTCTGATCGAGTGCTAATCTTCCCCTTACAATGTACTAATTGAGCGGCCTTCAGAAGGGATTCATTCAGAGCCAGCTTCCTGCTGGTATAGCAGAGTACAGCAGCACTTGTTTACAACCAGAATGAGGAGGACGGTGGCGAGAATGATGCTGTAGCACAGCACGCGGGATCAAGGTTTAGTAATGAGGGCAGCAACGAATGTAAGCGTTTCTAAAATACATGTATTGAATGCCCGGTCTGCGTGCATGAATGCTTAAATGGGTGCCCCTGGCCGGATCCCTTTGCGCTGTCCATAGCTCCGCCCCGTAGACCCACCCCAAGCCCCGCCCCCTATCTCAATTTGATGAGTACCTGTATTTTTTTTTCTCCATTTAAAGCACTGATCACAATACAAGAGGAAAAAAAATAGGCCGTATCCCGGAGATTCCAGGTCAGCCAGCCCCCAGAAGCAGAGGCCACAGAGGGTCAAGATAGCGTGTACGATCACCATCCACAGCTATGGGCTGCTGGGTGCATTATTTCTGCTTATCATGCTGCCAATAATGAAGGGCCACATACGATTACCCTTAACCAGCAGGCCCTGTCTCTGGCCCTGATTATCAAGCGAGCAAATGTGGAAGCATCTGGAGTGTACCACTGCGTTGTGGGGGACACAGTGACTGTCACCAGCAGGAAGCCAGCACACACTCTCAGGCAGCTTCTAGCCACTGTCCCTGCTGGGCTCTGAACAGGTGTTGTGTAATATCAGGTATCCCCTTGGGATCGTGTATCCCCTGACTTCGGGAGACTTCGGAGGTCTCACCTATTGGACAGCTCAGACAGGCCCACGAGCAGCCCCTCCCACCCCCGGAGAGGTAGCCTCGGCTCTAGCAGGCAGAAGTAGCAGCGCACCGAGTCGAGCAACTGTCATTAAAGCACACCTCTCTATTAAGAGCTTACAGGGGCACGCAGGTCACGAAATTGAGCACGAGCTGGGCTGTCACGTGAAAGCAGTACTTTTGCAAGCGTTCTGTACTCAAGTGTAATTAGTTTTGAATCACCCACAAAGGGAAAAATACATAAGGAGGGGGATGTGGTCCGTCGGCTCCGCTGCCGACTTTGGTGCAGGAAACCAGGGCTCGAGCCGCGAAGTCGCGTCCACATCCTGTGATTCTGGGCAAATCACTTAATCTCCCCATGCCTGAATATGTAATGTAAATAATCTCCCCATGCCTGAATATGTAATGTAAATACGGTGCTCATGTACAGCGCTCCAATACCTTCGGGTCGAGTTTGCGCTATATAAAAGATGCATAAAAAAAATAAGGTATGGAGTAACGTATTAGCATCAGTGGGCGGGATCGGCAGGGCACGGCGTGCCCCTACTTCTTTAAGTCCAAAGATACCGTTCCCTTACTTTTTTTTATATTCAACATACATTCCAGGACAGCATGAATAGCCAAGACCTACAGATATGGCTCGGCGTTTGTGACTGTTAGGTGTTGGCCAGACGGGCAGAGAAGGAAAAGGACTGTCTTTTCCTTCTTTGCCCAGAAAAGACCAGGACAGTGTCCCTTCAGCTGCCCCCTCCTCTCTTTCCTCCTCTTATTCCCTCTCTTTCTGCCTCGCTCCTCCTCACTTTCCGAAAACCGTGACTTCAAGAAACGGTTCTCATCCTCTCTGTTCTCCTTTCTTTTATTTGTTCCCTTGTGAAATGGATCCAAAAAATTAGAAAAACACTTGTGCTGGAAATGTCTTCTTTTTTTTATATTTTTCTATTCCAAAGAGCAGCCTAGAGAATACAAGGTTCAAAATATGGAAAATAAATAACTAAATAACGCAAGAAAGAGTGGTTGCAAAATGTCCAGATTTGTTTTCTTTCCTCCCAATCATATTTGCGCCACTTCACAGAGTTTGCCAGTGAAGCGCCTAATTGATGGGCGGATCGGAAAACAAAATTTGTACCGCGGCTTTGTGTTCACGGATGTGGTGTTTTTCAACCATAGTGCTTACGTTTTGTCACAATATAAGCACTGGACTGGACATTGAAATGGGTCCCTTCAGGGCCCTGTAGTTATGTCCTTAACTTTTCAGGCAAAACCTTACACTGATTTCAGAATAGCGAGTGTAAAAGCGTTAAGGTAGCCATGTTGTTCCAGCATACATTTTACATGCTTTACATAATTCTCTATGGGTGTTCGCTATTTCCAGGATGTTGTTACTTTTTGTTTTACGCAGCATTTTACTCTCGTCCAATGCGTAATTTGAATTGAGACGCATCCAAGTGTTTATAGTGGGGCACAATTGGGTGGTAGTTGAAGGCAGTGCAAGTTTCTCTTAGTGGGGCAGTATGGTGTTCAGTGGGGGAGAGTATGTGGCACTATGGTCAGAGCTGCCAATTTGGGAACTGGGTTCAGCCTTCATGACCAGTCCCCCAGACCACTCACCTGAGGGAGCACATTCCCATGCTAGTCCTTAGAATGCCCCGCAACACCTTAGAAGCCCTGGCATATTAGCACCAGGAGGTGGACCCTAGTGGGGGCAAGTATGGGATAACCTTGAAGGCCTGTCCACCACAAATCCATACTGAAGTTCACCTCCATTCTTGCGGGAAGGCCTATGAACCAGCACACCCTAGAGTGACAGTGACTCCGTCACTGAGGTGACAGGACCCTTGAGAAGGGCCAGCTTTAGGGCAGTGCGACCATTGTGACTGCACTGGGCGCTGACTTTGGGTGGGGGCGCCAGCAACAATAAAAATGTAAAAATAACTCCAGTGATTAATGTTCTTCCTAGAGAAAGATCGAAGTTTTGTCTAGTGGAAGTTTTGGCTCATAGAAAGGTAGCGCAGAGGGTTGATGTGCCTGCTGCAAAGAACATCTACCATGCCAATCACAAAGTGCACATATTGTAAATAGTTCTGTGGGTTACTGCTTTTGTAAGAGAGATCCTTTTGTTTCTTGCAGTCTATAAGTCAAAATCCTAACATAGCACAGTGAGCTATTAACTGTTATCTTAGAGTTGCACGCAAACTGCAAGGTATAAATTAGAGCATTGTTTTTTCCCCCAGTCTTAGATTATCCTAATGTTGCAAAAAGTGTTAATTTGGAAAGAAATCAATTCTGATTATTAAAGAGAACCCCCAACCATGTAGCCCTTAGTCTTATGTAATCTTTCCTAATAGTGATTTACACATGTCTAATTGATTGTCTCAATGTATTGTGTGGCGGCGGCGGGTGGTTTTCAGCTATGATAAAATCGTAAATGTATACATATATACTAACTTGAAATGTAATAATATGACGCTGGATGGAAGAGGGAAGGTTAATACCAGGGTGAATTCAAAGTAGTGACGGTAACGTTTTACACAAGCGAGATAAGAATGGAAACTGATAGAAAGGGAAGGGAAAGTAACAACAGATATGAGCAGGTGGTTTGTAAAGCAGAGTGATTTATATCTATGAAAGGATGGAAGGGGTAAAGGTTAGGGAACGTTATAAAAATTGGGTTTTTGTGATACAAAAGGAAGGAAACAACTTGCATAGGTGATGCTGGGGTTCATGGTGGGGGTCATTGACTGGGTTGTAAAGCATATGGTAGTGAAATCTAATGAATGTATTTGTGAAAATTATGACGACCATAAATTGATTAGTATTTTATTTGTTATTTATAGTGATCCCTGACGAAGGGCATGTGTAATGCCCGAAATGCATTGGATTTTTTTGAATAAACACTGCCTGCGATGAATCGTGCGTCAGTCGTGTTTCCTAAAGAGGTCCGGATGGGCACATTTGAAACATTAGAAATTTAGAAAATGGCATTTAATTCCACGTGTGGACCAGCAAGCAAGAGAAACTATATAGGAGAATTACAAGGATTATCAGGATTACATTGTTACAATTGGAGTATAACATGCGGCTAAGGCCACACAAAGCAGTGAAATTGGTTTGGGGCAAGATGACGGCCCATCTTCTTTATATGCAAATGGGACATTTTTTAAATTTGATGAAGCAAGAGAATGGTATCAAATCCCTGAGTGTCAGTTTCTTCAATATACCAAAATATCTTGCACAGTTCACAAAATATGGCCTTCTTTCCCAGAGGAGCCAATAGAGTCACATACACTGGCATTGATGCTCAACCCAGGATCCACTAAAGGCCTAATCTCCCGTTGCTACAAGGCCCTCAAAGAAGACCGCATGGTTGATACATTAATAAAAGGCTGATGGTGAGAGGACCTTCCGGTCCCCCTTACGGAAGGAGAATGGAGAAAAGTATTTGTGCATGTGCGGAAGATGCCCAGTAATGCCAGATTTAAACTTATTCAATTTCACTATATGCAACGCACTTAACTTGACTCCTCAGAGACTTGCCAGTTTTAATATGGAACGCCACTCCAACCGTCCCCGATGTAGTATAGACCCAGCAACTTTCTTACATATGACCCGCTTGTGTATTCGTCTGCAGCAGTATTAGCACCAGGTAATCCAGATATTACGCACTGTCACAGCCATTAATATAGAAGCATCCACTAAGCATTGCCTGTTGGGGGTAAGCCCGAACCCAAAGAAAAGAACGCGTACAAGATACAAATTCGCACTGCTAGGCCTAGTTTAAGCAAAGCAGCGTATTGCAATAGATTGGACTTAAACTCTCCCCCCCAAGATTGGACAAATGGTTATCGAACATGCGAGAGTGGGGTGTGGCGGAAGAACGCCATCTAAAAACAGTGTGCACAGATGAGAATGCAGAACAAGCTATTGAAAACTGGGGGTACATGCTGGAGGGGTTGCAAAGACCTAACACCCTTTCACTTTGAATTGTGGACAGACTCCAGCTCCAAATAAATGCACTAAAGATTTGGTAAAAATACTTTGAAAAGAAATACCGTCACTTGACACTGCTGCAAATTGTTGTTTTTCTTTGTTGCAATAGTTATGTTTTCAGCAATTCATATTCTGATAACATTGTATGATGAAGCACACATCCATGGTCTGGGTGAGTAAACCCAGATACATCACATATGTCGAAATGCAGTCTTGATGGAAACCCGTTGGGCAGATGAGGAGAATTGTAAACTGCATGAGGTGCAAATTGTTGTGTCAAATAACGCAGTACTATAATAAAAATAAGTTTAAAAAAAAAGTACAAACAAAAGCCGCATTGCTGAATTCGATTAACTAGATGGTTTCAATTGCGGGTTCGGGAGCCGGGTGCACACATGTGAAGGTCAGGGAGTGTGATCTGAGCTGATGGCTTTAGAGCAACATTCAGTTGTACCAAGACAGGTAAACTGCTTTCCAAAAGTGGTCTTATAATGTGTTATATTTTCAGCCATTTCTGACATTTCTTATCCAATATAAAGTTGCACTCGGGGACACGTAGTGTAACTTTTCTGTGCACTTTTGACTAAAAAGCCAGACCTTACTGAAGATGTTTGATACAACAGATCGAGCAGTGATAATTAAAAGTTGCTTTAAAGACAAGAAGACATGGAATATAATTGAAACATGATGCTTCACACTTTGTGCACTCAGAGAGAGCCCATTTGTACATGTTGCTGACACCATGCATTCAAGCTAAATCATTGATTCCTTAAAGCATATGGATCCGTTGTTCTCAAAAAGAATTCACTCCGCATGTTATTGCTCGTGCATGGACCCTTATTACCTACTTATCTCCTGCTAGGTCTCCATGTTATTAATTGGAGTACGCCGTTCTCTCTTCTGCACATGTAACATCACAGATATGTCATGTGGGTGCAACTGCTTGCAACCCTTGCTACATCTGTGGCATCCCTCACCTTTCTAGGGGTTGCACGGGGATTCTGGTGTTGGGGGCCTACAGATACGCATGGACTGGTCCCGAGTTCTGCTGGAAGCTTGAGTCAGGGGGAGCCAGGCTGCGGGGATCCAGTCCTCCACAGTGGCATTTCTCGCCTCTCGGAGGTGAGCAAGGGTTCCTCTAGACCACCAAATGGCACCAGACTAGGTTACAGAATCATGCACTCTGCCCTGACAGCACCTACTCTGATGGAATGAAGAGGTGCTACATTACACCAGAGATTCGGAAGCAGAGGTTGCACGCACTGCGCCCCCTCCAAGGGATCTCTTGTCACTGACTCCTCCTTCTTCTTCTATTTGACTCACCCACAAGGCCTCCTCAGTTTATTGTGACACCACAGTGATCAAAATCAATCAATCAATCAGGGGTTTGTGAAGCACACTACTCACCCGCGAGGGTCTCAAGGCTCAGGGGGTGGGTATTCGCTCAGCTTTGTCTCATCCAAAGATACAGGTCTGGAGGCTCTTCCTGAAAGCTTGCAGTGTGGGGGCTTGTCTGATGCTGAGTGGGAGTTTGTTCCAGGTCTTGGCTGCGATGTAGGAGAAGGATCACCTCCCCCCATTTTGGCTCTGCGAATGCGTGGTATTTCGGCGAGGGCAAGATCGGCGGATGAGAGGCTTCTCTTGGGTGCGTAGAAGGAGATTCTTTCATTGAGGTATTGGAGTCTGATGTTGTGGAGGGATTTGTAGGCGTGAGTGAGGAGCTTGAAGGTCACTCTTTTGGACGTGGAGCCAGTGAAGTTCTCATAGGTGTTGGGTGGTGTGATCTTGTCGTAGGATGCTGAGGACAAGTCTAGCTGTGGCGTTCTGGATTTTCTGGAGTTTGAGGAGTAGAGATTTGTTTATTCTGGCATAGAGGGCGTTCCCATAGTCAAGTCAGCTGGTTATGAGTGCGTGGGTGACGATCCTTCTGGATTCGGGTGGGATCCATTTGAAGGTCTTGTGGAGGATGCAGAGGGTGTTGAAGTATGTGGAGGATATGGCGTTGATCTCTTGGTGCATGGTGCAAGAGGAGTCGAGTATGATGCCGAGGTTGCGAGCGTGGTCTGTGGGTGTGGGGGGGGTTCACCAAGGGTGGTGGGCCACCAGGTGTTGTCTCATGCTGAGGGGGTGGACCCGAGGATGAGGACTTCTGTTTTCTCTAAGTTGAGCTTTAGTCAGCTGTTGCTCATCCAGGAAGCAACGTCTTTTATGCAGTCCTGGAATCTGTGTCTGGTGATGCCGGGTTCGTTGGTGAGGGAGAGGACGAGCTGGGTGCCATCAGGGTAGGAGACTTTGCTGAGTCCGTGTTTTCTGACGATGGTAGAGAGGGGGGCCATGTAGATATTGAAGAGTGTGGTGCTGAATGAGGATCCTTGGGGTACTCCACAGCTGATCTCTTTGGGTTCGGAGTGAAAGGGTCGGAGTCTGATTCTTTGGGTTCGTCCGGTGAGGAAGGAGCAAATCCATTTGAGGACAGTTCCCCGGATGCCGGTGTCATGGAGTCTGGTGGTTAGTGTGCGGTGGGAGACAGTGTGGAAGGCTGCTGAGAGGTCTAGTAGGATGAGGGCTGCCGTGTGGCCCTGGTCAAGGAGGGTAAGATGTCGTCGGTGGTGGCTAGGAGGGGGGTCTCAGTGCTGTGGTTGCTGTGGAATCCGGATTGGGAAGAATCAAGGATCGAGTTGGCTTCTATGAAGTTAGTGAGCTGGTTGTTGAAGATCTTCTCCGTAACTTTGGCTGTGATGGGGAGGAGAGAGGTTCTTGAGGTCCGTTGGGTCTGCGATGGGCACATGAGGAGGGGCTTGACCTCTGTGTTTCCAGTCGCCAGGGAAAGTGCCTGTTTCGAGAGAGCAGTTGATGGTATGTCGTAGTTCTGGTGCAATGGTGGAGGCGGCTCTGTGGAAGATGTGGGGTTAGGCATGGGTTGGTGGGTGCTCCTGTGTGTATACTTCTCATGGTCTTCGCGGTGTCTTCTGTGGTGACCTGGGTCCAGGCGGTGATGGTGGGCTAGGTTGCGGTGTTGGTTGGAGGAGTAGGGTAAGTGTCTAGGGTTTGCTCGTCGAAGTTGCTGTCGAGAGTTTTCATATGAAAGTAGGAGCTGAGTTTGTAGCAAAGGTCCAGGGAGGGAGGGGCGTTAGAGGATTCGCTGTGGGGTTTGGATTCTTGGATGATGCTGAAGAGTTCATTAGTGTTGGGGAAGTTGGTGACTATTTTGTTCTGGATGAAGTTCCTCTTTATGGTTCTGATGAGTTGGTGGTTTTCTGTCATAGCGGTTTCGTAGGCGGAGCGTGCTTTGGGGGTTTTGCTGTTCCTCCAAGCTTTCTCAACTCATCAGCACATGCGCTTGGATTCTCGGAGGTCAGTGGTGAACCAGGTGGCTTTCGTGGTGTATTGTCTCTGGGAGTTCCGAAGGGAAGCAAGAGTATTTATTTAATGCATTTTTATAAAGCGTGGACTTTAGCCAAAGGTGTCAGAGCGCTGTACAATAGAACGAGTTACCTTACATGAGAGAAATGTTACAAAATAGAACATTACAAAAACTGCACAGTTCTGTGATCCAGCTGTGGAGTGCGTCGGCTGCAGAGTTGGCGTCGGTTGTGGTGGGAGAGGAGCGTGGTTGAGGGCAAAGTTGAGTTGCTCCTCAGTGATCTTGCGCCAGTTCCTGCACGAGGGGCGAGGTATAGGCCTGTGTGTGGTGGGCTTGGAGAAGGATAAGGGGATGCAACGGTGGTCCCTCCAGATGGGTTTTGTAGTGTGGCTGAAGCGAGAGTTGTGTCCTCCAGTGAAAATGTGGTCAAGGGTATGTCCTGCCTTGTGGGTGTGGGTGGTAACAAGATGTCTCAGTCCGATGTTGTTGAGGTTGTACAGGAGGGCGGTGGAGTTGGGGTCTCTGGGGTTGTCGAGGTGGAAGTTCGGGTCTCCGAGGAATACGCAGTCTGTGGATGCGATGGTGTGGGGTGCAATGAGGTCTGCGATGGTAGTGGAGAACATGGAGCGTGATCCGGGAGCTCTGTAGGTGAGGGTGCCGCATAGAGTCATTCTGGGGTTGATCTGGATCTGGAAATGCATGTGTCCATGGGGAATGTAGAGCCGTTCGTGCTGGATGTGGTGAGTCGGAGGAAGTTTATGTGTACGATGGCCAGTCCACCTCCAGGGCGGTTGGGGCAGTCCTTCCTCTGGATCTTGTATCCGTTGGGGATGGCTGTGGAGAGCGGAGCTGGCGTTGGCCCAAGTTCCTGTGAAGAAGACGACGACGGTCGAGAGTGTTCGGAGAAGGGTCCCAGATTTCTACTGCGTGTCTGTTCAGGCAGCGAATGTTGAGGAGGATGCAGCTTAGGGGTTTCTGGCGTACGGTGGGTTGGTGGTGGCTGTGGGCATCTGGAGGTGGGTGAAGGAGCAGCGGCAGTGTCGGAAGGAGAACTAGTTTTGGGCGGTGTTCAGTGTTGACAGCTGGCAGTTGTTGTTTCTTCCGGGGTTGAGTGCGCGGAGTGTTGCTGAGTCATAGCACTGGTGGCCGGAGGACCAGGGTTCCTGTCACTGGTCACGGGCGGGTCGCCGACAGGCACAGACGGGCTTGCCTTTGGCATGCCTTCGGTGTGCTAGTAGCGTGCCCGCTGCGCAGCCGCACAGCAGCCGCCATTAAGTAGGGGTAGGGGAAGGGCAGGAACAGCTGGGAGGCAGCAGTGGGAGGGGCCACGGGCAGCAGAAAAAAAATGGAAAGGGAAGCTGCAGGAGCGGCGAAAATAGGCACAGTGAAAAGTAGTAACAAAGAATGAGGGCAAAGGCACGACAAAAGTACAATAAGAAGAAAAAAGAAAGTAGGCAAAAGTGAGGTGAGATGCCTGACGACAAAGTCAAAGGTAGAAAGGGGAATCCTGGGGACTCGAACCGTGCTCTCCTGCGTGGGAGGCAGGGGCACTAGCAGGTAGAGCTGAGGCGGAGCTGCGTGCTGGGAGAGCAGAGCCCATCACATCAGGGAGCCTTGCCCAAAAGAATCGGTAGCTTTATTAAAGACACAGGACCTCATACCTTGATATCAGAGAAAGAGATGTGAATTACGAAAGGAATTACATTACAGAAAGCTGCCAGGCTTTGAAGCTGTGAAAATCACAAACCTGGGGGCCAGGCTGCAGTGCTAAGGCACCAGGCCACCTCTCCGGTGGCCGCCACAAGTCAGCTGGGATTCGGTCCCGGTGATCATTACGCTCCTAAGTCCCATCTGGCTTGCGAGGCATAATGCGGTGGGAGTTTCAGCAGTGGAGGCAGGCTCCCAGCTGTGAGGCAGGCTTCCAAAGATAAACTATAGCGCGCCTGAAGCCTATAGGTGTGCTTCCCGCACAGTGTTCCCTGCAAGGCTGTCTCAGCAGGCTGTCTCAGCAGCAGGGATTGGGCAACTATGCTTGTGACGTCCTGAGTTAATCAGAGGTGCTGCGCTAAAGTGTCGGGTAAATATCTTGTTATACTTTGTAGGCAGTTGAGCGAGTTGACTCAGCCTTCAAGCCTGCTGCAAGCAGTGCAGACGCGCTGCTGTCAGCTAAAAGCCTTTACTCTGTCAGTGTGGTTTAATTAGCAGCGCTCAGCTCCAGCTTGCTCTGGAGGTGCTATAAATGTGTGACAATGTATTTCAGTGCGGTGATGCGGGCCACCACTCTAAAATGTGTTAGTCTAACGCCTGATGCATGGTTCTTGGATGGGCTGGTCATGTGACTGCGATTAGCTTAGCTGTTGGGCTTTGTGTTTTCTTCCCAGTGAGACAAAAAGGGATTAGATGTTGGCAGACTTGGCTGTTCCCTGCCCACCTACAGTTCAAAGGGCTGCCTCCAGCACACAAACCAGGGAACCTGGCACCGACCTTTTTCCACCCCAGACTTCTTGGAAGGTTAAGGGAAGAACTTTCCAGAACCAGATGTGACGGTAGCATGGGAAATTCCCCAGCTTCAAAGGCTGGCTCTAGGTAGAAATATTGCACCTCCAGAACACCTTTTTATTATACTTCTGAACTTGTGGAAGACTTCAGAATGACTTCCTGGACCCCTAGAGGACCGCCCGGCTGCTTGAGGCCTGCCTTTTTTATTTTTTTAGTTTTATATAGCATGAACTAGACCCACAGGTATCAGACTTCTTACATGAGCACTAGTTGCCTTACAGAAGGACACATTCATTTTTGTTAGGCACAGGGAGATTAAGTGATTTGCCCAGAATCACAGGATGTTGAGCATCCCTGCCGAGGCTCGAACCCGGTTCTCCTACTCTGAGGTCAACCGATCTAGCTGTTAGGCCACATCCTCTCTCCGGTTCCTAGAGGTCTGTTCTGCTGCTACCAGAGGACTTCCCTGCTTCAAGAGGCCTGCCTTGATGCTTGAAGGAGACACCGGCTGAAACCCGCACACGTCCGTGGTGGCCCGGCGATACTCGTTCCCCGGATTTTCTTGGATTCATTCCCTCGCTCTGAATGCCCCACCGAGGACTCCTCCCGGTTCCTGTGCAGCGGATCGGGGCTCCGACCCTGCAGCGAATATTCAATTTCCAAACAACCCCTCACTCCTCCACTGGATGATTTCACTTGTACGATCAGCCCTACACAGCTGACGTCCTACGACGCCTTCCTGGCATCCTAAATCGGCCCTTCTTCCCGCGTGCACTGATCTCTTCATGCCACAGCACTCATCAATTGGCTACCCGGTCCTGATGATGATCCTAACTTAGGATCGAAACGCCATCGACCCTCCCACATCAGCAAAAATCCTTTGGCGCACACCATACTTTGGTTCTCGGAATCGCTGAAAATCATAGCCTATCTTTACGAAATAATCATGATGTGAACCAATAATTCTGTATATATGATATCTTACTCTTCTCCTTGCGCCCTGCGCTGTGTTTTTCTCACGTTGTCACTTGCGCTGTCATGTTCTATCACGAGCACAATGTGCACTTCCTTTGGGTTGCCACTGCATACATGCTTAACAGTGCTGTCATAACTGTTATGTATATTCCAATCTTCTAAATATATGATACCTAAGAGCACATTCAGCAAATAATTTGGAGTCTCTCACCTTTGTTCTTCTATTGTAATGTCTTGCACATACAAGCCTAATTATTTTCAATGAATCCGGTTGAGATATTGTTGTATATTTGTAAGTTGAAGGAGAACTGGACTATCTTCATGAACACAGGACCACCAGACATGAGTCCAAGGGATAGTTGGCTGGCCTTCTGTGTGAATTACAGGGGCATAAAAAGCTCCAGAGACCTTGAACTCAGCACCTCTTCTTTGCTGGAGTGAATTTTGGTCCCCCCCCACCAAGTGGTGGCTTCCAGGTCCTGTACTCTTGAAAAAGGTGTTAGAGATCACAGAATGTACCAAAAGAACTGAAGAAGACAAAGAGCTACCTGACAGTCGATCCACCCAAGGTGCATTGCCAGTTGGTTTGACATTGCAGTAGCTCCTGCTACATTATTCTACACAGCAGCAAATCCTGTTCACCAAGATCTCTCAGTGACAGTGTCTGGCTTCATGGAGCCCTCTTCTGCTACAGCTTGGAGCTGTGTCCCGCTGGAGGTTTTTGGCTGTTAAAAAGTTGCTGAAGTTTGAAGGTAAAAACCTTTACCGGGCTCGATGGTGACCAGCTCCCCATTGATAACGACAAACTCCTCAGCCTGGAAATCCTTCTATTTCTGCTCAGAGCTTTTTCATGCTGTTGTCAATGGCTTCTCTGAGACTTCATCCAGTGCTTCCCGGTGATGAGGACTCCTCTGTGGATGCAGCCTGCTGCCTTTCCCCGCTGCACTCTACCTTCTCCTGGACTTTTTCTTCAAAAATTTACCTCAGTCCGAAGTTCAGCCAAGACCAGGCCCAATCCACCTTGTGTATCGGACTTGTGCTCCATTGTGGTCAACCTTAACTTTTGACTGTCACGGTCTCACGCAACCAGATACACACAGTTGACATTTTGATCTTTTAGGTGCTAGATTTCACTAAACCCTTAAAAAGAATCTGGGTATAGTGATAGGATTTCATTTGTTTTGGTGTAATTTTATTATGGTTTGTGATATGTTGGATGCTGGAGGAAGTGCAAGGTTGTTGAGGCGTTGGCATCCGGAGACGATGTGTTGCGCAAAGGAGGTGATGCATCAGTTGAATGTGCGAGGCTTTGGTTTCCGAAGGCGGTGCAGCAACAGTGATATGTCAATGTCAAGAGCGCGGTGTGCATCAATTTCGTTGTGTCGTAGTCGAACCGCTGGGCTGAAGTGAAGGCGATGCATTGGTCGAAAGACTTTCAGAGCCTGGAATGGGTCAGAGTCGTGATGGTACACTACGAATGTCGGTATGCGGTGTCCGAGACTCATGCAGCAGTGGTTCATCGGAGGTGCTGCGGCATAGTCGGGGCTTAGTTGAAAGTTGAGGTTGTGACGTCGTGCACTTGGTGAACGGTGTCCATGACTTTGGTGCACGCAGTGGCGATGCTTCAGTTTTGCAGGGATGCACAGGTTCCATAATGACACTTTGGAGTCGACACATCGGTTTCCTGGTTGTGGCACAAAAACTCACTTCTAAGGTCCCAGGATTGGATTTGGCACCACTTGGCAGAGCAAGGCCCACAGCAGAGGGACACAGGCAGGGCCGTAGCCATGGGGGGCGGAGGGGTGAGTGGGGCCCTGCCAGGGCCATAATGTGCTCTGGCCCTCCAACTGAAAGCCCCGACCTTTCAGTTTCTGTTATTTAATAAATATATGGATAAGCTTGACATTTGAGACGGTGCGAATGATATGCGGCCTCAACTCTGCCAGCATTACCAATACTGAAACTGAAAGAACCGTATCTGTCTCCAGAGTAAGAGACTGAGGCAGAGGGATAGACAGAAGCAAGGGGGGGCTGGGCTGAGGCTGTCGTGCACACCCGGGTGCACTGAATGATAGTAATATTGACTTATTAATCATAAGAACTACCTCTCCTGGAGCCTCACTACCATTGGTGAGGGCACTGTATGCAGGCAGCAGAATGACATGCAGCGTGAACACACTGCTTCTGGGCCTCTCTTATCTGTCCAGCAAAGACTGGGATAGTTGAGGAGTCAATCATGTTTTAAAGCATAGTCAAAATGGGCCATTGACAAGAGCCCACAAAGGGGGGGCCACCTAATATGTGGTTAGGGCAGTCCCACGGCATCAGTTTTTATGTAACAGCTGGGTTGTTTTTTTAAATAGCACATCTAAAACCAAACAAATAAAAGAAAATGCTGTCACTGACCCTCTGTTGTGAAACCATTGAAAGTGTTGGCATGTTTAAGTTGGGCTGTGTATGTGCACTATGTTTCTATTAAAGGTGCAAGACATGTGCACATCGCATTTCAGCCGGTAGACAAGCTCATTAAAGAGCCAGAACTACAAGACAATGATGGAAGGACAGTGTATATGTACACAGGCCTTATGAAACCCTCACTCACTCCACTGATCTCATGTAAATAGTATACTTCAACCAGCTCTGCCATAAAACAGTCAGGCAGGCATCTTAGACAGCAGTAGGATCCCAGTCAGGCTGGTGGGTTGGGGTCTGGGCCGTAGCTCAATATGTTATGCCAGCTTGAGCAAGAGCCACGCCTGACATCTTTTAATTTTACTTTCCTATCCCGCAAGAAACCTCCGTACAACTAGCTCTAGAGACTCCAGATATAGACACTTACACACAGAAAAATATGGACAACCATGCACACAGATATAAAGACCCCAGTATGGACAGAATCAGTATGTATAGTCATGAATACCTCCATGCAGACAGACTAACAGATACAGGCCCTATGCACACCTGCCATCAGTCTAATCAATGTGTGCCCATGTGGCTGTAGGTAGACTCCCTCTGGTAGCAATTTCTTCTGGAGCTGGAAGTGGTATTTAAAAACCTTCAATAGTCATTGTTTCTAAAGGATAGAGCCGTTGTTTTGAAAGAATGAAATACTGGTAAAGGGTAGTGTTGGTTTCAAGTTAGAGGTCCCTCTGGCCATCTATGAATTTAGATCTTGTTAGACTTGGGGGTCCCTAGTTGGCACAGGTATGCACTTGTGACAAATAGGGACCCTCTCCTCTAGTCAGTGTAAGGGGGTACACTCCTAAAATAACCCCTGCTCACCCCCTTGGTAGCTTGGCACGAGCAGACAGGCTTATCTCAGAGGCAGTGTGTAAAGCATTTGTGAACACATACAGTAACCAAGTGACAACACTACAAATGGACACCACACAGGTTTTATATTAAAAATAAGTATTCTTTATATAGATTTATCACAAGACCAGTAAACGACAAAAACACACAATACTGTTACTTTAGATGGTAGGATTTTGCTTAATTCTCTTAAGTTCTTAAATGCGACACTTTAAGTCAATGTACCTTTTAGATGCGACACGCAGGGCAACGAAAGTGTTGCAATGATGTTGATGCGATGAAGATTTTGGTGCAAATAAATAAAGACGTGAAGATCTTCCAGATGCGGCACGCTTCTCCGATGTTGCGAGAAGACTCGACTCGATGCTTCAGCTGCAGCGGCGACACACTTTACGCGATGCAACGACAGCGGCCTTGGCAGCGGTACTCTTCTCCGACGTTTGCGAGACGCTTCCGCTCGATGCGGTGCTGCAGCGGCAAAAACCCCTTTACGCAATGCGACGACAACAGCTCTGACGGCGGCACGCTTCTCCGTGGATGCAAGGCGCTTTTCTTGATGCGGTGCAATGTGACAACTACGATGGCTGCGATGGCGACACGCTTCTTCTTCGATGTGAGACTCTTCTCTTGATGCAGTGCAATGCATCAGCTACAATGGCGACACACTTCTTCGGCGTTGCGAGACACTTCCTGGATGATGCGAGACGCTTCCGCTCGATGCGATGCTGATGCGGCGACACACTTTACGAGATGCGACGACAACAGCTCCGACAGCGGCATGCTTCTCCTTCTTGAGTCGCGCTTCCAGCTCCTTGCGACAAGCAATCCCTCAGAAGGCCCAACAACTGCAGCAGGCACTTCCAAAGACCTCTGGGGAGCTGAGGGGTGAAGTCTGTTGTTCCTGAGACTTCAGCAGGAGGCAAGCTCTTTTCCAAGTCCTTGGAGATCCTTCACAAGTTGTGCAAAAGTACACACAAAGTTATTTTCTCCTCTCTTTGGCAGTAAGGCAACCACTGCAGGCCAATCCCCCAGGTCAGGGATAGTTTCCTCCTCAGCATCTTCTGGTTCTTCCCTCAGCAGAGGTTCTTCTTGTTTTCCCAAAGTGATCTAATTTCTTGGGATCAGGGTCCCAATATTTATACCCAGAAATCCTTTGTCCTCTGACGCCAGAGGGGCCTTTGCCCAGTCCAAACCAGTTCCTGAGCACTCTGTTTACCAGACTTCTCCTTTCCTTTCACAGCGCAGGGCAGAAAAATTAGACGCCCCACAGGAGGTGGAGCCAGCATTGTGGAAGGCAAGTACGGCTCTGGAGCACTTTGTTGACAGGATTCCTTCTCTTCATTCACTGTGTAGGGCAGAGACATCAGCCGTTCCCCAGGAGGTGGAGCCAGCATTGTGGAAGGCAGGCACAGCCCTATTCAGGTCCCAGGTGCAACTCCTCCCACCCATCTGGATACAGATCTCTATTCACCACTGGGACACCTCACCCTGTCTCCTGGAATTCCCCAGCCCTGTCACTCAAACTCCAGACAAAGGAATACACACAGCCTAGCAGAGGCAGGTTTGAATGGTTAGACAAGAAAATGCCTACTTTCTAAAAGAGGCATTTTCAAACACCGAATGTTAAAACCAACTTCACTATAAGATATATTTTATTATCCTGAGTTCAGGCATACTAAATTCGAATTTCTACCATGCTCTCTGAGTCAGTTAGGATTATAAAATGTAATAACCAAACTGCCCATTCTAGCCTATGGAGAACAGGTAGCCTTGCAATAGTGAAAAACTAAAATGGCTGTAATTCACTATTAGAACATGCCACACACATCAGGGCATGTCCTACCTTATCCTTACAATGCACCCTGCCCTTGGGCCTACCATAGGGGTGTCTGATATGAAGAAAAGGAAGGTTTAGGGACTGGCAAGTGGGTGCACTTGCCCAGTCACCATGACAGTACCAGACTGCACGCAGGCTCTGCAATGGCAGACCTTAGACACATTTTTACAGGCTGCTTCTGTGGGTGGCACAACCAGTGCTGCAAGCCCACCAGCAGTATTTGGATTACAAGCCCTGGGCACTCCTGGTGCACTGTACTAGGGTCTGACAAGTAAACCAAACCAACCAATCATGGAATCACAAATTATACATGAATTTACAATAGGGAGCACTTGCACTGTGGCACTGGACAGCAGTGACACAGTGCCCTGAGCAACTAACACCAGCAAAAAATACACGAGGCACAGCGAAAAATGGAAGGGAGACTCACGCCAATGTGCCAGGTCTAACAGATCTTACAAACACCTAAAGCTAAAATCTCTTCTCTGTGAAAATCTAATAAATGTCATGGATGGCGGGGAGTCTTTACTGTCAATGAGAGAAGGTTATCATGCATGCTGCTGATCAACATATATATATATAGATACTCATGCACACAAGCGTGCACACAGGCTCCATGTTCACAGACCAACACCCATGTATTTTGTTCTGCAGAAGGCTCTGATATCACCACGTGCTCATCTACCAGTGGACGTTAAGCATGTGCACATCAGCCTGTGCTCACTGCTCCACATCACCCTATGTCCTCCAATGTATATCCGTCTGTGCCCCTTACTGCCAATCACCCCGTCCTTCCAGATACACAACATTCATTGCTCCCAATGTACATCAGCTTGCACTTCCCTGAACTGAAGCAAGTTATCCTGCTCTTCCATCTTGCAGAATACAAGGGAATCCCTTGCTACACATAATCTTTGAACCTTTGTTGCACACTACACTATGCTCCCCTGAGACATATAGCCTTTGCCCCTTGCTATTGGGTTCACTCATGTTCTTCCATATCTTTATGTGAGAAATTGCACCAGTTCTCATCTTTCTTGGATTTCTGGTGCTTGTTGCAGTGCTGTTGTAAGGCATGGGCAAATAGGGCGATTGCCCAAGATCTCCAACATCTAAAGGGCCCCCTGGTAAAGTGATCAAGATAGCCAGAAGAACAGATTTTGTTTGTCTGATGAGCATGCACACTTCAGAGAATGTTAAACTGCATAACCACCTACCGCACCTTAACCCTCATGCTCTCAGGGATTTTGTGGTAATCGAGATAAAGAATAAACTTTGTCTTATGTCTCTCTTTCCATCATCACATCACCTCTTCTATCTTATCTTTCTCTCTTTACCTCTCTACCAAACTCTACATTATGTACCTATCACAGTTCTCACTCTATTTGATATCTCTCCCTCACCTAGATTTACTCAACCTCACTATCAATATACCTCTCTCACACCCACATCTTTCTACCTCTCTCAGTACCTCACCTCTTTCTCTCAACCTCAATCACCTCTATCACTCTCTATCTCAACTCTGTCTCTCTCTCAGTCTTTCCATACAAACTCACTGCTTCACTGAATCAAAGAACACCTTTTGAACAGTATATTTAGTGCCTACCTCTCCTCTCCCAGGTGTGTCCCACCAAGCTCACAGAAATGCAGCAATACACAAATCTGTCTGGTAAGAGTCCTCTAACGCCTCATTTCTTTACCATGCAGGCCTGGGTATTCCAAAAAGGAACCTAAATTCCTCCTTTACAGGCAAACTTGCACTCAGTGCACGTACACAGCCACAGTACACACACTGTCCAGAACTGTTACCTCTGTGTATTGTAGTGAGGATAAGGATACACCTACAGACATTGCTAAGTTAGCATAAGTTGGACGTAATTTTGCCGCTTTTGCTCACGTTACTACATGGCACATTCCGGGTACACACTTTGCTTGCTCGCTTTCACATGAGAACTGTCTGTATTTCATATATTCAGTTGAACACTCTGCTCCTCGTCTACACAGCGTGTTCAAGGTAAAAAAACAATGAGCTCTGTTGAATTGCTTTGGTCAGTCTCATGTCCCCAGCCATAACATAGAACACAGCTGCAACCCTGGAAATCTGGTGCTTTTATTATTGCTAGGCATGCATGGTAACACACTTGGAGAAAACGCTTTCCAGGATAGAAGAGCTGGGCTTGTCCGGAGATGTAAATTCCTGAATCTAAACTCAGAGGTATGGGGTCCCCTGACAAAGCCTACAGGCCTTCTATAATTATAATAAACTAGCTTCTAGCAAGGGGAGGGTGGCAAGGCGCTGTAGTCCTGTTTCCACTATCATTATAATATGATTTCTCCTATTGTTCTATATGGAATTGTAACTATGCTGATTTGTTTGATCCTATGAATTTTGCTGCTAGTTCTGGAACGTGTATTGCATTATAGAGCACGTTAGTTACAATAAACATTTTAAACTATACTTTGACTCTATTTAGTCATGTTGTGGACAAGTACGAGAGTTTGAATGAAAGCGTGTTCTTGTTCCCACGTATCCTGAGAGAGGAGGGAGTAACATGTTCTAGGATGTCTAATCATTGGTAGCTTCGCTGTAGCACAGAGAACAAATGAGACACTGTAGCTAGTCGGATAGGGGCTCTGGGCACCGAGGTGGGTATTTTGCGACACCACTACACACTTAGGTCCTGGTTTCCTGCGCATAGTTCTGCATATGTGCAGAATCCCTGCAACAGTATTGAGCCACCACAGGGACCCATACACCGGGCACACACAATCACCATGTACACACTGCACAACACTATCTCTTTCATGTACTGTACTCTTTATTGGTACACATACACCCAGTACATGCATTCACGATGCATGCACTACAGCACTACATCCTTCATGTACTGTTCTCCTCACAGGTACACAAACACTCAGCACATACACTCACCATGCATGCACTGCTCAGCACTGCCCTATCCCTATATTGTACCCTTCCCAGGCACACATATACCCAGTGCGGAGTCACCACTCTGATGTAGAGTAAGCATGAGTTAAACACACAGCTGTGAAACTTTTAAAAAGGTGCTTGAACCTGTGACAGGGTCAAATGTACCTGTTCACTACTACTGCCACTACCACGCTTGCACTGCTTAACTCCTGGTGAAGGCGGTAGCCTTCCAACACAATGAGGGTAGCTCTTTGGGCACCCCAAGTTCAACAAGACCCCAATCAGTGAGACTGGCCTATGTCATGGCGCGCACGTATGATCAGTGTTTGCGTATGACAACAAAAATCAGCAGTAGGGATCCAGACAACAGTACAGTTGGGCACTCAGGGTTGGGGTACAAGTTCATTACCATGCAGAGGAATTTTCCATCCCAACAGTTTTCTTTTCAGAAATTATGCAAAATGCTGAGGCGGCATTTTGTGCTATTTTTAGCATGAAATACTTCTTTACATTAATTTTGAGGGCCCATTTGACACTAAAAAAGAATAGTGAAACACTGCATGTGACATGAACAGCTACTCATGTTCTATTAATTCACATTGATATCGTGCTCACACAATCACATTTTTAAATAAATGAAAACCGAATAAGCAACATGGTGTAATACTGTAATTTTGGCATTTTGTGGAACAAGTCTGATGTGAAATGCAGGACAGTTTGTGAAATTATGCCATTGTAAACTAACTTTTGCCCTTGCTTATCTTTTTCCTAAGTCGATAAAATGAGTACCCCTGAGTTAATTAACAATACACCTTGCCATCAGTATCAAAAGATCACTTTGGGAGTCGTTGGGCACTTTACAAAGCATATATTTCCATAGTGACTTTGTTGAGATACTCCAGCCGCATGCTCTAAAACCGAGATGACTCACTTCATGGGGGTTCATGCAGTGAATCATTAGACTTGTTCCAGTTTTACTCTAATAGTCTGAAGTTGAGCAGAAATGCTTTAGCACCACAGTACCAGAACCTTATAGTGACATGAAAAAAAAAAAACTGCCCGTTTGAATGATCGGTAGGCTATGCTCAGTCTATCACACATGCACTATTTGTGTTGTATAGATTGCTAACACACTTGCACTCTGTTATTGATCAGGGGTCTGAAATCATAGCCTGCAGCTTGCTGTATGCCAGCGATTGAAAGCAAATTATAGTCCCTGTATCACACTTACAATGTCATTACACAACCAATCACCAAGCAGCTCAAGCCACATACTAGTTTACTGTTTTATACACCCTGGCATTGTCAATCACTCTTTAAAGGATACAGGGCCTCCCATATGGTGGCAAGAGAAACCCAGGGGCATATTTACAAGGGGATCACCACCAGAATGTCACTTTTAGCGATGTTCTGTTGGTGATATGCCCTTCTCCATTATTTACAACGTGGCATCAAGCCACTTTTTATGGCGTAACACTGCCTTGTAAATAAGGCCCCTTTACACGCATCACTTCGTGTGAAAGGGGTGTGCAAAGGGTGTTGCTGTGGGTGTTCCACTCCAACACCCATTGCTTTTGATGCTGTCCGAGATTTACAAGGAGGTGTAAATCTGAGGCAGCGCCAAAAACTATAGCCATCCAAGGGCATGATGTGAATGACAAAACGGGGAGAAATGAATGAACAAATCTGTATTTCTTAAGCGCATGGTTACCCGTAGGCATCCCAGCGCTGCTAGCAGTGCTCTCAAAAACTTCAAGCAGTGTTAGGGAAACAGAAAGGTTTTCATTTGTTTTCGAAAGGTCAGATAATTAGCCTCAACACGAATATGGGGAGGAAGGCAGTTCTATAATTTAGCAACATTATAAGAAAAAAAATAAGCCCTCCACTACTTGATCTTTTATTTCTCCTTGTTTTTGCTTTTTCTATGTGTGCTGCATTCTGCAGAACACATAGAAAGAGAAATGCCATTAATGATTGTTTATGTGCAGGAAGGTGTCTCTTCCTGCCCATAAACAATCATTAAATAATGATGATTTGCTACTTCTATGTGTGCTGCATTAAGCAGTGCACAAAGTAGTAACAAATCAGGAGGGCGTGGCTAACCGTCAAGCAGGGCAGACGTGGTTTAGATGAGCTGCGAGCCGGGCCCTGAATCCTATCTGCTACTCTGCCAATGCTTGGACATCTGCACTCAAAACTAGCTGAAGCTGACTCCTGTGCCACTGGGCTACATAGCGGAAGGGAAAGAAAATCGACCTTTGTGTGGGCTCCGGAGGAATAGGCTGCGGCCTATACCACAAGGATAGCGGACACCGTAAGGATCGCACCCTGGACCCGGAGGAGTCATTGCGAGGCCGGAGAAAGTGCTGCATACCTGCGGGAGCGGGTCCGGACAGTCATCGGCTTCTAAGGTGCCTGAAAACAGCGGACCGGTGACACCGGTGGCCATTGCCTGCAAACTCAAGGTATAGGGATACGGGAGCAACAGAAACTAGTGCGGCGGGCTGTGGGGGCAATGGAGGCCGAGAATTGAATGCCCGGCAAGCTGCAGTGTAACCGAAGAGCCAAACTACGCACAATACCCCTGCGGTAGTGGCGCCTGACACCCCGGGAAGCGATTGGCTTCTGAAATGCCTGAAAAGTAGCGGGCTGCATATAACGGCTGTTGCGGCAAACTCACGGCATCGGACTGAGAATCGGGGCATCAGACGTGGGGCGGCCCTGAAATCAGTTATAACTGACTGTGTACTAGTATACCGTGGAGGGAAATGCGCAGCAATATTGAGAGCGGAGGACTCACCGCGTAACGACATGGGAGCGGTGGGGTGAAGCACCCGATGAGAGTAATGAAGGCAGCGCTGTGCCGAGGCCCGGTCTGAAAGCAGAGACCAATGGTTCCGCCGCCAACAATGTTGCTCCACAGAAAGGGGGCGAACACAGATAGGACGATACAACCCGGAATCGGTGCATAGCATTGGTGCATGGGCCCCCTCCCCCCAGCTGAGAGGCATCACCAGGAAAGTGCTGGGACATAAGATCCCTTATGCTGCCACGTTGGGCCCCAAAAGCAGCGCAGAACATTTACATTCGGAGTACATCGCAGCGTGGGGTTTGCTAGTCGCTGACTGAAGGTGAGGACTGGCCATAATCGCATGTTGCAAGCAGGAAACACAGAGTGATAGGACCAGTAGGGTGCGGTGGAAATCCACGCTAGAGACAGTGCGTAGTTACTAGCGCGTAGTGTGTTACGAGTCGGCCCAGTGCAAGAACAGATTGAAGCTTGTGCTGCGCTGGGGGATGAGATGCACCAGAGGAAAACAAATGGAACCCCTCACTTCTGGAGGGACTGACAACACTATGCAGAATGACCTATTACAAGCCTCTAGCCCGGATTTTGTCCCGCCAACAGCGCCTGGGAATCCAGTGGACAAACTGGATTTGATTGTCAAGGAAGTGTGCGACTCTGGAGCAGCAATTGAACAACAGGTGAGGGCGCTAGCCAAAAGCTTCACGCTATTGAAAGCGGATCAGACCAAAATGGCAGAAACAGTGAAAAGTAACAAAATTGCTGCTAGAAGAGATATTGCCACAACACAAGGCCCATATGACACAACTTGAACAGCTACGGCGTCAACTTTCAGGATTGCAGGACAGAGTGGACGACACCGAGGGGCGGTCTCGGCGCAATAATGTGCGGATACTAGGCATACCAGAACGCAGCGAAGGCTCGAACCCTACCCAATTCATAGAACAATGGTTGCGCAACAATATTGCACCGGAAGGCCTTACGGATTTAAACAGTGTAGAGAGAGCGCACAGAAAACGTCTTGACCACCTGTTCCCGGCGTGCCGCACAGACCCATCATAGCACGTATCTTGAACTATAAGGACCGTGACACGCTGTTATGCACTGCCAGAGAAAAAGCTCCAATTCACTTTGAAAATAAAAGCAGCTCACTATATCCGGACTTCACAGTGGCAGTCCAATGACTGAGAGACAAATTTTAGGATGTTAAAAAAACACTCAAGGCTCATAATTTGAAATACGCTCTATTGTTTCCCACCCGCTTGAAGGTTCTTTATGAACAGAAGGCCCACTTTTTCGATAGCCTGGAAGAAGCGGCGGAATTGTCGGAGGTCACGCTGTCGCTGGATGCATCACAAGGTTCATCGCAAATGCGGCAGCAGAAGCCGTATAAAACTCAGAGGTCTGGGAGAAACAGACTAGGCAGAGGTCGGAAGGCTTGTCCTGCTACCAAAACAAACCCCTCTCCAGAGCAGAAGTTAGAGAGCCAGCAATCAGCAATACTAGCGGCGGCGGTGTTGGACGACCAAGATGCGATATCAGTAGCTGACTCGATTGACTCGTCAGAAGACATGAACCTACGCCCAGACTCTGAGAACAGTATGGTTCTATTCCCTTCAATTAGCCCACCGACTGCAATTGACTGTGGGCTGGAAGAGCAGGGTTATTATCAGCATGTCCCTCGTCGTACAGATGAGTATAATTGGTATAACATATGTATGTGGATGGTCGCAGTGTAGATTGTAATTGTACAATGATAGGTCCTGAGCTCGGCCACTGGAGTTGTTATCAGGTGTATTGCACCAATACACATCCAGTGAATGATGGTAGCCACCTCCCCCATGGCAACTGCACAATGTTATAAGATACGAAGTGTTCAAGTTGAACTTGTTTTTCTTGTTTGGTCCTCTATCGTTTTATGGGTGAACCTTGTATTGGGAGTTATTAGGGGACATGTATGGGCAGACTCATTCATAGTTGTATCCTTAACTAGTCAGCACACAGTTCTGGGAATGTTCCCAATATCACATCACCCAACGCCACATGGCTATGACTGGTAAATATTTGTGCGTGACCTCGAACGTTAGAGGAATAGGGTCTGTGCACAAGAGACAAAGAATATATGCCCAACTCAATAGGAGGAAAACCCAAATTGTCTTTCACCAAGAGACACATCTTACCAATTCTGAGGCCGTTAAATTAAAGAAGAAATGGGAAGGGCAGTTATTCTACATGTCTCCCTCTGCATTTGCCCGTGGAACTGCAATATGGATTAGGAATGGCACCCCTTTTGTAGTTCTCAAACAGAGAATTAACACAAATGGCAGGTACGTGTTGCTCCATGGTTCATTAAATGGGGAGCACGTAGTACAGGGTAGTATTTATGCCCCGAACACAGAACAAGACAAATTTCTAGGGACACTTAACACAGCGGTGGTGGGGTGGGATGGGTACCCCTGGATCATTGGAGGGGACTTCAATGCAGTACTGGATGTGGAATTGGACTGCTCCCACCCACCATTACAGGGCGCCAGTTGTAAGAAACTGGCAAAGACATTAAAAGGATGGGCGGAGGGGTGGACCATGTGTGATGCGTGGTGTGCACGCAATACTGATAGCGAGGAGTACACATTCTATTCAACTCCCCACATGTTGCATACTCATATAGATAGAGTGTTCTGCTCATTGCATTTACTTGCTACCGTGGACAATACTACATATCTAGGGAAAACATTGTCCGATCACAACCCACTGGAGATTACATTCTCCTGGGGGAAAATTTCCAAACGAGTTCCCACATGGAGACTACAGCCTTTACTCCTAGAAGATTCTGTTATTCCACAGCCCACTATCCACAGCCATCACTAATTATTTCGTTGAAAACGCAGATACCGCTAGCTCATGGCAGATGGAGTGGGAGGCCTTTAAAACGGTAATACGTGGGGTGCCTATTAGTACGAAAGTGGGTGCTCGTTGTGCTCTGGGAAGAGAACTACGGGACTTGGAAGGCAGTCTGGGTAATCTCGAGCGGGACGCAGCATTGAATGACACACGCAAAGCGGCTCTACAGGAGGCACATATATGCCATGCAGAGCTCCTTGAACAACTACGCATCATTGACTATCGCTCATACACACAGAAGCAGCATGCCGAAGCGGACTGGGCGGGTTCCCTACTAGCTAGTATCATAAGGGAGAGTCCGCTAACAGCCCACATAACAGAGGTGATTACTTTAGAGGGCACAACGGCAACCACGCAGCTAGATATTAACGCAGCCTTCAGGAGATATTCTGAGACACTGTATGCACCACCGGCAGAACTTCAAGAGGAGGATTATGTATCCTTTCTTCAAGGGCTCCAACTTCTCTAACTGACAGGCGACCATAAAAAAGAATTAGCAAAACCCATCACAAAAACTGAAATTAGAGCAGCCATTAAAGATCTCCCCTGCAACAAAACACCAGGCCAGGATGATTGCCGGTGGAGTTTTATAAGGTATATTCAAACCTTCTGGTCCCTCACTTGGAACGACTGTACCAAGCAGCAATGGAAACGGGTTCCCTCCCACAATGGTTGCATCCCTCCCGAAACCTGTCAAGGACCCCAAAGATATGGCAGGATACCGCCCACTCTCACTATTGAATACGGACTATAACATTTTGAGTAAGATATTAGCAAACAGAGTTCTCCAGTACACTCCAAAACTGATACACCCGGACCAGTGCGGTTTTGTGCCTGGGTGGAGAACCGCACTCAACATCAGACAGCTGCATCAAGTGCTGACACAGGCGGAGGTAGATAGTGCCACAATGAGGTGTGTGTCCCTGGACCTGAGACAGGCATTTGACTCTTTACATTGAAGTTTCAATCTGAGAACCCTAACGAGGTTTGGAATTCCGGACGAATATGTAAAATGGGTAAGCTTACTGTACACAAATCTGACAGCACGTGCTCACATTTCACAACAATACAGAGTGGCAAAAGGTACCCGATAAGGATGTCCGATTTTGCCCTTGCTCTTTATACTAGTGCTTGAACCACTGGCCATCAAGCTCCGGGCAGCTGCAGAAGATAAGGAAATTAGAATTGGGACTGACACATGTATTATTTCTGCCTATGCAGATGACATAATGCTGTATCTCAAAAATCATAAAGGTGACCACGAGCCTATTCCCACAGTATTTCACAACTTTCAAGTACTGTCAGGATTATCCATTAATGAAACCAAATCATATGCATACTTCTTTACTGATGTAACTCAAGTAAATCCTGTATGCTTTGGTGACTGGACGTTTCCAACGGCACCAGTCACTTTCAGATACCTCGATATTCACATCTACAGGGAGGGGCAGAATTTATTGGATGGTAATTTGACCCGGGCTGATACAGCATTAAAAGCCCAGGTGACATTCTGACCCTTTTTGCCACTATCGGTGGCAGGACGAGTGGCCATCTCTAAAATGATAATGCTTTCCAGATTATTATATTTCTTTGCAAACCTACCAATACTAATCCCGACACACGTGTTCAAAATGAGAAATACATTATTAGTAGAAATGATCTGGGGAACGGGGTGTAGAAGAATAGCTCCACACACTTATTACCTAAAAGCAGCCCGACAACAGCACCTCCTCTATTAAAAGTGGCTTTAGCGTACTGGAGGGAAGCGATCCGCTACACTAAGGGGGTACTCCCATATGCCCCTAACATTCCACTACTGGGGCTCCCCACACCATCTAGAATAACCACCTTGAAATGTATCTCCAAATGGTCAGATGAGGGAGTGAATATGGTTGGGATGTTTGCTGATAATATGCTAATGAATCATGATACATTTGTAAGGGAGCAAAGAGTCCCCAACAACTTATACTTTCTCCACGCTAGCATTAGCAGGTACTTTAAGCATACCTTGGCTCTAGACGGAAAGGAACCCCGACGGATGAGCTAGTGCACATGCAATACCTAATGGGGAACGGGAGACACTTGTATAGTAGGGAAACCTCTATACTGGCCTATACATTTAAATGAGATCTAGCTAGATTCAACATTGCCAAAAAATAGCTGCCAAATATCATATCATGTCATATTGTTATTCACTGTAAGCAAATTCCAAATCCTTTATAATTTTTAAACCAAGTTTATTTTCACTTCATATCATGATAAAAAGCGAAAATAAACATGATATGATGTTTGGCAGCTATTTTTTGGCAATGTTGAATCTAGCTAGATCTCATTTAAATGTATAGGCCAGTATAGAGGTTTCCCTACTATATTTCTTTTTTCTACTCCCTCCTCTAGGGCCTATAAGTAACATAGGGAGAACCTTTTTCCTCACGAATGGGAGACACTTGATTAAATGGTTGTATAGGTGTATATGGACTCATGCTGCAACCTCATTACAGGAGCTCAGAGATAACTGGAATGGGGACATAGGCTGTGAACTAACGGACAAAGAATGGGGGGTGATACTAGAGTACCCAAAGAAGGTATCTCGAAACCCCAAGTATAAACTTATACAATACATGGTGGCACATAGAGCTTACCTGATTCCCTATAGGGTGAATAGAATGTTCCTAGATATGGCAGACACTTGTCCTAGGTGCCATGCACCACAAGTGGACTTGGTGCACATGTTGTGGACTTGTCTGCGATTCATACACTTCTGGACAAAAGTGAAAAAAATACTAAGTGAAGTAGCGCCAGTGGTAGGAGGAGATATGCTTGAATATTGCATATTGGGGCTAGGCCCTAAACACAAGAAGAAGGGACCACAGAATAGGTTTGCCAATATGGCATTGATTCTGGTCAAACGGCCAATCACGATGAGATGGAAAGCTGCAAGAGCACGACAGTAATAGGATGAGGTCGTTAGATGGGGCAGAGCTGAAAGTATGTAAATAAAAAGGGAAGAAAATAGAGGACTGAGAAAGAATCCCATCTCGCTGGAATGGAATACAATGCTGGAGGGGTTTATTGACACGGAACTACCAGTGCATGAAAATGGATAACTTAACACACTGAACGGCGCACTTAACTGGATAGTCATGGGGCAGCCCTGATCACGCCCAATAGTGACAGATAGTACAGGAACAATGAATCTTCCAAAAGAACTGATGCATAAAATAGGATTGGAACTCTGGCTAAAGACCTAGGTGTATTATTGAATGAGTCTGAGGGAGAGGGGTAGGGGGTGGGACACTATTGTTATGTTAGTAGCTGTGGGTGGTGGGTGGGTTGTCTTTCATTGGCTCATACTGTATCATGTTGTATGTACAGGCATTATAATTGCTGTTGTTGCTTACGTACTGTAAATCGCATCCGAATGTCACTGAGTATATAATGTGCTGACACTGGCAAATATTGACGTGTCAATCGTGCCGTACCTGTGAATGCCTTCTATACTGGATGTCGTTGTACTAAGAAAACTAATAAAATATTTTATTAAAAAAAAGTAACAAATCACCATTATGATTGTTTATGTGCAGGAAGGGACACCTTCCTACACATAAACAATCATTCCCTGCAACGCAGGGACCCTTGCACTATGGTGCAAACTTGCCTGCATTGGCGTTAGGCAGCTAAATTTAGCACGAGCATACGGCACATTCCTTTGTTTTGAAAATGTCAAAGCATGGCGCTGCCAAATTTGGGGCATCCCCACACTCCGACATTGTCTCGTAAATAAGCCCCCCAAGTGAGAACCTAGAGGCAACCAGAGCATATGTATATATATATTACCTACTGGCAGTCACTACTCTGTAGTTATAGTTAGGACCTTGTTTCTTTTCAAAAAGTGTTTTTTCTTTTCCCGCCGTTTGACGAATTTTCGCACACTAATGACGAGCTCATGTCAGCTCCTGTCTTGAAAGTTTGGGGGTGATTCATCAGGTGGGGTCTGAGAAAAAAGGGAGGTCCCAAAACACGTTTTCCCCCATGTTAATTTCCATAGGATTTTATGGAACAGGCTACAGCCCGAACTGCTGAACGGAATTACACCAAATTTGGCAAAATGGTAGCTCTTGGTTCAGACAGCGACCTTTTTTTTTTTCAAATGGTGTAAATACCCTCAGTAGTTCCTGAGACATTAAAAAAATAAAAATATCGATTTCTGAATGCCGAGGAGGAGCCGTGAACCCTCCCAAGCACAAGCTTCATTCTGATTGGCTGCCAATATTACAAACCAGAATGTGTTGGCAGCGATCTTGTGACTCGCTCACCGAGTCACAACAAAACAGTTAAGAAATGATAAAAAACAAGAAAAAGAGGCAGGGTAGAAAAACCCTGACCCCCTAGGCCTGCTCAGGGGGTACCACAAGGACCCCCAGGCACACAAATAGCATTTTTTCTTTTTTTTTTTTTTAAATCGACAGAATTTGTGATGGGTGCACAAATCCTGCAAAAAATGTAAAAAGTACAAAGCGCGGGCTCCCGCACTTCGTTAGTTTTAAGTCCCCGGGTGGGCCAGGTCCCGGGGGCAATTTATAATTATGGTGTGGGTCCAATGGTGGGCCCCACAGCCCCAGAGACCACCACCTCCCCGGGCCTTGTTCACAATTTGCGGGGGCACGTGGCCCTCTCGCAGCTCCAGGGACTGCCACCTCCTTGGGGCTTTTTAAAAAAAAAAAATGCATGGGGGGCTCCTGTCCCCACCATGCTGCCTTGGGGACCACCACCTCCCCGGGGCTCCAATCTAATAAAAGGAGTGGGGGGGCTCCTGCCCCCCTCACACTGCCCCGGGGACCGCCACCTCCCCGGGGCACTGATTATTTAAATACAGGGGTCCATTGTGGACCACCGGGGACCACCACCTCCCCTGGGCTTTCAATAGTTGGGAGGGGGATTAAGTCCCCTTAATTCTTGAGGGTCTCTGGGGGCCAACTAGTCCACCAGGTACCTCCAGTAAGCCCCACAAAGTGTCCTGAGGATCTCAGGACACAACTGGACTTCATCCCCCGAGCAGCAGTGTGCCAGGAGCCGCGTTTGCAGAGTGGTGTACAAAGGGGCATGGCCTTTGAGCACTCTCAGCAAACCAGCTGTATGGGGCTTACTGGAGGTAACAGGAGGGCTAGTTGGCCCCCAGGGACCCTCAGGAGGAAAGGGGACTTCATCCCCCAACCAAGAGCACGCCAGGAGATGCATTTGCAGAGTGGTGGAGAAAGTGGGCATGGCCTGTGCCCTCCTCTCAGCAATCCCACTGTGTGGGGCTTACTGGAGGTAAGAGGTAGGCTAGTTGGCCCCAAAGGACCCCCAGCAGTGAAGGGGACTTCAATTCCCATCCAACAGCGCGCCAAGGAGCGTGTTTGCAGAGTGGTGGGCAAATGGAAGGGGGCGTGGCCTGCTATGAGAACTTAGCAATCCTGCCGTGTGGGACTTACTGGAGGTAATAGGAGGGGTAGTTGGCCCCCAAGGATGTCCTTGGGGGCAACTACCCCTCTTGTTACCTCCAGTAAGTCCCACACAGTGGGATTGCTAGGACGTCTTCGGAGGCCACGGCCCCTTTCTCCACCACTCTGCTAACAAGCTTTCTGGCAGACTACCATGTGGTGTCCCACAGGGATTCGGCCTTGTCCCCTACACTATTTAATTTATATGTCAGACCTCTGGCACAAGTAATTAAAGAACATGGCATTATGTTGGTGTCGTACGCCGACGACACTCAACTAGTGGTATCAGTGACACAAAGTGTGGGGATAACAGCAGAAAGGTTTCGTAACTGCCTCACAGATGTGATGGCATGGATGAATGCGAACTTTTTAAAGATCAATACCAAAAAAAACGAGGTCCTAGAGTTTGGTCAATTATCATCAGTATGGAGCCAGGCCTAGTGGCCTCCTGAAACTGGCAGTTGTCCAGTCCCTGTGCCCAGGGCCAGGAACCTTGGATTTGTGCTTGACAAGAACCTCAAACTTGCCTTGCAAATAAATCAAGTTTCCTCTGCATGCTTTTTTACATTAAAAGTCCTGCGGAAAATATTGCCATTCATCCCTCTATCACTTAGGAAAACAGTGGCTGGAGCTTTAGTCCTGTCCAGAGTCGATTATTGTAACGCCCTGTTCTTACGGGTTGATAAGGGACAGATCACAAAACTTCAATCACGTCAGAATGCAGCGGCCCGGGTTCTGCTTGGGTTACCTAAACACCACCCCACGTCAGCAGTGATCAAGCATTACATTGGCTCCCAGTCCATCAGAGAGTGAATTTTAAAGCCCTGTGCTTATCGCATAAGGCCATATACGGAGGAGGGGCTGTGGACATTTAAACCCTGTTTTCTGTATATCAGCCCCAACGCTGTCTTAGGTCAGCCAACACAGGATTGCTATGTGTTCCTAGAATAAAAAGAGCTAGATGGGGAGGAAAGGGTTTCTCTTACCAAGCATCCGTCTTATGGAACTCCCTTCCCGTAACTATCAGGTTAGAATCCAACAGGACCTTATTCATGAAACTGATAAAAACCTGGCTCTTTACAAGGTCTTAAGATCCATCAGCTGCCGGCATCATACTCACCCAGCGCCAAGACGCCTTGGCAAAAGTGCGCTTTATAAGTTCTTCAGTCAGTCAGTCAGATTATGGGATGGGGGATGAAGTCCACATTACTACAGAGGGGCTTTGGGGGCTAAGAAGCTCTCCTGGTACAGATCTGGTATAGAGGACAAGTCCGGGATAGTAGTCTGAAGGGCATGTCGAATTTGCAGATACCGAAAAACCTCGCTTGGAGCACGATCGTGTTTCGTATGCAGTTCTTTAAATGTGAGGAGTTTCCCTCGATTTACCAAATGGCCAATAGTTGTGATACCGATCATGTCCCATTTATCAAAGCCCATATGATGGCAGAGTAGTCCCAGTTTCTGCGTGGACCAGAGCGGTGTAGATTTCGTGAGCTTATCTGCCCAGCCTAGATGTTTGGTGGCTTGATGCCAGACGGCCACCATCAATTACATGGGTCCAAGATATCGGACCCTCCAAGCCTTAATATACAGGGCACCTAGATAGCCTTCCCTCCCCATATGATACCTCTCCAGATGAAAGGCTGGATTCGATGGGGAGCCGTGAATGCAGTAGTTTGAGGCCACCAGTTGCGAGGCCCAATAGTAAAGGCGAAGACTACAAGTGGTCGCTGGCTTACCGGGTTTGTGAATAACGACGATCGATGCCAGTCTTTGGTCCAAGGGGAGATCACCCCGCTCTAAGCTTTCATCATACAGGTTTTTTAAATGTGGAGCTATTTTGGGGGCCATACCCTTGAGGGATTCAATTGGAATTCCGTTGGGCCCCATGTCTTTCCCAGATTTAATAGCAAATATCGCCTTACTGATTTCTTCTGAGGTTATGTCAGCATCTAAGGCCTCTCTGTCACTGTCTGAGATTACGGGGAGGGCAATTTCTTCCAGTAATTGACGGGAGTTGCCGGCGGAGATTACCGTTTTCGAAGAATATATTAGCTCCAGATGGTCGGCAAATGAATCTGCCACCTCCTGCCCATGGAATTACAACTTTCCACACCCCAACTAGGCAGAGTGCCTGTCGCCTGCCCCATCCTTGAGAGGGTGTCTGGAGAGCCGCCATCACCCCTCGCCTTATCAGAGATAATGTGTTTCTCAGCGTGTATTAGATCCTCACTTAGTAAACCGATCTGTAGCCGAACAAATTTTGAACGAAGACAGATTACAAACACGTCACTAGCCCAACCACTGTGTCGTGGTTGCAAATTTTATCCATTACATCACCTCATTATTAACCGTAGAATATTACGTAGTGACCACAGATAAGTCTGAGAATGCAATCCAAGGGTACAAGAGGGCCCCGAGCCAAGTCCGCAGAGGAGAAGACGAGTTCAGTGCAAAGGGTCAGTGTCAACCCAAGGGGTCATCCCCCAGGCTTTGTTCCTGGGACAGCGGCGTTGCACGTTGACAATGTCTGGGATCTTTTTTGTTGTTACCGTCCGGCGATCTCCCCACTCGCAACCATCCATCAAGCCATTCCCAGGCTTCGTTCGGAGAAAAGAAGAACCATGATTTCCCTTCGGATTCCACCCTGAGTTTGGCTGGGAACAGCATAGAGTACTTAATCTCTTTGTCCCTGAAGGCTTTTTTCACTGCCATAAAGCTGCATCTCTGGGCCTGAACCTTAACTGTGAAGTCCGGAAAGAAGGTGATAGTTGCATTGTCAACCTTGATCGGAAGGCCTGTTCTCGCTGCTTGGAGGATGATGTTTCTATCCAGAAAGTTAAAGACCCTCGCGATTATAGGTCTTGGGGGGGCCAGGTTTTGGGCACCCGCCCGGGACTCTCTGGGCTCGCTCGATGGAGAAATAACTAGAGAGGCGCTTTGGTTGGAGTTTGTTGAGCACAAGTCCACCACATAGAGATCTACAGCCGGTCCTTCTGATTTTTCCGGGACCCCCAGGATACGAATGTTGTTCCGCCTCGCCCTCCCTTCATAGTCGTCCAGGAGCTCTTCCATCTTCTTCTGTTGGTCCTGAAGCTGGGACACCTGGCCCTGCAGAGTGTAGGTGTCCGATACCAGAGTTTTCGTGATGACTTCTACATCTTGTACTCGAGTCCATTTTCTTCAAGTCTGCACGCAGGAGAGTGACTTCTACGTTCACAGAGTCAATGCGAGTTTCCAATGAAGTGCGCACCCCAGAGATGGCCTCCATGACATCCTCTAGAGCAGAGGTCTTCAAACTTTTTTACTCTGAGCCCCCCCTAAGCAAAATGTTTTGAGGTCAGGCCCCCCTCCAAAACTTAATGACAAGGATTGGGGGAGCGGGAGGGACATGGCTGCGTGCAGAGAGCGGGGCTTATGAGATGATTTCAGGAATACTTTTTCTATAGCTTATGAACTGCACCAAATATGAGACTTATAAAACAGCAAATGCATCAAACAAAAATAGATATCCCAAACAAACTGCTCCCCATAATTGGGGTGTTGTGAGCCCGTCACACTCTTTGACCCCAGTGCAACTATACCTGCTGCATTAATGTACATAATTTTGATCTTCAAAAAATATAAGTGCACTCGAATTCGTTAATTACTCTAAAAAAGTTCGGACATTACAGTACATTGTTTGAAAAAAATATATATATATTTTTTTTTTCTTTCATATTTAATTAATTTGAAATATGAACGATGCAAATTGACGCATATATCTTAAGTTCTAATGGAACAATATTCACTGGACAATAGGAATTTCCATGACCGAATAGACGAACGTGTCTGAATACTGTCTTGTTCTAATTTGAATATGGCTTTTTGCCCTGTATGGTTGTTTTTAATTTGAACATGGCTTTTTGAATTGTAAGCCTCAACCAAGCTTTTTCATATTGACAACCCGACATGTTATATTGTTTAGAATAACTTTATTACCGTACAGAGTAGCAATATTAAAAAACTAAAATATTAAATATAACAACAAAACTTCAAAAAATTGTAACTATTTTTTATATGAACTTCTTTCTTCTGTAGGATCAAGGCCATCGTACCTTGTATTCTCTACCTCCACATCATACAAATACTGAGGTTTTGTCAATATTGAGGTATGTTTCATGTACCATACATATCTAAAGCTAACGCTCTGAGCAAATGGTGTTTATTGATCAAATTACATGTCTACCAAATTTATCAGGTTTATTAGTCCAAATGATATAGTTAAAATAGGATTTAGCTGCTTGGACTTTGGTATAAGCACAACCACATATCAACTGTCTATGCTACACACTGTTTCTTTAGACGAGATAAGATAACTCTGTATATTATGCATTGTTCAATCTTCATTAGAACAATAAATTGACGTAAATCTTTGTCCCTCATTATAGATTTTAGACTTTTGACCATATAATCACAGAAAAGAAAAAAAAAATGGGAAAACTTTAACTCGTGTTGTATTTTTTAAGTATTATTTGCGAGGCATGTACAAAATTTGAAAATAATTGACTTTTTCTCATGCTGGATATCATTGAACATTGTTAATTGTGGCACACTTTGCCTGTAGAACTTCTGTATATAATCTGTTTGCAACACTGATTGATTAATTTGAACAAAATTGAAATATATATTACATAAGAGTTAGTAAGATAATAATGGACATAAATACATTTTGTCTATAGTGTCAAAAAAGATCAGGGTAATCCTGTTAGAACCTCCAAAAATTGCTTCCAAAAATTGCTTCAAAAAATTTTTTTTATATTCTCGTTCCTGTTCTTGAATGTATCCCCCAGTCCGAATAGATTCACGGGTCATACTGGACATAAGAAATGTATTAAGATAATACTTTAGATCTTGAAGTGATAATTGTGTCTTTTCTTTTTTATGTAATTTTAATTGTATATAATAATGCATTTCCTATATATGTATCTTTATAGCCTTGAAGAAGTCCCGTAGGGACGAAACGCGTCGCGTCGGCTATGAATTGGCTATGAACTGTATGCTGTATTTTTTAAATCGAAAAATTTGAACTACCAAATAAAGAAAAATTCATCATCAAGACTACGAAGTTTATCGTGAATCTTTGGGGATACATCACATTTCTGTTTGTTCATTGATTTTGACAAATATTTTTGTCTATAATATTTGTATTTAAGTTGTGTGCTGAGCTACTTCTGTCTTGTGCTGCATTAATGATAACTGCAGTCCTGAGTAGCAGGCTATCTCCTTTGCCTTTTTTACCTCTTCCCCTCCATGATGGATCATCACCTCTGTCCTAATGCTTGAAAGGACAATAAGCTCTGATGCCCCTTTTTTTTAAAGGTAGACGGTCATAATTGTGATGCAGTGGGCCCCCCAAAATCCATGGGCCCCAGTCCTGCTGCATCTGCTCCTTTATGATGAGCAGCAGTGGCCACTTACACACTTGGCAGCAGTACCAGCTTCACTAATGAATGTCCCTTTAAAAAACCAAAACACTTATATTGTCCCCTTCTTTGAGGTATTTCACTGAAGAAGCGGTCTCTGGCCATTTGTAAACATAAAAATGAGTCCCCATACAGTGCTCCCTATTCTGGGCCTTCTCTTTGACAATATCTATGAATCTCGCTCCTTTCCTCTGTCTCTTAGACCATTACTGTGAGGCCCCCAGGGATTGAGTAGATTAGGGCTCTGCATCTGATTGCAACCCTGCTGGCCTTCTACCTGCTACTCCATGGACTCAGCTTTCACAACAAAACTGCCCCTGAATGGTTAATACTGACTTTGAGATGCCTCTGCCTGATATTGAAGTGCGGGTGGTAGTGCAGAAAGTTAAAAAAGAAACCATGGAATTATGAGTTTCTGCAGCAGCGTTTTCCACATAATTATCAGTGTATTGCATTTGCTACATAATCTGCAGATTTCAACAAAAAAAACTTGATTCTAGCTCAAACGGAACAAAAGTTACTTAAAGCGTGACAAAGTGTTCTGGAGCAGTGGAAGGCCCTTTGCAAAGATTGACTGGTAATCTTGTGGTTGCTTACTGCTGTATTTGGGTGCCACACTGGTACTAATGAGGTGAAATATTTCCCCTGACAGTGTTACCGTGAGTTAAATGACAAAATAATGAAGTAATGCTAACCATAAAATGTGGCGCATTGTGCCGCATAATTTACCTTTTCTTGCTGCATAATTTAGTCAAACCTGCCACATAATGTTGTCCTCTTCTGCTGAATAATTCCAGTGGATCTGCTTAAAGCTTTATGGTGGCAAAGATCTATTCTTTTTAAGATGTAATTAAAGGAGTTATCAGCTGGGATCTTGACTAGTGGAGACACTTACAAAAATGTCTGCATTTGATACAGTTTGATTACTTATTACTAAAAAGTAAGTTTTGTAAGAACTTGTTTTATCTCAATCACTGCATCATGTTGCCGCTGCCTAGCTTAGAGTATGTAAATACTGTAATGACTTACATATTCACAGTGCTTTCTGCCACAGGCTGGGACCTCATAGCACTATATTCAGGGCCATTGGAATTATGCGGCAGGAGAAGACCAAATTATGCAGCATGGTTGACTAAATTCTGCAGCAAGCAAAGGCAAATTATGCTGCATATTTTGTGATAGCATTACTGCACTACTTTGCTATTTTTACACTTGTTAACATTGTCCTGGCCTTTATTGCTCCTCATAAGTACCACATTAACACCCAATATATAGCAATAAGCAACAGAAAGGTGACCAGTCAACATTTAGAAAGGGCCTTCCACTGTGAGGTAACATGTGTTGCTGCATTTTTCAATCTGCAAATTATACAGCAGATGATGGATTGTGTGGCAAATGAGGGAAAACCATAACTATGCGCTGTGAGTGCAGGGTGAGTGTGAAAGTGAAGGGTGAGAATGAGGAGTGAGTTGTCTGAATGCAGGGTGAATTCCCAGACACTTGAAGTTAATCAGCATGTTATTGACAGGGCGTAGGGTTTCAGATACAAGTTAAACTATTGCTACTATGGAATTAAATCAGGGAATCAAAGGTGAAGGAAATAAATAATGTGCTGATCCTGCAACAAACTTCCAGTCTTATGATCAGGGTTGCCAGCTCATTATTTTGATGTTGCAGACGGTACAAAAATAAACAGTCACCTAAAGCCCTATTTTCAGCACTTATCTGTGCATACTTCGAAAAGCAAATATAAAGCACCTTTATTTGTGTTCTAAGGCTGCCTGAATGTTTCATGACTGAAAATAAAAGGAACAGACAGAAAGTCAAATTACAAATGAATACATACTTTTTTATTTAAGACCCTATTTAGTGTCAAAGCAAGGTCTTTGAAGGCTCTTTAAACATACATGGCTGGCATTTTTTCTATTGGCAACCCTTTTTTATATTCCTTTTCTTGAAATACATTTTCACACTACAGCAGTATATGTAAAATACAAATGTAAGGAGGAATAGGCTGAGTCGCGGCCCAGGGGGTACTGGAAAAAGGAAAAAAAAACAGCCTCCGTAACCAGTTTCCAAAGGTATGCAAATGGTCTTTAAAGACCTGTGAAAAACCGGGGCATGTTGGAGTCTTAATAAGACTCCAGACACTGCCCAGCCGAGCCTCCAGCAGCACACCCACTGACCTCTGACCCCACGGCACTCTGAGGGCTTCGGAGTAAATGAAGACAGCCTGGAAATGCAGCAAATAAACTTCGCAGCACTTCCAGGCGTCTTCATTTACATGTGCTTGCAGAGGCCTTCGCGCCCCCCTGGGAACCCATCCACGCCCCCCCCAGGGGGGCGCGCCCCACAGTTTGAAGAACTGTGCTCTACAGTGAGAGTTTTGGATGAGGAATGGGGCTGCGGGGTCTTGGGGTCCTCGCCTGGTGTAGTTTCAGTCTCCTCCCCCTGCCGAGACCAAGCAAACTTGGCAAGCTGTTTCTGCATCTGAGACTTAAGCCCCCTATTCGTAACCATGGTTGTAGAGGGGAAACAAGGGAGTCCAGAAAACTCCAAAGTTGCTTTCGGAGGTTAGTTGGACCCACCTGTAATATCCGCCGCCAGCATGAGGGAAAAGCCTGTTGGGGTTCCAGGTAAGTCAGCCGGGGGGGGGGGGGGGACGTGCAGTGATTTATCTGGTAATCTAGCAGAAGACCCCTGTGAACTCCACCACCTCCGGGGGATGGTACCTTCTCCGGCGCGGGGAGGGTTGTGGTATGGAGCGGCCCCTAAGTTACAGAGTGAGGCGAGAGCATATAACACCCCTCTGTGATCGGGGGAAGCCAGACAAGTCTGGTTGCACCCCCCGTGCACAAGGACTGTCCTCCGCTTATTGCTTGTGTTTCGGTGTGGCAGCAACACCCAGCTCTGCCGCCGTGGATCAGCAGGTAGGGTCTTGTGGACGCATTCAAGCAGTGTCCCCCCCGAGGTCAGCATCAGCCCAGATTTCAGAGATATCAGTAGGCCCTATTGCCCCGCCCGCACTCGCAGGTCAATGAGATGGCCCCTTCCTCCTCCGTCAGTACCGCAGTCCAGGGCCCACCTACACAACACAGCTCGCCACTATGGCCTCAGGTGAGTCTCTTATGGCCAGGGAGATGTGGACACAGGCCCCTTCGTGACAGCTTCTGTGTGCAGGGCAGCCGTCCCAGTGGTGAGCCGAGTAGGCCTGGAGCCAGGGCCTCAATTTGGCAGAGGGCCGCACCTCTTCAGGCAGGCAGTTACCGGCAGCAGGGTGGGCAGTGCGTCGCTTTCCGCCCCGCTAGGAGCAATGAGGGCATTATGCAGTTCGCGCCCAGGGGGGGCCTCTATAATGTTTCCCCTCTTCCGGAGTATATGGATGTTGCAGCGGGAGGACCTCTAAGCCGGGGAACTCGCGGCACGGGGCAGCCGATCTCCACCGTGCCTGCGCGGCCCGCCCCGGTCGCTCTCACCTCTGGCTCCGGTGGTGATGGATCGGCGTCTGCTCAGCGCCGGAGCAGCAAGGCCCCGTGCTTGCACAGCGGCCGTGGGCTGGCGCCGCTTCGTTGCCAGCGAGGAGGCAGCAATCTTCTCCACCTAGCAGAAGCCGATCGCCATCTTAGGAGGCTCCCGGTCGCTCCGCCGGAGGTCGTTTCCGCAGTACATCAGCCGAGGAATCTTGTCGTCATCCAGCTATTATCTCCCAGACCAGTTCAGATAGCGGTTCCCCTGGAACAGGGGGAATCTGTTGTGCTGTAAGCGGATATATGCCGGATGTTCTAGGCGAGGGCTGCGGAGCTGTTTCAAGGAGCAACCATTCCTGTCGGCCGCTAGCCACGCCCCCGTGAAAGTTTCGTGAGGTTGGTAGTAAAACACCTCAAATAATAGTCCAGTCTCTTACACTGAGGCTATTACTAAAGGTATGCCGACCATTTTTCTGCCAATGAACTAGCCTTTATGGAAACTGTCAAGTTTAAGTCAGATGATGCATCAGCCCTTTCCACATCAAATTGAGCAGTAATGTGTTGCCGACCAATAAGATTTGGGAGCTGTTGATACCTTGAGAAAGTTTGTGAATTAGGCCCTCAGTTTCTTTGATCATCATAAAGGTAAAATTACACTTTTGTGTATATGTACTCTTTTTGTATTTAAAAACTATGATTTTATAGTAACTTTATGACTGGGGAGAATCTGCAGTCGTAAAGTAAACTCTGCATATAAAAAGATAAGCCTGTCCTATCTTTTTATTAGGCCCTCAGAGAATCCCACTAGCACACCAGTTCTGTCTGAAATATGGTATGAGTAAATGTCTCAAATAGGTACCAGTGAAAAAATGGGAGAAAGAAAAGACACTGGAGACAGAGGTTAAGGTTAGGTACTGGATATTGGTTCAGGACCATCTGGGAACCACTTCTTAGTAGTCTTTAGAAAAAGGGCACATTACAGACAAATCAGTATTCTCTCAACACAAATATTATATAGATATGTTTTTACTCAGTAATACATTTACACAGTTCATGGCACAGATAAGCACTGTATCTGATTGGAGCCCAGAAGCGAAGCCCCAGGACATTGAGAGAGGGTAACTAAGCTTAACTTAAGTCACAGGCAGGTAAGAATCATCATGCAGCATAGGTCCATTAAGACAGCGGTTAATGCAAAGGACAAATTAAAGGAAGAGGTAATCAGAAAAAGTGCAATGACTAGTCAGTTATGAACGAAGCAGCAGAAAATTAGCTGAAACAACAAGGAATTAATTTATAAATTGTTATTAAAAGAAATATCATACTTGTTTCTAAGATTAATACCAGTGCTGTGATGCTCTCAGTATACATTTTTAAAATGCAGAGTAAAAATGGAAATACTATTCAATACTGCAAGGGAGTGCTGAGATAAAGCAATTAGCAAGAACGCTTTTGCATTGCTCAGTAGGGTTGTGAGAAAGTGTATTATTAGTTGGAGTGGATGGTAGTCCACAACATCTAATAATGCCAGATAACCTTCCCATGACCTGGGGTTGGCATGGATTTGCTGCTCCAGAAAAGGTCTGAGTTGGAGCAACCTGAATCTTTGGCCCAGCGGCAATTCACCTTTTTTAGATTGACTTGACAGGTTTGTCCTCCAAAGGTACTTGTAGCATAAAGTCCTTTCTCAGTATGTTAGGCAGAATACACTTTGACACTGCCAAGGGTCCCAGAAACTCAGAAACAGCACTTGAGGGGGCAAGACTCACTCTGGCAGAAGCTACCAGATGGGTCCAGGGCAGGTCCAGTTGGGAGTAGTCAGCTGGGATCTTCAGGAAAAGGCCTTCCTGTAGCTTGTTTTGTCCCTGTAGCTTATTAGGAGGTCAGCCAACTGATGATTGGAGTCCCTTTCTTTGTCCTGGGTACAAGTGGGAGCAGGTCCAGCCTTTCAGGTCCCCCAACAGGTCTCAAGAACCAGTTCAGTCCTTCTTCTGTCTTTCACAGTGTTTCTAAGAGGGTTTCCTTGGGTGTCACATTTATGCCTGCCACTAGCCAGTGGGTAAGGGTGACCCCTGGAACCATCCTTAACCAATAGGGAAAATGTTCCTAGCAGTGCCTAATTTGAACCAGTGGTTTCCGGTGCTCAGCACCAGCACTTAATCATCAACACCAGTGCCTGGGCACCAGTTAAGGACACATTAATTTTTGGTGGATACGGGGAGATTAAGTGAGTCGCCCACAATCGCAGGATGTTGAGCCGACGCCAAGACTTGAATCTGGTTCCCCAGCTCCAAAGTTGGCAGCTCCGGCCAATATACCACATCCCCTCCCCACTTGCAGGGTTTGTTGCTTCTGCGTAAGGCAGAGCTAACAGGAGAAATGGGCCGCATGAAGCGGACGAGAGCCCTGGCACTTCTGTTTTTTACAAATTGGTTCCTAGGGGTAGCCCAACACACTTTTTCAGCAATTCATTTGTGCCCTTAAGCAAGCAATCCCACATTGCCCCACTCTTCAAACCACAAACCACAAAGAAGGACCCTGCCAAAGTGTGAGCTAATATTTGCCTGTGGCAGGATAGGCCTCTTTGAGTTAATCACATTCCTGGGCAGTGCTCATATGGTCATCCTGCTGAAGGAAGAGCACACCTTACCACACCCAAGACCCTTGTACCAGCTCTGGGAGCAAGTTCACACCTCATTAAGATAGCTATTCCGCTACTCAGTGACAGTTGGCACTGTGCAAACGTGCCTTCTGAGGCTTTATGCAGGAAAAAAGTAACTTTCTAAAATTAAATTTTACCAGTGAATTGAGTTTGTAACACATTGTCTTATAAGTCCAAGTATTATATTTATAGGTGTTTCCTAGCTGAACAAATTATTAATATTACATGTAATACTGTATCCGAATCATTTCCTATGGAACATCTAAATCTGCTAGAGTGAAAATAGCATTTGGGGCCTATTGACTGTAAGGATATGTTTTACATTAAATGTTTACATGTCTTACTTTTAAATACCATCCACCCTGCCTTTTGGGCTGAAGGCCTACTTACGGGTGATTTATTAATATTTAAAAAGAAGGTTTAGGCCTGTCTAAATGGGTTATTGTGATATGTCGAATTAGCAGTTTTAAAACTGCTTAGCCAGACTACAATGGGAGGCCAGGAGTCATGCTTGCATGGCCACTGTAGTGGTTGGGATAATGGGAGATGAAGTCCGTTAGGGACATTTAATTTACAGGTCTTGGATGCATTTTGTACCTTATACTAGGGACTTATGGGTAAGTTAAATATGCCAATTAGGAGAATAGCTAAATACTACGGGCCACATTTAGGAGGCCCCTTGCGCCGCCGGAACGTCACATTTTGTGACGTTCCCATGGCACAGGAGCCTTCTCCATATTTACGTGGCAGCACTAAGTCACTGTTTTTGGCTTAATGCTGCCTCGTAAATATGGCTCCCTTTAACTCAGTTTTCTGCATTCCAGCAACATCCATGGCTTTTGGATACTGCTCCAAATTTAATGAAGTCTTAAATCATAGGCAGCGCCAAAAACGTATGCCTCCCCAGGGGAGGCGTAAGGGAGGTACAACAAGGAGAAATATCGTTATTTCTCCTAGTTTTTCCTTTTTCTATGTGTGCTGCATTCTGCAGCACACATAGAAAGAGGAAAAAGCCTCTTCTGATGGTTTCTGTGCAGGAAGGTTTGCCTTCCTGCACAGAAGTAATCACCCCGCAATGCAGGCACCCTTGTACCATAGAGCAAAGGTGCCTGCGTTTACGCATGGCAGCCCATTGTGCGCCGGCACAGGGGAAAAAGAAAGGAATGCACCATATCTGATAGATATGGTACATTCCTGCCCTTTCCTTTTACCATAGGGCAGTGCAGCACGAAGGCCTGCGGCGCTGCCCTACGGTAAAACATCATAAATTAGGCCCTATTTGTTTTAGGCATCAGAGTACAAGCAACAGGGCCTGACTAGCAGAATCCCTGTGCACAGAGTCAAATTACCAGCAGTATCAGTCCAAAACAAATGGGGTGATCATCCACATCCAAAAAGATGCGTTTTCTTACAAAGGTGTAGTGTAAAATGTGCAATTTGTTATTGCAAGAACATGATTCTTTGTGCTGCTGATAATAAAGTGTTGTGTAAGGTATTGAAATGTCCCATAAGACCAGCAATCAAAAATGTCAAAAGTAGAGAGCAGTGATATGAGAGGGTACACGCCAAAGACTCCATCATAGTTATCTGCGTGCCCAATGGTTCATTGCAGAGAAAAAGAGCATGCGTGGTTTGGAGGTCATGGACCAGGCAATAAAACAAGAAGTCACTGGTGTCTGGATGGTGCAAGTGCCACATATCGAACATGCTATTGTTAAACATCCAGTCCAGAAAGTATTGTGGCACCCTGATACATATAGCACCATTCAGCGGAGGGCTGGAGCAGTCCCAGACAACATCCGGAACACTATTAAAGTCTCTGCAAGTTATGCTGTGATTGTGTGAGTCCCAGAAAAGAGCTGGGGTGAAGAGGCCTAAAAACAGTAGAGTGATTACTGCTGGGGCATAAACAACCACCAGCATGAGGGGGGCACCATCCATATGTCCTTTCACCATCATGTACCTACCCTCAGTGTCAGCTCTGTGTATGGCTTTCACAAATGGGACTCCCAGGGCAGTCCAGTGTCGTAGTGCCATAGACTTGGCCACTTCAATTTGCATGTACATTTGTAACTCTGCCTGTGTCAAATGCATCTCTTGCAACAAAGCTATGTGTGTGCAGCGGTGCTTAAGATATGTTTGAACCCAGTACCTGTTTGTGGTTGTGGCCATGCCCTACACATTCCATTTTAGCAAGTTATAGTGTGGGGTAGTGTAGCCTGTAGGTGTGTCCATTGGGTATGGTGGTAAGTAGTGCTGCATCGCATTCCGTGATTCCCATGCCCCACACTCCAGTGTGTGGGTCCCCCCAAACACCCCATCGACAATCAAGAGACCAGTGCCGTACAGGGCCATGCCACAGAATTATATGCAGGAAACTTAATCTGTGTGTCAAAAGAAATCACAAGATTTGTAACCCCACGTCCCTGACCAGGACTCCTCTGATTGACCAGCCATGACCATCCAACGAATGAACAACAACCAAAGACAAACGTGTAATACAATACATACCCTGTTTGGAGAGGTCAGGTCTCATGGACACACCAGCCCTGTCCAATGATCTGGCCATCCAACCTTTTCTCATGAGGCCCCAATTTGTCTCTAATAGTCACCAGTGAGCAGTCCACACCACTTATCACACAGCAAAGAACAGACCCCCACCCCTCATAGTAGATCATCCGCCAGCCATGGCGTCAACTCAGGGTCCTGGGAGTCCTCCCCAGCAAAGGCTATGGAGCCAGTAGTATCCGACTGTCAGAGGCAAGGTCTGACCGCAATGCCTCAAAAGAGTTCTGGCCATATTGCAGCACCACTTCCCCTGCAAGAGCTGTAATATGTGGTATTCCAATAGTAAAAGGTGTTGGAAAACCCAAGAAAGGGTGCCAGTTGGCAGAACAATACTGTGCTCACCCATCCAACATCAGATTATATCAAATTGAATCCTGGTAACTTCTAACTCGAGAAACACAGGGGATACCAAATATTATAGGCGGTGAAGGCCATTTATATATGGTATCCCCTGTGAAATCTTGTGGAATGATGTACAAAATATAAAAAGATACTGTAATCTGCTATCAAATAAAAGGCAATTTTAACTGGTCAATGGGTAAAGGGTAACCCAAGAAACATAGGGGATACGCAATATTACAGCAATGCGTGAGCAATAATATTAGGTATCCCCATAGTAAACAATTTTGTAAAGCAAAAGGAAAGGTGATATTTGGCACAGAAATACTGTGCTCACCCATCCAACATATGACCATGTCAAATTAAACCCTGGTAAGTTCCAACCTGAGTAACACAGGGGATACCAAATATTATCAGCGGTAATGGCCATTGTATTTGGTATCCCCTAAGGGAACCGGTTGTAAAATCTTGTGGAATGATGTATTTGGAAAGCTAATGTGGTCTGCTAACTAATAAAATACAACTTCAACTGGTGAATGTTTAAAGGGTAGCCCACGAAAAGTAGGGGATACGAGATATTACAGCAATGCGTGAGTCATAATATTTGGTATCCCCATAGTAACCGATGTTGGAAAGCAAATGGAAGGGTGATATTTGGTATAGAGACATTGTGCTCCCCCATCCAACATAAGACCATGTCAAATTGAATCCTGGTAAGTTCTAACCCGAGGAACCACAGGGGATACCAAGTATTATAGCTGGTGTAGCCCATTATATATGGTACCCCCTAATGGAACTAGATGTAAAATGTTGTGGAATGATGTGTAAAAGGGGAAAATCTACTGTAGCCTCCTATCAAATAAATGTCAACCTCAACTGGCTGAATGGTAGCCCATCGAATGTAGGGGATACCAGATTTATCAGCAATGTGTGAGCCATAATATTTGGTATCCCCATAGTAAACAATGTTGGAAAGCAAAAGGAAGGGTGCTATTTGCCATAGAAATACCGTGCTCACCCTCCCAACATAAGACCATGCAAATTGTATCCTGGTACATTCTAATTAGAGAAACACATGGGATACAAATATTATAGGCGGGAAAGGCCATTGTATTTGGTATCCCCTAAGGGAACCGGTTGTAAAGTCTTGTGGAATGATGTAAAAAATGTGAAAAGCTAATTTAGTCTGCTATCAAATAAGATGCAACTTCAACTGGTGAATGTCTAAAGGGTAGCCCATGAAACATAGGGGATATTAGATATAACAGCAATGTGTGAGCCATAATGTGTGGTACCCCCATAGTAAACAATGTTGGAAAGCAAAAGGGAGGGTCATATTTGGCATAGAAATATTGTGTCCACCCATCCAACATAAGGCCATGTCAAATTGAATCCTGGTTAAGTTCTAACCCGAGAACAACAGGGGATACCAAATATTATAGCTAGTATAGCCCATTTTATATGGTATCCCCTAATGGAACTGGACGTAAAATGTTGTGGAATGATGTATAAAATGTGAAAAACTACTGTGGTTTGCTGTCAAATAAATGTCAACCTCAGCTGGTCTATGGCTGAATGGTAGCTCATGAAATGTAGTGGGATACAAGATATTACAGCAATACGTGAGCCATAATATTTGGTATGCCCATAGTAACCAATGTTGGAAAGTAAAAGGAAGGGTTCTATTTGGCATATAAATATTGTGCTCACCCGTCCAACATAAGACCATGTCAAATTGTATCCTGGTACATTCTAATCCGAGAAACACAGGGGATACCAAATGTTATAGGCGGTAAAGTCCATTGTATTTGGTATCCCCTAGGGGAACCGGTTGTAAAGTCTTGTGGAATGATGTAAAAAATGTGAAAAGCTAATGTAGTCTAACAAATAAAAGGCAATTTCAACTAGTCAATGGCTAAAGGGTAACTCATGGAACATAGGGGATACAAGAGATTACGGCAATGCGTGAGCCATAATATTTGATATCCCCTTAGTAAATGATGTTGGAAAGCGAAAGGCAGAGTGCTATTTGGTATAGAAATACTGTGCTCCCGCATCCAACATAAGGCGAAGTCAAATTGAATCCTGGTAACTTCTCACCCGAGAAACAGTGGGGATACCAAATATTATAGGCCCTATAGGCCATTATAGTTGGTATCCCCTAAGGGTACAGATGCAAAATCTTGTGGAAGGATGTACAAAACGTGAAAAGGTACTGTAGTCTCCTATCAAGCAAAAGGCAATTTCAAATTGTCAATGGTTAAAGGGTAACCCAAGAAACATAAGGGGATACGCGATATTACAGCAATACGTGAGCCATAATATTTGGTATCCCCATAGTAACCAATGTTGGAAAGCAAAAGGAAGGGTTCTATTTGGCATATAAATATTGTGCTCACCCGTCCAACATAAGACCATGTCAAATTGTATCCTGGTACATTCTAATCCGAGAAACACAGGGGATACCAAATGCTATAGGCGGTAAAGTCCATTGTTTTTGGTATCCCCTAGGGGAACCGGTTGTAAAGTCTTGTGGAATGATGTAAAAAATGTGAAAAGCTAATGAAGTCTGCTAACAAATAAAAGGCAATTTTAACTAGTCAATGGCTAAAGGGTAACTCATGGAACATAGGGGATACGAGAGATTACGGCAATGCGTGAGCCATAATATTTGATATCCCCTTAGTAAATGATGTTGGAAAGCGAAAGGCAGAGTGCTATTTGGTATAGAAATACTGTGCTCCCTCATCCAACATAAGGCGAAGTCAAATTGAATCCTGGTAACTTCAAACCCGAGAAACAGTGGGGATACCAAATATTATAGGCCCTATAGGCCATTATAGTTGGTATCCCCTAAGGGTACGGATGCAAAATCTTGTGGAAGGATGTACAAAACGTGAAAAGATACTGTAGTCTCCTATCAAGCAAAAGGCAATTTCAACTAGTCAATGGTTAAAGGGTAACCCAAGAAACATAAGGGGATACGTGATATTACAGCAATGCCTGAGACATAATATTTGGTATCCCCATAGTAAATTATGTTGGAAAGCAAAAGGAAGGGTACAATTTGATGTAAAAATACTGCGCTTCCCCATCCAACATAAGGCAGTCAAATTGAATCCTGGTAACGTCTAACCCGAGAAACACTGAGGATACCAAATATTGTAGCTGCTAAGGTCATGATATTTGGTATCCCCTAAGGGAACCGGATGTAAAACCTTGTGGAATGATGTAAAAAACGTGAGAAGGTATTGTAGTCTGTTATCAAATAAAAGGCAACTTCAACTGGTCAATGGCTAAAGGGTAACCCATGAAACATCGGAGATACAAGATATTACAGCAAAGCGTGATCCATAAAATTTGGTATCCTCGTAGTAAACTATGTTGGAAAACAAAAGGAAGGGTGCCATTTGGCATAGAAACATGGTGTTCACCCATCCAACATAAGACCATGTCAAATTATACCCCGGTAGGTTCCAACCCAAGTAACACATGTGATACCAAATATTATAGGCTGGATAGGCTATTTTATTTGGTATACCCTAGGGGTACCGGATGCAAAATCTTTTGCAATGATGTACAAAATATGAAAAGATTCTGTAGTCTGCTATCAAATAAAAGGCAATTTCAACTGGTCAATGGGTAAAGGGTAACCCATGAAACATAGGGGACACGAGATATTACAGCAATTCACGAGTCATAATATTTGATATCGCCTATGTAAACGATGTTGGAAAGCAAAAGGAAGGATGCTATTTGGTATAGAAATACTGTGCTCCCCCATCCAACATAAGGCGATGTCAAATTGAACCATGGTAACTTCTAACCCGAGAAACACTGGGGATACCAAATATTATAGACCGTGTAGGCTATTATATTTGGTATCCCCTAAGGGTACCAGAAGCAAAATCTTGTGGAATGATGTACAAAATGTGAACATATACTGTAGTCTGCTTTCAAATAAAAGGAAATTTCAACTGGTCACTGGCAAAAGGGTAACCAAATAAACATAGGGGATACAAGATATTACAGCAATGCGTAAGCATTTGGTATCCCCATTGTAAATGAGGTTGGGAAGCAAAAGGAAGGGTGCTATTTGGTATACAAATACTGTGCTCCTCCATCCAACATAAGGCGATGTCAAATTCAACCCTGGTAACTTCTAACCCAAGAAACGCTGGGGATACCAAATATTATAGGCAATACAGGTTGTTATTTGGTATCCTCTAAAGGTACCGGATGCAAAATCGTATGGAGTGATGTACAAAATGTGAAAAGATACTGTAGTCTGCTATCAAGCAAATGGCAATTTCAACTAGTCAATTGCTAAAGGGTGACCCATGAAACATCGGGGATACGAGATATTGCAGCAATGCATGAGCCATAATATTTGGTATCCCCATAGTAAATGATGTTGGAAATCAAAAGGAATGGTGCTATTTGGTACGGGAATACTGTGCTCCCCCATCCAACAAAAGTCGATGTCAAATTCAACCCTGGTAACTTCTAACCCAAGAAACGCTGGGGATACCAAATATTATAGTCAATACAGGCTGTTATATTTGGTATCCCCTAAAGGTACCGGATGCAAAATCGTATGGAATGATGTACAAAATGTGAAAAGACACTGTAGTCTGCTATCAAACAAATGGCAATTTCAACTAGTCAATGGCTAAAGGGTAACCCATGAATCATAGGGGATACAAGATATTACAGCAATGCATGAGGTACATTATTTGTTATCCCCATAGTAAATTATGTTGAAAAGCAAAAGGAAGGGTGCTATTTGGTACAGGAATACTGTGCTCCCCCATCCAACATAAGGCGATGTCAAATTGAACGCTAGTAACTTCTAACCCGAGAAATGCTGGGGATACCAAATATTATAGGCCGTATAGGTTATTATATTGAGTATCCCCTAAGGATACCGGATGCAAAATCTTGTGGAATGATGTACAAAATGTGAAAAGATACTGTAGTATGCTATCAAACAAAATGCAATCTCAACTATTCAATGGCTCATTGGTAACCCATGAAACATAGGGGATACGAGATATTATGGCAATGTGTGAGCCATAATATTTGATATGCCCTTAGTAAATGATGTTGGATAGCAAAAGGAAGGGTGCTCTTTGGTATAGGAATACTGTCCTCCCCCATCCAACATAAGGCGAAGTCAAATTTAATCCTGGTAACTTCTAAACCGAGAAACACTGGGGATACCAAATATTATAGTCTGTATAGGCTATTATTAGTTGGTATCACCTAAGGGTACGAATGCAAAATCTTGTGGAATGATGTACAAAATATGAAAAGATACTGTAGTCTGCTATCAAACAAAGGCAATTTCAACTATTCAATGGCTCAATATGTAACCCATGAAACATAGGGCATACAAGATATTACAACAATGCATGAGCCATAATATTTGGTACCCCCATAGTAAATGATGATGGAAAGCAAAAGGAACCGTGCTATTTGGTATAGCTATACTGTGCTCCTCCATCCAACATAAGTCGATGTCAAATTGAATCCTGGTAACTTGTAACCCGAGAAACTCTGGGCATACCAAATATTATAGGCCCTTTAGGCTATTATATTTGGTATCCCCTAAGGGTATCGGATGTAAAATCTTGTGGAATGATGTACAAAATGTGAAAAGATACAGTAGTCTGCTATCAAATAAAAGGCAAATTCAATTGGTTAATGGCTAAAGGGTAACACACGAAACATAGGGGATACAAGATATCATGTCAATGCATGAGCCATATTATTTGGTATCCCCTTAGTAAATTATGTTGGAAAGCAAAAGGAAGGGTGCTATTTGGTATAGAAATACTGTGCTCCTCTGTCCAACATTAGACGGTGTCAGATTGAATCCTGCCAACTTCTAACTCGAGAAACGCTGGGGATACCAAATAATATAGGCCGTATAGGCTATTATAGTTGGTATTACCTAAGGGTACGAATGCAAAATCTTGTGGAATGATGTACAAAATATGAAAAGATACTGTAGTCTGCTATCAAACAAAAGGCAATTTCAACTATTCAATGGCTCAAAGGGTAACCCATGAAACATAGGGGATACAAGATATTACAACAATGCGTGAGCCATAATATTTGATTTCCCCAGAGTAAATGATGATGGAAAGCAAAAGGAAGGGTGCTATTTGTTATAGAAATAATGTGCTCCTCCATCCAACATAAGTCGATGTCAAATTGAATCCTGGTAACTTGTAACCAGAGAAAGGCTGGGGATACCAAATATTATAGGCCCTTTAGGCTATTATATTTGGTATCCCCTAAGGGTTCCGGATGTAAAATCTTGTGGAATGATATACAAAATGTGAAAAGATACTGTAGTCTGCTATCAAATAAAAAGCAAATTCAATTGGTCAATGGCTAAATTGTAATCCATGAATCATAGAGGATACAACATAATATGGCTATGTGTGAGTCATAATATTTGGCATCCCTTTAGTTAATGATGTGGGAAAGCAAAAGGAAGGGTGCTATTTGGTATAGAAATACCTTGCTCCCCCATCCAATATAAGGCGAAGTCAAATTGAATCCTGATAAAACTTCTCACCCGAGAAACACTGGGGATACTCAACATTATAGTCCGTATAGGCTACTATAGTTTGTATCACCTAACGGTGCGAATGCAAAATCTTGTGGAATGATGTACAAAATATGAAAAGATACTATAGTCTGCTATCAAACAAAAGGCAATTTCAACTATTCAATGGCTCAAAATGTAACCCATGAAACATAGGGGATACGGGATATTACAACAATGCGTGAGCCATATTATTTGGTATCCCCATGGTAAATGACGTTGCAAAGCAAAAGGAAGGGTGCTATTTGGTATGCAAATACTGTGCTCCTCCATCCAACATAATGCGATGTCAAATTGAAGCCTGGTGACTTCGAACCCGAGAAACACCTGGGATACCAAATATTATAGGCCGTATAGGCTATTAAATGTAGTATCCCCTAAGGGTACCGGAGGCAAAGAGGCAAAATCTTGTGAAATGATGTACAAAATGTGAAAAGATACTATAGTCTGCTATCAAATAAAAGGGAAATCCAATTGGTCAGTGGCTAAAGTGTAACCCATGAAACATAGGGGATAAGAGATATTACGGCAATGCGTCAGACATAATATTTGGTATCCCGACAGTAAATGATGTTGGAAAGCAAAAAAAGGTGCTATTTGGTTTATAAATACTGTGCTCTTCCTTCCAACATAAGGTGATGTCAAATTGAATCCTGGTAACTTCTAACCCAAGAAACGCCGGGGATACCAAATTTTATAGGCCGTATAGGTTATTATATTTGGTGTCCCCTAAGTGTACCAGATGCAACATCTTGTGGAATGAAGTACAAAATGTGAAAAGATACTGTTGTCTGCTATCAAATAAAATGCAAACTCAATTGGTCAATGGCTAAAGGGTAAACCATGAAACATAGGGGATGCGAGATATTATGGCAATGCGAGAGCCATAATATTTGGTATCCCCTTAGTAAATTATATTGGAAAGCAAACAGAAGGGTGTTATTTGCTGTAGAAATAGTGTGCTCCTGCATCCAACATAAGGCAAATTCAAATTGAATACTGGTAATTCTAACCCAAGAAACAATGGGGATATCAAATATCATAGGCCGTATAGGCTATTAAATTTGGTATCCCCTAAGGGTACGGATGCAAACTCTCGTGGAATGATGTAAAGATACTGTAGTCTGCTAGCAAACAAAAGGCAATCTCAACTATTCAATGGCACATGGGTAACTCGTGAAACATAGGGGATACGAGATATTATGGCAATGTGTGAGCCATAATATTTGGTATCCCCTTAGTAAATGATATTGGATAGCAAAAGGAAGGGTGCTCTTTGGTATAGGAATACTGTCCTCCCCCATTCAACATAAGGCGAAGTCAAATTTAATCCTGGTAATTTCTAACCTGAGAAACACTGGGGATACCAAATATTATAGGCCGTACAGGCATTTATAGTTGGTATCCTAATATTTGGTATCCCCATAGTAAATGATGTTGGAAAGCAAAAGGAAGGGGGATATTTGGTATAGAAATACCTTGCTCCTGCATCCAACATAAGGTGCAGCCAAATTGAATCCTGGTAACTTCTAACCCGAGAAACACTGGGGATACCAACTATTATCGACCGTATAAAGTATTATAGTTGGTATCCCCTAAGGGTATGGATGCAAAATCTTGTGGAATTAGGTACAAAATGTGAAAAGATACTGTAGTCTGCTATCAAACAATAGGCAATTTCAACTAGTCAATGGCTAAAGGGTAACCCATGAAACATAGGGGGTACAAGATATTACCGCAATGCGTGAGCCATAATATTTGGTATCTGTTAGATATGGGATTTCTGGTTGGCTAGGGCTTGCGCCTAAGTGAGGCAGAAACCACCACTCTAGTCAGGTCAAGGGAGTTACACGCTGAAGATAACCCCTGCTCACCCCCTTGGTAGCTTGGCACGAGCAGTGAGGCTTATCCCAGAGGCAATGTGTAAAGCGTTTGTGCAACACACACACAGCAACAAAATACTAGGCACACCACAAAAGGAACTCCACACAAGGTTATATATAGAAATAGCCTTTATATTATCGAAAACACATTAGAGTTGTAATCACACCATATACACTGTGCTAACTGGCACTAGGCAATATGTACAGGAGATTATATACACATGACAGGGCCAATTGGGCCACTGTCAGAACCGAACCATCACAAGCACAATTAGTAAATGTAGAACACAATCAGTAACTACTGGCAAAACACTGTACTCAGCATTATATCCTGAAACATAAATCATATTATGCAATCAGTATCATATCAGGCTTAAAATACATTCTGTGCCAACCTCATAAGCCTAAACACATTAGGTAATAATATCCTCACCGGCATAAACACATTATGCAATAATCGCATAAGCATAAATCCCAGATTAGAGGCATAAATCACAGTAGAGAAAAACCTCACAAGCATAAACCACATTATGCAATAATCTCATACAGCTAAACCTCAGATTAGGGAATAACCTCCTAAACATAAACATCAGAGGCATAAATCATGGTGCATAAAACACATTTAGCATTTTAGAACATAAATCACATTAGGGCCTGGCGCCCTACCAACCTGATTGACCCCTGGCCAACTGGCCTTCTCAAAGGGCTCAAATGCACTATGTCCTAAATGTCAGGGCGTGCTGCCACCGCAGCAGAATCCAAAAGTGCGCAATTGCGCTGGCCTAAACGTTGCAGCTGCCACTAAATGCTGTGCATCTGTGAAGCAAAATGTTTCACTGTGTCCTCTGGGTGGGTCTCCACTGGGACTCTGTAAGCAAATGTGCCCCATGTTGCGGGAAAAGAATCAGGCACTGGTGCTTCAGTGCCCTCAGGAGTCCACACTGGGACTCTAAAACAATAGTGCCAATCATTGCAGCTGCCCGCGCTGGTGCGGGGCAGCTGTGGGTAATTAATCAAGAGGCTGTTGTGTGTAGATTTAGATTCCGTATATAGGTTTCCCGATTTATGCCCTCATATAGGTACAATTCACATTGCCCTTATTTAGGTATAGAAAATCCAGCCCTTATTTAGGCATTGTCCATGCTAACCAAATACAGGCATGGTCTCCTACATCCGTCAATCCACGTCACAGTGTGTTCTTGAAAAACCAGACTCTTAAGCCTTTGGGAATTTCCCTTGCTTGTATATTGATTTCTCCAAGAACTCATTTATTATGCATGAACATCTATTCCTTAGGGGTTCATTCATGACGTTCCAATGCCCGGCTTTTACGTCAATTCAGGCATTCCTAAACACCTTCAAGGTATAAATATACCTGCACTTGCCCTGGCAAACCACGGTTCCGGTACGGTCCAGTTCGACTGCCTACTTGCGGTTCGCCACGACAAGTTCGGAAGGAGATCGAGTTCCCGCCTGACGCACTGACTAGACGCTGTAATCCTCCTCGCAGAGAATCCAGCTCCAGTGTTTCTGACTCCCCTTGCGGGGTGTTAGATATCGAGTCCCAGAAAGAGATTCCAACCTCACACATTCTAAGGTATGGAGCAGACTAGAACATAGAGAAACTTTTGGCAACTCTTGGCAAAACTAAAACTATAGCTAGCTATACTTTAGAAAACAGCATCTACTTCTTACCTCGTACTACACTTAGGTTAGGTACACTGGGGTAGAACTATTTAGAAGCATCAGATGAGTATTCACATTTTAGCCTGGGTTATTTATGTATGTATTTTATTGATATGTCATAGCTACAAACCATTCTCTTTGCAGTATTCGTTTATCTTACTGCTAACCCTGTACGTATTGTAGTTCGCATCCTGTCTTACGATTGAAGCAGTTCATATCTCTTGCATGAGAAATAAGACTGTTCAATAAACCCTTTTTTATTGAAACGGCCAGCTCTCTGTTTCTGTTCATCTCTGTAGAAACCAAGCATGCACGATTGACTCAGTGAAACTGTTATCTATTGTTTCCACGGTTCTGAGATTGTTTCGACTCTAAGGGAAACAAAGTTGTCATGTTTATGCGGTTGTCAGAAACGAATCCCTTCTTGTATATTGGAGAAATTTCTAGTGACCTCTGAGTTAGCTGGCACACACAAGTAATTAAGTTTAATGTACTCAATAGAGACATACTGACCTCAGTCCTGTGTCAAAACTATAGTGTATATTATTCCAATGCGCAGAGCCTATCAGGGATATAGGAACTACACTACAAGGCCCTGGCATGACTGTGCCACTCCTGTCCCACTCAGTGACTCTACAACAAAAATGCGGCCAACGTTGCAGCTGCCCTGTGTAGGAGAGTAAGATCTGCTTTACATGTTTACCCCCACTTTTTGCTGGTGTTTCACTGTTTTCCGACTTTAGTCTTGCTGGGACCCTGCTAATCAGGGCCCCAGCCTAGCTGCTTCCTCTCTAAAATGATTCCATGTACTTTAGGTACAGTTCGGATTGGAACTGAGGTGCCCTTGTAAGCCCCTAGTATATGGTATACTATGTACCCAGGGCATAGGTACCCCAGAGGCGTACCAGGGGCTGAAGCATGTATTATGCCACCCCTGGAAAACCACCCAAAATGACACCACAGGTCTGCTACTGCAGCCTGGGTAAGGTGGTGCAAGCACTCCTTACTGAGATATAGGTTCACTATATCTCACATTATACCCACATATAAACCTATAAGTCAGTCCTATGGCAGGCCTTATCAATCCTGAAGGCAAAGTGTTTGGTTCCTATGTGAGAGGGTGCCCCTGCATGAGCAGAGCCCCTCTGCAGCATTCGGAGACCCTTCTCTGATGCTGTTGGTAGTGCAGCTTGACCATATACTCTTAAGTGCATTATAACCAAACGATAAATGCTAACTTTGGACTGGCTGCACAGAAACATGTCATGTTTGGTGTCAAACACCTTGGAATAATACCCCCACACCAGTAACTGGTGTGGGAGTATGATCCCACGCTTCTAGAGGGAGAGACATGGCAGCACTGGTATACCCAGTAGAAACTTAATAGAGCCCTGGCATCACAAAATGGATGCTGCAGCGACAGACACGGGTCTGGCCTCCTGCTGCTGACTGATACTCAGGCAGGGGATGCCTGGACAATAGGTTTCCTGTCACAGGGAGGTGTAACCAGCTCCCAGACAGGCTTATGTGTATTAGGGCTGGGTGGGAGCACTCTCTGAGTGCTTTGAAGTCCTGCACTGGGGGCACACTTGGTGTCCCTGTGCATAGTCCAGCTCAAACCGGTCCAGGGGCTTCCAGCCCCTGCTCTGGCACGAAACTGGACAAAGGAAATGGGTGTAGCCACCCCTCTTTCCAAACCCTCCCATAGGTGGGTCCCCAGAGTATGTCCAACCCCCTACCTTAGTGTAAGTATGGGACCCCTGTCCTTAGGACTTTAGATTACCCTGGATGAAACTCTGACACTGAATCCTGGACCTTCGACACTCTGCTCAAGACCGGAGGACTGAAGAAATCTCCCTTGGGGTCTAATAAGGCACCATAATGCGGGGTGGGCACCCGCTGATAGAATATTCATAAAGTGGGGTAGGCTCCCGCCTAAAAAGGCACAAAATGCGGGGGAATCCCCACGTCGGGATTCCCTCTAACAGGGCTGCAGCTCCGTGTTGCAAAGCCCACGCGCTCCTCATCTGGGGCAAGAAAAATACAGCGCTCACGAGGCGCTGGATGCAACAAAAGTCCTTAGGTCCGTGGGGCATAGCTGGGCCCAGGGAGGCCAGCACACAGGGCCCTCCAGCAGGGAGGCAATACCCTGTGGCGGTTCCTCCTGGGCCCCTAGCAGCAGCACGCCCCCAACAAGTCAGGGAACAGCACAAAATTCATGGGGTCACCAGCCCCTATATTTATACTAAACATTCCTTTGTCTGCAGTACAGGATTTGGGGGAACCAGTAAAAACTGGTTCAGGGGGGAATTGGAGCACTCTGTTTACCAGGCTCCTCTTCCCCTTTGTCAGGTGGAGGCTCGGTGATCAGACACACCACAGGGGGCGAAGCCAGCATTGTACAGAGCAGGCACAATCCTATTCAGGGTCAGGGGACTACTCCTCCGACTACTCCAAATGTAGATGTCCTATTCAGCCTAGTGCTGACTCACTCTGCCCCTCCTGGAGCCACACACACCTCCCAGCCCCTGTCACTCAAAAGCCAGACATCAGGCAGGCAAACACATAGCACACAGAAATGCCAACTTCTAAAAGTGGTATGTCTAAAATAGTTATAATAAATCTGTGCACACCATTGCGCAGCATTTATTGTTACCATTCCAAATATACTAAACCCGACCACGCTGCTCCTCTCATATCAGGAATTACCACTGAAACACTTATCAGGGTATCCCCAATGCATTCCTATCGGAGGCCAGCCCCACAGTAGTGAGAAACCAAAATGGCTGTTTGTCACTACCAGGACATGTCACACATGTCACACACTTAAGGTACATGTCCTATCTTCTACCTACAATGCACCCTGCCCATAGGGCTAGCTACGGCCTACCTTAGGGGTGACTGACATGCAGTAAAAGGGGGGTCACAGACATGACACACACTTTAGGTGCCACGTCACAGCGGCAGTAACACTGTGCGCAAAGGCCCTGCAATGGCAGAGGCCTGAGATAGGTTTGCAAGGCTACTTGAGGGTGGCGCATTCAGCGCTGCAAGCCCACCAGTAGCATTTAATTTACCAGCCCTGGGTATATGAGATACCACTTTACAACAGGTAAAATAGGCCAAACAGGTCTAGACCAATCTTACCATATGTAACACAGAGCACATGCACTTTACACTGGACAGTAGTGCTAAAGTACCCAGGGGCCTAAAACCACCAACACCATGTCAGAGAAAAGGCTAGTAGAAAGGCAAAAAGTTTAGGGATGACCCTGCAAAAAGGGCCAAGTCCAACAGTATCCCCATAGTAAATGATGTTGGAAAGCAAAAGGAAGGGTGCCATTTGGTATAGAAATACTGTGCTCCTCCATCCAACATAAGGCGATGTCAAATTGAATCTTCTAACCCGAGAAACGCTGGAGTAGGCCTACGCCCTCAACGTAAACCAAGATGCTTTCGTTGCGTGCCTCTCCGGGAAGCTGGCGCCCCTGTTGACAGGTTCAGTGCTGCTGAGGGGTGACTTTAATTGCATTGCTGACGTGGACCTGGATCGCTCTCATCCACCTCTCCCAGATGCTCCCATGCACAGACTTGCAGTGACTACGTGGGCGTGGCAGTCCCAGTGGGGACTGATAGATACTTGGAGGGCTCACCACCCGGGAGATAGGGACTACTCATACTTCTCTGGGTTGCACGAGTTACATGTTCGTCTGGACTCGTTTCTTTGCTCTCCAGATGTCCACGGAAGGATTACCCATAGTGAATAATTGACCAGATTTCTGATCATAACCCGTTGCTAATATCGCTGGATTGAATATGGGTGAGGCCCGCCATGCCTACTTGGCGTTTGAGACAGGAGGCGCTAGAAGATTTGGAGTTTAAAAACACGATTGGCTCTGCGATTGATGACTACTTCCTAGATAATGCTGGGTCTGCATCGAACCTACTTATCGAATGGGACGCATTCAAAAGTGTAATCAGAGGGCATTCCATTGGGTAGGTGGTGGAAGTCCAAAAGGTGTTGACACAGGATGTGCTGCGGGCAGAGAATAGGCTCCGTGACCTGTAAAAGGAGAGACCAGAATGGCCGATAGGCAGGAAGACCTGCTTGCAGCGCGCGAGGAGGTGGCGACACAGGTGGAAAGGCTGCGCTCCGTTGATCGTAGGGCCTACACCACTCGGGCCCAAGCAGAACGGGACAAGTCTGGGGCACTGCTGGCGTGGTTGGTGAACCCCGCGTGTAGAGGTGCACCGATCCTGGAGATTCAGGATCGGGGGTGGCGTCTTATACTCAACAAGCCATCAACACACACTTTCTGGACTATACCACTCTTTATCAGAGTAGGCTTGATCCTGGGGCTGCCAACGGAACGGGGTTCTTAGAGGGGATAGAACTCCCCCAGATTGATAACGAGGCGGCGGAGGAGCTTGGTAAAGATGTGGGGGAAGTGCGTAGCGCTATCAAGCATATGGCTAGAAACAAGACACCGAGGACGGACGGCCTTCCAATGGAATTCTATTCTGAATTTGTAGATATCCTGGCCCCGAAGCTAGTCGTAATAAATAACAAGGCGCAACGGGAGGGTTGTCTTCCTGCTTCCACAAGGCAGGCAATCAACGTGCCTCTCCTCAAACCGGCTAAACCGGCCTGGGACCGGACTGCATACAGACCGCTTGCCATGCTTAATCTGGACTATAATATACTAAGCTGAATCCTGGCTAGTCGGCTAATGGCCCACATATCGACGTTAGTTCACGTGGACCAAGCGGGATTTATCCCAACTAGGAACACTGCGATGAACGTACGGAGGCTACTGCGTATCTTGTGGGCGGACACATATTGCATGGAGGAGGCTTGTATTTTTACGGTTGACATAAAGAAGGCCTTCGATAGTCTAGAGTGGCCATATCTGTTCGTGGTCCTGAGGGCGTTTGGCCTGGGAGAGCGCAGAATTGTGGAATGGACAGCGATCTTGTATGACGACTCCATGGCCAGGGTCAGAACGGGAGGGTTGATCTCTGCTGCTTGCAAAGTAAGTAGAGGCACGAGGCAGGGTTGCCCACTGTCGCCCCTGCTCTTCGCGCACACCGCACACCTCAACTCCACAGTCATGCAACTCACAACTCTGGGGATGCACATGTTACAAACTCACATCCATCATGCCAAACAACATGTCCACATACCAGACATGACAGCACAACTTACTGTAGTAACCTCGGCTAGCCATGTACATAAGCCATCAATGGCATGGCACCTCAGCCACACAATAGCAGAGTGTGGGGAGAGGTGGGAACAGGCATGTGCGAAGGAGGCAAGTGACCCATGAATGAGAATGTACACAATACCAAGTGTGGCGTGGATGTGCCAGAGAGACTTTAGTATGCAGACCACAGACATATCCATGTTGACATACACTGCTGGTGTTTGGAGTGTAGTGGACAGTGGACGCAACCATGTTACCTCAGCCAGTGGGGAAGATTGCGGAAAAGTATCTTGTTACGTCCCCCCTGTAAGCGTGAGCAGAGTGGGCTGGCCCGGCGTACGCCAGGCTAGCGTAGGGGTGTGAATAAAAAGCACATTGCTCTGGGCGTGGTTCTCTTCTGGAATGGCCAACGTGTCTGCCAGGGCGGCGCCTCTCACCCTGTCATGAGGCCGACGCCTGCGCTCCTGCTGCACCCCAGGCTGCTGGTCCCCATACCCGTCTTGCCCACCCCTGCGCACCCAGGCCTCACTGCTCACCTTCCAACACCGGCGTGTGTCAAAGAGGGCCCACCACGTGCCTGTGCAAGCTCCAAGCCTGAGGCCCGCGACCTTGGCAGCCTCCTCAGACCATCACGGCCTCTGCAACACAGGCCCGCAATTATCCTTTCTCGTTTAATTACTCTGCCGCTGCCTCCGGCTTACATTGAGGTCTAGTAGGTCACACATTTGGAACTGAGTCTTGATATCATGATGGCCAAGTTCATATGTCAAAGGCCGCATTTATATCACTATACTTCCTCTGCTGTGGTGCCACCAACTCTGTGCATAGCATTCCAACAACACCGGTCTGTGGTCCCTTGCTGACAACTGCCTTCAGCCTAAACTGCGGTCAAGTAGGTCACACATTTGGAACTGAGTCTTGATTTATTCATGACAGAGTTTGTATCATTGTACGCAGGGAGAGGAATAAGAGGAAGACGCGGTTCAGTCCGGAGGAAAAAAGGATCATCGTTACGGAGGTGTTCGAACACTACCAACAACTGCTCTGTTGCCACTAACTCTGTGCATCACAAGCCGACGACACGTGGCTTTGGGCCCCTTCTGACCGCTGCCTCCGGCCTACACTGCGGTCGAGTAGGTCACACATTTGGAAAGGAGTCTTGATTTAATTATGTCAGAGTTTATATCATTGTACAGACCTCATCGCAGACTGCATCCCCTTTCAGCTCTGGTGCCACTAACTCTGCGCCACGAAATTCATGGACACTCTCTGGTTGAACTTTGGTGGCGTCTGAGTATATGGCCTGGGGTTGTCTCCATCATCATGTAGCTGATACTGACTTGGTGTTAAGAATGAGTCTGCAGCATTCATCTCCTCCATATTGCCTGTTCCTGCTTGGTTCTGCCCTCTGCATCATGCCCTGGAAGAACACCTTCCACTGTCCCCCGAAACCCTCCACGACATTCACCTTGAACATCGACGAGGACCCGCTCAGCTCTCGTGTCCCTACCTCAGTGCACCGCAAGTCACCGTCCCGTGGCGGTGTGCCTGTGCCGGCCGCAGTGCATCTGGGGCCACTAACTCTGTGCAGCTCAAGTCATGGACCCTTGCTGTTTGAACTTTGAACTTCTGATTGTCTGATCACTGTTGTAGTTGTTGCCTGCACCAACCACTCCCTGAGGGCTGGCTTACACTCACCCCACACTCATCTAGCACAGGCGTCACTGGACATGTGACCCTGGCAATAAAAGGGACCGGGCGCACGTGCCCGTAGCCAGTTCCACAAACTATGACCGTGTGGTTAATATGTATGCATGAGGGCCCTGGGCCCTAACACATAACATTGTGCTGTGTACAGCGGAAGCAACCATGTCACCTCAGGCAGTGGGGTAGACCTGGGACATGTAGCTGCGTCGTACCCCCCAGTAAGCGTAAGCGGAGTGGACTGGCGTACAACAGTCCAGCGTAGGGGTGTGGTTCATCAACCCGAGGCTCTGGGTGTGGTTAAGTATTGGCCTTGCCAAGGAAGTAACTAATGCGTGTGTCTCTGTTCTAGTATCGGCGCCACCTGCCCCACAATGGACAATGTTGCAATGTAGAATGCCCCGGGAGTGCGGGCTCAGCCGAAGGGGAAAATGAGGGAGCGCAAGCCCGCTCGGGGTCAGGGATCATACATGCCAACTGCTGTGTGTGTGTCGCTATTACCTCAGCATAAGCCAAAGGTCTACCAACAACCGCATCGCGAGTGCAGCAAGCCATGAACTCTACATCTGTGTCTGCCCAATCCTTACCATAGGCCTACACACACACGTGGCCGCCCACCTTCAACGCACAACATCACAGTGTCATTGTCAGGCTTGTGGACATGCACAGAGAGGCATGAAAATGATGTGCCGTAGGAGTGCAAGTGATGCAACTGCGCTGCGCACACTAGTAAATAGGCTCGAGGGGGAGCAGCAGTGAGGCTACGTAATACACATTGATGCCCCTCATTTGCTACCATCAGTACATGTCAAACAGGAATCATTTAGTTACACATATCACACACCAATGAACCAGTGAGCCTGCCAACACATCATGCATAACTAACTATTGACTCATGTCTCTCTGCACTGCCACAGGTGATCAAGGATATGCACTCTGCCCTTGGATGATGACATCCCTCCGAGCCCCGAACACACTGGCCCAGAGACAGTACAATGCGGCCCACAAACGCACTAGGGGCGTCGTGGAACGCACATTTGGCGTGTTGAAGTCACGTTTCAGGTCTCTGGACATCACAGGTGGAAGACTCTTGTACAGCCCAGACATCGTATGCAATATCATCGTTGCATGTTGTGTGTTGCACAACATATGTGTATGCACCAATGCCGCATGGATACAAGTGCCAGATGCACCGGACGATGATGAGGAAGATGAGGCAGGTGGACCACACCCCACTGCAGCCGCAGCATAAATAGCTCGTAGGAACACCATCATTGACAATTTCTTCACATGAGCACGTCACATTGTCACAGTCCTTACCAATCAGGGGCAGTCCAAAATGACCACATGCACAGCATGTGCAAATAAACTCATTCCAACACACATTCCCTGAGTGCATGTCACTCCTCTGTACAGGCACGTCACTCTGACAAGTGTAAGTGCAACAAGTAGTGCTAACAGTCTCATAATTTTAAAATAGATGGTTGGTGTGTCACCTCTGTACAGAGAGGCTGTTTTGGGTGTCACGTATTCAAAATGGCATTTCTGTGTGTCAAAGATAGTACGGAATCCCACTCATCAGCGTTTCACGTGTCCCAAATCATTACATATAGGCTGTCATTTGTGACCTACAATTGACAACAGGCCTTCTTTTTGGGTCAGATATGTACCACCTTGATGCAGGGTTGCACCCTGTGATTCAAGTCCCACGACATAAGGAACATAGACTTAAGGGGAAATCACTGCCACTACATTCATCCATGCTTTCATACTTGATTAATCATAGACATGACACATCTGTGTGTATTAGTATGTATTATTCACATTCAGTGGAGTGTTGAAGCTGTCTTAGTACTGGGCCATGCGGGCAACACTTTACAATGTTGCCACGTGGAGGGCCAGCCAGACTCCTTTGGGATTGACAAGTTACTCGGAAGGGGAAGAGTCCAGTCCGCAGGCTGATTGCTGTGTCATTCTTAAGCAAGCAAAATATGGCAGTCCATGTCAAGGTCCAAGGTTAGTGTCGTAGAGTGTATCGGGGGCCTGTGGAAGGTGTTTTTCCAGAGCATGATGCAGAGTGCAGAACCAAGCAAAAACAAGCCATATGGCGGAGATGAGTGCTACGGCTTCCTTCTTACCACTAAGGCAGATTCATCCTTATCTTCGTCCTCTGATGTTTCATGTGCCTCACATGTGGGTGGTGGTGTTTGGTCTGCAGCAGTGTGTGACACTGACACATCAGGGGCCGAAGATGTGGATGTAGAAGTAGCAGCAGCATTTATCTGCGCACTGTCTTGTAGCATCACTCCCATGATGAGGATCTGCAGGGCATGGACGATCTTATCTACAGCTTGCTCGTGTGCAGCTGTGTTAGCCATCCTTTGCGCCTGCATCCGTTCCATGTTCTCCATGACCCTCCTTATGTTTCCCAAATCACGGATGACATCGCTGTAGCCACTCTGACTAGACAGTTGTTGTTGTCTCCGAGTCATGACTCCAGCGACGCCAGCCATGAATTGTTGGAGGGCATGGGGCGGACTGTGGGTGTCTGTTAGGGAGTGTGAGTGGTCCCTGATGGGACTTAGAAACCCACGTGTGGCATCTAGTTTGGCTGCCATGAGGCCTAACCCCACCCGCACCTGTTCAGCCAGCTCTTTCTGGCGGTCTAACACACGGCGTTGAAACGCCATGTGTTCTTCGGTGAGGTGCTTGCTGGGAGCCAGACGTGGTGGTGGGTGATTTCTGCTGTGTGGTCTGTGCAGGGGGGTGGGCTCACCTCGATGGTGCTGGGCTGCCCTGCTACTGGAGGTGGGGTTTGGAGGTTGTCCATGAACCGTTGGAGTTCGTTGTTGTCCTGGGGGTCATCTCCATCATCAATGACGTGATGTAGGGTCTTCTCTGCAGGAGGTGTTGATTGTCCCTCTGCAATGTAAAGGGGAGATGCAGTTTCACAGTGTGTTCCATGTATGTTTACGCATTGGCGAAGTTTACATATGGACTGCATGTCAATGTACATTGTGGCTGTTTGTGAGGAGATGCCTTTTTGATGCGGGTCAGTGGACATTTGTACTACGTCACAGATGATGTGAGGTTGTACTCGTACATTGTCATCTCACAGTTTTCTTCTCTGCTTTTGTAGTGCATTTTCCCACATGACGCGTGGGAATTCCAGGCCTGTCGCTGGTAATCACTGAATATTGTATCACGGTTTGGGACATCGCCGCTTTTTTCGCGTTAGTGTTTCTCATTTTTCAGGCATCGTGTTAATTTTGCCATGGTCATTTGCCACATAATACCACTGTGTTGAGAATACCACATTAACACTGCGTTATATTCCCATGATAGACTGTGATGTTGAAAGTTGCGTTAAGTTTGCGATAATTATCACACGTTCTTGAGAATATCCCCCATTGTCATTTACAATGCTAGTAGCTCAAACTCTTGTAAATAGGAGACCTATTTCCTTTCAAAGAAGCAGCCGCTATTGTCCCGGGCTGCTTGGAAAGTGAAAGCACGCATGGAGCGCTGAATGTTGAAGGAAAGCCTGTTCTGCCTGCAGCAGGAGAAACTCATTTGAAAACCAGCATTAGATTGTGCTGTGCAGCATGAGGCATAAGCGTGCACCAGGTTCCGTGCGTGAAAACCAGCCATGTGGGAAACCAGCATTAAAGTGTGCTGTGCAGCGTGAGACACAAGTGTACACAAGGACCTGTGCCTTAAAACCAGCATTATGGAAAACCAGCATTAGAGTGCGCTGTGAAGCATGAGACACGAGCATGCACCAGGGTCCATGTATGAAAACTATCATTAGTGTTTGCTTTGCAGTGTGAGGCATGAGTGTGTACCAGGATCAGTGGGAGAAAACCAGTCGTGTGGGAAACCAGCATTAGAGTGTGCTGTGCAGCATGAGGCATGAGCGTGCACCAGGATCCGTGCACGTAAACCAGCTGTGTGGGAAACCAGCATTAGAGTTTTCTGTGCAGCATGAGGCATGAGCGTGCACCAGTATCTGTGTGTGAAAACCAGCCAAGCGGGAAACTAGCATTAGAGTTTTCTGTGCAGCACGAGACATGAGCGTTCACCAGGACCCGTGCATTAAAACCAGCCCTGTGAAAAACCAGCATTAGTGTGTGCTGTGCAACGTGAGACACGAGCATGCACCAGGGTCCATGTATGAAAACTATCATTAGTGTTTGCTTTGCAGTGTGAGGCATGAGTGTGTACCAGGATCAGTGGGAGAAAACCAGTCGTGTGGGAAACCAGCATTAGAGTGTGCTGTGCAGCATGAGGCATGAGCGTGCACCAGGATCCGTGCACGTAAACCAGCTGTGTGGGAAACCAGCATTAGAGTTTTCTGTGCAGCATGAGGCATGAGCGTGCACCAGTATCTGTGTGTGAAAACCAGCCAAGCGGGAAACTAGCATTAGAGTTTTCTGTGCAGCACGAGACATGAGCGTTCACCAGGACCCGTGCATTAAAACCAGCCCTGTGAAAAACCAGCATTAGTGTGTGCTGTGCAACGTGGGACACGAGCGTGCACCAGGATAAATGCATTAAAAAATACCCCTGTGGAAAACCAGCATTAGTGTGTACTGTGCAGCATGAGCGTGCACCAGAATCTGTGCATAAAAAACAGACATGTGGAAAAGTAGCATTAGAGTGTGCTGTGCAGCATGCAACACAAGCGCACCAGGATTTGTGGAGGAAATCCTGCTCTGTTACGTGGAAAACCAGCATTAGAGTGTGCTGTGAGTGACATGAGCGTGAACCAGAATTCCTGTCAAAAACCTGCCACTTAGGAAGCTGGCACCAGAATGAATGCCGTGAGCCACCAGCGTGCACCAGGATCCGTGTACGAACAAAGGCAGTAAGGGAACTAGTCCCAGAATGTGTGCTGTGTAGCCTGAGACACAAGCGTGCACCAGTATCTGTGTACGAAAACCAGCAATATGAGAAACGAACATCAGAATGTGTGCCACCAGGAACCATGTATGACAAGCATTTGTAATGCAATAGGTGTCGCATTTGCCAGAGTTTAAGCTATTGGCATTGTAAATGACAATGACTTTTATTTGTCTGTATTGCTAATTAACACATAAATAAAAGTCATAGTAATTTACAAAGCCAATAGTTCAAACTCTTGTAAATGCGAGACCTATTCAAAGAAGCGGCCGCCATTATCTCTGGCTGCTTGGAAGGTGAAAGCACGCATGGCGCACTGAATTTTGCAGGAAAGCATGTTGTGCCTGCAGTAGGAGAAACTCATTAAAGAAAATAGTGCTTACAGACTAAGAAAGATGTACCGTGTAACAACTGAAGTAAAAGGGCCAGTCCTCATGGGAGGTTACAAATGAAGACAAGGCGGTTCTAAGGAGGGACTTACAAACCTATTAACGAATCAGAAACCAGCATTTACGAAGGACAATGACAAAATCCAATGGCAAATATGGGAGGAGAGTGGGCGGGGCTTCTATTCCATGCTCCAATACATCATGCCACAGAGTAGCGCATGCGCTGCCCAGGCTCAACCCAAAAAATAATTTTAAAAAATTGTCATTTACAACTCAATAGCTCTAACTTTCACAACAGTATGAGAATGATTGCGTTGCCAATGCTTGTTTAATTAGCATGGACACAGAAAGATAGGGCAGCTGGTAAAATGCCAAGTATGTTGTATGAGTCAAACTAAACATGCACTGTTATTCAACGTATTGTGCAAGTTATATGTTTGTCATTAACACCTTGCAACATATTCATTATATGAAAATCAAAACACTTTCTTTCCCCATCTTAATACTTTGCTTTTTTCATTGCCTTTTTTTTACCCTTTAATCTTTCGCTCGTTTTGATATTATTTTTCCCCTTATTTGAACCCCTGCCAATTGTTTCTATTCTCTTCCCCTCGTCTTATTTCGTTACAATTCGATATGCTTCAGCAATAGTTTCTTTGCTTTCACAATGTTTATTAATTAATTGCCATTTCCATTACGATTCAATCTCTCTATTTATTTCTGTCCGTCTCTCTTAGTGCAAATGTTTCAGGTGATTTTTTTCGCCAGAGCCGAGTTTGGCAATTGGCATGCTGTTCAATCGTGTATCCCCTAACTCAGCCCGAGCAGTGATCAGCTGCTTCTGTCTGAACCTGCCCGGGCTGAGTTTCGTTTCCGAAAAGTCCCGAAGTCCAGGGGATACACGATACCGTGGGGATACCAGATATTACACAACACCGGTCTCTGGCACCACCTTGTGGCTCACTTCATGTCACTGCCTGCTTGAGTGGATTTTAATAGGGCGACTTCATTGCCATGCCAGTGCCAGGCAGTTCCTTTCTGCGGGCCATTGTTTACTGCATGTATTTTTTGCAGTTCCAAGAGCGCAGACTCGGCGCAGTGGCATTAAAGGAGCTTTACGTGGGCAGCAGATTACCATATACAAGGTCACATGGGGAGAGAATGTTGCTAGAGCCGCCCACTATGGAGCTGGGGAAGCGGGTTCGAGTCTCAGCGTCTGCTCTGCATCTTGTGATTCTGAACAAATCACTCAATCTCGCGGTGCCTACAAAAAATAAGCATTTGCAATGCAATAGGTCTCAAATTTGCGAGAGTTTGAGCTATTGGCATTGCAAATGACAATGTCTTTTATTTACGTGTTTTGAAAACCTGCAAGCTGTGAGTAAATACACAATTTGCACTTCTAGTCGTTGCTTACAAGAATCAAGGCTGGCAGTAACTGCACCCCTTTTACTGCAAGCCTTGCTTCTCGTATGCAAGGACTATAAGTACAAAGTGCGTGTTTACGAACCGTTTTCAGGTTTTCAAAACACAAACAAAAGGTATTGTCATTAACAATGCCAATAGCTCACATGCTTGCAAATGCGAGACCTATTTGCATTGCAAATGCTTGTTCTAAGTTGGAGTGGGAGTTCTCTTCTTTTGTGTATTTGCTTCATTACTGTTCGAAGTTAAGCCTGGCTGCTTGTGCCAAGCTCCCAGAGGGATTAAGCACAGGTTAATTTGGAGTTTGCTTGTGACTTCACACAGACAATGATTGTGGGTGCTGCTTGAGTACGGTTTCGCCCCCAACCCAACCCCCCAATCAGTAACACAATTTCCTACACTAAGCACTAAATACTTCTAAATATTATAAATATCAATAAACAGATGTTTAAAGTTCTACTCCAAAACCAAGGGCTTGGATTTTAGGAACTTTGCAAAAGGGAGGGAAGAATCGAGATCGTCCATGTGCTGTCTGAAAATATATTCAACCTCGATCATTTGCTTGTCTCATATTCCCATGAGCCATTTATCGAGGGCTCTAGGAGCTGTGAGGCTTGCAGGCTTTCAAGGCTAATATATTTTTTCAGCACTTAGAGGAATAAAATGGTTTGTGCTTAAAATGAGTAAATGGCAGAGCTGGGTGAAGTGGATGAACAGTAGACCACTTGCAGTGGAAAACCCATCTATCAATTGCCAAAGCTCTCTGTGAAGTCTTATATTCATGTCACTTTAGACATGACAACCACATTTACTAGGCAGTGTTCTGATGCTTTCCTCTCGAGCACAAACTGAAACGTTCCCCGAAATAAACTCTATCAATTGACACCTTTACGCAATTATATGGTTAGATCCCTCTGAAAGAACACATTCGGAGCTCCCATGAGTACCAAGCTTGAGCCGATCCAGATATAGAATGTATCAGAGTGACGACTCAATGATGAAATGAACCATGCTACTGGCACCCCTACTGGTGGAGAGTCCTTTTAAAAATCAAGGGGGACCGCCTTTAGTAGGCAGTGTGGTGTCCTACTATCGACTGGACCAGGTGAGGCCGAAACGGGGATAAGGAATGGTTAAGGGCATTAATTATTGGACACGCACACAGTATGTATATCTCGGGGTAATAACCCACGTGCAGGTCCTCCCCTTTTATTCTAACCCCGTAGGCCACGCCTGGCCTGCGGATGTGCTGTACAATGGTACCTGGCTGGCTGGCCGGAACACAAGACAGCTAACCACTACAGGCAGTAACAAGGAACCAAGCAAGGTCGTAGAGATGAAGTGAGTTAACTCTCTTTCATAATGAGAAAATGTTTGTCAGTATACCAATAACGTTTGTGTTTGATCGGATAATATACTGCGTTGTGAAGGCATCTGGTTTCCATGACAGGTAAGGGATAGAATGGTAAGCTGCACATTGATACTGGTGTTCTCGCTTCACAGCTGGAGGTAAACCTTCACATGTACTTCGGAATAGGAGACGTTCCCTACAACTGCTTGGGGTGTTATCCGTTCTAGCAGTTACAGTAATAGCTGATAAGGATGTGTGAAAGTGAAATGATGATTGGGTTAGATGGTAGTCCACCACAAGAAACAGTCACATTCTTGCTGGGTCCTGTTAAAGGTTTCAGTAATTTAAACCTGAGGTCAACCCTGTGGAAGCTGTAGCACATAGTAGACAGGTCTTAACTTAGAGAAAACGTGTAAAGCATTTAGAAGTACCAAAACAACTAATATTTTGAGATCACAACACACTACAAATCCCACTCAGGTTTACAAAAATAAAGAAATAAAATGACATAAAAATGACAAACAACCAATGGGAGGGCATGGCCAACCGCTGAAGATGAGGCCACATCATCCAGAGCTCCCGGGCCCGGACTTGGACATCCACTTTTATTTGGCACAGTGAGGGGCATCCTACATAAAATTGCACCTCAGATGCCCTCTTGTCCTTGCTGCACTGGATGCTGCAATCGGTGAGCTCTGGCTACTGAAAGAGAGGGCCCTGACAACATCCAGCCTAGTCACATGGTGTTCCGCCTGCACCACTGGACCAGCGGCGGTCACCCACAGCACAGACCTGGGCAGTGCCGCTGAGAACCACCCACCAGAAACCCGTTGCACACTGCTGACCTGCACCGAGACACCCGCCCTGGGGGTAGGGTCGGCCAGAGATGTCAGAGCAAAGCTGCGGTGACAGCAGATCAAAGTTGCTCTAGGCCGACTAAAGAACGCCAAGAGGCACGGGATTTTGACCTGGCTGTGCTTTGCCGAAGCTGCTGCAGGCTGCAGCGTCTGGGGCAGCGGGAAGAGAGACGAGCGCGTGCTGCTTGCCCTGCGTCTTACACTGAGGTCAGAGGGACTCATTTGCTTGGGCCACCAGGGACTGCTGAGGGGTGGTATGGGCTGGGCGTGCCCCATGGCTCTAGCCCCTCATTCCCCAGGGACATATGTGGAGCACCTACCAAGTCTGCAAACAGACTCCTTAACCGCACCATAGTCCGAAACTCCACATCTTCGAGGACAACACAACTGTTGCACTGTGACGCTTCCCTGGATGTAAAGATGGTGAGGTGGGAAGGGGGGCCCCAGACACACCTGTGACCTGGGGGGAAAAGCACAATCACAACAGAGGGGGACCAAAGGGAAACTGCATGCTGGTTTGTGCTTAAGTCTGGTAGACCCCCTTCTCCACTAGGCCCAGACCTGAACGAGCACAATTGTAACAGGCAGCAGGAGGGCACTTGCTTGGTGTGCCCTGTGGCCTCAGTGAACGTACAGATCAACTTTTTCTCTGAGGGCACATTGAACATGAAATAGATGGAGTGGTTGACCTCCTAAGCATCAAGTCTGCAACCCGTTCCACTGAGAGCAGCCCCAGTGGAAATTAACTTTGGCCACTGCACGCTGGCCCCTTTCCCTCTCCCCCTCTCCCCCTCCATGAGGTTGAGAATATGTATCGTCTCACACGCCTCGATCAGGGGAGCTAGACACTGCAAATTGTCCCTTATGCTTGAAATATAAGGTCATTATAGCCTAGGCTCCCCTTTGGTGCCCCCCTACTGACTGGATCACTGGAGAATGTGCTCTCACATGGACGTCTGAAGTGGGCTGACCTACAACTGCGCAAAACCCCCAAGCTGCTATACGCACAGCTTAGATCATAATGCCTCACAGTAGGTCTTCCCTATTCCCACATCAACTTATCAGACGCTGAACAATATGGGCCGTACCAGAGCCAAAAGCACAGAGCCACCAGCACACTCCTGCTTCCAATCTGCCCCAAAAGAGTGTTCCTCCATAGTGGCACCAGAAGATTGCATAACACCTACACTGGTGGGACCCCACTGGACAAATTAGATGTCATGTTATGGGAGATACAAGACTCCAGAGCGGCCATCGAGCAGCACCTGGTAGTAATCACTACGAATATCAGTTCTCTCAAAGATGACCGTAGGAAACAAATTGACGAGTCAAAACAAACTGACCCTCTTCTCTTTGACGAACTGGAAGAAAGAACAGACTGCCACTGTTGCACTCGAAGAGCGGCAAGTGGACATACTACAGAAACCCACTGAGGACCCTGAAGTGCGGGCATGCCATAACAACATTAGAATTATTGGAATGCCGGAGGGGAAAAAGGGCCCTAATGCCTCACAGTACATGGAAGACTAGCTCCGAAGCAAAGTGGCTCCAACCAGTTTGTCAGACTTGTTTACGGTAGAGAGGGCACACCGGGTCCCTTCAAGGAGGCCGCCCCGGGTGCGCTGTCAAATCCATTTGTAGCCCCCATACTAAACTACAAGGACCGGGATGTCCTCCGCTGAAGCGCAAGAAAAGTGATGCCCATCCTAATGTTGAATGCTCGGAACTTGCTGTTCCCGTACTATACACTTGTAGTCCAGTGAAAATTATCGTCCTTCAAAGCTGTGAAGTGGCAGCTACATACAGTGCACCTCAAATACGCCCTTGTGTTCCCAGCCAGACTTAAGGTGATCCACGAACAAAGGACTCTCTTTTTTGACTCTCCAGAGGCTGCTTGCGATTGGGTAGAGCAACATTTTCAAAACTCCCTGAGACCTGAGGATTCGAAGTCACTGCCTCCTAAGGTGCAACCACCATTCTGTAAGTGGCAGCAAGGGCACTCAACTGAGCACAGTCAGCAACCTCTCTCTGGAATACCCGACCGAACACCAGCTCTAACTTATCACCTGACAGCAACTTGGATTCTGACTCTATTTCCGTTGATCACTCCACAGACTTAATGACCTGCTGGACTAAGAACTCCGTAAGTACTATTGACACAGAGACCCACTTTTGACTGGGCATGGGAGACTTTCGCTTTGATCTCTCCTCAGGAATTTATGAGAACGATACTTTGACGGCTCTCCCCATGTGTACAGACACACACTATTGCCTGACACGCTAGACTTTACAAGTACATCACCTCCAAATTAGTATAAGAACTCTTATAACAGACTCCTCGAACTGGTTGCTGATTCTTTAGAAGCCTCTCCATAGGTGATATACCCTGCCAGTACCTGATACAGTAATGCCGGGCCCGGGAAGGTGCTGGCTCCTAAATGTTCTACTGGTCCCAAATGATACACTTTCCCAGGCTAAATGCCATGCATCCCAAGGCGACTGCATGTATTGTTATAGTGTTTTCATGCTTTTCTTACAGTTCTGGTCGAACGAGTTTCTGTATTGGGATTTATTTATGTTTATTGTTATACAAAATCCTCACACTTGATTTTTGCTTGTAATGCTGTCAATTGTCAGATCATGTACGAATTTACATACTTGTTCCTATTAAGTGTTAATGGCTGTTGCACACAAATATAACATGATCACTTGGAATGTTAGAAGCTGGGGTCCATACAAAAACGTTACAGGATTATGTCCCAATTACATCATCGTCAGTCGCTCTTGGTGTGTTTGCAAGAGACCCATTTTACAAACCCTGAGGCCCTCAAGCTGTGAAAAAAATGGAGAGGCAAACTGTTTCACACCTCCGACACTGCCTTCACGTGGGGTGCAACAATACGGATCTGCGCTGTGATTCCATTTGCAGCTGTAGACACTGGAATCAACACACATGGTTGTAACTTCCTTCTCCGAGGTACTTTGGATGCGTGCCTGTGGTACTGGGTAGTATATATGGCCACAACATGGAACAGGATGCTTTCGCACCTGTCCACAGTTCTCACATATTGGGCTCTTTACCCCTGGTTCATAGGAGGGGATTTTAATACAGTACTACATGTCGACTTCGATTGGCCACATTCTCCCCTACAGAATGCAGGCTTGGTATGACAAGCCAAGGCCCAGCAACAATGGGTGGAAGAGTGGACCCTATCAGATGCTTGGTGCAGCCATAATGAGGGCATGCATGAATACTCATTTTAGTCCCCGCACACGTTACATGCATGCCACGATAGAATCTTATGTACCACCCTGCGCTAGACTAATGTTACCCATGCAACGTACGTGGAGGAAAACACTATCAGACGAAAATTAATTTGAGATTACAATAACATAGGCCGGGTGCCATCTCACATTATCACATGGCATTTGCAACCTCAGCTATTAGAAGATGGGGTATTCCGAGACACAATAGACACTTTGTTAGTTGCCTTTTACTACCCAGTAGGGAAAATAGGTTGCTCCGCTGCCTGAAACAATTCACCATGCAGTCAGGCAGCCCACCTTAATGTCTGTTTTGTAGGAACCCCATACATTACCAAACCGTCAAACGTCAACCCCTGGAGTGTGGATCATCATGAAACCCAATTAGTCATTGCTGTCCCTGAAAACTAACGCACAGAGCACCCCAATATCTCACCAACACTATACATCCCTCCTAGTAGGCCGCAGCCCAGGTAGCTATGTGGCAATCCCTCGCTTCGCCAATCAAGCCTGGGTGGCTATGTGGCACCCCTCACCTTTGCAAACCCGGTGGGTCTACTACCTATGCTCGCACCGAGTGCACCAAAAACCCGATAGAAATCTTAGTGCGTCCCCCCCTCGAGGTAACTTTTTGTGCCAACCCCTCCGGGTCTCCAATCCAGAGTCTCCAACCGGCAACGCAAGTGATACCCTCCCAGAAAAAACCACCGCTGACCCCCCTGTGCCGGAAATACTTTGACAAGTCCCCCGATAGTGTAGGGGGGGCAACGTAACAACACGACCGGCCCGCGTAACCAACAAGCGTGAGTACACAAGGCCGGAAATCCCACGAACTGGAACGAAATCCAGCCACTTCTTCCTATCCTGACCGTGCGCTGGAAGTGCCTGTCCACGTCTTTGTGCCACCCAGATTGGAGTCCTCAATATCTTGGACCCCTTTGTAAAATTGGGATACAAGCATAATACATCCACTACAAACGGGCACTCGAGGTTCGTAACCCCCGTTCCTCCCATATACACAGTATTTCCATCTAAACAACGCTTGCCTTCATATAGGGGAACAACCGCCCATATCGGTGGCATTCATTCTCTACTCACTAGAAGAATGGAAGAAATGAAAAAACGAGTGAGTCCGTTAGATACCAACGTATGAGCTGCAGGTGTCCTTACATGTCAGCAACCAATGCATTAACCCACTGAGCCCGCACAAAACAACTCCATTGTCGACTCTCAATGCTGACTGCTCCCTCTGAAGCCCGCACCCGGCTCCGTAGTGTCGCGGACGACTGAATCCACTCCCGCCTTCCCCAAAGTGGGAAGCAGTTCTGCAACCCTCGCTAACAAAACACAGAATTAGCGCTGTGTACGCATGTACACTCAGGTATACACTACTTGTCCAAGATGGCCTCTGTCTTACCCCTAGGCGCAAATGTCCCGCTCTCCTCATTTGAGTGACTGACCTGAACTTAGACCAGGGACCCACATGAGTATCGCTGTTCCCGCAACCAGATTAGACCGCTCGCAAACAAAGGCCATCTGATATCTCTAGGACGCTGTGCTCATTTCACGGCCAGAACCACCATTCACATTCGACTTCCGGAAACCTTTCTACAATCGTACCCTTTTCAGCTCATCCTCCCTTGTGCACGCCATGTATCTACTTTCCAAGCAGCCCGTCTTTGCTTTGCCAAAATTCGATCCCATTTTCGAACATTGCAAGACAGCATAATCACGGTGAACGCCCGAGGCTTCAAAATTCCTTAAGTGGGAAGATAAAACATCACTCTACGTTTCCCACCCTCGAGCCAGATGGCGCCAACCCGGATGCAACCTATTCACCTGCAACCCTGTCCCGCCAAACTCGACTGCCACATGGACCCCAAGTCACACAATGCCCCCCCTCCCCCAGGCACAGCTTGCTGCCCCCTCCTCATTTCCGAGACAAGCGCGGCTCTGATGGGGTGGTCGCCCGCGGTGGCTAGCAGGTGCCCGACGCAGCTGCATCCTGTCACGCATAGCTCCCACGCAGGCTTGCTCAAGGCTTCTAGGCGCAGCTGCCGGCCCTTTGCTGGCATGATGCGCATTTTGGAAGCACCTCCGTCTATTTCACGAACACAGGCCCAAAAGTACACATGTTTCAAGAGATATCGAGAACAGGGCTCTACAATGTGCGAAATTAAAAATATACTTCGAAGGCCTCTTGGGGAGAAAAGCTATGGCCTCGTTGCGCTAGAATGAGACAATGTTTGATATGTGTATAATAACGGTTCAAACGAAATCGCTGCAAAAACCAGCACGTGGAAAAACAATTCCCAACAAAGACGGACACCTTGAAATTCTACGCAGTTCTTCGTAAAATATATATTGAAAGATGCCCCTCCTCCTCAAAATATCTTAATTTATTTCCTTCTCTCAAAGAGTTAGGCGGGAGTTCCCGAGCAGTAATGGGGCGCTCTGTGAACACCCAGCATGCATTTACCTAAGAGAAATAAAAAAAACCCACATCTTTTCTCTGTGCACCGCTACAGCTCATCAGCGATCGTAATGCCGGATGCACAGATACTGAGCCGAACTATAATTTGGGCACTGTACCCTCCGGCGATGACATTGCACCTCAATCAGGGCAGACCGGGCCAAGAAGTACGCTAGCGTCGACGGCACACACCGAATACCCGAGAGGTGCCCCCAGCCACTCCCACCGGAGATGCTCCCACTGAGGCACCTCCACCACTAGGCCGCTTTCCTACTAGTGACCCATCGGAAGTGACGCCCCAACTTGCCCGTGCTACAACGCAGCCCTCAATACCTTTACTCCCAGACCAAGAGTGATAGAAACGCCCTAGCTGATCGGAGCTTTCCACAGACCTTCCCCGCCGGGATAGACAACAATTACCGCACTTATACCAACAAAATGAAGATTCTCGACCCGCAAACCGCCCGTCTTGCCTACAACCACAAAAGGGGGGTGTCCCCCACTCTCCATAAATACCCGACACAACCCGGTCACCTGAAACACAATACCGTCTCTTCTCCGGGTAAACGACCACGACAAAACGGATCAGCCAGCCACCAGATGGAGCCTCCTCCGAGCACAGCACCATGCTCGAACCGGGCAATGCGCCCACCAGACTCCAGATTCACGGAGACCCCTGCATACCGGGGCCGGCGCCGTAAGAAAGAGATTGCGAGGACCAGGGCATGTTGCCCTAAATAGGCCCACGCCCACTCCTCCCTTTCGTTGTTGCCGGCTACGGCCGGAAGTGACGTCACGATGTTGCACCGGAAGTGATTCCTGCTGTAGTCACGCCAAGTCCATCGATGAGGCCCACAAAGGGGGCGTGACCGGGTTCCCGGGGGGCCGCGTCCTGATGGCGCGCTTCATTATATTTCGCACTTTTCCAAACGCCACTCTCCTACATATGTTGTCGGCCTGTCCTATGCTGCCGTCTTACTGGGCACAAATCAGGGCCGCATTGTCGGGACTGAGCGAGCGAGATCACTGGCTATCAGCAAAACACTGCATTCTAGGCTTATTCACAAGACCCAAGGGAGCTAAAGTGCTGCCATTCTTTCTAGATCGGCACTTTTAGTGGCAAAGTGACTCTTAACATGGTGTTGAAAATCACCGGCGGCGCCCCTAGTCTCCCAGTGGAGGGAAGCGGTGCAGAGATGGGCGATAGCGAAAATTGGTGCATTGCGCGGGAAGAATATTGAGCCCTGCAGAAAAAAACATAGCAATGGAATGGGATGCATTGTTGGAATCCTACAAAACCCAAAAGGTAGCGCACAATAACGATGTCAGGTTCAGGGGAGGGAGGGATGGGTTTAATCAGTTAAGATAGTTTACAGATTGAATTACACGCATTTAATGTTAAATTCTACAAAGACATGTTTTTTTTCTACAGTATCACACATCCTTTTGCAAGGAAGACCGATATCTGCAATTGCCATCATTACAGCTCTGTACGATGTCATTATTCACTAGTATGTTCTGGATGGTGTTGCTTGTTTCCAGATTGAAAATGCAATTAAGTTTCTGTTAAAAAAAAAGACAAAAATCTAACAGGGAAAACCGGAGACATGAATTTTTGAAAATCTAATTGCAAATAGGACCCAGAAGCAGGGAAGTTCGAAAAGGTTTGTAAGTCCCAATATGAAAAAGGGACATTGTCATTTTTCAGATGAAAAATTCTTCTTCACACGGGACAAACCTGGAATTCAATCGAACACTGTGGAACTATCTGTTGGATGGTTTTTGCGATCGGCCCCCTAAACTCTGGAGCTAAAGGTTTGAAAAAGTTAACAAACTTCTTGTGGATACCAAAAAAGCACAGGAGTACATTTCTAAGGCTCCCAGGATTTTAGGGGAACACGTAGAGACTCTCAGGGTGTCACGCAAAGGACAACAGTAAAGTCCATTTGCCACTGATGAGCTGGTATTCTTCACAGGAATGTCCTCTTCAGCTTTTAATGTTCCTGGAGCTATCTAGGAGATCAGCCTTAGGATCTCTCTGTCCTTAGAGTTCAAGTAGAAGGGAGTCCAACCTTCTTTGGTCCTTCTCACAGGGCACAGATGCCAAGTACAGCAGGCTGGTATCCTTTTGCAAGTCTAGCAGTCTTCTGAGGAAGGCTGAGTGATGGTCCAGCTTTGTAGGGTTCATCAGCCTGTGTGTCGGGACACCCTATGACACTCCTAGCTCCTCTCTGGCCAATGAAGTAAACGTTCCCAGGCCCTGACCTCACCACTTTTGCAGTAGTTCCTGTTTGCTTTACTGTAAATGAGCCTAAAAAGAAATATGTCACAGTAAATCCAAGACGATAAAGGTGGGGAGAGTACAATGGTAATCATAATGTCCTCTCACATCTAATACTAAACTCTAGTTAGAAGCAGGCACTGTACACACAACAAATCCAGAGACAGAAGTCTGGTAGGACAAAAACAGGGTCCTTCAATAACCAGACAGCAGATACACAAGAAATGTCTTCCTATCGTGTTCTCTCCTTTTCAGGAGTGCTCCGAGTGTTACATGGAGCTCTTTAGACCTGACACGTAGAATTTGACAGTGGGGTATCAACTGTATGCCCACAAACACGCTGAATATTCAGTGGAGCTAAGAGGAGTCATCTCTGTCTATTTAGGTCAGCCATTTTTTTGCTCCTGGAGGCATTTCACAGCCTCTTTCACACCTATTCCCGGGCTTGAGCATAGACTGGGAGGTGGCAGAGGTATATGCTAATTAGCCTTCTCACAGTTTGGGCAAGTATAGAATAACTTTCTAACAGTTACTTTTTGTTAATATTTATTAAAAATCCAACTTCATCATTGAAAAAATACAGGTTTCATTATTTTTTCTAGTGTGTTCTATTGCAGAGATAGCAATACTAGTATTTTAATCTGCACTCTTCTTTAGTGCACAGGACAGCTAGGCCTGCCAAAGTGAAAATAGCTTTTTGGGTCTTGTCACTATAGAGAGAGGGTAACATTAATTGTATACATGTCCCACTTTTAAATACCATACACCCTACCTTGTGAGTTACAAGCCTTAAATAGGAGTGACTTATTAATATTAAAAAATGAGTTTTTTACCTGTCAAAGAAGAGTCATTTTAACAGGTTGCAATATAGGTTTTACAGTGCAGCAGTCAAGCTATGGTGGTAGACTTGCAGCCAGGTTTCCTATGTCAGACTAGTAGATGGCACAATCATTGCTGCAGTCCAGAGGTGCCATTTACCTTTTAATGCAATGGGTATATTTCCACACCATATACAATGGCCATAAAGATATGATCAATTTGCCAGCCAGGGATTACCCAATTTCTAGAGGTTTAATGGGTCACAGTACAAACAAGGGGTACCAGACCAGCAATAAAATTCAGCAGCAAAAACTGAGTGTCCAGGCAAAAAGGAACATTCTCGCAATGGGTCCTTTAAGTTCAAAGGTGAGGGTGACCTGAGAACCACTGTCAAACATAACTGTTCAACAGTATTGTGAGTTAGTGCTGCCCCAGACCATCTGATACTGACTTAATTTTGCCAGGCTATATGTTTGTTTCAGTTGGTGGTTTGTGCTAATACTAAGCTATTGGATCCCTCTTCATTCTTCTAGCTTTGTGTTTCTGGAACTAGCTACATTCAGAGCCACAGACAGAACCACACTACAAACATAGCCTTTGCACAGAACTCTCAGAAGTTCTTAATTGTCTAAGTCACACACATCATGTAAAACACATCCCATCCATGTAATAGCAATACTTTAGTTGGTCAGTCTGCTCTAGTTGGATTCTTCCCTAAAACTCACAGTTCTTAGCTCCCCTAATCTCACCTATTTTATGTAGCGCTACTTTCCTGGAACCTCTATATGGATTAAGGTTACGAGCTGCACTTCCCTAGCATTTCTCTCCTGAAGCCTTGAGTTTTCTAACACTGATCTATGGGTACATTCAGGCAGCGTAATTTGAAGTTTGTTAGTGGGTGATAGCAATCTAATTTGGAAAAAAAATAAAATACAAAAATGTTCTGTTCCACTCTGTTCGAAATGGGGGTCTCTAGTTGGCAGTGGCTTACACCCTGACCACGCAGGGACTCTTTTTCTAGTAAGGGTAAGGGCATTACACACCCAAGATAACCCCTGCTCATCCCCTTGGTTGCTTGGCACGAGCAGTCAGGCTTATCTCAGAGGCAATGTGTAAAGCATTTGTGCAGACACACACAGTAATAACACAGTGAAAATACTACAAAAGGACAGCACACTTGTTTAGAAAAATAACCAATATGTATCTGAGTAAAAACAAGATCAAAACAACAAAAATCCAACATACACAAATCAAGATATCACTTTTATAATGTTTACAACAGTTCATTCCATAGGAAAAAGATAATGTGTGACTTTTATCACAGAGTATCTGGGATGAGTCAAAATCAAAGACGAAAACAAGCACTGGGGAGATCATAAGCTGGAAAATAAAGCAATATTGGTTCCTTACTCCCAGGGGAGGTGATGTGTTGATACTTACTGTGAGGGGAGGTGATCCGTCGATTCTTTGCTGCGGATGCGGAGTAGGTGATGTGCCGATTCCTTACTGCCAGGGGAAGCGATGCATCAATTTCTTAGTGCCAGAGTAGGTGATGCGGCGGTTTCAAGACACACAGCCTCAGTTCCTTACTGCTGGGCCAGGTCGATGAAGGACTTTGCACCATTTATGTCAGCGATGTGTTGCCCTGGACTTGGGCTACAGCGATGTTTTAGCTGCATGGCAGGCACTGCATCGAATCTTCGGCCACACTGCAGTGATGCGTTCGTTTTTCTACTGCACTGCAGTGCTGCGTCAGAAAAAACAGGCGCTGACGGTAGATGCACGAATTTTCTCAGTCCTTTGCAGCAAAACCACCTCCAAGGGCCCAGAACTGGAATTGGCACCACTTGACAGGTCAGAACTACCAGCAAAGGAGTTCAGGGGCTGCAGCTGAAGTCTTTGATGGCTCTGCGACTTCTTAACGGGAGGCAAGCACACGCAAGCCCTTGGAGAACTCTGGCAAGTAGGCTGTAGAAAGCAACGGCCTGTCCTTTTACTGCCCAAGACAGAAGCAGCAAGCAGCACGCCAACACAACAAAGCACACAGCAAAGTAGCAGTCTCTCTTGACAGCTTCCCCAGGTCTTCTTTTTGGCCGAATGTCCTCTTAGTCCAGAGGTGTTCTGAAGTTATGGTGTCACAGCTCTTGTACGTATATCAGTTTCTGCCTTTGAAGTAGGCAAACTTCAAAGGAAAGTCTTTGTAGTGCACAAGACCCTGCTTTTCCCTGGCCTGGCTCCAGACACACTAAAGGAGGTGGAGACAGCTTTGTGTGAGAACAGGCACATCCCTATTCAGGTGTCAGTGACATCTCTACCCACCCACACACTCTAGCTCAGGAAGAAACATCCGCCTGGCAATGGACCATCAGGATATACAGGGCATACCTCAGCTCCCTTTGTGTGACATCTACAGTGAATGCACAAACAGCCCAACTGTCAGTTTAAACTAAACGTGGATTCCACAGGCAGGCAGAGGCAGAGAATGATAAAGCAAGAAAATGCCCACTTTCTAAAAGTGGCATTTTAAAACAAGCAATTTAGAAATCAATTTCACTAAAAGATGTATTTTTAAATTGTGAGTTCAGAGACCCCAAACTCAAAGTCTCTACCTCTTCCCAATTGGAAGTTGTACTTGTAAGAGGTTACAAGACAGCTTCAATGATAACCTATGGGAGAGATAGTCCTTGTAATAGTCAAACACGAAATTAGCAGTATTTCAATATCAGGGCATGTAACACACACCAGCACATGTCCTGCCTTTCATATATAAAGCACGCTGTCCATGGTGCTACCTTGGGCCTACCTTAGGGGGCCTTGCATGTTGTAGAAGGGAAGGTTTGGGCCTGGCAAGTGGGTACACTTGCCAGGTCTACTGAGCAATTTAAAACTACACATACAGACACTGCAGGGGCAGGTCGGCGACACGTTTGCAAGGCTACTCATGTGGGTGGCACAATCAGTACTGCAGGCCCACTAGTAGCATTTGATTTACAGGCCCTGGGCACACCTGGTGCACTTTACTAGGGATTTTCTTTTTTGTTAAATCATTTTTCAAAAGCCTTTATTGAACAAAATTGCACATCAAGGTTACAAGATCGCACTTCACAATTACATTATATATGAGCAGAGGGTCCGAAAACATTGGGGAGAACCACATGCAATAGTATACAACAGAGGGTACATCAGAATCATAAAGCAGGTTGCATTACACAGAGAAAGGGGTTCTGAGGCGCTACTGGGGGAGAAAGTGGGAGCGTCCGGGAAGGGCCCGGCATATGTAGGAGCGGGACTAGGGGAACAGAGGAGTGTGTGAGCGGGGTGATTGCACATCACTGGCCAGCACCAGCAGCTGCCACGGGCGGAGTGCTGGTGGGGAGCGCGGGAAAGGTCACAATATGCAGGGAGTTTTGGCGCGAGAGGTAGGAGAGAAGGGGACCCCAAATGTAATTTGGGCGGGAAGTAGCCGGCATCAGGTCCCAGAATTCAGTCAAGAGTGTCTGACAACGCAAAGCGTCCTCGAGCCAAGCCCTAGCCTTGGGCACAGACCTTCAACCCCAGCACATGGAGACTCTGCGCCGCGCAAGAACACGAAGCATCGTAGTCAGATGGCGTGTGGCATCTAGGCAAAATTTCACGAAGCCTAGGAGGCAAATCAGAGGGTCTGGCTGGAATGGTGACGAGGTACTCTCAGAGACAGCGGCGTACATCTCGCGCCAGTATGCTGAAACCCTGGGGCATAGCCAGGCGAGGTGAGAGAAGTCTGCTGTGGGAGCGGAGCATCACATACATCTATCACTGGGGATGAGGCCCATTTTGTGCAACTGGGCTGGGGTGCAGTATAGTCTATGCAAATACTTTAAGTGAATGAGGCGCAGGCGGTAGTTTGGGGACAGGCGTTTAGTCTGATTGCAGCAGTAGAGCCAGTCCTCCTTAGAGAGGTCAGCACCTAAATCCTCACTCCATGCCGCACGCTCGGTCAATAGAGATGGGTGAGTCCGCGAGCGCAAGGGCATACATCTTGGTGATCAACCGGCGGGGGCAGGGGGATGTGTAGAGAAAATCACTTTACTAGGGACTTACTAGTAAATAATATATGCCAATCATGAATAAAGCAATCACCAATACAATTTACACACAGAGCATATGCACTTTAGCACTGATTAGCAGTGGTAAATTGCTTAGAGTCCTAAAACCAACAGAAACAGATCAGAAAAAACAGGAGGAAGAAGCCAAAATGTTTGGGGATAACCCGGCAAATAGGGCTAGGTCCAACACACTCCACTCTCCTCAGAATGGAACCCAAGATATTCAGCTCTTGAATTAAACATTCAAGAATGTATTTTTATATGTGTCCCTCGCATGAGATGGTTCACAGATTTCTTGGAAGAAAGCATCCAGGAAGGCAACTAGGCCTTCAGCCAATCTTATTGGTTGCCTTATCTCTCTTTAGAAGTCTAGGCATCAATCAAACAAACTCATACTTTACTGTTCCGCAAATTATAAGAGAGAGATAGTGGAATACATTTCCATCTGATATTTGATCACTGGCTTCATTGTTGATCTTCTGAAAGATACTGAAGACATTTCTTTATAGCTAACCTTAATTAATTGTACTAGGTTTTATCTTAAATTAGTTTTTGTTGTGTTATCTCCTACATTGACAAAATCATTTGGTGAAGGTGCTTTACAACAAGTAAATAACATATGTTTTAATAATGCCAACCTCACCAAAAGGCAACCAAGAGCTGTACAGGGTCAAGGACTAGCATTACATCACCGAGTGGTGGGATAGGTAGCTGGTTTCTGATGCATAATGCATTGTGATGTAGTGTTCTTTAAAGGGGTGCATCTTCAACTGTTTCCTAAACAGGAGCTGCTTTGGTGCTGTCCTGATAAATACAGGAATGTTGTTCTAGATCTTGGGTGAATAGATGGAAAATACCTGCTGCATTGTTTTCTTTTATTTACACTTCTTAGAGATGGTGATCTTGTCTTCAAGATAAGCTGAGGTGCTAGTTAAGATGGCTATGTAAATTATGCAGCTGGTTTTGAAGTGGGTGTGGACCATCAAGTGCAGCCAGTGGAGTTCCATCAGGATGGGGATAATGTGATCATATTTCTTCAGGTGCTGGATGAGATGTACTACAGCATGTAGGTTGCCCTTCAATGGTCTAATCCGGAGTTTGGGAGGCCATAGAGCAGAGAGTTATCACCATCTAGATGCAAGAGCATAAGACATTAACAGCAGTCACATAACATGATAGAAACTATATGTAGAATGTAGCAATGTAAAATGGGAATGCTGCTAGTTTTGCCACTTCACTATATTGAGGGGTAGAGGACCCATCACATCCTCTCTATGTGTAGTCTACATCTTCACCGTCCCCTTCCCTTTCCCCTTCCCACCTTCTGCTTACCTCAGGTAGGTTAACAAATCCACATGTTTTCACCTAGAAAAGCTAAATTTGCGAGTCAGCTTTCATCCCCGGGCATGAAAAGAGGGTTATCCCATGACATCTGTAACATGATATAGGGTACCTTAAGTTCATTCTTCCCTCATCAATTAAAGAGATCAAGTGCTTTCCATCATGGAGGAAGGGCCAGGCTGGGCATCCCCTCGCTCAGATGTCTAACTAAGGGTTTCCATTTGAGTTCAGATGAAATATGGGATCCCTGGATATTGCCTGTTAATTGCTCCATAGCCAGAATAGCCCACAGTCTCTGATACCACTGTGTTGGTGGCGAGCATTCTGTTTTTTCCACTTGTATGCTATTATGAGTTTTGCCACTCTCAAGCAGTATAGGCACATGTCTTTAGTAATTCGGGTCAGATTGAGAGGCTTAAGGCCTAAAAGCATCACCTATGGTGTTGCAGGGAAGGCCAAAACCCTCTGAAGTAGCTTAGACACTTCCTCCCAAAAGGGTTGGATCACTATATAGTCCCACCATATCTGGAGTGCTTGACCTAGAGCCCTAGGAAAGGCATTATGGTACATGAGGTGTAGCTTATGGCGGATGTAATTCCTGCAAACCAACCTTTATGGTGTATCTCCCATCCTAGAGTGGATGTAGAGGAGAAATATATGTCTCTGTGTAGTTTGTCCCATCTTTTAGTCTGTACTGGTGTTCTCAGAACATGCTACCAGTCTCTATCGTGTCACTACTTTTGCGCGGTCTCATGTGCTAAAATGAATTTATATAGTGTCAAAATTGTGCCGTGACTGCCAATCAGTTTAGGGTACTGAAATACTAATCTATCTGTTGTCCTATTTCGTTTTTAGCTACTGGATCTCCAAGTAACGATGGGTGAAGCTTCCAATTTCCCTGGGGCCTCCTCACCCCCAATTCTAGCCAGACCATAACAGGTGCATGGTCTGATACTGATATTAGCCCTATCGCTGTGGATCGGGTCAAACCTATAAGGAGGTTGCTTAGAAGCATATAGTTGATCTGTGAGTGTGTGTGATGCATGTGGGAGTAAAAGGTGAAGGAATTGTGGCCAGGTAGAGTTACGGCCAGGTGTTTCGCAGACCCATTTCTCCCAGGGTCATTTTTGGATATCCTGCCCATCCTTTCTTTGTGCAGGTCCCACGCCATGCTTAGGTCACCCTTCAGAACAATGTCCCCTTGGGCCTCTACTGCTAATGTACCTAAGAAGTCAACTTGGGAAGAGTTAGATGTGTACATCATGGCTTGGCTATGGTGAGGCCAGCCTTCCAGTAACCCAACTAAAATTAGGTGTCTACTCTCTCCATCGGTATGGGCATGTGACACTGTAATGGGTAAGTTGCAGATATATTGCTACTACTCTTTGTTTGGTGGTAGCTGAGGAGTAGTATCCCATGAGGTCAGCCCCTTGCTTCAATTTCCCCTTGTCTTTGCATAAAAGGTGAGTTTTTTGGAGGCATATAATATCTGATGTGGAATCTCAGACTGCACACCAGACAGCTTGTCGCTTTTTGATGAGTTCAGCCCTGTGTGTTATGTGAGGTAAATTGCAGCATAAGGATTAGTGATGTGCAGGTGTCACAGAGCTTAGAGGCAGTCATGGGCAGGTGCTTCCTCTCCCCCAGCTTTCCTGAAAACAATTCCTTATTAGAAAAGTGTAAAACTAACTTAAACAGAAGAAAACAGATGCCGTGAGTAACAGACCCAGTGCCACCCTCAGTGTTGCTGTGTACGGGGGCAGAAACCCTTCCCTACACCCCTACAGCTGAATTGCTCCCCCCAACCAGAACAGTTCCTGTTGGTGAGAGTCAATCTGCCAGCAAAAGTTCAGTGGGTCACCCTCCCACATGGCCATATCACGGATGTTGTTGCATGGTCCCCAACCCCTTTCACATTCTGAGTGGGACTGTCCACCACCTCCGCCCCCCCCTCCCCCCTCCCCCCCACCACGGCTATCGGCTTAGCGCACATTTCATGTCCATACTATATGCCACTCTGTGGATCCATCCCAGTCCTCAGAACTTCCCCCTATTGTTCCCTGATCTCAGGGGTTGTGGGTCTGGACAGTCCGCACAGTGTATATGGACGCACCAAGTTGCTTGCATGTATCATCCCAGCATTCGGGATCACAGCTAGCTGGAGCCATTCTTGATACCCTATGGCACCCACTGGGTTCTATCTGTCAGACCTTTATTGGGCAGATCTGTGCTCCCAGGAACAGTCAGTGAACTCACTGGAATCCTTCTGGTTTATGACCCCTGTCCATGCCATGCCAGGCAGGTGCAGTGAAGACCAAAGTCAAGTTCGCTGATTCACCCTTCTACCGTCCTTGGGAGGGTCCCGGTTCAGGCTCAGTTGGGTGGGGACTAGTTGTGGTGGTGCCACTGATGATGTCCAGTAATGATGCTGCTCGTAGACCTCTGTGATAGCGTGGCATTTGTTACCTAGTTCGGCGGAGAGTCCAAAGGGATATATCCATTTGTAGCGAAGCAATTGCCCCTGAGTGTTTTTGTTATGGGTGGAAACGCTGTTCGCCTTTGCAATATGGACTGGGATATGTCTTGACGGTATGTGCATGAATAGTTCTGAAAGTTCACCTCACCCACTTGACTAGCCTGCTGTAGGACATTCTCTTTTTCTGAAAGAGTCGCTGCTGTTGAGACTGTCTATTCTGGCAAGCTCGGTGTATCCTGTCAATTGTTATTTCAGGGTGGGTGCCCCTCCTGCAGGGAAGAGAGCATCCCCACCACAGAGGTTTCAAGACTGGAGTCCAGGATCACTTCGCTTAGGGCTCTCAGCAGAATCTTTTCTTTCTCATGTGGTTTCCCAGGACTTCAAGTTTCTCCATGGCGCTCCTCAGTTGGTCCTTCAGTGTGGAGCAAGTCTCCATCATAACAGAGTGAGTCTTCACTACCGTTTCTAGGTGTACCTCAGTCTCTACAATTCGTTGTCCATGTCTGAGACTGCTCTAAGGGAGACGCTATTTGAGTGCCCAGGTCTGCACGCAGGTCTGCGAGGTTTTTGCAAGATCTTGTCTGAGTTCATCCCGGAGCTCTGTCTTAAATGCACAGAGGCTGCCGACCAAATCCGACTTGGTTAGTGCCGTTGCAGGACCGGGGGTTACTGCTTTGCAGAGCCGCCGCTTCAGCTCGGGTACAGTCCGGATTCACCAGGAGTGCTCCTCATGCTGGGGTCTTCTTTTAGGGGAGTTGGAGGAGGCTCCCACCTCTGGCACACGCAACTCCACCCGGCACATGTATGGTTCCTCTCCCACCTTTTAGCCTAGCCTCGTTAGAGAGTTTTAGCGCTCCAGGTGACCCACAGAGCGCCGTGTCCCACTAGTTCTCTCCATCAAGGGACCAGGCTCTCTCTGCCATTTCAGTTTCTCATCACTGATTTATGGGAGTGCAGCATTCTCAGACAGGCCATGCTCCTGTTTGAGGACCAGGCCTGAGAGCATGCCTATGCTGAAATCCAATGCCCTCTGCTATGTTGGGTGCCTCTGCTCCTCATAAGTCTTTTAATGACAAATAAGTGATAAAGTCTTGGGCCATCATCGAGCAGGTCAAGATGTATCCCGTCCCCCAAGCTACCTTTTTTGCCTCATGCCCATGGGCTCTGTGGTCTCAATGCAGGTCCAGAATCAGGGGATTGTCCACGGTGTGTCGGCCTGGGCCATCTGCTCTCCTTTTTTTGTTATCACTCAGGAGTGGACAGTATGGGCCTACCACCCCCCTCGTTTGTTTCGTACCTTGTTGGAGTCGTGTAAGGCTTTGGTGGACACGGATGGTTTCACTGGAGCTGCGGGTCTCTCCTGCTGGGGGTCGGGCTTCCGTCATCTCCTCTAAGGCATCCTTTCTCCCAGGCCCACAGCCTGGCTAAGCGGTAAGCTCCATTTGGTGCCACGGATGGATTCACTGGAGCTGCGGGTCTCTCCCACTGGGTGTCGGGCTTCCGTCATTTCCTCTAAGGCATCCTTTCTCCCAGGCCCACAGCCTGGCTAAGTGGTAAGCTCCATTTGTGGCCAGCTTTAGCACTGGTAGCGCCCAGTGTGACAATGTGTGTTGCCGTCCGCCACGGATGCCCCCAACAGACCCTCCCACTACCACCCTTTAACAATGCCCCCTCAAGTCTTTATAACCACTCTCTCTCTCAGATGTATTTAATGAGTTAAATAGCACCTCCTATACCAGTGTAGGGTGTCAGAGCACTTTACATTACACACACACATTACACCAAGACAATTAATAATATGTTTGTAAATCAGTGTATAGGGAATGTTACATAAGCCAGAGGACTACAAGATGAGTCACATGTCATCCATATTGGCACAGTATAGTTTGAGTGCTTGGTCTGGGGAAGCACACACTTGGAATTGAAAACATAACGCCAAGGTTGGGGGTTACATTTAATAATAAGGATTTTTTTTCTCTCACCAAAATGAACCCTTTTTGAAACATTAGAATAATGAAAGACCAAGGAAAAAAAATCATAATGCTCTAATCTATACCTTGCAGTTTGCATGCAGCTCTTTGATTACAGTTATTAGCTCACTGTTCCATGTTAGGATTTTAACATCTGCACTGCTAGTGACAAAAGGATCTCTCTGACAAACGCACTGCCCTATTTAAACTTTATGCACTTTGTGGTCTGCATGGTACAAATTCTTTGCAGCAGGGACATTATCCCTCTCTGTGCACCCATAAAATGAGTTAAAACTTCCACTAGAACAAACCATAAAATGCTTCCAAACACGGTGCCCCTTTGAAGAGTCAGCACCGGGTGCGGTGGCACCGGTCGCACCGCCCTAGAGCCGCTGCCCGCCCAGCACCGCTCATCCACGTTTTCAGGGACAGAGAGTGAGAGCCCCTTGGTCCTCCGCAATGGAGTGGTAGGCTGCGTGGCTACATGCAGCTAGTAGGGCACAGAAAACTCCTCAAAATGTGCTGGCCCACGGGAGCGATGGCTAGGAGCGTCTGGCTGCTCTGCCATTTAGGCCACACCCTGTAGAGGACCAGTTTGACCACCTTAGTTGTGGGCTTCATGTGTGTCCTTCCTTTCATGGACTTCCAAGACTAGGCACGTGAAGCTTTGAGGATTTCCCCCCATTTATACAGCCATAGTGTGAATAGCTTGATTTCATAAGCTTTCACCATAGAAAACACCTATACGGAGAAGTCGGTACACATTTCTGAAGTTGTAATTTCGTTTTTGTGGTGTCCTGGCTGCATCATTACTTTTGGGCACATCAAATAATCTGAGACCCTCCCTCCATTCCACTTTCAGTTGTTTATGTAGCTGATGTAGGCCTGCTTCATGGTCTTGGTGATCCCAAACAGGCTCTCTTGCACGGTGATTTCTTTCTCATATTTTGTTGCTGTCTTTCAGTGATGAACATCTCCTTGCTTGCTTTTTTAGGTTTTGCCTAGCGTTGCAGCGCGGATGCGCTGCCATCGCTTTGCGAGGCATGCAGTTTATACTGTAGTGTGGAAGCTCCGCCCACTCGCTGCCCATTGGCTTTTGTCTTAAATGCTGCCTTCCGATTGGTTTGAGGCTTGTTAGTCCCTCCTCATTCATCATTTGTATCCTTCCACGGCTTTTGGCCCCTTTACTCCCAACACTATTTTCTTCCCTGTCTCCCCACCCCACCGCCCCCTGCCTCAGTCTGTGACTTCTCACCCTCCCCCACCCCCCCACACCTGTTCGTGTTTTCTTGCCTGCCGGCACTTCCGTATTCATCTTTATTATTGCCACCTTGAAATATGCGTGTTCAAGATGCGTGCTGTACAAAAACTTCTTGTGTTTAATTAACTAGATTTTAATGTTACTCTAAATATAATAAGACCCTAGGGGTATGCATGACAACTGATGCTTCTTAGTTCACAAATGGCATTGTTGTCGGGTGGGAGGAGCGGCAGTGTTTTAACTCATGCTTAAAATGAGCACTTTTAATAACTTCCTCTCAATTCAGTGCTATAATCTAGTGTACTGGGGTGACACGCTAAAGAAATGCACTTTTTTTTAATTCTGAAGAGACATTATCGCACATTTACATCATGTTTACTGTATGATTAACATGCCGATCATTTTCACGGCTCGCCCACTGGCTCGTATACGCTTGGCTCGTCTCCGGCTGGCTCTACCTGCTAATTAATATATTGGCTTGCGCACCTCTAATAAAGAGAGATGAATGAATACATGATAGTGAGCCCGGTAGATGGTAGAGAAATAGACTGGTGCAGACAAACAGACAAAGTCAGTCTCCATTGCTTCACGTCAGAATCATCACTTTCAATAACCTGGAAATCTGCCGGCACCTCCCGCATGCCCCAACCTCATCCCCCTCACCTATTCTTAGCAGTAGCGGGAGATTCTGAGCTGTGCCCTGCTAGCGCAGAGGAGCAAAGCAGAGTCTGTAGGCGCGCTGGGACCTAAGCCTTACGGGTGCCTTCACACTCAGGATAAATGAATACATTTTGTTCTATGCTTTAGTCGCCCCTCTGTGAGCACTCTTGTAAATGGAGCTCGGTGTTAATAAACACATTCAGAGAAGTGGTTGTGTACAAACAAACAACAGCCACAATACCGTACGTTTTGAACGTGTAGTTAAATACCTGCTCATCGAGTACCTCATCATGGCACTACCGAAATTACATTTGGACACATATGCTCAACTGTAAAACACTCCCTTCTATGGGTCATTTAACAACTCAGGCTTTGGGGTTAGGTAACCTACTTTGGATGCTGTGTAAAAGAGTAAATATAAAAATGAATGCAATGAAACGAAGCAACCAGTACTGTCTAAAACACTGTAAAAACTGACACGCATTCTGGCATTTTGTTTAGTTAATGTTGATTTTCTCATAGATGCGAGTAAAGTACTCTTAACATCTTAATGAAATCTGCACACTTTTAACTAATAGCACCGGGCAACCTTTGCCAACTAGGCAATGAATAAATTTTCATGTACCCACGAAGCCCCGCTGCCCCCGCCCCCTTGGCAAACTTCATTGCCTCCCAGTGTTTGGGGGATGACCAAGACGCAGGAGAGTGAGACAAATAGTCTAGAAAATAAAAAAGAAGCCGGGATTCGGATTCACATGCTCCGATCCCGATCGCGTTGGTTAGTCTGTAAGCACTCATTTTATTAATGAGTTTCGCATTAGTAAAGCACCACGGTGTGCATGTGTGGTGACACTTCACCCATGAGGCACGTGCCAAGCAATTGTTCACACAATCCACACTTTGGGCCTCATGTACGTAGCCGAATACCGGTCGGTAACGGCCGATTTTCGGTAATTATACCGTTACCGACCGGTATTTAGGCTTGTGACATGTAGGGGGCTCATTTCTGTATTCGGTAATTTACCGATTCGGTAATTTTACCGATTCGGTAAATTCCGAATACAGAAATGAGATGTAGGGGGGAGTGTGTGGGTGTTGTTTAGAGTCGGTATTTACCACCAACTAATAGTTGGTGGTAAATAAAGTATGGATGTGTAAAAGCATTTTATAGCGCTTAGAAGTGTGCAATGTGGCAGACATACATGCCCTTAGGGCATGTATGTGTGCCACATGTGCACACATGGCCGAATCAGGGGTGCAACAGGGTGTCAATGTGACACCCTGCCACCCTTGCATGTGCTCCCCCATTACCGAATCGGTATTTACCGATTCGGTAATGAGGCATACCTTCCCATCAATGGGAAGGTATGCCTCATTACCGAATCGGTAAATACCGATTCGGTAATTACCGAATTATTCCGAATCGGTAATATTTACCGACTAATAACCTACATAGCATTTACCACTTCATAAATACCGAATCGGTATGATTCGGTATTTATGAAGTGGTAAATGCCAGGCCACCTACATAAGGCCTCTTGTGTCTTTTTCAATATATTTATTACGAAATGCTGGACCTTTCCAAGGGATTTTGCACACTACATACATTCACTCCAAAAATAAAACGTGTAGGTAAAAAACATTGCCATTTACAACGTCACTAGCTCCAACTCAAAAATGCGAGACCTATTTGCATTGCAAATGCTTGTTTAAAGTGAGCCGGTCCACTGCTTTCCTATCTGAAAGGCACAATTGACATAAAAAAGGTCTTTAAAAAAAATGGGTTACATATGTGAGACTGTAATCAGTTTCTTATAGGTGGCTTGCTGTTTGCTGTATTTCTTCTCTGAAGTCGGTTAATATGACACTAAAATCGAATGTTATTGTATTGTAAAATGAGTTATGGTGGATTTGTAAAGCGTAACATCAATTCGATGGCGTCATGGCGCCATTGACACGGACTTTTGAACACCAGACTAACGCAAACCTTTATGCAGCATGCAGGTTAGTGATAATTCCGGTTTTAAGAGTTTCCTGCACATTAGTAGATTGCATTCTGATTGAATAGAAACGGGTGATATTGTTCACGTAGATACTGCTGACTCAGAAAAGGCCCTTCAGACATGCCAGCCTCAGAGGCACTCGTGATTCGCCCATCCCTGGCAACCAGGTATGCATATTTTCCTTCTTTTCTGTCTGGCAATGTCCTTTGCTGACATGTTGGATGCCAACTGCAGGTTATATGTCTGCATTTAGGAATAGGCTGACTGTTGTGTCGTGGGCATTACATGACCAGTTCCTTCTTCAGTGGCGCTCTGGCATCACATGAACATGATGTTGTCTGAATACCAGGCAATATATTTCAGAGTTGAGACATTCCCATCTTGCAACGTCTGTATTTTTAAGATTTGACCTGGACCCCGCCCTAATAATGTACTTCTAGCCTAGGGTGGATTCCCACAGGCCACGCCTTCACATAACTGTTCTTTATTCATTATCCTTTATTTTCTCAGGGTTGTTCCCTGTGGTGCTGCGCAGAAGGGGTCATGAGAAAGGGAACATGGATGTAAGAAAAGAAAACCCACAACAATGTGGGGAAAAGTAACCTGAAATGAAAGCTGGCCTGGGTGTCGGCCCAAAAGAACAAAACACCCTGGGGCCTATTTACAAGCCCCTTGCGCCACTTTTGCATGGGAAAAGTGACGCAAAAGTGGCGCAAGGGGCTTGTAAATAAGCGCCCCCGAGCCTCAGTTTATTTGGAACGGCTCCAGGAGCGATGCATGGTTTAATAGCAGCAGAACCTGCAAACCGGGAAAATGTTTTTCGGTTTTTAGCGATATATAGACCCAAACAAAATCACATTGCCTATCAGAATGAAAAACAAAATTAAACAAGTATAAACAGCGCAGAGCCTGATCGTTCAGAATTGTACAGCGAAAAGTATTGTGGTCTGAATTAGAAAGTACAAGACTAATCTATTTTTATTACATTTTGAGGTTGAAATTCAGCACAGTACAAAGAGGCTGTTGACAATAGTTCATCAATATTGACGTCATGATCCATCAAGTAGGATTCATTCTGGGAATCCTTGTGAATGGCTCTGAATGGAGTGATAGCAGTTCTGCCGTCCCTTGCAGTCCTTCATCTCTGCATTCCTTTAAGCAATGTACCTCCCTTTGTCCCTCATAGGGACGGGTGTTGCAATCGTGTAAAAAGAAACAACGGGCGGAGCATGCAGTGGCGAAATAGACTGCTTAAATATTAGGATCTGATAAGGACAGTGCTGGTCAGCGGTGAGGGTAGGGGGGATGTGGTGGCTGCATTATGATAAACAATGCAGATCCATCTGTACCGTGGGTGCAACTGTAAAAAGATTTTTGGCTACAATGGATAGTGCCCATATGGCCACTGGCGGCAGAGCACAATATCAGTGGTCTTCCTGTCACATATTACAATCATTTCAAAACCCAACAGCAGTGCGGCTAGGGCCACAACAGAAGTAGATGGTCTTAGAGGAAGGTGCACACTGGATGCTCAACAAAGTCCAATCAGTGTTCCAGATATAAGTGCAGTGACAAATACTTCAAGTGTGGTAGGTCCTACCCAGTGGAACAATGTTATGGTGGGTCAGGCAGTGTGATTCGGGAGTGAATGGACTGTTAGAGAGAGGTATGCAGTTTTGTTAGATCCTATAATGGGGGATGTTTGACTCAAGGCCCATTCGAAGGTTGTGATGGGTGGCAGTTTGGGTGCAGGTACCTTGACTGGTTTGGGCCCACAGAGTTGGTAGCTAAACAGTATGTGCTAGCTCTTTCCCGCTCCAATTCAAAGGCAATTTGCACCAGCACGGTTGATGCAGAAGCCATGGTTGAGTGTGTGAGCTGCTCTGGTACAAGGCAGGTAGATACTGATATAGAGATTATAGAAGCAGGAACAAGGGTTGATTTTGTTGGGTAGGTCCATTAAATGAGACACTATGATACTGCTGTAGCTGAAGGTGGTTGCCAAGGTATCCAAAGGGGTTAAGAGATGCAACACAGTTCCTAGAAATCCTTGTTATCCCTCTCAAGATAACGAACTAGGACTATCAAAGAAGTCTACTACTACTACAAAGGCGCCTTGAGACTCTCATGGGTGAGTAGTCACGCTTTACAAGACACCTGATTGATTGAAGAAGAGAGGACTCTGCTGGGAGAGCCCACTACTTTACTCAACCAATTTATTTACTTTGTTCTTTGTTTGACATTTCGAATACTATGATCCAGCACCCAGCGAGCTGGTCAGCCGGTCACATTAAGGAAGGATTGTGTGGCTTTATAGGAGCCCTTTGTGTATTTGGGCTCCTCTTTTGCTTCCATTTCAGTGTCCTTACCACCACCATCATTGACATTGTTCCTTCCTGTGTGTGGAAGAACTGGCCTAGGTTTCAAGACATTCACATTTTGGGAGACAGACACAACTTACTCTAAAGCTAGAAGGTTAAATATCCACCTGGTGCTAATAAACCTATGAAACTAGGAGACAATGCCCTTTCCTTTGCAGGTTTAATTTGTTATCATTTACCATTTGTTTTCCTCTTTTCTTGCGTTGTTTCCAGTTTTCCCAAGTACTTGTTGTAATCAAGCATACAGTTAAGCTTATGAGCTTCTGCCATACTCTCATTGTGGATTATGTGAGTGCTTTACTTACTGCCTATCTCAGAATTTGACTGCTTGTGGTTCGTTGTAACTCGATGCAGTTCTCTGTGTTTTTTGGAGCTTCTTATATACAAGCTCCTCTGGGGTTCCTTTGCATTGCCCTTGAATGTTACTCCAAGCCGCAGTACCAGCTTTGTACAGCCCGCTGAGCAGCTGGACTCTTGTATAAAAGATGTCCACATAAAGGATATAACCTTTATGAAGGAGTGATTGGACAAGCTCCCATGCAATCTTTTCATTAGTTTCTAGTGTCGAAGGGCAATCAGTGGGATTTATAGTGGAATTTTTCTTAATATATACTTTCAGGCTGTATTCACTTCCAGTAGAACTGTTGTACATCATGATATCATAACAAGCTCTTTTGCTTGGTATGTATTGCCTGAACAGCAGTCACTCTTTGTAGACAATTAAGGACTGGTTGACTACAGTATTCTTTCCAGGAGTATAAATCTTTGTAAACTCAGCAGACAAATGTTCCACAATTGACCAAATTTTGACCAGCCTTTCATGGCATGAATGGTACCAAGGCAATGCTGCAGAATTATCCCTGAAATGTGGCATACAATACAGAATCAAAAACCTGTCTCTGGGCATGGCTGGTGCTAAGCTTGGTGTGCCCAAACCAGACGAGTAGGCCTTTAAGACTAAATTGTTGGTTTGATCACTATCCCAATGTTGAGTGTAAGGCAAGCCATGTTTTCAACTTCCCAAGTGAAGCGTGAGTCCACAGGTGTGGCCTACAATGAGGTACCAGAGGGCCCTCATGCTTCCCAGGAACTGCTTGACAGGCAAATTTGTTTGGTGCACAATTTTCTCAGGAAGATGATCATCCAGAAAGAGATGGAAGCAGTCAATGGGCAAAGTATTGCAATATTGAATTTGTATTCAGTGTCTGCAGTGAAGGAGGTAATTTGTGGCTGTACTAAATTGGGAGGCTGCCATGTCAGCACTGTCCCTGTGCTCACTGTTCTACTTTTCTGCACTCTGGATTGGGCTAAACTGCCACAGGAATTAGTCGCTGAAGTGAGCTTACCCCTTACCTCATGATGTATGGTAAGGTGGGAGGGCAACAATAACTGAAATGGGCTGACGCATTGCCCTATGCTACGGTAAGGGATGGCATGGGAGTCGGCCCATCTGCTAAAATCCACACTCCAAAATAATAACCAGGGGTAAGCAAAAAAAGAATCCCGTCCACAGGTGAGCCAAAAGCAAAATGGCACTGGCTCCATACAAAGTAGCTTGATGCCTCCCTTCCCCACCCTGGTTAAGGAAAATGATTCACACTATCTTCAGGCTCTAGGGGGTGGGTTGACCGATGCCTTGGGCACCAATTCGCCAACTCCCCCTCTCCAAAAAATCCCTTGTTCTTGGTGGGGATTCCTGCTTGGGGATTAAGGCACAGGTGCAATCAGAGCAGAAATCCTTTTTTTAGATACATCAATGGAAGGGAAACTTTCCTCTTTCCAGAGTGCTTACATGCTTCTCGGAAACTGTGCGACATGCAAATGTATTTGGTGCACAGTTTTCTCAAGGAAGCCATCATTCCCAAATAGATGGAAGTAGCCAATCGGCCCAAACTTGCAATATTGATTTTATATCCAGCATCGTCAAGGATTGAGGGAATTTGTGGCTGCACAAAATTGAAAGACTGCCACGTGAGTAATATCCCTGTGCTCGTTGTGGTACCTGTCTACATTCGGGATTGAGCTAAACTGCCACTGTCTCTCCACTGCACAGACTGTACTCATTGAAATGACATCACAACTACTATGGGCATGTTCTTGAGAATTACTGGAAGAGGAGTCATCATTGAATGGCTCTCCACTAGCTGAAAAATAACTTCCAGATTCTGCTCCATGATCTTCTCCCTCAGATGCAGTCGCAGAACCTGTGTGTGAGTGATGAGCTGAAATACGGTAACAACAGCAGTGGGATCAATATAATGCTAAAAGCCATTTAATATTTCTAGGTTGTGATCCAAACAACTTCTCCAATGAGGCTAAAAGAGAAAAAAACAAGAAACAAAAACATTACTTCATCTTGCAACACATCCAATAGGGCAAAAACACGTTACCATAGTCGTCTCTGGCACTTAAGGAAACTACTTTGTGTAAAAATGTTCTCCTTGTTAAAGGGCTAAATGGTGACACTAAGTGAAGTTAGCCAATGGCTGAAGTGGGCTGACACCTTAACTATGATGTATGCTAAGGTGAACGGAAAACAAATGTGAATGACATAAAAGCCACATTGCTGTATGCAGTGGTGGGTGGCAGAATGACTGACCAGTGGCTGAAGTGGGCAAACTGTTTGCCCCAAAACATATGCCAAGGTGGGCAGAAAAAACTTGTGAATTACAAAAGTTCAATGACTGAAGTATTACCCTGCGCTGTGGTCGGTGGAAGTATAACTCAAAAGTTACTGAAGTGGGCTGACACCCTCCCCTATGATAATTGGTAAGGTGGGCGGACTATGCTGTCTAAACTGGGCCAAAGAATTGCCTTGTGCTATGGTAGGCGGTGGCTGTAGGGGTAAGCCCATCATGTAAAAATTGGCCACTCCACCCCCAAAACCAAAGTGCGTGGAGAAGGACACGAAAGAAAACTGGTACAGTTGATTTAAAACCAACATGGCTCCTGGGACAGTGATTGCACCATACAATGGAACTCGATGCCTCTCCCCTTGAGAAATTACAATTATGAACCTCATTTTCAGACTCCAGAGGGGCGGAGGGGAGGTTGTGGAGTTGACCCATGCCTTGGGCACCGATTCGCTCCCCCCCAAAAAAATCCCATGTGCCTAATGGAGATCCCTGCTTGAGGATCATGGCACAGCTATGATCCCAGGGTCGGAATCCTTTTTGGAGAGAACATTATGGAAGGGAGACTCTCCCCTTTCCATTAATGTCCCTCTGGCATCCGTACTCCCCCCGTGGGCTGGAGAAATACCCTGGGGCACTCAGTCACAGCACTCACCGCTGCTTTCTTGTCGCCTTCCAGCAGGCCAGTGATGTCAGGGCCCTGTATGGCATGCTGGCATCATTCGTCGAAGTTGAAGGGGGTGGGGGTGATTCATTAGCGATTCCACCTTGGCCCCCACCCCATGACAAGATGTTCACATCATTTGAACTATGGAGGTCGTGTTCATGACGTGAATGGCTCCTCAACCGCACTAAAGCAGGTACAGCGTTGTGTAAAATAACTACTGCAGTGCAGGGCACTGATATGTATTTACATCTGTGACAGGTTGCACTGTTCCTAGCTTCGCCATACACCATCTCCATTGACATGGGCCTTAACTGCCCGTTCACAAAGAGCCAAGGTTGTTTAGTGGCGTCATCTTTCCATCACAGACCCAATACCTGGAGCTCCTCCTAACTATGGACCCCCAGAATTCCAATATTTTAAGTGTTTGATGTCCCCGTTGACTGTTCATAGAGCCTTACATTTGTGAGATACGGATTTCTACAAAATTCCTATTTATCTTACATACTATTTGAGCAATCAAACTATTTTTTGTGCTGGCAAAACTATGGAATACATTGTCATCATAGAAAATGTGTTTCATAAAAAGATTAAAATAGTACATATAAAAATGTGTATGATCAGTACAGGGCTGTGTTAAATTATTTTTTTCTGATGAAAACATTTTTTTGTTTAAAACAACATGCTCCAAAATAACTACACAAAGTTATTTTTCCTATAAAAGGTTCACAAATTCTGCTCAAAAGTAACCAAAAATGTTTTCATCTGTTATATTTTACGCTCCAAGACTCCAAACCCTACAAATAATTCCATATTCACGAGTTGAACATATGTATCATCAGGGGCTCATCAAGGTGATGTGGCCTAGTGGTTAGAGCTGCCAACCTTGCAACTGGGAAATCAGATTTGAATCTGGCTCAACATCTTGTAGTTCAGGACACACCATTTAATCTCTCCACCGATGCCTAAAGAAATGTGGAACTAGTCTGGTTCTCTAGTGAAGTGTTTTAATGCCCTAGAGCCAAGACTGCACTTTATAAAACTAAAAAAACAGGAAGTAAGAGCTAAAAACAAGTACAATGTATGTTTTAGTCAGAAGCTTCTAATAATTCACGGATAGTGAGAGAACATAATTTGTTAACCCCTCTCAAGAGCAAAGAAACGACCAGTCGCTCTGTCTGCTATAAAGAGAGCCTTTTCAAAATTATCCCTACTTTCATGTGTGTATGGGAATGTTTAAAAAAAAGAATCCTTTAATTCTTTTTATTTATTGATCTTTCAGCTGGAATCAGTGTACAGCGAAAACAGAGCAGTTCACAGTCATAACAAGTAAGATAATCGACGACGAGCAGGTACAGCGTTTACAGGCGCAATGAACAATATTACATAGCTAATTAAACAAGTGAAGATGCAAAAAGTAAATCGCAATCTACACAACCAGGTGAGCACAAAATCCGCGTGAATCAAGACCTATTGTTATCTGATCACAGCAACTCGGGTATAGTGTGCATATGATTGTGTAGTAACCTTTTCAACGATCTTTGGAATATGTGTAGATGTCAGGGGAAGGCGCCTTCGCGGCTGGGGATAGTGTCTTCGTGCCTGGTGGTGATTCAGGGGCTATAGTGACCACACCGTCATCCGCTCCACTCAACACGTATGCACAGACGTCACCCAAAGATTACACTGACACATTCGTTATGGGTGAAGAACTGCTGCAGGTTTATTTCATACAACATAAGTATGACGATAGAGTGGGTTATCTTACGGGCGATCCAGGGCAAGCAGCCCCTCGCTGCTCCGCCCGCCTTGCGAGCCAGCACGAACGGTGGGTCGATGCCCGGCAGTGCGGCACATTCTTTTCGGATCCTCCTTTGGATCACGTGATCTGTCTAATACTCCCGCCCCTTTTTACGGGGGCGGAGCGTGTTATGGCACACCCCCGGTTGGTCAGGCCCCCCAACCGCCCGAAGGACTAACGGGGCGCCGTTGCAGTCTTCCCAGAACCTCCTTCGGCTCCCGGACCTTGGCTCGGGCACCCTTACTGTGCCGGACAGGGGTACCCTTACTGTACCCTTCTGCCTCCAGATCGCCCTGTAACTCCGCCACAGCTCTGGGGAGGCACCCGCCGCTGCCAGAGCCCCCCCCCCTTTTTCTCCTTTGCTGTTACTGATGCCCTGCCCCTGCGAGCGCCTCCTGCACATCCAGCAAGAACATGTCCATCCCTACCCCGGACAGGTGCACCCCATCGGCCTCATAGAACCCCTCCACCTTCTCTTGGATCAATGCATGTTTGATGAAACCCATGCCCCTGCGCTCTATGAATTTTTGCATGGACCTATTGACCCTCCTGCGCGACCTATCTACCGCAGCCGGAGACCTAGCTCCCCTCCAAATCCTGCGGGGGACGATCTCTGACCACCACAGTTCGCATGAACCCAATGCCTGACTGATGGCTGCCAGGTCAACTTGCATGGACTGCAGCAGGGCCCTCCTCCCCCTGGCAACAAGGTCATTCCCCCCAAGGTGCAAGATGAGGACCGAAGGCTGGGCCCCACCGGGCGCCAGGCGCTGTTCGATTGTGCCCCGTGCTCCATTTCATCCCCGGGGAGCCCAACCATGCGAACTGTGTGTTAACGAAACTCTGACCAGTTCCTGTGCGCTGCCCAGCGTTCCAGCCTTGTGATGTAAGAGTGTCCCATCAACCATACCTGGTGGCCTGCCAAAGAAACAATGAAGCAGCTTTAGGCAGTCGTATATTTATTTGCACACAAACCTCTTGGGGTATACACGTTAAGGAACACTCTGAAATGTACATATACTTGCCCTATGTTTCCCCCACCTGCCAGAATACTGCGGTCTCAAGGTCGGACATATTTTTTTAAAACAGTCGGAGTTCCAGCGCCCCACACCCTTAACGCCCTCAGGACCCATGCCGGCCTTAGCCGCAGAGATGGCGGCGCCAATTCGGAAAGAGTGGGAGGAAAATCTGCGCCTACTCCCTGATAAACCCCCCTTGGCAAGGGCGGCCCCCAAGATGCGATCAAACTGAAACCTGGTGAGGGGGGCCCTGCCCACATGTATCAGGAAGGGCCCCAGGGCCGCTGGGTGCAAGGCCAGGTACTCTCTGACTGTATGGACTGGGCAATACCTGGTGTCCCCCAGTGCCCGGAAGACTACTGTCGTCCCCCTCCCCGCCTGGTCCATCTTGGATTTCCGGATACGGAGCTCCAGTGCTACATTGAGACAGACATCTGCTATTCCCAGCGCTGTGCCAGACAAGTCGGCCTTGGATTTTGCCACCAGTTCGCTAACCCTGAAGGCCCCGAAGAAGGCCAGGCAGAATGCCGTTGCGAAGAGCCTAGCTTCGAACGGGGAGTGGGTAACCAGGGGGACTGCGTCTAGAATGTGCTGCAGGTCAACACATTCAATGGGCGCCCTGGTGTCTGGTTGTCTGATCTCTTCCCTGGCCCAGCCCTTCAGGGCCGCCCTGATCTTGAACGACCCCGTTGGGTCGACACCCCCATCTAGCCTGGTATCGTGGCACACTGCAGCCAGGTGACCACAAGTCCATGAATGGCTTTTGCCGTTCTCTTTGGCCCACACTACGAAGCTCTCTACTTGTTCCTCGCTCCCCGAGGCTTGAACACCCTGCGCCTCCACCACTGCTCTAAATGTCGCTAGCTGGGAGCTGTACTTCTTCTGTGTCGCCGGCGCCAGGGACCTCTCCCCCATCCTCCTCAGTCGTTCCCCCACCGTAGCAGGCACCAAAGGGATGCTGGGAATGGTGTCATCTCCGCCCTTGCCCGCGGCCATGCGTCTCGGAACCGGAGCCACTGAAAGCAAGAAAGAGCGTCAGCTGCCACATTCTTGACACCCGCGATGTGCCGCGCCCTAAACTCAATGATGTTGCGCAGTCCTGCCTTCACTAACTCCCTAAGCAGGCTTAGAACTAGCGGGCAAGAGGCGGTAAGGCCATTTATGGCATGCACCACCGCCATGTTGTCTGACCAGAAAACCACTTTCCTGTCGCTTAGCGTTGCCCGCCATAAGTGCAGGGCCACAAGGATGGGGAAGAGTTCCAACACTGCAATATTGCTTGTTACTTTCTTTTTTCGCCATGCATTCGGCCACCTCATTGCACACCACTCTTCGCCCAGGATCACGCCAAAACCTTCCCTACCTGAAGCGTCTGAGAACAGGCAAAGTTCCTGGCTTGCTTTCCACTGGGCCCTCCAAATCACTGTACCATTGAAATCGATGAGGAATTCCGCCCACATCGCTAGATCTGCCTTCAAACCTGAACTCAACCTTACAAAATGGTGCTTTTGTAGTACATTGCTCTTGCCAGCCTCCGCGAGAATACCCTGCCAGCTGGTATCACCCTGGCTGCGAAGTTCAACTTGCCCACCAGGCTCTGGACAGCCCCTAGGGTCGCTTTGTCCTTGCCCAGCAGCGCCTGGATGTCCTGCTGCAAGCCCCTGAACCTTATCAGCGGGAAGCCTCGATTCACCCTTAACCGTGTCCAGCTCCACACCCAAAAAGGTCAGGACCTGCGCCGGCCCCTCGGTCTTACCTGGGGCAAGGGGAACCCCTAGGAACTCAGCCACCTCCTCAAAGCGCCTCAACCCTGCCGCACACTCGCCTGTCCCTGCAGGGCCAAAGAACAGAAAATCGTCTAGGTAATGGATCACCTGCGTGATCCCATGGAGGTCCCCCAATGCCCACTGAAGGTGAAGGCTTCGAAATAGGCACAAGAGACTGCGCACCCCATCGGCATGCAGCAGTCGTAAAAGAACTGCCCCGCCCACTTGAACCCCAGCAGGTGCTGGCTTGCGGGGTGGACCGGCAGCAGGCGGAATGCAGACTCAATGTCAGCCTGGGCCAGCCACGCCCTTTTTCCCGCTCTACGTATCATGTCAATGGCCATGTCCAGTGAGCATAACGACACTGAACATGCCCCTTCATCTAACCAGTGGTTCACTGAATTGCCCTCAGGGTATGATAGATGGTGGATCAAGCGTTATGCGCCCTGCTGTTTCTTCGGTACCACCCCCAGCGGTGAAACCAAAAAATGTTCGAGGGGAGGGCTGCTGAACGGCCCCGCCACCCTCCCTGCTGCCAACTCCTTTTGTATTTTTTGGGCTACCACCCCGGGCAGGTCCCTGGCTGACTTTAAGTTCAATGCGTCCCTGTACACCAGTGGCCCCTTGTATGGTATCTTAAAACCATCGAGGAACCCTCCAGCTAGCAGGGCCCTGTCGTGCACTAATGGATAGCGCCTGATGAGTGGAATGAAATTATTCATGATGATGGGGGATGGGCCCTTGGAGGGTCCGGGGCGGTGCGTGGGGGAAGGTGCGCGTGGGGTGATGGTGAGATCCGATAGAGGTGGGGGGGGCGGCCCTTGTGGCCTCATTGGAGTTGCGTATCTGTATCTGTTCTGTTGTGTGGGGTGGGTAATGGGGCGCCCTGGCTGAAAGTGCAGGCGTTTGCAGGGTGTTGTGCGCCACACTTGCTGCAGCTGTGTATGAATTTGCATGCCCTGCCCCAGGTGCAATTGCCCCCGTTGTATAGCCGACACGTGCCTGAATTGAAGCGCTTGGACCTCTGCCCTCTCCCCCTGCCTCCCCGAAATGACTGCTTGAAGGGGCGCCTAGGGAACTGATCCTTTCTGCTGCTATCTGACTCCCCTTGACCTTTGTACGACTGTTCCCTCCCCTCCTGGGTGGGCCGGCACATGTGTTGGACCCATAATTGGATCTCTTTCTGGTCCCACCCCAGGTCCGGGCATATGGCCATTCTCTTGCGGAAGTCTTGATCATAATAAAACCAGCCCAACCCCCCAGAGCGCCTCGCCTCTTCCTGAATTGTGCTAGCATATTGCATGAGGGCCTCACTCTGGTCTGGGAATTTCTGTACAACCACTGCCGCTAAGATGTTGAATGCTGACGTCCAGTTCTCAATTGTCCTATCCGGCCAGCGTTGGTATCTGAATTTTTCTTCCTCCTTGCGACCCATCTTTCTAGCGTCCATGCCTGCCGAACCGTGCATGAGTAGTGTAAGGATATCTATGTACTCCCGCCTCCATATCCCCTCCTTTGCGGCCTGCGGTACCATCCACGCCAGGGAACAACGGCCAGATGCCAATGGTGACAAGGGGTCTAGGAACCTCCCCTGTGCCCTCCCCTACTGGGACGGCTGACCCTGGGGCCACGGCGGGCTGGGCCAGCGGCGCCGCCCCGCTCCCTGCGCTGGGGTCGGGAGCAGCGCTAGCGGTGGCCAGACCATTAACCGGTGGGGCAGGTGTGGGAACCGGTGCTCCACCAGTAGGTGCAACCGGTGTAGTGTTTGCGGGGGGGCTAGCATTCCCTGTGGGTGTCAGCACCGAAACCCCCCCAGGCTCACCAGTAGGTGTTTCCAAAGCCGCGTTCTGTCCTGCCCAAACTTGAAGCACGGGGGCTTGTGCAGCCGCGGTCACCGCCGCTGAGGTCACCTGCGGCGGGGCAGATAAAGCGTCCAAACGAGCCTGGAATACAGTCATGAGGCTCAGCATGTGGTCCATGGCCTTACCCATTTGCGCCATGTCCTTGATGCCTGAGGCGGAGTCATGCACCACCGATGCTACAACGGCCGGCACGGTGCTACGTGGTGCTGCCGCCTGCCGTTTCTTTGTTGGCGGGGCCTCAGGCATGTCTTTGGTTGTGGGCTTGCGTACCCGAGTGGACCTCCAGGGCTCCGCCCCCAAAGGGCCGGGGTTACCCTCGGCAGCGGGGGATGCAACAACCACGCCGGAGTCGTCCGGCCTGCGAGCTTCGATAAAATCCTGAACCCACACCGGCCCTTTCTCACGAGCGATCGCCATGAATTCTGCCCACATCCCGTCTTGCGGCGCGCTCGTCTGCGTCTCGTCAATCGATGTCTCCTGGGAGAAAAGTGGACTCGGGGTCCCGATATCATCCATGTGCGCGGTGCTCGACCCTTGCGGTCACAGCTTGCACTTGTGCCCCTTTGCGCCTCTCCCGCGGTCCCTCGCTTCTTAAGTTTGCAGACTGTCCCCCCGGCGATCTGTTGGGAGAGAGAGAAACGACGTTAGCTCGGTGCAGTGGCCCCTACCCAGAGCTCTGGTTTACCCAGTGTATCCCTATGCCTTAACCCACATAGATCTAGTCAGCACCCGCTCGTAGCTCACAGCTGCATGGTCGGACCTATAATGTAAGCTGTCTGCGTTGTGTACGCATTGCCAGATGAACGCTCGAGGCACGCTGTGGCATCAAGAAACCTAAATCCATTTTTTTTTTTTTTTTAAGTAACAAAAGGATGCACCCTTCGACAGGCACATGAACAATGCCAACCCCCGCCTCAATCATCGGCCTTCTAGGCAGCCAACCACTACCTACATGCTGCATGTTTATATAGCGCAAATTCGACCAGAAGGTATTGGAGCGCTTTACGTGAGCGCCGTATTTAACACCCATCGCGGCACTGGGAGCTTAGCATGCTGCAAGTTATATATCGCGCATTTGGCCAGAAGGTATTGGGGCGCTTTTGGGTGAGCGCCGTATTTACATCGCACATCACGGCGCAGGGGGGGGGGGGGGGGGGGGGGCTTCGCATGCTGCATGTTGAAAGCCAGCAGGCACAGCTCGCATATCTGGCAGCCAGCCCCTACATGCTGCATCTTTAAAATGCGCGAAATCGACCCGAAGGTATTGTCGCGCTTACGAGGGGGCCATATGCAAATCCCGTCTAGTGCAATATCTCATGCTTGATGTCCCCGATCCCGATCTAAAGCACCATATTATATTACGCATCGGGGCACGAGGGGCTAGGGTACACTATTGCCATGCTCTAATGTCCCCCGTACACGAGGGCTCCGCACCCGCCGTTGCGGACAAGACCGCTCGGGCCCGAACCTGATTATTAACACCGCGCCCACTCGAGGGAGAAGTCGCCCCCACTCAGCCCCACTCCCCTCAATGCCCCCGCGACAACGCACTCACTTCAGAGCGCACGCAGCCCAATGGCTTCCCCCCCCTACCCGCACCGGAGGAGGCGGCGGCAGCTCTCGGGAGCGCCACTCGCGATCCGTGGGGGGGCCAGGCAGTTCCCATCCTTGTAGTGCTGGTGGGGGGGTGGGGAGGGGGGGCAAGGACCCACGCTCACGCGTCCGTGCTCGAGTTGCCAGGCTCGGGACCGCGGGAACTCGACCCGACGCGTGGAAGCGCTACACCTGAGCGCCAGCTGCCTAGCACAAGGACCAGAGGGTGGACTCGGGATCAGGTCCCGTTCTTTCCGTATGCACGGAGCAACACGCGATTTGGCCGGCATCCGAGGATGTCGAGGGGGTGCCGAGACTCGAAACCACCAAATCGGCCACTCAGTCCCCTACGCTTCCATCAGGGGGGACTCGGACCTGCACCGTACCCATTCCAACAGTGACAATTTATCCAGATTACACGCTTCCTCGTGGCACGGGGGCCAGGGCGGAGCGGCCTCGCTGCCCGTGCAAAGCGCCAAGACAACGACCCAAGCACGAGATGGGCACCGCCACCGCTGTTGCCAAGGCGAGGTAGGCAACATTTCTAGAATACACATGCGCTGCCCCGGGGAATGGGGGGTGGGGGGGGGGGGGGGGGGGGAGTGGTCCGCGACACGGGAGACACGAATCGACACCTCAAGGGCACGGAAACACGCTACATTATCCAGCTGGCGTTTGAACCCTGTCGAAAGCGCACATGATTTTCAATTTACGGCACAGGGAGAATCAAACTCTATCCTGGCCAGACGTGCAAACCCCGTGGGGCGACTCCAGCAGGCTCACGCGGCAGCCGCCGACGGGGCGATGCCCCCACTAGGAAAAGTCCCATCCCCCCCCCCTTCCGAACGGCCCTGCGGCCTAGTGGCTCTCGCAATCGCGCTTAACCCGCACGCCCCCCGGGCTCTTCCTTCCCGCAACGAAACTGGCCATATACGATGTCGATGCGCAGGACCCCCACTTGCTCCCCCCCCCACCCGTGGCCATCCGGGCCACAGGGCCCCGTCAACCTGGTACTGCCCAGGGACAGGGCTGGGGCGGGGGGCGGTTTAGCAAGACTCACCGTTGCTCGATGCTCTTGAGAACCGCACGACGACGGAGAGGCCGGGAGCGCAACACGAGGACGACCGATGAGGGATCTCGCGCGGCCAAGCGCGTAACAGGAAGCAGAGGGCGATCTATGGGGCGGGAGGCATAAATAGGGCCTGGCCCCGCCCAGCCCCAGTAGCCCGCCTCCCCCATCAAGGCCCATTGGGGCCTCCCCTCCCCAAGGCGCGGCCTCTCACGAGAGATGGACCAGGTGGGGGGGGGAGGGGGGGAGGCTCTGACGGGTGGCCACTAGAGAGCTGCCCTGCTGATGTCCCCCTGCGTGGGACGCGGGCAGCGGCACTCCCTGTGTGCATGCGTTGGCCCATGCCACAAATGGTGCCCATATGTCTTTGGGTCTCGACATCATGGGCATGGGATCCCAATATGCTGAGAGCGTTTCCTGGCGGTATGTAATGTCGTGAATCCAGGTGTCTACTTTGTGTGCCCTGTGTGTGCCCCGGTGCATCGCTACGCGGCACTTGGCCTAGAGGAGCATCATGGCTGACAACCGGCGTGTGCCCCGGAGTCTTCCACCACATACCCTAGTAGGGCTATAAGCGGGGAGCAATCTAATCTGTGTCCCGTCACCTCATGTATGATGGCGAATACTGCATCCCAGAAGCGCAAAATGAGTGGGCAGGACCACACTAGGTGAAGGAAGGATGTCTGGGTGTGGGTGCATCTCCAGCATTTAGCATCAGGTTTCAGACCCATTTTAAACAGATGAAGGGGTGTGCAGTAAAGTCTGTGGAGGTACTTAAAATGTATGAGTCTCAATTTATGGTTGGGAGAGAGGTATTGGAGCTGTGCACAGCAGAAGGCCCATTGATCCGCTGTGGGTGGTGGGTCTATGTCAGCACACCACTGCTCCAGCGCTGTAGGTGTGACAATCGAAGATGTTTTTTGTGTGGCGTTGTAAATGCGTGTGATCAGTTTTGCGGGCGACGGGTTCGTCAATATATTTTCCAGCGTAGCTATCGTCGGTGGTGGCGAGGAAATGGAAGAGTGGGCTTGTCTACAGTTTGCCCTAAGCTGGTAGTATAAAAGGAGCTCCAGAGCGGGTAACTGGGTGGCAACAGGGCCCAGTGGTTTAGCTAGAAACACCTTCTGTGGGTAGAGGTTGTGAAAAGTGGCGAACCCCATCCGACGTGCACGTTTGATGGTGCCAGCGTCATGCATTGGGGAAGCTCAGGTGATTCGCCAGTGGTATTGATGGTGCGTACAGTAAGGGGACTCTTGCGCACTGCCTTAGACCCTCCCATGCCCATCGAAGGACCACCACAGTGTTTATCTCTTCATTTGGTCTTTTGTAAGTGTAGTAGATGGCCGCTGGCAAAGGGGTTGGTGAGGGAACATCTTTTTCAATCGCTAGAAGAGCCTGGAAAGGGATAGGATGGGTCCAGTAATGGAGGTATTGTGCCTGAGCGCTTAAGGTGTAGAGCTCGAAGTCCAGCGCCTCCAGCCCCCCTGCATAAGTGGCAGGGTCTGCACCTCCCAGTTTATCCGTGGTTGTTTACCCGCCCAAACATGTGTCACTAAAAGGGAACGCAGCTGCTTAAAGAATGCCTGTATGAGAGAAAGTATAATATTGACAAACAGATACAGGAACTTGGGCAGAATTATCATCTTTGCAATGGCTAAACTCCCAGCCAGCGAAAGTGGCAATTTGGCCTAGAGGGTTATTTTGCTCTCAAACCAGGTGATCAGTCGGCTATTTAGTCGCCAGAGCTCCTCCACCTCTCTACTGAGCCAGATCTCAAAATATTTAACCACACCCTCTGCCCAGGTTAATAGGAAGTCCATGTCTAGTGTAATTGGGGCCGGTGTCAAGGGTAGAAGCATCGATTTGGTCCAGTTGACCTGTATGCCTGACATACCGCTGAACAGGAGAATCTCCCGCAACACAGGAATAAGATTCAGTTCAGGCTCGCGTATATATAGCGTGATTTCATTGGCATACATTGACATGATTTGCACTCTGTCCGATAGGCCCAGTCCCCTAGCCGTGTGGTACTGGCGAATTCTAGCTGCGAGGGATTCCATCGCTATTGCCAATAGCCGGGGAGATAGGGGGCATCCCTGTCTGGTGCTTTGCAGTATGTGGAATTGTTCGGAAATCAGGCCGTTGACCTTTAGTCTGGCGTTAGGGAAGGTGTAAAGCAGTTGTATCAGTTTCAGAAAGTTGGGGCTGATGCCTATTCTGGATAGAATCGTGAAAGGGTAGGCCACTCGAGGGAATTGAATGCCTTTGTTGCATCCAGGAAGGCCGAAAGGGCCGGCAAGTTCGAAGGCAGTTGGTGGAGGATGGAGAAGGTGGTGTGTAAATTATGTGTAGTGGATCTCCCCAGGATAAATCTGGATTGATCCGGCCTAGCGATAATCGGGAGCAGGGGTTTTAGCCTATTGGCAAGTAGTTTGGCTAGTATCTTGGCATCTATATTAATGAGGGAGAGCGGGCGATAGGAATCACAATTATTAGCTGGTTTGTCCAGTTTTAAGATTGTGGTGATCATGGCCTCTCGCATTGTTGGCGGAAGGTGGCCTATTTCAATTGACTCCTGATATACAGCCAGTAAATAGGGAGCAAGCTCCGTGACGTACATCTTAGAAAAGGAGGCTGGCAGGCCATCCAGACCAGGGGCCTTATCTCCGGGTAGACTTTTTATAACCTGCGTTATGTCTTCTGCCGTGAAGGGCAGATCAAGGTATTTACGTTGGGTGTCACTCAGCCACATCAGTTCAATAGATTCTAGGTAAGCCTGCAGCTCCGGGTTCGGGTTACTCTGTGTGGCAGTGTATAGGGGCGCATACAAGTCCTTTAATCTTTCCAGTGTGGGGGTCTGCCCCCAGACAGGCCTAGAGTTATCATCTAGGAGTTCAGTGACATACAAGGAAGTGCAAGGTTGCCTAAGTGTGAGAGCCAGGGCTCTGCCAGGGCGGTTTCCTTCCCCGTATCTGCGTACACGTGAGTTCTTCCCCAAGAATTGCATCTCACGGGCAGCTTCTGTGTCATATTCAGAGATTTTCTCGCATATAGTTGCCAAGTGCGTGGGCAGTTCATTCTGAAAATATATGAGTTCCGCTTGGCGTATTTCATTGTCAGGCCTCTCCATAGTGGATCCGATTGATTTTAATACCCCAGACTGTTTGGCAATGCAGGCCCCTCTTATTACGGCCTTGAAGGCCTCCCACAGAGTGGGGGAGTCAACCGATTTTCCATTAGTGGCGAAATATTGCAGGAACGTATCTTCTCTCTAAATGCTGCATCATTTAACGCGTGCGGCGGAAGATGCCAGCGGCCTAGTCAGCGGGACGGTCCAACTAAGCAATACAGGAGCATGGTCTGAGAGAGTGCATGGCATATGTTTGATGGCCGTAGACCAAAACGCAATATCACTGGAGATCAACCAAAAGTCTAGGCGCGACCACGCATTGTGGCCTGCGGATATGCAAGTGCCCTCCCTGAGCCCCGGGTGCCAGGCACACCATATATCTGTCAGCCCGTATTCTTGGTATATGTTAGTGAGAACGTCAGTAGCTTTGGGATGTAGTTGCCGGGAGGTCCCCACCCAGTCCAGAGAATCCTGCAGAACAGCATTGATGTCTCCCCCCATATCACCGTTTCAGCTCTAAGTAGTGTGATCTTAGACCAGAGAGACTCAAAAAAGGTAGGGTCATTCATATTGGGGCCACATACAGCAACTAGTGTCAACGGGGTTGTGCATAGAGTGCCTCTCAATAGGGCATATCGGACTTCAGGGTCGATAACTGAGCTGGTTGTGGTCCAGCCCACTCTGGGTTTGATCAGGATTTCCGTGCCCCATGCATACTTAGAATGCGCCGCTGAGTGTGTCTCCCCCAGTATCTGTTGTGTAGCTTAGGGTCAGTGCCAGGATGTAGGTGTGTTTCTTGTAGGAAGCAAATATCTATCTTGTGCCTAATTAGATAGGCATGCACTAATCTCACCTTCCTGTGGTTATCTAGACCACGTATGTTCCAGGTTAGGAACTGGACTGTAGTCATCTTATGTGAGTAGTTGTGTTGCTAGCGCTCCTGATGTGTACTGTTGGCTGTATGTTTTCAATTAAGTGTGAGCTGCTCTGAAGAGAGTACGACAAGGTGATCGAGCTGTGCGCTCTGTCACTTCGCACGTACACCGTAATGGATGCAGTAAACTTCTTACTTACAGCAACCACCCTCCCATTCCAAACCGCCCTACCCACCCCCTTACCCACACCAACCCCCCAATTAGGATGTGCTTGTCCCGCACACCCCCTCCCGAACAAACCAAGAAGGCAAACAAACTTATCTAACAATGGGAGATCTCCCTGTGGGGGCATGGGTCGCCGGCAAACTGCCCTGCATGGTTGGCAGGGTGGCCGGGCTGTACAATAACGCGGGATACAGATTAAGGAGATTAGTGAGCTAACAAGGTGGCATTAGCAAGGCTCCACATCCTCGTGGAATGGCCAATGGGTATCAGCAAGGGCGGCAACGAACATATGGCAGAGGCAACTGTTCCCGGTAGCCACCTCTATTCAGTCATTTTTGCTCAGTCTGCCCACGGCCTCTGTATGCGGAGGCGAGCGGGGAAGCTGCCTCTTGGAACAGAAATGTTTGGCGATCTTGTGTGCAGATTTGGCATCTGTGAAGAAATGGGACTGTCCCTCATATGAGATTTTCAGTTTCGCCGGGTAGAGCATAGCATACAGGATTTTGGCGCATTGCAAAAGGCGTTTTGTGGGGAGGAACTCTTTTCGTACAGCTTGGACCAAGGGAGTGAAGTCTGGAAAGATGGATATATTATTCCCTTGGTGGTTGATGGGGCCATGATCTCTGGCAGCTTTTAGTATGGAATCTCTGCCCTGGTAGTTTAATAGGCGCGCAATTATAGGCCTGGGTGTGCTGCCAACAGGTGGTTTTGGCCCTAGGGATCTATACGCCCGCTCCACAACAAAAACAGTCGAGAGAGCGGTAGGAAAATGTTCTGGCAGCAGAGACTCAACATTTGGCTCTATCTTGGGTATGGCGGTGGTCTCAGGAATTCCAGCAATACGTAGATTGTTGCGCCGGGAACGCGCCTCCAAGTCTCCTTTCTTAGCCTTGATTACTGTTAGCACTTTTTCCATATTAAGGAGATGTTCTTTGGAGTCTACTTGATATTCGTGGGCTTCCAAGGCGCGATTCTCAAGCGCATCGATTCTGGGCTCGTGTGTATCAACTTGGCGCTTTACTGTGTCTAGACTGGTGGAGAGCGCCTCAATTTTGGTGTCAATAGTCTTGAGGTTTGCTCTGCCCTCCAAAATAATCGTGTGCAAGCCCTCTTCCTGCTCGTCTCCTGAATTGCAGGATACTTTTTCGGGTTCAGAGCCAGTGTTTGCAGTGCGAGTATGGTGTTTGTTCTCAAACAGCAGTTCGGATTGTTTGGGGTCGTTCTTGCCCATGGTACAGGGTCTCAGCGGTTTCCCACGCTGCATTTCCACCGCTTATCAAGGTTCCCAGCGAGAAGACGCCCTCTTGTACTGCAGAGCTAGCCGGGCCATGATACAAACCGGCCTTACGGCCAAAAGGGTAAGCCGGGGCCAGCACTCAATGCCCAGCAAGGGAAAAAACAGTTGCACCGCAGCCCAGCACAAATGAAGGTACAAATTGTCTGGGTGCCTAGTGCCCCACGCCATCCCAAACCTGCATCAGCACCAGCCCCCGCCACCTCAATCGGCTCTCCTAGCCCTGCGGGGCAACCGACCCAGCCTACAGGCAACAGGCGTCCCCTGCATTTCGGGGAGAGTCAGAGGACAGCACCCTGGTCCCAGGGGAAGCCCGCCCACCTGCGCCCCAAGCCAGCCGCACCCCAGGGCCTATCGGCCTACTTACAGGGAAGTCGTTTAGTCACTTCTGGGCGTCTTCAACTTTCTTGCCATACTGTATCTGCGCGGGCCCGGCAATCTCAGCAATATCTCATTCCGGTGTTGCCCCAGCCTTTCTCTTGTCGCTCACCAACGCCTCCGGTCGTAGATGCAGGAGGGGCAGGTTCCAGTCACGCTGGTGCCTAGGCCATGCAGGCTGCCGCCACAGCGATCATACAATTCCACGCCTCAGCGCACAGTGCGGATCTGGCCAGTCGCAGTAGACCCAGGTTCAGCCAGCACCGCCCCTGCCGGTTTCCTTGAGCTTGGCCCCCGCTGAGGAAGGTGTGTTTAACCGGGATGTATGATGATACAACGCTATCATTTAGATCGCGGTACATTACATCGCTGTTTTTACAACGCAAGTCATTACAATGACTTGCGCTGGAGGGCGCTGGACTTAGGAATAGTATGATTTACTATTCCAAATCCAGCCTACGTAACAGTAGGGAAGGTGTTGGAATAGTAAATCACTCTATTCCCTAGTCTAGAGCGCCATCCAGCACAAGTCGTAACGACTTGTGTTGTAAAAACAGCGATGTAAATGTATTGCGGGGTTTTAACCACGTTGTAAAGCTTGCTTTCCGTTTAAACGGCCTCGGCAGGAACTCAGCAGGCCCATGTCCGCTCCGAGCGGTTGCAGAATGTTGCCGGGCGACCCGTCAGCCCTCCTCCTTTCGTGGTTTTGGCCTGTTACGGTATGATTCCCGAGGCTGCCGCCTCAGCTCCTGTGTCAGCAGGCAGTTTTCTTGTCCACCAGTTCAGGCGCTGTTAAGGGCATTCGAGGCTTTCCAGTAGCCGGGCAGAGCTCGCTCCAGCAGATGGGTCGCAGAGACAGGGGAGCCGCAGGCGGTGGGATGGCAAGGCGCCGCTCACGCCCCGCTGTGATATATATTGCCTCCGAGGCTAACCTCCGGATTCGGCCCAACCTTGCCCGCAGTCCACTTAAGGTACCGGAACCGTCCCTGCTACTAGGTACAGTGGAAGACGGGAGCGGCGTCCGCCATTGCAGGTAGGAAAGCAGTGGACAGGCCGCACAGGCTGTATCTCCCACACAAGTCAGTCTCAGGCAGCAGCACACAGCTCTCCGCACTCCTCCAGGTTAACAGGATATGGCTCAAAATTTCCCGAAAAAATGCAGGATTAGTGCAGGATTATGAGCCCGGCCTGCAGAGCTCACTTAACAAGCGGCCATCTTGCTGCTCGGCCAAGCCACGCCCCCGAAACAATTAATCCTTAGGTGTGAAAACTTCTCTGTCATAACAAGCCCAAAATTTCCACTTGTTATTAGTAATCCATCCTCCTATTGGAGGTATCTTACATGGAACTCCAACCATCTTAAATGTAGGCATGGCGAGGAGTATAAGCATTGCTGCTTCTTATGGGTTGTGTATTCAAAAGATTTACTCAGACTGCAGAGGCACAGTTTTTTTGGAATCTTTTTCCAAACCTCATGCAAAAGGATTACCTAAATCCTCTTAATTATAAGATGTGAGAAAGGGAGGACCAGCGCTGGTGTTCCACTTTGCCATCTGCTACACCATGTGCTCCAAACAAATCAACAATTTATTATTTACAGACATACAGTACCTAATTTGCTAAAGAATACGTGCTGGTGCCCAAAGCTCTGCTCACAAGCCGGCAGCTGGCAGCTAGCAGCTGGCACTGGCGTGCCAAATACCAAAACTGTGTGGTCTTGATCCTCCACATTCCTATTAAATCCATTACCAGATTCTCTCTGGCCCTCTGTCTCACTCTTGCAGGCCCCTGCGTTCTCCATTTGTGGTGGTTTTTCCTTCTTTCTCGTTCTCCTTTTCCCCTGCGTGTGTTTTCAATATCATGCTCTTGAGAACTGTCTGTTAAAGAACAATAAATGCTGGTCCCCAAAAAATAGTGCCAGTGGGCCAGTGGCCCCCACCAGCAATCACCAGCTCAAATTAACCACTGCAGGTGTCCATCTTTTTTTACACCAAAACAATTAAAAACATGTACGCCTGGGAATAAACCCTTTTTTTTTTAGGTCACAGCTTACCAGACAGGGCAGTTGTCTGGTTTCCAAAAGACATCATAGGGATTTTCAGAAAGTTGACATAGGAATGCATTCTGCCCGTTGCTTGCTATTGGCTTTGTGGTTTGTAACTCATGTTTTCATAATTCCCATTTGCTGGCTGTATTTGCTTTAGGCACTCCAGGTTCAGTTCATCCCTCCTGTTGCCTAAACCATGTTTACGGTATTCTTCCACAAACTCGTTTTCTGTAAACAGGCCTTTAAATCTTGTTCTTATCTCGTCACGTTTGCTGGGCATTCAAAGACTGAGGTCAAATGTCAGGCGCTGTTTTATCCCTCTGAGTGCTCTCTTTCTGTAAACAGGCCTGTGAATCTTGTTCTTATGTTGTCACATTTGTTCTGCATTCAAAGACTGTGGTCAAATGTCAGGTTCTGTCTTTCGAGGGCACTTGTTTACTTTTCTTTCTCTGACTTCAAAGTGAAAGAATTTATGTGACAATCTTGTTCTTCTTTCTTTTCTCTTAAGCACTCCTTGAGTGCAGGTTTTAATCTGCTGTCTCCCTTATGAACTCCTGTTACCACATCCTCACAATCTCACCCTGTGACCCACGCCACTATTGCTATTTTCTGTTTTACTTTTTTATGTATATAGCTTTGACTATGTCACTGATTATGAACAATATATGCCCTGTTCAAGAGGACGTTGAGCTAACACTAGCCCTTGAGACTGGTTCCCCAGCTCCCAAGTCAGCAGTCCTGTTCATAAGGCTACATCAACTCCTCTTCCCTCCCCCATGGCTCTGTATTGCTCATCTCGTCCGTGCCCTCTATGTTGCTTAAACCCATCCGACCGTCTTTTTGTTTAGTTCAGTAAAGTCAACAGATCCTTAAGCGAAGACGTGTTCAATCTGCCAGCTTTTGTGCCAAAGTTTCTGTTTTTAAATGCACTCAGCGTAAACCGGTTTTAATATTTCTTTAAGGGCACAGTGGATGTGTGCAGTTTGTACATATGGTCTGGCACCAATACTTTTGGGTCGAAAGTGCAGACTGCAATCTTGAAAGGAGAACATCTGACAAGCAGCCCTCCAACCTCCAAACTAGGGCTCGAAAGCGGTACTAATGAAGCAGATTGTAGTCCGATCTTGTCCCGACGGCGACGGTGATTAAAGCGTGTTTGTTTGAGAGAGAACAGCCCAGTGGCAGCTGCTGAATCAGTTAATTAATGGCGTCAAATAGGGGTTGACCTATGAGGAACCTTTGGCTTCCTGACCCCCACCCACGAAGAAACCATTCAACTTTGAGTCCTGGCCCACATGTTCTAGCATCACCCAGCCAATGTCATTTGGGGTGTGGGGTGATTATGCCCCATTCCTAGGGTTGGACCTAGGGACGAGAGGGCATGGAATATAGTTTTAAATAAAAAAACAATTTTAATGACAGTAGGGCTTGTTATGATTTGTAAATGTACCCCAATATAGGCTTAGGTAGTCACCCAACCTTTCACCTATATTTCTCCTGCCATTACACTACATAACGGTTTTGGTATTGACCTTTTACCTAGTTAAGGTGCTGCATACATGTTGTGTAACCCCTGAGGATACCTCTTTGGGTATATAAACACCATATCTTTGCTGTTGCAGGGAGAGGAGAAAAGACTTCCATGCTGACCACTGATGCGAGATGCTGAGATTCCTGATGCAGACACTCCAGCTCGCAGTGGTCTGACATCCCTCGTGAGGTGTCCGTCTTGAGATCAAGACCGGTCCCACAGTCTCTCACTTCAGGTAATGGTGTTGGCTTCAGCCTAGGGGGATTCTTGGCTCTCCACCTACATACATGCTAGGTAGACTTAGGTACATCTAGATAGGGTTGCATCGGAGGAGTACACATTATTATTGTCATTTATTTTTATACCTGCCTGTACTCATTGTTTTAGCACTATGGTAGGAATCTACCATCCATATACCCTATTGGTGCTTATAATCATTTATATCGGTTTCTGTCTTATGGTTGTTTCAGCACACCTATTTTACACTAGAATGACGCTGGTTCAGTAAATGTTTATTGAAAAACGTCCCCGCCGTTTATTGTGTGTTTCTCTCTGAGAAAGTGAGCACGAGTGACTGAGCGAAAAGTACTGTACTGTTTTGATGATCCCCAATGGGACAGGGTTATCATGTACGAGAGTTGCCAAAAACTATTTTCTCCTTGGTAAGAGGAGTTTATAGTGGCACTGTGAGCTAGCTTGCATACAGGCGAACATACCCGGTGGAGATGTCTAGAATCAGTCTGGACACCAATGCCACAGTGTATGTTGTCTAAACGCACAGATCCTATATAGATTAATAGAAACAACATGACATGGCACCGCCAACATTGGTTTGGTACTTATTTAACGGTCAAATCTGAGTAGTTTAGTTGTGCTTTCTCAGAGACCCCTACTCACATAAATCCAGAGACGTCTGGAGTGGGAAGGGAAAGTCTGCCACAGCTGAGCAGGCATATTCCATGTATTAGCTGTAGGTTTGATCAAGCTTCAAAGGATAAATAGTTCCCTATTGTGCATAAAACCTTATCTCAGTCTCCCTGAAACTCTTTCAACAATGTCTGTCGAAGAGGCCGCTGTGTTACAAGCAGAGAAAGGAGAAGTAGAAGGCGAAATAAATATTTTAGAAAATGTCAGAACTGCCCTTACTCTAAAATTAGCAGACTTTGGAGTCCCATCTAGTGGTGGTACAGGAATATTTGTGATTGAGGCACACAAGTCATACAGGACAGAGGTATTCTATTTGTGAATTCCCACCAGCAGATGCACGCACAAATACGTTTTTACACTGAAGATGAAATCCCAGAGGAATATTGTCCATACGAGGACATTGAAGTTCTTCTCACCTACCAGGAGCACATAAACTGGTTTAAAGGCCTCCCACACACAAAAGATAAAGTAAGACTCAGTCCACTTAGCAGAGATGGAGCCAATCAGCCGATCCTAGCGGCTTACGACCACTACACAGAGAAATAATAAAACTTTACAGAAGTTTAACACAGTTCGTTGTGAGATCACTCACGCTTCAGCCAGCAAGGGTTACATCAGCAGTACAGATTCAGGGGACTGCAATTAAAATAGCTCCACAAGCACTAAACACAGTTATGGGTAAAATGCCCACTAGATGTGAAAGAATGCCATTCTGCATAGCTCAGAAAATAACACAGTTAGAAGAAGTGTCTCCACACACAAGCCCGTATGAAAACCACAGAATGCTAACAATCTGCTTGCTAATGGGGATAGCTCCACAGATAGAGGATTGTACCTCTTGGGGTACAGTTTTCTCTGCCATATATACCAGAGCTCATGGTATCCCTTCAATAGCAGTAATACCAGATGTATTGAGACAAATACAGAATGAGTATGGCACAGAACCTGCTCTCAACTTAGGGATGAAATTGTTAGGAAAGTTTGCCAAGGCATCAACTATTATATTAGCAAACATAAAAGTGGAGGCAGCAGCAGTGGCAATACGCCAACGCCTTAGGGATTTCACTCCTATACAGCAGGAATGGTTATTACCTAAAATTATCAAAGATACATATGCTGAATTAGGTAGAGATAATTTTGGAGCAAGAGCATGAAAACATCAACCCATGGGTGGTCCTGAAAGGATAACACCAAGCAAGCACCTGATTCTTCCAAGAAGAAATGGGATAGTAAAAAGCAAAAGAATAGAGAGAATAGATCACAATCAAGGGGGGAGTCTCCTCAACAGGAGTCCTCCGAAAGTAGGTACAACCTTAGGAATCATGATAACACTGAAAAACCTGACAAGTATCAGGAAACTGATACACCTTCTTCTCGTTCTTTTCAGGTTTCATCAAAAAACTCAGACAGGGAAGGACGGTCGGAACACAAACAAGAAGAGCGGATAAAGTCCAGAGACACACATCGTACTTCGGACTATAATATCAAAAAAGAAGATAAACCGAAATCAAAACCTCAATTTGAAAAGAAGAAGATAGCAGGTCTTAAAGTAAGACATGCCAAGGATACTGAGGACTCAACTTCTGAATGGGGAATGGGCTCTGACAATGCTAGACAGAGCAGCAGAAGTAACAATAGCTCGCCAGAACCTGATGGAGATAACACTCCAAATGGAGGGAGACAAAACCAGAAAATTTAAAGGTCTCTTTTGGGAGAACCTGACTTTTGGCTATGACATCCTTTTGGCTGAAAAAGATTGGCCGCCTGAGATTGTTATGGAGTGCCCAAAAGTAGAAAAAGTAATTTTACCTGCCTTTTCCGACCTCATTCCAGTATCATTAAAACAGTCTTACGCGCAGGAGTGGGCGGTAGCACTTGCTCTAGCATTATATTGCAACCTTGTAGGGTGGAATGCTGTCACCTCACCATGTAATCCCAGTAAAATCTACTACAAATCCACAGAGGCAGTACCCTATTAAAGAAGAAGCGAAGAAACAGGTCAGGGGGATCTTAGATCAACTTGAATACCAAGGTATAATAGAAAATTGCACCTCTTTATGAATAATCCTTTGTTTCCTATAATGAAACACCATAATTCATACCGTCTAGTTTTATACTACAGGCAACTGAACACATGCACAAAGTAATTTGCAGTACAGAATGCACACAGTGCCGCTTAATGAATAACATTGTGTGGAAAAAATACAAAAACGACACTAGATATCTCAAATGGATTTTTCTGCCAAAGTATAGCACCTGAAAGCAGGTATTTGACAGTATTCTGATCCCTAGGCTCTCAGTGGCAATTCTGTCAACTGCCCCAAGGGTAAAGAATAGCCCTGGGTTGTTCTCAGCTAGGGTAAAAGAGTTACTTCAAAATTTTGATGAGGAGGCATTGTCCTATGCAGATGATGTTTATCTGACGGATGATGATTTATTGAACCATTTGACCAGGGTGAGCAACATAATTCTAGGATTCGCTTCGGAGGGCTGCAAATTCATCTTTAAAAAATGGTAAGTAGCCCTCCTCAATGTCCTATTTTTGGGGTATGAGTTATCAAATGATGGGAAAAGCTTAGCAGCTAACTTTTTAGAAAAGTGTGCACTGCTCTAACCTCCAAAGACTCTGAAAAATGTACAATCCATTTTAGAATTCCTACATTTTGGCAGAACATGCATTTTGGATTACGGAGAAAAAGTGAAACCTGATTTTTCAGTTAGACAAAGGAACACATGGATATCCTTTGTTCCTTACAAGCTGACGTGATACCTTCCAAACACCTACACACACGTGTAAATATCACAAATCTGGTGATCTGTGTAATCACTGGTCAATCAGGGTACACTAACCTAACCTTCAATGAAGGCGAAACAATACCCATACCATACAAATCACATTTGTACACAAATGCTGAAATGAGCTTTGCTTCTACAGAGAAAATGATGACAGCAGTACAGACTGCTGTAGTGAGAGAAAGAGCACTGGCACAGGGGAAACAAATAATTGTCGTAACTCCTAAGGTAGCGGCCTTAGAGGTGGTTATAAAAGCTAGCGTTCCAAACGCAAAAGCGCTACATCCACAATGAATACAATGGGCGAATTCTCTCACTGCAACAGATGTAGGATACAAATTTGACGAATTAAATAATGCCTCTAGATACGTATGAATACATTATTTTACACTGACGGTTCTGCTCAGCCTGCCATTGGTAGTAACCAGCAATACAGCACAGCTTATGCGACTGTAAAAGGACGTATGCAGGAAGGCCAGTTCCATCCTAGCAATACGAAGACACAATTTCTAGGAAACTGCATGGCACAGCTGGCAGAATTAAAAGCCCTATAATGGACACTAATACAAACTGATTGGGAATTCCCCCCACTTATAGTGTGCGCTTCATTTTACTGTGTCCAGTCTTACAATGAATATCTTTACTACTGGGGTCAGAATGGGTTTACAGACTCAAAAGGTTGCACAATAAAGCAGAAAAATGCTTTGGGAACAAGTGACAGAGTTGAAAAAAGACTTGCAGAGAGCTCATGTGATACACATGCTGAGTTATGAACGTGATGGCATTCACATTGAAGGGAGACAGAAGTACAATGGTAGCTGTCATTACTTCACACAAAAACAGCACAGGTTTTCCACTCAAGTACTCCTACAAGTTAGATGCAAAAAATATTCTGTATGCTCAAATTCCAGGAGTGGGGGATAGAGTAATACCAAACATGGATCGCAGATTAAGTTTAATTCTAGCTGCACGCGAGGGTCTAGGTTCTGCACATGCAGGAATTACTGCGACTGTTTTATTACTGAAACAACGCTATTGGTGGCCAGGTCTAAAGAAACAAACAAAAGCGTTTGCACATAAGTGCGACATCTGTCAGCAGATGAAGGGTTCGACCTTAGCATGTCAACCCCAAACACCATTACTAATATCAAACAGACCTTTCGCCTGTGTCTATTTGGACCAGTGCGGCCCCTTACAATCTGCTGGGACTTACAAGTACATCCTGGTGGCAGTAGATTCATGTTCTAGATTCCTGTGGGTTTGGCCTCAGCGCTCAGCTGACGCTCAAACTGTTATAAAAGATTTGCGAGTCTTCATAGGGACATACGCAGTTGGCACATTACATTCTGACCATGGCCCCATGTTTAGCTCTCAGGCTTACAAGGAAGCCATGAGAAGTTAGGGTGTTGCATTGCGGTACTCCTCTATATACCCTCCCGAGGGCAATTCGGTTGTGGAGAGGAAAAACCGGGACTTAAAGCAATCTTTAACAGCAAGAGTATTAGGCACGGATGGTAGTTGGGTCGATGACCTATATGGGGTCCAGAGGGCACTCAATAACATGGCAAGAATTTCCCTAGGAGGTGTCACCCTTACGAAGTCCTAATTGGGACGAGAATGTGGGTACCTGATCTCGATTATGAAAAACCTTTTGACATCAACAAACGTTTGGCTGTTTTATAGGATTTTAATGAATTCCGGGCACTACAAAGCAATGTGCAAGTAAAACGCACCACCACTGGGGAAGTGAAATCAGTCACTGCAAGACCTGCCTGGACCTCAAAAGTCGGGAATCTGGTAGGAGAAAAGATTGTGTACAAGAAAGAATTTGGACAATCCTACAAAAAGCCTATACCTGTCCTGGCTGTCGAAGGAACAAGAACAGTAGTTTTTCCACCTCTTGCTGGCAAGTAAGAAAAGAGATTTGTCTTAATTGATCTCATCAAACCACACTACATGGCCGATCCTGAATAGTAGTCCATGTGGGCTCCTAGGTAGTTGCCATTCTCCTCTCACTACCAGACAGGAAGTTCAGACAGAAAGACTTATGACATTCGAAGAGTCTACAATACGAAGTGATGGAGTTACCAACATTGAAATGGAACTCATTCCTATTGAAACATCAAAACTCAAAAGAATCACAGATATCAATATGGCCTCCCACCGACATCTACATAAATATGTCTCTACAAGAGACATCTGCAAGTTCATCAAAACCTGCTGAGCTACCAAAGATAGTTCGAACTGCATCTGGCTACTTCATCGATTTTGACAATTTTTCTCTTGATCCAAGTGAACATGAGTTACCACTATCTCCAATTTCCCGTAAAAAACAACTTAATGATTTCTACATTTTTCTGAAAAAGACATACCTAGTCTCACCATGGCTACAGCTCTGGATAAAAACTGGAATACTGTTCCCACTATTCTGGATAGGTTTAGTGATTGTCTTTTTCTTACTCGTGAATGGTCACTATCTTCCAGAACGCTCCACAGCATCACATGTGAACTTTTTACTGAAACCTCATACTTCATCTTATCATGAACAGAGAGACCTGTCCTATGAGAACAATACAGCAGTTCCGACGGAATAGTTTGGGATACGGTTTCATATGATGTATTTGGTCCCATTGAACTTTTGAAAATACCACATGTATTCAAAATTTCTTTAACCCCTTCGATGCTCATGACGGAGCGGTTCCGTCATGAGCATCGGTTGAGCTGTGCTCATGACGGAACCGCTTCGCCATGAGCACAGCCCCTGGGGGAAGCGCTGGCGCTCCCCCCCTGGGGCATCGATCGTGCCCCCACAGAGGGGGATGGCAGCGGAAGAGTTTCCGCTGCCACCCCCGAGCCCCCCCACGCTTCCTGATGACATCAGCGCGCACAGCGCGCGCCGGCGTCATCAGGAAGCGTTGGACGCGCTGGAATTCATTTCTTCCAGCGCGTCCAACGGGGAGGGTGAGTATTTTGCTGCGGTATGGCGGGTGGGGGCGGAATTCAAAGGCCTTGAGGCATCGGGGGAGAGGAAAGAGTATTTCCTCTCCCTTGATGTCTCAATGCTGGGCATTCCTGTCCCACGATCGCGCACAGCGTCGCGATCGTGGAGCAGGGATGCCCCACTAGACACCAGGGATGTCCTTTTGGTGATTTGGGAAGCGACCCCTTGGGTAAGGGTCGCTTCCCTAGGTGGCTGATATTTACAGACTTTTCTGCCCCCCCCCCCAGGGGCAGATCGGTCCACTTTCGGTCCGTTTCTGCCCCGGGCAGAAACAGCCCACTAGACACCAGGGATGTGTTTTTATTTATATGGGAAGCGACCCCTTGGGTAAGGGTCGCTTCCCTGGGTGGCTAATATATGCACAGACTTTTCTGCCCCCCCCCCCCGGGGGGCAGATCGGTCCACTTTCGGTCCGTTTCTGTCCCCACGGGGGGCAGAAAAGCCCACTAGACACCAGGGATGTCGTTTTGTTCATTTGGGAAGCGACCCCTTGGGCAAGGGTCGCTTCCTTGGGGGCATAATTTTCTGGAAGACTTTTCTGCTTCCCCTGGGGGCAGATCGGTCGACTTTCGGTCCGTCCGCAGGGGGGGCAGAAAAGGCCACTAGACACCAGGGAATTAGTGTAAATAAAAATGGAAGTGACCCCTTTGGCAAGTGTCGCTTCCAGGGGGCAATTTTTATGATATGTATTTGGCCCACCCGCCCCGGGACAGAGTAGCCTTTTTTTTTCCTGCCGTTTTCTGCCCCACCTGGCACATAACCCGATTGACCATTTGGGTAGTAACATAGCATGTTATAATGTTTATTGTTATATTTTTTGAGAATTGCAATAGTAATGGTTTTTTTTTTACTTTTTTGTTCTAGGTGAAGGCTTTTGCTCTTTTCAGTTTGCCGAGTTACTGGTGGTTCTGCTGTTTGTGTAGTTTGGTAAGAGACTCTTTTTTGTACAATGTAAATGTGTTTGATTTCTCTGCATGAATTTTGTTTAGCAAATGGTGTAATAGCAGTATGTTTGTTTTTGAGTGTCAAACGTTTTGCATTGGTGCTCGATGTGTATTTTGTTGTCTTGTGAGTAATTTGTTTTTTTTCCTTCTTTCTAGTTTGATATCGTTGGTTTTTGCTGTGTCACTGCAGAGTTGGTTTCTGGTGAGTGCAGCTGTCTCTTGTAATTGGATTGTATAGTTTTTGAGTACATTGATCTTTGTGATAAAAGGTACACATTTCTTTACTTACTTGGTTTGCACATTGTTGGTTGCTGTTGACTTGTTTGTGCAGTCTATCTTAGTAAGTATAATGGCTAGCTGCAGGATTACTGCTCAGCAGGTTGTTGGTTTGCTGTTTGAGTCTTCCTCTGATATTGGAAGAGAGACTGACTCTGCATCTGAGGGAGAGGAGGCAGGGGACGATTCTGGCAGTGAGTTGTCTCTCCGTATGGAGTCATCGGATGATGAAGATACTCTTAGTGCGGATGAAGTGCCTGTGTTAGAGGCGGAGACTGATGTGCCGATAGTGCGGCAAGAGGCATCTGGGCTGCAGCCTGGGGCTGCAAGGCTTCCCGTTGGTGTAGTGCGGCAAGAGGCATCTGGGCTGCAGGCTGGGGCTGCAAGGCTCCCTTTGAAAGTGATGACCTCTGGGTTGCCCCTGGCATGGTGCAGCCGGCATTTCCAGAGTTTACTGGTGTTCCAGGGTCTAGAGTGAATACTGAGAACTTTGCCGGTCAATTTTTTTCAGTTGTTTATGGACGATGCGTTTTTGGCAGAGATTGTTGAGCAGGCTAATTTGTATGCCGAGCAGTTTTTGAGGGACAACAGTGCCAGTCTTAAGCCACACTCTAGAGCTACCCGGTGGACTCCCACAAATGTTGAAGAGATGAAGAAGTTCTTGGGTTTAACTTCTTTGATGGGCTTGCTAAGGAAGCCATCAATGAATTCATATTGGTCTAGCAGTCCCTTGATGGCAACGTCTATTTTTCCGGCAGTCATGAGTCGTAACAGGTATTTGCTTCTGCTTCAGATCATGCATTTTGTTGATAATGGTTTAGCGTTGCCACGAGATCACCCTGACTGTGACCGTCTTTTTAAGATTAGGCCTGTCCTTGATCACTTTGTTGATCGATTTTCTGAGATTTATGCTCCTGGAAAAGAAATTGCAGTGGATGAGTCTTTGGTGTTGTTCAAGGGCCGCTTGGTTTTTAGGCAATACATTCCTAGTAAGAGGGCACGCTATGGAATAAAGCTGTATATGCTGTGTGACAGTAGGACTGGATAGGTCTCTAATTTCAGGGTGTATACCGGTAAGGAATCTAGGTTTAACCTCCCTGGTTGTCCGTCCACTTTTGGAGTGACTGAGAAAATTGTTTGGGAACTTGGTAGAGGATTTTTTAACAAAGGCCACCATTTATATGTAGATAACTTCTACACTGGTGTGCGGTTGTTCAGGGAATTGGCCAAAGTGGACACTCTTGCTTGTGGCACAATCCGCTCTAACCGTAAAGGTTTCCCGAAAGAACTTGTGTGTCAAAAGCTTGTGCGGGGACAGTGCAGTGCGTTGCGTTGCCAGGAGCTTCTTGCTGTGAAGTTTACAGACAGGAGAGATGTCTACATGCCGACTACCATCCATGATGAAAGCACTGCACCTGTGACTGTTTGGGGTCAGGTCGCTGAAGCGCGCAAACCTGTGTGCATTTTAGACTATAATAGGCACATGGGTGGTGTTGACAGAGTAGATCAGAGGTTGGAACCTTACACTGCTCTTCGTAAGGCTTACATTTGGTACAAGAAGTTGGCTATCCATCTTTTCCACTTGGCAATGTTTAATGCTTTTGTTGTGTTCCAGGATTCTTGCCCTGAGTCAAAGATGACTTTTGCTAAGTTTCAGGAGTCTGTAATAGGCAGCCTTGTTGTAGTGGAACAGGCAAGTGTTCCTAGAGTTGGATTGGTGGAGGATGTTGCTAGATTAAAAGAACGCCACTTTCCAGATCACATTGCTCCCACACCCGCAAAAGATTTTCCCAGTAGGAGATGTAGAGTCTGTTGGCGAAGAGGTTCGCGGAAGGAGAGTCGTATGTACTGCCCAGACTGTCCTTCTCATCCTGCACTGTGTCTCCCTGCTGGTTTCAGAGCGTACCACACGCGAAAGTATTTTTGGGAGCATTCATGAGTGGTAAAGTGAACTGCCTGGTCTGTATTCTTTGGATAATTTGATTCTGTTTCAAGGTTGGTGTTAGTGCAATGTATTTAGTTGCTGATTTTCTGTTAGAAGATTTGTATCTATTTGCAATTTGTTTGTGTTTTTATTTTTTTCTAAAAAAATCCTAAATGTGATGGCGGTGTGTGTAGGCTTGCGCTTGGCTGTTGGTGTGTGTGGACTGGCGGTGTGCATGGACTGGCGGTGTGCGTGGACTGGTGCGTGGCTGGTGGTGTGCGTGGACTGGAGCTTGGCTGGCGGTGTGCGTGGAATGGTGCTTGGCTGGCGGTGTGCGTGGAATGGTGCTTGGCTGGCGGTGTGCGTGGACTGGTGGTGTGTGCGGACTGGTGTTTGGCTGGTGGTGTCCGTGGACTGGAGCTTGGCTGGTGGTGTGCGTGGACTGGAGCTTGGCTGGTGATGTGCGTGGACTGGAGCTTGGCTGGCGGTGTGCGTGGAATGGTGCTTGGCTGGCGGTGTGCGTGGAATGGTGCTTGGCTGGCGGTGTGCGTGGACTGGTGGTGTGTGCGGACTGGTGCTTGGCTGGTGGTGTCCGTGGACTGGAGCTTGGCTGGCGGTGTGGGTGGATTGGCGATTGGCTGGCGGTGTGCCTGGACTGGCGATTGGCTGGCGGTGTGCCTGTACTGGCGCTTGGCTGGCGGTGTGCCTGGACTGGCGCTTGGCTAGCAGTGTGTGTGGACTGGTGCTCGGCTGGCTGTGTGTGAGTAGTGACTTTCTGCTGGTCACTACACACACTGCTAGCTGAGTGCCACTCCACGCAATCCATCAGCCTGTGTAGTTGCTGTGTCTGGATTGTGGGCGTGTGAAAGTGATGGGCCCTTGAATGGCGCTGTGTGCTGGTGTGAGTTTTGTTATGTGATGGGCCCGCGGCTGGCGGTGTGAATGGTTTTGTATGTCTCACACGTGTGAAAGGTGTATGAATGGCCTGTAAAGAGGTTGGTGCCTTGTCGTGGCTTTACAGCTCACGAGCTGTGAGTCAATGGTTCAGTTTCTCGCCCTTTCAATTATTACCAGTGCATTTCATGTTTTGTGAAATCACTTGCTAATACAATTGTATCTACTGAACCATCACTCACCCTCGTGCCAAATCCAACCAGTATGTGTGTGTGCTTGCGGATTAGATGGCTGTGCAGTAATATTTGCCTTTCTGAAGCAGGCTGTACCTTGTCCCTTTTTGGTGAATTATGAAATGTGTTGCTTTTGTGCCTGGTGGTGCGAATGGTCTTGTTTGTATCATGTATGAAAGGTGTGTGAATGGCCTGTAAAGTGGTTGGTGCCTTGACGTGGCTTTACAGCTCACGAGCTGCGAGTCATTGGTTTGGTTTTTTGTGAATTTAATTATTGACAGGGCATTTAATTTTGTGAAATCTCTTGTTAATAAAATTTAATACACTGAACCATGACTCGCCCTCGTGCCAAATCCAACCAGTATGTGTGTGTTTGAGGAATAGATGGTTGTGCAGGAATCTTTGTCTTTAGTTTCTCTGCCAAGGTACACTTTCCATGCAAGAATAACCCACCAACTGTAGATATTGTCGAAAACCCATGGGAGTTCATGGTGATGTCTCTTGTGAATTCAAAAACATTTTTTATCCCCAATGTCCTGCCACATTTTCTTTGCAATATTATTCCAAAATTCTCACGCTGTAGGAACAATAGTTAATCTGGTTTTGCAAGGGGGGTCACTTTGGTTTTTGGCCCGGTGCTCGGCGGCCATCTAGGGAAACCTACCAAACCCACGCATTTCTGAAAACTAGACACCCGGCGGCTTCCAGGGAGGTATGGCTTGCGTGGATCCCCCAACGTTTCCTTACCCAGAATCCCCTGCAAACCTCAATTTTTGTTGAAAAATTCACTTTTTTCACACATTTTGGGGTGGGAAAGTTGTGGCATCACCGGGCTCACACAAATTTACCACCACCCAGCGTTCCCCCAGGTCTCCCGGTAAAAATGGTGCCTCACTTGTGTGGGAGGCCCAAGTACCCGCGGCAGGCAAGGGCCCAAAACGTAGTGTGGCGACATCAACATTGCCTATCCCAAATGTCGCATCACTACGTTTTAGGCCCTTGCCTGCCGCGGGTACTTGGGCCTCCCACACAAGTGAGGCACCATTTTTACCGGGAGACCTGGGGGAACACTGGGTGGTGGTAAATTTGTGTGAGCCCGGTGATGCCACAACTTTGCCACCCCAAAATGTGTGAAAAAAGTGAATTTCAGCAAAAATTGAGGTTTGCAGGGTATTCTGGGTAAGGAAACGTTGGGGGATCCACGCAAGCCATACCTCCCTGGAAGCCGCCGGGTGTCTAGTTTTCAGAAATGTGTGGGTTTGCTAGGTTTCCCTAGGTGCCGGCAGGGCTAGGGTTCAAAAACTACAGCTAGTCACTTTGCCAAAAAAGGGTCATTTTTCACTGCAAAATTGAGGTGTGACCACGTTGCGTTTTGCGCCGTTTCCTGTTGCGGGCACTAGGCCGACCCGCACAAGTGAGGTACCATTTTTCTCGTAGGACTTTGGGGAACGCGGGGTGGGTGGAAATTTGTGGATCCACGCAGATTCCAGAACTTTCCATCCCAGAAATGTGGGGAAAATGTTTTTTTTTTGTCATTTTTTTACGTTTGCAAGGGATTCTGGGTAACAGACCGTGGTGGGAGGCAGTCAAGTCACCCCATCCTGGATTCCCCTGGGTGTCTAGTTTACAAAAATGTATAGGTTTGCTAGGTTTCCCTAGGTGCCGGCAGGGCTAGGGTTCAAAAACTACAGCTAGACTCTTCGCAAAAAAAGTGTAAATTTTCAGTGTGAAAATGTGGTGCGTTCACCTTAGGTTTTGAGCCACTTCCTGTCGTGGGCACTATGCCTACCCACACAAGTGAGGTACCATTTTTATCGGGAGAATTAGGGTAGTTCAGATTTGTAAAGCAACTGTTATTACCTATTGATTTTTGATGCATTTCTCCCTTCCAAATGAAAGACATTGTGTAAAAAAAAGTCATTTTGAAAAATGACCAATAATTGTCATGCAAGTATGACTATTCCCAATTTCGAAAATGTGCAAATATGCACTGTTTCTAAACTCTGTAATTTGTTCCCATTTCAAAAATACATAGGTGTCTTTAATGCCGATTTTTCCATGTATACATTTTCCCACAATAATTGCTATATACCCGGAACAAAAAAAAAAAACATTACAAAATGCTGCTCAGTTTTTTACTCTGGGTTCGTTGGGCTCTTGGTGAACCTACAAGTCCTATATATCCCCAAAACTAGGAAGGTCCACCGGATGTAACGGTACATTGCTTTCAAAGAGATGTCATAATTCGAAGAAGTTACAGGTGAAAACGTTGACTCAAAAGCCTGCTTTTTTCAACAAATTTTTAATTTTTCCTATATTTACCTGTTTCTATAAAGAAACCTTGATGGATCTACACAAATGACCCCTTGCTGAAATCAGAATTTTGTCTACTTTTCAAAAATGTATAGCTTTCCAGGATCCATTATTGCTTTTCTACCCATTTTTACCATTATCTGGAAGGAGGTTCAAAGCACAAAAAATAGCAAAAATAGGGTATGTCCCAGAAAAATGTCAAAACTGTGTAAAAAATGTTGGATTTCTGACAAAAAACTGTCATTCCCTAAAAGCTGGAGAAATTGTGATTTCAGCCCCACAAACCCTTTCTTGATATCATTTGCAGAGAAAACCCAGACGCTTTCATTTGCAGCCACTTTTCCCCATTTTTCACAAAAAAACCAAAATTTTGCTGTATTTTGACTAATTTCTGGGAACCCTCTAGGAGAATCCACAAACCCTGGGTACCTTTAGAATCCCCATGATGTTGGAAGAAAAGGACGCAAATTTGGCGTGGATACCCAATGTGGTCAAAAAGTTACAGGGGCCTAAGCGCGCACTACCCCAAATAGCCCAAAAAAGGCTTAGCACAGGAAGGGGAAAAGGCCTAGCAGCGAAGGGGTTAAATTATATCCTCACCTCCAGTAAATACTCTGACGATTGGGATTTTGAAACTGTTAATGATATGTTGTCTGATTTAGAACTGTCTGCAGCATTTCCAAAAAATGAAATGTTTGATGACTCCTCTAATTTTGACACAATGTGGTCAAAATCTGCATAATGTGCACCACAAAATGTTTTTGCATACCACCAATGGGAATATTGTCCAACACCACTGAAAGATAGTTCACAAAGTTTGCACAAAAGTTTCCTTACTTTTCTGGGTTTAATACATCAGATCCACGCTCATAATATTATAAGCTTGCACCCACATCTGCGAAGAAAAGTATGCTCACTAACACAAAACACATATACTCTGCATCCTTAATTGCCTGACTGTCTGAACAGGGTTTCGACTTATGGAAAGACACTATAGACATAAAATCTGTCTGGGGTACTAAGGACTGGCAGGTTCAGGGAACGGAGGCACTATTTAGAGCATGCCTCATACCACAACAGATGGTTTTCTTGAACAACAGAATTCCTGTCTTGGGTTAGCCAAGATTAAGGACTTGAACACTGTTCGTATACCTGCACTTTCACACTTTAAGGGATGGCAAAACTATACAGCTAGCGGTGAGGGTACACTGGATGATGTCATGCATAACGTTTCATACAATTCAACAGACCCCAATTGGAAGGGATGGTTGGTTTGGCCTATTGACACAAATAGGTGCCAGTCAAGATTCAGGGGTACTGCCGAAGGGATTAGTATCCGCAGGCCTGACTTACGCTATGTACAACGAGAACACCCAGGGGTGGTGACATCACACAGTGTTGGCAATTATGCCTAGATTGGCTAAGAATCTCGACACGGTGTCAGGTGAAACAACACTTGTTCTTACTCTCAGAAGACATGGATCTTAGGGATTTTTTGCTAGATCCCCGAAAGCCACATCAGAAATGCTTCTTATACGCTGTTTATAATGAAATTTGGAAGATCTCTCAACAGGAAGCTGCTTAGAGATTGTGTGAAATTGACAGAATTAACTTAGAAAACGCTTTGGCTGTGGTTCACAATGGCATGACCACACTAACATCCAGGATGTATTCACTGGGCAACATTATCTCTTCTACTATAGATATAATGGAGCAGGATCTGTCCATCTTGCAACAGGGACAGTCACAGTTACGTTCTGTTGTATCATTGAGCTGGACGCTATAATCTTTGCGCTCATTAAGTCTCTGTTCTCTGCATATAATTTGTCTGAAAAGCAGATAACAATGGCACAAAGGGATACAAAATATACAATGCTGCGCATTGAAAAATTAGACCTTTCACCATGGCAGAATCACCATCCACAGAATGGAGTAACTCATGCTTTATAACATTGCCAGTAACAACTTTCCAGTTTCAATATTGCCTAGAACTCCATCAGGTAGGCAGATATGAAGCACTGGGTGTTGCAGGGATTTTGCTTATGCACAGAACTATGCGCAGGAAACCAGGACCTCAGAGAATTGTGGTGTACCAGAAACTCCCCTCAGAACTAAGAACCCCTATCCGACTAGCTTAGTGTCACATTCGTTATCCGAGATTTAGCTCGGCTGTCCCAATGTATAGACAACCCAGAACAAGCGACTTAGATACTCTCAGGAGTGGTGGGAATCCGAAATACCCGTTGGTAGCTATATATCAGTCCACAACAGAATAACAAAGACACGGTAAAAGTTTAAAGAGTTTATTTTATAAACCTCGCGTCCTAAGATGCAGTACTTTGGCTAACACAAGCAGACAAATGGTTAGGATCAGCACCATCAGCATTGTTACAATACCATAGAAAATGAAAGGAGCAATCATAATAATAATGACCGTGGAACACAACCACTCTCCTTTCTCTAGCAACTAATAAGGTATTATTAGACTAATAGAAGGTCTCTTAGGCTTGCATGGGGGACCCCATACCTTATAGATCAGCTTAGTGGAATCACATCACAGGATCAGCTAGGCTCTCTCCTGCAACAGCTCTTCGTTTCGAATGTAACAGAAAACATGCTGCTCTGTAATATTAAAGGACTCGTCTTTCAGGTATTGGCAGCTGTATGCATGTTATGGCTAAGAAGTGGTACGATCAACCTGAACACAACAACCTGCCCCATCTAGTGACCCAGACTCGTTCCTTACACGGTGTACAGACCAAGGTCACTACTCGCTGTTCAGGATGTTAAACAACAGACAGTTCTCATGTGAAGCAAAGTCGAGTCAGCAGTTCTCGAATGAACATGTAACAGTGTCGCGTGCAAAAACAGCAGAAGCAGCAAGCTGGCTTTCTAACAGCCAACGAGGTTATGCTAACTTAGCGTTGTACATAGGGCGTGGTTAACCCACACTACATCCCCCTTTGATCGGACTACTAACCACTAGGGGCGCACTTATCAAGAACGCAGAGTTCAAGTTAGAAAGAACGGAACCAGGGGCATGAATTATAAGTCCATATAAGGTAAGTGTAAGTTCGAAAAGAAAAAAAGAATACAAAAACAGAAAAAAAAGATGTCGTCAGGTGGAAAAAAAACATGAAAAAATGGGAAAAACGACACCGATCGATACATCAAGGGTCGATCAAGATAAAAAGTCAATCCATAAAAGTATAGGCACAATAAGTTGCAACTGCCTCCAAGAGGAAATCATTGGAGCGTTCCGCAAAAGTATCAGCCATCCAGTTTAACAAGGGGAAGGAACACACGTGTTCACTCACAATTGGAGCCTCCAGCACCACACGGGGACAACAGGAAGGTTCCTCGATATAACTTTGTTCCAGAAAGTCAATTGCAGCCTCTTCGATGGCCCAATTACCAAGGACGCCATGTGCCGCACCCAAGGCCATAAACCCAACACCAGAACATTCATACTCATGAGCCGTTAAGGGGCCAATCAGTTGACCAAAATCCGGTACAGGTGACACAGAGGTTGAAAGGCACAAATCCAGAGCCCACTGGAAAGGACAATCCAGGCAGTGAAAGACGGGTTGTACACAAGTAAAGAATGGAAACCGGAAGGATAATCCATACGCGACACTTAAAGTCCCCAAGGGCAACGTGCCATAGTATTCAAGCATCCGGTTGCGCAGATGAAACAGCCGGGGCATGTTGTCTCTGTACGCAAGTTGCGCAGCCATTGCGTAGGACGCAAACCAGCAAAAGTATTCCAGCAATAAGGGCAAGAAGCAATGGAAGACCTCCGAAGACGCTGGAAAAAATAGAGTGAAAAAATGCGGGAATCACACCAAAAATAGTCTGAAAGGAGGTCACGAGGCCAGAGCCCACTAGTTTAAAAAAATGAACTATGCCGGTCGTAGACGAGGCATTAAAGATAGTAAGTATCAATGTTCCAAAATGGAAGGGGAGGTCAGTATTCAAAAGCGCCTGCACCTCCGTGCGGGTGTTCGCCACGTGAAGAAGAAAGGTTTCACGGGAAGAAGTTAAAGCGACCTCCCTTTGAGACAAAAGAGCCCTTATTCTGCTCATCTGGTTGAACTCTGCGCTCAAGGTTGGAATCGAAGGCCAGATAGACACATCGAGCCGGCCATGCGGGGGTGGGAAAAGGACATTATTACAGCAAACTACACGCTGTGAAACAGTGACTATGTACGGAATGCCCTTTAGCATCCCACAGCAATTTTCATTATTCAAAAGCAAATAACTACCTTTAGCAAGCAGTGTGAAGGAAGGGGTTATAACTGGTACAGGTACACCTTTCAAAACGCAAGCTAAATTAGGAGCGTGTACATTGCAAGCACCATGTAATTGTATGTGTCTACACACCACAGAATGATCAGGAGCAGAAGTGCATTCCTCACCCTTCAGATAAACCTCTGTGCCCTCCCACATGCATCTATATGTAAATGGGAGCAACCAAACCTCGTGCAGGAACGCACTTCCAAGTTGTTCATACCTGCCAAGAGCATAATGTTTCATGCATGAACTAAACTTAAAAAGCGAAAAAGGTAATGTGATTACGCTGTGGATAAGCCACGTGGCCGAATTTAACTCGGCAATAGAGAAAGGCAAAGGTTCTAATTTCGCAATGTGCAGTAATGAATAAGTCGCATCCTTCATAGACATAAACTGTTGCTTGGCAGTTAAATTAAAAGGGAGGAACAAAGAGGAAACATTCATGTAATCCCATGGGACCTTCCCTGCCTTTAACGTTTGTTAAGTCCATGCAAATTGCATAACAGAACGCAACTGATTCTGGCCATGGTACAACACAGACAAATCATCCTGCACAATATCTACGACAGATGAAACAATATTATCTAAAGTGTAAATTCTAGAAGACAAGGTATTTATACTATTATCAATCACAGCCAACAATTTTTTCCATATTGGCCTGGTCAATAGCACGTAATCTGGAGGCAGCCTCAATTTGCGACAATTTCCAAACTTCGTTGTAAATAGCATATACCCACCTTTTGGACCTGCCTACTGCAGGACCTTTAATAAAATCATTCAAATCAATTTTGTCGTCTAAACGTGACAAATGAAGCTTAACAGACGCTAATGTGGAATGTCGCAACCACGACTGGCATAACTTACCCACAGAGTAGGTAGTTACAGTGTGTGATGATTCAAAACGAGGATCTACCCTGACTTGAGTGTACCCAAGTGCCAGTGCTAAAAATCGACGTTGACAAGAATCTGAACCAGTTTGCCAAACCAACCAACCCTCAGGATTAAATGCCGAAACATTAAAGGTGGTGTTGGAAATAAGGGACTGCAACTTGGTAAGGGAAAGATCTGTGTAATTACCCCAGCCGGGATAAGCACCCAGATCCAGGATTGTGGGGGAATTCATCCTTTTAGACGTAGACAAGCCAAAACAAGTCGTCTGAAAAATAGATGAAATCAAAAATAAAATATGGTTAGGGATAAGACAGGCACGATGCAAAGCTTCTGTTCCCTGGACCTGCCACGGTTTAGTACCCCAAACCAATTTAAGATCGATAGTAGCTTTCCATAGCTCATAGACTCCGACCGCCAATTCGTCCATAAAGGACTTGGAATATAATAATTTGGTATTTGTCAACCGTACCTTCGAGGCGGTTTCAGGTGCCATCTTAAAATAAAATGAGGCCGGTTTTGACACACTAAAATCCGATAAGTATGTGAACTTGTTCACTAAGGTTGTTGAACTGCCCTGATGAGGGGCCGGACAATGTTCCCATTGTGTGTAATTAACAAAATTTCGAAAGGTATTCGCTCTGTGTAGGAAATGTGTGCCATAATGTTGATAACAAAATTGTTCACCATAATTAGCAGAATTTAAATATAAATCTTCGGCATCAAATGCAGCATAATATTTTAGATCAGAAAACAGTGCTTCTATTGCGTGAATATCCCAATCATCAGATCTAATATTCTGTTTAACTACATCACCCATAGAGACACGAAATACATTAGGCACATTAATCACTTCGGTAGGACCATGTATTTGAAATTTAACCGCATCCCAAGCGATCCCATCACGCACAGGCCAGGCAGTAATGTTCATAAAAGTCTGGTCCCTTTTCATAATGTGTGATGAGGAATGGGGGACCAAAGTTCCAGCAATTGATTCAATCGAAGATCGCTCATTCAGGTAGTGTCCATTTATAATTTTAAAAAAACACTACCACAAAGCCAATTGTCATGAACAAAAAAATACAGATTAGCACCAGCCAGATGTAAGTCCATGGTGCCACTAAAAAATGTCTCTTGAACCAGGCAAAAAATATAGCAATTTTGGAAGGGGCAGTGGAAGTCATTGATTCAGTGTCAAAGGAAGAACGGGACTGGTTAAACGCTGTTGAATGTAAAAGAGGCAACAGGACATTTGCAGGATAAGCATACTCAGGATCATCAGACAAACCACCATCAACAGGCGGTATAAGAGGAGAAGCAACTGCATGCATCTCAACGGCAACCTCAGGCAAGATGGTCGAGGGCGGCAGCACAACTGAATTTCGCAGAATGGAATGGCAAGAAACTGAAGATGTCATACTATGAAGTATCGGCCACTCGCTGTAGCTTGACATTGTCAATCGAGATGTACCTGTTTTCCTTGCGACCAGGAAGTGGTGGTAAAATAACTGTACGTGTACCCTGGACTCCAAGCACCGGGACTGGTGCACGATAAGAGGGGCCAAACTCTTTCTTGTTCTCCACCTTCTCACGGACCAGATCACCAACTCGAGGTAGCCAGCCGACTACCGGAATCTGGAGCTCAGCTCCGCATGTAGAGGGTACGTGTTCCTTCGCCAGAGTGTCTCTTGCTTCTTGTAGATTCTGCAATACAGCACAGTGATCATCTAGGTCAAAAGGCGCGGCAGCCGCCGCCATGTCTAGACCCTCAAGGTCCAGAACAAACATTCTTACTCCAAAGAGCATCATGTATGGGGTCCGCCCACCCAGAGACCTTCTAGGGAGATTATTAAGTGCACGTTGCACGTCATACAAGTGGGTCAGCCAGCTTCGGCCTGTACCTAATACCGTTGCTGTCAAAGATTGCTTTAGGTCACGGTTCATTCGCTCCACAACACTATTGCCCTCAGGCCGGTATGGAGACGAAAATTTGACTTGGACCCCCAAACTTCTCATGGTTTCTTTGTAAGCCCTAGAGGCAAACGCAGGGCCCTGGTCAGCATGAAGGGTACCACATGCAAAACTCCCAATAAAGACACGCAAATCCTTGATGACCGTCCGGGCATCAGTAATCCTTTGCGGCCACACCCACAGAAAACGTGTGCACGAATCCACTGCAACCAAGATGTACTTGTACGCAGTATCAGAGGAAAAAGGACCGCAGTGATCTAAATATTGAACAAAATGCTCGAGATTGGATGTTCCACTCCATCAAAACTGCTGAACGTTTGAGCATAAAAGAACTAGAATTAATTAAAGAATTGGAAGAAGCCTTCTTAAACAATTCAGCAATAGAGGACGCTAAGAATATCCTATCCAAATTGGAAAAAGAAAATACGACCTTCAAAAAAAACACTGAAGAAGCCAAAAGATTTAAACTACAGAAGGATATAATAAACTTTAACAACTAAAGCTTATCCCTATCTGGAAAAGGAATATTACAGTCAGCCCCAAAACACGGGAATACTAAACGTATACGGAGGCAGAAGTAAGAGAAGGTTTCTCACCTTCTCAGAACCTTCATCTTCATCCGGGACATCAAGCGAAAGCGAAGGCCCCACGGACAACAGAAACATTCAACAAAGACCATTCTACCAGCAGGCACCTTTTTTAGACAGAGGCAACAGCCGGCCGAGAGGCCGTCCACGAGCAAACAGATGGTACAATCCCCAATCGAATCAACATCAAGGAGAGATTACAACCAGGAGGAATGTATACCGCTGGTAACGGAAGAAATAGGCTCCATATACACAATCTATCCAATCAAGCTCTTCTACCAGCTGAAATCCAAGTACTCCAAAAAGGCCTATCATTCATCCCCACGGCAAGACCAGACCTCACTCAAATGAAAATGGAAATAATGCAACTCTTCAGAAAAATGAGATTAAAAATATTCTTCCAAGATAGAGAAGAAACCACATCTCAAAATTTCTCTGGCTTGAAAAATCCATCATCCTTTTTTCCAAACACACAAAACATGCCCGTAGAACTCTTAACATTCGAGAAAAATGTTTTAAGAGATCTAGATAACCTAGACAAAAAGAAATCTTTCATAAAATGGAACCTGTCAAAAAAAGAAACGGAAGCCTTGGACCACCTGTCACACAACAAGAATTTTATAATCAAACCGGCAGATAAGGGAGGAGGAATCGTCATCTGGCCGAGGGAAAAATACGAAGCTGAAGTTCAGCGTCAACTAGTGGACAACAAATACTACAGAAAAACCAATGAAGATTGGAACTCGAAAATCAAAGGAAAACTTTTGCCCATTATTAACATAGGCAAAGAAGAAGGATGGCTGACAACAAAAGAATCACACTTCCTGATCAATGATAACCCTAGGACACCCATCATGTAGGTCCTCCCAAAAGTGCACAAGGATTCCAGGAACCCACCAGGGAGACCCATAATTTCGGGAGTAAACTCGATACTGGAGAGGCCAGCGAAATACGTGGACACATTTCTAAGACCATTGATCCGAGACACTCCAAGCTATGCCAAAGACACAATGCAGGCAATCACCATGCTTGAAAATTTCCCCTTTGATGGAGAAAATGAAATTCTTGTGACTCTGGACATTGTCAGCCTATACTCGAACATCCCACAAGAAGGGGGCCTAGAAGCAATACAGGTGTTCCTTGATAAAAGAGTTCGACCACACAATGTACCAACGAACTATCTCGTCCAACTAGCAGAAATTTGTTTGAAACACAATTTTTTCTCCTTCAATGACACCCAATATCTGCAAGTCACGGGAACCGCGATGGGATGCCCCTTCGCCCCAGAAATGGCCATAATGTTTATGGCCCTATACGAAGAAAAATGGGTGTACAATAACAACCCATACGACGGCCACATAAAAATGTGGCGTCGTTACATCGATGATGTTTTCCTGCTGTGGAGAGGTGAGATACAAGCTTTAGAAACGTTTGTGGCATGGCTGAACAACAGGAACCCAAATATACAATTCACTATGAATCATAACAAAACAGAAATGAACTTCCTGGATCTCCTAACCAGACACGAAGAGGGTCACCTCTACACAACATTGTACACCAAAAAAACTGACAGAAACACTTTTCTCCATTTCTCAAGCTTCCACCAACGTAACTTACGCGAAAATCTTCCATACAGTCAGTTTCTGAGAAACTGCTCTAAAAAAGAAGATTACTTCGAGAATGCCCACTTACTAATGGAGAAATTGTTAAAAAGGAATTACCCCAAAAAACTGCTCAAGAGGGCATTAAAAAGGGCATGGTACACGCCCAGAGATTCTCTACTATCCTCAAGACCCGAGAAAACAAGCTCAAAACTGGTATGCGTCACGACTTTCTCAAGCCGAACAACCGAGATGCAAAAGATTATTCGCAAAAACTGGGATACAGTAAAAGGCATTCCATCTTTCACACAGATACCAATCTTTGCTCTAAAAAAAAAAACACCAGCATACGAGAAAAATTGGTACGTGCAAATACAACCCACAAACAACCAGCAGCATCATTGAGGTCCATGCTCTTATTACCCCCAATAAAAGGCCATAAAAAATGTGGCACATGCGTATCCTGCGATAGCACAGTGGAAGGTACAAAGTTTGTGTACGGGCAGAAATATATAATCCATGAGAACTTTACTAACTGCAACACACATAATGTCATCTATTGTGTTCTATGTCCATGCCCACTGGCCTACATCGGGAAAACCACACAACCCGTGAAAAATCGCATTTCTCAACATCGCTCAAGGATCAAATGCAAAATTCAGAATGCACCGATGGTATCCCACTGTATTGAGAAAAATCACAGCCCAAATGAGCTTAAGTGGACAGTTCTACGCCACATCCAAGGAAAAAACGTTGACGCAATTTTATCAAAAACTGAAGCAAAAACCATCATGTTCCTAGGTACCATAGAAAACGGACTAAATGAAATGACGGAAATAGCACATACTACATAATAGGGGCCAGACATGATACCTCCTCGGGAAGTCTACAATTGCAGCAACACCAAAAGTGGACATACAAAATGAGTTACTACTACTAGCTAAGTGTGCGAGATACATCCGATGTCTCTTGCACCCACTCAAAACTTTGATACATTTACACATATACAATCCAGCTCAAACAAGAAGTAATTTCATACAGAAAAAATTACCTTTTCATGCCGTGCCTTATAAAAGCATGGTGCTTCCCTCACCGAAGAGACCATACTAACTTTTTAAAAAAAATCGATTGTCACCAAAATACAAGCCCTGTTCAAGCTTTACGCGATCACAATCATGATTGCTAAACTATACAAGTGGATCGTTGATGAACCAATATAAACAAGAGGAACAAAACACAGACCAAACACGTCTCTGCCCCCCAGGCGGGGTAAAAAGAAAAAAAGTGAACATATCAGTCAGCAAGCTTGGACTACATACAGCTCTGCCGCCCCAGGAGGGTCAAAGAGAAATCGAACACAGACATTCAAAAGAAAGTTCAAACTAAACCAGTAAAGTTTCTCTCTTCTACAACTCTCAAAAGCAACACAAGTCAATAACCCGTAGCGACACAATAAAGTTTTATTCAAATTTTTGTTACCCGATGTGACAACTCCGTAACCATGACCACGTCTCACGTAATCGCGCCGGAACCTCCATATGAACCAACCAATCCAAAAGAGCGTTTCCCAGCACTTTGAGAATGCCGTAAACGTGAGAACAGCTGAAGACAAGAAAGAAACCACGTACCCTCCAGCAAGACGATCAGATATTTAACAACAAAAAAGGTACGAAACAGCAAGTCCAATAACCGGGCATGCGGATAATCTAAGGGGAGACGCGTTATGCTGAAACGCGAAAAAAACCGTCACAGCACGAGATTAGAAATCTTTCTATGCATGGGCTTCAAAAATTGTCCAAGCGGTAAAGTCAGGCTTTCGAAGCCCAAGTATCACTTCTAAGGCACCCATAATTACTTAACGTTACGAGTAATCAGCACCATTAATGACGACAAAACACAGCGCACCAGCAGTCATATCGTTAATCTGGACACAGTATACGCGGTCATGCCTCACTAACGCAGAAATAACTACAGATAAGAGCTAGCCATTAACCCAATGCAGTCATTTTCGACACTAATGCTCTAATAGCATCAGCGCCACTGTTAGGCTGAAGATACCAATTTTTCCACTTCTTGTCCCTCAGAGAGAAACCAGCCAGACTTGAAAAGACAAGTTACACCCCGTGAGCCGGCATTCTACATATAGAACGGCAAGGTAGGACAAGTACCAAGAAAACACCAAATCACTATCAGATAACCCCCAGGTCAAGAGTGTAACCACACTTACAATGTATCTATCTATTTCAGACAAAGAAGAAAAGCCACCATTTCCCCAAATGAGCGTAAGTTAACACAAGAACCTTGCTCCCATAACACCCTAATTTAGCATAAAAACTAAAACAGACATATTTTTGTCCTTACAGGAATAGACGTCCGATTTCAACCACACATCAGCCCTGAAGACGACTTTATAAATATAACACAGGTCCCCAATGATTAAGGTCGAAACGCGTTGGCGAATAAGCAGAGATCGAGAACATTTTGGGAGAGACTAATCTAGACACCAGAACTCCCACACGAGCATATATATATATATATATATATAATCAAAAAAACCTGTTTGCTCGCTTAAATCTACCTAGCCATAATTATTTGACTCTGCCCAGGACCGCAACAATAGTTAGAACTATAAGAGCCAATCAGCTCAAGTTCCCAAAGACAAATCACATCGGACAAACGATTGTCATGCTAAAATTTGATTGTTTGTTTTCAAATTTATTGCAGTGTTATTTGATATGTCATGAAGACACTGTATAAATGTAAATATTTGTCACTGTTCTATGTATATAATATGTGCATTGCAAAATGAAGTATGTTATGTTAGGTTATGCCGCACTTTTTGAGCGCACGGCTACCCCAGAAGGGTGTCCCGGCGCTTTGGCAAAGTGGCCCAGAGAAACAAGAACCAAAGGCAAAAACCTACTACCGTCACACTAGGTTACTTCGTAAAAAGCAGAGTTTTCAGCTCCTTCCTGAAAGCCAGGAGGTTGTTCGCTTTCCGAAGGGAGAGTGGGAGCTCGTTCCACAAACAGGCTGTCACGTATTGGAAGGAACGACCTCCCATCCGGACACGTTTGACCACAGGCACCTCCATTTTAGCCCGGTCCGCCGACCTCAGCAGCCTCCGCGGCACATAGAAGACAATACGCTTCCTCAGATAGTTAGGGCCAATCGCATGAAGGGCTTTAAACGCCAGAGTGAGGAGCTTAAATCTAATTCTCCCCAAAATTGGGAGCCAGTGCAGCCTAGCCAGAAGCGCAGAGGCACTAGCTCTCCTGGGCAGCCCATAGATAGCTCTGGCCGCCGAATTCTGAACAATCTGCAGTCTGGATAACAGATACTTAGGTAGGCCTGCAAAAAGAGCATTCGCATAGTCCAGGCGGGAGCCCACAAGCGCCTGGACTACCTTCCTACGATACTGCAGTGAGAGTAGAGGAAGAAATTTCCTAAGCATCTTGAGGATGCCGAAACATTTCCCTGCTAATCCCAGGATGTGTGGACGAAAGGATAGATCGTCAAACACCACTCCCAGATTTTTTACCTGAGAAGATGGCTTCTCTGGGGGGGACATGTCCTGGGGCCACCATGTCTTCCAGCCCGGATCAGGGGCACAGCCGAAAAAGAGCAGCTCAGATTTGTCTGAGTTGCATTTCAGGCTGTGCCGCTGAAACCACGCAAAGACTGCACTCAGACAGTCCTTGATTCTGCCGCCGCTAAAGGCCTCACCCTTCCTGCAGGTGAACAAGAGCTGGGTGTCATCAGCGTATGAGATGACCCGGGCCCCAAACGCCTCCGCTACCTCCGTAAGAGGGGCCATGTATATGTTGAAAATGGTGGGGCTCAGGATAGAACCCTGAGGCACCCCCACCTCCAGCGAAAGCATTTCTGCCGAGAACGGCGGAGCCCAGATCACCTGTCGGCGGTCGGCAAGAAAGGATTGAAACCAATCCAACACCGTCCCCCGCAGACCAATCTCCCTAAGTCTTGAGAGAAGACCTGCGTGTGGGACGGTGTCGAATGCCGCCGATAGGTCCAACATAACTAACATAGCCTTTCCCCCATGGTCGAGCGTCTCCCTGATGGCGTCGGTAACCTCAACCAGAGCCGTCTCCGTGCTGTAATTCGCACGAAAGCCGGACTGGGAATCATGCAGCAGTTTGTTGTTCTCAATAAAGGTGGTCAGAGTATGCTGAACATGTTTCTCCAACACCTTCGCCAGAGCAGGGAGGAGGGAGATTGGTCTATAGTTAGCACATTGCAGGGGGTCGAGCAGAGGCTTCTTAATCAGCGGCAGAATAAGTGCGTGTTTCCATTGGCGTGGGACCACCCCTGAACTCAATGAGAGATTAAGCAGGGGGTTCAGCAAACTGTTCACCGCCGAGGCCACCTTGCCCAAGCATTTCGCCGGACAAACATCCAGAGGCGAACCAGATTGCAACCTGGAGAGCAGCTCAAGCGATGTCTCACAGGACAACTGGGGAAAAACAGATAGAGGGCCCAGATTCAGCCTGAAAGGGAGCTAAATAGGGCAACTTGTCCCCTAACACAACGTCAGCCGCTTGGGAATCCACCGGTGGAAAAGTGGCCTGAATCTTTGAGATTTTAGTCACAAAAAAGTCGGCGATCTGTTTGATCCATCCTTCCGAATGAGAATGGGCCGGGGTCCCTACTACCGGATTAACAAACTCCTTCACAATCCTAAAGAGTTCCTGGCTCGTATTATCGGCCTTATCAATTCTCTGCTCCAGATAATTCTTTTTGGCTGCGGCAATCTGCTTATAATAAGATTTTATCGCGTCTCGGTAATTCATTCGCTCCACAAGATCGTACTTGCGCCGCCACCGCCTTTCCAACTTTTTGCAGTCTTGTCGCATTGTACGTAAAGTGGACGAGAACCAAGGAGCAGAATTGAGATGAGGTGCTGTTCTAGCAGGCTTCAAAGGGGCCAGCTCCTCGAATCTAGCCTGCATCCAGTTCTGGACCAGGATGAGGTCGGTTTCCAGAACCCCTGTCATTAGACACGGATATTGGCAGAGAGCCTCGGAAAGCATATCTGCTCACACTAGGTGGTAGGCTCTGAAATGTCGGGGGCCTTCCTCCCGAGCCCTTTGGTTAAGCCTAGATTCAAACACTAAGACAAAGTTTATCAGATAATGATCTGACCAAAGGACCGGGAGTGGAGGGGACACCTCAATAGGTTTGGAGGAAAAGATCACATCTAGTGTGTGGCCTTTCTCGTGATTGGGGCTATGGATAAAAGGGGCTAGCCCTAACATCTCTGTAATCTCACGGAGTTTGGTAGCCTCAGCATCGGTAAGGCAGTCCATATGCAAATTTAAGTCGCCTAGTAACAAGCAATGCGCCGAACGCATACAGGGTACCGATAAGGCCGACTGTAGGTCCTCAAAAAAGGATCCAATGGGTCCAGGGGGTCTATAGAGGAGAATTCCAGTACAGGTCTGGGACGCCGATAGATGGAGTGTAAAACCTAATGCTTCACATCCGGCAATGTTGTCCACCACAAAGGAGGAACAGTCAAAGACCTTGTCCACTATCAGAGCCACCCCACCGCCTCTTCCCTCAGTTCTATCCCTCCGTAAGATGGAATAGTTAGGCGGGACAGCACAGGCGATGTCGGGTTCAGAACCCACTCCCAGCCAAGTCTCAGTTAAAAATAAACAAGAGATCTTGGAGTGCGCGAGAAGATCCCATATCTCCGACGTATGACGAGGCAGGGACCTAGTATTAAGCAGCGCGCAATGACAGTATTGCGGAGGGGTAGATGGACTATGAGTAGATGATAAAGTGGGGAGCCAATTACACACGGGGCAGCCCTTACCCAAACGGCGACCGCCGGGGAAAAGAGACGAACAAGCCGAGCGAGTGGGGCGCAAAGCACACAAGGAAGCAGCGCTGTACGTAATCATCCTGAAACTGCAGGTAGCCACCTCTAATCCCGCAGACACCAAGAGCCGTAAGCCAGAGTCCCCCCTCGTCCGCCTCCGAGACGCGGACGAGCGCAGACGGGCAGGACTCTGGCACGACTCAGGCGCAGGGAAGGTGCTCCGCTGCGCGAGACCAGCGAGCATTAAATAGCGTCGTCTCGGCGTCCCAGGTGACCTGGACGCTCAAAGATGGCGCTCGCGCTTCCTCCCCAATGCAAGATGGCGCTGAACCCAGTGAAACCCACAACCTCCCGGTAACCCGGACCCGCCAAACACCGGTGGTGATGCCAGATTATGGTGCAAGGTAGGGGCCAGGAGCGCGTCTTAAAAGCAGGGGGGGAAGGCAGAAATAAAAGAAACAAAAGTTCACAAAACGGGGTATTTTAAAAACTAGGCTGAGCAAGGATGGCGCGCGACCAGCGCGAACAGCAGCGGGGCACCGATAGTATTCTCGCCCTCAAGGGCACTAAGCAGCAGTAGTGTTCGTTCAGTGTAAAATTAATAAGTAAGTGAAAAAATCGTTTTCAAATCGCAGTCATTAAATAGACTAGCTGATAAAACAATTTGTGATCAATGGTGTCAGAGGTAAAACGCATGTTGTAAAAAGTGATCTAAATAAACACACGCAAGTGGTTGATTAGATATAAACAGCTGAGTTTGTGGTGGACGCGCGACAGTAGAAGGTTTAATCTGCTGGCAAATGTCACATAAAAGAACATAAGCTCGCCTTTGTTTGTACAAACCGTACCACCAGTAACGTTGCTGTAAAAGAGATACAGTCGCCGAAACGCCGGCGTGCGCAGACGCAACACCTTCGTGGGCAGCCGTAATCTGTCACCAACGCCGTTAATCCTCACTAACGGGACGTTATCAGGACTTAAACGATAATGGTAGCGGGAAGGGAATCCTTTCGGAAAGCCCGTCCCTGTCTCGGACGCAGCAATAGCTGCCAAGATGTCATCATCAATCCTAGTTTTGGATCTTGTAACTGCTGCTACTAAATATGTCGCCACTGCTGTTTTAGCTGCCTCGTCAGCCAAACTGTTACCGACAGCATGGACACCAACACGCTGGTGACCAAGAGTGTGAATTACATTCACAAGGGGCAGGCCTTCTTTAAGTTCTGCCACTCGAACCCAAAGCGTTTTGTGCTTTACTGTGCTACCTTTCGAATCATGAAAGTCATTCTGACTCCAAAAGTGTAAATTCTCGTTGTATGATTGAACACAATAAAACGAGTCACTCACTATAAGAGTGGTGACCCGAGTATCAGCAAACTCCAGCGCAAGCACCAGAGCTTTCAGCTCTGCCAACTGCGCGGTACAATCACCCAATGACTGCGTATGCACGACATCAGACTGGAACTCACCGTTCACGAAAGTACCCACTACAATTGCGCAGGCCGCTGAATAGGCGTGCTTTGATCCAGTTGCGGGTTGCGCAGACCCATCAGTGTATATGACACAATGGTACTCCTCGAGCGGGCGCAAAGTCAGAGGAGCCGGATGAACAAATTCATACTCCAAGAACTCCTGTGTCTGTAATGCCGCGTCAAAGATATATGTGACGTCAGGCGAAGTCAAGGATGTTGCCCATTGTATCCACCTTGGATGCAAAGCCTTAGAATTAGGTACACTGGCTTTAGTGACCGCCTCAAGGGCAGGGTACGGTGTAACCACCAGCATGTGCTTTCCTTGTGATAGTGCTCGCTCTTTCAAGATCGCCATCTGAACTGCTGTCAGTACTTTCGACAGCGGAGAAGCACAGCTCAGCCGAAGTGTACAAATGAGATTTGTATGCAATGGGGACTGTGTCGCCCTCATTGAACGTCAAGTAGGTGAAACCCACTGCACCCGGTACGATCCTAATGACCAGGTTAGTGTGGATATCACGAGTTTGTAAAAACTTTGAAGCTAGAAGATCAGACTGCAAAGATTGCAATGCAGCCGAATGCTCAGGCAGCCAGCAAGATTTGGTAAAAGTAGGTTGTACCAAGGCATAAAGCGACTTGATACGCTGGGCATAATCAGGAATGTAGGTACGACCGAAATTCAGAAAACCCAGCAAAGATTGTAATTTCTTCAGTGTCGTAGGAGTACTGAGGCGTGCGCATTTCTCAAGGAATTGCGGAGCCAAGCCTCAACCCTCATGATTGAGTTCGTACCGCAAGAACACTGTGAACTCGGCAATGTGGGACTTGGCAAAGTTGAACTTGTAACCATAGTCTGCAAACATAGTCATTATGTTATCCACGCGAGCAAGGTGTGGAAGCAACTCGTCGTCTGTCAGGTAGATATCATCTACATACGAATATGCTTCTGGGTCAATCATCTCCAAAAGTGAGACCACACGAGCAGCAAAGACCCCGAGGCTGTTCTTTTAGCCCATTGGGAGCCTTTTAAACCATTTTTGTTTGCCACCCGAGGTAAACGCCGTCCACTCATAGCTATGAGGAGACCGGTTGTGGCTATGAAAGCCATTGGAGATGTCAAGAGTAGTTTTAAAACGTTTTCTCACAAGACTATCGACGAGAGCCGAACTGTGTGTGTTCTGTACCGCACATGTCCGGCAGTGCGAATTTAAGTGCCGGTAATCCAAAACAAGGCGGTACGATCCGCCAGGCTTCGTCACAGTGAATAAAGAATTATTCATGGGTGACACACATGTTTCAATTACTCCCTGATATTCCAATTGCTCAAGGATGGACGCGACGTGAGATCGGGCTTCGCAACGCATGGGGTATTGGGGTTGTGGCTGGGGTTCCGACCGCAATGGAATCGTATGATTGGGAGAAAATTTGTCTCAGCCCACCTGAGTACGGTACAACGCAGGCGCGAGCACCTGCGCCCACTCCCCGGCTAACCTGTTAGAATGTTCCAGTGGCACGGTGTGCCCAAAGGAAGGGAGGATTACTACCTCCCCTCTAGGAGCCTCCAACACGAAAGCCGGGGGCCAATCTGCCTCCGCCAAAAGTATATCATAGGTGGAGGTTAGATGATCCCAAAATACCACTTTAATTTTACGTTGTATGTCACCCTCAATTAAAAGGTTAATTTTAAACATTCCTTCAGGGGGAGCTACGCGATTATCAGCAGTTTCAACACTTACAAATGTATCAGTTGCTGTCGCCACCAGAAACGGACGCAGCGCTTGTCGCACTACTGTAACTTCCGCCGCGCTGTCTAGCAGCGTTAGCGCCCATGTCTGGTTCAGAAGCTGTGTCCGTACCATCTGAGGCATATCTCGCAGTTAGAGCAGCAACTTTCTTCTTTTGAAACGGGGGTCTTTGATGTGCAGACTCGTCCTGTTTGCCTTTACCGTCAGTCTGACGGGGCTGCTCACGACCTTAAACACCCTTTCCCTTCCCACGATCTCCGCCACCGGATTGATAAGCCGATGTTTCCTGTGAAGAACGAGGAGAGCGTTGTTCAGGAACCTGAAATCTATCAGGTGACTTAATATTAGAACGATCGCGCAAATCATAAGTGCGTTCACTTTGTGTCTGCACCGGTGATGCAGAACGAGACCTCCGTTTCTCTTGCTGCTTCCCCTGTTTCTTAGCTCGCCAACTTTGTTTCGGAAAGTTGGGCTTTTCGTCTTTGGTAGACGAACTCACTTTAGGCTGCTGCACTGCAGTCGGAATTATCACGGCGGGTTTCACACCCAAGGCGCTACGACCCACCATTCTGTAGGCTTTCGCTATAATTTTAGCGAATTCCTTTGGCCTGTCGCCCGGATCCACAAGTGCCAACATATTGCACACTTGGAATTGCATGGCATCTCCTTTGAGGTTGCCCATAACCATGGGCGCCATGTTGCAGGGATTCTGCTTATGCACAGAACTATGCGCTGGAAACCAGGACCTCAGAGAATTGTGGTGTACCAGAAACTCCCCTCAGAACTAAGAACCCCTATCCGACTAGCTTAGTGTCACATTCGTTATCCGAGATTTAGCTCGGCTGTCCCAATGTATAGACAACCCAGAACAAGCGACTTAGATACTCTCAGGAGTGGTGGGAATCCGAAATACCCGTTGGTAGCTATATATCAGTCCACAACAGAATAACAATGACACGGTAAAAGTTTAAAGAGTTTATTTTATAAACCTCGCGTCCTACGATGCAGTACTTTGGCTAACACAAGCAGACAAATGGTTAGGATCAGCACCATCAGCCTTGTTACAATACCATAGAAAATGAAAGGAGCAATCATAATAATAATGACCGTGGAACACAACCACTCTCCTTTCTCTAGCAACTAATAAGGTATTATTAGACTAATAGAAGGTCTCTTAGGCTTGCATGGGGGACCCCATACCTTATAGATCAGCTTAGTGGAATCACATCACAGGATCAGCTAGGCTCTCTCCTGCAACAGCTCTTCGTTTCGAATGTAACAGAAAACATGCTGCTCTGTAATATTAAAGGACTCGTCTTTCAGGTATTGGCAGCTGTATGTATGTTATGGCTAAGAAGTGGTACAATCAACCTGAACACAACAACCTGCCCCGTCTAGTGACCCAGACTCGTTCCTTACATGGTGTACAGACCAAGGTCACTACTCGCTGTTCAGGATGTTAAACAACAGACGGTTCTCATGTGAAGCAAAGTTGAGTCAGCAGTTCTCGAATGAATAGCATGAAACAACAGTGTCGCGTGCAAAAGCAGAAGCAGCAAGCTGGCTTTCTAACAGCCATCGAGGTTATGCTAACTTAGCGTTGTACATAGGGCGTGGTTAACCCACACTACATGGGTAGGGAATTCATCCATGAATCACTGATGTGTTTCTCAGCGGTACAGACTGCGATAATTCATTAAGTGGATCTCTCATTTGCCAGGATATTATGCTTCACGGGGCCTGTAATGGTTCAGTTGCAAACCTGTCCTCTCAGATGAAAGGGTACCCAGCTTTCGTGATTAATCCAGTGTTCAGGCTGTTCTCAAATGGGAGTTACTTAATGCTGAATGATCAAGGTTGTTGCGGGATGCTTCCAGGCATCGTATACCTAGTCACTGTGAGCTCCAGGGTTACATGTTGTATGCAAGTATTGTTTCCACAGACCCACACAGTCAGGGAGGCACCGATAATGCCTTTGTTGCATGTCTTCTATATACGGTTTGATATTCTGAGCCGAATGAAACCCATGGTTTTACGGAAAAATGTGCCCTTAACCTCAGCCTGAAAGACTTTTGATCTCCAGGTTGCAAGGTCCTCAGCTGAGTTACAGGCACTTGTACAAACTAACTGCCCTTTTCATTTTGAAGAAATGGTACAGCGTATCTTTAACATGTCTGATACGAAGGGTATAGTACACCTATTTAAGACCATGGGTTCTGGACTGTTAAGTACCTTTCAGACAGTCTTCCGAGTGATTCCAGCTTTTATACACTCTGTATTTGGAAGCATTTTTGGAGGACTTCTGCTAATCCTGCTACTGGTAGTGGGTATCCTGATTAAAACTTTTCTGCTACGCAATAGACGTCCCAGTCAGCAAGGAGATGGAAAAAACGCTCTTGGAGCGTCGTTACCGTGGTCGCATGGTACTCCATCTTCAGGAGCTAAGCAAGTCTTGGTTCCTATCATTTCAACCAGTCTGGATTGACTGTGTTTTGGCTGTTCTCCGCTGCTTGTTTTGTAGATATGAATGCGTGTTGGATCTCTGTCTAACACTTCCATCAGTTGCGCCACCGGACATGGATGCATTGCTGGACCAGTTAACGGCCCACGTAGTGCAGTGTCCTCAGCGTATTCCCATGTTGATGTCAGCATTCTTAGAGCCACACGGAATGCTTCAGCTCCTGTTGGATCGGATATTGGCTCCTCTAGAGGCAACAGGCTCTGGATATTTCAAAGGCTTTCCCAGCATCGGCCTTGGCAACTGAAGAAGATCATGTTTGACCTGATCTGTGAGGTGTTACAGGGACCGTCGTCTGCTATGGCAAGCAACAGTGATGTTGCATCTCCCACACAGGACACATAAACATGTGGCTCTCCGTGTGCTGGTAAGAGTTATGCCTTTTTCCAAAACAACCAAAATTGGAATTTTAAACAAAATATTTGTCTACTACATTTCTCTTGCTGAGCATCATGGCTTTCAGACACTCTCAGTTCCTCAAACCATATATACTGAACATATTTTTATTAGACTTCGAAAGCTTCTTACATATATAAAGGACTTTTTTTGTATTTTAATTAACTTTTTAGAAAATATTTTTAAATGTTTTTATGCTTGAATTAGAAGGACATTTTCCTTTTTTAGTAAGTCTTCTGGTTGGATGAGGAGTGGGTGTTATGATTTGTAAATGTACCCCAATATAGGCTTAGGTAGTCACCCAACCATTCACCTATATTTCTCCTGTCATTACACCACATAACGGTTTTGTTATTGACCTTTAACCTAGTTGAGGTGCTGCATAAATGTTGTGCAGTTTTCCCAGAAAACTAGCCTCATTTATGATGCATGAGGATTCTTGGAATCACATTAGGACTACCATCTTCTGCATAGTAACTATGCATAAGGGTCATTCCCTTCGTAATCCTCGACCGACATGACACAGCAAGGTATAACCCCTGAGGGAACCTCTTTGGGTATATAGACACCATATCTTTGCTGAGGCAGGGAGAGGAGAAAAGGTTTCCATGCTGACACAGTGATGCGAGATGCTGAGGTTCCTGCATGCAGACACTCCAGCTCGCAGTGGTCTGACATCCTCGGGGGTGTCCATCTCAAGACCAAGCTGGCCCCCACAGTCTCTCCCTTCAGGTTATGGGGTTGGGTTCAGCCTAGGGGGATTCTTGGCTCTACACCTACATAGATTCTAGGAACACTTAGGTACATCTAGTTAGGGTTGCATCATAGGTGTACGCATTATTATTGTCATGTATTTTTATACCTGCCTGTATTCATTGTTTTAGCACTATGGTAGGAATCTACCATCCATATACCCTATTGGTGCTTATAATCATTTAAATCTGTTTCTGTCTTATGGTTGTTTCAGCACACCTATTTTACACTAGAATTACACTGGTTAAATAAATGCTTATTGAAAAACGTCCCCACCGTTTGTGTGTTTCTCTCTGTGACAAAGTGAGCACGAGTGACTGAGCGAAAAGTACTGTACTGTTTTGACGATCCCCGATGCGACAGGGTTATCATGTACGATAGTTGCCAAAAACTATTCTCTCCTTGGTAAGAGGAGTTTATAGTGGCACTGTGAGCTAGCTGGTATACAGGCGAACATACCCGGTGAGGGTGTCTGGATTCAGTCTGGACACCTATCCCACAGTGTATGTTGTCTAAATGCACAGATCCTATTAGATTTATCGGAACTACAAGACAGGCTCCGAGGAACACATTATTGTTTGTAGCACAGCCCTTCCGCCTAAAAGTCCTTCCCCCCACACCACTCATGTTTAACATATTTCCACAAATAAGGTGCAGAGGGGCCAGTTAACTGTTGGTGGTAGAGCAAGGTGTTTCCAAGCACATCACAGGTGCCTAGAAGCCCCCCAGTCTTCTTTAGCATCTCCCGCAGTACATGGTGCAAAGGGATGTGTTGCTGATCACAGCCGGGCACCCAGCAGCACCCATACTCCTCCTTCGCACTTCCCGTAGAATAAAATGCAGAGATTGCAAATTGCTACTGCACAGTGAGGTGTTTTCGATGACAGAATGGGCACCTAGAACTTCCCACTCCCCTCCTTTGCATTTTCTGCAGTATAATAGTTTACCCAGCATCAACTTTCAGAGGAGTCTTAATAGTTTCTTCAACTGAACCAAAATTTACATTGAAAAATTAAAAATGTATTTATCATTATGCTTGTTCCTATGGAAATATCACCTTCTCATCATGGATCCATGAATTAAATACAGATGATGATGCTAATTTGTAAAATAACCTTTATGCCAGTGTGTGTTACCCTGCTTCGTATTTTAGACTCATTTCTTTTAAACACTTCGAGGATTTGAGTATGGGAAAGAATTTTTTTAGTCTATATACAAGTTATCTATTTATTATAATCTATGCATAGGTATAATATAGTAATAATGTTTCCATATAACCACTTGATGTTAAACTATAACCCTAACTAAACCCCCCCAAACACAAAAGTTTTCTTATAGCCTCACTTGATATAATAAAAGGTTGACAGATTGCTGCCTTCAAATCCACTGGCCTGTCAGCCATGCACTTTTGTGCTTTTAGTGATTAGATGAATTGCTGATGCTGAGCCTCAACTTGCAAAGTTTGCCACGTGTCAGATTAGATAGGCTGGGTGGATCGAGAGAAGTCAGCCAATCCTCAGCAGAGTTTGTCACGGTCTACAAGTTTTTAGGATCAGCCTAGGCAGCATGCATGCACTGTCTGCAAGACATACTGTAATCTCCTCTTTGGGCTTAAACCACAACCATCGATTCCATTCGGTTCTTTGTTGTGCTAGTCAGAAATGCAGGATTTTTATTGGTGGGTTGCTTTTTAAAGTCCCTCCTTTGGATCCTTGCTTGACGCCCAGGTGGGTTCACTCAGTGAATATTTTTGTTGGCCATCGCAGTGTTTATGCTCTTGTGACTGTAGGTGTTCGCATGAGTGTTGTCAGGCAGGGCACTGGGACTTCCGCTATGCGGGGTGGGTGTGTACAAGTTTCCAGTGAAGGGACTGGTTGTGAGGGTCCCTGAGCAGCTCTTCCTCTAGAGCTCTGCTGGTGTTGCGAGGCGCGCTATGTAAACTGACATGCACAGTTGCATGTTGTGCACTACTCTGTTTTTTTTCTTTTTAAATATCTTGATTGATTTCTTTTTTTTAAATACCAATTTTCTTTCCCAAACCCTAACCCTCCCTTCACCCTCCCTAACACAGTGAAGTTACAAACAAGCATAGGGAAGACAGAGATCCATTGGAAATCGAGGGGCAGATTTACAAGAAAGTGACGCATCTGTAGAGATGCGTTACTTTCCCTGCGCCAACATGCCAAATCCTTGCGTCACCATGGATGCGCCGTATTTACAATACGGTGCACCATTGCGCAAGGATTGACAGATGCGTCAGAAATTCTGACGCATCTGTTGATGGAAAAGTCACGCATTGCTGGAGTCGTGTCGCAAGCTCGACGCAACTCCAGCAATGCTCAGGGGCGCCCTATGCCCAACATGCTGCGTCACTCCTTACACCTGTGACGCAACGATGGTGCAAAAGTGATGCAAGGGGCTTGTAAATCTGCCCCAGAATCTGTAATGCAATTAAACACTCAATCTAATAGAAGAATAAATACATACACTTTTCTATAAATCGCAATTTATTTAAATGGTAAAAGCAACTATTCTACTCAATCATATCTACAAAGTGCATGTGCAATTTATCCATTCTTTCATTCTACCCAGCTACACAATTGCTTCCATATTTTAAGGCCTTTCTTTGCCCTGAGGCCTTTCTGAGTATATATATTACCTACTGGCGGTCGCCAGTAGGTAGTTATAGTTAGGACCACGTTTCCATAGGAAATCCGCAACATTCTATTTTGAATAACTTTGGCGCCGGTTGACGAATCCTCGCGAATTTTTCAAAATAGGTGGGGCGCTACGCTCCGCTCCTACCCTGAAAGTCTCGGGGGGATTCATCAAGCGGGGGCCGAGATAAAAGGGGGGGTCCCAAAACGCGTTTTTCCCATGCATTTTTCCATAGGACCTTTAGACACAGCTACAGCCCGAACGGCTGAACAGAATTACTTGAAATTTGGCAGAGAGGTAGTCCTCAGGTCAAGGAAGTGCCTTTTGTAGGTGGTGTAAATCTGTTCAGTAGATTCTGAGAAAATAGCCTTTAAATCAATATATATATATATCTGAGCCAGCTTACGGTGCGCTTACCGTACGCGTACGGTGGCGTGCGCGAGCGCGATTCTGATTGGCCCTTAGATCTTAGTAAACATTCGAATCGGTCGAAACCAGGAAGCGGCGGCCGCCATTTTCTCTCTCGCACTCTGAGGGGGGAGCTGATAAACAAATGCCAAAAACATATAAAGGGGCTGTTTAGACAGCGCCCATGCACATAACCATGTTAGTTGAGTCTTCAAAGATCCCAAGGCAAAAAACGGTAATTTTTTATTTTTCGAAAATTTCGCCGATTACGCTTACCGTACGCGTACGGTAAAAAATTATTTAAAAAAAAAAAAAAACACCCCACTCTCTCCACCCCGTGTGCAAATGGTGGCATATAAGAGCACAGCATTTCCCCAAAAAATTTCAACAGATTACCTATCACAAGGAAGCGCATAATATGTCCTCCATGTGCGCACGGTGCGCGAAGCGCATCGTGCGTACATGGCCCATCTAGCGTAACGTGGGCAATCCTCTGCTGATGACGTCAGATATTACATCACTGATGACATATGTGTCTTTCTGAAAAATAAATATTTGTAATATATGTATAGCTAAAAATTTATGGAAGAAGACATGGGCAAATAAGTGTCTAAATACAGTATTAGCATCAGCAGAGGATTGCGGTCGCGTGAGTTATAGTTTCCTGCACTAACTATAACGGGGGAATTTCATTGGTTTTTTATCAGTAAAATTTGCGCTAACTATAACATGTGTGAAACCTATGGTTTTTTCAGTGAATATATATATATATATAACCAAACAGTCCTGCTCCCAAAGAAGAAGGCACGTACACGAAAGCTGCTGGAATAAGGCACTTTTATTTTCCTGGGTCTCCCTCGACCTCAAGGGATGTCCATGTCATCAGTGATGTCACTGACCATGTCATGAATAATGTAATATGTGACATCATCAGCAGTGCATTGCGGACGCGCGAGTTATAGTTAACTGAACTAACTATAATGGGGGAATTTCTAGGGTTTTGTACGAGTGAAATGTCCAGCTAACTATAACGCCCCTGAAACCTATGGTTTTTTCAGTGAATTGCTAAGGTTTTTTAAATGCTAATTCCTAACTATAACATGCCTGAAACCTATGGTTTTTTCAGTGAATTTCAAAGCTTTTTTAAATGCTAATTTCTAACTTTAACGTGACTGAAACCTATGGTTTTTTAAGTGAATATCAAAGGTTTTTCAAATGCTAGTTTCTAACTATGCCTACAGAGGTAGGACATGTGAAGAAAGAAGAAAAAATGCACACAAAGAAAAAAAAGAAATGCAGAAAGAAGCAACAGAAGTCCGCAAAGACGAAGAAAAGTACAGGAAGAAGGAAAACGTGAAGAAAGAACAAACAGAGGAGCAGAAAGAAGCCTTGTTGCAAAATCATCCTGTACCCTCAACTTTTTCAGACGGGTACTGATGGTAACTGAGTCTGACTAACCAGTTCTACTGCCAGTGCTATGTTAAAAGACACTTAGAATACAGTGAAAACACCTACATACACTAGGGAACACTATGTGTTGCGGTACCCCTGTGATTACCATGGCCTCCTCTGTAAGACCCTAGTACATAATAGGGCAGGGGGATTAAAACTACCTCTTAAAATGCACCAAAGGGCGCGTTTGCACACTGGTGAAGGGAGGGGGGGGTCGGAGGTGATATATGTGCAAACATGCCCTGTGGCTGTTTTAATTTGGGAGATTAGGTCCCCTTGAATCCGGAGGGTCCTTAGGGTCCAAGTAGCCCACTAGGTACCTCCAGTAAGCGCCACAGAGCTGCATTGCAGAGAGGTGTATAAAGGGACATGGCCTGGACGCAGCGCAGTGGCGCTTACTGGAAGTACCTGGTGGGCTAGTTGGCCCCCTGTGGCTCTCAGGATTGAGGAGGAATTATTTCCTCAACTTAAAACGCGCCACAGGGCGTGTTTGCACATGTGACCTCAGGCCCGTTCCCTTCCCCACTGTGTAAACACGCCCTGTGACCGTTTTAAGATGGGAGATTAAGTCCCCTTGAAACCTGAGGGTCCCTAGGGTGAAACTAGCCCACTAGATACCTCCAGTAAGCGCCACGGAGCTGCGTTGCAGAGTGTTGTAAAAAGGGGCGTGGCCTCTGAACACCTGTCTGCATCGCAGCTCCCTGACGCATACTGGAGATACCTGGTGGGCTAGTTGGCCCTCAGGGACCGTCAGTATTGAAAGAGAATTAATTTCCCAACTTACAACTCTCCACAGGGCGCGTTTGCACAATGGTGAAGGAAGGGGGCAAGGCCTGAGGTGACATGTCTGCAAACACGCCCTGTGGCGCTTTTTAAGTAGGATATTAATTCCTCTTCAATCCTGATGCTCCCTGGGGGCCAACTAGCCCACAAGGTACCTCCAGTATGCGCCAGAGAGCTGCGTTGCAGAGGTGTTCAGAGGCCACGCCCCTTTTTACAACACTCTGCAACGCAGCTCCGTGGCGCTTACTGGAGGTACCTGTTTTTTTGGGCCCTGGGGGTCCTTGTGGGACCCCCTATGCAGGCCTAGGGGGTCAGGGTGTTTCTACCCTGCCCCCTATTCGTGTTTTGCGCATTTGTTTTACTGATTTCTTGTGCCTCGTATCTACCGAGGCACAAGATGGCTGCCAACACTTCCTGGTTTGGAGTGTTGACAGCCAATTAGCATGCAGCTCGTGTTCGGGAGGGTCCGCGGATCCTTCACGGCCATAGCTATATATGTGTTTTTAATTTTCTCAGCAACTACTGAACGGATTTACACCATTTAAAAAAAGGGTTCTTTCTGAACCAAGGGCTACCTTTTTGCCAAATTCAGCAGTTCGGGCTGTAGCCGTGTCTAAAGTTTCCTATGGGAAATTGCATGGGGAAAACACGTTTTGGGACCCCCCTTTTTCCTCGGCCCCGCTTGCCGAATCACCCCAAAACTTTCAAGATAAGAGCGGACCGGAGCGCCCCACGAGTTTTTAAAACTTCGCGAAGATTCATCAACCGGCGCCAAAGTTATTGGGAATAGAATGTTGCGAATTTCCTATGGAAAATAGGTCCTAACTATAACTATCTACTGGCGACCACCAGTAGATTATATATATATATATATACACATATACACACACATATACATTACCTACTGGCGGTCGCCAGTAGGTAGTTATAGTCAGGATCTATTTTCCATAGGAAATCCGCAACATTCTATTTGGAATAACTTTGGCGCCCGTTGACGAATCTTCGCGAAATTTTCAAAACTTTTGGCCAGCTCCGGTCGGCTCCTATCCTGAAAGTCTTGGGATGATTCGTGTAGCGGGGGCTGAGAAAAAAGGGGGTTCATTTTGCCATAGAAAGTATGATTAGTGCTTTAGAAATAAAAATTAGGGCACATTTTGACTTCTCAAATCCTCTTCTATTTCATAGAAAAATTCGGACATGCAGACTGAAACATGCACTTTGAATACCAGCAGCAGACTTTCGTGGTGAGCAGTAGCTTTACTACAGTGATCTAATGAGCAACTAGAGTGCTAACATTCAGAATTTATGGCAAATGTGTGACATATCTGAATACCTTATTGATGGAATCAAAGTAAAAAACTGAAAGCATTTCCTGCTGAGGAGACTGCAGTAAATGAGGAAATGAGGAAACTTCATAACAAATAAATCTCCCAAGATGGCCACCAGAGACAAAAGAGCCCAAATGCAGCACAAATATCACCCAGATGTAGCCCACATATAGCCCAATGACAGAAGTGTGCAAAACACTTATTTTTTGTGTTTTTGCAGTTTTATATAGTGCAGACTTGTCAGGTATTGGAGTGCTTTACATGAGCATTGGTTACATCACACAAGATCAAATTCATTTTGGTTGTAGACATGGGGAGATTAAGTGATTTGACCAGAATCACAGAATGTTGAGCTGAAGCAGAAACTCCAACCTGGTTCCCCAGTTGCAAAGTCTGCAGCTCTGGAAGTAACACCACATCCTCTCCCCTAAGTGCAACATTTAATCAAGTGGTCAACTGGATAAAAAAACATAAAGATAGCAAATAATTTAAAAGTGCTTTGTCACTATTTGAAAACTCAGAAAATATGTCCTCACTTTAGATTTTAGAGCACTAACCATAATTGTGATGCAAATAAGACCCTCTCATATATGTAATTTCTAAAGGAAATACTCTAGGTATTACAGTTTTGATTACATCAAGATGACGTCAGGCGTTCCACACTTTTGTAATAAATATAGAATGTTAGCAATCTAGTTGTTCATTAGGATACTGTTGAGAGGCAGAGGCCAGGGGCACGGACTCTGAAAATTGAAGGCAGGTAGGAGGGTGCAGAGGCAACAATTTGACCACACTGGGCAGGCAGGAAGGGCAGAGGCAGCACAACAGACTATGGAGGGCAGTGGAAAGGGGGGCAGGGGCAACAAACCAACAATACAGGACTGGCAAGAGAGGCTGTGGCAATATAATAGACCATTGTGGGCAGAAGGAAGAGGCAGTGGTAGTACAACCATACATGCCAACAGACCCGATTCAGCCAGGAAACGTCCAATGTTTTTAAGCTCAAATGGGCTTTATTTGATCTGTCTCCTGTCTACAATCTCCTCTTTTTCAATGTAACTCAAAGGGGAAAATCAATACCCCAGTTTTTTTTCAAAATCTCCCCCTTACCAAGTTCAAAATGTTCGCAAGTATGGTACATTGGATCATGGAAGGCAGGAGGAATTGGGGTAGAGACATGGACTCGGATAACAGAGGACAGGAGGGACATGGAGAGGTGTACCAAACTAACCCAACAGGGCAGGCATCAGGGTTTGCAGCAGCCCAATACACCACACAGGACATGCGGGACGGGAGTGCAGCACAACAATCCATAGAAAGCAATAGGGAGGGGACAGGACCATGCAAATGGACAACAGGGAACAGAGGGGAAAGAGGCAATGGTAGCTAGCTGATCATAATGGACAGACAGGAGAGAAAGCTGCAGCATAACAGACCATAAAGGGCAATGGAACAGACAAGCCAGGAGGGAGGGAATAGGGGTCTGCACATGGAAACAGAGGGCTGGGGGCAAGGGGGCAGGGCAAGAGCAGCAAGATGACCATGGAGGTCAGGCAGGATGGGCACTAGAAACAAGACACACCATGGAGAGCAACAGTGAGACTATGATGGCATACACACAGACCATGGAAGGTAGGAGGGGGTCAGGGGCAGCTAGCTGACCACACAGGGAAGGTGGGAGGGGCCGTGGCAGCACAGAAGACCATACATGGCAAGCGGGAGGGTTAGTGGCAGCACAATGGCTATGATGGGCAAGAAGGAGGGTGCAGGGGCATGCACAAAGGACCATGGAGGATAGAAGGGAGGGTCAGGACCTGGGCACAGACAAGAGAGTTCAGGGGAAGGGGCCTCACAACAGACCGCGTGGGGCAGGGTGGAGGTGGCAGGGATAGGTTACAGTCATCTGACAATGCTAGGCAGGTGGGAGGGGAGTGGCAGCTCAACAGAACACTCAGAGTAGATAGGAGTGGAAGGTCCATAGAACATGGTGGGCAAAAAGGATGGAGCAGGGGCATACACAAAGACATCGGAGGGCAGGGGGAAGGAGAATAGGGGCAGCAAGCTAAGCACAGAGGCTAAGTAGGAGGTCAATGATGGGGCATAGAATTGGGCAATGGAGGGCAGGAAGAGTGGACTGGTACATCATGCTAAATGGAGGGCAGTGGCAGCACATCAGACCATGCATGGCAGGAGGGAGGAGGCTAGTCCATGGATTCAGACAACAGAGGATAGGGAGGAGGTGGATGGGGCAACAAGCTAACTGTTCAGAGAAGGTGGGTATTAGGAACTTTGTTTTTAAAATGTGTGTCTGTGCGAACTACTTAAAATATGAAGAAGTATGCAGCATAATCTCACTTTTATTCAGGAAGAAGAGTAAGTTTGTGACTGACTCTGGGCTCACTTGGCAGAAACACCCCCTGACCCTCCACCCCCCATCGCAAAATGTAATGCCTGTGAAAAGGGTAGGTGAACGCTGTGTTATATAGAACAGTCCTGAGAGCATGATTGAAAATGAGAACTAGATATAGTGTATGGTATAAACTATTCACCAAAAAGTGTGATATAAAATGAACCGGGGCGTGAAATATAATATGCAATACATTGTGCGCAATGACAGATTCATTGGAGAGCGCCAGTTAGCACAGGCACTAGCGTGTGCTATGCGATATGCGCCTTGGAGTGTAATATGCACAGGACAGTGTTGTGTAACCTAACTAGTCTCTAAAGTTGTAATATAAAATATGTGCTGGGGAGTGTAATGTTGCTTATGCGCTGTGACAAAGATATGGATCCCAGATTGTAATATGCATGGCATAGCGCTGTGCGTTATAACATAGGCATCGAGGAAGGCACGTTAGATGGGGCAATATAACCCGTGAGAAGGCAAGTTTGGCATGACATATTCACGGGGTGGTGTTACAGTGCACATGGGCTAGAGAGTGTCATAGCATATGCACTAGCTGGTGGAATACAACACAGAGGTGTGTGGCACTCGGCGGGCACTGGTGGGTGTAACACAGCATTGGGCTCAGCCAGGAGCGAGCTGTGACTCTCAAGTGAGATTTGTCTCCTTTCCAGAGAGTAAAATAAAAAGTATTACACATCCGGCAGTGGATGTGTGCTTTATTAACCGTGAGGGGGGTTTCTTGCATAGTTTTGGTCCAATTTGTGTTGAATCCCCTTTGAATGAATGGCTAGGTGTGCGTGTGTATTAAATGTGCCCGTCAATAGCTACCCATGTTTGTATACATAAACGACAAGGGTGTCTACTTGGAGAGTACCCACCGGCGGGGGCGCCGTAATTAGGCACGTTAGGGCGTCAGACACGTCAGAGCTTCACTAGCGGTGTAAACACATTCCACGTGGATTCATTGTATGCATAGTCGCCTTTTAATGAATATCACGCAAATCGTCATGGTGATAGGTACATACGGTTTGTCCAGCATGTCCTAGGTGTTTCTATAAATAGATATTTTTTTAAAATAATAAAAAAACAAAGGCCGTCTCCGGGGGATGGGGTTCCCGGCGCCATAAGTGGCCTGAGGAGGGGGGCAGCGCAGCCCCCCTCCTAAAGAATTTTTTTTTAAAAAAAGGCCATGTCCCGGTGTTGGGATCCCCAGGGCTGATTAAGGCCTTGGGAGGGGGGCCACGCGGCCCCCTTCCAATTTTTTTTTTCTTCAAAAAAAGAAATTAGGGGGCAGGCCCTAGGGGATGGGGTCCCCAGGGCCAATAAATTAGAAAAAGGGGGGGACACACAGCCCTACTTCTTAAAAAAATAAAATAAGAAGCCCCCTCCTTGCAGCACTCTGCAAACGCGCCCCCTGGCCAGTTGTAAGTTGGGGAATTAATTCCCCTTCAATACTGAGGGTCCCTGAGGGCCAACTAGCCCAACAGGTATCTCCAGTATGCGCCAGGGAGCTGCGTTGCAGACAGGTGTTCTGAGGCCACACCCCTTTTTACACCTCTCTGCAACGCAGCTCTGTGGCGCTTACTGGAGGTACCTAGTGGGCTAGTTGGACCCTAGGGGCCCTCAGGATTCAAGGGGACTTAATCTCCCAACTTAAAACGGTCACAGGGCGTGTTTACACAGTGGGGAAGGAAGGGGACGGGGCCTGAGGTGACGTGTGCAAATACGCCCTCTGGCGCGTTTTAAGTTGGGGAAATAATTTGCCTTCAATCCTGAGGGCCCCTGGGGGCTAACTAGACCACCAGGTGCGTCCAGTAAGCGCCACTGAGCTGCGTTGCAGAGAGGTGGTCCAGGCCATGCCACTTTTTACACCTCTCTGCAACGCATCTCTGTGGTGCTTACTGGAGGTACCTAGTGGGCTAGTTGGACCCTAGGGACCCTCAGGATTCAAATGAACTTAATCTCCCAACTAGAAACAGCCACAGGGCGTGTTTACACAGTGGTGAAGGGAGGGGACGGAGCCTGAGTTAATGTGTGCAAACACGCCCTGTGGCGCGTTTTAAGTTGGGGAAATAATTTGCCTTCAATCCCGAGGGACCCTGGGGTCCAACTAGCCCACCAGGTGCTTCCAGTAAGCGCCACTGCGCTGCGTTGCAAAGAGGTGGTCTAGGCCGTGCTCCTTTTTACATCTCTCTGCAACGCAGCTCTGTGGTGCTTACTGGAGGTACCTAGTGGTCTAGTTGGACCCTAGGGACCCTCAGGATTCAAGGGGACTTAATCTCCCAACTTAAAACAGCCACAGGGCGTGTTTACACAGTGGGGAAGGGAGGGGAGGGGACGGGGCCTGAGGTGACATGTGCAAACACACCCTGTGGTGCATTTTAAGAGGTAGTTTTAATCTCCCCCTGCCCTATTATATACTAGGGGCTTACAGAGGAGGTCATGCTAATCACAGGGGGACCCCAACGCATAGTGTTCCCTAGTGTATGTATGTGTTTTCACTGTATTCTGAGTGTCTTTTAACATAGCACTGGCTCTAGGACTGGTTAGTCAGACTCAGTTACCACCAGTATCCATCTGAAAAAATTGAGGGTACAGGATGATTTTGCAACAAGGCTTCTTTCTGCTCTTCTGTTTGTTCTTTCTGCACGTTATCCTTCTTCCTGCACTTTTCTTCGTCTTTGAGGACTTCTGTTGCTTCTTTTTGCATTTCTTTTTTTTCATTCTGTGCGTTTTTTCTTCTTTCTTCACATGTCCTATCTCTGTAGGCATAGTTAGAAATTAGCATTTAAAATACCTTTGAAATTCACTGAAAACAAATAGGTTTCAGGCACGCTATAGTTAGGAATTAGCATTTAAAAAACCTTAGAAATTCACTGAATAAACCATAGATTTCAGGGGCGTTATAGTTAGCTGGACTTTTCACCCGTACAAAACCATTGAAATTCCACCGTTAGTTAGTTCAGCTAACTATAACTCACGCGCCAGCAATGCACTGCTGATGACGTCACATATTACATCACTCATGACATGGTCAGTGACATCACTGATGACATCATCCTTGTGATAGAGTGGCAGACCTCCTCTCACCTTAAGATAACCTTTGATACACACATTCAAAAATAGAAACTAAAATGTTCAAAACAATGGACATACCAATACCAGTTACAACAACCTATTCAGTAATTCTAAGATCCACATCCACTCATTCACCAACAGACCTATACAGTCACTCATACATGTACTCACTCATCATATGTACTCATACACCTATACATCCTGTTACACAACGCCACTCATCCATAGAGTTACTCAAACACATAGTCACTCATGCTAATAAAGAATCAAACATCCATTTACTTGCCTATACATTTATACACACACCACCACACTTACTTCTACAGAAACTTACACATACTTTGTCTTTTAACCCCTTCGTTGCCAGGCCTTATCCCCCTTCTGTGCCACGCCCTTTTTTGGCTATTTGGGGTAGTGCGCGCTGAGGCCCCTGTAACTTTTTGACCACATAAGGTATCCACGCCAAATTTGCGTCCTTTTCTTCCAACATCATGGGGATTCTGAAGGTACTCAGGGTTTGTGGATTCCCCTGGAGGGGTCACAGAAATGAGCCAAAATACAGCAAAATTTAGTTTGTTGGGGGAAAATTAGAAAAACGGGCTGCAAATGAAAGCATCTGGGTTTTCCCTGCAAATGTTATCAAAAAAGGGTTTGTGGGGCTGAAATCACAATTTCCCCAGCTTTTAGGAGATAGCAGACTTTTGTCAGAAACCCAAAATGTTTTACACAGTTTTGGCATTTTTCTGGGACATAGCCTATTTTTGCTATTTTTTGTGCTTTCAACCTCCTTCCAGTTAATGGTAGAAATGGCTACAAAAGCAATAATGGATCCTGGAAAGCTATACATTTTAGAGAAGTAGATAAAATTCTGAATTCAGCAAGGGGTCATTTGTGTAGATCCATCAAGGTTTCTTTATAGAAACAGTTAAATATAGGATAAATTGAAAATTTGTTGAATAAAAAAAGACTTTTGTGTCAACGTTTTCACCTGTAACTTCTTCTAATTTTGACAGCTCTTTGAAAGCAAGACACCGTTACATCCGCTGGACATTACTGGTTGTGGGGATATATAGGACTTGTAGGTTCACCAAGAACCCGACGAACCCAGAGCCAAAAACTGAGCAGCAACTTGCAATGGTTTTTTTAATATGTACCGGGTATATAGTAATTATTCTGTAAAAATGTGTACATGGAAAAATCGATATGAAAGACACCCATGTATTTCTGAAATGGGAACAAAATATAGAGTTTAGAAACAGTAGATATTTGCACATTTCCGAAATTGGGATACTCATACTAGCATGAGAATTAGTCATTTTTTAGAATGACTTCTTTTTTACACAATGTCTTTCATTTGGAAGGCAGAAATGCATTGAAAGTCAATAGGTGATAACAGTTCTTTTACAAATCTGAATTACCCTAAGTCTCCCGATAAAAATGGTACCTCACTTGTAGGGGTAGGCATAGTGCCCACGACAGGAAATGGCTCAAAACCCAACGTGAACACACCACATTTTCACAATGCAAAATTACCCTTTTTTAGCAAAGTGCCTAGCTGTAGTTTTTTAACCCTAGCTCTGCCGGCACCTAGGGAAACCTAGCAAACCTATACATTTTTTAAAACTAGACACCCAGGGGAATCCAGGATGGGGTGACTTGACTGCCTCCCACCAGGTTCTATTACCCAGAATCCCTTGCAAACATAAAACAATTGCCAAAAAAACACATTTTCTCCACATTTCTCTGGTGGAAAGTTCTGGAATCTGCGTGGATCCACAAATTTCCACTCAGCCCGCGTTCCCCAAAGTCTTCCGAGAAAAATGGTACCTCACTTGTGTGGTTCGGCCTAGTGCCCGCGACAGGAAACGGCGCAAAACGCACCGTGGACACCTCAATTTCGCTGTCAAAAATGACCCTTTTTTGGCAAAGTGCCTAGCTGTAGTTTTTGAACCATAGCTCTGCCGGCACCTAGGGAGACCTAGCAAACCTATACATTTTTGAAAACTGTACACCCAGGGGAATCCAGGATAGGGTGACATGACTGCCTTCCACCAGGTTCTGCTACCCAGAATCCCTTGGGCCTCCCACACGAGTGAGGCACCGTTTTTAATCGGGAGACCGGGGGGGGAACGCTGGGTGGTAGGAAATTTGTGTCAGCCCGGTGATGCCACAACTTTCCCTCACAAAAATGTGTGAAAAAGGTGATTTTTTCAGCTAAATTAGAGGTTTGCAGGGCATTCTGGGTAAGGAAACGTTGGGGGATCCACGCAAGCCATACCTCCCTGGAATCCCCCGGGTGTCTAGTTTTCAGAAATGTGTGGGTTTGGTAGGTTCCTCTAGGTGACCGCCGAGCACCGGGCCAAAAACCCAGGTGACCCCCCTTGCAAAACCAGGTTGTTTTGTGATAGGTAATTTTGATGTCTCCTCAATAGGTTTTGGGCCCTTGCCTGAAGCGGGCACTAGGCCTACCCATGCAAGTGAGGTACCATTTTTCTCTGAAGACTTTGGGGAACTCAGGGGGGGTGGAATTTTGTGGACCCACGCAGATTCCAGAACTTTCCACCACGAAATGTGAGGAAAATGTGTTATTTTGGACACATTTTTAGGTTTGCAATGGATTCTGGGTAACAGAACTTGGTGAGAGCCAGTGAAGTCACCCCATCCAGGATTCCCCTCGGGGTCTAGTTTAAAAAAATGTACAGGTTTGCTAGGTTTGCCTACGTGCCAACTGCGCTAGGGCTCAAAATCCACAGGTATGCACATTGCTAAAAAAGATTCGGAGCCCAGTGGGCTTTCTGCCGCCCTGGGGGGGAATCGGGGGTTTCATCCTGATATGCCCCTAAAGGGGCAGAAAGACTGGCTATTTTTGTGGGGGTGTGGGCATTGGTATGACCATTTTGGGCAGCCCCCACCCCCACGCATAAAAAAGCCTGCGTACTCGCTGGCACCTAGTGGGCTTTCTGCCCCCCAGGGGGCAGATCAGGGGCCACTGCCACCATCTGCCCTCCGGGGGGGCAGAAAGACTGGAATTCTCTGGGGGTGGGGTGGGGTATTGTCATGCCCATTTTGGGGAGCCCCTACCCCAATAAAACAAAAAAATCCATGGTTTCTAGAGGGCATTCTGCGCCCCCAGGTGGGTCCAGATAGGGGGCTACAGCTCCCATCTGCCTCCTGGGGGGCAGAAAGACTCATTTTTGTGGGGGGGGGGGGGGGGGGGGAGGGTGGGGCCATTGGCGTGCCAGTTTCGGGCAGCCCCCACCCTAAAAACAATTGCGCAAAAAAAATCCCTGGTGTATAGTGGGCGTTCTGCCTCCCCGAAGGGGCAGATTAGGGGCCAATGCCCCATCTGCCCCCCGGGGGGGCAGAAAGACTGCGATAATTGGGGGGTGGGGTGGAGGCATGTCCGTTTTTTTTTTTATTCCCTGGTGTCTAGTGGGCTTTTTGCCCCCCCGGGGGGGCAGATTGGGGGCTTCTGCCCCCATCTGCCCCCCATGGGGGGCAAAAAGACTAAATTTGGCCAAAATTATTTGGGGGGAGCAAAGGCCCTTGCCCAAGGGGCCGCTCCCCCCTCCCTGGTGTCTAGTGGGTGGATCCCTGCTTGGGGATCGCCCTCCTGTGGCGATCCCCAAGCAGGGATCCACTGGGGATACTCCCCTTTCCAACGATACCTCTCCCGTCTTTCTATGTGCTCAGGGGGCTGAGATAGCCCCCTGAGCACGTAGAAAGAGAAACAGAAATGAGCCTCATGGCTCATTTCAGTTTCACTTTCAGTGTAATGACGTCGGCGCGACGTGCGCACCGATCGTCATTACACTGAAAGCAGGGGGGGGGGGGGGGGGGGGGGCTTCGGGAGCTGGGGAAGCTCTTCCCCAGCTCCCGAGGCTATTTTCACTAAAAGGGAATCCCTCTGGTGCCCGCACCAGAGGGATTCCCCAGGGAATGCCTCATGACGAGCTGGACTCGTCATGGGCACAGCGCGACTGTGCTCCATGACGAGTCCAGCTCGTCATGGGCACACAAGGGGTTAAACAATCACTTATAGAAACACATACTTATTCATACAGGAACTCTTCCAATCTCTCACATATACTCATTTATATACACCAATAGTCACATATACTAGTTTAAAACATATGTAGTTACTCATAAAGACACTATTGAGACAGTCATTCACTCACTAACACACCCATGCACACACTCATCCACCCATACAGTCCTGCACAAATGCTGTCTTCAACACATACAAACAGTGAGTCACTCATTCATGCACCTATGCACTACGTAATACCCCCACCGAACCATACAGACATTCAGACACTCATACTGATACTCAAAAAACCAACTAATAACCTATAAAGACACTCATGTAGCTACTCACCAACCCATGCAGCCACTTATACACAAAGTGAGAGACGGATACAGATATTTACATATTTAAACATTACTCACTAAGCCATGTATTCACTATGATACACTTAATCAGTCAGTTACACAATCAATTTTTCAAAAACAAATCATCCATTTAGACACTTATATACCCATTTATTCTTCCATCGACCTTGAGATATACATATATAAAACATATTTAATTTTCAGAAAAACACACATTCACTGGATGATGTCATCAGTGGTGTCATTTGAGGTGTCATTAGTGATGTCATCAGTGATGTCACTGACCATGTCATGAGTGATGTAATATGTGACGTCATCAGCAGTGCATTGCGGGCGCGCGAGTTATAGTTAGCTGAACTAACTAGAACGGGGGAATTTCAATGGTTTTGTACGAGTGAAAAGTCCAGCTAACTATAACGCCCCTGAAACCTATGGTTTTTTCAGCGAATTTCTAAGGTTTTTTAAATGAGGGGGATCCGAATCTAGCCGTGCCGAGAAAATGCATAGTATAAATATGGCCATTGAAATGCATTACAGCCCCCCTCCCTCATCAGTACTTGTATTCCCAAAAGGATTAAAGTGGGGGTCATAACTACTTTCAGGTACAGCTTGTTTCTAAGAATCTCCCCAATTTGATTAATGACCAATGACAGAGAAGCGCATGTTGCAAACGTTTGTACTATATCTGCCTTGTAGAGATCACAACGTGGAAACCGTGTCCCCTTCCCTTCTCCCCACTTTGCAATTTGGTATGGTGTATAATACTCCCAGCTGCTCCTCCCTCCCTCCTCCCCATAAATGGCTGCCGCTGTGCGGCCGTGCCGAAGGCGCGCATAAGGCAAGCCCGTCTGAGCCTGTCCGTGCCTGGACCGCGCCCAGCGCCAGGACCCCTGGCCCCCGCGAACGCCACGACACCCGCCTCTGCTACGACTCCAGCACTCAACGTCAGACGATTACGCACCTGCTGCCTGGCCACCCCGAAGTGCACCCAAGGATCCTTCTCCTGCTGGAACTGCAGCTTCACCAGCGTCCGGCCCACCAACCCACCTACCAAAGAACCCAACCACCTCAGATGCATCCTTCTCAACACCCGCTCCGCACGCAAACCTGCCGTGGAACTCTGGGACCTACTGGAATCCAACACCCCAGACGTTGCCTTCCTGATGGAGACCTGGCTGAACCCCTCCTCAGCACCCGACATCGCCATAGCTATCCCGGAAGGCTATAAGATCACCCGAAGGGACCGCACCAATGGAGTAGGAGGAGGAATCGCCATCGTCCACAGGAACAATCTCAAAGTCTCAACCAACACCGACGAGACACCCTCAGCACTGCCGAACACCTGCACTTCCAGATCCACACCGATCCCAACACCACCCTCAGAGGAACCCTCATCTACAGACCCCCCCGGACCACGAGCACAGTTCAGCGACTCCATCACCGACCTCGTCAGCACACACGCCCTCGCCTCCACGGACTACATCCTCCTCGGGGACCTGAACTTCCAGCTCGAGAACAACAACACCACATCCTCCACCCTGATCGACAACCTCGCCAACCTCGGACTCAGACAACTCGTCACTACACCCACCCACTCCGCTGGCCACACGCTTGACCCCATCTTCTCCGCAAGCTCCCACGTCTCCTTCAACCACACCACCGAGCTCCACTGGACCGATCACCGCTGCATCCACTTCACCTTCCGGAAACCCACCATGCACCACCGCACCCAACAAATGCTGTGCCGCTGCTGGAGCAAAGTCACCGAAGACCAGCTTTCCACCTCCCTCGCCCGGAACCCACCCACAGATCTGACCGACACCGCCGCCCGCAACCTCAAACAGTTGATTAACGGCTGCGCCAACACCCTTGCCCCTCTCAAGAAGCCCTCCAACACCCACACTAGCAAGAAAGCCAGCTGGTTCACGAAGACCTCCAGGCCTCCAAACGAACCTGCCGAATACTCGAAAAAACCTGGATCCGTGAACGAACACCGGAAAGCTACACCGCCCACAAGAACGCCACCCGCAGACACCACCACCTCATCAGATCCGCCAAAAGGACCTCCTTCAAAGACCGCCTAGACAACACCGCACACAACAGCAAAGAGCGCTTCAACATCGTGAAGGAACTCTCCAACCCCAGCTCCAACACCAAAGACATCCCACCTTCACAAGACCTGTGCGACTCGCTGGCCACCTTCTTCTATCGCAAGATCACAGACATCCACAACAGCTTTGACGCCGCCACCACCCCGGCAACCACTGAGACCCCCGATCCCACGACCACCACCCACACCAACCACCTGATCTCCTTGACCAACATCAACGACGACGACCCCATCAAGATCATGAACACCGTCCACTTCGGATCCCCGGAAGGCATCTTTAACAAAGCCAGCAGCACCATCGCACCCCATCTCTGGAAAACCATCAACATCTTCTTTGAGACAGCGACCTTCCTGGAGAGCTGGAAGCACGCAGAGATCAACGCCTTACTCAAGACACCCATGGCGGACCCCAAGGACCTCAAGAACTTCCGACCCATCTCCCTGCTCCCGTTCCCGGCTAAGATCATCGAAAAGGCCGTCAAACAACTGACCAGCTTCCTCAAGGCGAACAGCATCCTGGACCCGTCCCAGTCCCAGTCCGGGTTCCGCAGCAACCACAGCACCGAAACTGCCCTCATCGCCGCCACCGATGACATCAGGTCCCTGCTAGACAACGGAGAAACCGCGGCCCTCATCCTCCTGAACCTGTCAGCCGCCTTCGACACGGTCTGCCACCGCACACTACGAACACGCCTCTACAACGCCGGAATCCAAGAGAAGGCCCTAGACTGGACCACCTCCTTCCTCTCTGGCAGAACACAGAGCGTCCACCTCCCCCCTTCCGCTCTGAAGCCACCGAGATCATCTGCGGCGTACCCCAAGGCTTATCCCTCAGCCCAACATTGTTCAACGTCTACATGGCACCACTCACCCACGTCGCACGATGGCACAACCTCAACATCATTTCCTATGCAGACGACACCCAGCTGATCCTATTCTCCCTCACCAAGGACCCCCACGCCGCCAAAACCAACCTCCACGAAGGAATGAAGGCCGTCGCCGACTGAATGCGGAACAGCCGACTGAAGCTGAACTCGGACAAGATGGAGGCCCTTATTCTCGGATCCACCCCCTCGGCCTGGGACGACTCCTGGTGGCCGACTGCACTAGGCCCACCCCCAACACCCACCGACCACGCACGCAACCTAGGGGTCATCCTCAACTCTACCCTCTGCATGCCGAAGCAGGTCAATGCCGTCTCCTCCTCCTGCTTCAACACCCTCCGCATGCTTCGCAGGATCTTCAAGTGGCTCCCCACCAAAACAAGAAGGACGATCACCCAGGCCCTCATCAGCAGTAGACTGGACTACGGAAACGCACTCTACACAGGAGCCCCGGCCAAACTCCTGAAACGGCTTCAACGCATCCAGAATGCCTCCGCACGCCTGATCCTCGACATCCCTCGCCGCAGCCACATCACACCTCACCTGAGAGACCTACACTGGCTCCCTATCAACAAGAGGATAACCTTCAAACTCCTCACCCACGCACACAAGGCACTCCACAACACCGGACCAACATACCTCAACAGCCGACTCAGCCTCTACACCCCCACCCGCCAGCTCCGCTCTGCAGACCGCGCCCTCGCCACCGTCCCCTGCATCCGAAGAGGGACCGCGAGCAGCTGATCATTCTCCAGCCTCGCCACCAAGACATGGAACACCCTCCCCATCCGCCTGCGGCAGACCGAAGACCTTTTGACCTTCAGAAGACTTCTCAAGACCTGGCTCTTCGAACAGTAGCAGCTTTCCCCCCTCCCCCCCAGCACCCTGAGACCCTTGCGGGTATGTAGTGCGCTTTACAAATACCATGATTGATTGATATTAAAAAAAACAAGTTCATAAAACTGGACATGTAATTTAGCTGACAACAAAGCATCCTGTGCCATTGAGAAGGCTTGCTGAAACACCTTGTCAGTAATATCTAGCTTGGTTTGCCACCTTCCAGAGCATTTCTCCATGTCATCCTTCATTAAATTATTTAAGGAATAATATATAGTCCCAACACTAGGGGGGGTTCCATTAATTAATTTCTCTACTAGTTCATTTTAACCAATTCCCCTTGCACACCCTGCTTCTTCTTTAAAAAATCCCTTATTTGGAGGAATTTAAAAAACTCTATGGGTGAGGTTAAACTTTGTCTTATGTTCAACATACGAGACAAAGCTTGATCCTGAGTAAAAACCCTATTTTATCAATCCCACCCCTCCACCAATTAATCATACATGAGTTGGAAAAGATATCCTGTAGATTTCCATTACCCTGAAGTGGAGTATAAAAAAAATATGCCTACCTAATCCCAATAGGCGGCAATTAGGAACCCATATTTTATAGGCGGTCATGAGAGTCTTAAAACTGACCCTTTTATAGTACCCCAGCTCTAGCTGACGCCATAGACAGCCCGAGGCTTCAACCCCAATTATTTGTTCAAATGAGGAAGAATACTTCGGTGGTTCACCGCTAGGGTAGTCCCTCAAGAGCACCGTATAATGCACTAGAGCGGTAGCCCAATAACATAGCTTCAAGTTAGGAAGTGCCAGCCCTCTGCGTTCGTTAACCAGTGTAAAAAATGTAACCGATCTTCTAGGTTTCGAGTAGGCCCTGATGAATTGCAAGAATATATTTTCACATTTTTTAAACCACTGGTTGGAGAAAAAGAGGGGAATGGCTCCCATAAGATATAATAGCTTGGGGAACAACACAATTTGTATTAGATTACATCTGCCCACCAACGTTAAATGTAGATTATCTAACTTCAACATATGTTTAGTTTTTACCACTACTGATGTTAAATTATCACTTACAATAGTATCTAGATCAGCCCTAATTGTAATCCCCAGATAGAGTACGCTCTCCACTATTCTGCTGTCGGTCATTAGGACATGCTGATTAATGACAATTTGCATTTTCCCTTTATGTAAGGAATACCCTGAGAATGCTCCAAAGATCGCTGCTTCTCCTTCTATAGCTTTTATGACTTGCTCAGGGTTAGGGGTGACTACTGCCTTGTCATCGGCATACACCAAGACTTTAGGGCTATATCCTTGTGCTATCATGGGGGTATACTTGGGTTTAATTCCATTTTTTTAGAAAGGGGTCTATATATAATGCAAAAAGCAATGGGGAGCATGGACACCCTTGCAGTATCCCCCTTGTAATGCTCAATTGTCTGGATAATTCCCCATTAATGCTCACTCTGGCTACTGGGTTTACATATAATGCTTTGACTGCCTAGATGAAGTTTGGGCCTATCCCCTTTTCCTGCATTATGGTCCACAGAAAGTGCCAGGAGACCCTATCAGAAGCCTTTTCTGCATCAAGCAAAAGTATTGCCATAGGGTCTCCTGACACCTGTCTTCAATCAATCAGGGAATTGTAAAGCGCGCTACTCACCCGTAGGAGAAGGCTCTTCAACCAGCTCTGGTTCTGCGGATGCGTGGGGCTTCTGCTAGGGTGAGGTCGGCGGAGAGTTGGTTTCTTTTGGATATGTGGAAGGAGACTTTCGTTGAGGTATATGGGTCTGGTGTTGTGGAGGGATTGGTAGGCGTGGGTGAGTAGCTTAAAGGTTACTCTCCTCGACGGGGAGCCAGTGGAGGTCTCGCAGGTGTTGTGTGATGTGAACATGTCGTGGGATGCAGAGGACAAGTCTGGCCATGGTGTTCTGAATGGTCTGGAGTTTGTCCAGGAGAGTCTTGTTGATTCCAGTGTAGACGGCGTTCCTGTAGTACAGTCTTCTTGTTTTGAGTACGCGGGTGACGGTCTTTCTGGATTCGGGGGGGATCCATTTAAAGGTCTTGCGAAGGATGTGGAGGGTGTTGAAGCAGGTGGAGGTGACGGTGTTGATCTGGCAGGTCATGGTGAGGGAGGAGTCAAGTATGATGCAGAGGTTCCGGGTGTGGTCCGTTGGGGTGGTGGAGTTGCCGAGGGCGGTGGGCCACCAGGTGTTGTCCCAAGCTGAGGGGGGTGGGTCTGAGGATGAGGACTTCAGTCTTCTTTAAGTTGAGCTTCAGACAGCTGCGTCTCATCCAGGATGCGACATCCTTCATCCCTTTCTGGAAGCTGGTGTCGGGTTCCTTTGTGAAGGAGAGGATGATCTTGGTGTTGAGTATTGTTATAATCCTTCTGATGTCGTCAATACTACCCCTCCCGGGGTTGAATCGGTTCTGACATTCTACAACCATTTTATCAACCACTCGGGGTAATCAGGAAGCCAAAGTCTTTGAGTATACATTTGAATCACAGTTAATCAAAGTGATTTAGGTGATAGGAACCCAACTCTTGTACAGGTTTATTTTTTGGGGGAAAGACAATAATTTTTGCCTCTGCTCAGGACTTTGGTGGAACACCCCCATTAAAAATTTGCAGGGGGACGTGGCCTGCGGTCAAACAAGATGGTCGCGGTGTAGCAGAGCTCTGAGGAAGGCGCAGGTTCCCCTAACAATTCGCTATATCACGCGGTCATTAATCCTGCCCCAGGGACACAGGCGGAGAGCGGAACGTGCGGAGTATCGGCCGATCCTACATCCGGCCAAAATCAACACTCCACCCGACGCTAAGACCGCGGAGGAAAGAGCGCCCTCATCACGCGACCGAAGCCGGGGACTAAATTGCTGAAACGGCCCGCTTGAGACCTGCGAGGCCCGGCGGGCGATCATCGGTGCGGTGGGCGGCACAGAAGGAGTACGTAGCCCGGATTGGAAAGCGCCCGCACACGCAGCCCTCATCACGGCAGGAGATTGCAATGCCACAGTACAGCAAGTGACGCCGGAAGTTGTGAGGCGCCCGGGACAGTGCCGGACGGGCCTGTGTGCATCCAAATTGAAGCCAGGTAGGGGGGAAAGCTGCCCTTGCCCCAAGAGGCTCCCTACCTAACACTCGCATCAGCATTGCTCTTAAGCACAATATTGCCCAAGGTCACATGTACAATATCGAACTGACCCATTAGCTGCAGGCCTCCAACATCAGAGAGGGCCCCCGTGTGCATCATCGGTGTATCCCCGCAGGACAAACAGGGTAAAAGACACGGCCAACTCCCTCACGACTCCAGAATCAGTGGCGCAGCGAGAAACCGACAGGCCACGCGTGGCGTGAGATCTCGCGGCAGGCGGCGATTACCGACCAGCGCCTCAATATCTAGCTACAGATGGGGGGCAGAGGCCCACGCGCGACCTCCCTGGACAAATACGCTTATGCAAAGACTTTCCAGCCCTGCCTGAGCGACAAGGCCCCTGCACCTGAGGGCGCAGCCAAGGTAACTCTGGAGGATATTATGTCCGCACTCACCAATGTGCAATCAACGGTGGGATCGATCTCCACTGATGTCTCCTTCCTGAGGGCAGACTTTCAAAAACTGGCCACCAGAGTCACTGAAGTTGAACAAGTGACAAAGACCCTTAATAAAGACAATGTCACCCTGCTTCAAAAGGTCAGTCACCTAGAGGCCGAAAATAAACTCCTGGCGGCAAAGCTTGATGACCAGGAAGGGCGCTCCTGGCGCAACAACGTACGAATCACGGGCATTCCGGAAAGCGAGGGCGGTCCTGCCATTGATCTCTACGTAGAAGATCTCATAAAAACCAGACTTCAACCCAGGGGGCTCTCAACCTTTTTCTCCGTGGAAATAGCACACAGGGTGCCCGGGGGTAAGCCCAGGCCTGGGGCGCCCCCTCGACCCGTCCTGGCCCACATCCTTAACTTCTGCGATAGGGACGCCATACTACAAACAGCGAGGGTGGCTCCACCGCTACGCATTCAAAACTCGGTGGTCTCCCTCTTCCCGGATTATACGGCGGCAATCACAAAGAGTCGCAGGAGCTACCTTGAGGTTAAAAAAGAACTTAGACACAGAGAACTACCCTATTCAATGCTGTTTCCGGCAAAACTGCGGGTAGTAGCGGATGGAAAAACTTGGTTTTTTGAAACACCGGAAGAGGCCCACGACTGGCTCGAGGGATGGCGACGGGTGGAAGGATCCAGACGGTCGGAGAGATGCCAATGGCAACTCGGGAAGGAGGACGACTCCGGGGATCACAGACTAGGGCGCGAGGGAGGAAACTCTTCGCAGACGGGGGCCGAGAAATGACATACTGTGACACTGCACGTTCGGGCCCGACCAGAACTAAGGGACACACTTACAGCTTGAGCCAACACGAGGTGCGCATGGGAATGATGGCCAGTCTGATCTCCCCCCCCGGGAGGAACAACAAAGGACCGGGGCAGCATGAACTAACTTTGAGGTGTAGCGCTCCACGGCTGCCTGATTGTCTTTGAGGATGGGGTAGACTACTGCGCCTCTCGGACTTCTCCACCCCCCACACACAAGTACTGCTTAATGGGACTGAAGCACTCTGCTATGTTGGGGTGGTGGGTAGTTGGGGATCCGTTTGGCAGGGAGGGGGATGGTGGGGGGGGGGCTGTTTCTTAATTTTGGTTTTTTCAGTTTTGTATTATTTGTTGTTGGTTAATCACTTTATTTTACACATGCGAGTACACACAGAGGGGACATGGTCGTTCCCGCGAACGCTGCAGGGTATGTTTGACACACCACAAGATGAAGCCACAAACTATGTCATTATCCACACACTCCATAAACACCACCATAGAGACCACACACTCACAACTAGATAGCAACTATGCTTCGGGCGCCCCCTTGGCTGTGATATCCTGGAATGTGAATGGCCTGGGTAACAAGATAAAGAGAGGGCTAGTGTTACAACACCTTAAGAGACACGGCCCATTGGTCACCCTCTTACAAGAACCTCACCTGGTGGGTACGGCACTTGACAGATGGGGTTTCAAAATGTTGACGCTTTCCGAGTTCACATCTGGCTCCAGAGGGGTCGGGATTTTGATCCGGAAAAACTACCCCTTGGTGGTGACCGGGACATGGACAGATGACCAGGGATATTTTGCAGCGGTCTCTTGTCAATGGGAGGGGCGCGTATTTAATTTTGTCACAGTATACATCCCTCCAGCGCTACATTCACTTGCTCTCCCGGCGCTGGGTGGGTTTCTGTTGGGACTACCCCCCGGGGAACTCATAATAGGGGGAGATTTTAAAACCACAATGAACACCAAATGGGATAGGCATCCCTCAAGAGGTCAGGGACCGTTATCATCGCCTTTACAAGAATTTATAGACGCACTGGGACTGTTGGACGTTTGGCGCATGCGAAACCCCACAGAACATCAATATACGTATCACTCAGGTGCACATAATAGTCTTTCCCGCATTGATTATTTTCTCACTTCCCCTACGGGCATTGATCGAATACGGGAGGTTAAACACCTCCCCAGAGGCATATCTGATCATTCGCCAATACTGTTAACATACACATCACACCTCACAGGCAGGAGACGTATTTTCCCCATCCACCCGGGGTATCTTAAAGTCCCTAGCATAAGGAAAGCCCTACATACAACTTCGGAACATTACTTTCAGGACAACAAGCGGTCAGTGACCTCACCAATTGTCCTTTGGGAAGCCTACAAGACGGTTATGCGGGGGCAGGGGACACGCCCAAGACTCTAATGACACAAATACCCACACACTCCCTCGCTAAACAAGCCTACAGAGATCACGTATGGGAGGTGGCTAGGGCACGCATGGCGAAAACACAACACACAATCTATGAAGTAGGGGACAAACCAGGAAAACTGCTGGCATGGCTAGATAAAAAAAAAAGAGAGCCAGTCGCTGGGTGGCACAGCTGAGACTGCCCACTGGGGAGACGGTGACGGACCCTAACGACATTGTCGTGGCTTTTGCAAATCATTATGAAAAAGTGTATACGCCCGTAGCGACGACAACTATTGAGGAGAACTTAGTATTCCTAAAAGACTTACAACTTCCAAGACTGACACCACAAGATGTACAAATACTAGAGGCTGACCTTACGACAGAGGAGGTTGCTGCAGCCGTTAAGGGCCTCCAGTCAGGGAAGGCAGTAGGGCCAAATGGTGTCCCAGTTGAGCTGTTCAAGCGGGAGGCGGATACGGTGGTGCCACATTTACTTAGAATGTATCAGGCCAAGAGGGGGGTAATGCCACGTGATCAAAGGGTGGCGACACTGACAACGATACTAAAACCGGGCAAACGCCCCCAGGATTGTACCTCATACCGACCGATTTCTCACCTGAATGCGGAAGTGAAAATATTGGCGAAGGCTCTAACAGCAAGACTGCAGCCCCACTTAGCAACACTTATACACCCAGACCAATCCGGCTTCGTGCCTGGTAGGAACACGGCGATGAATCTTAGACAACTACACGGCATATTGGCTAGTGGGCCCTCTATACAGGAGGAGGCAGTCATCCTCTCCCTTGATGCAAGTATGGCCTTTGACAGAGTGGAATGGCCGTTTCTTTTTGCAGTACTCCAACACTTTGGTTTTGGGCCTAAATTCTGTGCTTGGATACAGCTACTCTATACACAGCCATTAGCACAGGTGGCAGTCAATGGGAGATTATCAGAGGACTTTGTGCTGGGACGGGGGACTAGACAGGGCTGCCCTCTCTCCCCACTACTGTTTGCCTTAGTATTAGAGCCCCTAGCGGTGTGGATTCGGAGAGACCCCATGATAAAAGGACTGAAGTGGACAGAGGGATGGGACGACCGTATCTCTCTGTACGCAGATGACATATTACTATGCACGGTCCATTAACTGCCTACTCAACATTTGTGAATCCTATGGTAGGGTCTCCGGCTATTCAATCAACTGGGCGAAATCAGTGCTATATATTCTAAAAGGCCACCACGATTGCCCAGGGGAGTGACGCTGCAGATCGCCGAGGAGGGTTTTAAATATCTTGGTATCAATATTACGCCTAGTCCTGAGAAATTAATTGAGCGCAATCTGCTCCCGCCCCTGAGGAGGCTACGGAGCGATGTCAAAAGCTGGCACTCTCTCCCATTGACGTTACTGGGGAGGGCTGCGTTATTTAAAATGATGGCTCTCCCTCGTTTTCTATATGCACTACAAAATGCACCCTTTCCGGTCCCGAACTCTTATTTTAAGTCCATTGAGGCGGAGGTGGGCCACCTCCTGTGGGAGGGTAAGCCGCACCATATAGCTTTGTGCAAGCTTATGCGGAGCTGGTATGACAGCGGAATTGCTCTGCCCAACGTTCGATTATATTATTGGGCCTCTCAGCTCATTGTAATTAATCAATGGCTACACGCCCCGCAGGACGACCAGCTTTACGCATGGACAGGCACATTTTGGGTACGGTTGGAATTCTTAACGCCCTGTAAGATAAATCCCCAAAAAACAAACTGGCGGCCCCACGGCTCACACCGTGCAAATATGGTACACGGCGCTACAGGTGCTGAGATGGGAAGGGGTGATCACTAAACATATGCCACTGTGGGATTCCCCCAGGTTTGGCAGGCTGCGTAAGAGTAAAGGATTCGCGAGATGGGACCTCATAGGCATTTCCAGGGTCGGCGACCTATGGAAAAAGGGCGAGGTGGTCCCCTTCATGCAGCTGCAGGCGACATACCAACTGGCGGGGACAGAACAGTATCGGTTTCTGCAAATACAGCATGCACTGATGAAGGCCATACCTAAGGGAACTGACCTACCTGAGTCCTCTCCACTTGAGGATCGTTTGCTGATGGACCAACTAACCAAAGAGGCTATTTCGCTAACATATCGGAAGCTGGTTAACCAGAAGGATCCCACAACTAACCTAAAGGAGAAATGGGAGGCAGAGGTGGGAGGAATGGACGAACAGGACTGGCAGGAGGCATTGGCGTCCCCGCGGGAGGTGGCGACCCCATCCACACTACATAAAATAGGGAGGGTGGATACACCGCTCTGCTTGAGGGGTTGTGGTCTCCAGGGTACTTTCTATCACACCATATGGGAATATCCCTGCATTACTCAATACTGGAGGGCGGTTATGGCCACGGTCTCCCGGGTATCTGGGTATGACGTCCCCCCCGAACCACGGAGATGTCTGCTTAATGTGTGGGAGCCCACGGATCTTAACCATGGAGTGCAAGCCTGGGCAACCCTCGGTTTCATACTTGCAAAGAGGAATATTGCGCGACATTGGGGGCATCGCCGATCCCGTCTCACCAGCAGTGGTGTTGTGACCTAGACGGTGCCATGGTCGCGGAAAGGGCGGTCTTTATTAATAGGGGCTGCCCCCGAAAATGGCAGCGTGCCTGGGGAAGATGGAACACTTTTAGGGGCAACATTAGTGCCCCCCCACCAGAGGACTCAGATCTGGACTCGAGTGACTAAAATTGGTAATATGTTCATTATGTGGCACCATCTCTGTAGGGGGGGGGGGGAAATGCAAACCTATAGGTTGGTGTGATGGATTTAATGATCAATCTGATACATGTACTATGCATAATGAGGTTGCCTTGTGGGTTATGTCAACACAACTGTATTGGTCATAATGTTGAACGACTTGACTCGATGTGTACTGTTTCAATAAAATGTTTCAAAAGAAAAAAAAAACAATTTGGGTAAAAATATTTATTATGATATCTTTTACCTGGTCAGCAAAAATCTTATAAAACTCGGAGGGTATTAAATCTGACCTGGCAGCTTTCCAGTCAGACAAACTCAATACTGCCACAGGCAAATCCTCCCCAGTCAGGGGCGCTTCATGATATTCTTTCTCCTACTCTGTCAATGGAGCCGTAAGCGCAGGATTTACATAACAATTAATTAGGTCTTGCTTTTGGAAACCTATCCCCTCAGAGTTCTCAGAGTACAAAGATTGATAATATTTCTGAAAGCCCTCTTGAATCTTTTTGGGGTCAGAGACCACACCCAATTTGTGATCTCTAATATTCGTGATCTCAATGCGTATATATTTCTGCCGTGTTCATATTTTCAGTTGATACCCTATTTTCCCACTATTCTCATATACATTTTCTTGTGGGCTGCGATTCTATCCACAGATTTCTTCGCAAGAATTTCACTAACTGTTGCTTTTGCTATTGCTACCTCGATTTGAGTGTCTTCTACTCCTTCCCCTAACCGTACTGCCACTACAAATTTTTCTTCCGCTCGTGCTAGCCTCAAATAGCTGTCTTGTGTTTTCCAGCTTTCCCTTTATTTAAGAAAAATTGAATGGTTTCTGCTCGAATATAGGCTTTCATAGAGTCCCAGACATTGACTAAGGAAGCTGTTCCTACATTCACCTTCAAGAACCCCGGTATCTACTCTCATGTGCTTCCTATATTCATTGTCAAGGAAAAGAGCTCTCTAAAAAAGTCCATGCCGTGGATTTTTGCATCATTCCCATCCCTGTCAGTTCCAGTACCAATGGGTTATGGTCAGATAAAAGTCTGGGCTATTTGTCTATTGTGCACTTTTGCTGCAACGCTGATGACACACAAAAAATATTCTAATCTGGCATGTTTAATGTGAGGAAAGGAAAAAAATGTAAAACCATGTTCTAATGACCTCACCTTGGCCCATACATCTAGCAATCCAGGTCTATAACATATGTTTGATATTGCTTGAAATACTCTAGGTTTCCTCCCTTCAGTGGCCAGTGTGCTAACTCATTGGTCAGCCACTTAATGACGCCTGGGTCGTCTACTATGGGACCATAAACTGAACAGAGTGTGAAAGTGCCTGACCCCATGAGACCACACTTAGTGATTACCCACCTCCCCATAGAATCCAAGTGTTTGAAGAAAGGGTAACTGTAGGAAGGTGGATATCTGACTATGGTTACCCCCAAATTTTTGCCTAGTGTCTAGCTGGTTTTTCGACTTAGTTGGCCTGAGATCCTGCCATTCAGGCTCTCAGGCTATCTGCTCTCTCTTTAAAATGGACTCCATGTACCCTAGGTACATACCCAATTGGTTGGATCACCCTGTCAGCCCCTGTACCAGTGTACACTAGGTACCCAGGGCATTGGTGTACCCCAGGCCTGCCAAGGGCTGCAGCATGTATTATGCCACCCCAGGCTTGGCCTAACAATCTGACACAACTGGCTGATCACTCAGCTGGGGTAAGTTGGTGTAATCACCTCTTACTTAGGTGTAGTATACCTATACCTAAACTTAAATGGGACACCTGGTAACCTATAAGTCACTCCTATGGCAGGCCTTAACAATCCTGAAGGCAGAGTGCTTGGTTCCATGTGAGATGGTGCTCTGGCATGAGCTGAGCCTGTCTGCCGTGGTCGGAACAACTTCCTTCTACTGTTTCCAGATATCGTCATACCATATACTCTTAAGTGCATTATGAACCTCGCGGTTAAATGCTATCTTTGGTTTGGCTTTATCAAAACATGTCGAGTAAGGTGTCATACGAATTGGAATACTAACCCCTCGCCAATTCTGGCGACGGGGTTAGCATTCCACCCTTCTAGAGGGACACGACATGTACAGTACCTGAAACCCGGGTAAAATCAGACATAGCCTCAGCTCCACAAAATGGATGCTGCCACCACAGACACAAGTCTGCCCTCCTGCTGCTGGGAGTCCTTCCAGCTTGGGAGGTGTGGACAAAGGGTTTCCTGCCAGGGGAGGTGCGTGCACCACCCCAGACAGGATTTTGTGTATTGGTCAGGTAGGGCTTGAAAGAAACCAGACATGCCTGTGGCTCACAAGGAGCCTCAGTGCATATGCCAGTTCAAACCGGTCCTGGGGCACACCAGTCCCGGGCCTGGGGCGAGCTGGACAAAGGATTGGGGGTGTAACCACCCCCCTTCCTGGTCCCACCCATAGGGAGGGACCTAGCAGGTAGTCCGGCCCCTAGAATCCGAATAAAGGTAGGAGCTGTGTCCTAAGACTTCAGACATCCTGGAATCAACTTGAAACTAAGAAGAAGACGGGAACTTCGACATTCTGCTGCACAGAAGACTGAAGAAAATCTCCCCTGTGGTCAGGGAGTGACCACCTTGCTAACGCAAGCACCATCCAGCGAATCACCGTCTGCTTTGCCGCCGCCTCCCGCCGGAGCCCGAGCCCAGAGACTGACAAGACCTGGACCTCCAGACCTCTCACCGCCCGATCCACAGTCCCTGCAAAGAGGAGACCCGTGGAGGCACCGAGACACGTGGAGCCAGCCATCTTGGAACGACTACGACAAGCTGACCAGTGCAACAACCGAGGCTCCCTCCAAGTTGTGCTTTGGGTCCTGAGAAGCCCAACCCTCGAGCAGCATCTGCACCAAAGGTGAGCCCTCCAGCATCTCCACGATCTGCGTGGGGCCCTTCTGCATTTTGCCACTCGACGCGCCTAACCGGTTGCTGGCCCGCTGGCTAGTGGCCATCTTGGCGACGAAATCTACGACAAACACCGCTGGTCTGGTTGCTCCAGACTGGCTCTTGCTCCCCTCCAAAGGAGCAATCCCTCTGACCTTGCTGGTCAGAACCAACAGCTTAAACTCCTTGCCTACAACAATTGCTTTTGCCAAGGCTTGTTTGCTTCGATCAAGTCGCCGACACCGCCGACAGCGAGAGCCTGCGTGGGACAGCTCGTGACTCGACTCCTGGACGTCGTCGACCTTCAGGGACCACGTGGCTGCGGAGACAAGCTACCCCTCATCACCTGTTTGCACACGACATCGCCTGGTACCCACCTGGTGCCACGCTGGTCACTGGCTAGTGACTGTGAACACTATCCCCTCTGCTTACAGGTCTTCAACATCTCCGATCCACTCTTGGATCCACTGCATCTCTTCCCGACCGACCGCCTGCAGCATCTTTGTCCCAGGCTCAACGGAACAGATAGAAGAAACCCGACGCACTTTGAGACCTATGCACCCGCTTCCTGTGGGTGAGGTAAAGCTGGTACTCCGGTGCCCATGTGTAGTAATACATCTCTAGTGCCTGTGTTCCAAATCTTAAGTTCCTAGGTCATCCGGAAGATTCCTTTTGCAGTAACTTTGTACTTTTTACGCACCCATTGAAACCTATGGGAGCCCGCGTGTGACTATTTGCTCTGCACACGCCACCCGTGGACCTCCTGGTCACTAACTGACGTTAGCTCCTTGTAGGCCCAGCGATTCTAGAGGCCCTAGGCCTTTTCCCTTTTCTGTTCGTGGTACTTATACCACTATTTTAGTATATGGTTTGAGTGGCCACCAGGGCCTATCCATATAAAGTGCAACTTCTGTGTATTCTGTGATAATCTTGTTTGACGATTTGTGCTCCTGTGCTCATAAAGAGACTAGGGGTTACTTTGATAAATAAATACATATATATTTTGAATATATATCTGTGTGGTGTCCTTTCATTGGTATAAAAGGGGGTTGCATTTGGTAAAACAGCTGGCTTAACACGCTTCACGAGTTTAGCCTCAAAGACTGCTTAGCCTACGCTACCACTAGGGCAGCTAGTCCGAAAAGGTTGACTTACAACCACACCATAAGGGTTGCTTGGCATGGTACAAGGTGATCACTTTAACTAGTGAGCATCATATACCAGGCCAACTTCTCACAGTAACTTATTATATCGGGCTAATATAGTGACACCACATATATGTGATCCTTGGGTTGTCCCCCCCCCTACAAGTCTACAGCCCAAATTCTTTAACAGGCCAATCCTTGACTCTCTTCTATGTGGGTTTCTTGCAAGCAGACTACATCTGCCTGTAACGTTTGCAGCCCTCGATAAACCCTTTGCCTTTTTTTTGCATCTTTTTGCCCACAAATATTTAAAGTGGGAATTTGAAGTTTCCCAACCTCTGTCATCTGAGCATCCATAGTATTTTTTGCCCTCTTCGAGCCCTGTACCACATGTAGGAGACATACTCCTTGAACTGCCAAGAATACCCAGTACCCCAAAACCAAATTCCATCCAGCTGTGTGGTCCCTCCAACTATCCACCCACACCCCTCCCCCATCCCCACAAACTGAGCAATCAGGCGTAGCCTGAATGATGAGTATTTAGCCCACTACTCCCACCGCCCCCTCCAAACCCGTGAAATAAAAGCCTCTTTTTCCTTTTATACTTAACCAGTACTTCTTTCAGGTAATACATTGAGAATCACCCCCTAAAGGTCATTTAGCTTTGTTGTTCCTACTACCATGTTCTAACTCTGACAAATATTCTTGAGTTTGTATCTCTGAGGTAAAGCAACAAGTATGTCCTCTAAAAATAATATTTTACCTGACTGTGTTTAAGAGATAGGCCTCCACCCCAATTTTTCAAAAGGGGTTAATTAACTGCCGGAGATGCCATCTCCGCTCCACAGTAGCATGTGCAAAGTCCAGTTTGGTGAAAAATACCAACACTGTTAAATAATTTTTGGGCATTCGGACGGGCCTTATCATAAATAAATTGCCTCAACAAGAAATTGCCAAAATAAATTAGCATTGCCCTAGTCGTTTCAGTCTCACTTTGTGGGTGCATTCTCGCCAATAATGGAAACCAGTGGGCGCCCTGGATTTCCGAGTCCCAATGCCATTTAATGGGTAGGCTCCTTTCAATAGATTGGCCATATAGTCCCTGGGGTTGCCGCCCTCCACCTCTTCTGGAATCCCCAGAATATGTAAGTTATTCCGCCGTTGGCAGTTCTCCTGGTCTTCCATCATAAGTATGATGTCAACCAAGGCCGCGCCCTGTGATATGTTTTGTGCTTTCAAGGTTTCCACCTCTGCTTCCAAGGACTCTGTTCGGCCTTTTACTGTAGTTAGGCGATCTGCAAATTCTCCACAGGCTTTATTCAGTTTTCGCATCCTCCCTTGCAGTTTCTTGGAGGCAACCCTTGCACATCGGCTTTCACTCTGATTTTCTTCTTGCATTTCTTTGAGCGATAAAAAAAATGGTGGTGAGTGACGGTTCTTTCCATGCTGCGGCCATTCCTGTGTCGGTGTTACCAGTGTCACTTAATCCTGGCTCTTGAAATGATAAATGGGCATTGGAGTAATCCCATTTCAATTGCTGCTTACTGCTTTCAGAAGCGCTCTTTTTCCCCTTGACTTTCTTCTCTGAGGTCTTCTTCCTTGCGTAATCTGCAGATCATCCAACAAAGTGCTACTGTTCGAGTCTGAAACAGCCTCACTATTTGAAGAGGAATTCTCTTGCTTGGAGGAATCCGATCCGTCCGTCAATTAAATTAACTTTTCCCACCTAGCCATTCAGGGGATAGAGCTCCCAGCTGCCTACAACTTAATTTCCCTGACCCCACTGGCGTAGCTTCTTTGGGTTTAACTATTTTTGTAGTGGTCTTTTCTTCCCCTGCTTGAGCTACACCTGGTCCTTCTGGGATTATGGCAGCATCCTGATTCAAGCTCAATATTGCTCCCTGGCTATTTCCTGTAGCAGCTCTTAGGGGGTAAATTCCATTGTCAACAGTATTCTGGTTACCTTGCCCCTTACATGCGCCTTCTGGGGTTTCTTTTGAATTCTCCTTCCCCAGTTTAGGGGTCTTTGCCTGACTCTAGGGGGAGCTCATCGTTTATTTTATCCGCTCCTGCCATGGCGGACACAAACAAAGAAATGATTGTCGGTTGCGAGGACACACCATCTTTCAGTACTATGCTCTGGAGTGTCTTCACTAGCTGCTTTTTGCTCCCTCCAGGCTCCTGTTTGGGCCTCCCGAAGCACTATGCTGCTTCAGATCTTGGCCTGCTTCAGGAGCCACTCCAGAGTTTACTCCACCTGTTGTGACTCCGGTATGCCCTGATCCAGCAGTCTGCGTATTGGAGATTTTTCCTCCACGCCCTGTCTTAGCTATTTCAAGCCGGCTCTTCCACTCTTGCTCTGCCATGCTCCAATACTACTGCTGTCTCTTAACAAAACTGCACAAACTCCGCGCAGAAATCGCTTTCCCCGGCAGCAGACCAATTCCACGTATCCACACCGCGGGAGCCCCAACCTCCAGCTGAGGTGGATTGTGAGTCTAAGGACCATTGGCAGAGCGAGGCAGTGCAGACAAGGCAGGTAAGCTAAGCGAACGCCATATTTGCCCACCTGTGCATTACTCTTTGAATGTGTGTGCCTGTGTGAACATGTCAGTGTGCCTCTGCTCGTAAGTGAGTGGTAGTGGACATCTCCTCCACATGGCATCTGGTTTAAATAGGCTTTACAGTAAAGATTTTTTGGGTGTGTGTTTCCATGGGCATCTGAGTGTAAAAATGTGTGTGTATCAGTATTACTGGGTGTAATTGTCTTCATCTCTATATCGTTACGTGTGTCTCTTTCGGTTTGTGTGTATAGCACAGAAACAGCTCTCCTGGAAATTTCAGAATCCATTAAGTCCACATTGGACAAAGGTGAGAAAGCAGTCTTGATACTGCTTGACCTGTCCGCGGCCTTCGATACTGTTTCTCATGAACTACTTTTGGGTCGTCTCCAAGGATGCGGTATCGGAGGCACGGTCCTTCAGTGGTTCAGATCTTATTTGGAAAATCGCCAGCAAACAGTCTGGTCCCCTCCTTTTGCGGCATCCATTTTGCCCATGAATGTTGGCTTCCCTCAGGGATCTATTTTAAGTCCTACCCTGTTTAACGTGTTTATGGCCCCATTGGCGCCATTGGTTGAACATTTCGGCGCCAAAATTGTTTCTTACGCCGACGATACTCAATTATTGTTCACATGCAGTAAGGGCGAGGCTCTCAACGGGAGTGTGATCAATCTTTGTTTATCCACAGTATTTGGATGGTTTAAACAGAACCAACTTCTTTGCAACTTGGAGAAATCTGAAATCATTTTCTTCGGTTGCAATCCTGGGGATGAGTGGCGTGAATGGTGGCCATTGAACATGTCTCCTCCCACTACCTTAGCCACTACGGTCAAGAATTTAGGGGTCAAACTGGACAAGGATATGTCCATGAAATCCCAGGTCCAGGCTGTGGCAGGCACCTGTTTCAGCTTATTGAAAATGATGCGCAACTTTCTTCCATTACTCTCAGTATCCCACAGGAAGATAGTAGTCCAAGCACTGATCTTATTGCGTCCTGACTGTCAACGTTCTTTATCTCGGCCTGCTGGACTATCTTATCGGCTGCCTTCAGGTGGTACAGAATGCCGCGGCAAGAGCCATACTTATGGTTGACTTAAGGACCCATATGACCCCTCACCTTAGGTCCTTGCACTGGCTTCCAGTATGCAAGAGGGTGAACTTTAAGGCCTTGGTGCTGGCCTTTAAGGCCATCCATAACATTGGGGCGCCGTATTTGAGAGACAGATGTCAGCTTTATGTTCCATTTCAAAACCTGAGGTCCTCTAATTCATCTCTTTCACAGACCCCAAGGTTTCTACGCTCTCGTTTGGGTGGACGTTCTTTCCAAGTAGTGGCCTCTTGGCTCTGGAATATTACCTCTTGATTTGCGTCAGGAGGAGAATCTTTTTAGTTTTCGTCGCAATCTCAAAACTTGGCTGTTTGTATAACTGATCAGCGGCCTTGGGGCTGTACAGTTGTGTTCTGTCACTGGTCTCCTTTTCTTTGTAGCGCCGGGACACTCCTGGGAGCAGCCCTGCGCTCTATAAATACCCCGTAACATTAACATTAACAGTGCTGATATATAATGCCCCCACCCTTTACAAGGAATATCGACATGCAGTCCAAAATGTTCATATAAATTATTTAGATTTTCCAAGCCCTCATAGATGATGTAGACACATATGATAGCATTAGAGGATTAGAAACCAAACGTGGCAAGCATGATTAAAGTAAATCAAAATCTCACAGACAGTGGCCACACTCCTTGTATAAGCATTGGAAACTGGTATATGAAGCATGCAGACTGTATTGCCAAAAGCATAATCGTGTGCGTGTGCCTTGGACACCATTCAATGTCTAGACCTTGGACCCAGACAAGTGCCTATTATTTTAAGCCACCCAAATGCAGTGTGATTGGCTCTGGATGTTGTCAGAGTCGCACATAATCGTACTCTTGCATGAAAATGTCCTTTCTGCTGGCGCGGCGAACAAATGGACTTCAATTGAATGTGTTCCTGGTACGATTGCTTTATCTTGTTTTGCAGTTATAAATACAACATCGTCTTCTTCATGGGGTTAATAAATAACCAATTGCTTGGTACACAATTAATCCCTGGAATGTTACAATGCTGTCAATGTCTACAGTGTGTCCAAGAAACAGTTTGCCGGAAAGTGGTTTTGTATGTAAAAGCACCCAATAGTAAGATTAGCAATGTACAGGTAATATTTGACTTTAGGTGTAATGGGACTACATTGGCTGATGGTCACAGTACACTTGTTGCCAGGGTTGCACTGGCCTATAGGCAGGGCCACTGCAATTGTGCAACTGAGGCAATTTTTGCATAATTGTAGATTTACCTCAGTTTCCAGATAATCCATCATGTGCCTCATAAACTGCAGATTTCAACAAAAAAAAAATGTTTTAGCTCAAATGGTTCAAAAGTTAGTAAAAATGCAGCGACGTGTTGCAGCACAGTGGAAGGTCCTTTGCAAAGGTTGACTGGTCACCTTTCTGTAGCTTATTGCTATATTTGAGTGTTAAACTGGTACTAATGAGGTACAACTAATGTCCAGACAGTATTAACAAGCTTAAAAATGGCAAAATAATGAAGTAATACCATCACAAAATGTGCCACATAATGCCTATAATTTGCATTTTCTTGCTGCATAATTCGCTCAACCCTGCTGCATAATTTTACCCTCCCTAGCTGCATATTTCCAGTGTCCCCTGCCTATAGGGAGATCAGGCAGTGCCCGACAGGCTGGTCAGACAGTTCAGTGAGTGGGCCGGTTTTTTGGCTGTTTGTGGGACTGTTTTATGGTCTGCTGGGGTGGTTTTTACTGTTGATTTGACTGATATTAAAACAAACATTACCTTCAAAATGCTTGCAGTCTTTCACAACATGCAAAGTGTTGGACAGGCCACATGAAGGGCTTGCTCCCTCCCCGCATGACAGGGCCCAAGCCCCGGACTCCCAGGTGTTACCCACAAGAGCAACCCGCACCCAGTCTCCCGACGGAACTCCTGCCCCCGGACATCCATGTATCGTGGGGCCGAACCACTACCGGCTCCCCCGGCCGGTTCAGCCGCCATCTTGGACACTGCACCACGAGGCCGAGTGGCCTCAGCTCGACCCTAACCCTGGGCCTGGCCCGGCCCCGACATCCCGGCACCACCATCCACCCAGGAGGTGAACGGACCACTTGGCAGGTCAATGGGAGAAAGAAGTGTCGATGGCTCTCCCCCGCCAGGTGCCGATCGCCCTCCAGCTCCCCCGGGCGCTGGCTCCACCCCCCTGCTGGGTGTCTGGACTCCCTCATCCCGGACCCCCCGACCTCCAAGTGCGAGGGTCCGGACATCAAAGGGCGCCAGACCTATAACTAGGGCAGCTCCAGAGCAGGAAGGCAGTTGTATCCTGGAGTCGAGAGACACCGAGAAGAACTCCGCCTTGACGGACTACCGGCGCTGCCGTAGCCCTGCCTTGTGAACTATCGTCCTGCCTGCTGGCGCTGCCGCGGCCTTCTGCATCCTCCATCCTCGTCGGGACCTGCTGGCGCTGCCGCGGACCGTGTAACGACCACCTTCACCGGGACCTGCTGGCGCTGCCGCGGACCGTGTAACGACCACCTTCACCGGGACCTGCTGGCGCTGCCGCGGACCGTGTAACGACCACCTTCACCGGGACCTGCTGGCGCTGCCGCGGCCCGTCCCATCTAGAACACCGAGCTCGAGGATTGTGAGCTATCCACCATACCCTCTCAGCTACCAGATTGGTAACCAGACTGTCCCGCTACCCCCATTCCCAAACCAAGAGACTAGAATCGAGGGGGCCCCTGAGTCCAGACCTCCTTGTACCATTCCATCGTACCTTAAGAAATCGCTTATAAAGAACGTTAAATCCTATCCTTGTGTGGTGTATATCTGTGGGGGGGGAAGTTACTCATCTGTACGACCGCTGGAGACGGCTCTCCCCGGAGACCTCTCCCCTTGTCCTCGGCCGACCCTCCCGGCCCGTCTAACATTGGTGGCCAACGGCGCGATCCGAATCAACGCGTAATCGTACAGGGAGTAGCTCACCCCACGACAAAACCACGATGTCAACCAAAGAGAGCGGATCCACCGAGAAATTCCAGATGGATAAATTGGAAGAGTATAGCCATCGTGAATTGAAACAATTCTGCATGGAACTAGGCATTGCTACCACCGGCCTGAGTACCAAAGACGATTTTAAGCACGCCATTGAGTCGTGGGCAGAAACCGGGGTCGCCAGATCCCCAGACCAAAACGGTGCAGCATCGGAGAGGAACGCCACGGCTCCCGAGGAGCGAGGAACGGGCCTCTCGCAGGAAGAGATCCAAGAAAGAGAAAAAAAAAAAAAAACAGAGTACATGAGTTAGAAATGGCACGACTCAAAATGGACGGTGAACTAAAATTAGCCGAACAAAAACTGAACCTAGAACATCTGCGGCTCCGAGAAGAACGGGAAGAAAAACAGAGGCAGAGAGAGCTCGAAGAAAAAAGACTAACATACGAACACGAGCGCAAACTGGCAGAAATAGAACTACGGAAGCAGAACAAAGAACCGGAGGTGCCCAAGCGACCGCGCACCCCGGGAGCGACAGAAAAGAAAGTCCACATCCCCAAGGATGTTGTCCGAGAGTATGTCCGAGAGGACGACATACAACAGTGGTTCAAGGCCTACGAGATCGCCATGACCTCCCACCGGATCGATCGAAGTGACTGGGGAACCGGCCTATGGGGGGGGAGGTTCGTCAACGAAGGCCGCGATGCCCTACTGCAGCTCCCAGACCATCAGATGTCATCCTATGACCACATGAAGGCTGCCCTCCTCACCCGATATGGGCTCACACCCGAAATGTACCGCCAGAGGTTTCGGGACTGCACCCGGATCCCGGGTACAACGTGGGTGGAATATGTCAACTATTTCAGCTGAGCCTTCGAGGGTTGGATCAAGGCAAGCCATGTAACGACCTACGAGCAACTTTTTAATCTCATGGTGTGGGAGCACCTGTCTAACAACTGCTTCGTCGAGCTCAGGCAGCACCTCCGACAGTAAATTGACTGACCCACGGCAACTCGCCGCCGAAGCTGACCGGTGGGAAAGCACCCGAGTGGGCCGGAGAGGGCCACACGAGCAGAACCAGAACAACCACGGTCAGCACCGTCCCCGAGGAGGAGGAGGAGGCCAGGGGCGAGGGAGAGACACCGTCCCGGCCGCTCCCGCTGCCAGCACCCCGCCCAGCCGGGGGAACCCCCCGATGCGCCCGGGGTTCCGAGCCAACGTCACGTGTCACCGATGCCAGCGAGTCGGCCACTACGCCAATGACCCGAACTGTCCACAGAACCAAACTCCAAAACCCCGCCAGGTAGCTGCCGCCGCCCTGGGGGGAGAACAAATCTCCGAAGAAGAAGAAGAATACGAGCAGGCACAACAAGAGTGGGAACCGGCCGCCATGGTTCTAGCGTGCCTAGGGGAAAAGACATGGTCCCGCGGGCCCCCCTACCCGCCAACACCAGAAAATATAGCCAGTGGGTGAACATTAATGGGCGCCGGGCCGAAGCCCTACGTGACACAGGGGCCAGTGTGACGGCCGTCCGCTGTCACCTGGTAAAACCAGAGCAGATCCTGACGAACATTCTCAGCCCCGTCCGCTCAGCCGACAATTCCGAGAGTCTGTCGGATGGCCTGCGTCCCCTTCGAATGGGGAGGGGTCTCCGGCATGTTGAAGGTGACGGTCCGGGATGATGCCCCCGTGGACTGTCTCCTGGGGAATGATCGAGAGTTCCCCGTGGGCCGCCGTCGAAAGAAGAGAGCACCTGGGGATGCTGGGCCTCCCGGACTGGGCGTGCGTAACCACCCGGTCCATGGCCGCCCGTGCCATCCCCCGACCAGAAGAACCAGAATGGCCTGCACCTCCTCCCCCGATCGCTCCAGTAGAGGACACCGACTATACCGACCCCCCCAGAGCAAACCCCCGAAGGGGTCGCCCAGCCCCAGGACCTTCCCGGCCTGGCTCAATGGCGTCAAGAAGGGGGGCCCACCCAGGAACAGTTCCGCCAGGAGCAGAAGACCTGTCCCTCCCTCGAGGGACTCCGCCAGCAAGCCATCGCCCAGAGCGCAGGGGACTCCACCGGAGCCCATTGGGTCTATTGGGATAACGACCTGTTATACAGTGAACAGAGAATCGCGGAGCTAGGGGCCAGTCGAGTGCTGGTGGTGCCCCTCCGTTTCAGAGACTTCCTGCTAAATTTGGCCCACGATGTCCCTCTGGCTGGACACCTGGGCCAGGACAAAACCTACAGTCGCCTGGTGACCCACTTTTTCTGGCCGAGGATGCGAAACGACGTCCTCAACCACTGCCGGTCCTGCCCCACGTGCCAGGCCAGCTGGAAGAGCGGCCGAAAGCTCAAAGCACCTCTGCAACCCTTCCCAGTTGTCACCACCCCGTTCGAGAGGGTGGGAATAGACATTGTGGGGCCCCTGGACCCCCGCACAGCACAAGGACATAGGTTCATCCTGGTACTGGTGGACCACGCCACCCGCTACCCCGAGGCTGTGCCCCTGCGAACTGTAACAGCTCCGGTGGTCGGCCGGGCCTTAATGGGGATCTTCTCCCGGGTGGGCTTCCCCCGAGAAGTCGTCAGCGACCGAGGCACAAACTTTATCTCGAAATATATGAAGTCCCTCTGGCAACAGTGCGGGGTCACCTACCGATTCACGACCCCCTATCATCCTCAAGGAAACGGACTAGTCGAGCGATTCAACCGCACGCTCAAGGGAATGATTGGGGGATTGGAAAAGCCCCTCCGTCGCCAGTGGGATGTACTACTTCCGTGCCTCCTCTTCGCCTATCGAGAAGTTCCCCAGAAGTCCCTCGGTTTTAGCCCTTTCGAACTCTTGTACGGGCACCCTGTGAGAGGGCCCCTCAGCCTAGTCAAAGAAGGTTGGGAGATGGCCCCCCTAAAGACCCCTCCAGACGTCTTCAAGTACCTCCTGGCACTACGCAATCAGACCCGGCGATTCAGGGAAATGGCAAAAGCGAATCTTGAGGCCAGTCAGGAGGACATGAAAAAATGGTACGATCAAAATGCCTCCTCCGTCGAATTCGAACCTGGTCAACAAGTGTGGGTGATGTCCCCCAAACAACCATGTGCCTTGCAGGACAAGTGGACGGGGCCCTTCAAAGTGGTCGAACGCAAGAGCCCCGTCACCTATCTCATCGATATGGAGTCTCCCCGGAACCCCCTCCGGGTCCTCCACACCAACAGACTCAAACCCCACTTTGTGCGCTCGGAACTCAGCCTCCTGATGGCTACAGACAGTGGGGCGGAAGAAGACTCCGAGCCTCTCCCTGATCTCCTGAAGACTCAGGAGAAAGACGGTTCCGTGGACGGGGTCCGGCTCTCCGATGCCCTCACCCCAGAGCAGCGCCAAGGCTGCCGGGACCTCCTGCTGCAGTTTGCTACTCTGTTTTCCCTCACCCCAGGGGTCACCCCCTGGTGCTTGCACGACGTGGACACTGGGGACAGTCCCCCTATCAGACACCGGGCATACCGCGTACCAGATCGGGTGCGGGCCTGCATCCAAGAGGAAGTGTCCAAGATGCTCACGCTCGGGGTCATCGAGCCCTCAGACAGCCCCTGGGCCAGCCCGGTCGTGCTGGTCCCCAAAGCCGCTGCCCCCGGCACCACTCCTGAACTCCGATTCTGCGTCGACTATCGGGGCTTGAATGCCGTCACCAGGACCGACGCTCATCCCATCCCCCGAGCGGATGAATTGATCGACCGCATGGGGGCTGCCCGCTACCTCAGCATCTTCGACCTGACAGCGGGCTACTGGCAGATCGGTCTCACACCCAGAGCCCAAGAACGGTCTGCCTTTTCTACCCCCGATGGCCACTACCACTTCAAGGTCATGCCCTTCGGCATGAAGAATGCCCCAGCTACTTTTCAGCGACTAGTGAACCAGGTCTTGGCGGGGCTCGAAGAGTTCAGCGCCGCCTACCTGGACGATATCGCTGTGTACAGCCGCCACTGGTCCGACCACCTCCGAGAGGTCCTGCAAGCCCTCCAGCGGGCCGGCCTCACAATCAAGGCCGGCAAGTGCCAAATTGGTCAGGGGTCCGTGACCTACCTCGGACACCAGGTGGGAAGCGGTCTGGTGGCCCCTCTGCAACTCAAAATCGCTGCCATCCAGTCCTGGCAACCTCCAGTCACGCAGACCGAGGTCCGAGCCTTCTTGGGACTCACCGGCTACTACCGGCGGTTCGTGAGGGACTATGGCAGCATTGTGGGGCCCCTCACGGGTCTCACGTCCAAAAACCACCCGAAGAAGATTAACTGGACCCCCGACTGTCAAGCGGCCTTCGAGAAGCTGAAAGCCGCCCTGTGCACCGCCCCTGTGCTCCAGGCCCCCGATTACAGTCGGGAATTCATTGTGCAAACGGACGCCTCCGACCACGGCATCGGGGCGGTTCTCTCCCAGCTGAACCCCGAGGGTCTTGACCAGCCGGTGGCCTTCATCAGCAGACGCCTCCTGGCCCGAGAACAGCGCTGGAGCACAATCGAGAGGGAGGCCTTCGCCGTGGTGTGGGCCCTCAAAAAGCTCCGGCCCTATCTCTTCGGTACCCACTTCCGGGTGCAAACCGATCATCGACCCCTGCAGTGGCTAATGCAGATGCGGGGGGAAAAGCCAAAACTATTGCGCTGGTCCATCTCCCTGCAGGGGATGGACTTCACTGTGGAACATCGACCGGGCCAAGACCACGCCAACGCAGATGGCCTGTCACGCTTTTTCCGCCTCGACGAGGAGAGTCCCCAAGAGGATGGGTGACTCTCCCCGCCTTCAGCTGGGGGGGGGGGGGGGGGGGGGACGCATGTTGGACAGGCCACATGAAGGGCTTGCTCCCTCCCCGCATGACAGGGCCCAAGCCCCGGACTCCCAGGTGTTACCCACAAGAGCAACCCGCACCCCGTCTCCCGACGGAACTCCTGCCCCCGGACATCCATGTATCGTGGGGCCGAACCACTACCGGCTCCCCCGGCCGGTTCAGCCGCCATCTTGGACACTGCACCACGAGGCCGAGTGGCCTCAGCTCGACCCTAACCCTGGGCCTGGCCCGGCCCCGACATCCCGGCACCACCATCCACCCAGGAGGTGAACGGACCACTTGGCAGGTCAATGGGAGAAAGAAGTGTCGATGGCTCTCCCCCGCCAGGTGCCGATCGCCCTCCAGCTCCCCTGGGCGCTGGCTCCACCCCCCTGCTGGGTGTCTGGACTCCCTCATCCCGGACCCCCCGACCTCCAAGTGCGAGGGTCCGGACATCAAAGGGCGCCAGACCTATAACTAGGGCAGCTCCAGAGCAGGAAGGCAGTTGTATCCTGAGTCGAGAGACACCGAGAAGAACTCAGCCTTGACGGACTACCGGCGCTGCCGTAGCCCTGCCTTGTGAACTATCGTCCTGCCTGCTGGCGCTGCCGCGGCCTTCTGCATCCTCCATCCTCGTCGGGACCTGCTGGCGCTGCCGCGGACCGTTGTAACAACACCTTCATCGGGACCTGCTGGCGCTGCCGCGGACCGTGTAACGACCACCTTCACCGGGACCTGCTGGCGCTGCCGCGGACCGTGTAACGACCACCTTCACCGGGACCTGCTGGCGCTGCCGCGGCCCGTCCAAGCTAGAACACCGAGCTCGAGGATTGTGAGCTATCCACCATACCCTCTCAGTTACCAGATTGGTAACCAGACTGTCCCGCTACCCCCTTTCCCAAACCAAGAGACTAGAATCGAGGGGACCCCTGAGTCCAGACCTCCTTGTACCATTCCATCGTACCTTAAGAAATCGCTTATAAAGAACGTTAAATCCTATCCTTGTGTGGTGTATATCTGTGGGGGGAAAGTTACTCATCTGTACGACCGCTGGAGACGGCTCTCCCCGGAGACCTCTCCCCTTGTCCTCGGCCGACCCTCCCGGCCCGTCTAACACAAAGCACTTACACTGTGTGTCTTTACAAGTGAGGAGAGGATGTAGCCTTATGGCTAGAGCGGATGGCCTCTGGTGAACTAGTTCGAGTCTCGGCAGGGACGCTCAACATCCTGTGATTCTGGGCAAATCAGTTAATCTCCCCCACCTAACAAAAACAAGCATTGGCATAGCCAATAGGTCTCGCTTTTGGGATCTTATAAGTATTTAGTTATGCAGCACAATATCCTTGGTGCAACAACATTAACTGTTGTATGGTTAAACACTTATAAGGTCCCAAAGGCGAGACCTATTGGCTATGCCAATGCTTGTTATGTTTTGCTATGTTACCTGCAATTTGTATAGCGTGCAACTGGCCCGAATGTGGAATTGTAGAACACTCAATGTGATTACTGGTGGACATGTGTGTCGGGAGTGTAGATGTGTGTGGTTATAGAATGACCTTTGTACCTTGGGTCTGGCGTGTCACTGTAAACTTGCAGCAACTATTATGCACTACTAATAAATGCTGCATAAAGCGTACCTATTTACTCGGACATACCTCTGTAAACACTAGCCTGCACATTTCAGGCCTAATTCAGAAATGGGCGGGACCTCTGCAATGATGACTGCAGTACGGAGAGCCAGACACGAGTGCAGGGCCCCCCACCACAACTGCGGGCTTCTGCCACAAGTGCAGTGGCCTTTTGTGAATCGGGCCCATTGTTCATAGAAGTACGTGTAAGGAAATAAGTATAATTTTTGCAGCATTTATTATACATATCTAGTCATAGAGCATGAGCGGTGTGCTGTCCGCTTCTTGTTAGTGGTGCAGCTGATGCAACAAGTTAATGCGACAACCAAGTTGTCTATGGGGTTTTGGTGCATCCCCCTTGATAGTACATTAATGCAGCGGTCTATTTGTGAAAGGGCTTGAGCCAGAAGCACTGAAGGAGCAATCTCGGAAATCCACAAACACCTCAGTAGAAGGTCTCTGCGGTCCACCCATAACTGCTGAATGTGCATCCCAAATGAAATATAATAAGCAGTGTCCACCCAGAGGCACAGTGAAGGCACAGTCACTGGAGATCTACATAGAACCCAAGTAAATAGTTGAAGGGTTCACTGATAAACAATAAGAAAGGATCACATCATGCGCATGTAGCTAATCTAACCTCCGAGTCCACATTGCTCAGCTTGCTATGAAATCACAATAATAGCGTATGCTGGGCCTGTCTTTCAAATCACTGCTTAAGATCGTAGAATCCCAGCTCTCCCCTGCTTTAAAATAAGGCTGGGGGCCTTTCTTGGGAACTATGGGCCAAAGCTGGACCGCATTTGAAGCAAACTCTTTGGCCTACAAGCAAGGTCCAGTCACCCTGTGGCCTGCCATCCAGCTCCAGTCACTCTTTGGCCTACCATCCAGCTCCAGTCACTCTTTGGGGGACAAGCAAGCTCCAGGCACTCTTTGTCCTACAAGCAAGCTCCAGGCAATCTTTGTCCTACAAGCAAGCTCCAGGCAATCTTTTTCCTACAAGCAAGCTCCAGGCACTCTTTGTCCTACAAGCAAGCTCCAGGCACTCTTTGTCCTACAAGCAAGCTCCAGGCAATCTTTGTCCTACAAGCAAGCTCCAGGCAATCTTTTTCCTACAAGCAAGCTCCAGGCACTCTTTGTCCTACAAGCAAGCTCCAGGCAATCTTTGTCCTACAAGCAAGCTACAGGCACACTTTGGCCTACCGTCAAGAACACATTAAACTAGGATTTTGACTTTCAAATCAGACCCTGCTGCTCTGTAGTGACCTTTTGAAATGTTGGTTTTGAGCAAGTATTGCAGATGAGGGGTTTGGTGTGGTGGAGTGGGGTGGGGTGGGGGAAGGGGTTCAGACATTGCAATCCTTTATCCAATAATACATGGATTGAAACTTTCAATATGGCACGCACCCAACAGAAGAATTGTACTTGAAGGTCTCATACTCACAATTTGAAAGGTCACTTATGCAAAAGATAACGGCCCTCAAGTGTGTTGGCAAGTTCGGAAAATTCAAAGGTAGTAATCTCAGTATGGTAGTAATAACTGCTTACTATCAGCGCAATATCTGCCATATCATGTAAATCCTCTTACTCGGAGGTCAAAATTGACTTCTGGTGTTACAGGTTAGGCCTGTTTAAATAAGGCATCCCTGGACAAAATATTAAAAGAGGCAGTGCTTGTGGATTTTGTAACTTTGATTATTGAACCATCGCCATTGTTTTATGTTGCTGCCCAACTCACCAGCATGCACATCTTTTGTACCTTTTACCGTCTGTAAGAAATAAGGCCTTTGGACTTGTAGCAATACACTCCGGGCAAGCTTTTGGGAAGATGACTGCAGGCTGCTTTCTGGCTTTGTTAAATTCATGTGAACCGTCCATCAAGAATCTCTGTTTGTGTGTTATGAGTCAAAATAATTTTGTTGGTCTCATTTTACGGTGAATGATTTACATATTGTGTAATAATGTCCAGGAAAAGTTGTATTCACCTTTCTTTTAGTAAACGGGATTGTCGCTGTCTGTAATGTTGGCAGTCAACTATTTAACTTTGTTAAATTAGTAGAAGACAAAGTGAGAAATAAAGTGTAATATTGTGGTGGTACATGAGCTAACTTAAGTTGTTTGCATTCCCGGTCATTAATATTTCGTTTATGTGGTGAGGATCAATGATGGCTGTTTTCCTCTTTTTTTCCAACTTCAGTTATAAAATGTTGTTGTTTTTTTCATCAATTTTATTGATTTAATGTTTATTAACCTCAATAAATAATCACTCGGGAATTGAAGGTGCAATCCACGATCATCATCTTCTGAGAAGTGCTGAAAATGCACACCACAAGGAATTGCATAGAGACCTGATTAAAATATCTACGGTGTCCACGTAGGAGTGGTGAAGTGTTGACCCAACTAAATCTACAGACTCTCTAATAAAGGGTCTGTAAGATTTACCAGAAGCAGTGAGCGCAACCGAAAAAGATCCATTACCATTATATGTTAATCTTCTGCGGATCCCATCAGAACCCCTCAAGACACACCCAGACAATGTGGGTGACGTTTTGCAGAAAAGATGGCCTGAAATCTGTGAACTTATGAAAGGAATGATGGTAAATTTTAGAGACGAGAGGGATGGGCAGGTGAGAGTTTTGAAGAATTTAGAGAGGCACCAGCAGAAGTTGTGGCCCAAGGCCCTACCTTGCTCTAAGAAGCTCAGCTAGGGAAGACGTCTTAGAAAGCCACACTTACTATCTATCTACTACCTTGACGCCTTTCTCTGCAGCCTCTTTGCATGGTGTTTGCAGATTGTTTTGGTAGTCACATAATATTTCACACAGCCAGTGTCAGATGACATCATGTGTTCAAACCCTCACGCAGATATCACTGGGGACTGTCCTAATGCAATCATAGATGTGCTGCGGTCTGTTGCACTTACAGACTTTGTCTCTGGAAGAAAATCCGCTCACGATTTGCATGTTTTAATGAGATTTGCTGCTTTGCAGGTTTTTGATTCTGTTTGGCTGCACTATTCGGTATCAGCCCGGCAGAGCGTGCTTCTGCCTCACATTGTTCAAGTAGGCTTCTCGTTAACTGGTTCCTTTAAAGGTCAGTGCTCGTCAACAACCGGGTCACACTGCCACAGCTGTCTGAACACATAACTGAGTTTAGAAAAAATGGGACTATAAGAATCGGTAGTTTTTTCTGCAGCATACTTTACATTCGATTCATCCATCTAAAGGCTCGAGCCAACTAATATGTGTTTTCTCTTTTTTTTTTTTAAAGTATTACGGGAGATTATTCTTCTAGGGGGCTTTTAAAACCGCAAGAAACTGCAAGAAGTACGATAACGGTCACTGCAAATTCTGCCTGACACTGACCAGAGACCAGGCACCTCCAGGCGCGTGAGGACACAACCAGTAGTTACCTGACGTGTGCCAAGACCACCGCGTACCAATCCGTCATATCATATGCCATAGGTAAAAGTAGCCCAAAGCAAGGAAGCAAGTGTTTGTTGTGTTTGTAGATGGAACTCTACGAATGCATGTTTGGGCTTGCTCCTTGTCCTGGCTGTTCACTCGCCTCAGTGTCAAACTATAGGTCTGTTTTTTTACCCAGTTACTTTCTGATCAGTGGACTCTCTGTAGTCCCTGGACAGATCAGACGCAGCGCCATCATGTCCTGCATCACAAGTTATGTCCCCGACCTGGCCCGCGCAGCTGACGTGATGTCCGAGAATAAAGTAGTGAGTAACGTGTGCCTGGTGCCAGGATTGGTATCACATGACATATGGCCTAGTACTACCTATACCCCCTCCTCCCATGTCCAGATCCACACAATATCAAGAACAAGAGTTTAGTTGGAAAAGGGGGTCGTAGATAACCCCCTGCCGTATTTATTAACAAAATTAATCAAACATTGAATTTAACAATTTTTACACAAAATTTACGCAATCATAGAATTGACATTTGATATGTACAGATATCAGATGGCTATCCTTAACATAACTCTAATACAAGTTATTCCTATCCGAATCTAAGCATAACATCATTCATAATCATAACGGCAATCATTTTCTGCTTATCCATGTTTGAGCCTACGGCAAGGTCAATAACTGGTGTCAGATCCTTATCAATTAAACTCCGCCCTCCCACCTGAGTGCGCATGCGCAGAGGGCCTGTTCACCGTGAGGTTACTTCCCCCCCCCCCCCAGTTACCCCCGTACGCTCTGTATACTATCTCCATCAGGGGCCCTTGCAGTTCTGCACCATTTACTGGTGCCATTGTGCATGTGCGGGGTGGCCAACCAGCCTAGGAAAAGCGTAACTCCCCCCTCCCCCGCTCCCATACAGCCACAAAGGCTGTAACTGCCCCTGGAGTTCTAGGGGGGACGACTTGTCCCTCCCCCTTGGGCGACCCCATTCAAGAATGGCACCGCCCCCTAAGGACCTCAAATTTACTGCTCACCAATCATGACCTTACAGCCTGACCACGGAATCGCACTAAAATACGAAAACTTTTACCTTAAAATGGGAAAAACAAGTTATTTACACATCACAACCTGAAACGAAAAGAGAAGACAATCGTACACTACCTTTGCTTGAGGGGATGGTGGGTGGGCAAATATTAAATTACAACCTCCTAGCAAGGTCGCATTACAGGCTGGGGAGCGCGGACGTCAAAGAGGAAGATTCCTCTGCTCCCCAGCCTTTTATCGGCAAGTACTAGCCCCCCAGAAGGGGGAGGCTGCCAACTTGCGTGACCCGGAAGTGATTCTTTCACTTCCGGGTCACGACCCGGCCTGCCAATGAAAGCGGGGGCGCGCCTGCCGCGTCACTGCTGTGCACGACAGGCCCGCCTCCTCGGGGGCCGGCAGGACCGCCATATCGGCGGGTCCGATGCCGGCCCCACCTTTTCTATATGGCCTGGTACTACCTATACCCCCTCCTCCCTTGTCCAGACCCACACAATATCAAGAACAAGAATTTAGTTGGAAAAGGGGGTCGTAGATAACCCCCGGACGTATTTATTAACAAAATTAATCAATGAATTTAACAATTTTTACACAAAATTTACACAGACAATCATAGAATTGACATTTGATATGTACAGATATCAGATGGCTATCCTTAACATAACTCTAATACAAGTTATTCCTATCCGAATCTAAGCATAACATCATTCATAATCATAACGGCAATCATTTTCTGCGTATCCATGTTTGAGCCTACGGCAAGGTCAATAACTGGTGTCAGATCCTTATTAATTAAACCCCGGCCGCTCACCTGAGTGCGCATGCGCAGAGTGCCCGTTCACTGTGAGGGTACTCCCCCCCCCCCCCAGTTACCCCTGTACGCTCTGTATACTATCTCCATCAGGGGCCCTTGCAGTTCTGCGCCCTTTACTGGCGCCATTGTGCATGTGCGGGGTGGCCAACCAGCCTAGGAAAAGCGTAACTCCCCCCTCCCCCGTACCCATACAGCCACAAAGGATGTAACTGCCCCTGGAGTTCTAGGAGGGACGACTCCCCTTTGGGCGACCCCATTCAAGAATGGCGCCGCCCCCTAAGGACCTCAAATTTACTGCTCACCAATCATGACCTTACCGCCACAGGCCAGCATAGTTGCCCGACTATCTGGCCCCCCCCACCATCATGCTAGCTAGGAGGTCATGCCCTGCTTTTCAAGCCCACTAACCATGCCTGCAGATTATCCGAGAGGATTGCATTACCCACCGTTGATAAATGGACACCGTCTTTTAAGAAGCATGGGTCCCCCCTGATACACCCGATACAGCCGTGGGCGATCATCTGCAACTGTGGAGACCTAAACAACCTCTCTATCTTGTTGATGATCCGTCTTACAGAGTGGTTCAGTGCCTAGCGAGGTCGCACTACAGGCTGGGGAGCGCGGACGGCAAAGAGGAAGATTCCTCTGCTCCCCAGCCTTTTATCGGCAAGTACTATCCCCCCAGAAGGGGGGGGGGCTGGCAACTGGTCTTTCACTTCCGGGTCATGGCCCGGCCTGACAATGACAGCGGGGGCCCGCCTGCCGCGTCATTGCTGTGCGCGACAGGCCCGCCTCCTCGGTCGTCGGGGGCCAGCAGGACCGCCATATTATTGGTGGGTCCGATGCCGGCCCCACCTTTTCTAGAAGTACCTGTGCGCGCGCCTTTTGGACGCTCGAGTCCCAGCGGTGACAGGACATGTTGCAGGTTTCGTGATGGATTTCTATATTGCAAGGAACGAAATGTCCTCACTAAGCACAGTTGGGTAGCAAAACGCAGCCACGAGGTGCAGAAGGCCCCGTCCATCCCCGTCCCCTGGTATCCCTGCGCCTGCTGCACATTGGTAGCTTTGGCCCTGGTTATTCTTTTAATGGACCACTTTCCCAGCCCCTCCCAAATCTGCTCTACATCACTGGTACCACTCTGCGGCATTCAGGAACGAAACTCCTGGGATGAATCTTGCTAGGTGACGAGTGGCCTCCAGGCGCCAAATTAAATAAGAGGTGTACTTTTGAACGGGTGGAGCGTCTCGGGTGACAAGAAAATATTTCCACACGAGCAGTTTCCACTCTCCCCTAAACTGCCTCAAAGACTCTCCCAGTTCAGTTTTTGGGCTTTGTTTTCTTGGCGAGTTCTCTGCCGTGTCTGAGGCGCTGCCCAGAGAGAAGCAAAATGGCGACGGGCCAGGGCCTAATGGCTTCCCCCTCCTGGTGCCACACATCAGACTGCAGGTGTCGCGCCAGTTCAGCGCTGGGTATCAGATTGTGAGGCGGAGACTCGGCGCTGCCAAATCCCAGTCCCCCTCCACCGGGGGGAGCAGCTTGCTAAAATAATTATCCCCCCCCCCAATTCCCACAGAAAAAGAACACAAAAAACTTTTACACAGGCACACAGGGCAATAAGTCAGCAAGGGAAACGATGGTTTCATTTATCTGTTTACCAGAGATTTAACACGCACACTGAATATTTGTTCTGGTTGTTTTTCTGGTCAGTATTTATTTTAAAGACCATTGTCTGCGGTCTGATTTTCCAGCTTACACACTGTTTGTCCTATCGGTGGCAATTGTTTCTAGCTTCTTCTTTTGGGGATTTTGGGAACCCAAACTTATCCCGTGTTTCGGTCTCTAATTGAGGAGTTTTTTGCTCACAACCTTCTTATTTTCCTTTTCAAGGTACGTACTTGCGTGCAAAGTGCTTGCGAGGTACCAGGGCAACGCTGGTTTCACTTTCAGGAAAAATGCACATCTGGTTTCAGCATCAACTAGCATTTTCGGGAAAATGTACCTTCGGGCGAAGGGAAAAGCTCACCAGTCAACAACTAAGCGAGTGCGCTTGCATCATAAAACAAGCGCGCGCGCCTCGCGCTCACAAGTGGGGGGGGAGTGCGGCCGAGAGCAGGGACGCGCAGCGTTTCCCTTGCGGGAGCGAGCGCGATAATTGCTACCAGATGGCACCGCTCGCTACCACAAGGGAATCGCCAAACGTGCACACGTTGCCATTTAAAGCAATGCAACGCGTGCACGTTTTTAGCGCAAAAACTGAATCGATCCCAAGAGGTCTCCTCCTATGCAGCACATGCGCGCTGCGTAGACGAGACCTAATGAATGTGTCCATCTTTAACAAAACTGGTTCTCATGTAAAGCGCTCAGATACCCGATATCTTCGGGTCGAGTTTGCGCTATAAAAAAAACTCTGAAGAAAAAAAAAATAATAATAATTAACTTCAAAACTGCCTAGAATTTGTAAACATGGGGTACATTTTTAGGTATCTGATTTACTAATGGTGGGGCCACTTGTATTTTGCTGCCAGGCCCATTTTCTGTTCCATTTTAACCACATGCCTCATCATAAACTCCCTTTGTTCGTGAACAAAAGAAATGTAGTCTAATTTTATATGCTCTTTTTTCAGAAAATATCATGATTGTTTGAGGAAAAATTGTTTATTCAGGAAAACAAAAAGCTAGAATTTGAGGCCAAATTGCAAATAACGGTGGTACATCTGGCCCCTCATCCCCAACTAACCCTATTGTTGCAGATATCGCTAAGGGAGGCAGACTCCGGGGCATATTCTCAAGGACCTATCGCTGGGTTATCGGTACTTTAGCGCAGCCAAAGTCGCTTTAAAATTACCGCCCCATTCACAAGCTGGTGCCAACAGCCGATATCACCAGATTTCCTGCGATAGCATCCTCAAAAAACATCGCCACAGATGACCACAGCAACTATCACTAATGAGATGCAGAGTAGGCGTTCCTGAGCAAAAAGCCGCGACAACACCACAACCCAACATTCCCAACGACCAGCCACATCGGCAATAAGATCACAAGACATGCGATAAGGCGCGTTTGCAGCAGGACTCTAACACCTGCTCTGACCTTGTGCAAAGTCGGACGACAACCGGCAACAGAAAAGGGAGCCCAGACCACAGCCACACATGAAAAACAACAGACGCCATGGGGCCACTCATCATGCAACTCGGTACCCCAACAGGGCCACAACACCCACCGCCCCCACAACCAGGACCGCCACCCCCGTACCTCCCCCAGACCGGACCACCACAGAGGCAGCGCGGAAAAAGACGGCGAACCCCAGGAAACGCACCAGCCTCACAGACCTAACACCTGACAATGTCATTGCCCACTCCAAGTCTCCAAAGGACAACCATCCTACGCATCCTGATCATCACCACCCAACAGGCTCACGACACCAACACAGCGGACAACCAACATCCCACACCAGACAAAGCTGCTGACTGTGCTGCACCTGTAGGCCTCTGGTACCTCCAAACCAACAACCGCCAGAGTCGGAGGAGTCTCACAGCCAGACACATCGAAGTCCCTCACACCTGTCCTGGATGCCATCATAAGCTTGGTACCCCAGTACCTATACGTCCCCCACAATGCGCAGGAACAGCTGGAGACCAAGCAAGGACCATACGTCATAGCTGGATGCATGCACGTGTTGAGGGCAATCGACAGTACACATGTCCTACTTGTGCCCCCTGGTGACACTGCACACGATTATCTCAACGGAAAGCACACGCATTCCATCAATGTGCAGGCAACATCCGTACACCGTGGAATCCCCACCAACGCCGTCGCCAACTACCCAGGTAGTGTGCATTATTCCTTTATCGTCCAACAGTCCATCATCAACCTGCGGTAACAGGATGGCACCAATGGAAATGCACAGCCCCTTGGCAAGTACCAAATGAACACCCCACACACCTCAACTTCACAACCATGCAAATCCCAACTCTGGCAATGCACAAGTCACAAACTCACATACAACATGCAAAACAACATGCCCACCCACCAGACACGACAGCACAACTAACTAAGGTAACCTGGGCTAGCCGTGAACATGAGCCATCAACATCATGGCACCTCAGCCACACAATAGCAGAATGTGGGGAGAGGTGGGAACCAGGCATGTGTGAAGTAGGAAAAAAAAAAGGGGGGTGTATTTTCAATCATGGAGCAACTTTGGGATATAAAAAAATATATATGAGAGCACTGCGGGTATACAAAATATCGCTTGGAACCAACAAGTGGCATTTTTTAGTGTATATGTCCTGCCTTATCTATAGGTTTACTTTTCATGTTATTGTCATGTGTCTTTTTTTTAAATATATTCAAAAGAAATGTTTAATTGATATAATATAACTCATAGAAAGTATTTGTTTGTACCTTTAGATTCCCCTGACGAAGGGAAGTTTATTCCCGAAATGCATTGGGACTGTGAAAATAAATCATGGCATGGAATCCACCTTATGCTCCTGAGCTTTTTTGAAATCGACGTAAAACATGGATTGAATAAAATGAATTGAATGCAAAAGAGAAGGATTAAAATTATGGTGAAAAAAGAATAAAAAGTTGAAGAAATTATACGAACTTAATTCATTGGATTCAGGCTAAGATATGGCTGTGCAGCTTGTTGGAGCCAATGTTGGCTCCTTCGTTGTTTAGTTATGTTGTAGCGCAATGGGACGAAGCGCGAAGCAAGTTTTGCACGCCGTAAATGTTTGAAAAGAACAAATTGGTTTAATATGGCTTTCAAATGTATTGTGGAACAGGTGTGCATTTCATCTCTTTTGAACTCATTGCATGAATTTCTCGTCTCCAAATGAGATTGCACCCATGATTAAAATGTTGAACAAGATCGCGAATAATAAGATCAGCAAAGATTATTGATCCAAAACCGATGTCAGAGAAGACGTATGGCGCAAAGGTTGGAGCCCATGTCCAGTTGGAAAATTACAGATCAAACAGAGTTTGAAAGCATTTGAGAAAAATGGGCGCAATGAAGCATTTCTTTTAAGACTTACAAGACTCACATTAACAATGGAAATAAGGCGGGTTGGAAAGGACGGGTTTATAACTGTTTTTGTTATCACTATTTTATAGCACAATTTCTTGAGTACTAGAGAGGCTCCAGGGAGAAAAGATCGTGATTTAATGCATTCTGGGTCTTGGAGGAGTACGGGTTTAAATATGCAGTTTACCTGGTTCGCTGCTTAGAGTCTCGTGACATACAGACGTAATTAATCACCTGTGTGGAGTTATATAGGGCGGAAACAAATACAAATGTTTTCTTGAACTAAGGATAGAGTTGGTATTAAAACGAGACATGCGTGCTTCGGCACGTTAATACAAGAGAGAGATGAAGCCATGGTCTTTTTAAATCGGATTAGTTTATTTTGGAATGGTTTCCTCATGATTAAGATGTAACAGCATGTCATGGTAAGCGCAGATAATTTTATATGTGTTTATGTTTCCTTCGACTAGTGGTATTATTTTTAACATCACAAAAAAAAAAAAAAGTGGGTTTATTTCTCAATCATGGAGCAACTTTGGGATATAAAAAAAAATATATGAGAGCACTGCGGGTATACAAAATATCGCTTGGAACCAACAAGTGGCATTTTTTAATGTATATGTCCTGCCTTATCTATAGGTTTACTTTTCATGTTATTGTCATGTGTCTTTTTTTAAAATATATTCAAAAGAAATGTTTAATTGATATAATATGGCTCATAGAAAGTATTTGTTTGTACCTTTAGATTCCCCTGACGAAGGGAAGTTTATTCCCGAAATGCATTGGGACTTTGAAAATAAATCATGGCATGGAATCCACCTTATGCTCCTGAGCTTTTTTGAAATATCGACGTAAAACATGGATTGAATAAAATGAATTGAATGCAAAAGAGAAGGATTAAAATTATGGTGAAAAAAGAATAAAAAGTTGAAGAAATTATACGAACTTAATTCATTGGATTCAGGCTAAGATGTGGCTGTGCAGCTTGTTGGAGCCAATGTTGGCTCCTTCGTTGTTTAAGTAGGCAAGTGAACCATGAATGGGTAAGTACACAATGCCAAGTGTGGCGGAGATGTGCTGGACAGACTGCAGTATGCAAAACACACCCATATCCACGGCTACATACACCGCTGGTGTATGGAGTGTAGTGGACAGTGGACGCAACCATGTCACACTAGCCAGTGGGGAAGTTTGCAGAAATGTAGCCTGTTACGTCCCCCCGTAAGCGTGAGCAGTGTGGGCTGGCCCGGCGTACGACAGGCCAGCGTAGGGGTTTGAATAAAAAGCATGTAGCCCTGGGCGATGGTTCTCTTCCGGAATGCCCAACGTCTCTGCCAGGCCGGCGCCTCTCACACTGCCACGAGGCCGACACCTTAGTCGTGAGCGTAGTTGCCTGCGATCCTGTGTGCCTGCTGGACCCCGAACCCATCAGGCCCGCTCCTGCGCAGCCAGGCCACACTGCCGACACCGGCATGTGTCAAAGAGGGCCCACCACGTGCGGGCGCAAGCTCCAAGCCCGAGGCTCGCGACCTTGGCAGGCTCCTCAGACCATCACGGCCTCGGCGACACAGGCCCGCTTTACTCCTTTCTCGTTGACGTACCCTACTGCTGCCTCCGGCCTACACCATGGTCAAGTAGGTCACACACTCGGAACTGAGTCTTGATCCATGTATGTCAGAGTTCATATCATTGCACGCAGGGAGAGGTGTAAGAGTAAGATGCGGTTCAGTCCGGAGGAGACAATGATCATCGTTATGGAGGTGATCGAACACTGCCGACAACTGCTCTGGTGTCACTAACTCTGTGCATCCCGGGCCAACGACACGTGCCTGTGTGCCCATGCTGACCGCTGCCTCGGGCTGACACTGCTGTGAAGTTGCTCACACATATGGAACTGTGTCTTACATGATGTCTGAGGACATACATACATGGCAGCCTTACTTCACTGTACACCCTTCGATCAGGTGGCAGCAACTCTGTGCATAGCATCCCAAAGACACGTGACAGTGGGCCCATGCAGCCAGCTGCCTCCAGCCTACACTGCGGTCCAGTAGGTCACAGGTTGGGAACTCAGTCTTGATTTATTCATGGCAGATTGTAAATCTTTGCACTGGCCTCATCGCAGACTGCATCCCCTTTCAGCTCTGGGGCCACTAAGTCTGTTCCCTGAAATCCATGGACACTTCTGGTTGAACTTTGGTGGTGATTGAGTCTATGGACTGGGGGTTGTCTTCATCATCATGTCGGTGATACGGACTTTGTTGCAAAAATGAGGGTGTAGCATTCCACTCCTCAATTTGCTGCTTCTGGCCAGCTTCTGCCCTCTGCATCATGCCCTGGAGGACACCTTCCACTGTCCCCCGCAAGCCTCTGCCACATCCACCTTGGACATCGACGGGGACCTGCTTAGCACTTCATGTGCCCCTATCTCAGTGCACCACAAGTCAACATTCCTTGCGGGTGTGCCTGTGCTGCCCGCAGTGCATCAGGGGCCACTAACTCTGTGCAGCACATTCAGGGACCCTGTCTGCTGAGATATTGGATGGCCTCTGAAACGGTGGCCTTGGGTCATCAACGCCATGTGTATATGGCCCTGCGCGGTCCGCTGCATCCGGCCCCAACTGCGGGTCACCAGGGCTCACACATTTATTCGAGACCTGACTGGACCGGACGTTGCATCACCGCAGGAGGCACACACCACTACCACCAGGGCCACCTCCAGACGACAGTTGAAAGTGTCTTGCTGCCAGACTATCAGAGTTGGTCACACCTGTCGTGGATGCCATCATCTGCCTGATACCCTGCTCTGCACTCCAGGTGCCACTGACTCAGAGCACCACGAGTCATGGACCGTTTCTGATTGAGTTGTGTGCTCTGGAGAGGTCACGCATCAATGTCACCTCAGGCAGTGTGGGAGACCTGGGACGATGATGAGGAAGATGATGCAGGTGTAACACACCCCACTGCAGCTGCATCAGGTGTTTCCCGAAGGGACACTGTGAGAAGTTGGCCTGGTATATGATGCTCACTAGTTAAAGTGATCACCTTGTACCATGCCAAGCAACCCTTATGGTGTGGTTGTAAGTCAACCTTTTCGGACTAGCTGCCCTAGTGGTAGCGTAGGCTAAGCAGTCTTTGAGGCTAAACTCGTGAAGCGTGTTAAGCAAGCTGTTTTACCAATAGTAACCCCCTTTTATACCAATGAAAGGACACCACACAGATATATATTCAAAATATATATGTATTTATTTCTCAAAGTAACCCCTAGTCTCTTTATGAGCACAGGAGCACAAATCGTCAAACAAGATTATCACAGAATACACAGAAGTTGCACTTTATATGGATAGGCCCTGGTGGCCACTCAAACCATATACTAAAATAGTGGTATAAGTACCACGAACAGAAAAGGGAAAAGGCCTAGGGCCTCTAGAATCGCTGGGCCTACAAGGAGCTAACGTCAGTTAGTGACCAGGAGGTCCACGGGTGGCGTGTGCAGAGCAAATAGTCACACGCGTGCTCCCATAGGTTTCAATGGGTGCGTAAAAAGTACAAAGTTACTGCAAAAGGAATCTTCCGGATGACCTAGGAACTTAAGATTTGGAACACAGGCACTAGAGATGTATTACTACACATGGGCACCGGAGTACCAGCTTTACCTCACCCACAGGAAGCGAGTGCATAGGCCTCAAAGTGCGTCGGGTTTCTTCTATCTGTTCCGTTGAGCCTGGGACAAAGATGCTGCAGGCGGTCGGTCGGGAAGAGATGCAGTGGATCCAAGAGTGGATCGGAGATGTTGAAGACCTGTAAGCAGAGGGGACAGTGTTCACAGTCACTAGCCAGTGACCAGCGTGGCACCAGGTGGGTACCAGGCGATGTCGGGTGCAAACAGGTGATGAGGGGTAGCTTGTCTCCACAGCCACGTGGTCCCTGAAGGTCGACGACGTCCAGGAGTCGGCTCACGAGCTGTCCCACGCAGGCTCTCGCTGTCGGCGGTGTTGGCGACTTGATCGAAGCAAACAAGCCTTGGCAAAAGCAATTGTAGGAGGAATCGGAAATCAGCTGTTGGTTCTGACCAGCAAGGTCAGAGGGATTGCTCCTTTGGAGGGGAGCAAGGGCCAGTCTGGAGCAACCAGACCAGCGGTGTTTGTCGTAGATTTCGTCGCCAAGATGGCCACTAGCCAGCGGGCCAGCAACCGGTTAGGCGCGTCGAGTGGCAAAATGCAGAAGGGCCCCACGCAGATCGTGGAGATGCTGGAGGGCTCACCTTTGGTGCAGATGCTGCTCGAGGGTTGGGCTTCTCAGGACCCAAAGCACAACTTGGAGGGAGCCTCGGTTGTTGCACTGGTCAGCTTGTCGTAGTCGTTTCAAGATGGCTGGCTCCACGTGTCTCGGTGCCTCCACGGGTCTCCTCTTTGCAGGGACTGTGGATCGGGCGGTGAGAGGTCTGGAGGTCCAGGTCTTGTCAGTCTCTGGGCTCGGGCTCCGGCGGGAGGCGGCGGCAAAGCAGACGTTGATTCGCTGGATGGTGCTTGCGTTAGCAAGGTGGTCACTCCCTGACCACAGGGGAGATTTTCTTCAGTCTTCTGTGCAGCAGAATGTCGAAGTTCCCGTCTTCTTCTTAGTTTCAAGTTGATTCCAGGATGTCTGAAGTCTTAGGACACAGCTCCTACCTTTAAGCGGATTCTAGGGGCCGGACTACCTGCTAGGTCCCTCCCTATGGGTGGGACCAGGAAGGGGGGTGGTTACACCCCCAATCCTTTGTCCAGCTCGCCCCAGGCCCGGGACTGGTGTGCCCCAGGACCGGTTTGAACTGGCATATGCACCGAGGCTCCTTGTGAGCCACAGGCATGTCTGGTTTCTTTCAAGCCCTACCTGACCAATACACAAAATCCTGTCTGGGGTGGTGCACGCACCTCCCCTGGCAGGAAACCCTTTGTCCACACCTCCCAAGCTGGAAGGACTCCCAGCAGCAGGAGGGCAGACTTGTGTCTGTGGTGGCAGCATCCATTTTGTGGAGCTGAGGCTATGTCTGATTTTACCCGGGTTTCAGGCACTGTACATGTCGTGTCCCTCTAGAAGGGTGGAATGCTAACCCCGTCGCCAGAATTGGCGAGGGGTTAGTATTCCAATTCGTATGACACCTTACTCGACATGTTTTGATAAAGCCAAACCAAAGATAGCATTTAACCGCGAGGTTCATAATGCACTTAAGAGTATATGGTATGACGATATCTGGAAACAGTAGAAGGAAGTTGTTCCGACCACTGCAGACAGGCTCAGCTCATGCCAGAGCACCATCTCACATGGAACCCAGCACTCTGCCTTCAGGATTGTTAAGGCCTGCCATAGGAGTGACTTATAGGTTAACATGTGTCCCATTTAAGGTTAGGTATAGGTATACTACACCTAAGTAAGAGGTGGTTACACCAACTTACCCCAGCTGAGGGATCAGCCAGTTGTGTCAAATTTGTTAGGCCAGGCCAGGGGTGGCATAATACATGCTTCAGCCCCTGGTAGGCCTTAGATACACCAATGCCCTGGGTACCTAGTGTACACTGGTACAGGGGCTCACAGGGTGATCTAACCAATTGGGTATGTACCTAGGGTACATGGAGTCCATTTTAAAGAGAGAACAGCCAGGCTGAGATCCTGAATGGCAGGATCTCAGGCCAACTAAGTCGAAAAACCAGCCAGACACTAGGCAAAAATTTGGGGGTAACCATAGTCAGATATCCACCTTCCTACACAACCCCCCCCCAAACGAAGGGAGATAAGGCTGACCTTGACCAGGTAAGCCTATATTGCCCAAGTGGCCATATAAGGAGGAACCAGCACTGGCATGGTTACCCCCTGTCTCATGGTCCACTAAGCAATCCCTCACCCTAAGGGTATCAGAGGGTCTCCACCATAGGGAATCTCTACCTGTGGTGTGTCTTGGCAAAGTAAAAGGCTGGTGTTGAGATGGAGTACTGAAGTGAGTGTCCTCAAAGTGAGGCCTCAGCTTCCTCCAATCATCCTCCACCATGGATGCCTTTCTTTCTTTAACTGAGTTGCACTGTGCTCTCAGGGTCAGCCTCTGGCTACCTAAAGCTGGAGGCTGGGTCCCTTTTGTGGGCTTACTGGAGGGACAGGTCAGGTTTGGGGCCCTAAGGTCCCATGTTTGCCTGTGCCCAACAGAATCCCCCTGGGGGAGGTCCCTAACTACCTGTAAAGGAGATCCCTCAGGAATGTTTTTACCCATCACCTGACTAGGGCTACTAGCCAGGCAATCCTCATTCTTTTGATGGGGGGGTTCTTGTGGACAGGGGCCCTCTGGGGGTCCACTGGCCTCCCTGACCTCTGCAGCCCTGGGCTGACTGAGGCAGGGTAGAGAGAGGCAGGCTACCTGCACCAGACTGGATCCCACCTTGGAAGGGGCCACTGACATCAGAGGCTCTGCCAGGCCAGGCCTGGCTACCTCTGGGGCAGTTCCTTCACAAGGGGTGAGGTCAGATCCCTGAGGAGGCTGACCTTTTCCTAATGTCTGGGGAGAGGGAGACTTTTCTTCCTCCCCACTACTCTCAGTTTGTGTGGAGTGATCCATTGTTTCAGGCTTCACTACACCTATGTCAGTCTGAGTATAGGCTGAGACCATTACAGCCTTGCCAACCTTTTCAGGGGGGCACTCAGTTTGTGTTTGAGCTGTGACTGTCACAGCTCTGCCAGTCCCTACAGGGAAGTCTGTCTGTGCCTGGGCTGTGGCTACCACTGCCCTTCCAACCTTTTCAGGGAGGAAATCTATTTGGACAGGGGTTGTGAATGGCACAACCCCCCTACCCTTTTGTGAAAGGCCTACCATTTTAGAATGGGTGTCTTGTTCAACTCCAGCCCAAGCTGAGAGTTCTAAGTCATTCCCCAGTAAGCAGTCTACAGGCAAGGTTGGGGACACTGCTACCCTTTTAGGGCCAGTGACCCCTCCCCAGCTGAGACATACCTCTGCCATGGGATGACTGTTCTGTTTGCCATCAATGTTAGTCACCTGGTAGGAGAAACCGGGCAAAAGCTGCTCAGAGGGAACTAGCCAATGGGCCACCATTGTGATGCTAGCCCCAGTGTCTCTGTAGGCCTCAGCTTTTGTACCATTGATGTAGGGCTCCTGTCTGTACCTACCCAAAGTGTTGGGACAGGCAGTGAAGTTGGCAAACCCCATGCCACCATCACAGACAAGAGTGGTTGCTGTAGGGGAATTGGCTAAGCCAGGGTCCCCCTGTGTTCCCCAAGTAAACCCACCCAGATTTCTGGGGGCACTCCCACCACCTGGGGGATTACTGCTGACAGTAATAGGTGGTGTGACAGGAGTAATTGGAGGAACAGTTTTGTTTTTAGCCCTTGGGCAACCGCTGTCAGTTTTCCAATGCCCAGGAGTTTTACACTCATGGCAGTAGGGCTTTTTAGCTGTGGTAGAGGAGGGAGCTTGGGACCCACCACCCTGTGTGGAGTTTTGGGGCCCTGAGGAAGGTTTCTCTTTTTCTTTATCCCCACCCTTCTCTTGAGGCTTGGTGGTATCTTTCTTTTGGTCACCACCCTGGTTTTTAGGCCTGATCCTGGTCCTGACCCATTTATCTGCCCTCTTTCCCAATTCTTGGGGAGAGGTCAAATCTGAGTCTACCAGGTGTTGATGGAGAAGCTGGTTTTGACAATTACTTAAAATCTGCTCTCTCATCATCAAATTGTACAATCCTGTATAATCAGACACCTTACTTCCCAGCAACCAACCCTCCAAAGCCTTAGTGGCACATTCCACATATTCAGACCAGTCCTGAGTCTGTGTCTTCTGGGTGTCTCTGAACATTAACCTGTACTGTTCAGTGGTTAAGCCTAACCCATCAACTAGGACACTCTTCAGGACTCTGTAATTTCTGACATCCTCTTCTCTAACAGTGAGGAGTCTATCTCTGCCTCTCCCCTCAAAGGAGAGCCATAAGATTGCTGCCCACTGGTCTTCAGGAACCTGCTGCACTTTGCAGGCTCTCTCAAGAGCAGTCATCCATTTGTGGATGTCATCCCCACTTTTGTAGGGGGGCACAATCTTGGACAGGTTCCTATTGTCAAAGACCCTATCTTTGTCCCTAGGGACATTGCTGCCACCAGTGGGTATAGACCCACTCTCTCTAGGCTGCCTAGCCTTGTTCAGTTTTTCTTCCATCAGGGCTACTTCTAGCTCCTGCTTCCTGATCCTCAGCTGGGCTTCCTGCATTCTGGCCTCATGTTCCCTCCTCTGAGGGGTGGTCATCCTTTTCCTGGAGTGACCTTGAGAGCCTCTAGAGCCATGAGAAGCATTGGAGTCACCTGAGCGATTCCTTTGCCTCCCAAGCCCTGTGTTAAGTCCACTGGGGAGATCCAATGGGGTGAACCCATTGTCAGTCCCCAATAGCCTTAGTTTAGCTGGGCCAAGTATAATACTTGGCACTGGGCTAGTTCTCCCTTCATCATCACTACTTTCTGTATCCTCACCACTTTCCTCCCCTGTAGTATGGTTCTCATCTAAGGGATGGCTATTGGAACTGGGTACCTCGGTAGTATCTTCAGAAGGGGGGCCTCCTGTTCCTGACCCTAAGGGGGCTAACTGGGAAGCTTTCTTGAGTGCTCTCTGATTCTCATCATTCTGTAAGAGCTCTCTGAGCTCAGCAGAGTTTGGGTTCTTGGGCTGTTTAAGGCCTCTAAGAGTTGCCAAATGCCTGAGCTCATTCTGATTAAGGGTAGCAAAGCTGGATGGTGCCCTCTGGGGGTCACTCTCAACAGAGATGGGTACAGTGGACCCCTCTGCCCCGGCCATTGCTCTTAAGTGTGGGTGGATGTGTTGCAATCTACCTACACTTGTGTTTACCTACTAAACCTATCTAGTAGTTGTAGTCAGGGTGTGCTACTCCCTTTGCTCTACAACAACTAAGTTCAGTAGAACTTATGTATATCTAATCTTGTTTTATATGTACCTACAGGTACCTATGTGATCTTTCAATTGGTAACCAAGAGATTACAATGGTAAAACACAGCAAGCTCAAATCCAACCGCTGCTCACCAATGTGAGAAGTTGGCCTGGTATATGATGCTCACTAGTTAAAGTGATCACCTTGTACCATGCCAAGCAACCCTTATGGTGTGGTTGTAAGTCAACCTTTTCGGACTAGCTGCCCTAGTGGTAGCGTAGGCTAAGCAGTCTTTGAGGCTAAACTCGTGAAGCGTGTTAAGCAAGCTGTTTTACCAATAGTAACCCCCTTTTATACCAATGAAAGGACACCACACAGATATATATTCAAAATATATATGTATTTATTTCTCAAAGTAACCCCTAGTCTCTTTATGAGCACAGGAGCACAAATCGTCAAACAAGATTATCACAGAATACACAGAAGTTGCACTTTATATGGATAGGCCCTGGTGGCCACTCAAACCATATACTAAAATAGTGGTATAAGTACCACGAACAGAAAAGGGAAAAGGCCTAGGGCCTCTAGAATCGCTGGGCCTACAAGGAGCTAACGTCAGTTAGTGACCAGGAGGTCCACGGGTGGCGTGTGCAGAGCAAATAGTCACACGCGTGCTCCCATAGGTTTCAATGGGTGCGTAAAAAGTACAAAGTTACTGCAAAAGGAATCTTCCGGATGACCTAGGAACTTAAGATTTGGAACACAGGCACTAGAGATGTATTACTACACATGGGCACCGGAGTACCAGCTTTACCTCACCCACAGGAAGCGAGTGCATAGGCCTCAAAGTGCGTCGGGTTTCTTCTATCTGTTCCGTTGAGCCTGGGACAAAGATGCTGCAGGCGGTCGGTCGGGAAGAGATGCAGTGGATCCAAGAGTGGATCGGAGATGTTGAAGACCTGTAAGCAGAGGGGACAGTGTTCACAGTCACTAGCCAGTGACCAGCGTGGCACCAGGTGGGTACCAGGCGATGTCGGGTGCAAACAGGTGATGAGGGGTAGCTTGTCTCCACAGCCACGTGGTCCCTGAAGGTCGACGACGTCCAGGAGTCGGCTCACGAGCTGTCCCACGCAGGCTCTCGCTGTCGGCGGTGTTGGCGACTTGATCGAAGCAAACAAGCCTTGGCAAAAGCAATTGTAGGAGGAATCGGAAATCAGCTGTTGGTTCTGACCAGCAAGGTCAGAGGGATTGCTCCTTTGGAGGGGAGCAAGGGCCAGTCTGGAGCAACCAGACCAGCGGTGTTTGTCGTAGATTTCGTCGCCAAGATGGCCACTAGCCAGCGGGCCAGCAACCGGTTAGGCGCGTCGAGTGGCAAAATGCAGAAGGGCCCCACGCAGATCGTGGAGATGCTGGAGGGCTCACCTTTGGTGCAGATGCTGCTCGAGGGTTGGGCTTCTCAGGACCCAAAGCACAACTTGGAGGGAGCCTCGGTTGTTGCACTGGTCAGCTTGTCGTAGTCGTTTCAAGATGGCTGGCTCCACGTGTCTCGGTGCCTCCACGGGTCTCCTCTTTGCAGGGACTGTGGATCGGGCGGTGAGAGGTCTGGAGGTCCAGGTCTTGTCAGTCTCTGGGCTCGGGCTCCGGCGGGAGGCGGCGGCAAAGCAGACGTTGATTCGCTGGATGGTGCTTGCGTTAGCAAGGTGGTCACTCCCTGACCACAGGGGAGATTTTCTTCAGTCTTCTGTGCAGCAGAATGTCGAAGTTCCCGTCTTCTTCTTAGTTTCAAGTTGATTCCAGGATGTCTGAAGTCTTAGGACACAGCTCCTACCTTTAAGCGGATTCTAGGGGCCGGACTACCTGCTAGGTCCCTCCCTATGGGTGGGACCAGGAAGGGGGGTGGTTACACCCCCAATCCTTTGTCCAGCTCGCCCCAGGCCCGGGACTGGTGTGCCCCAGGACCGGTTTGAACTGGCATATGCACCGAGGCTCCTTGTGAGCCACAGGCATGTCTGGTTTCTTTCAAGCCCTACCTGACCAATACACAAAATCCTGTCTGGGGTGGTGCACGCACCTCCCCTGGCAGGAAACCCTTTGTCCACACCTCCCAAGCTGGAAGGACTCCCAGCAGCAGGAGGGCAGACTTGTGTCTGTGGTGGCAGCATCCATTTTGTGGAGCTGAGGCTATGTCTGATTTTACCCGGGTTTCAGGCACTGTACATGTCGTGTCCCTCTAGAAGGGTGGAATGCTAACCCCGTCGCCAGAATTGGCGAGGGGTTAGTATTCCAATTCGTATGACACCTTACTCGACATGTTTTGATAAAGCCAAACCAAAGATAGCATTTAACCGCGAGGTTCATAATGCACTTAAGAGTATATGGTATGACGATATCTGGAAACAGTAGAAGGAAGTTGTTCCGACCACTGCAGACAGGCTCAGCTCATGCCAGAGCACCATCTCACATGGAACCCAGCACTCTGCCTTCAGGATTGTTAAGGCCTGCCATAGGAGTGACTTATAGGTTAACATGTGTCCCATTTAAGGTTAGGTATAGGTATACTACACCTAAGTAAGAGGTGGTTACACCAACTTACCCCAGCTGAGGGATCAGCCAGTTGTGTCAAATTTGTTAGGCCAGGCCAGGGGTGGCATAATACATGCTTCAGCCCCTGGTAGGCCTTAGATACACCAATGCCCTGGGTACCTAGTGTACACTGGTACAGGGGCTCACAGGGTGATCTAACCAATTGGGTATGTACCTAGGGTACATGGAGTCCATTTTAAAGAGAGAACAGCCAGGCTGAGATCCTGAATGGCAGGATCTCAGGCCAACTAAGTCGAAAAACCAGCCAGACACTAGGCAAAAATTTGGGGGTAACCATAGTCAGATATCCACCTTCCTACAGACACAATCCTAGACATTTTCTTCACATGAGCAAGCTCAGCTCTAGTTCCCCAACATCAGTGCACTGCAACTCATGGACACTTCTGTTTGCATGTTGGGTGACTTCTGTACTTGCTCCGGCTACCACCATGATGCTCCGCGCTTGTCTCTGTAATGCTGGTGTTTTATGTTCCCGTTTCCATAGTGTTGACTGGACAAGTTGTTGCCAGCACCAGCCACTCCGCATGGTTCCGCCGCCTTGGGAATACCATGCTACCACGGTATTATTTTCCTGCGCTAGACTGCGATGTGAAGAGTTGCGTTAAGCAACTTTTGCAGTAGTTTTCACACGTTCTTGAGAATATCCCCCTCCCTCTCTTCATTTGCTTGGTCAATGCAGTTCGAGATAACTATTTAACTCTTTGCTAGCTAAGTTATGTAGGCTAGCACTGATGGCTACTGAGTTACTCCTACTTCTCAACTGGAAATGCAAATTATGACAACCAGATAACTCAACACAGCATAAAGAAATGAGAGCTTGCTATTAAGTAACTGAGAATACAAAATGTGAACGCTTCCTTTCTACCAAAAACATAACCAGATAGCATTAAGAGTTAATGATCTGACACAAAATGTGGTTGTTTAATTCATCTTTGTTAGATCTTTCCCAGGAACAAATTAAGGTCTTTTTGAATTTCACCTTTTAGAATAACATCAAATGTGAAAAGCCAGTCATTTGTCAATTTCAGACGACGTTCAGATCAACGTGTAAACGCAAATAATAAGTGAACTAACTGCGGACTCAGCTTACACCTTGGTGTACTAGGATTAAGCCTCATTTCACCAAACACACGGGGGCATAATTACAAGTCGGCGATAGAAAATTATCGCCGCTTTTGCAGCCCTTTTTGGCCGAAAAGCGGCGATAATTTTATCGCCCAATTAGCAAGGTCACGCTAACGCGTGAAACCTTGCATTAGCGTACGAATTCTTAACGCCCAGCTTTGCATCTCTAATAAGATGCAAAGTGGGCGTTCGTGACCTGACATGACAGGAGAAATGTCGCTAAGCGACATTTCTCCTATCATCAAGCCCCACGCTATGAAGCATAGCGGCAAGAAAAGTAGCGATAACCCCAGTTATCGCTACTTTCCTTACGCCTGCTTCAGGACTGACTTAGCCATGATATCCTATGGAAGGTGGATATCATGGCTAAGTTTGTGGGGCCCTATCAACAAGCTAACGCCACATTTCGTGAGATTATCGCTGGGTTTCCAGCGATAATCTCACGTTAGGCAGTTAGCGCTAGGATTTTTATCGCTTTTGAGATAAGCGTTGCTAATAGCACGCTATCTCAGCGATAAAAATCCATGCTAGCCGGCAATAATTATCCTAGCTCTAAGTGCGCTTAGCGATAATTATCACCGGTTGTTGCGGATATGCCCCTAAATTGGCTGGTTGTCACCATGTTTGCGTGGTTGTTGTCCAAGCTGCCTTGCACCATGCGCTGAACTCTTTGCGATGTCTTGATTGCTGGCGGCGAGTGGTTAATTAAGTCCTGTGAGTTTCCCTTACTCTAGCCAGCGGAAAACCGCATGGGGGAATCGCATTCCAGGATGCTGAACATGATTAGCCAAGTGTACCGCGGATCCAACTGACCTCTCACATTAGCATGGAAGGATATATTTCAAAACCTTTGAACAGCGACACATCACACCTGCACTGGAAAACCCTGCGTGAAACCCAAGCCGCCTCTTACAGGCTCGCTAAAGAATCCGCCATGTTAATAGACAGCGACACATTAGTCTTATCAGCCCGAGAACAATATGAGTCACTGGGAGATCACAAACATCCGATCAGTATACGTTTCAAGGTTAATTCAATTTACCGTACCATACACTTTTTCTGTTTAGTTGAGTTAAATGCCGCAGACAAAAAGCGATATGCATGAGCTGCGGACTACAATGCCGGATGGAAACCTTCCATCGGTGGCACTCATTCCACTAAGTGCCTCTGTTGACATCATAGCGCGAGCGCAAAGATCAAACAGTTCATGTTACCGGGAGAAGAAGCCTGAGACGGGCGTTTTACCTTCTGTGAATCAGTCCCTTCTTTTTTCTTTCACTTGCAGAGTTCAGTGTGACAGAACGGTGAATCAAGGAGGGTTGGGCACCACCTTTTCAAAAATTGATTTTGGCATTGTCTGGTGATCTCGGTCAGGATTTATTTTAAAGATTGATGTTGCACTGGGGAAGTGTTCTGACAGATCTCAAAAGGTCACAGCACCACCTTTCCTCACACCACTGGCATCAACAACTGTGACAGCAAATTAGAACTCCTGTGTAAATGGTCACCATATTCTGGGCTTTCTGGAGAGAAAATGATGGCTATGTACAGTCAAGAAAAAGGGATGAAGGTAAAAAGGCATGTGTTGTCCCTTCCCTTTAGTTGTTTTGAATTGAAAGCACTGATGCCAACCAGCTTTATCCATCAAGGCATTGTTAGCACCTAGACCTTCGGTGTCCTGACAGCAGTTTGTTATCCATGTTGACGTGCCATAGATGATCCCCTGAAAAAAACACTACATTATTCTAAGGGGCATATCATCAAGGGGCCGCGATAAAATTATCGCCACTTTAGCGTCCGTTTTCGGACGAAAAGCGGCGATAATTTTATCGCACTATCAGCAAGGACAGGCTAGCGCGTGATTCCATGCTTCAGCGCTCGTTTTCACAACGCCCAGCCTCGCATCGCTAATCATATGCAAAGTGGGCGTACCTCACTGAAATAACCTGGATAATGTCGCTAGCACAACTATCTCTTATCCTCAATCTTGCCACAAACCCACGTAGCGATATTAAAAGTAGCGCTAACCGCGCTTATCTCTGGTTTTCGTAACGCCTGCTTACAATCTGACTAGATCCTATGGGAGGTGGATTGTATGGATAAGTCCACCCTGCCCTATCATCAAGGACTTGTCTATCGCCGTGCTTTTATCGCTGGATTAAACGCACATTTTGCCGGTATCGCTGGATTTTTTATCGCATTGGAGATAAGCGCTATCTCAGTGATGTAATCCAGCGATAGCCGGCGATAATTATACTCGCGCTGAGCGATAATTATCTCTGGCTGTTGCTGATATGCCCCCAGGTATTTTTCATTTCAGTTACATTTCTATAATTTAATATCCAGGATTGCAAATATTCATTGGGTAAGAGATAGGGCTATGGGTTGATAGGAATGGAAGCCCCACTCAGGCAACAACCACAATCCATGCCATGGTGAGCCACAAAAGTAACTAAATTAAATTGTGCTTAACACAAGGCAGTCCTACTTAATTTAGAGGCAAAGTGTAAAGTATTTATGCAGCACACAAACAGTAATAAAGTGAAAATACAACACAAAAAAAATCCTGAACGAGTTTAGAAAAATATAGAACATATTTATAAATAAATGAGACCAAAATTACAAAAATCCAATCAGCAGAACTAGAACTATGTAATTTCAAAATGTTAGGTAGATATTGCACCTAAAATCACAAAGCACAGTCATAGGGTTGTGCTAGACGGGGGAAAGTCACAAGTTGAGGCTGGCTGCAATACAGCGAGGGCTGGATACAGAGACCAGGTTAGTCCAGCTGAAAAAGTTAACTTTCTCAAAGTCCGGCACAGAGTTCTTTTCATGGTGGAGGAAGCAGAGAGTAGGGAGAGTGTTGCAGATGGTTATCACTGTAGCACAAAGAGCAGCGCGGGTGGTGCTTGCTGTCTTCGCTGTAGCACGAAGAGCCAGTAGGGTGTTGTGGACAGTCATTGCTGGAGCTTCACTTTGGCGGTCACCACAGGCTGATGTTGCAAGTTGTTGGACTTGGCCTTCTCTGCAGGGCCATCCCCAACTTTTTCACTTTAACCCTCTAGTTTTCTGAACCAGTTTTTGTTGGCCTGTTGACTCTGTACTCCTCATCGCTGCTAACCAGTGCTAAAGTGCTTGTGCTCTCTCCTTTAAACATGGTGAAATTGGGATACACCCAATTGGCACATTTCATTTACTTTTAAGTCCCTAGTAAAGTGGTACTACTGATACTCAGGGAATGTAAATTAAATGCTACTAGTGGGGCTGTAGCACTGATTGTGCCATCCACTTAAGTAGCCTTTAAAAACATGTCCTGGCCTGCCATTACAGCCTGTGTGTGCAGTTTTAAATTGCCATTTCGACCTGGCACAATATACCTTTTGTCAGGCCCAAATCTTCCTTTGGCCCCTAATCTTCCTTTATACTTGATAAGTGACCCCTATGATAGGCCGTAACACAGCCCTTAGGGCAGGGTGTGTTGTATTTAAAAACTTGGACATGTACTTTTAAGTTTTACATCTCTTGGTAGTGAAAAACTCCTAAATTGGTTTCTCACTATTGCAAGGTCTACCTCCCCCAGAGGATAGCAGTGGGTTATTTATTACATTTAATAAGTAATAATGTTTGTTTAAGAGCAGGTAGGAAACTCATGTTTGTTGTCTGAGAAACCGTAACTCAAAACCCGCTCTGATAGTCATATTTTAGGTCATCATTCTGAGAATGCTACCTTTAGAAAGCTGTCATTTTCCTGTCCTAACCATTTGATGCCTGCACCCTGTTTTCCTTGGTCACATGGCTAGGTGTAGTTGGCAGATGGTCTTTGTATATTCATCCCAGACAGCATCACAATAGAGGGACTGGATGTGTTTCAGAATGGCCATCCCTGATAGGATGAGGGGTGGATTTGTCACTTGCTACATTTGCACCTCAATGAGGCTATCACAGCTCACACACAAAGGACTACACACTAGCTTATTGTGGCCTTGGACAAACTGGGACCAAGGAAGGGAGGCAGGAAATTCTAGACACCTCTGCAAGGGGAAACTCTAGAAGCTTCTTACACTTCAAAGTGAGCACCAGGTATAACAAGCATTTGCAATGCAACAGGTCTCGCATTTGCGCGAGTTTGAGCTATTGGCTTTGTAAATGACAATGCCTTTTATTTATGTGTTTTGCAAACCTGCAAGTGGTGCGGAAACACGTACTTTGTACTTATAGTAGTTGCTCTTTTATTGCCAGCCTTGCTTCTCATAAGCAAGGACTATAAATACAAAGTACGTGTTTACACACCACTTGCAGGTTTTCAAAACACAGAAAAAAAGTCAGTCATTTACAATGCAATAGCTCAAACTCTTGCAAATGCTAGACCTATCGCATTGCAAATGCTTGTAACTGTGGCCTTCTACACCGTGTATTCAATCCTTGTTTTGACATCTGTCCTGATAATCTATTTACTCAATACTATTTACTCAATACTATTACATGACCGCCATAAAAACTCAATCTCCATCCTACAAATCAGAGGCAAATCTACTAGTGAGGGGTCTGCGCTCATGAGGATTTATTGCCTGTAAAGTGATGGCATGAACCCCAAGCTTCTTAGTGGAGCGTAAATTGCGTGAGATAGGAAGCCGCACAACTATTTAGTAATGGCTGTTTTTATAAGTGATGTAATAGAACTTGAATTTAAAGCATTGTTTTAATACTGGGAGATGGAGTCTTGCACCCGAGTGTGAAGAGCACAGCTCCTTCAATCTCGGCAGGATAGAGGCTCGTGCATGCGTGCTGGCAGTACTGTGGGAAAGGCAGATATTGACTAATTTTGTGAGAGAAAGTCTGCACAGATAAATAGGAGATTTTGTACTTTATTTTGGTATGGGAGCATTTTTTTTAGATTGCTAATAGTCAGTGGATCAGTGCATCCTTAAGCAAAACACGAGAATGCAACGCTGTGCTGGAGTTATAACGAATGTCCTCCCGAAGTAAAGAAAAAACAGCAATAATGAAATAAAATATCAGGGAGACTGAAGACCAGGGCAAACATAGAGCTCAACTCCAAAGGAACACTATTTTTACGAATCCTCTACAGTCACATTAAAAAAAATCCAACAACAATGGACGTGTCGGAAACGGGAGGGTATGGGGGGGTAAGAGTCTTAGGCTAAACGAAAGTTAAGATTTCATACAGGGTTAAGTTATTAACTTGGACAAATCCGTGCAAGGACAGTTACAGAACTCCCGCAATGATCTCCATGGCATTTATTGGCAGCCCCGGACAGTCACGTGGTATCTGCCAGATGGCCCTTATGTCTCCCTAGCACAGGCCATTAACACCCATCAATCTTCTACATTTAGGATAAGAAAAAAACATTTCCCTCCTCACCGATTACCACGCGCTCACAGGGCCCGAATTCATTAGCGTTTCACTTGCTATTGTCAACAAGCGATGTGAGGAAAAGAACTGTGCGCTCCTTGCATACGCTGAGGAGGCGTTGTCCGGCCCATACAGTCCAGCGGCGGGTGTCAACCGCGGGCACGGAGCAGATCGCCATGACGTATTTGCTCGGCTTTTTCTGCCGAGCCACTTGGACGGCCTTGCCTGTTAATGGGTTTCTTGTCTTTATGGGGCCATGTGCTTGGCCCCATAAAGATAAGAAAGCTTTTGCGACGAACGCAAAGCAGGCCAGGCCGTCCAAATGGGACGGCTCAAAAAGCCAAGCAAATACATCACCAACACCTCTTTTCCAATGGCTGGCCACCGTTTAGCATAAACGGTGAGGCCAGCCAATGGGAAAGAGGGGCGGGGCTTAATGCCCCTTACAGAAAATACCTGTTAACAGTAAATCTCGCCAGCGAGACTGCACAGTCTTACGCCAGGCGAGACCTAAAAAGGGGACCCTCAGAGCCACTTTTGAGTACACTCCTGGGCCTAGCGATACTACAGAAGTAGGACATCCTGCTGCCCTGCTGCTTGAGGGCTGCCCTGCTTTCTGAAAAAGATGACTGGATGTTAGAGCTGTCAGCCTTAGGGGTGGTCTTTCCCCAAAGATTTTGCTTTCCTTCTCCATTTTTTTGCTGATCTTGTTTTCCTGGCCTTAGGACTGCACAATTTTCTACTGCTGTCCAGTGCTAAAGTGCATGTGCTCACTCCTTACAACACAGTAACATTGGCTTATCCCCAATTGGCATATTTAACTTACTTATAAGTCCCTAGTAAAGTGATACTACATGTACCCAGGGCATGAAAATTAAATGCTACTAGTGGGCCTGGAGCACTGATTGTGCCACTCAATTACGTAGCCTACATAAACATGTCTCATGCCTGCTATTGCAGCCAGTGTGTGTGGTTTTAAATGGTCATTTTAACCTGGTAAAGTAAACCTTTGCCAGGCCCAAACCTTCCATTTGTATTATATGTTAGTCGCACCTAGGGTAAGCCTTAAACAGCTCACAGGGCAGGGTGCAGTCTATTGAAAAAGTGGAACATGTAACTTTAAGTTCTATATATCTTGGTAGTGAAACACTTTTAAACTTTTTTTTTGCCCGTTACTGGTAGGCCCACCTCTCCCATAGGATAACATTGGAGTTACCTTATTACATTTAATAAGCTGTAATTTCTAAATGTGAGCAAGTAACCAGTTCATGTTTGGTGTCCTTAGAATTGTAATGAGAAATCTCTTATGATATAGTCAGATTTTATATAGCAAAATCAAAAATGTCACTTTTAGAAAGTTGGCATTTTCCTACTTTAGCCGTTTAGTGCCAGTAGACTGTCTCTGGGTCTCATGACTGGGTGTAGTTGATAGTTGGGATTTGTATATTCCTCCTAGAGAGCCAAACGCAATAGAGAGCTTAGGTGTGCCTGGATGGGCATTTCTGGCAAGATGAGATGGCAAGGCTGGGCACAGCCCTACTTAATTTGAATAGGCTGAGTCCTGCATCCACACAAAGGCCTGCATACCCCCTGTAGTTTGTTTGGAGCCAGGCCAGGAAAGGCAGGATGCCTGGGGACTTTAAAGGGAAAGCTCAAGGAGCTTCTCCCACCTTCCAGAGCAAGAACCCCCCGGAATAAATATTGGACCTCAAACACTAACTCTTCAGTACGCTTCAGGACCTGTGGATAGTCTTCCAGGAAGAAGGGCTGATGTGCTGCTGAAATGACTGCCACTCTGCTGGACTGCTGCTCTGAAGGACTGCTGCCATGCTGTGCTGATCTGCTGCCCTCTTGCCTGGGTGAAAAGGAATGGACCTGCATCTGTGGAACCCTGGACCCCAAAGTGACTTCAAGGGATAATGAGGGTTCTATGTAGGGTTTTAAGTATACAGGAAGAATGGCGCTCTATACTGGTAGCGGTGAGCTAGGAAATATACAACACAAATAGTACAGTGCTACTAGGTCAGAGGAAACCCAAAATAACCCCTGAAAGAAGTGGCTAGGGCCCACTCTGTAAATAAAACAAAAGTCCTCTGCACACGTTGGGTAAGTATTAATAAATGTCTATGAGAAACATTATAATGTTCAAGCAGGAATGAAGACAGGGTCAAACCCAGTGGACGTTTTTTTGGGTGAAATGTATTTAAACTTTCTTCAGAAGGGGAACATCAAAGGACAAACCAGCTGACACGTGTTTCGTCAATCAGGCAGCCACCCGTGACTCTTCAGGGCTGGGGATAACAAAAGGACAAAGTACAGTACAGGATAGACAGTCCAAAAGGATTCATAAACAAGGAAGTGTAACTGCGCATGAAGAAACACCTCCATGTGAGTGGAAACCCTATAAGAGAAGTGAAAAGAACAAAACAAACAAAAACGCAATTGGAAGATCAAACCTGTGGTGCAGCGAAAATTCAGGCTTGGAAAAGGAGAAAAAAGGGAAAAGAAAATCTCCTAGAACATGTACAGATCAACGGTAGAAAAATCATACGTTATTATCCATAATGGTAATCCAATGGAGCGACGATGGTGGGGTGGCATGTGAGTGCGTGCAGAAGGCATGATAGCATAAAACAATTTACAGTCATTTACGAGTTTAGGTAGTTGAACAGTTTACACGAGTTCGAAGATTGAAGCCCAAAACAACCGGACTAAAAGTGTTCAAGACATCCGGACTAAAAGTGTTCAAGGTGCACATTCGAAACAAATCTTACATAAACAACCGAAATTCTTTGAGTAAACGGCTTAAAGGCAGTCAGAATAAAGCATTCCACCACAACTGTCGTTACAATATTAATACAATACAGGTTTGTACAGCAAACCTGAAAGGAGAAAACTGAAAGGAAGGTATAGGGAGAGGGGATCCGTGCTGGGGGAGAAAACATACGCAAGTGAACATGCGACAGCCGGTGTATGTGGCGAGACTTGAAAAGGGGAGAGTAAATACCTGAAAATTACACATTAAGCATGGGATCTAAGAGGAGAAAGGAATACAAGTCACAAGGACGGATAGCATGAAGCCTCTAAATTTAGGAGCAATAAAAAGGGTGGCAGAAGAAAAGGAATGCGCACTCACCGTGTGACCGGTGATAATTCCAACCCGGCCAGATTGGTTTCACAAGCAAGGGAGGGCCAGTAGTGGCACAAATGGATAAGGGGAAACGAGGGGAGGACAGATCAGTCACTTCCCTAGGTAGCAGCAACGAGGGATGACGGGCGGGTTCAACCGTCACAGGTGATTTCTACCAAAACAGAGAGGGAAAATCAAATGACATAAAAATTAAAAAGTGGGATAAAAATATTTAGCCGACATTTGGCATTAACCATAGTATGGAGACTCTATGTTACGCTTACCTTAACAGTCCAGGAGAAGTAGGATCGTTGCTCTTTCTGATTGCGCAGGGAGCTACCAGGGCGTGGATGAACTTAAGAAGCAGCGAGGGGCGGGAAAATGGTGAGATTCGACTAGAGTGCAAAACCGGAAGTGTGGCGTAAACCGGAAGTAAGAAAAACGGCGCGACTCTGGACAGTAAGGAAATCCTCAGGCTAAAGATCGAAAGAACAGAGGATAGTAATAAACAGTGGATAGTAAAACAAGCATTTACAATGCAATGGTCTCGGCATTGTTAAAGTTAGAGCTATTGGCATTGCTCATGACATTGTTTTTGTTTTTAAAACATTTAAAGAAACGGCATTGCATTAAAACATATCATGCATTGGTAGAGAAGAAGTAGAAACAGAATAAGCTATTTTCTTATAAAAATCACTCCAGTCAGGAACCTTCTTCGGTCTCCTCAAGCCTGGCTTCTGCGAGAGGCCATGCTGCACATTGTTTTTGAAAGGAAACCTTAACTGAACACAGCTGCTGGTGAGAGTCTAAGGTAATTTGCCAAAAACACATTCTTAAATTTCCGGTGTTATTGTTTTCCCCTCCTTCTCGAAACATTTTTACAGGACGGTTTCCAATTATGCTGGTGTTCGGTTCAGCCTACTACCTAAAAGTCGCACACTTTCAGTACAATTGTGTTTGTATTGCTTTTTGTAAAATAAAAATTAAAAGTTATTCGGAGACATTCCCAGACTTTGTAAAACTGGGCTCCGAAAAGCTGACTATGTGAATTTAGCTTGCCAATTCTCTTGCAGAAGGGGGTGGTGGAGCTGATTTTACTGAGACCTGATACCATTACCAACCAACACGTTTCTATAGTTGAGCACTTGCAAAGGAATGCGAAGGCAGCACTTTCATGTAAAGGAACCCCCACTGCGGTCTTGAAAAGTTAGTAACTGCACAATTCAGAATTCGCTTACTTCAATATTCATGTTCTGTTGAGAGAATCCAGTTCTCAGTTAAAGTCTTCCATTATAAACAATTTGCGAAAATTACAAACACGATCTGAAAAGCATTCCACCCTGCGAATTTCATCCGCTTGCAGATTAATTTGTTACCAAAAAATATATATAAAAATTAAATAAGTAAAATAAATGGCGTATCCCAGACCCTCCTATTGTATGATCTGGACTCAGCACTGTGTAACACAGAACTGAATTAACTAATGCATATTTTGCTGGACAATTACACGCTCGCCTCTTTACAGACACACTAATTCAGTAAATTCATTTACATGATAAGCAAATAAGTAGGATTCCAAAATGGTTCCAAATTGACTGTACACAAATGGATTTTGTCTGGACATCGTTGAAAAACGAACCCTCAAATATCCTTTTCTTCACATAAAATCAATAGGAGATTGCAGCGGTCATCACAGGAAGGCTACTGGATGCAGGGCCACCAATGCACAAAATCAATTCAATATAGGAAGCGGGGAGCTTCACTTACAGTGCATCTCGGCTGACCGCCTCATAAGCTTAACAGCTACGCTGGGTGCATTTAAAGCAACAAATAACAAAACATAGCACGTTCGTGCCTTGATGCTGTGGTGAAAACTGCAGATGAAGGGGCCTGATGTGAAGAAACACGAGGACATATTTGTATTCTGCTGCCCATCCACCAGAATGGTTTTTCGCTCATTTATTGCTCTAACCCTGCAGTAAACATTGTGCGATATTAACCGCAGCTGCTTGCAACGTCCCGAACAGGACACAACATGTTTTCCTGTCAAATGGGGGCTTTTTGTGGCTGATTAAGGCTAGGGTTACATAGACACTGCCTTAGGTGAGAAACTGCTTAACATTTTTCTCATGGTTATTGGAGCACATGTTTTGCTTACGCCTCGTATATTATCGGGAATGTTTCGTCTCCATTTGTTAAACATGCACGTCACTCTTTCGTGGTAAACGGTGCCTGTTCCATACAGAACATAACAGAGCCCAAAACTGAAACACTTGGAGTGAGATGTACAAAGAACGAGGTATAAAAGACTTTATTGTATCATTAGATAAAACCTTTGCAAAATGAACAAGCAACGGACGAAGGGGGAGCGGACGAGCACACGACCAAGGCAGCGTCCTTTTAGGATTCGGGGGCGTGTTTTGCTGTTGTCTCCTCCCTGAGACTTTTCGCAAAAAACACGCCCCCCGATCCGAAAAGGACGGGGCAGGATTGGAGTGACGGGACCTCTTCTCCAATGGCTGGCCAGCATTTACGAGGCCAGCCAATGGAGAACAGGGCAGAAGAGGGGCGGGTTCAAGCCCCTCTTCTCCCAAGTCATTAAATCTCCGGACTTCCGGTCTGCCGACCGGATGGTCCCGAGACCTAAAAAGGGTTTAAAAGTGGAGGAGATACATTTTAAAAGAAAGGCAAATAAACAATCTGATTTAACATGGTAATCTTGAAAAAACACACACAAGCGTGCGGAGGCCAGGAAAGTGAGGCAAACACATTATCAGAGTATAAATGAAAGTAGTTATTATGGCTTATCAAATCGATACAGAGTAAATAATTACAAGGTTCTCACAGTAGACTATCATTTTGAGTCATGTGTAAAAAAAAAAAAAAATATGCAAAGTGACGAGAATGCTCCAATGAAAATATATAACTTCAAAAGAGATAAGACACAAAAGGCCATATCGGTTGACTTCATGGGTACATACAGAAAAATATATAATAATAACTGCAAAAGTCAAGAGATCATGACCCTAAAAAGTACTGGAGCTCATGATAAGAATTTTGACCATGTTTAACGGAATGAAGGCGCATAATCCAGGTGGCCTCTTGGCGTCTCAGTCTGAGTTCCCGATTGCCCCCTCTTATGTTAGCCTCCGTGACATCAATTCCCAAAAAATTTAATCTCTTTGTGGGGGCCCTGTGTGGGACAGGATGCCACATGTAATGCCATTGGGTAACGTGCGTCTTGCTGGTGGATCGCTCTAGCATGTTCACTGATGCCTTCTTTTAAGGGTCTAATAGTGCTGCCCACATATTGGCTTTTGCAGGTGCATTCCAAAACGTAAAACACATACTTTGTGTTACAGGTAATGTTGTGGTTAATGATGTAGTTGTGTCTGTTAAAGCCAGAGAAGTTCCTGGTCCCATGGCATGCCCATTTACAGACTCCACAGCAACCGCACTTAAAAAAGCCTTTAGTGTGGGGAGTGAGCCATGTGGTGGTTCTGGTAACATGTGGTACTGTCGGGCTTAATCTGCTTTTAAGATTCCTGCCCCGTCTATACGTGATTTGGGGTTTGGAAGTGTTTACCTCCTTTAGGGTCTTGTCAGCTAAAAGTACATTCCAATGTTTGGTGAAACTTTTCTTGACAATGAAGCTCATATTGTTATAGTCCATGATCAACCTAACTGGTTGTGTAGTTTTAAATACATTTCACCCAACAAAAAGCGTCCACTGGGTTTGACCCTGTCTTCATTCCTGCTTGAACATTATAATGTTTCTCATAGACATTTATTAATACTTACCCAACGTGTGTACAGGACTTTTGTTTGACTTCAAGGGATAGTTGGCTGGTCTCCTGACTAAATTCTCAGGAATAGAAGGTTCCAAAAACCTTGAACCCAGCACCTGGATTCAGCAATTACCCTGCCAAGTGGTGTCACCCCAATCCTGGACCCTTGAAAGTGGGCCTAAGGGCTCTGCCAGCATCTGTGGATCCAGCAGAGCCAACAAATGCCTCAGCAGCGTGGCACATCTCCAGCAGAACTGGTGCATCGTCTTTGCTGTTGGACGCATCGCCTTCAGAACCTATGCATTACCTCTGCTGCAAGGATTATTTTGACACAAAGGACTCCACATTGATCTTGCAGCCCCATTAGATGCGCAGACTGTGCAAAGCTTTCCAGACACAGGCCCTTGCATTTTTTGATGCCTGCAGTCTTGACTGCGACAACAATTAAAGACCTTGCATCGCAGATCTGCATCACCTTGGAACCAAAGGATCACCTCGTCTGCGTGACACATCCTTGGCGCAGAACCTCACAACACTAGGATTTAAGGTACGCTTGTTCAGTGGGCCTAAGTGGATCCATGTAGCCAATCTGTGCTCCTTTGCAGTCGGCCTGAGCTTCTGAATTCGTCCCGGTCCAATGCAACCATATTTCCACACTGTATACCTTTTGGTGCTATTTTAACAAAAGTCTTTACACCTGCATATCTCTGGTTCTATGATTAGATTTTTGTCATTTTGGTCTTGGTTTATTTATTTAAAAGTGTTCTATTTCTCTAAACTGGTAAAGGATCTTTTACTGGCGTGTTTTCACTGTGTTACTGTTGAAGTGTTGCACAAATACTTTACACGCTGCCTCTGAGTTAAGCCTCTCTGCTCTGTGCCAGGCTACCCGAGGGTAGAGCACAAGTTAATTTAGGGTTGGCTTGTGACTTCACCCTGACAAGGATTATGGTTCCTGCTTGAGTAGGGTTTCTCCCCCCTCAACCAGTAACCAAGGTTCTCACACTGGACCTGCACTCTTCATCCCAGGCTAAAGTGACACTAAGTGTCAGCTGAATGACCTCCTGTTCTCAGCTATAGGGACATAGTAATTGGAACACTTCTGGACTAAATTACATTCTGCCAGGAAGAAGAGCTGGATAATGTGGGAGGAACTGACACTCTGCCTGTTGCTTTGTTGTTCTGGCTTGCTGCTTGCAGCTTCTGTCATGGGAGTAAAAGGACTGATTTTGCTTTCTGTATACTGCTTCAAGGTTCTCCAAGAGCTTGTATGTGCTTGCCTCCTGTTAAGAAGTCTCAAAGCCATCAAAGACTTCACCCACCAGTGCCTGGGCTCTTCTGCTGAGAGTGCTGGCTTGCCAAGTGGTGCCAAATCCAGGTCCAGGGCCCCTGGAAGTAGAATCAGGTGAATTGAAGGAGCCAGGTTTCCGATTGGCGCTTCGATCATGGCTTTCACCACAGGCCCCAGCTGTTCCATTGCAGTGTGTCAGAAGAACTGCGGCAGCGTGAGCTTTGAGAACCACATTACCAAAGTCTGTGACGCACCGCTTCAACTCCAAGGCAGTGCCTGCTTCATTCCTGTGGAATCGATGCAGCCCGTCTGGATTTTCAACGCATTGTCCCTGGGCGTGGATTTCTTCATCGATGTTGCCCAGCAGTAAGGAACCACGGCCGCGTGTCCGGAGATTGATGCATCACCTCCCCTTCCAGTAAGGAACCAACGCATCACCAAACCTGACAGTAAGGAACCTACACATCACCTTCCCTGCGTAGCAGTAAGGAACCAACACATCACCTTTCCTAAAGAAAAAGTGGTTCTGTCGGGTAGCTGAACTGATTTGCACAAGGTATTAGATACATTAAAGGAAATATGTCCTAGTCATATATCCAAGTAACACACCAAGAACAACAACTTGTTTATGTAAAAAAATGAATTTCTTTATTTTATATTTCTAAATGCAAATCAATGAAATGGCTGTCTGTGACATAAAACACATACGGCGAAGAAACAAATGACTACGGTGTACAATTAGTGACTGGTAGTGATATGTGACATAGTGCTGTACATACCCAGGTTCTGAGGGTTACTGGGTTACCCCATTATCATTAATGACATCACCTTTCCTGGCAGTAAGGAACCGACGCATCACCTCCCCTAGGAGTAAGGAACCAACTCATTGCTTTGCTTTTCCAGCACCTCACCTCCCCCTGCACCCCGCATTGTCTTTGAGGTTTGACGTATTGAAGGTACTTTGTGCTAAAAGAAATACATATATTGATTTCTACAAATACAACTTGCTTAGTATTTGAAAAGTGATATCTTTACTTGTACATTTTGGACGTTTGTCGTTTTGGCTATTTTTCTAAACTGGTGTATACACATTTTGTAGAGTATTCATTGTGGTACTGTGTGTCTGTGTGTGTTGCTGTGTGTACAAATGCTTTGCCTCTGAGATAAGCATGACTGCTCATGCCAAACTACCAAGGGGGTAAGCAGGGTTATCTTAACTATGTGGCTCTCTTATCCTGACTAGAGTGAGGGTCCCTACTTGCACAGGGTGCAAACCACTGCCAACTAGAGACCCCATTTCTAACGGTTACGAAGAGCACGAAACATCAGGATTTGACCATTCTTCACAGGAGAAGTTCAACTCACACCAACCAAGGGTCCAGGATGTTTGGATGCACCTTGAAAGGATCAGGAACTCATTCCAACACAGGCCAGTAGGGCCAGTGGCAGGTCCAGCTGCAGGTCTAGGCAGGTGGTATGGCAGTGGAGAAGTGTGGCTCAATGATTAGAGTGGCAGACCCTGATGCAGAGGTCTAGCCCGGGACCAGGGTTCAATTCCCCGCCTCGGCGGGTCTTGGGCTAAAAAATTCCACGGACATGATAATTCTCGCCTCGGTGCCTATTGCAATCATGGAGTCCCACTCTGCAACTCTGAGCAATAGCTTGCTTAATCTCCACAACGGCCCCCACAACGCTAAGGGTGCCTGGCCTCCACCTTGGGGGTGCCCAGGAGTGGACGCCTCACAGGGAAAGCCAGGATGGGTTCCACAGTGGTATTCGTACAAGCGCCTTGAGACCCTTGCGGGAGAGTAGTGCGCTATACAAGTATCAATTTACATTTACATATGCAGCAGGTGAACTTGTCAGGTGCAGGGAGGCTTCTGAGGGCTGTTGTCTCCCTGTAGCTCAGACAGGAGGCCAGCCAACTTACCCTTGAAATCACTCAGGTTAGTCTGGGATGAATACAGCAGGTCCAGTCTCCCTTCTGAGAGAGCAGGGCAGTCCTCAAGCAGAAGGGCAGCCTTCTGGGAGCGAAGGCAGTCCTTAAGCAGCAGGGAAGTCCTCAAGTAGAGGTCTGTTCCCAATCAAAAGTTATCATTTATTGAATGTAATAAGGTAACCCAGTGTTAGTCAATGGGGGGAATCTGCCTTGCAACAGTAAAATACGACTTTAGGAGCTTTCACCGCCAGGACATGTAAAACTTTGATACACATATTCTACTTTTTAAATACTGCACACTCTACCCTATGAGTCTTTAGAGCCTACATTAGTGGTGCCTTATATGTATTAAAAAGGAAGGTTTGGGCCTGATATAAGGGTTAGTTTGTCAAGTTGAAATAGCAACTTAAAACAACACTACAGGGTACTGTGACTGGCCTGAAAAATGTTTAAAAAAGCTACTTCAGTGAGGGGCACAATGAGTGCTGCAGGGACAATAGTAGCTTTTCATTTACAGGTTCTGGGTGCATGGAATGCGATTTACTAGTGACTTACAAGTAAATTAATTGTACCAAGCAGATAGATGCCAGTTGTACCATGCTTTTATGGATAAAATACAAGCACTTTACCACTGGTTAGTAGGGAAGAGTCCTAATGCCGACAAAAACAGTTTCAACAAAGGCAAAAAATCGGGGGGATACCCGGCAAACAGGGCCAGATCCAACAAGTTGGACATCAAATTATTGGATGACATGAAATCATTTAATGATTATCCAATTTCCCTTCAAGTTTAAGCATACTTCTTGAAGGAAACGTTGTTTGTTATAGTGTTTCATTGCCGATGTTCCCAGAGTTAATTGGCCAGCCCTGTATGATTGTTGTTTTTGTTCTAAGAGGACATTTTTAAACACAAGGGAAACCCAGTAATCACCAGGGACATATGTAATTGGTAGAACAAGAAACAGAGGTCCCTAGTTATAGGAATATGCATAAAGTATGAGCAGTCAAATTACATTTTTGATCAATTAAACAATTAAAGTAACAAAAACGACACAGTGCCAATACAAAACCACGTGGTTTGTGCACTTTCAATAATCGCATACACGTGATAAATGTTTAAAAATAACAGGAATAGAGCCCGTCATAACAAATCTTTTATTCAAAAGTGGGTCTGCGATATAATTAGTCAACTGAATTTTGAAATACCTGCTTCATCATCAGGACCCTAACTTCCATCATGAGCAGGAGAACATATTAGCAGGCACTGCAAACTGAAGAAAAAAGCAATGAGTACAACAAAATAAAAGTGCTGTCCAGGTTCAGAAAAGGGAGAAAGTAGGTTTGCTCACCTGATGGAGCAGGGTTTTTATTTTAAACCCGAATACCTGTTTCATTTTCGCATGTTATAATTAAAAGTACTACTGATTAATTATTAACCATTAAAAGTATGTTGAGTTTTGTCTAACCAACCTTATTAACAAGAGAATTACACGTGGGAATGCTATTGCATGGCTACAATAATAAGTGAACTAAGTTGGTGAGCAAACTGAAAGAAATAGATGTTGCTTATGTAATGTTATTATGTTTTGCGCTTATAATTAATATGCATTAATGGCTTCTGATGTCGCAAATGTCTAGATAAATACACACACATAAGGGTATTAGCAGGGGAATAACACTGTATAATCATTTCCGTGCAGTAATTTTGTTTTATGTCTATTTTCACTTAAGTTGTCTAATGTGGCCTACCAGAAAATGGCTACCACCCGCAGCCTACGTTCGAGTAGATGGAAATTTTGCAAAGAGGCTTCGCGCTGCCTGTGACCTTGCACTTCAGATGAACTGAAAAGCCATGATCATGATGACAAGTCCAGGAAGTCTGCCAAATGCCCCTGGAAATGGAGTATGTTGCAATCTCGAAATATTGACTTCATGAACTTATAATGATCCCACCATTAGATACAAATTTATCCAGTGGAGACATCCGTAAAAGTAACGAATTAGCTATGGACTAATAATTTCTATTCAGAATTTGAAGTTTACAATACATGAGAACATTCCTTAATGTAACAAGACGACATCTTTTCCTGCTAAACGGATGAGGATTGTAACATTTTGTGATGTAAATTTGGTATAAATATTAGTAGACTAGAGAGATCTAGCGCCACTTCTTCCCGAACTGATGATCCGAGGTCTCTATGCTGACGGAGAGGACGGTGACTCTACATGACGGCAGGAAACTCTGTTTCTTCTACTGAGGACCGGTTCTGACTTAGGATCTGACATTTAGACAGAATAGGTAAATATGAGAGAACTGAATTTGCATTTAATTGGCTTTTCTTACAATTTTAGATAAACAAATAATTCTGTTTGAATCTCTGTGTCGGGTGATTATTTCTGGTCATGTTTATTGAATTTATTTGTGTATTCTTTGAAATGTTTCGCTAGATTTAAAAGCAACTAAGTAGATGCCATTGACCTCAAAGTACATGCAGATTGGATAGGTAGCAGGAAAGTGTTTCCCCTTATACATGGCACGGATAAGAGTGCTAGGATGAATGTTGGTGAAATGGGCCCCACCAGCGTGTGATGTGTGTATGCGTGTGTGACTGTGAGATCACTCCGTCCGTGGAAGTAGAGGGGATTCGGAAGCTCCGATCTGCACCAGTTTCTTGGTAGCAGAATGATGGTTTACTATTGTCTTGGTTTGGCGAAATTGCGTGTATATAGGCTTGTTGATTATTGATTGATATTTGTACTAACACTATATGTTGAAGTCGTGTTGAGTTTTATGTATTGTGAACGGCTTCTGGGACGTAGGGAGTCGGTGACAGTTCCGTAGTAGAGCAGAGGGAGTGTTGCTCTCGGAAAAAGGCGGGATTGTTGGCCCTGTATGCAGACAGGGGAAAACGTGTGACAATTGAAGTTGCGCGTCGCATTGTCTGGGTTCGATGAGGTAGCATCGCTGTGTGTTGCCATTAGAAACGTATTTTCTGTGTGAGAGAAGTGTATATGATAGCGAAGGTTATCTGTGAAGTTCTGGTCTTAGGTCTCAGGGATCCGTATGGCATTCCGTTAAAGCTTAACACTAGAAAGGTAATAGGTATTCTCTGAGCTTGTTAGAAGGACAGGGCAGAGGTAAGCGCTGCTTTGTTAACGTGTGATATAATTCTGTAGTAGGACAGACTGTTCGCTGTTCTCGGGAAAGACAGAATTCTGTGTGAATTAACTACATTTTCTGGTGTGAAAGTGCGTGAATGAGAAGGCAATCTGGTTAATTGTGAAACTCTTAGGAGCATTCCGGAGAAAACAGTTAATTGGTGCTTGTTAGAAGGGTAAAGTAGAGGGATGTGCTACTTTATCAACGGAAGTAACGATTCTGTAGTAGGGCAGAGGTAAGCGCTGCTCTCGGGAAAGGCAGAATTCTCTCTCGTGGCAAAGGTCTTTTACTGTTCTGTGGCTAGCGAAGCAGACAATGGAGATGTTTGTATGTTGTAACCAACAGACTCGTAGAAGTTGAAACAAAGTCTACCAAGTAGTCTTGTAAAGGAGGGGTAGACGAGAGACAGGAGACAGGAGCAGAAGCGACTGCAGCGACTGCTGACGTCAGGGAGACCGCGCTGTGATTGGACAGTGGGTTAGAACAGTGGAAGCACGGTGATTGGTGTGCTAGTGTAGGCCGTGCTAGGATTGGGAGACATACAGGGTGACGTAGACGCTCCAGGATTGGTGCGTTGGTGTGAGTCGCGCTGGGATTCGCGGACTGAGTCAGTGACGTAGATGCTCCAGGATTGGTGCGTTAGTGTAAGTCGCGCTGCAATTGGACGGGAGATCGTACAGTTGTAGAAAGGACAAGTAGCTTGGGAGAACTAAGAAAATGTACTACCCAGCTGAGGAAAATAAAAAGAAGTCTTTGCTTAGTAAAGTAAAGAATTGGTTCGACAAAGATAAAGATATCGTGACCAGGGAAGGACAGTTATTGCCCCCGATAAGAACCTCGGCATCCTTAATGGTTGCGAAGTATGGGTATCATACCTGTATTTGGTTGGATAACTGGGTGAAGTATACGAGGGAAGATGGGGTTTTAGCTTTCCCGGAACATGGCTCATTTAATCTGGCCATACTGAGGAACTTACGGGAACGGATGATGAATCTAGAGCCTCGGCCTAGGCCAACGCAGTTTGAGGCATTGACTGAATGGGAAGATGAAATGCACGAACGAGAAAAGCAGAGGGGTGGAGGTAGCTACAGGCACATGTTTGGGCGAAAGTATGATCGTGAAACCCATCATAACCGGATGAGACGATGGCGTGACGCCAGTATGACCGAGGGATTATACCCTGTAAGAGTAGCAGGGGAGTCAGAAGGGAGAAAGTGTACAGAGAAAGAACATAATATAGAACCCAGGAGATATGGGGCAAATGAGTCTGATGATGATGTCTTAGAGGACATGCTCTATAAAAGACCACCCCGTATAGACGAGAACCAGAGGTAGGAACAGCAGTGACCCCGATGAGAGACACCCTGCGGATTATTAAGACAGAGGGTACCACCCCTGGATTGAAAGGCAGTTGTTCTCTGGTGGAAAGAGAAAGAGAGAAAGATAGAGAGAGAGAGAGAGATAGAGAGAAAGAGAGAGAGAAAGAGAGAGAGAAAGAGAGATAGAAAGAGAGAATGAACTTGAGGATGAAAAGACCAGAGAACTAGCAAGAACTACCTTTGAACTGACAGAGAAAATCAGAGAACTGACTAAAAATCTTGAGGCAGTTACAGTGCCTGTGACAATAGGCCCGGTTATGCCGATTTTTGACAAGCAGAGGACGGGCGAAAGTGGTTTGATAGTACCATATGTGGGCAATAGATTGATTGTTCCTCCGGAACAGGCAGAAATGAGAGCAGGAGAAGCACAGTGGAAAACAGGAGAAAATCAGTGGAGACATACCATATGTGGAGGAGAATTGAGTGTGCAGACTAACTCAAGTTTGAATTCTGGATGTGTGGAAGGGAACAGAGGATCAATATTAGAACCGCAAAGAGTGACAGAACCAGGGGGTGCAGAAAAATCTGTGATAACTGCTGAATATTTGAATGATTGGCTGAAAACTTTACAGAGAAAAGAAAAGGAATCACAGGGAATTGATGTAGCTAGGCTACGGATGGAAATGGAAGAGATGATAGTAGGGACAATCCCTACAGAAACACTGAAAAATTATCAGGAAGGGGAGATCCTCTTCCTGTGCAAAAGTATTACATGGAGAGCAAAGAACATACATGACAGATTGAAAGAGTAGCCAGTGAATTGGGAATTGAAATGGACAAGGTAAAAGCTTTACAAAAGCCTTACCGAGTGGATTTTACAGATAAGGACATTGAGAATTTGAACAATGCAGGCCGAACAGGGCAGATCAAGGAAATGGTTGCTTTGCTGAGAAAATGGGGAGACGTGGAAAGATGGAAAGACAGATGGTACCGAAAACGAGAGGATGGGGCAGATAGAACTTACTCAACATTTCCTCTCAAAGAAAAGGATAAAGCAGTAACAGCCTACCCTATGAGAGAGATTCCAGGAGGTGGGTATGTACATGTCCCATGGACCAGACAGGATATTTTTTCATTTACAAATGATTTCCCTCGACTAAGGGAAAAGCCGGTCGAGTGGTACAGACAGGTCGACAGATTTGTGAAGCTGTCAAAAGTGCTGTGGATTGACCTGAATAGTCTGTTTGATATAATTGTACCAGCAGACCTGTGGGCAGAATGTAAAATAGTCATAGACTGGCCCACTAAGGAATACCCGAGAGATCCAAAGACAGGAGCTCCAGACCCGGAGGTAATGAAGAAGTATGAGCAGGTTATGGCCTTCTTGAAAAATAAGGTACCTCCCAAGGAAACTGATTGGGTTAAAATAGATCGAACACATCAAGAATTGAAGGAATCAGTCCATGCATATTATGAAAGATTAATATTAGCTTTCAAACAGTTCAGTGGAGATGGACATCTGGGTGACAAGGACCTGAGCCATTTTCTATATAGATTTGTGTACGGTTTGCGGCCGGAAATCAGTGAAATGATAAGGCAGTATACCGTAGACTGGCAGAGCAAGAAGATTGATGAGATTCTGAGACATGCAAAATACTTCAGTGATGAGATTGAGGCAAAGCAGAGGAAGCTAAAAGAAAAGGCAATGTGGGCACAGGTGAAAGTTGCAGAAAGACAGGAAGCCCAGTTGGTTGAACAGGCAAATAAACCAGGAAATAAACCCAGGTTTGGTCCAGGAAAAGGAAAGGGGAACATCGAGGAAGCCAAGAAAAAGTTCCCATGCCACAACTGTGGAAAATTGGGGCACTGGAAATCCGAGTGTAAGAATCCACCGTCTACTAATGATGATAATCCATCATTGAATTCACAGGTGCAGAGTGAGGGGTGTGGTCAGCATCCACAACCGCAGAAGGCTGATAAGCAACAGAATCAGGTGCCAAAACCACCCTTGCCACAGAGAAGAGGATCCCAGAAGTACAGCCAAGAGTCGGGGTTCTACGATGAAGAACAGGTAATCAAACCAAAACGCGCAAGCGCTGTTTCTCAGTACTAGCTGAAAAATGAGGGAAGCGACTCCGAGGGAGACTTCTGACGTTGCCGAAGAGAGGAAGAGGAGTGCGTACTTGGTGCAACTCTAGAAATAGACCAGGCAGGGCCTTTTGTAGATGGGAAAATTAATGGTGAAAGTGTCACTTTCCTAGTTGACACAGGGGCCACGAGATCAACTGTCAGGTCAGCTGATATAAAGAATCTTCCTCTCTCGGACGAAGCAATCCAAGTGGTTGGTGTGTCCAACACACAGATTAAAACTCTACTTACTGAACCAGTAAGGGTTAGAATAGGGAAATTTTCAGACATGCACCGATTTGTGGTGTGTGACACAAGCCCTGTGAACTTGCTAGGCAGGGACCTGCTGTGCAAGATGAATTGCACTATTTTCTGTACTCCAGATGGAATAACCTTTGAGACACCTGATGAGGATGTTCTATACAGAATGACCATGGATAACAGGGAATGTGAGGCTTTGGGAACATATGCAATATTTAATCCAGATGCATTACCCCCAGGATTGAAACAGACAGTGAAAGCAGTAGTTTGGGATTTTACTGGAGAAGATGTGGGTCTGATGAGAAATGTAGATCCAGTAAAGATTACTGTAAAAGAGGGAGTGGCTTACCCAAACATACCGCAATACAGACTGACACCCGAAATAATTGAAGGAATAACACCCATAATTGAAAAGATGATTCAGCAGGGGGTGTTAAGAGAAATATTGAGCAGCCCATGTAATTCGCCAATAATGGGACTGAAGAAACCTAATGGAAAGTTCAGAATAGTACAGGATTTGAGAAAAATTAACAAGATTGTTGTGTCATGTTGTCCTATTGTGCCAAATCCATCAGTGATTTTGTATCATATTCTCCATGATGCAGAATGGTATACTGTAATTGATTTATGTCATGCTTTCTTTTCAATCCCATTGCATCATGACAGCCAGCCAATATTTTCTTTTAGATTTGGAGAGCGGATTTTGGCATGGTGCCGTATTCCACAGGGGTATACAGAAAGCCCTTCAATATTTAATCAATTGCTGAAGAAATCTCTGGAAAGTCTAACAATGCCTGAAAATTCAGTGTTGGTCCAGTATATTGATGACCTGCTTGTGGCATCAAAAACCTGTGAAGTAGATACCATAGCTTTACTGAATCACTTGGCAGATGGAGGATTAAAAGTATCTCCAGCCAAATTACAATTCTGCAAGAAAGAAGTCCAGTACTTGGGACATAACATTGAGAAAGGCCTGAGAAAAGTGACTATTGACAGAATTAAAATCATTAGAGGAATGAGAGCCCCAATGACACAAAGAGAAGTGAGAATGTTCCTGGGAATGGTGGGTTACTGTCGTCAGTGGATAAGTAACTTTTCCCTGATTGCCAAACCATTGATTAAATTGACCAAAAGTGAGCTGAAAGACCCATTAGAACTAAACCCAGAAGAAATGGCTGCGTTCAGAGAGCTGAAAGACAGACTATGTGAAGCTCCTGCCCTAGGAATGCCCGATTATGAAAAGGAATTTGAGTTGTATTGTAGTGAGAGAAATGGATGTGCACTTTCAGTGTTAATCCAGAAACATGGACGCCTGAGAAGGCCAATTGCTTATTTCTCAGCAACACTTGACCCAGTAGCTGTGGGTTTACCAGGTTGCCTGAAAGCAGTAGCTGCTACCTGTAAAAGTCTGGAACAAAGTGAGGGAATCATAATGGGATATCCTGTAAGGGTATTTGTACCTCATGATGTGGCAATCCTTTTAACAAGGAGCCGGACACAGTTCATGTCTCATAGTCGGCTGACTAAATATGAGAAAGTCATTCTTGGTGCAACAAATGTGACTCTGGAAAGATGTGTGAATGTGAATCCAGCGACACTGTTGCCTGATGCTGAATGTGTGGGAGTAAGGAATGAAGTTGATCATGACTGCCTGGATGTACTTGATTACTGTACAAAGCCAAGGCCAGACATAAGAGATCTGCCACTGCCTGAGAGTGATCATGTGTTGTTTGTGGATGGATCATGCTTGAGAACGGATGAAGGAACACTGAGTGCCGCATATGCTGTATGTACAGTTTCAGGAGTTGTTGAAGCATCACCTTTGAAAGGAGTTAAATCCGCTCAGGTGGCAGAATTGGTGGCCTTAACAAAAGCCTGCAAAATTGGGAGAAGTGTGAGAGTGACTGTGATGACTGACAGCCAGTATGGCTTCGGGGTTGTCCATGATTTTGGCCAGCTATGGCTACAAAGAGGTTTCCTGACCTCAAGTGGAACTCCCATAAAGAATGCTGAAGTGGTTGGAAAACTGCTAGAGGCGATACAGCTGCCTAAAGAACTGGCAGTTGTAAAATGTGCTGCTCATGGTCATGGTGATGATTTTGTTACTGTGGGAAATAAATTTGCCAATGACATAGCACAATACTGTGCAAGAAACAATCATTCTATTAACCGGAGTAAAGAAAGAGAAATATTTTCTTGTTCCTTGATGTTTACTAATGAAGTGGGAACATGGGAGGAGGTGAAACAATTGCAGGATGAGGCAGGAGACGAGGAAATGAAAGATTGGGTGAAAGCAGGTTGTGCACCTAGAGAAAAGGATCATGTGTGGGTCTATAGAGATGGAAGACCAGTCATGCCAAATAGCATGCTATCAACAATGGCAAGGATGTATCATGGCCAAGGACACCTGGGGAGGGATGCTTTGATAAGAGCCTTTAAGCAAACCTGGTACAGTCCAAAGTTCAGGCTGATAGCAGAAAGTCTCTGTCAGAGATGTCTGATATGTCAGCAATTCAATCCTGGAAAGAAAACAGTGGTGAGCCTAGGAACAATAGGCAGAGAGGGGGGACCCTTCACAAGAATGCAGATTGATTTCATTGAAATGCTCCCAGTCAACAGATTAAGGTATGTCCTGGTGGTGGTCTGCTTGTTCTCCGGGTGGGTGGAGGCATATCCAACAAGAAGAAATGATGGGATAACAGTGGCCAAATTACTGTTGAGAGAATTTATCCCAAGGTATGGGTTCCCAGTAACCATTGAATCAGACAGAGGAGGACATTTTTATAATGAAATCATGGGTCTGATTTGTGAAGCATTGAGTGTACAGCAGAAGCTACATTGTGCTTACCGACCAGAGGCTTCTGGTGTGGTTGAACAAATGAATGGTACCATCAAAAACAGAATTGGCAAAATGTGCTTAGCCACAGGAATGAAATGGCCCGATGTCTTGCCTCTAGTCCTGATGACCATTAGGTCTACTCCAGACAGAACAACAGGTTTGAGTCCACATGAAATTATCATGGGACGTGCTATGAGACATGCCTTTGTACCAGTCAACAAGCTGATGACTATAACTGATGACATGATTTTGGATTACTGTAAAGGCCTGACTGACGTAGTTCATTCTGTGTTTCACCAGGTTGGAGAAGACGCCACCACACTTGAGAAGAAACCAGCCCATGATCTAAGCCCAGGGGACTGGGTAAGGATAAAAGTCAACAGAAGAAGGAACTGCCTGGTTCCAAGGTGGGGAAGGACAAGACATGTCATTCTGACCACAACGACTGCTGTGAAGTGTGCTGGAGTGAAAAATTGGATACATGCAAGCCACACACTGAGAGTTCCAAATCCAAGAGATGGTACTGGAAAAGAATACTTTGAAGAATCAGATTCCAGTGATGATGCAGACAGTGAGACAGTAAGAAGGAAAAAGAATCCTGAAAGTGGGGAAAGTGAGTCAAGGGAAATTTTCATCCCACCAGAAGAGGTTCTGAAAAGAACAGTGCAAACTGCAGAGGCAAATTCAGATTCTGAAGAAGTGCCTGAGGTTCTAACTGACAGTGACCAACACAAAAAGAAAGAAAGAAAAGAACATTCCAACAGAAGAGACACCTGAATAACATGAGGAAATTGGACAAGTTCCACCTGAGATAAATATTGAAGGAAAAGGGACAGACAAAGACAGTGAGGGACAGATTGCGGAAAAACCCCGAGGAGGTGTAGGGAACATCAACAACAAGCTAGGTGAAGGGACAAGTAGACAGCAAGAAGATTGCGTGTCGGAGACCCGAGGAGGGACAGAAGTAGGGAAATCTCAATTGGTGGAAAAAGAGACTGTTGGAGAAAAGGAAGTTGTTGGGGAAAAGAAAACTGTTAATGAACAAGAGGCAACAGAAACAGAGTCAGATGAAAGTGACAATGAGATACATGGAGGACGAGTTCTGAGAAAGAGAACTTGGCTTGGAGAAAGAAACAATAAAGAAGGAAAACAAAAGAGAAATGCTAAAGGAGATCTTTGGCCGAATAAGATAAAGAGACTGAGGTATAGACTGACACGAGTTAACTCTTCGAAAGCTGAAAAAGTGAACGAAGTGTCAAGTCAAAACCCAACTAAAGAAGAAGAAACAAAGATACCTGAGAGAACTAAAAGAATAAGAAAACCAAACCAGAGGTACAAGTCACCGGAATGGACGTATGTGGCACTGCTTGAACAAGGAGAAGAGGCAGACAGTCAAGGAAGTGCAAAGGAGGCTTTACTGAAAGAGGTTGCTGAAGAAGAAGCTGTGGGAATCCTGAGAGTTATCTTGTCCGACATTGGAGAAGAGACGGATGTTCAGGACCTGATACAGTTTGATGATGATGAGGAGACAGTGAAAAGTGATGAAAATCCAAATTGAGTAAATCCAAGGAAAATCACTTGGAGGGGAGAAGAAAAGAAGCAATATTAAAAATAGTAGATTGTAAAAATCTGTTGGGTACTTGCTGCCCTTAAAAGTTCAGTAGAGGAGTAGAAGAGGCTATGTCAAAAGACACAGTCAAATTAACAAAATGGCTAACACTGAGAATAATAAAAGTAGATGTACCTTTCTGAAAAGATGGTGCAAGATGTGCTGCTGCTGTACAGGTTTATTAATGCTGCTTTGGAGCGTACTTTCTCTATTGATTTCATTTAGAGTCACTATAGACACTTTAGAAGGTCATACTGAGAACCGAACTAATATAGAGAAAAGTTCACAGAAAATAGTACCAACTAGAACTAGCAATATACATATACATAAGGCTAGGTCAATTAATGATTTTTCTAGCAATTATTTTTTCTAAATTGTTGTATGAGTACGTAAAGACAATGGAAGTAAGGGATTGCTACGTTTGCATGCCATTACCTGCCTCTGTTTCGGAAGGAGTGACTTATCATCATCTTCCGGCTACATATGGAATTTCTTGTAGTGTGCTAATTAGTATATTTTACCAATTAGGGAAATTAGATTATAATATGTCTAATGTAGATAATATTCTTGGGCAACTGCCTATGAATAAAGTACTGAATCCAGCAAAAGAAGCTAACACTTTAGGTGAGATTTTTTTAGAAACCAAGGAATTAACATTAGAATATGTTTTTAGAAACAATTTGACTTGCCATTTGAAGGGAGAAGAGAAGAATTTTCTAGACATGGTTGAGAGAAGAAGATTGAACATGCACAAGAAAGCAGAAGGGCATAAAATGAGTGATACAATGTGGGATATTGAGCAAAAAAAGGAGTTGAAAAATGGAGCCAGTCCAACTATGGCTATAGATGCCCCACAGAAAGGCAAACTGTGCATTACCAGGAAGAGATCCCAGTATGATTATTATTTCATAGGGACTAGTGAGTGCCATGATACATACTTTATTGCAACCGGATGGGGATTTAGAGGAGGAGAAGATCCAGTTTTCCCGGGAGTGTATTATATTTGTGGGAACAAGGCTTATTACTGTTTGCCTGACCATTGGTTTGGTACATGTTATGTTGGCCTGGTCTTTCCAAAGATTTTTCACATGGATAGAGTAGATGATGCTGAACATTCTAACACATTAACACGCTATAGAAGAGAAACATGGACAGAAATTGTAGGAGATATTTTTGGAGCTTTAATTCCAGCAGTGGGAATTTCTTTGAATGCATATGGCATTCGGAAGCTATCAACAGTGGTGGATCGCTTGTCAACAAGCACCGCTGGAGGCTTTCTTTTGGTTAATACAGAAATGGTTGCTTTGCGTGCTATGGCGATGCAAAATCGACTTGCCCTTGACATTCTTTTAGCAAAAGAGGGTGGAGTCTGTGGAATGCTGAAAGTTCAACATTGTTGCACTTACATTCCTGACGAAAGTAAAGATCTAAAAGTTTATATCAAAAATATTACTGATTTGCATGAAGAATTAGTACCACTGGAAGCTGAAAGTATCTGGACTAAAATGGCTAATAAGATGATTGCTATTAATAATTTTATAGCTAAAATAGGTAGTACCATTTTTGGTAAGATATTATTTCCATTAACCTGTGTAATTGTTGCATTATTGATCCTTAGATTAGTGTGCATGTGTTGTAGGTATAGAAGAAATATAAAGAAAATCACAAAAGAAAATGTTAAAAGGAGACAAAAGAAACCAGAAAGAGATCCGCAAGAAATAGAATTAGAAGAGCTAAGAGAAAGCATGTATATAGAAACCAAGAGAGAAGATGAGTTGGAAACAAGGGTTTGAAAAATGAACAAGAAAATATTTTGAATTTCTTCCAAAAGGGGAATTAAATTGATTTTTGGGGATTTTGATTTTGTGGTGATTAGATATCACCAAAGGGGGGATTGATGGAGCAGGGTTTTTATTTTAAACCCGAATACCTGTTTCATTTTCGCATGTTATAATTAAAAGTACTACTGATTAATTATTAACCATTAAAAGTATGTTGAGTTTTGTCTAACCAACCTTATTAACAAGAGAATTACACGTGGGAATGCTATTGCATGGCTACAATAATAAGTGAACTAAGTTGGTGAGCAAACTGACAGAAATAGATGTTGCTTATGTAATGTTATTGTGTTTTGCGCTTATAATTAATATGCATTAATGGCTTCTGATGTTGCAAATGGCTAGATAAATACACACACATAAGGGTATTAGCAGGGGAATAACACTGTATAATCATTTCCGTGCAGTAATTTTGTTTTATGTCTATTTTCACTTAAGTTGTCTAATGTGGCCTACCAGAAAATGGCTACCACCCGCAGCCTGCATTCGAGTAGATGGAAATTTTGCAAAGAGGCTTCGCGCTGCCTGTGACCTTGCACTTCAGATGAACTGAAAAGCCATGATCATGATGACAAGTCCAGGAAGTCTGCCAAATGCCCCTGGAAATGGAGTTTGTTGCAATCTCGAAATATTGACTTCATGAACTTATAATGATCCCACCATTAGATACAAATTTATCCAGTAGAGACATCCGTAAAAGTAACGAATTAGCTATGGACTAATAATTTCTATTCAGAATTTGAAGTTTACAATACATGAGAACATTCCTTAATGTAACAAGATGACATCTTTTCCTGCTAAACGGATGAGGATTGTAACATTTCGTGATGTAAATTTGGTATAAATATTAGTAGACTAGAGAGGTCTAGCGCCACTTCTTCCCGAACTGATGATCCGAGGTCCCTATGCTGACGGAGAGGACGGTGACTCTACATGACGGCAGGAAACTCTGTTTCTTCTACTGAGGACCGGTTCTGACTTAGGATCTGACATTTAGACAGAATAGGTAAATATGAGAGAACTGAATTTGCATTTAATTGGCTTTTCTTACAATTTTAGATAAACAAATAATTCTGTTTGAATCTCTGTGTCGGGTGATTATTTCTGGTCATGTTTATTGAATTTATTTGTGTATTCTTTGAAATGTTTTGCTAGATTTAAAAGCAACTAAGTAGATGCCATTGACCTCAAAGTACATGCAGATTGGATAGGTAGCAGGAAAGTGTTTCCCCTTATACATGGAATGGATAAGAGTGGTAGGATGAATGTTGGTGAAATGGGCCCCACCAGCGCGTGATGTGTGTATGCGTGTGTGACTGTGAGATCACTCCATCCGTGGAAGTAGAGGGGATTCGGAAGCTCCGATCTGCACCACACCCACCTGGTAAGCATAATAACTTTTCAGCAGACAACCAGGGAGAAAAAATTCAGAAGAATCGCCTGTTGATGGTATTAATAGCAATAAGGGAATTGCAGGGGCCAAGGTGCTACGAAAAAGCAGGAATTACATGCACAGAAGTGTTACCTTAAATTCCAAAATGGGCGGCAGAAGTCAGGATCTGGTAATGTGGGACTGATTGTGAATGTCTGTGTGTGGAAATTACCATGAGGTAGGCAGATTCCTGGACTGATTGAAACAGGATACAGGAGCAGGGATAATGAAGCCACGTTATCCAAATCAGGAGCAATGTCCGATGGCTACACCTATGAAATGATGACGGCCATGTTGAAAGAGAAATATAGGCAAGAACATAGAGGAAGGACTAGCTCCAGCAGTAGATGGCAGCATTGTTGGGAGGAAACAGGAAACCAGAAATGGCCTATTTAGCGGTCCTTTTGGAGGTATAGATGGAAAGGAAAGGAATGAAGAAAGACTTAAAGAGACTAATAGCAGGCCGCAGATTTAAGAGAAGGAAAAAGGGACATCACAAGGGTATAATGAAAACGTAAGACCTAAATCAGTCATTTGTATACCCAGTAAAATGTATAAAGATATGTACATAAGTACAAGACCAAATTCAACAGGAATATATACAGGAAACAGCTATTGTTTTTTATTTTAAATACACTTCGGTCACAGTAAAGCAAATGAAGAGCATGGTATGCTGCAAAACGTTTGTGAGCATGAGTCTCCGGATTAATAATTGCCAGTCTCCGTGACAGGTAAGTCTGGAATTCATTGTGTTCAGTTTGAGTATTCATTCAATTCCTCTTTGTTCAAGAGTTGATCAAGATTTCCTACTCTTTCTGGTACCAATGTTGTGTGAATCACTAACCATTTCAGTAAAATGTCGGTAAAGTGGGCAACGATTGGGGCATCGAGGACATGCCTTTGATCCTACTCTGAAGTTGACAAATACAGATTTTCACTTTTTATGTAACCTGACTAATATAAAGTAGGGAGCATGTACAGTGTATTGCACATATTACATTAAGGGTTTCGCAACTAGAAAATGTTTGTAAGCGTACAGTAATGTTGTTGTGAGTGAACATCTTTATTTAATAGTGAATAGACATATGCTGAAACCACCACATTTTTAATGGACCCAATGGTTAATGAGGGTCAAAATGGGTTTCAAAGAGGGAATGTCACCAGGAACCAGATGATCTTTTGAATGTTTTCCTTTTTTATAGGCAGGCATCAGACCGTCACTTAAAAGGTCCCCTGAAACACTTTCAAAGGTTTTCTTGATGTTTTTGGCAATCCTATTGGAAATCGGTGAGAATGTGGTGATACACACTGTTCACTTAGTTGTATTTTTTTGGGTATAGGTAGAATTTTTCACCAATTGTTTGGGATAACCACAGGCTAAGAGTTTATTGGAAAGGATCTCTGTTTCTTTGAAAAAAAATCTTCCTTGCACTTTCAATTCTGTCTAATGTGTAAATATTGTGTCGTGTAGTTCCTAAAGTACCCATGCAGGACCTGCACGTTTGAATAACATAAACTGTGGGATTGGTACCAGACTAAATCAAATCAAGCTTTATTCGATTACTTTAAAATAATCATAAAAACACATAAAAGAGATAAGTGTATACATTATGTTTCATCCCGGAATATTAATAAATCACATCTGAGAAATGTATGCAATCATAAATGTCATTGTAATCAGGAAAATCAAATAACGACATGTTCGCCCATAAAGTGATTTCATAACAATATGGATTTCCTACAGTTAATGTTGACTGAAGGGACGCATCGTCACACGGGCAGTTACTCATAGATCTAGACCAATCGTTTAACTCGGGGAAACTAATTGATGTATGGATTATGTTTAATCTGAAGCGCACTAGCAAGAATCTATCGCAGCCTCCTGTAACAATCCTCAGGTAAGGCTGAATACTAGTTGACGTCAAAGTAAGATAATGCGCCTGGACAGTAGGTTTAGTCAGACTAGAACTGTTTCTTCTTGCTTCAAGAAGGCGGAAACAGTTGTTTTTAAGATCTTTTGTCTCTATGGTGTACAAGGAGTTTGGGTCAGAGTAGTATTCAGGGTGGCCAAGACTGTGTGTAAAATGTTTTATGTAGTTTAGCCACTTAATGTGCATAGCGCCGTCTAGCCCACAGCTACCTAGCATGATTTGGCGATTAAGCAATGTTTCCGCCGTGGTCCAGATCCGGAGCCAAAGTAGTACCAGCTGCATTTTTATAATGTCCTCCAGAAAAGACAAACCTAATTCAGTGTGGCAGATGTGTGTGGAAGTACTTGGGGGGACGGCCAGCAAAAACATAAGAAAATATTCTTGATGATCTGCAGGGATTTAATGTCGGCGTGCCCCCAAACGCCGGCACCATATGTGGCGATTGGAACACACTTTGCCTTACATATTTTTAGCAGTTCGACTGGTGGACGTCTTCCTAGTTTTCTGCTAAAACTCCCCCCTGATCCACTAAAATCCCTAAATATGAAAATGTTTTTACACATACAATCAATATAAAAATCTCTACACTTACTACTTCCTGCCCCGCATTTCATAATAAAAGTTTTGGTCGTGTTAACAGAGAGACCCAGATTTGTCATAAGTTCGGCAAAGCCAGAGACTACCCGTTGGAGGCCCAGTGGAGTGCGGGCCATAAGGACCGCATCTTCCGCGTGCATTAATGCGGGTATAGGGCGCTTGCCCACCAGTGGTAGGTCCTGGCATCCCTCCTGTAGTACCTGCCCTAAGTTATTTATATACAAAGTAAAGAGGAAGGGAGCCAGCACGCCTCTCTTAATATCAAATAGCTTTGTGCATTCCCCCCCTACCCCATAATGGACTCTTGCCTTTGTCCCTGAATAGAGCTGCTTTAAAAATGATAAAAGTGATTTATCTACCCCCAATACCTCTAAAATATTCCAAAGCTTCTTATGTATAACACAGTCAAAAGCCGCTGTTAAGTAAACAAATGCTAAAAATAACTTTCCCCTTTTGGCCTTTGTATATTTGCCTAACAAGATTGATAGGTTAAGTCCCTGATCTACCGTGCCCATTCCTTTACGAAAGCCGTATTGTAGGTCACTTATAATAGAATGTTCCTTAGCCCAATCTTGTAATCTACTTAAGATAATTCTACCCACAATTTTGACAGTAGAGTCCAATAAAGAGATTGGCCTATAGCACGTCGGGTTTTCTCTATCCCCTTTTTTAAAAATTGGTACCACTGTCGACTCTGCCCAGGATGCTGGAAAAAAGGTTGAGCAACTTGCTTTAATGAGTTAAGAACGGGCCCCATAATGGAATATTAGATTTAAAAAGATCCACAGGAATACCGTCGGGGCCAGGGGCTTTCCCTCCTATACTCGACTCAATTGCTCGGTTAACTTCTACCAGGTCAAAATGCAAGTCAGTCCTGGTCAGCACTTGCTCTAATACATCAGTTACTTCAGTATTTTTGGCTGTATCGCCAACTGGTTCACTATACAGCTTAACAAAGTGGTCTACCCATTCTGACTCTGTAATAGCTATCTCCAACTTGGCTAAATCTTTATTGGCCAAGAAGGGTGCGTTAACCGCTTTCCAGAAAGCAGAAGAATCTCTAGTTTCTGTTGCTGAAGGCTTGCCAGGCCTCCTCTTTTAGTGCATTTTTACTCTCCTTCAGTGCAGACCGATATTCCTTTCTGGCCTTTTTAATTTCATCTCGGTTTTTCTTTGAGTTAAGTAGAACTGATTTCAGTTTTGAGTAAGACTTAGAACACTTAGAATCAAACCATCCTTTGTTCTGTATGGTTTTTTGATTGACCTTCACAAAAAGAGCTTTTTTAATGTATTCTGAAATGATACTAAAGCTTTTTATAACCTCGCTGTGGGGAGTAGACTCTGCAAGGCACGCCTGTATAGCGCCCGTTTTACCTGCGCAGAGTTATGTTGTCCATGATAGGTGTTTGACTATCTCTTATATTTATCGAACTGCTGGTTACTGTTAAACTTATACTCAGGGGGAAATGGTCGCTCAGAGAAATTGATTGTGTACGAAAGTCTTGAATTCTATTAGAATGTCTATTTGAAATTAGAATAAAATCGATCGTTGAAAATGTGCCTTGACCGTTAAAAGTAGGGAGAAATGGAATAGAAGGTGTACATAGCTTGTTTGCAAATCCAAGGTCCGCTGTAAAAATAAGTTCATTTAATAATTCCCCAAATGGCGTATGAGGGAAGTGTGTTAAACCTGAATCCTCCTCTATGTGAATCCCACAAACATCCTTTTCCACATGTGGACATAAAGTTGAATTGAAATCTCCACCCCAGATGGTAACTATCTCTCTTGCCGGGGTGGTCTGGGCTGTTTGTAAGCAGTGATTTAATTTCTTAAGCACCCCCTCCTGCCTGTCATGGGGAATATTATTATATAAATTTATCAAGGCGATACTGAATGATTTATCAACCTCTATCGTGAAGGACTGGAAGTGGCTATTTACAACGTTCAAAACAATCCTTCTTACATTTATATGGTTTGAAACATATATACAGAGTCCTCCCTTCGCTCTCCCATGAGGAGAAGGAATTGCTGCCGTGTGGAATGTTTTATAACCAGTGATGTATATCGGCTCAACCATCCATGTTTCATGTGAGCTAATTATATCAAAATTCACAATGAAATCCATCCAAACCTGATTGGTCACCTTGGATTTTAGACCTGCCACATTCCAGAACGAAACCTGACAGGTACCCTTTCTCTTGCACAATTTAATTAATTCCATATTTTCACTCACATGGTACGGGGTCGGGTCAGTAGATTGTATTAAGGATAAAGAGTGGTCACTCACTATCTCTTTAACTCCAGTCTCCAGTGGGGTTTCTATTGCCTCTACAGTATATACTGACTGAGTATTAGAAAGCTGACTTGTGACTGGGCTACTAAGTAAGTTAACTTTAAGAGATGAGTGAGTGTGGTTTAGCCCAATTTCCTCCCTCAAGGCCAGCCCAAGATCCTCTTGGCACAGTCAGTCCACTGCGTCCAGGCATGGCTAGATGTCAAAACGGTTGTAGATAGGGATGTTATAATCTGGAATGTGGTTGACTAAGGAGGGCCTACTGGCCAAATTCTCACAGTTGTTTGTAATGTTAGGCTGATAAAAATATCCCAGTGGAACTAGGTTAATGCCTCCCTCTGTGATGAAGTGGTTACCTGCTCTCAATAGGAGGTTGTATACAAACTGTGGGGTTTTAAAGGATAAAACCACACAGTCTCCAAAGAGGGTCTTACGTCCTCTCCCTATCCAACCCACTCTTCTAGCCATATTAAACTCGGTGAAAAGTTTTTTGGTTAGTCCCATTTTGGTTCCCAGCCAAAAAAAGGACTTGTCCCGCAACGTGTCCCAGGACTCTTCCTACCCTATTGGCAACCTGGGGACATTAGCAAGCACCACCGTGTGTTGTGTTACTGCTGGGGGGAGGTCCAGAATGGTCATATCTGGCACTTGACCTTTCTGGATAGAGGTCGACCTTGCCGTGGTCACAGTTATAGGTTCTAGGGATGGCCCTCTCAGACTATTATGATTCGCCATTAAAAGTCTAGATTTATCTGTGGGCAGCTGAGTATATGGGGTACCTGTTGGAGCTATCTTTACGTCAGGATAGAGCGATGGACAATTAACTTCCCTTATTTCTCCAATACTATCCTTGTTAGATGATTCTAAGGGTAAATTCTGGATGTGTACCTGCCTAAAAGGTGCTAAATACGCTGGATCTAATTGGCGAGTAATAGGCATTCTTTCTGAGTTAGATTGGACATTATTCAAATATCTATTTAATAAAACTTCCAGTCCATCAATTCGACTAATTAATTTGGCCATTGTTTCACACATAAATGAGTCCAGTCTCCAATTTTGCTGTTAACTTGAAGTACTCGTTTTGTGGACCCCCTTTGATGGTCGACATACCTTTTTCCTTAATACCTTGCCTGGGTGGGGGTTGAATTTTATCTTTCTTTTGGACTTTTTGTGCCCTTTTCGAGGTTTGGAAGAAGTTACCCTTAGCTCTGACTGCGGCACGTCAGTTGTTCCGTTGATAGCGTCTGGGATTCTGGGGCGTTTTGTTGGTGGTTGGGATTCACTCTCCTGATCGCTCATTGAAATATAGTCTGATATGTTCAAAATACACCCATTTGCTGTGGTTTTACTATTAGATGTTTCCACTTCGGGGGTATTTACAGGCTGAACTGCCTTTGCGATAGTTTGGTTGGGGAGACCAGCTAGATTTTCCGGGTTTATGGCTTCTTCGACAGATATGATTTGCTGTTCGATAGCCCCCATAGCTCCTGTTAAATAGTTCAACAGTGTCAGACGCTGTTCGCCCCCTACTTTTCGCTGAGATTTGGTCTGAGAAGTTGTTGTTTTCCTTTTACCAATCCTGGGACTACTTTAATTTAGGGTGAATCAAGGTAATCCGGGTAACAACACAGTAGTCAATAAGGAATACACGTGGCAAAGTCAGCAAGGCGATTATTTCGTGCTAGGTAAATTATAGGACAAATAATATAACCTGTTATTCCCGTATTTAGTAATAGTTCACTCTTCTAAGACTACCGGCGTCACAGTATCCAAGTTTGACCAGACTAATACAGTCTAAATCCACAGAACGGTCAAAGTACAAGAAAAAAGAAGAGCTCACCCACACCTCACAGCTGTGCTTTTGTCCATAACGTGATTCCGTAACTCTAGGCCAAGAGGTTAGGCCCAGCCTGGCCTCGTTCAGTCTAGGATGGGCTACGACGGGCCCGTCTTGGCCCGGTCTTTGCCCGGGCCGAGCCCAGACACGCCCCGTGCGCGTCTTGCACAGCGGGACCGGCTCTGTGCCTATGTAGTGTCCGGTCACCTCCAGGGGCCGAAGTAAATTGTGTGGTGCAGCTCAGGGCAGGGACAAACTGGAAAGTGCAAGTTGAGAGTTGCGAGACTAACTCTGAGCACCCCCACCGCGTATGTTAGCCGGTTTTTGTATTAGCTAGCTCACAGTGCCACTAGTGTTTCCTTTTATCGGGGAGAGATTAGTTTCTGGCAGCCTCAGAACATGACAACCCTGATCCCTCAAGATCGTGAAAACAATGTACTACTTTTCGCTCAGTCACACGTGCTCGTTTAGTTTATCTCAGAGGTACACAGAATAAACGGTCTGGGCGTTTCAATAAAAGGTTTATTGAACAGTTGTTATTCTCGTGTGTAGAATATATGCGTTGTAACAACCATTAGACAGTAGCAGAGATATATGATTAGCAGTACTATGAATATAAACGGATAGTACAGTTCTACCATTGTGCAATTAGCATGAATATATACAAATGTATGATAAAACTGCGCGTACTCCTACGATGCCTATCTAGATGTACCTAAGTGTACCTAGCATATGAGTAGGTGTAAAAGCCAAGAATCCCTCTAGGATTTAGTCGAACCCCATTATCTGAAGTATGAGAAATGTCGGAGGCCTTCTTGGTCTCAAGTTGGACACCCTGCAAGGGATGTTCAGACCACTGTCAGCTGGAGCGTCTGCATGCAGGAGCCTCAGCGTCTCTGGTCAGTGTGTCGGCCTGGAAGTCTCAGTTCCCTCTGTCTAATACTAGCAAGAGGTGCTGTATTTATACAGAAAGTATCTAGGGCTTGTTTGTCCCTTGTGTGGTTTGTATGGGTCATTGTTGGACTGAGGAAGACGTAAGGGGTGAACCTTGTACAGAGATATTATGCAGGTGATGTAGTTTCTGCTTCGTTTCCATCATGAATACTCATGCATAATGTATGAGCATATTGGAGATGTTATAGGAGGCCTTTGTTTTCGTAAAAACCCTCCTTCTGCATCCAGACCACAGACTAGATAAGGTTCAACCCTCAGAGCTCGTTATTGTGTAGTGTGGGGAACTAATGTAGGTGAAAGATCATGCCTATAGAAGGGCATCTCGAATCATGCCTAAATTAGGGCATCTAGAGTCAAGCCTATATTAGGACCGCTATATAAAACATAACACCCACTCCTCTTTCAAATTGGACGATAATGATCAATGCTAGCAAACTACTATTATGCAGGTGACTAGTGCACATTAAAATTTGACCGCTATTAAAAAACATTTAAAAGCATCTAAAAATTGTGTCTTTAAAAAAATTAAAAGGAAAAGTTCTGATCTTTTGGATTGCCCCTCGGGCAAAATGTCCAATTAGTTCATTTATAGAAGTTATAGTACTATGAGCAGATGAAGGCCACGTCTTTTCTGTGAAAGTGTCAATTTAGGAAATGTGCCAATTTTTGATGGTTTTGTTTACGAGAAGAAAGATGAAGCCAAATTCTTTCTCAGCACATGATGAGCCAATTCGAGATTATATGTTCTGGCTGGGAGATGTAACAGCATCAGTGCTTGTTGCTGCAGATGATGAGTCTAACACCTCGCAGAGGACATCGATTGCACATAGATGATATTCAGTACTGCCAACAGTCGGTGCCGGGGCAGCTTGTGCAGTAGTGTTACCTGAGTGCCTGTGGAGGAGCCACCTAACCCAGCAGGAGCAAACGGCACCTGTGTATTCTCCAGGAATGCATTCACCAGTATAGGAATTTGCTGGGGACAAAGCCGAGCATGGGCCTTTACGGGGTCCAGCATAGCATCCATGTCCGAAGGCGTAGCTGATAAATATGTCAGACAGAGATCCAACACGCATTCTTCTCTGCAAAACAGGCATCGAAGAACAGGTAAGATGCAGACCATCCAGACTGGTCTAAATGACAAGAACCAAGAGGCACTCATGCCTCGTAGGCGGTGTGCGCCCAGATGCTGTACCATGCGTTCATGGTATTTCCGCTTCAGGAGCGCTTTTGCCATCTCATTGGAGATTGGGCCGTCCATTGCGTAGTAGATAAATGACAATCAGGATGCCCGCTATTGACAGCAGGATCAGAGGTAGACCTCCAAAAATGCTTCCAAATACGGAGTGTATGAAATTTGGAATAACTCAGAGGATCGTCTGAAAAGTGCTTAGAAGTCCCGACCGTATGGTCTTAAATAGGTGTGCAATACCACTCGTATCAGACATATTAAAGATACGACCCACCATTTCTGCTAAATGAATGGGGCAGTTTGTACGTATAAGTGCCTGTATCTCGGTTGAGGTCCTTGCAATTTGAAGTTCAAAGGTCTCTCGAGTGGAGGTTAAGGGTACGGTTTGCTGTAAAAGCATGGCTTTCAGTCTGCTCAAAGTATCAAACTGTATAAAAGAAATATTCAACAAAGCCCATAACGGTGCCTCCCTGACTGTACTTATTGGGGGAAACAATACTTGCTTACAGCAAGTAACCGATGCGTTCACAGTGACCAGAGAAGCAATGCCCGGAAGCATACCACAGCAACTTCGATCGTTCAGCATCAAATAACTCCCATTCAAGAGCAGCTCGAACACCGGTTTAATCACGGCAGCTGGAGTTCCTTTCATGTGGCAGGACAAGTTTGCTACCGACCCACTACAAGCCCCGTGCAACGTGATGTCGTGGCACATGAGAGAACCGCTCAAAGCGTTCTTGCAGTTTGTACCACTAAGAAACACTTCTCGATCCCCACTGCGGCATCGAAATCTATATGGTGATTCCCAGGATTCCTTAATGTATTCCTTACCCATTTTTTCGTATTTGCCCGCCTGCCTCTGTTCAAGGCAATATTGAAACTGAAATGTAGTGACCCGGAGAGTTATGTTGCCATGGATAAGCCATTCCGTAGACGAAGATTCCGCTACGGTAAATGGTAGTCGGTCCAGCTTTTCAATACGCAGCATTGTATATTTTGCTCCCCTTTGTGCCATTTCTTTTTGTTTATCTGTTAGATTATATCCAGAAAACAAAGACGTACTGTTTATAAAACGCCAAGGCACAAAGCCTGCACGCAAAGATTGCACCGTCCAGCTCAATAACATAATAGAACGTAACTGAGATTGCCTGTGTTGTAATAAGGCTAAATCCTGTTCCAGTATGTCTATCGCAGATGATACAATGTTGCCTAAGGAATATATTCTGGAGGACAAAGTTGTTAACCCGTTGTCTACCACTGCTAGAGATTTCTCTAAGTTAATACGGTCTATTTCCCGTATCCTCTCAGAGGCCTCTTGTTGGGATATTTTCCAGTTTTCATTATAGGCAGCATAAATACCGGCATATATGAAACGTTTCTGACCTGGTTTCCTGGGGCCTTGTAAAAAATCCCTACGATCCATGCCTTGTGTGAGTAAGGTCAAGTGTTGTTTCACCTCTGTGAGTGTTGAGGTCTCTAGCCAATCAAGGCACAACTTCCCAACACTGTAGGATGTCACTACCCCCAGATGTTCTCTTTGTACATAGCGTGGGTCTGGCCTGTGGATACTAAACCCTTCGGTGGTACCCCAGAATCTTTGCTGACATCTGTTGGTGTCTATGGTCCAAACCAACCATTTTTCCCAATCAGGATCTGATCTATTGTACTTTAAAATGTCATCTACTCCTACCCCTTCTTGTGTAGTTGAATTCTGCCCCCCCTCCATCTGTGATGGTGTTGGTAACCTAGGTGTGTTTAGGTCCTTGTTCTTGGCTATTCCAAGACAGGATATCTGTTGCACAGTGTCGTTTAGAAATGGCATCTGCTGTGGAATGAGGCATGCTCTAAATAGCGCTTCTGTTCCCTGGACTTGCCAGTCGCTAGAACCCCGGACTGATTTCCCCAGGTAATGATATCACTTAATTAAATTTTAAACAAATGAGATAGTTTTAAAGGTTCAGTCGGACCGAATACGTCAAAATCAACCTTGTCCCATACTATACTGTCCGGTATAGGAACTGCTGTGATGTTCACTGATGACAAGTCTCTTTGTTCATGATGTGATGACTGATGCGGTTTTAAAATCAAATTAACCTTTTGGGCTGTATATCTTTGTTGAATGTATCGTCCATTAATAAGCATATTAAACGTTATAACTAAACTTAGACAGAAAAGAAATAACAGTATCCCAGTAATTATCCATAGTTCTAACCAAGGTGATACCAGGTATGTCTTTCGAAGAAAGTGAAGAAAGTCTTTTAATTGCTGTTTGTGGGATTTTTGGGCTGGCATTGTTTCTGGTTCACTTGGATCCAAGGAAAATGTATCAAAGTTTATGAAGTAGCCAGAAACAGTCCAATCAATTGTTGGAATTGCATCAGGATTGGTTGAATTTGTACATTGCACTCGTTGAGGCATGCTGATGTAGATGTCTGTATTTGGTCTTATTTCAACCTGTGTGTTACTTTGAGGTTGATTTTGAAGTTGAACTTCTGGTTCAAGGGGAACGAGTTCCGTAGCATTGTTGCTTAGTCCATCATTCCGTACAGGAGGCTCATCATACGTGATGAGTCTTTCTGTTTGAACGTCTTGGATATTAGCGAGAGGAGGGCGTCTGCTACTGTGGAGTCCATGAGGCCTACTGTTCAGTATCGGCCTCATAGCGTGGTTTGATTAAGTCAATTGAGACAAATATTTTCTCCTTTTTTCTGGCAAGAGGCGGGAGCAGCACAGTTCTTGTTCCGTGTACTGCTAGGACAGGTACATGTGTTCTGTAGGCTGGTCCAAATTCTTTTTTCTCCGCTATTTTCTCTCTGACGAGATCCCCAACTTTTGGGATCTAGACAGGTCTTGCCGTGACTGCCTTGACTTCCCCAGTGGCGGTCTGTTTGGTGTTGACGTTAATTTGTCTTTCCCTGGATTCATTTAGATCCTGTAAAACAGCCAAAAATCATGGGTATTAAATGGTTTCCAATGCTCCACTGTGCCTTCACAATCAAGATCAGGTACCAGCATTCTCATCCCAAATAGGACCTCATATGGAGTGACACCCCCTAGAGAACTCCTTGGCTGTTTATTAAGCGCTCTCTGTACCCCATATAAGTGATTGACCCAACTTCCGCCCTTGCCTAATACCCTAGCTGTTAAAGATTGCTTTAAGTCCCGGTTTATTCTCTCCACGACCAAATTTCCATCAGGATGGTACGAAGAGGAGTACCGCAAAGCTACGACCATACTTTCCATGGCCTATTTGTAAGCCAGAGAGCTAAACCCCGGGCCACGGTCAGAATGTAACGTGCCAACTGCGTATGACCCTATAAAGACTCGCAAATCTTTTATAACAGTTCGAGTGTCAGTCGAGTGCTGAGGCCAAACCCACAGGAATCTGGAGAATGAACCCACTGCAACAGTGATATATTTTTTAGCCCCATCAGATTGTAAGGGGCCGCAGTGGTCCAAGTACATACATGCGAAAGGTTTGTCTGATTTTAACAGTGGTGTCTGTGCCGGGCGTATAATGGTGGATCCCTTCATCTGCTGGCAGATGTCACATTTCAAGACATAGACCTTAGTTTGTTTCGTTAGACCTGGCAACCAGTAGCGTAGTTTCAATAAAGAAATAGTCACTGTAACGCCTGTGTGCGCAGAGCCCAAACCCTTGTGTGCTGCTAGTATTAAACCTCGCCTACGATTCATATTTGGTATTACCCTATCCCCCACTCCAGGAATCTGAGCATATGGAATGTTTTGTGCATCTAACTTGTAGGAGTACTTGAGTGGAAACTTTTTAGGTACTGCTGTGCTGCCTTTGCGTGAAGCGATGACAGCTACCATAATCTCATCGTCTATTCTCGTTTTGGAGCGAGTGATTGCAGCTACGGAAGGCGTGCGTACAGACCCCTTTGCGGATTCATCAGCCAATGAATTCCCTTCAACCTGAACGCCATCTCGCTGATGACTCAGTGAATGGATCACTTGAGCCCTTGGTGGTTCGTTTTTCAACTCTACTACCTGTTCCCATAGCATTTTATGCTTAATTGTGCCACCTTTTGCATCTTTAAACCCGTTTAGTTCCCAATGATGTAAGTACTCATTGTACAACTGAACACAGTAAAAGGAATCACACACAATTAGTGTGGGGAATTCATGATCCGTATTTACAAGTGCCAGTATCAGTGCTTTTAGTTCTGCCAATTGAGCCGTGCAGTCTCCTAGAGATTGCGTTTTAGAGCAACTTGGATAGAACTTTCCATCCCGCATGCGACCTTTAACGATTGCGCATGCTGCACGGTATTGCTGCTTACTTTCTATGGCCAGTTGCGCAGATCCGTCAGTGTAAATTATGTATTCATACTGATCTAGAGGCAATATTTCATTAGGTAGAGGATATTCTTGTTCATATTGCAGGACTGCTTGTGTTTTTAAACTTGGATCAAATCTGTATTCAACGTCCGTTGCAGTAAGAGAATTAGCCCATTGTATCGATCTGTAACAGCCTCTAAAGCTGGTACCGGAGTTACGACAATTATGCGTTTCCCCTGAGCCAGTGCTTTTTCTCTCGCTACAGCGGTCTGAACAGCTGTCAGAATTTTTTCAGTTGAAGTGAAACACATTTCTGCCTTTGTGTACAGGTGTGATTTGCATGCGATCGGTACCATTTCGCCTTCATTAAAGGTTAAGTACGTGTACCCGCATTGCCCTGGTATTATTCTGATCAGGTTGCGTACGTTTACGCGTGTCTGTAAGTGTTTGGAAGCACTCATGTCTTCTTGTAATGAACGTGGGATATTTTTAAATTTTTTTAATTTAAAAAAAAGTTTTTATTAAAGAAAAAGGCATGTTACATACATAACAAATTTGCAGTCAGGTCGGCACACAATGGACAGTCGCAACTCAGCCCGAGAATACACATGACAATAATCAGACTACCCACTTGTTTAAACAACAACAAGATCCTATGTGACATTGTCTCTGGTCCTTGGGGGTGCACAGATCTCCCCTCTATAGGTATTCCACAGACCCCAGACATGTGTCAACTTATCCGGACATCCCCTGGCTTCGGAGATGTATTTCTCAGTTACCATGCACCAGTCCATGTTTTTGGACCAGTCCACGATTGTCGGCGGATTTGGAGCCCTCCAAAGCAGTGCAATGTTCCTTTTGGTAATCATGAACCCAAGCGTCACCCAGAGTCACTCCCTAGAGTTCAGGTCGGTCGGGTCCCAAATGTTTAACAGCGTCATCTTAATGTTGCAATGAATACCCTGCCCCAGTGCCTCCTCCATGCGGCCCACCACCTGTTCCCAATACTCCTGGATCACTGCACATTCCCAGATAACATGTATAAAGGTGCCATCTTGCCCATAGTTTCTCGCACAGCAGCCATCCGGGATATATCCCATGCGAACCAACAGAGGCCCCGACAGATAGGATCTATGAAGCAGTTTAAGTTGAACCAGCCGGAGCCGGGAGGAGATGGCCATCTCACGAGGAGAAGCCACCGCCGCCCGCCACTCCTCGTCATCCAAACCTGCGACATCGTGGTCCCATCTGATCAGAGGGTCAACCATATTGTTAATGAGCTTCTTATAGATAAGGGAGATGGCCTTTTCTGACAGTTCCCCATCAAGTATTCTGTCCTCAAGCGGGGAGGAGTCAGGGAGGTCACTACCTCTAGGAAGAACTGCAAGCAATGCATGTCTAATTTGAAGATACCGAAAGTATTCAGCTTTGGCAAGTTCATACTCCCATTGCAGTCGGGAGAAGGGCACCACCTCCGCAGACTTCCATAGGTCACTGATCCGTGATATGCCAATGGTGTCCCATTTGTCAAAACCTTTAGACCAGATCAGCCTTCCGAGCTGTTCACTGTGCCATAGTGGCGTGGTTTGCGTGAGCCTACCCTCCCACCCCAATATCCTGTTGGCCGCTTTCCAAATAGCCACTGCATGCCCCATTGGGCCGGTAGGGACAGGCCGCAAGGGCCGAGCATAGAGCGCCGCCTGTGAGGAGCCATCGAAGCCACGCCCCAGGAGGAGCCATCGGTCAATCTGAGAGGCTGGGTCGTTGTACGACCGTTAGGTGCACTGATAAATGGCCGCTAGATGGGCCGCCCAATAATATTTCTTGACATCAGGGAGCCCTTTCCCCTCATCGAACCAACCAAGCGTAAGTTTATGGGTGGCGATACGTGGTGGTCTGCCCTCCCACTGGAGATACCAAACTACGCCGTTGAGGTCCCGGAAGTAAGCTGCGGGGACCAAAAGAGGAGCGTTTTCTAGCGCGTATAAGAATCTGGGCAGGGACATCATTTTAAACAGGGCCGCACGCCCCAGGAGCGTCAGCGGGAGCTTCTTCCAATGTAAAACGATGGCCTTAAAGTGCACCAGCGGCGGTAAAAGATTGTTGTCTTAAGACTTGGAGAGGTCCTTCGAAACCAAGATACCCAGATATTTGAAGCCGTTGGCCGCTTCCGCCAGCTGGCAGCCCCGAGGAAGCCTGGGCTGGTCACCAGAAAGGGCATAGAGCACCGATTTAGACCAATTGATGGAGTACCCTGAGAATCTGCCACAGACACAGAATATTTCCAAGACGACGTTGAGGGAGGCCTCAGAGGAAGCCAGATATAGCAGGATGTCGTCCGCATATAGAGAAATGAGGTCCTCTCATCCATGAGTCCACCAAAGACCCCTGATTGCGGGGTCCTGACGGACCCATGTGGCCAAGGACTCCAGGGCCAGCGCAAAGATAAGCGGTGATAGAGAACAGCCCTGACGAGTGCCCCTTTCAAGAGTGAATATGGGGAACTTCCTGTTGTTGACAACCACTTGCGCCAGTGGCTGGCAATAGAGAAGGCGCACCCAACCGATGGACTCCGGACCAAACCCCAGTTTGAGGAGTACGGCAAACAAGTAGGGGCACTCAATGGTATCAGAGGCAGACGCAGCGTCCAAGGACACCACAGCTGCGTCCTCTCTAATTGTGTCTATCCTGCCCAGAACCCCATGGAGCCTGCGCAGATTGAGGGAGGTGTTTCTTGCCGGCATAAATCCCGACTGGTCCGGATGGACCAGGCGCGGGAGGACCCTGAGTAAACGAGTGGCAAGGAGCTTCGCTAGGATTTTAGTTTCGCAGATGTGCAATGAGATGGGTCTGTACGATGAGCATTTATGAGCGGGTTTGCCTGCTTTGGGGATGACGACTATGTTCGCGAGCCTCTGATCCTCAGGCAGAATACCCCTGTCTTTACTATTACGAAACATAGCTACAAGGTAAGGCGCACACTTATTCGCCGTGACCTTGAACAATTCTATCTGTATACCGTTAGGACCTGATGCCTTCCCATCCCGCAAGTCATGGATGCCCTTCTCAACCTCCTCCACCGCAATCGCAAGATCCAAGTCAGTGCGTTCCTCCTCGGTAAGAAGCGGCATCGAGATATCACAAAGAAGCGAGGCGGCATCGTCCTCAGATTGTGCTGTGCGGGATGTGTAAAGGGACTGATAATAGTGGCCAAACGCATCCGCTATGTCCTGGGGCGCGGTGAGTAGGGGTGGGGCGTCACTCTCCAGCTCCACCACCACTCACTGGGCCCTATTCCTATGGTCCAGCCAAGCCAGCAATTTACCCACCTTGTCTCCCACATCGTATATCCCACTAAGTGTGGCCCGATGGTGCGCCATAGCGGCATCCGAGGCAAAGTCAGAAAACTCTTTGACTTTTACACAGAGCTTCTATCATACTTCTACCGAGTCGTTCAAACGCACCTCACCTTCCAGGTCAAGGATCTCCCTCTCAAAGCAAGCCATAGCAGCCCCTCTTTCCTTTTGTCGCCCCGCAATATGGGCCAGGACTACCCCTCCCGTATTACGACTTTGTAGGCCTCCCACAGTACCGTTGACGAGTCAACCAAGCCATAGTTTTCTTGAAAATAGAGATTCGTCTCGGCCAGAACTTTATCTCTAGCAGAAGGATCCGTAAGATACCAGGAGTTGATCGGGGCATCTTGGACCACTGTTGGCGCCCCAACTTCCAGAAGACAGAGGATAGGCAAATGGTCGGAGATTCCCCTGGCGAGATGTTGAATATCCCTGACCATATATAACTGATGGGCAAGCGTCAGCACATAATCTATCTGGGACATGCTCGGTAGGGTGTAAGCCCCTCCAAACATTAACAAGGCCCATTGCGCTACGGATCCGCTTACGAGAGGGTGGCAAGTCTCTCTGGGGTCATCGATCAAGTGAGTCAGAAACAATAGAATTAAAGTCGTCCCCAATCAGTAACCTGCCACCCGGTAAACCCAGAATGAGGTCTCCAAGGTCAGTAAAGGCTTGGGTGTGAAGACCTGGCGGTATATAAACCGAAAAAAGGTTGAGTGTGCACCCCTCCCACGTCCCCGAGATGGCTACAAATCTGCCCAGAGCATCATTACGGACCGAGGCCACAGTCAGGGGGAACGATTTGCGGACCAGAATGCCCACCCCCGAGAGCCGGAGCCGAAGGCCGAGTGGGCTACCAAATGGAAACCCCAGCGGGCAAGGGCTTTGCACGCATTGCCTAACAAGTGTGTCTCCTGCAGTAACACCACATCAGGGGCATGACGCTTCACAAACTGGAGAACCACGCCCCTTTTAATTTTGTCGCCCAACACATTGGGCCAATTTCAAAGAACTAACTTAAGACAAAATCCTAAACGTACTACTTTTGGAATTCCCAGAATGCACTTACTACTTTTGGTATTCACGACTACTAACTTTACGTCCGCACTCAGACTGGAGATTCCGGCCCTGAGGTGCAGATTCCAGCCCAGAGGTGGGACTTCCGGCCCGAAGGTGAGTATTCCGGCCCGGAGTTTGAGATTTCAGCCATGGCTAAATCTCTGCCACCGGCCAGAATCCCCACCTCCGGGCCGGAATCCTCACCTCCGGGCCGGAAGTCCCCCCTACGGGCCAGAAGTCCCACCTCCAGGCTAGAATCTCCCCCTCCGGGCCGGAATCTCCGGCCCGAGTGCGGACGTAAAGTTAGTAGTTGTAAATCCATTCTGTGAATAACAAAAGTAGTAAGTGCATTCTGTGAATACCAAAAGTAGTAAGTTTAGGATTTTGTCTTAAGTTAATTCTGTGAATCCGGCCCTTAGACATTCTATGTCAGTAACTTAAGCTTCTGTCTGTTCGCCGTACCCATTACTCCTCTCTAAAGGAAGACACAAAACCGGAGAGAACCACCAGGAGCGACCCTCGTGGGGAGAGCGCCCCAAAGGCCACACATCTGTCATGAAATTGTACCCCAAAGGTGAAAACCCTGCCACCGCCCACGTGTGAGACCTGTCGATCATGTCATGCCTGTAAAACAAAGAAAATACAACATTCAATAAAACATATCCTCCCAACCCCAGAAACCAGTCCCCAAACCCCCCTCCCTGCCTCCCTGCTTGGCGGTGTCAAAACCTCCCGCCCCCAAACTAGCAGAGTGCCTATCGCCCACCCTCTCCAAACTTGTGGGTGCGTGTGTCAACCGAGCACCCGTCCTGACAACTTGCAACTGGTACGCACATTGTAACAAAGTGAGATTGGTTAAGAGCAGCTGGCTAACCCCCTAGAAAACTGTTTAGGAACCCATAAAGGGCACAAAAATCTATGAAAAGTCACATTGAGTCAGTTGCAGAAAAGTCCCCAAAGAGGCCCTGCCCTGGCCCAGAAACGTGTCCAACATCTCAAAAAAAGGGAGAGGGGAATGCAATATTATGTTAAGTTCCTGGATAAAGGAGAAACCCCACCATGTCTATGGAGCCCATATACAGACCGGTCACCCCAGTCCACCCGCCGCAGCCTCGTGTTCCTCAGGCGGGGCACTTCTGCCGGGAGGGCTCGAGCCCCCCGGCATCCTTGCTCTTCAAACACGATTACTCTTCGGGCCAACCGTACGCCAGCCATCGAGCCCGTCCCAGGCCTCCTCAGGGGTGGTGAAAAACCAAGACTTCCCCTCCGATTCCACCCTCAGCTTAGCAGGGAAGAGCATGGCATATTTAAGTTCTTTCTACACGTCCAAAAAGCTGCGCCGTTGACGTTGCACCTTGAGGGTGAAATCCGGGAAGAAAGTTATGCGACTGTTCTGGAAGGCGACAGGTGCCGCAGACCGGGCACATTGCAGGATGGCGTCGCGGTCCCGGAAGTTGAAGATCCTGGCCAGCAACGGCCGTGGGGGAGCCCCGGGCTGTGGCCGGCCACCCGGCACGCGATGAGCCCTCTCAACAGAAAAGAAATCGGAAAGACCAGTCGGTTTCAGGTAGGTCGTGATCAGTTCCTCCACAAAGAGGTCTGCAGATGGTTCCTCCGCCCGCTCCGGCACACTGATTATGCGGACGTTATTGTGCCGGGAGTGCCCCTCATAGTCGTCCAGCTGTGCCTCCAGCCTCGCAGCGCGTGCCTGCATGGCTTCCATCTTGCCCTGCAGATCAGATGTGTCCTGGATCAGGGAATTCGTCTTTACCTCCACATCCCTCAGCCTTGAGTTAATCGAGCGCATGTCTGCCCGAATGAGGGACACCTCCGAGGACACAGCATCAATGCACGACTCCAATGACGTATGCACTGTCGTAATGGCCTGCATAATGTCCTGCAGCTTCAGCTCTGTCTTTTTCTCACCGGCCGGCGGTTTCACAGGTACGTCGGGACCCTCCTTCAGCCTCGCGCAAGGGCCACCATCCCATGCAAATTTAGTCAGCTTGGCCTGCACCGCTGCCTTTGAGCTCCGTCCCCCTCCATGGTCTTGAAGTAGAGAAAAGAGGGGTAGAGGATTGCGTGGAGGCTGTGCACAATCTTGAACTCCCAATGGGCCGCAGCCAGCCAGGTCCAGTAAGACAATGTGGATCAGCGGGCACCAGCACAGATAGGCACTGGCCGCACCCTCAGGCACTCCCCGTGGGGTATCGCGCTCCGCAGGGTCCCAAAGTGATATTCCTTTCAGGGCTCGAGCCCAATAGGTCCATGCGGCCCCCGATTAGGCAGGGGCCCAGCACCTCCAGAAGCACCCAGAGGCCCGAGCAGGCCGCAGCACAATGTGCCTCTCCCCCGGTCCCGCGGAGAGAATCAGGACAGACCCAATGTCCCAGGTGTGCCCGGCGGTCGCACAAAACCAGTGCACCGCCTTTGATGAGCAGTACCCCAGCCGAGGCACAGGCGGCGCAGCACCGGGGAGGCGGTAGGCCCCCCAGAAAGAGAGTCAACTCACCCCAGGGGGGGGCGCGGCCTTAAACTATCCAGCTGTTGTCAGCCCCACCCTCCAAATAGCACTAATGGCGCCCAGACACTGCCCCCAGCCGAACAATGGACTGGAGGGCCGCCATTCACCGGGACAGTTGATGGAGGCAGGCGAAGTCCCCAGCAACCGGCTGCGAGCAGGCAGTCCTGCGGGTTCAGGAATCACGCCGCATTTGAGTCTGTAGTCCGGCGCTGCTTCTATGAACGCCGGGGCGCACGATTCATCAGGCCCCAGCTCCCGGGATCACCCACCAGTCATCGGAGCCCCACAGGTCCACCGGAGCGAGGCTGCAGGCCGTCGTGTTGCGCAGGCTGCGTCGGCTGAAGGGCGGCACCTCCCCCGGCCAAACCCGCGATCGGCGATATAGCAGCGAATCGTGAACAGAAAGTCACTGGGATCGCAGCATCAGGTCCCCAGGGTCATCAGCTGCACATCAGAGTAGCACAACACCAGCTGCCGGATCAATTTATAACGGATATCGCGAAGAACGGGCACGCTCAGATGGAGCCACCTTAAAAAGCGGCCATTTTCCCCGACGGTCGGCCACGCCTCTTGAACGTAGGATATTCGAATGTTCCTGTGTCCAATATCTAACTGAAAAGTCAATTTTTATTAAATCGCAGAAAGGTTTTACCCTTTCTGCATAATCCAAAATGTATGTTCTGCCGAAATTTAGGAATACCAGTATTAATTGTAAGTTTATTTTAATGTTTTTGGAGGTTGGAGCAGCGCACACCTTTCTAAAAAGTGAGCTGCCAAGCTTTTTCCTTCACTTGAGAGCTCGTATCCTAAAAATAGGACACTGAGGTGGGCTATTTTTAATTTTTGAAAGTTAAATTTGTAGCCCTTAGAAGCGAATCCCATAATAATGGTGCTCACTCTGGTCAAGTGCCTCAATAAGTCATCGTCCGTCAGATAAATAAATATCATCCACATAGGACAATGCTTCCTCATCAAAATTTAGTAAATCAGTTACTTTTGCGGAAAATACCCTGGGGCTATTCTTATATCCTTGGGGGACTCAACAAAATTGTTCTGGGACCCTAACGCTGAGAATGCGGTCAAATACCTACTTTCAGACGCTATATTTTGGCAGAAAAATCCATATTGAGTGTTGTCTTGTATTTTTTCCGCACAATGTTACTCATTAATGCGGCACTGTGTGAGTTTTGGACAGCAAATGTCTTTGTGCACGTTTTTAAATGTCTGTAATCTAAAACTAGACTATATGAATTATCTGGTTTTGATACGGGAAACAAAGGATTGTTCATTGGTGAGGTGCAATTTTCGATCACCCCTTGGTATTCAAGTTGATCTAAGATCTCCCTGATCTGTTTTTTAGCTTCTTGCTTTATAGGGTATTGCCTCTGAGCATTTGGTGAAACTTTTAACGGGATCATGTGGTGGGTTGACCCTCATCCCACCCTGCATGATTTTTATACAATGCTGAAGCTAGGGCTACTACCCACTCTCGTGCATATGCATGTTTAAGGTGTATGGGAAAAGAGGTCAGAAAAAGATGGAAAAATTTCATTTTCTCCCCTTGGACATTCAATAACGAATGCTGGCAGCCAATCTTGTTCTGCTAATAGGATGTCATACCTGGATGACAGATTTTCCCAAAAGAGACCCTTTACTTTCCTGGGCTTGTCCCCCTCCATTTGGAGTGTTATCTTGTGTAACTTATGTGGGAATCTCATCATGGTGTTTCCACCGTGATGTAATCATTCAAGTCCACTGTCACCAGAAATTCCTTCAGGTTCTGGCGAGCTATTGATACTTCTGCCGCACTGTCTAGCATCATCAGAGCCCATTCCCCGTTCAGAAGCTGCGTCCTCAGAATTCTGGGCATGTCTGATCTTCAGACCTGTAACTTTCTTTTTCTTAAATAGATGTTTTGATTTTGGTTTGTCTTCTTTTTTGGAAGTATAGTCTTGAGCGTGCTGCTTGTCTCTGGACTTTGTATGCTCTTCTCTGTGTTCTGACAGTCCTTCTCTCTCTGTAGTTTTCGTCGAGCCCTAAAAGGAAAGAGAGGAACATGTATCAGTATCCTGATACGTGTCAGGTTTCCTAATATTATCCCCTTTCCTAAGGTTGTACCTCTTTTCAGAGGGCTCCTGTGGAGGAGATCTACCTCGGGATTGAGATCTCTTTTCTGTATAGTTGATTGTTTTTTATTATCCCACTTCTTGTTACAAGAAGAAGAAGCAGGTGTCTGCTTAGAAGTGTCCTTTTCATGACTGCTCATCAGTTGTGGTATTAAAGCTTTCCCACCCAAACTGTCTCTGCCTAATTCTGCGTATGCAGTTTCATTAATTGGGTAGTTCGTGTGGTTGGTCTAAAGGATCGAACTCTCTAGGCGTTGGCGGATTGCCACTGATGCTGCTTCTCCTTTAATATTAGCCAGAATTATGGCCGATACCTGTTTGTGGTTATTTAATAACTTCATCCCTAAGTTCAGAGCAGGCTTCTCTCCATACTCATTCTGGATTTGTCTCAATACATCAAGTATCACCGTTAAGGAAGGAATACCATGAGTTCTGATATATACGGTAGCAAAAACTGTACCCCAAGTGGTACAATCCTCTAACTGTGGTGTTATCCACATGGGCAAGCAGATTGTTAACATTCTGTGTTTTTGAAATGTGGTAGTATTTGGAAATACAGCCTCGAGCTGAGTTATTTTCTGAGCTATCCAGAATGGTATTTGTTCGCGTTTCGTGGGCATTTTGCCCATTACTGCGTGTTATGTTTGTGGAGTTATTTTAGTTAGTGTACCCTGGGATTGAGTACCATTATTTCCAACTGTTGTTGGTTGGACTTTTGAAAGTCCTCATGACGTATTGAGTCAAGTTTCTGTAGATTCTAATTAGATCTTTGTGTTGTATGATTAATTCTGGCTGTGGCATTGTATCAATGTCAGTTTGCGGAGTGTAGCCTGCTAGTACGGGCCATGTTGCCCCGTCTCTTCCGAGCGGGCCTAATCTTACTCTGTGTCTTAAGTGGGGTAGGGCACCTCTAAACCAGTAAATATGTTCCTGGTACATGAGCGGAACCTCTATGTCCTCGAAGGGACCGTATTCCGCTGATGCATCTCCCTCTGTGTAAGAGTGAAATGTGTGTGTTCTAGCATCTGCTTCTGGGAATGTAACCCACAAATAGAATACCTCTGTTTTGTTTAATTTGTGTGCCTCAATTACAAAGGCTACTAAGCCACCCCTAGGTGTTAAACCATGTTCTAATAGTTTCAGGGTGATAGTACGTCTGAATTTAGGTGGAATCAGACTTCCATCCACCTCTTTGTCTGAGAGGGGGAGTGGTTGCTCTAGTGGGTCTAAGAATGGTGTAGTCATTGTGTACAGAACACAAACTACCTTTCCAAGGAAACTTTTATAAGGTGTTATGCACAATTTAAGAACACTATGTCCCTCAAGCTTGATTAACCAGCAGCCAATAAATAGGATATTTTGCCTACTCAGCTGTGGCGGGGTTCGTGCCCACCCACTCCAGACGTCTCTGGTGTTTGTGAGTAAGGGGTCTCTGAGAAATAGCACAACTGAACTACTCAGATTCTACTGTTAAATAAGTGCCAAACGAACGTTGGGCACCATGTTGTGTATTTCTTAAAGTACCCATGCAGGACCTGCGTGTTTGGATAACATAAACTGTGGGATTGGTGCCAGACTAACTCTGAGCACCCCCACCGCGTATGTTAGCCAGGTTTTGCATTAGCTAGCTCACAGTGTCACTAGTGTCTCCTCTTATCGCGGAGAGATTAGTTTCTGACAGCCTCAGAACATGACAACCCTGATCCCTCAAGATCGAAGAAACAATGTACAACTTTAAGCTCAGTCACTCGTGCTCGTTTAGTTTATCTCAGAGGTACACAGAATAAACAGTCTGTGCCTTTCAATAAAAGGTTTATTGAACAGTTGTTATTCTCCAGTAGAATATGTGAGCTGTAACAACCATTAGACAGTAGCAGAGATATATGATTAGCAGTAATATAAATATAAACGGATAGTACAGTTCTACCATTGTGCAATTAGCATGAATAAATACAAATGCATGATAAAAGTGCGCGTACTTCTATGATGCCTATCTAGATGTACCTAAGTGTACCTAGCATATGAGTAGGTGTAAAAGCCAAGAATCCCTCTAGGATTTAGTCGAACCCCATTACCTGAAGTATGAGAAATGTCAGAGCCCTTCTTGGTCTCGAGTTGGACACCCCGCAAGGGATGTTCAGACCACTGTCAGCTGGAGCGTCTGCATGCAGGAGCCTCAGCGTCTCTGGTCAATGTGTTGGCCTGGAAGTCTCGGTTCCCTCTGTCTAATACTAGCAAGAGGTGCTGTATTTATACAGAAGGTATTTATGGCTTCTTTGTCCCTTCCTTGTGTGGTTTGTATGGGTCATTGTTGGACTGAGGAAGACGTAAGGGATGAACCTTGTACAGAGATATTATGCAGGTGATGTAGTTTCTGCTTCGTTTCCGTCATAAATCCTCATGCATAATGTATGAGCATATTGTAGATGTTATAGGAGGCCTTTGTTTGGGAAAAACCCTCCTTCTGCATCCAGACAACAGACTAGATAAGGTTCAACCCTCAGAGCTTGTTATTGTGTAGTGTGGGCAGTAGCGGTCCGTGGAGGGAGTTCCGTGGGGCGGAAAGGCGGGGCGGGGGAGGGGCAGGGTGGGGGGTACTAAACACCGGAATATGGATAATTGGAGGTAAGTAAACAATTAAATAAATAAAACAAATTTCGTAGCGCGCGCTGCACCGCATTTTGTGATGCAGGGCGCGCTACGAAATTCGTTTTATTTATTTAATTGTTTACTTACCTCCAATTATCCATGTTCCGGTGTTTAGTACCCCCCACCCTGCCCCTCCCCCGCCCCGCCTTTCCGCCCCACGGAACTCCCTCCACGGACCGCTGCTGAGTGTGGGGAACTAATGTAGGTGAAAGATCATGCCTATATAAGGGCATCTCGAATCATGCCTATATTAGGGCATCTAGAGTCAAGCCTATATTAGGGCCGCTATATAAAACATAATAATTGGCTACAAGGAAGTGAATCTCATAGTGAGCGTGGGTGGAAACTGCTGTATGCCAGAAGTGTGTTGTTTTCAGTCGGTTTTCTGTAAAAGGAGGTATATACATGGTTGCTATCAGTATTATAATAAGGTCTAAGAAAAAGATCTCTGTACTGTGACTTTCCATCGTGAAACTTAATCCATTACAATTTTTGTTTAGCCAGGTTTGGAGTTGTAGAATGAGGAAATGTGAGCCTCGCAAAACGAGAAACAGTTTGTCAATGACGTATAATTTCCAAAAAATAATGTTCTTTCTGAATGGGTTCATATTGATCAGAATAATATTCCTCTCTTCATCATCCATGTATAAAATTTCAAAATTGACAGTGAAAGCTGCTCCCATGGATGTACCTCTTGCTTATAGACAAAATTGTTGCAAATTTGAAAGAAATTTCTTTTTATTGCAAGGTTGAGTAAAAAGATGATGAAAGATGTTGGGACTTGACGTGGGCTAGGTCTTGAATTCAGGACAATCTGCATCACATTAATACCTTCAGGTTGTGGTATATTTGTGTATAATGATTTTATGTCAAATTACTCAAAAGACAATTTGAAGATGGAAAGGGCAGGTTTTCAATTAGATTATTAGAATGCAAACTGTCCATTGCAGGGGAAAGGTTTGAGAAAGAAGTCGCTGTATGGTCCTGTTGGTTCCAACACTGACCCGCAACCCAACACTATTGGTCTTCCAGGAGTGTTACACTGTTTTTTGTGAATTTCTGGTAATGTATAAATAACTGGTGTACTTTGGTTTTTGTCTCATTTAAATAAAAGAACTCATAATTACTTACAAAACCCATCCCTTTTGCATCTGAGGTGAGTTTGAGAATTTCAAGTTGAATTTCCTTAGTGGGATCTTTGCTAAGCGTGGTGTAGTGGTCATAGTTGGACAATTGCCTATATATTTCAGACTTGCTAGCTTAAATATCTTGGAGAACTATCCCCCCCATTGTCTGCTGGTTTTATAATCACTAACACATACTTATTAAGGGAGTTTAGGGCTGAGCATTCTGCCAGGTAAATGATATAAGGTGTACATGTACTCATGTTGAATTTCGGCTAGATCCTTAAGTACCAATGTTTCAAAGGTAAGTACTTCAGTAGCGAGGCAACTTGTTAGTGGGGAAAAGGTAGAGGGTGAATGTAGGCTTGTTACTTCAGATTTTTGGCTCTGAGAACTATTTGCAAAGAAGTTGTTCAGGCGTAGCTACCTAAAAAAATCTAAGTAAGCCAGCATGTAAATCAATGAAGTTTGTCCTCTTGGTTGATGCAAAAGATGGTCCTTTGCTTAAGAGCGTAATTTCATATGATGAAAGTTGATGATAGGATAAATTAAAAATAAGGATCTTTGCAGGATCCACTACACTGGAGGGGGACTCCATTGATAGTATTTGTACTGTGTTTGGCAATCCCTTGGTGTGTCACTTATTCATTTTTGTCCTCTACTCTCCCCTACCCCTCCTGTGATTGGCCTCTCTCTTAAAAATCCCTGTCACCTGTGATCGCAGGACCACCGCTGGTATCATCTCCGAAGACTGAACTCTGATGCATCAGAAAAGGTGAATGGCGGTTAGATTTCTGATTTGTGTGAGTCCTATTGGCATAATAGTCCTCAACAAGATATCTGTAATTGAATTTTAACTTGTAAATCTGTATATTGTTCCTTATTTATTTTTAGCCCTTTACTCTCAATTGAATTCAACTATTGTTTTTTCAGTTTTCTCTAGTACTGCCTTTGCATCAGTAATAACATCTGATTCCTTAATCTATCTTCCTAAATCAGAGATTTCCTCCATCAGTTTTTAAATTGCTTTATTGCTGTGTCATTACCCAGCACCATCCAGTGCAGAAAACCCTTAGTGCCAATGTGGCTGAAACCAACCGTATATTTTTTTGACCTCTGTAAAAATCCCTGGAATAATCCTTGCTAGCAACCCCACAGGACTTACATCAGATTTGAGACCCTCTGTTAGCAATCATGAGGACATAGATAACACAACGTAGGGTGATAGCTGCCTAATGGGTGAAAAATAAAGTGATATAAAAGCTGAAGTACCAAGTGAAGCAGGTACAAGGAGCAATTCCAGGACTGATTAAAAGGTACCTGGAGGGTTTTGTAGGTACCTATAGGAGAAGAGAAGACAAAAAGAAGGAGTAGCGTTAGCCACTAATGTCAATGAAAGTGGCCCTTTGCTGGAAAACTGGGCAGGTGGAGCCCTCACTTGGGGGAATTCTGCCTGAGAGAATCCACACGCCGGGGAAACAATCACCAGTTATCGTCCACAAGGATACGGTCATCCGAGACAGGACAGTTCCAGAAGGTTACAAGTCACGGGGTGGACTGCTAGGGAAAGGAGAAGTCCGCCAGTTATTATTTGAAGGCTGGTGTACTTAATATCAACTATTACGGATTGCAGAGCTGCTTCTCTGGAAAAGGAACTCACCGGGGAAAGTGGGAGTGTCCAAGAAATAGAGCTAGGAAATTAATGAAGGGTGCACTTTAGGACTCCCTTTGACTGTGACTGGTTGAATTTATCTTGGGAGCACAGCAACCAGTTTCTAATTGATGTATGGGAGTGTTACACCTCTTTCTCTCTACAACAGAAGGCTGCTTATTAAAAACTGCTGAAACTGTACAATACTCATCTTGGAATCGGGAGAACTGTGTTTGAAAACAAAATAGGCATTGAAGGATGCTAAATGAAGCCTACATTTTGTAAAAGATGTATGACTTTCAAGCAGCCTTAAGGCTCCAACCTTTGATCTACTCTACCTATACCTCCAATATGCTTTTATTGTAGCCTAAAATGCACACAGGTTCATGCACAAAGCAAAAGGCAAAAAGCTAGTTACTACACAAGGCATTGCTCTATCCCCTTTGAAATTTTGAATCCTCAGGCTCCTTAGGGTAACATTTACTCTTAGAGCGGATTGTATTTCATGCCACAGTGCCAACTTTGAATAATTCCTAAAATAAATGCTCACCTGTGTAGAAACTGTCCACGTATAAATGGTGACCTTCATTAAAAAGTCCTCTGGCAAATTCCCACACAGTTTTCTCACTGAGTCCAAAAGTGGAAAGGCAACCAGGGAGGTGAATTGAAGAACCCTTACTAATGTACACCCTGTAATTAAACGCATATCCAGTGGCACTTTCACAGAGCATATATACAGCTTAATACTACAATATGCTGTCTTGCTGGGAATGCACTGATAGAAAACCAAACTGCCCTGGAACAGGATAGAGACTCATCCACAGATATATCTTTCTCTGGAATCAATGAGAAACGATCTCCAAGAAATGATCTCCTAAATGGTCATGGACAGGTCAAATCTTGAAAAACGGTCACAATCAGGGTGATCTTGTGGCATTGCTGTCACATTATCCACAAAAATTATCCACAAAAATGCAGCATCTGCTACAGAGGCAAATGCTGATCTCAACTCATGGTTGCTGGAAATATAGCAGTTGCCATCAAGGGACTAGTAGAATAATTTAGTGCCAGTGATGGCTTCCTTATCAATCCTATCAGCAAAATTAAATCTCATAACTGCTTTGGAGATTTGTGGGAGCCCACTGGGTAGCTCTAGAGTGGGTCTTAAGCGTGGCACTGTTGTCCCTCAAAAACTGTTTTGCATACAAACTATTCTGCTCAAGAATATCATCCAAAAAAGTCATTATCATTAAACAGTTCAAAGAAATTAGACAAAAAGTTCTCTGAATATTTCTAAACCCTACAACACCACTAAAGACAGGCAAAACAGGCTGCACAATCTTACCAAACCCAGGGTTCAGCATATCCAATGGGAAGCCTTCCAGCCCCTGGCATCAATCCAGCTTACTTTTGCTGCACTACCAGTATATCTGTGTCCTCCTCTAAAAGATGCCCTTCATCAGCACTAATAGTGGATTCATCATCAGATGATTCCTCCCAGACAGACAATCTACTGCCACAATCTTCAAATTGGTCCTCTGGCTCAGATGCAGAGTCAGTCTCAGAGCCTTGTTCAGAGGCAGATAAAAAAAGCAAACCTACAACATGTCCGGCGAGGAGCTTGCGGGCAGCCGTAATGCTTACTTATAAAACTGACACAACAAACAATACAGCAATACACAATGCTGGGTCAAATTAGAACTCACCAAACTGTTGCTGTATCAAACAGTAAATATAACTATTAAATATAATGATCTGGAACAAAACTATCAATGCAAACCACACAATAACCTTTATACTCCAAAAGGAGACCTCTCAGTCGCCACAGACAGCTAGACTGAGGATCAACTGCATTTACTCTGTACAGACACAGCAAGCAACAAAGATATCCCACTGGAAAGGAAAGACAAAAAAAATTACACACAAGACAAAACAATGCAGATCTTGCACAAATATCAAACGTGAATTTGAAACGCAATAAAACATAAACTAAATATGCTACAATTATTGCAATCGTTAAAAAAATATTCAAGCAGATCAATTATATTCATTTGAAGTAAACATTACCAAAAAGTTTCCTTACAAACACATTGAACTAAATGAACTGTAGATCTACCAATGCTGAAACGACAAGCAGGAGTCGCCACCAAGAAACTCTAGCTCTTGCTCTTGGCACTACAATAAAAAGGAGAAATAAATCATGAAGCTCACAAATGCAAGTGATGACACAAAATAAAACAGTTAACATTATAAAACACAATGAAGTCTGTCCCTAGGGGCAGATTGGCCCCACAAACATCTGATTTGCACCCAAGGGTGGCACAAAGCAAGGGCAAAGAATTGGCATCCCACAGGGTAGTGACTCTTAAGCCAGCTGCTAGCCAAACACCAGCCAAGTGCCAGTTCACAAGCAAGCCAGATGGCAGTCCACACACCGCCAACCAAATGCTAGTTCACACACACACTTCCAGCCAAACGCTAGCTCTCACACAGGCCTGCCACACACACCACCAATCAGACGGCTGTACATATCCACTGCCAGCCACACACTCACACACAAATGTATCCCCTGGTGTCTAGTGGTTTTCCGCCAATCCCCCTGGGCAGATTGGTCTAAAAAAGTCAAAGTAGAAGCCCATTTCAAAATGGGGCGCAACCTTTGCCCAAGGGGCTGCTCCTCTAACATATATAAAAATTCCCTGGTGTCTAGGGGTTTTCTATCCCCCTGGGGGTAGATTGGCTTAAAAAATTGGCCGATCTGCTGTGGAAGAGGGGCGGAAAGCATAGGACATGCCCATTTCAAAATGGGGAGCAAGTCCTGCCCAAGAGGATGCTCCGCCAACATATATAAATAATAATTCCCTCTTGTCTAATGGATTTCCGCTCCCTGGGGAGAGATTGACCTAAAAATGGCCAATCTGCCTTAGGGGGTTGAGGGGGAGGTGGACATTCCCATTCCACAATACAGAGAGACCATTTCCCAAGCTCCCCCAAAATATATAAATAAATATTCCCTGGTGTCTAGTGCTCCTCCTCCTACCCCTGTATGTAGATCTGCCTAAAAAATGGCCAATCTGCACAAAGGATGGGCAGAAAATGAACGGCATACCCATTCAAAAGGGAGATTGACCCTTAGCCATGGGGCCACTCCTTAAACATATACAAATACATATTGCCTGGAGTATAGTGGTTTTCTGCACATTGGGAGAGAGAGGCATATATGCTTGAAAACGGCCGATCTGCCCCAGTGGAAACAAAGGAGATGCCATTTTCAAAATGGGGAGTAACCCTTGTGCAAGGGGTTTCTCTCCAACATGCATACATTTCAAATCCCTGTTGTCTAGTGATTTCTGCCTCTCTGGGGGGCAGATCGGCCTAAAATAATGGCTGATCTGACCTGGGAAGTGGGGCGGGGGTGAAAATGGCCAAATCATTTCATCCACAAATTGGAAGTGACCCTTGCTAAAGGGGCCACTCCCCACACCAAAAAGACACCCCTGGTTGTCTAGTGGGGGCATTTCTGCTGCACAATTGCGGTCTCACACGTGACCTTGCAGTAGCAATGCACTGAAGAAAGAGACCAGGGGAAAGGAAAAACTCTTCCCTCTCCCCCAGTGTCTCTCTTTCCACCCGATCCCCTCTAGTAGCAGGGGACGTACATTGGATGGCCGTCTTTTGAAAAAGTAATGGAAGAAAATGGGTTCCAGGATGGGGAACAGCCATTACAACGCGGTTTTTACCACGTGCAGCTTTTACATCGCATGCGTTACAACGCATGCGATGTTACAACGCAATGCCATTACAACGCAAGTCTTTACATCGACTTGCGCTAGATGGTGTGCTAGCATTACAAATAGTGTAGTTTACTATCCCAACACCTTCCCTACTGTTACGTGGACTGGAGTTGGAATAGTAAATTACACTTTTCTAATGTTAGCACGCCATCTAGTGCAAGTCGATGTAAAGACTTGCGTTGTAATGGCATAGCGTTGTAACATCGCATGCGTTGTAACGCATGCGATGTAACTGCACGCGTTGTAATGACACACGTTGTAATGTCATACATCCTTCCAGGATGGCCCTGGCACCTCTTGATGACGTTGACGTCCCTCTTGATAACTGCTGCCATCACTGGTGGGGTTATGTATCGTGGGCCTCTGGGAGAAGCACCAGCGCTTCTCCCACGGGTAGGTGTTAGGATGTACTAGAGCCAACCACAGCACATGAGTGTTCCTGCTTTGGATGGCTCCAGCATGACCACATTGTAAAATTACCCAGCAGCCTCTTTTTCAAGATGACAGAACACAGCTGCCACCAGACAGGCCTGTCTTCAGTTCCTTAGCCTTTTGCCTATTTAGAAGATCTCGCCTCCTATCCAACAGGGGGACAGCTTCCCCCACTGTAACCTCAGGGCTTGCAAAGCACACAGTGATTTCCAATATCCAACTGCGCCCTTTATGTGCTTCTCAGTTAATTTGTGATAGATGCATACCAACTGGTATTATTCACATTGGCAATGCTATCAAGAAGATTGGTGGCAGGGATAAAGAAAGAGGAGGAATAAAATGCATATTAGTGAGTTTCTATCCATGCCATATACAGTGATGGCTAGCAATTCAAGTGGTTGCGGGTAGTGGGCAGGACAAACACATACACATGCTCACTCACTCACACCCATGCATTCACACATGTGCTCATATTCACCCACCATTCACAAGTAAATACACACAGTACACACACCTGTTCACAGCATGCACTCACAAATACACATGCATGCACCAAACAAAAAAAAAGAACAATTACCTATCAGGTGGCCCGAGGGAAGCCTTTGTCGTTCTGGACAATGGGACTGCTGTCTCTTCTCAGAGGAGACAGCAGTCCCTTGCTAGTCACAAAGTTGAATAGGGTCAGTGAGACTGCAGATCTCACCCCACTCTGTGACTAGCCTTACTGATGGACACTTGGCCTGGGCACTTCAGGGCTTGAAACTGAGGTGCCCAGATCCAAGACTATCAGTGATGCTGCCCCTCATTATGATGGTGAGGACCACCAAGTGCTTCATCAGGCTGAGGAGGTCATGACACACAGGGCTATGATATCTTCAGTCATGCAAAGTTCAGCTCAGACAGCCAGACACCTGCCCGTTTAGTGCAAGTACAGTGCCTATCTGCCTGTACAGAACAAGAAGAGAGTCTGTCAGGCCTACCTTTGCTCAGACGACAGGCAGCCTTCACATTAGGAAAAAGTTGGTGAGCAGGGCCCCTCCACCCTTAAGGAAGGGCTTTTACTGCCTATATAGCAGACCCCATCACTGTGTGTCAGTTGCCTTTGTGATCTTACCTGCTGTCTCACAATTTTAAGAAACAACTAAAATATGAATACAAAACCATTAAAAAAATCTCAGGGTTGTACAAAGAATCCCACTCCCAAAAGTTCCTTTATTTTAAGTGACTTCCTCATGTTTTCCGTCAGACTTTATGATTCTGATCTGTGCGTCAGGCCGGCCACATGTAAATCAGATGTTTTAAAGTACTCTGCATGTGTTGGGATTCCGTCCTGTTGGTGAAACCTCCTGCATGGGTGCTGTGATCTTCATGGTGGGTGTGTCTAATGGGGTTTGTCAGACTGCTGCTTAAAATTGATGCTATTAATACACCTAAGTTGCTGATGGACTTTTTGATGCCATTCTAGTTGTGTGTGTGATGACATTACTTCTATTGCCTCATAAGATTTGAAGTTCAGAACTGTTTATTGCCAAAAATATTCCCTATTTTGTGTTTGTCTGTAAAGTGATTTAGAAACAAGTATTTTCTATCATTGATGCAGGGTTGTATGCCCACCCATGTCGGTGTCATTTCATCGATGTTGGTGTCAGGCGAATTGGGTGTTTGTAATGCATGCGTCACAGGGTTGGAACATCTTTATTTAGGAACCACAGTCTTGACCTCCTTGTACTAAAGTTAACCAATATGGAAGTTTGGATTCATGATGTTCAAGAAGACTGAGCATCTTGATGTACTACATGGGTTTAATTGATGTGGTTAATTTTAGGGAGTTTGTACAGCCCATTTTCCGCAGTACAGAGGTTCATGATCATTTTTGCCTCGGAATATAGTAAGCTGGATTTCATATTATTGCCTGTTCTTGTGATGCATTTCATGAGGCATGATTTAAACTGTATCCCTTCTGAATTCCCTTTCTTCAAAAGTGGTATACTAGTGGGATATTCTGGGTCTTGCATCTTCTTTGAGATTTATGTTGTATAATCTTTTTTCTGAATTATTGAGAGGTTTTCCCGATATAAGCCTCTTCACAGAGACAGATAATGATATATATCACATTTATTTAGTTACAATTGGTCAATTCCTGATGTATGCTCCTAGTATTATTATATAGATTATTGTGTATGCCTTTGATAACATTTCTATAAACTGTACAATTCCCACATTTGTTTTGTCCTGTTGTGGGCACTAGACCTAGCATCGATCTCAATGATCTTTCTTTACTGGCTTGGAATGTGTTCGAACTTACCAAGGCATCACATCGGTTCTTATTCCTTTTAAAGTCAAATATAGGTTCCTTTAGGGTAAGGTCCGAACAGGTCAGGATGAAGGAGTTCTGACGTACAATTGATTTGATTTTGTTGGTGTTACAGAGTTTTGTAATACAGACTAGTTGGTTGGTAGATGTTTTTGTGTTTCTCTAGAAGTGTACCAAGCCTTTTTAAGGGAGCATTTAAGGAGTCTGAGTGGGTAGTTTCTCTCTCAATATCCCTTAATTTATAGGTGGTATTGAAATAATCTTCCTTTTTCATAAAGTGTCTTCTTAGTTGCAGGAATTGACTGTAAGGTAGGTTGTCTTTGAGATTTTTCTGAAGGAAAATCAAATAATGGGTAAGAGGGTTTTTGACTGTCCTTGTAGAAAAGTGTGGTATAGATCCTCCATCATGTCCAATTATCACATCAAGAAAATGAATTTCAGTTTTACAGTACTTGGTGGTAAATGTGATATCTGATAGAGACATCCAGCACATATTCCATACTTTTGAATTTCCCAGGCATCAGACTGGATCCGGAAGATTCTTCTTCCAGCAATAGCACTGCGCGCTAGTAGGTGGCATTGGTTGGCCCGTTGTTACGTCATCACGTCCGCGTCACCTTTATAGGCACCACCGCGGGGTGCTGGCACCAGTTCATTTCTTTCAGCGCCAGCCACCACATATCCCTGAAGAGAGCTACCCTCTGTCACTTTTTGACAAGCTTTTTTTTACATTTTGGCGACCCCTATTTTGGTGTGTAGGTTTTTCTCCAGTCCAAGAAGACTTCTGGGTTCAAACCATGCAGCGCCTGAAATCTCCCCATGCCGGTAACAGACCCACACCTGTTTTGCCTCTGGTGCCTGAAGCACGATTACGACTCAAAGTTGTGCTCCAACTGCAGGGCCATGGCTCCAAATGCTCCCTACACTGGCTTCCGGTCAAGGCGCGTGTGGTGTTTAAATCCCTCACCATCGCCCATCGGGCACTACATGGACAAGGCCCTGGCTATCTGCAGAAACGTTTCTCCTTCTATGTTCCGGGGAAGGTCTTTGCGCTCCTCATCTCTTAGGTTGGTGAAGATTCCTGGTTTCCAGCGGCACCGCCTGGGGGGCGCTTCCTTGGCCGTTCTTGCAGCCTGTGCTTGGAATGCGCTTCCCCTGACACTCCGCAGTGTGGAAGATATTGCGGTTTTTAAAAAATAGCTAAAAACTCACCTTTTCATCTAAAGTTTGGTTATGCTTTGTTTTCCCTTGGGTCGCGCCGGGACACTCCTTGGAGTAGCTGTGCGCGCTATAAGTCTAAATAACATAACATCCCTAAAGCTGCTTGCGGCCCGGCTCTCAGCACCATGTACTTCTCCTGGGAGGTCTCGTTCTCTGCTGTAGTCGAGAGGAAGGTGTCCTTGTCCTTGTCTTCCCGCCTCTACCACCTGTTTCTGGTTCTCTCGATATTACTGGATATGACTTGGGGACATCTTAGCTGTGGAAAGAGTTATGTTAGGCTCCCTAAACATTTTGGAAAAAGCAACCACACTTTTGTAAAGGCAAATTCACCTTAATTAAACTGCAGCAAGGAAGAGTAGAACTTAGTGAATGAAAATTCCTATTGTGTAACTGAGGTATTGTTATAACTGGCTGTTGTAATTTGCTTTGCCTGGGAGTGACATTCAGGGACTTAAACATGTTAAAAACATTTTTGATCACTTGATTTACCACTGGTTCAGTTTAAATGTTTCTCCTAATGTATAGAGTAGTATATTTGAAGGAGGGATTTGTGTGGTCTTGAATGCTAATATACTATTTCAACTTTGTTCTAATATTGATTCAAAGGTGTTACTACCTAAAGCATGGAGAATTATTTATTTGTCTGAGATAGCAGCAAACTTAAAACAAATATCAGTACATTTAAATCATTTTGTTAGACCTGACATCTTTGGCATGGTAGTCCCTGAGACTTTTTCACTTCACTTCCCTGTTTTGTCTGAACATGTTTTTGTTGGCATTTGAACTATGTGCACTTTACCCCTGCTAATCAGTGCTGAAATGGATTTTATCTCCCTTAAACTCTGTAAAATTGACCTAAACCTAATTGGCACATGTAATGTACTTATAAGTCCCTAGTAAATAGTACTTTTGTAGGAGGCTGCAGCACTGTAAAACGTGCTTCAGGACTACCACTGCACCCTGTAGCAGAGTTTTAGACTGCCATTTCAACCTGGCAAAATAAATCTAACCACTCCTAAGACAGGATGCATAGCATTGAAAAAGTGGGACATGTGTATTTAATTTGAATGTCTTTACAATAAAATACTCTGCAAGTCATATTTCACTGTTGTAGGTCTATCTCTTTAATAGACTAACACTGGGAACTATTACTACACTTAAGTTATAACTTCAAGCTTGGAAACAGACAGAGAAATACTTCTTCACTTGATTGAATTGTTATTTAAATCACTTTAATGGTAAAGTCAGATTGAAAGCTACTATTCTGAAAGTTCCACTTTTACAAATTTGACATTTTTCTTCCTAAAGCAAATGTGCCTTTCTGCCAGTGTCCAGGGTCACATGACTGTGAATTGTTCTCCTGGGGTGTTTTGTGTGTTCCTTCCAGACATGGGGGCAAAAGGGCTTTGGGTGTGGAGGAGGGTGTTCCTCTCCTTAGCAGGGTGTCCTGGGGGGTGTGGGGGGTGTGGGGGGTGTGGGGGGTGTACGCGGCCTTCCTGAGCATCAAATAGCTTCCTGTCCTGCCTCTAACAAATGCAGCTCACACATAGGCCTTCCTGCCCTTTGTTACCCTAGACAGTTTGGAGCCAAACACTGGATAGGGAGGATGTTAGAAAGAGGGGAATCCCCTACCCACAGCCTGGCACTGGGTATATGAATAGCATCTTCAGAAATCTCATCGGAACACTCCTGGACTTGTGGAAGATTCAGGGATGTCCTTCTGTCTGAAGAAGGATGTGCTTGCCCTGTACTCAGGCTCCCCAGAAGTAACTCCAAGAGTCAGTTGGCTGACCTTGTCTGAGCTACATGGACACAACTAGCATCCAGAGGCCACCCTGCAACTGTCCAGCCTGGACCTACCTGGACGTTGCTGCTGGCCTCTGGTGAAATGAGCCCAGAGGGAACTCTAGTTGAAAATCCAGAAGTTTTGGGCTCCTTGAGATGGCAAGCAGACTGTTCCCACCAAGAAATGACTGTCCACAATGCTTGCCAAGGTGAAGCTTCAGCGACGACCTGCTCTTCACATCAGCACCGACCATGTGCAACAACTGTCCGCAACGGCTATGAGAGCCACGTCTCCTGCTAACAAAACTCCAGCGATGACCTGCCCTTTGCACCGAACAGGGACCGCCCACATTGACTGGTAACATGAAGCTACAGCTGCGACCTGCTCCTCGTGCTGACAATGATTTCCTTGCAGCCCCTGCCAATGCGAACCCTCAGCTTCAGCTCCTCGCATGGACTTCAACTTTGACATGGTAAGCGCCTCACCGGGGCAAACCTGATCCTCTATCCAACCAACGCTTCATCGCAGTTGACCTGAAATTGAAATTGTGGCTTTGACCCTGCTCAGACTGAACAGAAACCGGCAAGTGGCCTTTTGTGCTTTTTGGCACTATTTTCACTTAAACCTTAAAAACTGATAACTCCAGTTCTACTTATGGTATTTTTCTTGCGTTGTGTTTTCACTTTATTACTGTTTGAGTGCTGCATATGTACTTTATACATTGCCTCTAAGTTAGGCCTGATTGCTTTTGTGCCAGGCTATCAGCAAGTTAAGCACAGGTTTATTTTGTGACTTTGTGCTTCTCCCTGACATGGATTGTGTATATTATTTGTAGTCCTTTAGCCTCACAACAGGTTAGTGAACTGATCTTTGGAGTCCACTTTTTTGTCCTGGGTATAAGTGGGACCAGGTCCAGATCTTCAGGGCTCCTCTCAAGTCACAGACAGAAGGTGAAGTCAACTTCCGTTCTTCTGCAGATGCAGAAGGTGCACTGAAGAGGGTGCATGAGGATGCCATATTTATGCCTGGCACTAGCTTGTGTTGGGGATGACTCCTCGCTCCTCCCTAACCAATGGTATATAGGTAACCAGGGGCTCAACGCTTTTGCAGCAGTTACTGTTAATTATAGGCAAAACCTTCTCCCTTTGTGCAGAGCCTGCTTTGCCAGGATAATGAGCAGCCCCCTGCACTGTGGTCACTTCAAACCAGTACTGGGGGCAGCTTTCCCATCACTGAGTTTGGTGCCTGACTGACAGACTCCAAGTCTCACTCAACATTTGCTTGTGGCAGGGGAGATCCCTTTGAAGTAAATTAAGTTCCCTGGTGTCATGTCCTTTAGGCTAATCCTGCCAAGTATCCCCCCTTTTTTCATACATTGTCCCATCCACACAAAAATAACGGTTCTGAATAGGTGACCTTTTCAGTGGCGTAGCTAGGGGGGGGCGAGGGGGGCGGACCGCCCCAGGCGGCACTGTTTTGGAGGCGGCGGCCTTTATAATTTATTTGGGGACTGGGGACACTCACTGGCTAACACTTTGTCAGTCAGTGTCCCCAGTCCCCAAATAAATTATGAAGGCCGCCGCAACAGGCCGCCTGTGCCTCGCGGCCCTGTTTGAAGTGCAAGCAAGCGCACGCACGCTGCACGCACTGCATAGTGGTGGTGGTGTGGTGCGTGCGCGCGCGCGCGAGAGTCACGACCGGGCCGGGAATTGCTCTGCGCTTTCGCACTAGAGCGGGAAACCCTCGATCCCTGTGGCGCCGTGCCTGGAAGTAGCGGTGACGGCTCGGGCCCCACACGGCCCACCTGGTGCATCAAGGGTGCGGCGGGGTTGCTTATTCGGCTGAAGGCCTGCTTCCTGTTGCTGGGGCTACACCACGGAGGGCGCGTCCTGGGGACCCCGCTGAGCACGGCCTAGGCACCGTTGAACACCTGACTGCGGCCTGCTGTGACCCCCCTGAGGAGGACATTGTTTGTTGCCCGCTGGAGGACTGCAGAGGGGGTACACGTCTGGAGCGCCGTGGATGATGTGGTGAGTGGCGGCGGCCCCAGGGAGTGGCCCATATAATGTCATCATGCATGCCAACATTTCAGAAGAGCAAAGTGGGAGATTTTTGAAAAAAAATCGGGAGAATGGGGCCTTGAATCGGGTTTCTGTCATGTATGGGCTTTGGAAGTGTGCTGCTGTTGGACTGGACATTTGAAACGCAAATGCACGTTTTTTTATTATCTTTCAGAAGCATGGAGACCAATGGCAGGCAGAGAGAGGGTGATGCAAGTGTTGTGCACTGGCCTGCTGGCAGGTTAAACACCCCAAACCCCCCCCCCCGTGTGTGGCAGCCCGGGTTGAAACAGCTTCCCGAGCCGCTTCCGAGTACTTCACATGTCTTTAAAAGACCATTCGCTTGTTAATTGGGCTTTATTGGTTTTTCACCTCTTCTAGAGCCCCTGCATCGCCACTCTGACTATTGCTGGAAGAATTAGCAGTTACATAATACCAGGCCCTGTCAGCTGAAACCCGGAGGAATCGGGATTTTGCTTGCAGGAATCGGGAGGCGGGAGACTAGCCTTGAAATCGGTAGTCTCCCGCCTGAATCGGGAGGGTTGGCATGTCTGTGTCATGGCGATGGGGAGGGTGACCACCGCATGAGCCTGGGGCTGAGGTGTACTCTCTGAAGTCTCCTGCTGCGGACGATCGCATTGAGCTGCCCATGTGTACTGATTGAGGGCGGGGTGTGGCACACTGAGCTACCCCATTGAAACAGCACACGCCGGCATCTGGCGGAGGCCCAACGTAGGTGAAACCACAAGGCCTGTGGAGCGGCTCCCACAGGAGTGCAGAGGAGCGCTTTGGGCCAATAAGCACGCTGGCACTGACCAGAATTGGGCCCGCACAAGGATCGATTGCGTGATTATCCCCTGCCTGGGGAGGCGACAAGGGTGCCTGGCCTTTCCCTCCTCTGAGCTGCTCCGATAACGCCTGGGGTAATTTCTACGTTTTTATTTCTTTATTTGAAATTTTATACCACACGCAGACGATGTTAAAGTACTCTACAGTTTTTTATTTTTACAAAAAAATGTGAAAAATGATTCCAAATAATAAACATACATATTTACAAAGAAATGTTCAGGATGATGTCAGAGCATTTTGCAATTTGTAGATACATATTTTGAGAAATGCATCCAAGTCATATAAATCCATGTTAGCAAAGACGTGTTGTCTTATAGTGAACGTTAAGTAGTCAGTTTGTTCGTCACGCTACAATATTTGATTTAAGAATGACACTGCATATGTGGTGGTGCAGGTGCTGGAGAGAGCTGCAATTAAATGTCACAAACGTAAGTGTTAGGTGTTATGAGGCATGAATATGGAGTTTTATTGGATAAATAGAAAATCCATATTCTGGGTGCTGTTATTGAGATGGAGTAAGGGCCTACTTTGGAGTTTGGCGATGGGATGCTCAGACACAAATGTATTACAGGTGCATTGTAGCCTATAGCCTTTGTATACAGAGCACAGGATATGTGCCACTGTGTGGCAGAATATTCCATTCACCAATCTCTAAATAAGGCCATACGATTTTTTTATGTTGAATTTCAGAGCTACAAGCATCAGTGCTTCTTTGTTTCTGGGGTTTCTGTTTTGCCCAGTGACGTGTAATTGCTGATGCTAGGTAGGTTGGTGAAGGGCTTTGAAGGTTATGCACACTGTCCTGAGTATGCAGTGTTTCTCTACTGGGAGCGAGCTCAGACATTCTCTAACTGATGAGCTGCGGTCTGCCCTTTTCCATGTTTGCAGTAAGCCTTGCTGCTGAGATTAATAATAATGTTGGGGAAGCCAGGCTCGATAGGCCAGTGAGTAGGGCAGTTTCACATACCTACCTGGTGACATCTAGAGAATGGACTAAAGTTTGCAGATCTTGTTTTTAACATAAGGCACCACAGCATGCACAAATCTTGCACTGAAACAAGATCTGCTATTCTCGAGTTAGGGCACGAGATAGGGGTTGCCTTAAAGCTGGTATTAGTGTTTGAGTTGGAGTGACAGTCAATATTAGTGTTAGAAAGAATTAGGTTACAACTAGGATGAGGGTGATGGTTAGATGAATGGGATGGGGTGGAACGAGGACTGGAGTTATTAGCATCGCTTGGATTAACAATAGGTTTAGAGATACATGTATGATTATGCTTAGATTGCGGGTTAGTTTTAAGGTTTGGATGAACACAAGTGTTTCGATTGGGTCTTACCGCAGGTTTGTGGTTAGGGTTTGTGTTCTAGGTTTAGAGTTACAGTTAAAGTAATTGAGCCAACAATTGTGCAAGGAGGAATCCAGACTGCTTAACACCCAGCCTTAGCACAAAGGCCAGCAATTTACAAATAAACATAGAATTGTCAGAGACTGTAACAAGCTCTGAAAACTATAAAGGGCCTACCACAGCAGGCTTCTCTTTTAGGTCACTCTGGTGAGACACTAAAAACACACACAACATGCGCCCTTCTTTAAAAATGCAAATAAGTAAAATATCTGGTTACCACATTATCGGGCCAATACCTGCCTTAATAATGTCCAGAGGGCTTGTGCCACAGTCATATGGGAGGGGGACTAGAATTTCGTTGAGTCAGAGAAGGTAATAACCAAGAAAAACAGAATTGGGAACACCCAGTGGTGCTCGAACAATTTTCAGAGTGGCGTCGCTGCCATCAGTGCTTCATCACTGAACTCACAATGTTGAACATATATCATTAAAGCATGGTGTGTTCGCGCAGTGTCATTTATAGGCAGCACAATCTCCATTGAAGTGGTCACTTAACTTGCAAAGACATACAATTTTACAGATAAAACTAATGTAGCGCACAAACGATGTGTGGGAATCGGGTGTCAATCAATCAAACAAACAGGATTTGCATAGCGCTACTTATCACCTGTGAGGATATCTAGGTGCTGGAGGGTGGGGGCGGTGCTGCTGATTAGGGACGTTAATCGAATAACCATGTTTTTAGGCCCTTCCTGAAATCCTGCAGGGTGGCACTCTGTGTTCTCCTTTGTACTGCCGGTCACCGGTGTATTTAACTGTGTAGCCTTGGACGGTGTCATGTATGTGCATGTAACTTGCATGATCGAGGTAACTATTAGCGGCGATACTATGTGTCTCTCGGTCCTTTTTCCCCAGCACCCCTCAGCCCCCTCTCCAGGGGCGGCAATCTGAGGGATAGCCCCGGGCGCCACAAGCTCTAGCTACACCTCTGGACCTTTTACCTAGTAGTTTTCTCATGTCTCTTCGACACCAGGCTCTAAGTATTTTATCATTATCCCTGTACCTGATGTACATAAACATGTTCTCATGCACTGCATAATTATTCTGTATAAGGGTCACCACTTGTTTTTCATCCTTGGCCAATAAGCCCGATGCGCATTATCGCATTGCTTTAGAAAAACATTTATGATTGTTTTCAACACATTTATGATTAATTTCAAAACATATCGATTATAGAAGAAACCCTGGAGTGACCACTCTAGTATATAAGGCCCTTATTCCCCCCTGTAAATTAGAGGAGAATTCTTTCCATGCTGACAAGGTGTCCTGCATGCTGAATCTTCGACACGCAGGGTGTCATCCTTGGAGCAGAGACGGGGCTCTTCATTTTCTAACATCAGGTGGGAGGGTTGGTTCTTCCCGAGGGGATTCTTGGCTATATACATATTTATCTATACACATATACGTGCTACACCTACATATATATATAAGCTAGGTACATTTAGGCAAATTGCGTAGGGTGCACATTATAGGAGTATGCAAGTGCTACTGTCTTATCTGAACTGTATATGTTCATCCTCATAGCAATATGGTAGAAATGTATCTACTGTTTACTACATTAGCACTTGCAATTTCTTTTGTATGCTTCTGTCTCCTGATTGTCACAGCAAATATGTTTTACACAAGACTGACGCTGGGCCAACAAATGCTTTTTGAAAAGTCCTGTATTTTATGAGAATAAGTAACCACAAGTGACTGAGCAAAAGGTTCTGTACTGTTTTCCGTGATCCCTGAGGAATCAGGGTAGTTGTGTTCAGTGGTTGCCAGAAACTTCCTACACCACTGTAAGATACAGGGGCGTGGTAGTGGCACTGTAGAGCTAGCTTGTATAACGGCTGACATATCCTGTGGGCGTGTCTGGGAACGGTTTGAACACCAAGCCACAGTTTAGGTCATCCAAAATGCGCAGGTTCTGGGGATTCCTAGGAACTACATGACACCGGTACACCTCAACTGGTCGTCCTGCAAGGTAAAATAACCCCCCCTTCACCTAACCCCTTGCCTCTACTCAGGGAGCAGTTTGCATACCTCATCAGGGCTAGTCAGTTTCAGTTTACAATGTATTGCACAGTTAATTAAAACCAATGCGATGCAATAACACATAATACAATTCTTTAAAATCTGCAGCATAAATAATTCATCTGTGTGAGTTAAATCAAATGTCCTATGTTGCTAAGTTGATCATGGGTCAATTTTTGGTAGTTTTTTTTCTACTACTTTTAAAAATTTCACAAATCTACAGCTCAGCTGAGGGTCCTGCGCTGAGAAGCAGGTTAGCACTGCATTCCTTCGTGTGCGTACCCCCTGTAGAATGAAATGGCGTTTCAGCAGGAGCTTCCTTTCTTCGTGCAGTTCCTCACATGAGCTAGTCAACCACTGTGCTTTTGCTGGAGAGCTAATGCAGATTAGCTTTCAGGAGCTACGGTTGGGAAAAGGGTAATGTTTCCATGTCACACTTTTTAATACTGCCTAGTGAACCGTAAGGCCTACTTAGGGGTGACTTATTATTATTTAAAAGAAAGATTTTCTCTTTTAAAAAATTTTTATTTTCAAAGGTCACATTGTAAGTTTTTCACTGCAATGGTCAGGCTACAGATGATAGGCCTGAAGTCAGGATTGGCCTGCCAATGTAATGGACGGCACAATAGGTGCTGCAGTCCACAAGTGGCATTCAACTTCCAGGTCCTGAGTGCACTTTCTACACCACATATTAGGGACTTCTAGGCAAGTTAAATGTGCCAATTAGGAGTTAACCATTTCAACCACATTTAAAGGGGGAGCACAGGTACTTTCTTACGTATTAACAGGGGTAGAATGCACAGAGTTCTAAAGCCAGCAAAGCAGATAGGGCAAAAAACCTGGGGGGACATCATGCAAAAGATGGTCATTTCTTATACCCACCATATAAAACTCACCCTGCACTGTTTGTATCGGTTTCTATCCGTGCTTGTACTGACGCATATCTAGAGCACCCCTTTATTTATTCAGTGACCAGGCTCTGGTTAAAAGAAGCAGCATGCTGATAGCAGTACTTTAGTTTGAGATGAAAACAAATGATTAGCAGTAAGCCACTCTGTACTAGGTCTTACTAACATCTTTTGTCATATATCTGACTGGCAGGATGTGTCAAAAGGGAAGGGACCCCAAATATTCTTCAAACCTCCCACCCCCATTTGGGATAATCACACTGTAAATATTTTTCCACCTTAGTAAGTTCTAGCTAACCGGAATAGTATGCTTGGCAGTCATGTATTTGATTGCATTTTAAAAAGGTTTAACAGAACTGTAATGTTTAAATAAGTCTAGAAATATTTAAATAATTGTGAAAAATTCTGAGGGCCCCAATGATTTTGTTTTTGTACCGGGGTGGTGCGGCCTTAAAACTTTGAAGACCATTGAGTTACAGCATCCATATTAGTTTCCTCTCATTCCAAGCAGAATTGTCTTTTGGGACTCACTAATTCCAAATCATGCAGGTTGTGAAATTGGGTTATTGATTGAGGGGAGTCAAAGCCCCACGCTGACAGCAATCACTTCACTTGTCCGTGTGAACCACAAAAGTCACTAAATTAACCTGTGCTTAATCCTCTGGTACCTTTGCAATTTTAGGCCTACTAGAGTACATGGTTTCTCATATTGGTGGTATAAGTGGCATGATCACCTCACCTTACTGCTGAATAGATTTTTTAATGACTTTTCATGTGTGTCGTACTACTGATAAACAGTTTTATACATTATGGGGTATATTCACAAGAACGTGTGATAACTACCGCAAGAGTAGCATAACATAACTTTCAATATCGCAGCCCATCGCGGGAAAATAACCCCGAGACAACGTGGGATTCACAACAAGGCGGTAGCGTGCGATAGTTTACCGAAACCGCGGACAATGTCTGCGATAAAACCACCGCGATGGAGATAAAAACACAAACCACAACACCAAAAAACCTGCGATGGGCCAAAGCGCGATGAGGAAATCAGTGATAAGCAGCGCCAGGCCTGCAACACACACCTGGAAGGTGGAAAAAATCTCCATAAAAGCAGAAAAAACACCCACACACAAACTGACCTAGACCCAAGCACCATGGAGGCAGCCGGAGCAGGCACAGAGGACGAGCGCAACCCCACAAGCACCCCGGAAGACCAGCCTGGGACCACGGGGACAGGGAAAGGCAAGGACAAGAAGACGAGGAAGACGAAGTTCAGTCCGCAGGCGAACAGGATCATAGTCATGGAGGTGATGGAACACAATCAACAGCTCTTCGTCACCTCCAACGTGTCACTGGGCACCAAAACTGCAATATGGTGGGACATCGTCGACATGGTGAATGCTGTCGGAGAGCACAAGCAGACAATGGATGAGGTCAAGAGGCAATGGAATGATATCAAGCGGAAGACCAAGGAGAAACTCTCTGCCAATCAGTAGGCAGCAAAACAGACTGGAGGTGGGGGCCCAGCACCACAGCTGGAGCTGGATGACATGGAGGAGCTGGTGTCGACACAGTCATCAGCGTGGAAACTGTGGCCGGAGTCAGGGGACCGGACACTGCTCGACAGGACACAACATAACCGCAACAGGGTGAGTGACCACCAGGTACTGGGGGGACGGGTGGAGATGGCCACGATGGCACACATGCACAATCAAGCAGAGCACAGTGCACACCCACAATGACTCTGGGTCATCGCCCAGATCTACAGACTGTCACAATGTACAATGCCATGCTGTCTGAATGTCAACCTGTACCATGCGTCTACACACATGGGGACACATAGTAATACACCATCTCCCCTTCACATCACAGGGGCACCGTCAACACCGCCTGCAGAGCAGTCCCAGCCACTCTTCACGGATGACGAGGAGGACAACACCAGCATCGACACTCAAACCATCCAATACATCATTGACCTCATCCGCCACTCACCTCCAGGCTCAGGGCAGCCCAGCTACATCGATGAGACCCCACCCACCACCCAAACCACCCAGCAGGAAGCACCCACAGCCCCGGCACCCTCCAAAGACCTTCAGGAACAACACATGGCCTTCTAACGCCGTGTGCTGGAGGGCCAGATGGAGACGGCTTAGCAGGTGCAGGTGGGCTTCGGCATCATGGCTGCGAAACTGGACGCCCTCCTTGGGTGTCTATGTCTGCCCCATGATCTCCAACGAGCCCTGACTGACATCGCTGGAGTCATGACCCAGAGAGTAGAACAGCTGTCCGCTCAGAGTGACGCCAGCAATACCATCCGTGAGCTGGCACACATACGAAGGCTCATGGAGGACATGATGCAGATGGAGGCGGAAAGGATGGGATTCACCGCTGCACATCATCGAAATGTAGCTGGGATTTATCATGCCCTACAGACCTCCACCATGGCATTGCCGCCACAAGGCGTGGCGCCGATGAATGCTGCTGCCCACACACCATCCACATCCCCGCCCCCTGGTGTGTCCATGCCTCCCAGTGTGGCAGGCGTATCCACTCAGGCCCCTGATGTGTCAGTGTGTCATGCTCCTCGGTCTGATTTATTAAGAAGACCTTAGATGCACTTTGTCCTTGCGCAGACATATGTCTGCGCAGGTACTAAATTACCTTTTACCCACGTAAAAACCCTCCCCTGTCCCGTGCTTCCAGCCTGCCTAGAGTATTGTTCAGAATAATGTATTATAGCTATGATATTCATATGATGTGTTAAGATATGTATCTTTGTCCAACACTGTCTGGTGTAATGTTCAGAATAAGGTATTTATATATTGTTTTAGATATATGTTCTTGCGGGAATAATATGCTCTGTATTTGTATCACATATGGTGGTAATATTGTTGTCACTATTGCAGGATTGCACACATTAGAATAGACTCGCGCACTGTCAAGCGCATCAAGCTTACACACATTAAGAAAAGACTCGCGCGCCACCAAGCGCATCAAGAAATGCATCGATTTGACTGCACTTTGCTTCGCGCTATACGCGTACAACGTGGCAGTCATTGGGGTGCGGTTCGGGTGTGGCTGCCTATAAAAGCCACACGTGAGCTTCCAGAAGGCGCTTGGCCTTCCGTCTGCAGTCACGCTAACAGCAATTCCACTTACCTGAGTTCCGGATTCCTGTTCTTCGATTCAGCATTCTTCTTCATGCATCTTCGCCGGTACCTGAAAAAGAAAGAGAAAGATAAGTGACCTTTTAAATTTTTCTCTGCATAAGGCGCCCATGGCAAGACAGCAACAGTAGAAAGCGCGCGCAAGAAGGACTAATTTTTGGACATTCTTTTTGTGATACGAAAAGACATTTTAAAACACAGTTGAGAACTCTGAAAAGACAACAAGCATTGTTAAATCCAAGAAGGTTTTTGTGTGTATATTTATCTTGTATGTAACTTATAGGTTATTAGAGAGATGGAGTAGAAGAACAACGAAGTGGGATAAAGGTGTGTAAGTTAAAGTGTTAATGATAATCATAGGTTAAGTGCTGAGTGTCTTATGAATATAAGAATTGAAAGAGTAATATATACAAATCTTTTTTCTCATTCAGAAGACTAAAACAACGATATTCGACGGACACTACCCACAAGACTTCACTGAAGAGACTACGTAGTGACGACTTCATCTATCTACATCATCAGGGTGCTAGAAACATCCCTGTAGTATCGCAGGTAGGGCAGTTATCTTCTTTTAAAAAGAAACTACACCTGAATGTAATGTTAGGGAAAATATAACTAGCTGGACAAAATCCCTTACGGAATTTCTTGTTGCCTCGCAGGTCGACAACAGGAATTCAACAGTGTCCGAATCCGGCCCTCCTCCCTAGTTTCTATTTTGTAGCCACAGTAGTACAAAATCTTTGGTTATAGTCTAGGGTCCTTGGGAGGTTGGCTTATAGCGTCTCTGCGAAACCGCGCCAAGCACCTTACAGGTAAGACGAGACATCTTGCAGGTAAGAGTGATTGGTAACTTGACAGAAGGCCAAGCCCACGAAAAGTTTTGCCCAGACGCTATGGACCAATCTACACAGATTTCATTACAGCAAATTGCTAGTTTGCTAGCAGATATTAAAGCAGAAAATGCTGAATTACTCAAGGATATTTCAGTAATACAGGCCAACATGCCCTCTTCAGATACAGTTAGAGCACAGCCTTGGAGCTTCCCTTCTGCTAACAAGCCCATTTTAAAGCCACCTGTATTCCAACCACATATGTCAAAACCACAGAGTTCAGGTACGGAATCTCAACCTACACAGATTCAAGTCATAACTCCCGTTTCTGTTCATTTGGCACCTCCGGAAAGCTTTTATGGTGATAGCAATAAATTTACAATCTTTTTAAATCAATGTCATCTTCATTTTGTAGCGAAACCTACCACTTTTCCAGATGATTCTGCTAAAGTGGCTTTTATTCTATCTTATCTAGGGGGCGACGCGGCTCTATGGTCTGTGCCTATAGTTGAACAAAATGACCCAATTCTTTATGATCTTAGACGGTTTAAGGACGCAATGAAAAAACTATTTCCAAAACATGTGTTCGTGCAATCAGCAGATCACAAATTACTGAATTTAAAGCAAGGACCTTCTGATCTTTTACAATATATCTCCATATTTAATAGATTAGTGATTGAGGCTGAATGGCCAGAAGAAAAAAGAGTATCTTTGTTTTACAGAGGACTCAAAGATGATTTGAAAGACATGGTTACACAAATTGTAGATCCTCCAACTGACTGTTGAGAGTTCATAGACCTTGTGGTGAAACTTAATCATCTTTCATCGGAACGAAGGGGCGAGAAAGGGCGATCTGATCATAAGGTATTTCAGTTTAAAGAAAAGGTTACTAATAAGTCAGAGCCATCCAATAAAATAGATGTAGGAGAACCCATGCAAATAGGGACCATAAGAGGGCCTCTTACCAAAGAAGAAAAAGAAAAACGGAGGAAATTAAATCAATGTTTGTATTGCGGAAAAGCTGGTCATTTTGTAAAGGAATGTCCTACTAAACCTACAAAACCTAGAGTAAAAATAAATGATGTGGCAGTTTCTCAACAGTCGGAAAACTGATTTGCTCGACAAACGATGAGGTAGGTTTTTCGAGTAAGCAATCTAGTCTGGCCTCCACTACCCCAATCACACCACAGTGTCATATAAGCATTAGAGTTTTATTGCAATCACAAACGGATAAGACTAGAATATGGTCGGTGGACGCCTTAATAGATTCAGGAGCCACGGGTAATTTTATTGATGCACAATTAATGCTTGAGTTAGGCTTAACTAAAGTATCTAAAAAGCACCCAGAAATTGTGAGGGCAGTGGATGAAAAAGAGTTAACCTCTGGACCTATTGAATACCATACTGAGAATCTTATCATGACATGTTCCACGAAACATAGTGAAATTATCACGTTTGACATAATTGACACCCCTCAGTTTCGTTTGATACTAGGGATTCCTTGGTTGGTTCTGCACAACCCTCTTATTGATTGGTCTCTTAAGACAGTCCTATTCAAATCAGAACATTGTATTTCAAATTGTCTACAACACCAAGCACTTGAACATTTAGTCCAGGGATATGATTTTCCTATAGAGTCAAAAAATGTGTTATTCTTCTAAGGAGTTCCTCAAGAATATAATGACTTAATAGATGTTTTTGACAAGAGAAAGGCAAATACACAACCACCACATAGGGACTCCGACTGTCGCATTGACCTGACTCCTGGCGCCACATTACCATGCAGTCGTATTTATGCCTTGACTGAATCTGAGAATGAACATTTGCGTAATTACCTAGATGAATACCTTGCCAATGGTTTTATTAGACACTCTAAGTCACCAGTTTCTTCGCCACTCTTTATTATTCCAAAGACGGGCGGAGAATTGCGCACGTGCATCGACTATCGCGCAATTAACAATGTGACTGTTAAGAACCGATATCCATTACCGTTAATACCCACGTTATTGGATCAAATCAAAGACGCTACCATTTATACTAAACTGGATTTACGTGGAGCTTATCATTTAGTCCGAGTTCGAGAGGGCGATGAATGGAAAACGGCCTTCCGTACTAAGTACGGCCTCTATGAATACCAAGTAATGCCCTTCGGACTCTGCAACTCTCCAGCCGCGTTCCAGTTTTTTATAAATGAAGTTTTGCAAGATTTTCTAGATATTTGTTGTGTAGTATATATCGATGATATATTGATATATTCAAGAAACAAAGAAATAAGGACACTGGTCAAATGCATCCCATTGCTTATTATTCAAGAAAATTATCCCCTGCAGAACAAAACTATGCAATATCAGATAGAGAATTGTTAGCAATAAAAGCTGTTTTTGAAGAATGGCGACACTACTTGTTGGGTGCTCGTCATCCTGTCACTATTTATACTGATCATCGAAATTTACAAGCTTTGCGATCAGCAAAAACTCTATCAGCTCGTCATTTAAGGTGGACACTGTTTTTCAATGATTACAACTTCGTGATCACTTATAGACAAGGGAAAGAGAACAATGAAGCAGATGCTCTTTCTCGAATTGGACTAACTGATGAGTTCAATGTGACGCCAGAACTATCTTAACCAATTTTACCATCACGTTGTTTCCAGGTGGGAATTATTGACTCTGATGTAATTAAGGATATTCAAAAAGAAATTGAGACAAAACTGAGACAAGTATGGCAAAAAATTCACCCTTTATTACAATGGAGAGATAATTTATTGTATATGAATGAACACATTTTTGTACCAACCTCTCAAATACAACTTCACATAATGCAAGATCATCATGATACACTTCTCTCAGTGCATCCGGGAGTTACTAAAATGTATTCCTTAATTAAGAGAAAATTTTGGTGGCCCTCCATGTTTAATGATATTCCACATTATGTAGAAAATTGTGCTACGTGTATACAGTACAAGAACAGTCACCATGCTCCTAGTGGGTTACTACAACCTTTACCTATACCCCCACAACCATGGCACACTGTATCCCTTGACTTTATTGTAGATTTGCCTCGTACTAAAAATGGATTCAATACCATATTGACTGTTGTGGATCATTTCACCAGAATGGCTCACTTCATTCCACTCAAAAAATTACCCACAGCTTTTGAAATGAGTCAAATTTTTACTAAAGTAATTATTAGATTACATGGGATTCCTTCGGTTGTACTTTCTGACAGAGGTGCCCAATTCATTTCACACTTTTGGCAACATTTAGGAAAATCATTAAACATGGACGTGCGTCTGTCTTCTAGCTATCATCCACAAACTGACGGTTTAACCGAAAGAACAAATCAAACTATTGAACGGTATCTTTGTTGTATGTTGGCTAATTGTGATAAAGAATGTTCAGACATATTATGGGCTATGGAATTCACGTATAATAACATGGATCACTCTTCTTTGAATATGTCTCATTTCTTTTGTGCTTTTGGGTTCCATCCTAAGGTATTTGTTGAACGAGAATCTAGTTCTTTAAGAAATCCATCAGTACATGATTATATAAAAGATCTAGTATCCATCCAACAACTAGCACAGTACCATTTAGCAAAAGCAAAAGAGATGCAAAAACAAACATCTGACAAGCATCGAACCACACAACCAACTTATGTGCCTGGAGATAAAGTATGGTTATCTACCAAAAATGTACATATTAAAGGTTGTAAGAAATTTAATCCACGTTTCATTGGACCTTTTGTTGTGGAAAAGGTAATCAATCCTGTTTGTGTACGTTTAACACTCCCATCCAGGTATCGTTTCCATCCAGTATTCCCTGTATCCCTGATAAAACCATGTAATTCACAAACAGGACTTATTAACCCTCCCTCTGCTATTGATGTTGAAGGGACCCCAGAATTTGAAGTAAAAACAATCTTGGATTCCAAAAGAGTCAGAGGGAAATTATACTATCAGGTAGACTGGAAAGGTTATGGTCCAGAAGAAAGGTCGTGGGAACCTCTTGCCAATCTACAAAATGCCCCACGAATGGTAAAGGCTTTCCATTTACGATACCCGTACAAACCAAAGCCCATACCAAATGTCTTAGGAGGAATTTTGCGAGGGGGGCACTGTCATGCTCCTCGGTCTGATTTATTGAGAAGACCCTAGATGCACTTTGTCCTTGCGCAGACATATGTCTGCGCAGGTACTAAATTACCTTTTACCCACGTAAAAACCCTCCCCTGTCCCGTGCTTCCAGCACTGCCTAGAGTATTGTTCAGAATAATGTATTATAGCTATGATATTCATATGATGTGTTAAGATATGTATCTTTGTCCAACACTGTCTGGTGTAATGTTCAGAATAAGGTATTTATATATTGTTTTAGATATATGTTCTTGCGGGAATAATATGCTCTGTATTTGTATCACATATGGTGGTAATATTGTTGTCACTAGTGCAGGATTGCACACATTAGAATAGACTCGCGCACTGTCAAGCGCATCAAGCTTACACACATTAAGAAAAGACTCGCGCGCCACCAAGCGCATCAAGAAATGCATCGATTTGACTGCACGTTGCTTCGCGCTATACGCGTACAACGTGGCAGTCATTGGGGTGCGGTTCGGGTGTGGCTGCCTATAAAAGCCACACCCGAGCTTCCAGAAGACGCTTGGCCTTCCGTCTGCAGTCGCGCTAACAGCAATTCCACTTACCTGAGTTCCGGATTCCTGTTCTTCGATTCAGCATTCTTCTTCATGCATCTTCGCCGGTACTTGAAAAAGAAAGAGAAAGCTAAGTGACCTTTTAAATTCTTCTATGCATAAGGCGCCCATCGCAAGACAGCAACAGTAGAAAGCGCGCGCAAGAAGGACTAATTTTTGGACATTCTTTTTGTGATACGAAAAGACATTTTAAAACACAGTTGAGAACTCTGAAAAGAAAACAAGCATTGTTAAATCCAAGAAGGTTTTTGTGTGTATATTTATCTTGTATGTAACTTATAGGTTATTAGAGAGATGGAGTAGAAGAACAACGAAGTGGGATAAAGGTGTGTAAGTTAAAGTGTTAATGATAATCATAGGTTGAGTGCTGAGTGTCTTATGAATATAAGAATTGAAAGAGTAATATATACAAATCTTTTTTCTCATTCAGAAGACTAAAACAACTACATTCGACGGACACTACCCACAAGACTTCACTGAAGAGACTACGTAGTGACGACTTCATCTATCTACATCATCCAGGACGCTAGGAACATCCCTGTAGTATCGCAGGTAGGGCAGTTATCTTCTTTTAAAAAGAAACCACACCTGAATGTAATGTTAGGGAAAATATAACCAGCAGGACAAAATCCCTTACGGAATTTCTTGTTGCCTCGCAGGTCGACAACAAGAATTCAACAGTGTCCGAATCCAGCCCTCCTCCTTAGTTTCTATTTTGTAGCCACAGTAGTACAAAATCTTTGGTTATAGTCTAGGGTCCTTGGGAGGTTGGCTTATAGCGTCTCTGCGAAACCGCGCCAAGCACCTTACAGGTAAGACGAGACATCTTGCAGGTAAGAGTGATTGGTAACTTGACACAGTGGCACACAGTGCGGCAGCCAGTTCTGCAACACCCACAGGTGGGGCAGGGCACACACCCCTGGGACAAGGACGTGGATAGGACTGTGGTCAGAAGGACCAGGAACCGCCATCTGGCCTGTGTCTGCTTGGTCCCGCACATGGCCTCATGAACTTCCAGTGACCCATGATACACTCCGCTGCACTCACCTTGGACAGCGACATGGACTGCCACTTCCGGATTGGTGACCAATGACACGGCGACCAGGCTGTGGACTGTACCCTTCCCTTCAGCAGGACTTGTCATCCCTGGATGGACTCTGGCTGGACCTCCACGGGCCCATAGTGTGTAGTGTGCTGGGCATTGCCCTGAACAGCTTCGGCTGCATAGCTGCACTGGATGTGCAAGAAACATCCATTGACGCACTGCTGTGTTATGTCCATCATCAGTCATGTATTCATGTGTGGATTAATGTAGGGACAGTGATTTCCCTTGCGTCAATGATGGTCATCCTGTGGGATGCCAGTCAGAGGGTGCTACATTGTATTTTGTGTACCGGGTCCCGTGGACACTACAACTGAGACACACGCATCACTCACTTCCTTGTCTGGACATGGACTGAGCCACGCCCAGAGCCAACGTGTCATTGTGGCAAGCCCTGCGCTGGTCCGGCGTACGGCAGGCCAGACCACTCCGCTTACGCTCCGAGGGGGGGGACCCTCATTGCTCCCCGTCGCAGGCGAACTCGCTTGTGGTGTGCAGGTCACTGGTCTAGTTGTCAGCATGTCACAGCCACTCCCTGAGAGCAGGTTTGCATGCATACCACACCCATCCGGCACACTCGTCACAGGCCATGTGACTCTGCCAACATAAGGGCCCGACGACGTCACATTCTCCTCTGCCCGTGGTGACTGGATGACGGACGCCACAGTTCCCAATCATGAAGGGCACATGAGTTTTTTTGCGCACAGGGTTAGTGGCAAGTCGGGCCTGCGTACGGCACGGGCCTACCACCACGTGGCGCTGGCTGGGGTTGCACAGGGTTAGTCGCACCCGGCGCATTGCGGCAGGCACAGGCACCCTGCCACGGGGCGGTGACTTTGGGTGCCCTGAGTCGGTGGCACCTTAAGCTGCTGAGTGGGTGGGCACCTTGCGATGATGCCCCGTCCCGGCGGTCGGGGCAACTCAGGTTTCGTGTTCCCTGCTGGACCGCAGTGTAGGCCATAGCAAGCGGGCAGCGCGGGCCTTCCACCACATGGCCTCGCTTCCGGGTCACAGACTTAGCGGCACCCATTGGGCTGCTAGGGTGTGCAAAAGACACACAATTGATGTACGTAATGCTAAACAAATCAAAACTGAGCAAGTGTGCAGCCTGCGATGTTGCCGGGTGCACTAGTATGTCCTCAGCCATGGAGTATTCCAGACCCAGAAACACACGTGAGACCTGGTGGCCTGCGAAGCATGGCTGCATGGTGTGGAGGGTGCCATGTCCGCGGGCCCCTGGCTTGTGGCTTGCAGCAGCACATGGTGGGACATCCAGTCTACACACCGGTGGCGGAAGGTGAGCAGTGAGGCCTGGGTGTGCATGGGTGGGCATGCTCCGTGGGCGGCGGGTGCCTTTGTGATGCTTCTGCCTGGGTGTGCATGGGCGGGCAGGCGCTGTAGTCTTGTGCCAGTGTGTGTACTGTGCCAGTCATGTATCTGGACTCTGTTTCAGATGATGGCTCTGACTCAGATGTGTGACCTAATGGACTGCACTACATGCCTGCAAGTGGTTAGAAACACACCGGTGGCAGCAGGTGAGCAGTGTGGCCTGGGTGCACAGGGGAGGCTCCCTCTCTTCTTCTCTCTCTCTCTCTCTCTCTCTCTCTCCCTCTCTTCTTCTCTCTCTCTCTCTCTCTCTCTCTCCCTCTCTTCTTTTCTCTCTCTTTCTACCCCTCTTTTCTTCTCTCTCTCTCTCTCCCTCTCTTCTTCTCTCTCTCTCTCTCTCTCTCTCTCTCTCTCCCCTCTCTTCTTCTCTCTCTCTCTCTCCCCCTTTATTCTTTTCTCTCTCTCTCCCCCTCTCTTCTTCTCTCTCTCTCTCTCTCCCCCCTCTCTTCTTTTCTCTCTCCCCCTCTCTTCTTCTCTCTCTCTCTCCCTCTCTCTTCTTCTCTCTCTCTCCCCCTCTCTTCTTCTCTCTCTCTTTCTCTCTCTCCCTCTCTCTCCCTCTCTTCTTCTCTCTCTCTCTCTCCTCCGCTCTCTCTCTGTCCTTTGATGTGCGCAGGACACACCTTCTCATCATGTTTTTGTCTTGCAGGCTGTGACCTACGGACTGTCCCGCGGGGAGCAGTCATGTGTCTTCATTTGATTTCGGTGTTCATTTTAATAAAGTTTTATTTGTTGCTTCGAAAGTGAATGTGTGATGCTCATTTCTGTGACGACACATGCATTTCAACTGTTGTGATTGTGCAACGTCATGCAGAATATTTTGTACATGTTTTTGTGTAGCTGATGTGGCATGTCTTTGTGGGGGGTGCCAGGGAGTGGTGGTCCGGGGGTGGTGTCGGTGGGTGTTGTGGCCCTCTTGTGTGTCCGGGCCGCATGATGTGTGGCTCCATGGCATTTGTTACCCTTCCGATATGGCCCTGTACTGGTCGCCCTTTTGTGGTGCTGGCTGCCGTCTGACTTAACACCAGGTCAGAGCAGGTGTAGATTTCCTGGTGCAAATGCCCCTTATCGCCTGTTTTGTGTTTTTATCGCAGATCTGTCTGGTCATTGAGAATGTTGTGGAGTGGTGTGGTTGCGGCTTTTGGAACGGGAACGCCCACTCTGCATCTCTTTAGAAATAGTTGCGGGGGGCCTCAGTGGCGATGTTTTTTGCGGCTGCTATCGCGGGTAAACTGGTGCTGTGGGCTGTTAACACCTGCTTGTGAATGGGGAGGTAAATTTATCACGACTTTGGCTGCGATAAAGTGCCATTAATTCGACGATAGCTCTTTGTGAATATGGCCCTATATACTTTATGTGCGTTTGTCTTATGTTTTACTATGTACACTTTCAAATGAGTGCTGTCAGTCACCTCGGGCATCTGCTGTACCATTGTGCAGCGATTTGCCGGTTCTCCACACTATGTTTTGAGTGCCAGCTGGCCACTTCTCTAGCGCCACTCTCTTATGGCTTCTTCTGACTTCTCCCTTTACAGGTTGGATCTTCCCTCCTGCACCACAGGAGGTGCAGTAGAATTGTTCTGGATTAGATACCCTTCCTACTTCCTTGGTTTCAATCCGCTGTAGGGTAGGTATAATAACCTGGTCCTGAAGAAATGCCACTGTCCTTCCACGCACCGAAGCATAAAACATGTTGACCTTCTGACACATTCCTTGAAGCTATCTAAGTAAATTATTACGATAGATAGCTCTACTGTTTTTATTGTTTCAAGGGGACCTCCACTTTATGAAATCCTAACTTGGTCACCCTTAGACTCTTTTAACCACTTGTGCACCACCCTACACGCCATACACCCTCACTTGCACTCACCATATGGTAGGATAAAAAGATCTCTGCTAAAGAGCCCCCACTGAAATGCTGGTCGGGCACTGCAGCGGCAGCATGACGAGCAGCACCCTATGATGAAGCATGACACCCTCTCGGGTGTGTGAGTGCATTCCGATCTGATCACTTGGATTCCCCGTTATTTCTTCAGGTAATTTTGCCAGCTCCACCTACAAGTGCTCCTCCTTCTTTGTCCCCCCCACAAGAAACTGCATCCTTCTTTATGCTATAAAATATTTATGCAGTACACAAACTGAAATAAAGTGAAAACTCAACACCAGAAAAATTCCCACATCGATTTAGGAAACTAGAGTACATTTTAATAAATAAAATAAGACCAAAACAAATCAAATCCAATCAGTAGAACCAGAGTTGTTCATTTCAAAAGTAATAGGGAAATTAGCACTCAAAAGTATGAGGCCCTGTTAGAAATGGAGGTCTCTAGTTGGCAATGGCTGGCCACTGTCCAAGTAGGGACCCTTCTTCCTAAGTCAGAGTAAGCAGCCTACACCCTTTGACAACCCCTGCTCAACCCTGTGGTAACGTAGCACGAGCAGCTAGGCTTATCTCAGAGGCAGTGTGTGAAGCATTTATGACCATACACAGTAATATAATGAGGAACGCTACAAATGGACACCACTCAAGTAGTTATGAAAAATAGGTATTTTTTATATAGACTTAATCACAAGACCAATAACAGTAAAAATCCACAATACTATAAAAATATAATTACTTTAGAAATGCTGCAAGGAAAAATAGTTCAGGATGCACAAAATGATGTTTAGTTCAAGGCAGGGGTCTCTGCGACCCTTTTACTCACAAAGTATCTGGTTCCTGGAGCAAAGCAACAAAAATGTCGCTAAGGCGTTGTAGCGTTAAACTTCCTCACGCTAACCAGCGATGCGTTGAATCCTTACCGCAAGGGAGGATGATGCGCTGGGTTGCGGGCAGGACAAAGCGACAAACTTCCTCCCGCTAAGCCGGTGATGCGATGAAATCCTTGCCGCGAAGGGAGGATGATGCACCGAGCCTGTTGCGTGTGAGATCTTGCTGCGTTGACAAAGATGGCGCTCCGCGAGGAAGCGACGATCCGGATTCGATGCGGGGAAAATGGCGAACGCTCGGCGTCCGCGCTGCGATGATCCTGTTGCGATGATTTCAGATAGCGGGCGTTTTCAGGCCCGCAGACAGGTGCTGCGACGATCTTCGGATAGCGGGCGTTTTCAGGCCCGCAGACAGGTGCTGCGACGATCTTCGGGGTTAGCGAGCGCTCGGCGACAGCGGAGCGGCGATTTTTCTCACGCTCACCAGCTGCAGCGGCTCGCTAACGGAGGTTAGCGACGATTCTCAGCGCTCTCTTCTCAACAGTAGAAATAGAGGTCCTGGAACACACAGGAGCCTCACCTGCAGATAGTAATCATCGCTGGGAGGAAACAGGAGGCTGATGGTGGAGTCTGATGTGCCTGAGACTCCAGCAGGAGGCTAGCTCTCTCCTAGCCCTTGGGTAGTTGCTGTAGCAAAAGAAATAAAAGTCCAATCAAAGTTCCTTTCCTCTTCTTGAAGTCCAGTAGTAACAGCTGCAGGCCAGTCCCAGAAACAGCACACAAGCACAAGGACAGTCCTTCTCCTGCAGATTCTTGTAGCCACACGGACAGAGGTTCTTCTTGTTATCCAGGAGCAATACCAATTGTAGGGGTTTGTGCACAAATATTTATACCACCAAAGTCTTTGTTCTTAGGGGTCCCAAGCCTCTGAACCCAGCCAGAACCAGTTTTGCCCAGCCCTGGAGCACTTTGTTGATCAGGCTGCATCCTTCCTTTCAGAAAGAGGGGGTCTGCCTCAGACGCACAGTGGGAGGTGGAGCCAGCTTTCACCTTGCCAGGCACAGCCCTATTCAAGTGCAGGAGCTACCCCTCCCCTCACACCTAGGCAGGTCGCTCTATTCAACCCAGGTCTGACTCAGCCTGCCCTGTCCCTCCAAAACCAGACAGCCAATACACATAATAGCAGAGCAACTGGAAGGCTTAGGCAAGAAAGTACCTATACTCTAAAAGTGGTAGTTTCAAACCCAGAATATAAAAATAACCTTCACTAAAAGATGTATTTTAATATTCTGAGCTCAGGCATACTAGATTCGTTTTTCTACCATGTTCTGTGGGTCAGTTAGGACTATAGGATGTAATAGCCCAGACCTCCCATTCTGGCCTATGGAGAACAGGTAGCCTTACAGTAGTGAAAAACGAAATTGGGTGTAATTCACTACTAGGACATGCTACATACAACAGGGCATGTCCTACCTTACATATACAATGCGCCCTATCATAAGGGGGGCTTACATGATGCCAAGGGAAGGTTTAGGGGCTGGGAAGCGGGTGCACTTCACAGCCAAGATGGCAGTTCTGGACTGCACGCAGACACTGCAGTGGCAGGTCTGAGACACACTTTACAAGCTGCTTCTGTGGGTGGCACAAACCAGTGCTGCAGGCCCACCAGCAGCATTCGGTTTACCAGCCCTGGGCACACACCGGCCACGCTACTAGGGACTAACAGGTAAACTGAATAAGCCAATCATGGATGTACCAATTCATATGTCATCTTTACAAAGGGAGCATTCGCGCTGTGGCACTGAATGGCAGCGGCACAGCGCCCAGAGCATCTATAACCAGCAAAAACAGAGGAGACACAGCGAAAAAAGGAAGGGAGACTCACGCCAATGGGGCCAGGTCTAACACGCGTCCCCTCCAGCTGAAATGTGGGGAGAACTACCCATCCCCTTGGAAGTTCTCTTCACTAAGGCGGAAAAATCTGGACAGACCATCAGCATTGGCGTGTTCTGTACCAGGGCGATGTTCCACCGTAAAGTCCATACCCTGTAGGGAAATGGACCACCTTAACAACTTGGGATTCTCACCCCTCATCTGCATCAACCATCTGAGGGGCCTGTGGTCTGTCTGAACCCGGAAGTGAGTCCCAAAAAGGTATGGTCTCAGCTTCTTCAGTGCCCAGACCACAGCAAATGCCTCACGCTCAATTGCACTCCACTTCTGTTCCCGTGGAAGTAACCTCCTACTGATGAAGGCTACGGGTTGGTCTAGTCCCTCCTCATTCACCTGTGACAGAACAGCCCCCACCCCATGCTCTGAAGCATCTGTCTGGACAATAAATTCCTTAGCAAAGTTGGGCGCCAGGAGCACGGGCGCTGTACACATGGCAGTTTTGAGGGCATCAAAAGCTTTCTGACAGGTGTCAGTCCAGTTCACAATCTTGGGCTGCTTCTTGGAAGTCAGCTCAGTCAAGGGGGCAACGATGCTGCCATACCCCTTGACAAACCTCCTGTAATAACCCGTGAGTCCTAAGAAGGCCCTCACCTGGGTCTGGGTCCTTGGGGGCTCCCACGCCAGGATGGTTTCAATCTTGGGCTGTAGAGGTGCCACCTGGCCACTCCCTACCTGGTATCCTAAGTACACCACCGAACCCTGCCCAATCTGGCATTACTGGCCTTGATTGTGAGGCCTGCTCGGCGCAGCGCCATCAACACTTCCCAGAGGTGGTGTAAGTGGTCCTCCCACGAGGAACTGAATACTGCAATGTCATCCAGGTAGGCGGCACTGAAATCCTCCAGCCCAGCCAACACCTGATTGACCAACCTCTGGAAGGTGGCAGGGGCATTCTTCATTCCAAAGGGCATCACACGGAACTGGTAGTGCCCATCTGGGGTGGAGAATGCTGACCTCTCCTTTGCCCCATCAGTTAAGGCGATCTGCCAGTACCCAGACGTTAGATCAAACGTGCTGAGGTACCGGGCAGCCCCTAGCCGATCTATGAGCTCATCAGCTCTGGGGATCGGGTGCGCGTCGGTCCTCGTGACCGAATTGAGACCTCGATAGTCCACACAGAACCTAAGTTCTGGAGTGTCACCAGGCGCTGCAGCTTTTGGTACCAAGACCACGGGGCTGGACCAGGGGCTGCTAGAGGACTCAACCACCCCTAGAGCAAACATTTTGGAGACCTCCTCCTTGATGTAGGCCCTTACCCGGTCAGTCACTCGGTAAGCCTTGTGCTTGACAGGAGGACTGTCCCCGGTGTCCACCTCATGGACGCACCAGTCAGTGACACCAGGCACCAGGGAAAATAAATCAGGGAATTGCCCCAACAGCTGGCGGCAATCTAACTGTTGCTCAGGGGTCAGTGTGGTGGAGAGGACCACACCCTCCACTGACCCATCCTTTTCTCCTGCACACAGGAGGTCAGGAAGAGGCTCACTTTCCTCCTCCATCCCTGCATCTGTGGCAAGGAGCATGCCCACTTCAGACCTCTCAAAGTGGGGCTTCAGGCGATTCACATGCAGGACCCGCAGGGGGTTCCTGGGAGATTTAAAGTCCACCAAATAGGTAACTTGACTTTTGCGCTCCACCACCTCAAAGGGACCGGTCCACTTATCTTGGAGCGCACAAGGCTCCACTGGGGCCAGTACCCAAACCTTCTGACCAGGTTGAAATTCGACCAGAGTGGCATTCTGGTCGTGCCAACGTTTCATCTCCTCCTGGCTGGCTTCAAGATTTGCCTCAGCAATTTTTCTGAAACGCCGAGTTTGGTTCCGGAAGGCCAGGATGTAGCTAAATACATCCTGGGGAGGTTTCCTGGGAGATTGCTCCCAGCCTTCCTTGACCAAACTCAGAGGTCCTCTTACCGGATGGCCATAGAGCAGTTCAAAGGGACTGAACCCTAAGGACTTCTGTGGCACTTCACGGTATGCAAACAGCAGGCATGGCAAGAGGACGTCCCACTTACGCCTCTAGGCCCATGATCATGCCCTTCAAGGTCCGGTTGAATCTCTCAACCAGACCGTTACCCTGGGGGTGGTAAGGAGTGGTGAACTTGTAAGTCACCCCACACTCCTTCCACAGGGACTTCATATACTGGGAGATGAAGTTGGTCCCCCTGTCGCTCACCACCTCTCTGGGGAACCCCACATGGGAGAAGATCCCCATCAGTGCACGTCCCACCAAGGGGGCCGTCACTGTCCTGAGCGGGATGGCTTCAGGGTACCGGGTGGCATGGTCCACCAAGACCAGGATGTACCTGTTGCCCATGGCTGTCTTGGGGTCCAGAGGCCCCACAATGTCGATGCCCACTCGCTCGAATGGGGTGCTAACAACTGGGAAGGGTTGGAGTGGGGCTTTGATCTTCCCCCCACTCTTCCCACTTGCCTGGCAAGTCTCACAGGTCCTACAATACGTATCTGAACTCTTGCGCATCTGGGGCCAATAAAAGTGGGTGACCAGCCTTTCAAAGGTCTTAGTCTGCCCCAGATGTCCTGCCAATGGGATGTCATGAGCCAACCCCAGTAGGAAGGTTCTGAAGCACTCGGGTACCACCAGCACACGGGCTGACCCCGGCTCAGCAACCTTAGGCTCGCTATACAGGAGACTGTTCTCCCAATAAATCAGATGTGAACCGGACACATCACCTGCTGCCTGGGCTGCAGCCTGTTGCCGCATACCCTCAAGAGAGGGGCAAGTTCTCTGCTGTTCACAAAACTCCTCCCTGGTGGGCCCCCCTTCCTGCTGCCACTGGGTCAGCTCAGGCAGGTCCCCCAGGTCGGTACTCTGCTCCCCGGTAGGCTCCAGGGCATCCCCCTCAGGGTCTGCTCCCTCCTGGGCCGTGGGAACCAAGGGGGCCGGTTTCCCCCGCCCCCTGCCCCCTCCCTCTAAGGCAGGGACCTGGGCCATATTCTCAGGCTCCAGGTCTTTCTCAATACTCTCTTTGGCTGCCATGGACCGAGTGGTAGCACATGCCCACTCAGGCAGTCCCAACATTTGCAAGTGAGCTCTCTTCTCCACCGTAGCCCACGGGGAGTTCTCCAAATCATTGCCCAACAGACAGTCCACAGGCATGGCAGGCCTCACAGCTACCTGAAGAGTTCCTGAGACCCCCCCCACTCAAAGGGAACCTGAGCCACCTCACAGTGGCTCTCTGTGTTGTCTGCAGACACTACTGGGTAGAATGCATGGGGCACAACCTGCTCTTTGGACACCAACCGGGAGCTGACAGCAGTTACACTGGCTCCTGTGTCCCTCCGAGCCTCCACTCTATGGCCATTGATGGTTACCCACTGCCTGTATTTTTTAGTGTTATCAGGCAGTGCAGGCTTAGGAACCATTTCAAAGTCTCCTAGTGAGACAAGGGTCAACTCTACGGGGTCCCACCCACCGGGGGCACCCATCTCCTCCTCCCCCAGGGCTACACTAGCAAGCTGGCGGGGCGGTGCACGGGGTGGTGCAGGAGTATCCTTTTGGGGACACTGGGGGTCAAAGTATCTGTGGCCCACCTGGCCACATTTAAAACAAGTAGGGGGCCTCCTTGGAACAGGATTACCTGTTGGAGGCACGGGCTTCTTATCCGGGGGAGGCTGGGATACCACTGCCTGGTTCCCTTGGGTATTATCTTGGGGCCCTCGGTGGAACTCCCTTGGTTTACCTCTGTCCCCCCCACCTCTCTGCTGGGAACCCTGCCCACCTTTGGCAAAGTCTCCCACTGGACCCTTGCGAACCCGGGTGCTCACCCAGCAGTCCACCTCCTCAGCAAGCTTCCTAGGGTTAGTCAGCTTGCAATCTATCAGATGCTGGCGTAGCTCAGGAAAACAGTTACTAGAAAAATGCTCCCATGCAATCAAGTCATACAGTTGCTCAATAGTTTCTACTTTGCTGCCTTTTACCCAGCGCTCCATTGCTCTGCCAAAAAAAGACACATATTCTACCCATGTGGTACCCTCTATCTTCTTGCAAGTTCTAAATCTCTGCCTGTACATTTCAGGGGTCAAACCATAGCGGGTAATCAAAGCTTCCTTCATGTGGGCATAAATCATTCTACTTTCTGGGGGTAGGTCCAACAAGGTATCCCTCCCCTCACTCACAAAGCGTCCCCACAACCCCACTCCCCAATCCTTCTCAGGGACCCAGTGGGACACCATAGCTAACTCATAAGCGGCAAACCATTGCCCAATATCCTCACTTTTAGGAAAATCCTTAATAACCTCTTTAGGTATATACACTCTACTCTCATTATGCACTACCGGTATGCTGCCACCAGAGGGGGAGATCTCAATACTCTTGGCCTTAATCTCCAACTCCCTCAAAATTCTCTCATGTTCAAATTTCATCTTCATTATCTCAACTTCCAACTTCTTATTCTCTAGGTCTCTCTGATCATCCAATTTAAGCTTAGCCATCTCCATATTATGCCGCCTATCTCTCTCCCTGTCCTCCATCTCTTCTGGAGTCAGGCCCCTTGAGGACACACTAGTGCCCGGGCTGGAAACTGCTTTATCCCCTACCAAATCTACAATTTCGTCCTGCCGCTCTCCTGCATCCTCTCCTCCCTCCACAGGCTCTTCTACATTCTTTGGGGCATCCCTGGCTTCTAACCAGGCCTTCAGCGCCTTGTAATACTCTTCCCTTTTAGTGAGACCTGTGATAGGGACTGTGAAGCGTTTGCAAAAATATTTGAGCTGCTTGGCATTGTAGGTGTCTAATTTCTCTTCTTCCCAGGAGAGATTCTCAGAGGCATTGGATCTGGGCTTGGCCATTGTAATAATAACTGGCAATATCGATCAAAAATAGAATCAAAAATCTCAAAAACGTACGTGGTTGTGTTATGGTCTGCACTCACTAGTAGTGTACACTATAATTACTGTATGCAATCCTAAATGCAAGTCCAGATCCTCACCGCTGACCACCAATGTTAGAAATGGGGGTCTCTAGTTGGCAATGGCTGGCCACTGTCCAAGTAGGGACCCTTCTTCCTAAGTCAGAGTAAGCAGCCTACACCCTTTGACAACCCCTGCTCAACCCTGTGGTAACGTAGCACGAGCAGCTAGGCTTATCTCAGAGGCAGTGTGTGAAGCATTTATGACCATACACAGTAATATAATGAGGAACGCTACAAATGGACACCACTCAAGTAGTTATGAAAAATAGGTATTTTTTATATAGACTTAATCACAAGACCAATAACAGTAAAAATCCACAATACTATAAAAATATAATTACTTTAGAAATGCTGCAAGGAAAAATAGTTCAGGATGCACAAAATGATGTTTAGTTCAAGGCAGGGGTCTCTGCGACCCTTTTACTCACAAAGTATCTGGTTCCTGGAGCAAAGCAACAAAAATGTCGCTAAGGCGTTGTAGCGTTAAACTTCCTCACGCTAACCAGCGATGCGTTGAATCCTTACCGCAAGGGAGGATGATGCGCTGGGTTGCGGGCAGGACAAAGCGACAAACTTCCTCCCGCTAAGCCGGTGATGCGATGAAATCCTTGCCGCGAAGGGAGGATGATGCACCGAGCCTGTTGCGTGTGCGATCTTGCTGCGTTGACAAAGATGGCGCTCCGCGAGGAAGCAACGATCCGGATTCGATGCGGGGAAAATGGCGAACGCTCGGCGTCCGCGCTGCGATGATCCTGTTGCGATGATTTCAGATAGCGGGCATTTTCAGGCCCGCAGACAGGTGCTGCGACGATCTTCGGATAGCGGGCGTTTTCAGGCCCGCAGACAGGTGCTGCGACGATCTTCGGGGTTAGCAAGCGCTCGGCGACAGCGGAGCGGCGATTTTTCTCACGCTCACCAGCTGCAGCGGCTCGCTAACGGAGGTTAGCGACGATTCTCAGCGCTCTCTTCTCAACAGTAGAAATAGAGGTCCTGGAACACACAGGAGCCTCACCTGCAGATAGTAATCCTCGCTGGGAGGAAACAGGAGGCTGATGGTGGAGTCTGATGTGCCTGAGACTCCAGCAGGAGGCTAGCTCTCTCCTAGCCCTTGGGTAGTTGCTGTAGCAAAAGAAATAAAAGTCCAATCAAAGTTCCTTTCCTCTTCTTGAAGTCCAGTAGTAACAGCTGCAGGCCAGTCCCAGAAACAGCACACAAGCACAAGGACAGTCCTTCTCCTGCAGATTCTTGTAGCCACACGGACAGAGGTTCTTCTTGTTATCCAGGAGCAATACCAATTGTAGGGGTTTGTGCACAAATATTTATACCCCCAAAGTCTTTGTTCTTAGGGGTCCCAAGCCTCTGAACCCAGCCAGAACCAGTTTTGCCCAGCCCTGGAGCACTTTGTTGATCAGGCTGCATCCTTCCTTTCAGAAAGAGGGGGTCTGCCTCAGACGCACAGTGGGAGGTGGAGCCAGCTTTCACCTTGCCAGGCACAGCCCTATTCAAGTGCAGGAGCTACCCCTCCCCTCACACCTAGGCAGGTCGCTCTATTCAACCCAGGTCTGACTCAGCCTGCCCTGTCCCTCCAAAACCAGACAGCCAATACACATAATAGCAGAGCAACTGGAAGGCTTAGGCAAGAAAGTACCTATACTCTAAAAGTGGTAGTTTCAAACCCAGAATATAAAAATAACCTTCACTAAAAGATGTATTTTAATATTCTGAGCTCAGGCATACTAGATTCGTTTTTCTACCATGTTCTGTGGGTCAGTTAGGACTATAGGATGTAATAGCCCAGACCTCCCATTCTGGCCTATGGAGAACAGGTAGCCTTACAGTAGTGAAAAACAAAATTGGGTGTAATTCACTACTAGGACATGCTACATACAACAGGGCATGTCCTACCTTACACATACAATGCACCCTATCATAAGGGGGGCTTACATGATGCCAAGGGAAGGTTTAAGGGCTGGGAAGCAGGTGCACTTCACAGCCAAGATGGCAGTTCTGGACTGCACGCAGACACTGCAGTGGCAGGTCTGAGACACACTTTACAAGCTGCTTCTGTGGGTGGCACAAACCAGTGCTGCAGGCCCACCAGCAGCATTCGGTTTACCAGCCCTGGGCACACACCGGCCACGCTACTAGGGACTAACAGGTAAACTGAATAAGCCAATCATGGATGTACCAATTCATATGTCATCTTTACAAAGGGAGCATTCGCGCTGTGGCACTGAATGGCAGCGGCACAGCGCCCAGAGCATCTATAACCAGCAAAAACAGAGGAGACACAGCGAAAAAAGGAAGGGAGACTCACGCCAATGGGGCCAGGTCTAACAGGCCCCAACTGCATCTAGTCACACTGAACTAACTGACAAAGTCACAAGTTCAGGCCGACCACAATGGACCACGGGCTGGGTTAAAAGATCAGGTTAGCCCCAGTGAGAGTTCTACCATATGTCCTTGATGAGAGGCCTAATGTCGCTTGGATTTTGCTCTGATAAGGAACTCCTTGGTTTTGTGATTCGGTGTCCTGCATCAATTTGTGTTGCCCTGTATCAGTGACAATCAGGAGATGTGAATGTTGCAATGTGTGGTCCGGCGTTGAGTTGTCACGCTGCGTCCGTTCCAACGAAGCAGTTGATCAGGAGTTGCAAGTTGCTGCACTGCCAGGTCCTTCCTCCCACAGTTAGGCAGGGAGGTGTACACTCTGATTCAAGCCAAACGTCCAGGATCTGGGGGGGCACCTCTTTGGGACCAGGACTCACACCAGGCAGAGGCCAGCAGAAGTTCTCAGGCAGGTCCAGTGCAGCAGGTCGTCTGGATAGTTACAGGGAGGCCTTTGAATCTTGTTGCGCCCCTGTAGCTCACGCAGAAGGTTAGGAAACTGGCCCTCGGAGGCACTCTGGGTAGCTTGGGATGAAGACAATCAGGTCCAATCATCCTTCAAGCAGCAGGTCAGTCCTATGGCAGCAAGGCCTTTCACTGGTCCAGGGGTGTTCTGAAGAGTTACTCTGGAGGTTCAATATGTATACCTGGTGCCACCCTTTGTGTGGGCGGATTCCCTGTCCTACCCCCACATCTGGCTCTGAAAAGGGCTTCCCATTCTCCTGTCAAGGCTCCAAACTGTCTGGGTATGACAAAAGGCAGGGCAGCTTTGATGTCAAATTTCTTTGTGTGTGCAGGAAGCAAACCTGTTTGAAGTGTAAGTGGGGCTGGGTACACCTCCTCCCCCAGTCATCGTGTCAGGATGGCTCATCCTGTCCACACCTAAACCTCCTTTGTGTTACTGTCTGGAAGAAATACACAAACCACAAGAGCTGAGCCATTCCTAGTCTTGTAAACCAGGACACTGGCAGAAGGCCACACATGGTGGGGACAAGAAAATGCCAACTTTCTTAAAGTGCCATTTACAGAATTGTGACTTAAAATCTGACTTCACCTTTAGGGTTTTAAATTACAGTCTAAACAGCATGTCGCTATCTGTTCCTAATCCACAGTTATTACTTCTTAAATATAATAGTGTAATCCGGTGTCAGTCAATGGGAGAGATAGGCCATGCAGAAGTGAAAAATGACTTTCCGAGTATTTCACTGCCAGACCATAAAAAACTTAAACACACATGTCCTTTCACAGAGCATCACTGCACCATGCAGGTCATTGGGTATTTCTCAGGTTTTTATTTTTTTTAATTCCCTTGGAACACCAAATGATTACGCTTGAAGAGTTAATAGAACCAGGTCTGTGGAATACTGAACGACCTCATCATGGTATCTTAGGCGATTCTTCAGTCTCAGAGGTGATGAGTTTGTTATCTCTTGAGACCCTCCTCCTCACGTGTGGACAGTAGTGACAGATAGTTCCAGACTTGGGTTGTCACATTTCTCATATTTGCTGAAAACGTTTCTGCCAACGTAGCGGGAGCACTTTTAGTGATATTTTTGTATATCATCCAGCTTGTCTGCCGGGCCCCATTTTATTGTTCTCCAGATACCAAGTCAGTATACCTGAGGGATTGGAAGATTCCCCTAGCATGTGGGAAATGTCTTTTTCATGTAGGAAAGCTCCCGGACAGGGACCAGGGACTATCCAGGCAGGGTTACGATATATTTTCTTTCTTATTTAAGCATTTTGTTTTGATATTTTAAAAGTTAAAAATCGATAGTAGGTGTAAGAAATTACCATCTTTTGTGTGGCGTTCCCCCAGATTTTAGCTTTATTGGTTTTTGCTGGCTGTAGAGCTTTGTACTCTTTACCGCTGCTAACCAGTAGTAAAGTGCCTGTTCTCCCCTCTTTTAACATGGTTGAATTGGCATAATCCTAATTGCCAAATGTAACTTACCTCTAATTCCCTAGTATATGGTACAAGGTCTACCCAGGGTCGGTAAGGTAAGTGCCAGTAGTGGACTGCAGCACCTATTGTGTCATCCTCTACCGTGGCAGTGTAAACATGGCTTTAGGCCTACCATTGCAGCTTGACTGGAGCTGTTTAAAAGCTACAATTTGTCCTGCCGAAATAAACCCTTTTCACAGGTATAAACCTTCCTTTTATATAATATAAAGTTATCTCTTAGTAGGCCCCATAGGTCAGGGTGCATGATATTTAAAATTAGGGCATGTGTAGAGTTAATGTTAAACATGTCCTTACTGTGACTAGCACCTAAAAGTTATTTTCACGTAGCATGGCTGGCTGTTCCATAGAGATTCACTGGGATGCAGTATTAAAACCAGTAATGCTATACTTCGCTATGAAAGGACTAGACATATCTTTCTTGGACATTTTTGAAATATTTATTTACAGCCCAAACCACCCTTGAAGATGGGTTTCTAATAAATATTAAATTAAAGGTACTTTAAGAAAGTCACCTTTTCCCGACTAAAGGCTCTGTAGGCTAATTTGCATTATCCTCCAGCTATTGCCCTCTGAGTGCTCAAGCCCTGAAAGAGGTGTGAAAACTGCTCTCAGAGCAGAGACAAAGGCCTCAGTGAGGGGGGGGGGGTGTTTCTATTCCAATGACAGGATGACCATTTGGGCAATGCCTGGGAACTTCATTTACTTGAAATGGGCCTCTCCTGTCACAGGCAGGTGTCAGATGTCATGTGGGAAGGCCTCTTTTTGTGTTGCCCCAGTCAGGCAGACACCAATCCCATTGGGTATGGAGCTGCCCCCTGACTTGACTTGGAATGACTTGTTACACTGTTCCTTCGAATGTAGTAGGACTGTGGTTTGGATCAACAAAACTTCCTAATATAGGGACTGGTTCTTCTTATATCATCAATACATTTTGGACCAGCTAGCTCACTCATTTAAACTCCTAAACCTCCAAAGTAATATTTGCTGTTAGCAGCCTCGAACATGACCACTCTTATTCCTAAGGAATTCTTCAAAACTGACCGAACCCTTTCGGTTGTCACTTTTGCATGCCCAAGCTTTCACAAAGAGAAGAGACAATAATGCATTTTCAAATGTTTGTTGAAAAGATCTAATCCTTGTATATAAAACATGAACTGTGATTATTAGACAGATGAGACACATTATTGTTATAAGCATTATTAGAATGGTGAAAAATACAAACACATCAACCATGCTGATTATTCCTAGTATTGCTCCTATATATCAGTAACACCCCCTCACTAGTGAGACCATGATGGGAGTACCCTTTTGCCAGACCCAGTTGGTATGCTCTAACCCCATACCTTAGTGTTATGTCTCAGGAAGCCATCCACTGTTCATTAACAAATGCATTTGTCTCAGTGTGCAAGCCTACACCCCTCTGTAAGGCAACTATCTTCCTTCTTAGAATGCGAGTCAGGACCTGCAGAGCTGCATCTCATTCACAGTTCTCCACAACATCTATGATAACTCTGGCATGAAGTGCCTCTCACCCGGATTCAAAATGGGCGATGTTTAAATAATAAAACACCGTCCTTATGTCATTGTGCACAAAGTGCATAAAACCAGCTTTACCTAGTCTGGGGAAAAGAGTCGTCTCCTATAAGCATAAAACAAAGCAAGGACATTGTGTTCTACTATGTGTCCCTGAAACTAACAGTGCAGACTACAGAACAACAATGTATAACTATAATAAATGCGTGCGTGACATTTGGTTGTATTAGTGGAAAATATGTTCAAACCACCATCTTGGAAAGATGCTAAGATAAAAATGAAAACTAAAAATGGACACAAAATGTGATCCCTTTAACAGACCATAGAGTTGTAATTGCTCATTTCCCTGGCCACACCTCTCGGGTGGGCACATAGGTTCGGTGCAAGGGGAGAAGGGTTTCACCATCATGGATTTAGGAAGAGATGGTCACTGTGGGATTGTTTGCAGTAGGTCACACAGGAAATGCTGCAAAAGCAGGTAGGGTAACCCCTGGGAACTTTTATCCCATTTGATTTGCGAGGGAGGAGAAAGGAGTCAACCCCACGCACAAGCAGTTGCCAAGCATACATGTGGTGTCCCCAGACTCTACTCAGAACACACCTGGATTGGAGGAAAATCAACTCTGAAGGACTTGACTTGCTCTCTTTTGTACCCAGTACAAAGTGGTTGACTCAAAGGGTCATAAGGCTGACTTCCCGTTCAAGTTACAGAGACACGAATGTTGCAAAGGCTTTCCTGGAGAATCCCAGGTGACCAGTTCCAATTGGACCTGATCTAGGCAGAGAGGTCCACTGTGAGATTGTTTGCAGTAGGGCACACAGGAAATGCTGCAAACGTGGGTAGGGTAATCCCTTGGAAGTTTTACCCCATTTGTTAGGGAGGAGCAGGAGTGAACCCCACCCATAAGCTGGTACCAGGCATAAACATGGTATCCTCTGTAGCCTTCCTCAGAACACAAATGCAAAGAGGAAGATCAGAAAAGGAATGAACCTGCTGTCTGAGACCTGAGTGGAGCCCTGAAGGACTGGACCTGCTCCCTCTTGTACCAGTGCCAAGTGGTGGACTTCAAGGCTCAAATAGCTGACCCTTTGTTCAAGCTACAGGGACACAACAAGCTATGAGAGGGCTTTCCTAAACATTCCAAGCTGACTAGTTCCAACTGGACCTGACCTGACTCTGTTGGCGGCCTCTTCTGGAGTTAGTCCAGGCACCAAAGTGCTGTCCCTAAGGTCCTGGAACCCTTGGCTCTGTTTAGCTGGACTTTTCCAGAAAACCTGGGACTTAAAACTCTTTTGATTCCAAGGACCTCCGGAAGACCTGGACAAAGCTAACAAGCTGATCTGACCAAGGTGCATTGCCGCTGGGCTGATCATTCGGGTTTCCTCCGCTTGGAGGGTGTTCACAACAGCAAATCTTTGGCAGTAGGATCTTGCAGAGATGATATCCGGCCTTGTGAAGCCGTCTTCGGCTACAGACTGACAGAGGAACACAAGCTCTAAAATTTGACTGAGTGTGAAAAAAGAAATCTTTACTGGGCGAAGGCACCAAAACTATCCGGCGGTCAAGGGACCTTTTCTCAACATGAAATTTGATTTTCTCCTGTCCGAGCTTTACCGCAAAAAATGGACAGCTTCACTAGGACTTCGTCCAATTGCTATCTGACCTCATAGTGCCCTCCTTGGCTACAGTCTGCTGCCTTGCTCCAACTGAGGAAGTTGGAAGTCCATTTATGAGACTAAATCCAAAGATAAATCCTCTGACGGGTTGATGTATGCAACCCGCTTTCCATCATGGTAGGCCTCAAAATGTGCCTAGGTCTAAGTCTATTTAGACCAGTTGATTGTGGTTGCAGCTTGAGGCTTTTTTTGGTACTATTTTCATATAAAACATTACAAATTCATATCTCCTGTTCACCTTTATGACTTTTTGTAGTTTCAGTGGAGAGTCACCATCCTAATAATACCCCACATTTCTTACAAGTAGGCTTTTATACTAATCTACTAATTGGGGGCCACTATTAGATGCCATTTCAGTTGGTGTTTTGCAAGAGTTCACTGTTTTACCCACAGTGGTGTTGGTTAAGGATTAGCTATTTGCCCACCTCAATATAAGATGTGGAAATCTTGATGTTGTGGGCAGAACATCATCAAATATTTGGCGAAAGCCCTGTCATTATGCACTAAAGTGTTGATGTTTAAAGCATGTACTGCACATGATTGTCATGTATTGTCATTATTTGCAAACTGATCTCTTTGATTAGAAGGAGCAAGAGTCTAAGGATTCAATTGGATAAGTGGAAGGTGAGGGTCTGACCATGTATTATAAGGAATAACTGGCCACATGTATCAACCAATTTTGCATTTGTAAACTGTGAGAATCAGTAAATTCAGCCGTTTGTCAATGCAAAAAAGCCTTTTAATATGTATGAAAGGCTTTGGCAGTGCATTTTAGGTAATCACAATTTTTTGCAATTATTTAAAATTGCGACTACAAATAGGGAAATGCAATTTGCGATTCTCTAAGCACATGTACCAAGCATTTTTTAAATTCTAACTTTGCATTTAGTAAATGCTATTACCATCGGCTCCAAATTAATGATAACCATGTGCAATTTTTGAAAATGCACAAATAATGCATTTATCAAAATGCCATGTAGTTCACACATGCCACTAGGGCATGTGTGCCCTTTACATGTGCACATATTGTTTGGGGGTTCTTCAGGGGAGCCTTAGGCACCCAGACACCCTTGATTTTGCATTACCTAATTTGCGATTACCAGTTAGGTAATTTCAAATTAGCTAATTGAAAACCTTTCGTCTCTATGGGACTTTAGGCCCATAGGAACTAATGGAGTGGTATTACTTAATAACGGTTACCTACTTACCGAACCGCTATTAGGTCATTTTAAGGAATTGGTAACGGCCCAATGTACATAGACTTCCATTTGTCTCAGACACTGTTTGGAATTCGCAATGCTTTACAAATGGACATACCTCATCAATATTCATGAGGGAGGTCGCAATTTGTGTCCCATTGAGAATAGCTACAATCACAGGGATGGTGGCCTGCTGTGGTCAGCAGACCACCATGTCTGTGTTTCTTTTTAAATAAATCAATCTTTTTTTTGTAGTGCAGCCCATTCTCCTTGTGGCATATTGCACCAAATGTCATCAATATATTTGGATATGTGTCAGCAGTCTCTATAGTGCCGTAGCAGGCAGTAGTCGCCCCCAGCAAGCCAGTAAAGCAGAATGCCAATTTCTCCCCACCAAACACAATTATCTAGGGGCACAAACCCTATTTTGTGAGTCAGTAACCTATTACCAACTTGCAAAATAGGGTTTGCAATTCGCTATCAGGATGGGATGTGCTAAGGGCGTCCCTTCCTAATAGCGAGTCCCATGGGGATGACGATTGTTTTGCGGTTGCAAAACAATGGCAGTTTACCACCTACTTCAGTTATCTAGTAGGCCACTGCAAATGGTAAAAGGGGTCCCCAGGGACCCCTTCCCCTTTGTGACTGGACACGGAAACGTTTTTTAAGAGCAGGCAGTGGTCCCACGGACCACTGCCTACTCTTAAAAAATAAAACATTTCCTTTTCCTTTTTCTTTTATAAATGTATCCTGTTTTTAAGGAAAACGGGTTGAATTTTGAATAAAAAATTGCTTTATTTAAAAATCAATCACAGACATGGTAGTCGGTTGACCACAGCAGGCCACCATCCTGGTGATTAAATGCCATTCCCAATGGGTTCCAAATTGTGACCTACCTCATGAATATTAATGAGGTAGGTAATTTGAGACCCCATTGGGATTCGCTAAATGTGTCTGAAACACATTGAAACATTTCATTTTGCCACACGCAAATTGCAAGTTACTAAAAATCGCAAAATGAAATGGTTGTACATTTTCCCCCAATTTTCCTGAAAGCTGCTATGATAGACCTTGCAATGAAATTATTTTAATTGTGCATTAAAGAAGTACAGAAAACAAGACACCAATGTGGGCCTAGTTCCAAGTATGCCCTGATACTCCCACTCCTTGAACACTGGACAATTGAGAGGAAAGTAATTACATTTGTGGTTAAGCCTTTCTCTGCCCGCAGAAAGTGTAAATCTGTATTAAACACTCGGCTGCACAGCCATTACAGGATCTGCTGGTTTGGAAACCTAATTTAAAAGCCCTTGTTGTTTATCACTTGAAGAGGAAACTTCTGACTGTGACTAAGAAACGGCGCCATTAAACCACAGTTGGCCCAGAATGGCAATTTTGTTTCTCAGACTTCCAGGACGGCTTGGCATTTTACTTTTTGATAAGTCTAATTTTGATAGATGTGCATACTGCGCTGACGCTGCCTTTTAGAAGTTCTCATGAACAACCTGATTAATGCTAACGACGGCCAAACAAGTTTGGACTTTTTTCCTGTAAGAAAGACTTAATTTAGCTTTTTCTCCCAAAATATTTTAAAGTTTTCTATTGACCCTAAAAAGGAGCAACCTGTGTTAAATGTAATTGATAGTGAATGGAGCTGAGAAAATTCGATTTTCGATCGTGATCGAATCGACCCGCCATTTTGTGCTCCGCCGCCATTTTGTGTTGCCCTTACTCAGGCAGCACGGCGAACAAAGTCTATTCTGCTTTTCCTGCAGCTTCGTGTCGAAATAAGCCTTCGGTCTCTATTTACAAAGCTGGTGTTAGTGTGAGATGGATTAAGCCACGCCCTATTTACAACACTAAGTTAGCATAAACGAGATCATTTTTAGCAAGCAAGCTTGTCGTTTCTGCTGCGCTGCACACGACACTGTTGTTATGTGTTTTTCATTTTACAAATGCTGACTCGACTTTGCCTTACAGGATAACAAACTGTTGTTTCACATTCTTAACCGTGAAATGTGCCCTTGGTCTGTACATCATGCAAAGAACGCATCTGGGTCACTAGAAGGTACAGAGTGTTGTGTTTAGATTGATCGTACCACTTGTTAGACATATCATGCATACAGCTGCCAATATCTGAAGGACAAGCGTCTTTAATATTGCAGAACAGTTTGGTTTTACATTCATTCGAACAGAAGAGCTGATGCATGCTGTGAGAGCTGATCCTTTGATGTGATTCTACTAAGCTGATCTATACGGTATGGGGTCCCCCCTGTTAGCCTAAGAGACCTTCTAATAGTCTAATAATAATAATGTATTAGATTATAATGAAAGGAGTGTGGCCGTATACCACTGTCATTAATAGTATGATTGCTCCTTTCATTTTATATGGTATTTTAATAATGCTTATGGTTTTGATCTGTACTGTTAGTCTGCTAGTGTTAGCCAAAGTACTGCATCTTAGGACGCGAGGTTTATAAAATAAACTCTTTAAACTTTACCGTGTCTGTATTATTATGTTGTGGACTAACAAATAAGTACGAACAGGTATTTCGGATTCCCACCACTCCTGAGAAATATCTAAGTCGCTTGTTCTGGTTTGTCTATACATTGGGACCACCTAGCTAGATCTAGGTTAACGAATGGGATACTAAGCTAGTCGGATAAGGGGTTCTGGGTTCTGAGGGGAGTTTTCTGGTACACCACAATTCTCTGAGGTCCTGGTCTCCTGCGCATAGTTCTGTGCAAAAGCAGAATCCCTGCAACATGGCGCACCTAACGTTTGGTCTTAAGATCTGAGACGCTTTAGTAGTACTAGTTTTAGTCCACAACTACCCTCACTCTCGTTTCCGGAAAACTTGAGTGACGGTTTAACCTACCTAGGTTTAGACTAAAGGTTCTATCAAGCTTGAAAATTAAAAAGGTTATAATTTTTGAGCCCAAGTGCTACTGTAAATATCGTTGTTACTCTTTAAGGTGTCCTTATGGCGGTTAATATTCCCGCTCATAGTAGGGTTCCTCTGCACGCTCATTTGAGGGCGTATGGGGTACCTGATGACGGAATGTCCGTAGTCTTTGTTGTCAGTGCTGATATCACCTACCCATATGAGTTGTTTTACTCATGGGTGACCTTTGCGGAGGTGGATACAGACGATAATTTGTTCCACGAATATACAGCCTCGGCTGTACCTGCGGCTTATGCCCCATATCGGACTCTGGAAATTCCTATTTCTGCCTGGCAGCATACAATTTGGTTTAATGGCGCCCTCCCCCATGAGGTCGTATCGGCGAGAATGGGCCCGTTGTCAATTGCAGGGGCTACATGGCCGGTACTGGCCGGATATACTCCACACCCACGCTACATGACGGTGGCAGTGGGTGATTTACGAACGCTACACACAGCCCTGATTACGGTCCATAGGGCTTTAGTGCAGTATGTGTCACGCACAGTTCAGGTGGGAGCGCCTGCGGTTGCTGGACACGGGGCGGATCACCATCACGCGGTGGTGATTAGCCCTGTTATGGTTAACGCGGTTGTCGGCAAGCGCCCCCTCAGTAAGGATGAATTTCCTTACTGGCTTGCGGAAAAATTTGATCAATTAGAAGCCGTGTTTCCAAACACTACACCTGTGGATAAACACAGGATACTCACCATTACTTTGCCGAAAGACCTAGTCCCTGAACTTGTTGATTGTGACAATTGGGGCAAGGTCTTTGCTGCGACATATTCGAAGTGCTACGGCACTCCGTCTATGGCTGTACTACCCTCCGTCATCAAGAAAGTTCAAGAAAGTCATGGTGCGGAGGCAGCTATTGAGTTGGGATTACGGCTTGTCGACAGTTTCAATGTGATTTGTTCCATGGTAATGGGCAACCTCAAAGGAGATGCCATGCAGTTCCAAGTTGGTAATATGCTGGAGCTTGTGGCTGATGCCGATAAGCCTAGGGAGTTCACAAAAATTATTGCGAAAGCCTATAGGATGGTTGGACGTAGTGCCTTAGGTGTGAAACCCACCATCAAAATTCCTGATGTAGTGCAGCAAACTAAGGTGAGTTCGTCTACAAAAGACGAAAAGCCCAACTTTCCTAAACAAAGTTGGCGAGCCAAGAAACAAGAGAAGCAGCAACAGAAACAAGTTTCTCGTCCTGCCTCGCCCGTTCAGTCGTATAGTGAACGCACTTATGATTTGCGCGATCGTACTCGTATTAAGTCACCTGGTAGGTTTCAGGTTTCTGAACAACGCTCTCCTCGTTCTTCACAGGAAACATCGACTTCGCACTCTGGTGGTGGAGACCGTGGGAGAGGACGGGGTACTCAAGGTCGAGACCAGCCCCGCCAGACTGACGGTAAAGGCAAGCAGGAAGACGCTGCAAGACCGCGTCCACCGTTTCAGAAAAAGAAAGTTGCTGCTATCTCAGCGAGATATGCCTCAGATGGTCAGGTCACAGCTTCGGAACCTGACATGGGCACTAACGCTGCTAGACAGCACAGCGGAAGTTACAGTAGTGCGGGAAGCATTGCGTCCATTTCTGGAGGCGACAGCAACTGACATTTATGTGACAGTTGAAACTGCTGATACTCGCGTAGCCCCCCCGGAAAGATTATTTGAAATAGTCCTTAATATTGAGGGTGACGTACAACGCAAAATTAAAGTGGTTTTTTGGGATAATCTTACCACCACATATGATATTCTTTTGGCGGAGAAAGATTGGCCTCCGGCTTTCATTTTGGACGCCCCTAGGGGAGAGGAAGTTATACTTCCTTCCTTTGGGCACGCAGTGCCCACGGAGGAGTCTACTAGGTTGGCCGGGGAGTTGGCGCAGGTGCTTGCGCCTGCGTTATATCGTAATCAGGTTGGCTGGGATAAATGTTCTCCCAATCACGAGATTCCATTGCGATCCGATCCCCAGCCTCAACCCCAATATCCCATGCGTCGCGAGGCAAGATCTCACGTCGCGTCCATCCTTGAACAATTGGAATATCAAGGAGTGATTGAGACATGTGTGTCACCCATGAATAATCCTTTATTCACTGTAACGAAGCCTGACGGGTCGTACCACCTAGTTTTGGATTACCGGCATTTAAACTCACATTGCCGGACGTGTGCGGTACAAAATACTCATAGTTCGGCTCTCGTAGATAGTCTTGTGAGAAAACGTTTCAAAACTACGCTCGACTTATCCAATGGCTTTTATTGCCATAACCTGGCCCCTCTTAGTTATGAGTGGACAGCATTCACCTCGGGTGGTAAACAAAAATTGTTCAAAAGGCTCCCGATGGGCTATAAAAACAGCCCAGGAGTTTTTGCCGCTCGCGTGGTCTCTCTCTTGGAGATGGTAGACCCGGAAGCATACTCGTATGTTGATGACATCTATCTGACTTACGACTAGTTGCTTCCACACCTTGCTCGTGTGGATAACATAGTGACTATGTTTGCGGACTTCGGTTACAAGTTTAACTTTAAGAAGTCCGACATTGCAGAATTTACAGTGTTGTTCTTGGGGTACGAACTCAATAATGAAGGTCGAGGCTTGGCACCGCAGTTCCTTGAGAAATGCGCAAACCTTCGTATCCCTACGACACTGAAAAAACTACAATCCTTGCTGGGTTTTCTGAATTTCGGTCGATCCTACATTCCTGATTATGCCCAGCATATCAAGACACTTTATGCCTTTATACAACCAACTTATACCAGATCTTGCTGGTTGCCAGAGCACTCGTTGGCATTGTATACTTTGCAAACTGATGTTCTTACAGCTAAATATCTAAAAACTCGTGACAACCACACCAACCTGGTCATTAGAATTGTTCCAGGCGCGGAAGGTTTCACGTACTTAACGTTCAATGAGGGTGACACAGTCCCCATTGCTTACAAATCTCATCTGTACACATCGGCTGAGCTGCGATTTTCCACTGTTGAAAAAGTCTTAACAGCAGTTCAGATGCCGATCCTGAAAGAACGAGCGCTATCACAGGGAAAACGCATGCTGGTGGTAACACCGTTTCCTGCTCTTGAAGCAGTCACTAAAGCTAGTGTACCAAATTCCAAGGCTTTGCATCCAAGGTGGATACAATGGGCGACCTCCTTAGCTTCGCCTGATGTCGAATACATCTTTGACGCGGCGTTGCAGACTCAAGAGAGTTTGGAGTATGAATTTGTTCATCCTGCTCCACAGTCATTGCGCCCCATCGAGGAATACCATTGTGTCATATACACTGATGGGTCAGCACAACCCGCAACTGGATCAAGGCACGCATATTCAGCGGCTTGCGCAATTGTAGTCGGTACTTTCGTGAATGGAGAGTTCAAATCTGATGCAGTGCATACGCAGTCATTGGGTGATTCTACCGCGCAACTGGCGGAGCTTCGTGCTCTGGTGCTTGCACTTTAGTTTGCTGATCACAGAGTCACTACTCTTATGGTGAGTGACTCTTACTATTGTGTTCAATCTTACAACGACAATTTACTTTTTTGGATTATGAATGGTTTTCGTGATTCCAAAGGTAGCGCAGTGAAGCATAAAACGCTTTGGGCTCGAGTATCGGAACTCAAAGGGAGTCTGCCACTTGTGGATGTAATTCACACTCTTGGTCACCAACGAGTTGGTGTCCATGCTGTCGGTAACAGTTTGGCTGACGAGGCAGCTAAAACAGCAGTGGCGACATATTTAGTAGCAGCAGTTACAAGATCAAAATATAAGATAGATGCAGACATCTTAGCAGCTAATGCTGCATCTGAGACAGGGACTAACTTCCCTAGAGGTTTCCCTTCTCGATACCATTATCACTTAAGTCCTGATAACGTCCCGTTAGTGAGGATTAACGACGTTGGTGATAGATTGATTCCCAACGCGGACTGCAGACCAAATTTGATAACAGCTGCCCACGAAGGTGTTGCGTCTGCGCATGCTGGAGTGTCAGCAACTGTGTCTCTTTTGCAGCAACGTTACTGGTGGTACGGTTTGTATAAACAAGCGTGGGCTTATGTACTTAATTGTGACATTTGCCAGCAGATCAAACCTTCTTCTGTTGCGCGTCCACCTCCAACGCAGCTGCATATATCTAATCAACCACTAGCGTGTGTTTATTTAGATCACTGCGGTCCTTTTACCTCTGATACTGCGTACAAGTACATCTTGGTTGCAGTGGATTCGTGCACACGTTTTCTGTGGGTGTGGCCACAAAGGAGTGCTGATGCCAGGACTGTCATCAAAGCCTTTCGTGTCTTTATAGGGAGTTTTGCGTGTGGTACCCTTCACTCTGATCAGGGCCCGGCGTTCGCCTCTAAGGCTTACAAAGAGGCAATGAGAAGTTTGGGGGTCCAAGTCAAATTTTCGTCTCCATACCGGCCTGAGGGCAATAGTGTTGTGGAGCGGATGAACCGTGACCTAAAGCAATCGTTGACAGCCAAGGTGTTAGGTACAGGCCGGAACTGGCTTGCCCACTTGTATGACGTCCAACGTGCACTTAATAATCTCCCTAGAAGGTCTCTGGGTGGGCGGACCCCGTACATGATGCTCTTTGGAGTGAGAATGTTTGTTCCGGACCTTGAAGGTCTAGACATGGCGGCGGCTGCCGCGCCTTTTGACCTCGATGACCACTGTGCTGTATTACAGAATCTACAAGAAGCAAGAGACACTCTAGCGAAAGAACACGTGCCCTCTACATCTGAAGAAGCGCTCCTGATTCCGGTGGTCGGCTGGCTGCCTCGAGTTGGTGATCTGGTCCGTGAGAAGGTGGCGAACAAGAAGGAGTTTGGCCCCTCTTATCGTGCACCAGTCCCGGTGCTTGGAGTATTGGGTACACGTACAGTTGTTTTACCCCCACTTCCTGGTCGCAAGGAAAACAGGTACATTTCAATTGAGAATGTCAAGCTACACAAGGTGGCCGATTCTCCATAGTATGACACCTTCGGTTTCCTGCCCATCAATGCTGAGAAACTCTGTTGTGTTGCCACCCTCTATCATCGTGCCTGAAGTTTCCATTGAGATGAATACAGTTTTAGACCTGCCTGTGCCACCTTCTGGTGGTGGTTTGCCTGGTGATCCGGAGTATGCTTACCCTACAGAAGTCGCATTGCCACTATTAAATACAACGACACTTACCCAGTCACATTCTTCCTTTGAAACTGAATCATTGACTTCCACTGTCCCTTCCAAAATTTCTAAATTTTTTGCCTGGTTCAAGAGACATTTTTTGGTTGCACCTTGGACTTACATCTGGTTGGTGCTAATTTGTATTTTTTTATTCATGACAATTGGCTTTGTGGTAGTGTTTTTTAGACTTATTAATGGACACTACCTGAATGAGCGTTCTACAATTCAATTAATTGCTGGAACTTTGGCCCCCCATTCCTCATCACACATCATGAAAAGAGACCAGACGTTTGTGAACATCACCGCCTGGCCTGTACGTGATGGGATTGCTTGGGATGCAGCGAACTTTCAAATTCATGGTCCCACCGAAGTTATTAATGTGCCAGCTGTTTTTCGTGTTTCTATGGGTGATATAGTTAAACAAAACATCCGCTCAGATGATTGGGATGTACAAGCAATAGAAGCACTGTTTTCTGATTTAAAATATTATGCTGCATTTCATGCTGAAGATCTGTATTTAAATACTGCAAACTATGATGAACAATTTTGTTTTCAACATTATGGCACACATTTTTTACACAGAGCAAATACTTTTCGAAATTTTGTTAATTTTACTCAATGGGAACATTGTCCTGTCCCTATGCCTGGCAGCTCTGACACTTTATTGAAAAAATTCACATACTTTTCGGATTTTAGTGTGTCAAACCCTGATTCTTTTTATTTTAAGGTGGAGGTAGAACCCACTTCTAAGGTCAGACTGACGCACACAAAATTATTATATTCCAAATCCTTTATGGATGAATTGGCTATTGGAGGTTATGACGTATGGAAAGCTACTATCGATCTTAAATCGGTTTGGGGAACTAAACCGTGGCAGGTACAAGGAACAGAAGCTTTGCATCGAGCCTGTCTTATCCCTAACCATATCTTATATCTAAAAAATAAATTTCTCCCTCAATCCCTGATCTGGGTGCTTATCCTGGTTGGGAAAATCACTCAGATCTGTCCCTTACTATGTTGCAGTCGCTTGTTTCCAATGGCACCTTCAATATTTCAACATTGAATCCTGAGGGTTGGTTGGTATGGCAAACAAGCTCAGATTCCTGTCAACGTCGGTTTCTGGATTTGGCTCCAGGGTATACACAACTTAGGGTTGACCCTCGTTTTACATCTTCACACACAGTGACTACCTACTCTGTAGGTAAATCATGTCAGTCATGGCTGCAACATTCCACGTTAACTTCAGTTAAGCTTCATTTATCACGCTTAAATGACAAAATAGATTTGAATGATTTTATTAAGGGTCCTGCAAATGGCAGGTCTAAACGATGGGCTTATGCTATTTACAATGAAATCTGGAAATTGTCGCAAATTGAAGCTGCTTCTAGACTACGTGCTTTTGACCAGGCCAATATGGAAAAAGTATTGGCTGTGATAGATAATAGTATTAATACGTTGTCTTCTAGAATTTATAGATTAGATAATATTGTTTCTTCTGTCGTAGACATTGTGCAAGATGATGTATCTGTGTTGTATCATGGTCAAAATCAGTTGCGTTCAATTATGCAGTTTGCATGGACATTGCAAACGTTAAAGGCAGGGAAAGTCCCTTGGGATTACATGAATATTTCATCATTGTTCCTTCCGTTTAATTTGACAGAAAAACAGCAGTTCATGTCCATGAAAGATGCAACTTATGCATTGCTGCACATTGAAAAATTAGAACCTTTACCTTTTTCTGTAGCTGACTTAATTTCAGCCGTGTGGCTTATTCACGGATTAGTCACTTTACCGTTCAGTTTGTTCAAGTTTAGTTCGTGCATGAAACATTATGCCATCGGCAGATATGAACAACTTAGTGATGCGTTTCTGCATGAAGTTTGGTCACTTCCGTTCACTTACAGATGCGTGAGGGATGGCAAGGAAGTTTACTTAAAAGGTGAAGAATGCAATTCCGCTCCTGATCATTCTGTGGTTTGTAGACATATACAATTACATGGCGCTTGCAATATACACGCTCCTAATTTAGCTTGTGTTCTAAAGGGGATTCCAATGCCAGTTATAACGTCTTCTTTTAAGCTGCTTGCCAACGGTAGTTATTTGCTTTTAAATAGTGAAGCTTGCTGTGGGATGCTAGTGGGTATTCCTTACATAGTGACTGTTTCACAAAAAGTAATTTGCTGTAATAACGTCCTTTTCCCACCCCCGCAAGGCCGACTCGATATGTCCATCTGGCCAGCAATTCCAACCTTGAACGCAGAGTTCAATAGGATGAGCAGAATAGGGGCTCTTTTGTCTAAAAAAGAGGTTGCATTGACTTCGTCCCGTGAAACATTTCTTCTTAATGTGGCGAATACACGCACTGAGGTACAAGCTCTTTTAAATACCGACCTCCCCCTCCATTTTGGAACCTTGATTCAAACTATCTTTAATGCTTCGTCTACGACTGGCCTTGTTCATTTTTTTTAAATTGTGGGCTCGGGCCTCGTGACATCTTTCCAGACTGTTTTTGGTGTGATCCCTGCATTTTTACATTCTATTTTTTCGAGTGTCTTCGGAGGGTTCCCCTTACTCCTCGCTTTGGTGGCTGGATCCTCTTGTTGATTTGCGCACTTCAATATGGCTGCACACCGGGAATTCCAAGACAGAATGCTGCGCTTGCTCCATCTTCGTAGCCAGATGCTTGATTTCTACGGCACCTTACCACTGGCGGTATTAAGCGTCAAGTATGGATTGTCTTTCCGGTTTCCCTTTTTTACGTGTGTGCAACCTGTATTTCAATGCCTAGATTGTCCCTTCCAATGGGCTCTGGACTTGTGCCTGTCAAACTTGGCGTCACCTGACCCGGATTTTGATGAACTAATGTGTCCCTTAGTGGCTCATGAATTTGATTGTTCTGGTGTCGGGTTTATGGCTTTGGGTGCTGCACACGGAGTCCTTGGAAACTAGGATATCGGAGAGGCAACTATTGATTTCCTTGAAAGGAGTTATATTGAGGAGACTGACAGTTGTCCTATCATGGTGCTGGATGCTCCGATACTTGATGAACATGTGTGTTCCTTTCCCTTGCTCAATTGGATGGCAGATACTTTTGCGGAACGCTCCAGTGATTTTCTCTTGGAAGCAGTTGCAACTTACGGTGCATATACCTTCATGGATTGACTGATTGACATTGTCACTCCAGGGTGCATCCAAGATTGTTAATTTTCTACGAAAGTTTTGCTTATTTTTTAATATATCATTTTTCATTTTTTAAACGAAAATGTTTTATTATTATTCTCGGACTTTACACTTACCTTCTATGGACTTATAGTTCATGCCCTTGGTTCCGATCTAAATCACTTGAACTCTGCGTTCTTGATAAGTGTATCCCTATTGGTTAGTGCTCCGATCATGGGGGGTTGTGAGATGGATTAAGCCACGCCCTATTTACAACACTAAGTTAGCATAAACGAGATCATTTTTAGCAAGCAAGCTTGTCGTTTCTGCTGCGCTGCACACGACACTGTTGTTATGTGTTATTCATTTTACAAATGCTGACTCAAGTTTGCCTTACAGGATAACAAACTGTTGTTTCACATTCTTAACCGTGAAATGTGCCCTTGGTCTGTACATCATGCAAAGAACGCGTCTGGGTCACTAGAAGGTACAGAGTGTTGTGTTTAGATTGATCGTACCACTTGTTAGACATATCATGCATACAGCTGCCAATATCTGAAGGACAAGCGTCTTTAATATTGCAGAACAGTTTGGTTTTACATTCATTCGAACAGAAGAGCTGATGCATGCTGTGAGAGCTGATCCTTTGATGTGATTCTACTAAGCTGATCTATACGGTATGGGGTCCCCCCTGTTAGCCTAAGAGACCTTCTAATAGTCTAATAATAATAATGTATTAGATTATAGTGAAAGGAGTGTGGCCGTATACCACTGTCATTAATAGTATGATTGCTCCTTTCATTTTATATGGTATTTTAATAATGCTTATGGTTTTGATCTGTACTGTTAGTCTGCTAGTTTTAGCCAAAGTACTGCATCTTAGGACGCGAGGTTTAAAAAATAAACTCTTTAAACTTTACAGTGTCTGTATTATTATGTTGTGGACTAACAAATAAGTACGAACAGGTATTTCGGATTCCCACCACTCCTGAGAAATATCTAAGTCGCTTGTTCTGGTTTGTCTTTACATTGGGACCACCTAGCTAGATCTAGGTTAACGAATGGGATACTAAGCTAGTCGGATAAGGGGTTCTGGGTTCTGAGGGGAGTTTTCTGGTACACCACAATTCTCTGAGGTCCTGGTCTCCTGCGCATAGTTCTGTGCAAAAGCAGAATCCCTGCAACATTAGGACTGGCCGATTACACTAATCCCTGTCTGGTTTTCATAATCCCCGTCTCAACTATCTGTTGGTTCACACTATTCTCATCTGACTTTATCTTATCGTCTGGCCTTCGCTGTCCTCTGCTAGCATTCTCTCGTTTCACCACCGTCCTCCAAAACACACAAACGTATCTCGCCACATTACAGATCTGTTAATGAATTAGTTCGTGGGAGGGGTGACAAACACAGTCGGAGGAGAGGCTCCTTCGAGTTATCTGATACTTTATTTTCAAACCTTTTCTATTGGTTCTGTTCTGTTTTCCAACTTTTCTTATTGGCTCTTTCTTATATGTTTTGGGTGTGTATTTGGTTAATGTATATTTCACATATGTACTATATAAGATTGTGCGCCACGGAGTGAAGTGGCAGCCTCCCGAGAACCTACCTCGTGTACTTCTGGGATAACTGTACTAGCCGCAGCTAATAAATCCGATCTTCTAACGCCTAACAGAGTGTCCTGTGTCTCTGTGTAGCTGAGCAGGAGAACCCCGGAGATTAAGGCGTACCCTGCGCCGCCAGGCCGAAAAGGTTCTGGTTCTTCAACTGGCGCCCAATGTAGGGCGGCTTCAGTGGTACCGGTTCTGCCTGAAGGTCGTGAGGAACCCCGCAAGAAAATTCTGGAGGATTCGCGAGCCACGTCAAGCGACCCCTGTATGTCGAAAGTGGTCCGAAGGTCTTTTTTAGCGTGGTTACTCCTTCCTGACGGCTACTGACGACTGCTGCCCTGACTGCCGCCCTGCCTTGGCCCTTCCTTTGGTGATGTATGGTAAGGCGAGATGATAGACGGGCCTCTGTTGGCGTGAGAAGACATCCTTAGTTAAGTATTTGGTGGGTCGCTCCCACAATTTTGGTCCTGTGTTCCTTTGTTCCTTTGTTTCTTTGGTCCTTAGATTCGACTATTGCAATAGCCGAAGCCGAGGGGTAAGTGCATTTGTGCTGCGTAAACTGAGTTTTACCCCCTTGAAGTTTGTGAACAGTCCGGTGAAATCACGAGATGCCTGGTCTGACTAAGTTTGGAAAACTTTGTTGCTTTGGTTGTAATAGGGATTCCCGGCTTGAGGACTCTTGTCCGATTCCTTCGTTTGGAACTCCCACATATGAGCTCTATTCAAAACATGGTATTGGCACCATTGCCTTTAACGAGGCATGGACCCGATACACGAAGAAAGATGGTGTTTTAAAATGGCCAGAAAATTGTAGTTTTGAGCCTGATGTGCTAGATAATTTAGAAGCAATTTTATTCAAAAGAAAAGCCCAGCCGGCAATGTTTGACTCTTTCCGCCTTTGGCGTAAGGAAGCCAAACAGAAAGAAATTAAGCAAACAAAACGAGATAGGAAAGCACAGGGTATGACAATTATACAGGCTGCCCAACGATTTAAAGATGATGAAATGGATAATGCGACGGAAATCTCAGAGAGACAGCATCGTATGGCGATAGATAAATGCTATCCGGTGTTGCCTGTTTCCCCTTCCGATAACAAGAAAGATTTAGAAGAAGATCCCCTAATGTCTCATTTATTGAGATTGCCTCCCCCCTATGCACAAGGTGCCAATGCACCCCAGTTGTTACAGCCTGTTCAGCCGCCAGCAGTACCTCTGCCTCTTCCGGCTCTTCCGCATTTGCTCCCTCCAGTATCACCGCCTCTGCCAGTTTTACCATTAACTTCGACTTCTTTGCCCTCATCTCCTGATCTTCGATCTCATTTGCCTTCTGCACCTCCTGCAATTACCGGTTCTCCTTCTGTTAGTTCGCCTAATACCTTATCCCATATCCTCATGCCCAATTCTCCGTCTGTGCGAAGGCGACTCACGGACTCTGTCTCTGGTATTCTATCTCCTTTCTTTGAAGCTTTTAACGTATCTCTGGCTTTTTCTCGAAGACAATCTCGTAGTCAATTCCCAGCTGCCGAAGAACGAGAAAATTTGGAATCTCTCGCACGAAAATGGATCAAAAAGGGTCCCCAATACAGTGTGCTCGATATTATGCCTACCTTCTCACAATGGAATGCGCCTACGCAAAGATATGTTTTCGATGTAATGTGTGACACTCTCATTAAAGAATGGGAGGATGTGAATTTGAATTCGGTTCCACAGGGTCTGTTAGATGTTCAGGCTGACTTTGATAAAGGACTTATTGTGGGTTCCAAAGTTGAAAACGCTGTAAGGACACTTATTTCTTTTAGAAACATATTGTCCTCTCAGACTTTCCTTGATTCCGATCCGTCGGTTAGACTGACACTGAAAAATTATCCCATGAGAGAGGTTCCTCCAGTATGGAAGGAAGAGATTGCAGCTCAAGGTAATAATCCAGCTATTCCCGCTCATTTTCAACGTATATGGGTACATGTCCCCTGGAAGAGATCTGAAGTTTTAGCCCTTAAACAGACTCTACCGGATCCTCGTAAAAACCCTGCGGGTTATTATAAAGAATTATCACAGACAGTTGACGCTTGCATCATGAATCTAGCTGATATCGATATGTTGATGGGAAATGTAGTCCCACAGACATTATGGGCTAGGATTCGTAAGGAGAATCACGCACAGGAATTAGGTGCTGATTGGAATACTATAATTGCCGCAGATAGAGACCAAGTGGGTGGTGCGAAGCCTGATGCTTTGATTTCAGAACTCCCTGGTAGGATTATTACATTAATGAAAACGATGATGCCTGCATTGAGAGTTAATTGGGATAAATTAGCGGCATGCAAACAAAAGAAAGATGAAAGTGTCTCTGATTTCTTTACTCGTTTCGAGGAGACATTTATTGATCACAGTGGTCAAGATATGGCTACAGAGGGTGGACAGCGATTATTTGTGGACAAATTTGTATTTAATTTGCTTCCCGAGCTGTCACACAAATTGAAAGATTCTGAAAGTTCATGGGCTGTTTCTTCTTCTGCCCAGATATTGGCTACTGCACAATATTATGAAAACAGAGATAAAGAAGAAAAAGAAAAGCAACAGAAAAAGACGAAAGAATTAAAAACAAAGGTTCTCTTGCAACAAGCTTATCCTCCTCGCTATGTTCAGCCTCAGTTTCAACAGCCTCCGCAGTTTCAGAGGTTGTATCAAAAACCTGAGCTATACATTCCGAGACCTTTGTTAGGACCTAATCAATGTGCCTATTGTAGAGAAGAAGGTCATTTTAAGAATAGTTATCCGATTTTATTGCAGCGCAATCGGACACTATCTTCTCCACGAGGTCGTGCTGGCCTCCAGTCAGCAAACAGAGGTAGAGGTCGAGGTATGTTGACTCAAGAACAACGTGCCCTTCCTCCTCCCAATTCCATGAATTACTTTGATCAGCAAAATGTTAGGTCTACACAGTACTACAATGAAGACCGTTATATTGAAAGCAAGAATAAAAGTCTTCATGCTAACTAGGACAGCCATGGACAAAGTAAGGGAGTTGTGTCGGTTCCAGTAGATCAGAATGGACCTTATGTTAATGTCACTACAATGGGTGTTTCAGAGCCATTTCTTCTAGATACTGGTGCGATGAGAAGTTCTGTCATTCATTCTAAACTCCCTGGGGCACCTTTGTCTGGCTTAACGAATGTATCTGTAGGATTTTCTGGCGCCCCTGTTCGTAATCCGGTTTCTTGCCCTTTGCCTATTTCAATTGGCCCTTATGATTTGGAAGCTCCACTTCTTTTGACGAATGGTTGCGGTGAGAATCTGTTGGGTTTGGACTTATTGAAAAGAATGCATGCTACGATATATTGTTCTCCTTCTGGTGTACATCTTACTTTAGGACAGAAACTGATTTCTCCAATGTATTTGTCCAAAGATCAGTTTCCACCTGAATTGCTTTCTCTTCCGGCAACGTTTTGGGCCACGGGTCCGAACGATGTGGGTTGTCTTGAGATTCCACCTTATGTTGTCACTCTCAAGCCTAATGTTGAATTGCCGCGTATTCCGCAGTATAGAATTTCCACTGAAGGTGAAAAAGCGCATTTGGAAATCATTCATGATTTGATTCAGAAGGGTGTGGTTGAAGAAACGAGAGGAAACATATGCAATAGTCCTATTCTTCCTGTTCTTAAACGCACTGATCCTTCTCAGCCACCTGTATATTGTTTCGTAATTGATCTTCAGGAGGTAAATAAAATTGTTGTACCACAATTTCCTGTTGTCCCAGATATCACTGCTCTGTTGACAATGATACCTTCCACAGCGACTTGGTTTTCTGTTATCGATCTAAAGAATGCCTTCTTTAGTATTCCCATTGCAGAAGAGAGTAGGGATATTTTTGGCTTCTCTCTTGGAGGCCGAAGCTTCCGGTTCAAGCGCGCACCTCAGGGCTATTGTGAAAGTCCCTCTATTTACAGCCAAGCTTTAAAATGTCATCTAGATGCTTTTCATTTGCCGTCTGGTGCTGCTCCTATACAATACATGGATGACTTGTTAATCGCTGCTAATTCAGAAGATATTTGCAAAAATGTGACTGTTGCATTGTTACGCCATTTGTTTAATCTGAATCATAAGGTTTCACCTTCCAAACTACAATATGTCCGTCAAGAGGTTACCTATTTGGGTCATCTCCTATAAAAGGAGGGACGACGATTAACCCCAGAACGAATTCAGGCAATTGCGCAAATGTCTGTGCCATCCACACAAAGGGAGGTACGTGCCTTTCCAGGTATTACTTCCTATTGTAGGCAGTGGATCCCTAACTTCTCTCTGTTGGCCAAGCCTTTGTTGGCACTCACTTTGAAAGATACACCTCAGCCCCTTCCTTGGACTGACGAGTGCCAAAGGAGTTTTACTGATTTACGTACTGCTCTGTGTTCCGCTCCTGTACTAGGTACTCCTGATTACAATAAGCCTTTTATGCTCTATGTCCATGAGAGAGAGGGTTGTGCGTTGTCAGTTATAACACAGCAATTTGGAGACAAACAGCGGCCATGTGCCTATTTTTCGGCTACGTTAGATCCCGTAGCTAAAGCATTGCCTAGTTGTCTCAAAGCGACAGCAGCAGCAGCAATTTCTATTCGACAGTCTGCTGGAGTGGTGCTAGATAATACTCTCATTGTTATGGTGCCACATGCAGTGGATACTTTACTAAACAGAATGAAAACGCAGCATCTTACAAGTGCTCGTTTAACTGGATACGAGCTGACGCTTTTGGCTAGTCACGTACACATCAAACGGTGTAATACCTTAAATCCAGCTACTCTGTTGCCCCTTCCAGAGGAGAAAGGTGTTGAGGAGCAACATGATTGTTTCCTCCGTACTGAGGAAGAGACAAAAGGAAGAATTGACTTGAAAGCTACGCCGCTAGAGAATCCGGATGGAATTCTATGGGTAGATGGTTCTTGTTTTAAGATGCCTAATGGAGATACAGTTTCAGCCTATGCTGTTACTACTTTACATACAGTTGTGGAAACAGCACGCATCAGACACAACTCAGCTCAAGCAGCGAATTGATAGCTTTAACGAGAGCATGTGTGTTGTCAAAAGGAAAAAGAGTGAACGTGTACACCGACAGTCAATACGCTTTTGGTGTAGCGTTCAATTTTTGGAAAGAGAGGAGATTCCTTACTACACATGGCACTAAAATACAACATGGTCAGTTGGTGACTGATCTTCTTGAGTCACTTGCTTTGCCCATCCAAATAGCAATTGTGAAGTGTAGTGCGCACAAAAAGATTACAGATGATGTTGGCCGAGGAAATACATTTGCAGATGAAGTAGCGAAAAAGACAGCGAGAGACGCTACAAGTCGAATGTATGTGGCGGGTCCTGCAAATTGGGTCAGAGAAAGAGGAATGTATGAGGATACAGTAGAAAGTGTAAAGTCGATTCAGAAAGAGGCTACAGAGAAAGAATTGAGTAAGTGGAAAGAAAGTACGGGAATGTTAGATGAGATGGGTTGTTGGGTGAAATTATCTGAAAACCAACGTTGGCTGTTACCAGATGCCTATGTACTCCCAGTGGTTACTATGGCGCATGGTCCAGCCCACTTAAGTGCGAAAGGTATATGCAAGCTTCTGGCTCCAGTGTGGCAAAATGAAGGAATCCCAAAATGTGCAGACAATGTAGTGAAACATTGTATTGTTTGTTTGATGTACAATCCGGGAAAGGGAACCCCAACTCCAGCGGGTCACTTTGCTCCTCCGACATATCCATTTGAGGTGTTGCAGATCGATTACATTCACATGGAACGATGCAACAATCTCAAATATGTTCTGGTGGTAATATGCGTCTTTTCTAGGTGGATAGAAGCATACCTTCTAAAATATAATACAGCCTTATCCACAGCCAAAATTCTACTAAAAGAATTTTTCCCCAGGTTTGGTTTGCTGCGCATTGTCTGGAGTGACAATGGGAGCGAATTTGTGGGCCAAGTCATGCAAAAAGTTTGTGCGGGTCTTGGTATCAAGCAAAAGTTCCATGCGGCAAACCATCCACAGTCAGCGGGTTTAGTGGAATGCTACAACGGAACTTTAAAACTCAAATTAGCGAAATTGCAGGCTAGTACAGGACTTAATTGGCCCGATGCTTTACCACTGGCTCTCCTGTCAACCAGAACTGCTGTGCACTCTCGTTTTGGACTCAGCCCTTACGAGGTGGTCTTTGGGCGTCCAGCTAATATATGGGGAGTCCCTCGCCCTAAGAAATACTCAGACTTGCCATATCCAATGTTGATTGACTACTTGCATGAACTTACAACTAAATTGCGTGTTCTCCATCAACAGGTTCAGAGTGCTTTGCCGGAGGCTTCCACAGACCCAGGTCATTCCATCCGACCAGGTGACTGGGTTTGCATAAAGAATTTCCAAAGGACAAAAAATTTGGAGCCCAGGTGGAGGGAGCCTCGTTTGGTACTTTTGGTCACGAGAACAGCAGTCAAAGTCGAAGGAAAGAAAAATTGGATTCACACGTGCAGTGTAAGAAAGTGCCTTTGCCTTTACCCTTCGATCAATGGGTGCGTAGGGGCATTGGTGACTCTGAGAGTGAGAAGGTTCCACGATTCGTACCTTTTAGCGATGTACGCCTGAATGGAACATTGTCTGAGAAAGAGGACGACGACATTCTTCAGGAAGCGATAACACCACATCGTCGCTTGAATACGACAAATCCGCGAACATTGTTCCAAGACCAAACTGTACCTGATAAAGAACATTATAATCTAAGACCTAGACCAAAGAACACTTAAGATTTTTCTCTCTCCTATGTAGTATTCTATCCCGGTTGCAGGGTCACGGTAGGAGTCTTGGTTGGGACCTGAGTAGTTGCAATAGGCCTGCAGGACTTGCAGTGTCATAGGACGGCAGATAATCATAATTAAGTGATCGAGGAAGATTGCCGTGAGCATCCATTTAGAAAGATGGAAACTACATTAGGCAAAAGAGAGAGAAAGGATGAAATGAAAAAAGAATCCTGTAGATTAATGTACAGTCGTTTTAGTATAACCTTATGTATTATTATATTATTGTGTATCTGTTGTGATCTCTGTAGATAGACACCTGGAGCCAGTATGTATTCTTAAGCCATCTTTATTCAGTCTCCAGTTCAGGTTACATCTGTCTCTACTCCAGCCAGCCTAGTGTGGTACCAGCCCCACCAGGAGCAGCCTCCCTAGCTGCTCAGCCCATCTTCAACTGCCAACACTCATCCACTCAGACACCCAGGCATTCCATGCATCACAGGCACACCAACATTCTATGACCATCTCACGCTCTGGCTGAGCAGCTAGTGGCAGCAGGGCTGGACTACAATGTTATTCAATTAAGTAGGATATAACATTATCCCTTTTTCTTCAACGAAAACGAAACTTGCAAATGATAAAACATGAAGGAAGAACTATCAACAAGAAAAATAAATAGTACAAGTCCCACGGATGCAAACATAAATCAAACATCGCAGGAGCATCAAGAAGAAAAATGAATAATAGTACAAGTCCCACGGATGCAAACTTAAATCAAACATCACAGGAGCAAGAACCATTAAAGCAAGAAAGGACGGATAAGATACATACATATGAACAGCAATATCTCCCATCCTTCCCTAAAAAGAATTAAAAACATTATGAAGCGAGCATAACATTCCCTGAAATACATTTGAAGCATTTTGCATCAACCACTGTGACGTGATGCACTACAACGAAAAAGGGTAAAATACCCCACAAAACCAATGCCCAAAAGTATAACTAAAAGTAGCTCTAAAGATAGCATACCCTACAACTACAATCCCAAGAGAAAGGGAAACAAACAAGTATATGGATCGTCACCCATAACAACTCCCGTGAAGGGATGTACATTAGTACTGCGCGCAACTATAACCCAACCCTGTGTGAGAGTTAACCATGAAACAATGTACATTAGTACTGCGCGCAACTATCTATGGACTAAGCCATAACCCTACCCTGTGTGAGGGTTAACCTAGGTACTCCAAACCCCTTAAAGAGGTTACATACCCCCATGTAGAAGTAACCAAACATTAATACGAAAAGAGCTCTCGACCCCCTTGTGGAAGTTACGTACCCCATATGGGAGTAACAACAACTAAACATAGGGCACAACCTTCCCTCTTGTATGGGAACAATGTGATGACCACCCACAGGACTATGGACGCCCCAACCACTATAAAGTGAACATCTGTGGCATCACAACAAAAAAATGTGCAGAAGACGACACTCACTTTCTTAACCCCTGAGAAATGAGAACACTGTAGCTTTATTAAACTACACACTACACCTATGTCTTTAAAGAAAGTGATATGCCCACATAAAACATGCTGGTGAGTGCCCACTCATCCGAGCTGTGCTTGAACAACACTTCTCCTCCGTAAGAGAATAAATACATAACCTGTGAGAGTCACAGGGCACCTTTGTACCTGAAACATAGTCAGCAAAAACAAAGACAAACTGTGTGCAGAAAACTGGTTCTTCACCATTCCTCACAGTGTGTTCCCCAACTTGTCCTGCCAAATTCCAAACTGGTTCTACACCATTCCTCACGGAAAATTCCACGTAGTCAGATGACCCTTCAGCAAGTATTCCCTTAACAAACATCGCGTTGTCGCCGGCCGTCTAGTCGACCTTCAAAACTTTATTAATATGACAGTGGTTGGCAAGATGTGTCGTGGTTGGCAAAGCACGTCCGTGGATGACTGCAATACTGCATAGAACTTGGACATCAGCTACCAAACACAAAATGGCCGCACGTAATTCCACGACCAGCCGGATGGCTCACGGCATGCCAAGGCTCCAAATACGTACTGTCCAAAACTTGCGTGTCACAGAGGATCCCACGAAGAAAAGCACGTCATGCAGGATTCTACGAGGAGACCTGAGGTAAATCAGCGCGTGCTGTTAGAGACTCGCGCCCGGTTTTTTTAATTTAAAAACTGCAGTTTAATTAACAGTAAAGTGCTCCCAGGTAATTTCCTCTGTATATTGCCGCAGAACGAATTGACCAGGCCAATACACATAACTGTAGAAATATGCAGTACACCAACTCGGCATTCACGATGCCCGATACAGAAAAGCGTGTTGTCTGCTCCCCGCTGGACAGTGTGCACACTCCAATGTACTCCTACAACAGTGCGACAACTTCAACACACTTGCCCGTGCTGGGCCTGCAAACTCTTGAGCAAGTCCCAATAGGAGTGGATCTCCGAACCAACACAAACATAACTTAAAAGTCACACGACCCGGAGAGCCCCATGCATAGACATCCTCAAAGTTGGCGAAAACAGGGCAATACCATAGTTCCTTCTAGCAGCCTGTCGCTTCGTAGCACTTGGTATAACATCCAGAACAGAACAACTGCACGCAGATCATTATTACACTCCAATTCCTGTGAGACCTTGATTGAGCATAACACAAGACCTCTATGCCCAAAACTTGTGATACCACTATGTGGTGCAAGCAAGTACAGACGTTGCTTTAGATCCTAAAATTCTGCAATTGTCCCAAAACCAAAGATTCTCCAACTGTATACCACCATCTAAGCCTTTTTCCATAATGTCACTGTGGTCCTAGTGACGAAGTGAGTCACTGTGGTTTTGGAGACACATTAAATTGTTGCAACTGCCAATAAAGCACCTTTTTAAACAAAATATTCTCCATCTGTGCTGCCACTGCACACTTTCCGTTCTTACATCTTTATGATGAAAAATCCTAAATTGACTTTTTCTTCTTTCTGTGGCTGGAACACCTGATATGGCTGTGGTTTGACTACTCCTCCAACTCACTGTAGTCCTTCATGTGGCACACGTTGTGGCTGGAACACCAAATGCGGCTGTAGGTTAGCTACTCCTCCAACTCACTGTACTCCTTTAGATGCTGTACCAAGAGTCTCTAGGGTCCAAGTCCGCTCGTCGCCAAAATAAATGTTGTGATCTCTGTAGATAGACACCTGGAGCCAGTATGTATTCTTAAGCCATCTTTATTCAGTCTCCAGTTCAGGTTACATCTGTCTCTACTCCAGCCAGCCTAGTGTGGTACCAGCCCCACCAGGAGCAGCCTCCCTAGCTGCTCAGCCCATCTTCAACTGCCAACACTCATCCACTCAGACACCCAGGCATTCCATGCATCACAGGCACACCAACATTCTATGACCATCTCACGCTCTGGCTGAGCAGCTAGTGGCAGCAGGGCTGGACTACAATGTTATTCAATTAAGTAGGATATAACAGTATCCTTTTGGCGTTTATAAGTTGGATTATTTATGCTCTGCAGCAAAAAGTTGTATCTCCTTCTACCTCTTCGTCTTCTTCTACTGTCTCTCCACATCTATTTCATACCCTTCCTCAACATGAACTCATTAGAAAAACTGAATATTACAACAATTCCTTTGTCCAGTTATTACATCAACACCAATTAGTGATCAACACAACTGACTGTTGGGTGTGTGGACTTATGCCACATACCACAGAAAAAGGAATGCCATATTTAGTTCTTCCGTTTTCTTATGAGGGTTCTGCTTGGGCTTATTTTGTTATCTTTTCCAATGCCTATCAAAGCAAATTCAGACGATCCGTTAGTTCATATATTGGTGGTCCGGATTTAGTCATAGTTCTTTGATGAAGGGAATGGTAGCTATGGCTAAAATCATGGAAAATAGTAAGATTTCCGTTGACGAAAGGAAAGCATACACAAACTGGAACGTCACCCATTATGTCACTAGCCTTAGTGATAAGGTTAAACAAGGGAAATGTTCACCGATTTGGACTAATTCTCATCAGGGAAATTTCTCTCTGCAAATAAATAGTCAGTCTTCTGACACCATACAAAGAAACAACTGTTCCCACACATACGTCTACTCCTCTCAGAATTCGCCGCCTCTAGTGCCATCTCAAGGCACGTATTTTATCTGCCACAATAGGGCTTACACATGGTTGCCAACGGGTTTTTCTGGTACCTGTTATATAGCTTTCCTTCTTCCCCCTACATACACCGCTTCTGCAAACTATCATCGAAACAGATATGGCAAAGGGATTATTGATTCTAAAGACACAGCAGGACAAGAGGGAGGAGATTTCCTCAAAGGATTTCTTCCTTTTTGGGGTCCAATGGCCAACAGCAGAAATATAAGGCAACTGGTTCGTGTCGTAGAAACCACTATAGACATCACTGTAGGAGCCTTAAGTAATATCACGGCAGAACTACAGGCGGATCGTCTTATGACCTTACAAAACCGAGTTGCCTTAGATTTTGTTCTTGCGGATCATGGTGGAGTGTGCAAATTGATCGGGTCAAGTTGCTGTATTTTCATACCTGATGACGCTCCGACAGTATACCAAGCTATCTCTAAATTACATATAATCTCTGAGTTGATTCATCAGGACGAAGGAGATTGGTCATTATTGGAGTGGTTTTGGGGACTACTGTCCAAATGGCGTTGGAAGGCATTAACATTCCTTGGAGTAGTTTTGACCATCATTTTCTCTTGTTGCCTTTGTATGCACTGTGGTCCCGCCATCTACGACCTTTGTGCTACTATGTGCATCCCTAAACCCAAATCACAAAGAACAGAGAATATTAGAATGATGCTACAGCAACAGCTCGATGACCTCATGGCCATCGACATTGACTCAGATTAACGTGAGTCTATGTATCTTGCCTGAGTTCTGGCAAAAGGAGGGTCTGAGAAAATTCGATTTTCGATCGTGATCGAATCGACCTGCCATTTTGTGCTCCGCCGCCATTTTGTGTTGCCCTCACTCAGGCAGCACGGCGAACAAAGTCTATTCTGCTTTTCCTGCAGCTTCGTGTCGAAATAAGCCTTCTGCCTCTATTTACAAAGCTTTTGTTAGGACTGGCCGAGTACACTAATCCCTGTCTGGTTTTCCTAATCCCCGTCTCAACTATCTGTTGGTTCACACTATTCTCTTCTGACTTTATCTTATCGTCTGGCCTTCGCTGTCCTCTGCTAGCATTCTCTCGTTTCACCACTGTCCTCCAAAACACACAAACGTATCTCGCCACCTGCAAGTTGATTACAGATCTGTTAATGAATTAGTTCGTGGGAGGGGTGACAAACACAGTCGGAGGAGAGGCTTCTTCGAGTTATCTGATACTTTATTTTCAAACCTTTTCTATTGGTTCTGTTCTGTTTTCCAACTTTTCTTATTGGCTCTTTCTTATATGTTTTGGGTGTCTATTTCGTTAATGTATATTTCACATATGTACTATATAAGATTGTGCGCCACGGAGTGTACTTCTGGGATAACTGTACTAGCTGCAGCTAATAAATCCGATCTTCTAACGCCTAACAGAGTGTCCCGTGTCTCTGTGTAGCTGAGCAGGAGAACCCCGGAGATTAAGGCGTACCCTGCGCCGCCAGGCCCAAAAGGTTCTGGTTCTTCAGAGCAAACATGAAAAGCTTCCATTTAAGCCCGCGATTTGGCACTAAGTCAAGTAGCCAGTGGCATTGCTGACAGGGTTGGCTTTTTTTGCCAAGCAGTCATACAACATTCAATCACACACTGCCAATAGTGTCTATGCGTGTTTTGTCTGTTTGTGCATAGGTAGATGCCTGTGTGTTGGATTATTCATAAATGCACACCTATAGAGAGTAAAACACATTCAAATGACCAGTTATACTCTCACGTCTAACAGGATTACTTTAGAAGCCATCCCAGAATCATTGGATAATCTTCCAACTACATTAGAAGTCATTTTCCCATCATCAAACATCATCAAGCTCTTGAAGTCATCAGCAAAGTGCAGAAACTGTGCCTTTTGATGTGAAGAGGAATGAAAACGATTGTCTGATGACTTCACAAGATGACTAGAAAATGAGTATCTGATTATTTTCCAGGGTGATTGTTCCAGATGACTTCCGGATGATTTGAAAATGGCCATGTGATTACTTGAGTAGTATCATATTGTGTTCAACAAGATGAAATTGCCTCAGATGATTTGCTGATTGCTTCCACTGCATGCCCGCCCTTTTGGTTTCATTTTTGTAGAAAAGTTAAACTTGTTAGATGATTTCAGAATGAGCTGCTCAATACTGCATAATAAATGTCATTTAGACATTATATACGTTTTGGGATACATACCTGTAAGCACCAGCATATGATTTAGATACCTTAATGGAGCACAGGTCCTAGCTTTCGAATATTTTACAGTTATTTTTCTTTTAATCAGTATTTTTTTATTATGATAAGTAAAAGTAAACATCCAATGTTAAAATGTTCACTGCAAACGCGAGCTGTGTTTCCAGTGAGTACATGCTTATTGGCATACCAACCAGAGGACTAGTAAGCCCAGGAAATGAAAATGCTATCACGTTTATATCAATAGCATGCATGTTGAATACTGTTTTTGTCACCTTTGCAGCTACTAATTTGCCAATGTCAGTAAAATAGTCTCTTTGCGTTAAACTAGAGAATGTTCTAAATTGCATACAATTTAGATCTCACAAAGCAGAATTTAAAACCATAACTAGAAAACGTTGTGAAAAGTTAAATATACACAAATTAGTTCCACGTAATTTGTTTTGATCATAAATACAAATGCAGTACACAATTGTTTAGCATTACTGAGCAGCTCTAGTGCTGAAATGTTCAAAAGTCTGTCCCGTCCGCCCCCCCCGCCCCCCTGTTTCTTATCTTTTTGTAAGAACCTGATCTAGTGCCAAACAGTAGTCAAGTGCTAGTAGCAGAAGGGGAATACTGCCCAAATGTTACAGATCAATATTTGTGATGGATGATACAGGTTATGGATACAAAGGCGGTTATGACTCAATAAGTCCCTCGTGAAACTTGCTTCCCACTTGCACCCTTTCATTGTCTACGTATTTCAGAGATTTTAACAGGGATTAAGGCCAAGTACAAACCTGGGGAGCGACAAGTAGGGAAGTTACTAATACAACAGCACAGTGAAGCATATGAATGGTGGGAGTTAAAAGCGGTTTTGTGTGATAGACTGTCATTTCTTTGCGGGCAGAAATTTGCTGATTAAACAGGATTATAATAATTTTCTAAAATGCCAGTTACATACTGAGATTTTGAGTGACTATGCAAAAAGTGAAACTACACGTCCCAGAATCCTAAAGTCATACACAGCTGAAGAGGAACTGCCTGAAAGTACATCTAAATTGGTGCACAAGCCAAGCCAAGGGCATAATTTATGAGGTTTTATGAGGGCAGCGCCGCAGGCCTTGCTACTGCGCTGCCCTACGGTAAAAGAAAAGGGCGGGAATGTGCCGTAGCTATCAGATATGGCGCATTCCTGTCCTTTTACCATGTGCTGACGCTCAATGGGCTTTCGTGCGCCAACGCAAGCACCTTTGCACCAGAGTGCACTGTAGTGCAGAAAGCAGCACACATAGAAAAAAGAAAAAGTAGGAGAAAGATAGATATTTCTCCTCGTTGTGCCTCCCATATGCCTCCCCTGGGTAAGTGTAATTTTTGGCGCTGCCTCAGATCTTCGATTTCTCGTAAATCTGGGGCAGTGTCAAAATGCAATGGAAACGCCCCCAACAACACCCATTGCACGCCCCTTTAATGCAGAAAACTGCATTAAAGGGAACCATATTTATGAGGCAGTATTAAGCCAAATAAAGTTGCTTAGTGCTGCCTGGTAAATATGGAGCAGGCTCCTGCGCCACGGAAGGTCACAGAAAGTGACGCTTCAGCAGCGCAAGGGGCTTCATAAATGAGGCCCTCTATATTTTGCCTGTACATACCCACAACCTTGCTTCAAGGTCAAAACCTACCAAACTGTTTTTCTTTAGAACACTACTTTGGTTCGAGCTGCTGCTCTGTTGTGTTGCCGCCTGCTGCCTGCCCGCCCACAGAGAACGTCGGAGAAACGTCGATTGCGCCGATCGCGCCCCGCCCCACCCCCTGAGGCCGAGGGGATCGCGCTGCAACGGAGCACGGATGCTGAAGGATTACGTTGAAGGTTTACGGCACCGTGTAGTGCAGCCTTTACAGGAGAAGAGAAGTTAGTTCCGATATATGCTCTCGGGAGTCGGCGGATCTGGAGGACTTGGCGGTCACGTGGCAATGGAGTAAGGGAAAGAGAGGTAACCCCAGCCCTTTCAGGTACCGGGAAGCTGTTTTGGAAATCGACCGTGGCCCCCCCCCTCGTCTCTGTAAAAGGAGAGAAGTAAGAGGGAGGCCCCAAGGCCCTAAGGACATTTGAGTCACTTGAAGCATTTACATTTGAAGCATCTAAGCCACAAAAACTACAAATTGCAAATCTTAAGGCGCTTGGTGGGCAAGGCAGGTTAGCGGCACAACAGAGGTAAGTGGATGTGGATGAATGATTATTGACCCTGAACATTCCCCCAAAAGTATATAGACTTAACTGCCTAGGGGGTAGTAAGGGAGGGGAAAGTCAAGCGAGGAACACATAAGTCCATCCAATAGAATATACTTATTGCGGCTATAGTTATGGGGCCAAAAAGATTGCTAAGAATCCGAAAAAAACAAACGGAGCGGAGTCCCGGCTGGAGAGAACTACTTGGAAAATCAAAGTCTACAGAAGAGAGCCTGGAGAGTCAGGTTAGCCCCAAAGCAGGTGCCAAAACAATATCGCAAAGAAGAAAAACTAAAAAAGCTAATAAACAAGCTATTATAGAGACCGAGCAAGTAAATAAAGGATGTTTATCAGTCTCCAACCCTGTAAAGGATTTTTTAGGGAAACATTACAAAAGAACTGATACACCTATGAGAGCCATGTGTATGGGGGCAGCGCAGGTGATCGGAAATGGCACTGTAGAACTCATGGAAGAACTACAGGAGACATCACTTGTGTTAAACTATTCACAAATAGGTCAAAGTGAATTGTTAATACCGCCGCGACTGTCTTCATCCCCCAGATTATTCCGGTCACAAATCCAGGGTCTCGAGACCTCAGGTCAAATGGGAAATATCAGTGAAACGTCAAGAACTGATCGGAGTGAGGTATTAAATACATCGGCTCAACGGTCAAATGAAACTCAGCAGGAACCTTTGAGAAGCACAAGAAGCGATGACCCTGAAAGAAATAGCCTACAGGATTTTGACATTTCCGCTACTCCTTCCTCGTCAATGATGGACATACTGTTGATGCTTCAGAAAACCCTCCAGGGTATTCTAGAAGTTACAATGTTAAACAACGGGGTTCTAAAAACGCAAAAAATATATTTAAAAGAGATAGAGGAGGAGTTGCAAGGAATTCGAGGACAAATGCCATATATGATGAGACCGGTAGAAGATTTACAGCCTGTAGAAAAGCTAGGGAGTGCAGAAACGGTAGTACCACTACATAATGTATATATATCTAAACGCCCGATGCTGATAAGAAGAAGAGGAGAAATCCCCAGATATAGGTTTATGAACTATAGCTGTCAAGCTAGGTTTACAAACTATAGTGGCCAGGCCAGAAGAACATTAGGTAGAAAGCAGGGACCCAAAGGTACTCTAGGGGTAAAACAGCAGGTAAAGGAAGTGGAGAAAAAGCCAAATCAAGCAGTAATATTAGCATCCGATAAGTCTGCAAAAGAGAAAAGTAAGAGGAAGGGCCCCAAGGACCAAGTAAAGAAACAGATCTGTAAGGGACCAAGAAGAGAGAAAGTAGAAGTAAAACCTCCATTAAAACAAAAAAAAACAAATGGGGATCAGGATAAATACACCCAGAAGATCCGAACCCTTGAAAAAGCCGCTCCGCAATCAGGAAAGATAGGAGTGAAAAGTAACCAGGGCAAGGCTATATGGAAGGATAATAGACGGTTAGGTATAAAAATACCTAACATAAAGCCAAACCCTCTAAGTAATAAATGGCTATACTTTGAACTAGCCCAACCAGAGAAAAAGGGAAAGAAAACACGAAAGATCCAACCCATAAATAGGTCCCAAATCCTGTTTTCCTTCTCAAAATGTCCAAGCTTGAGGGTAATAGGAACAAAAGATCTAAGACAAGTAGGCTTTGTAGAAGATACAAATGGGAAAGAAATTACAAGAGTCCTTGTTTACTCAGACTTGGTGAAAATGACAGTATGGAAAGCAGAGAGCGAGTTAGAGCAGGAAGGGATACGATTACTGTCAGAGAAGGAAATGGAAAAAAAGATGTACCCAGATGGCAATTTTTTAAATTACCATGCAGGACTTGGGAAGAGACAAGTGAGGTTAATGGAGGAAAGCAGAGAGGGGGGAGGTACTCTAAATATAGCAGTGAATAATACAGAATTTGACAATACTTGGGGTAACTGGAGCCAAAGAAATAGTCCTGTAGGCCCCTCCCAGTGGTATAATGAAGATTTGGCAGAGGATGGAGGTTTAAGTGAGGTAGAATAGGATGAAGGGGTGTCGCATAGCCTTAAGTTCTTAACTTGGAACATAAATGGTTTGGGCGATAGAGCAAAACAGGAATGTTTAAGTAAGCTACTAAAGGATGTGGAAATTATGTGTTTGCAAGAAACTTGGCTTTGCGACGAAACCCCAACATTTGATGGTTTTACCCAACTGCATAGATCAGCCAGGAAAAAAAGATTTGGGCGTCCTGCGGGGGGGATTATGACCTTATTGTCTACAAAAATAGCAACTAATGTGACTCCGGTAAAAGTAAAATGTAAATGGCTTTTGGTATGTAAACTGTCATTATTGATGCTAGGGAAAAAATATGAAAATGTAATTATTATAAATGTGTATATGCAATGGGGGGACATCAAGGAGTATGAAAGTGAGTTGGAGTATTTTAAAGAAGATCTAGATGTTTTATGTGAAATGTATGAATTGGATATGTTTTTCATAATGGGAGATTTTAATCACAAATTGAGTCCAAAGAAGGTCGATCTCTGGTATAGGGATATAATGGATGCATATGAGATAAAACAAGCAATTTTTCCGGTCTGCGACCCCCAAAGACGGGATGAATGGCTGGGAAATTATTTAGGGTCGAAGGGCCTTTATTGTCTGAATGGTAGATTTGAATCTGATTGCCCAGCAAAGAAAACATTTAAAATAGGTACACAAAACTGCCCAATAGATTATATGTTTATGTTTGCTTGGAACTTCCCTCTAATAAGGAAATTTAGGATACTCCAGTTAGAAGGGAGTGATCATCATCCCCTGCAGCTGACAATCCAAGGTGGACGTACGAAACCCTGTGATAAGGTAATTGAACAACAGGTTGAATACCCAAAAAGAGTAACAACTAGATTAACGGAAGAATATTTAGAAAAATTAAGGAAATTGCAAGAGAAGATACCTTTAGGAGATATAGCGGGTCAAAATCTGGAATGGTACGAGGGAAAAATAGCGCAAGTGGTGCAATGTCTACGAATCGAATTGAAGAGAAATAAAGTAAATCAACATACAATCCCTGTAAACTGCTTGAGATGGTTCACGGTAGATTGTCAGAAGAAAAAAAGAGAGATAAGGAGAGAAATTAGAAGTAGTAAAAAATCTAACTGGAAGAAACAAAGGCATCTTGAAAAATTGAAAAAAGAATATAAAAAGTTACTTAGAGATACAAAAAGAGCCTATAGAGAAAAATGTTGGGAAAACTTATTGGTATCTATTGAAACGAAGAACCTAAGACAGTTTTGGAAACTAGTGAAAGCAGCAGAAGACCATCCTGTCGGGGCCATGAATTGTGTGGTAGACGAGGCAGCATGGGAAAAGTATTTGAAGGTATTGTACGGCGTACGTAGAAAACCAGAAGAAACAGCCCCAGAGCAATGGCCAGGGCTAACGGATGAATTAAAATCAGATTTCTCAGAACAAAATGTAAAAAATGTTATAGCTGATTTAAAACTAACACGGGCTGCAGGGCCAGATAACCTCCCAGCAATAATAATAAAGTCAGAGATGCAGTGGTGGGCGAGTTTTTTTTCTCAGATGTTTTCGGTAATTTTAGAGGTAGGGAAAATACCTAAGAATTGGAAGGGAGCCGTAATAAGGCCAATCCATAAAAAAGGTGATATGAGCGCACCACAAAACTATAGGTTAATTAACCTGTTAGATATTGGGGAAAAAGTTTTCTCAAAAATAATTCTGAATAGATTAAAGAACTGGGTGGAGGAATTTTCAATTGTACCAACTGAACAGGGGGGCTTTAAAGAAGGACACTCCACAATCGACCACTGCTTTGCCTTATGGGCAGTCGCACGCAAGTCATTGGAACAAAATGGTAAGATGTGCTGCTGCTTTGTTGACTTTCGAGCAGCGTTCGATTCAGTTGATCGGAACTGCCTTTGGGAAACTCTAGTAAACAAAAACATCCCCGTGGGGTTGCTGAGTATAATAAAAGAGTTACATTGTGGCAATTGGGCCCAAGTAATAAGAGATACAGAGGGGTCACTGACACCAAAAATAGTAATTGAAAATGGCCTAAGACAGGGCTGCGTGTTAGCCCCCCTGCTCTTTGCAATATTCTTGGCTGACCTACCAGCAACCTTAGAGGTTGAAAGAAGTGCAAGCCCAAAAATGGACGGTAAGAAAATTTCATGCTTGCTATATGCTGACGACCTGGTGATTTTGGACCAGACCGAAATAGGCCTCCAGAGAAAATTACATGCGTTTAGAGAATACTGTGAAGGGAAAAGTTTAATTGTAAATATGGATAAAACAAAAATTTTATGTTTCGGAAATAAAGACACGAGTTTTAAATGGATGTTAGGAGATTTTAAACTGGAAATAGTGAATGAATATCGCTATCTGGGCGTATGGTTTAATAGGAAGTTAAAATGGTATACACATTTAGAAGCTCAAAAAGCAAAGGCCGTCTCATCAATCTGCGGATTGAAGAAATTTAATCGGGACTATGGATATATGTCACATAGACCGCTGTTAAAGGCTTTTAGCTCTATGATCCCACCACAGGTATTATATGGAGTAGAGATCCTTTATCTAAGCGGTAAGCAAGTTTGGGACCAAGAGGAAGGTATGTGCCTGAAAACATTGTTGGCGTTACCACGCTCTTCGATGATCCAAGCAATAAGAACCGAGATAGGTACAACTGCTTGGAGTATTCAGGCTCAAATGGCTTTGGTCAGATTTTGGAAACGCCTGGATTTAGAGACAGGCCAGAAGATATCACATTGGTGTAGGAAAGAGATTATATCAAGTAGCCTAAAATGGGCGAAAGATACAAGAAAGAAATTATTACAGGCCAGTGAGAATCTAAAGGTAAAAATCACCCAAAGCCAGTTGCAGGTAGAGTTCTCTAAGAAGGAGCTCATAAAATATGGACAAGAAGCCTCAAGAAGAGGAGATATGGCCTACTTGGAGAAGAAAAAATCTGTGCAATTAATGAGGGATTCATGGCGAAAAGAAAATTGGTTCCCCTATCTGGAAATTTTACCAAATATGTGGTATAGACAGGAGATTTTAAGAATAAGAATAGGTATAAATCCCTGGTTGGCAAATGAGGAACTGAAAAGAAAAATTTTATATTTTGATGGCCATTGTAAGTGTAATTTGGGCACTAAAGGCGATATATTGCACATTCTGTTGGACTGTACAACGCTACTAGAACAGCGTAAATGTTATCTCCGCCCAATATTTTTAAAATATGAAATAAGGCAAAGGAATAAGGCAGCAGAACTACTTACTGAAATGCCAAATCTTGATATAGCGATTGCAATTGGGAAATATATGAAAGAAATTAAAAATAAATAAATACATTTCCTAGCAATGAATTAGTTAATAGATTTAATGATTTTAAACCATTTTAACTTTTGTATTATGGTACTAATATCGTATTTTATAAGAATATTTTTATATTGCATATATTTTAAAATGTGTTGAGCCTCCCTGAGCAGGAAAACTGGACTCATGTACTATTTATTGAAAAATTGATCAATTCCCTAACATTGATAATGTATATATTGTGATGTTTTTTTTTTAATTGGTTCCATAATTGTTTAAAGACCAAGGTCTAAATAAACATTGTTTTTGACTGACTGACTACTTTCCCCCAGTCTTGCTCACCGACTAACGTGCATGACATCACTTAGGAACAATAGCTGCAGATATTTTGAAAACAAATTGTGAAGCAAAGAAATTTTAAGTTAAAATGTATTTTCCCTTGAAGTAATCATGGGCTGACATTTCCTGGCCTGGTTTCTGGTGCAGACTTACTGTCCTCGCTCACAAGTCATCCCCTGCAGTAGCTTTTTCATCAAAGGAAATTAACCTTTTCAATCAAATACAATGCATTTTAAGCACGCCTGTAAAACAACAGCCCTGCCAAGCATCACGCATCAGGGGTGAGACTAACGCATCTTAGTGCTGGTGTAGTTATCACTGCAAAGAAATGCATAATAGCACCCCCGGGTATGAAGAAACCAGCGCACCTTTAGCTTGCTGTGACAGTAGTGCTTGCTATGCTGTGTGACACAGCTGCAGAGCCATCTGACAAATTCGCTCACATATTTGAGCCATGCTGGCTGTAAGGGGTGAGCACTGGTGGTCATGGTATTTTCCTTTTGTTTTTTCCATCACTAATCAGCTCAAAGCAGGGTCGAATGCCGATCAATTCAGCCCACATCCCCGCCGCCTCACAGACTCTCTGGGCAGTCCACATGGTCAGGAGGCAATGGTGAGGTGAATGACTATAACACCAGAATCAATGGTCTGTTCACATGTGGGTCCATCGGTGCCTTGCCTGCTGTTGTATTTTTTATTTCCAGCAAGGCACCACATACAGTGGTTACAGGAGAGCAGCAGATGCAGGCTCCGGCATTGAAGCTTTCTTTTTTCCTGAGTTCCAGTACCCTCCTCCCCTACGCGACCCTCACAGTGTTGTGTGCTGTGAAGGGGTTGTTCTGGCAGGTTTTGGTTTCACCTATGTTGCAAGTCCTGCCAGACGTTGTTAGCTGGCCGAGCCACCCCAGACATAATTTTGTGCTACTTTGTGGGATCGGAATGTTATTTTTCTTCGTGGAAGCCTGGACCACAGAGAGAGGTTGATTGTCCCCCCCACCCCACCCTCCTGCATCCAATCCAGAATCAGGGAATGATAAGTGAGTTTACAGACTTTGGGCCACATTTATGAGGAAGTCATGAAGTGCAATGCAACAAGTCATCTTGCTGCGCTGCACTGTGTGACAGGGAAAGGGCAGAAATGCGCCATATTTAAGGCAATATAGCCCATTCCTGTCCTTTACCCTCGGCTGGCACCCTTTTGGCTGCATATTGCCAATGTAGGCACCAATGCACCATGGTGCAAGGGTGACTGCATTGCACGCAGAATTGTTTTTATGCAGGAAGGGCCACCTTCCAGCACAAAACCAATTCTGGGAGGCATATCCCTCTTTCTGTGTTTGCTGCAGAATGCAGCAGAATAGAAAGAGGAAGAAAGAAGGAGAAATAGAGATACTACTCCTCTTTACGCCTCTCCTGGAAAGGTGTAAGATTTTATTGTATTCCCAGGTTTACAAGTTCATGTAAATCTGGAAATGCGTCAAAAATCATGGGAGTTGCGTGGGAACACTCAAACAACGGACATGCAATGCCTTCCCAGGGCAGAGTAAGGCAACACAGTGATTTGCTTTGCATTACCCCAGATTTGTGGAGCCACTCGGAGCCACGCAAAATGTCTTTGTGTGGCTTACAAAAATCTGTTTTAAGGTTTGCGTTGCTCTTGCACCACGTTGCGTGGTGCAAGAGCGATGCAAACAGCCTCATAAATAGGACCCCAAATGTTTATCGAGCCCCCAGATGAGGATAAATCAAGCGCCCAAAAAACCAATCCCGTCCTTGCAGAACTGTCGGATCACTTGACACAGCAGGCAGGCCATTAACAGCAAATGATTGCAGAAGTGTTTCTAGCTGCATGTACAAGGAAGATACACACTGACCATTTAAATATGCACTGGTCTTTGGCCCAGGCTACTGGAAGTATTTAAAACTGAAGGTTTTTAGTTTGTGAGTAACTATGTAGGAACATATTTGTAGTTCTCCCAAGATATTAAGAATATTGCAGTGCAGAAGATGGGTAAAGGGCGGCTGTAGAATGATGGGAGATCTGTATTTAAATCAGCATTTTCTGATCAGTGAGGAAGCAGTGACTGCGTTTGATCTGGGCAGAGGTCAATATCTTCAGTATGAAAAAGTGGCTGCGGTAGCACGGGAGATATGGCCGACGTTCCCTGAGAAGCCTCCAATAGCTGCCACCCTTCAGGCCCTGGTAAGTCTTGCTGGAGGACGTAAACTGGTCTCTCATATTTATAGAGCATTACGGACGGATCTTGCTGCACACCCTCTTCGGATTCAGTCTAGATGGGACGAAGTGTTGGAGGTGCACCAGATTTTGAATGGAAGAGGGTGCATGATTTAGTAAAACAAATTAGTTCCAATACCAGATTTAAACTCATCGAATTTAATATTGTACATCAAACCTACTTAACACCGCGAGTGCTGCATAAAATATATCTAGAACGTTCCTCCTGTTGTCCCAGATGTGGTTGTGATGCTGCCTTATTTTTGCATATGGTATGGGAGTGCCCGAGACTGAATTCTTTTTGGGACTCCATACTAGAGAGATTGCGCCGAGTAATGGAATGGACGCTACCCGAGTCTATTAAAGAGATACTGTTGGGTTTACTCCCCTGTCCCAAGGGTAGGAAGCTTACACGTAGATTTCTCCAACTGGGGTTAGTGCTGGCCAAAAGACGGATAGTGATCCACTGGATGGGCTCCCAATCCCCCAAGGTGGAAAGTTGGGCCACAGATTTGAGGGAATGGGCAACAGCAAAATGGATCCGTATGAAGAGGGTCAGGAGGGATGATAAGTTGGAAGAGGATGCTAGGACCTGGTATGCTTTGATGTTGGAGGTCCCTTTGGAGATTGCCTCTGACACGCAGCGATCAGAGACTATACATGCAGTCCGCACTGAGGACGACTCAGAGGAGCAGTGTACGGACGCTCCCGTAATAAACGTAGAGTAATCACACAGTTGTATAGAGCGATGGGGTGCAGTGACCTATGGCATGACCGGAGATTCCTTTATGTGTGTGACCAGTGGGGAGGGAAGTGGGTTTGTTTATGACATTTTGTTTTTGCGATTTTTTTATTGAGAAATGTAAACTTGCTAAATGTATTATTCAGAGTAGAGATGCAGATGCTTACGATTGGTAGGCGCTCCTAGTTTAAGAGGTATTATTCCTTCATGTACATTTTCCTCTCCACTCTTAGCTACATGGCAAAAATGTTTGTAGTACATTAATTGTTATATTATACGATTGATCTCAAGTGAGAGATCGCTGCTGTTTCTGTACTGATTTTCTGAAACCGGAAGATTTGCTCCCTCAATAAATAAAAACATGTTTAAAAAAAATAGAATATTGCAGTGCAGGGAAACAGTGAGCGGGTAAGGACACAGCATGAGAGCGAAAGATGGGGACATAGTCACAGAATGGTATGTGCAGAGTGAAACGGATGCAGAGAATTCTTACAGAGACAAAGAGATGGAGTGGGACAGGTGTGAGATGCGGAAAGAAAGAACAAAAGGAACAAACCTAGAAAGACAGAGAGGCAGAGAAAGTTTTTTAGAGAGATCAAGTTAAAAAGATGGAGAAAAACATGGAAATTGGCAGGCGAGAGAAACAGGGAGATGTACAGTTAGCCTAGGAAAGGTGGAGAAAGAGAGGGAGGGAAAGACGCAGACAGAAAAACAGAAACACTGAGTGAGAAAGACAGAGAGAGAAAGAACAAGATCAAGTGAAACAGAAAGAGAGAAAGGTAGTGAAAATGGGGAGCTGGATACAGGGAGACAGAGGGACATAGGAAGTGATAAAGACGGGGAGAGACAAAGAAGTAAACAAGTAGAGACAAAAAAGTCAGATGCTTTGGAGATATAGAAGGATAGGGAGAGAAAAGAAAGGGAGCAATAAGGACTCTGAACTGAAACTGTCCAGCTTTCTTCTATCTATCTGCATTGTTACTACTTACAACCTCCCCATTTACCTACCTAGCTACCTACTCATCAATGTACCTATGCTGTCTGCTTATCTATCTTTCTCGGCCTCTACCTCTAACTATCTTTCTGCATCTATTTCTTCTCTGTGTATCTGCCTTCCTCTATCTCACTACCACCTTTCTGTGTCAATGTACTTCTATTTGTCTCTTTTCACATCTAACTTTCTCTCACTATCGATCTCAATCTCTTCCTCTCTTTCTCTCTCTATTACCTAGTGGTGGTTGCCAATAGTTAGTTATAGTTAGGTCTACTTTTCTATAGAAAGAGTGTTTTTTTATTTGCTAATAACTGTGACGAATCTTCACAAATCTTTCCCCCAAAAAGGTTTATCCTGAAAGGTTTTGGGGTGACCATCAAGCGGGCGTCGAGAAAAAAGTGGGATCCCATAATGCAAAATCCCCTATACGTTTTCAGTAGACTTCTTTAGGCAGGGCAACAGCAAAAACAGCTGAACGGAATTAAAGAAATTCTGCAGGATGTTAGATCTTGGTACACAGATTTTTCTTCTTGTGAGTTGGTGTATATCTGTTTATTGGATTTTGAGAAATTAAAGGACAAAAATAATTGTATATCGGGACGGTTGGATTGCAAGAGTCTTTAGACTCTCGCGGGAGTGCCCGTTTAAAAATAGAGCATTCTGATTAGTCCAGAGAGAGTGGTATCCAGGTATTCAAGGATTCGTTATTGGTTGAAAAGAAGGGCAGCTATGTTTGTGTACCTTAATGTTATTGTTAAGGTGAACCTAATAGCTTTAAGCCTATTATTCAAATTCACAGTAGGGCTAATAGTTGATCTGCTACCCCAATTGTTGAATCTGGGGGAGAAGAAAGACTGGAGGGCGAATTTGGATTGGGATAACCATTTTATGAATGTATTGACCTGGAGTATCACATCGAATATTGGTGGGATTTGTTGTGGAGGGATCCTTGGGTACATTTTTTTTCTTTCTCCCTTCTCTTCTTCACTTCTGGTGGTTTTCTCTGCTTCGGGTGTCTGACCAGACACTGGAGTATAGTTGTTAGGCAGCAGGTGCCTATGGTGACAAGACAGAATGCAAGACATAGCGATTCCACCGTTTTTGTTACATCACCAGGAAAAACCAGCGTTAAAATGGGACACATTGAAAAAAGTGTTTTCTCATTATTCTAAAGTGTGCAGAACGACTGTGAGTGCAGAAAGGAAAACGGCCCTACTCATGCACTGCACAGGCCCAAAGGGGCAGGAGGATTTTGAGCACCTTCTGGAGTTAGTTGATGCAGAAGCAGAAGATCTGAGTGAATTTGAGGTGTGCATAAAGACACTGGATAAACATTACTTACCTAAGACTCTTGACCTACTGGAATGCTCCCCGTAGCGCTTGGACAGAGATCAGACACTTTGCTGGTAAAGCTGCTTAATTATAGAAAATTTCACTTTTAGCAGGTTTTTAAACAAGAATCATGAAGGAATAAGTCGTATATGTATATATTAGATTTTTTTTAAATTGTTGTCGTTTTGCAACGGTTTTAATTAACTATGCAAATAAAATTTATACCATTTATACCTAAAATTAGCACAATATTGGAGCAATACTATTTTAGGTTGAGGGTCCAATTAGCACTAGAGTCAGTGGAAATATATGTTACTCAGTTATGTCAACTTGCTCTACTTGCAAGTTTGGGGGGGGAGCATAGAAGAAAGTATTAGGGATCATGTTAGAGTGCAATACAGAAAAAGTAAGACATGCACATCGGCAAAAAGATTATCTCAAATTCGATAAAGACTTACTTAAAGCAAAGAAATCAGAAGACTCAATGGTGTGTGGAGGTGATTAACCCTTTCACTGCTAGGCCTTCTCCCCCCCCCCCCCCCCCCCTTGTGCTAAGCCTTTTTTTGACTATTTGGGGTAGTTCGTACTTAGGCCCCTGTAATATTTTGTCCACATAAGGTATCCATGCCAAATTTGCATACTTTTCTCCCAACATCATGTAGATTTTAAAAGTACCCAGGGTTTGTGGATTCCCCTGGATGGGACCCAGAAATTATCCGAAATACAGCCTATTTTTTATGTGAGGAAAAATCGGGGAAAAGTGCTGCAGAAGAAAGTGTCTGTATTTTCCCCTGCGAATGGTATCAACAAAGAGTTTGTGGTGCTGAAATCACCATCTTCCCAGCTTTCAGGGACAGGCAGACTTTTGTCAGAAAACCAAAAATCTTTACACAGCTTTGGCATTTTACTGGGGCATAGCCTATTTTTGCTACTTTTTGCGCTTTCAATCTCCTTCCAGCTTGTAGTAGAAATGGGTGTGAAAGCAAAAAGGGATCCCGGACAGCTATTCATTTCTGAAAACGAGACTATATTCTGAATTCAGCAAAGGGTCATTTGTGTAGATCCTTCAAGTTGAATAAAAGAAAAATTGAAGATGAGTTGAAAAAAACAGCAATTTGTGCCAACGTTTTTACCTATAACTTCTTCTAAGTATAATAGATTTTTTGAAGCAATATACCGTTACATCTGCTGGACCCTTCTGGTTGTGGGGATATATAGGACTTGTAGGTTCTCCGATAACCTGAGGAACCCAGAGCCAATAACTGAGCTGCGTCTTGCAATGGTTTTTCATTGAGTGCTGGGTATGTAGCAATTCATTTGGTATACTACAAAGAGTGCAAAATAGGTATCAAGGACACCTATGTATTTACGAAATGGGAAATAAATATAGAGTTTAGAAGCAGTAGCTATTTGCACATCCCCAAAATTGTGGGTACCCATACTAGCATGTGAATTATAGGACATTTTTCAAAGTGACTTCTTTTTTACACATTGTCTTACATTTGAAGCATAGACAGTCAATAGGTAATAACAGTTGCTCTACAATTCTGTGTCCCCCTAAGTCTCCTGATAAAAATAGTACCTCACTTGTTTGGATAGGCCTTGTGCCCACATCAGGAAACGGCCCAAAATGCAAAATGGACACACCACATTTTTACAGTGAAAACAGACACTTTTTTGCATAGTGCCTATCTGTGGAATTTGAACATTAGCTCAGCTGGCACCTAGGGAAACCTAGCAAACCTAAAAAAATTTGAAAACTAGACACCTGAGGGAATCTAGGATGGGATGACTTGTGGGGTTCTCACCAGGTTCTGTTACCCAGATTCCCTTGCAAACCTCAAACTTTGTAAAAAGAAAAAAAACACAATTGCCTCACATTTCTTGGAAAGTTCTGGAATCTGCGAGGATCCACAAACTTCCACCCACCCAGCATTTCCCAAAGTCTCCTATACATTTTTGAAAACTAGACACCCAGAGGAATCCAGGAGGGGGTGACTGGAGTGGCTCTCACCAGGTTCTGTTACCCAGAATCCCTTGCAAACCTCAAACTTTTGTAAAACAAAACACATTAGCCTCACATTTCTGTGATGGAAAGTTCTGAAATCTACATGAATCCACAAAATTCCACCCATCCTATATTCCCCAAAGTCTCCCGATAATAATGGTACCTCACTTGTGTCAGGAGGCCTAATGCCAGCGGCAGGAAACAGTCCAAAACGCAACGTGGACACACAACTTTTTTACTGTGAAAACTGACCCTTTTTTTCAAAGTGCCTAACTGTGGATTTTGAACCCTGACTCTTTCGGCACCAAGGAAAACCTAGCAAACCTGTGTGGCTCTTACCAGGTTCTGTTACCCAAAATCCCTTCCAAACCTCAGCCTTTGTAAAAAAACGAATTTTCCTCATATTTCTGTGATGGAAAGTTCTGGAATCTGTGTGGATCCATATAATTCCATGTACCCCTCATTCCCCAAAGTCTCTCAATAAAAATAGTAGCTCTCTTTTGTGGGTAGGCCTAGTGTCTGTGACAAAATACATGGCAAAATTCAATGTGGACACCCACATTTTTACAGTGAAAACTGACCCTTTTTTCAAAGTGCCTGGCTGTAGATTTTCAACCCTAGCTCTGCCGTCACCTAGGGAAACGTAGCAAACCTATACATTTTTGAAAACTAGGCACCCAGGGAAATCCAAGCTGGGGTGACTTGTGTGGCATTCAGCAGGTTCTGTTACCCAGGATCCCTTGCAAACCTCAAACTTTGAAAAAAAACAGATTTCCCTCACATTTCTGTGATGGAAAGTTCTGAAATCTGCATGAATCCACACCATTTCACCCACCCCTCATTCCTCAAAGTCTCCCGATAAAAATGGTACCTCACTTGTGTGGGTAGGCCTAGTACCCGCAACAGGAAACGGGCCAAAACGCAACGTGGACACACCATATTTGTACAGTGAAAACTGACCCTTTTTTCAAAGTGCCTGGCTGTGGATGTTGAACCCTATCCCTGCCGGTACCTAAGGAAACCTAGCAAACCTATACATTTGTGAAAACTAGACACCCAGGTGAATCCAGGATGAGGTGACTTGTGTGGCTTTCACCAGGTTATGTTACCCAGAATCCCTTGCAAACCTCAAACGTTGTAAAAAATAAACACATTTTCCTCACATTACTGTGATGGAAAGTTTGGGAATCTGCATGGCTCCACAAAAATGCACCCACCATGCATTCCCCAAACTCCTCCGATAAAAATATTCCCTCACTTGTGTGAGTAGGCCTAGTGCCTGCAACAGAAAATGGGCCAAAACGCAATTGAACATACCACATTTTTACAGTGAAAACTGACCCTTTTTGCAAAGTGCCCAGCTGTGGATTTTGAACCCTAGCTCTGCCAGCACGTAGGGAAACCTAGCAAACCTATACATTTTTGAAAACTAGTATAGTGAAAGAGACACTTTTGTAGTCTGGCACCCTATGATGATCTCCAACTACCACCATTTTAATTAATTTTAGTGTGTTATTTTACCCTAGCCTTAATGTAGGATGGTCCTGCATATGCCCGCTTCTCTTCTGTTCTATAATCTTGCTGTCTTTCAATGGGAGCTGTTACGGAGTGGAACAGTCTTGCCAAGAGCAGAGCGTGTGGGATGTGCATTTGAAGGCGTGCAGTTGTGCAGGAATGTGTATTGTATTTTGCATTGGTGAGAATTATGAGTTCTTACTATTGGCTTTTGACATGGTTTAATGTCATTCTGTTGTCTGACTTTACCTTGCTTTATGGCAGTGCATACTATTTATTAGCGTTGACATGCTTTCATGTCATCTTGCTTTTCAATTCCATCTTGCTTTGGGCCTTTCTGTGTGCATGGCCTAACTAACTCAATTTTAAGCTATTTTCTGTGCTTGCACGTAGCTGCAAAGTGGAGAGGGCATGTTCTGCTCTTCCTCCTGTTTTTCGGACTTTACTCACTAGAGAAAACCGGTTCTTATCAGAGGAATGTACATGGTCCATCTCAAAGCCATAGCAAAGGCCTGATCAACTGATGCCGTGGCCTTTGAGCAGACTGGTACGGGCTCTCATGAGAACGAGGGGGCGAGGCTTGCAAGAAGCTTCGTTATTTTCAGATTTGTATTAAGAAGGGGAGCCTCCACTGGTCTAGCAGGAGTTTGGGAGTTTGGATTCCGAGCGAGGGCGGACGTGTCTATCTCGGGTTGAACCATGATTGCTGTGCTGAGCTCTGATCCCCAGCTGTGTGAAGACTTCCCCCGACCAGAAGTGGGCAGTGTATGCATCAGGTGATGTACTGAGTTTTGTGGTTATTGCCATTGTGATGTGAGCCAATGGCTGTGATTGTTTGAGGTGTTTTCTTTGTGGTGTGAGAGGTGCACATCCAGAGTGATCCTCTACTGTGTATATATATATATATATATATATCTTTCTGATCTCTTGCAGGACGTCCAGTGTATCTTATCTTATATCAGTTATTGCTTGTTTATTCATCAGTATTATAGTTTGCTCAGTTATTGATTCATGCCTTTAGATTATAAGTTTGCTACATATATTTGAATCTTATGCATTTGTTATCTGAGATAGCCTTTGTATAGAGAATATTATGTAATAAACCCCAAGCCTTATTCTAAAAGTGATAGAGTCTTTGCATTTTGTTAAATAAAACCCCTTTTCAAAAGGTGCTGTCTGTTTTGTGTTGAAGTCTTGCTGTGCCAGGGGTGGTAAGACATGCTCAAAAGTGTATATTATTCAAAGGTGCAGTGGTATATTTGCCTCCCAGGTGGGAGTGCAGGAATTGGGTGTGGCTTATTGGTGAGAAGCCACATTCAAAACAACTAGACTCCCTGGGGAATCCAGGAGGGGGTGACAAGTTGCCCCCCTTGCAAAACCAGGTTGTTTTGTGATAGGTAATTTTGATGTCTTCACAATACGTTTTGGGCCCTTGCCAGTCGCAGGTACTTGGCCCACCCACACGAGTGAGGCACCATTTTTATCAGGAGATCGCAGGAACCCTGGGTGATCGAGAATTTGTGTCAGCCTGGTGATCCCACAACTTTCCCACACAGACATTTGCGAAAAAATTGTTTTTTTCAGCTAACTTTGAGGTTTGCAAGGAATTCTGTGTAGGAAATCGTTAGGGGATCCATGTAACCCATATCTCCTTGGACTCCCCAATGTGTCTAGTTTTCAGAAATGTGTGGGTTTGGTAGGTTTCTCTAGATGGCTGCCAAGCTCGAGCCAAAAACCAGGTGACCCCCCTTACAAAACCAGATTGTTTTGTGACAGGTAACTTTGATGTCTCCACAATATGTTTTGGGCCCTTGCCTGTCGCAGGTACTTGGCCCACCCACACGAGTGAGGTACCATTTTTATCGGGAGACCTGCAGGAACGCTAGGTGGTAGGAAATTTGTGTCAGCCTGGTGATCCCACAACTTTCCAACACAGACATTTGATTTTTTTCAGCTAAGTTTGAGGTTTGCAGGGAATTCTGAGTAGGAAACGTTGGGGGATCCATGCAACCCATATCTCCCTGGACTCCCCAGTGTGTCTAGTTTTTAGAAATGTCTGGGTTTGGTCAGTTTCCCTAGATGGCTGCCAAGACCAGGGCCAAAAACTAGATGACCCCCCTTGCAAAACCACATTGTTTTGTGACAGGTAACTTTAATGTCTCCACAATATGTTTTGGGCCCTTGCCTGTTACAGTTACTTGGCCCACCCACACGAGTGAGGTACCATTTTTATTGGGAGACCTGCAGGAATGCTGGGTTGTAGGAAATGTGCACCAGCCTGGAGCACCCACTACTTTCCCACACAGAAATTTGAGAGAAATGGGATTTTTTTCAGCTGAATTTGAGGTTTGCAGGGGATTCTGGGTAGGAAAACCTTGAGGGATTCGCGCAAGCCTTACCTCCCTGGACTCCCCAGGGTGTCTAGTTTTCAGAAATGTGTTAGTTTTGCGGGTTTCCCTAGATGGCCGCCGAGCCCCGGGCCAAAAACCAAGGTGCCCCCCTTGCAAAACCAGGTAGTTTTGTGATAGGCAATTTTGATGTCTCCACAATACATTTTAGGACCTTGCCTGTCGCTGGCACTTGGCCCACCAACACAAGTGAGGTGCCATTTTTATCAAGAGACCGGGGGGAATGCTGGATAGTAGGACATTGGTGTCAGCCCAGTGATCCCACAACTTTCCCATTCCCAGACATTTGAGCTAAATGTGATGATTTTTTCAGCTAAATTTGAGGTTTGTAGGGGATTTGATGTCTCCACAATACGTTTTGGGCCCTTGCCTGTCGCGGGTACTTGGCCCACTCACATGAGTGAGGTACAATTTTATTGGAAGACCTGCAGGAACACTGGGTGGGAGGATGTTTGTGTCAGTCTGGTGATCCCACAACTTTCCCACACAGACATTTGAGAAATGTTTTATTTTTTCAGCTAAGTTTGACGTTTGCAGGGAATTCTGTGTAGGAAAATGTTGGGGATCCATGTAACCCATATCTTCCTGGACTTCCCAGTGTGTCTAATTTTCAGAAATGTGTGGGTTTGGTAGGTTTCCCTAGATAGCCGCCAAGCCCGGGGCCAAAAACAAAGTGACCCCCTTTACAAAAGAAAATCGTTTTGTGACAGGCAACTTTGATGTCTCCACAATATGTTTTGGGCCCTTGTCTGTCGCGGGTACTTGGCGCATCCACACAAGTGAGCCACCATTTTTATCAGGAGAACTGCAGGAACGCTGGGTGGTAGGATATTTGTGTCAGCCCAGTGATCCCACAACTTTCCCACACAGAAATTTGAGAGAAAGGTGATTTTTTCAACTAAGTTTGAGGTTTGCAGGGGATTCTGGGTAGGGAAACGCTGGGAGATCACTGCAAGCCATACCTCCCTGGACTCCCCAGGGTGCCTAGTTTTCAGACATGTGTTGGTTTGATAGATTCCCCTAGATGGCCGCTGAGCTTGGGGCCAAAAACCCAGGTGCCCCCCCTTTTAAACCAGGTTGTTTTGTGATAGGTAATTTTGATGTCTCCAGAATATTTTTTGGGCCCTTGCCTGTCGCGGGCACTTGGCCCACCCACACGAGTGAGGTACCATTTTTATCAGGAGACTTGGGAATGCTGGGTGGTAGGAAACTTTTGCCAGCCCGGTGATCCCACAACTTTCCCACACAGACATTTAAGCAAAATTTGAATTTTGTAGCAAAATTTGAGGTTCGCAGGGGATTCTGGGTAGGAAAACGTTGGTGGGTCCACTCAAGTCATAGCCCCCTGGACTCCTCCAGCTGTCTCATTTTCAGAAATGTGTAGGTTTGGTAGGTTTCTCTAGATGGCCGCCGAGCCAGGGGCCAAAAACCCAGGTGCCCCCCCTTTTAAACCAGGTTGTTTTGTGATAGGTAATTCTATATAAGGTAGAAGTGTTCCCCAAGATGGGTGAAAAACCGCAGATCAATTTAAACAGAGTTGTCATAAACAGTAAATCAATAATGTATTAGCGTTGACAATATAATGTTAATATGACTGGGTGCTAGTAAAGCTATAAGCACTTACTACCCAAAAGTGCTGTTGGCAAGTCGACAAGACGACTGGTCCACACAATTGTTTAGAGAGAATCAGCTTTTAAGCACACCCTTATTTCAAAATGAGTACAAAAGTCCATCCAGATGCCATTTGGTCTAAGAACCAATTTCTTAAGATGAGTATAAAAATAATATAAGGAAAGTCTTTGGAGGATTCACAATATTCAATAGAAATCACCGGACAGGATGCAGTAGTTGACAGAGTTTTCCAAAATTCTCCTCTTTATTAATTTGAAGACCCAATATCCAGTATTAAGATACAGCCGTCCAGTATCCAATGCAGCCAACACGTGTTTCGTCTGTACTAAATAGGTACAATGACTTTTTCAAGGCTGTTGACAAGGAATATATACATGTAAACAACATAGTAAATCTTGAGAGGGAAAACAACATCATCTCATGATGGCAACGCATCACCATTGTGCCCAATTAAAGTTAAGAGCTTCCCTATTAGGGAATAAGCAAGAATTTTGAAAAGTGATGATAGAATTTTGTGAAGCAGAGCCCCAAAAACCCAACCAGTAGAATCACCACAGTGACCTTGTAGCATATGTAGAATTTACATGAAAGAAAAAACAGATTGAAGAACCACGTCATACCCAAGGCCAGTAAAAAAGTTTTGAAAGAATGTAGACTTATCAAAAAATTGTAAAGAGTTGTAATGTGATCCTAGCATTAACATCCAGTTTGATGATGAGCCTGGATATCTACAGCGGTGCTATCAGCCTATTAGGAAAGACTAAGAGGCGCATGCTCATGAAATATCAGAATACACCAACAAGAGGTGTGTATAAAAAGACCCACCTCAAAATACGTTCGATAGATCCACCATTCAAGTACGATATCCTAAGTAAGGTATCAAATCAAATAACCATCTACATGGTGTTTTGAATAACAATTCGCACGAGCTCTAGTAAGAAAGCATAATGGTATTAGCTAAATGGTTGAGTTAAAGAATATTAATTAATCTTGTCATGTAACAATCGTGTTCAGAATTAAATGAACTACACAAAATTAGTCTAGTTGCCTTAAAAAGGTCCACTATTTCGAATTGAAGTTATAATATGGCGCAATATCCCTGTATATAAATCACATCCAAGCCAAAATTGTTAAGTATTCCTATCCCGTGATTTTAATAAAAGAAGAATTTGACCAGTAAAAGCACCCATCGATATAGAGCTCATAGTCATGATGAGTGAAATAAAATAAAGCTCATTGGTTAATTATTAGAAATGTCATGTTAATCGTATATTAGGGGAAAACATATGAATAAAACTAACTATGACCCCCGCTCTAAACCGCTGCTCTCAACTTGATGCACAATAACGTTAACAATGATTCTATAAATGTATAGAATAACAATACATTGTTCACTCACCAAGATAATACTTGTGTCGATATTAAATGTGTAATTGTCCAATCCAAGATGTAAGACACACTGCAATAAAGAGTGGCTTAGAAAAGGAGCCTAGATAGAAAGAAAATGGGGGTCTAAGTATTGAGACAATATCCATGAAACAAATCGTTCAAGAACAAAATAAGTTATAAAACCTCATGGTGGAAACTGATCTAGTAGTGAGTTATACATATCGCCGATATCACCTAACCTCATACTTGAACAATAATATGATAGTAACCAATTAAGTCCGAATATCATTGATTCTAAGTCACAGACCATAGAGGAAAATAAATGACCCCCATATATACCGGATGTCCTTACCGGGTTTTGTGATAGGTAATTTTGATGTCTCCACAATATGTTTTGGGCCCTTGCCTGTTGCGGGCACTTGGCCCACCCACACGAGTGAGGTGCCATTTTTATCGGGAGACCTGAGGAATGCTGGGTGGTAGGAAATTTGTGGCGAATCGCTGATCCCACAACTTTCCCACACATAAAAGTGAGGAAAATTTGATTTTTGTTTAGCCAAATTTAAGGTTTGCAGGGGATTCTGGATAGGAAAATGTTGGGAGATCCACACAAGCCACACCTCCCTGGACTCCCCTGGGTGTCTAGTTTTCAGAAATGGCTGTGTTTGGTAGGTTTCCCTAGATGGACGCTGAGCAAAAACGCAGGTGATCCCCCTGAAAAACCAGGTTGTTTTGTGATAGATAAGTGAGAAGCTGCGTTTTTGGTCCCAGGTTTGCAGACATCTAGGGGAACCTAAAAATCCCAGACACTTCTGAAGACTAGACACCCATGGGAGTCCAGGGAGTTTTGGCTTGCGTTTATCCCCCAACATTTTCCTTCCAAGAATCCGCTGCAAACCTCAAATTTAGCCAAAAAGCCACATTTTCCACAAATATCTGTGTGGGCAAGTTGTGGGATCACCGCACTGCACACATTTCCTACCACTCAGCATTCCCCTCAGTCTCCTGTTAAAAATGATACCATACTTGTGTGTATAAGCCAAGTGCCTATGTCATGGAAGAGCCAAAAACCTGTAAAGATTGAGGAGGCCTAAAGCAGGTCCAAAAGGACAGTTTATTTATACGTTTTTAGGCTGATGCTACTTTGGGCACCCACACAAGTGAGGTATCATTTTTACTCGGGAGACCAAGGGGAATGCTGGGCAGTAGAAAATGTGTGCCTGTGCGGTGATCTTACAATGTACCCACACAGAAATGTGAGGAAAACGTGACTTTGTAAGTAAATTTGAGGTTTGTGGGGGATCTGGGTAGAAATCACTGGGGGATCAATGCAAGCCACACCGCCGCCAAGAGTCAGTACATGCACACCACCATCCATGCACATCACCAGCCAAGCGCCATCCACGCACACTGCCAGCCAAGCACCATCCACACACACTGCCAACCAAGCACCATCCATGCACAACTCCTGCCAAGCGCCATCCACGTACACCGCCAGCCAAATGGCATTCATGCACACAGTCAGACAAGCTCTGTCCATGCACACACAAGATCTTGCCAGTTCTGAAAAAGCAGTCATTGGACCCCCTCTGTCTGGGGAATTACCGGCCTATCTCCCTCCTTCCTGCATTGGCGAAGGTGTGTGAGAAGGTGGTAAATAAGCAGCTCACCGATTTTGTGGAGAAGGAGGCGCTCCTGCATCCAGCTCAATCTGGGTTCCGGGCGTCCCACAGCACAGAAACGGTGCTGGTGGAGGTGGCGGAGGCCATTCGGGAGTGTCTGGACGCCGGCAGGAGGGCTGCATTGATTCTACTCGATCTCTCGGCGGCGTTTGACACGGTCCCACACTCACTTCTTTTGTCACACCTGGCCAAGATTGGTCTGTCAGGCACTGTGTGGGGCTGGTTTCGATCTTTCCTGGAAGGGCGGTCTGAGCAGATCTGAATTCCACTGTCCTCTTCTTCCCCTCAGTCAGTAACTACGGGTGTCCCGCAGGGATCCTCCCTTAGTCCCCTCCTATTTAATATCTATGTTACTCCTCTGATATATTTGGCAGAGTAGATGGGGGTAAGGTGTTGGCCTATGCTGATGACACCCAGCTGCTCTTTACCTGGGACAAATACGCGGATTCTGTACTATTGGTCCAACATTGCCTTGCATCTATCTTTAAATGGCTGGTGGAGGCACAGCTCAAGTGCAATGAAGGAAAATCAGAGATTCTGCTATTCAGTAAATTTCCCCTCAATTTCAGAGAGCAGCTATGGCCTCCTGAGTACCCACTACCAACCTCAATAGGGAAGCCAGCAAAAAACTTGGGGGTCTGGTTGGATGAAGGTTTTTCATTCTCAGTACATATTGAGGTTGTTTTGGCCTGCTTAAATCTTTCAGAAGATTCTTTCCCCTCCTGCCGCAGGCGGCGAGGGAAACGGTCACCTGTGCGTTGATCTTGTCTCGGCTGGATTACGCCAATGCCCTTTTTTTCTGGCATCCCTGGCTACCTGCTGAAGAAGTTACAGGTGGTTCAAAATACCGCAGCCAGACTCCTATTGGGTTTGTCAGCCAGGGACAGTGTGCATCAACAGCTGCGCTCTCTCCACTGGCTGCCTATGGCGGCTAGAGTGAAATTTAAACTTCTAATTATGGCTCACCGTGCGCTCCATGGGTGTGGCCCTCTTTACTTGCAGAAGCATCTATCCTTCTATGTTCCTGCGCGCTCCCTGCGTTCTTCATCCTTATGTTATGCCCAGGTCCCACGTTTCAAGCGTCAGAGGATAGGGGGCAGCTCTTTTGCAGTGAAAGCGGCGGTTGCATGGAATGCTCTTTCCCTGGCCCTGCGCACCATCCAGGATCCAGCGGTATTTAAGTTTAAGAAGAACTTGAAAACTCATCTGGAATAGTGAAATGTGGAAGGATCTTCTTGATGCTTGCAGGAACAAGAATAGCAAAGATTTCTGGGATACATACAAATGGGACAGGGGTGGCATAGCAGAGCGACCACAAATCAACGTGACACAGAATGCATGGGTTGATTATTTTAAACCCCAGTATGCCGCACCCTGCGAAAATACCCTTAGTGATACCTTCAGCCATGTATACTATGACAAGGCAATATTTTCATTAAAAGATGTAGATAGAGCCTTAGATAAAGTGGTTGGGGGAAAAGCTCCTGGTATGGATGGTATCCCTGCGGACATGTTTACCAATGGCAGAAACCTCTGGTCCAGCTATATTATGCGACTTGCTAATGCAATTGCTCAGGGAGCTGACATCCCTCCCTCGTGGAAGGGTGCAGAAATCGTCCCAGTATTAAAAAAAGATGACAAATCAATTGCAAGTAACTACAGGCCAATCAGTCTAATTGATTCAATTCAAAAGATTATAGGCCGTATGTTCCTTTATATAACCCAAACCTGGATTGACGACCAGGACATCCTAAGCCCAATGCAGGCAGGGATTCGATCTCGGACAAGTACAATTGACCAAGTCTTACGTTTTGTCAATCTATATTGGAAGACGGTGGTCTTGGGAAACAGTGCCCTATATGCTGTGTTCGTGGACCTTAAAGCCGCTTTCGATTTGGTCCCACGGAGAAGGCTCTGGCAGGTTCTGAGGGAAATGGGCATTGCTCCCGAGCTTCTTACCGTGATCATCCGTCTACATGAGGAAAATGTTGCCAGGGTGCGGTGGGGGGGCGTGGGGGAGGTGACCGAGGACTTCCCGGTTGGCAGGGGAGTGCGCCAGGGTTGCGTCTTGGCGCCGACCCTGTTCTCGCTCATTGTCAACGGGGTGGCCGGTCGCCTCTCACTGACCCCCACTGATGCACCTGCCTTAGCAGGTGTACGCATCCCTATCCTCATGTTTGCGGATGACACGTTAATTATCTCAAAGACCCCCAGTGGCTTACAAAAGGCCCTTGGATGTTTTGAAGAATTCTGTACAGCAAGGGGCTTGGAAGTTAACACGGGAAAAACAAAGTTCATGTCATTTAATGGATCAAAATCCTTTAAAGGAAAAATATACATGAATAAGTTACCACTGGAGGAGGTTACCTCATTTACATACCTGGGGATAACACTACAAAAAGATATGCGATGGGGCTGCCAACTAGACCGCGCCGTGCTACAACATAAACAAAAATCAGGTGCTCTCCTGTCTAGATTTAAATCCTCATTCACTAAGCCAATTTCTCCAGTTCTAGAAATCTATGGGACGAAGGTCCTGGGCTCATGCCTTTATGGGGCTGAGCTCTGGGGCTTCAGTAATCTGAACAGCTTGAAGGTTCTAGAAAATGCGTTTTTACGCAAGGTTACAAATCTCCCCTCTAGTACGCCACTGCGACCACTATTATTGGATCTTGGCAAAAAACCACTGGAACATCTGGCGAAGCTTCGTCCAATATTATATTGGCATCGACTTTGGTGTACAGACGAACTTACCCATTATAGGAGTGGCTTTGTGGATATAATAGAATCTGACAGGTCCCAAAAAATAACATGGTTGCTTGGGATTAAATCTCTTTTGGGCAGCATAGGCCTGATCGAACTTTGGATAAACCCTGCAAATGCTGTCTTCCCATCCAAAGAAAAATTGAAAATAATGTATTGGGAATGGGTCTACAAGTCGGAAATTACCCAAGGCCTTTCCAGCCATCTAACGTGCCGCTTCCTCGATCTAAAAGCCCACCCCCTCTTAGAGAAGTTTTGGGACATTATTGAAAAAACCTCAGATCGCAAGCTATACTTCCAATTGCGGGTGGGTACATTACCCGTTGCAGAATTTACTTCTAGATGGGGGGGACAAGGTACTAATAATGACAGGTGTTATAGATGTGTAGAAGAATGCGAGAACATAGGACATGTATTATTCTTCTGTCCAATGTACGTGGCACCCCGAAAAATATGGATAAAACCAATCTGCAGATTCCTGGGTATTAGAAGGTATGCTACTGCCCTTCGCATTCTGAGCACTGATTCCGCACCTCCGATCTGTATAGCGGTGGCCAAATTCTTAGGATGGGCCTGGGGCATAAGATCAAAAGCTCTGAGGTATGCTGTAAATTCTTCTCCCTAAAATAACACTGTAGTTTGCCAATACCATCTGATGTAGTTATCATATGTAGGAAGCGAAAGAAATGCGACCACAAAGTTACACCACGTTATCCTCTGTGTAACATAAATCGATGCGGGCTGGCCTCATTTTCATGCCTCTGACTTTTTAATTTCTTTTTAAAAAAATGTAGCTTGTCGGTTGTTTGGAAATTTAATTGTAATGTTTATTCTTTTAGGTAATTTATGAATTATTTTTATGTAATGTTTGAAAATGTGCTTTTATGACTTAATTGCCGAATAAAGCTGATTGAATTGAAAACTCATTTAATCACCTGAAGCCCACTGCCTTACCCTGTTTGGTCTTGCACCGGAACACTCACGAGTAGCCGTGCACGTAATACATTTATATAACATAACATAACACCGCCAGCCACGCACTCCTCCAGCCAAGTGCCATCCCCACACTCCACCAGCCAAGCAGGGCAGACTGGTAACAGCAACCAGCCCTGGCAGATTGCTGCTCGACCAGCCCTGGGATGGGAGGGGTTGTGCTAGTAAAAAGCACTGCTGCCGCTCTTGTTACTAGGGGCCAATATTGCAGCACCTCAAAACAGGCCCCCAGTGACAAAACCGGCCCCCACAGCCAGAAAACTGGCCACCACCCCTCCGGTCCACTGGGGAAATGCCCGGTGCTGGGTACAGCCATTCCGGCCCTGCAGCCAAGCACCATCCATGCGCACAGCCAGCCAAGCACCAGTCCACATACACCACCAGCCAAGCACAACTCCACGCACACCACCAGGCAAGCACCAATCTACATACACCGTCATCAAGCGTGAGTCCACCCACACCATTAGCCAATTGCAGACTATACACACCGCCAGCAAAATGCAAGCCAAAGGTCAGTACATGCAGACCATCAGCCAAACTCCAGTTTATACACACACAAACTCTCCCTGGTTTCTAGTGGTTTTCTGCCTATGCTTGGGTGCAGAATAGATGAGAATGAATATATCCCTGAAACAGCCAAAATGTGTACCTAAAAAAAGGGAGCGACCTTGCCTACAGGGCTTCTTACTGGCATGCCCATAAACATATCCCTGGTGCCTAGTGGGCTTTCTGCCCCCGCGGGGAGGCAGATAAGGGGCTATTGCCTCAATCTGCCATCTGGGGGGACAGAAAGTCTTTTTTGACGGTGGAGTCATTAGCATGCCCATTTTCAGAAGCCTCCTCCCCTACGTATTAAAAAAAAAAATCCTGGTGCCTAGTAGGCTTTCTGCCTCCCTGGGGGGCAGATTAGGGACTATTGAAAAGACTGTGGCTAATTTTTATGGGACGGTGGGGGTGTTGGCATGCCCATTTTGGGCAGCCCCCAGGTATAAAAAGAAAACAATTCCTGGTACCTAGTGGGCTTTTTGCCCATCAGAGGGCAGATCAGGACAGTTGCCTCCCTCTGCCTCCTGAGGGGGGCAGAAAGACTGTGTATTTTTTGGAGGGGTGGGGGCAGTGCCATGCCCAATTTGGGCATCCCCACTCCCTATATATATTAAAATAAATCTGTGGTGCCTAGTGTGCTTTTTGCCCCCCCCGGTGGGGCAGATCAGTGACTATTGCCCCCATCTGCCGCCCATGGGAGTCAGAAAGGCTGTGGAATCTTTTTTGGGGGGTGGGAGCATTGTCATGCCCATTTTTGGCAGCTCCCAATCCCTGTGGCCTAGTGGGCTTTCTGCCCCTGGGGGGCAGATCGGGGGCTTTGCCCCCATCTGCCACCCAGGGGGGACAGAAAGACTCTAGCATTATGCGGGGGGGGCATTGGCATGCCCATCTCGGGCAGCCCCCCCCCCCCAAAATGTACTAAAAAAACCCTGGTGGCTAGTGCACTTTCAGACTGTTTATGCCCAAAATAATGGGGGGAGCAAAAGCCCTTACCCAAGGGGCCGCTCCCCCCTCCCTGGTGCCTAATGGGTGGATCCCTGCTTGGGTATCGCCCTCCTGAGTTGATCCCCAAGCAGGGATCCAGAATGGATGGGTACCATTGGAAAGGGGATATTCTACTCTTTCCAATGATGCCTCTCCCGTCTGCCTCGGTGCTCAGGGGGCTGAGATAGCCCCCTGAGCACTGAGACAGAGAAACTAAAACTGAGTTTCAGTTTCTCCAAAATTACGTCAGCGCAACGCGCGCGCAGACCCGTCATTTCAGAGAAGTGATCAGAACAACCTCAGGAGCTGGGGAAGCTCTTTCCCAGCTACCGAGGGTGTTTTGACAAAAAGGAAATCCCCCTGGTGCCCGCACCAAAGACAAAAAGTACTTAGCACAGGTGTGGTGTGCAGATCCTGTGGGTTGAAAGGTCTCTATGCCAGGAATTGCAGGGTGCAGAAGAAAAGCACTAAGGTAAAGGAAATTGGTCTGAGTGGTGTATATGAAGTGGAGGAGAAGGATAATTAGCAGGTTTGCGAAATTATCATACAAGTTTGGGAACAAGGGAAAGGCAAGGATCAGAAGACTGTGTACAGGTGAATGGGAGTGAAGTTAAAATGCTATTTGACTCTGCTGCAAAGATCATTCTCATTCTTCTTTGAAGAGAAATTGGTATGGTGATGTTGTTCAAGCCAGATATAGGACCACTAGCATATGATGGTCAACCCATCGAACCGGTAGGACATTTCATGGGGCAAGTCGTATATAAAAGGCGGTCCACAGCAGGGAAAGTGTCCATCTCTAATAAAGGTTACAGCATCATCAGTTGGATCAATCTCGGGGATTCAGAAGTAATGCTAGATCTGAACAGTTCACCACAGATCCTTTTTAAAAGGAAGAAACACTGTGTGGAAAAGAGAATTAAGACAGCCCTAAATTAGGTGCGGTGGGGTTGTCCAAAGGGGAGATGAGTCAAATGGCAGAAAGAATTCCTTGAAATATTTAATGATCGATTAGGACGATTGAAAAGCTATACTCAAGACATAAGTTTGAAAAGAGATACGGTGCCAGTGGCCAGGAAGGTGAGGGGGGTGTCCCTGGCAATGAGACAAACCATGAAAGATGAGATTGACAGATTAAGGTGGGAAGGTATTATTGAAGAAGTGGAGGTGTCTGAGTTGGTGGCTTCAGTTGTCCTGGCTCAAAACATTTCTATGTTGATCTAGGAGGATTAAACAGGGAAGTTGAGGTGGGTGTGTTTCCTTTGCTAAACATCTCATGCATGTTAACACAGCCAGGAGGTGCAAAATATTCTCCACATTACATTTACAAGCATCCTGCCACCAGATTGAGGTCGGAGAAAGTTCTAGTAATCTTACAGCATTCATCACTCCTTGTGGGGGTTTCAAGATTTACTAAGGTGCTGTTTGGGTTGGTCTCTGGGGCCTTGGAATTTTAGAGGGCCATGGCGAATGTACTGGAGAGGCTAGAGGGGTCAAAATCTATCAAGACAAATGTTTCGGTCTTTGGTAACAACTCAGAACAGCATAATCAGTGCTTGAGGAGAGTGCCCGAAAGATTTCAACAATGTGGCTTCACACTGAGGGAAAGCAGACTTAGGTGTGAGGGAATCATCTATTTAGGCCCCAAACTGTCAGCAAGTGCTATCAGTCCAAGTAGAGAGTTGGTAGAAAGGAACAAAGGATTGACTATTCCGTATAGTTGGGAAGACTTGATTAAATTGTTGGGAATCATGGAGTACTAGCACAAGTTTGTACCCAAATTTGCAGCCCGGGCATATAATCTGAGAAAACTCTTAAATAAAGGGCCATCATTTGTGTGGTCTACACAGTGTGACAGGTAATTTGATGATTTTAATGGGGCATTGTCAGCCCTCTTTTATTCAAAAGTTTCAGAACTCAGGATAAATCAGTGTTGGTTAAAGACGTTAGTGGGAAAGGATTAGGGACAGTCCTTAAACAAGGAGTGGGAAAGGAAGAATGCACTATCATTGTTTTGTAGAGGAATTTAAAGGGACCTGAGACTCGCTACTCAGTGATTGAGAGAAAAGCTCTATGTATAGTTTGGGCTATAAAAAAATAACAGAATTTTTATGGGGCACACAGTTTGTGGTGAGAATGGACCACAAACCGTTGAAAGAGATTTTTGACAAAAAGGGAATTGATGCTGTATCAAAGAGGATTTGCAAGTGGATAATTTCATTAAAAGAATTTAATTCTACAGTGAAATACATACCTGGAACTGAAAATTGAGTGGCAGGTTGCTTAGGTTGAGGAACCGCTTGAGGAACACATGTGGGAATTGGATGAGTTTGAAGTGTGTGAAATCACGGAAGGCATTATAAGTAAAGAAGAATGGATAGATCAGGTAGACAGCGATGAGGTTAGAATGCAAGTTACTAAGCTAATTGAGAAAGGCTGGGGTGAACGCAAGCATTTGTTTCCATCATACAGAGAATATTGGGAGGTCAGGAATGGATTAGCAAAACATCATGGGTTGGTGTGGAAAGCTAAGGGGTAGGTGAATGAACCTAGTGCATCAGGGACACCCGGGCATCAGCAAAACAATAAAAAGGTTAAAACTACACTTTTGGTGGCCAGGTTTAGATAAACAGGTGGAACGTGAGGTTAGGGAATGCAGAAACAGTGACAAAGTCGGCAAGGAACTATGGAGTCAGTAAAACAACCACAGTAACCATGGAAGCATGGAGCTCAAGACATTTTGGGTCGGGGGACCAACATCTCAAGGCAATATTATGTTTTGGTCTTGTTGGGTTTTTTCTCCAGGTGGCCAGAGATAAAAGTAACACAGAGGGATGAGACAAGCAATGTGGTGAAGTTTTTGAAGGAGATTTCACCAGAGAGGGATTTCCCGTAAAGTGGAAAAGTTTCTTTCACTAAAGGGAAATCTCCATAAGAAGTGTGTCTTATGCCACCCAGAATCTAGTGGGGTGGTTGAGAGGTTCAATAAGGTGTTGATAGAATCTATACAAATAGCAAAACAAGAAACAAAAGTTTGGAGGGAGGAGATTCAGACAAGAGTGGAAGTGTATCGCCTCACCCCTTACACAGACACAGGCAAGGTACCCTTTGAGTTGTTCAGAGGAAGAGAGCCCAGCTCTCCGATGTGCCCTCCTTGGATTCATCATCTCAAGGGTCAAGATGAGGAGGTGGAATTTGAGTGGAAAAAGAGACAACAGGAAAAAATATGGTTCAGAAAACAGCAGTATGACATGAGACATGCGGTGAAGCGTACAGTAGTATCGGAGGATGATTTGGTTGGATGAAATTGCCTACAGGTGTGACAAAAACTAAAATAATATGGGAGTCCCCAAAGAGTGGTTAGACTATTTAGGAAAGCTTTCAAGCTAGAAGATAATCGGATTTGGAATTTGGGGAAAGTGGTGGTGGTTGCAAAACATGGGGTGGGGACACAAAGGGGGGATACCACAAATACCACAAAAATAGGACCAAGTACAAATCAAGAAGGTGGCAGTCCTTCACAGTACAAAAATAGTACATCAGGTTGTGTGGGTAGTGTATGACTTATCAACGGGAGTGAGAAAGCAAAAGACACACAATTGATGGACAGAATGCAGAACAAATCAAAACATTCACCTCCAGTCAAGAGATCTGGGTTAAATCCATCATTCTTTTGCTCACCATGCCACCCCTGTTTAGACCTGGCCATATACAAATCAGTCTTGACCCTGTGCCTCATGGGAACAGTCCAGCCCCAACTGCCAAGCCAGGTCCTCCCTGGACTGGAAACAAGCATCCTTGGACTGGGCTTGGCAGTTCGGACTGGACTGTTTCCATGAGGCACAGGGTCAACACTGATTTGCATATGGCTGGGATCAAACTGGAATGGCATGGTGAGCAAAAAAACGATGGAGTTAGGCCCAGAGCTCTGTAAATTTAGTTCTGCATTGGGAAAGTCGTATAATATTAATGTCTGTTTACGATGGAAACAGTTGCTTAGGTTTACAAACATTTTTTTTGCTTTTGTCTCGCTCTTCTATTCCTCCTTCTTATCCAATGTATCTACATAAGTTGTTATTAATGATATTTTCTTTGTATCTCATCTGGGGTTAATTTTTCTATCTCATTTAAACTTGCCTTTTGTATTAGTTTTTTAAGAATTCTATGCATGTGGTGTAAAGGGGGAAGTGTGTGGTATCCAGGTATCCTCAGATACCTGGAACGTGACATAATGGAGTGCGGGATTTCAGAGGTACAGATGGTGCAGTTAGGAGTTGGAGAGCGGCTTGATGTTTGATGAGGCATTGTTGTGACATACTTGAAAAAAACTGTTATGATAAACAAAGTGGCCATCAGACTCCAACAGGATCGAGTGCTCTGTTTGGCTGCCAGTAACATGAGAAAAATGTTGCTGGCAGCCATTACAGGACTAGAGGACTTAGTCCCCTGTCCGGAAGAAAAATATATATGGAGGCAGGGTAGGAATACGCTAACGCCCTAGGCCCCATGGGGGGGACTCATAAGGACCTCCTCGGGACTAAAAGAGAAAATAAAATCAACATAAAATGGCATGATCCAAGAGGATTGGAAATATACCCCAAAATGACCCCCAATACATATATGTATGACCCTAAGGGATGGGGCCCCCATGGCCTAAAAAGGCTTGAGGAGGGGGGCCATGCAGTCCCCCTCCTCTTTCATTAAAATAATGGCTCTGGGGTATGGGGTTCCCAGGGCCAGGCCCTATGGCCAACCAACCTTGCAGTGCACGGTCAAAGACTGCATTCAGTGTGTAGTTAGCTGACTTTGGAAGGGTTGGGCACAGTCCAGGGCTTGTGGGCAAGACCCCACTGCTCATGGCCAAAGGCCATGTGCAGCACAGGTTTGGCTGCATGCGGGAGGTAGGCGGCAGCCCAGTACCTATGGCCAACCCTCCGCCATACATGACCTAAGGCCCTGTGCAGTGTGGGAATGGCTGCCTTTATGGGGGTTGGATGCATCTGGGGGTCGGCCGCGGCCAGGACCTGTAGTCAACTCCACGCCTGCTGGTGAATTACATTTAAATATGGTAATTAAATATTACTTTATATTAAAAAAATCTAGGAGGCTTATTTACAAGCCCCTTGTGCCGCTAGTGCTTCACTTGTTCCCATATAAAATGTGATGCACTGGCAGGATAAGGGGCTTGTAAATAAGCCCCTATACATTCACAGAAAAAAAACAAAGGTTAAAGTAAAGTTATGCGTAAGTGTGATAAAAACATCTGTTTCCTTTTTTTTTTAAACTTAAAAATTCACTGAAAAAACCAAAGCTTGAAGTAATGTTCTAGTTTGGTGAGATTAAAAAGATCTATTGCCTTTTTTTTTTCTTTTTATAACCCTAGCAAGTCACTGAAAAAAACCAAAGGTTAAATTAATGTTATAGTTAGGTGAATATGTCAGTGACAACATTAACGTTTTGAACTAAGAAAAAGCACACACACAAATTCACCAGTTATAGTTAGGAGAGCTAACTGTAATGTGTGCCCCCTCCATGCACTGCTTATGGCCTTACATATTACACCACTTATGACATGTTCTATGACATCATTTATGAGATCACTGATGATATCATCCGCGCTTCATTTGTACTCATTGCTCTATAAACTCTATAAACAGGTATAGCATTAGAGCTCTGAATCTAAGTACAAAATAGCTCAGAACAATAAGAGGCTTCAATAATGCCACTACAGAAACAACTCCTTTAGGAATAGAAAGCATGGGTTATGTGCCACATTGACCTTATTCCATCAATCATCCTGGGCCAAAACAGGCCCAGGAGGCTTTGTGACCTTCCCCTCATTACATACGGTGTTCAGTCTATATACAACTATTCAGAGAAAGCAAAGTTCCTAGAAAAATACTAAGCGTCTGTTCCAAGAGGAATGCCCTACTATGGACAGCTTGTATCTGTATTAAATCCCTCACAGTCACAGAACCTGCATTGAGAAATGAAGTTGATATAAGTAGAGAAGTGGGTAATGTAAACAGTATTCACTCTATGGAGAGAGTTTATCCTGTACCAGACTGTTTGCTAAAAGTGAAACTAATGCAAAATACAATAAAAAGTATTAAAAAGTATTTACTAAGAACGGTGTACACGCTGCAATAGTTGACAAAAAGACACTATTCGCTTAAAATAAGCAATGCCTGGTGGTACTAAAGAGCATACTACCTGCAGCCTTCATACTGTGGTGAAAACATTACTGAGAGCTCATCTTCTGAAGCAAAACAAACACATGTACATATCTTAATACCTGGTGAACACAGTCTTCTATGTTAAGTAGAAACTGTCATGCTGAGATGATTCTCTCTAATAACTGAAGGCTGCTTACAATACTTAGGGGCATGTGTACAAGCCCCTAACCCAACCACACCGTCACTTTTATCGGCATTGTGGTGGCGGTAGGGGCTTTGCCTTATTTACAAGGCAGCGTTAACCCACTTAATGTGGCTTAACACTGCCTTGTAAATAAGTCCCCCTTTCATGCTATGGTTAGTGTGAAAGGGGTGGGCAGTGGGTGTTGCAGTGGGTGTTCCACCGCAACACAAATTGACTTTGACACTGCCCCCTATGTACAAGGACAGCGTACATAGGAGGCTTCGCCAAAATTAAGACCAGGGAAAACCTGGTCATAACTTGAGCAGCACACATGGAAAAAGCAAATTGCCATGGATTCATTGTATAGAGGAAGGTCCCCCTTTCGGTACATAAACAATCTTTAAAAAAATGCCATTTTGTGACTTTCATGTGTGCTGCATCAAGCAGAACCAATGAAAGTGACAAAATGGCATTTGAGGATTGTTTATGTGCAGGAAAGGACACCTTCCTACACATAGACAATCCTCACCTGCACGCAGACACCCTTGCACTATGGTGCAAGGGTGCCTGCATTGGTGCTACACTGCTAAGTGTAGCGCCATCGCAGTGGGAAACTCAAGGCTGCACCATATCATTGTAAATATGCTGCAGCCTTGCGTTTCAGAAGGGGCAGATTGAGGCATTAAGCCACGAGGGCTAACGCCTCACTCCACCACTTATATTATATATATCCCCCTTAGTATGTAGTATATAGAATCTTTACAGTGCTCGAAAACTTTTCTATAGTACCAAACACATTTGTGTTGACCATAATGAACACAAATTGTCAACTGTCACATACACAAAGAGTTACTCTTCAATACAAAGATTTATAATATGTTCAACATCTCCACACAGCTATTATGCATTAGAAGCACATGCGTTTTGTAAACAGTTACACCCATTAGCTGGGCACAGGCCATGCACCATTAGGTAGAAACGTAATATGGTACTTATCTGCCACTATGTTAATGAGAAAGCAAACTATCACACTCATGTGATGATGTCATCAGTGATGCCATCAATGATGTCATTTGATTTGTCATAAATGATCTCATAGAACATGCTATGAGCGATGTAAGTTGTGAAGTCTTAAACAGTGCATGGCGGGAGCACAAGTTATAGTTGGCTCTTCTTACTATAACTGGTAAACCTTTGTTATTTTCAGTGAACACACATATATATATGTAGGTAGTTATAGTTAGGATCAAGTTTCCATAGGAAGAGCATTTTCTGTTTTGCTTATAACTTTGGCATCGTTTGATGAATCTTCATGAAAATTTACAAACTAATTCTTTGTTTATATCAGCTCGTATGTAGGAAGCTTGGGGGTGATTTGTCAAGGTGGGGCCGAGAAAAAAGGGGGGTCCCAAAACGTTTTTTCTCCATGTTAATTTCCATGGGAAACTTTAGACAAGGCTACAGGTCGAACGGGTGAACGGAATTACCCCAAATTTTGCAGGGAGAAGGGTCTTGGTCTAGAAAGCACGCTTTTGTTTATTTTGTGTAAATCCGTTCAGTCGTTTTTGAGAAATATCGAAATTTACAGATATCGATATTTGGGAATTCTGCCATCTGATTGGCTGAGGCGTTACGAACACGAGCTTGCTGCTTATTGGTTGTGAGCACTGCGAGCGGTTGCAGCTAGGAAGTGTTGGCCGCCATTTTGTGATTCCGTCGAAGCGAGTAAGGGGAAAAAAGGGTGACAAAAGTGGGAAAGAGGAGGGTAGGAGCACTGTTACCTCTGTGGGGTGTTTAGAGTGTGCTATAGACGGGGTGTGAAGCGAAGTATTCACCCCTAGCGGTGTGAAAGGGCTGGGCTACGGAAATTATGTGAGGTATTGCCTAGAGTCTGATGCTGCTAAGGTGAGCTGGTGTGGGGGTCGGGGATTAAAGCGTGAGCCCAAATAGTGTGTCTTATGCTGTGAAGTCATGTGCCGTGGCCGCTGCACTACACCTGTGGAAGTAGTGTCAGCATGTGTTTATATCTACTAGGACGAACTACTGACCTGTACTGGTCTGAAAGTCCTGGGGTACGGAAAATATGAGAGGTATTGTGTACAGTCTCATGGTGCTAGGCTGAGCAGCTGCCGGACTCGGGGATTAAAGCGTGAGTCCAAGCAGTGTGTCATATGCTGTGAAGTCATGTGCTCTGGCCGCTGTGCCACATCTGTCCAAGTAGTGTCAGTATGTAGTTATACCTACTCGGAGGAACTTTTGTTTCGAACATTGTATCTTGTGTATGGTGCTTAGGGGGTGTTATACAGGGAGTGCGAAGGTAAATTTGCGCGTATCAAATCAATTCGGTATTTGTAAAGTGCAAACTACTCAGTCTTACGGGTCTGATGGCGCTGGGGGCATAAGCTGAGCTGCTGACGGACTCGGGGAAAAGCCGGTGAACTACTGACCCCTACTGGTCTGAAAGTGCTGGGTACGTAAATTAAGTGAGGTATTGCCGAGAGTGTCATGCTGCTAAATTGAGCTGCTGCTGGACTCGGGTATGAAACCGTGTGCCTGTGTTTGCTATGCTGTGAAGTCATGTGCTCTGGGCGCTGTGCCACACTTGTCCAACTTGTATATGGTGCTTAGGTGGTGTTGTAGAGGGAGTGCAAAGGTAAATCAATACAGTATTTGTAAAGCGCAAACTACTCACCCCTATGGGGGAGTAGAGGTGATCAAAGCGAGAGCTCTGTGCTGCAAAGTCAGATGGTCTGGCCGCTGCATCACAGCTGTCTGGAGAATACATTTTGGCGAGGGTCCGGGAGTTGTCGTTACCTGGCCCTAAAATAGCTGGCCTAAGTTGACAGTTATAGGGTGGCTCTAAAAAGAGCCCTTGTGTTGATTAGTTGGAGCTACATATGAGTGCGGACACACAGCTGCAAGCTATTCAGGTAAAACTCGATTTCCGTGATCTGTGAAGTGTACTCCATCACTTCAGTAGATATCAGCCTTATCAAAACGTATGTTGTTGTTGTAGATGGACCTCATTTTGTGGTCTCTGAGGTATGCAGACACAGCTTTGTTGAGTTTCTTCCTAGATTTTTCAATCTGAGGACAAAATTGTTTTGACCATTTCCATTTCTGTCTTTGGCATATATTGGAATATACAAAGACAGTTTGAGGGAAAAGTAACATCAATTGTCCAAAGGTGTCCTTCATAAGCATTTCCAAACCTACCCCAGTCAATGTGCCTAGGTTGTTTCCACCATAGTGCACAATCATGAGGTCAGGGTGTTGGAGATGCAAACAGGTTTTAACCAAAGGCAACAATTGGTGCCACTTCAATCCTCTCTGTGCAAACCATTTAATGTCCACATTTTGTAAACCTAGGTCTAAGTCAATACGTCTCTGTTCTGCATACCTCTTGCACCAGAAAATATAGCTCTGTACTACGATCCACACCAGCATTTTGGAGGTATGGCTGGAAGGTTTAGAAAGATGTCTGTAGCACATGCAATTCCTTGGTAGAATAAGAGATATGTTTAAAGATGGGGAAATACTTTTTATTTCCATACAAAACGATACATTATTGGGAGATGAAAAGCATTCTGTTTTCAAAGTAGGGTGCACATTCGTTTGGTGGAAAAGCATCTTTGTGATTGGTTAAGAAAAAGCAGTTTCAACGTGGAGTACATATCATGGGATAAAAGTTGTCAACTCAACCACACCTGCTACTTGCATTTGGAAGGCACTGTTCGAACTTAAAACAATCGTGAACTTTTAACCTGCACGTCCCGTTAAATGTTCGAGAAAATGTTGCAAAAAAATATGGTTACGTTTTAAAAAATTGTTGAACTTTTAACCTGCACGTGTTGTAGAATGTTCTAGAAAGTGTGTTGATAGAATACGTAGCACTTCTGACTTCTATGTGTTGTTGAATATTAAAAAAAGCTGTTTATATGGAAAATTAAAAAGAAACCAAGAGAGAGAAGTTTTGAAACCTAAAAGAATCAAGGAACTATTCTAATTTGTTCTTTACATGTATTTATGTGTGGAGCAACAAAATTATAGACAGAAGAGCACCAGGAAGAGGAAGAAGCAGGGAGTGGGGGGACGGGGGAATGGGCAGAATGGCAGTCATGCACAATTAAGTACAGCACAAGTATACATAAACAATGGCCAAAATGAAACACACCAACAAGGAGCACAAGTCACACAACTCGCCAACATCACACCAGTGAACGAGCATAGAAGTGAAAACCACGCTGCATTCATAGAAGATGTGTACAAAGGTGGTCGTTGGTGTTGTGGGTTGTCTGCGACCGTGGTCATCATGGATGAGATGCCTAGCATGTGGCACATGGGCGAGTTCACTGTCTGTTACGTTGCAAACAGCTGCTCCTCCCTCCCACGAGCTCCCACACTTTTCTACGGTGCGCTGTTGTATTTTGTGTACTTGTACGGCACACCATTGTAATGCCCATTTGCGCATGTGCTGCTGCATTCCAACTACACCATCACAGTGCCGTTTGGAGGTGGTGCATGCCACTTTACAACATCGACTGCTGCGGCCCTTGTGGCAGGCCACACCAGAACACAGAGACACACTTACCGCACTTCCTGTACACGGAGATGTCCGAGACACCCCGTTCCCGTTGTCGGATAGGCACACCCCTGCGCTGACCTGTGTACTCCGGACCAGCACACGCTGATTGTGCATGCAGGAGGATTTGTGCGTAGCTACATGTCCAGGCTCACTGCCAACGCTGAGGTGATAGCACACTGTGATGTTGCAGGGCTGGTGCCTATCATGCTAACACAATGACCAGAGGGACACACTTGCTCAGATGCGGGTTTGGGGGGTGTTGGCGGTCCCGGAGTTGTTCCGAAGAGTCTTGTGGCCCTCATGGGTATTCCTGTATCATGCTAATTTATTCTATGGCACCTATGGGTGTTCTGGTGTGGCTCTTGGCTGTGTTCTTTTTCATGGTGCAGGTATTCGTCCTGCCCAACACCATCAGAAAGCAGGTGTAAAATCCCTGGTGCTAACGTGGCTTATCGACAGAATTTGTTTCACATTGCAGTTGGTGTGAAAGTTGTGATGTGATTTTTTGCGTGTGCAGGACAATATACGAACTGGGCAGTGTATCTCGTCAAGATCCAGCACCTGATGCCCGATTCCCAATCAATATAAATACAATGAGGTTTCGTAAATGATTTTGTGTGTACACTGTGAGTGCAGCCACTACATCAGTGCAATTAAATACAGGATTTTAGTATTTAGAATAAATCGCAAAGGTGCACCTCGTGTCTTTTTGCACGGGAACGGCTAGTCTGCATTTCATTATCAGCACTTTAATGGAAGTAAAGTTGAGATAAAATTTACACACTATTCAGAAGTTGGTGGAAACTGCAGACATCACCAGTATTCCCGCGATAAGTCCTCCAAAATGTAAGACCATGGTGGACTTCATCAAATAACAGTAATAAGAACAAGAAAGAGTTACACAGCAGTTAAGAAAACAACCAGAAACGTTATTAATTTTTTTTCAAACTTTATTTCTTTATTAACATATATCAACGATAAAGTAATAAACAAAATGTATCCAAAAAAATACAAAATAATAAGGTGGAACACTGCTGTGGGGACCATGGATGTGGACGACAGAGCCTGGAAAACAAAGCACAAAATAAGGACATGTGTAATGCGCATATCAAAGGAGAGAGACATAGAGAAAAAAGAGAAGGAAAAAAAAGCAGGAGAGGGAAGGAAAGAAAGGGAGTGAGAAACGGATAAGGAAGAGAGAGAGTTAGAGAGATAGAAGGAAAAGAAGGAAGATAAAGAGAGAGAGACAGGGAGAGAGAGAGAGAGAGAGAGAGAGAGAGAGAGAGGGAGAGAGAGAGAGAGAGAGAGAGAGAGCAAGAGACACTGCTGCCCCTGCGCATCCATGAGCAAATAAGTACCTGGTGCCACCGGAGTGTGCAGCAGTGGGTACTCTACATGCCCGTCAAAACTCATCCCAGATATGTCTCTGAGTCCTGAGTCATGAATGGCGGAGACCACATCATCTTCTCCACGGCCCGGCAGATCTCACACATGTCGCTGAGTCCTGAGTCATCAATGGCGGAGACCACAGCAGCTTTTGGGGCCCCTAAGCCTGTGGAAGTTAAGTTCGTGCCACATGGTGGTAGGCCCCTGATGGCCATATGAGCTTCGGTGGCACTTACCCTGTGCATCTGAAGTTCGCGCCAAGGGGGTGGTAGGCCCCTGAGGGCTATAAAGATTAGGGTGCGAGCAACCTTCTGCTCCAGTTTTGAAAGACTCTTTATGGTTGAGACACGTGGAGCGTCCGGCATCTAGTCAGCACCGGCAATAAAGGATGTGACGTTGTCGATCTATTATATTTGCGTGGTCACATGGCCTGTGACGCATGTGCCGGATGGGTGTGATGTGTGGGTAAAGCTGTCCTCAGGGAGTGGGCGGGAGTTGTGGAGAACTAGACCACTGACCTGCACAGGAACAGCGAGTACACCTGCAACAGGTAGGTATGTGGGGCCATCGTCGGAACATAATCTGAGTGGCGTGACGTAGCATACGATGGAACAGGGCAGGGATAGCTACAATGGCGCAGACGGCTCGAATACTGTGTCTGTGAGTGGAGTGGACGGGCCGCAGCTGTCCCTCTGTGAGCCTGGGTGCGAACTGTTCATAACTCACACTACATAAGTATTGAAAAATCATTTTGTGATTCAGTCTGTCAGCTGGCATTTGTCTGAGGTATTTGTGAAAACATATCAGGGTTCTTTCTGTGATAGATACCCCTTTGATGCTGCCTCTCTCCACATCAGCAGGTAACGCACCCTCTTCGCACATTACCATCATACCCCCAACAACCTTCTTGGGCCCGGAAGTGTCCCTGTGCGGTTGGACAAAGAAGAGTCTTAAACATGTATAGATTTACATATTAAAAAAATTATTTAAAGATAACAACAAATAAGACGGAAGGGAGTCTGGTGCTGTGGTCGCTGCCACAAAGTTGGGGTGACTGCCATTCAGGATTCAGGACACATTTACACATGTGGGATCGGTTTGTGTTAAAGAGGGTTAGTGGGACTACGTGTCGCCGGCCTTGCATATCGGAATATGCCTCACAAATCGAAGGGAGTATGTCGTGTGGTTGCTGCCTCGGACTTGGGGTCACTGTCATTCAGGACTCAGGACACAGTTACACATGTGGGATCGGCCTCTGTTAAAGAGGGTTAGTGGCACCAGAAGTATTGAGAGTGTATGAGCCTGTGATGATGCTTGGTGTGGACGGGCCACACTGGGAGCAATGTGTCTTGGCTATAGGACTGCGTCATGTGGAATCACAACTCTATCTGCATTGTGAGGCCTGCTGATCATAGTGTAGGCCAGAGGTAGCGGTGAGCAGAGGCCCACAGCCACGTGTATACATTGGTGGCCTCACTGGCCTGCGTAGTGCAGGTTCAGTGGCACCACTTGTCGCCAGCCTTCAATATGAAAATACTCCTCACTAATCGAAGGGAGTGTGGTGGTGTGGTCGCTGCATATGGAAATATGTCTAACTGATCAAAGAGAGTTTGCTGCTGTGGTGGCTGCCATGGACTTGGGGTCACTACCATTCAGGACTCAGGACACAGTTACACATGTGGGATCGGCTTGTGTTGGACAGTGTTAGTTGGCACCACGTGTCCAAAATTCAAATTGCGAGGTCTGCTGCCCGCAGTGTAGACTGCTGAGTGTTCGCTTGTACTTGAAAATGAATTTGGTGATTGTACTAAAGGTATAACTGATATAAAAAATGTTCAAGAAGAAAGGATACTAAAAGGATATTATGTAGATTTGAGGCCAGTAATAGTTACTTGCCTAGTGGACTCTGTAGTTAATGAATGAAGAAATAATTTCCATTGGGAGTCCTAGTGAGTGCAGTGTAGGCATATGATGAAAAGATGAAATAAGTATAGAAAACACTGACGAAGTGTTTTATTTTCTGAGTAAAATCTTGTTGTTAGAAATTAGCATTTAAAAATGGAATTGCGAGCTGCACTGACTACAGTGTAGACTGCTATTCCATTTTAGTTTTCATTTGAAGATTAATTTGGTCATTGTAGTAATGCTATAACTGTGATATAAAAAAGTTCTTGAAGCAAGGATACTAAAAGGATAATATGTAAGTTGTAGGACTATGATACTTACTTGCCTACTGGAGTCTGTAGTTGCATATGGAATTACCCCTCACTGATCAAAGGAAGTGTGTTTGTACGGAGTTGGGGTCACTGCCACTCAGGACACAGTTACACATGTGGGATCGGCTTGTGTTGAACAGAGTTATTGGCACCACATGTCGCCACCGTTGCATATGGAAATATGCCTAACCGATCAAAGAGAGTATGCTGCTGTGGTTGCTGCCACTGACTTGGGGTCACTGCTATTCAGGACACAGTTACACATGTGGGATTGGCTTGTGTTAAAGAGGGTTCGTGGGACTACGTGTCACTGGCCTTGCATATCGAAATATGCCTCAGTGATCGAAGGGAGTGTGGTGCTGAGGTCGCTGCCACGGACTTGGGGTGACTGCCATTCAAGACTCAAGACACAGTTACACATGTGGGATCGACTTGTGTTGAACAGGGTTAGTGGTAGTACATCTACATTCCTAGTTTGAATTTTATACTGAGTACGTCGGCAATAAATGTAAACATAGTTGGGATTTTCACCAGAAACTACTTTAAACTTTCAAACTTCACAACAGTATTATCTTCCATTTGTTGATCAACACCTAGACATATCCAACTGTTATTTTCTGTACAGTTCTCTTGACTTGCAAAGAAACGTAAGTCTATATCATCACAAATTTGTTTTGTAACATTTATATTAAAACTCGATTTCATGCCGCAGGAAAACCTAGACTTATCCAGATGGTTCCTGTTGACTTTGAATATAAACTTGCAGATGTCTATTGATCCGAACATTGGTAGGATCCAATTTCTTGATATGAAAGTATCTTCAAACTGAAGCTGTACATTTTTTTCCTAAGTGTCTTCTCCTGTGAAATTTCTTCCCACATTTTTTTCAATTCTGTCTTCTCAGAGTTGGTAATATATGACGTGACATAGTGAGAAACAGCAATTGAGTTATGTGCATAATATTGTATGTTCATATTTGCATTTTACATCTTCAAAATGTCCGTATTGTAATCATTAGTGTACTCCGATGCTTCTGTTCTTTTTAAATTATAAGTACTTTTGGGTGATTTTCGAGTGATGGTATGTCTCATTGCTGACATAAAACTGCTCACTCTTCCTTTGGAAATTACTGGCCGTGGAAAGGGAAATCGACATTTTGTGTAAAATGTATCTTTTGTGTTATCTTTTCATCAACAATACTTTCCACATTGATGACTTTGAAATGCAAATAAGCCACACTAATCAAAGGGAGTCTGGTGCTGTGGTCGCTGGCACGTTGGGGTCACTGCCATTTAGGACTCAGGACACAGTTTCACATGTGGGATCGGCTTGTATTGAAGACGGTTAGTGGTACCATTTGTCGCCGGTCACCCACAGTGTAGGGCAGAAGTAGCGGTGAGCTAGGGTCCACAGCCATGTGCATACGTTGGTGGCCCAAACAAACCTAGTGTAGTACAGGTTCAGTGGCACCACGTGTTGCCGGTCTTCCATGTGGAAATACCCCTCGGTGATCGAAGGGAGTATGGTGCTCTGGTCGCTGCCATTGAGGACTCGGGACACAGTTACACATGTGGGATCGGCTTGTGTTGAACAGGGTTAGTTGATACCACGTGTCACCGGTCTTCCACAGTGTAGGCCGGAGGCAGCGGTCAGCAAAGGCCCACAGGCAGGTGACGTTGACTAGAGCTGCACAGATTGGGAGCATTTGGTCTTCTTAACCGATTATAGTCTATTACACAATTTGCGTCGCTACTAATGTTGAATTGTGAACCATGTAACTCCAGTGTAGGGCGGAGGCAGCGGTCAGGATGGGCGCACAGCCACATGGCGTTGAGTTGAGCTGCACAGTTAGTGGCACCTGGAGTACTCAGCGTGTGTGCACCCTGCGATGAGACGTGGTCCCGGCGGGCCGCACTGGGAGCAATGTGTTTTGTCTAATGAATTCTGCGTTGATAAGGCCACGTTGCGATGACTTATGGTGCAGTGAGCCAGCAGTACCTGAAGCACACAGCGGGTGCGCACCCTGCGATGATGCGTGGTCTGGGTGGGCCGCACTGGGAGCAATGTGTCTTGCGAACTGGACTGCGATATCTGCAATCGCCCCTACATCTGAATTGTGAGCCGTGCTGTCCGTAGTGTAGATCGAAGGCAGTAGTCGGTACAGACATAAGTCTGCGGTGTTGTGCCGCTGGGTTCGCAGGGGCCCTGTGTCGAGGAGGCCCGCGGTTATGGTGGCTGCCGAGTGCCAGGGTGAGGGCTGCCGTTCTGACAGACTCGTTGGTCTTCCCACAAGTGAACCACGCCTAGGGCCTGGTCTATTTATTCATACTCCTACGCTGGAGTGGTGTATGTTGGAGCAGCCCACTCCTATTCCAGGGGGGACAACACAGCTACATGACCGAGATCTTCCCCACTGCCTGAGGTAACATGGTTGCATCCACTGTGCACTACACTACAAGTATGAATAGTATATCTCCACATGGAGAGGTTTGTGCTTTGCATAGTGAGGTCTGTGCAGCACATGAGCGTTACACTTGGCATTGTGTGCTTTATCAGTGATGGGTGACTTGCCTCCTTCATATATAGTTGGTTGCTCATCTCCCAACATTCAGCTATTGTGTGGCTGAGGTGCATGGCGTTTTGGAAAGGTCCGTTGTTCTGTTTTGTGCTGCCTCGGTGGTAGTAGGGGGGGTGGTCCGGGGGTGGTTCTGGTGGTGGTGGGGCTAGGTGTTGTGGCGTTGTTGGGTGTCGGAGCTGCATGATCAGTAGCTGTATCACGTGTTGGTCTTTAGATGTGGCTGTGAGTTGGGTCGAAATAACGGAGTAGATAGTCGACCTCCTTACACCAGTTGAAGGTTGAATTTAATTTGTTACTGCTAACTCGGCTTATCGCCTGCTTTTTGGATCGCATTGCAGATTTGGTTGGTCGTTGAAAATATGGGGAAGTGGTGTTTTCGTGTTTTTTTTGCACGGGAACGCCTACTGTGCATTTCATTAGCGTTAGATGTGGCTCTTGTTTGTGGCGATTTTGTTGGTGTAAGGTATTAATGGAAGAGTGGTGAGATTTGCAGTTTTCACCAAGTTGAGAATGGGATGATAATTTAAAAACATTGAAAAAAAGATAGGTTTAATGAACGTTATAAATAGAAATTAGAATTTAAAAAGCCTTTGAAATTCACTGAAATACCCATAGGTTTCAGGCACGTTATAGTTAGAAATTAGCATTTAAAAAACTTTAGAAATTCACTGCAAAAACCATAGGTTTCAGGGAAGTTCTAATTAGAAATTAGCATTTAAAAAAACCTTAGAAATTCACTGAAAAAACCATAGGTTTTAGGCACGTTATAGTTAGAAATTAGCATTTAAAAAACCTTTGAAATTCACTGTAAAAAACATAGGTTTCAGGCACGTAATAGTTAGAAATTAGCATTTGAAAAACCTTAGAAATTCACTGAAAAAACCATAGGTTTCAGGGACGTTATAGTTAGGAATTAGCATTTAAAAAAGCCTTAGAAATTCACTGAAAAAACCATAGGTTTCAGGGAAGTTATAATTAGGAATTAGCATTTAAAAAACCCCTTAGAAATTCACTGAAAAAACCATAGGTTTCAGGCACGTTATAGTTAGAAATTAGCATTTAAAAAACCTTTGAAATTCACTGAAAAAAACATAGGATTCAGGCACGTAATAGTTAGAAATTAGCATTTAAAAAACCTTAGAAATTCACTGAAAAAACCATAGGTTTCAGGGACGTTATAGTTAGTTGGAAATTTGACTCACAAAAAACCAGAGAAATTCGCCTGTTATAGTTAGTTGAGCTAACTATAACTCGCGCCCCCGCAATGCACTGCTGATGACGTCACATATTACATCACTCATGACATGGTCAGTGACATCACTGATAACATCTCAAATGACATCACTGATGACATCATCCACGTGAAAATCAGATGCATCTGATCAGACCCTAATATAACACTTGATACACCCAGTCTAAAATACAGACTATAATTTGCGAAACCGTGAACACACCTATACCAGTTAGTGCATATCCGCTCTCTAATTTGTAGGTCCACACACATCCATTCATTCACCTATACACTGTCTCATACATACAGTCAGCCATCAATACAGCATTATCATATCCAGTCACGTATCTATACAGACACACACACACTGCCTCTCATTCTTAGAGTTATTCACACACCTAGTCAGTAATGGAAATAATCAATAACACTTTCATTTTCTCACCTGTACAGTTATACACATACCACGTCACTTATTTAAACATATACTAACACATACTTACACTCTAATACAATAACTAATACAAGGACACACTGATCCATACAGGCACTCTCACAATCACTCATTCTCACACAGGGGCGGCTGGTGACATTTTAAAGTGGTGGGGCGTAAAATGATTGGTATACTGCACCGTTGCGAGCGAGCGTGGCGAGCGAGCCCGAACCCCCGAGAAAATTTTGAAAAAAGAGAAGAGAAACGGTGCATTTTCAAGCAGATTTGAGAAAGCAGGAAGGTTAATAAAGCAATTGTGAAAGTGCAGTTATAACATTAATAAAGAGATGTCATATAACATAGGTAGCTGCTTATTCAGTATAACCACAGAGCTTCATAACAGACTTCGAGATACAATGCATTTCTGAGTACCTCACTCACAGATGTTTTTTATTTAACAAACTAAACTGGTTGCAAAGTAGCAGCATTCAAAATTGTTTACTTTTTGTAAATGAAATCAGCACGTCTCTCTTTAAGAGCAGCAAACTTTTCAATAACTTTAGTGTTAAAGTCCGGGATTTTCTGAACTAGCTTGCTCTCTACAGAGAGCATTGCCAAAGCATTGAGTCTTTCCTCAAGCATGGTGTTTCTCAGGAATGTCTTAATCCTCTTTAAGGCTGAAAAACATCGTTCTGCCTCGACTGTTGTCATAGGAGTGGTTATGACAATTTTAAATAAAGCCACTGTCTCTCCAAGTGACTTTTCCATATTAAGTTTATGTATTAAAGCCAGCAAAGACAAGGCACTTGTGGCCTTCCGGTACACAGGCATTCCGTACAGTACAGTCAACTCAGTTCTCAGCTTTTCTTTATTGAGCATAGGATAAGCTCCCACAGCCTCATTCAGAGCACGCTCCGGGAAGGATCCATCATATTTGGCAAACTGTTGACTTTGCAATAATGTGGCACTCACCAAATGTTTTGTGAAAGAAAAACTCTCTTTTGCCTGCACAATTACAATGTCACAGATCTCCTTTGCAATTCGGACCATAGTGGTGATGTTTTTCCTGTGGTTTGAGAAAACAGATTTCTCTGGCAGTTTGCTGTCTAAATTGTCAACCCCATCTCTCACTTTGCTTATGCTTTGTACAAACATAGTAGTATATACTTGCACTTTGACAGTATCTATCTCTCGTGCTTGTAACTGATTGTATAACAGGTCGACAGCTACCATTATATCATGAAATAAAAACAGTAAGAACCGAAACTCTCTGTCTTGTAGTGTTCTACCAAAGCCATGGGCTTCAATCTGACTTTTGTAATCAAACTCATCATTGGCTTCTATGGCTTCAAAACATTTCAGAAGGTCCTCTCGATGTTCATAGATTAGGTTGACTGTACGGATGTTAAAGTTCCAACGAGTTGAGGATCCCCTTGGAACGCTTTTGTCTACAATGTCATGAAGTGCTTCTGTTCTTTTGGGGGAACGCGAGAAGAATGCTGCCATGCCTCCTATATCCTGAAAGAAAATTCGTGTCTCAGTGATCTTTGATACTGCCTGTTGCATAATAAGATTAAGTTGGTGAGCGTAACAGTGCACATAATGAGCATTAGGGTACACATCTCGAATTCTCTTCTGAACTCCACTAAGGCTTCCACTCATTACGGACGCACCATCATAGCTTTGCGCAATACGTTTTTTTTTTTTAGGCAGCTCTGGAAAAATTAAGCTCAGTTGACGCAGTATAGCTGCAGTAATGGTTTCTGCACTAGAGTCTCTTAATTGTGTGAAACCATAGAACCTCTCCACAACTTGTATGTCATTGTCAATGTATCGAAACACTAATACAGACTGTGTTTTAGTGGCCACATCAGTGGTGTCATCAGCCTGAATAGCCACAAAGTCTGTGTTTTGCAATTCTTGCACAATAGGGCTTCTCATAATTTCGAGCATACACTCAAGAAGTTCATTTTGTATTGTTTTAGAGGTGCCCTTAAAGACTGTAGCACGTGCTAAATGTGCTTCCATATCCTTGTCTATGCTTGCTATTAAATCCACAAGGCCTTTGAATATTCCAGGATTTGGGGAACCTTCCGATTCATCATGGCCTCGCAATGCCAGTTCAAAAGCACCACAGAAACGAATGCAATCAATTATTTTGGATAGAATCTGTCTGTTCCTATCAACTGCTTCATTGTGTTTCTGTATTGCTTTGCGGTATGCATCACTTATCTGCTGCTCAATCGGAGCATCTTCCCCCAACATTTCCAGTCTAGTCAGGTTTTCCATATGCTTTCTTGTGCGTGAATGCTTCTTTATTTTTTCTGACAAATGCTTCAAGTCTGTTACTCCTTGATTTGTCCAAGAAAACTCACCACCAAACAGCAAGCAGGGGAAGCAGAACAGAGAATTTCTTAAAGGGCACCCTGTAAGCCAATCAGCTTTTGTGTACCAGGCGTTTGAGAATGTACGTGTGGACATTTTTCCTCTGTCCTGGGAAGTTTGCTGTAGTTTTAGGTCAGGCCGATGAGGTCCCAATTGCTTTAAATGTATTTTCTCTTGAAGTGGCCGTGCCTGGAATGACCTTGTAATCAGCTCTTGTACTGTATTCATGATGCCGATGCTGGCCTTACCAATATATATTAAAGAAACCTGCCAATAATCAAAGTACAACATATAAGGTGCGGTGCAATAATATCAAATTTCAGTATAAATACATATATCTTGTGCAGTATCGCAATAAATCTCCAACAGCTCCCCTTTGCACAACATGACTGCTAAAAATACAGCCTTACTGCCTGCTGCCTCTGTGTGCCATAGTGGTTGCTGAAGGCACTGAAACAGACACTGCTTGAGGGCCTTGAACAAGGCAAGGGATAGATAGTGCTGTTAACAACCATTATTGCCCAAATCACAGGGCTAAGGCTGTTAGTAAATTCCATCCACTGAGGGTACAATGTTCAGAATGTGTTCCTACCCCAACCACCATGTACAGTGACCACACACATAACTCTAACTCCAATCTAAAAAACAAATAGCATCAGTTTCCTTACCTTTAATTCTGGTGTTTGCTGTGTCGTACCAGGGGTGAAAGAGCAGCAAAAGCGGTCTTGTTCTTCGCCGGAAATATGACCAAAAATTTGGTAAGGGTTGTCAAGCTTTAGAAGGTGCTGAAAATAAAAATAACGTGCTGTAACTAGACAAGCATTGCTTTTAAAATACAAGTAATCCCAATGAATTTTACCAGCGTAAGTTCTTCAAGTTAACATAAAATAACTACAGTGTTCTTAAAATATTTATTTTGTTTGATGTTCGGGGAAACCAGACTTTTTTTAGTCTGCTACGTTAAAATTATCCATTGGAACCTGCTTACATTTAAATGTAATAATGATATGATTTTTAGCTTTCAGTATCTTTATGGAATACAATAGATCACAATTTTAAATTCAAATTATCCTTTAATCAATACATTAAGAAGTGCAGCAGAGAACCATAACTTGTGAAATAGTGTAAATATGTGCAAGAACCTATTCAAAATTACTTTAGCTTGTATTTTGTTAAACAAAACTCGAATGCATCGTTTATCCTTGCACAACAGAGTAATTCTGCAAAGTGACTGAGCTATAATTCAGTAACTTCGGCAATTACTTTACTGGACGCACTTGCAGAATTTTAAAGAACGTTTTCCCTGAAACAGGTTTTCAACTTTCGGATTTTAGTACGTTCCTGTGTGTCTTCGAACAGTTTTAACTTATGCAGAACAACCATATACAGAAAGCTACATGAACTTCAGTTTTAATTCAAGAATTCTGTTAAAGTCCCCCTGCATGCTAAGTTTGAACATTTACAAATCAAATATTTTGTCAGTCATTCTTTCAGCGACAACTAAGCATTGCACACTGTTTTTTATTAATAAGATACAGTTTTCCAATAGCGAAAGATATTTGTCAACTATTGGTTAATTAATTCGTTTTAGCCCTGACCTGTGTTTATAATTTCATTGTCTTGTTTTCATTTCCAGCAAGAGAATTTGCCAATAACCTCTTTCTTTTGCAAGCAAAAACCTGAGAGACAGCAAAGAATCGTTTTTTATGCTTTATTTAGTCTTATATTAGTTATGTTTTCTTTTTCTTGAGAGATAAAGCTACCACAGTTTCTTCTTATGTGGTTGTAACCAAGGTAAAGCAAATAAAACAATAATTCACACGAAAAAACATGTCCATATGCACACAACCTGCACATATGCCGAGAGAGAAATACGCGCACACAAATGCAAACGCATAAACCGAGCAGTCACATTCGGATACTTGGGCACTTGTCCATACACACAAATGTGCACACGGACACATTAAAACACAGGCATGCTTTGAGGAGACAAGCAGATACACGCTCACATATGTTTACAGAGAAACATGCATACATACACAGTGACATGGAGACATTCACCTGGAGACATACAACATATACAGTGTCTCACTTACCGAGAAACACACACACACAGAAATGCACAAGGATACACACACCATCACAGCCACACAGATGTACATAAACACTGTGAAACACGTGCCACACAAAGACACGCATATACACATCAACACTTAGGCAAACACCCAGACACAAACACATACACACAGACACATATGCATGGGCACAGAAACATACATCGAGATACAGATAGATTCAAACAACACACAACACACACACACAGGCATGCCGAACATGGACATACATACATACACAACTGTGTGTACGCACATACATGAAAACAGATAAAGGTGCACACACACATACACAACATACACAGTCAGACACAGATATTCATAGAATTCCATTTTTTCCACATGTTCCCATGTGCATCCACACTGCTATCCCAGTGACTGCAGTGCATTTCACTTTCGATCATTGACTTCTTTTTTCTACACATACATACATTTAGGAGAAGAACTGCGAGGATTCGTTCAGATCTACCTCAGCGCAGGTGCTGGCATTGCAAAGCAGTTGAATCAGTGAGTAGTCATAATCCTTGGGATCCCAAATGTTGTTGGTGCAGAAGATTAACAAATGTGCAAAAATAAGCTGTTTACCCGCTTTAAGATGACCCGATAGATTAGCTATTAGAATAGAAGCGAACACGCAGCTCTCTGTAGCATACTTCTTACCTCAGCCCTCTGGAAGCCATTCCCTGCACAATGCTGGGCTGCTCAAATCTGTCTGTGTGTGCAGTTGCTGATATGTGCCAAACAGATTTTCCTGCTTCCCTGTTTACCAACATGCGCATGATAATCTTTAACTCGTAAATGAATGTATACCAACATCTTCCATAAATTGCGCACTTGCAGTGAACTCGCCGTACGAATGCACGTACGTAAATTAGGAAAGAGGTAACGTGAATGAGGCCCCCTGCAGATGCTGGTTGAAGCTCTGCAGTAATCGCAACTTCCCTCCCACTCTTGCTGTCCAAGCAGCATCATATGGCAAACGATGTTAACATCTCTGACTGCTTGTTGGCTTGTTTCAGCGGAGGCATTGGTTCTGCTTCGGTGGTGAACTAACCACCTGTTTGTAATCTCGTCCAATATGTGTCTCAGTTTTATGGCTTTACAGCGACGTTATGCATGGAAATGTCTGTCACAGCTTTCGGTTGCAGTAGAATATTTCCCATCAAGCCATTTTTAACCTTGTGCTGTAGAGTTCTGGCCGAAAACTGCTCGCAGGTAGAAGTACCGACCTGCACAGCAAAAACTTTAACAAGCAATAGCTGCATATGTGAATATAATGCTTCCTCTTATTACAAATCAGAAATCAAACGGGATGGCAGACAAGACATTGCCTTGAGTTCTCAGTTAAAGCCGTGTACACCATAGGTTCTGTACTGTCTCACATTCAGTGTTCATTCTGTATTAATACACAGAATTTCCTTCAGAGTAGCACGACGATGGAGTGTCAAGTGAAGTTGCACACAATTTTATATCAAGACTGGAAAAAGACAACAATCAAGGCAGCTATCAGGTTGTGCAATACTTACTTCAGGTACTTTTATGCAGTGATATCACGACACACACGAGTCACTCAGTCACACGACGGGTCCTGACTCTGTACGCACCGCCGCCACGAGGTTATGCAGACAGTGTGGCACCACCGCGTGCGTGATGACGCGACCGACTGCTGGAGTGCGCACCTCATGGCCAATCACTGTCACTGTGTTCAGACATAAGCCACAGTGATTGGCCATAGTTGCGCGGCACCCAATTAGCAGTTACTCGTAGCTGCCGCGGGTCTGAGAGACTGTATCAGGCTCTCAGCCAATCCAGAGACGCTGCATTAGCAGCGCCTGCCCTGGATTGGCGAAAGAGCACGGATAGGGCTCGCCCGGATACCGAGAGGGGGGCTGCTGCATGAGGCAACCCTCGGCCTCTCGGCCCCCTCCTCGAGTACAGTAGTCAGTGGCAGACAGTGCGGCGAATGCGCATGCTCGTGCTTGTCGTGAGACAAACTCGAGCATGCGTAATAAAATTGCGAGCCGCTGCCTGTCAACTGTGTCAGTGCTCGCCCCCCGGCCCCACCCCCTTCATGTCCGACGCAACGCATTATTGCATTGCCATTGCTGCCAGTCTGGGGATTGATTTGCGTGCATGTGTCGGTAAGTGGGGCTCCGCCCCTGCGCCCCAATGGACGCACCGCCGCTGTTCTCACATATAGTCCAACACTCATATATACTGCCTTTCACATATGGAGTTACTCACATGTACCACTGAGGCATCCATTCACTCACCGAGACACTCATACACACACTCACTCAGCCATAAAGACCTTCACAGATACAGACGTGAACACATATACCTAGTGAATTAGCCACTCACACATCTATGCAGAGAGTCACCCCCCACCCACCCACACAGACACTCAGGTACTCATACAGGTACTCAGACAAGCAATGAATAGCTCATATAGATCCTCATTTAGTTGCTAACCAAACCATGGAACTGCTTACACACCAACTGACAACCTAAACTGTGTGAATGTCTATATCAGTCGCTAACACATGCATTAATCAAGACACAATTAATAAGTCACTTATACAGTTAGTCACACACCTACTTAATCATCCATCCTGAGTCTTATACACTCATTCATTCTTCAATACACCTTGGCATATATATGTTTATAAAACATATTTAAACTTTACAGAAACACACATTCACTGGATGATGTAATCAGTGATGTCATCAGTGATGTCATTTGAGATGTCATCAGTGATGTCATCAGTGATGTCACTGACCATGTCATGAGTGATGTAATATGTGACATCATCAGCAGTGCATTGCGGGGGCGCAAGTTATAGTTAGCTCAACTAACTATAACAGGTGAATTTCTCTGGTTTTATATGAGTCAAATGTCCAACTAACTATAACGTCCCTGAAACCTATGGTTTTTTTAGTCAATTTCTAAGGTTTTTTTTAATGCTAATTCCTAACTATAACGTCCGTGAAACCTATGGTTTTTTCAGTGAATATATCTATCTATGTATAAGACAAAACAACTGGAATAAAATAATGATCGCACCATCGTTGGTCTGCACTCGTCATTTCTGCGCGAAGCAGAGGGAAGGTGTCACGAGTCCAAGTGATATATATATATATATATATAAATATATATATATACACAATACAGAAAAGACAGAGACTACTGTCCCTGCAGATGTAGGGCAGGTCGTGCCCAGAGTGCACTCCTGTCCCTGCAGGAGTGCACTCTATATATATATGCTTTTTTCATTGAACACACACACACACACACATATATATACATACACATATTGTGCATTAGTAGCTACTCAGAGTGGATGGTGTACTGGTATTTCCAGCATTGCCTTGGACTGAAAACCTATTGCTCGTAGCATGAGCCATGCAGTACTGGAAAAACAATGAAGCTACACTGTCAGGATGCTTTGATGATGTGACAATATAAGTATGAGAAAGGTAAAAGAAAGCACTAACTGCAACACTTCGGATCCCTCAAGACTTTTTTGCAAAGTTTTTTATATTAACGGTACGGGGGTTGGTGGTGGGGATTTATAGGCTCTAGGATACTGTTCTTTTCTGTCCTAAAGGTGCATTGTAATGTTATGTGGTCACATGGAAAGCCTGGGTAAAGGCACCACCATTTTACATGCTCACACTGTTAATTTGCCTTCTTTCTTAAACACAATGAGATTTGACACACATGCGTTTGCGTGCCTGTGCAGGATAATATTCTCTGAAACAAGCTTTGCTTACATGTCCACTTCATAGGCACATTATCAAATACCTTGAACATTCTGTACAAGAGCCAAGTTTGCTCCAAAAACAATGTTGTTATTTGCTCTAACCATTCTGCGACAGAGATATCACAATAGTATGAGCAATAGCAGCCTGAGTGGGGCTTCGGCATGGCAACATGGATGATGTTTATTATATGAACAGCATCACTTCTTTGTTTAGACTGAGGAGTATTTTGCTGGCACTGAGATTTCACACCATACCAGAATTCCAGCCCAGATGATTCCTTTTAACCTCATGTGAGGGATGTTGCCCATCTCTTCACCAAGATGGGCAGCCTTATGACACTTACTCACAGTTAACAGGGAGTTAGATCACCGTACAGGGATTTGGCAGATTCACTCATCTTAGACATCCTAGGTTAGGAGTATAATATATTACAGTAATTATACACAAGCCTAGTTTTCCTGAAATAACAAAGTGGTTGAACTGTTTTATCTTTTTCACCATTCTCATTATGTTATTAACATTATTCAGTTTTCTTTTATATTGATTATTGCAGCACACTTATTTTACTCAAGAATCACAATGCTTCAATAAATATTGACACTGCATGGTGTGTATACCTTTGGGTAGGCATGAGTAACCAAACATAAAGGTTCTACATCTGTTTCCACGGTTTCCTTGGGGAGTCAGGATAGTCATGTCCTGAGGTTGCACAATCCATTTGTTACCTTGTAAGGTTAGTGGCACAGCTGGTGCACTGTGAGCTAGAAGGACTAAGGCCAACATATCTGGATGAGGTGCGTGGAGTCAGTCTTGCACAGTTATTTTGCCTCAAGAAATAGCCAGCCTCCTGGAGGAACACATATTAGAATCTAACTACACAGTCCTTGGTGTGTAAAAACTAACTATACAGTCCTTGGTGTATAAAGAAGTCTATGGATAATGCATTAGGACTTTTTGTTTTGCAACCCCCTTTTTTCTCAGACCCTGCTTGACGGATCACTCTGAAACTTACCAGTAAGGAGCTGAGGAGGAACTTTATGGGGGGACAGTTTTGTCAAGATTTGTCAAACGGGGCCAAAGTTATTAGAATACCAATAAACACTTGTTCTATGAAAAAGCAGACCTAACTATAACTACCGGGTGACCGCTGATCCAAAGCCCATTGAAAAAAGAAAAAAATCATCCACTCACACACTATACCACTGCTGCACATGGCCAAAGGCCGTGTGCAGCATGGGTTTTGTGGCAGGGATTTATTAACGTATGGTAATTATATATTATTTGATGTTAAAAAAAACATAGATATTCACTGAAAAAAACAAAGTTTACAGGTGCATTATAGTTAGGTTGTTTTACCAATACAAAACCATAGAAATTCAGCAGTTATAGATATACTTATACTCATCTGAAGAAACTATAACTCCTGCTGTTGAGTAACTTTAGGCCATGAGTCATAGCTTCTTAACATAAGTATAACTATAACTATCAATGCTGAATTTCTATGGTTTTGTGTGCTTAAAATGTCAGCCTAATGTAAGCCTAACTATAACGTCCCTGTAACGTTTGTTTTTTTCCAGTGAAAAAATAAATAAATATATCTATATATCTATATAGTGGTACCAAACATTGTATATACTAAACATACAAAATGTTCCAAGATGGCCACCATTGTTACCATGATATCGAAACTGTGGAAAAAAGCAATCTTGTCCTCTGTCGATATCTATGTTTTCACATGGGTGAGGTGTGTATTTAAATGCAAAGTTGTGTGTGGCTTGTCATCGTGAACAAGACCGTGTGTAACGGTCGGAACGCTCAGATGATTTTATTCACAGATTAAAGCCGGAAAAACAAACCCACGGAGTGCCGGTCTCGCTTCTTTGAATGAGAGAGGCGACCATTGATGATATTGAAAGGCCATGGTGGAAACCTTTAACCAGCACCACTGACGATCAGGAAGCACGCCAGTAGCCGCCGCAACAATACGAAGGAGAAAGGTCACGAGACAGGCGTGCCTCCTGCAACCCACAGAGGACAGCAGCAATCAAGGAGAATGAAGAATTGTCGAGGTGGGAATCAGTGGATTCTCTTCAGTGACGTTCCGGGACTCAGGTAAGCAGCCAAGTTTGTGGGGACCGGGTGTCAGAAGCGCAGTAGCTATTGATGCCAGCAGCTTAAGGGGAAGTTTTAACAATAGCTGCGCGACGTGTGAGCCTGTCGGCGCTGAAATCAACAATGAATGATGATGAATGTGCAGAGAGGGAACAAGAGGCACTAAAATTATTTACAGACTCAATCCCCCATAAATCATTGAATAACGGAGGCAGTACCTCCGCCCAAACAGCCGGCAATGAAGTGGGTAGAAGTTTTCAACAATTTGAAAATCTTAAGAAAAGGGAAATCTCACGTTGGTTGGAAATTGCTTCCTTGAAACAATATATTCAAGTGGGAAGAGTACCAAGAGGTCTACGGATAATGATAACCCCGACCTATGAGAACCCGAACCCTGGACTCCTGAAGGAGTGGGCTGAAAACAATGCAGAGAGCTCAAGAAATATGATAAAAAAATGTAATTAAATATGCAGAAATTGAAAGGAGTGAAGTACTTTAAAAATGAGAAGAAATCACAGGAATACTGAATAGGGAAAGCGACCAAACAAGGATTATCGAATTCAAGAGTGACATGGAAAATTGATTGGAGAAGTATGAAAAGAGTATAAAGGATAGAAAAGCAAAGAAATTTCTAAGAGACAGATTGAACTATGAAAACAGGCAAATTTTCACCTTTGCCAAGAGATTCGATACAACTAGAAGACAGAAAGTGCAATATGAAGGTGTAACTAGGCAGGATAACTCACAGAGTAAAATGAGTTCAGACACAGGGTCAGAGATCGAACAAGATGAAATCACTGGAAAGAGACCAGGAGCCACGAAGCTCACGGCCGCAGATGAACTTCGTTTTTTACAGTTGGATCAGAGGATGGACTATCGCCCAATAAGCGGGAGAGGAAGACCAAGAGGAAGAGGAAATAGAGGAGGGGAGGTGAAGGATACGGAAGAAGCACTAGGAGAAAAACAAGTGAGATCAATGCGCTCCAATATGAAGAAATAAAGAATGGAGCAAGGTCTGGCAATACTATTATCAACTTAAGTTCGATGGAACTAGCGGATGAAGACCAAGACACCTTAGAATTGAGCTTATCTTATTGCCATGGAACAGAGTTCTATTGCGCATCTAGTAGAATGGACTTAATTAGAATCACACGGAAATTAAAATTAACTAAATTACACACAATGAAGGAGAAAAACATCAAACAAAGTGCTGGAGAAATTACACTGCCCCCCGTATCACATGTGAACCTAACAGTTTCCGATTTACCAATTTTGGAAGATATGTGGTCCTTACAAAACGAAGACGAAAATAAAACCAGTACATTAAATGACTATCCTTTCGATTTGACGTATCTAACGCTATTGGAAACTGACTACACTCCATGGTCTAGGTTTACACCACAGATGCCAAGAGACAATGTGGACATCTTCTCTGATAATGTCACAAGAGATCTGAGGCAACTCTATCAGGAGGGGACAACCCAAAAAATCAGAGTAAGAGTAAAGAAGAACAAAAGATTTTTTGTACTATTACTAAAATTCAAAAGGATGCAGGAACAATAGTGAAACCCTCCGATAAAGGAGGTAATGTGGTTCTATGGGGAAAGGAACTATCAAAGATGAGGTATTAACACAACTCAACAACAAAGAGTGTTATAAACGGATTACTATGACGGAATATGAGGAGGTGAAAGAAAAATTCATGGAGAGATTGAGTAAATGGAGAGAACAAAAATCATTGACATGGGCTGAGCACCAATTTTTAAAACAAAAGCATCCGGCCATCCCGTTTGTTTATATGATCCCAAAGGTCCATAAAAACCTAAAAAAGCCACCGGGAAGACCGATAATCTCAGCCCAACAAAGCCTTTTTGAAAATGTTTCAAAGTACATTGACTATTTCTTTAATCCATTAGTCAGGACCTTGCTATCATATTTGAAGAACTCAACAGATTTCCTGAGGAAAATTAATGATATCAAATGGGAACAAAATATGGTGCTTGTAACACTAGATATATCTACGCTCTATACGAGTATCAGACATGCAGATGTGCTACGAGCTACAGAACATTTACTAAGGATGAAACCACTGAGATTTGCATCCCATAACCAAATGATATTAGAAATGATGGAATGGTGCCTCAGGATTTCTAGGGCGCTTCGAAGGGGGTTGAGGTCACACTCCTGGTCACTCACATATGTGTTATGACACATTTTGTACACATCCATTCAAAGGAAATGGGCCAGATGAAACCTCAGGTTGGCTTTCCTGAGAGGTACTGCATTCGAACATTTGGGGGCTCGTAGCCACCCCTCCTCCTACTTTTCCTTGAATTAACAATTCTTCCACTGAATTAATTTGTTTTTCAATAGCCCCCATTGCCCCAGTTAGATACTTCATTAGTGATTGCTGTGGTCCCCCAACAGGTTGTTGTAAGCTCCTGGCCTTTCTCTTGCCCTTCGCTCACCATCTCTTATAAATCAGTAGTTACAGTGGTTATTGGTCTTGTCAGGCCCAGGTCTTGAATCACTTGTCTCTTGTCCTTTTGAAGCCTACAGACTATGTGTTCAAAAGACCACAATTATAGTGAAATAAACCTCCTGTATCTTTTTACACCGCCAGTGACATTCAATTTCCTTCAAAGCGCTCTACTCCAATTTAGCCCATACGTATCTCGCTATGGCAGACTCACACTGTAGCAGTGGTTTACTCTTCTCTACTATTTTTTAACGTATTTTACGAGTGTCAAATAGCCTTCAAATAGCCTTCTTAAATAAGTCCATGCGGCCTTCAGTCAGGGGAGCCGGTAAAAAGACAATACCAATTACAGACTTTAATCGTTATCATGAAGAAGGGACTCACTGCTGGTCCCTTTGAGGATTTTGTCAAGTGGGTGGCCCAGCCCGACCTTATCCGGTCTATGACGGGCTAAGACGGGCCCGACTTGGCCTGGTCTTTCCCCGGACCGAGCCCGGGCACTCCCCACATGCGTCCCGCACTGCGGGACCTCCACGATGCTTAAATGGGGTTCCGATGCCTGCAGCCCCTCCTCATGGGCCACACAGGGACCCTAGAAAAGTGCATTGTGCAGATTCAAGGTCCCGTGGAAAAAGTGCAGTATGCTTTGAATAGTTTATCGATATCACTAAGGGGCAAATCTGAGAAGGTGTATGGCTGTGCTGCCCAGTAATACATTGGCAGAGAGAAACCTCCGCAGTCTCTGGTTTAGTTTCGGGTTGAATCAGAACTCTACAAGCTAATCTGGTTCATGTCCTCTGTCCGGTGAATTTCAAAGTCCTTTTTTTTAATCTCCATGCAGAAAACTCTGTGAAGTAAAAGAGGTATGGCTTGAATAATGTAAAGAACTCTTGTCAGTACATTAATTTTGATGGTATTTATCCTGCCTAACCATGAGCAAAGAGAGCTGAATATCTCCTAAAGTCGTTATAAGGAGACACAAGTATATATAAAAAGTTGACCTTGTAGAGGATTGTCCAGTATGAGGTTTCAATCCATTCACCTTGTCAGGTGATAAAGCCAAGTTCAGAAATTCTGATTTCAGTTATTCTTGAAATGAATAACACCAGTATTTGTAAAGCGCAAACAATTACCCGAGGGTGTCAAGGCGCTGTGGGCGTTGGGAAGATTAAGCGAGCGATTGCCCAGAGTCACATGGTGCGGGGCTAACCTGCCACCGGGGATCAAAACGTGAGCCCCCGTGTTCTGGAGTCAGCCGCCCTGGCCGATGCACCAAACCTCTTCCCAAGACTTGACCTCCAAAATGTGGAGTTGAAGATCTGAGATGGATGTGTGTGGTACAGGTAAGTGTGGAAGGAGATTCCCCACAAATAAGGTGATTCTTGGCATACCTTGTCCAAGCTTGATGGCCTCACTGGTCTTATCTGTTTTGGTATGTGCTGTGAAAGACTAATGCTGAGGGTGAAGAGCAGTGGGGACAAGGGGTAACTTTTATGCTATGTACCTGTTCCCAGCTCAAAATGGTGTGACAGTTTAGAATTGATGAAGAACCTTAAAATGGATGCGTGATACCCGCCCACTTGCTGTGAATATAATGGTGGGCCTTAATCTAATCTTGAGAAGTGTTTTGAGAAGAAATCACCATTTCACCGGTTAAACGCCTCGTCTGCATCCAACAACAAGCATTTGCAATGCATCGGTCTCGCCTTTGGAATCTTATATATATTTAGCTATACAGCACATTAATTAGCCTGGGTTCTGAAACATCTACTGTTCTTTAACGTGGAGGAAAACTAAGCACCAAACTGCGTGACACGCCAGGTATGGGAACACATGTAGAGAAATATTGCCTCTCAGCTGGAAATGGTATAGTCCAAAGCTCTGATTTTAATATAAAAGCAGGGCCTTCGGTGGTCATATCACTGAAAATACAAGACTTGGAAAAAAAAAAGAGATGGCAGCAGTGGGAAACACGGGTCTTACGACACAGACTACAAGAGGGTTCTTGGAGGGGAATCTTGGTAGAAAACGCAGCAAATCAGGGCAGAAACAAATGAAGGCAGCTAGGTGGAAAGCGTTGAAGGTGAGGCACTGCAGAACGGATGCACTGAACAGTATTCAGTAGTGGACAGAGACTGGAGTAAACTAGGGTGGCTTATGGAAGTGTAGATGAGGAGGGCCATGGGCTTCCTCACCACGCCGGGCTGCTGGAATGTGTGCACTACTCATGGCTCCCGAGTCTGTGGCTGACAGGGTTTGCTTAATAATTAGAGCCTTGTACACATTTCTGCAGGGCAGACGGGTACAGCTCAGGCGGTGTTTATTTAATAAAGAGCCGGTGAAGTAACTGCCGTTTCATTGTCAGTTTACTGATGTTTGCAGCCCTGATGTTTGGGCTGTGAGAGGCGCTATGTGGGCCAGTTCTGTCGGACCCCGGCCCGGGCAGTACCGCACCAGCTCCTATTAATGACTGCAAAGCCTTCTGTTTATCAAAGGACCTGAGGGGCTCTCCTTCCCCCACTCTTCCTCCCACACTCCTTGTCCTCAACCCATGTTTTAAAAAGCATCCCTGTGAAAACAGGAAGAGGGGAAAATGCACAGGTCAACTCTGAAAACACAACGGAAAAGGCCTAGAATGGGGCCTGTGGTAGCCACGTGCACCTCCTAGGGGGCTTATTTATGAGCCCTTGTGTCACTTTTGCGCCGCCGGTGCGTCACTTTTTCTGACGCACCAGCAGCGTACAAAATGAGCCTTGTTGCACCATATTTACAAAGTGACGCATCTAGGTAGATGCGTCACTTTGTAAACCCCTGCGCCACATTATACCTGCGCCAGGTATAATGTATGCAGGGGGGGCGTCCCGACGCAAGAAAGGGTCGTAGAAGTGACGCAGTGAAATCTATAAGCTTTCACTGCACCACTTCTGGGATGCAAATACGTCAATATGTTACGCCTGGCTCATGGCAGGCGTAAGACTGACGCAGGCACATTTCACATCGGACTTGCCCATGTGTCATGACCCATTGCTGGAGTTGCGTCACTTTTGTGACACACACTCCAGCAATGCGTCATTTTTGCTCCTACAGATACGTCAGAAATACTGACGTATCTGTAACTCCTTGCGACATGATGCGTCATACTGTAAATTTGACGCATGATTGGTGTCGCAAGGAGTGCGCAATGAAAAGTGACGCATCGCTGTTTTCTCGCAGCGATGCGTCACTTTTCATAAATGAGACCCCTAGTCTTTTGGAATGAAACTAAGGACTGAAAATAAAAACAAGCATTGGAAAACAGACTACCATGAGATCATGCACCATTTAGGCTTGTCGAGTGGCTTAAATACCAGACTGCAGTACTTGAGCGACAGCGTCTCTGTTCGCACCAAAGAAGCTGTGTCCAGTACCTTTTAATGGCCAGTGGAATTTCATTTATTCGCACAAAGAAAAAACACAGCGGTTATGTGTTATTAAAATAACCTATTTAATAGGCATTACATGTTATATTCATCAGAAATATTTAAAACTCCAAGTATGTTGACTTGGAATCGCCCGGACCCATGGGCTCTTGAAACAGAAGCTCTTCTGCTTTGAATTAACGTTTTGTGAAGCTGGAAGTGTAAACAAATTGCTAACTACAAAAGCAGTTTCCCTAGATTCAGCTGCCCTTCACATTTTTCCCTCGTGACCCTCACGGTGCTGCGGTGGCACTGGAATCACAGTTCCGCCCGGTATCCTGCATACCAACGGAAAGTAGAATTACAATGCCCAAAGGCCTTGCAAATTGTATGCCACTGCATTGTCTTTCGTGGTGTTGCCTGTCACCATTGTACTTGAGTAGGTTAAAGGGGTGCCCAATGACTGCGCTCACGTCGGGGTTCACCAGCCATTTAACAGAGGATGTGGTCCGCCGGTTAGATTCCGACTTTGGTGCAGGAAACCAAGGTTCGAGCCTCTGGGTTGGGTCCGCACCCTGTGATTATGGGCAAATCACTTAATTTCCACGTGACTGAATGTGTCCTTGTGTAACCGGTGCTCATGTATAACGCTCCAATATCTTCGATTCGAGTTTGCGCTTTATAAATCTGCATTAAAAAAAAAAAAAAAAAAAACATGGCCTGTACTGCCTCGGTGAATGCATGCCATTAGTGGAAATGTGCCACGCTTGCGGATCCAGGCGTAGCCATCCAAACGCAAATGTGTTGCGGCACGTACAGGATCATGGGCTAAGTGGTCACAGCACCCTATCTGGCTCACTACTTGACAGTAGCAAGGCTTCCCTCAGGTCTGGTTGCTGCCACTTTGTTCTTAACCTGGACATCAGGCTGTGGAATGTCTCGAAAAAATAACCTTTCGAGGCATTGGGATTTTTTTTATTGTTTTGCTGAATACATTTAATTTATTTATTCCCGAGGGATTTTAAGACCTGCCAGGTATCAATCACTTTGTACCTTCGACGCCGGGAGTCGACCTTGGTTACCCGGTCTCCGAGTACCCTGCTCTACCTATTCTGCCCTGGAAAGAGGAGCTCCGTGCCACGTCAGTGATCAGTAATTATATACTAACTGCCTACATAATCCTTGGAATGCATTGTTATATGTTGTGCGAGTCTTGGTCGTGTTTGCTCCGGTAGATGCAAGTATCCATGAAATAATTAGGGGTGGGCGGAATTTGCGAAATTCACTTTCGCAAACTATCGCGAAAATTTTAAAAATCTCTGCAAACACGCGGAAATGTCGCGAAGACGTGGAAGTTTTTTTCCTGCCCGTTCACGGTATTTTCTGCGTGATCGCGGCTCGCCAACTTACCCATGTGGTTGCTCACGGGCGCGAGATCTCAATCATCTCATACTCTCGCGGTGCATGATCGCGAGAAGAAAGACATGATTGCGTGATGAATGACGTGATCGCGTGACAAATGACGTTAATGCGGGCGCGAACTGTCACGAGACAGCTCAAATGGCTACCAACAATCCAACATCTCATGGAGAACGCGACCGGGTCGGGAAAACTTGTCGGCGAAAGCGGGGATTCAGGTAAGGCAATCGCGCGCATGCGACAATGTATTTTTTTTTCAGCGCAAGCAAGAAAAAAAATTCCGGTAAGATGCGGATTGCGTAAATTTTGATATTTTCGCGCTCTCCGCGAGCGGAACGGAATTTTAGCCCAGGCATAGAAATCATTTAGCATTCCGCATAGTGAAGTGACATGCTTTTAATTGACCCCACATTGGTCAACAGACCCATCCTTACCCTAGCAACATTCAGACAGAAATCAGACTAGCAACATTTTTCTTAATCTACTGCTGTAACCTTGTGGCTGGCACAGTGAAGTTAATGAACCCAATTAACCTCCCCTGACGCCGCAGCATAAAAAACTTGTGTTGCATTGACTTTCGATGACAAACCAAAGTGTCCATCCACAGGACCCAAACCCCAGTGGGAGGGAGATTGAACTCTAAAATATATAATTATGGACTCAGGCCAGGGACCCATTAGTTGAAGTGCTCAGGATAAAAGAGTCGCGATCAGGCGCTTGGACTCGAACCTGGTCCCTCATTCTAAAAGGGGAAGTTGGGCCCATGAGCCACGTATACCTCCTGTGAGATCCGGTGTTTTTCTCTCCTTGACATCCCATATATAAATATATATATCACAGGATGTTTATCCAAGGGAGAGACTGGAGCCAGGCTCCCGGTTAGCAGCTGTGACACTTAAGGGAATTGGCATCCAATTAAACCATTAGCCCCCTAGGGTAACAGTTTTGCCCTGAAAGTTCCCTTGCCCGCGATAGCTGATCAAATGAAGTAGCAACCCAACAACAAAAGTTCACAAATGCTCCTGATGGGCTTGCCCCCACGTATACTCTATTATTTGCATATCAGACACCGCGCCTCTACGTCACCTTTTGGCCGGTTACAACAATTTCCACTATCCTGAAAAAGAATGTCTACTGCTGAAGCCCGCATTACCGTTGGCCCTGCGGCGCTATTTCCTTAGGAACATGCCTATCCTTGTTATTAGTTATCGGAATAACCCTGCCCCCCAGCGCTCACTGGTAGCGAGTATGGGCATCACTCACAGCGTATTTCCAGGTGTTGTGTGTGCTGCCTGTGCACAAGCTTTCAAGTCCAGCTTGCAAGCGTGCGTCTTTCGTCCAAAGCAACTTGCATCCTCTCGTCTGTCCCCGGTACAAAGGGCGTTCGCTGAAGCTTATTCTCTCCTAGACGGAGGCCAGGCCAAAAACACACCAAAGCGCTTGACTGTGGGGAGGTCCAAGTCTCAATGACCAGCAAGCGCGACCTGCCTCACGGTGCACGCGGCTCCCTCGGAAGACAGCACATCCACCTTACCCCTTCTACTGTCGCCACTAACAGCTCTGTCATCGTCGTGACAAGTGCCACGTGGTCATCTGAGGGTGTCAGATCGCCTCCACTCTCTTCTCAAGGCAAGGAGGCTGATCGGAAAATGCCACAAAACATAAGTGAATGAATCGTGCCGGAGAGGCTGGTGTGGGGCCAAACTCACCCTGACTACGCCGAACACTGCCTCCGGACCCGACAATGACGCGTCCAAAATTCCTCTGCTGCTGGCCTCCAAAGAGACGGCATTTCCACGCATAGAGGGCGCCAGAAAGGCTGGAGAAGGTATAAGTACCTTCCCCAACCCTCTGTGCGCCGGAAATTACCTGTGTTTTTTTAGAGCTGCTCTTAATGTTCAAGGCCTGGCCCCACGGGCCCACGCAAATAATGAGACCAATGCTTCTGGAAAACGTCCAAAACACGTTCCATCCCACATAAGGACATCAGTTGATTACAGAATGTACGCAGCTACGGTGAATACTTCCTGCCCTCCTGCGCTATCATTGGAAGAGGTAGATTTTTATTTTGCATATTTGTGAAAAGACTGTCATATGCACACGGACATTAGGGGATCGTCTACCTAGCCACGCCTTGACTCAAGGCCATTGGATGACGGAACTGTGTGCTCTGCAGAGCCGATCAAAATATGGAAATACAAGACCCAAAATAAACAGTCGGCAAGATGTAACAAGTCCCGTAGTGGCACGAGCACAACGGGTAGTGCCTAGAGGGGGGGCGGCGGACGCCAAGAAGTCACGACTACAGGGGGGAAAGACGGGAAGAAAGTAGTCTGCAGTAAAGGGGCTGATAGCCATGGAAGGACACAAATGACTCATGGGGAGGGACAAACAAGCCAAAAACCAATCAGAATGCAGCATTTAGAAAGTGAGCCAATGGACAGAAAGTGGGCGGAGCTTAAACAAAGCTTCCCTGCTATAGTATATACTGCATGTCTCAACGAGACAGTGCAAGCACTGCCTAGGCGAGACCTAAAAATGGTACTGGAGGCATAATTTTTCTTCTGGCTTTTTGGACCATTTTGACTATATAGGAATAATATCATGCATTTCCTTGCCCTTAATAAACCTTGATTGGTTGTGGTGTATCAGGTCGGGGACATGGAAGTTCAATGCAGTTGCAAGAATATTTTTATTCACTTTGGCGTTAACATTAAGCAGGTGTATAGACCTTTAAGAACTGCATAGTTTGATATTTTTTCCTGCCTTTGTTGTTAAGGAAATGTTGTCTTCATGCATAATCTTAATCACTTTCCCTTCTTTCGAAAATGTATTATAAAGGTTGGTGGAATCTGAGGTCAGAGAATTAATAAAAGCCTCCATTGAAACCACCTCGGCCAGGTGTTTTGTGTATCTTGATGGATTTCATAGTTGCCAATTGTTGAGAGTTTTAGTTATGGGCCTAAAGGTCATCTCTTTCATCAGGGTTGAAGAGTAGGCGAGAGGCAGAGACACATGATAGGTATATGGATTGCTTCTCCTCAGAGAAAAAGTCTGAAGCGTATAACACATCATGGAAGTTCAAAACGCTTCTGATGTATCCTCTTAACACCTAGCAGTTGAATATTTTTCATCAGTTGTCTCAAGGCATCACGCAAGCCCAGGGTTTTTAACATATTCGTAAGGGTGTTAGAGAAAGCAGTCAACTGTGTTGTGGAAGCACTTGATCTATCCTTCTGTGTGTCCCAACCAGGTTACAGCTTCCCATTATTCCTATGTTTCCCCATGCAATGCTAGCCAATATGTCAAAAAAAGCAGCTAAGAAGGTGTCCTGGCCACCATTAGGAGCGCAGAGAGTGACTGACTTGCCTATCTACAGTCTGGCTTGACCTTTTCAGTGCTGGCCTTAAGATTTGATCCACTGATCTTCTGGGGTCTCCTTTGCAACTTCTCAAAGATCCTAGTTGTGTTCGATGTTTCTCTGTCCTCCTCACCAAGATGATTTCCCAGGGTCTAAGGGGCATTGTTTCTGTCCGTAACATGGCACGGTTCATTTTGGAATTCAATGGAAATACAAGAGGGTTAGGTCCATCGGTGTCTGATTTGATTGCTAACTAACACAGGGGCATATTATCAAGAACCGGCGTTAAAATTATCGCCACTTTAGCGGCAGAAAACTGGCAGAACATGGGCTTCTATGGAAATTCTCTGCGGCATATTATCAAGCCCATTATCGCCGCTTTAGCGGCACTTTTCTGCCGATAAAGCGGCGATAATTTTATCGCTGGACCTTGATAATATGGCCCATAATTTTTCAGTTATCAGACAAAATTGCTGATGTCTCAGGAGAGTGGCCAGAGCAATGTCTTACTACAAAGAGCACAACAAATTCTGAGCAGAGGTTGAGTCCCTTCCTCTTGATGCTTGGAGTGCTTTCTCCTTTTGTTTGTATTTGGGGAATTTGGCTAGGATGTCTTAGGGGTCCCACATGTCTGCAGAATGTTGCTGACAAACTAAACTCATTGGGTCAGATCTCCAAGTAGCCGTCCACATTAGTTTGGAGAACAGTCCTACCAGAAATGTCTCACGGCCCACTCACTCCATTCCTACTTCAGCCCGCCAAACACAAAATGTGTCCAACTTTGAACAGTTCCCAAAATATTTACAATGTAGGAGTGCCATCTGTCTTTGGAGGATGGCTATTGTTGCTTTTTTGTAGACTTGAGCTAGTTCAAGTCATTCCACCTTGGCTTCCTGATCAAGTTCTCTTGTTCCAGCATAGTTAATATAAGAGCATAGGAATTCTTTTTTGGAATCAAGTTAGCATCTAGCTCTAAAAGGCCAATGGAAAGGGTCAGACTATATTTCTTATCTCAGTTCATCTTTGCAGAGTTGGAAACTGGCAAGGAGATCGTCTTTAGTGGGGGCTTTAATCCTGCCACAGTCACCTGTGGTGCTTCGTGAGTATTTGTTGGTGAGGTTGCAGATTGAAGAGTAGCAGTGAAGAAAAGGTTTGTGACCCACTTCAGGTGCGCCTTTGCAGTTGCATGAACTACATGTAGTATGATGGGCCAGTAGGGCACAGGAAAGTGTTGAGATTGTAGAGTGGGAGGCACCTGTAAATCATGATGAACTCCCGGTAGGTGCAACCATCCCACTTAGAGGTGTGTGGTGGATTCCAAATTGACATCTAGTGTCTCTACACCCCTAAAGTAACCCTAGATGGCAGAACCCCCATAAGTGATGAGTAGCTGGCAGAGTAGAACTTCGAATAAGACCTGGGCCATTCTTATCAGTATGCCATTGGGGCCTCTGTTTTCATCCCTTCATAATGTTGCCCCCACCCCCTAAGTACCATAGGCAAATGTCAAAGGGGGCTCCCCTGGACCCACTGTGACCATCAAAACTTGCGTAGTGAAGAGAGATTTGCCACATTTGTGTAGGATCAGAAAACAGAGAATCTGACATGAATCAAGGCAAGGTCCGGGCCAGACAGCACTACCAAGATGATACCTCCTTTGTTGTTTTGTGTAGTAGTTGGTCACTGCAAGGTCATGTGCTAGCCCAGTGTTTAGTGAGCTCAAGTACAGTAAGTATTTATAGTTCCTGGCTCAATTTCCTAAAACTGGGCTCTAGGTCTTCAAATCTCTGCCTTCCTTTTCTTGCTGTATTCTCCCTAACAGGTGTATTAACTCTCCAAAGGAGAAGGGAACTCTGGATCTTAATGGCAACAAGCATTGGCATAGCCAATAGGTCTAGCTTTTGGGACCTTATAAGTATTTAGTTTTGCAGCACAATATCCTTGGTGCAACAACATCAGCTGTTGCATGGCTAAACCGTGTACCTTATAAGTGTTAAGCCATGCAACAGTTGATGTTGTTGCACCAAGGATATTGTGCTGCATAAATAAAGACTTATAAGGTCCCAAAAGCGAGACCTTTTGGCTATGCCAATGCTTGTTTTTTTACCAATGAGAAATGGTAAATGTAGCATTGTTCCACATGTAAGTGCGTGTTTGAGGCACCTCGATAGGGTAGTTGTGAACTGTTGCTTTACAAACATTAAATACTGTGAATTGAAATTGAATGTTTGGACGGCTGTAGAGAATGCATTTTTCCCCCTTGTAGTGCATGTTTTAATATGTATCAGAGCCCTGGTAATAGCTAACGAATGACCTGTGTTGTTGCTGGGGCCTCACTGTTCTTTCTGCCTGTTTTTGCAAGCGTTTGTGGAATGTGCTTCCTTGAGATAAGCAAAAGTGTTATGGGGCTCCCTTTGCTCGACCAGAAGAATTCCTTGGGTTTGCTTTTGAAGTGGAGTGGGGGGCAGGTGTTTTATGACCCCTCCGTCCATCTGCTTAGAAACCTTTTGCAGACATGAGCTGCATCTGATGCCGAGTTAGAAGTGTTGAGCCAAGATATTTACTGGTTGTGATCAACAAAGGCTTGTATTTCTGGGAGTCCTAATAATATCTGATGGCTTGCCTGTTTCCTCCGTTGATATGGGATACATTCTTTGGAGTTAATCCTGACGTGAAAGCCTGGATATTGTTCAAAATATACTTTAAATCCTGATTCAAGTAAAGAAAAAATACCCCTGTATTCCTTTGCTTATTTCTTTCCCTTGTAAGCTTAGTGCGCATTTGAGCCCCAGCCCTGTTAGGAGCGGAAAGAAGATTGGGGCACAATTTGTTCCTAGACTTGTTGTGTCTGGAAGCGGTACTGTTGTGAGTGTCAAGCGTAGTACAAAATTACTATGATAGTTGGTTTCAAATGACTGAACGAACACACAAGTACTGTATAACTAGCACATTGACCCATTGCCATGAAGGTGTCAAATAACTTAAAGAAACACACGTAGTGTAAAAAACAGTACATTGCCCCACTGCCAGAAGCGCAACACGATAGAGGTGTGGCGCGTTTTCACCGTAGTGCGAAACTATGAAGAAAGACGTTTCAAATAACAAAGACACGTGTTTCAAATAACTTAAAGACACACGCGTAGTGTCTAAACAGCATATTGGCACATTGCCTTAGGCGTTGCATGGTAGATGTGTTGAATTTTCCCAACCTTGTAATGAAAAAAGCATTGGCAATGCCAATGGGTTTCGCCTTTGGGCCCTGTTAGCATTGACAATGGTTTTTAGTGCCCCTGATCTTGAATCTAAATAAAAAGAAAAAAAGCAGCGCAAAAGTGTTTCTTTTTATTAAGCGGGTCTGGGAAACAACAGGAGGGCATGGGGTGGAAGCAGCATGGTGGGCGCAAGTGGGAAAAAGCAACACGAAGGGCTGGGGGTCAGAAGCAACATATACGGCGGGGGTGGTGGAAGCAACACAAAGGACTAGGGTTGGGAGAGTAAAAGGAATTGCGAAACTGAGTTAAAACAATGCAGAAGTATGGGTAACGGGCAATGATGACGGGTATTACTTAATTTTGTAGAAATATAAAATTCTTCAAGGTTCATGGTCTGAAGCATGAATAGTGACAGGACAAATGTATTTTGGAGCAGGCACAATGACGTGGGTCCCAAAATTGACAGCAAGCATAGACAGAAATGTGTGTCAGGTGCGTTTGGGATGAGGTAAGCGTTGGAAGGATTTGAGAATGACGCCATGACAAAAGAGTCAAGAGATCAAGCGATCCCGGTGAGACGTCACGCACAATGGGTGACCGTGTTTGTTTGGACACCAGACCTGGCCTCAGACCCTGTAGTTTACTCACTGTGAGCAGGCTTCGTTTAAAGTGCAATTTTAAAACAAGTCACGAAAGCGAGCGCACACAAACAATGTTCAGAAACGGGGGGAGGGAGATGCGAGCAGTGCATATGGTGAGCACTTTCGCGGCCGCTTTGATGTTCAGTGGCCACGTGGCTCACTGAGAACATCAAAGCGGCCGCAAAAGTGATCACGCAGGCGGACAAATGGTGCACGCGCCCGGCGGCGCACATGCACTGTAGCTAGAGGCTTGCAAAAGCCACTAGTTTGCACTTCAAAATCCCGCTTACTAAAACTCTCGCCAGAGCAGCGCTAAAGCGCTGGCTCAGGCGAGACCTAAAAAGGGAGCAAAGTGGGGTCCGCTGCACCATTGTATCGTGCCATTCGCATGCTACCACCATGTCTAGGGCTGTCCGCATTGTGCTTGCTTGAAAATAAAACAAAGCATGTTTTTTTTTCGATCATCTGGGAAATTTAACCATAGGCAAAAGAAAAGTTACTCACCAGGGGAACAGTGTTTTTTACATTTAGCATGAGGAAATGGTGAATGCATTGTAAATTAAATCCCATTGTGGAATATTTTACAATTCCTCTCGATGTATTTAACATGTTTTTCATATACAAAAAACTAAATTTCCTTAGAGGTTAGTTTATTTTGAATTGAATTTTTATTTTCGAAAACAACGTTTTTTAAAAGAGGTTCAAGCTGCTGTGAAAACAAGTGAAAACATTTCTTTTTTTAGTTTGAATCCTTAAGTGTGCACACTTTAAAGACCAGCACTTTTTGTTTGAGACTTAAATCAAGGTTCTGAAGCCTTGTCTATGTCTCTATGTTTTTCATTGGTCCCTCTTTTCACCGTAGCAGACTTCCTATGTTTACAGCTATGTGGTGGGTGTGCTTCATAAAAACGTCAATGCATTTCAGCTCATAATGATATATTTTTCCGACCTCATCAAGATTGGCTCAAAGACCTGTAATAGAAAGCACCACTGCATACACTTTGGAGGGGGATGTATTTTCACAGGAATACAGGAATCCTTCAGTGTTGTGAATTTGGGCAGGTGGGGTGTGTCTGAGTGTACACGGGTGCCTAGTGTGGCTGCGAAAGCTGGTTGGCGCAACAGGCCTCTGTCTCCCCAAAGTTAGTTCGCAGAGGTGCTGGGTATCTGTCATGCATCCTGTGGGGTCCAAGAGCACCCGTGGTCCTATTTATTCGGTACGAGGTAAAATTGCCAAAGGGCCTTCTGTGGTGTGCTTCCAGCCAGGGCACAAGTCTCAAACAGTATTGGCATCGCCAATAGGTCTCGCCTTTGGCCTCTCAAGAATGCTAAATTAGTAATGACCATTCATACTGCTATTTGTGTCTTGGCAGGCACTGAAATAAAATGTATTACTACAACCCAACGCGAAAGCGTTGATTTTGTTGAGCTTAAAAGAATGGAAGCCCAAATCTGCTCTGCTACTGAAAGGTAGAACATACACTCAATCACTAAGTGGATGATGCTTTCTGTGACATAAATCTGGTATCCTATAAAGTCAAGTGGTACATTACCAGTCGAGCAGCCACTACCACTCTGCTTTTCTTGTTGTACTCTAGCTGACATAAATTAAATATAAAAGGACAAAGTTTATGTCAAACAAATGTCAGTGTATAAATGGCATCAGAGATCAGCTATTAGGAGCTTTGTAGTGAATGCCACACGGAATACGAACATGTTCCCTCTGACATTAAGACCGCTCCCTCTCTCCTGGCGTTCCACAAATGTTTAAAAACCTGGCTCTTCAGGAACTAACCCTTATGGTCACTCTCTTACTGAGTTACACAGCGCCAAAACGCCTTCGGCTAGATGTTTGCACTTTACAAAAAAATTAAAATCAAATCAAATTACAAATAAACTTCTTACCATCAGAAACGCAACCAATACCTATCCAAAACCAGAATATAGCTCCTACCAAAATCGAAGCACTCAATCCAGCATGCATAGAGCATTTCTGAGAGCAAAACCCAATCAGCACTTTAAACAAGAAAAGTCAGATATAACTGCCATTAAATAATGTACCACAAAGAGATTTAAGTGAATGCATGGAACGGTTTCCAAGAGAGCGCAAGATTAATCCAAATAACCAACAATAAACTCCAACCACCAATCTGAATCTTGGGTTCCCAGAGCAGGGTAATGTCTGGCGTAAAGCGCTTCAATGCTCGCCAGGGTTAGCAAGTGCTACATTAATTCAATTACAAATCCTTGTACATCGATGCTACAAATAGCCTATTGTCTTGTTGACCAGCTATATTACCTATTAAAAATATGTTTTAATTTAATTGATTTTGGCAGACCTTTGTACTCATTCGTGAAACACCAGTTGCAAATGCGTATTAACGAAACACGGCACAATGAAATGCAATGTATAGCTAACTTCCTGTGTCCTTCTGCATGAAATCCTGCCGCATGAAGCCCGAGAAAATCTTCAATATGTCCTGTCAGTAGTACAGCATGATATAAATTAGCGGTCTAATTCTTTATAACTCTGCGAGCAGCCTGCGCTGTAATTCCATGAGCGAGTAAGCCCCAATGTGTCACTGTCTCTGATTCGATTGTAAGGTAAACTATGATCACAACAGCAGATCTGATTGGTTCCCTGGACTGAATGCTAGTATTCCGAATATTTTGACGCTTCTGAGGGTTGCCGCTGCTTCCGGAACAGGATCTGAAAGTTGTGTCTGACAGCAGGGAGCCGAAAACATGCTGGAGCAGGGACTGGAGATGGCATCTATGATCCCGGCCTTGAGGGAGTTGGGTAGGTGAGTATCTGACAGCGAGTGTGGGCAAGAGGAGCAGCTGTATTGAAGGGCGGCAGCAGGAAAACGAGTAGCAACAGGGGACCCAACCTTTTTTGCAAGAAGAACAAGCAACAATAAGACGCGAAAGCGAAAGTTATTCCGATCGCGATCGCGGCTAAAGCGAAAGTGAAGTGGCATTGCGCTTGGAAGAGGTGTCACCTCCATTACGCTAGCATGTGCGCGAGTGGTGCGCGCGCGCGATGGCGAAAGTAGGCTGGCGAGTGGTGTGCGATGCGGGGCTGAAAGCTGGCGGATGCGCGTGTGCACGCTCGCGTGAACGCAAGCGCTAGGCCAGCCAGCAGCACTTTGGAAACTCAGCTACAAAATGTCTCTCTGAGCAGCGCATGCGCGCTGACTCAGGGAGACCTAAAAAAGAAGTGGGGGGACTAACCTAGTCAGGCAGTATGCAAGTGACATCACGGCGTGCAACATCAAGGCGCGTGACCTCATGGTGCATGACATCATGGCGCATGACATCACACATGGCATCAAAGAAATTGCCATCATAGAAAGTAGAATCACAAGCCACGACTTTAGGAAGTGGCATCACAGGAAGTGACATCACATCTAAAGCCCGCACATATATGTTTAGCAGGTCTATCATGTGTACATTTGAGCATGTTGCGAAGATAGTAGCACAGTGAGCAATGGAAGATAAAATGTGACTTCTACACCTTGCAACCCCCCAGTTTTATGTAACACATCCTGTCCATTCATTTACAGACTTATATAATTTATTGTGCATGTAATATGAACGTGTTGCTGTAAAGCGCTCTGACACTATGCATTGGGATGAGTAGGACTATACAAGAAAAAATGATGGTAGTTAAATTATTTCAACGCCTCCTCAGGTGTAGTAAGCTCTATATAAATGCAATTTGCTTTGTGTAAATACTGGGAAAGACCAACACATCTGACATTCTTACAGTGCATGCATATCTCCTAAACAGGGACTGAACAAAGTGAAAAGCTGCCTCTCATAAGTATGTGTGAAGTGCTAACAAGGTGTGAGCCTTTGTTTCCCCTTTGCTTCGTTTGCATTAGGTGTGAGGCTCCTGACTGCTCCCAGCCAAGAGACTTGAAGAAAAGGAGGCCAGATGACCCCTCAAATCCGGCCTTTTTATGGGCCCAGCAGGAGTCTTAAATAGGAAATCCCCGTCCCCGCCTGCACGTTGTTGCTTGTTGCAGATGGAAAGCAGACAACATGCAGGCGCTGCTGGAGGTGTCCCGGTGTTTGGAAATTACACTGGGACGAGTTCAGCACATTATTCAGAGGGGCCCAAATTCTTGGCAGGGTGGACGGCGTTCACCCTTTGAAAATAGTGGGTGGACGTGATGGAGCAGGGTTTTGAGGAAATAAAACCTGCTCGAATTAACTCCCCAGTAACATTTACTAATAGTGTGCTGTGATAATAGTGTGCACCAACACAAACAACATTGGGAAATGCTTTGTGCATGGGTGCACTAATGCTAAGACTTATGCATGAAAGACAAGGCCGCATTTTCAATTCTGCTTCTAAAATTAATAAAATAATGCTGCTTTTGCACATTAATGCTCTTGTTAGGAAAACATAACATTGGGTTAGTGCAATGGGGGGAGGTAAACAGTGAGAAGTACATTTCGTGAAAATAATGTCTTTGTTCTCATTCTTTTTAGAAAAAAGTACGGGCCTATATTTCTGCATGAATGTTAAGAGTTTAACGAACAAATATGAAATAAAATGATGAAAATCGAGCTCTTACAGAGAGAGGAGAGAAACGGTGGAGGCTAAAGTTGTTAACTTTCAAAAGAACGTTGCATGTCTGCCAAGAAACTGAAAGGCGGCCATGGGAATGAAAGGAAGTGTACAAACTTCTTCCATTGAAAGCTGCAGTGCTGAATAATAAAAATGTGGAAAACTGAAACATGTTGCCTTCTCAAGGAAATCTGTGGATAGTGTAATGGGAGAGTGTATTAAACAAAGAACACTAAGAAAACTTGATCATGACTATGGTGGTGTGATAGAACACCCCCTGAATCAGCCATTGACAGACTGAAATTCTGTAAATGGTTCAACTACTGTGGGTTGGACATATATGCTTTAGGGTATAACTGAGGTGCTCTGGGGGTGTGGTTGAGAAGGCGTTGGGTAGCTGAGGCGCGCTTAGAGGGAGATCGTCGCTGTCCGTCGGCCTACCTGTTTCCTGTTCATGTTTCCGTATCCAGTATCCTGATCTAATCTTTGTTCCCTGAATCTGTCTCAGGGGACCCCTTACTATCTCCGTGGCCAGGGGGTGGTATTCCTCTAGTTCTTAAGGTTAGTATTAGCTAAATGAACAGTACTTTGCATAATAATTTGCAAATGTATTTTGTCTCTGAACTTTTGTCTCTTCGCCTATCCTTCATGTGCATTTATTCATTTTGATGTGAGTTTGACACTGTTTGCATTGATATATGTTCTCTCTCTCTCTGTGATTAATGTATTGTTTGCCTTGTGATACTTTACATGTTTGAGTTCTTATTTACATTAATTGGTGATAAACACTATTAATCTGACACTGAGTTTGTGGTTATTTAGTGAGATATTTAGATAGAAAGATAGTACTAACATTACCATCAACGTCTCAACTTTAGATCCATCGACCAGAGGAAAGAAGTGACATGCAGGCTCAGTTAGTTATTTAGAGTGTTAGATACGAGCCTGTATGATGAACAACTGATTTTCATTAGTGTTCATTTAGTCTTGACAACTGAATATACAGCGTCATTCAGCGAGTTATGTGGAGTAAGTGTGTATGGGCCCGTATTGTGTTGTGTTATCGATCCCTGATTGGCGCTTGATCAGACGCCGTCTACCCACATGAACTCCCAACTCATGTACTGCTTCTAGCATACTCAGGGGCCTATTTACAAGACCCTTGCACTGCAGGTGCGTCACTTTTAACTTTAAAAAAAACGACGCACTGGCGGCACAAGGGGCTTATAAATAACCCCCTCAGTGTGTTAAATGTGTCCTGCATGATCAGTGAGTGGGACCAAATGCTGACAAATGCGCACCTACTTCAAAAGAGTCTCTCTCTGGAGGACCAAGTTGCAAACATTTTAAGCCAGTGTGAAGGAAGAGGAGGAGCAAAAAATGCATATAAATAGATAAATCCTTCTACAACAAATAATAGATGCATATTGGTATTCAAATAAAGACCCATCTCTGTACCTGTAAGGATGGTTTACAATGTATGAAAGGACATCCTCATGTCTTCAGGTGAGCACTATTGGTGTTCTGTATGGGGAGGTCTCTCCTAGCTATACAAATCTGTCAGTCCTGGGGCGTTTTTCTGCAGGGGTATGGTCATGAATAGGTGGGACATAGCGAAAATGGAAGGATCTATGGTTTCTCCTGGTGTCAGTAAACATAATGCAGTGTTCAGCCATCTTAAAATTGTGGCACCAACGCATGGAGGGGTTGTGGTGACAGTGTAACGAGATTTGCCCCAAGTGGCAAGCGCAATATTGAGTCGGTCTTTGTGTTGTGAGCTGCCCTCCGAGAAATGGTGAGAATCAGCCTGTGACTACAGGAGTGTACAAGTTACCGGCGTGAAATGAAAGCCACTGGTATCCATGAATTCCAGACTGAAAATTCAGTTGAAAGAAACTGTAGAAATACATACATACAGATTAAATACAAATGTTGCAATTAATATGTGTACCTGCCTGTACAGAGTCATAAGTCTAGCACATTGCTGTATTCATTGGATGTTGTCATCATTGACGTAATCAATGATGTCATTTAACATGTTATGAGTGATGAAATATGTGAGATCATAAGAAGTGCTCTGAGTTGGCACATGTTATAGTTAGCTCAGTGAACTACAACCGGTAAATTTCAGGGGGCAGATTTACAAGCCCCTTGCGACACTTTTACGCCGCTGTTGCGTCAATTTTGTGACGCAGCGTCAGCGTAAACCATGCGCCACTTTGCAACTTATTTACAACGTGACTCATCTAGGCAGATGTGTCACGTTGTAAAGCACTGCGCCACAAGAAACCTGCGTCACGTTTCATGTTGGCATTCCATCGCAGTGTGGGCGTTCCGTCGGAGGAAAGCCTCGGAAAAGTGACGCAGTGAAATCTACAAGATTTCACTCAGTCACTTTTCCGACGCTGCTGCGTCAAAACCTTGCGCCTGCTTGAAGCAGGCGTAAGGCGTGACACAGCATGTTGGAGATGGGTCGGGTTGAAACAGTGCTGGAGTTGCGCCCGCGACACGACTCTCGCACTGCGCCAACCTTACGCCGGCAGATACGTCATGCATCTGCGTATCCGCACGCTGCATTGTAAATGCGGCACATCCATGGTGGCGCATGGGTAGTTTTGCGTGACGCATCTTTCTTGGCGCATCCCTGCTGATTTGCAGGGATGTGCCAGAAGTTGTAAATCTGCCCCCAGGTGTTTTTCGGGTTTTTGACCATTAGTTTTTAACCCATGTCGGCACCTAAGTATAACGTTACTTTAACTTTTTTTTTCAGTTAATATAAATACATATACATACATACACACAGAGATCTTTTATTTTAAATACTCACATGTTCTTACCTGCAAACTGATGTATTTTGCGATGTACTGACTTCTGATGTAAATGTAGCAAAGCCTACCTGCAATGTAATGGCTCCTGGTGAAGCGCCTACCTCAATTTATAACGGGATTATTAGGACCATATGTGCCATTATGCAAAGAAAAAACATCCTGGAGTAAATGAGCTACTCCCGCATTAATCTAGGGCATTAGAAGCTGTGTTTTACGAGAACTAAAAAATGTCCTTGAACATACCTTGAAGAGGTTTGCATGCATACCATTCCTCCAAGTTAAACAATCTTTGGAAAAATTTTCAGTGCTGGTTCACCTTGCTCCGCTGAAATTCTATTTTGTCACACATCACAATTTCAAAATACCATTCCTCCCTTGTCATTGCAAGTTGCGCTTTGGCTTAATGAGCGCTTTTATTAAATAGGTAGACAATTGAGGGTCTTCGGTCTGATACTGCAACGGAGACAAATCTTCTCTTACTCCGCATTCCACGTTTGTGGCTCACAGTCATAACATGTACAATGACCTCGACCACCTCGCATTAACAAGAATCCTACAAACTCTGCTGTTTCGCTATTTTTGTCTGTTTAGTCAAAATGTGTGCTTATTTGGCAAGCCTTTCTTAATGCCAACGTGCTGTTTGATTGCATACGTGCTTAATAAATAATACATGAAATAAAATGAATTGCCCCTATTATTAATTTTACTCACTGATTGTTTACAGGCACTTAATGGTGACAGAAGGGAAAGGGTGGGGAATGGCATTTTAGCTCATTGAGTTGACGTATTGTTAAGTTTTATTTTCTCTTTGAGGATGAGTAATTGTGGAATTGCTAGTGTATTTATTAGTTCCAAGCAATGATCTGAACATTTATTGATCACATACGGTTGCTCTACTCAGCGCACTTGAATCCATTTTAGTACCTCTGAAACAGAGGTAGATTCCGATTTCCTTGAAACAATTTTATGTGCAGATGGTGAGTAGCTTTTGGGAAGATTATATAGAAATTCCACCACATACATTGTGTCACCCTTGAGTGGCAGTAGTGTCTGAGCTGGAGTGATCATGTTACCACAAAAGGTACGGCAGCTGCAGGTATAGCAGACAATTGGAATTCTTGCCTAAAAACAAACATCAAACAAGTCCCACTTGGATGGTCACAGAAATCCTATTTTAGTGCTAAAGGGAGGGAAGGTCATCCTCACATGCAAAATTGTGTCATGCTTCATAATCTGCAACTTTTCCCCACCCTGAAAGGACAGTACCTCCAGGGCAGACTCAAATTCCTGTTGACTCGGTGCAGGAGGGAATTCTTATTTAAAAGCTACTGGACAATAAAGGGATCCAGATCAGTGGAGAGCAAGTGCTGAGCAAGTTTACCAGCACGGTGGGCCTTTTGACGAATGTTTGACTACAAAGGACGCCGTCCCCCCTCTCTATCAAGAAGCCTGTATCCCCTCTAGGCTCATTCTCCTTGTGCATTTCAGGTAGGACTCACCTGAGCACGTTAGTATTATCTTATCCTTTCACTATGTTTCCTCTTACAAAAAGTGAGCAGCCAAATAGGCTCGCAAGAGGAAGTCAGAGATCGCTGGCCCCGAGGAATGCCCCAGACCCGTATGGGCTTCTGGGATGGGCAGAAACATGTTGGCCTTATTTTTGGGATGATGTGAGTCATTGCTCTCATATTACTGCCCCGCCAGTTTCTAACCTTACCTAATGTACACACTAATAAAGGCAAATAGCCTGGATACATTAAGGTATTTTTTAATACTGATCTTTATTGTTCAGCATCTGCCATACTTTTTGCAGCAACGTTGTCTTTATAGGATGGTGTATGGCAGCTTATCTTCTTCTCTCTTGCATGTGTTATGTTGAGCTGGGGTGATAGCATACTTAAAATCTGCAGTCATGGCTTGCTAATGATAGAATGATGGTGCATAGTTCAAGGTCGTTATATACTTAGACTGATTTGTATTACGTATATCTCACTGAAAGAAAGCATTGAGAGCACATACTCGGCACAAGGATATCTCTAGTACGGTTTTAAAGATATTTGGTTTCTTACTTATTAAGTTACAGAAACTATAGCTAGTTGCATGTGGATTTTACATACATCTTTATTTCTTGACGGTATGTCAGGGAGATTAATACATAGCAGCAATATTGTGACATACTTACACCATATCACATTTTAAATCTGTAACATAAATATAACGAATTAATAAGGCATTCTGGATTTCTCTGTGCATGTGAGCCTACTTTCACCTTCACAATTTCCTCTACTTGATGGGGATGTAAGCCTCCAAGTGGTTGGCACTGGAATGCTTCCCCATTTGAAGAGCAAAGTTTAGGGTACCTACTTATAATTGACTAGCATCGTTCACAATGTCATCCATGACATGCACTTGTCTATTGCAGCACTGTCATAGGAAATAGGCATTTGTAGTAAAACGACAGCACAAAAAATGAAGGTGGCAGAATCCCTACAGAATCTCAAGGGTTTCTTTAGGACGGCAAATGGATTAATAAATATCCACAGTAGAGTCACTTAAGTGCACTTTGTCATGGCTATTATCCCAACGAAGCTGCCTCAAACCTGGTCTACAAAAAATGTCAATATGGCGCCAGATTGAATGAAAATGATACTCCCTCACAGCTTAAATGAAAGTTATGCAGATCTCCCTCACTTTTTAGCAGGCTTCCCGCATAGATCTGGTGGACTTCCAAGACTATGCTGTAGAAGTTGTTGATGTACAAGTCAATTGACTTGTTTCATCACTATCCTCCTGACCATCCCATATGGCTGGCAGACAGGCTTCTTTTAGCAGTACCAAAGTTTCTGACGTTTTACAGAGGAGTCGTGCAATTTTTAAGTCAGAATGCTATTCTCTTGAGTTATTTGCCAACACAACCTTATGAATATTGAAGAACACATGTCCTGTAATAAAGAACTAAAGACCCGCTTCTTCTTGCAGCCCAAGCAGTATGTACGGTGTCTGTCTGCATCAAGTGGATGAGTGCTTTATGACGATATGAAACAACAATTTACCTAGTGGTGCTCGTCCATATTGTTCCTCACTCTTTGAAAACAAAGAGATCTCTAAACACTGGTCCTCTGTCGCTGATTGCTGTAGGGGCTGAAGCTTTTTACAATTTCTTCTTTGAAAGCAGACTAAGATGCAGCCTTTTGATACAAAAGACTGGGCAATTGTCCCCCGCCTGTGCTATTAGGTCTGCCATTACCTATGGAAAGGTCAACCTTTAGAGCACCAGCTTTTCCATCTTTACTATTCTTAATATAGTTGCTGCATCAAAATAATGGGGTCAGTGTATAAAAGGGCTGGCTAGTAGAGATGTCTCACATGTCCTTGGTGACTTCACCGGCTCTGGGCTAGATACATACTTATTTGAAACAGTAGTGTGCCACTTGTATAAAATAACATGCCCCAAAGTCAGCATTCGATTCAACAGCTCAGTGTGACGGCTGATACCTTACATTTCAAGAGGCCTTGCATTAACAGTTGATGCACTTATGACAGTGCATACGTTTACTAGTGTTATGCAGAGGTTCAGACTGTTTTCTGTAACACGATGGAAAAAAATTCTTGGAAGAAAAAATTAGTCTGGGACAGGTGTGGTTCAAAACCCTGAGCCTTTAAAAAACAAAATAGAGATTTAGAGACCAAGGATGCGATAAATTGTTAGCAGTGCTGAAAAGATAGTTCAACAGGTTTGCTTCTGTGAATTTGTCGTCTTATAGAATGTAGCGTTAACTCTCCGTCAAATGCCAGTTCTCATTTAAAGAGAGTATTGTGTTAAATATTTAACAGTAGTCCCATGAATATTTAACCTCTGAAGAGGGAGCGATAGTGCTCACCCTAACAAATTCAATGCTTGTAAACATCTGTATTAAAGTTATTTTCTCCTTTATCGATGAGTCTCATAACAGACTGATAGGATGATGATTGAATATGTGAAGCCATAATTTCCTTTTTTTACTTCTCCGTCATTTGGTACACACATCAAAAGGGCATTTGCCTATTTTATTCTATAAAACATGTTCATTTTAGAAACCTATTAACGATGAGAAACATCAGGTACATTATTTAAGCCTGCGTGCCTTTAAACGTCTCCTGAGTTTCTGTGTTTATTGTAGAGGCATGACTTGCCATTGTTTGATTGGTCACGAGCACATGCTCCATTGTTCTTATTCAGAGACACCTCACTTCCTGTTCTTGTAATGGTCAGTGATTGGAGTTTTTCCACCTCTGCTGGAATCGCTTGTCTTTCCTCATTCTCGGTTTCCCTATGGTAGAAATAGTTGAAATTTGAAACAATCACTGGGACCGGAAGAGCAATTGTTAACACCCCTGCAATGGCACAGAGGGTGCCCACCATTTTCCCTCCAACTGTGATTGGACACATATCTCCATAGCCAACAGTGGTCATTGTGACGACAGCCCACCAGAAGCCATCAGGGATACTGGTGAACTGTGACTGAGGTTCGTCCACTTCTGCAAAATAGACAGCACTGGAGAAAAGGATCACTCCAATGAACAAAAAGAAGATCAGCAAACCAAGTTCCCTCATGCTGGCCTTTAATGTCTGCCCCAAAATTTGCAAGCCCTTGGAGTGCCTTGATAACTTAAAAATCCTGAACACCCTGACAAGTCGAATTATTCTCAAAATAGCCAGTGACATATTCTGCTGCCCTGTGGGCTCTGTCTGCTGTATTAATTCAGTTATCAGAGTCACAAAATAAGGAATGATGGACACAATATCAATGATATTCATGATGTTCCTGAAGAACTCAGTTGTGCTGGGGCACACGGTAAACCTCACTACTAGTTCAAATGAAAACCAAATAATACAGGCCGTTTCTATAACAAAGAATGGGTCAGTGAAAGTGTTCGGCAACTTAGCAATGGAAGTGGCGTTTGAGGTTGGAAATTCTTTTTCTTCCCTAAATTCGGGCAAAGTCTCCACGCAGAAAATGAGAATGGAGATTATAATCACCAAAACGGAGACCAAAGCGACTCCTCTGGCAGCATTGGAGCTTTCTGGATACTCAAAGAGTAGCCAGAACTGTTTGTAAAAGTCATTTGTTGGTAAAGGTACCTCAGGCTCCTTGATGAACCCCTCATCTTCCCTGAACTGCTCCATTGCATCATTCCCCAACTCATAAAACACAATCTCGTCGGCGAACACATCAATAGGGACGTTTGCTGGTCTCCTGATTTTGCCACCGGATTGGTAGTAGTATAATATTCCATCAAAACTCGGCCTGTTTCTGTCAAAGAAATACTCATTTCTCATGGAATCAAAGAACTGCATCCTCTTGTGTGGGTCTCCAAGGAGAGTGTCAGGAAACTCGTTGAGCGTTTTGAGTTGTGTTTCAAACCTGAGCCCGGCAATGTTAATGATCACTCTTTGGTCCCCTTCCTCCAAGCTCACCTGTCCAATTCCCAAGCTGTCATTGCAATCCTTGGAGAAACGGGAAAGGAAGGCCTCGTTGGTGGAATTCCCATTCTCTAGCAGTTTCCAGTTGGTCATAAGGCTGGCACTGGTTGACTCAGTTTTCTCATATTGATTGGCAGAAGTAGACTCTTTGCAGCAGGCAGCATTTTCCTCGCTGCTTTCCATACTTTCGCAAAGGGTATCTCGCAGCTCCATTTCATTCCAAGTCGCCATCTCCACTATCATGAAGCAGTTGGGTGAGAAGAAATTGTCTCAACTGGTAGCATGTATCTTCTTTTTATCTTCATGACCTGAAATAGAATACAGATACATGGATGACGGATTATCACTCTATTTCCAATATATTCAGTAGATTGTAGATCAAAACAGAATCAAACGTATGTGTCTAATTTTATGAAATATCTATCATTTGGTTCTGTATCTCAGTACTGTACTTTTCAGTATAAACAAAGGCCTTTCCAAAAGGTGCTAGCAAAGTCCCTTAGCAAGATCTTAATCAGTATATAGGGAGTTGTACAGTTAAACGTCATTGAAGTACATTTGCAACCTTTTCATATTGTTATTTTTTAACAATTGTCAAAGAGCAACGATAGCATACAAAGGAAGAATTTACATAATATTACCCACCGGTCCTGTTCCTTCCATCTCTCATCAGTAGGACTCTCCTAATGACTTCCAGTGTCTACTCTTCAATTATTTATTTGCTATCAATGGCTTTAATAAGAAACAATTAGTGTGGATGCCAGATTTTCTCTGCTGTGCTGTCACTAGGGGAAGCAGTCGTTTTTCTGGTCTTTAGCCTGATTGGTAAAGCTTACTGAGTCTCAAGGAACATGGTTAAATGAGAGTCCCATGTGTCCAACACCACCTCCTCTTCTCTTGGTTCTGCAGGCAAGTGGAACGGCCTGAATGTGGATTGTGCTCGAGCTCTTCTAATATCTATTATCCACTCTCCTCTCTGTGCTGACAGTGGTCTATCAAAAGTGCTTTCATAATAGGGCCATTTCTCCATTCTCAATGAGAGTCGGGAGCATGGCATTGGGGCTGGGAAGTGACAGAAAGCTTCAGAATGTGATGATGTAGGGTGTCAGGCCATCTGTTTTTTAGATTTTTTGCAAGGATGAGGGGAAGCTGGAACAGAGTGGTGGGAGAGGGAGACAGGATGCAGGTTTTTAAAAACAAATTTTGAGAGTACAGTGAGAGTGTTGTGTATTGCTTTTAATTGCAATGTAAGGTGCGTCCTCGCTTCACTTTATCAACCAGCTCTGTATAATTACATTATGTATTCCAAGTTCCAATTGAGATGTTATCCTGGGTAGTTCAAAGTGGAGTTGGAGGAAGGCGAGGAAGCAGGTCGTTTATCCGAATAAACTCGAGTAACTCATGTGCATTCTAGGACACTTGTGTGAAGTAGTGATGGGTAGAAGGGGAGCTGCTACAGAACTGGCGAGGAGTGATTCACACAACCTGGTATTGGTTCGAACTCAGGGTTCAGGTCACATAAATAAAGACAACCAAGGAGGATTGGAGAGTAGCACCAATATGGACATTGTGGATTTGGCATATGAGGAGGAGAGGCCTACATTAGTGTGTCTCCGGGTACTGGTGAGTTATGGTATGCTCAACGGGTAACTAGCTCCAACGGTTCCCGTCGCTTGATCAAGACATCATCTTCTTAGACTCCTCACTGAGCAGCATTCTCTGCTTTTGAAAGTTAGTGCAGTGGTGTGCATCACCGAAGTCCCTAATGATGAAGCTGTGCATCATTAGATATCAATGTGGGTTCAAGTGCGTGATCTGACTTGAAGGCCATTTTGTGGCCCACATAGGCACAAGTAAACTCTGGGGTCATTAACAAAGTGGATGCGCTGGCGTTAATTTCTCTTTCAAGTGGTTAACGATGACTTGTGACGATCAAAAGTCAGTGGTTGTTGAGAAGATTGGTGACACTTTGTGATGCGACATAGCTGCAGGTGAGGAAGTGTACAATATTTTGGAGGGGATTGCAAGGAATATAGCTTCCTCCCATCATTTCTGTAAAAACAATTCATTATAACCCTATTTCTGTGGAACACCCTGTTCAGAATTTTTGGGTGAATACCTTTGTTGAAACATGATTTTGGTGTTACTTAGTGTGTGGTGAAGAACGGACAGTGGACTAGTACAGCACTTACTGGTGAAGTAAAGGTATAGAGCTAAACAACACTTTCTTTAAAATGTGTGCACAGGAGGTCACATTAATCCACCCAAAGATGTCCTAAGTTCACCGTGTGAACCCAACCTGGTATGGTTTGAATGGAAGGAATATTTTATGAACTGCGTTGCAACTATCAATGAGGAGAAGCTCTGATGTGTATGAGCATTAGAGCATTTCAGAGTTTTGGTATGGTTAAAACCGCTTGTCAATTGTTGTGATCAGAAGCGTTTGACAAAACTGTTAACCTCAGATGGAATGGGAAATATGTCCCCGAGAAGGATGTATGACATTACAACGCGTGTCATTACAACGCGTGCAGTTACATCGCATGTGTTACAACGCATGCGATGTTACAACGCTATGCCATTACAACGCAAGTCTTTACATCGACTTGCACTAGATGGCGTGCTAACATTAGAAAAGTGTAATTTACTATTCCAACTCCAGTCCACGTAACAGTAGGGAAGGTGTTGGGATAGTAAACTACACTATTTGTAATGTTAGCACGCCATCTAGCGCAAGTCGATGTAAAGACTTGCGTTGTAATGGCATTGCGTTGTAACATCACATGCGTTGTAACGCATGCGATGTAAAAGCTGCGCGTGGTAAAAACCGCGTTGTAATGGCTGTTCCCCCCCGAGAATGTGGATGCATTGACAGAACAAAGTGGTGCATGTACTGGGTAAGAAAAACCTATTGAAGGACAACCTCTCAAGAATGCCTACTCATATGCAAGAGTGCATTGAAGATAAAGGGGGAAGTTGCCAGATTACTTTGAATAGTGATAGTGGTGGCCTGCAATAATGAATGAGGAGTGGAAAGTGGAAAGCATCCTGTGTTGTTAAATGTTAGTGAATTCACTACGCAATGTTGACCCATAAAAAAGAGCTTGTGTCTTCAAACGAAACCTTATTGGGAGGCTGGAAATTAGCGAAGAGTGGTAATATTATTCCTACAAAGAATTTACAAGGCAATTATGAAGCAATGCCATGAAGGCTATTTAGGCATAGTCAAAACTAAACAAGGAATGAAAACAAAAACACTGGTGGGCAGGAATGTATGATAGCGAGCTGATAGCTGTTGGTGAGTGTTATAAGTGAAATTTTGAGCTTGCCGTGTGAAATGTGATAGTGTGGTGTGTAGGTGGATTGGTAGTTGGGAACTGAGCCATCCGGGGCTGTAGCAACATTTTCTTCATGGTTGTATTTATAATACATGGGGTTCTGCAATCCCTGTATAAAATCCTGTTTATAATTTCCTTATCACAGGCTACTTGTGACACACCTAGTTGCCTGTAATAAAGAAATAACATAGCCGCTTAACTGTAATAACTTATCACAGTTGAGTTCTTATGTCAATGTGCCTGCTTCCATAGCCAGTAGCCATAGTGAAAAGCAAGACACAGAGCAAAATTAAAGCACAAATACAGGGGGCGTGGTTTCGGTGCCGGCCAAGATGGCTGCTTGAATTGGGAGCTCTGATTTGCCGAACAACGCTGTCAGCATTTAGATGCGTTTCTCGCATCTTTAATTCACGGACTGCAGCACTACTATCGGCGGAACACCCCGCAATCATGGTGAGCCATGTGTAAAGTTGCTGCGCATCCCGCTTCGCTTCTAATTTTACTGTTTTCAACGGGCCTCAGAGCGGCCGCCATGTCCTGAGAAGACACTTCCTACTATCTCCTTGGAACTGTTGTTGGAGGAAATTTGCGCTGTGCGCCCGTTTCTGGAAGAAACGAACAGTAAAATTCAATTACTGGAAGAAAAGTGGTCCTCAATGGAGAATAGAGTCTCTGTAATAGAACAACAACTCTCGACTGTTCAAGGTGACTCTCAAAGACTTTCCTCTCTGGAGAAGGAGGTTCGCAAACTTCAACAGCATACTGAAGATTTGGAAAACCGCAACAGGAGGAATAACCTACGCATCTATGGATTACCAGAAGCTTTGGAAGGAGAAGATTCTGTCACCTTTTTCTCTTCCTTTCTACCGAAACTACTGGATATGCCTACTTCAACAACGCTGAATATCCAGAAAGCTCACAGACTTGGTCCACGTCCTTCGCTCTCTTCATCCTCGGTCAGACCCCGGGGAGTTATTATTCTCTTCTTGAAATTTACTGACCTGCTTTCTGTTCTTTCTTCAGCCAGAGCCAAACAACACATTTCTTGGCTAGGTCAGAGAGTCTTTCGTTCTCAAGATGTCTCCAATGTTACAGCAGCCAGGCGAAAAGAGTTTTTTAATCTTCGTCCACCTCTTCGTTCAATGGGTGCTCGCTATGGACTTTTTCACCCTTGCATCTTTAAGGTGACCTTTCAAAATCGAACTCTTTCCTTTTTATGATCCTGCAGAACTCAAGAAGTTTATCCATTCTCATACTTTGACCAACATGGATACTGCTGACCCTCCTACGGGTTGACATGTTATACCCATATCTCTATTACTCTTATTGTTACTATACTATTAATTTATGATTCACTTATGTTTATATTTGTTCATCTTTTTGTCTTTCTTATATGATTATATTTTAATATAGTTAATTGTTTGAATATCCAATATAGTTGTTCATCTCCATTTCTCAAGTTATACTAGTTGCGCTCCTCCTCTTATTTATTTATCTATGTTTTGCTTCTTCTTTTAATGTTTTTTTTTTACTGTTATTCTAAATGCCGTTTCTATAGCTCATATTTGTTTTTTGTATCTCTTAGTTGTGTCCGGTATGTATCTTCCAATTGCTCTTTATCAATTTTGATATTCTCTTAATTCCCTTTTATATTCATACAGGTCCCATCTGTCATTTTTAAAGTTGTTTGGTCCGTCTACACTCCCTTATTTGTTCTGGTGTGGTCCGGATTCCCTGGTTCGGGCGTCTCATCTCCCGTTCATCGCCATTGCCCCAGTCTTATCTTGTTTCCGTTCCCCTCAGGTATGTTTTTTTTCAGTCATCCTTCTGGATATGTACTGTCTCTCCTTGTATTTCTCCTCTTCCTTCTGTCTTCCCTTTTTCCTTCCTAATTTTCTTTCCCTATTCTACATTTGTTTCTCCTTTCATTCTCCTATTACTGCATATTTGGTACTGTATAAGTCTTTAATGTTTTTGCATTCAGAGTTATTTCCTGGAATGTGAAAGGTTTTATTAATCCATTTAAGAGACAGAGAATTCTTTCCCACCTCACCTCTTATAATCCTGACCTAGTACTCCTACAAGAGACCCACCTCACTGAAATTGAGGCGTTAAAATTAAAAAGAGGTTGGGTAGGTACAGTTCTATTCTCTCCTTCTGCTAATAAAAAAATGGTGTCATAATTTTATGTCATAAGAAGTTGAATTGTAAAGTCTTATCCCAAGAAACTGATGCAGAAGGTAGATGGCTACTAGCTAAGTTGTTAATTAATACTGTTTCTTTAACTGTTTTTAATGTTTATGGACCGACACATCCTGATTGTTCCTTCTGGCCTCTAATTATGCAAAAATGTGTCCAATTCCAAGATGATCTTTTCATACTAGGAGGCGATTGTAACCAAGTTGTAGACCCATTTCTCGATCGTCAATCTCAAGTTAGTTTTGTTCCCCATAAGACCCATAAACACTTTCTTGACACTATTTCCCAAGCACATCTCATAGATTCCTGAAAACTCTCCCACCCCGATTCGTTGGATTTTTCTTTTTTCTCTCCTCACCACGTTTCTCTTTCCCGCTTGGACTATATCTTTCTCTCTCAATCCTTATCTCAAAATTTACTATCTTCCTCTATTGAACCTATTGTTATCCATGATCATGCCCCAATTGTAACAGATCTTGATTTGCTACCTCCGCATCCCAGATCCTCTTGTTGGCGTTTTAACAATTCTCTCCTCTTAGACCCTCTCTTTTCTTCATCTTTTCGCTCCTTTGCAAATGAATTCTTTAAAGGCTACTGCAAGAGGCTTTATCATTGACTTTGTCTCACAAAAAAAGAAATGCTTTCTTCAGCTGGAAAGGCCACTTTGGCGCATATCAAGTTTTTGGAACACAAATTTTATACTTCTTCGAAGGATTCGGTTTCACCAGAATTGATCCGCGCTAAACTCGCTTTTAATAAAACCACCACTGATAATGAGTGCTCAATGCTTCTTCGTAGTAGCGCTCGTTACTATGGTGGTTGTAATAACGCAGGGAAGCTCTTGGCGAATTATCTCAAAACACGCAAGGATTGCACCCTCATAGACTCTATTTATTCCTCAAAAGGCTCCCTTTCACCCAAAGATCAGGAAATACTTAATTAATTCCAACTCTTCTACCAAAATCTTTATACTCTGGAATCTCCTCCTTCTTCTTCTACCATTCAGGAGTACAATGATAAAATTCCTCCTCCCTCTTCATCTCATCTTAATTTATCCGATCTTGAATTAGACATATCCCTTAATGAACTATCCATTGCCTTAAATTCTCTCACTAAAGGGAAGACTCCCGGCCCAGACAGTTTTTCTGTTGAATTTTATTTACACTTTTCAGATCTACTACTGCTGAAACTTTTAACACTTTTCCACTCATTTCTTTTAACTGGCAAAACAGAGGGTACTTTTCAGGAGGCCACAATTTGTCTCATACATAAAGAAGGTCGAGACTTTATACTCTGGAATCTCCTCCTTCTTCTTCTACCATTCAGGAGTACAATGATAAAATTCCTCCTCCCTCTTCATCTCATCTTAATTTATCCGATCTTGAATTAGACATATCCCTTAATGAACTATCCATTGCCTTAAATTCTCTCACTAAAGGGAAGACTCCCGGCCCAGACAGTTTTTCGGTTGAATTTTATTTACACTTTTCAGATCTACTACTGCTGAAACTTTTAACACTTTTCCACTCATTTCTTTTAACTGGCAAAACAGAGGGTACTTTTCAGGAGGCCACAATTTGTCTCATACATAAAGAAGGTCGAGACTCTAAATATTGTAAGAATTATTGTCCGATTTCTCTGATTAATGTCGATTATAAATTATTTGCTAAAATGCTTACTTTACGTCTAGATCCTCTCATGCCTCATCTTATTGGAAAAGAGCAGTATGGTGTTGTCAAGGGATGACATACCTCTGATAACTTTCGGCTTTTCCTCAATGTGTTAAATAAAATTCCATCCCTTTCCACTTCTCTAGCGGTCATCTCAGTTGATGCAGAGAAGGTTTTTGATAGAGTAGATTGGTCCTTCCTATTTGCGTCTTTACAATGGCACAGTTTTGGTCCCAAATTGATCTCACTTATCTCTTTACTATATTCTGCCCCCGGAGCTTCAGTATTAGTCAATGGTCGAATCTAATCTCATTTTCCTCTTCAACGAGGAGTTTGTCAAGGATGCCCTTTATCCCCTCTTCTCTTCATCCTAGCTCTTGAACCCTTTCTGTCTTCTATTCGTAACAATGACTCTATTTCTGGTTTTCCTTATGGCGACCAACAACTAAAACTTTCCGCTTATGCGGACGATATCCTTTTATTTATTTCTGCGCCTGAAACCTCTATTCCCCCTTTATTACACAAGTTTGACTCCTTTTCACAGGTTTCTGGTTATAAAATCGATTCAGGCAAAACAGAAATTCTCCCCCTCACAAAATGTTGTCTTCCTCACTCCTTTTCTTCTACCGGTTTTCCTGGAATAATTCAAATATTAAATATTTAGGTATATGGTTTTCCAATTCAATTGCTTCCTCAATTAAATTAAACATGGCTGCTGTTCTATCTCATATTGATAAACTACTCTCTTCTTGGAATCCCCTTTTTCTCTCTTGGTGAGGCCGGTTAGATTCAATTAAAATGATGATTGCCCCTATTTTAATTTATACACTTTCTATGCTTCCCGTTTACATTCCTGCCCTATACTTTAAGCGTATTGACTCCTGCCTCTCTAAATTTCTTTGGAATAATAAGAAAGCTAGAATTGCCCTATCCTTTCTTCGTAAGACAAAGTCTAATGGTGGTGTGAACTTCCCTGATTTTCGTCTTTACCGTAAATCTTTTTCTCTTAGTCAATCCTCGAAATGGCTTCTATCCGATCCCTCTCCCTTTACTCCCCTTTGGCTCTCTATTGAGCAAACTTTATCATTACCCTTTTCTCTCAAGGAAGTTACGACTTTCTCTGTCAAAACTCCTCATACATCCCTTCCCTTGTTTAGACATACTTGTTCCCTTCTGAAACCCTTAGTTTCACCTAATCCCCTCTCTCACGATTCCCTCTTGGACTCTCCTATTTGGCATAATTCTCTTATTCTCCTCAATAACAGACCCAGTTTCTGGAAAACTTGGAGATTACAAGGCATCATTTGGGTCAAACACCTTTTTAATGGACTCTCACCATGCTCTTTTCCCCAATTTCAAGCCTTATTCCGTTGCCCCCGTTCCTTTTTACAGAAGTTTACCACTCTCATGGCAGTTATTCTTGATGTATACTATTCACTTCCCCCTTCATCTCTCACTGAATCCCAAAAATATCTTCTTAAATTACTCCTCTCTTTGCCCTAAAGCCTCTCTTATATATAAATATTTCTTAGCCTCCAATCCCGATCGAGATAAATCTAAATTGGAACTTTCCTGGGAATCTGATCTGGGATGCGAATGGACTGTCATCTTCTGGGATAAACTCTGGTCCAGATCTTTAAAAAATTCTTGTTCAGCTTCTCTCACTCAATCTATGTTTTTTCTTTATCATAGACTTTACCTTACCCTTGCTTCCATAGCTCGTTTTTCTTCTAATACTGACTCTAACTGTTGGACTAGTGGCTCCTCTGATGCTAATCTTATGCATCTTCTTTTCCTCTGTCCTTCGGTTTCCAGTTTTTGGGGGAACGTTTGGTCCTATATCTCTCGTATGTTTAAGATTTCTATCTCTTATTCTATACCCCTCCTGTTCGCTGGAAGTCTCTCTGATTCCTTATCTATACCCTCACATAACCATGGCCTGTTTGATCTCATGCTTGCTTTAGCCTTTCAACACATTACTCTCAATTGGAAAACCCTTACTAATCTTTCTACACAACACTGGTGGAATAGTCTTTGCCACTTTCATAGACTTGATGTTGCCTTCGCCTCCTCCTGTAAACCAACAGTTAATAGAGCTCTCTTTTGGTTACCCCTCACTACTTATTTAGATCAGATTGTTTTAAAACGTAATTCCTCTCTAAAATCAGAAAATTTTAAACCCCCCTGAATGCCGTTCTCTCTGTTCTCTTTCTTTATCACACAACATAACTTAATATATGGAATTAATTGACCAATGGTTCACTCACATTCCTTTGTGATTCGCAATGTAATATGCAATCTTCTTGTATGTTAAAGTGTTAGAATTTTCCCCTTCCCTAACCCTTCTTCCTTCCCTTCCCTTCTTCCTTTCCCATTCCATATAAAACCTCAAAATTAGCTTTTATTCTTTTCCTTAATGTACTAGCCAACTCTTCTGTTATAATTCTGCTTTAACATTTGATTCTGTTTTGCTGGTATTTATGTCTTTTTTTGACTGTTCAATAAAGCTTTTCTAACATTAAAAAAAAACGAATAGGAAATGTGCGTTTTTAGATCGAGCCTACAGCACATGCGCCGTCTGCAAGACCTTTTGTAATTACTTACACCATGCTTATGGCCGCCTGCTGCTTGCCATAGGTTCGCTCCAGTGCCCATCTTAACCCCTTCTGTGCCACGCCCTTTCCCCCTCCTGTGCCGGGCGTTGTATTAGTGGGTGGGGTTCATGACGAGATAGTCTCGTCATGGGCACAGCGCGACCGTGCTCCATGACGAGACTATCTCGTCATGGGCACTGAAGAGGTTAATTGCTGCGTCCTGACTCGTTCTGGGTGCTGTTAGCTTACTTCCGTTTAAGACAGAGGAGCACCGGCCGATTACAGTCTCCCTGCAGTTTCAGTCTTTATCTGTTTATTTTGAGAACTCGTTTCTTTATTCACTGCAGGCCTGGTGCAGCCTTGTCCCAGTGCTTCTTCATTATTCTGCCTTCAGTGTATAATTAGGGGATAATTTATGCAATGGCCACTTTTATTCCACCTCCCAAAATAAACCCCGTCCATAATCATTACAAGCAAATTGTTCTAAATTTTATAGCAGCAATTTTGAACAAAGTATGGGCGGTTAATCATGGGAAATTTCTGTAGGTTTCTTGATTAGGAGCATAATTACTTCTCTTTAGACTGGGAAAATCCCTGTAAAATTGCACTATTTTCATCATTAGCCATGTTGACAATTAAATAAAAAATCAATTGGGATTGTAATCTGCTGACACGTCGAGGAGGAAACCGCTTGTGCGAGGAAGTTTGTGCTGGAATCAAGGCTTCTGGAAGCACTGAATGCGAGAGTTATTTGCATACATTGGGAGCGTTGGCAGGGCAGCCTCTGTGCCCTGCAGGCAGCGTGTGGCTGCTGATTCACAGCTCCTCTTACAGATAACCGTGTTATCTGATTTATAGGACTGACAGTGCTCTTGTGAAAGGCACGTTTTTCTTGTGCCTCGAGATTCACATTTAGGTGCCGATCACAATCCTGTAAAAACCGGGTACGAACCGTCGGACGGAGCATATTCTCCGTCCGACGCGTACCCGGTCGTGTAAATATACAAACATGGAATTACGATTCGTACGGAAACACCTTTTCCGTACGAATCGTACAAAACACCGACCGACTAAAATAAACGTACAAATGCGATCCGGGAAAGCGCCGACGTGACGTCGGGACGCACGCAGCCTGCCATTCACGACCCAGGAATCACGATTCGCACCGACGTCATCCCGCACGGTGAATATTTTCCGGCTGCCAAAAACTGCCGGGAAATCAGGATGACGTGAACAAGGAGGACCCGTACGCGACGGACAGACAGGACGACGCGAACAAGGAGGACCTGTACGCGACGGACAGACATGGACCCGAACCTACGTGTCATCCCGGCCCTCATAGCAGTCGACCTCCTCTACAGGTTCCGACGCAGACGCCGCAGAAGGTCAGAACAACACCCATGGGCAAAGGGGGGGGGCAGGGGCAGGACACATAACCCCCACCCAAGTCACACAGCACACATGCCCTGGACATACCTGACCCTCAGGCCCTGGTCACTACGAGGGGGTGGGGGCGTGTCCAGCCAAGCCAGCGACCGCCACAACGGAAGTCCTTCACGACGCGAACCGGCAACACAACCATACAGGTACGTCCCGTACCCACGCCTTAAGAGCGTGGGTACGAGTCGTACCACGCCCACACCTACGTCACCCCAACAATGGCTGGACGGCTGTACCCACGTGGCAAAGGCCCGGGCACGGCCCGCACAAGCAGTCCATAGCATGGGTACGGATATGTACGGACCGTACCCCCACCCGCGCATGCATGGAGCGTACCCCCCATGCCAACAGAGTAAGTACGACACGTACCCCCACCTCGAATGCATGGAGCGTACCCCCCACCCCAACAGTGTAAGTACGACACGTACCCCCACCCGCGTATGCATGGAGCGTACCCCCCATGCCAACAGAGTAAGTACGACACGTACCCCCACCTCGAATGCATGGAGCGTACCCCCCACCCCAACAGTGTAAGTATGACACGTACCCCCACCCGCGTACGTATGGAGCGTACCCCCATGCCAACAGTGTAAGTATGACATGTACCCCCACCCGCGTACGTATGGAGCGTACCCCCCATGCCAACAGTGTAAGTACGACACGTACCCCCACCCGCGTACGTATGGAGCGTACCCCCCATGCCAACAGTGTAAGTACGACACGTACCCCCACCCGCGTACGTATGGAGCGTACCCCCCACCCCAACAGTGTAAGTACGACACGTACCCTCACCTTGAATGCATGGAGCGTACCCCCCACCCCAACAGTGTAAGTACGACACGTACCCCCATCCGCGTACGTATGGAGCGTACCCCCCACCCCAACAGTGTAAGTATGACACGTACCCTCACCTCGAATGCATGGAGCGTACCCCCCACCCCAACAGTGTAAGTACGACACGTACCCCCACCTCGAATGCATGGAGCGTACCCCCCACCCCAACAGTGTAAGTACGACACGTACCCCCACCCGCGTACGTATGGAGCGTACCCCCATGCCAACAGTGTAAGTACGACACGTACCCCCACCCGCGTACGTATGGAGCGTACCCCTCACCCCAACAGTGTAAGTACGACACGTACCCTCACCCGCGTATGCATGGAGCGTACCCCCACCCCAACAGTGTATGTACGACACGTACCCTCACCCGCGTATGCATGGAGCGTACCCCCCACTCCAACAGTGTAAGTACGACACGTATCCCCACCTCGAATGCATGGAGCGTACCCCCCACCCCAACAGTGTAAGTACGACACATACCCTCACCCGCGTATGCATGGAGCGAACCCACATCCGTGTATGTTATGAGCGTACATATTGTGAAATAGGAGAGGTGGGTGCAGAGTCCTCCCAGCACTGCCCAGAGACAGGAGGGGTGGGTGCCTAACACTCCCAGCAGTGCCCAGAGACAGGAGGGGTGGCTGCCTAACACTCCCAGCAGTGCCCAGAGACAGGAGGGGTGGGTGCAGAGTCCTCCCAGCAGTGCCCAGACATGAGAGGGGTGGGTGCAGAGTCCTCCCAGCAGTGCCCAGAGACAGGAGGGGTGGGTGCCTAACACTCCCAGCAGTGCCCAGAGACAGGAGGGGTGGGTGCCTAACACTCCCAGCAGTGCCCAGAGACAGGAGGGGTGGGTGCAGAGTCCTCCCAGCAGTGCCCAGACACAGGAGGGGTGGGTGACTAACACTCCCAGCAGTGCCCAGAGACAGGAGGGGTGGGTGCAGAGTCCTCCCAGCAGTGCCCAGAGACAGGAGGGGTGGGTGCAGAGTCCTCCCAGCAGTGCCCAGACATGAGAGGGGTGGGTGCAGAGTCCTCCCAGCAGTGCCCAGAGACAGGAGGGGTGGGTGCAGAGTCCTCCCAGCAGTGCCCAGACACAGGAGGGGTGGGTGCCTAACACTCCCAGCAGTGCCCAGAGACAGGAGGGGTGGGTGCAGAGTCCTCCCAGCAGTGCCCAGAGACAGGAGGGGTGGGTGCAGAGTCCTCCCAGCAGTGCCCAGAGACAGGAGGGGTGGGTGCCTAACACTCCCAGCAGTGCCCAGAGACAGGAGGGGTGGGTGCAGAGTCCTCCCAGCAGTGCCCAGACATGAGAGGGGTGGGTGCAGAGTCCTCCCAGCAGTGCCCAGAGACAGGAGGGGTGGGTGCCTAACACTCCCAGCAGTGCCCAGAGACAGGAGGGGTGGGTGCCTAACACTCCCAGCAGTGCCCAGAGACAGGAGGGGTGGGTGCCTAACACTCCCAGCAGTGCCCAGAGACAGGAGGGGTGGGTGCAGAGTCCTCCCAGCAATGCCCAGACATGAGAGGGGTGGGTGCAGAGTCCTCCCAGCAGTGCCCAGAGACAGGAGGGGTGGGTGCAGAGTCCTCCCAGCAGTGCCCAGGCACAGGAGGGGTGGGTGCCTAACACTCCCAGCAGTGCCCAGAGACAGGAGGGGTGGGTGCAGAGTCCTCCCAGCAGTGCCCAGAGACAGGAGGGGTGGGTGCAGAGTCCTCCCAGCAGTGCCCAGAGACAGGAGGGGTGGGTGCCTAACACTCCCAGCAGTGCCCAGAGACAGGAGGGGTGGGTGCAGAGTCCTCCCAGCAGTGCCCAGACATGAGAGGGGTGGGTGCAGAGTCCTCCCAGCATTGCCCAGAGACAGGAGGGGTGGGTGCCTAACACTCCCAGCAGTGCCCAGAGACAGGAGGGGTGGGTGCAGAGTCCTCCCAGCAGTGCCCAGACATGAGAGGGGTGGGTGCAGAGTCCTCCCAGCAGTGCCCAGAGACAGGAGGGGTGGGTGCCTAACACTCCCAGCAGTGCCCATGGATCACAAAGGGTGGAGTAGCCACAGATACCATGCCCACAAATGTCAGTCAGGTGCACAAAGACCCTGCAGTACATGTACCACATGTGTGCGAGGCTGGGAGTATACGCATGCATAGGGCCAAAAAGAAAACATGTCCACATGAAGTCATGTCAATAGTCCACATACACAAGTACAATGACTACCAAGGATGCCACGAATGATGCAGGTGGAGAATGGCTCAGCATGCATGTGCAAAGTTGAAGGACTCCGTCACACACCCAGCTAATGTACACACAGCTCTGCGCTAAAGTCTGGGGACACCCTGCAGGGAAGAAGTCAGGGTACACAGAGGAAGGAATACACCATGGGACAATTGCACCATGCAGCAACTGCTTACATGAATGGAGAAAGCTAGCTAACACCGTGTGATGGCACACAGATCCCAGGGTCCCCCCTATGAGCAGCACACTACTACATTTCCCACACACCCAACACATGAACACCACCCACAACCATGTAGCAGCCCCACCAACAGCAATACCAGCAAAGCAGTAGTGTTCCAAGGGCAAAAAATAAATAGCTTTATTCAGCATGATCCAAAAACTGGTATGTAGTAAGTTCAATATTTACAAAGCCCATAGGGCAGTCCAGGAGTCACAGCTGGATGGGGGACACAGTGGGATGCGTGTCCCCTAGCTTGCCTGCACAGTTACATTCCGTCGTCTTCCACAGGGGTGAGGGCATCATGTGGGGGGGAAGGAACAGGCACCGCAGGGACAGGAGGGCGAAGGGTAGGCGACGTGGGTGCAGGGATGGAGGACCCCACCACAAGGGGGGGGCAGGGCCAAAGGTGGATTCTAGGAGCGCGCTGCACACCTTAGCAAGGTCCTCCAGGGACTCCCCTGCACCCGAAGGAACGTCAGGCCCCAAGGAGGGGGGGGGGCAGAGGGATGAGTCGCAGCGCCACTGGGGGAGGGTGTGGACAGGGGGGGGACTCAAGCACCCTGACCGTGGACTTCCTTGACCGCTTGCGGGGTGGTGTCACTGTGGGGCTCAGGGACAGAGCAGCCATGAAGGAGTCTTTGGGGGAGATGTGGCCAGGAGAGCTGAGGGGAGGGGATTTGGAGGGAGTGGATTGGGTGGAATGCGGACCCACTGCTGCAGTCAGTGTGGAGTCTATGGACCTCAGCAAGTTGCGTTGGTCAGCCTGCGATGAATGAATGCCCTCCAAGTATGCCTCCATGTTGTTGAGGACCTGGCTGTGGGCATGGAGGACATTAAGGATCGCAGTCTGACCAATCTGCAACTGCCGCTGGATGTCCACAGACTCAGCATTGGCGGCAGCAGTGGAGACAGGGGCAGGGGGTGCGGTGCCTGGCAGGAAGGAGACATGTGGTGACCGGGCACGTTGGGAAGGGACACGAGCATGTGGAAGGCGGCTGATGCCAATGGAGGGGGCGGTGCGAGATGTAGGGCTGCTGTCAGATGGTGGTGCATCCACCGCCCACTCGGAGAGATCATCCTCAGACCCGTCAGCTTCATACTCTGTTGTGCCAGTCGACAGGTCCCCGGGTTCACTCTCCTCCGCCTCAGTCCCACTCGATGTGCCAGGCACGATGTCACCGCTGGCACTGGTGCTCGGTCCCTCCGCGCCGTCTGTGTCCATGTCTCCCTCCGTGTCCCCCGACGATGCTGTGGGCAGGGTGAAGAGACAGAAATTAATCATACACCTGTATACATATGTCACATGAGTCCAATCTACTTAGGTTACAGTGCATAGCCTGAAACAAAGGAAGAGTTACAACTACAAAACAAGACAAGGTACATATGTAGGCCCTGCAAGACACAGTTGTGTGACCCACCATGCCATGGAAAAACTATGGAGAGCATGACACAATAGCAAATGAGATGACATGGAATTTTGACTGAGGAGCAAGGCCCTGGGGACAATACAGCACTGCATCTGCACCACACAGCCTGGCAGGCAATAGGGATGAGCAGGGACCACATCCAGGAACTAGAGGCACATGCAGCATAAGTAATACTGATAACATGCCCACCCTGACTGGCACACTGCACCTTGAGTGTATGTCCAGACAAACATCACACACTGGCCAGTCCTAGCAAGGAGATTACAGGTCTTGACATGTAGGCCATGCCCGCACCACCCACCCCCTACATGAGACAAATCTGTGGAGACACAGGAAGCACTTACATCTCTTAGTCTGGCTGAAATACACATGGGATGCAAAAATTCAATATTGCACACAAAATACCCAAGGTGCGCCTGTCCAAATAATCATGTACAAATGGGCATCATCAGATGATTGCAACAAGACACACAGGCAATGGCCACTGTGAGTATGTACTTGGAAAATCAGGTCAGGCTGGACAGTGGACACTTGTAATACATCTCACGTCAATATACATGGTGCCAGGGGACAATGGCACAGAGCACAACCTATGCTGTAGACACAGAGATTGTCGACATTCTCGGATTACACACATGATACCTAGGAAAAGATGCCCCTGGGGACAGTAGTGGCCACACAACTCCATGCTCCTGAATGGGAATGACTGCAACACACGCTAACATCCCTGCACTATGCGTAACGCACACTCATGCACATCATGTCACAGGCCACCACATGGGACATGCCTGCTGGAAGGCCTCGCACTTGAGAGATTAACTCCCATGTCTGGACTCAGCATTAGTGCCAACTGACATGGAACCCACAAGTCCAGAACTGGACAGGGCACAGGCAAGGTCACAAAACCTGTTACACACCACCCCCACACATGATGCTGCAGGCATAGTAAACTTGGAGAAGGTGTCAGGCCACATAACCTTGTGATGGAGTGACTACACACAGACCAGAGAACACATTGCAAGGAGGGGAAGGGAGGCAGGAGAGCACTGCAATACTGTGGGTAACAGGATCTGCACAGCACCATAAACCCTGGAAGTGTATCCATGGAACAGTGCACTTACAAATGCTGGTGAAACACAACAAACACACATGTACCTACCCCCTTCTGGCTGCTGCATCTCCTGTAGGCGCCTGTCCAAGTCTGGAAAGACCACTGCCAGCACACGTTTCTGGATGTGGGAGAGACGGCGGCGCCCGCGGTTCTTATGGCTCTCAGGTGAGTCCCCCAGCAGGACCCGTGCGATCCTCCGCGTCCAGCACCGGATATCCTGCCAGCGTTTCCTCACCTGGGACAGGCGCCGCTTCCGACCATCCGCACTCCTCACGGCGCTGACGGCGTCCAGCCATATCTGCTCCTTGGCAGAGGCGTCTACCTGTGAGGATGAACAAGTGACACTACATCAATACACCTGGCACATGTCACAGAGACACAGATTAGAACACATTTGCTGTTTACAACAAGGCATAGTATGCATCCAACGCATTGCACCTTTGTCATAGGGACATGATCCTCTGGGGGAAGGCCAAAAGCAGTACGTGCCATTGAAAGGACACAGGTGGAATGAGGGCAACTACACAATCAATGATCCAGGCTCACACTGTGCATCACACCCACCCCTCCTGTCTCTGGGCACTGCTGGGGGACTCTGCACCCACCCCTCCTGTCTCTGGGCACTGCTGGGAGTGATAGGCACCCACCCCTCCTGTCTCTGGGCACTGCTGGGAGGACTCTGCACCCACCCCTCCTGTCTCTGGGCACTGCTGGGAGTGATAGGCACCCACCCCTCCTGTCTCTGGGCACTGCTGGGAGGACTCTGCACCCACCCCTCCTGTCTCTGGGCACTGCTGGGAGGACTCTGCACCCACCCCTCCTGTCTCTGGGCACTGCTGGGAGTGATAGGCACCCACCCCTCCTGTCTCTGGGCACTGCTGGGAGGACTCTGCACCCACCCCTCCTGTCTCTGGGCACTGCTGGGAGTGATAGGCACCCACCCCTCCTGTCTCAGGGCACTGCTGGGAGTGATAGGCACCCACCCTCCTGTCTCTGGGCACTGCTGGGAGTGATAGGCACCCACCCCTCCTGTCTCTGGGCACTGCTGGGAGGACTCTGCACCCACCCCTCCTGTCTCTGGGCACTGCTGGGAGGACTCTGCACCCAACCCTCCTGTCTCTGGGAACTGCTGGGAGTGATAGGCACCCACCCCTCCTGTCTCTGGGCACTGCTGGGAGGACTCTGCACCCACCCCTCCTGTCTCTGGGCACTGCTGGGAGTGATAGGCACCCACCCCTCCTGTCTCTGGGCACTGCTGGGAGGACTCTGCACCCACCCCTCCTGTCTCTGGGCACTGCTGGGAGGACTCTGCACCCACCCCTCCTGTCTCTGGGCACTGCTGGGAGTGATAGGCACCCACCCCTCCTGTCTCTGGGCACTGCTGGGAGGACTCTGCACCCACCCCTCCTGTCTCTGGGCACTGCTGGGAGTGATAGGCACCCACCCCTCCTGTCTCTGGGCACTGCTGGGAGGACTCTGCACCCACCCCTCCTGTCTCTGGGCACTGCTGGAAGTGATAGGCACCCACCCCTCCTGTCTCAGGGCACTGCTGGGAGTGATAGGCACCCACCCCTCCTGTCTCTGGGCACTGCTGGGAGGACTCTGCACCCACCCCTCCTGTCTCTGGGCACTGCTGGGAGTGATAGGCACCCACCCCTCCTGTCTCTGGGCACTGCTGGGAGGACTCTGCACCCACCCCTCCTGTCTCTGGGCACTGCTGGGAGGACTCTGCACCCATCCCTCCTGTCTCTGGGCACTGCTGGGAGTGATAGGCACCCACCCCTCCTGTCTCTGGGCACTGCTGGGAGGACTCTGCACCCACCCCTCCTGTCTCTGGGCACTGCTGGGAGTGATAGGCACCCACCCCTCCTGTCTCAGGGCACTGCTGGGAGGACTCTTCACCCACCCCTCCTGTCTCTGGGCACTGCTGGGAGTGATAGGCACCCACCCCTCCTGTCTCTGGGCACTGCTGGGAATGATAGGCACCCACCCCTCCTGTCTCTGGGCACTGCTGGGAGACATCAGGCATTCCCCCCCCCTGGGACCCCCCCTACAGTACATAGCATGTGTGTCACACCTGGACACAATGGCAGAAGTTACAGTCACAAAAAAGGGACACAGTCTGTGCCAGTGGACACTGCACTCACCTGATAACCTGGTCGCCCATACAGCATGGGGTACCGTGGGAGGATCACATCCACCAATGCCATGTTCTCCTCCAGGGTGAATGGCTGAGACCTCTCCACAGCCCTTGACAGGGTTCCAGGGAATCAGTAGCAGCAGCTGGGTCGTGGAATACAGAGATGTGCAGGCAAGTGCTCCCTCATGGGACCTGGCTGCCTTATATCTGCCTTGCTGGCCCATCTCATGCACAGGAGTACAGAGTGATTGGTCACTCACATTTGCATCCTATGTTTCCTCCAATCCCTTCAAACCTAGCAGTCTGTGGGTTCTTAATCTGTTTTTTTCTCCTGCATGATGTCAGCCCCACAAACACATTGCAACAAAGTAGATTCATTCCAACTGACTTCTGCTGTGCACCTTCCAGAACAAATTCAAAATTTGAACTTGGTCTCCATGACAACCAGCATGCATGTAGGCCTTAATACTTGTCCCTCATGTGTCCCCTATGTAATTTGGAGCTTCACACACAGGTACGGTGCGTTCCGGGGCCCTAAGGCACCCCAAATGCATAGCAATGGCCCGTACACGCGTGCCTACGTTCACTATCACTATGGGTGTCCTTGCGTATGCGTACTCGTAGTGGTACGGGCCGTACACGCGCCTGTACGCTCCCTATCACTATGGGTGTCCTCGCGTATGCGTACACGTAGTGGTACGGGCCGTACACCCGCCTGTACGCTCCCTATCACTATGGGTGTCCTCGCGTATGCATACACGTAGTGGTACGGGCCGTACACGCGCCTGTACGCTCCCTATCACTATGGGTGTCCTCGCGTATGCGTACACGTAGTGGTACGGGCCGTACACGCGCCTGTACGCTCCCTATCACTATGGGTGTCCTCGCGTATGCGTACACGTAGTGGTACGGGCCGTACACGCGCCTGTACGCTCCCTATAACTATGGGTGTCCTCGCGTATGCGTACACGTAGTGATAGTGAGCGTACAGGCGTGTGTACGGCCCGTACCACTACGTGTACGCATACGCGAGGACACCCATAGTGATAGGGAGCGTACAGGCGCGTGTACGGCCCGTACCACTACGTGTACACATACGGGAGGACACCCATAATGATAGGGAGCGTACAGGCGCGTGTACGGCCCGTACCACTATGGGTGTTCTTGCGTATGCGTACTCGTAGTGGTACGGACCGTACACATGCCTGTACGCTCACCATCACGATGGGTACACATACGGCAGCACTCTCATAGTGATATGGGAACGTACACAGGCCCTCTTAGCAGCAGTACGGCGGTTTTCACACATCACAGTGGTGACAGGCAGCACACAGGAAGGAATAGGGCGGACATACTTGTCCATGGATGGACATCAAGGCATTGTCTGTGCAGTACTACATGTGCGGGGCACAGGTGTGACAGGCTGTGATGTGGAACATTACTCCTGAGTCGAGAAGGCACCAGATGTATGATGAGATGTGTACAGATGTAATGTGTGACGGTGCAATGTGTGCCAGGCATGCCCTTGACTCCTTGGACATGTGTGCATGTCGTACTGCACACTTGGGATGACCGACACTGGCATGGCACGGACACCAACACACGGAAGTGTCCCCTGATGCCCGGTACAGGGGTTACCACACCTGACTTGTCACTACCCACGGTGCACGATGTGACTATGTCATGTATGTGTGGGGGGTTCCCATTAGGTTGATGTTGGAGCACCCTCAAAAGCTGCAGCTGTTGCAGCAACCAACATGTGTCTGTGTGTAGATTGACATTGCACACTGTTCCGCACACCATGCCACATGTGGTATCGGATGTGAGGTGCGTATGTATGCATGTGACACGGAGTAACGTAACAAGGACATGTATGCATCCTCTCAATGAATGTGTGGTGAGTCATGACATGTGCACCTTCATGGCAAGGTGTGTGGGCTGTCCTAGTGTAATGTCATGTGACCTGTGGCTCTAGTGTTCCGCTACCAGTCTCTGCAATCGGCATCCTACTTCTGCTGATGTGTGGGTGTATGTCACTCCTGTCTTGCGTCTGGCTGTTCACTTGCACTGGGACACAGCTAATCCCATGGCATGGCATGTGGAGGTTCTCAATCTCCGTGTGTAGCTGGCTCTTGGTAGGAGTGTCACCTGGCAGCCATACGTGTCCAGGGCATGTGGCACATACCTGACTCCGTATGTAGCATATGTGTATAGACAGATTAACATGTGCTCAGTACAAATTATTTGTTGTTGTGGTGCACTCACTCTTCCTTGTCACTTCCAAATTACTGCAGAGCGCCGCCTCTTCCCCGAGCAATTCCGGACTTGGCTGCCATGCGGGAGAATGATCGTATCCAGTGCTACCGCTTCCCCCAACGGTTGATTCTGGAGTTGACGGCGAGACTGGCACCACACCTGCAACCGTTGCACAGGTATCCTACGGCACTGACACCCAAGCTGAAGGTAATGGCAGCCCTACATTTTCTAGCCACGGGTACCTTTCAAAATACCATAGCTCATGTTGGTGGCATGTCCCAGAGCATGTTCTGCCGTGTGCTGCATGCTTTCTTAGAGGCCATGTTGATTCACCTGGATGACTTCATCAAGTTCCCAACCCCTGAAATGTTGACTGGGGTCAAGCGTGGATTCTATGCCCTGGGAGGGATGCCCCATGTCATTGGGTCCATAGATGGGACACATGTTGCTTTGGTACCACCACACACACAGGAGGTAGCGTACCGCAATCGGAAGCACTACCACCCCATCAATGCCCTTGTGGTGTGTCTGTCCAACATGGTGATTTCACATGTCTGTGCTCGTTTTCCAGGATCAGCACACGATGCCTACATCATGAGGCGTAGCAGGGTGCCTGAAATGATGACGCAGCTGCGCAACGAACGAGCATGTGTTGTTGGTGGGTACAGTCTGTCTGTCCTGTATTTTGCGTAGACTACCGGCACGACCGCTTCTCCAGTTCTAACGATGTCCATGTGCTTCCCATGTAGGGGACGCTGGCTATCCCAACATGCCATGGCTGATCACACCTCTCCGCAACCCCATCACGCCGGCCCAGCTCCGCTACAACACCGCCCATGGCCGGACAAGGCGAGTGATAGAGAGGACGTTTGGCCTGCCGAAGAGCCGATTCAGGTGCCTACACAAGACCGGCGGCGCGCTCCCATATGCCCCTGCGAAGGTCTGCAAAATCTTCATGGTCTGCTGCATGCTGCACAACATGGCAGTTGAGAAAGCTGTGCCACTCATCCTGGATCAAGATGACCAGGACCATCCACCCGTGGAGGACGAAGGGCTTGGCAATGGGGCTAGTGATGTGGAGGATGTGGAGCCGCAAGAGGACATCCGGACTCGGCTCATACGCGACTTCTTTGCTTAGTGGTGAGTACCAGTGTCTGAGTGTGCACACATTGCTCCCCGTGTGGCATGTGTTGTGATGTGTGTCTCCACCTGCATGTATGGCACGTGAGTCAGAGGTGTGTGTGGGTGTGTCACTGGAGTGATGGTGGCAGTGATGGTTGTATTTCCCCAGTCATAATTGTGACCTAGCATGTTGTCATCCATACATGTGTCGAGTACATGCACATGCAAGTGGCTGTGCTTTTTGTGGCTGACTTCTTGTGTGTCTCTCTTCCCCAGGTACTTGCGCATGCCGTCTGCTGCTTGCATTGTTGTGGCACTGCTATTCCTCATGGACACGTCATCGTGTGCTGACTCAGCGTTACACGCACGGACAAGTTTGGAAGTCTCCTTAGGGTAAGGGATGCATCAGGGGTGTATTGGGTGTGGCAGTTGTTCACGATGTATGCACACTGCCCCTGTCGATGTTTGGTTCCTCTGCAGCCATGTAGCATCACCATGGGACACGACATGCAGCTGTGTACACCTGAATAGATGGTCTGACTTGTTGACAGTCATCAGTGATGGGATAGTGGATTGTGATGATGGCATCAATGTGTGTAACACTGCCCTCGGACACATACGGTTTGCATTGGCTTGACATGGTGTGGGACTTCTACATCAGCGGATCAATGGTGTATGGCAGTCTCTCCGTGAGCAGCTGTGGGTGTTTAGCTGTTAGCCGACAATTGTGTGCCAGTTCCATGGCTATCACGCATTTGTGCTGCAGAAGGGGGGTGCCAGTGTTGGACCCACATGTTACTCCACATGAAGTGTTCATGTGTACTTCAAGTTGCCTCTGCAATCCCGAAAACATGACTAATAAAGGTGTCCCTATGCCTCCAAGGTGCCTCTTCTCAGTCAATGCTGGTGTGTTGCCACGGTGCATCCAGCATGTCTGGCATGGTTTTCCCTGATTGTGGCTATGTGTCTATGTGTCGAGTAGCAAGATGCAAGCTGTGTGTGTGGGATGAGACTGTGTATTGTGCATGATGTCCATGACTGTGTGGGTATTGTGACATGTGCCATCCCCATGCATCCAACGTTGGCCAGGCCCCCATTCTCTGCATCCACCGGACTCAAGCTTGCAGGACATGGTTCTGCCACCTGTCTACACATACCTGGGTGCCCCCCAGGACACTGGACTGGATCCCTGACCTCTGCGCATGACTGTTGCTGTACTCAATGTGTCTGTCAGCACGGTTGTGCGGCCACCCCCTCAGCTGGTTGGGCCCATCACGGGTGTGTATGGTGCTCCATGTCTGTCTTGCCTAATACACTGTGACCCGTGTGTCCTGTGCCAGACTCAGGCCCCAGGGTGTGGATGGTTGAAGTCAAAAGAGAAGTCAGGCATGTTTAGACTTTACAAGACACATGTAAGGTAATAATGCAACCAGCAGGCATCTTCTCTTCATGGTGTGAATTTTTATTTTTGTGGGGGGGGTGGGGGGGGGGGGGGTATGACGTGAGGGGCTTTTCCGGGAGTTTGGAATCCAAAGTTCAGTAGGGGAGTTGGTGTCCTTGCCATTGGAAATCCTCAGAGTCCTTGCCACAGTCTTTGTCAACATTGGTCAGACAGTGACCAGCAAGGCCATGTGGCAGAGAATGTCTCTTGATGCTGTGATGCTGTTGCTCCAGTGGGCCAGGTGCCAGGCCTGGTGTCCTGGGAGATGGTGATGTAGCGCCGACCCTCACGGTCCTTTCCGTGGACGACCCGGCCTCCTGCGGGGACCCTCAGAAGCAGGCCGTGACGATGTTTGGGATGCTCCATCGGATGTTTCCTCCTCCTCCTGATCCCTCCCTGTGGGTGGTGATGTTCTACGCCTTCTGGCACAGGGAGGGTTGCCCATGTTGTCGGCCATCCGACGAAGTGTATTGTGAATCCCCTGGAACACCGTCACGAGCTCAGCCTGTCTGTCCTCCATCCTCCGTTGGTGTTGCAGTAGACAGGCATGTTGCTGGGCCTGCTGGGTCTTTATCTCATCGAGGGTCCCCTTCATCTCATTGAGGGTGGACACAACCTGGGCCATGCCCGTGGTGTCCTGCCGGTATGTGTCCAGGATGTTACGGACATGGGAATATACCGGTTCCCCAGCCAACTGGTCAGGCTGGCGCCTCCGCCGTCCTCCACTCCCACCACCCCTGCCCACTTGCACCTGGCCTGCCCTTGTGGGCACATCGGGTCTCCGGGACCCCTGAGGGGTGGCATTGGCGTTGTCGCCTGCCTCCTCCTGGGTGCCCGGGACACCCCCTCCTGGCCAGCCTGGCTGCTTTGTGGTGGTGGGGCAGGGATCCTGGGTGTCTCCTGGGATGTGGCAGGAGTGGGGGTGGTGGTTGGCCCCGTTGTACCTGACGCAGGTCGTTGGACACCAGAGGGGCCAGGTTGGTCGGGGTTGTCCACAGAGTGGTGAGAGTCGTCGCTGCCGGTGGGATCGGCCTCCCGCAGAGCCGGGTCCTGTGAGTCTTCCCCCCCAGTGTTGGGGGGTGAACCACGAGGTTGACCTGTGTGTGAGAGAGACAATGTTAATTTTGGTCTATGCAACATCCATGTTTCATCAGTTTCAAAGTTGGCACATTTCCTCTTGGAATTAGGATCTGTCTTGCATTCCACTCACAGTGCACTTGTGCATGGGTGTGTCCCTTGGGCACCACTTTGCCGCCTTTAACTATGTGTGGCACAGTCTTACTTGCTGCGTCAAGTGTGACTGCAGTCAGCAGTGGAGTGGGCAGGTGTGGCGAGCCATGCATTGGCGCCTTCCGTGTAGCACTGTGCATGTGCACATGGAGTGGATCCACACACTTATATAATGCAGGTAGCTGTCGTTGTGCTCGTGCACAGGTTGTGACATGGCCCTGTGTTTTGCCATGGAGAAGAGGGGGGGTTCTGGCACTGGCCACCCTTGTCTACATGCACGCAGTCCACCTGCTGACGAGCAGACATTCCCACACACCACAAGGCTGATTTGCTCTCCCTGTGTCTCCCTCCCTCTCTGTCCCCCTCTCCCTCCCTCTCTGTCCCCCTTTACCTCCCTCTGTGTGTCAGCCTCCTCCCTCTGTCCGTCTTCCCGTGTCTCCCTCCCTCTGTGTCACCCTGTCCCTCCCTCTGTGTGTCAGCCTCCTCCCTCTGTCCGTCTCCCTGTGTCTCCCTCCCTCTGTGTCTCCCTGTCCCTCCCTCTGTGTGTCAGCCTCCTCCCTCTGTCCATCTCCCTGTGTCTCCCTCCCTCTGTGTCCCCCTGTCCCTCCCTCTGTGTGTCAGCCTCCTCCCTCTGTCCGTCTCCCCGTGTCTCCCTCCCTCTCTGTCCCCCTGTCCCTCCCTCTGTGTGTCAGCCTCCTCCCTCTGTCCGTCTCCCTGTGTTTCCCTCCCTCTGTGTCCCCCTGTCCCTCCCTCTGTGTGTCACCCTCTGTCACCTAAGGCCAGCTTCCTGGGCACACACTGTTAGCAGATCTTTGAATGGCCCTTGGCTTGTTGCTGTGAGTTTGTTTCTGATCTCCAGGCACCCATTGGGTGTAGTGTGTGTGTCTGCGCTACTGCTGTGGTGGTGTGTGCTGCCACTCTTTCACAGTGTTGGCTGTTCATTAGCTGCTGTCATGTGCAAAAACGTGCCTTCACCCCCATGTGTTAATGCAAGGCGTCCGCCATTTGCTGGCGAGCCTTTCCTGTGTGGGGACACAGTGTTAGTCTGGCTGTGACCTAGGCCATATGGGCAGAGGGCATTGTTGTCTGCTTCTGAGTTGCACTATGTGATTTTTGGGGCCCACCCTCCCGCCATCCGGCTTATCGTGTCATGTGTTGGTGTCTTCTGTGGCCTGTGACTTGACATTGTCCAGCTGGGTGCATGGGGCATGGTGGCGCCAGTGGCATGTGCGTGTTCATGGAGTGTGGTTGAGTCATGCGATAGCTTGGGGTGGTTGCGTGCCTGGTTGTGGGTTTGGTTGTGGATGACGTTCCCCCCATGTGAGGTGCGTTGTTTGTGTACTCACCCGGGTCTCGGAGTCCTCCTAATCCTTCGACTGCCTCCACCGGCAGTATGGCCATCACCCTCTCCTCCCAGGGATGGTAGTGTACGGGTCTGCGGGACGGCCCTGCTCCAGTGACGTTGGCCTGGTTGTGTTCGTCCGTCATCTTGGCTCGGACCCTCCTCCGCAGATCGTACCACCTGGCTTGGCATTCCTGCTTGTTCCTTCTGGTGTCCGCAACAGCATTCACAGCATCGACGATGGTCTGCCACATGGCTGTTTTTTCTGAAATGCTGGTCTGTCTGACCAATGTTCCAAAGAGGTGTGGCTCGACTCTGAGGATTTCATCGACAAGGACCTCCAACTCTCGGTTACTGAACTTTGGATTCTTGTTAGTGGGCATGGTGAGGGGTGTGGGTGTGGATGGTGGGGGGTGTGTGTGGATGGTTGTGGGTGTGTGGGTGTGGTTGTGCAGGTGTGTGTGTGTGTGAATGTGATGAGGGGGTGTTTGTGAAGGTGGTTGTGTGAAGGTGTGCAAGTGTAAGGTGTGGTGAAGCTTGTAGTATGGTGCTGTAGGTTGTCTGTGGGGTCTGGCAGCAGTGAGTCTGTTGCAAAGGCTCATGGTTTGTGTGTGTGGGCCCTTTTTATTGGTCCATTGGTGGGTGTGGCTGTGTTTGAAGTTTGGGTGGGTGTGTTATAAGGAGTGGTGGTGTTTTGGGCCTCTGTTTGTTTTTGGCAGTTGCAGGTCAGTGAATGTGTTGTTTTAGTGGTTGTTGGACATGTTTAGTGGCTTTGTGCCATTCGAATGGTGTATTCTTGTGTTGTTTTGTTTTGTCCTGGTTGTGTACGTGCGTTTTTAGCGTGTGTACGGTGTGTACATGGGCCATTTGGTTGTACAGTGCTGTCCTTGTGTGTTGCTTGGTACGACTCGTACATGCGGTTGTGATGTTGGGGCCTGGGGTGCGCTCCGTACTTAGGAGGTTGTGGTGGGGGTGCGACTCTGACGTACACGGGTGTACATACACAGGGGGGTACGACACGTACACGGGTGTACATACACGGGGGGGGGGTAGGACACGTACACGGGTGGAGGTACGACTCGAACGTAACAGGGATGTACATACACGGTGGTACGACACGTACAGGGGTGGGGGTACGACTCGAACGTACAGGGGTGTACATACACGGTGGTACGACACGTACACGGGTGGGGGTACGACTCGAACGTACAGGGGTGTACATACACGGTGGTATGACACGTACACGGGTGGGGGTACGACTCGAACGTACAGGGGTGTACATACACAGTGGTACGACACGTACAGGGGTGGGGGTACGACTCGAACGTACAGGGGTGTACATACACGGTGGTACGACACGTACAGGGGTGGGGGTACGACTCGAACGTACAGGGGTGTACATACACGGTGGTACGACACGTACAGGGGTGGGGGTACGACTCGAACGTACAGGGGTGTACATACACGGGGGTACGACACGTACAGGGGTGTACATACACGGGGGTAGGACACGTACAGGGGTGGGGGTACGACTCGAACGTACAGGGGTGTACATACACGGTGGTACGACACGTACACGGGTGGGGGTACGACTCGAATGTACAGGGGTGTACATACACGGGGGTACGACACATACAGGGGTGGGGGTACGACTCGAACGTACAGGGGTGTACATACACAGGGGTACGACACATACAGGGGTGTATATACACGGGGGTAGGACACGTACAGGGGTGGGGGTACGACTCGAACGTACAGGGGTGTACATACACGGTGGTACGACACGTACACGGGTGGGGGTACGACTCGAACGTACAGGGGTGTACATACACGGGGGTACGACACGTACAGGGGTGGGGGTACGACTCGAACGTACAGGGGTGTACATACACGGTGGTACGACACGTACAGGGGTGTACATACACGGGGGGTAGGACACGTACACGGGTGGGGGTACGACTCGAACGTACAGGGGTGTACATACACGGTGGTACGACACATACACGGGTGGGGGTACGACTCGAACGTACAGGGGTGTACATACACGGGTGGGGGTTTACATACACGAGGGGTACGTCTCGGACGTACGGGGGCTGGGGGGAGTGTTGGGCGCGTATGCGGGCACATGTCTCCATGGTTGCTATGGGAGTTCGGTGCGGACGGTGTTTTTTCCATACGGTCGTAACATCGGACGCACGGGATGGATCGTGATTCCTCGGTCGGACTTCACTTTTCACATTTGTACGGTAAATCGTCCGAGGACGTGTCGGACACATTTTCCGACCCGAGGACGTGTGGGGAATCATTCCCAATGCGGTTCGTATGGACTTTTTACCATGCGAATCGTGATTGGCAGTTTGTACGGCACTTGTACGATTCGTACGGTAAAAAGACCGGATACGAGTCGTACGGGGAAAATTTTTACCGGATCGTGATCGGCACCTAACTGTCCATTGTCCCACTCCCACCTAACAACCATCTTAATTTATGAATTGAAGCCCGGGTCAGTGTACTTCTCATTACACCACTTGGAATTATAGAGCTCCCTTCAGAACACCATATTGATGTCCAGCCTGGCATGAACAACTGATCAACACAGCTGAGTGCAGGCCAGAACCCCTGAGCTAAAAAAAATCCACCATCTTCAGCCTCCCAAGTAGCTAGGACAACAAGCAAGTGCCACCATGCCCAACACAGATTTCAGCCCTGGATGCTGAAGTGGGTTTAAAGATCGGTAAGCCAATAAAAAAGAGGAAAGTAATTAAAGCCCAGTTAGTTCAACACCACACTATGGTGCCAGTGACATGTCCTTTGCTATTGGATATTAGATGCAAGGGCAAGAAATCTAGAAAATTGATGGCGTCTGAGTCAGTCCAAGGTTTTAGCAGTGTTTAAACGAATTCCTTCATTTTCAGGGATTTTGATAGGTGACTTTGTCCATGTAGGCTTCCTGCAGGTTAGGGGGCAGATAGATTTTATCTCTCCCTTGATTGCTTGCATGGTGGCGGAGGCAGACAAGACTTAAATGTGGTTGGGCCGGGAATAATGATCCCATTTAAGGGTGGTTGTAGTACAAGAGATTTGAGACCTACTCCTATTTCTTGTTCCAGCAGAGGGGTAGCCTCAGATCAGTGGGACTTTATCGTCCCATGTAATGTATGGGGGACCATCAGGGGGTTTTAGCCAGGGTGTTGGGGTGACTCCTCCTCACCCGGGTAGTCTGATGGTTATAATTAGGAATAACAGGGCTTTAGAGCATTCAGATCCTTCCAATCGAATTATGTTAAATAATTGATTTGCACCTTTGCTGCATTATCAAGGCTCGCAAGATGGGAAATTCTGCACAAATGATGCCTAGAATGGGGAGTCCACTCGCAATCTGAGAATCCTAAGCTGGAACATCAACAGGTTTGACCAACTCATGAAAGATGGTGACTGAAATGAAAAACTGAGTCAGTATCATATAGTGTTTACTGCAGGAGTCTTGGCTGCGAGTTCACAAACCCATTGAGGGCTTTGTAACTGTCAACTGTATGGGTAACTCTTAGAAATGAGGGTCTCTAGTTGGCAGTAGTATACACCCTTTCCAATCAGGGACCCTTCCTTCTATACAGAATAAAGGAATTACACACTTAGATAACCCCTGCTTATCCCCTTGGTAGCTTGGCACAAGCAGTCAGGTTTATCTCAGAGGCAATGTGTAAAGTATTTGTACATAACATGCAGTAACACAGTGAAAACACTACAAATGGACACTACACCAGTTTAGAAAAGTATAGTTCTAAACCAAACAAGACCAAAACGACAAAAATCCAACATACACAACTCAAAATATGACTTTTAAAAAGTTTCAAACTATTCTATCCATAGAATTCTATGGATGCATGATTTTTACACAAAGTACCTCAAATGAGTCAATATCCACAAGGCAAAGCAGCAGCAGAGGAGGGAAGCATCGGAAAGCACAGTGATAGGCCTGGTCAGAGTTCCCTGAGTTATACTCTGCTAAATCCATGGAGTTACCGAAAAACTCAATGAAATTCCGCAGAGTTCTGTGCCCTGACAGAGTAACTTGCACAAGCCAATAACATTGCTTTCTAAGGGCAGACAGGAGCAGGGTAATAAGGATTCTCTGAAAGGGTCTGAACTGGGGTGGCGAAGTGAGCTAAAGAACAATGATGGATTCAACCCAGATCTGTGACTGGGGGTGAGTGTCTGAAAAGTTTCAGAGCTCTGTCCATCATCTCTTTGTGTTTGCTTTGTTTGCCCTAAGTTGTCAGGGTATGCTCAGATGTGGGTCCCTTGCTCATTTTGTCACTGGATTCAAGCTACCCTGCCAACTATGTCACCCTAAGTTGTCAGGGTATAACCAAACTTGGGTCCCTTGCTCACTTTGCAAATGGATTCAAGCTAGTCTGGCTGATGAGGGGTGTTACCCAAAAACCGGTCCTTGGATACTTGTTTCTGGTCCAGGGAAGACGTGGCTAGGCAGTTCGGGCCGGACTGTTCCCATAAGGAACAGGGTCAAGACTGATTTGCATATGGCTAGGTTTGAACTGGGGTGGTGCAGTGAGCTAAAGAACAATAATGGATTCAACCCAGATCTGTGACTTGGGGTGAGTGTCTGAAAAGTTTCAGTGCTCTGGCCATCATCTCCTTGCCCTTGCTTTGTTTGCCCTAAGTTGGCAAGGTATGCCCAGACGTGAGTCCCTTGCTCACTTGGCCACTGGATTCAAGCTAGCCTGGCTGATGAAGGGTGTTACCCCTAAACTGGTCCCAGTATGCTCATTTCTGGCCCAGGGAAGACCTTGCTTGGTAGTTCGTGCTGGGCTGTTCCCATAAGAAACAGGGTCAAGATGGATTTGCATATGGCTGGGTCCGAACTGGGGTGGCAAAGTGAGCTAAAGAACAATGGTGGATTCAACCCAGATCTGTGACTGGGGGTGAGTGTCTGAAATGTTTCAGTGCTCGCCCAGACATGGGTCCCTTGCTCACTTGGCCAATGTATTCAAGCTAGCCTGGCTAATTAGGGGTGTTACCCCTAAACCGGTTCCAAGATGCTCATTTCTGGTCCAGGGAAGACCTGGCTTGTCAGTTCGGACTGGACTGTTCCCATAAGGCACAGAGTCAAGACTGATTTTCATATGGCTGGGTCTGAACTGGGGTAGTGAAGTGAGCTAAAGAACGATGATGGATTTAACCCAGATCTGTGACTGGGGGTGAGTGTTTAAAAAGATTCAGCTCTCCGTCCATCATCTCCTTGTGTTTGCTTTGCTCGCCCTAAGTTGGTAGGGTATGCACAGACGTGGGTCCCTTGCTCACTTGGCCACTGGATTCAAGCTAGCCTGGCTGATGAGGGGTGTTACCCTTAAACCGGTCACAGGATGCTCATTTCTGGCCCAGGGAAGACCTGGCTTGGTAGTCCGTGCTGGGCTGTTCCCATAAGGAACAGGGTCAAGACGGATTTGCATATGGCTGGATCTGAACTGGGGTGGCAAAGTGAGCTAAAGAAAGAGTGTGGATTCAACCCAGATCTGTGACTGGGGGTGAGTGTCTGAAATGTTTCAGAGCTCGCCCAGACATGGGTCCCTTGCTCACTTGGCCACTGTATTCAAGCTAGCCTGGCTGATGAGGGTTGGTACCCCTAAACCGGTTCCAGGATGCTCATTTCTGGTCCAGGGAAGACCTGGCATGTCAGTTCAGGCTGGACTGTTCCCATAAGGCACAGGGTCAAGACTGATTTTCATATGGCTGCGTCTGAACTGGGGTAGCGAAGTGAGCTAAAGAACGATGATGGTTTGAAACCAGATCTGTGACTGGGGGTGAGTGTTTGAAAAGATTCAGCTCTCCGTCCATCATCTCCTTGTGTTTGCTTTGTTCACCCTAAGTTGGCAGGGTATGCACAGACGTGGGTCCCTTGCTCACTTGGCCACTGGATTCAAGCTAGCCTGGCTGATGAGGGGTGTTACCCCTAAACCGGTCCCAGGATGCTCATTTCTGGCCCAGGGAAGACCTAGCTTGGTAGTTCGTGCTGGGCTGTTCCCATAAGGAACAGGGTCAAGACGGATTTGCATATGGCTGGATCTGAACTGGGGTGGCAAAGTGAGCTAAAGAAAGAGTGTGGATTCAACCCAGATCTGTGACTGGGGGTGAGTGTCTGAAATGTTTCAGAGCTCGCCCAGACATGGGTCCCTTGCTCACTTGGCCACTGTATTCAAGCTAGCCTGGCTGATGAGGGTTGGTACCCCTAAACCGGTTCCAGGATGCTCATTTCTGGTCCAGGGAAGACCTGGCTTGTCAGTTCAGGCTGGACTGTTCCCATACGGCACAGGGTCAAGACTGATTTTCATATGGCTGGGTCTGAACTGGGGTAGCGAAGTGAGCTAAAGAACGATGATGGTTTGAAACCAGATCTGTGACTGGGGGTGAGTGTTTGAAAAGATTCAGCTCTCCGTCCATCATCTCCTTGTGTTTGCTTTGTTCACCCTAAGTTGGCAGGGTATGCCCAGACGTGGGTCCCTTGCTCACTTGGCCACTGGATTCAAGATAGCCTGGCTGATGAGGGGTGTTTCCCCTAAACCGGTCCCAGGATGCTTGTTTTTGGTCCAGGGAAGACCTGGCTTGGCAGTTCGGGCTGGACTGTTCCCATAAGGAACAGGGTCAAGACTGATTTGCATATGGCTGGGTCTTCAGGGGGTGGCGAAGTGAGCTAAAGAACGATGATGGATTGAAACCAGATCTTTGACAGGGGGTGAGTATCTGAAAAGTTTTAGCGCTCCGTTTATCATCTCCTTGTGTAAACCAGACGTTGATTCCACAGGCAGGCAGAGGCACAAGGATGGTTAAACAAGAAAATTCCCACTTTCTAAAAGTGGCATTTTCAGACACACAATTTAAAGATCACCTTTACTAAAAGATGTGTTGTTAAATTCTGATCTCAGAGAGCCCAAATTCCAAATCTCTAGCTGTTCTCTATTGAAAGTTACACTTGTAAAATGTTACAAGGCAGCTCCAATGATAGCCTATAGGTAAGCTAGTCCTTACAATAGTGAAAAATGAAATTGACAGTATTTCACTATCAGGACATGTAAAACATACCAGTGCATGTCCTACCTTTCACATACACTGCACCCTGCCCTTGGGGCTACCTTTGACCTACCTTAGGGGTGCCTTACCTGTTGTAAAGGGGAAAGTTAGAGCCTGGAAAGTGGGTGAGCTTGCCAGGTTGACATGGCAGTTTAAAACTGCAATAACAGACACTGCAATGGAAGGCCTGAGACAAGTTTACAGGGCTACTCATGTGGGTGGCACAACCAGTGCTGCAGGTCCATTAAGAGTAGCACTTGATGGGTGAAGTTATATGTTCATAGGCAGTTTATACTGATAAATGTTTAAATACATAAAGTGGAGCAGTATAGACTGAACAACTGGGTTGACACTATTGATCGCGTGATTCCAGAATGTGATGGGGAAATTTTCGAAAGTTATGTTAATTCTGGCTGGGGATTTTAAATCCCATTTGTACCCAAATTATTCAGATCAAGTGCAGCAAGAGCTCTTAGTGCACTATAATATACCTACTGCATCCTGCATCTTTCCCTGGAGGCACAGCTAGGAGTCACAGTCTTTGAACCATTGGTTAGCAGACTATTGTCTCCTGTGTTTGAATGGTTGTTCTGAGAAAGACATTTCGGCTTCCCAGACCTTTCATTTTGGCTCCCATGGCTGCCCATTTGAATATATATTTGCCCCAGCATTGCAGTTTGGATACTATTTGATTTTAAAAATAATGGATGTTCAGGGAACTGACCACTGGGGTCTCTCTGCCATTTTATGTTTTGAGGAACTGTTGGAGGCACGACTCGCTTAGATCCTCCCTACCTACACCATTTGGCCAAGTTCCAGGTGTCATACTGCTTTGATGTGCTGTCAGAGTCAATCCAAGAGAAAATTGTTTGGTACAATATGGTTTTAGAAAATATGCTATCATGTAGTCAGCTAATTCGAAAAACTATGGGGCGCTGGGGAAATGCCAGGGCAATAATGTAGGATGGTTTGCCCTTTCTTGTTAGAACATGAGATCATAATTGAGGAAGGCAACAAAACAGAACAAGCAAGGGTCTAATACTTTTTCTGAGGAAGATATGAAGTGCCTAGGGAAGCAGTATGGACAATTGATCAAAGAGAAAAAACTGCCTTTTACCATAAGCACTGGTTAGATATGTTAGCGATAATTCAGTATGGAGACCAAAGAGCTATCTGGCAAAAGGTAAATAAACTTAGTAATGCTCATCAGAGGGCCCATAATGGTATGATCACTGAGGATGTATGGGTATCATTCTTGGAGGATCTCTATGGCTTATTACCTACACAGAGCAACTCCGAATTGTGTCCAGAAATGGGTTTAGTCTGCGATTGGTTCTCGCCCAAAGAGATTAGGTTGACACTTGATTGCTTCAAGTTAACTAGGGCCATTGGTCCTGACAACATACCTGCAGGGTTGATCAAGGTAAATAGCGACTGGTGGGCAACTGTTTATGCTCACTTGTTTAGTTGGATAGTTACAACGGGGTGCTATCCACCCTCATAGAAAGGATCGGTAGTGAAACACATTTTAAAATAAGAGAATGGTAATGTCCCCTCGTATTATAGGTTAATAAGCATTTCAGATATTTCTGAGTAGGTTTTTGTTCTCCAAAATCCTATTATCTCATGTGGAGGAATGGGTTCAGGAGAACAAGATCATTCTTATTGAGCAGGGGAGCTTTTCTGAGGGCCATTCCACAGTGGATCACTGCTTTGAATTATGGGCCATTATTAAGAAATCCATGGCAGTAAATAAAAAGCCATATAGCTGATTATAGATTTCCCCACAGCCTGTGACACAGTAGATAGGGGAGTTATTTGGGAAAATCTCAATGCGTGGAGAATCTCAAGTGAGCTACTCTAAATGATCAAGGCATTGCATAACAATTATTGAGCACAGGTTGAACTTGATCGCTCTGGGTGCTTGCCCAGGAGTAATCTGACTTGTAATGGTCTCTGGCAGGAGTGTCTCTTGGCTCCGACCTTTTTAGTCTTTTTCTGGTGGATCTGCCCTTAGTTTTAAAATTAGGCAATTCATTATCTCCAATTGTGGGCTGTGCACACCCCATGCTTACTGTACACAGATTATTTAATTTTACTAAATTATACCCCTCTGGGTCAATAAAGGAAATTAGAGTCTCTAGATGCTTATAGTAAATGTAATTCCCTGAAGATAAATATGGAGAAGTCAAAAATAATAGTCTTTGGGAAATGGACTTGTAAGTTAAATTGGGTCTTGAACTCAACATCAGTAGAAGTTGTGGTTTCTTACAAATATTTGGGGACGCACAATTACTAAGAATCTACAGTGAGATGCTCAAATAGGAGTATAAGGTCTACGGATCTGGTAGAGCCCAAATTTGGGCCAAGTTCAATCAGGTGTATGGGGGCCTTTCTTTGGCTCCTCTTATAAAGGCCAATTAAGGGAAAACCCTGCTCTTGTCCTGTATGGTGCTGGAATTGTTGTGCTCGAAACTTCTTTTATTTGGGACTTGATTAAAAGTACAGTTCCTAAGGGCCTATCATGTCTGCCCCAGGGAAGGATGGTTCAGGGTATAAGGATAGAATTGCATTTGGTCCCTTGGTGCTTACTGACCAATTTAAGTTTGCACAAGTTTTTAAATAAGCTAGGAAAGAATGAAGGTGTTCTAAAAATCTCTAAATTATGCTGGGAAGAAGGGTGGTTGTGCTGATTAGGAGGACGTTCCTCTTCATCCAAGGCTTAATACAGACAGATACGCTGGGGCGATATGTGATGGTCAGGGGGACATATGAGGTAAAGAGACTCAATCTGTGCTCGATGTACTCTCCCAGGGGCTCCAGACGGTTACACTTGAGGCATTGGGTCCCCTGATTTTGCAACTCCCAGAGGGCCGGCTGGTCTTGGGAGGCAACATGAACGACATTGTGTCATTAGAGTTACATGTGGTGAGGAGGGGAATCACTGAGACAGCCACAGGGAGACATGGAGGTCAGCGCGGGAGATTCCTGTGCGCAATTGTCTTGGGAGACATATGGAGATACCAGCACCCAACCAGAAGGCAATTTACCCACTTGTCGGCAGCAACCAGGAGCCTCTCTAGGCTCGACTACCTCATCACATAATGCCCAGGATTGGGGGAGTTTGTGGAAGCTACACACATAGAGAGGGGGGTATCCGATCACTCCCCAGTGGAAGCAAAGCTGTCGGGCCTGGTAAAAGAAAACACACTGCCCCCGAGAATAGACCCATGGTTCTTTTAGGATGAGGATTTCAGGGGAGACATGCGGAAAGAGGCACAACACTTCTTTGGTGATAATGTGGGTTTGGTCGATTCCAAAGTTACCCTTTGGGAGGCCTTTAAAACAGTCTTTAGGGGCAGAGCTCAAGCAAGAATAAGGGCCATTAGGAAGGAAAGACACTTGGAATGTATTAAGCTCGAAAATAAAATAATAGACCTAGAAGCCCGTGCAGGAGGAGATGACTCACAGGCAGCCCCAAATCGGCAGCACTTAAAGCTATGCCAGAAGGAACTGCGGTACTTGGTGGAAAAACGTGCTAGGGCACAAGCATTAGCCACACAACACAAACTCTATGACGTGGGAGATAAGGCAAACAAACTGTTCGCCTGGCTGGACAAGAGGAGGACAAATAAAGGATGGGTCCCAGGGCTGGTAGATAAAGGAGGGGCAGGCACGAAACAGGGGCTGAAGTGGCTGAGAAATTCACCACGTGTTATCAGGGGATTTCCTCCACCTTCAGCGAAAACAGAAAGAGACTGCAGGGACTTTTTAAGAGACATTACCTTGTCCAGACTCACAGAGGAGGACACAGAGATGCTTGACGGCGACCTGACTATTGATAAAATAAAGGCAGCCTCACAGGCTTTACAGTCGGGCAAGGCAGCGTGGCCAAATGGCCTACCTGCGGAAATGTATAAATCCAAGCTGAATGAAACCACAGGGCATTTACTGGGCATGCTGGAACAAGCAAAACAAGATGGCATACTGCCTCCAGACCAAAGGATGGCAGTGATTTCTCCAGTAGAAGACAGGATACTTACAGAACAGATACAGGACAAAACTATTTCTTTAATATATAAAAAGATAACTAAGAATGCTCTGGGCACCTTGGGAACATTAAGAAAACACCTGGTAACCCGATCTGGTCAGAGACACTCCAAGGCTGGAGAGAAGTGGCTATCCGTGCTAGGTTTCGCTTGATACAACTTAAAATTCTCCATGGAGTATATTATCCCAGATCGCTGCTGCATCAATTTGGTCATAGTAAAACTAGAATATGCCACAGAGGGTGCGAGTCAGAAGGATTCTTTTACCACGTACTATGGTGGGAGTGCCCAATTCTACAGATATACTGGCAGAAAATAGCTGATGAGATGGCAGCAACAATAGGCATGACAGTACAAACTAAAATGGTTCCAACTGCTGACCGCAGGAGAAGACTGGCCACGACACGTAAAGAAATGGTTGGTATTAGCAGCAGTAGTGGCAAAACAAAATGTTGCAAAAAATGGGGGGTAACTGCCACTCCGACAGTAAAAGAATGGAAGCATTATTTAGATTGGTGCTGACAAGCAGAACGTACAATATACAAGAGTATAGGGTTCCCTAAGAAATGGGAAAAGATATGGGGGGCCTGGCAAGCATACAGGGGTCCATAGGGAGGACAGTATATAAAAGGACTGTGATTGCTCAATAATGCTGTTAATAGCGTCATTGTATAACAAAATTGAACAAATGTCAAAGCAAAAGGAGTGATGATTCAACATAACTGTTTCCTGTATGTACAATTCTATGTTTTTTTAACAATAAAAAGAGTTAAAAAATATATATATTTGCTGGGAAAAACGCCTTACCAGTGAAGGGGAGTGTGCCCATGACGATTGCCACAGAATATGGGATCTTTTTTTTTATTTTTTTTTTTTTTTTAAAACCTTTATTTCTTCAAAAGTCTGGACACAGCTATTCAGCCGACAACCCGGAGGTTCGGCAGCTTCGGTAGAGAAGGACAGACAAGCGTCCACATTGCATTAAAGGAGCAGTGAAAAGATTCCATTTTTAAATAAACGCAAACACACAACAAACCCCAGCAAGGCAAGAACACTGAATGCCCATGGTGATAGCCCCCCAGGGGAGGCCGGACCCCAATCATCTAACAGTCACAGTACTGTGATAAGAGGAAGAAGGGGGACAGCAGAGGCCCAAGAAGTCAATTACTGAGCTGGAAAGAATGTCAAGAAGAAAGCTGTTCCTCGGGGGGATTGTAGGAGAGTAGGGTCTGCTATCCTATGGTCACCCCAAATTTTTGCTTTTTGCTTCACTGGTTTTTGACATATTGAGGCTGTGGGCCTGCCAATCAGACCCCCAGCCTGCTGTTCTCTCTACTAAATTACAACTATGCACCCTAGGTGCATAACCAATTGGAAGTGGATCACCCTGTCAGCCCCTGTACCAGTGTACACTAGGTACCCAGGGCATTGGTGTACCCAAGGCCTGCCAGGGGCTGCAGCATGTATTATGCCACCCCAGGCTTGGCCTAACAATCTGACACAACTGGCTGATCACTCAGCTGGGGTAAGTTGGTGTAATCACCTCTTACTTAGGTGTAGTATACCTATACCTAACCTTAAATGGGACACCTGGTAACCTATGAGTCACTCCTATGGCAGGCCTTAACAATCCTGAAGGCAGAGTGCTTGGTTCCATGTGAGATGGTGCTCTGGCATGAGCTGAGCCTGTCTGCAGTGGTCGGAACAACTTCCTTCTACTGTTTCCAGATATCGTCATACCATATACTCTTAAGTGCATTATGAACCTCGCGGTTAAATGCTATCTTTGGTTTGGCTTTATCAAAACATGTCGAGTAAGGTGTCATACGAATTGGAATACTAACCCCTCGCCAATTCTGGCGACGGGGTTAGCATTCCACCCTTCTAGAGGGACACGACATGTACAGTACCTGAAACCCGGGTAAAATCAGACATAGCCTCAGCTCCACAAAATGGATGCTGCCACCACAGACACAAGTCTGCCCTCCTGCTGCTGGGAGTCCTTCCAGCTTGGGAGGTGTGGACAAAGGGTTTCCTGCCAGGGGAGGTGCGTGCACCACCCCAGACAGGATTTTGTGTATTGGACAGGTAGGGCTTGAAAGAAACCAGACATGCCTGTGGCTCACAAGGAGCCTCGGTGCATATGCCAGTTCAAACCGGTCCTGGGGCACACCAGTCCCGGGCCTGGGGCGAGCTGGACAAAGGATTGGGGGTGTAACCACCCCCCTTCCTGGTCCCACCCATAGGGAGGGACCTAGCAGGTAGTCCGGCCCCTAGAATCCGAATAAAGGTAGGAGCTGTGTCCTAAGACTTCAGACATCCTGGAATCAACTTGAAACTAAGAAGAAGACGGGAACTTCGACATTCTGCTGCACAGAAGACTGAAGAAAATCTCCCCTGTGGTCAGGGAGTGACCACCTTGCTAACGCAAGCACCATCCAGCGAATCACCGTCTGCTTTGCCGCCGCCTCCCGCCGGAGCCCGAGCCCAGAGACTGACAAGACCTGGACCTCCAGACCTCTCACCGCCCGATCCACAGTCCCTGCAAAGAGGAGACCCGTGGAGGCACCGAGACACGTGGAGCCAGCCATCTTGGAACGACTACGACAAGCTGACCAGTGCAACAACCGAGGCTCCCTCCAAGTTGTGCTTTGGGTCCTGAGAAGCCCAACCCTCGAGCAGCATCTGCACCAAAGGTGAGCCCTCCAGCATCTCCACGATCTGCGTGGGGCCCTTCTGCATTTTGCCACTCGACGCGCCTAACCGGTTGCTGGCCCGCTGGCTAGTGGCCATCTTGGCGACGAAATCTACGACAAACACCGCTGGTCTGGTTGCTCCAGACTGGCCCTTGCTCCCCTCCAAAGGAGCAATCCCTCTGACCTTGCTGGTCAGAACCAACAGCTGATTTCCGAATCCTCCTGCAATTGCTTTTGCCAAGGCTTGTTTGCTTCGATCAAGTCGCCGACACCGCCGACAGCGAGAGCCTGCGTGGGACAGCTCGTGAGCCGACTCCTGGACGTCGTCGACCTTCAGGGACCACGTGGCTGCGGAGACAAGCTACCCCTCATCACCTGTTTGCACCCGACATCGCCTGGTACCCACCTGGTGCCACGCTGGTCACTGGCTAGTGACTGTGAACACTGTCCCCTCTGCTTACAGGTCTTCAACATCTCCGATCCACTCTTGGATCCACTGCATCCCTTCCCGACCGACCGCCTGCAGCATCTTTGTCCCAGGCTCAACGGAACAGATAGAAGAAACCCGACGCACTTTGAGGCCTATGCACCCGCTTCCTGTGGGTGAGGTAAAGCTGGTACTCCGGTGCCCATGTGTAGTAATACATCTCTAGTGCCTGTGTTCCAAATCTTAAGTTCCTAGGTCATCCGGAAGATTCCTTTTGCAGTAACTTTGTACTTTTTACGCACCCATTGAAACCTATGGGAGCACGCGTGTGACTATTTGCTCTGCACACGCCACCCGTGGACCTCCTGGTCACTAACTGACGTTAGCTCCTTGTAGGCCCAGCGATTCTAGAGGCCCTAGGCCTTTTCCCTTTTCTGTTCGTGGTACTTATACCACTATTTTAGTATATGGTTCGAGTGGCCACCAGGGCCTATCCATATAAAGTGCAACTTCTGTGTATTCTGTGATAATCTTGTTTGACGATTTGTGCTCCTGTGCTCATAAAGAGACTAGGGGTTACTTTGAGAAATAAATACATATATATTTTGAATATATATCTGTGTGGTGTCCTTTCATTGGTATAAAAGGGGGTTACTATTGGTAAAACAGCTTGCTTAACACGCTTCACGAGTTTAGCCTCAAAGACTGCTTAGCCTACGCTACCACTAGGGCAGCTAGTCCGAAAAGGTTGACTTACAACCACACCATAAGGGTTGCTTGGCATGGTACAAGGTGGTCACTAGAACTAGTGAACAGCATATACCAGGCCAACTTCTCACATTGGTGAGCAGCGGTTGGATTTGAGCTTGCTGTGTTTTACCATTGTAATCTCTTGGTTACCAATTGAAAAGATCACATAGGTACCTGTAGGTACATATAAAACAAGATTAGATATACTTAAGTTCTACTGAACTTAGTTGTTGTAGAGCAAAGGGAGTAGCACACCCTGACTACAACTACTAGATAGGTTTAGTAGGTAAACCCAAGTGTAGGTAGATTGCAACACATCCACCCACACTTAAGAGCAATGGCCGGGGCAGAGGGGTCCACTGTACCCATCTCTGTTGAGAGTGACCCCCAGAGGGCACCATCCAGCTTTGCTACCCTTAATCAGAATGAGCTCAGGCATTTGGCAACTCTTAGAGGCCTTAAACAGCCCAAGAACCCAAACTCTGCTGAGCTCAGAGAGCTCTTACAGAATGATGAGAATCAGAGAGCACTCAAGAAAGCTTCCCAGTTAGCCCCCTTAGGGACAGGAACAGGAGGCCCCCCTTCTAAAGATGCCACTGAAGTACCCCTTCCCAATAGTCACCCCTTAGATGGGATGCCTACCACAGAGGATGAGAGTGAAAAGGATACTGACAGTAGTGAGGATGAAGGGAGAACTAGCCCAGTGCCAAGTATTATACTTGGCCCAGCTAAACCAAGGCTATTGGGGACTGACAGTGGGTTCAACCCACTGGATCTCCCCAGTGGACTTAACACAGGGCTTGGAAGGCAAAGGAATCGCTCAGGTGACTCCAATGCTTCCCATGGCTCTAGAGGCTCTCAAGGTCACTCCAGGAGAAGGATGACCACCCCTCAGAGGAGGGAACATGAGGCCAAGATGCAAGAGGCCCAGCTGAGGATCAGGAAGCAGGAGCTAGAAGTAGCCCTGATGGAAGAGAAACTTAGCAAGGCTAGACAGCATAAAGAGAGTGGGTCTATACCCACTGGTGGCAGCATTGTCCCTAAGGACAAAGATAGGGTTTTCGACAATAGAAACCTGTCTAAGGTTGTGCCCCCCTACAAAAGTGGGGATGACATCCACAAGTGGATAACTGCTCTTGAGAGAGCCTGCAAAGTACAGCAGGTTCCTGAAGATCAGTGGGCAGCAATCCTCTGGCTCTCCTTTGAAGGAAGAGGCAGAGACAGACTCCTCACTGTTAGAGAAGAGGATGTCAGAAACTACAGAGTCCTGAAGAGTGTTCTAGTTGATGGGTTAGGCTTAACCACTGAGCAGTACAGGTTAATGTTCAGAGACACCCAAAAGACACAGACTCAGGACTGGTCTGAGTACATTGAATGTGCCACTAAGGCTTTGGAGGGTTGGTTGCTGGGAAGTAAGGTATCTGATTTTACAGGATTGTATAATTTGATGATGAGAGAACAGATTTTAAATAACTGTCAAAACCAGCAACTGCATCAACACTTGGTTGACTCTGATCTGACCTCTCCCCAAGAATTGGGAAAGAAGGCAGACAAATGGGTCAGAACCAGGGTTAAGCAAAAGAACCAGAACCAGGGCCAAGGGGGTGATCAGAAGAAAACAGACCAAAAGGGTGGAGATCAGAAACCTAAAGACCAGAAGTCTTCAACAGGGCCCCAAACTACTGCTAAGGAGGGTGGGTCCCAACAGTCCAAGAAGAAGAAAGAAGGTCAGAAGAAACCCTGGTGCAATCATTGTAAAAATACAACTCACTGGACTAGTGATTGCAAAAAGGGTGGAGCCCCCAACACTGTTGCCCCTAAGGCACCTGCTCCCAGTACTACTGTTAGCAGTGTTGGTCCCCAGACAAAGGGTGTAGTGGGAATCACTATGGGAACTGAAGGAGATTCTGACTTAGACAGAACCCTTACACAGGCAGTCTTGATCTGTGATGGGGACATTGATTTGTCCCTGACTGTGAGCCCCAGTAACCTGGGCAAGTACAGACAGACTCCTTTAATTAATGACAAAGTGGCTCAAGCCTACAGGGACACATGTGCCAGTGTCACTATGGTGACACCAGGCTTTGTGGACCCTGGACAGTACATACCAGGTGAGAACTACCTGGTGACCAATGCCAGCAATGCCACTACTTCACACAGTGTGGCAGTTGTTAACTTCTCATGGGGAGGGGTAACTGGCCTCAAAAGGGTTGTGGTTAGTGCAGACCTCCCAGTAGAATGTTTGTTGGGCAATGACCTAGAGAGTTCTCTATGGTCAGAAGTGGAGTACAGGACTCATGCAGAGATGTTAGGGATATCATCACATGTCCTTGCTGTGACCAGGTCACAGGCCAAAAAGTGCCTCACTGAACCACAGGTCTTGGATCCTGGAACAATGGACCAAGCACCTACCAAGAAGAAGAACAGGAGGGTCAAGGCTGTGCCTTCCCCCCTGCCTCAGAGTGATGATCAGCCTTCCCAGGAAGCTGATCTAGAGGACCCTGAAGGAACTGTCCCTGAAGAGCTTGAACCTGATCAGGTTGAGTTTCTGGGGACAGGGGGACCTTCAAGGGCTGACTTGAGGCAGGCTCAGTTATCCTGTCCCTCTCTTGAACCCCTCAGACAGCTGGCTGCTGCTGAGGCTGCTGGGAATGCTCAAGGTACCCATAAAGTGTATTGGGATGAAGGGCTCCTTTATTCAGAGGCTAGAGACCCCAAGCCTGGGGCAACCAGGAGGTTGGTTATACCTCTGCAATTTAGGGGCTTCCTTCTTACCTTGGCCCATGACATTCCTTTAGCAGGACACCTAGGCCAGAACAAGACCTGGGACAGACTTGTCCCTCACTTTCACTGGCCTCATATGAATGAAGATACAAAGGAGTTTTGTCGCTCCTGTGTTACCTGCCAAGCCAGTGGCAAATCAGGTGGCACAACAAAGGCCCCCCTGATACCACTACCTGTGGTGGGGGTTCCCTTTGAAAGAGTGGGAATAGACATAGTGGGTCCCATGGATCCTCCCACTGCATCTGGGCACAGATGTATACTGGTGGTAGTGGATCATGCCACCAGGTACCCAGAGGCAATTCCCCTTAGGACCACTACAGCTCCTGTTGTGGCCAGGGCCCTGCTGGGAGTATTCTCCAGAGTGGGGTTTCCTAAGGAGGTAGTATCTGACAGAGGTACCAACTTTATGTCAGGATACTTGACAGCTATGTGGAAGGAATGTGGTGTCAACTACAAGTTCACCACCCCTTATCACCCACAATGCAATGGGCTTGTTGAGAGATTCAACAAGACCCTAAAGGGTATGATCAAAGGATTACCTGAAAAGCTCAGGCGAAGATGGGATATCCTTCTACCCTGCCTTCTGTTTGCTTACAGAGAGGTCCCACAAAAAGGAGTTGGCTACAGCCCCTTTGAATTGTTGTTTGGGCACCCTGTGAGAGGCCCACTGTGTTTGGTGAAGGAAGGATGGGAGTTACCTCTCAAAAAGCCTAAGCTAGACATAGTGGACTATGTACTTGGTCTCCGCTCCAGGATGGCTGAGTATATGGAGAAGGCATCTAAAAACCTTGAGGCAAGCCAGGCCTTACAGAAAGCTTGGCATGACCAAAAGGCTGTCTTGGTTGAGTATCAGCCAGGACAGAAGGTATGGGTGTTGGAGCCAGTGGCCCCAGCAGCACTCCAAGACAAATGGTCTGGACCCCATACAATCCTGGAAAAGAAGGGAGAGGTCACCTACTTGGTGGACCTAGGAACTCCCAGGAGTCCCCACAGGGTACTCCATGTTAACAGGCTTAAAGCATATGTTGACAGGGCAGACATGGGCTTGCTCATGGCTACAGATGAGGGACAGGAGGAAGAGAGTGACCCTCTCCCAGACCTGTTGTCTCAGAACCCTGAAGATGGCTCAGTTGAAGGAGTGACCCTTGGAGGCAACCTCACTGCCCATCAGCAGACTGAATGTAGACAGGTTCTACAATCATTTTCACATATGTTTTCCTTGATACCTAGTCAAACTGACTGGTGTACCCATGTTGTGGACACTGGTGACAGTCTGCCTGTAAAGAACAAACTTTACAGACAACCTGACCACGTCAGGGACTGTATAAAGGCTGAGGTACATAAAATGCTGGAATTAGGTGTCATTGAACCCTCAGAGAGCCCCTGGGCTAGCCCAGTGGTTCTGGTCCCCAAACCTCACACCAAAGATGGCAAGAGAGAGATGAGGTTCTGTGTGGATTACAGAGGACTCAATGCTGTCACCAGGACAGATGCACACCCTATTCCAAGGGCAGATGAGCTCATAGACAAACTAGCTTCTGCAAAGTTTTTGAGCACATTTGACTTAACAGCTGGCTATTGGCAAATCAGATTAGCTGAGGAGTCTAAGGCCAAAACAGCATTCTCAACCCCAGGTGGGCATTATCAGTTTGTGGTGATGCCCTTTGGTCTGAAGAATGCACCTGCCACCTTCCAAAGGCTGGTGAACCAAGTCCTTACTGGGTTGGATGACTTTTGTGCAGCATATCTGGATGACATTGCTGTCTTTAGCTCCACCTGGGAGGATCACCTGATCCACCTGAAGAAGGCTCTTGAGGCCCTGCAGAGGGCAGGCCTCACTATCAAGGCTACTAAGTGCCAGATAGGGCAGAGTAAGGTTGTATATTTGGGCCACCTTGTGGGTGGAGGCCAAGTTCAACCACTGGAGAGTAAGATACAATCCATCAAGGACTGGTCCCCTCCAACCACCCAGACTCAAGTTCGAGCTTTCTTGGGCTTGACTGGGTATTACAGGAAGTTTGTTAAGAACTATGGGTCCATTGTGACTCCTCTTAATGATCTGACATCCAAGAAGATGCCCAAAAAGGTTCAGTGGACAGTAAGCTGTCAAAAGGCATTTGATGACCTGAAGGAGGCCATGTGCTCTGCACCTATCCTGAAAAGTCCTGACTACTCCAAAGAGTTTATTGTCCAAACAGATGCTTCTGAGTTGGGTGTGGGAGCTGTGCTGTCACAACTTAATGTAGATGGTCAAGACCAACCCATTGCTTTTATTAGCAGAAGGTTGACCCCCAGAGAGAAGAATTGGTCAGCTATTGAGAGGGAGGCCTTTGCTGTGGTGTGGGCCCTGAAGAAGCTGAGGCCATACTTGTTTGGCACTCACTTCAAGATTCAGACCGACCATAAGCCCCTCTTGTGGCTAAATCAGATGAAGGGTGAAAACCCCAAACTGCTTAGGTGGTCCATTTCCCTACAGGGGATGGACTTTACAGTGGAGCACCGGCCAGGTACTGACCATGGGAATGCAGATGGTCTCTCCAGGTACTTCCACTTAGGACATGAAGACGAGACTGGTCAAGGCTAGTTTAATGTCCCAGCGTTTGGGGGGGGGTTGTGTAGGAGAGTAGGGTCTGCTATCCTATGGTCACCCCAAATTTTTGCTTTTTGCTTCACTGGTTTTTGACATATTGAGGCTGTGGGCCTGCCAATCAGACCCCCAGCCTGCTGTTCTCTCTACTAAATTACAACTATGCACCCTAGGTGCATAACCAATTGGAAGTGGATCACCCTGTCAGCCCCTGTACCAGTGTACACTAGGTACCCAGGGCATTGGTGTACCCAAGGCCTGCCAGGGGCTGCAGCATGTATTATGCCACCCCAGGCTTGGCCTAACAATCTGACACAACTGGCTGATCACTCAGCTGGGGTAAGTTGGTGTAATCACCTCTTACTTAGGTGTAGTATACCTATACCTAACCTTAAATGGGACACCTGGTAACCTATGAGTCACTCCTATGGCAGGCCTTAACAATCCTGAAGGCAGAGTGCTTGGTTCCATGTGAGATGGTGCTCTGGCATGAGCTGAGCCTGTCTGCAGTGGTCGGAACAACTTCCTTCTACTGTTTCCAGATATCGTCATACCATATACTCTTAAGTGCATTATGAACCTCGCGGTTAAATGCTATCTTTGGTTTGGCTTTATCAAAACATGTCGAGTAAGGTGTCATACGAATTGGAATACTAACCCCTCGCCAATTCTGGCGACGGGGTTAGCATTCCACCCTTCTAGAGGGACACGACATGTACAGTACCTGAAACCCGGGTAAAATCAGACATAGCCTCAGCTCCACAAAATGGATGCTGCCACCACAGACACAAGTCTGCCCTCCTGCTGCTGGGAGTCCTTCCAGCTTGGGAGGTGTGGACAAAGGGTTTCCTGCCAGGGGAGGTGCGTGCACCACCCCAGACAGGATTTTGTGTATTGGACAGGTAGGGCTTGAAAGAAACCAGACATGCCTGTGGCTCACAAGGAGCCTCGGTGCATATGCCAGTTCAAACCGGTCCTGGGGCACACCAGTCCCGGGCCTGGGGCGAGCTGGACAAAGGATTGGGGGTGTAACCACCCCCCTTCCTGGTCCCACCCATAGGGAGGGACCTAGCAGGTAGTCCGGCCCCTAGAATCCGAATAAAGGTAGGAGCTGTGTCCTAAGACTTCAGACATCCTGGAATCAACTTGAAACTAAGAAGAAGACGGGAACTTCGACATTCTGCTGCACAGAAGACTGAAGAAAATCTCCCCTGTGGTCAGGGAGTGACCACCTTGCTAACGCAAGCACCATCCAGCGAATCACCGTCTGCTTTGCCGCCGCCTCCCGCCGGAGCCCGAGCCCAGAGACTGACAAGACCTGGACCTCCAGACCTCTCACCGCCCGATCCACAGTCCCTGCAAAGAGGAGACCCGTGGAGGCACCGAGACACGTGGAGCCAGCCATCTTGGAACGACTACGACAAGCTGACCAGTGCAACAACCGAGGCTCCCTCCAAGTTGTGCTTTGGGTCCTGAGAAGCCCAACCCTCGAGCAGCATCTGCACCAAAGGTGAGCCCTCCAGCATCTCCACGATCTGCGTGGGGCCCTTCTGCATTTTGCCACTCGACGCGCCTAACCGGTTGCTGGCCCGCTGGCTAGTGGCCATCTTGGCGACGAAATCTACGACAAACACCGCTGGTCTGGTTGCTCCAGACTGGCCCTTGCTCCCCTCCAAAGGAGCAATCCCTCTGACCTTGCTGGTCAGAACCAACAGCTGATTTCCGAATCCTCCTGCAATTGCTTTTGCCAAGGCTTGTTTGCTTCGATCAAGTCGCCGACACCGCCGACAGCGAGAGCCTGCGTGGGACAGCTCGTGAGCCGACTCCTGGACGTCGTCGACCTTCAGGGACCACGTGGCTGCGGAGACAAGCTACCCCTCATCACCTGTTTGCACCCGACATCGCCTGGTACCCACCTGGTGCCACGCTGGTCACTGGCTAGTGACTGTGAACACTGTCCCCTCTGCTTACAGGTCTTCAACATCTCCGATCCACTCTTGGATCCACTGCATCCCTTCCCGACCGACCGCCTGCAGCATCTTTGTCCCAGGCTCAACGGAACAGATAGAAGAAACCCGACGCACTTTGAGGCCTATGCACCCGCTTCCTGTGGGTGAGGTAAAGCTGGTACTCCGGTGCCCATGTGTAGTAATACATCTCTAGTGCCTGTGTTCCAAATCTTAAGTTCCTAGGTCATCCGGAAGATTCCTTTTGCAGTAACTTTGTACTTTTTACGCACCCATTGAAACCTATGGGAGCACGCGTGTGACTATTTGCTCTGCACACGCCACCCGTGGACCTCCTGGTCACTAACTGACGTTAGCTCCTTGTAGGCCCAGCGATTCTAGAGGCCCTAGGCCTTTTCCCTTTTCTGTTCGTGGTACTTATACCACTATTTTAGTATATGGTTCGAGTGGCCACCAGGGCCTATCCATATAAAGTGCAACTTCTGTGTATTCTGTGATAATCTTGTTTGACGATTTGTGCTCCTGTGCTCATAAAGAGACTAGGGGTTACTTTGAGAAATAAATACATATATATTTTGAATATATATCTGTGTGGTGTCCTTTCATTGGTATAAAAGGGGGTTACTATTGGTAAAACAGCTTGCTTAACACGCTTCACGAGTTTAGCCTCAAAGACTGCTTAGCCTACGCTACCACTAGGGCAGCTAGTCCGAAAAGGTTGACTTACAACCACACCATAAGGGTTGCTTGGCATGGTACAAGGTGGTCACTAGAACTAGTGAACAGCATATACCAGGCCAACTTCTCACAGGGATCCAAATCAGGGGCAAGACATATTCCCCCCCTGTATTGATTCCACCGCCCCCAGATGGCGTGCCACTTCCGAGGGCGGCCTCTAGCGCAATATACTGTCTTTTCCCTGAGCATCTTAATGCGATCCCCCAAACCATTAACATTCCAGCTAATAACACTTAAACCCCTACCCCCCATCCCCACACGTAAAGAGGCCCACCCCACACCCGAAGAGCCACCATGGAACAGTCCTGAAAATAATCACTACGCCTTGCAGAAACGAACCCCCCAACAACAAACCCAAAATCCCAACTATCCCCCCCACCCTGCACCCCTGCTGCAGCTTACAAAGCCCCCCCAACTTGCAGTGTGCCTGTCGCCCTACCAAACCCAAAATCTACAAAAAGTACCCTAAGGGAGGAAAGAGCTCCCCTCGTCCTCCCACAACCCTCCGTATTTACTGCATTCTGTTCAAGTCATTAGCTAGAGTCAAATCGAGTCAGTCCGGTTCCGAAGACATCAACCTTGTTCATCCCGGCCACTGTCCCCGTCTGCGGCAGTGACCTCTCCCGTCCGTCGTCGGGGCAGAGCGTCCAGCCATTCATCAGCCATGACAGGCGACTCAAAGAAGAATGTTCGGTCTTCGTACACCACACGTAGTCTGGCAGGGAAGAGCATGGCATATTTCAGTTCCCTCTCCCGAAGCCGCCTCTTCACCCCCAGGAAGCCCTGCCTCTGCCTCTGCACCTGCTGGGTGAAGTCAGGATAGAAATTCACCGACGCGTTCTGGAAGGGGACCGGGCCCGTCACCCTCGATGCTTGCAGGATAGCGTCCCGATCTCGAAAATGAAAGAGCCGGGCGACAATCGGCCTCGGTGGGGCTCCCACCTTGGGCCTCCCACCCGGCACTCTATGGGCCCTCTCAACTGCGAAAAACTTCCCAAGACCCTTAGGCTGCAGATGGTTAAGCACCAAGTCCTCCACGAGCAGGTCTACAGAAGTCTCGTCCGAGGACTCCGGGACCCCGATAACGCGCACGTTGTTGCGCCTGGCCCGGCTCTCAAAGTCCTCCAGCCGACGGGCGGCGAGATCACTCTCGGTCCGCAACCTACGGACCTCGGTCTGTAGTTCCGAGACATCATCAGCGAGGCCCGTGGTCTTGAGGTCCAGGGTTTTAACTCGTTCATTTGTTTTGCCCAGATCCGCGCGGATCAGATTAACGTCCACCAAGATGGTATCCACTTTGTGCGCCAGGGCATCAAACTGTCTCCCAATCGAAGTCTGCAGCCCTTCGAGCGCGCCCATGACATCCTGCAGCGAGAGCTCCGGGGCCAAGGGTGAGGCAGTGTTCTGTGTATCCGGCGACTGGCTCGGTCCACCCGGTGACCCCTTCTGCTGGGCATAGCGGTCCATATTATTGGCTTGAGTATAGGCTCCCCGCCTGGTGGCCTTAGGCTTCAGCCGATCCACCTCTGCTTTGCCCGACATGGTTGGTTCAAGCAGGTCGGTTCAAACAGGACGGCCCTCTCTCAGCGAAAGGAATCAGGAGTGCTCAGTCCTGCGATGGGCCGCCAGAGTAGCGTGCAGAGCGTCCAAATGATAATAAAGCAGCCGAGAGCACTCCCTAGGCGGGGCAAACAAAGGGCGAGAAAGTGAAAGTGAAAGGATGGGGACCTCCGTCCGGTAGTTCACACCTCGCCCGGCCGCTGTTGTTCAATAAGAGGTCGGGCATCCTGCCAACTCTAGCCCCTGGCATCCCTCGGAGATAGGCCTCAATCCTCCGCCATGCGTAACTCCGGTTCCCGGCGGGCGATCCGACCTCGGGTAGCATCAATCGCCTCCCTGACAAGTCATCTGCACGATGCCATGCATACAGACAGGATTAGAGACAGGATAGTCGACGGAGGGCACGAGGGTCTCGGGAGCTCAAAGCTCACGCGGCCATCTTGGTCAAGCGCTAGGCTCCTCCTCCAGAATATGGGATCTTAAAGCTCTCAATACCACATGAGGCTCAATTGAAAGATGGTCTCCTTTCTCCAGTAAAAAAGCTTTGAGGGAATTGGCCCAGAAAGTGGGATATATGTAGGATATGGCCTACCTACTGGAGAAACCCTCAATAAAGTTTACATTGCCTACGCAAGGCCGGGATGATGTATTTCCCTACTTGTCTCAGTAGCCTTCGTAATGAAATTATGAACATAAAATTGGGGTGTAACCCTATCTTCTGTAGTCCTGTTTGGTGTAAAAAGGTTCATAATTAAATGGTATGTGTGTATGTTCTCTTCACGCAAAATATTCTGCATGCCATATTTTGTTGATTTGTACATTTTATAAGGCCACCCATAGTAAGTTTTTAAGACACCTATTCTTAAATATCAGATACGTTCTAAGTGGGAGGAGATGGCTTTACTGTCTAAAATGTGGCTATGATGTTGCAGTGGGAATTGCACTTTGTATTCTGTCTAGGAAGCAGGGTTTTTAGGTTTGGATTGGGCATTAGTTTTAGTTTATGTATTGTGGTTTTGCGATGTTGTTTCTTTCTAGATGTTCATGGACATGTGTCTCCTAAAACTCGTTTTATTACTACTACTACTTTTTTAAATGGACAGGGGAAAGGTCAGGTGATGGTGATGGTGAAGTGGGTGCCCACCAAGTACAGATAATTTTATGGTCAGGCATTAGCCAAGTACTTTTGATTTTGGTAAAATTATCTGAATTGTATACTTTCTTGAAGGGGCTTTCAGACAGCTTTTTTCATCCATTAGTCTATTGTTGTGCCATTCACAATTTGCTTCCTTCCCCTACAGCATACAGCATGGAGCAATGAGTCAGTAACTGGCTGACTTCACTTTGAGTAACTGCATTTTGCTCTCTCGCAATGAGCACATCCCTACAAAAGGTAGCTCCCTTCAGTGCCAGTGTGTTTGTTTTTACTTTATAATTAATATTAATTTAATGTTGCCTTTGGTATTAGAGCTTGACGTGATATCAGGATGCATTTGATGAATATGGCACATTCCAGCTTTATTAAATTCTGTCCCCTGCCAATGCTGTTGTAAATTCATTTTATTTCGCTGACTGCTGCTTTTTCACTAGTCTGAAAACATCGCAGAGAAGATAGCCTTGCAGATGGCAATAGTAATACAAACTGCAGCTCACATGAACTCTGAATATAAGCTCAAGAGTGTGCCCTATCTCTGCAACCCTGTCTGCCTTTCCTTATTGCTTTCTTACCTAATTACTTTCTTTTTTCTTTATTGCTTATTTCGTTCTAACCGTATTTTTGCTTTCTTTTTTTCTTACTTTCTTTCTATCTTTATTTGCCTTTTTCCTTTTCGCTCTCTTGCTTTATTTCCTCTTTGTTTTCCTTTTTTCCTTCAATCTTTTTTCCTTTTTTTCTTACCTGCTTTCTATTTTCATCATTTTTCTTTTCCTTCCTTTTCTTACCTGCTTTCTTTTCTTGCCTTCTTTTGTGCCATTTTTTGCCTTTTTGTTTTTTCTTCCTTCCTTCTTTCATTTTTCCTTCCTTCTTTCCTCATCCTTTTCTTTCCTTCGTTCTTTCCTTGTTTTCCTCTTTTCTTTCCTTTCTTTCCTTCATTGCCTTCTTTCTTTCTTTCTTTGCTTTCTATCTTTTTTTTCTTGCCTTCTTGCTTCTTTCTTACTTTCTTTCTTCTTTCTTACTTTTTTCTTTTCTCCTTCCTTCCTTCTTGACTTCTATCTTTTCCTTCCTTATTTCTTGCTTTCTTTCTTTCTTCCTTGATGCATCAGTTAATAGTTGACTTCTTTCTTTCTTGTTTCTTTCCTTCATGCCTTCCTCTTATTTTTTGCCTTTCTTCTTTCTTTATTGGCTTTCTATGTTACTTTTTTCCTTTTCTTTCTTTTTCTCTTGCCTTCTCTCTTTTTTCTTTCTTCCTTCTTTCTTTCTTGTCTTTCTTTCTCTCCTCTTTCTTTCATGTTCCTTTATCCTTCCTTCATTCTTGCCTGCTTTCTTTCCTTCTTGTTTCCTGCCTTCCCTAGTTCGTTTTGTTTCTTCTTTCTTTGAGGAACCCTCTTTCTTTCTTGCCTTCTTTCTTAAAGACAAGATGCTGGCGATCAATGCCAGACCAATTGCCTTTTCTTAGGTGTGTTAGCCAAGTTATTTTGATTTTACTAAATGCATGTCTGTACTAAAATTACTTATGGAGGTTTTCAGCCAGACCCCAACTATTAGTCTGTGGTAGTGTGATTCACACTTCTTTCCATGTTTCATTCATTCCTTTTACACTTCTTATTTTCACCATTTCTTCTTTCCTTTCCCCCCTGTATCTTTCGGGTTTTGACAGCCAATCTTCCTTTCTTTTAATATCATATTTCTTCTCTCACTACTCACTCCATTTATAGCTGTCTTCATTTGCCATGATTTAATCTCAAGCTCCTTAAATTAACTAGGCTCACTTAGCAGGCCTTGAACCGCTCGCTTCAGTCCTGGCCTGGTACTAATGTTATTCGGAGCTTTGCCTGCAGAATCCATAAAAATACATAAGCGTTTTAGAGGGAGGTTTTACCAGGCCATGGTACTGAGTGATAATCCCCACTTTGACTGCTAATGCAGGGAGGGAGGGCCGACACCACTGGGGCCACAAACACCTTCATCTAAGTTTAAATAATTAAGGGGCCACTGCGTGATTGTACTGAAATGCAGAAGGGGAATTTTGTCCATTTCATAACTAATAGCTTCTGGGTCGGGGACACAGGCCATATATGTCCAAGGACCTTGAAAAGTCTGTTTTTTTAATGTATTTTATTAACTGTACTCCGACTATTTCAAACCAAAAAGTTCCAGTGGAGTTTAATACAGATGTAGCAGCCTATGTGCGCCTAATGTCTTTTCATCATGCAAGCTCACAGTGTGCCTGCGAGACACACTATCCCTTGCAGTTGACAGGAGGATGCAAGAAGGTTGCGCTTGCAACCTGCTAATTGGACATGGTAACTCACTCTGTAATTCTCTATGGTTCTTGTAGTGTTGTGGGCCCTGGGCCCACATGCTACTAAAAATAATGGACACAAAGGCAGTGGGTGGCACTTGGTTAATTGGCCCAGAGCAGGTGCTCCTGGCCTCTTACTATCAAGGTCACCTGACCGGTGACGCCTGTGCTGCAAGAGTGTATAGTGTAATACATCACACTCTTAAACACTAGAACTTTTTGTGCTGGACACTACATTCCTCCCAAACTTTATTGGAAAAGAACTACACAAAAGTCCAGTCTATGGTAAAAACAAATAACAACAACACAGCACCACTGAGTCTCTTTAGGCCATCTGCATCGCAGTGTTAGATCTCTGGACCGCATGGCCATGAGGTTTTATCCACCTCGGTGATGTCATTCTGACCGGCCTTGTCTCACGGTGTTGGAGACTATTTACATAGTTCAACGTGGGTGCATCCGGAGTGGTGGTGGAGTCCAATATGGAGATCTGCTTGAAGGCGATCAGGGTCCAGTGAACGGCAAACCTGTAAAGACTGAGGATGGCCTTGATGAAATGGGAGCCTTCCTTGAAGGCGATGATGCTTCCCAGTGCCTGCTGGCAGAGGAGCTTCAGACTTTCCCCTCCTGCCTGGACTCCCTTCTCACAGGAGTCTCCTTGAGGCCCTGTTTGCCCGGCTGCTACGGGACAGTGTGGACTGTGCGGGATTTCTCATAGGCCGTGGGAAGGCGTCGCTGAGGAACTCATAATCAATAGGGAATGGATCACTTGTAACTGCGACCAGGGTTCAGATTGTTCTGTCCGTCCGTACTCAAAGTTGGTACTTAGAGAACCCTCAATCACGTAAAATAGGTCGCAGGGCGGTTTATCTTGATTCTCCGCCTTTCTTTTAATACGTGTCAGCATTATCATTGGGTCTCTTTCTGAATGCTTCCTCCACCTGGAGGGAACCACTGGATTTCACAGTAGTGATCAGAAATTGATAGTGCAAATTGCTTTTGTGAAAAGTGATGTTAAAAATGTTACTGCCTTAGAAGTAATATTTTTATTCTATTTGGTGGATGGGAAGTCTCTTAAAAAAGTGAAATTCGTGCAAAAGGGCCTAATTATGAAACCGCTGCACTGTTTGTGTCCAGATCTAAGGTCGACATGTTTCAGCCCTAAGGATGCCCTTAACGGGTCGATGGGCTTTCTTCAGGACCTAAAAAATGTGAGGACAGGTGGTGTCCGGTTCTAAAAGAAATCAGAGTGGATACTCTGAATTATGAGGTCAATAGTACCTAGAGGTTGGTGATACCTTTTTGCAGTCCCGATTTGGGCTTCTGCGGGGCCGCCGTGAGCGCGAAGCCTCCTCCTTGGGCTAATCACGACTTGTGCTGGCGCTGATCTCCGGAACCCGAGGAAGAACTGCCAACAGAACCACCACCAATTCGCTCTTGCAGCCTTGCAGCCTGAAAGAATCAGGGTCATGTGCTCTCACCAGATAGTCTTCAGTGACCAGTTTCTGTCTGCGACCTCAGTGTTTCCCAGTGCCTGCAGTGGGGCTACTGCAGAGGCATCTCTCATGTCGGGATTCCCCTCTCACCAGAATCCCATTAAGGCTCTTGCCCCTGGATTGCCACATGACTGTGTGGGCTGTGATAGGTCTCTCATAGGCCACATTGAAGGGTTGCTGCGGGACTCCCAACAGGGCAACGGGCAAGCCTCATGCAACCCTAAGGGTGGATGGTCCAATGGTCGGATATGCTCCCTTCTGCAGGCCTCAGGTTCACGGGGCTCACAGAAGGTCTCTGGGTGGCCAGCCTACTATGGCACCAGTAATGTCTTGTTGGTCTCCGGATGTTTCAGGCGTTTGGATCCACTCTACTCCCCAGTGGCTAGCATGTGTTGATGGATACCTTCTCCAGTGCTGGCATGAGTCCTCATTCCTAGCACTCTTCTCCCTTTTCTCTTGCGCACTTGTGGTGGTTGTTCACCCTGTATCATTGTACCACTCTCTTCTCGTCAACTCCTTTGCGGTGCGGCATCATGCTACATGTTCACATCACCACATCACCACATGGACCTCATGCTGGTCGCATCCGGTTCTTAGAACGGTGTCTTTTCTTTGCTGTAGACCTGTCGCAGTCCTGTCCTTTGGTGGGACTAGGCTCTTTTTTCTTTCTCTTCACCTCCATCGCAACGTGGCGCCGTGCCACACTCTTCTGGCTTGCGGTGGTGGGCGTTCACCACTGAGGGCATACAGTAATGTCCTCTGTCAACAGGGACCTTCCTTGTCCACATGTGGTCTCTGTTTTCCGGCCAATGCACCTTGCGCCTTTTCTGGGTAAACCAATCTCTGGAATTTTAAAAAAAGTGGATACAAAAATTGCAAAGGGAACTGAGTAGCTTCATTTGGGCCTCAAAGGGGACAAGGATAGCCTGGAAGTAACTTAGAAGAAAAAAGGAGCAAGGGGGATAGCAAGCCCCGACATATTGGAATACTACAGACCATTCCAAATTAAGTACACGAGAATATTGCTAAATGATTATGAGACTTATCCTACTTATTTACAAGCACGGAAGGAAGACACTTTTTGTATAAATTTGGACATACAAAGTATTTTAAAAAGGTAAAACGGAAGACTCTCTCACCAGCTGCAAGATTATGGTATCAGAAAAGAAGATCCCATGAAAATACCTTATTACAGTAAACTCGCCCCAATATGGGAATTCCCAGAAACCCCAGAATGCCTGAACGATAGGCTAGCCACTCCACTGATGAAAGGAGGCATAACCAAATGGGGTCAACTTCTAGAGGAAAACATCATTTTAGATTGGGACCAACTCACAACCAAAACGGTACTTTATCAAAGTTGAAACACTACCAAATATTGAGCTGGGTTAAGAGCCTCAGAGAAGACAAAACAGGAACTAAAGAAATAGAGATGAAATTTCAGGGTGGTGAGACAGCAAAAAAAGAAGTTTCATGTTGGTATTGGGCCCTTATATCAGTTGGAGAAGAGGAGTTCACAGCACCCATCACGATCTAGGGGAAAGAGCTACCGACGCTGGATTTGCAGAACAGATGGCAAGAATCTATCGCTACGTGTTGGCACATTGTAAAATCTGCCTACCCTCAGAAAAAAACATTTGTTTGCCATACATAGAGCGTACTGGTCACTGAAGAGGCTATCCAAATTAAGCAAACAGAAGGTGAAAAGATGCCTAAAATGCGGAAAAGAGAAGGCGGACGACGTGCACATGTTTCGTCAGTGCCCCTAGCTCGAGAAATTTGGGAACGATGTTGGTAAGGTTTTCAAAAATGTGTTTGACCAACCAATAGAGGTAAGCATGGATCACGTTATCTTTGGGGTTGGTCACTATATCAAAGGCTAAAAAATAGGAAAAACCTCCTTTTTCTTTTAACATTGTTGGCTAGAAGAGAAATCTGTATTAAATGGATAATGCCTATCCCCCCAACACAGTGGGAATGGTTGACATTGGTTCAGAGGGTAAACAAGATAGATTGAAGTGGGATGCAAAGTAAGAGGTACAACTTTTGGAATATCTGTGAACAAGATAAACAGGTTATGTGAGAAGTACGGATCGGTCTCTGGATGTCCAATGATTATGCAATAGCAATAACCAACAAGCAAAGGGCTTGTACGAGTAGCCATAAAGGCTAGCTCCCCCCTCATGAAAGGTAAACATTGGAAGTGGAAATAAAGGGGCCCTGACAATCGAAAAGGAAAAATCTTCCCCCCACCACTCGTTTCCGCAAGGGGCTGATTCAAGTGAGATTAGAAAAAGCCAGGGGCCCCCGATACCTCCTACTTCAATTCTCCAATTTATTGCACAATGAGGACAAAATTTAAAAAAAACTATCTCTGGCTGCAATTGATTGTATCCCTGGAAGGTGATCATGCGGACTCCCAGGAAATATTTCATAAGTGCATGTCCGAAATGGTGATATGGTTGAGAAACAATGCGTTGCAATTTAATAATGCTAAAACAGAGATTCTGCACTGTGGGGTGGGCAGAGTGCCGACAGTTTTACCATCTAATTTTTGGCCGTTCCCTACAGAGGCACCTCTGGTATCCGTCAGGACAGTGCGTAATCTGGGGGTCAGCTTTAATGAGAAGCTCAACCTGGAATCACACGTAAATAATTTAGTTAAGATTTGCTATTTGCTCATCATAGGTCTCCGTAAGGTGTTACCACTTCTGCCCTCTAAGGTAAGAGGCACAGTGGCCAGGTGTGTTGTTCTCAGCCGCCTGGATTATTGCAATGCTTTGCTGCTGGAGTCTCCTGGCTATTTGGTCTCGAGGCTCCAGAGCATTCAGGCAGTAGCAGCAAAGCTTGTTTTAATGAGAACACGTAGATCATCAACCTCTCAGGCATTGGCTGAGCTGCATTGGCTCCCGGTGAGACAAAGGATACTGTTCAAGTCCTTGTGCATTGCTTTTAAGGCTCTCCACGGGCTTGGACCTAAACCGCTTTAACGTAGGTTCAGTTGGTATGTACCTGCACGTAGCCTGCGCTCCTCGGCAGCTAATCTGGCAATGATCCCAAGAATAAAGAGATCTACTATGGGTGGACGAGCGTCCGGCGTTGCAGCCGCGCGCTTGTGGAACAGTCTTCCCCCGGATTTGAGACAAATACAGGATTTGCTGTTATTCCGCAAGCAAGTTAAGACCTGGCTCTTCCCTAGAACGTAAGCAGCTGTCCGGCTCAGTTCGCAGTTGTGTTTAATCTTTTCTACTGTGTCTAAGCGCCAGGATGCCCGTAGGGTTACAGTGCGCTTTATAAGTGTGAAATACATACATACATACTTGTGGGGATTGCCACACTCCTCTGCTGCCGTGCTTTCTTTGTTCTTCTTGGGCGCTGCCTTCGTAGGCTTTGCTGCTTTGTGCTGGGTTTATTGGTGGTGAGTAACAGTCTTTCCCCGTTCCAAGGGACAGTCAGCCCCTTGGGGCGTGTGACACTGTCTTCTCACTTGCGGTGGCGGTAGATGGCTGCTAGGAGGTGGATCTGTTAGGCACATTCTCCTTTCACTGTACATTTCTCTGAGCTAACTGTCCTTTCCCCCTTGTGTGCAAATGACCACACAGTATCTTCTTCTGGCATGCAGCCGCTAAGGGGCATGCTTTACACATATGCTTCCTCTGATACTGGGGGACAGGGCACTGTCACTGCCTACAATATCTGCTGGAGGCACCAGGAATTTTCTACTTACTGTAGTGGCCTGTTGTCACTAGAAGTTGAGCAGTGCACTCAGCACCCACCCGGCAAGTTTCTCACACTCTCGATATCCCTTTCCCCAGTGAGGAGGAAGCTGGTAATTTCTCGCCAGAGTTCAGGTACGTGGTGAGGGGAGGCGCAGTATAGCCTCTAGTTGTGCCTCTTAATGTGCTGCTCCATGCAAGGTCCCAGGACATTGCTGGGTCACCTGCAAGAGCAACTGTGCAGTGCAGCAGAGCGGGCAGTAGGTGTCACTGTTGCATGAGGCCTTAGCAGTTTTCCTTGGAGCATCAGGCCACGTGGAGCTGTAATTGCTGGAACATGCTATGCTGGTATGGGCTGTGGTTTACTGTTCGTGCTCCTTGTGCCCATGATGGGCTTAGGCTGTCTTGAAGTATGAAGGAGGCAGTCTGTGGTGAAATGATCTAACCCAACCAGGGAGCAGCTTCTGAGTGGCACTGTGGGCATTTGAGAGAGGCCACAGCAGCTTTCATTGTGCTGCGAACCCTCTTGTCTCTCTCAGTGTGGCAGGTGCCGGTGCGATAGGCCACCAGTAGGTGGCACTGCAGCTGCATTGGAGACAGCCTCGCTGGGGCTCCAGGGGCGCACCGGTGCTAGAGACTCAGGTGTGAGTGAAGGACATGCGCCCCGGCTGAGAGCATCAGTGACTACGGGACTAACAGCAAGAGCCAGCGAGTGCTTACTTCCCAGCAGGTGAGGAGACAGATGCTGATAGGGGCGGGCAGCCTCTCCCATGACTCGTCAGTGCCTGCATTGTTAGAGGTCCCTACCAGGCTACCTGCCCTAGCCTTGACCTTCTTCCCTACTGGCTGGGTCTCAGCAGGTTTGCAGGGCAGCTGCAGCAGCATGCAGACGCTTCTTATCCGGCGAGTGCTCACCATACGGTGAAGCTGCTCTTGCTTAGTCTTCACTGGCGGTCTGACTGCACATCGTTGGGAGGGCACTACTCCCTACTTTTTCACCCTGGGACAGATGGTAGAGGCAGGCGGTGCAGCTGATGGGCACTTCAGCAGGTGGGGGTAGTGTAACTTCGCTTCTCTCCCTCTATGCAGCCACTTAGGTTGCCAGACGGTAGGCATGGTGTCTTCGCCCCCTACGGGTCACACTAGTGGGGCGGCGTGTCCATGGTTCACCATGCCGGTCTGTGCAGTTACCTTGAGCCTGATTCTACCACTCCACACTTTCATGTGGCTCTCTCGCCGTAGGGTCTGTCAGAACGGTTGTAGAAGCAGGAGCTTGAGCTCGCAAGCTCACCTACGGGAGGCCTCAATCTTGAATTGTTGCACCAGCAGCAAGTGCGGGGGAACCTCAGTCGTGGGCTCCCATCTCCTCACGGAACATAGCGGAATGGCAGACACCACACATGCAGGTCACACCCACTTGTCACCAATGTAGTGTTGTGGCGCCTGTCTAAAACAAGCATTTGCAATACAATAGGTCTTGCATTTACGCAAGTTTAAGCTATTGGCACTGTAAATGACAATGTCTTTTATTTATGTTTTAAAAAACCAAAACAATAATGAAAGGCTTTGTAATTTACAATGCCAATTGCTCAAACTCGCGTAAATGTGAGAACTATTGCATTGCAAATGCTTGTTTTTAATGTACTTCGACCGCTGCGCATAGTAATTTTAATTGGAAATGAGACCGTAATTATGCTTTTAAGAAGCGAGAACACTAGTTCTGAGCCTACTCCAACAATAAACTTTAAGATAATCTGGTCAATGTTTTCGTGCAGCTTGCATGTGTCGCACCGGCTCTGCATCGCCTGAGGGGCCAGTGAAGGGCGGGGCCTGGCTGCGCTGCTCGCCCGGGACAATAGTCGTCTTTCAAGGCACTGACAGGGGTTTGGAATAGTTTCTGACAATTAATTCTCTTTGCTGTAAATGTCCGTGGGCGGTTCATTTCCTGGAAGTAAGTACTCCGTGAACCCAACAGACGTGTGTCCTTGCAGTCTCTCTGTGTCACGGCTCTTTGGTGCGACAACAGACAAGTCATGTGACACACGACACAGAGGGCCTGCGTAATCCCGGCCTTCGGCCTCTGGGAGGCGGCAATGTGCGCTCTTAGACTTCGAATCTACTGACGTTAAACAATATCTCCAGCGCCCTCTTGTTACTGACCCCACGCCTCGTGGTTGCAAATCAAGTGACCCCCGTCTTCGTGTGACATAGTTGTTTTATAAGAGGCAACAACTTACTTTCTGTGGTAGCTGTGGCTGCAGGCGAACAGTTCCCTTTGCTTCTCTTTTATGTTTTTCGAGTGGATGGGATATTAACTATGCCAGGCGAAGAGGGCATTTTAAGAAGGCTTGTGTGTGTATCAGCCTCGGGCTTGTTTTGGTAGTTAATGTTCAAGACCTCTCATATTAGGTTGTGGATTGTTGCGTCGTGTAGTTCCTATATAACCTATACAGGATCTGCGCGTTTGGATAACATAAGCTGTGGGACTGATGGCAGACTGATCCCATGCACACCCACTGGGTATGTTAGCTAGGCCTGGGCGGTGAACTTCACTCCGTTCGCGGAGTTTGCAGAGTTTTCTGCACTCCGCACTTTGCGGAGCTCGCGGAGTGCAGAAAACTCCACTTCACGATGTGCAGCTGAGTTTTTTCCCGCTCGCGATCAGGAACGGTAAGTTTGCGAGCTCGAGCTGCCGCTCGGGTAGAATTTCTACCCGAGCTGCAGGAATACCAACACAAACTGCAGTTCGCACTGCACTCCGCCACTCGTGGAACTTTGCAGAGTCTTTTCTAACTACACCCAGGCCTAAATTGTTAGCCTGTCTGTATCAGCTAGCTCACAGTGCCACTAGAATCTCCTCCTATCGGGGAGAGAATCGTTATTGGCAACCTTAGAACATGACAACTCTGATCCCTCAGGGTCGTGGAAACAATGTACTAATTTTCGCTCAGTCACTCGTGCTCACTTAGTTTATCTCAGAGAGATACACAGAATAAACAGGCTGGGCGTTTTCAATAAGATTTTATTGAACAGTTATTGTAGTGTATAATAGATGAGCTGCAACAACCATTAGACAGTAGCAGAGATATATGATTAAAAGTACTACGAAAGTGAAGGGATGATAAAGTTCTATCATCTTGTAATAATCATGAATACATACAAGTATATAAAACACATGATAAAAAGTGCGTACTCCTACAATGCCTCCCTAACTAGATGTGCATAAATGTACCTAGCATCTGTGTAGGTGTTATGCCAAGAATCCCTCTAGGATCTAGACAGTTCAGTGACTAAATATCGAGGGACATAATATAGAATGCCCAAAATATCGACGCCAAAATATAGAAGGACAGAATATCGACTCCCTATCTACAAATAGGTAAGTACTAAAATATCGATTCCAAAATATAGAATGTTAAAATATAGTCAGCTAAAATATCGAATTTTTTAAATGTATTAAAAATAATATAAAAGTAATTAAATATTAAAAACAATTAAATAAAACATACATAGTATAATATAAAAAAGCATAAAATGTAAACATAATAAAAGAAATGTAAAAAAAGTAGAGCTTTTGTTGGATAGTGAGAGCGTAAAAATTACTATTCCCACTCCAGTGAGTGCAACAGTAGGGAAAATGTTGGATAGCGTAGGGGTAAAAATTACTATTCCCACTCCAGTGAGTGCAACACTAGGGAAAGCGTTGGATAGCCTAGGGGTAAAAATTACTATTCCCACTCCAGAGAGTGCAACAGTAGAGAAAGCGTTGGCTAGCGGGAGGGTAAAAATGACTATTCCCACTCCAGAGAGTGCAACAGTAGGGAAAGCGTTGGATAGAGGGAATGGAAAAATTACTATTCCCACTCCAGTGAGTGCAACAGTAGGGAAAGCGTTGGATAGCATAGGGGTAAAAATTACTATTCCCACTCCAGTGAGTGCAACAGTAGGGAAAACGTTGGATAGCGTAGGGGTAAAAATTGCTATTCCCACTCCAAAGAGTGCAACAGTAGGGAAAGCATTGGATAGCGGGAATGGAAAAATTACTATTCCCACTCCAGTGAGTGCAACAGTAGGGAAAACGTTGAATAGCGTAGGGGTAAAAATTACTATTCCCACTCCAAAGAGTGCAACAGTAGGGAAAGCGTTGGATAGCGGGAGGATAACATTTACTATTCCCACTCCAGAGAGTGCAACAGAAGGGAAGGCGTTGGATAGCAGGAAGGGAAAAATTACTATTCCCACTCCAGTGAGTGCAACAGTAGGGAAAGCGTTGGATAGCGTAGGGGTACAAATTACTATTCCCACTCCAGTGGATGCAACAGTAGGGAAAACGCTGGATAGTGTAGGGGTAAAAATTACTATTCCCACACCAAAGAGTGTAACAGTAGGGAAAGCGTTGGATAGCAGGAGGGTAAAAGTCACTATTCCCACTCCAGTGAGTGCAGCAGTAGGATAGCGGGAGGGTAAAAAAGACTCCTGAGAGTGCAAAAGTAGGGAAAGTAATGATTTAATTTAAAAATAAGATTACATTAATTATCAATACCAATAAAAAGTTAATTTAAAATAATTACCAATTAATAACAATTAATTACCATTGAAAAAAATTAATTAGCAATTAATAAAAAAAATGATTACCAATTAATACAAATTAATTACCAATTAATAATTAATTATCAATTATCAATACACATAAATACAAAAAATAATATTTACTTTATTACAATTAATTTACTTCCCACCCAATTCCCCTATAAACCCACAACCCACTCCCAATAATAAAAAAAACAATTAACATTATTATCAATTAATCAGTTAATAAAATAATTTTGCAATTAATAAAAATTAATTAACAATCCATACAAAATATTTACCCATTAATACAAATTAATTACCAATTAATTATTAATTATCAATTAATTATCAATACACATAAATAACAAAAATAATTATTTACTTTATTACAATTAAATTACTTCCCACCCAATTCCCCTACAAACCCACAACCCGCTCCTAATAATAAAAAATACAATTAACATAATTATCAATTATTCAATTAATATAAATTAATTACCAATTAATAAAAATTAATTACCAATTAATAATTAATTATCAATCAATTAATTAACAAAACATATAAATATAATTAATATTTAATTAACCATAATTAAATTACTTCCCACCCTATTCCCCTATAAACCCACAACCCGCTACGGAATTAAATTACTCAAACATTAAATTACATAACATTCATTAGTTTAAATAAATTAAACATACATTACAAAAATAATACATAATATTAACACATATACTACCATAACACTAATTTTTTTTCGATATTATAGATATCTATATTTTTAAATTCGATATTATGGTAATCTATATTTTAAAATTCGATATTATGGAATTCTATATTTTTAAATTCTATATTATGGAAATCAATATTTCATACCCCAATTTCGATATTCTGACCTATCTATATTTTGATAATTCGATATTCTGTCCACTCTATATTTTGTATTCGATATTCTGGGCAGTCGATATTTCTGAATCGATATTTAGGCTGTTCACCATCTAGACAACCCCATTAGAATGAGAGAATATGGGACCCCGTCCTGGTCTCGAGTTGGACACCCACTGCGAGCTGGAGTATCTGCATGCAGGAACCTCAGAGTCTCTGTTCAGTGTGTCAGCCAGGAAGTCTCGGTCTCCTCTATCCTTCTAAGCAAGATATGATGTAAATATATCCATAGGTCTCCCCAGGGGTCCTACCTTGCTGTGTTACTGTGTTGACCTAAAGGATGATGTCGGGCCTGAACTTTATACAGAAATATTATAGAGGAGATGTTAGTCCTGCTATTAGTCCTGCTGTGCTTCCAAGAAGCCTCATGCATAATATATGAGATTCGAACTAGGGAAAACCTGCGTTCTGACTGCAGTGTCTTATCTACGTAAAAGGTCAGTCCCTAAGAACCATTATGTATGTAATGTAGGGAAGAATATAGGTGATAGGTTGCAATGTTAACTGCGCCTATATAGGGTACCTATATGGAATATAACAGTTGAAGAGCAGTAAAGGCTCTGAAGAGTGTCAAGGCGCTGTACGAGGAGACACACAGAGACAAACGTGGACTCAGACTGTGTCATTTCTATGCTGCTTTATTGCTTCTATTGTATCCTATGAATCATCAACAACAACAAGCATTTGCAATGCAATAGGACTCGTATTTGTGCAAGACTGATTGCATTGCAAGCGGGGAGTGCGGGCGAGGGGTTAGGGGGGCAAAAAGGCACCGACAACGGGAGTGCGGGCGGGGGACGGGGAAAAAATATAGTGCATTAAATATCACGTACCTTACAGTCTAACACTCAAAGTAAAGGGGCCAGTAGGTAGATAGATGGCATAATAAGGCGGGACTAACAAGCCTCATAATCAATCAGAAGACAGAATTTACAAAAGACAATGACACGAGTCAATTAAAAACATGGGCGAGGAGTGGGCGGAGCTTCCACAGAGCTCCCAATTCATACTAGATAACTGCATGCCTGGCAAAGCGAGCAGCGCATGCGCGCTGCTGCTATAGGCTCGACCTAAATAACAGACACAGAGGCAGTGAATGGTATTTGGTTAACTGACCCAGAGGTCGTGCACCTGGTCTCTTTTATTAGCAGGGTCACCTGACTGGTGAGGCCTGTGCTGGGTGGGTGTATAGTGTAATACATCACACTGTTAAACACTAGAACGTGTCCTGCAGGACACTACAGCCATTATTATCTCATAAACCCCCGACAACCACGACTTTGGTTGGTTGCTAGCACACTACCATATCATGGTGAGCCAGAAATATGGGGGCATATCAGCAAGGGCATTATCGCCGCTTTAGCGGCACTTTTTACAGCTAAAGAGGCGATGATCGTAATGCCCTATCAGCATGGACACGTTACCGCGTGTTTCCATGCATTTTCGCCATTTCCCTGAAAGCCCAGCTGAGCATCTCTAATGAGATGCAAAGTGAGCGTTCTTCCCCCAAATAACGGGAGAAATGTCGCTTTGCGACATTTCTCCTATTATCTAGCTTCACGCTAACATGCAGAGCGATAAGAAAAGTAGCGCTAACCGCGGTTATCGCTACTTTTCTTACGCCTGTTTGTAATCTGACTTAGCCATTATATCCAATGGAAGGTGGATATAATGGTTAAGTCTGTTCTGCCCTATCACCAACGTTTCACCAATCATTGTGCGATTATCGCTGGATTTCCAGCGATAATCGCACAATATGTAGCTATCGCTGGTATTTCTATCGCTTTTGAGATAAGCGTCGCTGATAGCGCGCTATCTCGGTGTTAGAAACCAGTAATAGCCGGCGATAATTATCCTAGCGCTAAGTGCGCTTAGCGATAATTATCGCCGGTTGTTGGTGATATGCCCCATGATTTGTTTCTTGCTTGCGCTGTAAAATAATACATTCTCGCGTGCGCGCGATCGCCTTACCTGAATCCCCGCGTTCGCCGACAAGTTTTCCCGATCCGGTTGTGTTCTCCACGAGATGTTGGATTGTTGGTAGCCATTTGCGCTGTCTCGTGACAGTTCGCGCCCGCAGTAACGTCATGCGTCACGCGATCACGTCTTTCTTCTCGCGATCATGCACCGCGAAACAAGTGAAAATAAGATGGCCGCGCCCGCGAGCAACCGCATGGGTAAGTTGGCGAGCCGCGACCACGCAGAAAATACCGCGAACGGGCGGGAAAAAAACTTCTGCATCTTCGCGATATTTCCGCGTGTTTGCGGAGATTTTTAACATTTTCGCGATATTTAGCGAAAGTGAATTTCGCAAATTCCGCCCACCCCTACTAATAACTTGGGGGCATATTATCCAGCACGTCGTTAAAATTATCGCCGCTTTAGCGGCAGAAAACTGCCGCTAAAGCGGCGATAATGGGCTTGATAATATGCCGCAGAGAATTCCAATAGAAGCCCATGTTGACACCAGAACATGGGCTTCTATGGGAATTCTCACGGGCATATTATCAAGCCCATTATCACCGCTTTGGTGGCAGTTTTCTGCCGCTAAAGCGGCGATAATTTCAACGCCGTTTCTTGATAATATGCTCCTTGGGAATGTTAAAAGCCTGCTTTAAGGGCATCTGTATTTCTCACAATGGCTTGAGAGGTAAATTGGCTATAATACATCAGGTAAAGAACACTAACGTGCCGATTCCGATCCGGTAAAAATATTTCCCGTACGACTTGAATCCGTATTTTTTTACGTACGAGTCGTACAAGCCCTGTACAAACGACGAAGTACGATTCGTACTGTCAAATTACATACGAATTGCCTCGGGAAAAGTCTACGAGACGTCCCCAGACAGATTTACATACGAGTCGTAAAACTGAAGTCCGAGCGCATAAGTCTGATCCGTACCGGAGTGCCGAATCCCCAAGCGTATGGAAAACGTCCCGTACGGAGCGAACTTTGTATGACCACTACCCCGGTACACTTGGGCACGGGGTACGAGTCATACAGACCCCCCACTCCACCCGCGCATGTACGCGCCGTACCCCAGCACCCGCGTATGTACGTGCTGGACCCCCCACCTCAGCACCCGTGCCTGTACGCGCCGTACCACAGAACCTGCGTATGTATGGGTCGTACCCCCCACCCCAGCACCCGCGCATGTACACACCGTACCCCACACCCCAGCACCCGCCTATGTACGCGCCATACCCCCCCACCCCAGCACCCGCGCATGTACGCGCTGTCCCCCCACCCCAGCACCCGCGCATGTACGCACCGTACCCCAGCACTTGCGTATGGTCACGCCGTACCCCCCCACCCCAGCACACGCATATGTAAGCACCGTACCCCCCACCCCAGCCCTGTACTTGGACGCACCGTACCCCAACACCGTACCCCAGCATCCCCCCATGTACGCGCGGTACCCCAGCACACACGTATGTAAGCGCCGTACCCCCCACCCCAGCCCCGTACTCAGATGCACCGTACCCCAACACCGTAACCCAGCATCCCCCATGTACGCACCGTACCCCAACACCGTACCCCAGCATCGCGTATGTACGAGTCATACAACACCATTGCACATGTGAACACTGAGCAACAACATAGCCATGGACGCACCTTACCTACGCAAAAAAGACTCGTACTGAACCAGGACACTGTAAAACAGCACAAGGACCGTCAATTCGACTCGCACAACACCACAAAACACGTCTACATGACAAAAAACAACTAAAAGACTGACCTGGCACATCCAAACAGTCAAACAGAGGCCCAAAATCACAACCACCTCTTATAACACACCCACCAAAATTTCAAACACAGCCACACCCACAAATGGACCAATAAAAAGGGCCCACAAACACAAACCATGAGCCTTTGCAACAGACTCACTGCTGACAGACATCACATACAAACAACTGCACCCATACACCTTAACTCACACACCTTCACACAGACCCCCTCTACACATACACACACACCTACACATTCACACCCACACACCCACAACCATCCACACCCACACCCCACACCATGCCCACAGACAAGAATCCAAAGTTCACAACGGAGGAGCTGGACATCCTTGTCAACGAAATCATCAGAGTCGAGCCACAGCTGTTTGGAACATTGGTCAGACAGACCAGCATATCCCAAAAAACTAGCCTGTGGCAGAGGATCGTCGATCGGGTGAATGCTGTTGCGCCCATCAGAAGGACCAGGAATGAATGTCATGCCAGGTGGTACGATCTGCGCAGGGCAGTCAAGCGCAAAATGAACGAGGAATACGCCCAGAGTAACATCACAGGAGGTGGGCTGCCCCGCAGACCGGTTCATTACCATCCCTGGGAGGAGAAGGTGATGGCCCTGCTTCCGCCGGTGGGAGTACACGGAGTCGAAGGAGTCCGAGAGCCTGGTGAGTACACAAACAACTCACGTAACATGGGGGGAATGGCATCCATACCCCAACTACAACAAATGCACTCACCTACCCCCAAGCCCTCACCTGACACAACCCCACTCTAAACAACGCTCAGGCCACTAACATGAGTATGCCCCATTTACAAAGCAAGGCCATGCCATGTCCCAGCCTACACAAACCACAAACCCAAGACAGGATGTCCGGGATGCTGGGAGCGTGGGGATCACTAAACATATAGTACAACTCAGAAACAGACACCAATGCCCTCAGCCCATATGGCCCAGGTACATACCCATGCACCATGCGCAATGCACAGGGACTGCCAAAGTACTGACAAGGTAGCTGACACTCTGCCCTGCTGTAGGCAGCACAAGGCCCTCCTTTGACAACTGCAAAATCTAACACAAACACAACCAGCTCAGATAACTAGGACAGGAACTCACACACACTGACCTGGCAGCATGCGCCATGGGGGGACAGATACATCACCTGGGAGACCAACAGCAAAATCACATTACACCCACCAGCAGGCACCGTCAATCAATCAACAATCGATCTGGGTACTTGTAAGGTGCGCCACTTACCTGTGAGGGTCTCAAGGCGCGGGGGGGGGGGTTACAATACTGCTCGAAGAGACAGGTCTTGAGGAGACATCAGAAGGCAAGTAGGTCTTGGGTCAGTCATAGGTGGGTTGGGAGGGTGTTCAAGCTCCTTGCGGCGAGGTAGGAGAAGGATCTGCTGCAGGCGGGCATACGTTGGATGCGGGGGACAGCTGCGAGGGCAAGGATGCCGGAGCGGAGCTTGCGGGTGGGGGTGTAGAAGCTGAGTCTGATGTGCAGGTAGGCATGTCCATGGGTGTGGAGTGCCTTGTGTGCGTGGCTGAGGAGCCTACAGGTGATCCTCTTGTCAATGTGGACCCAGTGCAGGTCTCTCAGGAGGGGGGTGATGTGGCTGTGACGGGGGGCGTTGATGATCACTTGTGCCAAGGCATTGCAGAAGCATAGTAGTCGCCGTTGGTGTGTGGATGGGAGTCCTGCGTAGAGTGCAGTGGCGTAGTCCAGTCAGCTGCTGACGAGGGCCTGTGTCACTGTTCTACTTGTTTAAGTCGGGATCCACCAGTAGATCCGGCGGAGCGTGCATAGGGTGTCGTAGCAGGAGGAGGAGACGCCGTTGACCTGCTTGGACATGTAGAGGGAGGATGCAAGGATCAATCCTAGGTTGCGTGCGTGTTTGGTGGGTGTCGGTGATGTCCCCAGAGCGATTGGCCACCAGGAGTCGTCCCTGGCTGAGTGTGTAGTTCCCAGGATGAGGACCTCCGTCTTGTCCGAGTTCAGTGTCAGATGGCCACTCCTCATCCAGTCGTCTATGGCCCTCAGACCCTCGTGGATGTGTGTCTTGGCGGTGTGAGGGTCCTTGGTGAGGGAGAGGATGCGCTGGGTGTCGTCGGCGTAGGAGATGTCTTAGAGGTTGTGGTGGTGGGCCACTTGTGTGAGGGGGGCCATGTGGATGTTGAACAGCGTCGGGCTGAGTGATGATCACTCACCCCTCACACAAGCACACACCCCCGGGGCAGCCAAGGGAGTCACACACTCTCACAATGGACATGTGACACAACAAGATCAAGCCTCAGCCAAAAAAGCATCCAAGGCCAAATGCGACATGTCAAACACCCTGGAAAACCTTTCAATCAGTCCCCTGCAACATACCCATCAACAAGTGAACATTGATGTGAATGCTAGGCACATACAACGACCTGGAGGAACTGTGGCAACCTGAACATGTATGAAACATGGATGTCGCATGAAAATGCATTAACATTGTCTCCCTCCCACACACAGGACAACGTCATGGATCTCCCCCCAACACTGGGGGGGAACACACAGGCCCAGGCTCGGCAGGAAGATGATCCCACCGGCAGCGACGACTCTCAGCACTCTGTAGATGACCCCAACCAACCTGGACCCTCTGGTGCCCAGCTCCTGTAGCACCTGCGTCAGGTACATCTGTGCCAACCAACTCCTGGGATTCTTGCCACATCCCAGGAGACACCCAGGAGCCCTGCCCGCACAGAACAACTGAGCCAGTCTGACCTGGAGGGACAAGGTTCTCCGGCCACCCAGGAGGAGGCAGACAACCCTGAAAATGCCATCCCTCAGGGGTCCCGTAGACCCGATGTGCCCACACCGGCAGGCCAGGCTCGTGTGGGCAGGGGTGGTGGGAGTGGAGGCAGGCGGAGGCGCGAACCTGACCAGGCAGCTGAGGGAACCGGTATGTCACACATACGCCACATCTTGGAGACATACCGGCGTGACACTAGGGGCATCAGCCACGTAGTGGGGACCCTCAACGAGAATAAGAACCAGCAGGCCGAGCAACACGCCAGTCAACAACAACACCAAGGACGGATGGAGGCAAGACTGGCTGAGCTCCTGGCGGTACAAAAGGACATAAGCCGTTCACTCAGTCGGATCGCCGACAACATGGGCAACCCTCCCTGTGCCACCAGGCGAAGACCAGAACCAGTCACAGAGAGGGAGGAGGAGGAGGATTCATCCGACGGAGCGTCCCAAGCATCGTCAAGGCCTGCATCTGAGGGTCCCCCGAGGAAGGTGGGTCGTCCACGGAAAAGACCGTGAGAGGCAGCGGACCATCCACATCTCCCAGGTCACCTGGCCTGGCACCTGGCCCTCTGGCACAACAGCAGCACCTCATTCAATGACATTCTCTGCCACATGGACTTGCTGGTCACAGTCTGACCAATAATGACCAACACTGTGGTCTGGACTCTGATGACTCCAACTGTCAAGGATGCCATCTCCCCCTGTGAACTTTGGATTCCATGCACACTGTACAGCACCTATTTGTCCACACTAAACAGGCCCCCCACCGAGAATAAATCTATTTTTCGACAATTACATGTTGCATTCATTTTGCATGAGTACACAACCTACGTGTGGGGAAATGTCAAACTATGCATGAGTGTTGAACTAACTCCAGCCATCCATACCCTGGAATCTGAGTCTGGGACAGGACACACATGGGTCACAATGTATCATACTATACAGACATGGAGCACAATACTCACCCGTGATGGCCTCAAGATGCTGAGAGGGGCCATGCATTACTGTGCGGACGGACCAATTTGGAAGAGTATCCAGATGGCGTAGAGGTCATGGCTCATGTGGATGTTGCCGGGGAGGGAGTAGCCGGTATGTCTTGCCAGGTGGGAGAACTATGTCCAGCATGCTGGAGTACGGTGGAGGTGAAGAATGGTGGCCAGGGCAAGGCTGGATGCACGGAGTTGGCACAACGGGGTCTCGGATGACAGACGGCCAAGGTTGGTGTGGGGTCTGGGGTTGTGTCCTGCCTCCTGAGTGTGGGTGAGGAGTCTGAAGGTCATCCTGCAGCACATAGTGATACATTGCAACTATCTCTGGTGGACGGTGATGTGGCTGGGGCGCATGATGTTGAAGCTGATGTGTGCACATGCAGCCTGGATGTGGACTGGTTTCCCGGGTGTTAGGATGTACTTGCTCCGTAGAGGGCGGGGCAGTAGTTGACACGGCTGGTGTTGTGCTCCTGGGGCATGGTCTGTCTTTCCCTGGAGTGGATCTATCTGTGGATCATGTGCATCATGCAGAGGGTGTTGCACCCTGAGGTACAGATGCTGGTGATTAGCATGGTAAATGTGAGTGACAATTCCATGATGCACACCATCTTGTGTGTGTGGCCACTGGGTGCATGTGCAGGGCTCTTGCGGGTGGGACACAAGCAGTTGACCCACCTGTAAGGGGACAATCCTCAGATGATTACCTCAGTCCTGTACAAGTTCAGCCTCAGGTGGCTGATGCTCAGCCATCCATCAATGGATCTCATGCCTTCTTTAATGTTGGGACTGCCAATGGCTGCGTCTTTGGTGAGGGTGAGGAGCACCTGGCTGTCAATGGCATACGAGCTGATGAAGAGGTGCTGTGTGCATGTGATGCCGGTGAGGGGGACCTGGACACATTGGGGATTGACACGCTGAGAGATGATACCTGGGCCATGTGCCAGATCATGCCACTATACTACATGCTGAAGGCATGAGTCCCACTCCCATGGCCTTGCAGGTGTACGGAGCCGGTGGGGAGTAGGAGGGACATTACCTGGTTGCTGTGACAGGGCCTGGAAGGCGCGGCAGCTGTGTAGGCAGTTGGAGTTGCACAATCATCACGCAAAGGTGTCATGTGTGCGTCTAGGGTATGGCTGAGAGCAGGCGGTAGCTCCTTGGATGGACAATGCTTGGAGGGTGGCTGCAACATCAGACTGTAGTGTGATGTGGGTCATGTAAGGACATGAGGTTCGTGCAATGTGCACGTTGCATGTGCTGACGGTCCAGCCTTTGGCACCGCGTGGGCGCAACAGTGGCACAGACAAGCTGATGCCAGACAAATGAATGGGTGGAGGGAGGAAGGGAGGAGCATCTTTTAGGTGTGTGTGTTGCCGAATCTGTAAACTCTCTGTGTCCTCGCTGCAGGGGCTGCAGCAGAAGGCGGCATGGCATGGAAACTATGCCACTAGTTGCACACAAAGACAAGGATGTCAGAAAGGACTACTGCAACAGGCGTATGTAAAGGAGGAGTGTCCGGTTTCCCATGGCACACCCAGAGACAATGGATGCACAATCACCAAAGATGACTGACACCGGATCATTAAACTGAAGGACCAGCTGCGCACAGGATACACTCCCTCAGCAGCTGTTGACGGTCTGTTGTGGCAACCAACATGCCCAAATACATACACAACCATGGACATCACGCACAATGGATATTCTAATCCCTGAAGAACTGCATGCATGTTGCTAAACTACACATAAACTCATATGCCCAATCTTTGACAACTATGCCAGAGATGCCGCATGCAAAGTGGCAAGAGACCAGCATTGACAGAGATGAGGCACCTTGGAGGGTGAGGTACACCTTTATTACTCAGGTTCACACCTAGGGAAATGCATCAATAGGAACAGACTCACAGGTCATTTGGCAGAACATGTGGGACCTACACTGGACACCCCCTTCACAACACAGATGCTGTAAATCCATTGAACTGGCACACAAGTGAAGTGTGTGAGTCAAACACCCACTGCTGCACACGGAGGGGCTTCAATTTCCCATTTATCCTCTAATGGGGATGTCCCACACTATGTCCACCCGTAGCATCCCATATGTTTCAGAGGGAAGTTGTACACACATTGATGCCTTCATCAGAATCCACTGTCCCATCACAGGTGACTGCTACGAAGGGTGACTATCAATACATTGGAGTCATGCAACATGTCATGTGCCCCATGGTGAGTCGACATGTATGTATAGTAACACAACATGCACAGGAGCAGTGCCCACACATTACAAACACCTACCAACACCAAAATGCTGTGCAGCAATCCTTAACCAAATAGACTTTTCACCATGTCCGTGCATGGGACGCTGATTCAGCACACGTTGCAATACTCATGAGGAATAGCGGGAGCCCAACGATGACACGAGCAGACAGCATGCCAAACAACCTGGGGATGACAGACACACAAGAAGTCAGGGAAGAGATTGTCATCCGCATGCATGGTAATTTACTCTACAGGAATAAGTCTGTCACCATGCATATTACAATTGAGTGTCTAAGCTAAAATGTGTGGAAGGACATCATCACTCGAGTGACACATCTGAACACACATCTAAGTCACTTAGCATACAGTCAGCTGGACACACACATTGCAACACATGCCTCACAAGGCTCCAGCCGTGCACACTCAGACCCATGGACTCACCATTATGAGAAGAGGTTGCGTATGAGCTGACTCCGGATGTCGTCCTCCTCCTCCTCCTCATCGTCACTTGCCTCGTGACCAAGCCCTTCATCCTCCACGGGTGGATGTTCCTGCTCATCCGGATCCAGGATGAGTGGCACAGCCTTCTCCACTGCCATGTTGTGCAGCATGCAGCACACGAGGAGGATCTTGCAGGCCTTCACCGGTGCATATGGGAGGGACCCGCCTGTCTTGTGAAGGCACCATAATCTGCTCTTCAGGAGGCCAAACGTCCTCTCAATCACTCGCCTGGTCTGCCCATGTGCGTTGTTGTAACGGTGATCTGCAGCTGTTCTGGGGTTGCGGAGGGGTGTCATCAGCCATGGCATGTTGGGATAGCCAGAGTCCCCTACATGGAAACATCATGTAAAGAAGTGGGTCAGGAGATGCCGTAAGATACTAAAATAGCGCAAAACAGAGGACAAACAGAGTATCCCACCAACAAGACATGATCGTTCGTTGTGCAGCCCCAGCATCATTTCTGGCACCCTGCTACGCCTCATGATGTAGGCATCGTGTGCTGACCCTGGAAAACGTGCACAGACATGGGAAATCAGCATGTTAGCAAGACACACCACAAGTGCATTTATAGAGTGGTAATGTTTACGATTGCGATAGGCCACCTCCTGTGCCTGTGGTGGTACCAAAGCCACATGTGTCCCATCAATAGACCCTATGACATGGGGCATCCCTCCCAGGGCATAGAACTCACCCTTGACACCTGTCAACTGCTCACGAGTTGGAAAATGGATGAATTCATCCAGGTGCTCCAACATGGCTTCTAAAAAATCATGCAGGACACGGCTGAACATGGTCTGTGACATGCCACCCACATCACCTATGGTGAATTGAAATGTACCGGTGGCAAAAAAATTTAGGGCTGCCATCACCTTCATCTTGGGGGTCAGCGCAGTAGGATACCTGTGTCGCGGTTGGAGGTGTTGTTCAAGCTTTGCGGTCAAGTCCTCAATCAACTGTTGTGAGAAGCGGTAACGTCTTATGCAGTCATGTTCCCTCATGGCAGCCAAGTCTGGCATTGGTCGGGGGAGAGGCGGTGCCCTGCAGATAATTGGAAGGAAGAACGAAGAGTCAGTACGTAACATCATCAATGTCAATGAACTGAGCACATGCTCAACTGCTACTACACATCTGCTAAATACAGAGTCAGGTCTGTGCTATACATCCAGGACACGTATGGCAGCCAGGTGATACTCCTACGACAAGCCAGCTACACCCGTTGATAGTCACGTTCTACATGACATGGCCCAAAACTAGCTGTGGGCCAGTGTAAGTGAACAGCCAGAGACAGAACAGGAGTGACATACATCCACATATCTGCATTTGAAAGATGTCATCTCATACAGACTGCTGGCATCAATCTAGACGCACAGGTCACATGTCATTGGAAATGTACAGATCATACACATAGCGATGAAGGGGTACACGTGAAAAACGAAAACACAGACATGGATACGCCGCAGATATGTTCTCATGTCATAAAATCATCTTTGAAGCATCCAGACACACGTAACGTGTGAATCCACATGTGGCATGGTGTGCGTATATGTGTGCCATGCCCATCTACACACAGACACATGTTGGATGCAGCAACAGCAGATGCAGTTGACGGAACAACACCAGCAAGCTCATGGGAACACATGACACACACAGGACATGTTCATATCGGGGCATGCTGTTACTTAGATGTCAGGTGTTAGTGTCCCTGTCCCTGGCATCAGGGGACATTTGCGGGTGTTGGTGACTGTGCCATACCAGTGATGCAGTGCTTGACACGTTTGTACTACATGCACACATGTGCATTGTGGGAAGGGGAAGTGTGCTACATACTGCCCCATCACACATGACATGTGTACACAGGTCATCACACATCTATTGTGCTAAAACATGAGGAGACATGTGCCACATCACTGCCTGGCACACCTAGGCCCTGCACATGTAGGACTGCAATGACTATGACTTGATGTCTGACACCTCCATTCCATTCGTTTGCGCCTCCTATCACCTGTGTAAGCTGTGAAGCGCACCGTACACACGCTCTGAGGGCGTGTGAATGGTCCGTATCATCACATTGTTGTTCCCGCCGGAGTACGGGTTTGTGTACGGACTGTACACACGTACGTGTACGACCAGTGTGTACACGTACGTGGACTAACAGTGTGTACACGTACGTGGACTACCAGTGTGTACATGTACGTGTACGACAAGTGTGTACACCAAACTCTGGTAGTCCACGTACGTGTACACACTGGTCGTACACGTACGTGTACACGTACGTGTACACACTGGTAGTCCACGTACGTGTACACACTGGTCGTACACATACGTGTACACACTGGTAGTCCACGTACGTGTTCACACTGGTCGTACACGTACATGTACACACTGGTCGTCCAAGAGTGTACACTTACGTGAACACACTGGTAGTCAACGTACGTATACACACTGGTCGTACACATACGTGTACACACTGGTCGTACACGTACGTGTACACACTGGTAGTCCACGTACGTGTACACACTGGTCGTCCACGTACGTGTACACACTGGTCGTACACGTACGTGTACACACTGGTAGTCCACGTACGTGTACACACTGGTAGTCCACGTACGTGTACGACCAGTGTGTACACGTATGTGTACGACCAGTGTGTACACATACGTGGACTACCAGTGTGTACACGTACGTGTACGACCAGTGTGTACACGTACGTGGACTACCAGTGTGTACACGTACATGTACGACCAGTGTGTACACGTACGTGGACTACCAGTGTGTACACGTACGTGGACTACCAGTGTGTACACGTTGGTGTACACACTGGTCATACACATACATGTACACACTGGTAGTCCAAATACGTGTACACACTGGTCGTACACATAAGTGGCAAACGCAATGTGCAACTGGTGCAGTAGGAGTACGTGTGAAACGCACCGTACCTGTGTGTGGATAGCTAAATTACATAGGGACACATGAGGGACAAGTATTAGGGCCTAAATGCATGCTAGTTGTCATGGATACCGATTTTCAAGTTCAAATTTTCAATCATGTGGCCTGGAATAGGCAGTTGGCAACTAAATACAATGTTGCAAAGTGGTTGTTGACTTCACATCATGCTCAAATTTTGAATCATGCAAAGGCCCTCACTGGGGTATGTTTAAAGGGATTGGAGGAAACGTAGGATGCAAATGAGACTGACCAATCACTCTGTACTCCTGTAAATGAAACAGCCCAGCAAGGCAGATATAAGGCAGCCAGAACCCATGAGAGGGCACTTGCCTGCACTACCTTACACTCGACACCACTGCTGCTGCTTGTGATTCCTCTGGCACCATGTCAGGGACTGTGGAGAGGGCCCAGCCTTTCAGCCATGAGGAGAATGAGGCATTGCTTGATGTAATCCTCCCACAGTACCCCAGCCTGTATGGGAGACCAAGGGAGCAGGTGAGTGCTGACTCCACTAGCTTTGACTGTGCCCCTTTTTTGTGACTGTCACTCCTGGCATTGTGTCCAGGTGTGACAGACATGCAATGTTGTTTAGCGTGGGTCCCAGGGGGGGGGGGGATGGTTTATGTCTCCCATGCAGAGCATGAAGTAGTTCCTGTGTGCACTCCTCACTTGCATTGTGCTTACTGTGACATTCACTGCATAGTGCATGGCACATTCAGCCTGCCCAATCCTTACGCCGATTTTTGTCCTATTGTCCAGAGGTGATTCCCTGCCCCCCCCCCGGTGTGACAGGTGACTGTACCCACAGATGTGTGTGAGTTGAGTGGAGCTGTGGTGAGAGTGTCCAAATGATGTGTACGCCCCCTGGACATTGATGTGTGTGAATGTTCCTTGTCATGTGGGTGAGTGTCTAAGTGGAGTGTTGCACCCCAGCTGCATGGAGGAGGCAACAGCTTCACCCATCTGATGTGAGAAGTAAGCCGTGCAGAGTGTCTGACTTGCTGCGCTAGCACCACACCTGTGACACCCCACAGGCAAGTGGCACATGTGCAGTGTGAGGTTTGTATCCGCTGTTGGCAATGGGAGGTGATTGATCTGTGCCTGTGTGTGTCTGTGTACTCTGCTGAGGTTGCGTCAGTGGCCTGGGGCATGTGACTGCTTGGAGGTGCTGTCCATCAGCCTGGTGTTGCATGTGATGCACAGCATGTGCCATGATCATGGAGTGTGTTGCACCCCTCATGCCACCTGTGTACTTTCAATGCCATGTACTGCTTTGGGGCTTCCACATAGGCTAATGTCCCTATGAGAAAGGTGCAATTGGTTGCCAACATAATATGCCCTGTTCTAAATATCAAAGATGTTCAAATGTGTGTCTCTGTGACATGGAGCAGGTGTAGTGATGTTGTCTCACTTTGTCATTGTGAGAAGTTGGCCTGGTATATGATGCTCACTAGTTAAAGTGATCACCTTGTACCATGCCAAGCAACCCTTATGGTGTGGTTGTAAGTCAACCTTTTCGGACTAGCTGCCCTAGTGGTAGCGTAGGCTAAGCAGTCTTTGAGGCTAAACTCGTGAAGCGTGTTAAGCCAGCTGTTTTACCAAATGCAACCCCCTTTTATACCAATGAAAGGACACCACACAGATATATATTCAAAATATATATGTATTTATTTCTCGAAGTAACCCCTAGTCTCTTTATGAGCACAGGAGCACAAATCGTCAAACAAGATTATCACAGAATACACAGAAGTTGCACTTTATATGGATAGGCCCTGGTGGCCACTCAAACCATATACTAAAATAGTGGTATAAGTATCACTAACAGAAAAGGGAAAAGGCCTAGGGCCTCTAGAATCGCTGGGCCTACAAGGAGCTAACGTCAGTTAGTGACCAGGAGGTCCACGGGTGGCGTGTGCAGAGCAAATAGTCACACGCGTGCCCCCATAGGTTTCAATGGGTGCGTAAAAAGTACAAAGTTACTGCAAAGAGGATCTTCCGGATGGACTAGGAACTCAAGATTTGGAACACAGGCACTAGAGATGTAATACTACACTTGGGCACAGGTGTGCCAGCTTTACCTCACCCACAGGAAGCGGGTGCATAGGCCTCGAAGTGCGTCGGGTTTCTTCTATCTGTTCCGTGGAGCTTGAAGACAAAGATGCTGCAGGCGGTCGGTCTGGGAGAGATGCAGTGGATCCAAGAGTGGATCGGAGATGTTGAAGACCTGTAAGCAGAGGGGACAGTGTTCACAGTCACTAGCCAGTGACCAGCGTGGCACCAGGTGGGTACCAGGCAATGTCGGGTGCAAACAGGAAGAAAGGGATAGCTTGTCTCTGCAGCCACGTGGTCCCTGGAGGTCGACGACGTCCAGGAGTCGAGTCACGAGCTGTCCCACGCAGGCTCTCGCTGTCGGCGGTGTCGGCGACTTGATCGAAGCAAACAAGCCTTGGCAACAGCAATTGTTGTAGGAAAAGGAAATAAGCTGATGGTTCTGACCAGCAAGGTCAGAAGGACTGCTCCTTTGGAGGGGAGCAAGGGCCAGTCTGGAGCAACCAGACCAGCGGTGTATTTCTTGAAGTTCGTCGCCAAGATGGCTACTAGCCAGCGGGCCAGCAACCGGTTAGGCGCGTCGAGTGGCAAAATGCAGAAGGGCCCCACGCAGATCGTGGAGATGCTGGAGGGCTCACCTTTGGTGCAGATGCTGCTCGGGTGTTGGGCTTCTCAGATCCCAAAGCACAACTTGGAGGGAGCCTTGGTTGTTGCACTTGTCAGCTTGTCGTAGTCGTTCCAAGATGGCTGGCTCCACGTGTCTCGGTGCCTCCACGGGTCTCCTCTTTTCAGGGACTGTGGATCGGGCGGTGAGAGGTCTGGAGGTCCAGGTCTTGTCAGTCTCTGGGCTCGGGCTCCGGCGGGAGGCGGCGGCAAAGCAGACGTTGATTCGCTGGATGGTGCTTGCGTTAGCAAGGTGGTCACTCCCTGACCACAGGGGAGATTGGCTTCAGTCCTCTGTGCAGCAGAGCGTCGAAGTTCCCGTCTTCTTCTTAGTGTTAAGTTGATTCCAGGATGTCTGAAGTCTTAGGACACAGCTCCTACCTTTAAGCGGATTCTAGGGGCCGGACTACCTGCTAGGTCCCTCCCTATGGGTGGGACCAGGAAGGGGGGTGGTTACACCCCCAATCCTTTGTCCAGCTCACCCCAGGCCCGGGACTGGTGTGCCCCAGGACCGGTTTGAACTGGCATATGCACCGAGGCTCCTTGTGAGCCACAGGCATGTCTGGTTTCTTTCAAGCCCTACCTGACCAATACACAAAATCCTGTCTGGGGTGGTGCACGCACCTCCCCTGGCAGGAAACCCTTTGTCCACACCTCCCAAGCTGGAAGGACTCCCAGCAGCAGGAGGGCAGACTTGTGTCTGTGGTGGCAGCATCCATTTTGTGGAGCTGAGGCTATGTCTGATTTTACCCGGGTTTCAGGCACTGTACATGTCGTGTCCCTCTAGAAGGGTGGAATGCTAACCCCGTCGCCAGAATTGGCGAGGGGTTAGTATTCCAATTCGTATGAAACCTTACTCGACATGTTTTGATAAAGCCAAACCAAAGTTAGCATTTAACCGCGAGGTTCATAATGCACTTAAGAGTATATGGTATGACGATATCTGGAAACAGTAGAAGGAAGTTGTTCCGACCACTGCAGACAGGCTCAGCTCATGCCAGAGCACCATCTCACATGGAACCAAGCACTCTGCCTTCAGGATTGTTAAGGCCTGCCATAGGAGTGACTTATAGGTTACCAGGTGTCCCATTTAAGGTTAGGTATAGGTATACTACACCTAAGTAAGAGGTGATTACACCAACTTACCCCAGCTGAGTGATCAGCCAGTTGTGTCAGATTGTTAGGCCAAGCCTGGGGTGGCATAATACATGCTTCAGCCCCTGGCAGGCCTTGGGTACACCAATGCCCTGGGTACCTAGTGTACACTGGTACAGGGGCTGACAGGGTGATCCACTTCCAATTGGTTATGCACCTAGGGTGCATAGTTTTAATTTAGTAGAGAGAACAGCAGGCTGGGGGTCTGATTGGCAGGCCCACAGCCTCAATATGTCAAAAACCAGTGAAGCAAAAAGCAAAAATTTGGGGTGACCATAGGATAGCAGACCCTACTCTCCTACACAACCCCCCCCCCAAACGCTGGGACATTAAACTAGCCTTGACCAGTCTCGTCTTCATGTCCTAAGTGGAAGTACCTGGAGAGACCATCTGCATTCCCATGGTCAGTACCTGGCCGGTGCTCCACTGTAAAGTCCATCCCCTGTAGGGAAATGGACCACCTAAGCAGTTTGGGGTTTTCACCCTTCATCTGATTTAGCCACAAGAGGGGCTTATGGTCGGTCTGAATCTTGAAGGGAGTGCCAAACAAGTATGGCCTCAGCTTCTTCAGGGCCCACACCATAGCAAAGGCCTCCCTCTCAATAGCTGACCAATTCTTCTCTCTGGGGGTCAACCTTCTGCTAATAAAAGCAATGGGTTGGTCTTGACCATCTACATTAAGTTGTGACAGCACAGCTCCCACACCCAACTCAGAAGCATCTGTTTGGACAATAAACTCTTTGGAGTAGTCAGGACTTTTCAGGATAGGTGCAGAGCACATGGCCTCCTTCAGGTCATCAAATGCCTTTTGACAGCTTACTGTCCACTGAACCTTTTTGGGCATCTTCTTGGATGTCAGATCATTAAGAGGAGTCACAATGGACCCATAGTTCTTAACAAACTTCCTGTAGTACCCAGTCAAGCCCAAGAAAGCTCGAACTTGAGTCTGGGTGGTTGGAGGGGACCAGTCCTTGATGGATTGTATCTTACTCTCCAGTGGTTGAACTTGGCCTCCACCTACAAGGTGGCCCAAATATACAACCTTACTCTGCCCTATCTGGCACTTTGTAGCCTTGATAGTGAGGCCTGCCCTTTGCAGAGCCTCCAGAGCCTTCTTCAGGTGGATCAGGTGATCCTCCCAGGTGGAGCTAAAGACAGCAATGTCATCCAGATATGCTGCGCAAAAGTCATCCAACCCAGTAAGGACTTGGTTCACCAGCCTTTGGAAGGTGGCAGGTGCATTCTTCAGACCAAAGGGCATCACCACAAACTGGTAGTGCCCACCTGGGGTTGAGAATGCTGTTTTGGCCTTAGACTCCTCAGCTAATCTGATTTGCCAATAGCCAGCTGTTAAGTCAAATGTGCTCAAAAACTTTGCAGAAGCTAGTTTGTCTATGAGCTCATCTGCCCTTGGAATAGGGTGTGCATCTGTCCTGGTGACAGCATTGAGACCCCTGTAGTCCACACAGAACCTCATCTCTCTCTTGCCATCTTTGGTGTGAGGTTTGGGGACCAGAACCATTGGGCTAGCCCAGGGGCTCTCTGAGGGTTCAATGACACCTAATTCCAGCATTTTATGTACCTCAGCCTTTATACAGTCCCTGACGTGGTCAGGTTGTCTGTAAAGCTTGTTCTTTACAGGCAGACTGTCACCAGTGTCCACCACATGGGTACACCAGTCAGTTTGACTAGGTATCAAGGAAAACATATGTGAAAATGATTGTAGAACCTGTCTACATTCAGTCTGCTGATGGGCAGTGAGGTTGCCTCCAAGGGTCACTCCTTCAACTGAGCCATCTTCAGGGTTCTGAGACAACAGGTCTGGGAGAGGGTCACTCTCTTCCTCCTGTCCCTCATCTGTAGCCATGAGCAAGCCCATGTCTGCCCTGTCAACATATGCTTTAAGCCTGTTAACATGGAGTACCCTGTGGGGACTCCTGGGAGTTCCTAGGTCGACCAAGTAGGTGACCTCTCCCTTCTTTTCCAGGATTGTATGGGGTCCAGACCATTTGTCTTGGAGTGCTGCTGGGGCCACTGGCTCCAACACCCATACCTTCTGTCCTGGCTGAAACTCAACCAAGCCAGCCTTTTGGTCATGCCAAGCTTTCTGTAAGGCCTGGCTTGCCTCAAGGTTTTTGGATGCCTTCTCCATATACTCAGCCATCCTGGAGCGGAGACCAAGTACATAGTCCACTATGTCTAGCTTAGGCTTTTTGAGAGGTAACTCCCATCCTTCCTTCACCAAACACAGTGGGCCTCTCACAGGGTGCCCAAACAACAATTCAAAAGGGCTGTAGCCAACTCCTTTTTGTGGGACCTCTCTGTAAGCAAACAGAAGGCAGGGTAGAAGGATATCCCATCTTCGCCTGAGCTTTTCAGGTAATCCTTTGATCATACCCTTTAGGGTCTTGTTGAATCTCTCAACAAGCCCATTGCATTGTGGGTGATAAGGGGTGGTGAACTTGTAGTTGACACCACATTCCTTCCACATAGCTGTCAAGTATCCTGACATAAAGTTGGTACCTCTGTCAGATACTACCTCCTTAGGAAACCCCACTCTGGAGAATACTCCCAGCAGGGCCCTGGCCACAACAGGAGCTGTAGTGGTCCTAAGGGGAATTGCCTCTGGATACCTGGTGGCATGATCCACTACCACCAGTATAAATCTGTGCCCAGATGCAGTGGGAGGATCCATGGGACCCACTATATCTATTCCCACTCTTTCAAAGGGAACCCCCACCACAGGTAGTGGTATCAGGGGGGCCTTTGTTGTGCCACCTGATTTGCCACTGGCTTGGCAGGTAACACAGGAGCGACAAAACTCCTTTGTATCTTCATTCATATGAGGCCAGTGAAAGTGAGGGACAAGTCTGTCCCAGGTCTTATTCTGGCCTAGGTGTCCTGCTAAGGGAATATCATGGGCCAAGGTAAGAAGGAAGCCCCTAAATTGCAGAGGTATAACCAACCTCCTGGTTGCACCAGGCTTGGGGTCTCTAGCCTCTGAATAAAGGAGCCCTTCATCCCAATACACTTTATGGGTACCTTGAGCATTCCCAGCAGCCTCAGCAGCAGCCAGCTGTCTGAGGGGTTCAAGAGAGGGACAGGATAACTGAGCCTGCCTCAAGTCAGCCCTTGAAGGTCCCCCTGTCCCCAGAAACTCAACCTGATCAGGTTCAAGCTCTTCAGGGACAGTTCCTTCAGGGTCCTCTAGATCAGCTTCCTGGGAAGGCTGATCATCACTCTGAGGCAGGGGGGAAGGCACAGCCTTGACCCTCCTGTTCTTCTTCTTGGTAGGTGCTTGGTCCATTGTTCCAGGATCCAAGACCTGAGGTTCAGTGAGGCACTTTTTGGCCTGTGACCTGGTCACAGCAAGGGCATGTGATGATATACCTAACATCTCTGCATGAGTCCTGTACTCCACTTCTGACCATAGAGAACTCTCTAGGTCATTGCCCAACAAACATTCTACTGGGAGGTCTGCACTAACCACAACCCTTTTGAGGCCAGTTACCCCTCCCCATGAGAAGTTAACAACTGCCACACTGTGTGAAGTAGTGGCATTGCTGGCATTGGTCACCAGGTAGTTCTCACCTGGTATGTACTGTCCAGGGTCCACAAAGCCTGGTGTCACCATAGTGACACTGGCACATGTGTCCCTGTAGGCTTGAGCCACTTTGTCATTAATTAAAGGAGTCTGTCTGTACTTGCCCAGGTTACTGGGGCTCACAGTCAGGGACAAATCAATGTCCCCATTACAGATCAAGACTGCCTGTGTCAGGGTTCTGTCTAAGTCAGAATCTCCTTCAGTTCCCATAGTGATTCCCACTACACCCTTTGTCTGGGGACCAACACTGCTAACAGTAGTACTGGGAGCAGGTGCCTTAGGGGCAACAGTGTTGGGGGCTCCACCCTTTTTGCAATCACTAGTCCAGTGAGTTGTATTTTTGCAATGATTGCACCAGGGTTTCTTTTGACCTTCTTTCCTCTTTTTGGACTGTTGTTGGGACCCACCCTCCTTAGCAGTAGTTTGGGGCCCTGTTGAAGACTTCTGGTCTTTAGATTTCTGATCTCCACCCTTTTGGTCTGTTTTCTTCTGATCACCCCCTTGGCCCTGGTTCTGGTTCTTTTGCTTAACCCTGGTTCTGACCCATTTGTCTGCCTTCTTTCCCAATTCTTGGGGAGAGGTCAGATCAGAGTCAACCAAGTGTTGATGCAGTTGCTGGTTTTGACAGTTATTTAAAATCTGTTCTCTCATCATCAAATTATACAATCCTGTAAAATCAGATACCTTACTTCCCAGCAACCAACCCTCCAAAGCCTTAGTGGCACATTCAACATATTCAGACCAGTCCTGAGTCTGTGTCTTTTGGGTGTCTCTGAACATTAACCTGTACTGTTCAGTGGTTAAGCCTAACCCATCTACCAGAACACTCTTCAGGACTCTGTAGTTTCTGACATCCTCTTCTCTAACAGTGAGGAGTCTGTCTCTGCCTCTTCCTTCAAAGGAGAGCCAGAGGATTGCTGCCCACTGGTCTTCAGGAACCTGCTGTACTTTGCAGGCTCTCTCAAGAGCAGTTATCCATTTGTGGATGTCATCCCCACTTTTGTAGGGGGGCACAACCTTAGACAGGTTCCTATTATCAAAGACCCTATCTTTGTCCTTAGGGACAATGCTGCCACCAGTGGGTATAGACCCACTCTCTCTAGGTTGCCTAGCCTTGTTCAGTTTTTCTTCCATCAGGGCTACTTCTAGCTCCTGCTTCCTGATCCTCAGCTGGGCTTCCTGCATTCTGGCCTCATGTTCCCTCCTCTGAGGGGTGGTCAGTCTCCTTCTGGAGTGACCTTGAGAGCCTCTAGAGCCATGGGAAGCATTGGAGTCACCTGAGCGATTCCTTTGCCTTCCAAGCCCTGTGTTAAGTCCACTGGGGAGATCCAATGGGGTGAACCCACTGTCAGTCCCCAATAGCCTTAGTTTAGCTGGGCCAAGTATAACACTTGGCACTGGGCTAGTTCTCCCTTCATCCCCACTCACATCTGTATCCCCATCACTTTCTTTCTCTGTGGTAGGCATCCCATCTAAGGGGTGACTATTGGAAGGGGGTACCTCTGTGGCATCTTCAGAAGGGGGGCCTCCTGTTCCTGTCCCTAAGGGGGCTAACTGGGAAGGTTTCTTGAGTTCTCTCTGATTCTCATCATTCTGTAAGAGTTCTCTGAGCTCAGCAGAGTTAGGGTTCTTGGGCTGTTTAAGGCCTCTAAGAGTTGCCAAATGCCTGAGCTCATTCTGATTAAGGGTAGCAAAGCTGGATGGTGCCCTCTGGGGGTCACTCTCAACAGAGATGGGTACAGTGGACCCCTCTGCCCCGGCCATTGCTCTTAAGTGTGGGTGGATGTGTTGCAATCTACCTACACTTGGGTTTACCTACTAAACCTATCTAGTAGTTGTAGTCAGGGTGTGCTACTCCCTTTGCTCTACAACAACTAAGTTCAGTAGAACTTATGTATATCTAATCTTGTTTTATATGTACCTACAGGTACCTATGTGATCTTTCAATTGGTAACCAAGAGATTACAATGGTAAAACACAGCAAGCTCAAATCCAACCGCTGCTCACCAATGTGAGAAGTTGGCCTGGTATATGATGCTCACTAGTTAAAGTGATCACCTTGTACCATGCCAAGCAACCCTTATGGTGTGGTTGTAAGTCAACCTTTTCGGACTAGCTGCCCTAGTGGTAGCGTAGGCTAAGCAGTCTTTGAGGCTAAACTCGTGAAGCGTGTTAAGCCAGCTGTTTTACCAAATGCAACCCCCTTTTATACCAATGAAAGGACACCACACAGATATATATTCAAAATATATATGTATTTATTTCTCGAAGTAACCCCTAGTCTCTGTATGAGCACAGGAGCACAAATCGTCAAACAAGATTATCACAGAATACACAGAAGTTGCACTTTATATGGATAGGCCCTGGTGGCCACTCAAACCATATACTAAAATAGTGGTATAAGTATCACTAACAGAAAAGGGAAAAGGCCTAGGGCCTCTAGAATCGCTGGGCCTACAAGGAGCTAACGTCAGTTAGTGACCAGGAGGTCCACGGGTGGCGTGTGCAGAGCAAATAGTCACACGCGTGCCCCCATAGGTTTCAATGGGTGCGTAAAAAGTACAAAGTTACTGCAAAGAGGATCTTCCGGATGGACTAGGAACTCAAGATTTGGAACACAGGCACTAGAGATGTAATACTACACTTGGGCACAGGTGTGCCAGCTTTACCTCACCCACAGGAAGCGGGTGCATAGGCCTCGAAGTGCGTCGGGTTTCTTCTATCTGTTCCGTGGAGCTTGAAGACAAAGATACTGCAGGCGGTCGGTCCGGGAGAGATGCAGTGGATCCAAGAGTGGATCGGAGATGTTGAAGACCTGTAAGCAGAGGGGACAGTGTTCACAGTCACTAGCCAGTGACCAGCGTGGCACCAGGTGGGTACCAGGCAATGTCGGGTGCAAACAGGAAGAAAGGGATAGCTTGTCTCTGCAGCCACGTGGTCCCTGGAGGTCGACGACGTCCAGGAGTCGAGTCACGAGCTGTCCCACGCAGGCTCTCGCTGTCGGCGGTGTCGGCGACTTGATCGAAGCAAACAAGCCTTGGCAACAGCAATTGTTGTAGGAAAAGGAAATAAGCTGATGGTTCTGACCAGCAAGGTCAGAAGGACTGCTCCTTTGGAGGGGAGCAAGGGCCAGTCTGGAATAACCAGACCAGTGGTGTATTTCTTGAAGTTCGTCGCCAAGATGGCTACTAGCCAGCGGGCCAGCAACCGGTTAGGCGCGTCGAGTGGCAAAATGCAGAAGGGCCCCACGCAGATCGTGGAGATGCTGGAGGGCTCACCTTTGGTGCAGATGCTGCTCGGGTGTTGGGCTTCTCAGATCCCAAAGCACAACTTGGAGGGAGCCTCGGTTGTTGCACTTGTCAGCTTGTCGTAGTCGTTCCAAGATGGCTGGCTCCACGTGTCTCGGTGCCTCCACGGGTCTCCTCTTTTCAGGGACTGTGGATCGGGCGGTGAGAGGTCTGGAGGTCCAGGTCTTGTCAGTCTCTGGGCTCGGGCTCCGGCGGGAGGCGGCGGCAAAGCAGACGTTGATTCGCTGGATGGTGCTTGCGTTAGCAAGGTGGTCACTCCCTGACCACAGGGGAGATTGGCTTCAGTCCTCTGTGCAGCAGAGCGTCGAAGTTCCCGTCTTCTTCTTAGTGTTAAGTTGATTCCAGGATGTCTGAAGTCTTAGGACACATCTCCTACCTTTAAGCGGATTCTAGGGGCCGGACTACCTGCTAGGTCCCTCCCTATGGGTGGGACCAGGAAGGGGGGTGGTTACACCCCCAATCCTTTGTCCAGCTCGCCCCAGGCCCGGGACTGGTGTGCCCCAGGACCGGTTTGAACTGGCATATGCACCGAGGCTCCTTGTGAGCCACAGGCATGTCTGGTTTCTTTCAAGCCCTACCTGACCAATACACAAAATCCTGTCTGGGGTGGTGCACGCACCTCCCCTGGCAGGAAACCCTTTGTCCACACCTCCCAAGCTGGAAGGACTCCCAGCAGCAGGAGGGCAGACTTGTGTCTGTGGTGGCAGCATCCATTTTGTGGAGCTGAGGCTATGTCTGATTTTACCCGGGTTTCAGGCACTGTACATGTCGTGTCCCTCTAGAAGGGTGGAATGCTAACCCCGTCGCCAGAATTGGCGAGGGGTTAGTATTCCAATTCGTATGAAACCTTACTCGACATGTTTTGATAAAGCCAAACCAAAGTTAGCATTTAACCGCGAGGTTCATAATGCACTTAAGAGTATATGGTATGACGATATCTGGAAACAGTAGAAGGAAGTTGTTCCGACCACTGCAGACAGGCTCAGCTCATGCCAGAGCACCATCTCACATGGAACCAAGCACTCTGCCTTCAGGATTGTTAAGGCCTGCCATAGGAGTGACTTATAGGTTACCAGGTGTCCCATTTAAGGTTAGGTATAGGTATAGTACACCTAAGTAAGAGGTGATTACACCAACTTACCCCAGCTGAGTGATCAGCCAGTTGTGTCAGATTGTTAGGCCAAGCCTGGGGTGGCATAATACATGCTTCAGCCCCTGGCAGGCCTTGGGTACACCAATGCCCTGGGTACCTAGTGTACACTGGTACAGGGGCTGACAGGGTGATCCACTTCCAATTGGTTATGCACCTAGGGTGCATAGTTTTAATTTAGTAGAGAGAACAGCAGGCTGGGGGTCTGATTGGCAGGCCCACAGCCTCAATATGTCAAAAACCAGTGAAGCAAAAAGCAAAAATTTGGGGTGACCATAGGATAGCAGACCCTACTCTCCTACAGTCATCCTCACAGGTAACCGCCTACGCCAAGGGGGAGATATGGAAGCAGGCCGTCAGGGCTGTGAGATCTGTGGAGGGTCGCAGTCGGAGCCTCGCCCAGGTGAGGAAACGCTGGCAGGACATCCGGTGCTGGACCCGGAGGATCGCCTGGTGGCAGCTCAAAGACTCACCTCCACACAAGCACGGCGGGTGCCGACGACTGACCCAACAGATGAAGCGTGTCCTGGCGGTGGTCTTCCCTGACTTGGATAGGTGGTTACAGGAGTTGCAGCAGCAGGAAGGGGATAGGTACATGTGTGTTTGTTGTGTGTCACCAGCTTTTGGAAGTGCTCAGTTGCCTGGATACACAGCGAGGGTTAATTTGTGCAGTGCATATCCTGTCCCCCAAAGTCAAACGGTGCTGTTCCTCCTCCCTTCCCCTAAATGACATGTGTACCCTGGTCTGTCTGTAATCACTATTGCACATGGTCATCTAGGCTGCCAGTTAATCCAAGTGCACATTGCTTTCTGTATCATGTGGGGGGGGGGGGGGTCTGAGACATGTGTTGTTACCTTGCCTGTGCCCTGTCCTGTACAGTCATTTGGGTGTCCATGTTAGTTGGCACTGATGCTGAGTCTCAACATAGGAGTGTGAGTTTTCAAATGAACAGACTTGCAGCATGCATTAACAATGTTGTGGCCTCAGACATGATGTGCATGAGTGGGAGATATGCATAGTGCAGGGACGGTAGCTCAGGTTACAGTCAGATAATTCCAGGACAATGGAGCAGTGTTCCCACTACAGTCCCCTAAGACACCCTTGCCTCTGAATCATGTGTGTCATCCAACACTGTGCCCATTCTCTGTGTGTTCAGCATAGTTTGGCCTCTGTGTCATAGTTCCCTGCCCTCATTTGTATTTATCTGAAGTGTGCTACATGTGCCCATTGTACAGGCTGACCCCATTTTGCTTGTGCATCCTCACACTGGGCAGTGCCTGTGTGTCTATGTACAACTATCTGTTGATGGTTGTTGGTCACAAATATGTGTTGGAAGCCTCACGAGGTGATGTGGAGTACATTTAGGAATTCTTGATGCACATTGGAGTAAACCCAGATTAAGAGGTGTCACTTCTTGATCTGTCTCAATCACATTGTCTCAGGTATGGGGGGTTTGTGCGGGCAAGGCCTACATGTCCAAACCTTATGTCTCCTTGCCGGGTCTGACCTGTGTGTGATAATTGTCTGGAAAGACAATCAACATGCAGTGACCCAGTCATGTTTTGCTGAGTTTAATGTTTGTGCTTTGCAGCATGTGTCAAAAATGCAAATACATGGCTCATGCTCATCCATTTTTGCCACCAGTGTGTGGGCGAGATGCTACGTAGTTTGGTCTGTGTGTGCTGACATCTGTGTGGACATTCTTTCTTGCCATGAGGGTGTCTCCTCAGTGCAGGTGCTCCTTATCCCGACACATTGCAGGCCCATTAGCTAATGCATTGTCCTGTGTTTGGACATGTGTGCCACTCCACATGACAGGCAGTGGGTCAGATGTGTTGGCAACTGTGTCACCATGGTACGGATGGCCATGTGACAGGTGGCATGATTCAAGTTTTCAGTCAATAAGTATTGTACCTTGGCACTCACTACACTTGTCAATATGTCTCCATTTTTCCTATGCTTCTTTTTGCTAGTTGGTTGTGATGGACAATAATGTGCCTGCATGACAGATGTCTCCCAGGGAAGTGCAAAATAAAGTACTTTTACACTTTCCGTGGACACGCAGGCACATTTCACTGGAAGGCACAGTTTGATTACTACTTGTTTTCTGAAGATACATGTCCATGTTCACACAGTGTGTTTGCATGTGTGTAAGTCCTTGGTTGTTGTTGATACGAACTTACGAGTGTCAAGTCATCCAGACCACCGTGGTGCCATGTATATGCACTTACTGATACCCCATTTCTTATTTACAGTGGCTTTTTAGAATTCGGCTGCCAGCTCATACAATGACTGTGTAAATGTATTTTTGTGTGCACATCATTGTGTGACTTCTGTCATACAGGCAGATGTGTCTTCTGTTCACAAAGTGGCACATTCAAACATTCTGAACATGTACATTGTGTAAAGTGTTGTGAGTCCCAAGGGATTGCAATGTTTTTGGCTATGGTTTCCTAAGTACTCACAGGTCTCAGAGTGTGGGGACACCTTCAGTATTGAGGTGTGTTATTTGGCCTGGGGTGCACCAATACTGTTTCGTTCACAGTGAACAAGAGGTGGCATGGAATCATATTCTTGCTGTGCTCAACTGTCCCTAGACACTAGCTTCTCAGTATAATTCGATATCAAGTTATTTGCTGTCGTGTCATGATCTCCATTGTTTCCAAGTGTCATGGTGGGTCAACCAACTGGGGAGTGCAGGGTTACATATGTGCGGACTATTCTAGATGTTACTCATGATGCATTTCCTGATATGCACTGTGACATTTTTATTGGGACTCATGTGTCTGTTGTATACAGGTGACTGATTTTTTTCTGTCTCTTCACCTTGCCCACAGCATCATCGGAGGACACCAAGGGAGACACCTGCACGGACGTGGAGGAGGGACCCAGCACCGCTGCCACCACTGCTGCGGAGTCTGCGGGAGCAAGTTGCATGGAGGGCGAGGGGAGTCAGGCGGAGGACCTGTCTAGTGACAACACTGACTACGACGCAGACGGGTCCGATGCTGAACTCCTCCAGGGGGCGGAGGCTGCTACGACACCTGGCAGCAGCACTACATCTGTCACCGCCCCCTCCATTCCCATCACCGCCCTCCCAGTTGCTCCGGTCCCTTCTGTCCGTGCTAGGCAACACCGTGTCTCCTTCGTGCCAGGCACCGCACCCCCTGCCCCTGTCCCCCCTGCTGCCCTCACTGCAGAATCTGTGGACATTTTGTGGCAGTTGCAGGTTGGCCAGACATCGCTGCTGAATGTCCTCCATGGCCACACCCGAATGATGACACAGATGGTATCGTACATGGAGGGCATGTCATCAGCGATGTCTGACCAACGGATGTTGCTGAGGTCCATGGACTCTTCACTGACGGCAGCAGTGAGTCTCCTGCAGCGCTTCGTCCCCCCCACCCCTGCACCATCCACACTTCCCACTCCCATACCTGTCCCAAGCACACACAGACATTCACAAGCACGCACCCCACCAGACACAGGCAGCACACCACCACGTAAGGGCAAGCGCACTCCTCCTGGCACGCACACTCAGGGGGATGAGGGCACACCCACTGGGTCTGGGGCACACAGGCATACACGCAGCCACAGTCCGAGGCCGCATGGCGCACCAACCAGTCCCTCCAAAGGCACTCCCCTCGGCTCCCCTACCACACCTCAAGAGAAAGAGGCCTACTTGGCTGTGCTGGGCCTCAGCCCCTCTGTCTTTCCAGCCCGCAAATGGGAACGGCACTCCACGGGTAGGGGAGTTGAGTTCCCCCCCCTGTCCCCCCCTCCCCCAGTAGCGCTGCACCCCATCACTCTGACCCCCCCCTCCTTTGAGGCTGTGTTGTCTTCGGGTGAAGGGGAGACGCTTGACGACCTGGCAGCAGTGTGCAGCGCCGAGCTGACCTCCACCTTTGGCACTGCCCCACCCCCTGTGGTGGAGGCGTCCGTCCCTGCACCCACCACACCTACCCTTCCACCTCCTGTCCCTGCGGTGCCTGGTCCTTCCCCACATGATGCCCCCCCCCCAGTCGAGGAACCTGAGGGTTCTAATGTGCAGGCAAGCTAGGGGAGACGCGTGGCCATGTGTCCCCCCCAAGGACTTCAGATCTGGACTGGCCATGTGCCTTTGTTAATAGTGTTGTTAACTACTTTTTCATTTAATGCTGAATAAAGCATTTTCTTTTCAGTTTGAACACATTTGCATTTCAGGTATTGATGTGGGTGCTGATGGTCCCGGAGTTGGGGTGGTGGTAATGTGTTATGTGTCAGGAAAAAGTTGTAGTCTGATGCTAATGGGGTGGACCATGGTATCTGCGTGCCATCACAATGTCTGTGCAAAGTATATTTGGCCGTGTGTGCCATTTGTGTTTGGAGACATTGTCCCAAGGACTGTTCCTTCCTCTGTGGCACCTGACATCTACCCTGCAGGGAGTTGCACTTTTGTTGTGCTGACCTGTGTCTACATTTCCTTTGTTGGTGACGGATCCCTTCAAATATGCCCATGCCTGCTCAGCAATGTCTCTGGCTGCATCGTCTGTGCCATCCTTGCTAGTCACTGTACTTGTGTATTGAGTTTGTTGTCATGCCTTAATGGCGACAATCAGCATTTTCCACACGATGCATGTGTGTTATGCCAGCCTAGCACACATTTGGTACTCTGCAGGGTATTTGAGCACCTGACTGACAATTGTGGGCATTGTATTTGTGGGAAGTCCACCCTATTCCTTCCATGAGAGGCAACATCTTGGTGGCTGCCCCGGCACCTGTACATTCCTATCAGTCCTGGGATGTGCGTGACAGTGTGTGTTCCCTTTGGCTCTCTTAGTGTAGTGGCCATTGACATGAGTATACAGTCTTGTGGCATGATCTCTGTGTGTGTATTGTGCTGCATCCGGCAGGGGTGGGTATGCATGTGTCATTTGTCCTCACACCCACATGTGTTGTGTCATGCAGTGGGGGAAGGACATCCATCCTCATGGGAGAGGGACACTGCTGTCAGTGATGTGTTGTTATGGCACGATCAACATAGTCAAACATTAGGGATACGTACATACACCCATGGAGTTGTGCTCATCTGATCATGATGTACACACACCCATGACTCTGTCCACTGCTAGTATTCCTCTGCACCCACCCCTCACATGTCTCTGTCCACTGCTGGGAGTCCTCTGCACCCACCCCTCACATCTCTGTCCACTGCTGGGAGTCCTCTGCACCCACCCCTCACATGTCTCTGTCCACTTCTGAGAGTAATAGGCACCCACCCCTCATATGTCTGTCCACTGCTGGTAGTGATGGGCACCCACCCCTCACATGTCTCTGTCCACTGCTGGGAGTGATAGGCACCCACCCCCATGTCTCTGTCCACTGCTGGGATTCCTGTGCACCCACCCCTCACATGTCTCTGTCCACTGCTGGGAGTGATAGGCACCCACCCCTCTTATGTCTGTCCACTGCTGGGATTCCTCTGCACCCACCCCTCACATGTCTCTGTACACTGCTGGGAGTGATAGGCACCCACCCCTCACATGTCTCAGTCCACTGCTGGGAGTGATATGCACCCACCCCTCACATGTCTCTGGCCGCTGCTGGGAGTCCTCTGCACCCACCCCCATATCTCTATACCACTGCTGGTAGTGATATGCACCCACCCCTCACATGTCTCTGTCCACTGCTGGGAGTCCTCTGCACCCACCCCCATATCTCTGTCCACTGCTGGTAGTGATGGGCACCCACCCCTCACATGTCTCGGTCCACTACTGGGAGTGATAGGCACCCACCCCCATGTCTCTGTCCACTGCTGGGAGTCCTCTGCACCCACCCCTCACATGTCTCTGTCCACTGCTGGGAGTGATAGGCACCCACCCCTCATATGTCTGTCCACTGCTGGGAGTCCTCTTCACCCACCCCTCACATGTCTCTGTCCACTGCTGGTATTCCTCTGCACCCACCCCTCACATGTCTCTGTCCACTGCTGGGAGTCCTCTGCACCCACCCCTCACATGTCTCTGTACACTGCTGGGAGTGATAGGCACCCACCCCTCACATGTCTCAGTCCACTGCTGGGAGTGATATGCACCCACCCCTCACATGTCTCTGGCCGCTGCTGGGAGTCCTCTGCACTCACCCCCATATCTCTGTCCACTGCTGGTAGTTATATGCACCCACCCCTCACATGTCCCTGTCCACTGCTGGAAGTCCTCTGCACCCACCCCCATATCTCTGTCCACTGCTGGTAGTGATGGGCACCCACCCCTCACATGTCTCGGTCCACTGCTGGGAGTGATAGGCACCCACCCCCATGTCTCTGTCCACTGCTGGGAGTCCTCTGCACCCACCCCTCACATGTCTCTGTCCACTGCTGGGAGTGATAGGCACCCACCCCTCACATGTCTCTGTCCACTGCTGGGAGTCCTCTGCACCCACCCCTCACATGTCTCTGTCCACTGCTGGGATTCCTCTGCACCCACCCCTCACATGTCTCTGTTCACTGCTGGGAGTGATAGGCACCCACCCCTCATATGTGTGTCCACTGCTGGGAGTCCTCTGCACCCACCCCTCACATGTCTCTGTCCACTGCTGGGAGTGATAGGCACCCACCCCTCATATGTCTGTCCACTGCTGGGAGTCCTCTGCACCCACCCCTCACATGTCTCTGTCCACTGCTGGGAGTCCTCTGCACCCACCCCTCACATGTCTCTGTCCACTGCTGGTAGTGATATGCACCCACCCCTCACATGTCTATGTCCACTGCTGGGACTCCTTGGCAGACACCCACCTACCCGCACCCTTGGTGCTGTACACTGCTGTCCTGGCCATGTACACACCCCAATATACTGTTTATATGCTGCACCAGGCCCTAAGCCAACATTCGTGGCGTGTGTACGCCTTGTATCACTAATGTACTGGTGCCCTAGAGGTACGGGTGATGCGGTCCGTACCCCCGCTCTGAGGGCATGGGTATGGCCCGTCCCACCATTGTAGTGGTGATGTAGGGGTACGCGTGGTACAGCCCGTACCCATGCACTCAGGGCGTGGGTACGGCGCGTACCCCTACATCACCACTCCAATGGTGGTACGGGCCGTACCCACGCACTCAGAGCGTGGGTACGGCCCGTACCACCATTGTAGTGGTGATGTAGGGGTATGCGTGGTACGGGCCGTACCCACGCACTCAGGGCGTGGTTACGGCCCGTACCACCATTGTAGTGGTGATGTAGGTGTACGCGCCGTACCCACGCCCTCAGAGCGTGTGTACGGCCCATACCATGCATACCCCTACATCACCACTACAATGGTGGTACAGGCCGTACCCACGCTCTGAGTGCGTGGGTATGGGCCGTACCACCATTGGAGTGGTGATGTAGGGGTACGCGCCGTACCCACACCCTGAGTGCGTGGGTACGGCCCGTACCACCATTGGAGTGGTGATGTAGGTGTACGTGCCGTACCCACGCCCTCAGAGCGTGGGTACGGCCCGTACCACCATTGGAGTGGTGATGTAGGGGTACGCGCCGTACCCACGCCCTGAGTGCGTGGGTACGGGCCGTACCACCATTGGAGTGGTGATGTAGGGGTACGCATGGTACGGGCCGTACCCATGCTCTGAGGGCGTGGGTACGGCGCGTACAGCTACATCACCACTCCAATGGTGGTACGGGCCGTAACCACGCCCTGAGTGCGTGGGTACGGCCCGTACCACCATTGGAGTGGTGATGTAGGGGTACGCGTGGTATGGGCCATACCCACGCTCTGAGGGCATGGGTACGGCCCGTACCACCATTGTAGTGGTGACGGGTACGCGTACGCGGGGATTGGTGACCTGACCCTGGAGGTAATGTATGGACAGTATGTCGTATTTTACAAATTTGGTGGAGGTTATGTTTCCTGCCTCTCGCCCCCCCCTTTGCCCCTGGGTGTTGTGCTGACATTCTGTGGCGTGCGCGGCAGTTTCGGTGCACCAGGTCGTAGGCTAGGAGGGCTGGGATGACACGTAGGATGGGGTCCATGGCTGTCCGTCGCGTCCCGCAGCCCCTTCTTCGCGTCGTCCTCAATTTCCCGGGAGTTTTTGGCTGCCGTAAAAAATGATCCGTGCGGAGTGACGTAGGCACGAATCGTACTTGCTGGTCCGTAGAACGCTGCCTGACTCCGTCCGGACGTCACGTACGCGATGTCCCGGATCGGAATTGTGGGTATTTTTTCGTCACACGTAGTTTTTTACGATTCGTACGGAAATGGTATTTCTGTACGAATCGTACTTGCTGGTTTGTAAGGTGCATTTCCCGGGTACGAGTCATACGGAGAATACGCTCTGTACGACAATTCGTACCAGGGTTTTACAGGATCAGAATCGGCACCTAAACGTAAAGTCAGTAAGCGTACTTAGAAACATCCAAGCAAGAAAAGAGGGTAATAACAGGGCTGTAGTAAGATACGTGGTGTGTGTGTGCGTGTGTGTGTGTTGCCAAGTACCCAAATTAAAATCCTTCCTCTGTATGTGTTAGGGAAGTGGAAGGCCACATCTCAGAGTCGTATATCTATTTCCAAGGAAAAGTAATTTAAATGCTAAAAAGTTTTAATCTAAGAGAGCAGGGAGCTTAACGTCGACGTTATTAAAAGTGAGCAAATCACTTAAACTGCATTGGATCTCTCTGCTCTGGATCACACAAAGAGAGAAAATATTATGAACAATCCTTAGCCCAGCCAATAGGTCTGGCTTCGGCAAGCCTATGATAATTTTTTAAGTATGGCCCAGAACTAGTTTAAATAAATTCAGCAACTGCATGCATTAAAATAATTCCTAAAAATACATGCATATACAGCTATAGTGGTGCTTTGGATCAGTACCAGTTGCTTGATTCATTGGTCTGTTTAACTGTTCGTCATATTTGACTTCTTTTTATTCTGCCAATCCTAACAAAGTGCATATCGGAATGGGTCTGTCTACTTCAACCATTGATCCTCTTGTACTGTGAATGATATTTTGCCTGATCATTAGTAAGTTTTTCTTTGCACCAAAAAGCATAATATTTTCCTGAGATGTACATTAAACTAAAAAGTGTTTCTATGCCTGTTCCAGGTACACATGCGAGCCAGGAAACACAGTTGTATGTCAGAATATTGTTGGCTCTCTGGTTCTCTCAAGCAACCCAAGACTGGTATTGGCCTGACCAAGACTGATTTGGATATGGCTGGACCTAATCTGTGGTGGCATGGTGGGCAAAAAAATAATAGAAAGGAGTGCAATCCTGAGCGATTACCTTAAGAGGTCAATTACGAGTCTGGTGATCCACGGATGGACAGACTCTCGGAGTGTGGTGTGGCGATCTCCCAAGTGCCGGATTTAAAGTCGGGCGGTCGGACCGCCATTGGACCTCCGCCGCCACTGCCAGGGAATCGCCATTCCCTAGAGGTGGCGGGGCGGTCTAGAGGCTGCAATACACTTTGCGGGACTGCTGATGTCCAGCCAAACATATTACGAGTTTCCTCTCTGCCGGGGTTGACATGGAGGTTCTTACTCCATGTAAACCCTGGCGGGGAGGAAACAAAGGGGGCCCTATAAGGTACCCCTGGTGCCCCACGCCTTGTGTATGCACACAGGGGGGCACAACATGTGCCCTCCTGGGTGCATGTACACCATTTCCTTCATGGCATGTTCTTTACAGCCCATGCCATGCAGTAACTGTTTTTGGCGTTCCCATTGCGGTGCCTGTTCTTAAAGGTACTGCAGTGGGAACACCATAAAAAGGCCCGCCAGACACGAGTTTAACTCATAATCTGGTGGGTAGCCTCACCATGGGTTTGGCATTACAGTGCAGGGGCGGTCGTAAGCGGGCCCTAGGTGGTCAGATGTGAAACCCTTTCTCACTGTGCAACTGGTACCAGCTGCACCTGACTGAAGAGGCACAATCAGTCCAAAACCAGTCTTGGGTTGCTTGTGTTCCGGTTCAGAGAGGAACTGGCTTAGCAGTTAGTTCTTCACTGTTCCTTTTAGACCGGACCAAGACTGATTTCTACATGGCTGGGCGTAATCTTAGGTGGCATCGTGGGAAAAAGAATGATGGGTTGGAATGCTACCCAATGCGATTGTCAGTGGTTAGACTTATTGCAAGCAATTCCTCTCCTTGCCTTTTTTCTGTTTAGGAAATAATGTAGCGAAAAGGCCTGGATGAAGAGAACAAGAATGAATAAAAAAGGTTAAATAATGGAATGGAAAAAAAGTGTTGACTATGTAAAGTATTGTCCAACCACCCTGGCACAGAATTGCATTTCTTTTTAGATGGGTGTTCACATTTCATCAGACGAAATGTCTGTTACAGAGCAAGAGAGCCAATGACTAAAGTGTGCTGACCCAGTGCCCCATTCTATATGCTGTGGAGGGTTGAAGGAAAATTATTACATTACAACTACTACACAAAGCTTGCAAGACAGCTAAGGCTGTCACTAGGCCAGAACTAAAAAACACCACCCCTGTTTGGAGCTTTAAAAAGAGAAATAAAAGGTAAAGACCAGTTTCACTCCACAAATGTGCATATAATTGGATCAGTGGGAATGTCATGCATCGAGCCATACAATAAGAAATTTACAGCAACACCATATGAAAGATTCACACATTATTCCTTTTTAAATTATGTATCTTGCATGTTATCAAATCTAACAACATTTTGGCACAACTCATGAAAGATGTACGATTTTAGAAGACCAGCATTAAAGAGAGACAAAATAAAATATCACTTTTTCCGTCGATCTTTGCTTTTATGTTTCTTGAACTGGAAGAAACGTTGACTTCTATATTGCATTATGAGGGTCTGTTCACGCATAGTCTTTCGGTGCATTTTATGGTTAAATAGGGCATTACCCATCCTCATCGACACAGTACTAACCACTGAGGCTGTCCCGTCTCCAACAGGGAACACCTAAACAAGGCAATTAATACAAGCTGAAACCAGTGCGATGAGTGCATAATAATCCCTCTCTCCCACCCCACTCACTTCTAGTGGCAGGTAGTGACCCTCAATACTGGAGGGGCATTGAGGGGACCGAGAGCCAAACCCAGTGGGGGCCTAAAAGATAATTAAAAAAATAAAAAATGTACTCACCCACGCACGCCTCCCTGTTTTGCTCTCCTCCCTGTTTTCTTCTATCTTCTTGGATGCCGTCAGCGCTATGGCACCTCATGGAGCCTCAGGCAACCCCTTCTGCAAATTCCGACTTTGCTCTCATGCTGCAGGTGAGCAGCATGAGAGCAGCACCAGGATTGACTGGAGCGGGCTGCCTGGCTGCTCCAGCAGGCACAGGAGGCCTGTGCCTGCTAACCACCCAACCTTCTGAGACAGCTAGGTAGAGACACTGCGCTTGTCAGGCTGGCCGTCACAATACAGCCAGCCAGCCAAAGTGACATGTGTAGTGTAAACTGGAGTGAGCATCACTACCCTGCTGCCAGTCAGCAGGAATGCCCCACCCCCAAACACTGCTTGGCCTGGGAGCAGTGAAAAATAAAATGGTAATTTATTTGATTACCATTTTATTTTTTACTTTTGCTGCACTTACAGTAGAGGGGGCAAAGCTCCTCTGCCCTAATGAGGGGCTGCCACCTTGCTCACTTCCCAGCTTTGGTTCCTGTCCTCCGGAGCGCAGATTGCATTCATGTTGGGAGAGAAGAATTAAGATAAAGTTTTCTTCCTGGGGCGTGGCTTAGCGCCCGACAGGAATGTCGGTGATCCGGTGAGGCTCCCCGGGACGGGTCGGAACAACCGCATTTCGCACCTCACATTTCTGCACTGGTGAGCGGTTCTGGATGTCGGAGGATGTTCAGCGGCGGCGGGCTGCTTTGCGGAAGTCTCTGCAGCCTCTGAGATCGGAAACTCAGCAAGTCATGCTTTGGATTTTAACGGCGCTGGTCATGGCCGCCATTTTGCAGCGATGCTCTCTTTGTGAGGAGAAATACCGGTGAGAGCATTATGGCGCGCACACGCTTTATGGCAAGTTTCCTTCGTTGCTAACTTCAGCATTTGGCATAATGGAGCCTTAATACTTGTGGAGCCTTATGTTGGACTGTTTTTGTCTCTCTAATTTTTTTTACTTCATGCCTCACAGTGTACCTTTCAGTGCTGTTTCTCCCAGGTTCTATTTTGAAGTCAATTTGGCATGAGACTTTGATTATTCTGTGCTTGCCCAATCTTTTGAGCTTGGAGAGCAGGTTATTCAATCCTTTTCTTGTCACTGAGACTGGTGGGAGCCCTGGTTTTAGCACCTGGATTATATGTTATGCGCCTCAGCTGCTGTGCTCTCGGACCAGTCACAAGTGTTACGCTTTTTTTTTTTTCTTTCTTCTCAACTTTTGAAAACGATGCCAAAATTACCACTATTTCCATATGCCTATTTAGGCATTGCTTCAACAAAACATGCAAATTGTATGTCAGCATGAATTTTTTATTCACCTTTTAATTTATTTATTTATTCTCAACTTTGCTCGTTCTGACCTATATGTACGGCTCTACTTTTTATTACCCCTTCGTATGGTATAGTCTTGGTTCTGGTAGAGCACAGTGATATTGTGTCTCATCACAGCACTTCCTTGACTTACGTATGGGATGTTCATCACCCTTGAGCCTTTTTGATGGGAAGACTGAAAAAGTTGGAACTCTCTTCCTCACGTACCACGCATGCGTTCATTAAAAACTCTAGAATTTTTTCTGAGTTCGCTAGGATGGATAACTCGCTTGACCCAGTTCCCAAAGCTTCTCCTCCCAAGACTGTGAGTACTCCGGCTCCAGGTAAAACTAACACCAAAAGACTCAAAAAAGATCCACCTTCCCCACCTGTTGCCCCCTCGCCTGTATCTTTGGAAGTATTGCTGGAAGAGATAAGGGCGCTTCGCCCCTTTATGGAGGACACTACTACCAAATTGCAGTTTCTAATGGAAAACTGGTCGCAGATGAATGATCGTCTTACAGCGGTGGAACAAAGTGTCTCCTCCTTTTCTCAAACAAAGGAGACGGTCAGCTCTCTCCAGTCTCAGGTTGTGTCGTTGCAGCAGCAGGTGGAGGATTTGGAAAACAGGAACAGATGAAACAACCTCCGCATTTACGGTCTGCCGGAAGGCTCAGAAGGGTCCGATCCTCTAGTGTTTTTCAAATCTTTTCTTCCTAAGTTGTTAAACATGCCTGAAGGAACTTCCCTTAACATTCAAAGAGCTCACAGACTTGGTCATCAACGTTCTGCCACCTCCTCCTCTCAGAGACCGAGAGGGGTCATACTTTACTTTCTCGAGTACACAGATTTACTCAAGGTACTCTCTGCAGTCAGGTCCGCCCAACGCATCTCTTGGTCTGGCTCTACGCTATTTTTTGCTCAGGATTATGCCAGATCAACAGCTAATCGACGCAAGGAATTTTTGAATATGAGGCCGGCTCTACGTGCCATGGGCGCTAGATATGGACTTTTTCATCCTTGCCTCTTCAAGGTTACTCTCAATAATAAAACAACGACATATGATGATCCACTAAAACTGCGGAGTTTCATTAACTTCAGCACGGTCGAGACTATGGACACTTCGAGAGCCTCAATGTCTTAAGTTGTTTAACTGGTTATCACGTTGATTGTGTTGAATTATTTTTACTGTTTTTTCATAGGTCTATTCATTATCATAGATTATCTTTTTTTTTTTTTTTTTCACTCTTATAACAGCTGTTTAGTCAAGACTTTGTGTTTTTGATCTCTTTTTGCTTGTTACTCTTTTCTCTTATAGTAACATTTATTGTTCTTTGCCTTGACAGGTCCCTTGCTGTTTATTACCCTATGTACCCTCGCCCTCTTTGATTGATTGTGGTTTGTTCCTGTCCTCGTCCCGTTGAGTCTGGACACGCCACTCGGTCCTCATGGCCTTACCTCCCCTCATCCCTCTGTGATGTCCCTCGACGTAGGTATGTTACTTCTCCCCATTAATTCTCCCATGTTGTTTCTTCTTTTTGGTTCTTCCCTCCTATCTTCCCTTCTATTTCTTTTCTTCCTGTTTCCTTGTCTTGCACATTTGTGTTGCACCTTCTCCTTTTCCTCTCTATCTCTACTCTTGCTCGTTTCCCAAGTGACTGTTCTATATTCCTACACACATTTCTTTTTTCTATCAACTCCCCTGCAATGCCTCTTCTATTCACAGATGTTTCTCTTTTCTTTTTTTTCTTTCTCCTCTTTCTTATATCGATCTATCTTACTACCTTTTTTCTTTTCGCTCAAGAGTCTTACTTCTTCTTTTTTTTGGCTTCATTCTATTAACTTACTTTTAATCTTAATGACTTTATATTTTCCCTCTCCTGGCATATTATGTTCATATAGACAGATTGTTACGCTTTTTACCTTTCTTTTTCTCATGGTTTATTGCGACCTCTTCTTGTTAGACATTTCACTGTTGGATTTATGTCTCTGAAAATTATCTCTTGGAATATTAGAGGTCTGTCTTCTCCTATCAAGCGACAACGTATTTTAATACACCTGTCCCAGTTAGGAGCCGATATTGTTTGTTTGCAGGAATCTCATCTGAATGCCGTTGAGTCTTTAAAACTGAAAAGGAGCTGGGTTGGAGATGTTTTTTTCTCTCCAGGTGATGGCAAACGTAATGGTGTCATTACTCTTTGTCACAAACACTTGCATGCTAATTTACTCTCAACATTCTGATGATGAAGGTAGATGGCTGTGCACTAAACTTCAAGTGAGGGGTGCACCGTTATCTTTGTTGAATGTTTATGCACCCACTAATGGTGACCCTCTGTTTTGGTCCTCTTTGTCTCAGCAACTTTCTTCCTGTATTGATGAGAATTTTATTCTCGCTGGAGATTGCAACCAAGTGTTGGATCCCTTTACAGATCGAAGTTCATTGGTTCCCTTCAAACCGCATAAGGCACATAAACTATTTGTTCAAACTGTCCAACAATATAAGCTTATCGATGCCTGGAGAATTTGTAATCCCACTACTAGAGAATTCACATTTTTCTCACCAGTTCATCACACCCAATCCAGATTAGATTATTTTTTTGTTTCTCACACTATTTCTCAATCTTTGTGAAGTGCTGATATTGGCTCTATATTGCTTTCAGACCATGCCCCTATCTCTATTTCTTTGGATATGCCCTCCAAACATGCTAAACTCAGAAGATGGAGGTTTAATAACTCACTTCTTCTTAATACAAACTTTAATTCCTCTTTTATTTCCTTTTTTAACGAATATTTTTCAATCAATCAGACTGACGCTCTTCCCTTTTCAGTGGTCTGGGATGCGTTTAAAGCCGCAGCCAGAGATTTCATAATTAGCTTTGTTTCTAGAAAACGCAAAAAGGCCCGACAGACTACCAATGATCTTTTGGCTGAGATAAAGAGGCTAGAACACACCTATTACTCTTCAAAATCTAAGAATTGCCTTTCAGAACTTATTGACAAAAAATTTCTATTTAATAAGGCTTCTACCGACAACGGCTCTCTATATTTGCTGAAATCCAGTGCTAAGTATTATGGTGGGCAAAACAAGGCGGGCAGACTTTTAGCCAATTATTTAAAAGTTAAGCATAATAAGTTGGATATTGAAGCTATCTTTGATGATCATAACACCCTACACACTAAAGATCCCGAAATCTTACATGAATTCCTCCTCTTTTATAAATCATTATATTCTCCCGAACACATATCATCAAGCTCACACATTACAGACTTTCTATCAGGTATTCACAAATCTTTTGACACTAAAATTGACTTTACCCCACTAGAGGCTGATTTAACACAACAAGAACTTCTTAACGCTTTACAATTACTTACGAAGGACAAAGCCCCGGGTCCTGATGGATTTACCGTAGAATATTTTACTCATTTTGCTCCCATCCTCCTCCCTGAATTACTTAATCTTCTGAATCTTTTCGCACTGTCTGGGAAATCTTCAGGTTCTTTTCTAGAAGCACTTATCTGTTTGATCCCTAAGGACGGGAAAGATTTGAAGTACTGTAAAAATTATAGACCCATATCTCTTGTAAATATTGACTATAACATTTTCTCCAAGGCTTTGGCTTTTCGACTTGAATCTTTTCTCCCTCAGCTATTAGGCGCAGAACAAGCATGCTTTGTAAAGGGTCGCCTACTTTCTGACAATACTCGTCTTTTCTTTAATATCCTGTCAAAAGCCCCTCACCTTCCTCACTCCTTGGCTGCGATAGCCTTAGATGCGGAAAAGGCGTTTGACCGAGTGAATTGGTCATACCTATTTCATACGTTGGAATGGTTTGGTTTTGGCCCTCGGATTATTTCTTACATCTCCCTTCTTTATTTGGACCCTCGGGCAGCCATCTTTATCAATGGTACCTCTTGCCCGTATTTTGAACTTAAAAGAGGGGTCCGTCAGGGTTGCCCATTATCACCGTTTCTTTTTAATTTAGCTTTGGAGCCTTTTTTATCTAGGATCCGACAGAATGAGGAAATAAAAGGATTTGAGTACAAGGATTCCCATGTCAAATTAGCAGCTTACGCTGATGACATCTTATTATTTCTTTTTGATCCTCAGCTTTCTGTTCCTGCCTTTTTACAGGAAGTAGACCTTTTTGCAACTGTCTCTGGCTATAAGCTTAACTGTGACAAATGTGAAATTTTGCCTCTTACCAAATATACCTTTACGGATGATTTTCGCTCCTCCAATTTCACCTGGAATTCGCATCACATTAAATATCTGGGCCTTCACTTTACTTCTTCACCCTCTTCAACGCTTTCTCTGTGTCTGGATAATTGTCTTCAAAAAATTTCCTCCTTGACTGCTAAATGGCACCCACTATACCTCTCTTGGTGGGGTCGTTTGGACACTATTAAAATGATGCTGGCTCCCCTAGTTTTATTTATCATTTCTAATAGTCCTCTCCACATTCCGTTACGGTTTTTCAAAAAAATTAACTCTGTATTATCATCCTTCTTATGGAATAAAAAAAAAACACGCATGTCCTTGCTCCGTTTGCTAAACCCTAAATCGGAAGGAGGGGTTAATTACCCCGACTTCCCTGCCTACCATAGATCTTTTCTCCTTCGTCAAGCCTCGAGATGGCTTCTTGATTCTTCGCTTGACTGTCCCACCTGGGTTGTGCTTGAATGCTCCTTCCTTTCCCCTTTTTCCTTTACAGAATTTCTTTCACTTGCACGCAAACCAGCTTCTCTACTTACCCCCATCTCCAAGTACACATGTAAACTTTTGTGATCCTATCCACCCTCACCTCCTACTGATTTAGACTCTTTATTTCACTCCTCTTTATGGTATAACACCTTGTGAGAAGTTGGCCTGGTATATGATGCACACTAGTTAAAGTGATCACCTTGTACCATGCCAAGCAACCCTTATGGTGTGGTTGTAAGTCAACCTTTTCGGACTAGCTGCCCTAGTGGTAGCGTAGGCTAAGCAGTCTTTGAGGCTAAACTCGTGAAGCGTGTTAAGCCAGCTGTTTTACCAAATGTAACCCCCTTTTATACCAATGAAAGGACACCACACAGATATATATTCAAAATATATATGTATTTATTTCTCAAAGTAACCCCTAGTCTCTTTATGAGCACAGGAGCACAAATCGTCAAACAAGATTATCACAGAATACACAGAAGTTGCACGTTATATGGATAGGCCCTGGTGGCCACTCAAACCATATACTAAAATAGTGGTATAAGTACCACGAACAGAAAAGGGAAAAGGCCTAGGGCCTCTAGAATCGCTGGGCCTACAAGGAGCTAACGTCAGTTAGTGACCAGGAGGTCCACGGGTGGCGTGTGCAGAGCAAATAGGTACACGCGTGCTCCCATAGGTTTCAATGGGTGCGTAAAAAGTACAAAGTTACTGCAAAGAGGATCTTCCGGATGGGCTAGGAACTCAAGATTTGGAACACAGGCACTAGAGATGTAATACTACACTTGGGCACAGGTGTGCCAGCTTTACCTCACCCACAGGAAGCGGGTGCATAGGCCTCGAAGTGCGTCGGGTTTCTTCTATCTGTTCCGTGGAGCTTGAAGACAAAGATGCTGCAGGCGGTCGGTCCGGGGGAGATGCAGTGGATCCAAGAGTGGATCGGAGATGTTGAAGACCTGTAAGCAGAGGGGACAGTGTTCACAGTCACTAGCCAGTGACCAGCGTGGCACCAGGTGGGTACCAGGCGATGTCGGGTGCAAACAGGTGATGAGGGGTAGCTTGTCTCCGCAGCCACGTGGTCCCTGAAGGTCGACGACGTCCAGGAGTCGGCTCACGAGCTGTCCCACGCAGGCTCTCGCTGTCGGCGGTGTCGGCGACTTGATCGAAGCAAACAAGCCTTGGCAAAAGCAATTGTAGGAGGATTCGGAAATCAGCTGTTGGTTCTGACCAGCAAGGTCAGAGGGATTGCTCCTTTGGAGGGGAGCAAGGGCCAGTCTGGAGCAACCAGACCAGTGGTGTTTGTCGTAGATTTCGTCGCCAAGATGGCCACTAGCCAGCGGGCCAGCAACCGGTTAGGCGCGTCGAGTGGCAAAATGCAGAAGGGCCCCACGCAGATCGTGGAGATGCTGGAGGGCTCACCTTTGGTGCAGATGCTGCTCGAGGGTTGGGCTTCTCAGGACCCAAAGCACAACTTGGAGGGAGCCTCGGTTGTTGCACTTGTCAGCTTGTCGTAGTCGTTCCAAGATGGCTGGCTCCACGTGTCTCGGTGCCTCCACGGGTCTCCTCTTTTCAGGGACTGTGGATCGGGCGGTGAGAGGTCTGGAGGTCCAGGTCTTGTCAGTCTCTGGGCTCGGGCTCCGGCGGGAGGCGGCGGCAAAGCAGACGGTGATTCGCTGGATGGTGCTTGCGTTAGCAAGGTGGTCACTCCCTGACCACAGGGGAGATTTTCTTCAGTCTTCTGTGCAGCAGAATGTCGAAGTTCCCGTCTTCTTCTTAGTTTCAAGTTGATTCCAGGATGTCTGAAGTCTTAGGACACAGCTCCTACCTTTAAGCGGATTCTAGGGGCCGGACTACCTGCTAGGTCCCTCCCTAAGGGTGGGACCAGGAAGGGGGGTGGTTACACCCCCAATCCTTTGTCCAGCTCGCCCCAGGCCCGGGACTGGTGTGCCCCAGGACCGGTTTGAACTGGCATATGCACCGAGGCTCCTTGTGAGCCACAGGCATGTCTGGTTTCTTTCAAGCCCTACCTGACCAATACACAAAATCCTGTCTGGGGTGGTGCACGCACCTCCCCTGGCATGAAACCCTTTGTCCACACCTCCCAAGCTGGAAGGACTCCCAGCAGCAGGAGGGCAGACTTGTGTCTGTGGTGGCAGCATCCATTTTGTGGAGCTGAGGCTATGTCTGATTTTACCCGGGTTTCAGGTACTGTACATGTCGTGTCCCTCTAGAAGGGTGGAATGCTAACCCCGTCGCCAGAATTGGCGAGGGGTTAGTATTCCAATTCGTATGACACCTTACTCGACATGTTTTGATAAAGCCAAACCAAAGATAGCATTTAACCGCGAGGTTCATAATGCACTTAAGAGTATATGGTATGACGATATCTGGAAACAGTAGAAGGAAGTTGTTCCGACCACTGCAGACAGGCTCAGCTCATGCCAGAGCACCATCTCACATGGAACCAAGCACTCTGCCTTCAGGATTGTTAAGGCCTGCCATAGGAGTGACTTATAGGTTACCAGGTGTCCCATTTAAGGTTAGGTATAGGTATACTACACCTAAGTAAGAGGTGATTACACCAACTTACCCCAGCTGAGTGATCAGCCAGTTGTGTCAGATTGTTAGGCCAAGCCTGGGGTGGCATAATACATGCTGCAGCCCTTGGCAGGCCTTGGGTACACCAATGCCCTGGGTACCTAGTGTACACTGGTACAGGGGCTGACAGGGTGATCCACTTCCAATTGGTTATGCACCTAGGGTGCATAGTTGTAATTTAGTAGAGAGAACAGCAGGCTGGGGGTCTGATTGGCAGGCCCACAGCCTCAATATGTCAAAAACCAGTGAAGCAAAAAGCAAAAATTTGGGGTGACCATAGGATAGCAGACCCTACTCTCCTACACAACCCCCCCCCAAACGCTGGGACATTAAACTAGCCTTGACCAGTCTCGTCTTCATGTCCTAAGTGGAAGTACCTGGAGAGACCATCTGCATTCCCATGGTCAGTACCTGGCCGGTGCTCCACTGTAAAGTCCATCCCCTGTAGGGAAATGGACCACCTAAGCAGTTTGGGGTTTTCACCCTTCATCTGATTTAGCCACAAGAGGGGCTTATGGTCGGTCTGAATCTTGAAGTGAGTGCCAAACAAGTATGGCCTCAGCTTCTTCAGGGCCCACACCACAGCAAAGGCCTCCCTCTCAATAGCTGACCAATTCTTCTCTCTGGGGGTCAACCTTCTGCTAATAAAAGCAATGGGTTGGTCTTGACCATCTACATTAAGTTGTGACAGCACAGCTCCCACACCCAACTCAGAAGCATCTGTTTGGACAATAAACTCTTTGGAGTAGTCAGGACTTTTCAGGATAGGTGCACAGCACATGGCCTCCTTCAGGTCATCAAATGCCTTTTGACAGCTTACTGTCCACTGAACCTTTTTGGGCATCTTCTTGGATGTCAGATCATTAAGAGGAGTCACAATGGACCCATAGTTCTTAACAAACTTCCTGTAATACCCAGTCAAGCCCAAGAAAGCTCGAACTTGAGTCTGGGTGGTTGGAGGGGACCAATCCTTGATGGACTGTATCTTACTCTCCAGTGGTTGAACTTGGCCCCCACCTACAAGGTGGCCCAAATACACAACCTTACTCTGCCCTATCTGGCACTTAGTAGCCTTGATAGTGAGGCCTGCCCTCTGCAGGGCCTCAAGAGCCTTCTTCAGGTGGATCAGGTGATCCTCCCAGGTGGAGCTAAAGACAGCAATGTCATCAAGATATGCTGCACAAAAGTCATCCAACCCAGTAAGGACTTGGTTCACCAGCCTTTGGAAGGTGGCAGGTGCATTCTTCAGACCAAAGGGCATCACCACAAACTGATAATGCCCACCTGGGGTTGAGAATGCTGTTTTGGCCTTAGACTCCTCAGCTAATCTGATTTGCCAATAGCCAGCTGTTAAGTCAAATGTGCTCAAAAACTTTGCAGAAGCTAGTTTGTCTATGAGCTCATCTGCCCTTGGAATAGGGTGTGCATCTGTCCTGGTGACAGCATTGAGTCCTCTGTAATCCACACAGAACCTCATCTCTCTCTTGCCATCTTTGGTGTGAGGTTTGGGGACCAGAACCACTGGGCTAGCCCAGGGGCTCTCTGAGGGTTCAATGACACCTAATTCCAGCATTTTATGTACCTCAGCCTTTATACAGTCCCTGACGTGGTCAGGTTGTCTATAAAGTTTGTTCTTTACAGGCAGACTGTCACCAGTGTCCACAACATGGGTACACCAGTCAGTTTGACTAGGTATCAAGGAAAACATATGTGAAAATGATTGTAGAACCTGTCTACATTCAGTCTGCTGATGGGCAGTGAGGTTGCCTCCAAGGGTCACTCCTTCAACTGAGCCATCTTCAGGGTTCTGAGACAACAGGTCTGGGAGAGGGTCACTCTCTTCCTCCTGTCCCTCATCTGTAGCCATGAGCAAGCCCATGTCTGCCCTGTCAACATATGCTTTAAGCCTGTTAACATGGAGTACCCTGTGGGGACTCCTGGGAGTTCCTAGGTCCACCAAGTAGGTGACCTCTCCCTTCTTTTCCAGGATTGTATGGGGTCCAGACCATTTGTCTTGGAGTGCTGCTGGGGCCACTGGCTCCAACACCCATACCTTCTGTCCTGGCTGAAACTCAACCAAGACAGCCTTTTGGTCATGCCAAGCTTTCTGTAAGGCCTGGCTTGCCTCAAGGTTTTTGGATGCCTTCTCCATATACTCAGCCATCCTGGAGCGGAGACCAAGTACATAGTCCACTATGTCTAGCTTAGGCTTTTTGAGAGGTAACTCCCATCCTTCCTTCACCAAACACAGTGGGCCTCTCACAGGGTGCCCAAACAACAATTCAAAGGGGCTGTAGCCAACTCCTTTTTGTGGGACCTCTCTGTAAGCAAACAGAAGGCAGGGTAGAAGGATGTCCCATCTTCGCCTGAGCTTTTCAGGTAATCCTTTGATCATACCCTTTAGGGTCTTGTTGAATCTCTCAACACGCCCATTGCATTGTGGGTGATAAGGGGTGGTGAACTTGTAGTTGACACCACATTCCTTCCACATAGCTGTCAAGTATCCTGACATAAAGTTGGTACCTCTGTCAGATACTACCTCCTTAGGAAACCCCACTCTGGAGAATACTCCCAGCAGGGCCCTGGCCACAACAGGTGCTGTAGTGGTCCTAAGGGGAATTGCCTCTGGATACCTGGTGGCATGATCCACTACCACCAGTATAAATCTGTGCCCAGATGCAGTGGGAGGATCCATGGGACCCACTATGTCTATTCCCACTCTTTCAAAGGGGACCCCCACCACAGGTAGTGGTATTAGGGGGGCCTTTGTTGTGCCACCTGATTTGCCACTGGCTTGGCAGGTAACACAGGAGCGACAAAACTCCTTTGTATCTTCATTCATGTGAGGCCAGTGAAAGTGAGGGACAAGTCTGTCCCAAGTCTTGTTCTGGCCTAAGTGTCCTGCTAAAGGAATGTCATGGGCCAAGGTAAGAAGGAAGCCCCTAAATTGCAGAGGTATAACCAACCTCCTGGTAGCACCAGGCTTGGGGTCTCTAGCCTCTGAATAAAGGAGCCCTTCATCCCAATACACTTTATGGGTACCTTGAGCATTCCCAGCAGCCTCAGCAGCAGCCAGCTGTCTGAGGGGTTCAAGAGAGGGACAGGATAACTGAGCCTGCCTCAAGTCAGCCCTTGAAGGTCCCCCTGTCCCCAGAAACTCAACCTGATCAGGTTCAAGCTCTTCAGGGACAGTTCCTTCAGGGTCCTCTAGATCAGCTTCCTGGGAAGGCTGATCATCACTCTGAGGCAGGGGGGAAGGCACAGCCTTGACCCTCCTGTTCTTCTTCTTGGTAGGTGCTTGGTCCATTGTTCCAGGATCCAAGACCTGAGGTTCAGTGAGGCACTTTTTGGCCTGTGACCTGGTCACAGCAAGGACATGTGATGATATACCTAACATCTCTGCATGAGTCCTGTACTCCACTTCTGACCATAGAGAACTCTCTAGGTCATTGCCCAACAAACATTCTACTGGGAGGTCTGCACTAACCACAACCCTTTTGAGGCCAGTTACCCCTCCCCATGAGAAGTTAACAACTGCCACACTATGTGAAGTAGTGGCATTGCTGGCATTGGTCACCAGGTAGTTCTCACCTGGTATGTACTGTCCAGGGTCCACAAAGCCTGGTGTCACCATAGTGACACTGGCACATGTGTCCCTGTAGGCTTGAGCCACTTTGTCATTAATTAAAGGAGTCTGTCTGTACTTGCCCAGGTTACTGGGGCTCACAGTCAGGGACAAATCAATGTCCCCATCACAGATCAAGACTGCCTGTGTAAGGGTTCTGTCTAAGTCAGAATCTCCTTCAGTTCCCATAGTGATTCCCACTACACCCTTTGTCTGGGGACCAACACTGCTAACAGTAGTACTGGGAGCAGGTGCCTTAGGGGCAACAGTGTTGGGGGCTCCACCCTTTTTGCAATCACTAGTCCAGTGAGTTGTATTTTTACAATGATTGCACCAGGGTTTCTTCTGACCTTCTTTCTTCTTCTTGGACTGTTGGGACCCACCCTCCTTAGCAGTAGTTTGGGGCCCTGTTGAAGACTTCTGGTCTTTAGGTTTCTGATCTCCACCCTTTTGGTCTGTTTTCTTCTGATCACCCCCTTGGCCCTGGTTCTGGTTCTTTTGCTTAACCCTGGTTCTGACCCATTTGTCTGCCTTCTTTCCCAATTCTTGGGGAGAGGTCAGATCAGAGTCAACCAAGTGTTGATGCAGTTGCTGGTTTTGACAGTTATTTAAAATCTGTTCTCTCATCATCAAATTATACAATCCTGTAAAATCAGATACCTTACTTCCCAGCAACCAACCCTCCAAAGCCTTAGTGGCACATTCAACATATTCAGACCAGTCCTGAGTCTGTGTCTTTTGGGTGTCTCTGAACATTAACCTGTACTGTTCAGTGGTTAAGCCTAACCCATCTACCAGAACACTCTTCAGGACTCTGTAGTTTCTGACATCCTCTTCTCTAACAGTGAGGAGTCTGTCTCTGCCTCTTCCTTCAAAGGAGAGCCAGAGGATTGCTGCCCACTGGTCTTCAGGAACCTGCTGTACTTTGCAGGCTCTCTCAAGAGCAGTTATCCATTTGTGGATGTCATCCCCACTTTTGTAGGGGGGCACAACCTTAGACAGGTTCCTATTGTCAAAGACCCTATCTTTGTCCTTAGGGACAATGCTGCCACCAGTGGGTATAGACCCACTCTCTCTAGGTTGCCTAGCCTTGTTCAGTTTTTCTTCCATCAGGGCTACTTCTAGCTCCTGCTTCCTGATCCTCAGCTGGGCTTCCTGCATTCTGGCCTCATGTTCCCTCCTCTGAGGGGTGGTCATCCTTTTCCTGGAGTGACCTTGAGAGCCCCTAGAGCCATGAGAAGCATTGGAGTCACCTGAGCGATTCCTTTGCCTCCCAAGCCCTGTGTTAAGTCCACTGGGGAGATCCAATGGGGTGAACCCATTGTCAGTCCCCAATAGCCTTAGTTTAGCTGGGCCAAGTATAATACTTGGCACTGGGCTAGTTCTCCCTTCATCATCACTACTTTCTGTATCCTCACCACTTTCCTCCCCTGTAGTATGGTTCTCATCTAAGGGATGGCTATTGGAACTAGGTACCTCTGTAGTATCTTCAGAAGGGGGGCCTCCTGTTCCTGACCCTAAGGGGGCTAACTGGGAAGCTTTCTTGAGTGCTCTCTGATTCTCATCATTCTGTAAGAGCTCTCTGAGCTCAGCAGAGTTTGTGTTCTTGGGCTGTTTAAGGCCTCTAAGAGTTGCCAAATGCCTGAGCTCATTCTGATTAAGGGTAGCAAAGCTGGATGTTGCCCTCTGGGGGTCACTCTCAACAGAGATGGGTACAGTGGACCCCTCTGCCCCGGCCATTGCTCTTAAGTGTGGGTGGATGTGTTGCAATCTACCTACACTTGTGTTTACCTACTAAACCTATCTAGTAGTTGTAGTCAGGGTGTGCTACTCCCTTTGCTCTACAACAACTAAGTTCAGTAGAACTTATGTATATCTAATCTTGTTTTATATGTACCTACAGGTACCTATGTGATCTTTCAATTGGTAACCAAGAGATTACAATGGTAAAACACAGCAAGCTCAAATCCCACCGCTGCTCACCAATGTGAGAAGTTGGCCTGGTATATGATGCACACTAGTTAAAGTGATCACCTTGTACCATGCCAAGCCACCCTTATGGTGTGGTTGTAAGTCAACCTTTTCGGACTAGCTGCCCTAGTGGTAGCGTAGGCTAAGCAGTCTTTGAGGCTAAACTCGTGAAGCGTGTTAAGCCAGCTGTTTTACCAAATGTAACCCCCTTTTATACCAATGAAAGGACACCACACAGATATATATTCAAAATATATATGTATTTATTTCTCAAAGTAACCCCTAGTCTCTTTATGAGCACAGGAGCACAAATCGTCAAACAAGATTATCACAGAATACACAGAAGTTGCACGTTATATGGATAGGCCCTGGTGGCCACTCAAACCATATACTAAAATAGTGGTATAAGTACCACGAACAGAAAAGGGAAAAGGCCTAGGGCCTCTAGAATCGCTGGGCCTACAAGGAGCTAACGTCAGTTAGTGACCAGGAGGTCCACGGGTGGCGTGTGCAGAGCAAATAGTCACACGCGTGCTCCCATAGGTTTCAATGGGTGCGTAAAAAGTACAAAGTTACTGCAAAGAGGATCTTCCGGATGGACTAGGAACTCAAGATTTGGAACACAGGCACTAGAGATGTAATACTACACTTGGGCACAGGTGTGCCAGCTTTACCTCACCCACAGGAAGCGGGTGCATAGGCCTCGAAGTGCGTCGGGTTTCTTCTATCTGTTCCGTGGAGCTTGAAGACAAAGATGCTGCAGGCGGTCGGTCTGGGAGAGATGCAGACCTGTAAGCAGAGGGGACAGTGTTCACAGTCACTAGCCAGTGACCAGCGTGGCACCAGGTGGGTACCAGGCGATGTCGGGTGCAAACAGGTGATGAGGGGTAGCTTGTCTCCGCAGCCACGTGGTCCCTGAAGGTCGACGACGTCCAGGAGTTGGCTCACGAGCTGTCCCACGCAGGCTCTCGCTGTCGGCGGTGTCGGCGACTTGATCGAAGCAAACAAGCCTTGGCAAAAGCAATTGTAGGAGGATTCGGAAATCAGCTGTTGGTTCTGACCAGCAAGCTCAGAGGAATTGCTCCTTTGGAGGGGAGCAAGGGCCAGTCTGGAGCAACCAGACCAGCGGTGTTTGTCGTAGATTTCGTCGCCAAGATGGCCACTAGCCAGCGGGCCAGCAACCGGTTAGGCGCATCGAGTGGCAAAATGCAGAAGGGCCCCACGCAGATCGTGGAGATGCTGGAGGGCTCACCTTTGGTGCAGATGCTGCTCGAGGGTTGGGCTTCTCAGGACCCAAAGCACAACTTGGAGGGAGCCTCGGTTGTTGCACTTGTCAGCTTGTCGTAGTCGTTCCAAGATGGCTGGCTCCACGTGTCTCGGTGCCTCCACGGGTCTCCTCTTTTCAGGGACTGTGGATCGGGCGGTGAGAGGTCTGGAGGTCCAGGTCTTGTCAGTCTCTGGGCTCGGGCTCCGGCGGGAGGCGGCGGCAAAGCAGACGGTGATTCGCTGGATGGTGCTTGCGTTAGCAAGGTGGTCACTCCCTGACCACAGGGGAGATTTTCTTCAGTCTTCTGTGCAGCAGAATGTCGAAGTTCCCGTCTTCTTCTTAGTTTCAAGTTGATTCCAGGATGTCTGAAGTCTTAGGACACAGCTCCTACCTTTAAGCGGATTCTAGGGGCCGGACTACCTGCTAGGTCCCTCCCTAAGGGTGGGACCAGGAAGGGGGGTGGTTACACCCCCAATCCTTTGTCCAGCTCGCCCCAGGCCCGGGACTGGTGTGCCCCAGGACCGGTTTGAACTGGCATATGCACCGAGGCTCCTTGTGAGCCACAGGCATGTCTGGTTTCTTTCAAGCCCTACCTGACCAATACACAAAATCCTGTCTGGGGTGGTGCACGCACCTCCCCTGGCAGGAAACCCTTTGTCCACACCTCCCAAGCTGGAAGGACTCCCAGCAGCAGGAGGGCAGACTTGTGTCTGTGGTGGCAGCATCCATTTTGTGGAGCTGAGGCTATGTCTGATTTTACCCGGGTTTCAGGTACTGTACATGTCGTGTCCCTCTAGAAGGGTGGAATGCTAACCCCGTCGCCAGAATTGGCGAGGGGTTAGTATTCCAATTCGTATGACACCTTACTCGACATGTTTTGATAAAGCCAAACCAAAGATAGCATTTAACCGCGAGGTTCATAATGCACTTAAGAGTATATGGTATGACGATATCTGGAAACAGTAGAAGGAAGTTGTTCCGACCACTGCAGACAGGCTCAGCTCATGCCAGAGCACCATCTCACATGGAACCAAGCACTCTGCCTTCAGGATTGTTAAGGCCTGCCATAGGAGTGACTTATAGGTTACCAGGTGTCCCATTTAAGGTTAGGTATAGGTATACTACACCTAAGTAAGAGGTGATTACACCAACTTACCCCAGCTGAGTGATCAGCCAGTTGTGTCAGATTGTTAGGCCAAGCCTGGGGTGGCATAATACATGCTGCAGCCCTTGGCAGGCCTTGGGTACACCAATGCCCTGGGTACCTAGTGTACACTGGTACAGGGGCTGACAGGGTGATCCACTTCCAATTGGTTATGCACCTAGGGTGCATAGTTGTAATTTAGTAGAGAGAACAGCAGGCTGGGGGTCTGATTGGCAGGCCCACAGCCTCAATATGTCAAAAACCAGTGAAGCAAAAAGCAAAAATTTGGGGTGACCATAGGATAGCAGACCCTACTCTCCTACACACCTCTATATTAATTGCTGGGAAACCCTTTTATTGGAAGTCCTGGAGAGATAAAGGTTTATTCTGGACGCATCAACTATTCTCACGACATAGGATCTTATCCTTTTCCGAAGCCGGTCAGCAATTTCACTTACCTCCTTCCTTTCAATCTAAATATCATTTAATTTCGCAAGCACTCTCCGCTGCTTATACCCGTATTCATTTGCATCCAATACCTCCCTTAGTTAACAGTCTACGCTCTTTTTTACTTTCGTCTCCCAAAGCATCTAGTATTTATTCTCATTTACGTTCCCCCCCTTCTGTCTGGCCAAAGACCAAAGTTGAATTGTCTTGGGAAAGGGATCTTGAGGTTGACTGGCCTTCTTCCCTGTGGAATAAACTGTGGGTCAAGATCAGAAAGACGTCTAGGGCAGCGAATGTCACACAGACATTATTCTTTGTTTATAATAGGCTTTTGCTACACCCATCTGAACTACACACACACCATGCTGCGGTTCCCGACACCTGTTGTTCCTGTTCCTTGCCAATTGCTGATTTGAAACATATGCCTTTTTCCTGTCCTATTCTTTATAGTTTTTGGCTATCCGTTTGGAATCAAATAAATTCTATTTTTAACTCCCATTTTCCTCTCTCTTTTACACACATATTTTTGGGAAGTTTATCCCCCATTTGGGTGAATCATTCCTCCAATACTAGGATTGTGGACATGGTGCTGGCAGTTGCATTCCAACAGATCACAAAAAATTGGTAGGACTGTACAAAATTATCTTTTCAGGCTTGGTGGTATGCAGTCTGTTATCATCATAGGTTGGATACTGCTTGCATTCCTCCCATTCATTTAGCTATGAAACGCTCCATTATATGGTCACCTGTTACGCAGTTTTTTGATCATAGTGCTCAACACTCCTTTTCGTTGTCTCCAGCTCAACAAGAGGTTGCTCGTACTCCTTGATATTCCATAACTATGATATATATATATATATTTTTTTTTTGGCTATGCCATAACATTATCTTTTTTTTTTTTTGCCTGATTCGTCTTTTTGATGTATGGTCGCTATTTGTAAACTGTAGGTTATATTGTTATATTCAATGACGTTTCAATGCATTCTTTTTCATTCTAACATCGGTATATCTGTATGATGCATTATTGTTTCCCTTTTTTTTTTTCCCCCTACTCCCCCTTATATTGTACTGTATTGCATTATTTGTTTACTCAATAAACTTATTTTCAAACTTTTCTTCCTATTGTCCAGCTTTGGTGGGGGAGAGTTGCAGCGTTTCTTGGATTGTTTTCTTCTCCCCACCCAGGTGCCATAGCTGGGATGGGGAGCTATTACAGAGGCAATTCAAGCCATGTACTCGTCTGATTGACCAGTGCACCCGGCTAATGCGACGCCTTCTTGGAGCTCTCACTAAGTGGCAGGCATGCACCACAGGGGGCTTCAGCTTCACTGATCTTGTGTGTCATACGAACAAGTTGCTGCATCTAGAGCATCTTCACGGTTTTTCCAATGGAACCAGGACTCAGTATATCCCTCTAGCTCCCAGCTGGGGGAGAGGAGCTTGTCACAGTTTCTTGAGTTGATTTACAGTGGGGGTCGGCGGAGCTCGCAGAGTTCCACTCCGCAGAATTCAGAAAAGTGTCTGAAAAACTCTCTCACACAAGGGGCTAATTTATTATGCTTTAATTTATTATCTTACTGAAGCGGAATTTCCCTTAAAAATGTTAATGGAACAGTACAAGGGTACAATTCTTTACTGTTGTTGTATAAGCTTTATTTGACAGAAAATGTCATAAAAGTTATAAATAAAAGATACATTTTTTTAAAGGAGAAGTACAAATGTGCAATATCTTAAGCTTGTATGGGCAAACAATGCGGCATAGTAGCCAATTGGGCCTTTGGCACAATGATACATTTATCATATTCTAATGGTTAAAAATCAATACAACAGAGACATGCAATTAGTGTATCAAATGCAAATCTGCGATAAAAACAAGATAAAAACAGTAAGCATTTCATCTTATTAACAAATCTTCACTATGCTATAGTTAAACATTAATATGCTGAAGAATTTTGAATTTTTCCTAACATAGCAGCAAGGAGTAACAGGTAACGTGCCTGTGCATCGGAATTGGTCTTATATTTAGCGAAACGGATTTTGGGTGTGACAAGAATTTGTCACAACCTTGTTTGAATTAAAACTATGCCAATCTTGAGAGAGCTTTCGGCGTGGGGGAGAAGCTCAGATGTCCGCCTAATGCGGGCCCAAAAGAGTAGTGGGCATAACCTAGCTACGTCGCCAATCGACCGCCTGCCCATGTCCAGCAATAGAGGGGTAAGGGGGAGATATTTTGGTAACATTACCAGATCTCTAAAAAACTTGTGCTCGGACCGGCAGAGCTCATCGAGCTTGTCGAATCCCCAGACCTCTGCTCCATAAAGAGCAGAGCTGACTGCTTTGGCGTCATATACTTGGAGGGCAGGGGCTACCAGCCTAGTATGTGAGAGACAGTGTTCTTTCCCTCCAGCCACTCGCCTGTGTCCCAACAGCATCTTTTCTAAGTGGGGCCTCCAAGACATTTTGTCAGAGAGTCTTACACCTAAGTAATCAAAGGTATCCCCACCCAGCAGAGGGCTATTCCTATATGACCAGTCCCTGATTGTCGGAAAAAAGTTGGAATCTATCAAGAAGGTGTTGCAACCCAGCTGGGGTCTTAGATATCAGCTGGGTGTCATCTGCAAACAACAAGGTTGGTACCTTGTTGCCCCCCAGAGTAGGCGAGTCTGCAGGGTCCTCCTGAAGAAAACCAACCACCCCATTCACATATAGGGAGAACAAGGTTGGGGCCAGAACACAGCCCTGTCGGACTCCTCTGTTGACAGGGATGCACTCTGTTAACTGCCCCTGCGCCCCCCACCTGACCTGGGCGAAATTGCCCTCTTGGAGCCGTATCAATAGTTTAAGGACAAAGGGGGGATACCCATCCCTCCAAGGGTTGTCCACAGTTTGGATCTAGGGACCAGGTCAAAAGCAGTCTTCAAATCGATAAATACGAGATAAAGACTTCCCTTGCCTAGCACCACTACCTTCTAATAGATAAGGAGGAGTCTGAACACCTGGTCCATTGTCCCAGTCTTTGGTCTAAATCTGGCCTGGTACTGGGAGAGGATGGCTTCCTCCTCAGTCCATGACTGTATCCTGTGCAAAAGGACTTGACCAAAGACCTTCTGCATAGCATCAATCAGGCTGTTTGGTCTATAATTGGAGGCGTCGTCCCTAGCACCCTTTTTATAAATGGGGACCACTTCAGCGGCCCTCCATGTCTCTGGAACCGGGGCTCCGTTAGCTATTGCATTTACTAGTAGTAGAATGTAAAGTGCCCAGTAGGGAGGGTCGGCCAAAAAGAGATCGCCTGGCAACCCATCTGGTCCTGCTGCTTTGGAAGGGAGGATTTTACTTATTGCGGCTTCTATCTCCAATAAGTTAAAACACTCAGCTTTTGCAAGGGGCCCATTTAAATCATCTGATTCCTCGGCTGCGGTGGCCTCTGGCATTGAGTAAAGCTTTTTGAAGTGATCGTGCCATGCCTGGCCAGTGATGTGGTTTGCAGGTGAGCATGCACCTGATTTGCTCCCCCAGATGACCAATTTCCAAAACAGGTTAGTGTCTTTGGATGAGCATGCTTCTTTGAGTTACTGCCAGCGGGATTCGTCCCATTCTATCTCTGCCTCCCACTGGGCGGCTTTGTAGGATTTTCTAGCGGTCTTTATGAGCAGCTGCTTCTTCTCTTTAATAGCTATAGCCAGGATCGATTTTTTTTGGCTGCACGTTTTGGTATACCACGAATATTGCTCCTTGGCATTGTTTCTAGGTGTTTTGCCCAGATTGGGGGCTTGAAAATATGCACTAATTTGGATGACAGTGTGCGTATGAATCCTATGAACGTCCGCTAGTCTGGTTGCGCTATGGACAGCAACCTAGAGCTCGAGTGTTTCTGCAATTAGGTCGTGTTTAATACCAGCTACCTTTGTGTCGTGCAGGACTACCTTCTGTCATTTCAAAAACTTTTTGCAGTTTGATGGGGCTATCTCCCTGGTGGTTGTCAAAGGTAGGTTACTCAGCTGGTAATAAGGTGCCTCCCACAGGGGTTTCAAGGTTAAGCATAAAGGATTGTGGTCATTCTCTGTGGTTGTACCCACGATCATGTCGACCAAATTCCCCCACAATTTCATGTTGAGGAGAATATAGTCAATCTGGGATGGACAGCTAACTCTGTTATAGGTGTTAGCACCTTGTTTATCTGCCCTCAAACCATCCTCCACAGTGATGGCATTAAGTTGGAGTGCCTGTTGTGCCCATCTATTATCTTGTTCTTCTGTTCCCGCTAGGTCTTCTATAGCCATGGGTTCAAAAGTGCAGTTAAAATCTCCTGCAACCACCACTCTGGCATGGGGTGAGCAGTTAGCTAGACAGTCATCCAGTGCTGAGATAGTAGGTGAGGGACTGCCTCCTTTATTCCCTCTTGCGTAAACATTGAAAAGTTCAATTGTGGGTCCACCCCTTGGCCCCCTAATACTCAGCCACAGGAAATCTGGGCTCAAGCTTGTTTGAAGGGTAATTCGACAGTCAAGGGCAATGTTTATCCAGATACTCAAGCCCACAGATGGGCACCCTCTCCCTATGGAAGTTGCAGGTAAATGGAAGCAAGTGTAGTCAGCTTTGTGTAGTGGAACCAGGCTCCACATCTCCTAAAAAATGCAGACGTCAAACCTTCCACTAGTTGATTCCAATGAGGGAGAGGGATTTTATTACTTAGTCCCGCCACATTTCATGACACAATCTTCAGCTGTTGGTGGGGTGTAGGGCAGAGGATGGCACTTTGTGTAGGAGTAAGGTTATTAATTGGTAAATTGATTGTTGTGTGCAAAGCTGAATGATTGAGAGTGCCAAGGGCTATCTCTTCTTCAACAGGGATGGAGGGTCTACTTATACTTGCCCCACGTAGGGGCTACCCTTGTTACAATATAAGATATTATGAGGAGACAGAGTGTCAAGGGGGTTAGCTATGTAGTTGGGACTAGATATAACAGTAAATGGGTCAGGGCAATATAAAACTAGATTCTGTAGTCAGTCATTGGCCTCAAGCGAGGAGGCACCTGCCAGATGCGGTGGAGGCTGTAAGGCTGGCGTCTTGCCATGCTCGTGTATTGGAGTGTTCCTAAATTTGATGGAAGTCCCATCGGGGGGCAGGTGCGAAATTCCAGAGCAAGGAGGTTTTCCGCCATCTCAGCTCCCTTGAGGGTAATCTCGATATAATCTAGTGGATAGGTTGAAGAGGTACACCTCTGTGCCCTGAGTCTATCGTCTCTGAATACAGATCGGCAACCCCTAACGTTCCGGATCCAATGGATCACTTTTTTGGTCATAGAGTCTTCGCTCTCGTGACCATTCTTGGTATTAGTTTTTGAAACATTAGTCATATAAATTTTCTTAGTTTGCAGTGAGTGTGTTATAGCTAGGGTAGCTAGAGGGGACAACTGGTCTTGGCCGCCATAAAAAGGAGGTTGGACATGTCGTGGAGACATAGCCCTGTAGCTGTTTGGGGGGGTCTTGTGGGGCTGCTAGACTCTTTAGTTTATCTTGGATAATATTATTAGAATTGCTTATTCTCCTTACTATGGGATGGGTTGGGGCTTGTCTACAAGCGGAAGTATCAGGGGTGGCAGATTGATGTAAGGTAGGACTGTGGGGGGTATGATCTTTTCTAGGAGGAGCTAACTCTTGTGCCACGCAGTCATTATGGGAAAGTTGCAGGAAGCGTTTATGTGCAAAGGTGCTGTACTGTGTGCGAGATGGGTCAGTCTGTAATAGTGTTTTGACTAAAGTGGTAAGACCTTCTAGTGTAGTTTTCATGATACCTATATCTGCTCTAAGGTTATTTATGAGGGAGTGAGTGTCCAAAGGCTCTGCTTTGCTTTCTGAGCTGGTCAAAGCAGCAGGTAGAGGTGGCGATAGGAGCACATTACCATTGTGTTGATCAGTTAGATCCTGACGGGGTAGGAATATATTTGCGCAATGAATTGCGGGTTCAAGCTGCTGGGTGCTAATGACAGGGCAAACGTCGGAGGTGGTAGAGGGTTGGAATGTGTTCAGAGCAACTGGTGCTAGCTTTTGTGACACGATAGGTACCCTCTTGGGGGGTTGTCTTTGGAACATTGTTGGGATGATAGAGGGGCGCTTTTGGCTTAGATGTGGACTTGGGGGAGATCTACCAGGCGGGCTGCCTGGGATAGAGTGCGCAGTTTGATTTTCCACAAGGCTGTCCTCGCACTCATTAATCAAAGTGTCAATCCGATCGAGAACACAGTTACTGCCTGGATATTTTAGTGTTTTCCTAGCCTTTTTCCCTTTTGCAACTTGGATTCCACCACCTCCTCCAATGCCCCCCATTGTTTTTCTCTTCCCCACTCAAAAAAACACCAGTACAAAAGGATCAATGGACTTGTAATAAGAGAGCCTACACGCTCCGATACAGTCACGAGTAGTCGAAACAAATGAATAGTCCCCAAGTACCAGGAGAACTAGCAGAGTAATCCTAAGTGATAGTTATGTATTGTCAATAGATAGAAATAAGAAAACAGGGAACACAGTACCTCACAGAACAGTCATCGGCAACCAGCCTGGTCTTGGATGCACATATAAAGGGGGTAGCCCTGCCCTGCCTTTTCCTGGCAATGATGGGCAAGGACGGACCCGCCCTTGGCCCGGGCACGTCTGTGCACGTCCTGCACTGCGGGAGCCGCGATGTGCTTTTACGTGCCTCCGGGCGAGATCAGGATGACGTGTGCGCCTCCCGGAGCTTGGCTTTGTGGGGCTTCAAATCCCCCCCGATGAAGGTGCAGGCTCCAGTGGTGTCTTTGCTGCTGGCAGCTCCCCAGTTCTTTATATGTTATCGGCATGATTTTATGTACAAAATCTTTTTCAGGTTTCACAAATTATAAGTAAAAAATTGCACCTTATCGGAACACTGTCCATTTCTCCACTACCCACTGCCCTCCCCTCAACAGCAGAATAGATGCATGTGCATGTCCGGCATACTGTCTGTGTGGGAGCACGCTAACCACCACACAGTACCATACCTCTCACAGCGACTCCAAAACCCCACCCACAATTGTTTTAAAAATGACCCTGAGCCCCCCTACCAACCAATCAGACTGTGTGTTTAGTATAGATGCCACAGAAGTGTATTAGCCGTGGAAGGAATCCAGGCGTTTCATACACTAGACCACGACAGTGTAAATTTAGTCATACTCAGGGCAAAAAAAGCATGCGGTGGTAAACTCTGCTCCGCCGGTGAATGGTGGCATTATTTTGCTAAACTCAGTGCTCCAAGCTGAGTGTGGAACGCCAAAACTCTGCAAACTCTGCCAGCAGGAGCGGAGGTATTCACCCACCCCTAATTTACAGGACATAATTGATAAATATGTGTCTTCTGCTTTAGCCGAACCAGATGAAAAGCATCAAAAGATGTTACGGGGATGACTTTGAGAGCCCTCTTTAAGGGGAAATTTATTCAGGGGGCTCAACTCTCGGATTTGCTTAAGCACTTAGGGGAATGCTTTCCTTCCCTGAGAAGGCTTCTCCATCGAATGAATTGTTTTCTCAATATAACACACTGGTGCCAGATGGCTGTCCTATTCTCAAGGTAATTAAATCTATGTCTCATTAGAGGTGGAAGGAGATTAATAAGACCAATTTTCCCATGCTTCCTTTTCAAAATATATGCCTTGGAAAACTTTGAGGACAAGTTCCTCAAATACCAAAAGTCAATACAATTTTACCTAGCATTTGCTCGTCGTCATCTTCAGTGTTACCAGTGGCTTCTTTGTCATGCGCTATGGATTAAAAACAGCGGGGTCTCTTATGAGGCATTTAATATATCTATAAGAGACACAACCTATGCTGCTTGAGCTACTCAAACCCTCTTGAAGGTTTTTCAAGTACTGTATGATGGTCTTCAGGAACAAAACGATTCAAAGGAGATCTTGGCAAACATGGAACTCCTTTTGCAGTTCTTGTCAGACGTTTCCTTCGATTTCTTACTGTCATTGGCCACAGCTTTAAGCACATCTATTACAGCCTCACACCTCCTATGGGTAAACATGTGGGAGCTCAATTCGTCTCAGAAAGCTCTGGGTCTTCAGTTGCCTTTCTCAGGGGATAAGTTATTCTCCTCTAGCTGGACAAATCGTTAAAAAAAAGCAGCAGAGGAGAAGACGATTCTCCAATCCTTCAAATCGTTTCCACCAAGAATTCAAAACAAGGCAGCCTAACCTTTTCAGGATCGACGTTCCTTTTGAGACGGGGTTCGAGGTCAGGGAACTGCAGCCGGAGGCAAATGCTGCCCAAAGCAGCAACTTCAGTCCCAGAAGCAATGGCAATCACTGTCCTGTTGTGGGAAGAATAATTTCGCTGATTTTAGACAGATGGCAAGAGCTCATAAAGGACAAATGAGTATTAAATATTGTGTGCAAGAGCTATTTGATAGACTTTCAGGTTCCTCCTACTGAACCTCATTTGTGTCTGACTTTGTTACCCAAAGACGAATCGAAAGACAAGACATGATCCAAGGGATTCAGGCTCTATATAATAGAAAGGAGCGATTCTTCCAGTACCAGAGTGTGAGCAAAGACTGAGATTCTACTTGATCCTCTTTTTGCTTCCGAAATCAGACGGAGCCATCTGCCAGGTTCTGGATCTAAAGATTTTGAACACATTTGAAATCTACCTTTCAAAGTCTTAATTCCTATGGTATCGGATGGGGACTGCCTCGCGACTCTGGACTTGACAGATGCATATTTTCATGTTCCCATCCATCTGAACTCCCAGAGGTTTCTTTGATTTACATTGGCAAACAGTCATTTCCAATGTTTCCCGCCGGCCTTTCTTCCTCTCCAAGGATCTTCACTGAGGTACTTGCTCTGGTAGTGGGTTCATCTTCATACTTTGGGCACACAATTATATCCCTATCTGGATGATTGAATAATTCTTGCATCTTCTTTTCCCAAGGTAGAAGAACATGCAAACCTGGTATCCACTGGTAGCTTCGTTTTTCTGTACCTCAGTCTGGTGTAGAAGGCCTTCAAGAGCTGGACACTCCCTCTCTGTGCCTCACAGAAGTCTCCCTGAGATGGTACCCTCGCAACTTGTAACCCTTATGGACTCCAGGACACCCCACTAGGTAAGACAACTTCTGGATCAGGGTAACGTTTAGGTCTGGTGCCCCGTGCCCCTAGTTCTTCCTCTTAACTACATGAACCTCCCCATTGTTCCTGTGAGCTAGCTGTCTGGGCCCTTGTGGCCGCAGACACACACTCAGGCAGACCTAGTATTTCAGCTTGGGTCCTTCTCTCAACCTCTGCCGCATCAGAGGTTTCTAGATCATTTACCGAACAGAAGGTCCATTTAAATTGCAGGGCTAACTGCCTTTTGGACAATAACCTCACCATATTCCAGGGTGACCATTACCACAGAATGGATATTCACCTCGTTGTCAGTGTTGACACCCTTATGGTGGACAACTGTGTTGATCTGCTCTAGGGACACCAACTTTTCTACAGCTGTAGTCATGCTGACTCCTCTGTCTCACAGAGCCTTAACATGGCCCTAGTAAATGGTTGGCCATTACCTGTTCTTTACATCTGGGAAGCAAGTCAACCACTGGTTCAAAATCTATATCACCCATGGAGACTAGTATGGCTTAGGTCCAAACTCTGGGCCAACTTCCATCCCAATCCCTACACTCACAGACCTCTGGAACTGCCAATGGGTGAGGACTTCTTAGTACATTTAGAATCTCCTCTTTTGTACCCTGGCTACTGAAAGTCATAGTACACCCTTTTCTTGAAAGGGTCATTGGGCTTATGCCACTTGTCTACTTGTACTGAGTCATTTTCTTCCCATACAGGGTTTGGGAACCATTTAGTAAACCCCTATGTATCCTTGCTACTATCCTTCGTGAACTATTAAAGGCCTGCCCCACTTTCTTAGGGTCACCCCTTACAAACTCTTGGACACCCTGGTGTGTGCGCACCCATTAGCTGCCTCTCCAAGCTTTCATGAAATCAGTCGGTCTGGAGTCCACTAAATACTGGTGCGACTCTGAAGACAAATGACTCAAGATGTGCTCCTTCGTAACCTAAATTCTATAGCCCATCATAAGTCATTTCACTGTCCTCAAGAACTTTCAAAGAGATGTCTACAAATTCCTTTCATGACTGTTGTGACTCTTTGTGTGTGTGTGTGTCTGATTTTTCGGAGATACTCCTTAGGAGAAAGGCCAAACTGGTTTACCAGGGCATCCTTCATGTGGGTCTATGACTTGTATCCCCTGGAGAAAGGAATGCATCCCTTCACTGGATAGGCACCATCCCCACAACAATACACTGCAGTGTTGCTTATCTATCTTATGCATCTTTAAGGCTCTCATATGACGTAACCCTCTTGTCAATGTTATCTACAACCACAAAGCTAGGCACCACATATTTAGGTAAGGAAGCACGGAACACCCTTTAGACACCTCATCTTTGCTGCCACCATCTTCACTGGACCCTGCAAACCCCAGCCTGGTGGTCTTCTCCTCCAAAGCCAGTTTCTTCTGCTCTAATATTGTCTTTATTTTTTCCAGGGCGATGGAAGCCAGCTTGGATTGTAGTGCCATCTCAAACTGCTTGTCATTATACTCCAGCGAGTGAGCTGCCAGCTCTGAAGGGGACAGGCTACGGGACTACCCATCCCTTATAGCACTGAAAGGTGAAAAGAAAGTCAACCTTGAGGCAGGTTATCATCTACCTTCTCCCGTTCTTGGGCTTCCTTATTCTCCTTAGAGGTGACCTGTAGTTGATGAGCCACTTTCCTAGCCAAGAGGGCTTTTTGGTAATCTTCATTCTTGGAACTTCTGTTCAAGCTCAGCCCTCTTAGCCTGCATATATCACAGACTAAGACTTAAAAGGATAGACAGATCCACCCCATGTTCCCAAAAAGGTAAAGTATAAAAATTGTGATAAAAACTGAATATGTAAAGATATTTTTTTAAAAGACCCAGTTAAGCATTTTTTCAATTAAATATAAAAAATATAGTTTTAATCTGAATTGTTAAGGAAAAGTTCAAATTTTTGATTTTCAAAACGTGTTGACTGGTAATACAAGTAACATAAGATGATTTTTGGTTGGGAAGGATGGAAGCCATTCACAAGTTATAGTGTCTAAATCCTGTCAGCCTGAACACAATTTCCTTAAACAAACCAAAGCTCAACTTCCGGTAGCTATGGTACACATCATCCAGGCCTAAATTTAGAGAAAGTGTTTTATTTATAACAGTACCAAAAAAGTTTTAAGGAGAAAAGGAAGCTAGAGAAAGCAGAGCTTCTATGGTTGCGAGTGACCGGTGTCTAGGCAAAAGTTGAGGCTGACCACAATGCACCAAAGGCCAGCTCAGACTAATGATTAAACTTCATGACAGTTTTTAACTTTAGACATTAGTCTTTTCCTAAAGCTCAACATCCTCCATTGGGGCACAGCAGGGTGCGGCATCTGACCAAATCCTCTCAATTCCGGCCACTTTACTTTTTGGGGGCCAACTGAAGTTTCTGAAATTGGCACCAAAACATTTGAGCGGGATGGCTGGAAAATCATAGCCGATGAAGTCCTATCACAGTCCGGATCCCTGGACCACTTGTCCCGGTTCCAAGTCCTACATTCAGACGTAGTCTCTTTTCTGAAACTTACAACCTGCCAGTGTGGCGAGGCTGAGAGCTGAGAGCTTTCAACTTTCTCTCCTTTTTGGAGTAGCACTTCCAGGTAACTCTAAGGGCTCCGAGAATGTCAGGGACAGAACAAGACCTCACGCCAGCAGAGGCTACCAAACAAGATCCAGTCAGGGTTCACTTGCAGCTGGTCTCTTCCAGAGTTGAACTGTTGCAGCTTTTTCCATCCTGCTTGCCACACAGGGGGTCTACCTTAAGCCAGCTTTTTCGTCTTTGCTTCTTACACAGGTCCAGATTTGTTCTGAGGAACAAGGGGCACGGTGCCACTTTTAAACAGACCACTGCCAAGAAGGTGGAGACTTATTTAATATTTAAAGTTAGGTTTTCCTCCAGTCAAATAGGTATTTTTGTGACAGGCCTGACTAGGTTTTAAGAAGTCATTCTAGACATGGTGGATGAAAGCCACCTTTTACTGGTCAGCCAAGTGCGCAGGTGACATTTAACTTCCCTGTCATTTTTGAGTTTCCTGCACTCAGTACTATAACGTTACTAGACATTTTAGTATGACAATTGGGGGTAAGTCTGTTTTATCATCCCTTTAGGGTTTGGACCACATACACTGGAATCGGACAACAGTGCCCCAGGGTTCAGTGTTTAAAAACCAGCAGCATTAGTCCAAACAAAATGGGGGGTGATCATGCAGAACGAGACACTTTCTTTGTTAGACCTCAAGCCTCATGCATGGTCCATTGGACCCCACGGGAAGCTCAGGTGCTTGCTCTTTAGAAATACGCACACTTTAGAGACGGTCCCTACACTCTCTGAAAGAGGTGGAGTTTGTTGACACTCCCTTCCTTTAAAATGCAAACCGTCCGAAGAAGCAGTTGCTTGGCTTTCGGACCTTGACTTGCATCCACGTCTTTCCTTCAGCATTTCGCTACCCTCTACATTGGAATTTCCAGCACTCTCCTTCCCAGCTGAACGTTTCCTGCTTTGGCCCGCGGTAGAGAGATCTTTGTATGACAGATACTTGACGATTTGCGGTCGCGTTCTCTTTTAAATTCACGCGACCGCGTTCTACGTTCCCCGTTGTCTCCTGCCCTTTCCATGTGTGATTTACGATCCTGCCGCTCACCCTCGCAGAGACTTTAACGGGCTATAGCGGATTCTGCTGTATTCCCATCCCTTTAACTCTTACGCACTCCCTCCCCGAGATTTTGACGAGCTGTCCTAGAATTTCTTCCAGGTCCTTTTTAGGTCTCGGACTAGGCAGCGCATGCGCTGTCTCGTCAGAGAGATGCTGTATACAGTATAGTGGGGGAAGCTCCGCCCACTTTCCAGCCTTATTTTTTATTGGCTTGAAACAAAATTCCTGCATTCTCATTGGTGCTTGGCTTCTCAATCCCGCCTCCTGGCGGCCATGTTGTCATTTTTATCCTTACGAGGCTATCAGCCCCTTTACTAGAAAAACTGTTTTGTTCCCGTGCCTTTCATCATTCCCTCCTGTAGTCTGTCACTTATTACACCACAACCACCCCCCACCTCCTCCCGTTAGTGCCTTCTTTTACCCCCGCACTTCTGTGTAAAATGCAATAGGGCTCGCGTAAATATGAGCCCTATTGCATTTTCAGTGCTTGTTTGCCGTCTCATTGGTGGGCGAATTCGCACTCTTTGTCTCGCATGCGCGCGATGCCTTACATCGTGCGCATGCGAGACAAAGAAAGGCAGAGACAGCACAAACAGTGAAGCGGGACAAGGTGAAGCTCGGCTTTGGTTCGTTTGCCTTTCCTGCTTCGGTAGGTGAATACAGAAGCAGCGCCCCAACAAGAAGCACTAAACGGATTCCATTTGCAAACTGTTCCCGCAGCGTTTCACATTATGCCATTCATCCACCAAATGGGTACCTTTTTAATATCCAAGGTGTGTGATGTTTTTACATTTCTGGGGGCTCGAGGATAGAGCGTGGATCTGGCCAGCCATATGGAAGCTCTGCCCTATTAGCCTCAAGCTGAGCCAGAGACAGGCACCTGGCTAGAGCTTTCAGTGACCCTCCTTACACATGTCTGGTTGGCTCCAGAGTAACACGAAATCTGCATAACTTCCGAGTCTGGACAAGGTGTCATTTCATAGGCTGTGACTGACTCTTTTCCATCGCTCCCACCGTTTCAAGATGCAGAGACCTGATAGCTGGTTCACAAATAAAAGTAAGACACACAGTTCCCCATTACGCCATGAAGACACACAGTTCCCCATCACGCCATGAAGACACACAGTTCCCCACCACGCCAGGAAAACTCACAGTTCCCCATCACGCCATGAAGGCACACAGTTCCCCACCACGCCAGGAAGACACATAGTTCCCCATCACGCCTTTCCGGCCCAGCCTGGTCCTCCCTATTGCCTCGCGGGGTCGTGGGATCTTTGCCACTGACTGACCCATGGGGCCACAGGATAATACCGTTACCCCGGCAATTTCATGTGGCCTGGAGCGCGAGTCACCGATATATGTGCTACGTCACCGATTAACAATGTCGTGCGGGCCTGCTCGGGTGATGTGAGAACTGAGTCATAGCGGGAGACGGAGGAGCTGTGCTGAAAGAAGGGACACACAACATACCATACCTCGTGGCCTCTAAACTGGCCGACCCTACACCCATGTGCTTCGAAGCCGCATCTTGAAGCACCAGGTGCTGTCCTGATTCTTCACAATACCCGGGGCTTTATGTGGGCCGGGTCCTGCCGGTGCTCAGCACCCCCGTTCTAAAAAGCAGGTGCTGAAATGGGTCCCTGTTGGGCTCTCAATTTTGCCCTCACCCTTAGAGGGGAAAAAAACTTACCTCTGCAGCAGAACCACCCTTTACTGGGATGTAACTTCAAAAAAGATGGTTATAGTTCTTTCACATTCTCATCATTTTAGAACTGCAGCATTTTCAATATTCTATACACCGAAGCCCTAGTTGTTGCTTTTTTTAAAATCTTATGCAAATAACGGTCATTGACAAAGCCAATAGTCCTGGCTTACTGTAGGCGTAATGTTACTTGTTGTATTATATACCTGGATGCAATTACAGAAGCAGCAAACTGCCAGTCAGGCGGCACACTCTGCTACGCATATATATATATATACCATCCTGGATAACTTAGCACAGGAACATTCTTCTCATACATGAGTTTGAGCTATTGTAAATAACAATGCCCTTTATTTTTGTTTTGGATTTTAAAACATGAATAAAAGACATTGCCGTTTACAATGCCAATAGCTTAAACTCGCGTAAATCCGAGACCTATTGCATTTTAAATGGTGTTTTTTTTTACCCTGACTTTACCTGGTGAAACTTACAGCGGCCGCGTTCTGAAATCCGGAAAGACGCAGCCGCGTTTGATCACAAACCGAGACCTGAAATAGATACAAGGTTGCAACTTTTACCGCGCATTACGCGCGTGACTGCTTTTGTTTAGTTAAACACGAGAAGTGCGTTTTTTTACCTCAGTTTCGATTCTTTATTATTTTACACGCTGTACCACACATTTAAATCCCTGAAACAGCGCATAGTTCAATAGGCTGTTAGGAGTTTGGACAGATTTCATTACCTATCAGCCCCTTTATTATTTCTTCATTATATTTTTGAAGCCTGCTACTGGTGCAAGTAAAGGAGTATTTGCCTGCACTCATTGATCATCGTGTGCATTCCTTATATGGCTTCAAGAGATGTCCAGCCGGTAAGGAATACTTTTTATCTCTATAGAGCAAGCACTCAATCTACCTTGAATGCCTGGTATGTTTAAGTAAGGGTGGCGAAAAGCTTTTATAATTATCTCATTGTCTTTCTCTAGGTCACCATTCCTCCTGTTCTTTGGTCTTTCCTGAGGGAACCGGCTGGGAGATTCATCTTGGCTTCAGATCCCCACATCTCCGGAGGTCAGTTTATGGGTGTGGGTGATTTTGGCTCCTACATTCGTGACCTGTCTTGAGGAGTGTGGGGAATTTATCGTCGCTCCTGTGGATTGAGCCCTAAGCCGGACTACAGGTTAGTGGCAACGGCAACATTCTTACAGTCACAGTCCTGCAATTGCCCTTTCAATCACATTCTACCCTCTTATGCCTATTGCTAATTACAATTGATGCCTCTTAATTGAAGGCACAGTTTGTTTCCCCTGTCTCTGGATACAGGTATTGGCTGTGGCTTGTTTTGGACTTATTACCATATCCAACATGAGTAATATACATCCTGCCTTCATCAGTGAACTTGCTATTGTGAAAGATATATGATGAAACACCAACTCTTAGTAAGCATGTTATCCCAGTGCTGAACCTCAATCACTGTCCACACTTGTACTTCCATTCACACTCTCACCTCCGCCTACCCCATCGTTAATGACAATTTATAACCAAATGATAATTAGTGACTGAACGGGTCTTTGCCTACTGTCCATATGTTTATTTACCCTCTCTAAACAAGTACAGCCAGTGTATCAATCTAGATGAAAATGGTTGGACTTCAGCTAAGATGTATTGAAAAGGGGGTTTTATTTGGCTGTGGCAATGTTAGGGAAACTGGATCTTTCATTACCTTCTATCATGATTAGGGCCTAAGGTTCGGTTTTAGCTTGTTTTAAATAGAGTTGTGCTTGTTTTCTATTTCTGACCTAGATAATTTATACCCGTTCTTGTCCGCAAGTTCAGATGAAACCTCGTCCATCTCATGCTTGCAATTTAAACCACACCCTCTACCACTGTTACTGATAATACATTTCCCATTAGTGGGAACCAGATCCATTATTCTGGTTCTGCATACATGCACTCGCTATAGTCTTCAAAGCACTAAAACCACACACCAGCAGGCATGCAAACTGTTTGGTTTCTTTAGTGGCAATTTTTTTTAGAGTATAGTTTAATTTATTTTGTCCTTTTTAGTATTGGCTATTTCCTCTATTGCTTTTAGAGTTTCTTCTTCGGGGCACTAAAGCCAAGACAGCACCATCAGTTTCCTTTCAAGCCTCTACTTTAGGAAGAATTGTCTGTCCGTCTGTCAGCGTGGTTATCTCTATTTTTGATAAATCTTCATGCCTCATTACTGTCTTCAGGCAAAGATAGTTTATCAATGTCTGCTCATAACGCTGCTCATGTAGGAAACTATCAAGATTGTATTATTATGGATGTTTAATATAGTGCTTTCTTCCTTCCACAACCACCATATTTGTTGACATTGATCTGTTCTTCAGGCAAGTGATTTACATGCCATTTCTGTTTTTGGGACCAATGTGGAGTGTAAAATATTTGAAATCGCGTACATGCCTCAGATTTTCTGTTTGTGTTAAGTCTATTGTTGTGCTGCTAATATCACTTCCAAGTGACAGTACACCACTACCATCCATGCATTCATCTTCCATCCATGCATTTATCTATTCACTGCCACACACTCACCTGCTCACTTCCACAGTCACTGCTCTGCCCGCACTGGCCTTGCACCCTTCACCCACTTACCCACTCATGCACTCACCAGTCAATCTAGCCACCCATCCATGCTTTCATTCAGTCATCCATTCTGTCATTCTCTCAGGTGGAGGTCGTTCCAGGCCTTGGCTGCGAGGAAGAAGAAGGAATTTCCTCCCATTCTGGTCTTGTAGATGCGTAGACAAGTAGCCAGAGAGAGGTCAGCTGATCGGAGGCGTCTCCTTGGTGCGTGGAAGGCGAGACGGTTGTTCAGGTATGCTGGTCCGATGTTGGGGAAGGCCTTGTATGTATGCATGCGTGAGGAGCTTGCAGGTTATTCTTCTTTTGATGGGGAGTCAGTGGAGATCGCAGACGTGTTGGATGATGTGGTTGTGATGGGGGATGTCTAGGATCAGCCTGGCTGCGGCGTTCTGGACAGTTTGGAGTTTGATAAGTAGTTTCTTATTGATGGTTACTAGAATGGGTGGTTGCCCACTATATTAAGAAGACTATTATTTCACTAGATCAATGAATTGGCCCCATCACCACCTGTAGAGATCAGAGAGAACATTGCAACCGATGAATAGATTAGATTTTTTCAACATCAGGAACATCTGCGCAACCAATCAAATTGAACCCCCACTCTGCGAAATCCACCTTTCAAGCCTTGGCGAAAGCTGTAAAAAAACAGAAACAACTAAATGGTGGAAAGTGGCCAGTTTAAAAAAATATCTGGAAGCCAAAAGAATACCTAGGGGACTTCGGATCCTAATTTTTCTTCCGGTTGAAACAACTAGACCAGATCAGATCACAAAATGGGAGGAAGAACACATCAAGCACAAAAACGAAGTAGATGATCTCACAAAGAAAATAGAGGAATCCAACTGGGGCGACATCACTACTAAAAACTATGAGATACTTAACAGGATAATCGAAGAATATGAGGAAGACTTGATCTAAAGGAAGAACAGAAAATTTTGAAGGGATCAAATCGATTTCCAACTTGGAAGAGTGTACACTTTTGCAAAATGTTAAGACAACATCCCAAAAGGCACTTCAACTCCACTGAGTAGACAGACGTACGATACCATCACCAGACGTATGATACCATCACCAGCTCGGAAGCTGAATCACCAGGATCTGAAACTACAGCTACCACAACCAAGGTAGGGTTGTAGTTAAAGGCAGTTTCTCTCAGTTTGGCAGTATGGTATTCAGTGGGGGAGAGGATGTGACCCTATAGTCAGAGCTGCTGAATTTGGAACTGGGGAACCAGGTTCAGCCTTCATGACCAGTCCCCCAGACCACTCTCCTGAGGGAGCACATTCCCATGCTAGACCTTAGAAGGCCTGCAAGACCCTGGAAGTGTTGTGTGTCGATTTAGATACCGTATATAGGTTTCCTGATTTATGTCCTTATATAGGCACAATTTGCATTGCCCATATTTAGGCATAGAAATCCCACCCTTATTTAGGCATTATCCATGCTAACCAAATACAGGCATGGCCACCTACATCCGTTCATCTACGTCACAACGAGTTCTTGGAAAACCAGACTCTTAAGCCTTTAGGACTTCCCCTTTCTTGGATATTGATTTCTCCAAGAACTCATTTAATATGCATGAACATCTATTCCTTAGGGGTTCATTCATGACGTTCTTCTGCTCGACTTTTACGTCAATACTGGCATTCCTAAACACCTTCAAGGTATAAATATACCTTCACTTACCATGGCAAACCACGGTTCGGCTGCCTACTTGTATGAGGCGGCTCACCACTGCAAGTTCGGAAGGAAGTCAAGTCCCCACCTGATGCACTGACCAGACGCTGTCATCCTCCTCGCAGAGAATCCAGCTCCAGTGTTTCTGACTCCCCTTGCGGGGTGTTAGAGATCGAGACTCGGAAAGAGATTCCAACCTCACTCATTCTAAGGTATGGAGCAGACTAGAACCTAGAGGGACTTTTGGCAAATCTTAGCAACTATAACTAAACTAGACTATAGACAAACAGCACCTACTTCTTACCTCGTACTACACTTAGGTTAGGTACACTGGGGTAGAACTAGCTAGTAGCATCAGATGAGTATTAACATTTTAGCCTGTGTATGTATTTTTATGAATATCTGTCATAGCTACAAACCATGTTATTGCAGTATTATTTTATCTTACTGCTAACGCTGTACGTATTATACTTCGCATTCTGTCTTACGATTGTAGCAGCATATCTCTTGCACAAGAAATAAGACAGTTCAATAAACCCTTTTTATTAAAACACCCGTCTATCTATTTCTGTGTAACTCTGTAGAAACGAAGCATGCACGATTGAATGAGTGAAACTGTTATCTATTGTTTCCATGATTCTGAGATTGTTCAGATTCTAAGGGAAACAAAGTTGTCATGTTTATGCGGTTGTCAGAAACTAATTCCTTCTTGTTTATTCAAGAAGTTTCTAGTGACCTCTGAGTTAGCTGGCACACACAAGTAATTAAGTTTAATGTACTCGATAAAAACATACTGACATCAGTCCTATGTCAAAACTATAGTGTATATTATTCCAATGCGCAGAGCCTATAAGGGATATAGGAACTACACAACATGGCGCCCAACGGTTTGGTAAGGTACTAATTTAACGCTGGATTCTGAAGTAACTCAGTCATGCTTTTCTCAGAGACCCCTACTCATAATACTCCATAAGACGTCTGGAGTGGGTAGGGATACAATCTGCCACAGCTGAGTAGGACAAAAATCCTATGTATTAGCTGTTTGGTTTGTTCAACGTTGAAGGATACAGTGTTCCAAAATATTGTGCACCATATCTTTGTTCCCTTGAAACTTGCTCTGCAATTTTCATTAAACAATGTCCCTAAACGGGAATAATAACACTGAAACTGGTGGAGCTGTACCCAACAAAGTCGCAGCTTGATTATACAGGTTTTAATAAAAAAACGGTGAAAATGCGAAAATCATCACTCCAAATTTAAGGAGAGCCATTACTCTAAAACTTATAAAAGATGGCCTAACACCAAGAGGTGGTAGAGCAGATTTTGTGATAGAGGCACATGATTCTCACCAGACAGAGGTATTCTATTCATGGATAGTATTCCCAGAATCAAATCCAGTAACTAAAACGTTTCAATTCTGCAAAGAAGATGAACCACCTGAGGAATATATTCCTTTCGAGGATATTGAAATTCCACTCACATACCAGGAGCATGATCTCTGGTTTAAAGGCGCCCTAAAACATTACAATTACATTACCAGGCTTGGTCCACTAGGTAGACCAGGAGCAACATGGCCGGCTACACACCTCATCCTGACATTGAAGCAATGTCAGACGAAGAATTATGTGATCAAATACAAAATGTAATAGAATTACACAGTTAAACTACAACTGTCTGAAGGTCCTGAAAAGGCCTTTACTAAAAAAATCCTACCTCTTCTAAAAAGAAGTGGGAAAATAACAAACAACATTCAAAAGAGAAATATTCTTAATCCCGAGGTAGGTCTCCTCAAAAGGAGCCCTCTGAAAGGAGGTATAACGATACACGTTCCTCTCGTACCTTTCAGATATCGTCACAGACATCTGAAAGAAGAGGACGGTCAGATCAAAAAGAAGAACGTGTGAAATCCAAAGACGATCAACACGTTCAGAAAAACAAACCAAAACCTCAATTCTCCAAGAAGAAAGTAACAGGTCTGAAGATTAGACATGCCGAGGATCCTGAGAACACAACTCGAGAACGGAGAATGGGCTCAGACAATGTTGGACAGCGCAGCAGAAGTAACAATAGCTCACCAGAACCTGAAGGGACTTCTGGAGACAGTGGACTTGAATGAGGACATTCAAGTTGAGACTGTAGACACCAGGGTTAGCTCTCCACATAGGTTATATGAAATAACACTCCGGATGGAGGGAGACATACCAAGAAAAGTGAAAGCACTCTTTTGGGAGCATCTTTTAAGGGGTTATGATATACTTCTAGCAGACCGGGCCTGGCCACCAGAATTTGTCAGAGAGTGCCCACATGGCGAAGACATTATGCCAGCCTTCTGTAACCATGTTCCAGTACATTTAAAATATACTTATGCCAGGAAATGGGCAGTTGCCCAAGCCCCAGCATTATACAAAAATCATGTAGGATGGGATGAGAACTCACCTCACCATAAGATCCAGTTAAAAAATCAACCAACTGCACAAAGGCAGTATCCAATTAAGCAAAAAGCTAAAAAAACAGGTCAGGGAGATCTTGAAACAACTTGAATACCAAGGGGTAATTGAAACATGCACCTCATCAATGAACAATCTTTTGTTTCCTGTTCCCAAACCAGACAATACATATCGTCTAGTTTTGGATTACAGACACTTAAACTCTTGTTGTAAAACATTTGCAGTGAAAAATGCACATAGTACAGCATTAATGAATAACATTGTGCGTAAAAAATATAAAACCACATTAGATACTTCTAACGGTTTCTTTTGTCAAAACATAGCACCTGAAAGTTGGTATTTGACAGCTTTCTCAATAATGGGGACCCAGCGTCAATTCTGTTGTCTCCCTCAGGGATTCAAGAATAGTCCAGGGTTATACTCAGCAAGGGTAACAGAGTTACTACAAATTTATGATGACGAGGCATTGTCATATGTCGATGATATCTATCTACAAGAAAGTGGCAGAGTGCACACCAGTTTCACCTGTGTATCATCATTCTTATTTCTTTGGTTTATTCACGTGCGAAGCTGGAATCGTGAACTGCCCGATCACGTGTATAAACAGACTTCAGATAATGTGGCGTCATTCCGCCACAATCCAGCCGCACAGTATTGTTTGATGCATAACATTCATGCTTCAATTGATCCACTTACGAAAAATTTTCACATTTTATCCATAATTTTTAATCTGTTTCTCATTGTTCATCCAGTCACATGGTAGACACTTATGGTTACATGTTATCCTTAATGCTGTAGACATGCCTCCTGGCCTTATCCTAAAGCATGGAATGTTACATAAAAGTTCCTCCATAGATAATCTTTATCACCCAATGCATTTCGGGCGTTTTCGGCCCTTCGTCAGGGGTTATCTACAAATTTAAAACAATTCTATTAGACTCATACGTACATTATTCCTGCTAATAAACATTTCATTAAGAGAATGTTAAACGTACATGCCTCAGTTCACCCCGTTCACAACGTTTTGCCCGCTGAATTCGATACATTTGCCACTACATGAGGTGTCTGCTCTATCCTCCCCTCAACCTTCTCTCATTTTTTACCCTTACTTTATACACACACTATTAAATTCAAATGTTAAAAGCATTGTTATTAATCCAAATGTCTCTTTTAGCCGAACCTACTAAAGCCAACCCTTACCTTGAGCAAACTTTTTGGCGACTGATTTCATCCTGTTCTAAACCTGAGTACCCGGCTGTCTCGCTCTATTTCAAACACCTGTGTCACACCCCGCCCCTTCATAGTCATTTCTTCTTCTTCTCCTGCTGTAAACTACACAGCCCAAAATGCATTACAAAAACATTTGGGTGAACATTTTCATTTCTTATACTTTCAGTGTGATGTATGCCTTACGTTCCTAAGCACGTGTCATCTAAAGTGGTTTATATTCATTTGAAACATAACATTGTGCAAACATATCAACATTCAAATTCCGCGCCCACCCACTGGTATCATTTTAAACATTGGTTACGTAGCATGTCATTTTATCGCTTAACCGCGATCTCATTGTACGCTCAAAAAAAGTCCAGTTAATGATAGTCTGTTTTTGCACTAAAAATGTAGTTCGTAAAAAATTCTTTGTCAAGGAACGGTGTTTCGATCGTCTACCGTGTAACCATATGATTTTCGTAAGGTTTAATCTCTGTAATCCATAGGTGCAACTCGTTGGGCAGGCAGTATAATGCTTTATCAACAAGAAAGTGGCAGAGTGCACACCAGTTTCACCTTTGTATCATCCTTCTTATTTCTTTGGTTTATTCACGTGCGAAGCTGGAATCGTGAACTGCCCGATCACGTGAATAAACAGACTTCAGATAATGTGGTGTCATTCCGCCACAATCCAGCCGCACAGTATTGTTTGATGCATAACATTCATGCTTCAATTGATCCACTTACGAACATTTTTCAAATTTTATCCATAATTTTTAATCTGTTTCTCATTGTTCATCCAGTCACATGGCAGACACTTATGGTTACATGTTATCCTTAATGCTGTAGTGGCAAATGTATCGAATTCAGCGGGCAAAACGTTGTGAACGGGGTGAACTGAGGCATGTACGTTTAACATTCTCTTAATTAAATGTTCATTAGCAGGAATAATGTACGTATGAGTCTAATAGAATTGTTTTAAATTTGTAGATAACCCCTGACGAAGGGCCGAACAGGCCCGAAATGCATTGGGTGATAAAGATTATCTATGGAGGAACTCTTACGTAACATTCCATGCTTTAGGATAAGGCCAGGAGGCATGTCTACAGCATTAAGGATAACATGTAACCATAAGTGTCTTCCATGTGACTGGATGAACAATGAGAAACAGATTAAAAATTATGGATAAAATGTGAACATTTTTCCTAAGTGGATCAATTGAAGCATGAATGTTATGCATCAAACAATACTGTGCGGCTGGATTGTGGCGGAATGACGCCACATTATCTGAAGATGATATCTATCTGACAGACGATAACCTGAACAGGCACTTCAACAGGGTGAATACCATTATACTGGGCTTCACCTCTGAAGGTTATAAATTCAATTTAAAAAAGTCAAGAATTGCCCATCTCAACGTCCTTTTCCTAGGATATGAACTATCAAGTGAAGGCAAAAGCCTGGCAGCCAACTTTTTAGAAAAGTGTGCGCTGCTCCACATTCCCAAAACAATGAAAAACTTACAGTCGATTATAGGTTTCATAAATTTTGGAAGAACATACATTCTAAACTACGCAGAAAGGGTTAAACCTCTCTACGAATTAATCAAACCTGATTTAAAAATCACACATTGGACACAAGAACACACAGATGTCCTGCGTTCACTTCAAGCTGACATGTTAGCAACAAAACACTTATAAACACGCGTAAACGTACGCAACTTAGTGATCCAAATCATTCCGGGTCAATGCGGATTCACCTACTTAACTTTTAACGAAGGTGAAAAAGTACCAATTGCATACAAATCACATTTGTATACACAAGCAGAAATGAAATTTACATCGACAAAAAATTCTGACAGCAGTTCAAACCGCTGTAGCAAAAGAAAGAGCCCTAGCACAGGGAAAACGCATTATGGTTGTAACCCCTGTACCAGCCCTTAGAGGCAGTTACAAAAGCGAGTATTTCGATTGCAAAAGCTTTACATCCAAGATGGATACAATGGGTTAATTCTCTTGCTGCAACTGATGTTGAATATGTTTTTGATCCTTATTTAAAAACACAAGCATTCCTGCAATACGAACACAAACTTCCTCTGCCTACTGAAATTCTCCCGCTTGACCAGTACGAATTTATAATTTATACTGACGGATCTGCACAATCCGCTACGGGGGGTAAGCAAGCTTATAGTGCATCATGTGCGATCGTTAAAGGTCGTATGCTCAATGGCAAATTCAGACCAATGGTCACAAGAATGCAATCTCTAAGAGATTGTACAGCTCAGCGAGCTGAACTACAAGTATTTAAAATGGCACTTGAAAATACGGATCGTGAATTCCCCACACTCATAGTGTGCAATTCTTTTTATTGTGTTCAATCATACAATGAATATTTACAGAATTGGCTTCAAAATGGTTTCAAAGATGCAAAAGGTGGCGCAATCAAGCATAACACTCTTTGGGAACAAGTAGTTCAGTTGCGAAACGGACGACAAAACACTCCCGTGATACACACGCGGAGTCATCAACGTGATGGTGTTCACGTTGAAGGGAATTCATTGGCTGATAAAGCCGCGAAAGGGGCTGTGCAAACGGCTTCCATAGCTGCAATCACTAGTTCAAAAACAAAAATAGACAGTGAAATAATACTGGTTGTCAATGCTTCAAGCAAAGGCAGTGGTGCAGAGTTACCTAAAAGGTTTCCACTCAAATACTCATGTATAATTGATGCAAACAAAGTTCCGTTTGCTCGAATCCCTGGAGTGGGGAATAGGGTAATACCAAACATGGAACGAAGAGCAGCTTTGATTTACGAAGCACATCTGGGAGAGGGTCTGACACATCAGGGGATCTCTAAAACAATTTTAGAACTAAAAGAGATGTACTGGTGGCCAGGAATGAATACACTGATTCATACTCTCATCAATAAATGCATAAACTGCACTAGAGATCGCAGTACAGAACGCCACCAGGCACCTGTCTACAACGTAGCCAGCCCAGTACAGACACCATTTTTAGACAGCATTAAACTATCTACATGCAGCCATTCCTATGGACGAATGAAGTCCCACAAACACTAAATCAAGGTTCCTTTGAATGTGGCCTCAGCGCTCGGCTGACGCTCGAACTGTTTTAAAAGATTTGCGAGTCTTTATCGGCGCATACGCAATTGGCACACTACATTCTGACCAGGTCCTGCGTTTAGCTCTCGAGCTTACAAAGAAGCCATAGCCAGTTTGGGCGTAGCATTGCGGTATTCTTCTCCATTCCATCCTGAGGGAAATTCTGTTGTGGAAAGAAAAAAACGGGACATAAAGCAATCTATAACAGCTAGGGTATTAGGTTCGAGTGATGGGTGAGTCAAACATCTTTGTGGGGTCCAACGCTCATTAAACAATTTGCCAAGAAGTCCTCTAGGGGGTGTCACTCCATATGAAGTCCTATTTGGAACTAGAATGTTGATTCCGGGCCTTGACATGAAAGGCACAGTGGTGGAAAATCAAAAGTTTGATATCAAAGATCGTTTGGCTGTTTTGCAGGACTTAAATGAACTAAGATCGAAACAAAGCAACGTGTTCCTGAAGCCAACCACCACTGGGGAAAAACCAACCATCCCAGCAAGGCCTGTCTGGATCCCAAAGCTTGGTGATCTAGTCAGAGAAAAGCTCGCGGACAAGAAGGAATTTGGGCCTTCTTACAGAAAACCAGTACCTGTCCTAGCAATCCACGGATCGAGAACAGTATTACTGCCGCCCCTTGCTGGTAAAAAGGAGACAAGATTTGTGTCCGTCGACCTGATCAAACCACACTATGTGGCCGATACTAAGCAGTAGGCCAAGTGGACTCCGACAATGACGCACTCCGCTGGGTACCATCCAAGAGGTTCAAACTGAGAGACTCATCACCTTAGAAGATTCTACAGTGAGAAATGAAGGACTAAGCAACACAGCTATGGAACTTGTCCCTCTTGAGACCCACATAACAGTTCGTCCTGATACACCTGTCTACAAAGAAGTAACAAGTGATCAACTGGTTCCAGCGATTTCAACGAATCATGATGCAATTCAAACCATTGACAGAACTGCCTCTGGCTATTTCATTAACTTTGATACGTTTTCTGAGGATCCCAGCGAACCTGAAACGACACCAGCACAAAGAACAAGCAACAGCCTTTTTTCATCTCCTGAAAAAGACTTATCTGGTTTCACCATGGATTGAACTATGGATTGTTTTGGGAATATTCTTCTTTCTACTTTGGTTAGCTCTAGTAATAACTCTGGGTATGCTGATAAATGGAAGATATATTCAAATGGACACAGCAAGTAAAAGAGTGAATTTACCTCTCCAGCCACACAAATCATCCCATCGTGAAGCAAGAGACTTGTCAGCAGTGAACATCACAGCCGTTCCTATACCAGATGGTATAGTTTGGGACAGAACTGAATATGACATTTTTAGCCCGTCTGAACATTTGAAGATTCCACACTTATTTAAAATTTCATTAAGTGACTTTATTACCTCTAGTACCTTTTCTGATGATGGGGACTTTGAGATTGTTAATAACATGATGTCTGATCTAGAAATGTCTGCAGTATTAACAAATCATGTATATTTAGAGGGTTCATCAGACTATGAGCAAATGTATTGTTATAACCACTATGGTCATCATTTCTTGCATAAAACTGCAACACCTAGAAATGTATTTAGGTATAACCAATGGGAACATTGTCCTATTCCTTCAAAGGGTAGCTCAAAAACTTTTGCAATGAAATTTCCATATTTTTCAGGGTTCAACTTCAAATCCAGAATCATTTTATTGTAGGAATATGAACAAGAACGGAACGAAAAATATGTTAACCAATACGAAACAGATTTATTCTGCAGCCTTTATTGCCCAACTGTCTAGACATGGTTTCGTCTTTTGGAAAGGCAACATTGAGACAAAATCTGTCTGGGGTACAAAAGATTGGCAAGTGCAAGGGGTAGAAGCTTTGTTTAGAGCCTGTATCATCCCTGAGCAAATTATGTTTTTTGAATGACACTGTCCAACAACCGTCTTGCCTTGGGTTAGCTAAGATCAAAGACATGAACACACTGACCATACCTATACCTGCAAGTAATAGCACTACACGGGGGAGGTCGACGTACATAATATTTTGCATCACAACAGATCAGATCCAGAATGGGAAAAATGGTTGCTCTGGCCCACAGACACAAACATCTGTCAAGATCGATTCCTGAACAAAACACAGGGTTTCACTATCAATAGGCCAGACCCACGCTATGTTCAAAGACAGCATCCAGGGGTAGTTTTCAATTGATAATTCCCCAGACTCAATATCTGATTTTCAGGCAACAATGTTACACATTCGCGCCTGGATGAATTACAATCTGTTAAACTTAAATCCGGACAAAACAGAAGTGATTCTGATAGGTGGTCCCTTGAACCCTTGGAACACCCAGTTCTGGCCAAGTGAATTAGGCACCCCACCTAACCCTTCCTTCTCAGCTAGAAGCTTGGGAGTGATCATCAATAGTGATCTCACTATGAAGTCTCAGATCGGAGCAGTGATCTCCACTTGTTTCTTCCAGCTGAGGAAGATAAGGAAGAGTAGGAGACTACTCACTCGAGAAGCCCTAATTCGGTGGTCCTAGCCATGGTGATATCACACCTGGACTATGCCAACTCTTTATATTTTGGCATTCCGCTTTACCTCACCAAAAGACTGCAGATGGTTCAGAACCAGGCAGCAAGGCTGATATTCCAACAACGCAGATGGGAACATATATCCCCTATTATGAAAGAGCTACATTGGCTTCCCATCCCGCAAAGATGTGCGTTTAAAGTTCTCTGCCTCATTTTTAAAACCTTGCATGGTACTAGCCCAAAATGTTTATCCAGACTTGTCCAGAAATATTTATCTGCACGGAACTTACGCTCTGCTCATAAGAACCTACTAGTTATTCCTTCCTACAAACGGAAATGAATAGGTGGCTGCAGGTTTGCAGTACTCGCCCCCAGTTTCTGGAACACTCTCCCTTCAGATATAAGAACTTGCACTGAATTTGTTAGATTCTGCAGACTACTCAAGACCTGGCTATTTACTTAAGCTTATAACTAGACTTTATCTACAACTTACACATGTGGCCCCAGAAAAAGCCTCCTAAGTCCAGCGCCAAGAAACCACTCGGTGTACGAGCGCTTTATAAGAAATTTTAACATAACATAACATTCCAACATACAGTGTAGGGAAACTCTGCCTTGATTGGCTACAGAAAGCTACACTGCAGGATGTAAAACAACACTTATCTTTACTTAAAGAAGGCGCAGACCTTAGGGAATTCCTGCTAAGACCAAGAAAACCGCGTCAAAAACATTTCATATATGCCGGTATCTACGCTGCTTATAATGAAATATGGAAGATTACCCAAGCAGAGACTGCAGAACGAATACGAGAAATTGATCGTATTAATTTAGAAAAATCTCTCTCTGTAGTAGACAATGGGTTAATGACTCTGTCGTCCAGGATATATTCATTGGACAGCATTGTGTCTACTGCCATCATGGAACAAGACTTGGTCATGCTGCAACATGGTCAGTCTCAATTACGTTCTATAATGCTATTAGGCTGGACGCTCCAAAACTTGCGTTCAGGCTATGTGCCTTGGCGTTTAATCAACACTACATCACTGTTTTCAGAATTCAATCTCACCGATAAACAGATGAAACTGGCACAAAGGGGAGCAGACTATACGGTGCTGAGCACTGAAAAACTGGAGAAATTACCATTCACGGTGGCAGAAGAACCAGCTACTGAGTGGATCATACATGGTAAAATGACTCTGCCTGTTACAACTTTCCATTTTCAGTATTGCCTAAAACACATACCAGCAGGCAGATATGAAAGGTTGGGTAAAGACTACATCAAGACATCTTGGGATTTACCTTACACACATAGATGTTGGAGTGGGGGGCGTGAAGTGTTTCTTAGTGGTGCAAACTGTGAAAACGCACTAAGCGGTTCTCTCCTTTGTCAGGGTATTAATTTACACTGGGCCTGCGATAGTTCCACTACAAACTTATCCTGTCACCTGCAAGGCTCACCAGCTGCAGTGATTAATCCAATTTTTGGACTACTTTTGAATGGAAGTTACCTCATGTTGAATGATCACAGCTGCTGTGGCATGTTGCCAGGTATCCCATATCTAGTAACGGTTACATCCAGGGTCACTTGCTGTATGCAAGTTTTGTTTCCACAAATACAGACAGTCAGGGAGTCGCCTCTATGGCCTTCACTGAACATCTTTTCTATACGAATTGATACTCTAAGCAGAATGAAAGCCATTCTTTTACAACAAACTGTGCCATTGACCTCGGCCAAAGAAACCTATGATCTACAAGTCGCAAGGACTTCTGCCGAGATACATGCCCTTTTGAATACAAACTGCCCCATACATTTCACAGAAATGTTAGAACGTATTTTAAACATGTCTGATACGAGCGGTATTGTACATGTATTTAAGACCGTATGTTCTGGACTGTTATCACCTTTTCAAGCAGTCCTCGGAATAGTTCCCAACTTCATGCACTCTGTGTTTGGCGGACTGCCATTACTTTTTGGACTCGTTGCAGGGATCCTTTTTTTGCTCCTACTGCTCTGATATGGCAAGCCAAATCACCGACGTCACTCCAAGCACCATAGAGAGAGCTCTATTGGAGATGAGGTGTCGTGAGCGCATCGTCCAAATTTTAGGTTTACCTCGTCTACGAGAATTAAATACCACATGGTTTCTGTCGTTCAGACCAATCTGGCAAGATTGCATCTTACCTGTTCTATGCTGTCTGCTTTGCGGTGAAGATGCGTGCTAGACATCTGTCTAACACTCCCATCAGTCATGCCTACGGATATCGATGCTCTGCTGGACCTGGTAACGGCCCATGCTGTGTGTTGTCCCCAGCGGCTACCAATCCTGATGACGGCATTCATTGAGATCTCACAGACGCAAATTGCTACTGCTGAGGTACGAGAGGAAACAACAGGCACGCAGGTAACATCCAATACGAACATTGCTGATGCGACCAATGCTGACGGCGATGCTTCTCATCTATGTGCGGTTAGTCTTCTAAACAAGGTAATCCAACTTTCACCTACAACGGTAGATGACTTTTTGTCTACAGGATTAGAAGATTTCATGTTTTCTCCATCCTCATACACTGACTTTTGATTCGGCACACAGTGTACCGGGAAGACTCTGAATTTGGCTTTCATTTTTCAAAAGAAAGACTAAACTTGGAACTTTTTCCTGTGATAAATTTATTTTTCTCCCAAATTTGAATTTTTCTTTTTATGGCACAGTAATCTGCTTATAGTAGAACTATTCATAGAGAACAGACTTCAGTGATACACTTTCAGAGACAATATGTCACCTTGTCAATAACAATTGATTTATGTAACTTGACATGAAATGGTTTCGGCCTTTTTTCTTCTGTATTTACCAGCCATTTCATAATGTGTATATATATGTATGTTCATTCATTTAGCATTCAATGTAAATATATGCTTAGAATGAAAAATTGCTTTATTATGTACAGCACCAATGCATTTTTATGCATGGCAACAGTTTTTATGCATTTTAGGATGTATTTTTATACATGTTCTTAGCCATCCATATGTAGTTATATTTTAGATATGTTTAGCATGTTTAGAATTTAGTAATGTCGTTCATACGAAAGTGGAGTGGGTGTTGTGTGTCGATTTAGATACCGTATATAGGGTTCCCAATTTATGTCCTTTTATAGGCACAATTCGCATTGCCCATATTTAGGCATAGAAATCCTACCCTTATTTAGGCATTATCCAATACAGGCATGGCCACCTACATCTGTTCATCTATGTCACAACGAGTTCTTGGAAAACTAGACTCTTAAGCCTTTAGGACTTCTCCATGCTTGGATATTGATTTCTCCAAAAACTCATTTATTATGTATGAACATCTATTCCTTAGGGGTTCATTCATGACGTTCTTCTGCCCGACTTTTATGTCAATACTGGCATTCCTAAACACCTTCAAGGTATAAATGTACCTTCACTTACCATGGCAAACCACGGTTCGGCTGCCTACTTGCACGATGCGGCTCGCCACAGCAAGTTCGGAAGGAAGTCAAGTCCCCACCTGACGCACTGACCAGACGCTGTCATCCTCCTCGCAGAGAATCCAGCTCCAGTGTTTCTGACTCCCCTTGCGGGGTGTTAGAGATCGAGACTCGGAAAGAGATTCCAACCTCACTCATTCTAAGGTATGGAGCGGACTAGAACCTAGAGGGACTTTAGGCAATTCTTGGCAACTATAGCTAAACTAGACTATAGACAAACAGCACCTACTTCTTACCTCGTACTACACTTAGGTTAGGTACACTGTGGTAGAAGTAGCTAGAAGCATCACATGAGTATTAACATTTTAGCCTGTGTTATTTATGTATGTATTTTTATGAATATCTGTCATAGCTACAAACCATGCTATTGCAGTATTATTTTATCTTACTGCTAACGCTGTACGTATTATACTTCGCATTCTGTCTTACGATTGTAGCAGTTCATATCTCTTGCACGAGAAATAAGACTGTTCAATAAACCCTTTTTATTGAAACGCCCGTCTATCTATTTCTGTGTAACTCTGTAGAAACGAAGCATGCACGATTGACTGAGTGAAACTGTTATCTATTATTTCCACGGTTCTGAGATTGTTCCGATTCTAAGGGAAACAAAGCTGTCATGTTTATGCGGTTGTCACAAACTAATTCCTTCTTGTTTATTCGAGAAGTTTCTAGTGACCTCTGAGTTAGCTGGCACACACAAGTAATTAAGTTTAATGTACTCGATAGAGACATACTGACCTCAGTCCTATGTCAAAACTATAGTGTATATTATTCCAATGTGCAGAGCCTATGAGGGATATAGGAACTACACTACAGAAGCCCAGGTGTCTTAGCACCAGCAGGTGGACCCTAGCGGTGGCAGGTGTGGGTTCACTTTGAAGGCTTTTTCACCACAATCCATACTGAAGTTAACCTCCTGTCTTGTGGACAGGCCTATAAAGCAGCACACCATAGAGCAACAGTGACTCTGTCACTGAGGTCACAGGACCCTTGACTGGCTCTAGAGCGGTACAACCGGTGTGACCGCACCGACGCTGACCATGGGTGGGGGCGTCAGCAACAAAAAAAAATTCATGATCACTCTGGTGATTAATGTTCTTCCAAGAGAGATATCAGAGTTTTGTCTAGTGGACGTTTTGACTCATAGAAAGGCAGCACAGAGAGTTAATGTGCCTGCTGCAAAGACCATGTACCATACAGATCACAAAGTGCACATAATCTAAATTGGTCAGTGGGTTACTGCTTTTGTCAGAGAGATCCTTTTGCTACTTGCCGTTTCTAAATTACAATCCTAACATAGAGCAGTGAACTATTAACTGTCATATAAGAGCTGCATGCAAACTGCAAGGTATAAATTAGACCGTTATGCTTTTTTCCTCCAGTCTTTGATTAATCTAATGCTGCAAAAAGTGTTCATTTGGATAGGAATCAATTCTGATTATTAAAGAGAACCCACAACCATGGTATTATGTTTTAAATTCTGAGTTGGTGTTTCTCCAGCTCAATCACTATTAAACTATACTGCCTACTAGTATGGTTGTAATGTGACTCCTACACCTTGTAGTCCTTAGTCTTATATAACATTTCTTATACAGTGATTAACACACTTATAATTGATTGTCTCTGTGTAATGTGTGTGATGTAAAGTGCTCTGACACCTTACACTGGTATGAGTGGCGCTGTAACTCAAATTAAATGCATCTGGGAGAGAGTGTGGTTATTGAGACTTGAGAGGCACTGTTAAAGGGTGGTAGTGAGGGAAACCATAGCAGAGGTGGTCATTGGGAGTCACAAACAAACTTAATTGCACAAGGAGTCACCAGCACAAAAGCCAGCCCTGCCCTTTATGCCAGACCACCTCACCCATATATTACCTCCATTGGCTTTGTTTCAGCAGTAATAGCTGCAACTCACTAGGGAACGGCAATTCAGGATTTTTACGCACACCAAACTAAGTTTGCAAACTTCACAGTCTCTCTGCTTCATGCACACAAACTTTTAATATGTGCTGCTTGCTTTGGGGCCACTGTAATTATGCAGCATAGGAGGACAAAATGATCCAGCAGTGTTGACTAAATTATGCATTAAAAAAAAGCTGCCGTGTAATGCAGTATATTTTCTGATACTTTATTATTTTGACATTTTTACACATGCTATCAATCTCTGGAAAGATCTTGCCTTATTTGTATCCGTGTAACATACAAATGCAGCAGTTAGAAAGGTGATCTGTCAATCTTTCCAAAGGGCCGTCCACTTCACAGCAACATAAGTCACATTTTTTTGTAACATTTGATCCGTTTGAGCTACAAACAATGTATTAGATAAAATCTTCAGATTATGCAGCAGATGGTGTTTTATGTGGCAAATATGACAGAGCCATAATTATATAGAAAACATTTGTAAACTTGGATATTTTGCCATTCATGTTTGAACTGCTCTTTTGGAAAAAGGGAGGAGAAGTGCTGATCACAGAAACTCCATGGCTCGGAGCAAATGGCTTGACCTACCATTTTCAAGATTATTTGGGGCATTCTGTGATTGGAAACATATCCCACTTTGTGAATGTATTTTAATGTCAATAACTCATATTGAATCTTAAATAATCATGTTTATCTATTGGTTGAATTAAATAACATAATAAGCTGTACATTGTCAGTAAAATGCCAAAAACATACTAAAATTTGAAATGTTTTGCGCATTTTGGCCACATCTCTGACTCCGCCCACTGATCCCATCCTCGGGTTGTTCCCGCACTCTGATGCTCCGCCCACAGTTCCCCTACTTTTTCCCCCCACTTTGACCACTGAGTCACGTGGGGTATATAACAGCTTGTTGTATTTGGAACTGTACAAAAGGGGGTGGTGATGGACGGAGCATCAGAACCAATCAAACACTCACACCCAGTCAGCAGATCTGGATTTGATCCATCACCGTTCTTTAACCCACTCTGCCACCCCAGTTCAGACATGGCCATATGCAAATCAGTCTGACCCTGTGCCTCATTGGAACAGTCCAGGCCGAACTGCCAAGCCATGCTTTCCCTGGACCGGAAACAAGCTTCCTAGGACCGGTTTCTGGCATTTCTGCCGTCTTCAGCCAGGCTTGCTTGAATCCAGTGGCAAAGTGAGCAAGAGACTCAACGTCTGAGCATACCCTGCCAACTTATGGAGAACAAAGCGGTACAAAAGTGGGTGGTGATGGACGGAGCATCAGAACCAATCAAACACTCACACCCAGTCAGCAGATCTGGGTTCGATCCATCACCGTTCTTTAGCCCACTCTGCCACCCCAGTTCAGACATGGCCATATGCAAATCAGTCTGACCCTGTGCCTCATGGGAACAGTCCAGCCCAAACTGCCAAGCCATGCCTTCCCTGGACCGGAAACAAGCTTCCTAGGACCGGTTTCTGGCATTTCCGCCGTCTTCAGCCAGGCTTGCTTGAATCCAGCGGCAAAGTGAGCAAGGGACTCAACGTCTGAGCATACCCTGCCAACTTATGGCGAACAAAGCGGTACAAAAGGGGGTGGTGATGGACGGAGCATCAGAACCAATCAAACACTCACACCCAGTCAGCAGATCTGGGTTTGATCCATCACCGTTCTTTAGCCCACTCTGCCACCCCAATTCAGACATGGCCATATGCAAATCAGTCTGATCCTGTGCCTCATGGGAACAGTCCAGCCCGAACTGCCAAGCCATGCCTTCCCTGGACCGGAAACAAGCTTCCTAGGACCGGTTTCTGGTATTTCAACCGTCTTCAGCCAGGCTTGCTTGAATCCAAGGGCAAAGTGAGCAAGGGACTCAACGTCTGAGCATACCCTGCCAACTTATGGCGAACAAAGCGGTACAAAAGGGGGTGGTGATGGACGGAGCATCAGAACCAATCAAACACTCACACCCAGTCAGCAGATCTGGGTTTGATCCATCACCGTTCTTTAGACCACTCTGCCACCCCAGTTCAGACATGGCCATATGCAAATCAGTCTGACCCCGTGCCTCATGGGAACAGTCCAGCCCGAATTGCCAAATCATGCCTTCCCTGGACCGGAAACAAGCTTGCTAGAACCGGTTTCTGGCATTTCAGCCGTCTTCAGCCAGGCTTGCTTGAATCCAGCTGCAAAGTGAGCAAGGGACTCAATGTCTGAGCATACCCTGCCAACTTATGGTGAACAAAGCGGTACAAAACGGGGTGGTGATTGACGGAGCATCAGAACCAATCAAACACTGACACCCAGTCAGCAGATCTGGGTTTGATCCATCACCGTTCTTAAGCCCACTCTGCCACCCCAGTTCAGACATGGCCATATGCAAATCAGTCTGACCCCGTGCCTCATGGGAACAGTCCAGCCCGAATTGCCAAATCATGCCTTCCCTGGACCGGAAACAAGCTTGCTAGAACCGGTTTCTGGCATTTCAGCCGTCTTCAGCCAGGCTTGCTTGAATCCAGCTGCAAAGTGAGCAAGGGACTCAACGTCTGAGCATACCCTGCCAACTTATGGTGAACAAAGCGGTACAAAATGGGGTGGTGATTGACGGAGCATCAGAACCAATCAAACACTGACACCCAGTCAGCAGATCTGGGTTTGATCCATCACCGTTCTTAAGCCCACTCTGCCACCCCAGTTCAGACATGGCCATATGCAAATCAGTCTGACCCTGTGCCTCATGGGAACAGTCCACCCCAAACTGCCAAGCCATGCCTTCCCTAGACCGGAAACAAGCTTCCTAGAACCAGTTTCTGGCATTTCAGCCGTCTTCAGTTTCTAGAGTCTGACCAATACTGTATGAGTTGTAGCACCCTCCCAAAGACATTGTTACATAATGGGAAGAAGAGAAATAATATTGTGGGAAGACTAAGACACCTTATCAGAGGAATGCATAAGAATGCTTTATATGTTTATTGCTGAAGGAATAGCTTCCAGAACTGGGTTGGCATTACAAGTGCAATGCCTTCTGCTTGTTTAAATGTAAGCGTATTTATGTTTTAAATGTTCCATGCATATAGAATGCCTTACACCTAGATAGTTTGGTGTCACTAGTGCTTCTTTGAACTATTTTCACTGTACACAGAGAAATGTGTACTGGCTTTGCTCAGCTTGTAGCACAATATGCAGCTTTTTGAAATGTTCGAAGATAGGGAAGATGCACTAGATATAGTGTTAAGTTAACATATTCAGAAGTGAAAAGTCCTTGTTGCCTATTGGTGAACACTGTATATCATCTGGAATTTGTAATGTTGTTTCCCTTTCTGCGGGGGTCACCCCAGAATTTCTTAGCTTTTTTCTGAATCCTACTTTTGCTGGCTATAGCACTCTATGCAGGTCACCCCTGTTAACCAGAGGTAAAGTGCTTGTGCTCCTCCTTTTAGCATGGTAAAAGTGGTATACTTGTGATTGGCACATTTAATTTACTCATATGTCCCTATATGGTACCAAGTGTACCCAGGCCTGTAAATTAAATGCTAATAGTGGGCTGCAACACTCATTGTGGCACACCCTGCAGTAGCACTGTAAAACATGACTCCCGGCCTACCAATGTGGCCTGGCTGAGCAATGAAAAACTGCAAATTAGACTTGTCAAAATAACTCATTTCGACATGGCTTAAGACTTCCTTTAAATATTATTAAGTCTCCTTTAAGTTTTTTTGATAATCAACTTTATTGGTTTTTGCAAACAGCATCACAATACACTGCTGCACTGTGACAGATGATGCATTTGATTATTTCCCTAGTCCTTGCTTTGCACTTGCCAAGCCAGATGTACTGCGTATTGAAAATTCAGCTTACCCACCTCCCGATATCTCAAGTTCAATTCATCAACCCTAGCCATTTGCCCCATATGCATTCATGCTTAGCAGGAGATCCTCTTACCTCGTACAGTGGCTTCTCTTGCATGGCGCACCAGTTCATCTCTTTCCGCCATTTGGCGATGGTCTGGGCTTAAGGATCTTTCCAAGCTGCTTCAATGTCTCTTTTGGCCACCATGATGGCCGTTCCTAGGAACGATCTATCAGCTCGTGAGCGGTCCAGTCCCTCCACCACTTCCAGGAGCAGGGCTAAGTTATTAAGTGGGACAGCCCTGATGGAGCAAGGACTCGTTTATGTGAGACTTGCTCGAATTCAATTTACTTGTTTAACTTATTAACATGAAATTATTAATTGTGACTTGTGATTAATCCTCACACATTACATTTACATTAAAGACAGTGAAGCTTGCCTATGTGTTTACTAACAATTAATACGGATAGCCGACTAAATACGCGGCTCTAACAGGGAAAACTTTACTGTGCATGCGTCAATTGCATCTACATAATGTGACGTTTAACAGCTTTGGGGGGAATTTCTTGCGAATGAGCAGAATGCACTAACATGGCGTCTTCAAGACCCACATGCCTTGAACCTGCTTTGCTATCTAGAAAGCGCTTTATTTACTAAGAGCTAATGCAGGGAAAGTATTAATGAATAAAGGGGAATAGATTAGATGTAGGTGGGATAAAGTGAAATCATTAAATTCTTGAATTAATATTTTCTCTTTCTGACCTTTTCATTAGTTTGTATTTGGGCCTTCTTGCCATAACCCGTGTGATGGAGTGACAGCCTTCTGCGCATGTCTGACCTTTCTTTCCCCTGGAAGAATGATTCCATGATTGGACCTCATCCAAGGACATCGACCGCTAAACCCTGGGAAACACGGATGTCAGAAGTGCAGTGGCTGAAGTCATATGAACATTATTGATAGAAATGTTTCAACTGTGAATAAACTCGGGTTGGAATAAAGTAAAATGCATATTAATAAGGGGATGCGTTTGGGAACAAAGAGAAATGCTATGCCCTCATGGTGTGATGACCAAACACCCCTTGCCTGTCCAATCAGAAAACGTAGTTTTGGGAGATTGCAACTTTAGGGGGTGGAACGTGAATCCCAAAAGGTATAACTAAGGTAGTTTAGTTAGTTGGGGTGTGCGTGATCCTGAGAGAATGCTGAGAGGCGAGATGCTGTCGGAGTTATTGATGATGCTGATGCTGTGAGATGCTGAAGAAGATTCGAATAGAGAATTACTTATCTTAAGCAAATAATTAGAAGAAGATCGCGGAAGAATCTCGAGGAGGAAGAGTGTGTCAGAGAGGGGTGCGGCGAGTCGTCGGTTCTAGAGATGTCCACTGTCCTGTCCTAATTCCTGGTCTGAAGCCTTTGCTGCCTGATCTTTCCCAGGGGACCCTTACCAGCCCTTTGGCCAGGGGGTTGGTCTTCACAGCATCTGTGGTAACTATATGATTCGTATATTTCCTGATGTACTGCTTTCTCTATCCTCTCCTTTCTGAGCAACCTCAATCTATTGAATTTGTGAGAGTATTTGAATTGATTCATTCTTCCTCCCTAATGATTGATGGTGTCCGTGGTGTATTTGAATGGTTCACTCACATTTTTTAAAACATTTTTTATATCCTCATTTTCCTCAGACCTCAGTTGACACAAGAGTAGGATGTCTAGAGCCGTTTTTCGGTTTTAAGGAGACGTAGGCATCAAAATCAAAACGAGGAAGGGCACCCGCCTAATGGCTACCAACAATCCCACCTAAAGTCACTGTATCCCCTTCTGAAAAAGGGGGATAGTCTCGCTCTTTTCTGATAACCTCTGACGGGAGACTATTTATGTTGGCCAGCTGGAACAAAGCTTTTCCGGAAAGCCTCAACACAGTCAAAGAGCATCCAGGAGGCTTAATCATAGGATTCATATGGTTGTTATAGAAGAAGATGAATACTTAATGTGTCTGAGACCACTTTACCAAACATTCCCATATTACTTTTTTCCTGCCACTTTGTAATCTGGCCAAATCGATCTTCGAGGTTTTATATAGAGAGGACAGCCATTCTGCGTGGGTGGGGGGCGTATCTTCTACCCATTTCTTATAGATTTCCCTCCTACCCAGCAATATTGCATAAAATAGAAACCACCTAGCAGGCCCTGTTATTTCACTGTCTATACCAAAAATAACCAAGGGAAGGGAAATAGGAACAGGGGATCCTAGGATGTCTGTTATAGTTGCACCCACTTTCTCCCAATATTCAATTATCACTGGGCAGTCTTTAAACATATGGATGTCTGAAGCATTCACCAGTCCACATTTCTTACAGCTAACCGCAGGACTCTTGGCTAATTTAGACTGTTGTGATGGGGGATAAATAAGCTCTATGGATGGTAAAATAATGATTCCTTTTGAGCCATGCTGGTTTCACAGTCATGTACAAGGTATTGAAGGAAGTTTGCCACAGATCTTCCAGTTGTTCATTTGGCATATGGGATCCCCATTGTTCTTCAGCCAATTTGAAATCTCCATCAATTGCATTTTCTATAGCCCAATAAAAAAAGAAACTTCCTTCCTTCCCGATGGCCTAGAAACTAAATGTTCTTCTAGAGTATTTCCTATGCCTATTAAGACTCTTGGACCGACTCTGAAGCTGTAGGTATTTAAATCTGGACATACCTCCCTCTAGTGTGTTATGGAGTAATAGCCATGGTTTAAGGGAACCATCTAAAGACAGGTCCCTCCACATTTTCATTCCCGCAGTCTTTAGTGGCATAGCCAATTTATCTTTTAGTCAACCCGGAGCCCCTGGAGAGTCCCAAAGAGGGGCCATACTCGAGAAGTAATTGAGGCCTGTACATTGTTTAATTCTAGCCCAAATACGAGCCATCCCCAGCAGGACTTCAGCCTAATCTTCTTGAAGAATTTTTGGTCCCCGAATTTGAACAGGAATCCCTCCTGAGGAAGGGCCTCTCCTTTTAACATAGCAGAGAACATAGCCCCTGTCCCTGTGTGGTCTGGTGTTTTTAATAGCATTCTTGCATGTGACATCTGAAATGCCCAGGCATAATACTGCAGATCTGGTAATGTTAGACCTCCCTTCTCCCTCCTATGCAAGAGCTTTCTCCAAGCTATCCTTGTGGCCTTATAGGCCCATGCAAATTAATGTATTGCTTGCTGGAGTTTATCAATCTCTCTTTTATCAAAGTGCAGGGGAATGGTGTCAAAAATAAAAGTAATTTTGGGAAGTATGACCATCTTATTCAAATTAATCCTACCCAAAATGGTCAATGGGATATGAGCCCAGGACTTCATAAGCCTCTGACATTCTTTGGATACGTTAGCTAGGTTGGTCTCTGCTATCTTGTCAGTGTTCTGGACAATCTTAACCCCCAAGTATCTTATTTCACGCTTGATCGAGAGCTGACAAACTGGCAGGTTCCATGTCATGATGTCCGTCTTGCCCGCATTAACCTCATAGCCGGAAATCTGCCCGAAGTCTTGAGCCAGCTTAATAATCTGTGGAAAAGACGTCTCCAGGACAGGCGAAAGAATTAAAACATCGTCTGCTTAGAGAGCTACCTTCCTCTCCCATTCCCGAATCTAAAAGGTGGAATGCCTGCTTTGTCTCTCAGACATTGAGCAATATATAAATCAAAAAGAAGCAGGGAGAGGGGGCAGCCCTGTCTAGTTCCCCTAGTGATTTTAAAGGGGTTCGTCAGTTTACCATTGACTAAGAGTCTAGCCGAGGGGTCACGATAGATAAGCTGAGTGGCTCGGCTGAATTTGACTCCAAAACCAAATCAATCCAATACTGCGACAAGATAGACCCAATTGACCCTATCAAATGCTTTTGTAGCGTCAAGTGTTATGGCTGCAAGAGGTAACAAGAAAGTTGAGGCCATATCGATGGCGCCTATAAGATCATATGTAAAATTTGAAAGATTTCTACCTTTCACAAAACCCTTCTGATCATAATGGAGTAATCCACCAGCCACAGTTCCCAGCCTAGCAGCTAAAATTCTCGTAAAGACTTTATAGTCGGTATTTAGGAGTGAAATGGGTATATAAGACCCACATTCCACTGGGTTTTTTCCTGGCTTCAGGATCAGTGAGATGGTGGCTTCTTCCCATGAAACTGGAAGCCTGGCACCTTCTGAGAGAATTTTATTAAAAAGCGTCGTCATGGTTGGAATAACTGCCTCTCCCAAAGATCTATACAATTCTGCGGGCAGCTCATCAGGCCCCGCAGCCTTCCCTCTCTTACATGCAGAAATAGCCTTTCTAACCTCCAGCTGTGATATGTCTCGGTCCAGGTTCTCTCGCTTTGAGGAATTTAAGGAGGCAAGCCCACTTCCCATTAACCACTCACTGGCACTACTAGTATCGACTACATTATCCTCGATATAAGTCCTGAAAAAAGGCGTCCCCAATCTCTTTGTCCGTGAAGACCGAAATACTACGATCCTCATTATCTATCTCCTTTATCATATTACGCGCTCTATCAGCCTTGACCTTCCACGCCCGTAGTTTACTGGCCCCCTGCCCATATTCAAAATGAGCAAGCTTACTAGCCTCCCATTTTTTTGGTGAGCCTTAACTAAATTATATTATCCAGCTGATCCTTCAAACTTGACAGATTCGCCACATGTTCTTGGAGGTTTGCAGGGCCAGTTTCATTGTTTAAAATTGTCTCTACTACCTTCATCTCAGACTCTATTTGGATGACCTCTTCCCTATACTTCCTCTTCTTATAGCTGACCCTGCTCATAACTGTGCCTCTTAAAAAAGCCTTCTAGGCATCCCATACTACAGAAATCTCAGCTGAACCTACATTTATGTTAAAGAAAAACTCAGACTCCCGAGATAGATACTCTACTTAAGGCTCATCGAGGAGTAAGGAGCGATTGAATGTCCATATTCTTGGATGTTCTCTCCCTTCCAAAACTAAACCCATGCATACGGGAGCATGATCGGACAAGTGTGGAGTCAGGTAGCCCAAGTCCTTGATTTTACCCCTCAGGTCATGACTGACCAGTATATAATCTATTCTGGACTTGTGGCGATACTTATTATTATAAAAAAACACCTAGCTGAGAGCCCGATCTCTCTCTCCACGCATCACATAGTCCCATCTGTGCCATCATTGTTTGCAAATGAATGGAGATGTATCCAATAAAGGATTTAAAACAATATGGTTCACTCACACTTAAACTGTAGATAAAGGTTTTGAAAACTTCCTGAGCCTGTGTTTAATATCATAGATGAATTATTTATTTACAAGAAAGGTTATGTGCATCGTCACCATCAACTAGTTCCAACTAATTTGGTCCGTCGACCAAATGGAAATAACTTATTGATCAGTGATAAGAATTTGGAAGGAATATGAATTACTACAATATTGATCAATAGGTAAACAAACTTTCCCCCCTGCGGCTAACCAGGTGAATTTGAGTGATAGGTGTATGTTTTCATGGGCGCAGGTGAATATATGGTATTGGAGTATCTGTTGTTGGTGCACCGCTGGATCAGTTTTGTAGTAGCAGAGTTATGGTTATTATTGACTAGTTTGGTGACGAGTATTGATTATTGATTTATGTTTTAACAAACCCATTCGCGTCGCATTTTATGTTGTCTGGAAACACAGGTGCAGTGATACCCGGAACTCCTGAGAAGGAATAGTGGGTGGTGGAAGTAGCCACACTGCTCTGAGGTTACTCGTCTGTTGGAATAGCACTGAGAAGCTATGCAGGGCTGGAAGTGTTAAATTAGGGACTATTTTGTGTAAAAGTGAGAGTGATTGAAAGCAGAGAGTTCGCTGGTGAAATTTTGGTGTTATATCACCTAGAAAGGGTAACACTGAAGGAGTAGCAGGTTCTTCTGATCTAGAGTGACAGCAAAAGAGTTCGCTGGTGAAACTTTGGTCTTACATAACCTAGAAAGGGTAACACCGAAGGAGTAGCAGGTTCTTCTGAGCTTGAGTGAAGAGTAAACAGAATACTTTATTCAGTAAAGAGTGAGCAGAAAGTTTTACTCGCAGAGTATGAAGGGTAAACGGAAGACTTTACTCAACAAATAGTGAGCGGAATGGTTTACTCGCAGTGAAAAGAAATCTAAGCCTTTTTTTAGTAGAACAGGCAGAGTAGCAAATGTTTTATGTTGTTACTAACGAAGAATTTAATGAAAAGTATTGAGAAAAGTTATTGCATTACCTTGTGAAGGGAGGGTCAGTCACTGGAGTTAGACTGACGTCACAATGTGCCGCGCTGGGATTGGTGGAAACAGTCGGTGTGTGTGACAAAAGCAGATTGTAAAGGAGGGGTCGGTACTAAGGAGTGATACTGATGTCACAAAAGGGCTGCGCTGGGATTCGTCAAACCACGAGCGTGAACTGGAGTCTAATTGGTTGAGAAAATAAAAGCCACATTAGGATAGGAAGGAGAAAAATTGTATGCAAGATTGGGAAAAGGCTATTGTAGGGAATCGCCCAGATAGAAGATATTTAGGATTTGCAGAATACAATTTTATACATCGATACTTACCCAAAATGTATAGAGAAGAGAGAAAAATGTCATTTATAAAAAGAATTAAGAATATATTTAAGAAAGACAAGCCAGTATTGACTAGAGAGGGGATTCTTATCCCTCCACCAAAAACACCTGTTTCATTCATGATGATGGAGAGAGGTTATCATAACTGTGTATGGTTGGAGAATTGGGTAAATTACACCAAAGGTGATGGAGTCTTAGCATTCCCAGAATATGGTACATTCAATAGGAGAGTTCTTCAGAATTTGTGAATGAGAATGAATGATTTAGAACCCAGACCTAGATTAACTCAGTATGAAGCGTTAGAAGAATGGGAGACTGAGTCATTTGAGTGTGATAAATCCAAAGTAGTAGGACTTATAGAGGATTTTTCCCAAGATATTTACGTGAATCAATGGAGGAACGCAATGATTACAGAAGGGTTCTATCCAGTGTTAACGGCTGAAGAACAGACAGGAAGCAAGTGTAGAGAGAAAACAAAGCACATGAATGTGACAGGGTATGGTGAATCGGAAGGTGAATTTTTAGAGGATATTTTAACTAAAAATCCTCCCCCATATCAGGAAGGACTCAATAGAGTAGTCACCCCAAGTGCACCAGTATTAGGAACTCCTTTAGTTCCGCAAATTTTGCATGATAACTCGACAAATAGAGTACTTCAAGAAAAGGAAATTGAGGCTCTGAACAAAAATAGAGAAGAATTGATACAGAAAATAAATCAAATAACTTTGCCTGCAGAAGCCCTGACAGTAGCTGTAACTATAGGTCATGTTACACCACTATTTGGAAATAAAGCGAATGTACAAAATTCTCAAACTGCACCTGCCCAACGAGCAACCCCCGAACAGAAATAATAATAACAAAAGATCAAGCCAGTGAATGCAGTTCAGTCATTTCATTAATGGATCTCCCTATAGGAGAGCCAGTAATTGGAACTCCAAAAAGAAGTTTACCTGATCGTGGGATGGACAGAGGGACAGTGGCACCTCCAATCACTAAAAGAACAACAGCAGTCACTCCAGAAGATTTGGAAAGATGGTCACAGGGAAAAGAAAGACGTAGTTCAGTCCCAAAGGGGGTCGAGTTAGAGGAAATGATTGCTGGAAATGTGGGATTAGGGAGATTGAATGATTACAATGCAGAAGAATTGTTGTTTGTATTTAGGAGTATGACGCGAAATGCAAAGGTGTATCATGAAAAATTGATGAAAATGGCTGCAGAGATTGGAATAGACATAGGGAAGTCTAAGGCGTTTCAAAAGCACCATCACGTGGAATTCACAGGCAAGGATTTGGAAAACATGAATGTGTCTGGTAGAAAATTACAAGTAAAAGAACTAATGAACATTTTTCAGAAGTGGGGAGATATGGGCAAGTGGAAAACTAGGTGGACAAAAAAAGAAAGAGGCAGCAAAGGCTAAGGAAGCGTCAACATCTGCTTTCTTATTGAAAGACACAGAAAAGGTAGAGATGTTGTGTCCCATGAGAGAAGTACCTGGTGGTGGATATGCTCATATCCCATGGAGCAGACAGGATATTTTGTCATTTACAAATGATTTTCCGAAATTGACAGAAAAACCTGTGGAGTGGTACAAGCAGGTTGAGAGACTCGTGAAGGTGTCAAAGGTTTTGTTGAAGGACCTGGATGGTTTGTTTGACATTGTGGTACCTGCATATTTGTGAACAGAGTGTTAAATCACAGTCGATTGGCCAAGTGAGGAGTATCCAAGAGATGATAAAACAGGAGCACCCTCAGATGATGTGATGAAAAAGTATCACCAAGTGATTACTTTCTTAAAAGGGAAAATTCCCCCAAAAGATGACAGATTGGGTCAAGTTAAACAGGACAACTCAAGAATCAAATGAGTCTGTACATGCCTATTATGAGAGGCTGTTACAGGTGTTCAAGAATAGAGAATATTGGCGATAAGGATGTGGAACATTTTGTGTTTCGGTTTGTGTATGGCTTGAAACCAGAGATTAGTCAGATGATTCAGCAGCTTATGCTTCGCTGGGAGAGCAAAAGTATTGATGATATTTTAAAGTACGCCAAATATTGTGGCGATGATATTGAGGTCAGACATAAAAGGGTGAAAGAGAAAAGGATGTGGGCATAAGTGAAATTGGCAGAACAGCAGGAATTAAAATTAAATACAGAGACTGGCAAGGAGTTGAACCAGAATGGTCAGGGAATGAATGATGGTAACATGAGAGGGCGAATGAATAGAGAGGATGCGAAAAAGAAGTTTCCATGTCACGGATGCGAAAAGCTCGGACATTGGAGAAATGAGTGTAAGAATATTCAGAAAAATAATGGGCCAAATCAAAATTTAAACCCACAGACGCAGACTGAAGGGGTTGTGAATCAGCCACAGCAGGTAGTTAATCCACAGTATCAGGTGCCTCCAGCTCCTATGCCAAACTTTGTGAACCCTCAAAAGCACAGCTCGGACGCCGGATTTCCAGGAGGAAGTGGTAAGAAAAATACTGTGATTTCACAATATCTTTTTAAAAGTACTGACAGTGACTTAGAAGATTGATGGTGCCTGAGAGGGGAGGAAGAAGAGTGAGTACTTGGCGCATCCTTACCGGTAGATCAGTCAGGTCCATTTATTTTATGGGAAAGTGGAAGGTAATGACATCACTTTTCTACTAGATACTGGTGCAACCCGTTCTACTGTGACAACAGCAGACATCCCAAACCTACCCCTCTCGGGAGATAATATCCAAGTCGTTGATGTTTCAAACCAACAAATTAAAACCGCACTTACAAGGCCAATGGAGGTGAATATTGGTAATTTTAAAGATATGCATCGATTTATTGTTTGTGATTCTAGTCCTGTAAATTTATTAGGTAGAGACCTGCTGTGCAAGATGAACTGCACAATCTAACAATCTATTGTACACCGGATGGTGTTGCTTTCCAAACCCCTGATGAAGATGTTGTCTATATGATAATGTTAGCGAAGCAAGGTACCGAAGTGAATGAGATGTTTTCTCTAATAACCTCAAATGAATTACCAGAAGAGTTAAAAACTACAGTGAACCCAGAGGTATGTGATTTTACAGGAAAAGAAATTGGATTGATGGCAAATGTAGATCCCGTGAAAGTAACAGTGAAAGAAGGCGCAGTCTATCCAAACACCCGACAATACAAGATGAGTCCAGAAGTGAAAGCAGGATTTGCTTTAGAAATAGAACGAATGATTGAACAAGGCATTTTAAAAGAAATCATGAGCAGCCCTTGTAATTCGCCCATAATAGGAAATAAAAAGCCTAATAGAAAGTACAGAGTAGTGCAGGATTTGCGGAAAATAAATAAAATTGTGGTGCCTTGTTGTCCAGTAGTACCAAACCCTGCAGTGATTTTATTTCAGATACCCTGGAATGCAGGCTGGTTTACAGTAATTGATTTATGCCATGCCTTTTTCTCTATTCCTTTGCACCCAGATAGTCCGTATATTTTTGCCTTTAAGTTTGATGACCGTGTCTTGGCATGATGCCGAGTTCCTCAAGGGTATACCAAGAGTCCCTCAATCTTTAACCAGATCTTGAAAAAGTGTTTGGAAACATTAGTCAAGCCCCGAAAGTCAGTTCTGGTGCAGTATATTGATGACCTGCTGGTCGATCAAGGACTCGCTAGGACTGTGTCACTGACTCAATTGCATTATTAAATCATTTGGCAGAAGGAGGACACAAAGTATCTCCTGACAAATTGCAATTTTGTAAACAAGGAGTAAAATACTTAGGCCACACTTTAGAAAGAGGAGTCAAAAAAGTAACTACAGAAAGAATACAAATAATAAAACAAATGTCACTACCTCACACTCAAAGAGAAATGAGAATGTTTCTAGGAGTAGTTGGATATTGTAGACAATGGATTATGGGGTTTTCCTTGTTGGCAAAACCATTAATCCAGATGACCCGAAAATGTGCAAGTGACTTAATTGTTTGTACTGATGAATATGTTGAAGCTTTTATGAGATTATGAGACTGTCTGTGTGAGGCCCCTGCTTTAGGCATGCCTAACTATACAAAAGAATTTGCACTGTTCTGTTGTGAAAGAGAAAATTGGGCACTTTCAGTTTTGACCCAAAGACATGGATTGGGCAGACGCCCAGTAGCCTATTGTTCTGCTACTTTAGACCCTGTAGCTTCAGCTCTACCTGTCTGCTTAAAGGCAGTAGGTGCTACCTGTATGAGCTTAGAACAAAGTGAACCTATTGTGATGGGACATACAGTTAAAGTTTTCGTTCCACATTCAGTTGAGATTCTTTTAACCAGAACTCAAACTCAGCACCTTACTCCTAGTCGGATGACTAAGTATGAAAGAGTGATTCTAGGAGCAGAAAACGTGACAGTAGTGAGATGTACAGTATTAAACCCCACAACTCTATTGCCAGAAGAGGTGATAGATGAGATAGATCATGATTGCTTGGATGTGACAGAGTTGTGTACAAAGCCCTGACCTGACATTAGAGAAGAGCCCCTGAAAGACCCAGATCACGAGCTGTTTGTAGATGGCTCCTGCTTGAGAATTGAGGGAGGAGGACTTAATGCTGCCAAAGCAGTTTGTACAATTTCAGGTGTAATTGAAGCATCCCATTTACCAGGCGTAAAGTCTGCACAAGTAGCTGCATTGATGGCTTTGATTAAAGCATGCACATTTGAGAGAAATTGGAGGATAGCCATATTTACTGACAGTCAATATGGTTATGGGATTGTGCATGACTATGTCCAGATTTGGCTGCAGAGGGGATTTCTGACTTCTTCAGGATCTCCAATAAGAAATGGGAAAATTGCGAAATAGCTATTGGAAGCAATTCAGTTGCCAAAGGAAGTAGCAGTGCTCAAGTGTGCTGCTCACCAGTCAGGAAATGACTATGTGACAGCCCATAACAGATATGCTGACCATATTGCTAAATATTGTGCAGGAACTAATATGGCACTGAATCGAAAAATTTAAACAAGTGAAAACAGATGCCAACTTATGTTTTTCTCAGCTCCAGAAACACGGGAAGAGGTGTGGCAATTACAGGATGAGGTTGAGGTGAACAACAAGGAAATCTGGGTGAGGGCAGGTTGCACCAGAAGAGCAGAAGATGAGGTATGGGTGTACCCTGACGGTAGAGCAGTTATGCCAGACTGCTTACTTTCCCTAATGTCCCGATTGTATCATGGTGACACTCATGTAGGCAGGGATGCCATGATTAGACTTTTCAGACAAAATTGGTATAATCCAAAGGTCAGGGTGGTCGCTGAGAGCCTTTGCCAGAGATGCCTAATTTGTTAACAGCAAAATACAAACAGACTTCATTGAGTTGCCTCCATGCAGAGGACTGAAGTATGTCCTTGTTATAGTGTGTTTGTTTTCACGATGGGTGAAGGCATATCCCACTAGGAGAAATGATGGTCTCACAGTCGCTAACCTACTGTTGAGAGAACTCATCCCACGTTTTGGTTTTCCAGTCGCTTTGGAATCAGATAGAGGACCTCATTTTAACAGTGAGGTAATTCGATTAATATGTGAAGCATTCAAAATTGATCAGAAACTGCACTGTGCATACCGCCCAGAGGCTTCTGGAGTGGTTGAACAAATGAATGGCACAATCAAATCGAGACTGGCTAAAGTGTGTGCACCCACATCATTGTCATGGCCAGATGCATTGCCTGTTGTGTTGATGGGACTCCGAAGTATTCCTGACAGGAAAACCAGACTAAGGGGCCCATTAGGATAGCTGGCAGATCGCCCCCGTCGGGCCGGCGGTAGCCACCGCCGGCCCGGTGGGGGCGATCCGCCCGCCATCCTCACTAGAAGGACCCCGCCACATTAGGATGGCTGGGGGTTCCGCGGCGGACGGGAAGATCGTCCGCCGCTTTTCTGCCGGTCGACTCGTTGACCGGCAGAAAAAGTGCCTGCATATGGTGGCGGTGTCTATGAGACACCGCCATCCATATTAGGATGCTGGTGGTCAATAGCCTTTCCACGGCGGCATTGCCGCCATGGGATGGCATACAGTCCTTGCATTGGGGGCCCTTTGCGGGCCCCCAGGGTGAAGGGGCGCTGGTGGGTGCACATGGGGGGCACCTATGGTACCCCCCTCATTGCCATGCACTACATGGCAGGCACCACGTGGTGCCTGCCATGTAGTGCATGGCAGTGCTGTGCACAGTCCACAATGGAAAAGGCACATGATGCGCCCGCCAGTGTGGTGGGCGCATCCTAATGTGGATTGTGGGACCGCCGCAGCATCGGCGGGCGGTCCCGCGCTCCGCTACGGTACCATCGTAAAAGGACCCTAAGTCCTCACAAAATCATCATGGGAAGGGCAATGAGATAAGCATTTATTCCTGGAAATAAATTAATGAGTATAAATGATGATTTGGTATTGGACTATTGCAAAGGATTGGCTGACCTAGTGCGTTCTGTCTCTCACCAGGTTGGAGAAGACGCATTTGCCAGGCAGCCAACGCAAGCGCATGATTTGAATCCTGGAGACTGGATGGTAGTGAAGAAACACGCCAGGAAAACATGCCTAACACCGAGGTGGGATGATCCTCGTCAAGTCATACTGGTTACTACCACTGCAGTAAAGTGTGCAGGATTACTCAATTGGATTCATGCTAGTGATACCAAACGGGAACCAGCCCCTCTTGAGACCGAACAACTGACTGAGACAGTTGAAGTAGCTGAAAGTTGTGAAGTCAAAGAATCTAGCGAATTGGATTCTGAAATGGTAGACTTGGAACAATGGAGCACAAGCCAGGAGGGATGGATACCAGAAATTGATACACCTGAAGTAATTGTCCAAACAAGAAGTAGAACAAGATTAGACAGACAGGACGATAGGGAGGACCAGACAGGTGAAGAAGAACACACTTGGGAAGAAGAGAAAGAAGCAAATCCAGAAACTGAGAGCTACTGTCAGGGAAAGAAGAACATACTCAGGTAAATTAAACTGAAATTATTTCCAATCCTGAGGAGGGACAGATAGGAGCAGAAGAACACGATTGGGCAGCAGCCAAGCCAATTTCAATAAGACCTGATCAGGACCAGTTAGGTAAATAAGAACAAGTTTGGGAAGAAGAAGGGCAAGCTAAAAACAGTCCCAAACAGGACCAGCTAGAAGAAGAACATGTTCAGGCGGATGAGAAAATAAACAAAAGACCTGAACAGGAACAGATAGAAAGTGAATCAACTGAGACAGAACAAGTTGTGCCAAACATTTGTAAAAATAAAAGAACACTGAATAAAGACCAGGAGGGTGAAAGTGCAGTACAAATAAAAAGAGCCAGAAAAGGTGACAACTGGCCAGGAGGAGTGAAAAGACTGAAATATGTTCAGAAAATGATCATTGAAAAGCCAGAACAAGTGAATGAGATCTCAAATCAAACCCAGACAAGACACAGGAAAGAGAGAAACTTACGAAGAAGTCCGAGATTGAGAACTCCGAACAATAAGTATCAAGGCCCTGAATGGACCTACATTATATTGGAAGTGTTTGAGAATCTGGACATGAGAGAGGAATCTGAAAACCAGAATCCTACACCAGTAAAAGAAAAGGAGTGAGATTTCATTAATTTAAATTCTGAAAATTTGGGGTGCTAAAGTACGAGGAGAAATTATCCTCTCAGATTAAGATGGCAAGAAACAGAGTTACTGAGCAACCGAAACGAAACTGTGTACGAAGATGTTGTAAAGCATTCATATGTAGTATAATAATAGTGACACTAATATGGTTATTTTCAACAATAGCAATTCCATTACTTATGACAACAAACAATAAAAATGACATAAGTACTAATGAGAATACAGCTACATACAAAAGGGATAGGGTCGAATTACAAGCAGTAGATGAAACAGATTTCCATCACACAGTGAGCGATAATGACACATCATTAAATGTCTTCACAAAATTATTAACAGAATATGTTGACACAATGGAAGTTAGTGATTGTTATGTTTGTATGAAGTTACCAGTGTCAGTGTCAGAGGAGGTCACATACCATCGCATTCCTTTGACATATGGCATTTCATGTAGTGTATTATTAAGTCTGTTTTATGCAACTGGGAAATTACAGTATTATTATTCAAACTAAGATGTAGTATTTTCAGAACTTCCTATTGGAAGGAACATGAATCCAGTACTTCATGCTCAGAATGCACAGTTCATGGGTGAATTCTTCCTGACGATGAAGTCTATAGACTTAGTTAAAGCAAATAAAAACAATTTAACATGTATATTACGTGAAGAAGAAAAGGTATTTTTGAATTTAGTTGAGAAAAGAAGGCAGGACTTCCAAAAGAAAGCTGTTGAACAGAAACTTCATGTTCCAACATGAGCTGAAAGGGAGGGAATTTATACTGATGACAAGGCTCATGCTCCGATGTCCCTAGACTTTGTAAAGAAAAGGAAGATCTGCATTCATAGATTAAAGACAGATTACAATAACATATTTATTGGTTCCAGTGAATGTGAACATAACTTCCTAATCTTGGGTTGGGGACTAAAAGGGGGAACTGATTTTGTATTTCCTGGGATTTATTATGTGTGTGGTGATAATGCTTATTTTAAGCTACCTGCACAATGGTATGGAAGCTGCTACCTGGGGATTGTATTTCCGAAAATATATCATATAAAAAGAATCACTGGAAGCAATGGAAATTCTAATGGACTAACACGAACAGAGAGCTAGTTTTTCAGAAATTGTAGGTGATATCTATTTAGTGCAATAATACCTTCAGAGGGAGTCATACTAAATTCACGTAGATTTTGTCAGTTATCAACAGTAGTTGATCGTCTATCGACTGATACTGCTGGAGGTTTCTTGATTATCAATACAGAAATAGTTGCGATCAGATCAATGGTTTAACAAAATCGTCTTGCACTTGACATTTTATTAGCAAAAGACGGCGGAGTCTGTGGAATGTTGAAAGTTCAACATTCTGGGAGTCTGTCTCGACCAGAACCTTGATTTTAAAGAGCAGGAGCATAAAGTAGCAGCAAGCTGCTATGGGATCCTGCGAATGATCCGTAAAGTGCTCCCACTACTTCTTTTCCCTGCAAGAAGAGTTCTAGTCCAGGCCCTCATCCTGTCCCATCTTGACTATGCTAATGTCCTATATCCCGGAGCCCCCTGCGCCTCGCTAAGGAAGCTACAAATTGTTCAAAACTGCGTGGCGTGCATGCTTATGAACATCTCAAAGTGCTCCTTGGCTAAACCAGCTTTAGCATCCCTACACTGGCTTCCTATTCGTGAGCGTATTCAGTTCAAAGCATTATGCATAGCACACAGGGCACTCTCAGGTAAGGGATCCTTGACTATCCAGTCCCTTGTCCAACTATACCGCCCAAATAGGCTCCTGAGGTCGGAAACCAAACACCTACTGTCAATACCAAGAATAAAGAGAGCACACAGTGGTGGCCGCCTCTTCACTTATAATGTGGCTAAAATCTAGAACAGTCTGCCCCTACAGATCCATGCCCAACCTAACTACCTTATTTTCCAGAGACAGATTGAGACAGATTAAAACATTACTCTTTCCTTAACTACGGCTCATAGTTCAGTGTGTACACAGGCAATAGCGCGGAGATGCCAATGGGTAACCAGGCGCTTTAGAAATACTGTTTAATTCATTTATTCATTCATCGTTGCACTTACATTCCTAACAAAAGTAAGGAGATTAAGGGTATATAAAGAATATTACAAAATGTCATGACATTTTGAAACTACTGGAGGCTGACAGTATGTGGGAGAGACTAACAAAAGGTGTAACTTCAATAGGGACTTCAAAAAGTCTTTTAGGTCAAATAGTTTTGCCCCTAGTAGGCGTGAGAATAATAACATCAACAGTAATTTTCTGGTGCAAGTGTTGTAGAAGAAGAAGAAGATATGAAGTAAATGAAAACGTAAGGAAAAGAAAGAGGGAAAATGACGAAATAGAGATGGAGGAAATGAAAGGCAAACTTTATAAAGACATGAAATATTTTGAGAACAATGAGAAAGAAGAGAACGTGGAAACAGGAAATGGAGCTTAAAGAATACTGAAAGTTAATATCTCTTTACGGTGGGTAGTTTATGATGGCATAAGATGCCATCAGAGAGGGGATTGATGGAGCAAGGACTCGTTTATGTGAGACTTGCTCGAATTCAATTCACTTGTTTAACTTATTAACTTATTAACATGAAATTATTAATTGTGTCTTGTGATTAATCCTCACACATTACATTTACATTAAAGACAGTGAAGCTTGCCTATGTGTTTACTAGCCATTAATACGGATAGCGGACTAAAAGCACGGCTCTAACAGGGAAAACTTTACTGTGCATGCGTCAATTGCATCTACGTAATGTGACATTTAACAGCTTTGGAGGGAATTTCTCGCGCATGAGCAGAATGCACTAACATGGCATCTTCAAGACCCACATTCCTTGCACCTGCTTTGCTATCCTCGAAAACGCTTTATTTACTAAGAGCTAATGCAGGGAAAATATTAATTAATAAAGGGGAATAGAGTAGATATAGGTGGTATACAGTGAAATCATTTATTTCTTGAATTAACATTTTTGACCCTTTCATTAGTTTGTATTTTGGCCATAACCCTTGTGATGGAGTGAAAGCCCTCTGCGCATGTGTGACCTTTATTTCCCCTGGAAGAATGATTCCATGATGGGACCACATCCAAGGCCATCGACCGCTAAACCCTGGGAAACACAGATGTCAGAAGTGCAGTGGCTGAAGTCATATGAACATTATTAATAGAAATGTTTCAACTGTGAATAAACTTGGGTGAGAATAAAGTCAAATGCATATTAATAAGGGGGTGGGTTTGGGAACAAAGAGAAATGTTATGCCATCATGGTGTGATGACCAAACACCCCTTGCCTGTCCAATCAGAAAACGTAGTTTTGGGATATTGCAACTTTAGGGGGGGGTACGTGAATCTCAAAAGGTATAACCGAGGTAGTTTAGTTAGTTGGGGTGTGCGTGATACTGAGAGAATGCTGAGAGGGGAAATGCTGTCGGAATTATTGATGATGCTGATGCTGTGAGATGCTGAAGAAGATTCGAATGGAAAATGAATTATCTTAAGCAAATAATTAGAAGAAGTTCGCGGAATCTCGAGGAGGAAGAGAGTGTCAGAGAGGGGTGTGGGGAGTCGTCTGTTCTAGAGAGGTCCACTGTCCTGTCCTAATTCCTGTCCTGAAGCCTTTGTCGCCTGATCTTTCCCAGGGGACCCTTACCAGCCCTTTGGCCAGGGGGTTGGTCTTCACACCATCTGTGGTAACTATATGATTCGTATATTTCCTGATATACTGCTGTCTCTATCCTCTCCTTTCTGAGAAACGTCAATCTATTGAGTTTGTGAGAGTATTTGAATTGATTGATTCTTCCTCCCTAATGATTGATGGTGTCCGTGGTGTATTTAAGTGGTTCACTCACATTTAAACTTCAAGATAAAGGTTTTGGAAACTTCCTGAGTCTGTGTTTAATATTATAGATGAATTATTTACAAGAAAGGTTATGTGCATCGTCACCATCAACTAGTTCCAACTAATTTGGTCAGTCGACCAAATGGAAAGAACTTATTGATCAGTGATAAGAATTTGGAAGGAATATGAATTGCTACAATATTGATCAATAGGTAAACAAACTTTGCCCCCTCCGGCTAACCAGGTGAATTTGAGTGATAGGTGTATGTTTTGATGGGTCCAGGTGAATATATGGTATTGGAGTATCTGTTGTTGGTGTGCCGCTGGATCAGCCCAACCCAGTATGTCACTCAGTTCCTCTATTATTGCTGCCCAATAGCTAGTGAGGGAGGAACAGGGCCAAACCATATGACGGAAATCTACTGGTTCCACTGCACATCTTGGGCACCCAGGGGCGGGGAGGAATCTAGCCCAATGTAGGCAGAGTGGACTAAGGTAGGCACGGTGGAGGTAGTATATTTGGATTAGGCGGAGCCTGGCAGAAATGGTGAGCATGCGGGGGCCATCAGGGCGTCTCTCCAGTCTTCCTCCTCCAGAGGGCCCAGCCATTGTTCCCATCGCTCTTTAAGAGAGTTGAGGGTAGACAGGGAGTTGTTTATCAGTGTTCAGTAGATTTGAGAGACTCCCACTTTCCCTAGGTTACCTATAAGGATGTTGGCCTCTAGTGAGATGCATTCTGGGAATGATGCATTTTTCAGGGATGTAAGAGGCAGTGGCGTGCCGAAGTTGAAGATATTTGTAGAACTGGGTAAAGTGCAATGAGAGGGTATGCTGCAAGTCTTGAAAGGAACATAGGTATCCTCTCTTCCACACGTCCCCAAGGTATGTAACCCCTATCAGGTCCCACATCTGAAACCCCTCCAGCGCCCCAACCTTCCCAAGCCAATTTCCATGCCACAGAGGTGTCTGTAAGGTGAGTTTAGCATCCCACTGAGAAATATCGCAATACTGAGTTCCATGCCAGAAGGGCTGCCCGAGTCACCACAGGGATTGTTTGAGAGATCGGGCCCCGTAGATCATGCCCTGGACCTGTGAAAACCCAAGGCTCTCCAGCTCCAATCAGTAGGCCGGATCGGACCAACCTCCATGAAACCAGTCGTGTATCACCAGGAGAAGGATAACCAGGTAATACAGGAAAGGGTTTGCCATCCCCATACTTCCGTCATAGGGGGCCGTTGACAATGGGTAAGGGCAAATCGTGGCCTTGAGCTATCCCAGAGAAAACCAGAGATCATGCCATCTATGTCCCTGAACGACTTGCGAGGGAAATGAAGCAGAAGGTTTTGGATTACATATAGTAACTGGGCAAGCACCATAATTTTGAAAAGGGCAGTCTTGCTTAAGGGATTGATGGGGAGGGATTGCCATCTGCGGAGATCCTCCTTTACTTGCTTAAGTAAGTGGTTAATGTTTTAGGAGTGCCACCCAAATCCAAGATATTTAAATGAGCGGCATCCCTGAGAAATGGTGGTCTGCCAATTTATGCATTCCCACGAGCTACGAAGGGGCATTAAAGTGGATTCGGCTGGGTTAAGGCGCCGTCCCGACTCCTCGCTGAATAGCCGAAGGATATGGAGGCAGCAGGGAACCGAGTGTGCCAGGTCTGCAAGAAAGAGCAGGACGTCATCTGCATATAAAAATTGTAATGCTAAACATGTCTTTACAGTGAAAAATCCCTAAAAGCTATTTTCACTGTAGCAGGGTTGCCCGTTTCATAGGAAAGCGTTGAGAGACAATATTAAGTTTAATAAAGGTTATATCTGGCTAGGAAACAGCTATAAATTTGTTTATTACAAGCCCACATTTCAGGTGAAGCCTTGTTGTAATAAATAGATTGGAATGGGGACCTATACATTTACCCTGCTAGAAGTCCCTGGAACCTAAGTCTGCATTTTGCTCATCCTCGTCTGCCAACTTTTATTAGAATTTCAAGAGGTCTGAATGAGATTTGAACTTGATGACCTATGGGCTGGGCTCAAGAACTTGATGAACTTCAAAGAGGCCTTCCATGTTACAAGCGGATATAGCTAACATTCATGCCTGCATTCTTCTTGTGTTCCCTGAACAAAACCTGTCACAGCAATAGAGGGGCTCTTATTGGCTTCAAAGAGTCAAATCCGTCTGGGGTGTCAAGACCTGCTTGATAGGTCATCTGGGGTTTTACATGTCAGACTTGTGGTGGACTTCAAACTGCAAGAATCAGGTGCCAAAACAATTCTTGAGTATCCACTGTCGGGTTGCTGGTGACTTTCGTTCTACCAGAGTTCTGTCTCTGAGTTTGTTCGGGGTACAGGTACTTCTTAAAACTGGATTTTAGTATTACATGTAGGAGGACGTTTGGATTACCATAGTACCCTCCACCCACACCACACACACATCCACCCCTCCGAGCAACTGTTTAGTTTTGCTGAAGAGTTCAGCCATCTTGAAAATGTCCAAAGTTGGTAGGGTTAGACCCAGGAACATTTACCCCATTGGTTAGCGAATCCAGGGGGGCAGTCCCACCCGTTACCTTGTGCCAAGCATAAATGTGGCATCTAGAGGTACCTCCTTCAGAACAGTCCTGGACCTGTGGAAAATCAGAAGAGGACTGAGCTTGCTGTCTAAGATCGCAGAAGAGCCTAGAAGACTGGACCTCCAGCTCTCAGAGACCATATTTAGTTTGGCCGAAGACTTCAGCTATTTTGAAAATGCTCAAAGTAGGTATGGTTAGCACCGGGAGCCTTAAGTTCATTGGTTAGGGACTCCATGGGTCATTCACACCCACTGGCTTGTGCCAGGCATAAATGTGGCTTCTCGAGGCACCTACTTCAGAACGCTCCTTGATCTGCGAAAGATCAGAATTGGACTAAACTTGCTGTAAAAGACCTGAGAAGAGTCTAAAAGATTAGACTTGCTCTCCCTCTTGTATCCAGGACAAGGAGGAGGACTCCAAGTGTCATAAGCCTGACCTGTTAAAGTTACAGGGACACAACAAGCTCCACAATGCTTTTTCATTCAACTGCCCATCTGAGCTGACCAGTGGCAAATGGACCCTTCTTTTGGCTTCTGCCTGTCACACTGAGTGTATAACTGCCTACTCTGAGGTCCTGGGGGCTTCAGAAGTGTACTCCTGTGGCAGATTGTCAGAAGTAAAAATATTTGACCAGGACAAACCTGATAGGGGTATCCTACCTGTGTAAGGGTAAAGAAAGAGGTAAGTGACATATTAAAAGTGTTATGGAGCTTTACATTTGCATAGCAGGTACACAGGTCACTCCAGCATCTAGGAAGTTAAGGTAAGGGAAGAGAATTGTATAGTAAAACAGGTGAGCTTTTATGTGTTGTCTAAATGAAAGAAGATATGTTTTCTCCTTAGAGCCAGAAGCATAGAGAAGTTTTTGACTCTTCTGAAAATATTTAGTGTTCTGTTTGGGCGATTCTGAATCTATGTCCTGCTAAGTACAGGGACTTCCTGTTCCGTGGTCCGCGTGCCCACTCCAGATGCTGAGCGGATTGGTCAAATTCATGTGCAGGCCTTTTATGGTTATCTGTCCAATTCTTAATTTTACTCTTGATTAATCTATAATCAATATAAAGTGGAACAATTGTGCACATTGTTGAACTTTTGTGTTCAAGATATTATAGTCTGTCTCTCGAATTTAAAAGAACCTTGAGTGGGGTGAGGGAGGCCTTAGGTTCCTGAGCACTGCATACTCTAGGGATACTAACTCTGCATTATACTGCATTATATTTTGTTATAACTCCTACACTCTGACTGTGTGACCCTTTATGACTACAATGCACTACAGGGATTTAACGCATCACACTTTACCAATCTTTAGTGGAACTAACCTAGAATACTACATTGAACAACAGTACATGAAAGGTTCCCCATCTCACTGCCCGCATTCTAATGATACGGACAGGCCACACTACACCCATGCGCAGTAGCCCACCATACTGTACAGTGTTAGCCTACCTCACTGAGTTGTATAGATGCTAATACTCTTTTCTGTACTTTGTGTTAGTTACACAAGCCCACCACTACATTTTTATGTTTGTATTGATATTTACACAGCACAATCCACAGTATATATCATGGGCAATGTAGGGAGATGATACAATATCATGCATATCAAGTGGGGATTTACATTTTCAGCTATACAGTTACGTAACATTTTCTTATTCATAACAGCATTTCACATCTATTTTTTGACATCAGTCAGATGTTAAGATTCTGGTTGCAATGCTCCCCACATTAAGAATATGGTTGCAATGCACGCTACCAAAATGACTGTGTACTGCAACATAGGAATAGTAACGCACCAAAATGCACTGTTTTATGAGGATAGTATCCTACCATATTGCTATGAATGAATGATCTTTATTGTATGATTACTTAATATGATAGCATAAAAAAGACACTAAATATAAAAATGTAAAAGACAACATAAATTGTGCTGTAAAATGATGCCATATAAAAGTTTGAGGTGTCGTAGCATTTATCGCCAAGCGAAGTTAGCAGCCGCCCGAGATGAGGGGTCAAAAGTGATTTATATGGTGAGTACAGGATGAAACGACACTACACAAGGCCAAGGCTATGGAGTGCGCGGACATGCAATATTGTGGTGTGCAAGCATGCATGGGGTTCAGTTATGCATGCATGAGTATCAAACTTAATGCGACAGATAGAAAGTGATACTCTGCCCGGGTCAGTAAAAATCTGATATTAGAATCGCCGATTGTATGCTATGTGAGGTGTGGGTCTATGTGGCGCATGGAAGTGCAGAAGGGCCTCATCAAAAGATTATGCCAAAGGTAAATAAGGTGCTGGATGGAAAGTCAGAACCATATGCGTGCCTCTAGAGTGGTGCGCCCTTCATGCGTGCCTGTGTGCACCTTTAAAATCAAAGGTGCGCAGTGTATGAGTGAGATCATTGTGGCCAGTTCGTATGGGAAGCTCCTCCAATCGATGTTGCAGTGTCTCTTGATGAATAGCAGCTTGTAATTTGCGGATATTTGTTTTACTATTGGTCTACTTTATTGTGTTTTAACATTGGATAACTTTCAATAGGGAGCAGGTGGACAGTTGAGTTTGGTGCCTGATGCATTGTAAATTAAAATCCCTCTTTAATGATAAAGTCTGATTTTTACTCACTGTTCTCAAAATGACACTTTTAGAAAGTTGACATTTTGTTGTCCTAACCATTTGGTGACCGGAACTTGTTCCTAGGTTACATGACTATGTGCAGCTGGCAGTTGATGATTGTGTATTGCTCCCAGACAATGAGACACAGGGAAGCCAGGTTTTATCAGGATGAACCACTCTGAGGGGGAAGAGTTGTCACCTACCATGACAAAGACTCTTTCATACTACTAAGGCCCGCGGAGTAACACGTTGCATGAGGTCTAAAAGAGATGGATCTGGCCTGTTTGAGCCTGTCGAATGCTGCAGAGAGAGCGTTATGAAAGTCGCACCGTGCTGTGTTGATGTCAGAGCCCTTGGTAACTTCTATATGGACTTGGAAAATATGTCTGCTGTGACTGTATTTCAAGATTTATAGGCTCTTTTGCTGACTTTGACAGGCTGGTCAGTTACAACAGCTTTGGCTATCTGAAATTCAATTAGACGGTGGTCAGTCCACTTCAGAGGTAGTGGACATTTGCTCTCCAAAAGTACAGAGTTTGTAAAAATTAGATCTTAAGTGTAACCAGCCACATAAGTAGAGCTAACTGTGCTCTGACGAAGGCCCAATATTTCAATGTCAGTGAACATTTGGGCTACCTCTGGCTTCGAGGCAACTTCCCCATGAACATTGAATTCTCCCAAGAGAAGACATTTGTTGAATGCCAATACATGAGGAGCGATGCATTTGGCTAAAAGTTGACTAAACTCTTTCTTGGCCCCTGGTGGGAGGTAAATGAGTACACCCTTCCAGTGGACTTCAGCCACCAGCTCAATTTCAAAAATGCACATTTCCATCCGATCAAATAAAAATGAATCAATAAGGTGAACCTTTATAAAGTCTCGAAACACAATGGCCACACCACTGGTCTGGATTCTCCATCGAGTCTTACCGTTTGATAATACAGGAAAGGGCTGTCGAGCTTAGCCAAGTTTCAGTAAAAAAAACAGACATCTCGGGAGAGAGAAGATAGAGGGTCCCAGATTTTAATCATGTGTGTGGACAGTGACCTAATATTGTAAATGCCAATGGACTTCAGAGCTGGGCAAGATTTAGTCCCAGAGACACTGGTGAAGGTCAAAGATTGCCAGACAGGTGGAGAGGTTGCTGGCATGTGAGTGGAGCCCCCCCTACACAGTGGGTAATGCGAATCAGGTGCCTTAAGGGGCTCAGCAATTCTAGGTGAGGGAATTCAGAAAACCTGCAGGAAACCCGGCCCTTTTATCAGGCAAGGCAGGGGTCCTGATGATGTTCGGGCATGGACTTGTGTAGTTGGTCTTGCCTTTGGCGGTCCTTCAGCACACCTGCGTTGCGTCCGCACTGGCATCTGCCTAATAAAAGCGTTTCCCAATGACGGGAGAAAGACTGGGCCGCTGACCTCCAAAATGACAATGCGGTCAAGCAACCAGGAAGTGGGGTAGCACAGCAACAATTAGGCTCTCTCCACACAAACATACAAGCTGTGTTGAATCAGGCGATAAACAGAGCCAAAGAGATGTGGCTCAAAAGTTTATTCCCTCCCAAAAACACAGTCCCCCTGGATAAAATATGGTAAAAGAATAAAAAACACAATGCAAGCAAGTAAAAAAATATCAAGATGTTCGCAGACATGTTAATGGCAGCACGTCCGTACTGGCATCTTATTATTATAGACATTCCCCAATGACGAGAGAATAAGTGGCCTGCTGACCTCCAAAATGGCAGTGTAGTCAAGGAGCCAGGAATTGAGGCAGCACAGCGACAATTAGTCTCCAATTGCATAAACAGACTAGCTCTGGGAGATGGGAGAGCGAATCAGGCAGTAAGCAGAGCCAGAGAGATGTTGCTCAGTAGTATTTTTCCTCCCCAAAACACAGTCCCTTTACATTAAAATATGGTAAAATAATTGCAAACACAAAGAAGCAATAAATATCAAGATGCTGACATACTTTTGCAACTGGAGTCCATTTTTGGATGGGCCTTCGGTTCACATCTTTGCTATGCAAATGGTGGAGCAGGTAGTGCAAAATGTTGTATACCTCCTCTATTTTGCATGAAAGTATTAATTGAATAACCTACTTATTATAAAATACTAATTGTGTTCTGTGATATATTAAAATTAACTAATTTACATACACAAATTACACGTGGGAACTTGCTATTTGCATGTTAAAATAACCCTATAACTAAAATACGTACGCATATTAAAATTAGTATATATGGTAATTAGACATCACATGATTTATGTGCTTTTGTGACGTCTGCATCTTCGTGGAGGACCGAAAAGGTGAATATACTGCTTTAAATATCGCTATATGCTAGGAAAATACTAATACATAAAGGGATTAGTAAGGGTATAGCAGCGTCATTTCTTTGTATTAATTACTCTTTTGTGTTTGTTTCGCTTAAGTTGACATTTGGGCCTATCGAAACATGGAGGCAGAAAACGAGTTTAGAAGTGGCCACCGTCTTGTGATGCGTGAAGTTTATTGCGCAGAGTCGGATGGCACAGTGAACTTCCTAACGACCTCTGTACACGCTGTTCCTGTCAAGGATAGGTTATTGGTGGACTGCCAAAGACCCCGGAAAACCAGAAACTGGTATAAATGAACAATGGACATTTTAGAAACTTTGCAACAATCGGAATTAGTTCATAACCGGAAACATATCAGCAAAATCCATGTGAACCTGGACTGTCCCAAAATCGGACGTTTTCCCCTGACCAATAGAAATCTTTCTCCGCCCAAAAATGTTTCATGTTATCCCGAAATTTATTATAAAAAGAGTAGTAGAATAGGGAGGGGCATGATGCGATTCGATGAGATGCGATGCGGTTTACACATTCGGCGGTTACTATGACTGCGCACCCTCTTTGACCCCACAGGCGATGACGGATGCTGGCACTATTTCAGGTCCTCTGACGATCTTTGGGACTATAACGTGCTGAGCAAAGGACTTTCGGACTTTGGGATCTAGCCTGCCTTTTTGACAAACTAACGACAACATTCGATTATGCAGAGCTAATGAATTGGCGAAAATCCAGATAGTCAGAATAGGTAAATATGATGTTCTGTGATACGATTAAATTGATCTAGAAGTTCTAAATTTTGAAGAGACAAATGCTAATATTAATGACATTTTAGATAAACAAATATTGATTAACAGAAATAATGAGTTTGTGGTTCTTCGTTAAAGAGAATAAGGATTCTGAGTCTTAAATGTGTTTTAGCTGGTTCTAAATCACCATCAACCAATTCAACTAATTGGTCCAATCGACCAAGTGGGCGGAGTGCCATGATGTTTAGGATTAGGAATCTATAGGTGGCGAATGTTAATGTATGTAATGTAAGATAACTTTTCTTTCCCTATAGGTTATAAGGTATCCCCACCCACGTGTCCAGCGCATCTTTCCCCCTCCTGTGTGCAGACCTGTGAAAAAGAACGTGCAAGTGATTGGTGTTATGGGCCCCACCAATGAATGAGTGTGTGAATGAGTTAGTGTGACGGCGGTTGTGCGATGCAGGGAGGACAGCTGTGCTCTTTCTATTTCCCCGGCTTTTGCGCTGGATCAGTTTTTCTGGTAGCAGAGGATGGTTTTATTGTGTTGGTTTGGTGATTATTGCTTGTAGATTGCTTATTGATTGTGGATAAGTATTGGTTTATGTATTAAAACTCTACGTTGAGTCACGTTGCGTTCCATGTTGTTTGACGACTTCTGGGATGTCGGAAGTTTGTAACGATTCCGTAGTAGAGCAGAGGTAAGCGCTGTTCTCGGGAAAGACGGAATTGTTATTGTTGCCACTACACCATTGGAGTCAAGCTATCCTGGCTGAAGAGGGGGCTTGGCAGTTCGGGCTGGACTTTTCCCATGAGGCACAGGGTCAAGACTGATTTGCATATGGCCATGTCTGAACTGGGGTGGCGTGGTGAGCAAAATAACGATGGATTAAACCCAGATCTGTGACTGGGGGTGAATGTTTTGCCAATGTACAAAATTCCGTCCATCATCTTGTGTGTTTTGCTGTTTGCCCTATGTGGGAAGGGTATGCCCAGACGTGGGTCCCGTGCTCACTACGCCACTGGAGTCAAGCTATCCTGGCTGAAGAGGGGGCTTGGCAGTTCGGGCTGGACTGTTCCCATGAGGCACAGGGTCAAGACTGATTTGCATATGGCCATGTCTGAACTGGGGTGGCGTGGTGAGCAAAATAACGATGGATTAAACCCAGATCTGTGACTGGGGGTGAATGTTTTGCCAATGTGCAACATTCCGTCCATCATCTTTTGTGTTTTGTTGCCCTGTAGGTACACGGGGAAAACGTGTGATGATTGAAGTTGCACAACGCATTGTCTGGGTTCGATTGGTAACATCGTTGTGTGTTGCCGCTAGGGACATTTTCTGTTTGAGAGAAATGTATGGTAGCGAAAGGTCATCTGTGAAATTTTGGTCTTAAGTACCAGGAGTCTAAAAGGAGCTCTGATTACGCTTATCACTGGAAAGGTAATAGGTGTTCTCTAAGCTTGTTAGAAGGATAAAGTAGAGGGAAGTGCTAATATATTAACAAATGAAATAATCCTGTTGTAGGGCAGAGGTAAGCGCTGCTCTCGGGAAAGACAGGATTCTGTGTGAATGAACTACATTTTCCGTATGAATGTGTGTAAGAAATAGCATTCAGGTTAATTGTGAAACTCTGGTTTTAATTCTGAGAAGCATTCGGTCTCTAACAGGTGTTTTATTTCTGGAGAAACGGTTAGCTAATGCTTGCTAGAACGGTGAAGTAGAGGGAAGTGCTACTTTATCAACGGATTTAACGATTCTGTAGTAGGGCAGAGGTAAGCGCTGCTCTCGGGAAAGACGGAATTCTTGTGAAAAGGGTCAAGACTGTAAGCGAAACAGATAATGGTGGTGTTTTTATGTCGTTACTAACAGAATTTTGGTAAAGGTGAATATAAAAAGTTTGCAGATAAATTTTGTAAAGAAGGGCTCAGCGAGAGCAGGAGTAGCGAGAAAAAGCTGACATCAGAAAGACTGTGCTAGGAGTGGAGAATTACAGGGTGACGTAGACGCTCCAGATTGGTGCGTTAGTGTGCGCCGCGCTAGGAGTGGAGATTTACAGGGTGACGTAGGCGCTCCGGATTGGTGCGTTAGTGTAAGTTGCCATTCGTTTGGATAGAACAAACAAAACAGTCGTAGAAGAAATCTAGCAATACAGAAAAGAGAAAATGATGTATTACGATCCACCAGAGAAGGAGAAAAAGTCCTGGTTCGGTAAAATCAAGAACTTATTTAAAAAGGACAAACCGATTGTGACTAGAGAGGGACAGTTGCTCCCTCCATAGAAATCACCTGCATCTTTTATGATTACGAAATATGGATATCATACGTGTATTTGGTTAGACAAATGGGCAAAATATACAAAAGATGATGGAGTTTTGGAATTTCCAGAACATGGTTCATTTAATTTAGCGGTTTTGAGAAATCTGATAGAAAGAATGATGAAATTAGAACCTAGACCTAGACCTACACAATGTGAAGCATTAACAGAATGGGAAGATGAGATGTATGACAGAGAACGACAACAAAGTGGTGGAAGGTATAGATATATGTTTGGTAGAGCGTATGGACAAGAAAATCATGATGATAGAATGAAGTGATGTCGAAGTGCAAATATGACTGATGGGTTGTTTCCTATGAGAAATGTGGATGAAACCACTAGTAGAAAATGTATGGAAAAGAGATATAATACAGGATCAGAAGGTTATAAGTATGGTGTGCATGAGTCAGAGGAGGATGTGCTTGAGGACATGTTTTATAAAAATCCACCCCCATATCAACCAAATTCCACATTGACACCGAGTGCCCCAGTAAAAGAATCGCCACAGAATATAAAATTTGAAACAGTACCACATGAGGCAGGAAGAAATAATCCTTTTAGAGAAACAGAAAATACTCAAGTTAGTAAAATGGCTAATGAAAATTCAGCTGAATTAGCGAGAACTACTTTAGAATTGACTGAGAAGATTAGAGAACTAACTAAAAATATGGAAGCAGCAACTGTACCTGTAACAATAGGACCTGTAATGCCGATTTTGATAAACAGAAGGATAGTGAGCATTGTCTGACGATTCCTTACAGTGGAAACAGAGGAAATGAAATACAAAGACGAGATACCAGAGAAAATTTGTGGGGACAAACGGTAGGAATTTCTGAACAAAGTACTCCTAAAAATTTGACAGTAAATCAGAGTTTAGCAAATAGAGCAATAATGACAAAAGAGTCAGTACCAGGATCACCAACAGGATTAGAACAGACACGAAATGAAATGATTCCTATAGGTCCTACTTCTGATGAAATAAGTGATTGGCTAAGAAGTTTACAACAAAAAGATGCTGAGCCTAAACCTTTAGATGTGTCCAAATTAAAAATAGTATTAGAGGAATTAATAGTAGGGACTATTCCTACAGAAAAATGTAAAAGTTATCAGGAGGAAGAATTAATGTTTCTATGCAAAAGCATAACATGGAAAGCCAGAAATTTACATGAAGGATTTTTCTGAAAAAGACATTGAAAACTTAAACACGACAGGACGAATGATTCAGATTAAAGATTTAATCATTTTACTGAGAAAATGGGGCGATGTAGACAAATGGAAGAGTAGATGGTTTCGAAAACGAGATGATGCAAAGGAGAAAACGTTTGCAGCTTACCCAGAAAGAGAAAAGGAAAAAGTAGCAACTGAATGTCCCATGAGAGAGAGATTTCAGGTGGAGGCTATGTGCATGTCCCCTGGACTAGACAAGAAATGTTGTCATTTACCAATGATTTTCCACGACTGCGCGAAAAGCCAGTTGAGTGGTACAGGCAGGTAGACAGGTTTGTGAAATTATCAAAAGTTCTTTGGATTGATTTGAACAGTCGTTTTGACATAATAGTACCTGCAGATTTATGGACAGAGTGCAAGGTAATGATTAGCTGGCCTACACAAGAATACCCTAGAGATCCAAAAACAGGTGCCCCTGATCCAGAAGTATTGAGAAAATATGAACAAGTAATTACCTTTCTGAAAAATAAAGTACCTCCTAAAGAAACTGATTGGTTAAAAATTGATAGAACTCATCAAGAAGCGAAAGAATTGGTACACGCTTACTATGAAAGGCTGATTCTTGCCTTTAAGCAGTATAGTGGTGATGAAAACTTGAGTGAAAAGGAGTTGAGTCATTTTGTATATCGATTTGTGTATGGATTGCGACCTGAAGTAAGTGAAATGATTAAACAGCATACAGTCGATTGGCAAAATAAAAGATAGTCAAAGTACTAAGACATGCAAAATATTTTAGTGATGGAATTGAAGCAAAGCAGCGTAAATTAAAAGAGAAAGCCATGTGGGCTCAGGTAAAAGTAGCAGAAAGACAGGAAGCTCAATTGAAAAGAAATGGCCATGTCATAATTGCGGAAGAATGGGGCATTGGAAATCCGAGTGTAAATTTCCCCGAGTGCTAATGGTGATAATGCATCATTGAATTCACAGGTGCAGAAAGAGGTGAGTTGTCACCTGCAGCAACAGCAGCAGGTTGTTCCCCAACAGAATCAGGCGCCAAAACCGCCTTTTCCACAGAGCGTAGTTCATTAGAAATACAGTAATGAGACAGGATTCGACAACAAAGAACAGGTAACTAAGCTGCTGCGCGCTAGTGCTGTTTCGCAGTATTGGCTACAACGCGATGAGAGTGAGTCAGAAGAAGGTTATTGACGGTGCCGAGGGGAGGAAGAGGAGTGCGTACTTGGTGCAACTCTAGAAGTAGACCAGATAGGCCCATTTGTGGATGGAAAGGTAAATGACGAAAACATTACTTTCCTAGTAGATACTGGTGCTACTCGTTATACTGTTAGGTCAGCTGATGTTAAAATTCTTCCTCTCTCGGACAAAATAATCCAAGTAGTTGGAGTATCCAACAGACAGATAAAAACGTATCTCACTGATCCAGTAAAAGTTAACATAGGGAAATTTTCTGAAATGCACCGCTTTGTCGTGTGCGATTCAAGCCCTGTAAATTTGTTAGGGAGAGATTTGCTGTGCAAGATGAATTGCACTATATTTTGTACTCCCGATGGTATAGCATTTGAGACTCCAGATGAAGATGTACTGTATAAAATGACTATGGCTAATATGGAACCTGAGATTACCGAGGCATTTGCTGTATTTAACCCAGAAGAGCTGCCTCAAGAGCTGAAAAAGACAGTAAAGGCGGAGGTATGAGATTTCACAGGAGAAGATGTGGGATTAATGAAAAATGTAGATCCTGTAAAAGTTGCTATAAAAGAAGGAATAAGTTACCCAAATATTCCCCAGTACAAACTGACACCCGAGATAATTGCAGGAGTTACTCCTATAATAGACAGAATGATCAAACAAGGTATTCTGAGAGAAATAATGAGCAGTCCATGTAATTCACCAATTATGGGCCTGAAAAAGCCTAATGGAACATTTAGAATAGTACAAGACCTGAGGAAAATAAACAAAATTGTTGTGTCATGTTGTCCCATTGTACCAAATCCATCCGTGATTTTGTATCAGATTCCTCATGATGCAGAATGGTACACAGTGATTGACTTGTGTCATGCTTTCTTTTCCATCCCATTGCATCATGACAGTCAACAAATTTTTGCGTTCCGATTTGGCGAACGTATCTTGGCATGGTGCTAAATTCCACAGGGGTACGCAGAGAGTCCCTCAATATTCAATTAGATATTGAAAAAATGCCTGAAAGTTCAGTTCTGGTACAATATATAGATGATCTGCTTGTGGCATCAATAACTAGAGAAGCGTGTGTAGTGGATATCATTGCACTGCTGAATCTTTTGGCAGATGGAGGACTTAAAGTATCCCCATCGAAAATGCAATTCTGTCAGAAAGAAGTACAATATTTAGGCCACCAAATCGAAAAGGGACTGAGAAAAGTAACTGCAGATAGAATCAAGATAATAAAAAGAATGAGAGCCCCAATGACGCAAAGTGAAGTGAGAATGTTTCTTGGAATGGTTGGATATTGTCGTCAGTGGATAAGTAACTTTTCCCTGATTGCAAAACCTTTGGTACGCTAGACGAGAAGTGATGTAAAAGACCCCATTGAGTTAAATAAAGAGGAATTAGCGGCTTTTAAACAATTGAGAGACAGTTTGTGTGAAGCACCAGCACTTGGTATGCCTGATTATGAAAAGGAATTTGAACTCTATTGCAGCGAAAGAAATGGATGTGCACTTTCTGTATTAATACAGAAACATGGAAAACTAAGGAGACCAATTGCATATTTCTCAGCTATATTAGACCCTGTAGCTGTAGCACTGCCAGGTTGTCTGAAAGCTGTAGCAGCCACTTGCAAGAGTTAGGAACAAAGTGAAGAAATTGTGATGGTATATCCTGTGAGAGTGTTTGTACCACACAATGTGGCAATCCTTTTAACAAGGAGCCGCACCCAGTTCATGACGCACAGTCGCCTGACTAAATATGAGAAAGTCATCCTAGGTGCAACGAATGTAAGCCTGGTGAGATGTCTGAATGTGAATCCTTCAACGTTATTACCTGATGCTGAGAATGTGAACGTCAGAGATGATGTGGATCATGACTGTTTGGAAGTGCTTGACTTCTGTACCAAACCCCGACCTGATATAAAAGATGTTCCTTTGACAGAAAGTGACTATGTGATGTTTGTGGATGGATCATGCTTAAGAACAGATGAGGGAATTCTGAGTGCAGCATATGCAGTATGCACAGTAGCAGCTGTACTGGAAGCATCGTGTCTGAAAGGAGTGAAATCAGCCCAAGTTGCTGAACTATTTGCCTTAGCAAGAGCATGTAAGTTGGGAAAGAATGTGAGAGTGACTGTGATAACCGATAGTCAATATGGCTTTGGTGTAGTGCATGATTTTGGCCAAATTTGGTCACAAAGAGGATTTTTGACATCGAGTGGAACTCCTATAAGGAATGCTGAAGTGGTTGGAAAATTGCTTGAGGCGATACAGCGGCCTAAGCAGTTACCTGTTGTGAAGTGGGCAGCCCACACAAAGTCCAATGACTATGTATCGGCTGGCAATCAGTTTGCCAACGATATGGCTCAATATTGCGCACAAAATCAGAATTCTATAAATAGGGGAATAGAAAGAGAAATGAATTCATGCCCCTTGTTGTTTACTAACACTGTGAATACATGGGAGGAAGTAAGGCAGTTGCAGGAAGAAGCAGGAGATGAGGAAATGAGGCAGTGGGTAAAAGCAGGATGTGCACCACGGGAAACAGATCATGTGTGGATATATCGGGATGGAAGACCAGTTATGCCTGATAGCATGGTGTCTGCCATGGCACGGATGTATCATGGACAAGCACATGTAGTAAGAGATGCAATGATCAGACTTTTTAAACAGACATGGTACAACGGAAAATTTAGACTTGTAGCTGAAAGTCTTTGTCAGAGATGTCTTATATGTCAGCAGTTCAATCCTGGAAGAAAAAGAGTGGTAAGTCTGGGAACGATAAGTCGAGAAGGAGGGCCTTTCACCAGAATGCAGATTGACTTCATTGTAACAGGTTGAGGTATGTTTTAGTGATGGTTTGTCTGTTCTCACGATGGGTGGAAGCATACCCAACGAGAAGAAGTGATGGAATTACAGTAGCCAAGCTATTATTGAGAGAGTTCATTCCTAGGTTTGGTTTTCCAGTCACAATTGAGTCCGATAGAGGAAAACATTTTCATAATGAAATCATGAAGTTAATTAGTGAAGCATTGAATGTACAACAGAAACTACATTGTGCCTATCGCCCAGAGGCTTCTGGTGTGGTGGAACAAGTAAATGGCACCATTAAAAACAGGCTGGGAAAGATGTGTTTAGCCACAGGTTTGAAATGGCCTGATATCTTACCTCTCGTACTCATGACTATTAGATCAATTCCAGATAGGAATACAGGTCTGAGTCCCCATGAAATTGTCATGGGAAGAGCAATGTGACATGTTTTCATACCAGTCAACAAGCTATTGTCTATATCTGATGACTTGGTGTTGGATTATTGCAAGGGGTTGGCTGATTCCGTTCATTCTGTGTTCCATCAGGTTGGATCGGATGCCACCACTCTTGAAAAGAAGCCAGCTCATGATTTGAGCCTAGGGGACTGGGTAAGAATAAAAGTGCACAGAAGACGAAACTGTTTGGTCCCACGTTGGGGAAAACTACGTCAGGTGATCTTGACTACGACAACAGCAGTAAAATGTGCAGGAGTAAAGAACTGGATTCATGCTAGTCACACCTTGCGAATTCCAAACCCCGTGGATAACAAGGAGGGAGAATACTTTGAAGAATCAGATACAAGCTCTGAATCAGATAGTGAAGAAATAAGAACGAGACAAACTCCTGAAAGGGGGGAACCAGAACAAAGCCCAGCTATTGCACCAGAGAATCTTCCTTTAAGAAGAAAGTTACAGATTTCTGACACCAGCTCAGAATCAGACACTGAACCTGTCCAAGAACCAAAGAGGGAGATTAAAAACAGTGAAGAGACTGTAAAAGACATTTTTGATAAGACTGTCCCGAATGCAAGTTCAAGAGAAATTCCACCTGAAGTAATAAAATTAGAAACAGAGAGTGAGGGAAAGATTTTTGCGGAATACCCCCGAGGAGTTTTAGGGAATTCACACATCCAGTTGGAGGAAGGGACAGTTAGTCAGCAGGAAGATTGTGTGGAAGAACCATGAGGATGGACAGAAGTAGGTCATAAAAAAGAAGTGGTGGAAAGAGGAACTACTGAAAGTAAAAGTCACGTTGAAACTGAATCAGAGGACAGTGATGAAGAGGTACCAGAAGGTCGAGTCCTGAGAAAGAGAGAATGGAGAACTGAGAACAATGAAAAAGGAAGTAAGTTGAAAAGGCCAGCAAGAGATAAAATTTGGCCTATCAAGATAAAGAGATTAAGATACAGATTGACATGAGTAAATTCATCTAAGGCTGAGCAGGTGAATGAAGTGTCTAGCCAAGAGAAATTGAAAGACGTGGAACAAACGACAGCAGAAGAAAATAAGAGAGCGAGAAAACTTAACCAGAAGTATAAGTCGCCGGAATGGTCATATTTGGCACTGCCTGAAATAAAAGAAGAGGCAGACAGCCAAGGGGATCTAAAGATGACTGTACCAGGAGTGGTTGAAGAAGACGAAGAATCGGAAATCCTGAGAGTTATCTTGTCCGACATCGGAGAAGAGACGGATGTTCAGGAAATTCTGCAACAAGACTACGACAGAAAAGTAAAAGACGATCATATGCCAAACTGAAGAGATAAAAGTGTTAAGAATGGAGAAACAATAAATTACTGGACAAAAAATAAAACTGAAAAGAACCAAGTAGGTGCTTAGAGCCTTGGGTTAGACAAAACTAGTTGTGAAGTAGAAGAGGCTAAGTCAAAAGACACTGATCATTTTTCGAAATAGCAAACACAGAAAATAGAAAAACTAAATGTGTGTTCCTTAGAAGATGGTTCAAAATGTGTTGTTGTTGTACAGGATTACTAATGCTTCTGTGGAGTGCGTTAGCGCTAATGGTTTCATTTAAGGTTACACTAGAAACAATAGCAGGACATAGTGAGAATAAAACTAATGTAGAAAAGATTCAGAAGGTATATCCGACTAAAATAGATAGAAATTACTTACATAAAGATAGGTCTATAACTGATTTTTCTAACAGTGTATTTTCCGAATTACTATACGAATATGTGAAGACGATGGACGTGAGGGATTGCTATGTCTGCATGCAGTTGCCGGCGTAGGTATCTGAGGGAGTGACTTACCATCACCTCCCAGTAACATATGGAATAACATGTAGTGTAATAGCAAGTTTGTTTTACAAAATAGGGAAATTAGAATATTATTTTTCAGATGTAGATAATGTATTTTCACAATTACCTGTAATTAACAAGTTGAATAAAGTAAAACCTGCAAAAGCGTTAGGTGAATTTTTCTTAGAAACTAAAGAATTAACATTAAAATCAATATTTAGAAATAATCTAACTTGCAGTTTAAAGAAGGAGGAGAAGATTTTCTTGGATATGGTTGAAGAAAGGAGATTAAAAATGCAAAGGAAAGTACCTAAGGGAAAGGAAGAAAAGACAGTCTGGGATGTTGAAAGAGAAAAACATTTGAAAGGAGAAGCTAATCCAACAATGGCTCTAGATTGGCCTCAGAAAGGGAAGTTGTGTATTAGAAGGAATCAAACTGCATATGATAATTATTTTTTAGGCACCAGTGATTGCCATGATACTTATAGAATCATGGGTGGATGGGGATTTAAAGGAGGAAATGATCCAGTTTTCCCTGGATTATATTTTATCTGCGGGAACAAAGCATATTATCGATTACCAGATCATTGGTATGGTACATGTTATGTAGGCCTGGTTTTCCCAAGCATATTCCATGTGGGAAGAGGAAAAGATGGTGCACATGAGTTAGGTAGTCAATTAACACGTAGAAAAAGAGAATCTTGGTCAGAAATTGTAGGAAACATTTCCGGAGCATTGATACCAGCAGTGGGAATATCTCTGAATGCACACAAATTTAGAAAACTATCAACATTAGTGGATCGCTTGTCAACAAGCACCGCTGGAGGATTTTTATTGGTAAATACCGAAATGGTTGCCATGCGTGCCATGGTAATGCAAAATCGACTTGCCCTTGATATAATTTTACCAATATCAAAACTGGGTTTAGGCTCAAATCAGTAAGGCTAGGCCTCCATTATAGCAAATAACTACAACAATACCAATACTGATACTTTTCTTTATACTCGCATTTAATTGCGAGGGAACATATAGAGGGAACTTAGGATAGAAATGTATGGAAAAGAATTCATGGAGTGTGTAAAGAATGCAAGCGTAATTTATACAATTTTGCAGTCATAACCGTGTGTTGTTTTTTGAGGATTCGACAAATCACTAATTGAAGGTATGATAAAACAAATAAAAGAATTTATTGATTAATTTGACGGAAAGAGAGGTCTAAGGGTCATGTTGTTTTCTCTCAATATGTTCCCTCGCAATTAAATGCGAGTATAAAGAAAAGTATCAGTATTGGTATTGTTGTTGTTATTTGCTTGACAAATTTTGGCAAAAGAGGGTGGCTCTTTGGAATGTTGAAAGTTCAACATTGTTGTTCTTACATTCCTGACGAAAGTCACGATTTGAAGACATACATTAAGAATATAACTGATTTGCATGAGGAAATTGTTCCACTGGAGGCTGAAGGTATTTGGGAAAGGATTGTGAAAAAGTTTTCTACTATTAAGAACTTTTTACTTAAGCTAGATAGTACCCTTATTGGTAAGATATCATTTCCAGTAACATGTGTGATTATTTTAGTATTAATTCTAAGACTAGGATGTTTATGTAGCAAGAAAAGGAAATACGAAAACACATAAAAAGAGAAACTGTAAAAAACAAAGAAATAAAAGAGAGAGAATTTGAAGAAGTAGAATTAGAAGAGTGGAAAGACAATATGTATAGAAAAACAAAAGAAGAAGAGACCGGTGAAACAGTTATGTGAACTAACAAAATAATTAAGAGAAGTGAATTCATTTATTTTACTAAATGTTTTCAAAATTTAAAGGTAGTGTGGTGATGTTAAAAATCACCAAAAGGGGGATTGATGGAGCAGGTAGTGCAAACTTTTGTATACCTCCTCTATTTTGCATGAAAGTATTAATTGAATAACCAACTTATTATAAAATACTAATTGTGTGCTGTGATATATTAAAATTAACTAATTTGCATACACAAATTACACGTGGGAACTTGCTATTTGCATGGCAAAATAACCCTATAAATAAAATACGTAAGCATATTAAAATTAGTATATATGGTAATTAGATATCGCATGATTTATGTGCTTTTGTGACGTCTGCATCTTCGTGGAGGACCGAAAAGGTGAATATGCTGCTTTAAATGTCGCTATATGCTAGGAAAATACTAATACATAAAGGGATTAGTAAGGGTATAACATTAGCAGCGTCATTTATTTGTATTAATTACTCTTTTGTGTTTGTTTCGCTTAAGTTGACATTTGGGCCTATCGAAACATGGCGGCAGAAAACGAGTTCAGAAGTGGCACCGTCTTGTGATGCGTGAAGTTTATTGCGCAGAGTCGGCTGGCACCGTGAACTTCCTAACGACCTCTGTACACGCTGTTCCTGTCAAGGATAGGTTATTGGGCTGCCAAAGACCCCGGAAAACCAGAAACTGGTATAAATGAACAATGGACATTTTAGAAACTTTGCAACAATCGGAATTAGTTCATCACCGGAAACATATCAGCAAAATCCATGTGAACGTGGACTGTCCCAAAATCGGACGTTTTCCCCTGACCAATAGAAATCTTTCTCCGCCCAAAAATGTTTCATGTTATCCCGAAATGTATTATAAAAAGAGTAGTAGAATAGGGAGGGGCATGATGCGATTCGATGAGATGCGATGCGGTTTACACATTCGGCGGTTACTATGACTGCGCACCCTCTTTGACCCCACAGGCGATGACGGATGCTGGCACTATTTCAGGTCCTCTGACGATCTTTGGGACTATAACGTGCTGAGCAAAGGACTTTCGGACTTTGAGATCTAGCCTGCCTTTTTGACAAACTAACGACAACATTCGATTATGCAGAGCTAATGAATTGGTGAAAATCCAGATAGTCAGAATGGGTAAATATGATGTTCTGTGATACGATTAAATTGATCTGGAAATTCTAAACTTTGAAGAGACAAATGCTAATATTAATGACATTTTAGATAAACAAATATTGATTAACAGAAATAATGAGTTTGTGGTTCTTCGTTAAAGAGAATAAGGATTCTGAGTCTTAAATGTGTTTTAGCTGGTTCTAAATCACCATCAACCAATCCAACTAATTGGTCCGATCGACCAAGTGGGCGGAGTGCCATGATGTTTAGGATTAGGAATCTATAGGTGGCGAATGTTAATGTATGTAATGTAAGATGACTTTTCTTTCCCTATAGGTTATAAGGTATCCCCACCCACATGTCCAGCGCATCTTTCCCCCTCCTGTGTGCAGACCTGTGAAAAAGAACGTGCGAGTGATTGGTGTTATGGGCCCCACCAATGAATGTGTGTGTGAATGAGTTAGTGTGACGGCGGGTGTGCGACGCAGGGAGGACAGCTGTGCTCTTTCTATTTCCCCGGCTTTTGCGCTGGATCAGTTTTTCTGGTAGCAGAAGATGGTTTTATTGCGTTGGTTTGGTGATTATTGCTTGTAGATTGCTTATTGATTGTGGATAAGTATTGGTTTATGTATTAACACTCTATGTTGAGTTACGTTGCGTTCCATGTTGTTTGACGACTTCTGGGATGTCGGAAGTTTGTAACGATTCCGTAGTAGAGCAGAGGTAAGCGCTGTTCTCGGGAAAGACGGAATTGTTATTGTTGCCACTACACCACTGGAGTCAAGCTATCTTGGCTGAAGAGGGGGCTTGGCAGTTCGGGCTGGACTTTTCCCATGAGGCACAGGGTCAAGACTGATTTGCATATGGCCATGTCTGAACTGGGGTGGCGTGGTGAGCAAAATAATGATGGATTAAACCCAGATCTGTGACTGGGGGTGAATGTTTTGCCAATGTGCAACATTCCGTCCATCATCTTGTGTGTTTTGCTGTTTGCCCTATGTGGGAAGGGTATGCCCAGACGTGGGTCCCGTGCTCACTACGCCACTGGAGTCAAGCTATCCTGGCTGAAGAGGGGGCTTGGCAGTTCGGGCTGGACTGTTCCCATGAGGCACAGGGTCAAGACTGATTTGCATATGGCCATGTCTGAACTGGGGTGGCGTGGTGAGCAAAATAACGATGGATTAAACCAAGATCTGTGACTGGGGGTTAATGTTTTGCCAATGTGCAACATTCCGTCCATCATCTTGTGTGTTTTGTTGCCCTGTAGGTACACGGGCAAAACGTGTGATGATTGAAGTTGCACAACGCATTGTCTGGGTTCGATTGGTAACATCGTTGTGTGTTGCCGCTAGGGACATTTTCTGTTGAGAGAAGTGTATGGTAGCGAAAGGTCATCTGTGAAATTTTGGTCTTAAGTACCAGGAATCTAAAAGGAGCTCTGATTACGCTTATCACTGGAAAGGTAATAGGTGTTCTCTAAGCTTGTTGGAAGGATAAAGCAGAGGGAAGTGCTAATATATTAACGAAGGAAATAATCCTGTAGTAGGGCAGAGGTAAGCGCTGCTCTCGGGAAAGACAGGATTCTGTGTGAATGAATTACATTTTCCGTATGAATGTGTGTAAATGAAATAGCATTCAGGTTAATTGTGAAACTCTGGTTTTAATTCACAGGAGCATTGGGTCTCTAACAGGTGTTTTTTTTCTGGAGAAACAGTTAGCTAATGCTTGCTAGAAGGGTGAAGTAGAGGGAAGTGCTACTTTATCAACGGATTTAACGATTCCGTAGTAGGGCAGAGGTAAGCGCTGCTCTCGGGAAAGACGGAATTCTTGTGAAAAGGGTCAAGACTATCCTTTGTTAGCGAAACAGATAATGGTGGTGTTTTTATGTCGTTACTAACAGAATTTTGGTAAAGGTGAATATAAAAAGTTTGCCGATAAATTTTGTAAAGAAGGGCTCAGCGGGAGCAGGAGTAGCGAGAAAATGCTGACATCAGAAAGACCGTGCTAAAAGTGGAGAATTACAGGGTGACGTAGACGCTCCGGATTGGTGCGTTAGTGTGCGCCGCGCTAGGAGTGGAGATTTACAGGGTGACGTAGGCGCTCTGGATTGGTGCGTTAGTGTAAGTTGCGCTACGATTGGATAGAACAAACAAAACAGTCGTAGAAGAAATCTAGCGATACAGAAAAGAGAAAATGATGTATTACGATCCACCAGAGAAGGAGAAAAAGTCCTGGTTCGGTAAAATCAAGAACTTATTTAAAAAGGACAAACCGATTGTGACTAGATAGGGACAGTTGCTCCCTCCAGCGAAATCACCTGCATCTTTTATGATTACGAAATATGGATATCATACATGTATTTGGTTAGACAAATGGGCAAAATATACAAAAGATGATGGAGTTTTGGCATTTCCAGAACATGGATCATTTAATTTAGCGATTTTGAGAAATCTGAGAGAAAGAATGATGAAATTAGAACCTAGACCTAGACCTACACAATTTGAAGCATTAACAGAATGGGAAGATGAGATGTATGACAGAGAACGACAACAAAGTGGTGGAATGTATAGATATATGTTTGGTAGAGTTTATGGACAAGAAAATCATGATGATAGAATGAAGAGATGTCGAAGTGCAAATATGACTGATGGGTTGTTTCCTATGAGAAATGTGGATGAAACCACTAGTAGAAAATGTACGGAAAAGAGATATAATACAGGATCAGAAGGTTATAAGTATGGTGTGCATGAGTCAGAGGAGGATGTGCTTGAGGACATGTTTTATAAAAATCCACCCCCATATCAACCAAATTCCACATTGACACCGAGTGCCCCAGTAAAAGAATCGCCACAGAATATAAAATTTGAAACAGTACCACATGAGGCAGGAAGAAATAATCCTTTTAGAGAAACAGAAAATGCTCAAGTTAGTAAAATGGCTAATGAAAATTCAGCTGAATTAGCTAGAACTACTTTAGAATTGACTGAGAAAATTAGAGAACTAACTAAAAATATGGAAGCAGCAACTGTACCTGTAACAATAGGACCTGTAATGCCGATTTTGATAAACAGAAGGATAGTGAGCATTGTCTGACGATTCCTTACAGTGGAAACAGAGGAAATGAAATACAAAGACGAGATACCAGAGAAAATTTGTGGGGACAAACGGTAGGAATTTCTGAACAAAGTACTCCTAAAAATTTGACAGTAAATCAGAGTTTAGTAAATAGAGCAATAATGACGAAAGAGTCAGTACCAGGATCACCAAAAGGATTAGAACAGACACGAAATGAAATGATTCCTATAGGTCCTACTTCTGATGAATTAAGTGATTGGCTAAGAAGTTTACAACAAAAAGATGCTGAGCCTAAACCTTTAGATGTGTCCAAATTAAAAATAGTATTAGAGGAATTAATAGTAGGGACTATTCCTACAGAAAAATTTAAAAGTTATCAGGATGAAGAATTAATGTTTCTATGCAAAAGCATAACATGGAGAGCCAGAAATTTACATGAAAGACTTGAAGAAGTGGCAAATGAAATCGGTATTGATTTTGAAAAGGTAAAGTCATTACAAAAACCATATAAAGTAGATTTTTCTGAAAAAGACATTGAAAACTTAAACACGACAGGATGAATGATTCAGATTAAAGATTTAATCATATTACTGAGAAAATGGGGCGATGTAGACAAATGGAAGAGTAGATGGTTTCTAAAACGAGATGATGCAACGGATAAAACGTTTGCAGCTTACCCAGAAAGAGAAAAGGAAAAAGTAGCAACTGAATGTCCCATGAGAGAGATTTCAGGAGGAGGCTATGTGCATGTCCCCTGGACTAGACAAGAAATGTTGTCATTTACCAATGATTTTCCACGACTGCGTGAAAAGCCAGTTGAGTGGTACAGGCAGGTAGACAGGTTTGTGAAATTATCAAAAGTTCTATGGATTGATTTGAACAGTGGTTTTGACATAATAGTACCTGCAGATTTATGGACAGAGTGCAAGGTAATGATTAGCTGGCCTACACAAGAATACACTAGAGATCCAAAAAGAGGTGCCCCTGATCCAGAAGTAATGAGAAAATATGAACAAGTAATTACCTTTCTGAAAAATAAAATACCTCCTAAAGAAACTGATTGGTTAAAAATTGATAGAACTCATCAAGAAGCGAAAGAATCGGTACACGCTTACTATGAAAGGCTGATTCTTGCCTTTAAGCAGTATAGTGGTGATGAAAACTTGAGTGAAAAGGAGTTGAGTCATTTTGTATATCGATTTGTGTATGGATTGCGACCTGAAGTAAGTGAAATGATTAAAGAGCATACAGTCGATTGGCAAAATAAAAGATAGTCAAAGTACTAAGACATGCAAAATATTTTAGTGATGAAATTGAAGCAAAGCAGCGTAAATTAAAAGAGAAAGCCATGTGGGCTCAGGTAAAAGTAGCAGAAAGACAGGAAGCTCAATTGAAAAGAAATGGCCATGTCATAATTGCGGAAGAATGGGGCATTGGAAATCCGAGTGTATATTTCCCCGAGTGCTAATGGTGATAATGCATCATTGAATTCACAGGTGCAGAAAGAGGTGAGTTGTCACCTGCAGCAACAGCAGCAGGTTGTTCCCCAACAGAATCAGGCGCCAAAACCGCCTTTTCCACAGAGCGTAAATCATCAGAAATACAGTAATGAGACAGGATTCTACAACAAAGAACAGGTAACTAAGCTGCCGCGCGCTAGTGCTGTTTCGCAGTATTGGCTACAACGCGATGAGAGTGAGTCAGAAGAAGGTTATTGACGGTGCTGAGGGGAGGAAAAGGAGTGCGTACTTGGTGCAACTCTAGAAGTAGGCCAGATAGGCCCATTTGTGGATGGAAAGGTAAATGACGAAAACACTACTTTCCTAGTAGATACTGGTGCTACTCGTTCAACTGTTAGGTCAGCTGATGTTAAAAATCTTCCTCTCTCGGACGAAACAATCCAAGTAGTTGGAGTATCCAACAGACAGATAAAAACGTATCTCACTGATCCAGTAAAAGTTAACATAGGGAAATGTTCTGAAATGCACCGCTTTGTCGTGTGCAATTCAAGCCCTGTAAATCTGTGAGGGAGAGATTTGCTGTGCAAGATGAATTGCACTATATTTTGTACTCCCGATGGTATAGCATTTGAGACTCCAGATGAAGATGTACTGTATAAAATGACTATGGCTAATATGGAACCTGAGATTACCGAGGCATTTGCTGTATTTAACCCAGAAGAGCTGCCTCAAGAGCTGAAAAAGACAGTAAAAGCGGAGGTATGGGATTTCACAGGAGAAGATGTGGGATTAATGAAAAATTTAGATCCTGTAAAAGTTGCTATAAAAGATGGAATAAGTTACCCAAATATTCCCCAGTACAAATTGACACCCGAGATAATTGCAGGAGTTACTCCTATAATAGACAGAATGATCAAACAAGGTATTCTGAGAGAAATAATGAGCAGTCCATGTAATTCACCAATTATGGGCCTGAAAAAGCCTAATGGAACATTTAGAATAGTACAAGACCTAAGGAACATAAACAAAATTGTTGTGTCATGTTGTCCCATTGTACCAAATCCATCCGTGATTTTGTATCAGATTCCTCATGATGCAGAATGGTACACAGTGATTGACTTGTGTCATGCTTTCTTTTCCATCCCATTGCATCATGACAGTCAACAAATTTTTGCGTTCCGATTTGGTGAACGTATCTTGGCATGGTGCCAAATTTCACAGGGGTACGCAGAGAGTCCCTCAATATTCAATTAGATATTGAAAAAATGCCTGAAAGTTCAGTTCTGGTACAATATATAGATGATCTGCTTGTGGCATCAATAACTAGAGAAGCGTGTGTAGTGGATATCTTTGCACTGCTGAATCATTTGGCAGATGGAGGACTTAAAGTATCCCCATCGAAATTGCAATTCTGTCAGAAAGAAGTACAATATTTAGGCCACCAAATCGAAAAGGGACTGAGAAAAGTAACTGCAGATAGAATCAAGATAATACAAAGAATGAGAGCCCCAATGATGCAAAGAGAAGTGAGAATGTTTCTTGGAATGGTTGGATATTGTTGTCAGTGGATAAGTAACTTTTCCCTGATTGCAAAACCTTTGGTACGCTTGACGAGAAGTGATGTAAAAGACCCCATTGAGTTAAATAAAGAGGAATTAGTGGCTTTTAAACAATTGAGAGACAGTTTGTGTAAAGCACCAGCACTTGTTATGCCTGATTATGAAAAGGAATTTGAACTCTATTGCAGCGAAAGAAATGGATGTGCACTTTCTGTATTAATACAGAAACATGGAAAACTAAGGAGACCAATTGCATATTTCTCAGCTATATTAGACCCTGTAGCTGTAGCACTGCCAAGTTGTCTGAAAGCTGTAGCAGCCACTTGCAAGAGTTTGGAACAAAGTGAAGGAATTGTGATGGGATATCCTGTGAGAGTGTTTGTACCACACAATGTGGCAATCCTTTTAACAAGTTCATGACGCACAGTCGCCTGACTAAATATGAGAAAGTCATCCTAGGTGCAACGAATGTAAGCCTGGTGAGATGTCTGAATGTGAATCCTTCAACGTTATTACCTGATGCTGAGAATGTGAACGTCAGAGATGATGTGGATCATGACTGTTTGGAAGTGCTTGACTTCTGTACCAAACCCCGACCTGATATAAAAGATGTTCCTTTGACAGAAAGTGACTATGTGATGTTTGTGGATGGCTCATGCTTAAGAACAGATGAGGGAATTCTGAGTGCAGCATATGCAGTATGCACAGTAGCAGCTGTACTGGAAGCATCGTGTCTGAAAGGAGTGAAATCAGCCCAAGTTGCTGAACTATTTGCCTTAGCAAGAGCATGTAAGTTGGGAAAGAATGTGAGAGTGACTGTGATAACCGATAGTCAATATGGCTTTGGTGTAGTGCATGATTTTGGCCAAATTTGGTCACAAAGAGGATTTTTGACATCGAGTGGAACTCCTATAAGGAATGCTGAAGTGGTTGGAAAATTGCTTGAGGCGATACAGCTACCTAAGCAGTTACCTGTTGTGAAGTGTGCAGCCCACACAAAGTCCAATGACTATGTATCGGCTGGCAATCAGTTTGCCAACGATATGGCTCAATATTGCGCCCAAAATCAGAATTCCATAAATAGGGGAATAGAAAGAGAAATGAATTCATGTCCCTTGTTGTTTACTAACACTGTGAATACATGGGAGGAAGTAAGGCAGTTGCAGGAAGAAGCAGGAGATGAGGAAATGAGGCAGTGGGTAAAAGCAGGATGTGCACCACGGGAAACAGATCATGTGTGGATATATCGGGATGGAAGACCAGTTATGCCTGATAGCATGGTGTCTGCCATGGCACGGATGTATCATGGACAAGCACATGTAGGAAGAGATGCAATGATCAGACTTTTTAAACAGACATGGTACAACGCAACATTTAGACTTGTAGCTGAAAGTCTTTGTCAGAGATGTCTTATATGTCAGCAGTTCAATCCTGGAAGAAAAAGAGTGGTAAGTGTGGGAACGATAAGTCGAGAAGGAGGGCCTTTCACCAGAATGCAGATTGACTTCATTGTAACAGGTTGAGGTATGTTTTAGTGATGGTTTGTCTGTTCTCACGATGGGTGGAAGCATACCCAACGAGAAGAAGTGATGGAATTACAGTAGCCAAGCTATTATTGAGAGAGTTCATTCCTAGGTTTGGTTTTCCAGTCACAATTGAGTCCGATAGAGGAAAACATTTTCATAATGAAATCATGAAGTTAATTAGTGAAGCATTGAATGTACAACAGAAACTACATTGTGCCTATCGCCCAGAGGTTTCTGGTGTGGTGGAACAAGTAAATGGCACCATTAAAAACAGGCTGGGAAAGATGTGTTTAGCCACAGGTTTGAAATGGCCTGATATCTTGCTTCTGGTACTCATGACTATTAGATCAATTCCAGATAGAAATACAGGTCTGAGTCCCCATGAAATTGTCATGGGAAGAGCAATGTGACATGTTTTCATACCAGTCAACAAGCTATTGCCTATATCTGATGACTTGATGTTGGATTATTGCAAGGGGTTGGCTGATTCAGTTCATTCTGTGTTCCATCAGGTTGGATCGGATGCCACCACTCTTGAAAAGAAGCCAGCTCATGATTTGAGGCCAGGGGACTGGGTAAGAATAAAAGTGCACAGAAGACGAAACTGTTTGGTCCCACGTTGGAGAAAACCACGTCAGGTGATCTTGACTACGACAACAGTAGTAAAATGTGCAGGAGTAAAGAACTGGATTCATGCTAGTCACACCTTGCGAATTCCAAACCCCGTGGATAACAAGGAGGGAGAATACTTTGAAGAATCAGATACAAGCTCTGAATCAGACACTGAAGAAATAAGAACGAGACAAACTCCTGAAAGGGGGGAACCAGAACAAAGCCCAGCTATTGCACCAGAGAATCTTCCTTTAAGAAGAAAGTTACAGATCTCTGACACCAGCTCAGAATCAGACACTGAACCTGTCCAAGAACCAAAGAGGGAGATTAAAAACAGTGAAGAGACTGTAGAAGACATTTTTTATAAGACTGTCCCGAATGCAAGTTCAAGAGAAATTCCACCTGAAGTAATAAAATTAGATGGTAAGGTACCAGATACAGAGAGTGAGGGAAAGATTTTTGCGGAATACCCCCGAGGAGTTGTAGGGAATTCACACATCCAGTCAGAGGAAGGGACAGTTAGTCAGCAGGAAGATTGTGTGGAAGAACCATGAGGATGGACAGAAGTAGGTTATAAAAAAGAAGTGGTGGAAAGAGGAACTACTGAAAGTAAAAGTCACGTTGAAACTGAATCAGAGGACAGTGATGAAGAGGTACCAGAAGGTCGAGTCCTGAGAAAGAGAGTATGGAGAACTGAGAACAATGAAAAAGGAAGTAAGTTGAAAAGGCCAGCAAGAGATCAAATTTGGCCTAACAAGATAAAGAGATTAAGATACAGATTGACATGAGTAAATTCATCTAAGGCTAAGCAGGTGAATGAAGTGTCTAGTCAAGAGAAATTGAAAGACGTGGAACAAACGACAGCAGAAGAAAATAAGAGAGCGAGAAAACTAAACCAGAAGTATAAGTCGCCGGAATGGTCATATGTGGCACTGCCTGAAATAAAAGAAGAGGCAGACAGCCAAGGGGATCTAAAGATGACTGTACCAGGAGTGGTTGAAGAAGACGAAGAATCTGAAATCCTGAGAGTTATCTTGTCCGACATCGGAGAAGAGACGGATGTTCAGGAAATTCTGCAACAAGACTACGAAAGAAAAGTAAAAGACGATCATATGCCAAACTGAAGAGATAAAAGTGTTAAAAATGGAGAAACAATAAATTACCGGAAAAGAAATAAAACTGAAAAGAAACAAGTAGGTGCTTAGAGCCTTGGGTTAGACAAAACTAGTTGTGAAGTAGAAGAGGCTAAGTCAAAAGACACTGATCATTTTTCGAAATAGCAAACACAGAAAATAGAAAAACTAAATGTGTGTTCCTTAGAAGATGGTTCAAAATGTGTTATTGTTGTACAGGATTACTAATGCTTCTGTGGAGTGCGTTAGCGCTAATGGTTTCATTTAAGGTTACACTAGAAACAATAGCAGGACATAGTGAGAATAAAACTAATGTAGAAAAGATTCAGAAGGTATATCCGACAAAAATAGATAGAAATTACTTACATAAAGATAGGTCTATAACTGATTTTTCTAACAGTGTATTTTCAAAATTACTATACGAATATGTGAAGACGATGGACGTGAGGGATTGCTACGTCTGCATGCAGTTGCCGGCGTCTGTATCTGAGGGAGTGACTTACCATCACCTACCAGTAACATATGGAATAACATGTAGTGTAATAGCAAGTTAGTTTTATAAAATAGGGAAATTAGAATATTATTTTTCAGATGTAGATAATGTATTTTCACAATTACCTGTAATTAACAAGTTGAACAAAGTAATACCTGCAAAAGCGTTAGGTGAATTTTTCTTAGAAACTAAAGAATTAACATTAAAATCAATATTTAGAAATAATCTAACTTGCAGTTTAAAGAAGGAGGAGAAGATTTTCTTGGATATGGTTGAAGAAAGGAGATTAAAAATGCAAAGGAAAGTACCTGAGGGAAAGGAAGAAAAGACAGTCTGGGATGTTGAAAGAGAAAAACATTTGAAAGGAGAAGCTAATCCAACAATGGCTCTAGATTGGCCTCAGAAAGGGAAGTTGTGTATTAGAAGGAATCAAACTGCATATGATAATTATTTTTTAGGCACCAGTGATTGCCATGATACTTATAGAATCATGGGTGGATGGGGATTTAAAGGAGGAAATGATCCAGTTTTCCCTGGATTATATTTTATCTGCGGGAACAAAGCATATTATCGATTACCAGATCATTGGTATGGTACATGTTATGTAGGCCTGGTTTTCCCAAACATATTCCATGTGGGAAGAGGAAAAGATGGTGCACATGAGTTAGGTAGTCAATTAACACGTAGAAAAAGAGAATCTTGGTCAGAAATTGTAGGAGACATTTTCGGAGCATTGATACCAGCAGTGGGAATATCTCTGAATGCACACAAATTTAGAAAACTATCAACATTAGTGGATCGCTTGTCAACAAGCACCGCTGGAGGATTTTTATTGGTAAATACCGAAATGGTTGCCATGCGTGCCATGGTAATGCAAAATCGACTTGCCCTTGATATAATTTTACCAATATCAAAACTGGGTTTAGGCTCAAATCAGTAAGGCTAGGCCTCCATTATAGCAAATAACTGCAACAATACCAATACTGATACTTTTCTTTATACTCGCATTTAATTGCGAGGGAACATATAGAGGGAACTTAGGATAGAAATGTATGGAGAAGAATGGATGGAGTGTGTAAAGAATGCAAGCGTAATTTATACAATTTTGCAGTCATAACCGTGTGTTGTTTTTTGAGGATTCGACAAATCACTAATTGAAGGTATGATAAAACGAATAAAAGAATTTATTGATTAATTTGATGGAAAGAGAGGTCTAAGGGTCATGTTGTTTTCTTTCAATATGTTCCCTCGCAATTAAATGCGAGTATAAAGAAAAGTATCAGTATTGGTATTGTTGTTGTTATTTGCTTGAAATAATTTTGGCAAAAGAGGGTGGCTCTTTGGAATGTTGAAAGTTCAACATTGTTGTACTTACATTCCTGACGAAAGTCAAGATTTGAAGACATACATTAAGAATTTAACTGATTTGCATGAGGAAATTGTTCCACTGGAGGCTGAAGGTATTTGGGAAAGGACTGTGAAAAAGTTTTCTACTATTAAGAACTTTTTACTTAAGTTAGATAGTACCCTTATTGGTAATATATTATTTCCAGTAACATGTGTGATTATTTTAGTATTAATTCTAAGACTAGGATGTTTATGTAGCAAGAAAAGGAAATACGAAAACACATAAAAAGAGAAACTGTAAGAAACAAAGAGAAAGAAATAAAAGAGAGAGAATTTGAAGAAGTAGAATTAGAAGAGTGGAAAGACAATATGTGTAGAAAAACAAAAGAAGAAGAGACCGGTGAAACAGTTATGTGAACTAACAAAATAATTAAGAGAAGTGAATTCATTTATTTTACTAAATTTTTTCAAAATTTAAAGGTAGTGTGGTGATGTTAAAAATCACCAAAAGGGGGATTGATGGAGCAGGTAGTGCAAACTTTTGTATACCTCCTCTATTTTGCATGAAAGTATTAATTGAATAACCAACCTATTATAAAATACTAATTGTGTGCTGTGATATATTAAAATTAACTAATTTGCATACACAAATTACACGTGGGAACTTGCTATTTGCATGGCAAAATAACCCTATAACTAAAATACGTAAGCATATTAAAATTAGTATATATGGTAATTAGATATCGCATGATTTCTGTGCTTTTGTGACGTCTGCATCTTCGTGGAGGACCGAAAAGGTGAATATGCTGCTTTAAATGTCGCTATATGCTAGGAAAATACTAATACATAAAGGGATTAGTAAGGGTATATGTTAGAAATGGGGGTCTCTAGTTGGCAATGGCTGGCCACTGTCCAAGTAGGGACCCTTCTTCCTAAGTCAGAGTAAGCAGCCTACACACTTTGACAACCCCTGCTCAACCCTGTGGTAACGTAGCACGAGCAGCTAGGCTTATCTCAGAGGCAGTGTGTGAAGCATTTATGACCATACACAGTAATATAATGAGGAACACTACAATTGGACACCACTCAAGTAGTTATGAAAAATAGGTATTTTTATAAAGACTTAATCACAAGACCAATAACAGTAAAAATCCACAATACTATAAAAATATAATTACTTTAGAAATGCTGCAAGGAAAAATAGTTCAGGATGCACAAAATGATGTTTAGTTCAAGGCAGTGGTCTCTGCGACCCTTTTACTCACAAAGTATCTGGTTCCTGGAGCAAAGCAACAAAAATGTCGCTAAGGAGTTGTAGCGAGAAATTTCCTCACGCTAACCAGCGATGCGTTGAATCCTTACCGCGACGGAGGATGATGCGCTGGGTTGCGGGCAGGACAAAGCGGCAAACTTCCTCACGCTAAGCCGGTGATGCGATGAAATCCTTGCCGCGAAGGGAGGATGATGCACCGAGCCTGTTGCGTGTGCGATCTTGCTGCGTTGACAAAGATGGCGCTCCGCGAGGGAGCGACGATCCGGATTCGATGCGGGGAAAATGGCGAACGCTCGGCGTCCGCGCTGCGATGATCCTGTTGCGATGATTTCAGATAGCGGGCGTTTTCAGGCCCGCAGACAGGTGCTGCGACGATCTTCGGATAGCGGGTGTTTTCAGGCCCGCAGACAGGTGCTGCAACGATCTTCGGGGTTAGCGAGCGCTCGGCGACAGCGGAGCGGCGATTTTCCTTACGCTCACCAGCTGCAGCGGCTCGCTAACGGAGGTTAGCGACGATTTTCAGCGCTCTCTTCTCAACAGTAGAAATAGAGGTCCTGGAACACACAGGAGCCTCACCTGCAGATAGTAATCCCCGCTGGGAGGAAACAGGAGGCTGATGGTGGAGTCTGATGTGCCTGAGACTCCAGCAGGAGGCTAGCTCTCTCCTAGCCCTTGGGTAGTTGCTGTAGCAAAAGAAATAAAAGTCCAATCAAAGTTCCTTTCCTCTTCTTGAAGTCCAGTAGTAACAGCTGCAGGCCAGTCCCAGAAACAGCACACAAGGCACAAGGACAGTCCTTCTCTTGCAGATTCCTGTAGCCACACGGACAGAGGTTCTTCTTGTTATCCAGGAGCAATACCATTTGTAGAGGTTTGTGCACAAATATTTATACCCCCAAAGTCTTTGTTCTTAGGGGTCCCAAGTCTCTGAACCCAGCCAGAACCAGTTCTGCCCAGCCCTGGAGCACTTTGTTGATCAGGCTGCATCCTTCCTTTCAGAAAGAGGGGGTCTGCCTCAGACGCACAGTGGGAGGTGGAGCCAGCATTCACCTTGCCAGGGACAGCCCTATTCAAGTGCAGGAGCTACCCCTCCCCTCACACCAAGGCAGGACGCTCTATTCAACCCAGGTCTGACTCAGCCTGCCCTGTCCCTTCAAAACCAGACAGCCAATACACAAAACAGCAGAGCACACTGGAAGGCTTAGGCAAGAAAGTACCTATACTCTAAAAGTGGTAGTTTCAAACACAGAATATAAAAATAACCTTCACTAAAAGATGTATTTTAATATTCTGAGCTCAGGCATACTAAATTTGTTTTCTACCATGTTCTGGGGTCAGTTAGGACTATAGAATGTAATAGCCAAAACCTCCCATTCTGGCCTATGGAGAACAGGTAGCCTTACAGTAGTGAAAAACGAAATTGGGTGTAATTCACTACTAGGACATGCTACACACATCAGAGCATGTCCTACCTTACACATACAATGCACCCTACCATAGGGGTGGCTGACATGATGCCAAGGGAAGGTTTAGGGGCTGGGAAGTGGGTGCACTTCACAGCCAAGATGGCAGTTCTGGACTGCACGCAGACACTGCAGTGGCAGGTCTGAGACACACTTTACAAGCTGCTTCTGTGGGTGGCACAAACCAGTGCTGCAGGCCCACCAGCAGCATTCGGTTTACCAGCCCTGGGCACACATGGGCCACGCTACTGGGGACTAACAGGTAAACCAAATAAGCCAATCAGGGATATACCAATTCACATAGTCATATTTACAAAGGGAGAGCATATGCACTTTAGCACTGATCAGCAGTGGTAAAGTGCCCAGAGTCATAAAGCCAACAAAAACAGGTTAGGAAAAATCCAGGAGGGAGGCAAAAAGCTTAGGGATGACCCTGCAAAAAGGGCCATTTCCAACACAACCCCCTTCCAGCCAAAACGCAGGGGAGACCAATCACCACCTCGATGGGATTCCCTGCTTTGGGCGATAGAACACGGAACTGGCCCGCGACTGCAGGGGCATATTCCAGTTCTACGCCAATCTGAATCCTGGTGGAGCCCTCTGTCCACACTCTCAGGGCCCACTAAGACAACCAATGGGGAACTCTTCCCCTCACCTGTGGACACCACCTGTGCAGCACCTAACCCTAGCTTGCTCACAGGTGTGTCTCAACAAAGAGACAGCAAGCCACAGTTCCCGCGGACAGTAGTCAGTGATGAGACCCAGGTCCCATACCTCTCAGGGCTCTCAAACTTCTGCGGCATCAGAGAGCGGGGGGCAGTAGCCCCAGGTGCCCAGCACCTTTTGTCCACTCTCCCTTCTGTCAGGTCAGGCACGCCACCCTGACTCTGATCCACCAACCCTGGGCCTGTGTCCAGCGGCTGGGTGAGAGACTGGGGTGGGCTTTCCCACACGCGGTCCTCCTCCTTGGGGCTCGGTACCCTCCCACCTGGAGAGGTGCCCCCATAACCCAAACTGGTAGGGGCACTGTTAGCAGTGGGCCCTTCCTCCAGGTCAGGGGGGACACCCTGAACCTGGCCCTCCAACCCAGGGTCTGTACCCTTAGGCTGGGCCTGTGCCTGGCAACCCAGGACTTCTGGGGGAGTATTCCAATTCCCCCCAAGGAAAGCACCCTCCTCTAGAGCTGTGCAACAGTCTGCCTGGCACACCAGGACTTCCTGGGGAGCACACAGGCCCCCCTTGAGGGAAACATACCCCTCCACCAGATCAGGGCCTTGATCCTGCAATTGATCTACCAACCTGGAAAACCCCTCAGGTGGCACCGGGGTCAGAGGCGAGGACTCCCTCCCTCTGCACCCCCTTCCAGTATACTGCACCCTCCCACCTGGAGTGGTGCTCTTAGAAAAAAAAATGGTTGGGACACTGCTTACAGTTGTCCCTCCCTCCATGTCAGACAACACCTGGACCTGACTTGCCAACCCAGGGACCGACGCCTGCGGCAGAACAACTGCCTGGCTGACCAGGACTTCAAGGGGTGCACACAACATCAACCCCACGGGCAGGACACCACCCATCGATGCCCTTCCCTCCAGGTCAGGAATCGCCTGTACCTGGCCTTCCAACCCAGGGACCATCCCCTGCGGTTGAGCAATTGCCAGGCAAACCAGGACTTCTTGGGGAGTACTAACACCCTCCCCGAGGGTAACACATAACTCCGGTGTTGTGTGACAGTCTGCCTGGCGCAGATCTCCCGGTCCCTGTCCACCTGACAGGGCGCGAAGATCTCCCAGGACAGAAGTGGTGTCACCATGGTCACTCCTCTGGTGCTCAGTCCTTCTGACTGGCCCCTGACCCACTGGTTCTCCCACTGGGGGCTCCTTCCCCCTCTCACCCCTCAAGCTGGACTTCTGCACCCTCCCCCTAGGAGCGGCACTACCAGACACAAGAACTGATGGAGGCCTGACTACAGGCACTCCCAGCTCACCTAACCAAGGGATATTCCCCACAACTGACGGTCCATCCAGACAGACTAGATTCCCTACCTGGTGTTCCCTCATGGAACCATCCAGTACTGGATACTGAGGTGGGGGCACTTCGGGACCTATCCCAGTCTCACTCCTGCTCCCACGAGACAGGATGTGAGGCCCTACAACCTCCTCACAACAAGGGGACCTAGCTGCATCACTCCGGACCTCTCCCACCACTCTGGGTTGGAAGACATCTGAACCACTCCTATTAGGGTCATTCCCTAATGCCTCTACAGAGCCTCTGGTACTCACCCAGAGGTCTGCCTCCTGTGCAAGCTTCCTATGACCAGAGAACTTGCGCTCTAACAGGTGTTGGTTTAGCTCTGGAAAATAGGAACTCACAATATGCTCTCCCACAATTGGATTACACAGCTCCACGCAGGTGCTAACCTTCACCTCACAATCCAGTGCCTCACATACGTACCCCACACCACTCTCCTGAAATGGGCGAGACATTACATGACTGTCTCTATCACTCAACCCACACTCTTCTGGGCGGTTCTCACACTCATACACCAGGACTTCAACCACGGGGGAACCCCTCTCCCTGCACCTCACATCTAGAGTCGGTAGGGTGTCCTTCCCCTCACTAGGACTATGGGCCCCTGCGCTAGTTCCCCAATCCACCTCAGGGACACTGCACACTAATGGAGCTACCTCATATCCTTGAATCCCCTGGTGTAGATCAACCCCCTTCTTCGAGTCAGGTGCCACATCTCTGGGTGGGTGTACTACACTGTCATCATTACAGAACTCCATTTTGCTGCCACCACTGGACCCCACCCTCACTGGTGAATCAAGACATTTAAAACTGCGCTCAGGGGATAACCTACCCTCCAGAGCTAACTTTTCCTTTACTGCTACCTGCGCTAGGTGTGCCTCCAGCTGGGCAATCTCCATTTGGAACCTCTCTAACTCCAGCTGGTTCTCCCTCTCCCTCTGTCTGTTCAACTCCTCTGGGGACCATGAAGGGGATTGGGCACTACTCTGGGCACTAGACCTAGCAAGGGACTCCCTTCCTATGGGACCCTCCCACCTGTCCACCAACTCCTCTGGGGACCATAAAGGGAATTGGTCACTACCATAGGCACTAAACTCAGCAAGGAACTCCCCATCTCGGAGATATTCCATAACACTTTCTCGATCCTCTTCAAATTCTCCAGAGCCACCCTCAGAAAAACTACCCTCTTGGTAGGTGTACTGGGACTCCAAGAATCTCCATCTGTCTTGCTGCCAAAGCCTCAGGGATGTCTGCAAGGATAGCTGAGTCTCCTTCCTACTCACTGCTAAACCTCTCTCCTCACAGAACCCCCTTAGCTCCTCTAGACTGTATGTCAACAGGTCATCTATGTAAAAGGTAGGTCTCATTTCAGCAAGACCCATTGTAGCAATAACTGGTAATAATGATCAAAAATAGAATCAAAAATCTCAAAAACGTATGTGGTTATGTTATGGGCTGCACTCACTAGTAGTGTACACTATAATTACTGTATGCAATCATAAATGCAAGTCCAGATCCTCACCGCTGACCACCAATGTTAGAAATGGGGGTCTCTAGTTGGCAATGGCTGGCCACTGTCCAAGTAGGGACCCTTCTTCCTAAGTCAGAGTAAGCAGCCTACACCCTTTGACAACCCCTGCTCAACCCTGTGGTAACGTAGCACGAGCAGCTAGGCTTATCTCAGAGGCAGTGTGTGAAGCATTTATGACCATACACAGTAATATAATGAGGAACACTACAAATGGACACCACTCAAGTAGTTATGAAAAATAGGTATTTTTATATAGACTTAATCACAAGACCAATAACAGTAAAAATCCACAATACTATAAAAATATAATTACTTTAGAAATGCTGCAAGGAAAAATAGTTCAGGATGCACAAAATGATGTTTAGTTCAAGGCAGTGGTCTCTGCGACACTTTTACTCACAAAGTATCTGGTTCCTGGAGCAAAGCAACAAAAATGTCGCTAAGGAGTTGTAGCGAGAAATTTCCTCACGCTAACCAGCGATGCGTTGAATCCTTACCGCGAGGGAGGATGATGCGCTGGGTTGCGGGCAGGACAAAGCGACAAACTTCCTCACGCTAAGCCGGTGATGCGATGAAATCCTTGCCGCGAAGGGAGGATGATGCACCGAGCCTGTTGTGTGTGCGATCTTGCTGCGTTGACAAAGATGGCGCTCCGCGAGGGAGCGACGATCCGGATTCGATGCGGGGAAAATGGCGAACGCTCGGCGTCCACGCTGCGATGATCCTGTTGCGATGATTTCAGATAGCGGGCGTTTTCAGGCCCGCAGACAGGTGCTGCGACGATCTTCGGATAGCGGGTGTTTTCAGGCCCGCAGACAGGTGCTGCGACGATCTTCGGGGTTAGCGAGCGCTCGGCGACAGCGGAGCGGCGATTTTCCTCACGCTCACCAGCTGCAGCGGCTCGCTAACGGAGGTTAGCGACGATTTTCAGCGCTCTCTTCTCAACAGTAGAAATAGAGGTCCTGGAACACACAGGAGCCTCACCTGCAGATAGTAATCCCCGCTGGGAGGAAACAGGAGGCTGATGGTGGAGTCTGATGTGCCTGAGTCTCCAGCAGGAGGCTAGCTCTCTCCTAGCCCTTGGGTAGTTGCTGTAGCAAAAGAAATAAAAGTCCAATCAAAGTTCCTTTCCTCTTCTTGAAGTCCAGTAGTAACAGCTGCAGGCCAGTCCCAGAAACAGCACACAAGGCACAAGGACAGTCCTTCTCTTGCAGATTCCTGTAGCCACACGGACAGAGGTTCTTCTTGTTATCCAGGAGCAATACCATTTGTAGGGGTTTGTGCACAAATATTTATACCCCCAAAGTCTTTGTTCTTAGGGGTCCCAAGTCTCTGAACCCAGCCAGAACCAGTTCTGCCCAGCCCTGGAGCACTTTGTTGATCAAGCTGCATCCTTCCTTTCAGAAAGAGGGGGTCTGCCTCAGACGCACAGTGGGAGGTGGAGCCAGCATTCACCTTGCCAGGGACAGCCCTATTCAAGTGCAGGAGCTACCCCTCCCCTCACACCAAGGCAGGACGCTCTATTCAACCCAGGTCTGACTCAGCCTGCCCTGTCCCTTCAAAACCAGACAGCCAATACACAAAACAGCAGAGCACACTGGAAGGCTTAGGCAAGAAAGTACCTATACTCTAAAAGTGGTAGTTTCAAACACAGAATATAAAAATAACCTTCACTAAAAGATGTATTTTAATATTCTGAGCTCAGGCATACTAAATTCGTTTTCTACCATGTTCTGGGGGTCAGTTAGGACTATAGAATGTAATAGCCAAAACCTCCCATTCTGGCCTATGGAGAACAGGTAGCCTTACAGTAGTGAAAAACGAAATTGGGTGTAATTCACTACTAGGACATGCTACACACATCAGAGCATGTCCTACCTTACACATACAATGCACCCTACCATAGGGGTGGCTGACATGATGCCAAGGGAAGGTTTAGGGGCTGGGAAGTGGGTGCACTTCACAGCCAAGATGGCAGTTCTGGACTGCACGCAGACACTGCAGTGGCAGGTCTGAGACACACTTTACAAGCTGCTTCTGTGGGTGGCACAAACCAGTGCTGCAGGCCCACCAGCAGCATTCGGTTTACCAGCCCTGGGCACACATGGGCCACGCTACTGGGGACTAACAGGTAAACCAAATAAGCCAATCAGGGATATACCAATTCACATAGTCATATTTACAAAGGGAGAGCATATGCACTTTAGCACTGATCAGCAGTGGTAAAGTGCCCAGAGTCATAAAGCCAACAAAAACAGGTTAGGAAAAATCCAGGAGGGAGGCAAAAAGCTTAGGGATGACCCTGCAAAAAGGGCCATTTCCAACAGTATAACATTAGCAGCGTCATTTTTTTGTATTAATTACTCTTTTGTGTTTGTTTCGCTTAAGTTGACATTTGGGCCTATCGAAACATGGCGGCAGAAAACGAGTTCAGAAGTGGCCACCGTCTCATGAGGCGCTAAGTTTATTGCGCAGACTCGGATGGCACCGTGAACTTCCTAACGACCTCTGTACACGCTGTTCCTATCAAGGATAGGTTATTGGTGGACTGCCAAAGACCCCGGAAAACCAGAAACTGGTATAAATGAACAATGGACATTTTAGAAACTTTGCAACAATCGGAATTAGTTCATCACCGGAAACATATCAGCAAAATCCATGTGAACCTGGACTGTCCCAAAATCGGACGTTTTCCCCTGACCAATAGAAATCTTTATCCGCCCAAAAATGTTTCATGTTATCCCGAAATTTATTATAAAAAGAGTAGTAGAATAGGGAGGGGCATGATGCGATTCGATGAGATGCGATGCGGTTTACACATTCGGCGGTTATTATGACTGCGCACCCTCTTTGACCCCACAGGCGATGACGGATGCTGGCACGATTTCTGGTTCTCTGACGATCTTTGGGACTGTAACGTGCTGAGCAATTGACTTTCGGACTTTGAGATCTGGCCTGACTTTTTGACAAATTAACGACAAAATTCGATTATGCAGAGCTAATGAATTGGTGAAAATCCAGATAGTCAGAATAGGTAAATATGATGTTCTGTGATATGATTAAGTTGATCTAGAAATCCTAAACTTTGAAGAGACAAATGCTAATATTAATGAAATTTTAGATAAACAAATATTGATTAACAGAAATAATGAGTTTGTGATTCTTCGTTAAAGAGAATAAGGATTCTGAGTCTTAAATGTGTTTTAGCTGGTTCTAACTCACCATCAACCAATCCAACTAATTGGTCCGATCGACCAAGTGGGCGGAGTGCCTTGATGTTTAGGATTAGGAATCTATAGGTGGCGAATGTTAATGTATATAATGTAAGATAACTTTTCTTTCCCTATAGGTTATAAGGTATCCCCACCCACATGTCCAGCGCATCTTTTCCCCTCCTGTGTGCAGACCTGTGAAAAAGAACGTGCGAGTGATTGGTGTTATGGGCCCCACCAATGAATGAGTGTGTGAATGAGTTAGTGTGACGGCGGGTCTGCGACGCAGGGAGGACAGCTGTGCTCTTTCTATTTCCCCGGCTTTTGCGCTGGATCACAAACATAGACTCTGATCACTACAGTCAATTCAATTCAATAGTTCTTTATTCGGTGGTTAAAAACCATCATAAAAGAATACACATATATACAGTTAAAACAGTATTAAATCAGTATACAGAACATTGAATGAATCTATGTACATACAAATAATTCATTAATCACCGACAATCCTTATAGGTAGCTTGCTAAAACTAACAAGTTGGCGAATCTACAGTGTTCATAATTAATGCTGGCCTCTAGTTACCCTGAGTCTGAGTGCAAATTTCAAGAAACTTATCACCGCACATAATGTTAACGGGTCACTAGCCCTTTGTAAAAAGGTCAGTGCCTCTTTGGCTCGAGTGAACCTTGCCTTTTTCAGAATATCTTTTAAGAATCTACGTCTTGGGATGGTGTATATAGGACATAAAAGTACAAAATGAAGGGTGTCCTGCGGAGACCTATTGTGGCAGCCGCAGGCACCCTTCTGCTCAATTTAATTGCTAAAACCAGCTGGATTAGCTAATAAATAAGGTAAAAAATTGAGCCTAAAACGTGACATTAAAAACCTCTCTTGGGCATTGTAGAGGACACAAAGATACGGTTCCATCCCTGCAGTGGTTTCAAGCCTACTGTAAGTACTCACTGTAGGTTTGCTCCCTTCTATTGTAATCCTGCCCGATACTCTTGATTCCATGAAAATTCTCTTCAGGTTAAGCTTATCCTGAGCAGTGATCAGTGAGGGGTTTAAGTACAGCTCTTGGTAACCCATACTTTCCAGGCTAGTCTTAACATAATTGATCCATGGGATATTCAGATGTTTATCTCTACCAAGGCAATCTTGTATAATCAACCTGCTCAGTGCAGCTTCAGGGTTCGTCCATATTTAAAGCCAAGCCAGGATTGGTCTAAACTTAATCAGATCCTCTAAGCAGGGTCTTCCTAGTTCTTTGTGGACTATGAGAGCTGGTGTGCAATTAGGGACTTTCAGTACTGCACGAAGTATTTTGTTTTCTTCCCTTTGTAGTCCGTCAAGATTTATAAATCCCCATACTTCTGAGCCGTACATGGTTTTTGGACAACACATTGAGCCATAAAGGTTCATTGTTTGTTCCGGACTCCAGCGGCCAACTCTCCTCCCGTAACCAAAAATGGCCCCAGATGATACCACCAATTTACCACACCTTTCCTGCACGAGGGGTGTGAATTTTAGTGACTCATCAAAGAGCACACCTAGATACGAGAATGTTTGCACCCTTTCAAGTATGTGGGTGCCAATTCTGTAAGTGGAGCCAATCCGTGGCTTGTGGCCTGCTGTCATTACATATGATTTTTTTAGATTGACAGACAGGTCTATTGCCTCCATAAATTTGACAAACCCATCCATAAGGATCTGCAGACTTTTAGGGGTTCGTGCCAGAAGAACCGCATCATCTGCGTACAACAGCACTGGGATGTTACGTGTCCCTACCCTAGGACAATCTGTATTTAGATTATTAAGAGATTGTTCCAAATTATTAATACATAACGAAAACAAAAAAGGAGCTAAAATACATCCCTGCCTCACGCCACTTGTACAGCTGAAGGATTCTGTCAGTCCCCCATCCTTGTTATAACGTACCCTGGCGGAGGTTTCTCTATGCAGTTCCCTCAGTATGCAGATTATCCCAGGATCGATTCCGAGTTGGTTCATCATTACCCATAACTTATTCCTATTGACATGGTCAAACGCAGCGGCCAAGTCCATGAACCCCAGATACATGGCTTCGTTGCTGGTTTTGGTGTACTTTGCTACCAGCATGTATAGGTTCAGGCATTGATCGCTGGTGGACCTACCGGTCCGAAAACCGTACTGGGCATCTGAAATGATGTTTTTATCCTCGGCCCACTCGGTCAATCGATTCAGGATTATTCTTCCCAGGATTTTGGCTGTGACATCTATCAAAGAGATAGGGCGGTAGCATTGAGGGTCATCTTTGTTGCCTTTTTTAAAAATGGGTACAATAATGGCCGTTGACCAAGACCGAGGCAGACCGACCATAATGGCCGCGTTTAATACTCTAGTTATAATAGGGGCCCATAAATCCACGTGACTCAGGAACAGGTCTGGGGGGATCCCATCTGGGCCCGGGGCTTTGTTTTTGGTAAGTCCCTCAATGCCCATTCTAATCTCTTCCAGGGAGAATACCACCCACTTTCTCTCTATGTTCATCCCCCTCTCCTTTATCGTATCCTCCTCCCCGTGGTTATACAGGCCCTCAAAATGAGCAATCCACTGTTCCGGGAGGATGTTTGTTGCGACCTCAGGGGCGTTGTTATCTTGAAAACAAGGGGAATTTATTAATCACCAGAATTCTGTGATATCCCTATTTTTAGAGGCCTCCCTCAAGGCCGCCCATGCTTCCCCCTGCAGTGTAACTTTCCTTCTTTTTAGCTCCTTCCTATATATTGACCTACATATTTTGACTTCTGCTTGATCCCTAGGTGTGCCGCTCAGGGCTATTTTTAGGTTCTTCAAAGCGCGTGTACAACCCCAATCAAACCATTTCGGTGAATTAGAATGAGTTTTCTTGGGGGCCTTGACAATAACCCGTCCAGCAAGCTAGTTATTTGTCCAAACACACTTATTAGGCGAGCCCCTACCACCAAGAGGTCTAAGCACTCGTCAATGAGTGACTTGCCTCTTTCCATCAGGGACTTGTAAAATCTAGCCCCATCTAATTTTGCCCACTTGAGTCTTCTGCCCTGGGCCGTCACGCATTCAATGGTGCCCTCAAAAGGCTTGTTTTTTTGCTTGCCCTGATACAGAAGCTCCATAACCAGAGGGTTATGGTCGCTAAACGGACTCCACTCGATTCCTACGTTAATAATCCGATTTTTTAGGCCTCTTGAGACAAAAATATAATCTATATAGGACGAGCACCCTCTCCCTTTAAAAGTAGGGGGGAGTGTGCCATCCGGTCCCAGTGGGATCATATCAACTGTATGCTCAAGATCATGAGAGTGGATGAGCTTACCCAATTCGAAACCACTTGGGGAGTGGCTGAAATGGGGGCCTTTTTCTATTGGCCATTTTGACCAGTTAACACTGATTGGAAACAGCCACGGACATAAGTGACAGTTCAAATCACCCATTACTAGTATCGAGGGGGCCAAAGCACCATGGGCGGGAGCGAGTTCTTGTTTCAGCTTAGCGTCCAGTTCCCTCATAGTAGTGGAGTCTTTTTCCGGGAGAATGGTATTATACACATTGAACAAAACAAGACCCAACCCTTTGTTCCTGAATCTCAGGGCCTGGATGTTCCATGCGAACAAGTCCACATTAGACCATTTGCCTTCTATATTTAGGTCAATGTATATTATCAAACCACCCTTGGCCCTACCTGAAGAGGTTTTTTGTGCGGGCGTGAAAAAACATTTATACCAGCTATTTGAAGGTGGGTGTTATCCAATGCCCAGGTTTCTTGTAGGCAAATTATATGGAAATGGGCCATATACTGACGCCAATCCTTGTTGTCAAATTTCCCTGCAATACCTGCTATATTCCACGAAATAATTTTCAGGCCCTCTTTCACAATAGTAACGGGCCCTGCCCCTGCCATTCCTTGAGTAATGTTGGTCCGCCCCCCTTTCTTCCTGGAGGATAATTTCTGCAGATCACTATCCTGCTGTCTTGGTTCTGGGGCTATGATTCCTGTCCCTAAGGGTGTTTGTGAAGAACCCCCAGCGAGAGGGTCTGGGACTCCTATGGTCCTTGCTAGGATCCTGCGCCCACCCCCCCTTAATGATGACTGTCCAACTTCTTTGGTCAGGCAATGTATGGGTAAGGTTCCTTCTATCGAATCTACCCGATCAGGTTTTGTCTGATCCGTGTCAGCCTGCGCTAGAGGGGAATGGGAAATGGATAGTCAGTCAATCTCCTCTAGTGACCTTAGTGGGGTGAACCTGTTTGCCCAACATGGGTGTCCTCCTTCCCAAATCCCTGTCGCTTGTCGTGAACAATTTGGGCCTCTATTTGAACTAGGGTTTCGTCCTTCCACGCATCTCCATACAGTGTGCTGTCCCTCTTTTGGTGCCTGCTGCCTCAAGTAGAAGTAGCCAAGTGACAATGGCCTTATGCCCGTCGTGCATCCAGGTGGTCCCCGACTTAAAATATGCTCAACCACCCTCCTGTCCCTAAAATTAGCAATAATGCAGTTTCCTTCGATGTTTTTAGGTCTAATCCCTATCCAATTCACTCGTCTAACCAGGAGAATTTCCCCATCCTGGTTATTAGATATTGGTCTGTTTTGAGTCAGCCAATAAATGAGTTTATTTTTTAACTCCTGGTGTGATTCTTTCTGGGCCTCTTTTAATTCTGGGACCCCAGCAAAAACAACGACCAATGGGCACGCCTCAGGGGGAAGGTTTATGGTAGGGAGTCTCTTGTGTATTAAGGTAGACCTATCTTCGTGGTTTACTGCATTTGATATGGGGTCAGCAGGGGGTTGGGGCTGTTTGTCCAACTTCTGTTTACCTGGACCATTGTTGGGACGCAGTTCACTCTCACTAGGATTGTGATTACTGAGCGCTTGTCCAAGGGGAGCCGGGGCATCATGGACCTGTGCAGATGTTATTTGTACGTTCCTACTATCACTGAAGTTATTCGCCCTTTGAGTTGCTGGATTAGTCTCTAGGGTGCTAGTGGAATTGCTTAAAGCCCCTAATGAGCTACCTTTTGCCTCCCTGTTCTTTAATTCACTTAAGATTTTGTCCAGCCTACTTGTCACCGGCTTCAGCTGATTTGTGATCAGTATTTCTATCTGGGCCTGTAGGTCTGACATGATCTTAGTTAAACAGATTGGGGGATCTGTTTGAAAAGATGTCTGTGTAGCTCGCTCAATCCCACTAATATTTCTACTAGGTGGATTAGAGTAGGTGATTAAGCTGTTTGTATTCTTACGCTTTTTAGGAGCGCATTTCTTCTTTTTGTGTAAAGTAGCACATTTAGTGGGACATAGATCCTCCTTATTCCTAGTGATAATGGGTTGGGCACATGAAATATCCCTCTCACTGGTTTCTGAGGGACTAGGGGGTGAAATTAACACAACCTCCTGCTCCTGATCTTGAATTGTTAAAAGAGGATCAGGATCTGGAGTTAAAGACAGGCGCCTCTCTGTGCGCTCGATTTCGCTCGACACGGCCCCTAGCGCTCTTTTGAGCATGCGATCAATGGCAGTAGGCTGCATAATAACAGGGAATACCGAGCTAATGTAATCTTTGTGTGCCAGAGAAGCCTCGGAAATACTACTCTTAGCTCTTGTCGAGCGTGTCACTGTTTTGCCTGTCATACTTCCCCCCTACTGCTAATCAATACCTGTACAACTATCGTGGGTTGTTTTATTCACCCGCCCCCTGCCACACATTCACTATGCCCCGCGTGAGATAATAACGTTTTAGACCTCTCCGCCCCTTATCACTGCTTTCACATATAACAGACCCAGCATAAATATCGTATCAGATGGTAAAGTCTCGGAAGAATGGAATGATGTCTATCCTCTATAACCCCAGTGTCACAACCAGCATTAGTCACATATAGGTGTCCATGGAGAGCTAGCAAGAGGGGTGGCCCGGCCCGGCCTCTTGTGGCCCCTGACGGCCACAGACGGCCCGCCCTCTGCCCGGGCTCAGCCCGGCGCCGCCCGCGCGCGTCCCGCGACGCGGGGGGAGCCTCTGTTTATGAAGCGCCTCCGGGCGCGCTGCTGGCCGGAAGGAAGGCAGGTGAGGAGCAAAGGATGACGGGAGCTGTAGTCCCCCCCAACTGCGGCCAGCGATGGAAAGTGGCGGCGAGGGAGACACACAGCGTCAGCGTCCTGTGTGCGGTCCGGTGGTCTGGTGGTCTGCGCCTGGTGAGTCCGCTGCCTGTGTCCAGAAGAAGTGCCCCCCACTCCACCGAGGGAGCCGCTGTTTATGAAGCGCCTCCGGGCGCGCTGCTGGCCGGAAGGAAGGCAGGTGAGGAGCAAAGGATGACGGGAGCTTTAGTCCCCCCCAACTGCGGCCAGCGATGGAAAGTGGCGGCGAGGGAGACACACAGCGTCAGCGTCCCGTGTGCGGTCCGGTGGTCTGCGCCTGGTGAGTACGCTGCCTATGTCCAGAAGAACTGCACCCCCTGCGTTGACTTGATTTCACCCTGTCCCACTTTAATCCACTGCCAGTAAGTCGCTCTCTGTCCCTTTATCACTCTCGTTCAGGCTATTTTGTGTCCCTGTTGTCTTTGCCACTGCTTCTTGTCTTTCTCCCTTTAGTGTCTGTTTCAATTCTTGGTTAAATGTGTAAAATAAGGCCAGCAGACGGCTTTGTCCCATGTAAATAGTTTTTTCCCCACAGGACTCGCAAAGAATAGGCAGGGACGTTGCATAATACGATCACAGAAAAACTCCAATCCCCATAATGCAGTTTTGCCAAGGCGCTGACCTTTGAAATGACAGCTACCTAACGGGTGCTTTCCTTGCTGGAAGCAGGCGGGGAGAGGGAGCCTGCATAAGAGATTAGGTGGGAAGGAAGACCTCTGAGAGGAGGGACTGCTTCCTGACACTGCGCCGCCGGTTCCTGTAGTCTTCGTCGACCCCCTCCAACCCCACCACACGGTGCCAGGCGCTGCCGCGGCAGTGCTCAGGCGGCACGCGCTAAGCCTGAGACCCTCACCCCGAGTACCCCCAAACTCGAGAAGGTCCCTCCAGGAAGCGGAGGGGAAGGTCAGTGGTGGAGCACCGGTACTTCAAGCTGGCGGGCCCCGGGTACCACGCTGACCGTGTGCGCTGGGGAGAGTCTCTTTCTGCAGCCGTTTACTTTCAGTGGTGGAGCACCGGCACTTCAAGCTGGCGGGCCCCGGGTACCACACTGACCGTGTGCGCTGGGGAGAGTCTCTTTCTGCAGCCGTTTACTTTCAGTGGTGGAGCACCGGCCAGAGTCACTTTCTTCACTTAGCAAGAACCTGATACGCGGGTTAGCAAAGGTACTGTTCCGTCAGGCTTGTCCCTGTGGCGTCTCTCCACTTGGCTCTCATCTCCGGAGGCTCAGCCTTCTAAGATGGCAATGGAGTCCCATGGTCTATGGTATCCTCGGATATTAAGTAAGCCTTATATGTTTTGTTTGGTTTCCTCAAAGGGGCGCTATTCAAATTGTAGTAATTTTTATTTCCTGACCCCAGTGAAGACACCCACAGAGGACAAAGTGATATGTTCCTCTTGTATTAGAGAATCTATTGAGAGCTAAGGCTTGTTTGATATGCTGTCAAACATCCTGGCCTCCCAGAGACACGCTACAATGTCAAACACCTATCCCCCATCCATACACCCCCATCTGAACAGACAGAGCAATTAGGGTTTCCGTATCATACTGGCACATTCCTGACAGACCCTCACTGTTGTCTTGCGTTGGGTGGATCAAGCAACTCAGCGTGCATCGCTGCTCATGTTTGCAAGTCATCTGTCTATTTATTGTCTCTGCAGGTCTTCCGCGTATGATTTTCTTCCACCATGGCCCATTTCGCCATATCTCGCAGCCAGTCATCCAACAACGGCGGGGTTGGGGAGATCCACCGGATTACCACCCTACATTTAGCAAGCACTAGCACCAGTATACTGAATTTATTACTGCATTTTTTCTTTTTTGTAACTGAACCATATCAAAGAAGCACTGTTTGTTATCTCTGGTGACTGGGCATCCCTTTGCTCCATCCAGACTAGTAACTACTGCCTGCCAATAAGTGTCAAGCATGTGGCACCCCAAGATCATGTGTAGCAAGTCTGCTCCAGCCGCACAACAGCATGGACAGGAAGATACCCACCCACAGTAAATAGCATGCAAAGTTTTGGGAGATAAATACACTTGGTGTGCAACATTGTACTGTATTAATTTAAATTGTGCATTAATGTGGGTCCACCTTAGCCCCTCATATATGACCTCCCATTCCTTATCCGTTAGCGGGTCCATGCCACCTACTCTGTAACGCTAGGGTGTGCAACAGCAAGTTTCCCCCTAGCACCCTGTAAACCTACAAAAACAATATCTGCCCCCCGGCCATTTTAAGCAGAGTAAGCAGAGTCTGGGACTCCGGAGGCACTCCCGGGAATTCAGGCCAGATTCCCTTCACTGTAGCCGCAATCTTAGCAAATTTCAAAAACTGCCCCAGTCCCAAGTTAAAGGAATCCATTGCTTCAGCCATTGTTTCAAACTTATTGTTAGGATAGAGGTCTTGTAGGGTCTCACATCCACCAGCTCGCCATTGGCAGATGAACATTATTCGTGTGATCTGTGCGAAGGGGCGCAAAGTCCAGATGCACAATTCCTGTGCATATGGTGCACAGTGCAGCACCTGCTGGACTACCCACTCACATGTCCTACACACCTGCCCAACGATTTAGGGCACTGAGCTATGAACCCCCTCTCCCAACATCAAGAGCTCCAGTATGGAGACTTTTCCATACGCACCCTCCAGCAAACATTTCTCCCAATTGTCTCTCTCATCTAGCCTGTGATCCGTGTATTAGACTTGGGCAGCCAGATAATAGAGCTACAAGCATGGCAACTCCATTCCCCCCATTTCCATGTACTTTTGAGCCTGGCAGGCCCACCATCTTACTCCCAAATGTCCACAGCCGTTCCACAATCAATTTATCTAGGTCCAGAAACAGTCTTCTAGGAATATTTTGTATAGTACCCTGGAAGATTATATTAACAACGGAGTAAGATTATCATCTTGACCAAGGCTAATTTACCTATCAAGGACAACCGGAGTGTGTTCCAAACTTTCACGGAGGGTCTCAGACCTTCCAGAACCCTACTGATGTTTAGGGCTGTGTACGTCTCAATATTCCTTGTTATCCTAATCCCAAGGTATTGAACACTGGTAGTCTCCCATGAAAGACCCACTGTCAGTAGCCAACAATATAGGGACAGAATATTCAGGTTAGAGCAAAGACACCACAGCGTAGTCTGCATACAAGGAGACCACATGAGTTGCTGTCCCTATATCGATGCCTCAACCCTGAAAAACTGACAGCAGCTTACAAGCCAGTGGCTCCATCGCCAACACGAAAAGCAGCAGCGACCGTGGGCAGCCCTGCCTAGGCCCCCTGTACGGGGAGAAGTGCTGTGACAATGTTCCATCTATGCGGGCCCTCGCCTATGGATCACTGTACAACAGCTTCATCCATCGGATGAATGATTCTCCGAATCTCAATTTTCTTCGTATCTACCTGAGAAAGTCCCAGGCAATGGAGTTGAAGGGCTTCTCTGTGTCGAGCAGTGCCAGGGTGTACAGATCCTTTGTCAGGATTGAGGTGTGTAAGAGAAGAGAATGGCGCCTCAAGTTCCACAACAAGTTCTGACGTCGTATGAAGCCACACTGATTGCCATGAATCAAAGTCAGCAGGGATTCCAGCAATGTAGATGCCAGAATCTTACTAAGGATCTTTACATCGACGTTCAGCATTGAGAGAGGGCATAGGATAAAACCTGCTTAATATCCTTGTTTGGTTTTGGAAACATTAGTGCCTCCCTCATCGACTCCAGCAACAAGCCACAGTCATAGGCCTCATTGAAAACTGCCAATACGTGTTCTGCGAGCACTCTTGCCTTTTTCTGATATAGATGGGCCGGAAGGCCATCACCCATGGGACTTTAGCAGTGTTTAAAGCACGTATCGTCTCCACAACGTATTCCCTGGCGATGGGGACGTCTAACTAAAAGATGGGCTATCAACAGCCCAGACAAGTAAGCCTCCCTCATTCCACTGGAGCCCCGGACAGGTGTGTCATATATCTTTTGCAAATGAACTGCAAATACATCTGTGATACCTTGCTGTGTATAGACCCTGGGCCTCCTGCAGTCATCTAATGCAAACTCTCTGGAGCTCATTGAAGAGGAGGGAAGCAAGCTACCTACCTGCTTTGTCTCCTTCTGCATACAGCCTCTGACTATGGCTGATATGAAAAACTTTGCTAGATGGTCTCATGTCTCTAACACTCTCCTCTTAGACTCCTTCCATTCCATGCTGCTTTACTTCATTCCAGATTGCCCAAACGCCTCTCCTACCCATCTAGAGTCTGCAGGAGCTGTTGCTTAGTGCCATACATCACCTTCATACACTCTCCATGCAAAACCACCTTCATGGCATCCCATTCTGAAGCTCTAGTGACGTACTATTCCAGTTCTCCTGGAAGTAATGGTCCAGTACGTTAGAAACAGTATGAGCAAAAATTGGATCTTGACAGCACCTCCACTCTTAACTTCCAAAGCTGGACCCTGGGGGCTATCCTAATCGTATTGTAGGTGATCAACAAGGCAGAATGGTCCGATAAATACTGTGCCAAATAAGTTATACCATTCACATTGTGAACCATACTCCTGGACACCAAACAGTAGTCCAATCGACTATGGGTCACTGTCAGTGGCGGATCCTGCACTATGCGGATGAGCGTCGACCCACTGCTTTTAGAGCAGTGAAAAGTGATAAAATAAAACGATAATAACAAGGTTATCATTTTATTTTTGGTTTCTGCAGGCTGGGGTAGGGCGGGCGGGGCTGGAGGCTCAGGCTGAGAGGAGGAGTGTACTATGCACACTAACTGCACATGACTGCTTGGCCGGCCATTTAGGCCGGCCAAGCAGTCATGCACACTTTGCATATTCCCTACCAGCCTGAAATGGACAGCCTGGTAGGGAAAATGCACAGGCTCCCTTTCATGATCTGAGCACCAATCCACAGCGCACAGACCAAATACAACTCTGCATTGTAGCATTATAATTGGCTCAGAGGAGCCTGTGTGTCCAGAAGCTTCTGCAGCTTCTTCCGGACTGGAGTCAGAAAGAGCAGAGAAGCGAAGGAGCGATGCGGCCGGCAGAAAAAAGGTAAGTCCGTTTTTTTTCAAATACTTTGAAATCCTCCCCTGTTGTCGTCTCCCCTGCCCACCCACACCCACTTCTTACTAGCTGTCACTGGTCCCTGTCACAGGGGTGTAGCAGGAATAGGTCAGGTCCTGAGGGTGACGTACCCTCCATACATACTGCAGCCCAAGACCTCCCGTGACCTCCCGAAGGGCATGTCATTCCCAGCTTTGCGTCCTTGCTTTGTGCTTTGGAGCAGAGCCATCCACAGAGTCGTACAGTGCACAGTTTAAATCCCTAGCTAGCATTACCTCAGAACCTCATTAATCAGCAGCTGCTCTAAGCACAGTCCCATAAAATTCGGCATCCTCTACATTAGGTGCATACACGTAGACAAAACAGCTTTCTCTTGCATACAAAGTTCCAGATACAATCACATACCTACCGTCGGGGCCATCTTTGATGCCTTTAGCACATCAGAGTTCCCGGTGCCACCCAAATCAAGACATCCCAAGCATAACTAGAATAGGAGGTTGCAAATAATTGCCCCCTTCACGTCTCTCACAGCTGTCCAATGCAGTCCCCCATACATATGTCTCCTGGAAGAAGGGTACTGAAACCCTGCAGCGCCTCAGATATGAGTACACTCTACACCGCTTGCTCATCTGCCCCAAGCTTCAGATTTTCCACATCAGAAACTTCCACTTAGGTTCCATTCGGTACCAAGCGATACATTTCTTTGCGCACCCATCTCCATGGTGTTCTCAACCCCCTCCACTGCCATACTAGTACAAGTATGAAGTAACATGTCCCCGCTTGGTAGAGCAAGTGCATACCCCAAAAGTCAACAAACCTCATCATGAACCCCATAACTCCTCCCTCCAGCAGGCAATTACTCCGGCCCACAACTACCGGGTCAACAAGCAGGTTCCACTGCCCCATCCACCCGGCAAAGACCACAGCCTTAATCTCTCCACATGCATCATGCCGAAGGCAAAGCATCTTGTGAGGCGGCAAGGCCAAAAAGGCACTCAACCCACCCCAGAGGACCGCACCCCTCACCTACTAACTGTCGGCAGTAGCTTAAGGCCTACAGACATCCACATTGAAAAGAAATAGCACGATTTGTCCCCCATATCTTTTCAATAATATACATTCGACAGTCCTCCTGTTTTGCACATGCCCCCATAGCCTACAAAGTAACTTATGTGCATCACAGTAGACAACAAAGCTACATCATACTCATGTCACATTCAACACCACCTGAGCACCCAGTGGCTTCCAGCAGCTCCGTCTTCCGGTCCCCTGTGAACATATGATGTTCTACCAAAGTCTAGGGCTGGTGGAGCAGTTTCAGGGTGCAGTTACACTTGCTTACCTTGCTGTCCACAGCCTCTGACTTTGCCCCGCTGGATCATTTTGATTTCTGTATCAACAACTTTAGTCAGATGGTAAACCTTTGACCAGGACTGCTAGGCCATTCACAAATAGTGATTGTAATTGTCGCTTTACTTTCTATTGCTGTTTTTTGCCTTATAGCTGTATTAAAAATCGTCTCTCTAATTCCACTTAACCTATTTTAATGACATTGGTGTATTTTTGCTCATTACATTTTTCTCTATTGTCCTACATTGGTTTGAGAGTTTTATTGAGTTATGTTCTGTACTCTAAAATTGTTGGTATGGCTTGAACTTAACATGCACTTCTCTGGGCATTTCCTTCTTCTTGTGCCAGAGCTACCAGAGGCTAAGTAGATTATCTCAGAACTGTGGTTTGGCCTAACCAAAATGGTTTATTGAGTTGGTAGGGGTAACCTCACACGCCAAGTCAATTACCGCATTCCTGTCTCACATATTTTGAGTGGATTTATTACTGCTATGATGTAACTCTATTACAAATATAAAGATACGTTTTAAAAAAAAAATAACCCCATTTCTGAATAATGGGTATTTGCAAAGGTTTTGCGCTGGCACCTACCTTTTCAATCTTTTCATCAATCAGCAATGATGGTAAATATTTTTTAACACTGATGAATTCTGATGGTCCGAAGATAAGTAGTGACCTGGTACCTGTGCTGCTTTTTGCACCCAAAGATGTTCTGCTAGCATAGATTGAAAAAATGCTCGTTTAAATCTCACTTCAGGTCAAAGTGGATCCCAGAACAGTTTCATGTCCCTATGAATGTCTTAGCTGAACTCATTCAAGATGGTGTTCTTGACGTTCTCATTTTAGATAAGTGACATGTTACCAGCTAATCAATAAGTGAATTTAGTATAAAACATGTTAGTAGAGTGTTATAGAGGCTAAGAAGGTCTATAAGATGAAGGTATCTAGCGCTGCCCTTTACAGATCGTAAACCGCAAAAGGCAGGATATTTCTTTTACTCAGCCCTAATGAGATAACTGGCATAATATGCGTTACCAGTGTTAAGAACAGGCATTTTCCAGAGTTTATCTATGAGCAGTTTATGGCTTTATTTAAAAAATATATGGTAATTTTAAAAGCTGAATTCAATGGGAAGACAATTTGGATGGTGTATGAATGTGGTTTTATGGACTTTATGTACATTTTGAAAAAACCCTATTTCTGATGAGCCACACATACCATCATTGTGGGAGCCTCAAACACCAGGCTCTAGAGAACTCTTCATATGTGGGTTGTAGAGGTTTGTTAAACTATGCAAATCAAACAAATGTGTAAAGTTTCTTGTAAATGTAGCAAAATTATGTTTTTTTAATGCAAAATATGGTTGTTTGAGACTTTTTTTTTTACGTGAGTACATACCAGGTACGTTTGAGACTGTGTTGACCAGGAAAGACTCTTATTGAGAAATTTACACGCAAACTAGTCTTGCAGGTGAAAGTTATGCAAAATCACATAATGTGAATTTTCCAGATTGTTTTTCTAATTTCATGTACAATTTTTGAATTTCTTTATTTTGCATGTGTAATGTATATTTTAGCCGGGCTGCAATGGATTAGATCTTAATCCCTATCGTCTTCTCACACCAGGCATTTCAAGCTATTTTGCCCATGGTAATAGTGGCTTTCCTAGAACAGTTCTGGACCAAGGAGAAATTAGAGCATATTGAGAGCTGGAGAATGCACTATCTGTGGTTCTGTTATAAAGGGGAAGACTCACTTATTTACTGCTAACTATTGAGACGAATAAAAATGAGCTGACATGGCTGCTACTGTTGTAATGATTCTAAATGCCTGCCCACTTATTGGCTTTCTTAAGCCTTTTATATGACCTCTGTTGCACCTGGACCTTTCTGCAGGGTGTAGGAAAGTAATCTCTAAAACAGAACATCACACACATAACCAATCCACCACCCACTCCAACCCCCAAACATGGTTGAGAGAAACAATCCCACCCCTAAACCGAAATCAAATACCTACAGCTAACATAGGAATCATCCCTGAGGTGGTGGCAAGCCAGGTGAACATCCCAGTCAGGACCTGGCTAAGTGGACGATGGGCAAGTTGCAACCTAAGTGTTGACCATGGGCTCCCAGTGCAGCCGATTGGGATCGATGACAAAGACAGCTGCAAGTTATGCGAGGCCTCAAGCATACGGATCAGTTTCTTGGGTGAGCTGGGTCACCCCAGACGCAGTGGCGACGTGTTACACGTCTTTGGAGCCCTGCATCTCCTGAAATGTCCAAGATTAGTCATTGTCGCTAAGGTTAGCCTCCTCCTGGCTCTGTAAAGGCACGAGGGAAGGAGCTTCACCAGCAGTTACATGTTTGCCAAACTTGAGGGGAGCTTTTGTATCTGTGAAGTAGTGGCGGCTCGCCGAGGGTGAGCTGTGGGGCGGTGGGCGGGGTGGGAGAGGGTCAAGGTGGGGTGTAGTAAATGCCGGCATACGGCTGAAGGGAGTTAAGTAAATAAATAAAACAATTTACATTGCGTGCGCTGCAACGGCAACTTGGCGATGCAGTGCGCAATGTAAATTGTTTTATTTCTTTTCTTAACTCCCTTCGGCCATATGCCGGAGCTTACTATGCCCCACCCTGCCCCTCCCCCGCCCCGCCACCCGCAGCACACCCTCGGCGAGCCGCCACTGCTGTGAAGTAGTGCATTATATCCTTGTGAAGGAACCGCAGTTTTGCCAGGTAGAGAAGGGCATATTGGATTTCAACTTGTTGAAAGAGTCTTTTGACTGGTAAAAACTCCTGACTGGCAGCTTGTACTGTTGGTGTGAAGTCTGGGTAGAATGATACTGTGTTGCCCTGGTAGCGGACTGAGCGCCGTTCCCGGGCCAGACACAGGACAACGTCTCAGTCTCTATAGTTGAGGAGCCTGGCAACGATGGGCAAGCTGGGGCAAATGGGGGGGCACCTTGGTCTCGGGGAGCGATGGGCTCGCTCCACTAGTAACACAGAGGAAAGAGCCTCTCCAAACAGCTTGTGGCGCACGGATTACAAACTCTTCTATTTTGTCAATGGCGGTAGATTCCTGGACACCAGTAATGTGGAGGTAGTTGCATCTTGAACGCTCTTCGAGGTCCTCGTTCTTCAATTTGATAAGCTCAAGGACCTTGTCCATGTGTAGGAGTGGTTCGCTGGAGGTGACATAATGTGTCATCGACATCAAACATGCTGGATCCAAGGGTGTCCAACCAGTCCTCATGCTTGTCGACATGTTCCTTGATGCGGTCGAAGCATCTTGCCATGAGATGTAGTTTTGCGTTTATCGCATGCAAGCTGGATTTTACCAACCGCCAGGAGATCCTTGTGTTCGCTGTTCTGTTGGGAGTCCCCACGTGGGAGGCTATGGGGGTCATCAGGTGGCTCTGCTGGCTCAGTGTTGTGGGTGTTCCTTTTGCTTTCAAACAAGAACTTAGATTGCGTGCATCTTGTTTCCCCATGCTAAAGTATAGAGGTGGGCAGGCAGGCCACGAGAAATCATAAATCTGGCGATGCGTGCTGCATTCTACTGCACGTATTGAAAGAGGAAAATGCCTGTAGTGATTGTTTTTGTGCAGGAAGGTGCCCCTTCCTGCACAAAAACAATCTCCCCACGATGCAGGCATCCTTGCACTATGGTGCAAGGATGCCTGCGTCAGCGTATGGCTGCAGTTTGTGCGCCAGTGCAGGGGGAAGCACAGAGATGTAACATATTCTTGTAAATATGTCGCATTCCTGTGCTTCAGAAGTGCCGCAGCGTGGCGCAGCCAAAGGGCTTGCGGTGCCACGCTGCGGCACTTCCTTGTAGATCTGCCCTCAGTTTTTGCACTTCCCCAACTTAACTGTCTCCCTCTACAGAGTGCACACATTTGAGAATACAAAAAGTAAGCCAAACATGCTAAGCGTTTGCCAAATTATGTGTAAACTTTTCAGACAGTGCTAAAATTATAAGCAAATCACAAAATACTTTTTTTCAATGGTTAAATAATTGAATTGTAACACTTCAATGCCCCCCACCCACAGTTTTCATATGCGAACATTTCAAAAACTACTGAATAGATTCACATAAAAAAAAGCATGTTTTCTGACTAAAATTCTACTTTCATGTGAAAACTGCACGTTTTTTTACCCTCAGTTTAAAGGTTTCCCCTGCACAGACCTGCACTTATTATTGCATGCCAAACTTTATCCAGTTTCACTATGGGTGTGCAAAGTTTTGTGCAACTTCGTCAATTAGCGCCAAAGTTATTTGAAGTGCAATGAATGCCTTTTCTGTGGAAAGTGAAACTGAACCATCACCATACTGTGTATTTTAGCTGTCATAGAAAAATGTTCTGCCATGTACAGCCAAAACTGCTGAACAGATTTACACCAAACTTGGCTTAAAAGCGGAACTTTACTCAGAAAGCGTGCTTTTATTGATTTGGTGTAAACCATTCAGTAGTTTTTTAAATCTATGCATTTAAAAAAATGCTGGTGGGCTTTAAAAGGTTAATACTTCTGTATATGAAGTATCTCTTGGCCTTTTTAATTGCAGAGGATTATTTGATCAAACCATGGGTATTCACAAATATAGGAAACTACAAAAATAAAAGTATCCAATTGGACGAGGGAGAATTTCCTCCCATTCTCCCTTTCAGATCTGCAGGTCCATGGTTGTGACTGACAAATTGTGCACAGAAGCGTAGCTGTCCTTTTTTCAATCAGCCAGGTTTATTTTCAATGTAATATTGCGGTTCAAAAATGTAACTTGCTGGACATTTAAGAGCGCAATCTTTTAAAGACCCCTCACTCAGCCTTCCTATATATGCAGATTTACTCTGTGCCAAAATGACCTATTGCGAGTAAAATTAAAACTTCATACTACTTTTGGCGCATATCATTTCAGAGAGCAAAATATCTTACGCAAGTTACAATGAAAACTTTATATTTTCCAACTCCTTAAATAACACTGGGTCCACTTGACCAATCTGCACAATCATTCAAAAGTTAAATGTTAGGTGGATAAGCCCAGCTGTTGACAAATATAATGCATGTTTTTTATTGGCAGATCAATAAATCAATTTCCGGCGAACTAGTGCCTCTACCATAACTACGGAGTTGCTATGGCCTACTCTGTAAATATGTGTGCAAATACACTTTTATACTGGGTTAAAAAATCACCCTTTATCTATTTGCTAGTTTTTTAGTGTTTCGAAGATTGAAACAATGCCCCTAAGATTAGTGGAAGAACATCACCTGCTGGTATAAGTGGAATGGAACATACTCAAAGAGGACACATCTTGAATGTAGTTTTCTTTTTTCAAAGTGATCTTCATGACTTTTGAAAGTAGGGAAAAAGGTCTTACACTCTCCAGTGCCACGATGCCACTCCGATTCCGTCTAATTTGTCCTCACAAACACTAATTAAATATCAAGCCTTCCCTGCTGAGACATTGCCACGTTGGTCTAGAGTAGCCCTGCTTTCCCTATCAGGTCACAGCACCAACATCAACAGTCTAATCTATTGCTCCAACAACATAGATGCGCATCTCAACATCCGCAGAAGATTTAACACATTCGTAAGACTGATGAAACCCCAGCTGAAACACAGTCGTTGTTTAACGCTTTCCCTGAAGCCATGGGCTGGACTCCCTGTGCAGTAGGAATTGGCATAACATAGACCAGATGAACGTGGCTTATGCGTACTTGGACGTCCATGGTAGGACACAGACTCAACATTGCTGCAAACGTAGATTTGCGCTTGGATCTTTCACAGATACTTGAACAACTCATCCCAGCACAAAACAAAATAAAAAATTCTATGCCAAACAGTACTGTTTCTCAACTATGATTCTTATTTGTGCAAAGAGAGGGTAATATTGGGCATTGAATTACTGTAACTTGAAGACATACTTTAAATACATTAGGATAACTAAAAAAAATGCAAAGTTTAAAGAACGGAAAGAAAAAATCATTAATAAAGTCAAGTATTTGCGCACCAGCCCTGTCACTAAAGTGTGCTTTTTAATCGGATGTGTGGTATTCCAGGAATGTATTCATATAAATGAAGGAGTGTAGAATGCAAGGGCATTCCAGTTCAGTCATGAGATGTTAGGTGGTTTGTGAGTTCAGTTGCAGGTGGACCTGGTGTTGCCTGTCCTAGAGATGGGATGCTCTTTAATAAAGAACCTACTTACATCTTCACCTAATTTTGGCACTTTAATACACTGCCGACGAGGATGGGATAAGAGCTTCTCAACATCTACAAAATGTCTGATTCTTAGTTATTTAGCCTACTATTTTTCTCATCTAATTTTACCACTTCCTGAGCTTGCTGTGCAAAGGACTTCAACCTTTCAAACAGCCTGGACTTGTGTGGCTATCATTGGGATTGATTGAGGATTTTGACTTTTTCAAAAGCTTTGGACTGGAATGGATGCCAATTTTTCGGCAAATTTTCAAATCTGAGCTATCAGTCAGTTCCGGATGCCCAATACTATCATAACTAACAATGGTCCTCAGTTTGTTTCAGCTGAAATGGAGGAGCATCCTAGTACATGCAGGAAGTGCTCTTTATCATCCCGAATGGAATGGTACTGTTTAAAAGTTCAACTGGCCAATAAGGTAATGTATTCCGTCAGAATTGAGTGCAGGGAGGAATTGGAATGAAGAACGGCATGCATATAGGTTTTCTCCACACACAACCACTGGTGAAGTTCCTTTTGAACAATTCTGAGAACGGAAGGCCAATACTGAATTATCTCCTAGTGGTTTACATTGGGGAAAGAGTGGAAGTGTGTCATGGCAATCATTGAAGAATGGTGGAGAGAAAGAATTGAGGTATGTAGAAAAGCGGAAGTTGAACTATGATGCCAGGAAGGGTGTTAAGGAATTTTATTTGTCTGTTGGAGATCTGATTGTGATATAGAGACCAGTGCTGTCAAAAAGTGGATCCAAATGTAAGGGTCCTCAAAGAATTACCCAATTTTTCTGTAATGCAGTCAAGGAAGGGGATGGAAGAATTTGGGGGCATATTATCAAGAAATGGCGTTAAAATTATCGCAGCTTTAGCGGCAGAAAACTACAGCTAAAGCGGCGATAATGGGCTTGATAATATGCCCTTGAGAACTGCCATAGAAGCCCATGTTCTGGTGTCAACATGGGCTTCTATTGGAATTCTCTGCGGCATATTATGAAGCCCATTATCGCCTCTTTAGCCGCAGTTTTCTGCCGCTAAAGCGGCGATAATTGTAACGCGGTGCTTGATAATATGCCCCTTGGTACCTTAACAAAGTAATGGCGTACAAAGAGAACAATTCAGTGTGAGTCTGAGTTATGTATCTCTATGGATAACTGTCAGGTCAAACTCTTTTATTTATTTTTTAATTGTCTGGGTCAGGTAAGTGTCAGTTGTATTTTTGTATTTCTAGAATTTTGTATTTCTCGTTTTTATTTCTTTTGTAGTTTGTAAGGTGGAGTGTGTGTGGTATTCTAGGGATGTATTCATATAGATGGATAAATGTAAAATGTAAGGGCATTCCAGTTCAGTGATGACATGTTGAGTGGTTCTATGAGTTCAGTTGCAGCTGGACTTGGCTGTTGCATGACCTATGTCTGAGATTCTATTTAATAAAGAACCTAGTTACATCTTCACGTGATTTGTCACTTGACTGTAGGTGTGTATGTGTGATCAGCGAAATGCTATCACTCAAGGTGCGAGGGAGTCAATGGATGAAGTTGGCCGATCTGTTACCTCATGCTGTATGCTGTGGTGGTAGGAAGCAAAATGTGAATGACAGTTAAATGGGGCAGTTGTTGAAGAGGGCTGACCTAAAGCACCTCTATGTATACATATATGCATTTTTCCAGATTTTTTGTATTACATGAGGCTGGGGAGGTAGCTAAACTTGTTTCTAGACCACACCTAAAAATATAGCTGAGATTTTTAGAACATTGATGACGCCGTGGTGTGTACACACACACATGCACATACACTCCACGCCCCATGACTTCTCCAGTCCTGAAACCAGGGTGTGCTAAAAGTCTAATGCACCACCAAGCACTTTGAATAGCACCCCACAAGACTCCAACCTCGCTTTTCACTTCTGAAATGAGTTATACCTTCATTCCTTGAAAGAGTACCTCATCCACATTGATAAGCAAACTCCCAACTCCTTTTGTCCTGGGGAACAAACGTTGAATACTCGTTCCCTAGTGCCCCAACCGTTCCTGACTTACAGAGCCCAGAAAGAGGTAAGTTCCAATACATAGATACGCCACCACATATTGGATCTAATTAGCCGCCAGGGATGCTAGAAGTGCTACCAACAACTCTGTAACCCAGTCAGTATTCTCGGATGTAACATCTGGTCCGTATTTTCTATTACACTTTCTTTTTTTTTTTTTTTTTTTTTTTTATTGAAGTACTTTAGTGACAGTAAAGAGTTACTGTTCAAACATACATAGGATCAAATTCGACGAAAACAGGTTCAGCCTGGAATACGATCAAATAATAAAGTTTAACATCGTCCACTAAATAACAATCAATCGGAATCAAAAAAAGGTCCCCAAATTTTATCAAATTTTCTTCCTCCTCCCACCCGCATGGCATAGATTTGTTCACTTTTCCTAACTCTCCTCATTTTCTGTATCCACTCAATTTTAGATGGGATCTGTTTTGACCGCCAGTTATGCAGTAACAAAGATCTTGCAACTGCCATTGCTATATACAGTAATTTAACAAACTGGGCGGGTATTTTAAGATCCGGATCAAAACCATAAAGAATCAATTTTTCATTAAAAGGGAGCATAATTTTGTAATAAATCTGGAAAAAAACAAAAATATCATCCCAAAATACCCTAATTTTAGTACAAAGGGCCATTACATGGGACCAGTTGGCGGAAGTGTATTGTATACATCTAAAACCGTTCGATGGATAATTTGAATACATTTTAGAAATAGCCTCAGGAGTACGATATAATAAACATTTCCCCAAGAATAACAATCTACGCCAGTTGGCTCCACGAAGTTTATTAAAATTAAAATGGTTAATGGTCTTTCAAGTATTCATAGATAATACATGATTTTCCTGTTCCTGCCATTTTTTAATTGCTTTTTGACATAGATCCGTTTCCCTGCTATATGCTAAACAGCGTTTCTACTCCCCTGGTCTCCTTACACATTCATTTATGAGGAGGTCTTTAACCAATTGCGTTGGTTGATTAAGCTGTTCAATATCAAGTTGTCCCAAAAATTTAAAGATAGTATTGTATGACAAAACCAACAAAAAATTCCTCTGAATAAGACATGCCATCTCTCTTGGGGTTATCCATCCTCCATTTTTTTTAAAATCGATTACTTTACTAAATCCTGCTCTGGCCCAGTTATCTACTATGTCAGATCCTCTTTTCATGCCCATTAGCGGAAAAATACTGGACAGCAGGGTTGTTGCATTAAATAGTGGGAGTGAATATCTATTAAACAAAGCAGGAAGTTTTTTGAGAAACCATAGAAGAATCTTATAACGGACTAATTTGGGGGATTTAAAAATCTGCGGGGGGGGGTGTGGTAGCTCATTTTCTAAGCAAATTAAATCAAAAAAACAATTTATAATTAAGGTTTGACCTTTAGTTTGATTCCTAAACCTCGACAAATACTGTATAAAATAAGCATTGTAGTAATCTCTAATATTTAGCAAAGAGAGTCCTCCTTGATCTAAATCCGCATAAAGAGTATTAATTGCTATACGAGGTGGCTTTTTTGCCCCTACGAATGCAGAGAACATAGATTCAACCTTGAAAAAATAAGTTCCTGGCAGGAAGCAGGGAATAGTAGAAAACAGAAAATTAAAAAGCGGAAGAATGGACATTTTTATCAGGGCGACCCGACCCTGGATTGATAATGGCAAGGAGTTCCATCGTGTAAACATTGAACGAATCTTTAGAAGAAGGGGATCGAAGTTGAGCATATATAGATCCTTGACTGACTGTGAGAAAAAGACCCCAAGGTATCTTTTTGGTTTAGTATTAATACGACACCTTAAATCGGGATGTATTTCTGGATCTCTCGTCCCACAGATCAGAATCTCTGTTTTCTTTTTATTAATCCGATAGCCCCCTAAGGCTTCAAAATCCTCGAAAATCTGAAGCATTCTAACTTGCGAATGTAACTTAGGTTTAATTAATAACATAATATCATCCGCGTAGAGTTTAATCTTTCCCATTGCTTTCAAAGCTATTCCACAATAGTTTTGAAAAACTGCTATTGGTTTACTTGCGAACTTTGAAAACAAAAACATCCTTTTGCAAGCCTCTTTCTTTCAGAAAGCACCATAACTAATTATTCATAAATGACAGAGCAAGCAGTAATTTCCTTGCAGAGAATTCAGATCTCCTGTTACCAAAGGCATTTGCAATTTAAAACGAATTGGACACTTTAGACAGTAATTAATCAGAGCTCTGAACAAAGTCGCAGTCAGGAGTGTTTATCATCAGGCAGCTGGATGGTCAGACTAAAAGGGCGGCAAATAAATTGCTTGTGTTTTCTGCTGGCGTGGGCTTGCAGAGTGGCTTGCTAAATAAAAGACCATAACATATTTAATTCCAGATTAAGGCGTTGATGACACCCCTGTTTGTGAGCTAGTGTAGGAATTGATGCCAGTATGTGCGCCTCCTGCCATGCTGTCAACTGCCACGAAGAGACCCAGATGGCCACGAGAAACATGACTCGTGTTCATACAGGCTGCTTCAAAGTCGCCCCCCAAAAAAATGTGATGGCAGTGCCTAACCAAAGGTTAGAAGAAAACAACTATGCAGCACTTAAGCCGGTGGGTCATTTGCTTTTTTCGGCTGTGGCGTGGCTCAGTGAGCTTTTAATTTATATTGTGTTAAGGAAAACAGAATACAACCAGAAGCAGTAAATACTTTTGTGTAGTAACTTCTATGTGAGATATGCCCTTGACTGTAAATGTCATTCAAGATGCTAGACCAAGCCTTTTTACGCACCTTTTCAGAATTTTGTGTAATTTAGCAAAACTTTCCTGACATTTCGTAAAAATAAAATAAAAAATAAATTATATATATATATACGTGGGAAGAGGACTTAAGGATTAATGACTGTTCAGCGAACCGGGGTCCATTCTGGACTCCCAACTGGGACACAGCAACATTTTATGTGCATCCAGTCAGGATTTTAGCGAAGGCACAAACCACAAAGTCCATAAGACTATGCGTTTGGCTCATTGGAGCAGCCCATCGGAGGGCGTATAAAAGTGGGTGTGTCAGCAAGCACTTGGTCATGCCGAGCCTTTGAGGAAGGAGCTTTAAGCTTTGAAACGCGTCAGGCTACAAGCGGCTTCCTGGCTGTGTTCACGATGGGGGAGCTGAGCTTTCTTTACCTGAATAAATGCCACACGCCACAAGTCTTCTCTCGAGTGCATCTCTGCCTGGGGGCAAAACGGAGCTTATATATATCCTGCTTGTGGGCACCTGTGGAACTGAATTTAATCGGCCGACCCGGTCGAAGGAAGCACCACCGCAGAAGTCAGTGGTCCCGCTGCTGGTGCGACGCATCAGCGAAGCTGGACTGATTAGCATGAAATTCGAACGGGGAAGAACTTTACCTGTGCCCCTGTGATGTTTTAATATTAGGTTGAATGGACTGCCTGCAGCCCACTTGGGATTTATTTTACGAACTATCAGCCCCAGAATGCATTTGTGATGTTCAACTTACCTGAGTGTGATTGTGACATGGAAATAAAGGAGGGACATACGCGGATAGTCGTGTCGCTGGCAGTCATTCAATTGCAGAAAAGCCTTTGAAAAAGGGAGTGATCCTGAAACGCGTCAGACTCTGCTGATGCTGGGAGCATGAGTGCCTTCCCTTAACTGGAGTATGCTTACAGTGAGTGCATCCTGCTTGTGGGCACCTGTGGAACTGAATATATATATATATATATATATATATATATATATATATATATTCCAATCGCAAGACCCCATAATTGAAGATGTCACTCACGTTATGTCTTCATTCATTTATTTGCATGGCAGCAATGTACAAACAGCTCCGCTGACACATGAAAATTCGCCAATGTTCCATACGCATTTCGGGCTTCCTCCCGCCCTTGATCTCAGGAATGGCTAAAGTGGAAGGCAGCAGTAAAAGTGATTGCACTCGTGGTGTGTTTATATGTCCCGCCTAGTGGGCGTGACAGCCCCGTGCATTGTGGTAGATAGAGTCTTTGGATGATGGAAAGCCTCATTGGAAGCTGCTGCTCGTTTTCCTTTGCTGGGATTAAAATACCTCAGTGGGTTTCTGTGCTTCACAGTGCTGTTGTCCTGCCGTTTTTAACCCACACAAATTGACACATCGTTCCATCCGCATTTTTACACGTGACAAAGCTGGGACCAGCTCGTCTGTGGGGGGGCCATCTTCGCGACCTGGGAAGGCCGCTAACTATTCCAATCGCAAGACCCCATAATTGAAGATGCCACTCACGTTGTGTCTTCATTCATTTATTTGCATGGCAGCAATGTACAACAAGCTCCGCTGACACATGAAAATTCGCCAATGTTCCATACGCGTTTCGGGCGTCCTCCAGCCCTTGATCTCAGGAATGGCTAAAGTGGAAGGCAGCAGTAAAAGTGATTGCACTCGTGGTGTGTTTATATGTCCCGCCTAGTGGGCGTGACAGCCCCGTGCATTGTGGTAGATAGAGTCTTTGGATGATGGAAAGCCTCATTGGAAGCCGCTGCTCGTTTTCCTTTGCTCGGATTAAAATACCTCAGTGGGTTTCTGTGCTTCACAGTGCTGTTGTCCTGCCGTTTTTAACCCACACAAATTGACACATCGTTCCATCCGCATTTGTACACGTGACAAAGCTGGGACCCGCTCGTCTGCGGGGGGGCCATCTTCGCGACCTGGGAAGGCCGCTATCTATTCCAATCGCAAGACCCCATAATTGAAGATGCCACTCACGTTGTGTCTTCATTCATTTATTTGCATGGCAGCAATGTACAAACAGCTCCGCTGACACATGAAAATTCGCCAATGTTCCATACGTGTTTCGGGCGTCCTCCCGCCCTTGATCTCAGGAATGGCTAAAGTGGAAGGCAGCAGTAAAGGTGATTGCACTCGTGGTGTATTTATATGTCCCGCCTAATTGGCGTGACAGCCCCGTGGCATTGTGGTAGATAGAGTCTTTGGATGATGGAAAGCCTCATTGGAAGCCGCTGCTCGTTTTCCTTTGCTGGGATTAAAATACCTCAGTGGGTTTCTGTGCTTCACAGTGCTGTTGTCCTGCCGTTTTTAACCCACACAAATTGACACATCGTTCCATCCGCATTTGTACACGTGACAAAGCTGGGACCCGCTCGTCTGCGGGGGAACCATCTTCGCGACCTGGGAAGGCCGCTATCTATTCCAATCGCAAGACCCCATAATTGAAGATGCCACTCACGTTGTGTCTTCATTCATTTATTTGCATGGCAGCAATGTACAAACAGCTCCGCTGACACATGAAAATTCGCCAATGTTCCATACGCGTTTCGGGCGTCCTCCCGCCCTTGATCTCAGGAATGGCTAAAGTGGAAGGCAGCAGTAAAAGTGATTGCACTCGTGGTGTGTTTATATGTCCCGCCTAGTGGGCGTGACAGCCCCGTGCATTGTGGTAGATAGAGTCTTTGGATGATGGAAAGCCTCATTGGAAGCCGCTGCTCGTTTTCCTTTGCTGGGATTAAAATACCTCAGTGGGTTTCTGTGCTTCACAGTGCTGTTGTCCTGCCGTTTTTAATCCACACAAATTGACACATCGTTCCATCCGCATTTGTACACGTGACAAAGCTGGGACCCGCTCGTCTGCGGGGGGGCCATCTTCGCGACCTGGGAAGGCCACTATCTATTCCAATCGCAAGACCCCATAATTGAAGATGCCACTCATGTTGTGTCTTCATTCATTTATTTGCATGGCAGCAATGTACAAACAGCTCCGCTGACACATGAAAATTCGCCAATGTTCCATATGCGTTTCGGGCGTCCTCCCGCCCTTGATCTCAGGAATGGCTAAAGTGGAAGGCAGCAGTAAAAGTGATTGCACTCGTGGTGTGTTTATATGTCCCGCCTCGTGGGCGTGACAGCCCTGTGCATTGTGGTAGATAGAGTCTTTGGATGATGGAAAGCCTCATTGGAAGCCGCTGCTCGTTTTCGTTTGCTGGGATTGAAATACCTCAGTGGGTTTCTGTGCTTCACAGTGCTGTTGTCCTGCCGTTTTTAACCCACACAAATTGACACATCGTTCCATCCGCATTTGTACACGTGACAAAGCTGGGACCCGCTCGTCTGCGGGAGGGCCATCTTCGCGACCTGGGAAGGCCACTATCTATTCCAATCGCAAGACCCCATAATTCAAGATGCCACTCACGTTGTGTCTTCATTCATTTATTTGCATGGCAGCAATGTACAAACAACTCCGCTGACACATGAAAATTCGCCAATGTTCCATACGCGTTTCGGGCGTCCTCCCGCCCTTGATCTCAGGAATGACTAAAGTGGAAGGAAGCAGTGAGTGATTGCACTTGTGGTGTGTTTATATGTCCCGCCTAGTGGGCGTGACAGCCCCGTGCATTGTGGTAGATAGAGTCTTTGGATGATGGAAAGCCTCATTGGAAGCCGCTGCTCGTTTTCCTTTGCTGGGATTAAAGTACCTCAGTGGGTTTCTGTGCTTCACAGTGCTGTTGTCCTGCCGTTTTTAACCCACACAAATTGACACATCGTTCCATCCGCATTTGTACACGTGACAAAGCTGGGACCCGCTCGTCTGCGGGGGGGCCATCTTCGCGACCTGGGAAGGCCGCTATCTATTCCAATCGCAAGAACCCATAATTGAAGATGCCACTCACGTTGTGTCTTCATTCATTTATTTGCATGGCAGCAATGTACAAACAGCTCCGCTGACACATGAAAATTCGCCAATGTTCCATACGCGTTTCGGGCGTCCTCCCGCCCTTGATCTCAGGAATGGCTAAAGTGGAAGGCAGCAGTGAGTGATTGCACTCGTGGTGTGTTTATATGTCCCGCCTAGTGGGCGTGACAGCCCCGTGCATTGTGGTAGATAGAGTCTTTGGATGATGGAAAGCCTCATTGGAAGCCGCTGCTCGTTTTCCTTTGCTGGGATTAAAATACCTCAGTGGGTTTTTGTGCTTCACAGTGCTGTTGTCCTGCCGTTTTTAACCCACACAAATTGACACATCGTTCCATCCGCATTTGTACACGTGACAAAGCTGGGACCCGCTCGTCTGCGGGGGGCCATTTTCGCGACCTGGGAAGGCCGCTATCTATTCCAATCGCAAGACCCCATAATTGAAGATGCCACTCACGTTGTGTCTTCATTCATTTATCTGCATGGCAGCAATGTACAAACGGCTCCGCTGACACATGAAAATTCGCCAATGTTCCATCCGCGTTTCGGGCGTCCTCCCGCCCTTGATCTCAGGAATGGCTAAAGTGGAAGGCAGCAGTAAAGGTGATTGCACTCGTGGTGTGTTTATATGTCCCGCCTAGTGGGCGTGACCGCCCCGTGCATTGTGGTAGATAGAGTCTATGGATGATGGAAAGCCTCATTGGAAGCCGCTGCTCATTTTCCTTTGCTGGGATTAAAATACCTCAGTGGGTTTCTGTGCTTCACAGTGCTGTTGTCCTGCCGTTTTTAACCCACACAATTTGACACATCGTTCCATCCGCATTTGTACACGTGACAAAGCTGGGACCCGCTCGTCTGCGGGGGGGCCATCTTCTCAACCTGGGAAGGCCGCTATCTATTCCAATCGCAAGACCCCATAATTGAAGATGCCACTCACGTTGTGTCTTCATTCATTTATTTGCATGGCAGCAATGTACAAACAGCTCTGCTGACACATGAAAATTCGCCAATGTTCCATACGCGTTTCGGGCGTCCTCCCGCCCTTGATCTCAGGAATGGGTAAAATGGAAGGCAGCAGTAAAAGTGATTGAACTCGTGGTGTTTTTATATGTCCCGCCTAGTGGGCGTGACAGCCCCATGCATTGTGGTAGATAGAGTCTTTGGATGCTGGAAAGCCTCATTGGAAGCCACTGCTCATTTTCCTTTTATGGGTTTAAAATACCTCAGTGTGTTTCTGTGCTTCACAGTGCTGTTGTCCTGCCGCTTTTAACCCACACAAATTGACACATCGTTCCATCCGCATTTGTACACGTGACAAAGCTGGGACCCGCTCGTCTGCGGGGGGGCCATCTTCGCGACCTGGGAAGGCCGCTATCTATTCCAATCGCAAGACCCCATAATTGAAGATGCCACTCACGTTGTGTCTTCATTCATTTATTTGCATGGCAGCAATGTACAAACAGCTCCGCTGACACATGAAAATTCGCCAATGTTCCATTCGCGTTTCGGGCGTCCTCCCGCCCTTGATCTCAGGAATGGCTAAAGTGGAAGGCAGCAGTGAGTGATTGCACTCGTGGTGTGTTTATATGTCCCGCCTAGTGGGCGTGACAGCCCCGTGCATTGTGATAGATAGAGTCTTTGGATGATGGAAAGCCTCATTGGAAGCCGCTGCTCGTTTTCCTTTGCTGGGATTAAAATACCTCAGTGGGTTTCTGTGCTTCACAGTGCTGTTGTCCTGCCGTTTTTAACCCACACAAATTGACACATTGTTCCATCCGCATTTGTACACGTGACAAAGCTGGGACCCGCTCGTCTGCGGGGGGGCCATCTTCGCGACCTGGGAAGGCCGCTATCTTTTCCAATCGCAAGACCCCATAATTGAAGATGCCACTCACGTTGTGTCTTCATTCATTTATTTGCATGGCAGCAATGTACAAACAGCTCCGCTGACACACGAAAATTCGCCAATGTTCCATACGCGTTTCGGGCGTCCTCCCGCCCTTGATCTCAGGAATGGCTAAAGTGGAAGGCAGCAGTAAAAGTGATTGCACTCGTGGTGTGTTTATATGTACCGCCTAGTGGGCGTGACAGCCCCGTGCATTGTGGTAGATAGAGTCTTTGGATGATGGAAAGCCTCATTGGAAGCCGCTGCTCGTTTCCCTTTGCTGGGATTAAAATACCTCAGTGGGTTTCTGTGCTTCACAGTGCTGTTGTCCTGCCGTTTTTAACCCACACAAATTGACACATCGTTCCATCCGCATTTGTACACGTGACAAAGCTGGGACCCGCTCGTCTGCGGGGGGGCCATCTTCGCGACCTGGGAAGGCCGCTATCTATTCCAATCGCAAGACCCCATAATTGAAGATGCCACTCACGTTGTGTCTTCATTCATTTATTTGCATGGCAGCAATGTACAAACAGCTCCGCTGACACATGAAAATTCGCCAATTACCAAACGCGTTTCGGGCTTCCTCCCGCCCTTGATCTCAGGAATGGCTAAAGTGGAAGGCAGCAGTGAGTGATTGCACTCGTGGTGTGTTTATATGTCCCGCCTAGTGGGCGTGACAGCCCCGTGCATTGTGGTAGATAGAGTCTTTGGATGATGGAAAGCCTCATTGGAAGCCGCTGCTCATTTTCCTTTGCTGGGATTAAAATACCTCAGTGGGTTTTTGTGCTTTACAGTGCTGTTGTCCTGCCGTTTTTAACCCACACAAATTGACACATCGTTCCATCCGCATTTGTACACGTGACAAAGCTGGGACCCGCTCGTCTGCGGGGGGACCATCTTCGCGACCTGGGAAGGCCGCTATCTATTCCAATCGCAAGACCCCATAATTGAAGATGCCACTCACGTTGTGTCTTCATTCATTTATTTGCATGGCAGCAATATACAAACGGCTCCGCTGACACATGAAAATTCGACAATATTCCATCCGCGTTTCGGGCGTCCTCCCGCCCTTGATCTCAGGAATGGCTAAAGTGGAAGGCAGCAGTAAAGGTGATTGCACTCGTGGTGTGTTTATATGTCCCGCCTAGTGGGCGTGACAGCCCCGTGCATTGTGGTAGATAGAGTCTTTGGATGATGGAAAGCCTCCTTGGAAGCCGCTGCTCGTTTTTCTTTGCTGGGATTAAAATACCTCAGTGGGTTTCTGTGCTTCACAGTGCTGTTGTCCTGCCGTTTTTAACCCACACAAATTGACACATCGTTCCATCCGCATTTGTACACGTGACAAAGCTGGGACCCGCTCGTCTGTGGGGGGGCCATCTTCGCGACCTGGGAAGGCCGCTATCTATTCCAATCGCAAGACCCCATAATTGAAGATGCCACTCACGTTGTGTCTTCATTCATTTATTTGCATGGCAGCAATGTACAAACAGCTCCGCTGACACATGAAAATTCCCCAATGTTCCATACGCGTTTCGGGCGTCCTCCCGCCCTTGATCTCAGGAATTGCTAAAGTGGAAGGCAGCAGTAAAGGTGATTGCACTCGTGGTGTGTTTATATATCCCGCCTAGTGGGCGTGACAGCCCCGTGCATTGTGGTAGATAGAGTCTTTGGATGATGGAAAGCCTCATTGGAAGCCGCTGCTCGTTTTCCTTTGCTGGGATTAAAATACCTCAGTGGGTTTCTGTGCTTCACAGTGCTGTTGTCCTGCCGTTTGTAACCCACACAAATTGACACATCGTTCCATCCGCATTTGTACACGTGACAAAGCTGGGACCCGCTCGTCTGCGGGGGGGCCATCTTCGCGACCTGGGAAGGCCGCTATCTATTCCAATCGCCAGACCCCATAATTGAAGATGCCACTCACGTTGTGTCTTCATTCATTTATTTGCATGGCAGCAATGTACAAACAGCTCCGCTGACACATGAAAATTTGCCAATGTTCCATACGCGTTTCGGGCGTCCTCCCGCCCTTGATCTCAGGAATGGCTAAAGTGGAAGGCGGCAGTAAAAGTGATTGCACTCGTGGTGTGTTTATATGTCCCGCCTAGTGGGCGTGACAGCCCCGTGCATTGTGGCAGATAGAGTCTTTAGATGATGGAAAGCCTCATTGGAAGCCGCTGCTCGTTTTCCTTTGCTGGGATTAAAATACCTCAGTGGGTTTCTGTGCTTCACAGTGCTGTTGTCCTGCCGTTTTTAACCCACACAAATTGACACATCGTTGAAACCCGCATTTGTACACGTGACAAAGCTGGGACCCGCTCGTCTGTGGGGGGGCCATCTTCGCGACTTGGGAAGGCCGCTATCTATTCCAATCGCAAGACCCCATAATTGAAGATGCCACTCACGTTGTGTCTTCATTCATTTATTTGCATGGCAGCAATGTACAAACAGCTCCGCTGACACATGAAAATTCGCCAATGTTCCATACGCGTTTCGGGCGTCCTCCCGCCCTTGATCTCAGGAATGGCTAAAGTGGAAGGCAGCAGTGAGTGATTGCACTCATGGTGTGTTTATAAGTCCAGCCTAGTGTCCGTGACAGCCCCGTGCATTGTGGTAGATAGAGTCTTTGGATGATGGAAAGCCTCCTTGGAAGCCGCTGCTCGTTTTTCTTTGCTGGGATTAAAATACCTCAGTGGGTTTCTGTGCTTCACGGTGCTGTTGTCCTGCCGTTTTTAACCCACACAAATTGACACATCGTTCCATCCGCATTTGTACACGTGACAAAGCTGGGACCCGCTCGTCTGCGGGGGGGCCATCTTCGCGACCTGGGAAGGCCGCTATCTATTCCAATCGCAAGACCCCATAATTGAAGATGCCACTCACGTTGTGTCTTCATTAATTTATTTGCATGGCAGCAATGTACAAACAGCTCCGCTGACACATGAAAATTCGCCAATGTTCCATCCGCGTTTCGGGCGTCCTCCCGCCCTTGATCTCAGGAATGGCTAAAGTGGAAGGCAGCAGTAAAGGTGATTGCACTCGTGGTGTGTTTATATGTCCCGCCTAGTGGGCTTGACAGCCCCCTGCATTGTGGTAGATAGAGTCTTTGGATGATGGAAAGCCTCATTGGAAGCCGCTGCTCGTTTTCCTTTGCTGGGATTAAAATACCTCAGTGGGTTTCTGTGCTTCACAGTGCTGTTGTCCTGCCGTTTTTAACCCACACAAATTGACACATCGTTCCATCCGCATTTGTACACGTGACAAAGCTGGGACCCGCTCGTCTGCGGGGGGGCCATCTTCGCGACCTGGGAAGGCCGCTATCTATTCCAATCGCAAGACCCCATAATTGAAGATGCCACTCACGTTGTGTCTTCATTCATTTATTTGCATGGCAGCAATGTACAAACAGCTCCGCTGACACATGAAAATTCGCCAATGTTCCATACGCGTTTCGGGCGTCCTCCCGCCCTCGATCTCAGGAATGGCTAAAGTGGAAGGCAGCAGTAAAAGTGATTGCACTCGTGGTGTGTTTATATATCCCGCCTAGTGGGCGTGACAGCCCCGTGCATTGTGGTAGATAGAGTCTTTGGATGATGGAAAGCCTCATTGGAAGCCGCTGCTCGTTTTCCTTTGCTGGGATTAAAATACCTCAGTGGGTTTCTGTGCTTCACAGTGCTGTTGTCCTGCCGTTTGTAACCCACACAAATTGACACATCGTTCCATCCGCATTTGTACACGTGACAAAGCTGGGACCCGCTCGTCTGCGGGGGGGCCATCTTCGCGACCTGGGAAGGCCGCTATCTATTCCAATCGCAAGACCCCATAATTGAAGATGCCACTCACGTTGTGTCTTCATTCATTTATTTGCATGGCAGCAATGTACAAACAGCTCAGCTGACACATGAAAATTCGCCAATGTTCCTTCCGCGTTTCGGGCGTCCTCCCGCCCTTGATCTCAGGAATGGCTAAAGTGGAAGGCAGCAGTAAGGTGATTGCACTCGTGGTGTGTTTATATGTCCTGCCTAGTGGGCGTGACAGCCCCGTGCATTGTGGTAGATAGAGTCTTTGGATGATGGAAAGCCTCATTGGAAGCCGCTGCTCGTTTTCCTTTGCTGGGATTAAAATACCTCAGTGGGTTTCTGTGCTTCACAGTGCTGTTGTCCTGCCGTTTTTAACCCACACAAATTGACACATCGTTCCATCCGCATTTGTACACGTGACAAAGCTGGGACCCGCTCATCTGCGGGGGGGCCATCTTCTCGACCTGGGAAGGCCGCTATCTATTCCAATCGCAAGACCCCATAATTGAAGATGCCACTCACGTTGTGTCTTCATTCATTTATTTGCATGGCAGCAATGTACAAACAGCTCCGCTGACACATGAAAATTTGCCAATGTTCCATACGCGTTTCGGACGTCCTCCCGCCCTTGATCTCAGGAATGGCTAAAGTGGAAGGCAGCAGTAAAAGTGATTGCACTCGTGGTGTGTTTATATGTCCCGCCTAGTGGGCGTGACAGACCCGTGCATTGTGGTAGATAGAGTCTTTGGATGCTGGAAAGCCTCATTGGAAGCCACTGCTCGTTTTCCTTTTATGGGATTAAAATACCTCAGTGGGTTTCTGTGCTTCACAGTGCTGTTGTCCTGCCGTTTTTAACCCACACAAATTGACACATCGTTCCATCCGCATTTGTACACGTGACAAAGCTGGGACCCGCTCGTCTGCGGGGGGGCCATCTTCGCGACCTGGGAAGGCCGCTATCTATTCCAATTGCAAGAGCCCATAATTGAAGATGCCACTCACGTTGTGTCTTCATTTATTTATTTGCATGGCAGCAATGTACAAACAGCTCCGCTGACACATAAAAATTCGCCAATGTTCCATACGCGTTTCGGGCGTCCTCCCGCCCTTGATCTCAGGAATGGCTAAAGTGGAAGGCAGCAGTGAGTGATTGCACTCGTGGTGTGTTTATATGTCCCGCCTAGTGGGCGTGACAGCCCCGTGCATTGTGGTAGATAGAGTCTTTGGATGATGGAAAGCCTCATTGGAAGCCGCTGCTCGTTTTCCTTTGCTGGGATTAAAATACCTCAGTGGGTTTCTGTGCTTCACAGTGCTGTTGTCCTGCCGTTTTTAACCCACACAAATTGACACATCGTTCCATCCGCATTTGTACACGTGACAAAGCTGGGACCCGCTCATCTGCGGGGGGGCCATCTTCGCGACCTGGGAAGGCCGCTATCTATTCCAATAGCAAGACCCCATAATTGAAGATGCCACTTACGTTGTGTCTTCATTCATTTATTTGCATGGCAGCAATGTACAAACAGCTCCGCTGACACATGAAAATTCGCCAATGTTCCATACGCGTTTCGGGCGTCCTCCCGCCCTTGATCTCAGGAATGGCTAAAGTGGAAGGCAGCAGTAAAAGTGATTGCACTCGTGGTGTATTTATATGTCCCGCCTAGTGAGCGTGACAGCCCCGTGCATTGTGGTAGATAGAGTCTTTGGATGATGGAAAGCCTCATTGGAAGCCGCTGCTCGTTTTCCTTTGCTGGGATTAAAATACCTCAGTGGGTTTCTGTGCTTCACAGTGCTGTTGTCCTGCCGTTTTTAACCCACATAAATTGACACATCGTTCCATCCGCCTTTGTACACGTGACAAAGCTGGGACCCTCTCGTCTGCGGGGGGGGCCATCTTCGCGATCTGGGAAGGCCGCTATCTATTCCAATCGCAAGACCCCATAATTGAAGATGCCACTCACGTTGTGTCTTCATTCATTTATTTGCAGCGGCTTCCAATGAGGCTTTCCATCATCCAAAGACTCTATCTACCACAATGCATGGGGCTGTCACGCCCACCAGGCGGGACATATAAACACACCACGAGTGCAATCACTTTTACTGCTGCCTTCCACTTTAGCCATTCCTGAGATCAGTGGCGGGAGGATGCCCGAAACGCGTATGGAACATTGGCGAATTTTCATGTGTCAGCGGAGTTGTTTGTACATTGCTGCCATGCAAATAAATGAATGAAGACACAACGTGAGTGGCATCTTCAATTATGGGGTCTTGCGATTGGAATAGATAGCGGCCTTCCCAGGTCGCGAAGATGGCCCCACCGCAGACAAGCGGGTCCCAGCTTTGTCACGTGTACAAATGTGGATGGAACGATGTGTCAATTTGTGTGGGTTAAAAACGGCTGGACATCAGCACTGTGAAGCACAGAAACCCACTGAGGTATTTTAATCCCAGCAAAGGAAAACGAGCAGCGGCTTCCAATGAGGCTTTCCATCATCCAAAGACTCTATCTACCACAATGCACGGGCTGTCACGCCCACTAGGCGGGACATATAAACACACCACGAGTGCAATCACTTTTACTGCTGCCTTCCACTTTAGCCATTCCTGAGATCAAGGGCAGGAGGACGCCCGAAACGCGTATGGAACATTGGCGAATTTTCATGTGTCAGCGTAGCTGTTTGTACATTGCTGCCATGCAAATAAATGAATGAAGACACAACGTGAGTGGCATCTTCAATTATGGGGTCTTGCGATTGGAATAGATAGCGGCCTTCCCAGGTCGCAAAGATGGCCCCCCGCAGACGAGCGGGTCCCAGCTTTGTCACGTGTACAAATGCGGATGGAACGATGTGTCAATTTGTGTGGGTTAAAAACGGCAGGCCAACAGCACTGTGAAGCACAGAAACCCACTGAGGTATTTTAATCCCAGCAAAGGAAAACGAGCAGCGGCTTCCAATGAGGCTTTCCATCATCCAAAGACTCTATCTACCACAATGCACGGGGCTGTCACGCCCACTAGGCGGGACATATAAACACACCACGAGTGCAATCACTTTTACTGCTGCCTTCCACTTTAGCCATTCCTGAGATCAAGGGCGGGAGGACGCTCGAAACGCGTATGGAACATTGGCGAATTTTCATGTGTCAGCGAAGCTGTTTGTACATTGCTGCCATGCAAATAAATGAATGAAGACACAACCTGAGTGGCATCTTCATTTATGGGGTCTTGCGATTGGAATATATATATATATATATATATATATATGTATATATATATATATATGTATATAAATTCACTGAAAAAACTATTGGTTTCAGGGGCGTTATAGTTAGCTTCACATTTCACTCATACAAAACCATTGAAATTACCCCGTTATAGTTAGTTCAGCTAACTATAACTCGCGTGCCCGCAATGCACTGCTGATGATGTCACATATTACATCACTCATGACATGGTCAGTGACATCACTCATGACATCACTCATGACATCATCCAGTGAATGTGTGTTTTTCTGAAAATTAAATATGTTTTATATATGTATATCTCAAGGTCGATGGAAGAATAAATGAGTTTATAAGTGTCTAAATGGATGATTTTTTTAATGAAAAATTGATTGTATAACTGACTGATTAAGTGTATCTTAGTGAACATGGGTTAGTGAGTAATGTTTAAATATATAAATATCTGTATTAGTCTCTCACTTTGTGTATAAGTGGCTGCATGGGTTGGTGAGTAGCTACATGAGTGTCTATATGGGTTATTACTTGGTTTTTCCAGTATCAGTATGAGTGTGTGAGTGTCTGTATGGTTCGGTGGGGGGTATTACTTAGTGCATACATGCATGCATGAGTGAGTCACTATTTGTGTGTGTTGAAGACAGTATGTGTGCAGGACTGTATGGGTGGATGAGTGTGTGTATGGGTGTGTTAGTGAGGGAATGACTGTCTCAATAGTGTCTTTATAAGTAACTACATGTATTTTAAACTAGTATATGTGAGTATTGGTGTATATGTGAGAGTGATAGATTGGAAGAGTTCCTGTATGAATAAGTATGTGTTTCTATAAGTGATTGCTCAAAAGAGTAAGTATCTGTGATGTTTCTGTAGAAGTAAGTGTGGTGGTGTGTGTATAACTGTATATGCAAGTAAATGGATGTTTGATTCTTTATTAGCATGAGTGACTATGTGTGTGAGTAACTATGGATGAGTGGCGGTGTGTAACAGGATGTATAGGTGTATGAGTACATATGATGAGTGAGTACATATATGAGTGACTATATAGGACTGTTGGTGAATGAGTGGATGTGTATGTAGATCTTCGAATTACTGAATAGGTTGTTGTAACTGGTATTGGTATGTCCATTGTTTTGAAAATTTTAGTTTCTATTGTTGTATGTGTGTATCAAAGGTTATCCTGTACCCTCAACTTTTTCAGACGGATACTGGTGGTAACTGAGTCTGAGTAACGGGTCCTAGAGCCAGTGCTATGTTAAAAGACACTTAGGGGCAGATTTATGTTGCACTTGCGCCACTTTTGCGCCACCGTTGCGTCACTTTTGTGACGCAGCAGCGGCGCAAATCCTGCGCCATGGTGCGGGGTATTTACAACGTGACGCATCTGGGAGATGCGTCACGTTATAAAGCCCTGCGCCACATGTAGGCGTTCCAGGGCAGGTGGGGGCGTTCCGGTGCAGGAACGCCTCCTAAAAGTGGCTGAGTGAAATCTACAAGATTTCACTCAGTCACTTTTAGGCCCATGCTGCGTCATAACCCTGCGCCTGCTTGAAGCAGGCGTAAGGATTGACGCAGCATTGTACAGATAGGGCCCCTCAGAACATTGCTGGAGCTGCGTCGCGCTTGCGACGCAACTCCAGCAATGCGCCACTTTTATGGCACAGATGCGTCACGCATCTGTGCTGTTTTTGCCCCATGGTGCGCCGCATTATAAATGCGGCACATCCATGGTGGCGCAGCCGTGGCGCATAATAACTGGCGCATCCCTGCTGATATGCAGGGATGCGCCAGTTAACATAATTATGCCCCTAAGAATACAGTGAAAACACCTACATACACTAGGGAACACTATGCATTGGGGTCCTCTGTGATTAGCATGACCTCCTCTGTAAGCCCTAGAATATAATAGGGCAGGGGGATTAAAACTGCCTCTTAAAAGGCGCCACAGGGAGTGTTTGCACATGTCACCTCAGGCCCCGTCCCCTCCCTTCACCACTGTTCAAACACGCTCTGTGGCCGTTTTAAGTTGGGAGATTAAGTCCCCTTGAATCCTGAGGGTCTCTAGGGTCCAACTAGCCCACTAGGTACCTCCAGTAAGTGCCACAGAGCTGCGTTGCAGAGTGGTGTAAAAAGGGGTATAGCCTGCACCACCTCTCTGCAACGCAGCGCAGAGGCGCTTACTGGAAGCACCTGGTGGGCTAGTTGGCCCCCAGGGTCCCTCAGGATTGAAGGGGATTTATTTACCCAACTTAAAACGTGCCACAGGGCATGTTTGCACACGTCACCTCAGGCCCCGTCCCCTCCCTTCACCGCTGTTTAAACGCGCCCTGTGGCTGTTCTAAATTGAGATTGAATCCTAAGGGTCCGTAGGGTCAAACTAGCCCACTAGGTACCTCCAGTAAGCGCCTCAGAACACCTCTCTGCAACGCAGCCCCCTGGCGCATACTGGAGGTTCCTGGTGGGCTAGTTGGCACCCAGGAACCCCCAGTATTCAAGGTGAATTCGTTCCCCATCTTTCAAAGGCCTTTGTTTTTTTATTTTATTTAAATTTTTGGGAGGGGGGCTGCGTGGCCCCCCTCCCGGCCCTCTAATAGCCCCGGGGACCCCATCCCCTGGGGCTGGCCCTCACCGTTGGGGACCATGGGGGGGTCCCCAATCCCCCCACGGTCCCGCCGGCTCCCCGCCTCCTGCGGGAGCCGTCATTGCTTTTCCACACGGGGAGCTGCTCAGATGTAGCTCCCCATGTGGAAAAGCAATCGTCTTTGGTTTTTGGAAGAGAGAGCAGGTTTTCTGCTCTCTCTTCCAAAAACCAAAGCAGTTTGCTATGGCAGGGCAGGAGCCGCGAGGCTCATTGCCCTGCCATAGCAAACTACAGTGTCCCGGGGGTGGGCACCCTGGGACACTGCAGGAGCCGGCCCTGTGGGGTGGCGGTCCCCAGGGCCATAACAGGGCTCCAGGAGGGGGGCCGCGCGGCCCCCCTCCCAACATTTCCAAAGCCCCCGGGGGGGGGTGGTCCCCAGGGCTTGGGGGGGCCTTTGAGCCCCCACCCATGTTTTTTTATGCACCGGGGGGTGGCAGTCCCCAGGGCTGGGTGCCCCTTTGGGCCCCCCTTCACAAATCAAACATTGCCCCTGGGATTTGGCCAACCCGGGGGCTAATTATTAACGAGGCGCCCCCCAATTTCTTTTATTTATTTTTTTAAATCGGCAAAATCCATGCAGGGTGCACGGATCCAGCCGAGAAACAAAAAAAACGAAGCGCGGGCTTCGTTTTTTTTGTTTCTCGGCTGGATCCGTGCACCCTGCATGGATTTTGCCGATTTAAAAAAATAAATAAAATAAATTGGGGGGGGGCCCTGGGGGTCCTTTTGGGACCCCCTGAGCAGGCCTAGGGGGTCAGGGTGTTTCTACCCTGCACCCTTTTTGCGTTTTTTGCGTTTGTTTCACTGATTTCTTGTGCCTCGGTTCTACCGAGGCACAAGATGGCTGCCAACACTTCCTGGTTTGGAGTGTTGACAGCCAATTAGCATACAGCTTGTGATCGGGAGGGTGTGCGGATCCTGCGTGGCCATAGATATATATGTGTTTTTACTTTTGATTTTCTCAGGAACTACTGAACGATTTACCCCATTTAACAAAAAGGGTTCTTTCTTAGCCAAGATCTACTTTTTTGCCAAATTTGGTGTAATTCCGTTCAGCAGTTCGGGCTGTAGCCGTGTTTAAAGTTTCCGATGGGAAATTGCATGGGGCCCCCCTTTTTCTCAGCCCCCGCTTGACGATTCACCCCGAAACTTTCAGGATAGAAGCGGACTGGAGCGCCCCACGAGTTCTGAATATATATATATATAAATATATCTATATTACCTACTGGCGGTCGCCAGTAGGTAGTTATAGTTAGGACCACGTTTCCATAGGAAATCCGCAACATTCTATTTTGAATAACTTTGGCGCCGGTCGACGAATCCTCGCGAATTTTTCAAAATAGGTGGGGCGCTACGCTCCGCTCCTACCCTGAAAGTCTCGGGGGGATTCGTCAAGCGGGGGCTGAGATAAAAGGGGGGTCCCAAAACGCGTTTTTCCCATGCATTTTTCCATAGGACCGTTAGACAGGGCTACAGCCCGAACGGCTGAACAGAATTACTTGAAATTTGGCAGAGAGGTAGTCCTCAGGTCAAGGAAGTGCCTTTTGTTGGTTTGGTGTAAATCTGTTCAGTAGATTCTGAGAAAATAGCCTTTAAATCAATATATATATCTGAGCCAGCTTACGGTGCGCTTACGGTACGCTTACCGTACGCGTACGGTGGCGTGCGCGAGCACGATTCTGAATGGCTCTTAGATCTTAGTAAACATTCGAATCGGCCGAAACCAGGAAGCGGCGGCCGCCATTTTCTCTCTCGCACTGAGAGTGATGATTAAAATACAAAGACCAAAAACATGTAAAGGGGCTGTTTGGACAGCACCAAAACACTTAGCCATGTAGAGGGTGTCCCCAAAGATCCCCCAAGGCCAAAAACAGAATTTTTATTTTTTCGCTAATTTTGTCGATTACGCTTACCGTACGCGTACGGTAAAAAAATATTAAAAAAAAAAATATATCCACACTCTCCCCACCCCGTGTGCAAATTGTGCCCGCAGGGCACTATTTGTGAATGGCTCATCATATGTGTTAAAAAATAAAATTTTACTTTCCAAATCGAACTGCATCATATGTCCTCCATGTGCGCACGGTGCGCGAAGCGCATCGTGCGTACATGGCCCATCTAGCGTAACGTGGGCACGCGGTGCGCGTAGCGCACCGCGTGCCCACCGTGCGTGCACGGCACTAACTGCGTAAAGTGGGCGCGTGGTGCGCGAAGCGCACCGCGTGCTCACTGTGCGCGCACGGTGCGCGAAGCGCACCGTGCGCGCACGGAACGAACTGCGTTAAGTGGGCGCGCACGCCACGAATGGCGTAAAGTAACTTAGCATTTAAAAAACCGTACAAATTCACTGAAAAAACCATAGGTTTCACACACGTTATAGTTAGGAATTAGCATTTAAAAAACCTTGCAAATTCACTGAAAAAACCATAGGTTTGACACATGTTATAGTTAGCGGAAATTTTACTGATAAAAAACCAATGAAATTCCCCCGTTATAGTTAGTGCAGGCAACTATAACTCACGCGACCGCAATCTTCTGCTGATGACACATGTGTCTTTATGAAAAAAAAATATTTGTAATATATGTATAGCTAAAAAATGTATGGAAGAAGACATGGGCAAATAAGTGTCTAAATACAGTATTAGCATCAGCAGAGGATTGCGGTCGCGTGAGTTATAGTTGCCTGCACTAACTATAACGGGGGAATTTCATTGGTTTTTTATCAGTAAAATTTCCGCTAACTATAACATGTGTCAAACCTATGGTTTTTTCAGTGAATATATATATATATATATATATATATATGGGAGTTATGCAAGGTACACCTTGTCTAACCTAAACCTGTTTCCCCATTCTCCTCTTACCAATCAAACAAAGTAGAACGCACAAAAACAATAAAAGACACACACACACAGCCACTAATTACACTTAAAGGGGAAAGTTTATTATGCATAATATATCTACAACTATTTTAAACATAAAAGTCCTCCAAACCGATCCAGGAAGCGCCAAACTCATACACATGCAAATATCCTTGATGGAACGGCTTTGTTATGGTGCTAGAGCAGCCAGATCATAAATCCAAAATTCTACTTTTGGTTGATATCTTGTTTTCTAAAGCTGCGGTACAATTAATTTGCTGCACTTACGCTCTGAAAATAAAATACCATTTATCCATTTAATTGGTGTGAAAAATTGTCCATCCAAGGGACCAATGAATCTGATACTTTAATTTCCAAGTCAGTTAACAGGATCTGTCAGAAAAAACATCCTTCCAAAAGTCAGGAACACATTCTAAGGACCATAGCCTTAAAGATCGTAAGACATAGTTACAGCCCAAATAAAGCTCCTGCGAGAGCCTTCAGCTGTTCATGAGAACCAGGGTACATGGCTTCCTGAAAAGTATTTAATCACTAAGTCAGCATCAACAGCCATCTAATGATTCTCTTTTTTTTGTTGATTTTCCAAACAAAAAGATAAAGCGATACAATACAGAAAACAAAACAGAGCGGTGGCATGCAATCGACCATGTACATAGTGGGATCATGAGACATATACAATTGTCTAAATCATTTATGTGGTATAATCAGTGATGACTTATAGATTCGACGAGACCCCGCCCAATCTCCATAGTTGCTCAATTAGGTACATCTCAACTTAACAATCAGGCAATACAGAAATCCCATCTGGAACATGTCATTACGTGCGGGTATCATTTCCCCTTGACCCCGGCTAGACCACACATTTCTACATTTTATTCTACAGACCCAACCGGCAATGCAGTATCCCCGGCATTTTCGGCAGTATCGGAGTCCCCAGAGTGCGCCCGAACCCAGACAATAAATGGCTCCCATATTTCCTTAGACCTGGAGGTAGGCGGCATGAGCTCCCAGTACGTCGCTAACTGAGTTTGTCCATAAGTGACTTCCCGTAGCCAATCTTTAACTGTGGGTTTCCTCGTTTTACCCCAAACAATCGCTATCTGTCTCCTGGCAAACAACAGAAGCAATGCGTGCAACTTACGCTTTTTGATGTGCGTGTTTTTGACATACCCTAATAGCCCCAACAGAGGGGAGGGGAGGGGGGCCCCCCCAAACCCAGGATCTGATTTATGAAGTCAAAGATTTGGGACCAATACTCATTAATGACCTGACATTCCCACGCCATGTGGAGGAATGAGGCAGCAGCTCTCCCACAACGCCAACAACTATCAGTTTCTCTCAGCTCCATCCTATGCAGGCCAATTGGCGTTCTATAATAGCGATGTAAAAATATAAAGTGGATTAGTCTAAGTTTGTAATTCGGTGACAGTTCGGTCATTTGAGCACAACAATATGACCACTCGTCGTCTGTCAGTGGGAGGGGTAACTTGGCATCCCATTTAAATCGCGCACTAGAGGTTGCCCCCGGAGTATCAGTCTGCATGTGTGTGTAAAGTCTGGTAATCAACTTGCGCGGCGACGGTGTAGTCAACAAATTTTCCAGGGCATTGAGAGTGGGTGGCTGGGATGGGAAATCTGAATGCAGCTTCCGGCAGGCTGCCCTTAGTTTATGATACAGAAACACCTCTCCGAACGGTACCCTCTCTCCCTCCGCCACTCTCGGATAGTCCCTGAACTTCCCTTTAGGGTACAAGTACGCAAAAGTATGGAGTTTCAGCGCCTGTGCCACTTTGCTACTTATCTCGTCTCGGACGTTAGGTAAAAGAGGATTTTGTGCAATGGGGATCGAGGGGGAATACAATAATTGCATCCCCGCTCTTCTCCGTAAACCCTCCCATGCCCATCTGAGCATTTCAGTAGCATCAATTCCATCCGTGGGTCATTTGTAACTTTGATATACTGCCACCCGTAGCGGAACAGGCGCCACCGCATCTCTCTCCACAGCTACATGTGGTTGAAACGACGTCTGATGAACCCAATATTGTAGAAATTGCGCCGGAGCACAATAAGCATACAATTTCATGTCCGGAGCCCCCAGCCCGCCCTGTCTAGTTGGTAACAACAATAGTTCCCACGAGATCCTGGCCTGGCCACCTGACCATTCCTGCGAGTTCACCAGGGATCTCAAAGTCTTAAAAAAGGACTGCGTGAGTATGAGTGGCAAGTTCACGAACAAGTATAGAAATTTAGGTAGAATTATCATTTTAGCCAACGTGATTTTACCAGCCAGCGACAATGGGAGCCTGCCCCACAAAGCTACCTTTTCTTCCAGCCAGGTAACCGCCCTCCCATAATTTAAGTTCCAGAGTTCTTGTACATCTCGGCTTATCCAAACCCCCAAATATTTCACTGCATCACTTTCCAACTTTAGCGGGTATTCCGAGGTTACTGCCCTGGTATTATCTGTGAGAGGAAATATCACCGACTTTTTCCAATTTATAGCTATGCCTGACAAGCCACCAAATTTGATGAATTCCCTCAAGACTGCATCCAGGTTGTGCTCCGGGTTCAAGACATACAGAGTGACATCATCCGCATACAGTGATATTAAAAGACTGCGAGCACTAAATCCTATCCCCTTGTCAGTGTGATGTTGTCTGATGCGCGCGGCCAAGGGTTCCATCGCTATAGCGAACAACAATGGGGACAGCGGGCACCCCTGACGTGTACCTCGCGTTATCTGAAAAGGGTCTGAAATAAGATTATTTACTCGCACCCGGGCTGTTGGCTTGGTGTACAACAGTTTGATCCATCTGAGAAAGAGCGGGCCAAATCCCATTCTTTCCAGGATTCGGAAGAGGTAAGGCCATTCGAGCAAGTCGAAGGCCTTAGTGGCATCCAAGAATACCACCGCGGCTTGCACGTCAAGATGGAGATAATGTAGAACTGAAAAGACCGTACGGAGGTTATGGGAGGTAGATCTGCCGGGTATAAAACCTGATTGGTCCGGCAAGGCAATCATGGGAAGCAGCGGCTGTAGCCTATTAGCAATTAGCTTAGCCAGAATTATCACATCCACATTTATTAGGGACAGAGGCCTATACGTGTCCAATTTGTTTCCAGGTTTCTCCGGCTTCAGTAATGTAATAATAATAGCTTCCCACATGGATGGAGGCAAAATACCTGTGTCATGAGCCTCCCCAAATACCGCCAACAGCCTAGGCGCCAGCTCCTCAATGTACGTTTTATAAAAGGCAGTCGTCAGACCATCTGACCCAGGGGCCTTGTCCAATGGCAGACTCATGATGACCCCCGTTACGTCTTCGAGTGTAATGGGAAGGTGCATGTATTCCCTATGTCTATCGTTAAACCAGGCCTGCGCCACTGAATCCAAAAATTCCTGCATTCCTTCAGGGCAGTCCGTCTGTGTGGCTGTATATAACTGCGCATAAAATGAAGAGAACTCATCCAAAATAGTCGGTGAGCCCCTAATTGTGGCACACCATTCGTTAATGATTTCGGGAACAAAGTTCGTGGAGCGTGGGACTCTAAGCATACCTGCAAGTGTGCACTCCGGTCTATCCCCTTCCCCATATCTGCGCGCTTCCGCATATTTCCCTAAAAACTTTACTTCCCTTTGTGCTTCCCCTTCATATTGCAACAATAGGTCCTTCAAATCCGCTAGTAGGGTATATTCGCTCCCTTTACACATGCGAGTCTCCAGGTCTTTTATCTGAGATTCAATGTTAACCAAAGTGGTTCTAATGGCCTTCAGGACTCCAGCTTGCCTAGAAATGCATTGCCCCCTGATGACCACCTTAAATGCCTCCCACAGCGAGGCCTCCAAATCCACAGACCCAGTATTTAACGTAAAGTACTCAGTTATGTCAGTGCGAATTTCTTCCTTAAATGCCTCGTCTAGAAGCGCCTGTGAGGGAAGCCTCCAGGTGAACTGCCCACGCATGGTGTTGGGTAAAGAAAGCGTCAACAAACACGGGCAATGGTCTGATATGGTTCTCGACATATGTTTCACCCCTGTCACCGAGCTGGCCATATCCCTGGACATCAGCCAATATTCCAGGCGAGACCAGGCACGGTGGTGGTCTGAGAAACACGTGCCTTCCCTGGTCAATGGATTCCGAAGTTGCCAGATGTCCATCATATCCCCATCATCCAGCAAGCCATTGAGGACCTAACTTGCCGCAGGGTGGTGCGCCCTCGTTGTACCCTGCCTATCTAAGTCATCATGAAGAATTGCGTTGAAATCCCCACCCCAAAGTGTCGTGTTACATCCAGTGGCCTTAACCCTTGCCCATACATCCTGAAAAAATCCAGGTGAGTCAACATTGGGGCCATATAGCGCCACCAGCGTCAGCAAATTGCCACCTAGGTATCCCAATGAAACAATGTAACGTCCGTCAGGGTCTGTGTAAACCTCCCGTTCCCTCCAGTCAAGTCCCCGTCTTACCAGCACTGCTACTCCCCTGGAGTAGTTAGAATATATTGAAGTGTATGATGTACCCCATCTTTTGTGCCTGAGTCTCACGGATGTTGAGGAGCGGAGATGAGTCTCCTGCAGCATGCACAGATCTATATTGTGTCTCTCAAGATATGCATGGACCATGCGAGATTTCCTATTATCATTGAGCCCACGTATGTTCCAAGTCAAACAATTTACTGTAGTCTTGTGTGTATCATAGCAGTTGCGTGGGCCTCATCACCATTACCCACCAGAGATTTGAAAGGCTCCTTGTTCCACGCATCATTCCAACCACAGCATGTCCACACACCACCGACCCAAATTGAAACTAACCACATCCCCAACCCCCCACCCACCTTAACCCCCCAACATGGTTGAAGCATAGCCCCCCATTCTATACCACAAACAAAGTAAATCAGGGAAATTTCCCATGGGGATGTGTGAGTACCGAACGACATCCCCTACCGAAGTGGGGTGGCCAAGAAATTGCAAGGGACAGAATTTGCAATGTGTCCAAAGAGGAACAGCCCAGCGGCCCAAGCAATCAGCTCTCATCACAACCCCACTTGTAGTTAGAATCAAACACCTCCCTCCCTTGGCCAACGCAGCACACAAGGAACAATTACGATAGTAAAAGAACATATGAGTATAAACAAACAGTCTGTACATTTGGCATACTTCCGTCAACAAGAGCCATATATCGCATAGGCAAATCAGAGGTCCCATCAGACCAGAGTCTTATAACCCAAACCCAAACCTAAACCTAAACAATAATAAAACCCCCTAGCGCGGGCCCAGGCAAGAAGAGAGTAGCACGCGGGAATACAAGGCATACATATCAGTCATTGTCACTTAGCTGCTTTCCAGTAACATCGCAAGGTCTAGGTCTAGATTTCTTTGGCTTGCCTCCCACATGTTTACCAAATTTCAGGACGGATTTAGCGTCCATGAAGAAATGAGCGGATCCATCATAGGACACTTTTAGTTTGGCCGGGTAGAGCAGGGAGTAAGGAATTTGTGATTGCAAGAGGAGCCTCTTTGCTGGCAAAAATTCCCATCTAGCAGCCTGAACCGCCGGAGTGAAATCTGGATAAAAGGCAACTTGATTTCCTTGGTGTGTGATATTCCCCATGCTGCGAGCTTGACGTAGCACCACGTCGCGGTCTTGATAGTTCAATAGCCTGGCCAAAATAGGACGCGGCGGGGCCCCCACCGGCAGCCAAGCTCCCAAAGTGCGGTGTGCTATTTCTACAGCGAACACAGGCGTCAAGTGCGCAGCAAACAGGCCCCGCAAAAGGTCAGTCACATACACCTCCATCCTCGTGATTGCCGTCGTCTCCGGAATCCCCGTGATGCGTAGGTTGTTCCGACGCGATCTGGCCTCCAAATCCTCATTCTTCACACGGATCACGCCCAAGAGTCTATCCATTTGCGACAACTGGTCTTTGGTCTCAACCTGAAACTCATGGAAGTCGGACTGTTTATTTTCAAGGACGTCCAGTCTGTGTTCATGCACACCAACCTGGGTCCTCGCGTATTCCATCTGGGTAGTCAAGGTATCTAGTTTCGCGTCGATAGTGCGCAACCTGGAGCGCATTTCCAACATGAGGGTGCGCATGTCTTCACCGTGGTCATCTTGTTGTGTCTCCGCTGATCCTCCAGAAGCCCCCTCTGCATCCGGTTCCATTTGTCTGGTCAGGCGTCGCTGCTCAAAGCTAAGCTTGGGCTGCTTGGCATCATGTTTGCCCATGACGGCGTGGCAGGTAGGTCACCCCCAAGATACAGCGTATGCCAGGCACCCTGAATTTCGCAAAGTGGACCCAAGCAGTGTTGTTCCCTATCTGCGTCAGTTCATGGTCGCACCACACGTGGTGCAGGAGTGTGCCCAGTGTTCCCCTGGTATTATCTGCCACCAGCGCCCACAAAGTCAAATATCAGCCACCAGGCCCCTGGGTTTACCGGCCCGAAGCAGCTCCCACAGGTAGGGTGACCAGACGTCCCGAGGCTGCCAGGACGTTGTCCGTGTCTCATCAGCTGTCTGGGCAGATTTGGAGAGATTTAGCACAAGTCCCGGGTGTTGGAGAGGGTCGACCAAAAACTGGGGGGAGGCGTTCTTTATGTTTACAAAGCAGGGATAGTTAGCAGTTGGTTCAAGAAAGCAATTTAGATCACATGCAGGCGACTGGGTTGACAATAGTGCATCATGTGTATGTATACGCTGCCCCCTCCGCAACCTGCTGCTGAGGAGTGCTGTCAGTCTGTGTGCTCACGTGCCTTAAAGAGAGATTCTTTCTATTCTTTTATTAAGTACCCCTGTGTTCACCGTGAAGACTGGTCTCTCAGCTGCCAAGTCATGTGCCTTAGGTGAAGAGCTGCCACATGCCTCACCGGGCCCCTCGCTGCCTCGCTGATGCTGGCGCCGGGCAGCATGCGATGTCCTCAATATGTGCCTATCCCCGGGACTGCCAGCAGGCACCAGCACTCTCGTCCTTCACCCCCCACAAAGGAACTCCTCACCGCGTGCCTACATGCAGCCGGCCTCCGCAGCACGAATGGCGGTGTTCAACGCCTTCCAGGGACGTCCTCCAATCCTCGCCACACAGCTCGGGGGGCCAATCTCGTCATCCGCTACTTCACAGCATCCCTCCTCGGTCGCAACAGGCCTCCAGGCTTATCCGGCCGCTGCTCCGCCCAGAGAAACCGGAATCTTCCACAGGCCTGAGGCGAGACCACGGTCTCGAGTATCAGGGGCGGCCGTGACCCGGCACCACAGCAAGCTCCGCCTCGTCCCGCGCTCAATTCTACGGGGCTCCGGAGGAGTCACAGAGACTGCAGGCTCGGCAAAAAAGAACACCGCTTGTGGCCACAGGTGTTTCGACATTTATTTAGACATCTGGGGCAGAAATTCGACCCTGATGATGATCGGATTTATTCCGGATAAAATCTCGGCCGGCGGAGCACTCTCAGGGAGCAGCCATCCCGCAGTCCGGTAAGCCACACCCCTCCATCTAATGATTCTCTTAATGATGAACTTTGTAGCGGTCTAGTTGTTCACGTCACGTTGACGTGACGCAGGCGGCCCCGTTGGCGCCGGGGTGCGCGCGCAGATCAGCGCGCTGGGAGATGAGGAGAGAGTGCCGGCCGACGCTCCTCGGTACATGCTCATTAGAATGCTAAATAAATATAGCGGTAACCCAACAACGTGCCTCGTGTGATTACTGAGCAACATTACAGTGGCGACGAGGTCGGGACAGAGACCTGACCGACGCGGGAGCACAGGAGAGGGCAACACTCCACGTGGCCCCCACGAGGCGAAGGAAGACACGCAAGCAGGTCACCAGGCCCAAAACGGAACACCAGACAGGCCTGCCTGGAGCGGGGGGAGTCACGGAAAACGTCCTAGTCAACCACGTCGGACGATCCGAGGTACGGAGCAACCGAGGAGCGTGGCAGTGCCACAGTACAGCACACGAGCTGCATATAGGCCACAGGGACGACGCTACCCACAAACGGCCAAGAGCACACACGCCACCTTCACACAAATCCACGCACAGGGAGCGCTGCGCTGGCTACCAAAGAGGAGGAGGTGGGGTCTAGTAACAAAAGCCCCCAGAGAATCAAGCACACAGGGAACAACAACAACACCCCAGGCAGCCCCCCGAGCAAAGCCACCGACGGAACGAGCGCCAAGGAAGTGAAGATGAGTACCCCGGCAGGGTATGCGATTGCACCAGTGCAATTCCTAACGAAACCCGGAGACCCACTGATGAAATGGGAGGACTGGAAGGAATATATAGACAATTTCATAGGGGTCCTGGAGGACGAAAATGAAGAGCAGTTCACTCCTCAGAGAAAAAAACGCATCCTGCTACTAAATCTGGGCCCAGAAGGTCTGAGAATATACAAGAGTCTAGTACCAACGAAGAGAGAAGACACAGACGACGATGTGTATGCGCATGCAGTGGAGGCCCTAGATGAACGATACCGCCCCACCATCTGTGTTTCAGTGGATAGATATAACTTCCAGCAAAGGAAACAAAAGGTGGGGGAATCCATCGAAGAGTATGTAGCAGCGTTGAGAAAGCTAGCAGCCCCGTGTAAGTACGCACTGTGGGAAGATGAATTCATAAAAGACCAGGTGATCATGCACACCACCAGCGCAAACGTGCAAGACAAGCTGTGGGCGAGTGGGGACACCACACTCAAGGAAGTAATGGTCATAGTGAAGAGGGCAGAACTCTCGAAGAGGTGCGCCGATGCTACCAAAAAAGAGGCGGTCACCCCAACCATGGTGAACAGGATACAGGAGGGAGATCACCGCAAGGACCAGAAACACAAACAACCCATGGCCAAAGGGACTAGCAGATGGCAAGGGAAACAAGCGGACAGTGAGAACAAGAAAACGTGCTACAGGTGTGGAAGTTGGTCCCACGAAGCCCACGACAGACGTTGCCCGGCATTCCGAGCCAAATGCCTGCACTGCGGTATCATGGGTCACTACGAGAAGGTGTGTCGGAAGAAACAACAGAAAGGAGTGGTGAAATATGTTGACCAAAGCGCAGAAGACCTGGAGGAAGCCACAGAGGAAGAAGTGGTCACCGTCTTATGTATATACGATCAGGTATTGAGCGTAGACGCCAAGAGATCAACCAAACCAGTCCTAGAGATGTCCATGGGCGGCATCACCATTTCTGTAGTGGCAGACACCGGATCCCCATTTACCATTATACAGAGAGCAGTGTGGGAAGAACAGTTCCAATCCAAGTTGGGCCCTGAACTGGAGAGACTAGACATACGACCGGTTACCTATAATGGGGATCGCATTCCCATGCTGGGCTTCCGACGTCTACTGTTCGAGTTCAGAGGCCGATCAGCGCGGTGCAAACTGTATGTGGCCGAGAAAGGACCCTCCGTCCTAGGATGGTTAGACCAAGGCGACCTAGGCATAAAACTCGACCCAGGAGGGAAGGAACAAATTCTACTCACAGAACAGGAGGAATGGCCGGACATGAACAGATGGAAGAAGAACTACCCTAAAGTGTTTGGGGGCACTGTAGGGAAAATGGAGAAATTTCAACATAAAATAGTGCTCAAGGACGGAGCCACACCAGTGGCACATAAAGTGAGGAATGTGCCCATTGCAGTAAGGGAAGCCGTCCAGACAGAACTCCAAGATCTGGAGAAGAAGGGCATCATAGAACCCATTACCTGCGCCGAATGGCTGGCGCCCTTGGTGGTCGTGATGAAACCCAACGGGAAGGTCAGGCTCTGTGTGGACCTGAGAGAACTCAACAAAAACATAGTGGTGGAGAAATTTCCCCTTCCCAAGATAGAGGAGATGTTGGCAAGAACCAGAGGAGTTCAGTGGTACTCCACCATTGACCTTACCTCAGCTTACCACCAGGTAGCTCTACACCCGGACAGCAAAAGCCTGACATCGTTCATCACCCCGTTTGGGTGCTACAGATTTTGTCGCATGCCGTTCGGGCTAGCCTCGGCGGCAGCCGTCTTTCAGAAGATGATGCACCAATTGTTCAGAGACTGCAAAGACGTACAGTACTTCCAGGACGATATCCTAGTGATGGGGAGAGATAGGAGAGATCATGACTGGAAACTAGAAAAAGTACTACAAACACTGGAAGCCAAAGGCCTCACGGCGGAATGGTCGAAATGTCGGTTAGGACTGCAATCGGTAACCTATTTAGGCCATGAAATTGGGCGACAGGGGATCACACCCAAGACGGGGAACGTGAAAGCCATCGCGGAAGCACCGCCCCCCAAGAACAAGGAGGAAGTCAGATCGTTCCTGGGGATGGCGGAGTACTATAGCAAATTCGTGGTACATTTCGCATCCAAGACCTACAACATGAGGAGGCTGACAAGAGAGAGCACGGTGTTCCAGTGGACACCGGAAGCCCAAGCGGAATTTGAAGTCATCAAAAAGGGAATCCTAGAGGCCATACCGCTCAAGGGGTACGACCCACAAGGCGCCACCATACTCATCACCGACGCCAGCGACAAGGGGTTAGGCGCTGTACTCATGCAAGACCGAGGAAGAGGGGACATGGAGACAATAAGCTTCGCCTCCAGAGCACTGACGGATACGGAAGGCAAGTACAGCGTCATCGAGAAGGAGATGTTGGCGGTTGTGTGGGCCATGACGAGGTTCCGGCAGTTCCTATGGGGTACCCGATTCCTGCTCAAGACGGACCACAAGCCGTTAGTGAAGGTACTAACTTCGAGCGGGCACGCCAGCGCCACGCCCCGGATATCGAAGATGTCCTTAAAACTGTTGGAATTCAGATATGATGTGGAGTACATCCCTGGAAACAAGAACCGAGTGGCGGACTACTTGAGTCGAGCGGCGGCCATGGAGCCGGGAGAAGAAGACCCAGCGGACAAAGGAGAGATGGTAGCTCTCATAGAGGACCAAGAGAAGATAATCAGCATACAAGAGTGGACGGAAGCCTATGAAGAAGACTCTGACCTTATAGAAGTAAAAGCGCACATCACACAAGGGTGGCCTGATAAGAAAAAGGTGAAAACCAACCTCAAACCATTTTATGAAGTGAAAGAAGAACTGACAGTAGGAGACAAGGGCATATTCATCTACAGGGGAGACAGAGTAATTCCCCCCACGAATCTCATCAACAAGCTGCTGGACTTATTACACGAAGGCCACCTTGGCATAGGGAAACTCAAAGCCAGATCGAAACAGAACTACTGGTGGCCAGGTATGGACGTAAGAGCAGAGAGGTATGTCAGAGAGTGTCCCCAATGTCAAGGGGCCGACAAAACATTGAGACCACTACGGCCAGCCCTTGGGAAATTCGACACTCCCTCAAACCCGTGGGAAGAGTTGTCAATAGACATTCTGGGACCGGTGCTGGATGACCAGAGCATACAGAAGTACGTGTGTGTCCTCATCGACCGTTATTCCAAATGGCCAGAAATAAAGGTGAGCGAATCCATGGACACGGAGAACATCCTGGAGTTTCTATCGGAAACATTCACCCGAGAAGGTATTCCCAAGTCCATCTTAAGTGACAATGGACCACAGTTCACGTCGGAAAGATGGAAACAATTCATGGGAAGAAATGGCATCTCCGTAAAGCACACGGCCATATACCATCCGGCAGGCAACGGTCTGGTGGAACGATTTAACAGGGTGGTGATGGGGGCCATACAAGCGGCCATCACCTGTAATAAAGACTGGAAGAAAGCGTTGGAGAACATGGTATGGGCCTACAGAATAACGCCCACAAGCACGGGGTATAGCCCGTTCCAAATATTGAGAGGACGTGAACCCTTCACGCACGACAACAGAATCTGGAAGGAGAAGGTGGTGACCAGTGAATGGTCTCCGGCGGTAGTAAGAGCAAATCTGGAGAGAGCACAAGCCACCTACACCGACAACTACAACAAGAGGAGGAATGTGAAGGACACTCACTTAGAGAGAGGAGAATGGGTGAGAGTAAAGCTGGCGACCCTACAAAGAAAGGGAGACAGCAAGTACAGCAAGCCGATGCAGGTTAAGGAAGTTTATGATCGAGCGGCCCTGCTCAGTGATGGGAACGTGTGGTCGCAGGACCGCATGGCCCGGTGCAACAAGATATTGAGATGGGAACAGTGGGATCCGGAAGGTGAAGTCACGGAAGACGGGGAGGAAGAGAACAAGGAAGGCGGAAGTGAACTAATGGAAGAAGCAGGTGCAGGAGAGGAGCAAGAAAGTGTGTTAAGGGGTGAGGCCCCAGTGGCAGAGATGGACAGGCCGAGAGGCAATATGAACAGCGAAGGAGCGATGAGTGGAGGAACAGAAATCGAGGAAACGCAGAGCCAAGGGGCTCGAGGGAACATTGGTAAGGTGACCAGGAGTGGAAGACAAGTTGTAAGGCCTTCCAGGTTCCAAGACTTCGAACTAACCTGCGAACTGTAAGTGACTGATTTTTGGTTTGGTAAAAGGGGGAGATATGTAGCGGTCTAGTTGTTCACGTCACGTTGACGTGACGCAGGCGGCCCCGTTGGCGCCGGGGTGCGCGCGCAGATCAGCGCGCTGGGAGATGAGGAGAGAGTGCCGGCCGACGCTCCTCGGTACATGCTCATTAGAATGCTAAATAAATATAGCGGTAACCCAACAACGTGCCTCGTGTGATTACTGAGCAACATTACAAACTTTGTACGCTAATCAGAGTATTTCCCTTTTTTTTTTTGTTTGGTCAAAAAAAAGCTATCCACTTTTTATTTGCTGGCTAGAGGTATGCTGATGGTACATAGATTTTCAAGTCATATGCATCCCTTTTTTGAGGTTATCCATGAGATGAGTGAATGGCATTTGAGCTAGTAATTGAAGTCCTACTATAATACTTGGGTCCATAATTATACATACATAAAACATTAATTTTTCAGAAGTAATTTCAATTATGCTTAGGACCAGTGCAAGATATAGCGACATGTGAAAAGTTAAATTTTATCAGCTCCCAGGATCCTAGACCCAAGTGAAAGAAAATCCCATGGGTCCATTCAGTGGTGATACAAAATAAAATACCATAGTAGAAAGAGAACTGACATGCACAAGCTACCCGTGCATGGGGTTAAGTAATCAAGGCGGTTCCAGTTCATAGTGATTGAATATTTCAGTAAAAGCAGCCTTGTTAGCAGTCTCTGTATGTATTTATATGAGATTTGATTTGATTTCTTGCGAAGTGTATCATGTACCATATGGAGCTTCTTACACTGACCAGGACTTCCCAAATGGGAGACTGCTACACAACAGGGCATATCACAGACCACTGTAAAATATCATTGTTTAAAGACCTTCCTAGAGGCATTATAAAATTCAGTCCAGCTCAGTTGTCTAACATAGCTTCTTGCCTTGCCAACCTCCTTGCCTCATCAGCCTAACTTGTTACTCACCCTGTCCACCCATCTTTCTGTGACACCAAATTGCAACTGACTACAGCCCAAGGCCACTGAATGTACAGGAGCACTGAACTACCATAGAATTAACTGTGTTGCTATCACGTGACCAACTCTGTCCAAGCTGTACTAACTGCTCAAAAACCCTGACTTGACATGTGACGAATCACATATTTTTACTACTGTGTTTGTGAGACCTTTACATGCATGCCACACCCAGATGTTCCTGACATAGGGGATCCAGCCTTACTGGCCATGCAGAAGTACTGACTTTACTTGCCTGACTCTACCCCCAGCCCTATAGGTCATCCATGGGCCAGAGATGCTGGCATGACATCTGACTAAATATACTCTTCCCTAGAAGTATACCAAATACATCAGCCTATAATTGTACATCTGATAGATAGCACCTCAGAGACACCCACAAGACCTATGGCTAACTCTGTTGCATCCATATCTGACTCTCAGATTCAAAACTTCTGTGTTTAGACTTCATGTCTCCACATCTATGTCTGGAATGTGAGAGTCCTAAAGGAGAGCCTTTGGCAAACTTATTTTGGTTTCAGAGTGTGCTATGCATAAACAGATATATGAAACAACCTCAAGGCAGGACGTTAGTATTTCACATGTAAGAATTAAAACATTGCCTCATCAATTGATTTTTCTTATTGCTAGGATGCACCATATATGAAATGGACAACGCATCCGCTCTCTATCTGCTTCTTTTTGTGGGGATGTCTGCTTATAAGATAGAATTTTCTACAATGTGACTGGCTGACTGAATTTACTTACATAATTTATAAAGCATGGGAAAAGAGACATCAGATTGATTGAACAAAAAGTTGTGTCTGTTGCATTCCGACCTCATTTGGACATCTTTAATGTGTATCTATCTATCTATCTATCTATCTATCTATCTATCTATCTATCTATCTATCTATCTATCTATCTATATATATATATTTCCACCATCTATATATAGATATATATCACTGAAAAAAACATAGGTTTCACACACGTTATAGTTACGAATTAGCATTTAAAAAACCTTGCAAATTCACTTAAAAAACCATAGGTTTCACACATGTTATAGTTAGCTGGACATTTCAATCGTAAAAAACCAATGAAATTCCCCCGTTATAGTTAGTGCAGGCAACTATAACTCACGCGACCGCAATCCTCTGCTGATGTCGTCAGATATTACATCACTGTATTTAGACACTTATTTACCCATGTCTTCTTCCATTAATCTTTAGCTATACATATATTCCAAATATTTATTTTTCAGAAAGACACATATGTCATCAGTGATGTAATATCTGACGTCATCAGCAGAGGATTGCGGTCGCGTGAGTTATAGTTGCCTGCACTAACTATAACGGGGGAATTTCATTGTTTTTTTATGAGTGAAATGTCCAGCTAACTATAACATGTGTGAAACCTATGGTTTTTTAAGTGAATTTGCAAGATTTTTTAAATGCTAATTCGTAACTATAACGTGTGTGAAACCTATGTTTTTTTCAGTGAATTTGTACGGTTTTTTAAATGCTAAGTTATGTATTTATGAATGTATTTTTTTTTCAGGTTTTTCACCGTGCGTGCACCGTGCGCGCACCGTGGGCGCGCTGTGGGTGCTTGGTGCGCTTCGCACACCGAGCACCCATGGTTCGCAGTGCGTGCCGTGCGCGCACGGTGCACGCACCTCGCGATTTAAAAAAAAAAAAACAATTTGTTTTTTTCTCCCTTGGGGGTCCTTCTGTGACCCCCTGACCAAGGCTAGGGGGTCAGGAACTGTCCACTCTGCCCCCTTTTTCCGTTCTCCACCTTTGTTTTTCACCCCCTCAGACTGCGAGAGACAAAATGGCGGCGACACTTCCTGGTTTCGACCGATTCGAATGTTTACCGACATCTAACAACCAATCAGAATTGCGCTCGCGCACGGCAGGGTGCGCGCACAGTGCACGCACGGTGCACGCGTATAGATATTGATATGCTTTTAAATGCTATTTTCTCAGGAAATACTGAACAGATTTACACCAGATCTGCAAAAGGCACTTCCTTGACCTTATGGCTACCTCTCTGCCAAATTTCACGTAATTCTGTTCAGCCGTTCGGGCTGTAGCTGCGACTAAAGGTCCTATGGAAAAATGCATGGGGAAAACGCGTTTTGGGACCCCCCCTTTTATCTCAGCCCCCGCTTGACGAATCCCCCCGAGACTTTCAGGGTAGGAACGGAGCGTAGCGCCCCACCTATTTTGAAAAATTCGCGAGGATTTGTCAACCGGCGCCAAAGTTATTCAAAATAGAATGTTGCGGATTTCCTATGGAAACGTGGTCCTAACTATAACTACCTACTGGCGACCGCCAGTAGGTAATATATATATATATATATATATATATATATATATATACTTATATATATATATATATATATAAATATATATATATAGATATCTTGCCTACTGCCAATATCCATTAGGTAGTGATAGTTAGGACCAAAGTTTCCATAGGAAAAACGTTTTTTGTTTTGCCAATAACTTTGGTGCTGTTAGACGAATGTTCCCGAAATTTTTAAAAAACTTTCCCTCTTTCGTTAGCTGCTGTGTTGAAAGTTTTGGGGTGATCCGTCAAGCTGGAGCTGAGGAAAAAGGGCCCTCCCAAAATACATTTTCAACATGTTATGTCTTTGTGGATTTTTCATTTTTTGAACATGACTACAGACTGAACCGCTGAAAGGAAAGTCTTGGATTCTGAATTAGCACAAATGGAACAACGATTCCAATCCCGGGGCTATAAACAAGAACATATTCAGGCGTCTATCAAACAAGCCAAAAAAAGAACACGAGAAGACATTTTATTTCTTGAAAGCAAGAGTAAAACTAAACGACATAACACACAGAATAATCAAGTAAGGATGATCACGTCCTTCAATCGGCAGCATGGTCAGGTGAGGAGCATTCTGAACAAGCACTGGCACCTTATCAAAAAATGATGCAATCCTGGGCAAGCTAGTACAAAAAAGGCCTGCAATCACGTTCAGGAAAGCCAGATCATTCAAGCAGATGCTAGTCAGCAATATGATCCCAAACCAGCAAGCTATAAAATCATCCACATGGCTAAAAAGAAAAGAAGGGTTTTTAAAGTGCACTAAATGTAAAGCCTGCAATCATGGGAAAAATACTTCATCCTATAAATTAGGACTCTCCAAAAGAGAGAAAAAGATTAAAGGTTTTTTGTCGTGCAAAACAGAATATGCTGTCTACGTTTTGCAGTGCCCTTGTGGCCTGCGATACGTGGGCAGCACTATTCATCCAGTACATGTAAGAATCCTTCAACATTTGAGAGCCATAAGGAATGGGGACAAAACGTACCCCGTTGCACGACATTTCGACACATATCACGATAAGAATGCGCAGGAACTAAGCTATTTTGTCATCGACTGCGTGCCTCCCAGCATTAGAGGCACGTATTAATCTGAGATGAAATCAAGGATGCAAGTTATGCCTGCTACACCTCTCTCAATTTCGAGTTTTAACTATTTCCTTTTGTTTCTTTTTCATTTTTTTGCCTTTAACTTTATTGAGTATTTTTTTAACACATGAAGAGCTATAGATTGGAAGATAGTTTTGAAAGATTCACACATTATGTGTGTTTATGCAATTATGGAGTTTAAGGTGATCGTCTATTAAACGTAATAATTCTGTCACTTGTATTAGAAACATATTCACAAGGGTCGTTAGAAATAAGTGTTTGCCCACTGGGGCACAATTCAAGCTTAGCACCATACTTGACTTAATGAGGGATTTTTTACCCACTTGGGTTGTACCATATTCAAGCATAATTCGCATATATATGTATGTAATTCTAAATATTAACGGGAATACACCCCATAAGGCTAGAATTAGCTGTATAAAGTTTATTGTGAATAGACTTTATACGACAAAAAAGATCCAACCTGTAAAGTCAAGTATTCCCGTGTCTGAGGTGAACTCACTTCAAGAATGCTCGTTGTGATTTGTCGAGCAAGTTGCCAAAAAATTTTGGATAAAGTTTTATTGAAAAATGTAAAATGGAATTGTATATTTGCTCGATGTTTAAATTAACTAATTTGAGAAATTAGCGCTATATCAAAACGAAAAATAGTGTGACAGATACTTACGTGCCGCCATATGAATTCAGCGGCGAGAAAAGTAGTTGTTTATTCTTATGAACTACGAGTCTGTCTTCCAATACACTCAATCTGTAGTCTAATCATGTGACTAGTGATTCATGCACTGTGATTTAAAATGTCTGATTTCAAAAATGGTTGAACTATTGGTGAACAAGCCTGCTTGGCAGGCGAAACGCGTCCTCCTAAGCTGTTCAAATAAATCTTTGGTCAGAACACCGCGTCGTCAATCTTTGTCGGTTCGAGAAGGAAAAAAGACAATATATATATATATATATATATATATATATATATATATATATATATATAGATATCTTGCCTACTGCCAATATCCATTAGGTAGTGATAGTTAGGACCAAAGTTTCCATAGGAAAAACGTTTTTTGTTTTGCCAATAACTTTGGTGCTGTTAGACGAATGTTCCCGAAATTTTTAAAAAACTTTCCCTCTTTCGTTAGCTGCTGTGTTGAAAGTTTTGGGGTGATCCGTCAAGCTGGAGCTGAGGAAAAAGGGCCCTCCCAAAATACATTTTCAACATGTTATGTCTTTGTGGATTTTTCATTTTTTGAACATGACTACAGACTGAACCGCTGAAAGGAATTACACTGAATTTGACAGGAAGCTAGATGTTGGTTCAAAAAGCGTGTTTTTTTATGATTTAGTGTAAAGACATTCTGTAGTTTCAGAGATATTTGAGTTTAAAAAATATAGATATCTGGGGATGTGAATCCATGCAGTAAACTTGCGGATCCTACTGAAATTTGATTGGCTGCCAACACTTCAACCAGGATGCTAAGCTAAGGAAAGGGTTCGCCTGTAACATGATTATTCACATTGGATTAAATTATTAAAAGGCTTTGGGTGAAGATACAAACTGTGTTAGTTCTTGAGAACCTGAGCTCAATTGAGTCCGCTTTCACAGAGTGAGTAAGCGTGTCACTGAAAAACAATAAGCGTCCCAAGAAATCCCACTTTCTGCTTATTTCAGTGATTGGAAATGGAGTCTACATCTGAACGAGGTAAAGTTTGCAAGACAAGAAAACCCCAGAAAATGCTTTAAGCAGTGCACAAATGTAAAACTATTGTAATTGAGAGAGAACATCGGCATGAAAACAGTTTAATTGCTAAAAGTTGTAAAACTTGACAAAACGTTGCTTAAATAGATGTAGTGTCAACATCTCATATACTGTGCTATAAGTATACCCTTTCCGATAAAGCAATACTCTGTGGGATCCTCATGTATTAGGTTGTCATCTTCCCCTTCCATTTCCCCCTCCTGCTGCACCACAAGGTCCACCTACTCATCCTCCTCATGTGCTGTGGGCTGTAACTGCCAGGCCTCTGTCCAGGCCTCGAGGGACTTTTGGATCTCCTGTTTTTTGGAGCTCTTAGAGGCTGGAAGCCCCCTCTGCCTGCAGAATCCATTCGGCTCAACCAGAGTGTAGGTCTCCATGTTGTTGAGCTCAAACCTCATGCTCGCAGAAGGCAGAGCATCAGTTGCATAAAGTCAGTTGTAACAGAAGTGAATATGGAAAAAGAAAACACAAGCACTTAATCGCACTACTGAACACCGATGTGAGAAATTGGTTTATTGGTTGAGGGAGATGTTAACCCTTCTCAAGCAGGAACCATAATCCTTGTCATGGGGAACCACAAAAGACACTAAATTCACCTATGGCGATCCCTCTGGTAGCTTGCCCCAAAAGCAGTCAGGCTTAACGAAGAGGCAATGTGTAAAGTAATTATGCAGCACTGAAAAGTAATAAAGTGAAACCACAAACACAATAAAAATCCCAAACCGTTTAGTTTATTAATTTATTGTTTCAGCTATCAGCCTTGCAATAGTCAAAACTGTGATTAAAAGCAACAAAAAATATAGAGACATGTTTCTTAAAAGACACTTGCAATACATCAACTCAGTGATATAATAACATTTAAGCTCTGCATTCCATGCCAATAAAAACAATTCAGAAATCCATCAAATATGTTAAAATGCAAATATAGAGGAACAGTAGGAGAGTATACAGTTCAGGCAGCAATTAGCTGCACAATGCATAATGAGATGTGCATAAACCACATAAACAGTACATAAATAGCTCCACATGTTATCTGATTGAATTGATACCTAGCGTGGTGGGCAGTCTCTCAGGTAGGGCACACAGCCCATAAAAATGATACTATAAAGTTAAAGACATGCATATCATCCAGCCTAATGTAAAGTGCCAGTGCCGATTTAACACATTTAACCCCGTAAAAATAAAAAATGGGAAGGAGCCATCGCCGCCATGCAAGGTCGTACTCTTTGCAGAGCAGAAGGAAATGCTACGATTCCACTGATCGGATCCAACAACGAGCCTGTGGGTTCGATTAAAAATTCCTGGTCGGCAGAATACCCAGCCTGAATTTCACAAACACGTTCGCTTAAGTTCAGGGTATATCAAATCCAGATACCCAGTGCAAGAGAGCCACCAGCGTTGTTAAAGTACTAGCAGTTTCCTGCCTTACTCTACTGGGATCTACCCACAAAGACTCCAACTGCAGTTTGTTTAAAACATTCTGCACATGGGATGGCCATGTGCTTCCGCCACAAACACCACTAGAGGTAGCTTCTTCCAGGGGTCTAGCATATATTGCTGCATTAGAGTTTCCTATCAGCCTGACCCAGTAAAGGACTGGCCTAAGGGCTGCTGTTTCCAATATTCGGGTGAAACTAAGCTAGACAACAAAGTGCCATCAGGGGAGTGCCTGGCCCCAGCCTCAGCAAGCCTCTGAAGAAGTTGTTCTCTGCCACTTGCAGTAGGTGCACATCTGTGTACCCCCACAGTGCCGCCCCATAACTTGCTGCCACCACTGCCCTTTGTTTGTATATTTATAAGATGACACTGATGCTTCTGGCACCAGCTTTATGCCTGAACTTCAAATCTGCTGCAAGTTGCACCCGACCCTAGTCGGGAAGCTTTCACGGTCAAGGTACTCAACCCAATGCAATGGCTCTACCGCTACTTCTCCCCCATTATTGCTGCTACAGCTGCTGTCTTGAATGTGCTTAAATTGGCTCCCACTGATCCCACAGGTTGGGCGAGACCCCAGCACCAGGCCTGCTCACCTCAAAGCCTGGCATGTACTCCCCAGCTCAAACCAAATCCCACATCCCAAACCAATTTAGAACAATAGATTATGTTTTAATAGCTAATTGGAGACCAAAACAATAAATATTCAATGAGTAGAATAGAAAATATTGAATTTTAAAGGTTTCGGTAAAAGTAGCGCGTGTCCTTGATGCAAGGCCTGCACGGCGTTGATTTGCTTGGTTTGTTGCGACGAGCCTTTGCAGGACTTTGCATCGCTCAGCATTGGTCAGGATGAAGCTGTCAGCTGTGCGGCGAGGCTTTGTGGGGCTTTGCTTTGCTTTGGTTACCATGAACCTTTTAGCTGAGCTGTAAGGCTTCATGGGGCTTTGCATCATCGGCGTTGGTTCCAATGAAGTTTTCAACTGTGCTGTGAGGCTTTGCATGTCTTTGCATCGCTTCGTGCCGGACTTGGTGGGACCTTCATTTAGGCCAAGAGAGGTTCTCCCTGATGCCAGCCAAAGCTTCAGGACCTGGGGAGGCTGTTCTTGGGGATCAGGGACTCACTATAGCAGAGGTCAGCAGGGTTCAGGCATGTCCTGTTGCAGGTCCAGTGAAACAGGTCAGCAGGGCAGTTGCTGAGAGGCCTCTGGAGCTTGTTGTGACCTTGTAGTTAAGAACAGGAGCTCGGTCAACTGACCTTAGAGGTACACATCCTGAGAGAGAAGGGATCAGGTCCAATCTTCTTTGTCAGAGAGCATGGAATGCCCCAAGCAGCAGGGCAATCCTCAAGCAGCAGGGCAATCCTCAAGCAGCAAGGCAGTCCTCTGGCAGCAGGCCAGTCCTTTTTCTGTAGTGTCAACGGGTCCACAAGTGTAATGAAGAGTTGGTCTGAGGGTCGAATATTTATACCAGGTGCCAGCTTTGAAGTGGGCGAATCGTCTAGACTCCCCTCACCCCCATCTGGTCCTGATATTTCCTTCCCCTGCCCAGACTCCAAAGGGTCTGGGGTAACAGTAGGATGGTGCCAAGTTCTTTGTGAGTGTGCTGGAGGCAAATTTAATTGGGGCAGGGAACAACTCCACCACTCCCATCAGGCAGGATGGTTCATCCTGCCAACCTCTCACTGACTGGGAGGAATAAACAAAGGCCAATTGCCATCTACATCTAGTTATGCGACCCAGAACACAGGCTGCTGGCACCAAATCATTGGGGCAGGAAAATGTCAACTTATTAAAAGTGGTATTTTTGGAATTGTGACTTAAAATCAGACTTTATTGTTAAAGAATGGTTAAAATTGCAATTCATGTGACTGTTAACATGACATTCCTATCACCTCCCAAACAAAAGCTATCACTTACTAAATGCATTAAGGTAACCCAATGTTGTCCAAAGAGAAAGATCGGACTTACAGTCATGAAAACAAATGTAGGAGTTTTTCACTACCAGGACTTGTAAACCTGAAACATACAAATCAAACATATGGGCCATCTAGGGCCCACCTTAGGAGTGACTTATGTGTATTAAAAAGCAAGGTTTAGGCCTGGTAAAAGGTTTATGTTGATAGGGCAAAATAGTACTTTAATAACTGCACACAGCCTGCAATGGCAGGCCTGGGTCAAGTTTTGAAGAGCTCCTGAAGTGGGTGTCACAATAAGGATTTCAAGTCCACTAGTAGCATTTAATTTATAGGCCCTGGGTACATGTAGTACCACTCTACTATGGACTTATAAGTAAATTAAATGTACCAATTGGGTATAAGTCAATTGTACCATGTTTTAAGGAGTGAGCACAAGCACTTTAGCACTGGTTAGCACTGGTAAAGTGCACAGAGTCCCAACAAAAACGAGTTCAGAAAACAGGAGGGGTGAAAGCAAAATGTTTGGGGGTGACACTGCAGAGAGGGCAAGTCCAACATGAAGACCTGCAGAGCTGTTCAAAGCTTACAGCATTCTGAAACCAATCAAATTGTGTGCCTATCTCTGACACATCCAACAAATTGCGATGCGCTGCGCTGTGTCCCATACCAATATAACTGCACCTCGATGGTCATTAAACACGGCATGGAAACCCTTTCTACATAGGATCAAAACAAATACAACATCCTTCCAACCACACACCCTACATGGTGTAGCATGCTACTCCTGTAGGCAAGTGTTTCAGCACCCCACAAAGAGGTTGTAAGTGCTATATAAAGGCAGCAATATAATACAATACAATTAGTACAAAAAGTGCAGAACCAAAGTGACAAAAAAAACACAAAAGGGTGATAGAATGGCCAATCATGTCCACCAAAATAGAAGCTTTTGTGATATCATATGGGTGGTCATATTGGGGACCCAAGGCGCATGTTGCCCAGAGAGGTATCCCAGGGGAAATCCTAGTTTGAGCCGTTCTGAATGATATGGTGTTTTGGGGCTGCAATTGGCAAGTAAATCTATATGTCAGACCCAGTAATTCCAGGCCCAGAAACACCATACCTAAACCTGAATGCAGAGCCCAGTGCTGCCTGCACAATTGAGTGAGAAACAAATGCCCCTTGTCCCATGGTAGTCTCTCAGGCTCCAGAAAGACCCCCCTACTCCTCTGCACCTACCCCTTCAGCATTCCGCAGCTGTAATTTACCACTTGCTTCAAAAGGTCTTATAGTAGATCCAGAATCAGGAATATGTGGAGAAAAAGACCTGGTAAAACTAATTCCACCGTTTAATCCCCATTCTCGGTGCATTGTCTTGCAATTACTTTTTTTGGTGTGGGGATTTTGACTAAACTAGGGGGGATATTCACAAGGATCTATTGCCGAGTTAATGGCACTTTATCGCAGCCAAAGTTGCGATAAACTTATCGCCCCAATCACAAGCTGGTGTTAACATCCCACAGCACCAGTTTACTCACGATAGCAGCCACAAAAAACATCGCCACAGATGACCCCCGCAACTATCGCTAATGAGATGCAAAGCAGGTGTTCTCGTGCCAAAAGCCGCAACAAGACCACTCCATAACATTCACAATGACCAGCCAGAACTGCGATAAGAACACAAAACAGGCGATAAGGCGAGTTAGCAGCAGGAAAATAACACCTGCTCTGACCTGGTGCAAAGTCGGACCACAGCCTGCACCACAAAAGGGAGCACAGCCCAGAGCTACACCTGAAGAACAACAGATGCACCCGGGCAACTGAACATGCAGCCCGGAGGGCCGAAAGGGCAGCAACACCCGTCGCCACCATCCCCAGGACCCCCCCTCCTCGGCACCTGCCCCGACCAAAGACATGCCACATCAGCTATACCTAAAATGTACAAAATAATCCGCTTGATGTCGCACATTCACAACTGGTGACATGCATGTGTCGTCACAAAAATGAGCATCACACTTTCACTTTCGAAGCAACAAATGAAACTTTATTAAAATGAACACTGAAATGAAATGAAGACACATGGCGGCTCCCCTCAGGACAATCCGTAGGTCACAGCCTGCACGGCAAAAATCATGATGAGAAGGTGTGTCCTGCGCACATGAAAGGACAGAGAGAGCGCGAAGGAGAGAGAGAGAAGACGCGAGGGGGAAAGAGAGAAGAAGAGAGGGGGAGAGAGAGAGAAGAAGAGAGGGGGAGAGAGAGAGTGCTGCCCCTGTGCACCCAGGCCACACTGCTCACCTGCTGCCATCGGTGTGTCTCCAACCACTTGCCGGTATGTATAGTAGTTCACCAGGTCACACATCTAAGACAGACCGTCATCTGAAACAGAGTGCAGATACATGGTTGGCACTGTACACACAATTGCACAAGACAACATCGCCTGCCTGCCATGCACACCCAGACAGAGGCACCCCAGCCCCTCCCGCCGCCCATCGGAGCATGCTCGCCCATGCACACCCAGGCCTCACTGCTCACCTTCCACCACCGGCGTGCAGGCAGGAAGTCCCACCACATGCTGCTGCAAGCCACAAGCCCGGGGCCCGCGGACATGGCAGCCTCCACACCATGCAGCCCCGCTCTACAGGCCACCAGGTCTCATGTTTGGTGCTGGGTCTTGATTACTCCATGGCAGAAGACATACCAGTGCACCCGGCCTCATCCCAGGCTGCACACCCGCTCAGCCCAATAGGTGCCACTAACTTTGGGATCCTGGAAGCGACGCCACGCAGCGGTAGACCCGTGCTGCCCGCTGGCTCTGGCCTACTCTGCGGTCTAGCAGGGCACACAAAACCTGATCTGTCCGGACTGCTGGGACGGGGCATCATCGCAGGCTGCACACCGGCTCAGCAGCTTAAGGTGCCCCTACCTCAGTGCACCCAAAGTCACCGTCCCGTGGCGGGGTGCCTGTGCTGGCCGCAATGCTCCGGGTGCCACTAACCCTGTGCAACCTCAGTCAGCGGCATGTGGTGGTAGGCCTGTGATGGCCCCAAGGCCTCGGGTGCCACTAACCCTGTGCGCAACAACTCATGGGCCCTTTATGATTGAGAACCGTGGAGCGTCTGTCATCCAGTCACCAGCGGCAGAGGGCAATGTGACGTCATCGGCTCCTTATGTTGGTGGAGTCACATGGCCTTTGACGCCTGTGCCGGATGGGTGTGGTGTGCGTGCAAACCTGCCCTCAGGGAGTGGCTGTGACATGCTGACAACTAGACCAGTGACCTGAACACCACCAGCGAGTACGCCTGCGACGGGTAGCAATAAGGGCCCCCCCTCGGAGCATAAGCAGAGTGGTCTGGCCTGCCGTACACCGGACCAGCACAGGGCTTGCAACAACGACTCGTGGGCTCTGGACGTGGTTCAGTCCATGTCTGGACATGGAAGTGACTGATGCGTGTGTCTCTGTTGTAGTGTCCACGGCACCCGGTACACAATATGCAATGTAGCACTCTCTGACTGGCATCCCACTGGATGAGCATCATTTACGCAAGGGAAATCACTGTCCTTACATTCATCCACACATTCATACATGAATGATGAAAGACAAAACACAGCAGTGCGTCATGGAATGTTTATTGCACATCCAGTGCAGTTCTGCAGCTGGAGCGTAACAGGGCAATGCCGAGCACACTACACAATAAGGGCCCGGAGGGCCAGCTAGAGTCCATCTGGGGATGACAAGTACTTCGGAAGAGAAAGTCCGCAGTCTGGTCACCGTGTCATTGGTCATCAAACAGGATATGGCAGTCCATATCGCTGTCCAAGGTGAGTGCATTGGAGTGTATCGGGGGTCAGTGGAAGGTCATGGGACCATGTGCGACACCAAGCAGAAACAGGCCAGGTGGTGGAAATGAATGCTAGTGCCTCCTGATCACAAACCCATCCATGTCCTCGTCCCCGGATGTGTGCTCTGCCCCACCTGTGGGTGTTGCAGTACTGGCTGAGGCACTATGTGCCACTGACACATCAGGTGCCGGAGTGGATACTTTTGCCGCACTGTGAGGCAATGGCACACCAGGGGGCGGGGATGTGGATGGTGTGGGGCCAGCAGCATTCATCATCGCCACGCCTTGTGGCAGCAATGCCATGATGAGGATCTGCAGGGCATGGTAGATCCCAGCTACATTTCGCTGATGTGCAGCGTTACCATGTCCTCCATGAGCCTATGCATGTGTGCCAGCTCCCAGCTGGTATCGATAGAACCCCTTTGAGCAGACAGGTGTTCTTCTCTCCGCGTCATGACTCCAGCAATGTCAGTCAGGGCTCGTTGGAGACCATGGAGCGGCCCTAGACACCCATGGATGCGGTCCAGTTTGGTAGCTATGAGGTCTAACTCCACCCGCACCGGCTCAGCCGTCACCCTCTGGCCCTCTAGCAAACACCGTTGGAAGGCTGTGTGTTGTTCCTGGGGGTCTTGGGAGACTGCTGGGCCATGGGTGCCTCCTGCTGGGAGGTCTGGGTGGTGGGTGGAGTCTCCTCGATGCAGCTGGGCAGCCCTGATCCTGGAGGTGAGTCGCGAATGATGTCAATGATGTCTAGGAAGGCTTGAGCGTCAATGCTGGAGTTGTCCTCGTCATCAGTGAAGAGTGGCTGGGACTGCTCTGCAGGGGGTGTTGACAGTGGCCCTGCAATGTGAAGGGGAGGTGGTGTATTGCTATGTGTCCACATGTATGTAGCCGCATGGTACATGTTGACATTCAGACAGCATGGCATTGTACATTGTGACAGTCTGTAGATCTGGGCGATGACCCAGAGTCATTGTGGGTGTGCACTGTGCTCTGCTTGATTGTGCATGGGTGCCATCGTGGCCATCTCCACCCATCCCCCCAGTACCTGGTGGCCACTCACCCTGTTGCGGTTGGGTTGTGTCCTGTCGAGCAGTGTCCGGTCCCCCGACTCCGGCCACAGTATCCACACTGATGACTGTCGACACCAGCTCCTCCATGTCATCCAGCACGAGCTGTGACACTGGCTCCCCACCTCCAGTCTGCATTGCTGCCTTCTGGTTGGCTGCAAGTTTCTCCTTGGTCTTTCGCTTGATGTCATTCCATCGCCTCTTGACCCCGTCCATTGTCCTCTTGTGCTCTCCGTCGGCATTCACCTTGTTCACAATGTCCCGCCATATTCCATTTTTGGTGCCCAATGACACGTTGGAGGTGACGAACAGTTGTTGATGGTGTTCCATCACCTCCGTGACTATGATCCTGTTCGCCTGCGGATTGAAATTCGTCTTCCTCTTCTTCTTGTCCTTGCCCTTCCCTGTCCCCGAGGTCCCGGGCTGGTCGTCCAGGCTGCTTGTGGGGTTGCGTTGATCCTCTGCGCCTGCTCCGGCTGCCTCCATGGTGCTTGGGTGTTGGTCAGTTTGTGTTTGGGTGTTTTTTCTACTTTTATGGTGATTTTTCCCGCCTGCCAGGTGTGTGTTGCAGGCCTGGCGCTGCTTATTGCTGATTTCCTCATTGAGCTTTGGCCCATCACAGGTTTTTTGGCGTTGGGGTTTGTGTTTTTATCTCCGTCGAGGTGGTTGTATCGCGGGCATTGGCCCCGGTTTCGGTAAACTATCGCATGGGGCTGCCTTGTTGTGAATTCCACGTTGACACTGGGATAGGCTGCGATGTGTAAAGTTGTGTTAAAAAATGTTGGTGATGTTTAACACACGTTCTTGTGAATATACCCCTAGGTGTTTTCCAGCCATCAGATATCCTTGAACCCAAAAGCGCATTACTTATAATCATGCCTTAAGAATTAGGCCCTTTTTTAGCACACACCAAAAATAATAAACTGAAAAATGTATAAAAAAATGTAAATGTGGTTAGTTTTTTCTTGCTTTTGTATACAAGATTACAAACTGCATGGTTGCATGTACCGAGTGACTTTGTGTCAGCGTCATTTCAATCTGCTTCTGAACGTACTTCAACGTTTTTGATTATATGTTCCCGTATCACATGTTTTACACAAGCTGCACAGTAAGGTTTTGGACTCACTCTGATGACAAAGGTAAGTTTCCCCTTTTACATAAAACCCCAAAGATGTTTCATCAGTGGTAATATATGTTTGAAGTTCTGTCATTTGTTTTTCTCTTCTTTTATTGGCTTTCATTATAAAATTGCTCACCAATCTCAATGTTTTATTTAGAGGACTGAATCTAATAACAAATATTTTGTAATGTCTAAGGTCCATATATAGGAAGTCAAATTGCGATCGCAAACGCTGACATTCTGCGAATTTCAGCGTTTTTCAACCGCAATTTGGGCAGCGTGCTATGTAGCAGACAAAAACCCACTCACAAAATAAGGAATCGCAAAATTTGCGATTTCCTATTTTGCAAATGCATTTAAGGAATCCCAAATTGCGACTCCTGAAATGCAATGTAGGAAGCACCGAAGTTGTGCAATTTTGGCTTAAGGAATCGCAAATTACCACCAACTTCAGGTTGGTGGTAATTTGCGATTTCTTTGAAAAATGCACTTTTTTGCATTTTTCAAAGTGCCATGTGGCGCACATAAATGCCCTTAGTGCATGTATGTGCGCCACATGTGCACACATGATTATTTCAGGGGTGCAACAGGGTGTCCTATTGAAACCCTTGCAACCTTGAAAGTGCATTCTCAATTTGCGATTCTCTAATTGGGAATCGCAAATTGAGAATGTCTTCCCATTCCCCATAGGAATGAATGGGAAGGTATTCCTTCTTTGCGAATCTCAATTTGCGATTCGCAAATTAGGAATATGTAGGATTCGCAAAATATTTTGCAAATCCTTCCTACATTGCGTTTTGCGATTCTCTAATTGCGATTCCCTAAAAATCTCAATTTGAGAATCGCAAAAACCGTTTTACCTACAAATGGCCCTAAGTCACATCCCCCTATGCAGGGTATTAGGTTGGTTTTCGTTTAATTGTCTTGATACTGTGCAGTAACTGGGCTTCTGGATGGCATGGCAGAAGATTATTGTGAGTACATTTTCATTTTATTATGTATTTTTGAAATTTTTCAAATTATTAATGATAAGATTGCAAGGAATAGTCAGAGAATGTGCTCAGACTAAACCTGTGTTGATGATAATATTCGGCAGATAGATTTGGTGAGTAGACAATTATGCTATTACTTACCCGGAGTAGATTAAAAGGCGGATGGTAACCTATTCATGTTAACTTAAAAAAAGGTATGCACATTGTATTACATTTAGGAAGGCAGAAAAAGGAAAGGATAGCTATCTCAATGCAGTCCTAACAAATGTTTGTAAATCATTTGGGAAATTAGACACAACTGGATGAGGAAGTGGTGAAGACAATATTTGAAGGAAATTAGCCAGCCTAAAATAGTGCCAAGGTTTTCATTTAGTACCAATTCTTAAGCAGGGTAACTTGAGTGACTGTGTATTACTGTCAAATTTATGTATCCCGTCAGTGACCTATATCATAATTTTGGCAGATGAGTTGCTTGAATAGACCGAAACATCTATTGTTTTGTGACCCATGCTGGTTTAGAGTTACACCTAGCTGCTAATTGAGGTGACGTTGGGTGTCCCTAGATTATGCATCTGCAGGCTTTAGTGCGAGCGTTAATGCTGATGACAGCAGGTAAAACCAGAGGCAGCACTGATCTCCATCCGTGCTTTGCGTGTTTTCGGTGCCCCATGAATTCTCGATCTTAAGGGAAACTCTAGCACATGGCTTCTGAGGGGCAGTTCCCTCCCTGCCCTGAGTGTCCTCTGGAACACTTCACTCTGTCGTGCAGAGACAACTTTATAAGTTTGCAAATCTGTAGAGAAATTTGAGTGCAAGTTCTCCTAGATGCCTATGAGGGCTCAAGAGGAAATGCCCTAGGAAACTCCTCGGGTGATGCTATTTTCTATCAACCCTGAGGGTATATGTCATATTTGTGTTGATAGAACAGAACCTTGGTGTCAAGGTTCTGTTAGAATGCTATGGTTTGAAATGGCAGCAGTTTATGCTTAGGCCGGCAAGGGGAAAGTCACGTTGCGGTGGGCTGAATAAAAGAACTACTAAAGGCTTCATTCACTACAGTTTGGTGGTGACATTTGGCCAGCCTACTGCTTTCAGCCTGCTGTGTGAAGATGTGAGTGAGGTGTCCCTCACTCAGAAAACCCAGCGTGTGCAGAGACAGGAATATGCGTTTCCAAGACAAAGGGAACAAGCATTTGCAATGCAATAGGTCTCGCATTTACATGAGTTTAAGCTATTGGTATAGTAAATGACAATGCCTTTCATTTTATGCTTTAAAAACCAAAACATAAATATAAGACATTGTCATTTATAATACCAATAGCTCAAACTCGCATAAATGCGAGACCTATTGCATTGCAAATGCTTGTTTAGCTTGTTAACAAAAAAATATATTTTGAGAAAGAGTTTATAAAAAATGGCTTCTATATGTACAGATATATGTAATAGAAGTAATTGTATGCATTGTCAGATTAATGCGGTAGCACAGTGGGTAAATGTAATAATTATAGCTACAGCATGTATGCTTTTTTGAGCAGCTGTATCAAAGCCATATAATATGTGTGTATAGAAATGGTTTATTTTCTTAGGTATGGTATGATAGAGAATAGAAGACTAAATGTGTGTAAGAAGGGTGCAACTGTTATGTAAAGACATGTGGTATATTAACGTGTTTGAAAATACGGTATGTAATGGTGAAGGTTTTTTTTTAGATTTGGTAGGGGTTTAAAAGCATGCTGGGAGTGTATTACGAAGAGGTAATCTGATGTCTTTTTGTCGTAATGTTTGTAAACAGGCTGGTATAATAGAGCTGTTATGTTAAAGATGTGTGCGTGTGCAATGATAACTGTTGGACATTAAGGTATGCACTCTAAAAATATCTGTAGTGGCAAAATATTGGCTAACGGAAAAAGTAAAAATGAAAGAAACATAAAGTGTGTAAGTAGCAGAGTAGTACAATATAAGGATAGGTGGCAGTAGAGAGTGCAAAGCAGAGAGACAGATCGAGCAAGTGGAGAAGCATGAGGAGAGGTGGTAGCAGAAAGTGTGTAGTAAGAGATAGACACGATGATTGAAGAATATGAGGATAAGTGGTAAGTTAGAATGTAGGGCAAAATGGAAAGAATATTGTACTGGTGCGTGTTTAGGCAGCAAAAGCGAAATAATGCAATGTAAGTACATGAGGGACCTAATAAAGACAAAAAAAGGGAGCAAGCAACGAGGTGTAAGGAAAGGTAGACTGTATGCATATGTTTAAGTGGGAGGAAAGAGTGCGGGACAGAGGGATAAGTATAAAGTTTTTGGAATATTTGTGAGACAACGTTATATATTTCTGGGAGTTGTTGTGTTTTCTTTCTATTGAACCAGCTGGACTAGCAAGCCGGATATGGTAATTGAACTGACATACCGGATAACAAGTCCCGTACCAGAAACCTGATGTCCTAACAACATGGAGTAACGCGCAAGCAAGGTAGCAACCCTAGATTATTTTTATAGGAGAGTAATCCTTGCTCTGCATTCGGTTTACAACTGTAGTTACTCACGAGCACTTGTATGAAAATTACTGTTAGGACAGAGTACGGGGCAGGTGAAAGGCAAAAGTGAAAAACATAAGGATAACTGTTAGGACAGAGTTCAGGATAGACAAGTAGGTACAATGATTAAAGAACATAAGGGTAAGTGGCAAAGCAGAGTGTGGAGCCGAGGGACTGGGCACAAGAGAATAACATGAGGATAAGTGGCAAAGAGAGTGCAAGGCAGAGGGACAGGCACGGGGAGTGAAATACATAGGGAGGGTGAAGTGAGCATGGAAGCAATGGCCGAACTGTATTTGGTAGCAGGAGAAAGTGCGAGGACTTGTGATGTTTTTTTCTGTTGAACCAGCTGGACTAGCATGTGAGATAAAGTAATAGAACAGACTCACCGGATAACAAGCCCGTAGTAGAAACATGATGTCCTAACAGCATAGAGTAAGGCGCAAGCAAGGTAGCAACCCTAGATTATATTTATAGGCGAGTTGTTTTTGCGATGCGTCCTGTTTTTATCTTTAGTTACTCAAGAGCACTTTATTAACCCCATCTCTTCAGTCGCGTTGTAGGCATTGAAGGAAAGGACTGAAGGCCACCAGTACACCCATTGTTGTTTTTGCGATACATAAAATTTACAAAAAGGGCGCCTTTGCGGGAGCTATCTTGGTAATGTTTTAAGTGAGCTCATGAAGTGTTAGCATCCCAGTGCTCCCCCTAAGCGTGAGGCCTAAGGCTGAGTATGATTTCACGTTGTAAGTTGCGCACAAGTGCGGCATGCGCAGAGCCGTTTTGTAGGTCTCCAGCCTCTTTAAGAAGGTGGCAGGACAGAGTGCAAGGCAGAGGGACAAGCATAGCGAGTGTAGAAAATAAGTGTAACTGTGAGCTGCCGCCTCTGATGCAGGAAGCCAGGGTTCAAACCTCGAGGTCGCGTCCACATCCTGTGATTCTGGGCAAATCACTTAATCTCCCCGTGCCTGAATGTGTAAGGTAAATACGGTGCTATGTAAAGCGCTCCAATACCTTCGGGTCGAGTTAGCGCTATATAAATATGCAACAACAAAGCAGAGTAACAGCCATGGGGAGTGAAAAGCATATGCCTGAATGTGTAATGTAAATACGGTGCTATGTAAAGCGCTCCAATACCTTCGGGTCGAGTTTGCGCTATATAAATATGCAACAACAAAGCAGAGTAACAGCCATTGGGAGTGAAACGCATGAGGAAAAGTGGTAGGAGAGAGTGCAGGACACAGTGACAGGGACGCTAATTGAACAACGCGGCCGTGCGTACGGTGCTATGTAAAGCGCTCCAATACCTTCGGGTCGAGTTCGCGCTATATAAATATGCAACAACAAAGCAGAGTAACAGCCATGGGGAGTGAAAAGCATATGCCTGAAAGTGTAATGTAAATACGGTGCTATGTAAAGCGCTCCAATACCTTTGGGTCGAGTTCGCGCTATATAAACATGCAACAACAAAGCAGAGTAACAGCCATGGGGAGTGAAAAGCATGAGGAAAAGTGGTAGGAGAGAGTGCAGGACACAGTGACAGGGATGCTAATTGAAACACGCGATCGGGATCAAACATCAAAGCGGCCAAAGTGAAAGTAATCGCGTCATGCGCGGCGCGCGCGCCCGCGCGCATGCACTGTATCGCTAGGCTGGCCTGGTAGCACTTTGTGGAGCCCTCTCAATAAGTCTCGCAGAGCATCGCTTACGCGATAGCTCAGGCGAGACCTAAAAAGGGTTCAGGTTCAACCCTTTCAAAGGTATTGTGTTGTTGTGCATTTTAGCTAGGCCTGGGTGTGAAATTCTGCTCAGCTTGTGGAGTTTGTAGAGTTTTTCCCACTCCACAAGTTGGCGAACAAGGAAAATCTTACTCCAGACCACCTCCTGGCAGGATTTCTCAACGTGGGCGGTCCTGGATGTCCGCTACCACTCGTGTTGAGAAACCTTCCGTTCACGTTGAGGAAACTGCCACTCACGTAGAACATCCACTCGACCAGCTGAAAGAAGCACCGCCCTCTTGCGCTGTGACTGGTGCTGTTTGTACTGATTTTTCAGTGCGGGACAAACACCCAGCGCTACAAAATCAGCACAAATGGCGTGACCTAACGCACTCCGCCACTTGACAAACTCAATGTAGCATGGCAGAGTTTTTTGGTCACCTCGTGGAATCCGCAAACTCCACCCAGGTCTAATTTTAGTGTCGAGGGAAGCGATTTTAACTTTACATAGTGCCCAGCGCGTGTTGGTTGAGGGGCTAGTGGCTCAACCTAGCTTTTAGTAGTGAGCAGCGTGAGTAGGTCTAAGTCTACCTGGTTGCCAAGTCGCGCACTCTGGAACGTCCAGCACTTGTGGCAGCCGTGGTGCAGTCAGTATTTGGTTCCAGCACAAGCATATCTGTAGGTCAAGGTGCGCACCCTGAAAAGTCCAGCACTTGTCCAGTGTGGTTTGCACCCTGCGCGCAGCCAGTGTTTGGTGTGTATCACAGCAGAGAGTGCTTCCACCTGAATGGGCGGCGCGTATTCAGCACGACCCCTGAGCAGCGCTTGTTATCGGCAAACCAGCTTTGCACGTTAATGCGGTGACGTGCACACCTTCTAATTGAAATGAACTCGTATGTTGCAGAGTTTCCTAAAGGAGCCGTGTCCTTATTTTTAAACAACAAGTGTAGCAGAGTGCAGTGATGCACACACCAGTCATTTAAAGGGTAAAGTGGCTTTTCATTTTTTTAAATTTTTTTGGGAGAGAGCATATCAATAGAAAAATCATTTACATTTCATAAACCTTAAAATACATTTAACATGTAGCACAAGAGCGATTTCATACCTATCAACACAATTGTTCCAAATAGGACATAGAAAAAAAAAAGAGATCATGGGGTAAAAAAAGAAAAAAACTAAAAAAAAAATTAAAAAAAGAAAAACAAAAAAGAAAAAAACGGATGCTGGGGAGTGAAGACTTAAATGGTAATACATCCACAGATCTTGAAGCAATTAGAGGGAAACATATGACAAAATTCACAATTTCTTATTAAATAACATTCTGTTTTATAATCCAATTATTCATAGGGGCCCAGATTGCATTACCCCGCTTTTTAGCTTTATGACATTTACACTTATAAAGGGTTTCCTCCAGATTGTATATTGCCAGCAAGCGACCCAGCCAAGCTTGAAATTGAGGGGGATCTGCATCTTTCCAATGCGTGGCAATAAGGAGTCGCATTACAGCTGTTGAGACACAGACAAACTTGTCCTTGCGACGGTCACATTGTGCCTTTTCATCACATCCTAACAGCATTAAGGTTGGAGTTAAAGTAATGCTTGTGTTGATTACGAGTGACAGAAATTCCTCTATCTGCTTAATCACTGGACCCAGTTTCTCACAGCCATAGAACATATGCACTATATCTGCTGGTCCTTGGTCACACCGTGGGCATTTATCGTCATCTCTTTTCCCCCACCGATGTAATTTCGCGGGGGTAAAATAAGGGTCGTACACTGTATAATAATGCTGAGCTTTCAAGTTAGCTGCGAGAAACGTCCCTTTGGCCAGAGCTAGTGAGTTATATACATCAGCATCGGTGTCTCCTATTTTAGTTACACATTTGCTTTCTACTGCCTCGAGGTCGTCTGGAAGGGTATCTATCAAGATCTTATAAACATTTTACATTTTTACTAACGGTGAGAGCATATTTTCTATTAACAGGCTCTTCCCTAGAGAGATTCTTTCTTTATTGATCTTATTCAAAAAGCAGGTGATCTGTCTATATTTAAGGTATGTTCCGGCCGCAATGCCAAATCTTTGCTGCAGCTCTAGAAATGACAGTGGTTGTTCATTAAAGTAAATATCTCCCAGCCTCAATATGCCTGTTTCCTCCCATTGCTTGGCCAGAATATTGTACATAGATGCGGGAAAGAGAGAGGATCTCCACAATGGTGTATATCTGTTATAGTTCGATATACTCATAAGCTCTATCATTCTTTTCCATATGCGCCAGACTGCAATTTAATCTTAAATTTGGTCTTCTTGTAGTAACTAGGCTCTAGTTGGTGTAGTAGTACTCCTTGTGCATTTCTGCCTATCGCCAGCTCATAGATCGAGGGGGGTTCGATATTCATAGCCTGCTGGCTGTTACCCACCCCAGGTAAGATCGTTATGGCCATCTGTTGTAGGAAAGTTGCATAGTAATAAAATCTGAAATTGGGGACAGACCAGCCTTCTCGGTCTTGTGGTAAGGCTAAGAACTGAAGGGGGCGTCGGATTTTTGAATATTTCCAGACAAAATTACTAAAAATGACATCTAATTTTCTTAAGAATGAATCTTCTATTACTAATGGTATTGATATAAACAAGTAGAGGACCTTTGGAAGCATGACCATCTTAAGAATGTTACATCTACCTATAAGAGTTAAGTGTAATCTATCTAGGTTACGTAAGTCTGTGCTAATCTTGTCTATCATAGGAGTCATATTTATATTCCAGATTTCTTCTATCTTACTACTGATTTGAATACCTAGATAGGTTACTTCATCGAGCCTTCGAGAATCATTACACGGGGTGTAGGCGTTACATAGAATCTGGGTTTTCCCTGCGTTTAATAGATAACCAGACTTACGACCGTATTCATGAGCTAGGTTCTGAATTCGACTAATTGCATTTTCCGGATCAGTGGTGACTACTGCCAAATCGTCGGCGTAAGCCATGATCTTTGTTTCAGATCCGTTCCTCCTGATTGGTGTAATTGCTTGATCTTGTAATATTTGTTCGATAAAGATGTCTATGTAATGGGCAAATAAAATTGGGGAACACGGGCAGCCTTGCCTTGTGCCTCTTGCGATATCTATCGATTTTGATTCCTGCCCCATGATGTTTAACCTGGCGTAAGGCCTGTGATACATTGCTTTAATTGCTGTCATGAAGCCAGACCCGAATCCTCTCTGTATCATGGTCGTCCACAAATATTGCCATGAAACGCGGTCAAATGCCTTTTCGGCATCCAGGAGGATCATAGCCAACCCTTCGCTCACGGTCACAGTTATATCGAACAGAGCGATAGCACGTCTGATATGGTCCGTAGTGCTTCTTTATGGTATGTAGCCATGCTGCCATGGTGAAACAAGGTCAGCTATGATCCCCCCTAGTCGTGAAGCAAACATTTTTGAGTAAATCTTGGCATCTGCGTTCATCAAGGATATGGGCCTGCATGAAGCAGGGGTGTCAGCTGGTTTCCCTTTTTTCAAAAACACCACTATATCTGCTCCCTGCCAGGAATCTGGGGTATCCCATTATATTGTATACCAAGATACAGATCTAGGAGTATCGGGGTTAATTCGTCTTGAATTGACTTATATAAGTCGAGTGGGATCTGATCAGGCCCTGCCGCTTTCCCTGATGCCATTGATTTCATAGCTACTAGAACCTCCTCCCTTGTAATTTCTTTTTCCAGCTCTTGTCGCTGTGCTTCACTGAGCCTACGGCAGTTGCCTAAAATTAGCTCCGTTTCATTACAGAGCATGGAGTCAAGGTTGTCCTGCTGATATAGGTCTTGATAAAAAATTTCAAAAACCTTGATAATATCTTTTAATTTAGTATGACATTTGCCATCTTGGGCTCTTATAGCAGTGATGTTAATCCTGGTTGTTCTTTGTTTAGTTCGTAAAGGCGAGTATCTTACCGATAGACTCACCATATTCGTACCTTTCGTTCCTATGTGTCTGATAGCGGGCTTCCCCCTTTCTTATATAATAACTACTTATTTCTGCTTTTATAATGGTTATCTTTTGTCGCAATGCTAGTTCTCCAACCTCTTGTTTTTGTCTAATTGCCTTGGTGTGTTCCTCTTCTAATTGTCCTAGTGTAACTATCAAATCCGATATCTCTTTCTTTTCTTGCTTTATCTTCTTTCCCACAAAATTTATTGTTTCCCCCCGAAGGCCTGCCTTAAAGCTATCCCAGACTATGCCTCTCGAGGAGCTAAATCGATTCGTCTCATAGTATTGTAAGGCCCATTGTTTAATGTGTTTAAGATATTCATCGTTAATTAATAAAGATATATCAAACGTCCATTTAGCCTGTGGTTGGTCTTCTAACTGAGATGCTAGATCTATGAGAAGAGGGTTATTATCTGACATTAACCTAGGCAGTTTGTTTATCCCAACGGTTGTAAACAGAGGGGGTAACACCAAGAAGTAGTCCAACCTGACATACTTCTTGTGGGGATTTGAAAAATAAGTATAACCGGGATCAGCTGGATGTTTTGCTCCCCACACCTCCCTCAGATTATAAGTATCCCGCAGCGCAGAGAGGGCTCGATGAACCTGGGGGTTCCTACCATAATGCCTCTGCATAACCCCACTCCCTGTATCATAATGGATGTTCAGGTCCCCGCAGATCACCAATGGGCCTGACCAGGCTGTTAGCTCAATTTCTAAGACATTAAAAATTTGCAGGTCATCTTCATTTGAGACGTATACCGTACAGATAATCAGCCCCGTATTGAACTGTACTATAGCCCACCTTCCCCGCTTATCTTCCAATACCTGTTTAGCGGGACCAATATTTCTCTTTGCATGGATTGCTACTCCTCTAATAGTTGAAGTTTGGGTGGAACAGGCGAGGAGGTTGTAGCCCCTTATTGCTAGCAGATCTCTTTTACCCCAAGGAATATGAGTTTCTTGTTGGCATATTATATCGACTCTAAGACTTCTTAATATTTCACCAACTCTAAAGCGTTTTTGATTGTCGTTAAGTCCCCCAATATTAACTGAGCAAATAGTTATTCTACCCATCCGGGTCATTTAATTTGTTTAAACACTCATGCTTATTTAAGGTTGCTTTCTCGCTCCCTTTTGTTATGTCCTCTCCGTTTATTTTTTTCCCCACCCTGTGCCCAACACCCCACCCCCTCCTCCCCCGCTCTCCACCCCCTTCCTCTGCCCACCCCTAACCCCCCGTGCCCTTGAGCCCCACCACCACCCCTCCCCCTGTAGAAAGGCATCCAGACTGAGAAGTCTGTTGTGATGACTCCTGTCCCCCAACCCGACATTAGTTTTACGATAACTAGATTTCTCGCCATCTAAGAGCGATGTTAGAAAAAAGAAAAGGAAAAAGAAAATAAGAGAGACATTCCCAGCACATTCTCCTCCACCCCCGACCCTCCCCAAACTTACAAAAAACATCTTCCCGCTAAAGTGTTATTGATTGCTCTTTATGCCGGGAAGAGAGAAGGATAGAGAGAGAGAGACCGGGGAACATCTTGACAGATTCATATATTCAATTACTTAGCAAAGGTCTATTTCTTATGGTCCCAGGCTTCCAAATATTCCTTAACTTGAATTTCGGAAGTAAAAAACCGCGTATAGTCTCCGTTGATCACTTTCAGACGTACCGGATGCAACAGGTATGCTTGTCCCCCCCGATCTGGTATTGGCTTGATCATCTGGCGAAGGCGCCATCGTCTCTCCACTGTTTAGTGGCAAACGTCTGGTTGGACAAAAAATTAATAATCTCCTCCATTGCGCTTTTATATTGGCTTAGCCTTATCGTAGATTGCCTGCCGGAGTAGATAGTTACCAAAATAGACAAGCATCACCCGGGGCTTTGTGTCAGGCTTCAGTGGGTGCTTAAGGTTAAAAGGAACCAGATGCACTCTTTGCACTTCCATTGACCATTGCCACCCCTCAAGATTCGGAAAAGCCTTTGATAACATGTCGACCATATAAGCCAGCGCATCAGACCCCTCCTTTCCCTCTGGTACACCTAGCACCCGCAGATTGTTTTGACGCAGTCGATTTTCATGATCCTCTAATTTCCATTGTATATCGATTATTTGAGCGTCATGAGCATCCGTGGTTGTACGTTCAGCTGCTAAGTCATTCTCTAGAATCTCTGTTTGAGTTTCCAAAGTGGACAAACGCTCTTTGATGTCAACACATGACTTCGCCACCTTCCTTACGGCCCCTTGAATCTTACGCATAGCTGTCTGTGCGCGTTTACTATCAAGGCGCATTTCTTCACGGTGGGAAAGAATGCACTGAAGGACCGTGTCCAGCGTAGGGGGTTCTGCGGGTGCTGCGTTCTCTTTTTTCGGGATTGTTGTTATGCAAGTACTAAGTAGATCTGCGCCTGAATGGTCCCATCGCAAGCTTTTTTTTTGTGTGTTAGAGTGAGTTGTCTTCCTTACTGCTTTACGCACGGTAGTGACAGACTCTTTTATACCGCTTCCAGAGGCCTCCTCGCTAGAGTCTTCCAATGAACCAGATCCTTACTCGGAGCCTGACACAGACCAGACCCCGTCTGTGAGAGAAAAAAAACAGTCCATATCTTGCTCACTGTGGGTAGACGAGGCAGCATGACTTGCCACCGTAGTCTCTGCGAGCGGGGAGTTAAACATCGTAATATCCGATATGCTGGCTGTTTGCCCCCCGACTGTATCTAGATTGGTTCCAGCTATGCGGTTATTTAAATCCAGTTGTAAACAGGGAGTGGACACGATGGGATCAGTGAGGGAGGGCACCTGGGGGGATGAACTGGCTTAATGGACTGGGTCTCCTGGATTGCATCATCCCCCGCTGTACTAGTCATGGACACAGGTTCTTGCATAACACCAGAGTCCCCATCCGCCTCATCAGTCTCATCCTTGTCATCTTTGTCTCTCCCCCCCTGTACCTCCTCACCTTCACCTTCTTGCACTGTCAGCTTCTTTAACCCAGATGTTTGACGCAGGAGATCCAAGACTGAAGGCTCATTAACAGGGGGCAATGTAATACGATTTTTCTTTTCTTCTGCCTTATCGCTCCTGGGGCCTGCAGCACCCACTGTTGTTTTTTTCACTCCTCCTTGTCGTGATTGGGGCTCTGGGTTGATAGCTTTGGGAGACGAACCTGCAGTTGCAGCCAAGCCAGACCTCGTTTTCCCTTTAACCGCCGTAGCAGGGATTTTTGGGGCCATGTTTGTACAGCGACACACCGGGGAGCAGCCCAAGCAAAATCGACAGCACTTTCCCTGCTCTCCACCGGCCGTCAGAGCTTGCAGAGAGGCAAGGAGTGCTTTCGCCAGCTCTGCGCAGCACAGCACTGCCTCCCACTGATTAGAGCCGTCGTGAAGGCTCAGGTAAGTTAAAACCGATCTCACTCCATCCATCTCCCGTGATCCGGTCCACTTTTTCCCTTCCTCTTTGGTTTCAACTCTCATCAGGATTGTTGCTGCTTCATGAAATAATTGGCGTTTCTCATCCGAGAGAATTTGCCTATGATTTATGAGTCTTTATGGGTCTTTTTGTGATTCTCTTAGTGCCGAGTAATTACATGGCGTGTTCTTTTTCTATTCCGAATATCAAGACATGGTTCGGGGGGCAGCCAAACGACTGACTCACTCAATCGCCATCTTGCCCGTAAAGTGGCTTTTCTAAAGCAGACCACCTCAGCAAGGAGTTGCAAAGCAAGGTGCCATGCACACCGGTCATTGTTAGGTGAAACAAAAATGACAACAGAGCTGGAATCAGCCAGATTTCACTAGAGTTGGAGATATAATATGTACATTCATATATAAGAAAAAAAATCTTGAATATTTTAAATTCCTTGGTGGAGAGCTTTTGTGGTTGTTCTCAAGGAATTTACAGCTGCAGTGATGTCGGGAGGAGTTAGAAGGGGGCAACATGGAGCATGTCTCAGTTGCAGCACCACCACTGTTTTTGCAGCCTCAGGGGACACCGGTCATTCAGTGGGAAGACTGGCTTGTCATTTTTGACAATTACTTATTGGCTTTGAATAGTGATGATTATAGTTCTGTGAGGAAAAAAGCTGAATTCATTAGGTTCGGAAGCACAAAGAATGCTTACATTTTTGCCACCAGCACTGGATAACGATGCAAGGATTACTGATGTTTATGGAGAAGCCAGATGTAGGTTGAGCACTAGGTTTATAAAAGAAACAAATTTTGCACTGGCAAGGTATACATTCTATATGCAACCACAGCGCGTGGGGGCGACGTTTGTTTCGTTTTTGTCTAGTTTGAGGGAGTTATCAGTGAAATGCCAGTTTGGTGGTATGGGAGATGAGACGATAAGGGATCAACTATAGTGCAATGGAAGAGTAGGAAGATACATGAATGGCTATGGGCAGTGAAGAATCCTTCAGTTAAAGATGCCAATGGTATGGCAAAGGTGGTGGAAGAGTCTGAATTCTGTATGTGGGAGATGAGCAAACGATCATCTACCGGTTCAAGTGAGAATGATGGGGTGGCATAGGTGGGAGATCTTGAGAAAACAAGCAGCAAAGTTGGGTCTGTAGGAAAAAATGCTCTAAGAAGGGTTCAGCTAACAAGCTTAACTCGAATAGGTGCAATCAGTGTGTAACTAATTTGCACGGACTGAGGTTTAAAATTTCTATGCCATTGGCAAAGAGTGTAGTAAATGCAGCTGTGAGGGGCCTTATACACTCATGTGAAAGTAATGTTTTAAGTCCAAAGTGGTGGTGACTAGTGATGAGAGGAGTGAGCTCATGTGCGACCATGGAGAGTGTAAAGAACGCATTTCAATTTTGGGAGATGATGAGGTAGCGGAGAGAAGAAAAACTAGGCCCAAAACATGGTTCACCTTAGGAAGCGCTAAAGTAGAACTTATGGTTGACACTTGTTCAAGGTACACCATTATTCCAAATGACATTTTTAATGATTCGTTGTCACAGCCTGTAGAACGGGAAATGAGCAAGGGGGGGGATTAGCCATCATTTATAAGGAAAAATATAACTGTAGTATGTCAGCTAACAATATTACTGATTGTGAAAGCTGTTTATTCTCCCTTGGGTTCTCCTCCACGTGCACCTTTACTGGTGTCCTTATATATCGACCCCCAAGATACAGTGGCCATTTTATTAGGGACCTTCCAGAAAATCTATCTAAACTGGTCAGTTCATTTTCATATTTTACCGTATTAGGAGATTTTAATCTCCATTTTGATAAGGAATCATCCATGGAGGCTGAAGCCGTAACTGATTGCCTAGGTGCCCTAGCATTGAAACTTAAAGTATCCAGCCCTACTCATCAAAAAGGTCACCTTTTGGACCCACTTTTCTCTAATAGCAGGGACATTAAAATAGGAAAGCATACTCCTCTACCATGGTCTGACCATTTTTTGATTCCCTTTACCTGGACTCACCAGATGGGGTTCAGTCACGAGGTAAGACAAAAATTTGGAGGCGAAACTTGATATTGATCTCTGGACATCGACTCTTGAAAAATCTATACCTCTCTTAGGTCTTCACCCCGAAGGAGCCAATAAGAAAGTGATTAAATGGCTGGAATCCTCTCTAGACTCACTAATTCCCAAAAAACTTATGACTAATAAGAGAGACAATCATGGTCTCGAATGGTATAACTCTAAACTTAGGGAGCTGAAACAAACTTGTAGACGCTTGGAAAGAAGCTGGAGAAAGGATTTCTCTGTGATTAAGAAACTGAAGTATAGAGACGCCATAAAGACCTACAAAGCGGAAATTAGGCGAGCTCAAGCAGAATATTATGAGAAGAAGATTCTCGTTGCCTCCAATTCTCCCCAGGAAATTGTTAAAATCGCCAAATCCCTCCTCAAGCCGTCCGAGCCTATCCCCTCGTCTGCCGACCCCTTAGGGCGGGGCAATAATTTGGCTCAGTTCTTTTTTAAAAAAATTGATGATATCTATCTACTTCCCGCATCAAGCTGGACAAGGAGGTGCTCCCCCTCCACAAAGCCTAGTCCAACTGTCAGGCCTAGGAATCGTGACTATTTCCCCTATGGATTTGAAAATTCTAAAAGTTTATGTTCACCAGCTGAAATCCGGATCCCCCAATGATGTGATTGCCCCTGCTCTTATTAATCAGGTCTTTGACTCCATCGGTTCAGCTATTCTTGACCTCATTAACCTTTCATTATCCACTGGGGTCGTTCCATCCCTATGGAAACAGGCTATGGTGCGAGCCCTCCTGAAGAAACCTTCCCTAGACCCGGAAACTTTCGCAAACTATCGGCCCATTTCGCTGCTACCAGGGTTTGCCAAAATATGCGAAAAATATGTTAATACTATCCTCTACGCATTTCTGGAAGAGAACGATCGCCTGCACCCCTCTCAAACTGGCTTCCGACCTCAGCAGGGCACTGAAACGGCCTTGCTAGCTGTGGTTGAAGAATCAAGGAAAATTCTAGATGTTGGCTGGTCTGTAGCCATCGTGTTACTCAACCTCAGCGCGGCCTTCGATACTGTAAACCATCATATACTGATGGAAAGACAGAGAGAGTGGAGTTTCAGGAGTGCTACTTAAATGGTTGGAATCCTTCCTCAGAGATAGGTCTTTCCAAGTTTTCGAGAATGACTCCATCTCAGAAAGAATGCCGCTGCGCTGTGGGGTTCCTCAGGGATCTTCCCTAAGCCCCACGCTTTTTAATGTATATATGCGTCCTCTGGGTGAATTGGTCAAGCCCTTCGGGGTTAGATCGTCTCATATGCAAACGATACACAGCTGATTGTGTCCCTCAACCAGCTGGATGAGAAACAGTTTTGTCTGGCCAACTGCCTGGACAGAATAGCCACCTGGATGGACAACTCCTTCTTAAAGTTAAATGGTGCAAAAACAGAGTTGATGGTCTTAGGGAAATCCACCAATATTAACCCTGGTGTTCTCTGGCCTAAATGCCTAGGTGTTATGCCCACGCCAAAAGATCGCATAAAAAGTCTCGGAGTATAGTTTGATCGGATTTCAATGAACAAGCACGGAGAGTGGCAGTTACTTGTTTTTGAATCCTTAAAATGATAAGGAAAATTCTTCCCGTGCTGCCTTTTAGTGCTGGGAAACTGATGGTTCAGGCCCTGATACTTTCGAGGCTTGACTATGCGAATGTGCTCTACCTTGGAGCTTCGTGTGCCGCCATAAAAAAACTTCAAATGGTGCAAAATTGTGCGGCCCGTTCTTTATTGAAGGCTCCGTATCGGGTATCGGTGAAGCCCCTGATTGCCTCTCTGCATTGGTTGCCAGTGGCAGAAAGAATTCAGTTTAAGGCCTTTTGTATTGCTCACAAGGTGATGTCCTTGAGGGCTCCTCCTATCCTAAGAACTATCATTACCCCCTACCTTCCCAAGAGAACATTACGCTCAGAAACGAAACACCTTGCAATAGTCCAAAGAGTGCATAGAGCACGGAGCGTGGGGCGGATGTTTTCCACCATCTCAGCGAAGAGCTGGAATCAACTTCCAGACAGTATTCGGCTTGAGACCAATCATTCCTCCTTTTGTAAGGCTCTGAAGACCCTGCTGTTCCCTTAATGCTCCTTTATCGGCTCACTGCTTTGTCACTAGCGCTGGGAGGCCTCTGGTAGCCATGCGCTCTACAAATACTTATTCATTAATTCATTCATATTACGCTATTGCCCAAAGATAAGGAGGATATAAAGGGGAGGAAATAAATATCTTGGTATATTTTATTTCATCAATAAAGTTCAAGACACAAGAAACACAAGGAAAACTATCTGTGCCTGACAGTGGACCACCTATCCAAGGGTGGATGCATCAGTATGATCTTAGTATTATTGTGAGCCCAAGAGCATTAGAACCGGCCATGGTAGTGAAGGAGAACAATGTCGAAGTGGATCAAGTGAAGGAAGTCTTTCAAGAGAAGTTGGGGGGTCCTGTGTGGGTATGTCAACAAGATTTGTGTAAAATCTGGTTCAGTACCTGTGAAACACAAATGTAAAAATGTAAATGTCAAGGTACTTATAGAGCGCACTGTCACCAGACGGCCACCTTGCGGTGTCGCCTTTGTGGTTTCCTGGCGCTGATACTCATACCGCTGTGGAACCCCTCCTGGCTTTCCCTGTGAAGTGTCCACTCCTGGGCACCCCCAGGGTGAAGCCAGGCATCGTTAGCGCTGTTGGGGCCGGTGTGGAGGCTAAGCAAGCTATTGTCCAGAGTTGCAGCGTGGGGCCCATGATTAGAATAGGCACCGAGGCGAGAACATACAGGTCTGAGGAAATTGAGCCCGAGCCCCACCGAGGCAGGAATCGAACCCTGGTCCCTGGCCAGCACTCTGCTTCAGGGTCTGCCGCTCTAACCATTGAGCCACACTCCTCCACAAGGTCTGGAAGGTTACAATAATAGTAAGGGAGGAGGTCATTATGATGTTACGTGAGATGGTGGAGGCGAGCATAAGTGAACCAGTGGAGGCCTCAAGTTGGATTCGCCTGTGGTGATAGCTAAAAAAATCAGATGGACACTTGCAATTTTGTGTGGATTTATGTAGTGTGAACCATAACAGAAATTCGGATAACTTTCCACTCCCAAACATCAATGAGTTGCTGATTTTGTTCTATGGTGGTAAGTACTTTTTGAAGTTAGATTTGAAGAGTGCATACCATCAAATAAATTGCATGAGACCTCCAGGGATAGGACAGATTTTATCACAATAGATAGGACATTCCGTTTCACCAGAATGGCATTTGGATTATCTTCAGTGACAAGTGTTTTTCAAAGAATGATGTCACAAGTATTTGAGGGTTTTACAAACTTAAAATTCTTCCAGGATGACATTTTGATATATAGAGGAACTGTGAAGCAGCACAGGGCCATGGCCAAGACGGTGACCAGAGCAGATGTGCTCTAAAGAGCTCCGAGGTCTGCTTGTGCAAAAATCCTCAAATAATGCCCACAAACGGTCGCTGAAAGTCGGAAAGAGTGGTGCTGGTGAGAGGAGCTCAGAGGAGGGCACCTGAGGACATTCGACTGCAGTGCTTACCCCCGGAGCCTTTGTGGCGTCGATGGCTCGCCGAGGCACTGGGCTGCAGCTGGAGCTGGTTGGGCCTCTGGCTGATATCGGAAGATTGCTGTAGGAACGGGTGGTGCAATAGCCTGAATTCTGCCCCTCACCTGGGGTGCTCCAGATGCGATGCGGGACCCTGTGACTGAGGTGATGCATGAGGCATAGGCGGGGAAGGCGGCCGCAGTCCCAGACGTAGCATCCAAGGCACAGGCGGCAGGTGAGCTGCTGGATCAGCAGAGTGGAGCAGAAGCCGGAGTGACATCGAGGTGCAGCCATTGAATGTACAGTGTGGCCTAGAGGCAGAGGTGGCTGATGGCGCTGTTTGGCCATGTGACCTTGAGTAGATGGTGACAGCGGGACGAGAACAGCAAGGGGACCAGGCGAGGTTGGGAGAATGCTGCTGACGTGGGCGGGGGCTTCCTGTGTCAACCTACCCCCCAAAGACATAAAGAACTGAAGCAGTGCCCGGCGCAGGAGACAACACGAAGGACTGGAGTGGGAGAACTCTGCCGCAGGTTCGAGCGGCACATAGCCACCGACATTGACGTGTCACCATCGGACATAAGCTGAGGCCCAGAGACATAGGCGGCGGGCTTGTGCAAGCCAGCTGTGGTTGGATGGTGGCGGGCCCCGCTGTGAGAACAACAAAGTGTCTCAGGTGAAGGTGTGTCACCACCTGAGGTTTGGAGGATATATCAGGGTGCGGAGACCGCAACCACTGGAATAGGCTGGGGAGTACGGAGCGAGCTGTGCCAGGCCCCATAGGGTTTCCGAGAGGGACCCTGAGCGTAGGCCGCCTGTTACAAATATCAACACTGGGCAGACCAAACGTAATGTAGCACAGAGCACAGGAATGCTGTCTCACTGGGACCCCCTAACTTCAGCGCTTATCTCAGAGAACCAGTGAGGTTCTAAGTGGGGGGCACTGCTGGTGGTGAGTCAGAAGAGGCGAAGTTGCCCCCCTCTTGCTCATTGAAGTAGAGGTACTGAAAGCCCTACAAAAATTGAGAGCAATAAAGGTGCCATGGAATGGTACGAAAATGAGATCATGGATATGAAGTGGGCCTAGGCCGCGAGAGTCATTGGGCCTCACAGAAACTCATTGAGGTGGGTGCGCAGCGAGCCCCGGCAACGAACTCCACGCCATGAGAACAGAGTATTTATTAATTGTACCTCGGTTTCCTGGTAGTGGGACTCTATGCCACAAATGGGGAAGGATAGGTTGCCACTTGGCACCCAGCAGACAAACAAAGACCAATATACGGCCCAAGAAGGCACATCAAAAATGGTTGCCTCGCATGAAAATCAGTCTGAACAAAATAATGCCCAGCAGGCCCCTATGGGGGCTCAGATACTGGCAGCGATTGAAGTGTCTTATATAGTGGTGCAAGCCAAGATCGATGTGGTGTCTTTGGATGTCAGGCTCCTGCGAGTGAACCTTCGTGCCATTGTGGAACATTCCCTGGCCACGAAAAAGACTGTCATGGAACCTCAGAGTGGTTTTTCCAAACTGAAAACAACCCTCACGGAACTGTCTGCCAAGACAACCCTGCTGGAAAGCCGCTCTGAAGACGTAGAGGGACGCTCGAGGAGGAGTAATCTCAGATTTGCTGGATTCCTGGAGGGTGTAGAGGGGACCCACCTGGAGAGTATTCTAGAGAAATGGATATGGGAGGTTCCGCAGACAGCAGAGATTTCTAACATCTTCATAATCGAGAGGGCACACAGGGCTCTAGTGCCTACCCCATCCCCCGGGGGCCTCGCCTCCAACACTTATCGCAACAGTACTTGACGACAGAGACTGCAACAGTATTCTGAAGGCAGCATGCCGGGAAGGAGACTCTGCGTTTGGTAATCACGTTATCGGAATCTTCCCGGATTACACCCATCAAGTATAACAGCAAAGAGCGTCATTCGGAGGGGTGATGCAAAAACTTAGTGTGATGGACCTCTAGTTCCTGTATCCAGCTTAATTGAAAGTCATACTTGGGGGCCAAACTCATTTTTTCATGAGACCTGAGGATGTATTGGATTGGCTGGAGGTACACGGAGAGGGGAGGCCCCTCAGGCAGCGTGAATTACCTTGACAGAGTGCGACACTTAAGAAAAGAGGGAAAAGCAGCAACAGGAGCAGATATCCTAGTAGAGCATCCCGTTCTGCCCAGAGGGTTGTTGTGCATCAAAATGGCTACTTGGACCTAGAACGGGGTGAGACTGACCCTAAGGATAGACAGTCTCCAAGGCTCGATCTGAAAGCTCAACAGGCGGAACGCAAAGCAGCCAAATCATTGGTGGAGGTGGTTACAGCATCAAGTTTGGAATCTAGCACAGTAGACGTAGTAGAAGACACCCCTTAACAAAAGGACCCTTGATAACATCCCCCTCAATAATAAAGACTACATTGGTGAGCGAGAGACTATAGCATAAGGGGTAGACTAGGGCTCGTACTTGTCGACATGAGTGCCGACAACGAGAATCCTCAAGCATTATCCAGATGGTTCCCATGTAACTGCTATGATCAATTGAAGACTGTGCAGGGCACCTGAAAGGCACGGGCAGGTAAGCCCCCCTTCTTCCTCCTCCTCTTTCTTATCTCCATTATTCCTATGATGTTTTCCTTGACCTGCTACTCCCTTATGCATTCTGTTTCCCCTAGATCCTTTCTGTTTCGCATTCTTTCTGATTCGCCCTCATTGATTATCAGCTTATCACCTATTTTTGTTGTTATTATGTTTTGGAATATGGGGACTGTGTGTGTGTGACGAGAGACTGTTTTTGCAGATTTAGGTATGTGTGAACACCGGAACATAAAGTGTAGCACAGCAGTGCATGCCTCCCTAAACTGGTATAGAATATACATTGGATGCCTGATCAAATAGTAATGATATTTTTAAAGTGGATCTGTGGATTGCCTGATTATTTGAATATATTGTTTACTATATGACAATGACTTTAATTTGGTTTGGAGAAAGAGTGAATCGGTGGGATAGGGGAGAGTTGAATTGGGCATGGTAATGCACGAGTTATGTTATGCAGTGCCTACCCAGGGGGAGGGATATGTTAATGTTGCAGTTTCTGTTTTTCAGATTGGTTTTCTCAAGATATTTACGGGTCGTGGCAGCGGCCGAGACGGGCATGGAAGGTACACTGGGTGCGGAGGCTTCTGTAACTGCAGGGTAGAATGGGACGATTTAGATTCGTAACATGGAATGTGAGAGGGCTCAATTAATTTGTTTGCGAAATGATACAGAACCCAAACATACCTACGGAGACAGGGGGTGTAGGTGGCAATGCTACAAGAAACTCACTTGATAGAGGTGCAAAAATAGGAAATGGAGAGAACAGTTTTTCTCGTCTACTTACTCCACCTATTCAAGAGTGTTAGCAATATGGGTAGCTCCACAGATTCCCTCTTATGTTCAAAACTATACGGCAGATGTCAAGGGGAGGTATGAAATAGTGCATGGTGTACTGGATGGTAAAGAGATGCGTCTGTTAAAGGTGTATGCACCAAACATTGATGACGGTAAATTCTATATAGCCCTAGAGAGTTTATTGCTTCCATACGTGGGGATACCACTAATTTGAGGTGATTTCAACTGTGTGCTTGATGGCAACCTAGACAGACATCCTACTCGACTATACACTAAGCCAAACATGACCACAGCCTTGCAGGAAGTAATGAGTCACCGGCACTGTTTCGATATCTGACGGGAATGGCACCCCCGCGAACAGGGCTATACTTGTTACGCGGCAACACATGGAGTCTCTGGCAGAGTAGATCGTTTTTTGTTATCAGAGGACTCTGGAAGCTGTGACACAGGGGCGGCTATTGGAATGGTTCCTGCCAGACCATGCCCCGGTCTTTCTTGACTGGGGATACATGCCAGTGTGGCCATGAGTCCCCCTATGGCGGCTACACCCAGAGGTACTTCGGGATGTACCCTTTCAAGAAGAGCTTCACTTGGATGTGGCGGCGTATTTTGATACAAATTGGACATCTGCAAGTAGCAGGGGTACAGAATGGGATGCACTTAAAGTGGTAATCCGTGGACAATGTCTTTAAAAAATTGGTGGGACGAGGAGGAAACTAGATAGGCAACATATTGCAGAAGAAAATGAGTTACTATCAGAGCAGCATGGAGAACATTGGCCAGATGCTCAGGGTGACTTTATTTTACAGGCGCAACGTCGAGTCAGCAAGTTATGGGACAGACTAGACTGCCTCACTACAAGAGAATACCGCCAGTTGCTCCAAAGGGAAGGTGATAAGTGGGGGAGGTTATTAGCATGGCTGATTAAACGGGAACGGCCACCCGACTAACACTTTCACTGGGATGTCCGACCGGCACGGTAGCCAACACACAGGCAGAAATTAACGTTCTGACGTGGGGCCAACTATCGGAGATCTACTGACAGCATTGGGAGTGGACCATCCTGTAGATAGGAAATTTCTTACAGAAGTGCCCCTTCCCCGCCTCACTGAAGAACAGGTGGCAAGCATTGGAGGCAGACATTAGTCTGGAGGACCTACAAGAAGCGGTGAAAGCTATGGCGCGCTGCAAATTACCGGGCCCGGATGGGATCCCGGTGGAATTCCATCAGACATACGCTGATCATTTTCTCCCACTCTTGCCGGAAACTCTGCAGGAGGCTAAATGGAAGGGTGAGCTCCCCCAATCCATGAGAGAAGCACAGATAGTTATGTTCCCAAAGCCGAGTAAGGACGCAAAAGATCCAGGCCCCTATAGACCACTGTCAATGATGAATGTTGACATTAAACTCCTTGCCAAGGTCCTGACATCACGTCTTGGCCGGGTAGTCACCTCGCTGGTACATGAGGATCAATGTGGATTCATGCCGAGGAGAGGCACACATATGAATATATGGTGCCTCCCACATTTATTGCATTCTATAGCAGATAGTGGTCTGCGAGCGGCAGTAATTGCTTTGGATATCCAAAAGGTATTTGACACGTTACGGTGGGCGTATCTATGGGAAACGTTGCGGAAAATGGGGTTTTATGTCATGGATTAAGCTGCTTTATCATCAACCAAGTGCTAGGGTCCACAGTGGGGGCCTGATTTCGGAAGCCTTTACTATTGAGAGGGGCACAAGGCAGGGATGGCCACTGTTGCCGCTCTTGTTCGCCCTGGCGATGGAGCCACTCGCAATCAACCTAAGACAGGACATGAATCAGTGGGGTATACCCATGGATGGAAATACGCATGTCGCCTCCATATAGGCAGATGACGTGCTTTTGTATGATCGACAACCGGAGGAGGCAATACCACTTTAGGAGCATCGTCAGGCCTAAACGTGAATTGCCAAAAGTCTGTTTTTTTCCCTCTAGCATCGCTAGCGACGGAGTTGGTGTCAAAACTCCCGGATGTAGAATTTCAATGGGAGAACAGTCACTTCCAATGCCTTGGTATACAGGTGGCACACAAACTGGAAGCGCAATACGAGTTGAATATAGGGAAAGTCTTAGATGGCCTCAGAGACGGTGAAATTCTGGAACAGACTCCCCCTCTCAGCCATTGGCAGGGTAGCGATGGCGAGGATGGTGATGCTCCCGAGATGCCTATATGCACTCGAAAATTTGTTGTGTACAATACCAAAAACCACGTTTGACATGCTGAACAGCCTCTTGATCTCCTTGATATGGGCGGGAGGGCGCAGCAGAGTTAAACTAGATGTCCTTAAGCTCAATACTGATTTAGGTGGCCTGGGTCTCCCAGATTTTAGGCTATATTATCTGGCGGGACTTCCACAATACACAGCTCAATGATTCGCAAAGGGCTGGAACACTGAGAAAGAATTACTGGCTTTGGGAATCGCAAAGCAAGATGGCGGCAGCCTAGGTTAGACTGCCGCGGTAGCTCGATGGTGTGATCCAGTGACCCCTCTTTTGTGGAAAAACGAATATCGCAATATGTCTCGGAGTTCTTGGAGATGTATGGCCCTTGCAAGAATCTAGTCCTCGACAACAGAGGGGAACGGATTAATTACTGTAACATAGCCTCGACGGCTATTTCGACTCTTACCTGCTGGCAAATCTGGTATATGGTAACCTCTAGAACGGACATGAGCAGTAAGCAAAGCTGCGAGCAGAGAGGACCTTCGGCAGAGCAGCGTTACACGGAACGCGAGGAGATGAAACCTAAGCCCAGGATGAAAGCAGCTGCCAAGGACCCAGTCGATGATACTCCTCCTCTGGGAAAGACGAGCGGCATAGCAGCGAAATCTGTCCGGAGGCCGGAGGGTGACGCGGCTGCAGGAGGGGATGAGGCATGTCCCCCGGGACGGCTCAGACAGAACTCAACCCGGAAGGATTGCCTGGGAAGAAGAACGCCCCAGCAGCTATCAACCGGTCCCACTGTAATGGAACTGCTTACGAAGAACCGGGAGAGGCAAACAAAGCAGATGAAACATGGCGAGAAGGGGCAGATCAGCGGCGCCAGGCAGGAAGGACCTGGTATGGTGAGAAATGACATTGCTAGTCAAAACACTACACAAGAGCGCTCTCTGCAGATAATTGATATAGCGGAGTCGGTGATTACTGGGGATGTGCCTACTATAGCCTCTCAAGGAAAGGATGATACAAATGTGGGGAGCAGTGTGATGACCGATGGGGTTCGGGATAATCAACATGAGGAGGTAGTGGGTAATATTAATGCTGCTCTATCTGACGAGGAAGCCGACACAGTAGAAGGAAGCCAATCAATGCAACAGCAGCAGCAGCAGCACCAGCAGAGGGCAAAAGGCAACCAGGCTAAGGTGGGTCTAGACCAAGATAACGACAAACCCAAAAAGGTAACTCCGCCATATTTAGATAAAGATGAAGTCAATCCAAGTTCCCGCAGCCCCCGTAAGCTAAAGGATAAAACAATGATAGCACTAGATGATCCAGCTCAGCTGCGACCCCTATTCCCTCTCTGAAGATACAGAATCACTGGTGGGGTCTGCCCAATCTACAAGTGGTAGTAACAGCGAGATGGAAGATGACAGTGAAAGTCCACATAACACAAGTGGTAGAGAAACCAGTGGTAGAGACTCCACAACAACGATACGTAGGCCAGCTAAATCTTTGGCAGCTTTAAATAAAAAAAAAAGGGGGAACACAAGATCTAAACTGGGATTATACATCCACTAGTCAGTTGGTGGGGGATAATTCTGGAACACCCGCCAATTCGGAATCAGTACCTCTATCAACCTTGGACGCAATATTGCAATCGGTCATGGCACATAGGGATGAATCCAAACAAGACAATAGGCGATCCCAGGCTGCCATTCGGAAAATCCAAGACTCAGTCCGTAAAATTGCCAAAGTATGTACAGAGATCTCGGACCGTCTAACAGATCTCGAGGTTAGAACGAGTAATATGGAGACGGAGCTGATGAACACACAGCAGCAGACCACTGCTCATGAGGCCAGACTTGTAGATATACAATGGAAACTCGAAGATCAGGAAAACCGCCAGCGTAGGAATAATCTGCGGTTCATGGGTATTCCAGAAGATAAAGGGGCGGCGGATTTTAGAACTTATATGGTTGAATTGCTGGCTATGGCATTCCCCGAGGTCCAAGGATGGAACTGGGATCAGGAAGTGCAACATGCACATAGGGTCCCGATAACTCAGAAACAACAGACAAGCCCTACTACAAGACCTCGCGCGGTGCTCGTTTTTTTGGGAAATTATCTTTTACGTCAGTTAATTTTCGAAAAAGCAAGACCAGATCGTAAGAGACATATGGAGGATGTGGAATTTTTTTACAAGGCCAGACTTTTGCCATGTGACAGTGGAGAGACGCTGCCGGCTACGGCAGATGATTACACTTTTCCAAGAAAAAGGAGCTCAGGCATTCCTCCTGAATCCTGCAAAACTTAAAATAATAATTGGAGATGGAACTCGCTTTTTCACTTCAGAAATTAAAGCCAAAGAATTTTTGGAGGAGATAAGCAAAAAAATTTAGAAGGAGTAGATTAGATATATATATATGGATAAGCTAGGAAAAGCTAGGAAAACGTGAGAGTGCACTTAGGGTGATATGGTATGAAGAATGCATAAAACAAAAGGTGGATAAGTGAGTCTGGATGATCAATCCGACACAAACATTTTTGGGAGAATAGTGATTTTTCCTTTGGGCCAATAGGAATTGGGGGGTCTTTTTGGATCACACATAGAGCTGACACATCACTACTTGACCAAGGTCTAGTGGGTTTCATGGGCAGGTTAAGGGTAGGGTGGCTTGGGTGGGTTGGGAGGGATGGAAGGGTGGAGAGGGGGGTTGGAGGAGGGTTAGGGGGGAAGAAATGCCAGTTCAGGAACATGACGCTGAATAGAACTAGAAGTGTAGAAAAGGAAGGGATAAATAAAAGTTGGAATGGTAAAATGTCAAGATGGTATAATCTTATAGTAAAGTATGGATAAAATACAGATTTGTTCAGTTAATATTGTGGGCTTGAATGATAGAGCCAAGAGATCAAAAGTGTTTGAGTTTTTTCGATTTATTGCCCCGGAAATTATCTGTGTACAGGAGACCCATATTCCGTGGAACAACCGAGATATTCTACAGATAACAGGATACGATCTGGCAATATGCTCCTCGCAGACCTCAATGATAAGAGGTGTAGCTATTTTTGTTAAACGCCGAGTAGGTGTTATTAAACGGACTTTGGCAGACAAATGGGGTAGATGGGCTATCATAACATTAGGCACTGGTCTAACAATTGTGTCTGTCTATGCGTCAAATCAAGACGATCCAGAACTCTGGAAGGAGATAGAATTAGAGCTTGCTACATGGTCAACCCCACTAATAGTATGTGGCGACTTTAATATTCATATTGATAGTTCAAAGGTAGTGGGTGAGAAGTATATAGGACGTAAACCACGGGTGAATCGGGCTATAAACAACTTTAAGCTCAGCCATGGCCTGATAGATGTATGGGATTATAAAAAAGATATAGATCCAGGATATACTTATTTTTCCCATCCGCATCAAAAACACTTTCGTTTAGATTATTTTTTGATGTCTGCCAATTTACTGGTGGAAGCAGAGATCAATAAATTGCCACGTATCTTCTCGGATCACAATCCACTTATGTTAAGAATTAGAGGTCAGATTTTGGAAAGAGAATCCCGCTCCTGGTCCTTTGATAGGAAATTACTGACAGATGAAAAGTTTATAAAGTATATTAAAAAATGGACTAAAGGATTCTTTGAAATAAATCGATATAGTGCTTCGCGAGCAATTGTATGGGATACTTATAAAGGGTGTTTAAGGGGTGAAATTATAAGCTATGTGGGGCAACAGCGGAAAGTATGGAAAAATCAGATCACCTCTTTAATGAGCAACTTAGCACAGCTAGAAACGGAATACACTAAACTTCAATCGCAGGGGCAGGGAGAGACGGATAGATTAATGACCATTAAAAACCAGATAATGATAGGCAAATCAGAGATTAATAACGTGTTTCACAAGCAGACAGCTCAGACATACCAAACATACCGTAATCAGATGTACGAATATGGGGAAAAGGCAGGTAGGCTTCTGGCCCTTCGGACCAGACAAAAGGCTACCAGAAATAATATAAAAGAAATAAAAAATTTGGAGGGACACGTCGAAACAGCCCCTGCTAAAATAATGGAGGTTTTTAAACAATATTATACCAAATTATATCAACAAGATCCCCTTGATAACAACTTAGAAACGGAAGGGGAATATCTACAGCTTAAAAAACTAGACCCAGTTATACGCTTGGAATTAGAAGAAGAGATTACGTTGGAAGAGACGCTTCTAGCTATAAACTCACTCTCTTCAGGGAAGGCCGCCGGCCCAGATAAAATTCCGATAGAGTTATATAAATTGCTTCATGGTGATCTGGCTGTTTTCCTTCAGGATCTGTTTTTAGATGTTCAATATTGTGGGATTCCCCCTAATACATGGAAGGAAACAGATATAATTATATTTCATAAGAAGGGAAAACCACCAACAGCACCAGGGTCATATCGGCCTATATCATTGATAAATTCAGATGCAAAAATATACTCTAAGATCCTAGCAACGCGGCTCCAGAGAATCATAGCCAGTTTGGTCTCACCCTGGCAACATGGATTTGTGCCAGAAAGGGGAACAACGGATCATACTAGACGAATAATATCTTTGCTAGATATAGCCGCAGGAGGGGGGGTGAACTGGCAGTGATTCTCTTGGACGCCGCGAAGGCCTTTGACAGAGTGACGTGGCAAAATCTCTGGGAGGCATTAGCGGAGCGAGGGATCGGCCCTAAAATGAAAACAGCCATTCAGGCAATGTATCGTCAACCTTATGCTAGATTACAAATGATGGGAATGGCATCAGGTCCGATAGAGGTAGCAAGGGGTACACGGCAAGGATGTCCATGCTCCCCGATCCTATTTGCTATATATCTGGATCCATTTATTAATCAGATATTAGAGAACTCTGTGATTGAACCTTATAAAACCAATGGATATGAGACAAAAATACTTGCATATGCCGACGATATTGCTATAGTTACATCAAATCCAATAACAGCAATAGCAGAAGTCGAAAGATTGGCAGAGGAATTTGGGAATAGATTAGGTTATTGTCTGAATAAAGGGAAGACGCTGATAATCTCCACTAGATCGGTAAGCTTACAAGATCACCGGCAGATAGAGATTGCAACCTACCTTGGGGTTAAGATTGGGCCTGATATGGATACACTATGGGCAAACAATATTGACCCAACATTAGAGGATATATCCTCTGAGCTTCGAAGATTGGATAAACTACATTTAACGATAGTGGGTAGAGTCAATGTGTTAAAAATGAAGATCTTCCCTAGAATTTTGTATTTATTTCGCGCAATTCCCTTAGAACTATCATTTAGTACATTTCAGAGAATTAATTCAATGTTTTCCAATTTTATTTGGAACTACCAAAAAACAAGACGGGCTATGCGGACAATGACTCTCCCACGAGAGAGAGGGGGGTGGGCTGCTCCAAATTTATATTATTACTATCTGTCAACTTTCCTGCAAGAAATGGGCGTTTTGTTGGGTACAGATAGCTGTGCGGGTGAGGACGATTTACCCTCCATATATCAACTTATAGTGGGGAAAGAAGCAGCAGGGCTCCTCCTCAGACAATTAGAACCTAAATATTATTAAAAAAAACATTCCAAATGCTTGAAAGCTGTCAGAATGGTATGGAGCAAAATAAGCAAGATTATGAACATCTCTAAATGTAATAGATATACTCCATTGTGGGGAACTACGATATTTCCACTTGAACTCTTGGATAATATGGCTAGAGAGTGGGTACAGGTAGGTATTCAGAGAGTTGGGGACCTACTTAATGATAATTTAGATATGTTACAGTTTCAAGAATTGGCTCAGAAATTTAAGATCAATAATAGATCATATTTTAAATATATTCAAATAAGGGGATGTATTAAGAATCAAGGCAGGAAACAGGAGAGTCTCAGAATAATACCGTTAATGGAAAAGATATATCGGGGAAAAGAGAGGATTGGGGTGCTCTATAAAATACTATTGGAAACAATACCCGATGATCTGGAGAAAACAGAGACAAAGTGGGCATCTAAACTAGGGGATGATGATATAGATGTAGACATCTCATTAAAGCTGAGTGAGAATACCTTTTTGGCCGCTAACCTTCAGGCCCAACACTGTAAAACCCTCTTTAATTTATATTACACCCCAGCAAAACTTTACGGATGGGGTAAACGAGATAATGATCAATGCCCCAGATGTCATCTTAGTCCAGCGGACATCACTCATATGTTTTATGCATGTAAAACTTTTGATACCTTTGAAAAAGGGTATAGAAACTTTCTGGTATGAATCGATCAATTGTACAATCGAAATAAGTGCTTCGCTGATGCTGTTGGGATATGATAGTCGAATTAGCCTAGCATCGATACATCGGGATTTTGTTTTTGTTTCAATAGCAGTCGCTAGGCTACTAATAGCCACGGTTTGGAAAGACATGGAACCACCGGTATATACACACTGGCTCTATCGTTTACTGAATATATACAATATGGAAATGGCTCTATATAAAAACAAGGGCCATCGTGCTAGGAAAAAAGGGGATAAGATCTGGGCCCCAGTTACTAACTTTTTAGAAAGAAGTCATGGTGAGCTGGAGGAGAGAACAGGAATAGGGTAAAGGGGATAAGAGAAGATTTGGAACTGAAATGGCTAAATCCTACCATGGTTCCTCTATGCTATATTTTCTTTTTGGTTCCTATGTATATCTGATTTTATTAATTTTGACTGTTATAAGATTGATGTATAATTTTTCTACTTCCTTATTTGTATGTTTGTTTAAAGATGTACCTGACGGCATAAAATAACAAAAATATTAAAAAAAAAAAAAAAAAGAAAGAATTACTGCCAGATCGAAGCACCGGTATGGCGTTCCCACACTACCTCATGATGGGCTCACGTGCCCCTAAAGACTGCCCACACATAGTCCGGCAATTGGCAACAGCATGGGGACATGTAGTCACCTTGATCCTCCGGAGGACACCATATGCCGCAGCCCTCCCTCTTCAATCAATGGCTGCAGGGTTTTTCCCAAATCCAAATTGTAGTGGATGTTATGCAGTGGTATAACGGGGGTTGTCTGACGGCCGGTGATTTGTATGCAAACAGGTTCGTTTTTGACCTTTCAAGAGGCGAAAGACTGGCACCAGGTCACAGATGGCCAATTCTTGCAATATGTAAAAAAAACATGCACGGCCCAGAAGATCTGGACCTCATTCCCAGACGAATCAATGGATTCCCACACATTTTCATTGATTCTTAATGCAGGTTCCACCAGAAGACTGATCTCGCCTCTCTATAAATCCCTAAAGGCAGATCACACCATCGAGCTTTCTCAAATAAAGGAGAAATGGGAAGCAGATTTGCCCATCTCGCTTACAGAGGGTGAGTGGACGAGAGCATTTGCGCACGGTCGCATAGTGGCCAGTAATGCCAGATTTAAACAGACTCAATTTTATTATTTCCATTGCGCATACCTGACACCTCAGCGATTTGCACTTTTTTTTCCTGGCAGATCAGCAGCTTGTCGTAGGTGCGGCTCAAATCCAGCCACATTCCTCCATAAGGTCCAGAGTTGCGCCCGCCTCCAGGTCTATTGGCAGCAAGTGAGACAGGAGATAGGCACAACCACAGTGCTACATGTGGAGGCCTCCCTAAGGGGTATATTATCAAGCCAGGCGATAAAATTAACGCCGCTTCAGCGGCAGAAAACTGCCGCTAAAACGGCGATAATGGGCTTGATAATATGCTCTATGGAATTCCAATTGAAGCTAATGTTAGATGTGAAAGACATCTAACCTGAGCTTCAATTGGAATTCCGTACAGCATATTATCAAGCCCATTATCGCCGTTTTAGCGGCAGTTTTCTGCCGCTAAAGCAGTGATAATTTTATCGCCTGGCTTGATAATATGCCCCAAAGTTAGCTCAATGACAAAGAACAGTTAAGGTTGTTTATGGGGCTCATAGAATATTACGCCAAATTTTCAGGTAATTTTGCAACCAAAACTAAGCATTTTAAGGTGCTGTTAGGAAAAGGGTGTCCACTCAAGTGGGCTGAGGTCCAAAAAACGTGTTTTGAATAAATCAAACAAGACGTTTATGATGCTAGAATCTTGGTACCTTTTGATACTTCTTTGAATACTGTTCTAACTGTTGATGCTAGCGTGTCAGTGGTCGGTGGTGGGTGCTGTATGAACCCAGATGGAATATAGAAGACCATAGCCTTGGCGGTGCATTCACTGACAGAGACTGAGAAGAAGTACTCTGTCATTGAGCGTGAGACATTGGTGGCTGCTTAGGCATCGGAATTTTTTTTTTTTTTTAAATCTGTGTTGTGTAAATTTCTGAATGAGGATGAGTCACAAACCGCTGATTAAAGTCTTGGCTCCTGGTGGTGCCGGAAAAGGGTCAGCAAGATTGGTGGCTCGCTTACAAGAATTCATGCATTCTGTTGAACACATTCCTGAGTGATGCAATGCTCAAGCTGATGCCCCTTCAAATGTATTTGTGGATTGGAAACTTGTTGATGGTGAGGCAGTTCGCAATAAGGAGTAGGAGGGAGCAGTGGCATGGCTGGAAGAAGTTGCATTCTATGGAGTTGTTGTTTCCTCTAGGGAAGAATTGGTGCAGAAAATGGCTAGAGATGAGGTTTTGGAGGAAGTTTGCAAGATGGTGTGACTAGAGGTAGGAGAGATAGTACTGTTGCATTGTCTATGAGGCCGTTTGTTAAGTTACTGGATGAATTATATGTCTGTGAAGGGAGTGTTTTAATGAGGGATTACAGATTTATACCACCAGAGAATCTTAGAAGGAAACCCATCCACTTGGCACATGAGGGGCACCTGGGGCAGACCATGACTCAGAGTAGAGTGAAGGAAAGGTTTTGGTGGCCGGGAGTTGACATGCAAATGGATCAATGGGTAGAGAGGTGTCCGGTGTGTAGGGGAAGTGAAAAAATTCTTAAGGTTGGTGTGCAGTCTGGAGTGGGTCATATTCAGGATCCAAAAGAAGTGTTGCAAATTGATTGTCTGGATTTTATTGGACCCCTGGCGGGGTTGAGTCAGGATTTGCGGTTTGCCCTGGTACTGGTGGATGCTTATTCCAAATGTTTGGAGGTCATATTCATGAAGGATGTTTCTACAAGAAGTACTATAATCAATTTAGGAGAGATTTTCAGGAGGGAGAATTTCCCCTCATACCTTGTTGACCCATTATGGCACCCAGCTAACTTCTTATGAAATTAAGGAGTTTTTGACAGTGCATGGTATCAAGCATCTTCCTACTACTTTTTATAAACCACAAGGCAACGGTATTACAGATAGAATGAATCCCATAGTCAAGGGAACAGTACAGTTGGCCATGCAGAGTGGAACAGATGTGTCTGTAGCGGTTTAGGAAACAGTTTGGGCACATCACACCACTGCTAATAAGGAACTCAACCGATCTGCATTTGAAGTTATGAGGTGCACAAGGCAAGAACTATATTGATTCCAGGGTGGTTGGAACTAGGGAGGAACAGGGTGTACCTTGGAAAAGGTCTAAAGACTCTAAGATTCAGTTAGGTGACTGGGTGAATCGGTAGCATTGCCAGAGGCATATTCAAGTTTAGGGGTCCATTCAAAGTCAAGGAAGTGTCTGAGTGGTATGTTGTGTTGGAAAATGGAAGCAAGTGGAATAAATGTAGAGTAGCTTTGTATCAGAAGGGAGGCGAATGTGGTAGATCGTGGTGGAAAGTGACGAAGTTTGCAGTGGTTTTATGCTGGCAGGAGAGGGAGTGCATAGTTCCATAGATAGAGGAGGGCAGGGATTGAAGGAGCTAGAGGTGTCAGAGGAGGCTTGGAAGGTGAGAGAAGGGATGGTCGTGTGAGGAGAAAAAGGAAAACACCCGCCTATTTGCAGGATTATGTGATGAGATCAGCCTTGCTTGCTGTATTTTTGTTTGGGTTTATCTGAATGTTTTATTCTATCATCTCTTACTCTATTTTGCTCTTATTTTTGTGTTGTCAATCTTTCCGAATGTTTGTAAGGAAATGTTCATATTTACATGTTTGGTGTTATCCATGTTTGCATTTATTTACATTTCTGTGCTCTTACTGTTTATTCTTATATGAAAGTGGTAAGATGTGTCATATTTGTGTTGCTAGAGCAGAACCATGGTGTCAAGGTTCTGTTAGAATGTTATGGTTTGAAACACCAGCAGTTCATGCTGAGGCTGGCTAGGGGAAAGTCCCATAGTTGTAGGCTGAATAAAGGTTTCAGGAGGGTGGTCTAACTTCATTTACTACATATGTCCTGTAAAACGTGTCAAGAAATTAATGGACACAGCTGCCCTTAATGTGGCAATAATTTTACTCTATCAACATCTGAAAAGAATTCCCCCTATGTGGAGTGAGATTACTCCCTGTGAGTGAAGGTACATCATACTCCAGGTTTGGAAGTGCCCGACCCCTTCCAACTAGTTACAAATCATGGCTGTGTAAGCCAACATTGCGAAACCAATAGACAATGTCCCAGTGTTAGTGTTTCTTAGAGTTTTAGCACTGTGTTCATTTTTTACAGACTGTGAAAACCAGCATTGAGTTAAAACTCTAATACCACCAGGCGTGCAACCCTCATAGGGATGAAAGGCCTTTCCCCCCCTGCCCCCCATTTTGTGCCTCAGGCAGCTCTTGCTTGTGCAGCTTATACCACACACACATAGTTTTTCATCTGCTGTGGGCTCAGCTGGGCAGTGTCTGGCATCTTTTCTTAGCCACGCTCTGCCTCTCAACTCTTGAGCATGCTTCATTGGCTACCTTTTGAAAAACTATATGCATCTCCTTTACAAGCAAGGAGCTGCCTTGATGTAAGCATACGAGGCCTCTAGAGCTTTACGCTCCACTGATTTAAACCTGGTTTGTATTCCTCGCCACATCAGAGCCAGAATGGGAGACTGCTCCTTTTGTGTCCTGGCTCCAACCCTATGGAGCTCTATGCCACCTAATCTAAGAAAGATTCAAAATTACTTAACATTTCCGAAACAGTTAGAAGACCTTTCTGTTTTCAATCTAGGTTGATGCTATTCCTCATCCCCCCTGCTGCTTTGCCTCTCATGTGATTAATGCCAAGAAGCCCCTTCTGAGGCAGCTGTGTGCTTTAGAAATCATTTTTACATAACATAACAGACCATTTACATACCCTTGCGAACTGGTTGACAAGGCTTTATTAGCTTTTTTCACTAGTTCCAGTTGCCACAGGGTCCCCACTCTGCCTATTCCTTACATCTGTATTTTACTTTTACTGTCACACTAGGAGAATGCATTTAGTGAAAAGCCATATCATAGCAGGGTTTCCACCTTCCCAAGAGAAAAATACCTGCAATTTTTGGTTGTTTAAAGAGTCTAGTCTGATAAGGCCTAGACATGATACTAAATAGGGCTGTAAAAAAATAAGCTTTGTTTCGTTTTGCAGCCCTAGAACCCATTTAAACATACTTCATATTTGCTGTTTGGAGTATGTACAGATAAGGGCGAAACATACTGGCTTTATGTGATGTTGCATATTTTTGTACGGTCAGGGACTTCAAAATACTGGTGGTGCCGGTAGAAGTTCAGTCAGCTGACAACCCTAATCACAAGACTGAAAGTTTGTTGCAGGATCAACAAATTATTTATTTCCTCCACCCTCTATCCCTGATAGATGCTGCAATAACTTACATCTGACACCCTACTCACCAACCATGAGTAACATGCTGCGCATAATCCAAGTGTCTGGGAATACATCGTGCATTTAGGCAACTCACTCCTCATTATCACCGCTCACCCTTCACTTTCGTTCTCACAGCGATCACACTGCACTCACACTTCTCACCATGCACTTACTTTGTTATCCTGCACTCACACTGTTCATACTCCTCTTACCTGCACTCACACAAGCACTAACAAGCATTGAGGAGAGCAAAGGGTGAGAGAAAAGGTGGGTGCTTGTGGGGAAAGTAACTCGGAGGGCAAGGGTGGGGAGGAGATGCAGGAGGTGAGAGAAGAACAAAGAGTAGGCAGGGCAGAAGTACAAGGGAGAAAGCTGGAAAACTGATGCACTCCTGTGGAGTGCTTAAGACAAGAGAAAAAAGTTGTTTCCAAACGGTGCTGAGTGGAAGGACACAAGTAAATTGGGAATGCTCCATGGGAGGGACAGACACAAGGCAAACCATCAAATAAGCAAGCACATGAGAGGGACAGGGAAGCCAACATATGGTAAGCAATGGTCGGACTCCAAGCATCTCTGTGTTCTTGTTAAACCCGCAATATATGAAATAGCAGCTGGCAGGCAATGAGGGTGGAGGGGCGGGGGTAGGGTGGGGGTAGTGGGGGGGTAATAGCATGGGACAAGATAAAATAGGGGGAAAAAACACTTACCTCTTTCACCGTCCGTGTTTTTTCTCTGCTTCTCTTGGAGTCCTGGAACCAGGAAGCACCCAAGCTTCCCACAGCCAATCACAACACTGCAATGCAGCATTGTCATTGGCTTAGTTGGTCTGGGCACCGTGGATCAGTGCTCAGATGGGGACTGGGGGCTTTTGCATGCTCCTCTATTCACCAATAAGATTAGCCTAGCAATAAATACATGGTTCACAGTGTAGTTAATGCATACAGTGAGCATGTCATGATGCTTTAGGAATATTATTGGCCAATACTATTACCCGGTGGAAAAAAAGTCTTCCCTTTGCAAATCGCCATTTCAATAAGTTTTGTTTTAGATGACTGAACTCCCAAAGCCAGCAGGAGAATGACAAGCGCTGTTTCTTAATGGCAGCACAAGCCCTCTGCCCAATCAAATGTTGTACTCAAGGTAACTAACATGTGGGTGGAGACAAAGCCCCTCTCTAAGGGGTGCTTCTTAAAGCTCTTTTTCTGTTGATCACATATGGTCAGGTGACTGCTGCGATGTACATTAAGACCTAAAAAGTAAAACTCTGAATCTCAGAAGTTCTGAAACACATCAGTTAACTACAGTGATTTTTAAAAAAGCACATCACAACACTATACAAGTATCTTAAATTTTCCAGATTGATGCATGAAGTTGTGTCAATGATTGCATAGTTTTTGTCATTATCCAGAAGCAGTGCAGTGGTTTTATAAAAGTCTGCTTTATTTAAAATCACATTCTTTTAATTCATTGCCAATAATCTCACACAGTTCCTATCTGCACCCATTGTCCCCTTGACTCATTGAAATCTTAGTAAGTGGATGACAGTGACTACAATAAGCTAGGTATTGCACAGTGCAGAGTTGTCCTGTTGGAATATTCATCCTTTCTAGTAGAGAATATTCATGCAACATTATATTTTTCCTACTATGTTTTTCCTAAATTAATGTGGGCGCTCTTATGGTTTCTTCACTCCTTTAAATGTGTCATTGCATGTATAATAAAGAGAGGCATATTTGTGTCTCATCATTGAATTAAATATATATTCTTTGCAATAATTGCCCATGTCTGTATAGCAAACACCTATAGGAATAGTTACTGCCCAGCCTTTAAATGGTGTGTAGCATTAATGTTTCATTTTCTTTTTTTCTGAAGAACAAACCAGAAGTGGGTAGCAGGAAAACTTGATTCGAGCTAAGAATGCCATGAGATCTAATGCCTGCTTTTTTGCAGAGTAACCTTCCCTCTGTAGTGAAAAGCTGACCTGCGGCCTGAAGAGTAGACACTGGTCAAGTGACTTTAACATGAGACAGGAGATCTGAACAGGGACAGCTGATGATGGGCCCCAAGGTCACAAAAGCAGATCTGCTAGAAGAATTCACAGGAAAACGGGTCTTCCAACCACAGTACATGAAGTGGTAGTACCTTTGCACATCCTAATACCTTGGCAGCACAGTCGAAGGCCTCACCACTTGCCCTTGCTGTATGCCTGGCACACCTGCATTCCTTCATAATAATTTTAAAGCCCCTGCTTCCCTCCCTATTGCTCAGTCATTGCTGAATAATTAATTCAAGCAGTGGTGTGCATTTTACTAGAAAACAAATCATAAAAACAATCACAGTTAATCACCTTTAGCCTCACAACCACAAAGGACTCCATCAAGACTGCAAAGGCTTGTAGGCCAGCACGATCATCGGCAGACCAATGGCCTGCTCATTTATGGAAGAATACCCTCATTAATAGCTCTGCAGCCAATCTAGCCAAAAATATCAACAACATCTTGGCTAAAGGTCTATTCCCAAAGGAACTCCCTAAAACAAAGAGGCATTCAAACAAAGGCTTCTTCTAACTTCTGATAAATAATCAATTATTTCTTGGCAAACAGATTGAAAGATTGACCTCAAGACAAATATCTACATTCATCGAAGAAAGTAACTGTCTCTCAGATTACCAAAACAGATTCTGGTATGGCAGCACTGACTGCCAGAGGGGAAGATTTAAACACTGCAAATGGATTCAGATGGAGAATGATAATGTCTTTCCTTACCTCTCCTTTGTTTTTAATTATTTTAATCGCTACAGGGAATGGAACCAAACATCCTAAACAAATAGCTTTGTATCTGTATTATAGCTAGGCCTCTACCATCGAGGCTGGCACCTCTGCTCATAATACTCCTGTTGGACTTGGCCCTTTTTGGCTAAAGTTCCCTAAACTTTTTGCTTTCCCCCTAGACCTTTATTCTGACATGGTGTTGCCAACTTAGATGCTTTGGGCACTTTGCCACTGCTGATCAGTGTCAAAGTGCAAGTGCTCCCTGTGTAAAGTGTAATGGTAATTGGTTGTCCATGATTGGTATGTTTGCCTTACTAGGAAAGTCCCTAGTAAAGTGCACTATGTGTACCAGGGCTGGTAATGCAAATGCCACTAGTGGACCTGCAGCACTAATTGTGCCACCCACACAATTAGCCTTAAAGAGAGAACTCAGGCCTGCCACTGCAGGGCCTGCACGCAGTTTGTTAAACTGCCATGTTCTACTGACAAGTGCACCCACTTGCCAGGCCTTACCCTTCCCTTTCTATGCACATAAGACACCCCAATGGTTTGTCCAAGGTACCCCCTGGGCAGGGTGTAGTGTATGTGAAAGGTAGGACATGTACTGAGGTGTGTACCATGTCCTGACAGTGAAATACTCTCCATTTCGTTATTCACAGTTGAAAGGCCATCTTGCCCATAGGACAGAATGGGGAGGCTGTGTAAAATGTTTCCAGCCTATCTTCCCAAAGGCTAAAGATGGAGAGGTGAAGTTTAGTGTGCCTGAACTCACAATGTAATAACACATCTTTATATGAAGGTGGTTTTAGCATTGTTTGTTTAAAAGCCACTCTTTTAGAAGTGGCTGGGTTTTCGTGCTCTAACATTTCTGTGTGTCTCTGCCTGGTTGTGGATTGACTGTCTGGATTTGAAAGCGATTTAATCTGGGGAATGTCTTGACCCAGGGGAGGAGGTGAGACAGCAACAGGCTGACCTGCATCTGGAGTATAGGGTGAGGAGTAGCCCTTAGAGGTGAAAGTAAAACTTGTTTTATAGCAGTAGCCTGGGCTACTGCTTTAAAACAATTGTCCCATCTCCTGCTGAATGATTGAGAATCCAGACCCCCACTAATCAAAGGAAGAAGGTGTCAATGGCAGCGAGGCACCCAGAACTGGTTTGAACAGGGGTCAGTGCCCCCCTGAACACAAAAACTTCAAAGCCATTGAGGGGTATAACTATAGGAGCTGAAGCCCCTGAACTTTGGAGAATGGCTTGTTCAAGATTGAACTAGACTGGATCTACTTAGTGGTCAAGAGGAACCTTTGCCAAGGAAGAAACAACTGAAGAGACTGAAGGAAAGGACTGACCCTTGCTGAGTGTTCTGGGTCTGGCCTGCAGTTTGCTGTTTTAACCCAGGAAAGGCTAAAGGGACTTTGCTGTGTGCTGTGTCCCCCTGCTTGAAATGACTTTGCAGTGCTGTGTCCTGAAGTAACTTATTCCCAAGGGCCCTAAGTGAGCTGGCGCCCTGTTGCGGAAATGCAGGAACACAAAAGTTTCCAGAAGAGTCTCAGCGACGCTGTGTGCATGTGCTTTTTGCAGTCTGAGACCCTCGTAAGCCGTGCCCTGTGATCGTGGGCACCTGGAGTCCAAGCAAGGATCAGCGACGCTGTGTGCGTGTGCTTTTTGCAGCCTGACCCTTTTGTGAGGATTGTCCAGTTATCGTGTGCACCGGAATCCAAGTGAGTCTCATCGACGCAATGTGCGTGTGCTTTGTGCAGCGTGAGACCTTCGTGAGGATTGCCTTGTTATCGTGCACACCCGGAATCTAAGTGAGTCTCATTGACGCTGTGTGCGTGGGCTTTGTGCAGCGTGAGACCTTCGTGAGGACTGCCTTGTTATCATGCACCCGGAGCCCAAGTGAGTCTCAGCGACGCTGTGAGTGTGTGCTTTGTGCAGCGCGAGACCTTCATGAGGATTGCCTTGTTAAGGTGCACCCGGAGTTAAAGTGAGTCTCAGCGACGCTGTGCGCATGTTCTCCGTGCAGCCTGAGACCTTTGTGTGGAGTGCCCAGTGAACGTGCACCCCAAGCTCAAGGGAGTCTCAGCGATGCTGTGTGCATGTGCCCTGTGGCAGCCTGAGATCTACGTAGCAGTAGTGGCCCGGACCGGAAGCCCCGGAGGAGCTGAGCTGCCGGCTCGAGCCAGCCGTTGCCAATTCAAAAAGATTGCATCAGAGGCCCAAGGCGCTGGATGAGGAGAGGAAAGTGAGTTTGCGCCCCCCAAGTAACGTGTGTCGACTCCTGGGGCAGGATGCGGGCTTGGAGGGAGACGCTCTCAGCCTCTCTGTCATTCCAGCAGCGTGAGCCTCTACTTCGGCTCTTATCGCGGCCCATATTTCCAAGGGAGTGGCAGTACCGGGGCCGAAGTGCGGAGCTGCACTTTTTGTTACACCATACCCGTGTTGGGGGCAACTGTTGACAGAAGCTGACTGTGAGTCAGAAGGAGTGGCGGAGAGACCGCCTAAGGCACCGTGATCGGTGCTGGAGTGTATTACACATTATCTTATTTCTGCAGAACGGAGTACCTGATTCGTGTATTACGCATTGCATTATTCCTGCATAATGAACTACCTGATTAGTGTATGACGCATAGCATTATTTCTGCTTAACGAACTACCTGATTGTCGTATGACTCATTTCATTGTTTCTGTATAACGAACTTCCTGATTAGCGTATTATGCATTGCATTATTCCTGCATAACGAACTACCTGATTGGTGTATTACGCATTGCCTTATTTCTGCATAACGATGTACCTGGTGGTTGTATTACGCATTGCATTATTCTTACATTGCAAAGTGCCTGATTGTTGCGTTACACATTGCATTATTTTTACATTGCAAAGTACCTGATTGTTGTGTTACGCATTGCATTATTTTTACCTTGCAAAAGTGTCTGATTCTACGAACTGCATAACATGGTATTAGGATTACAGTGGAATGTTTAGAAGTACTCATTAATATCGCCAGAACTTACAAGGGCTGGCTGGCCTAACAACCGGCCAGGAGAAATAGTACACATACTCATATGTTGGATTTATATTGTGTGGCCATACCGTATATCTTTTTACATAAAATGTATACTTGTTTTTATAAAACTTCTGTGGAGTCTATTTGTGGTGTCATCATTGGGTTGCTGTGAGCCTGGTTGCAAATACTTTACACATTTGCCTTGAAAATAAGCCTGGCTGCTTGTGCCAAGCTACCAAGGGGGTGACCGGGGGCTATCTCAGAAGGTGACCTTCCTTTCCCTGATGTGGAAACGCGGGTCTCTATTTGGCCTAAGGTACCTACCTCAGCCAACCAGGGATACCAGGTCTAATACAACCCAACAACTAAACATCACACTTCTGCAAATGTGACAATTCAGACAATTCCTGGCCCCCAAAGCTACAACAATAGCTTTAGCATCAGGTATTTTTAATATTGAAATAATAAACAACAGTTTTTGTGCTCGTCTGTAAACTTGCCACCACGTGGCAGACTGTCATAAGTGCCTGTGTTGAAAATGAAGTGCCAGTGCTAAGCACCAGAGACCACTGGCTCAAATTAAGCACTATTCCTCGTTATGCTTGTCTGGTAACACCCTCTTTCTCATCCCACTTATAGCACTGATTATAGGATAAACATATGGATTATAGAACAAATGTGTCTGAGCATTACGCTATTGACGCATGTGGCTGCATACTGGGTGAGTGTCTGTGTATTGTATTGCTTTGACTAATGAACATGTGATGTGTAGAATGTTCAGCACAGTGCATTGTCTCGGTCTTATGGTATGTTGTTATCCAGTAATGAACTGACTAAAGTGGAGTTAAAATTTACTGGTTCCTTCACCTCATGAAATCTTTTAAAGACTATCTCCATAATATAGGGTAAGCAATCCTCACAGTAAAGACATCTTATGTGATAGGATGGAACAGAAACAAACATAACAGATTTCTCAACAGATCTGGGACTGGGAAATAACATTGAAGATCTCAAACACTTTAGATCAGGTGCCTTCGATGAGTAGCTCACAAGCTATCAGTACCTCTCCAGCTACCTGTGACTAGCTCTCCTGTGATAAGCCTAGCCTTCTAATATAGAAGCTTTTACTTGGTTGAATCATTATATATATGTACTAAAATTAAAAATAATATATTCAAGATGAAAATGTGTGTATTTGGAGCACTCATAAACTGATGTGTGGAGAAAAGTGGTTTCATTTTTCAAAATGTATTTAAAGCTATTTGAGTTGGAGAGATTGCTTTCTCATATTTGTTCCTTGGTTCCAGGGGGATTGCTCTCTGTGGTTTTTATGTATTACCCATGCAACATTTCCATTCAAACTGTCAAAGCCTTTCTCACATTACTGTTGGAAACCCTGTCTAATGCACTGATGTGTTCGCTGCTGACAATCTTGGATAGGGTATTACATCACTAATATTAGTAGCTTGAGAGGATTTTCAATAATCTAATTAGGTCTTATTACAGGAAAGGTTGGAGACCCCCATTAGATCTATTTGATGGGAAATCTCTACCTATAATCAGTAAGATTGGTCAAATAAGAATGGCATAATCAACATTATCGTTGATTGGGACTGAGACATAGTTCATGGTTTTATACTGGTGATGTTTGCTTTATGATTGTTTTCTGCAGCTTCTGAATTAACTTCACCGTTTTACCATTACCTTGTATAGTATGGGCAATTTTCATCTTATTTGTGTGTTTAATTGAATCACAGTGGTTAATCTAGCTTTCAATCCTCGTTCAATTAACCCCAAAAGTACCAATCTATTTCCAATGCACCGTTCCGACTAAAACGATGGAGATGGTTTCCATGAGCCAGCATCAAGACCACCAAAAGCCTAGCAATGTAATGTGGACAGGGTGACTGGTTTCATTCTCAATGGGTCTCTAGTTGGCAGAGGTAGGTACTTTTGTCCGAATAGGGACCCTTGCTTATAGTCAGAGTAAGGGGGGGACACACTTTAGATAACCCCTGCTCACCCCCTGGGTAGCTTGGCATGAGCAGACAGACTTATCCCAAAGTCAATGTGTGAAGTATTTGTACTCAAAACACACAGTAATACAGTGATAACACCACAAATGGACACCACACCAGTTTAGAAAAATAAAGTATCTTTATCTAAACTCAACAAGACCAAAACGACAAAAATCCAACATACATGTAATAAGAATATGACTTTAAAAAGGTTTCAAACAACTTGGCCCATAGAAAACTATGGATGTGTGATTTCTCTCAAAGTATGTTTAGTTGCGACAAAATTCACAAGGCCAAACAACTGCAGAGATGAGAAGCGTCAAAAACAAAGAAATGCGTCAGTTCCTGAGACAATGAGGAGGTGATGCAACAGTTCTGCTGCACACAGGAGAAGTGATGCATCGAATCCGGTCTGTAGGGGGAAGTGATGCGTCGATTCTGGTCTGTGGGTGATGCATCAGGAAAACTTGCTAGACAGGTACGATTGGTGTAAACCCGAAATGTGTTGGCGTTCGATGCAGGGGTGTCAAGCGGTTTCTTTAGCCGCGATTCCTCGATGCATCGGTTCTTGCAGTGGCGAAAGGTGCTGCGTCGGTTTCGGCAGTGGCGCGGCAATGCATGGAGATTCTTCTCACACAGAGGTGCTGCATCAGAAAAACAGCCGTAAAAAGAGCGATGCATCAATTTTCTTGTAGTTGCGTTGCTCTTCCACCTCTCAACAGCAGGAACAACCTCCAGAGGCCCGACACAGTCACAGGAACCTCTTGGCAGGTCAGATCACCCAGCAAGGAAGTTCAGGGGAGCAGGAGGTAAAGCATTTGTGTCCCTGAGACTTCAGAACAGGAGGCCAGCACACACAGGCCCTTGGTGATCCTCCTCAAGCAGGGGACACAGCACATAGCAAAGTCCATATCCTTTCTTTGGCAGAATCAGCTACTGCATGCCAACCCCAGACAGCACACAGCAAACGGGCAGTACTTCTCCTTCAGTTCCTCCAGCTTTTCTCCTTGGCAAAGGTTCCTCTTGAATTCCAGAAATGATCTAAAGTTCTGAGGTTTCAGCTGTCATACTTATACCCCAAAATGTCTTGGTTCTCTTTGTGCACGGGTCTCTGATCTCAGTCCAAACCAGTTCTGTCTTCACTGGTGCAGCATGACTGCAGGGGTGGAGACAGCATTGTACAAGGGAGACAGGCCTTATTGAGGTGCAAGGAAATCTCCTTCCACTACTCTAAATTCAGTCAGGGTCTATTCAGCCCAGCTATGAGTCATCCAGGAAGGGCCAGGAATACCTCAACCGCCCCAGTGGCTGTCTACAGTGAATGCACATCCCCAGCCCCTGTCACTCCAAAACCAGACAGTCAATACACAAACAGGCATAGGCGCACAGAATGGTTAAACAAGAAATTGCCTACTGGCTTGGCAGTTCGGTCTGGACTGTTCCCATGAGGCACAGGGTCAAGACTGATTTGCATATGGCTGGGTCTAAACTGGGATGGCATGGTGACCAAAAGAACGATGGATTTAACCGAGATCTCTTGACTGGAGGCAAATGTATGATTTATTCAGCATTCCGTCCATCATTTGTTTGCGTAGTACTTTCTAAAAGTGGCATTTTCAAACACACAATTTAAAAACCATCTTTACTAAAAGATGTGCTATTACATTCTGAGTTCAGAGAGCCTAACCTTTATTTCTCTATTGTGTCCCAATGGGAAGTTATATTTATTAGATATTATAAATAAACTCCCATTCTATCCTATGGGGCAAGATAGCCTTTCAATAGTGAAAAACGAAATTGGCAATATTTCACTATCAGGACATATTACCCACACCAGTCCATGCCCTACCTTTCACATACACTGCACCCTGCCAAGGGGGGTTCCTTGGGCCTACAATAGGGGTGCCTTGTATGTAGAGAAAGGGAACGTTACGGCCTGGTAAGTAGGTGCACTTGCCAAATTGACATTGCAGTTAACAACCGCGCACAGACACTGCAATATTACCTTTTTAGAGCTACTTGTGGGTGGCACAATCAGTGCTGCAGGCCCACTAGTAGCATTTGATTTATAGGCCCTGGCAGATTTCGGTGCACTTTACTAGGGGGTTACCAGTAAATCAAATATTCCAATCAGGGAGAACCAATTGTACCAACAATTTACACAGGGAGCACTTGCACTTTTACACTGATCAAAGTGCCCAAAGCATCTAAGCCAGCAAAAACTAAATCCAGTGCAGCATCAAATATACAGGAGGTAGAGGCAAAATGTCTGGGGAAACCACGCCAAAGATGGCAAGTCTAACAGTAGGCCTGTTGTTGGAGGGGGATGCTGCATTCCTGATGTTATTATCCCTTCTAGGAGGATTTGGCACCCTCGTTGTATAGACTGGGAAACGTGGCAGGGGTGTTTGAACAGATAGGTCTATGGTTGTATAAATTACTGAACGATAGACCAGTGAAGGTATGCACTGGTATTTTGATGTCTCGACCTGGAAATGTAATTTACCATGTTGCACACGGTTCATCCTTATTGTACATCCTATTCAATTTTCTATATTGAAATACTCTATGAACTGCTAAGCTCAAGGGCCATAGCCTTTCACCAATACTCCGGTGATATTCTATCTTTTAAAAGACAGCAAGAAAGTCTTCAGGCTAATAAAAGTGACACTTTGAAAGATCCAGGAATTAATAAAAATATTATCTGGGTTGGTTTCAAATTGTGGTTCTAATTAGTCATCAAGCACAGTTTGAAGCCGAATCCTAATCTGTCTCAGATACAAACAGGAGTTTATACTCTAAAAACTAGTAGCAGCCCAAATGTAATCATAGGCATTGTAGAACAGCCTCCAGGGTCTAAATCAAAGCAACCCATTAGTGTTTTTCACAAATTGTAATCTTTATTTTTTCCTTCAAGGGAACCTCTAACTAAACTACAGTGAGCAAAATGACATACTTCAGTGATATATCTTGTGGTGTGAAATGATATAGATTTGGGGATTTTAATTGTTTCTTGAGTCCTGACTTTGGACAGTAGTTCTGGTGTTTCCACTTTATGACTCGACCACTGCAGGAATCATAACATTATATCTTTAACATTACCATAAAACCATTACCTCTATAATACTATTCCTTTTCTAAGCTATTACACTGCACATAATTACTTGGCAAATTTAAGTGCTAAATGTAATCAAATTATTACTGCTTACATATTTTAATATAATTTGCTTTAATTCAATGCAACTAAAAAAGAACATATTTAACCATAATATAATAATTACTGTTGGGGTTAGTATTAAAGTTAGGATAAATATACCCTCTGGCACTGAACATTATATTTAAAAATGCACAACATATTTTAAAATAATTATAATATTTGTTTTAGAAAATAATATTTGCCATTAATGGGTTAGACCTAGAGATAGCATTAATGTTAGGAGGATCTTAGGAGTCTGAATGGTCTTAAAAAAATCCTACGACTAAGAGGTCATTAAAACTGTAGGTAAATGTATGATAATATGTTCCTTCATACATGTTGAATGGATAGGTAGAGAAGGTCCTTAGAGCCCAAGCCTACAGTTTTTAATCCTGTAGTACACGGGTACACATAATTGAAGGTTTATTGAACCTAACAACATACACTGTTAAAGGCTGCATCAACACCAAGAGGTATTCAAACCTCCAGTCTTATCTATAAACCAGAAGATATGTACACAAACAAAATAGGCTCACAGAGTGCTTTTGGTTACTGGCGAGGAGTTACACAAATGATGACCATGTCACTGAGGGTGGGTGAGGGCTCTGCGTCCTTTTTAAGGAAGACTAATTCTGGCATGTTTTCAAAAATAAGATCACAACAGACCAAGGAGAATTAAGGAATCCCTGATATCCCACTGAAAGGGAACTTAGTACTCTAAGAGTAGAAACAGTGTACCTGTACATTTTAGTCTTGCAGTTGCTCACCAATACAAAATGATGAGTGTGTGAAGTGCACAATGTTGTATACAATGATTTATGCTTGGTAATGGTCTTTAATGGCCACTGACTGCTAATAACTGATGAATATGTAAGCTGAACATTATGATGAGGAGGGAAGGAAACTAGGTAGGGTATAGTGATTGCTGTGAGCATAGGGTTGTTAGAAGGCAATAAGGCAGCATGACGTTTGAGAGGAAATCAGAGGGTATTTTGAAGCTCATCAGTTAGGTGTATCTTGAATAGGCCTGGGCAGAACTCACAGAGTTTCACTCCGCAGAGTTCCACGGAGTTACCCAAAAACTCTGTGAGTTGTGGTAGGACACACTGCTCAAGCTGATTTTTTGTGCCGGGAGTTTGTCTGGCACTATAAAATCAGCGTGAATGCCACCATGCAGCGCACCAGAGGGTGCTGGTTCTTTCTGCTGCTTGAGTAGAATTTCTATTCGAGAGGCAGATTTCACACCGCGGGCGGCAGTTTTCTCAACATGAGCGGAAGCGATCTGCCTCAACCTTCCGAATTGAGAAATCTCATAGAGAGGTGGTCTAGTGATTGATTTTCTCGCTCGCCAACTTACCGTTGGTGAACTACACATGAGATAAAACTCCGCCATGCAGAGGTTGGTGATGTTTTTTTGAAATGTGGGAGTTTTCCACCCAACCCTAATCTTGAGCCTCAAGCACCCTCTTAATAAGACTCAGAGTCTCACTGAGGTAGACTCACTGAGATAAAAAAACGTTCACATATTTAAGCCAAAAAGTTTTGACTACAGGAAATTCTTTAGATTAAGAGTCTAAGATTAACACCCATCACTTTGCTCTATAGCCAAGAGCCCCTAAGCAAGAGGCAGAAACCCATCCCATTTTTTGCTTTCATTGCAGAGGAGTCATGGCACAACAGTTAGGTCTAGACCAGGGTTCCCCAACAAGTATACCAAAATTGAAAAGCATGTATTCAACAAGAAAATGTTTATTTTCCGAACTCATAAGCTAAGGTTTACAGAAAAAACACAGAATTTCCAAAATATATTCAAAGCTGATATTTAAATGATAAAAATGAGACGAATTGGGAAGACTTATTCGAAATATTATTATTTTGGTGTCAGAACCACTGCTGTTGTGGCCATTAGGTATAACCCATGTAGCGGCATTCAACATTGGCAAAGCATTTTTCATTACTGCTAGTAACTGTGCCTGATGCACTGAAATGATCAGTGCTGGTAATCTTTGCATATGGTGGTTGTGAGAAATTGGGTTGTTGGGTGGAATGCTTTCTTCCCTATTCTTGAATTTATACTGAAACCTAGAGTATTCTTTCTTTACCCTTACTTTTCATTGATAAGGTCTATTATTCTACTGCTGACTTAATAGAACTTCTTACTTTTTTCCCCGTTTTATTGTTTTTTAGCACTCCATGGGAGTGTGTGTCCTTTTCCTTTCCACATTCCCTGAACATCTCCCACCCTGTCAATTCCCTACCACTTTCCTTCCCTCCTAGTCTCCTCCATTGCAGGAACCGTGGCGGACGTTGTGATGCTTTATATGTTGCCCTGCAGCACTTTAATGCGTCTTGAGTTGTCCCCACCCCCAGACATCGTTCCATCCCCTCTTGATGGGGACCACTGCTATTAGCTTTGCCAATGTCAGACGACTATAAAATGTGCCAGAAGAGTCAATAGTTGCAACCAGCCATTTTGAAGTATAGAAAACAATGCGAAATGGTGGGACGCAAAGGAACGATGCAACTTATTGGCCATTCTGAAAGTATAAACAGCAATCTTTTTTTTCTTTCATGATGGCTTCCATGTTGCTATGTAACGTTGCAACATACATCAGGGTTGCCATCTTGAATGTATAAAAACATTGTGTGTCGTCATGTTGCTTTACATACATCCACCATTTACATAACAACAGCATTCATGCACAAACAGACATGACATTCAGACACATAAAATAACAGTGACAGACAATAAAAAACGAGGCACTGTCGGAGAGACTGGCTGATGGAAGGATCAATGAATGCCAAGTGAATAGGTTCATGGGTGATACTCAAAGGATGTAGGCTCGGTTTCCATTCTGTACCTACAATAACAAAGAGATGAGTCTAGCATCCACCCCATTCATTCTTGACCACTGCTGAGAGAAGCATTGTCTATTGGATAATGGTATACTTGAGTCTCCTGGCCAGTCCAGTTTTGTCCAATTTGATCACCCATAGGTAAAACTAAGTAACAATACAGTGCATACCGCATTCCCAGTCCATTCTTTGGATGCTGGTAAAATTATACATATGTAGAATAGCAATTCAATGCTCTTGCATCTCTTATATTTACATAGCTCAGATTTTGTGTTGCCACATGACTCCATGTAACTCCATGTGACTATCCCAGCTGCTAGGAGCCGTTTTTCTCCTGGTGGTTCAGTTCAAGCAAACTACAACTTCTAGAATGCACTGATATGTTAAATGAGAGCTCAAGACTTTAACATGATGCTTGGCATTCAAAATGTGACTCTGAAACATTAGTTACACTGCAGTATGCATGCATCTACTAAAGCAGGCCAGTTATTCTACAGACAACATATATTCTGCCTTTGTGATGTAAATAGTGCATTGAAACTATAAAGCTACCATATTACTAATTATTTCTAAAACAGTCTCTAAAAGCGAAATTACAGAAACCAGCCTTCATGTATCACGGGAACAAGGCCAGTCAACTTTAAAATATCTCACTCTAACAGCAGCAAAATCCTATTATCCTATCATCCCCTATAGCCACCCACATTGCACTGCAGCGATTAATACAGCAGATTTCAAGATTAATTGTGGATACCCCCTTACAATAATGTGAGAGTTAAACATCCACCTTGATAAACCCACTCAATAACTAGCAAACCAATTTCTAGAAATATTTATGTTTGACATAACACTAGCTGGTACAGCCTTCACTCATTATAAAGGCCATGTTCTACGTACCATTGTCCCATGTACTCTCTTGTGTTCCATGGGAAAGCGTTACTGCTGCACTTGATCTAATCATTTGGGCATTTTTTTAGTTGACGAACAGAGGGACCATCCGCTCATACAGAAACCAACAACAGCGATACGACATCAAGAAATTGGAAACAATGTATCTATTGGAGTGCTGGCAGTAGCCCCTTGCTCCTCGGAAGATCTAGGGGGCATATTTACAAGGTGGCGATAGAAAATTATCGCTGCTTTTGCAGCCGTTTTCGGCCGAAAAGCGGCAATAATTTTACCGCCTAATTAGCAAGGTCACGCTAACGCGTGAAACCTTGCATTAGCGCCCAAATTCTTAACGCCCAGCTTTGCATCTCTAATGAGATGCAAAGTGGGCATTCCTGACCTGACTTGACAGGAGAAATGTCGCTAAGCGACATTTCTCCTATCATCAAGCCCCACGCTAGGAAGCATAGCGGCAGGAATAGTAGCGATAACCCCTGTTATCGCTACTTTCCTTACACCTGCTTCAGGACTGACTTAGCCATGATATCCTATGGAAGGTGGATATCATGGCTAAGTTTGTGGGGCCCTATCAACAAGCTAACGCCACATTTCGTGAGATTATCGCTGGGTTTCCAGCGATAATCTCACGTTAGGCAGTTAGCGCTAGGATTTTATCGCTTTTGAGATAAGCGTTGCTAATAGCACGCTATCTCAGCGATAAAAATCCATGCTAGCCGGCGATAATTATCCTAGCGCTAAGTGCGCTTAGCGATAATTATCGCCGGTTGTTGCTGATGTGCCCCTAGATTCTTTAGTCCAAGACTCTGCCAAGTGTCTGTAGGACATTAGATATTTTAGCCCCAGAGAAGCAAATCTAGCTTGAAACCCGCCTAGAAGACACAAGATTAGCCTTGATCTTCTGCAGATATTTGGAATTTAAGACGGAAACTCCACTCCTTGGAGCTGCAATAGAGAATAGACAATTCCCCAATTCTCAAAACACAGTAGCAACAAGTTAATCAGAAATAAAAATTAGATTTTAAGGTAGCAAAATCAGCCCGCTACACCGATAATCTGTTTTCTGCTCAAAACATTTAGCCACAGTTCTTCCAACCGTTAGAATACAAAATTCGACACGGCAAAGTTTTCAAGCCCACTGCAATCAATTTGCTGGATTTATTTCTGAAGAAAATTACTGATATCAAAAGTCAGATACTGAATTGCTCAGGTGGGATTGTCCCTCAAAAAGGGTGTAATCAGAGAGGTATTTATAAGGCTCTAACGTTTTAGCCATTCTCTGCGTGCACTTACTGATATGACATAGCATGCTGTCTGGCTCCTCAGAAGATATTACACCATATCAACTTTTCAAGGAGCTATTTCAACGAGATCCGATTAACATGCAAAACATAATTAATGCTTCACTAATAACAAACAGAATTTCAAGCGAGTTGAAGTTAGAAGCATACGCTGTAATTGCACTAAATTGCTTGACTAAAGTTCGTAAACTGATGTGCCTTGATAAGCGGACATTCAATGATGACAAGACTGGCCAGTTAATTTTCTTTCACATACTTCACCATGACATTCACGTATCTGGCTACATCCTTTTGAGCAGCCTCCTAACTAAACAAGCTGCATAAAAAATAGGGATTAAGATGGATTCTAAATTAAGCATGTCATCTAAAAATCTGTACAGTAGTCAGTTCAGGTTGTCATTTATTCTCAATTCTTCCTAAGGTTATGATCATTAATGCTTTCAATAAATCGTGCCTTGATTACTGTAATTCCAATTAGCTTTATCTACCCAAGGACTTACCAGAAAAAGTTACATTTAGATCAAAATGTGGCAGCTCGAATGATACCCGGGTTGTTTGAACAGGACCAGATGTCCCCAGCTCTTAGCGTGTTCCATTGACTGCCTGTATCTCAGAGGGTTTTATTTAAATCAGTGCGCCTGGTACTCAAAGCCTCGCACTCGGGTAGCAATCACTTTTGTCTGATCATTTTGCCCGGTACGACGCTCGACATGCTTTATGATCAACTGACCTCTGCTTCTCACAAATGTAGATAGTTAGGCACTCCTCAATTGAAGGGAGGACTCTTCAGTAGTAGGAGCAGTGTTTTGGAACGTTCTTCCATTCAAACTTCGTTCAGAAAGGAATCTGCTCAAATTTCGTAAGTCTGTAAATACCTGCCTGTACCCATATTTGGGGCAGATTTACAAGCCCCTTGCGACACTTTTAGACCGCCGTTGCATCACTTTTGTGACGCAGCGGTGTCATAAACAATGCCGAAAAAAAAACACTATTGTCCCCCTTATGCGGATTCAATCAATCTTGTGGAACACCCCTATTGTTCTTCTATTATCACTTTGACATTGAGTCTGTGGCTCTGTATATAAATATCAATTATTGTGATTCAGTGTTACATGAAATAAAAGGAAACATTTTTTAATAAAGGAGGGGACATCTTTTGCAAAAAACAGGTTTTATGTATTTTGAGCTTGTATGCATGAATATGATAATAAAAGAACAATACTGGTGTTCCACAATATTGATTGAATCAGCACAAGGGGGAGTATAGTTTTTTGGGGTTATTTGAACCCAGTTCCCTTTGTTCGTTTGAAGAGTTACTCTCTATTAGTCGTAAACAATGCGCCACGTTGTGATAAGGAGATGTGTCACGCTGTAAAGCCCTGCGTCACATTATACCTGCCTTGGGTATAATGTATGCAGGGTGGGCGTTCCGACGCAAGAAAGCCTCGTAAAAGTGACACAGTGAAATCTACAGGATTTCACGGAGTCACTTTTACGACGCTTCTGCGTCAAAAACTTATGCCTGCTTGAGGCAGGCATAAGGAGTGACGCAGAATCATAGAAATAGGCATTCTGAAGCATTGTTGGAGTTGTGTCGTGCTTGCGACACGACTCCAGCAATGCATTGCCTTTACGCCAATAGATGCGTCACGCATCTGTCAATCCATGCGCCACAGTGCGCCGCATAGTAAATGCGACGCATACATGGTGGTGCAGGGTTTTTTTTGCGTGACGCAAATTAACTGCCGCATCTCTGCTGATATGCAGAGAAGCATCAGTTCTTGTAAATCTGCCCCTTTGTTTTTAGCAGAATGGTTATATATTTTATTTAATCATTTTTATAGCGCCAATATGCTTCTCCGGTATGATTGAACTCTATAAATTCACAAATACAAAAATGTTATCGTCTTTGCCTCTTATTTACGTTATTTGTGCTTACACTTCCCAGAATACATGAATGGTCTAAAAAAACACAATGGACTGATCTAGAGATGATTGATAATTAAAAATCATGTGATATGCAGAGGAATGATAAATTCAGAGGAGAAGCTAGCTGATTCATTCCAGATTTAGCATTTTCTTCATAAAGTATATAGGATTTTTAATTACTTATCGACTGACGATGAGTCTCCCTGAGTTGTTTAAATTTGATATGAGGGAGCAAAGACTTCTAAAAACAATATTAGACGAGCAATTTACTAAAGTGCAGCAATATAATAATATGCACAAAGCTACTACAGCAAATATCTGCCCCCCAAACATGTGCATGCACCTCTTTTTTCTCCAATAAGGAAGCATTTGTATGCTTCAAGCATACAAATCCACATAGAGCACCCCCTCCCTTCAGACCATAAATTCAATTAATTTAACATAAATTGCAAAAACTCTCAAACCCAGCAAGCATAGTTTATTTCTTAACTTTAGCCACGCCCGGCAAAAGCAGTTCATTATTTTTCAAACTAAACTTGAAAAATTACTGATTTATTTGATTTCATGAATGGAATGCTTCTGCTTGAGCTGGTTGTATTTGTAGGTCTCGCCTGACCCAGCGCATGTGCTGGTCTGGCGAGACTTATTGAGAGGGCTCCAAAAAGTGCTACCAGGCCAGCCTAGAGCTACAGTGCATGTGCGCGGGCGCGCGCGCCGCACTTTACCAAGATTACTTTCACTTTCGCGGCCGCTTTGATGTTTGATCGCTATCGCGATCACTTTCATTTGGCATAACAAGGTAACATCTAGTAATATTCATCGTTTTAAACATTACAGTACGTCTTTTCACCGGCGCGAGACCACTTTACCAAAATAATTACATTACATAACACAAAGAAGCGTACAGTCGAGGAATCTATTGGAACCAAATATCACGAAAGATGCCAAGACCTTAAGATTCAACTAAATAAACCGCTCGTGTTATTTCTACTGTTTGTTGCTGCCTGTTATCCCCGTTACCTACCAGTTAAATACAGCTCTTGGCAGCGAGCACTGAACTCATCGAGCTAACTTACATCTATGAGGAAAGACTCCCCTTGCACTATGAGAAACATATATTGACTTAACCGCCCAAGGCCATCTCTGGGATACCTTGTGCAGTTTAAAATGAATGTCTTTGTATAAACAAATATTTACACTTTCCAATTGTATGTTTTTACACTGCATTGGTAAGTCTAACCATGATTGCAGCATGTTATTTATAGTGCACTGAAAATGTCTTCTATTATTGATATCAATAGCGGGATGTGGAGTGGTTGTTTCAAAAAGGCATACACGAAGCCATGCTTTTCCATAAAGGTCCAAAGGCTTAAAGGGCCTGATGATCATACAGGGACACTGAACTCTCAATGAGGGACCCTTCCTGCAGAGAATAACAACTGGCCAGACTACATAGTGGTGACGAAGTGACCTGTGTATATATGCCTGCCTCTGTTCAACCTCAGCCAGTAGAACATTTGCTGCTAAACTATATTACAGTACTCCAAAAAGGCAATCCTGTGAAAAGAAGCAAAATGTAATTCTAATTTGTTTTATGAATATGTTTACTTATTGGAAGAAAAATTAGAGTAAAAGGAGTGTCAGCCTCCAAATTTGGGCTGCTTCATTTTTATGTTATTTTAAGTGTACCTGTAAGCTGATGCAGTTGTTCAGGTAGGTGGGACCTAAATTGTGTAGTGCTTTGTATGTGTGTGAAAGTAATTTGAAATGAGTGTGTTTGTGTATGGGCAGCCATTGGAGGTCTCTAAGGTGGGAGAGATGTGGGTCTGTGCTGGGAGGCTGAGTGTGAGTCCGGCTGCTACATTCTGAATGGTCATAAGCAACTTGGTGGTTTGGGCAGATATTCCAAAAAACTGTGCTTTAATAGTCTTTCTTGCTGGTGATGAATGCTTGGGTGATTGTTCAGCGGCTGCAGAGTCTCAACTGACCCTCATTTGGCGAGTCTGCCCATCATTTTACCTTGACTTCAGCTGTGCCTTTACACCTTAATTTGACTGAGAATTTGTTCGGCATTAGGAAATTGCTAAAAACTCGTCTACTCTTTCAAACCATCTTATATGATATTGCCTGTATAGACTCTAAAGCGCTAGGATACCCGTTTTTAGTAGCAGTGTGCTGCATGGTATTTTAGGTTGATTCTACCAGACAACTCAAGCTGTCTAGTTGCGAAAAACCTATTGTAGGCTTTACAACAAATTACACTCACTTACAGCTCATCCATTGCTTACTGTAGATTGGTTGTATTGGCAGTCTCATCTGCTTGCTTTATTGTCAGTCTCATTTGCTTGCTTTATTGTCAGTCTCATTTGCTTGCTTCATTGTCAGTCTCATTTACTTGCTTTTTATTTGATGGCTTTTCTAGTCATTCTTCTGTTTGTTCCTCCCCACTGCCCCCTATCTGCTCATGTGGTGTCTCACTGCCTCTTCTGCTCTTTTCTCAATATATTATATATATATGGCAACACGTTTCTGCTGGCCCTCCATAAAATCGCTTTTAAAAATTGACTTATCTAAGTGACACCAACCATCTTAGATCGGTAAATAAAAAATAAACGAAAATGGTGCTCGCGCCATTCTGTAGGCACACACATAAGTGATGACGCAAGTGCACACCTAGAAAATGACGCAACCAACAGCAGCCGCTTTATTGTGCCTTTTTTGGGTGATGCCTTGCAGCATCAGCAAAGAGCATTGCTTTTTAGGTCTTGACTGACCCAGCGCATGCGCTGATCTGGCGAGACTTTTTGTGAGGGCTCCAAAAAATGCTACCATGGCAAGCCTAGAGCTACAGTGCATGTGCACGGGCGCGAACTTAGGAGCAGAGGCTGGCAAACCTCGTCATGCTCATTAAGCGCCCGCGATCACTTTCACTTTTGTCCGTGATCACTTTAGCGGCGCCCCTTTGATGTTCTCGTTCAAAGAACATCATAGAACATGTTGTGTTAATGCTTTACTGCGACCGTTTGACTTACAATGTGCTTTCTCTTTCCACAAACTCGATTTTGTGTTCCTTTATTTTGAGATGCTTTTAGTATTACTGTTTTGTGACTTAAAGAACATTAAGGAAATGTTACTGTGAAACTGGACAACGTTCACAGTGTTTTTTTCTGATTGCAGCGGCTGCTTCATGTCCCTTGCACCATTCAGGGAGTCCTTTCGTTGGTGCTTTTATGAGGACATGACGAGGAAGCTGGAAACTTTTGGCACATTCTCTTTAAAAGCACAGCATGTTGCTGACTGGTTAATCGATTAGTCCTATGTAGCGCTTTAGATCTCAAAGCGCTATGGTGGATGCAGCAGTTACAACTCATGAAATATGGGGTGCAACTCACAAGGAGGTGGCAGGTTTGAGTGCACATTGGCTGCAATCAAACTCTTAAGATGATGGGCTGTGTGTATCCATTATCAGCACTCAGTCTTCGCTAAGCAATCTTGTATGTTTTGTTGTTGTGTTAATGCTTTGCTGCGCCCGTTTGACTTACAATGTGCTTTCTCTTTCCACAAACTCAATGTTTGTGTTCCTTTATTTTGAGATGCTTTTAGTATTACTGTCACACACACAACCACACCCACAACCACAACCACACACACAACCACACACACAACCACACACACACAAAACCACAACCACACACACACAACCACACACACAACCACACATACAACCACACACACACACAACCACACACATACACACAAACACCCACACAAAACCACACCCACAACCACACACACAACCACACACACAACAACCACACAACAACCACACAACAACCACACACACAATCACACACACACAACCACACACACACGTACAACCACACCCACACACACAACCCCAACCACACACACACACAACCCCAACCACACACACAACCCCAACCACACACACAACCAAACACACCCACACACATACACACAACCACACCCACACACAACCACACCCACAACCACACACACACAACCACACAACAACCACACACACAACCACACACACACGTACAACCACACAACCACATCCACAACCACATCCACAACCACACCCACAACCACACACACAACCCCAACCACACACACAACCCCAACCACACACACACAACCACACACACCCACAACCACACACACACAACCACACACACACAATCCCAACCACACACAAAACCACACACACAACCACACACAACCACACACAAACACACACAACCACACACACACAACCACACACACACCAACAACCACACCCACACACAACCACACACACAACCACACCCACACCCACACACACACAACCACAACCAACCACTCCCACAACCACACACACAACCACAACCACACACACAACCACAACCACACACACAACCACACACACACAACCACACAAACAACCACACCCACAACCACACACAACCGCAACCACACCCAACAACACCAAACCACACCCACAACCACACACACACCACACCCAACCACACCCACAACCACACACACACAACCACAACCACAACCACACCCAGCCACAATCACAACCACACCCAACCACACCCAACCACACCCACAACCACACACACAAAACCATAACCACAACCACACACACACTCACACACAACCACACACACAACCACACACCCACACACAACCACACACACACAACCACGCACACAACTACACACACACAACCACTCACACACAACCACACACACACAACCACACACCCACACACAACCACACACACACACACAACCACGCACACACAACCACACACACAACTACACACACAACCACACATACAAACACACACAACCACACACACAACCACCCACCCTCAACCACACTCACACCCACACCCACCCACCCACACACACAACCACACACACACAACCACACAGACACACACAACCACACACACACACACAACCACACACACAACTACACACACAACCACACATACAACCACACACAACCACACACACACAACCACACACCCACACACAACCACACACACACAACCACGCACACACAACCACACACACACAACCACACACACACAACTACTCACAGACAACCACACACAACCACACACACACAACCACACACCCACACACAACCACACACCCACACACAACCACACACACACAACCACGCACACACAACCACACACACACAACCACACACACAACCACACCAAGCATTGGCATAGTCAATAGGTCTCGCCTTTGGGACCTTATAAGTGTTTAGCCATGCAACAGTTGATGTGGTTGCACCAAGGATATTGTGCTGCATAACTAAATACTTAGAAGGCCCCAAAAGCGAGACCTATTGGCTATGCCAATGCTTGTTTCAGTTTCTATGAAGACTGAAGCATCTGACCTGTTGCGCCCCTAGATCCTGTTGCAGTTTAGGCGCTGTCGAAAGCATGATTATATTTCAGTAAAACAATACCATAGCAATCGCTTCTCTCTTTGTGCATTATTCCTAAAAGATTGTCTTGACGAGTAGTTAATAAATATTTACTCTTGCATAAAAATCACACGAGCATCCAATGAGCTCGGATAACCTCTACTGACAACACATGACTTTCATCACTAACAAGCTCTAATACCCGACTCGCAATCGTTTCATACTACACCACGCTCGTGCCAGCAGTTGCATTTTTTGGCCTTCTTCCACTTCGTCTCTGTACCAGACTTTTCCCTAAAAGCGATAAATTACAGGATAACCGGAGGTGAGAATGTAAATGTTGATTGGCAAACTGGATCCTGGGTACTTGGTCTGAAATTAAAAGCTGATCTCCCAATTCCTCTTTAACTCTCTGGGGTAGCTTGGTCAAGCAGGTCCTGTGCCAGCTCTCACGTCCAGGCCAGCATGTCTCTTGACTCTGCCTGCTTTCGCCTTTTCCTCTGCTCGCTGCCGCCTGCCTAGTAAGTGTCAACGTGACACATCTGTTACGCTCCACCAGTGCCAATGCGCAGTCAGCGTCCAGTTGTTAGCCAACTAATGCCGTGTCCCTTGCCTGTAATTGTACAGCTGCAATGTTTTGTACTGTTTCGTTTTTTTGTGTCATTCATTTAGTTTTGTACTGTTTATTTTGTTGTTTTCTCTGCTGCACTTTCCTATCGTCTTTCCCACGCCGATTCCCGCCATTTTCTCTGCCCTTTTCCGCCTCCTGCTTCCCACCACCGAGAGCTCCCCCCCCCCAGGAATTACTTAATGGAAGTTGCAGCCACGCAGCCAGCATGCCAAAGGCTGTACCACACCATCTGTAACTACACCGCAGAGGAGATCCATGCCCTGGACCTCAGACACCGAAACACCTGCTGCACGTTTTCCCCAAGTTCTACCAATGGACCTTCCACCTGCCCTCTTTGCAGCTTCTCCTGCAACACCGGATCACCTTCCCGCACTAGATCTAGCACGGATTCCACCCAGGAGACCTCCAACAACATGGCACTGCTCCAACGCATCCTGCTCAAAGCCAGATCCCTCTGCAAACACACCATGTAAATCTGGGACACCATCACCACCCTCTCCCCTGACGCTGCCTTCATCATAGAAACCTGGATCAACCTCTCCTCAAACCTCGACATCGCTATCACGACTCCTGAAGGATACGAGATGATACACTGAGACTGCACCAACATTCACGATGGGGGCATCGTCATAATCTTCAAGGAAACCATATGATGCAAAGCTACCAATGATGACCCCACACCACTCATGGAACATCTCAACTTCCAACATCAGACCAACGCCAAGACCACAATCAGAGGCACTCTCATATACAGACCTCCAGAAACCCATCTGGCTTTCTGAAACACCATCTCCAACTCCATCCCCCCCCAGCTACCAATTCCTACGACTAAGTCCTACTCAGCACCTCAATTTCCACGTCGACTACCCCTATGCGCCAAATCCACCTCCCCACTGGTGAACTTGAACAACATCGGCTTCACCCGACAGGTCACTTAACCCACACACAAAGACAGCCAGAAACTCAACTTCATTTTTACTTCCAGCAACAGAATTAAATTCAGCCACTTCAGAGATCTCACCTGGACCGACCATGCCATAATTCACTGCACCATCTTCGATGCTCAGCCCACCATCACCAAGCACCACAGCCCCATGCAATTGAAATACAGTGGACACAGGCCCTCAGCACAACCCAACCTGAAGCCTCATCAGACATCGACCAGGCCGTCCTCAACTTCTCCGCTTGCCTCATCAAATGCGCCGACAGTCACCCTGATGAAACCAGAAAAAACCAACAAAACCTCAAAACAAATCAGCTGGTATATTCCAGAGCTCAGACCCACCACACGCAACTACTACCGACTCGAGAAACAATGGTGCGCCTCGAAAACCCCCACTGACAGAGCTGCCCACAAAACTGCCCTCAGCAACAACCACCTAGGCATCAAGGAAGCCAAGAGTGGCCTTCAATGCCCGCATTGATGCAGCGGCCAACCACATGAAAGAACTCTTCGATATAGTCAACAAATTCTCCAACCCAGCAGACACCAAGAACACCATCCCCCATCCCAAGAGCTCTGCAACACTCTCTCGGACTACTTCCACAGCAAGATCACCACCATATACAACAACTTCGACCCTCAACCCACTGCCCTCAACCTCATAAGTCTCAACAAACCAATGCACACTGGACAAACGATCACCACCTGGTCTCTGCTCACCACACAGATCACCACAGTCATCAAGTCTTCCGTCCACTCCAGAGCACACACGAGCCCAGCCCCCATCTCTTCACCCTCAGAACTAACCTTATCAGCACAGAATTCACCTGCATCATCAATACCTCTATCTCCACAGAAATCTTCCCAGACAGCTGGAAACATGCAGAAGTCAGACCCCTTCTAAAGAAACCCTCCGCCAAACCTAACAAATGCAAAAATTATTGACCAAACTTCCTACTACCCTAACGGGCCAAGGTACTCGAGAAAGCCATCAACCAACAGCTCACCAATTACCTGGAACAAAACTACCTACTCGATGGCTCTCAATCAGGAGTGCGCGCCAACCACAGCATGGAGACAGCGCTAATCGCCACCACAGATGACATTAGAACCCTCCTTGACAAAGGACATACTGTGGCCCTGGTCCTCCTCGACCTCTCCACTGTGTTTGAAACTATTTCCCACCTCACCCTCATCAACAGACTACACGAAATCGGCATACAGCAGAATGCCCCTAAGTAGATCACCTCCTTCCTCACAGGACGCATGCAGAGCATCCATCTGCCTCCTTTAACCTCCAAACCCAAACACATCATTTGCGGCATACCCCAAGGATCGCCCATCATCCTTATCTTGATCAACACTTACATGGCCCCCTCACAGACATCCTCAGATCCCAGGGCCTCAACATAATTTCTTATGAAGAAGACACTCAACTCATTATTTTGCTCACTGAAGACCCCTTACTGCCAGAAATAACTTTCGCAACACTATGACCAACATAGCCAAATGGAAGAGAGAAAACTACCTTAAACTCAAGTCTGACAAGACAGAAGTACTCATCTTCAGGAACCACAAGTCCTTATGGGATCATAGCTGGTGTCCAGCAGAACTCGGACCAACACCCACGCCCACAGACCGGGCACGCAACCTAGGCATCATCCTCAACAGCAAACTGACTATGAAACAACAAGTCAACACAGTTGTCTCCTCATGCTTCCACACCCTGCACATGCTCTACAAAATCTTCAGGTGGATCACCAGGAAAACCATCACGCAGACCCTCGTCACTAGCCGCCCTGACTATGGCAATGCCCTCTACGCCAGCATCTCCTCCCAGCTCCTCCAAAGACTCCAGATCATACAGAATACTACAGCCAGACTCATCCTGGAGCTCCCCACATGGACCCACATCACCCCACACCTCTGAAAGCTCCGCTGGCTCCCCACCCAGAAGAGATGCCAGTTCAAGATCCACACGCACGCCTACCAAGTTCTTCACGATCAAGGACCGGCCTACATCAACCACCGACTGAATTCCCATCTGACCGCAAGGCACCTCGGCTCCCCCTCACTAGCCCTTGCTCATACTCCCCACTTTCATCGCAGCTGCAGCAGGGGCCGCTCTTTCTCCTACATCGCCACCAAGACCTAGAAAAACCTACCTCTTCATCTTCGACCAGCACCCTCCCTTGCGGCTCAAGACCTGGCTCTTCAAATGAAACGTCACACTCAGAGCATCCATAAACACCTCGGGGTGACAGTGCTGCGCTATACAAATGCTGATTGATTGATTGATTGAAGAAGGTAGTTGAAAGTTTTGCCATAATATAAAACCTAAAATCAATCAATCAATAAACCTTATTGCACAAAATACAGTAGTATAAAAAACTAATTTCATGGGAAAATGTTAAATTTGGAAAATAGTTTATGGCTCCCTATGAAATATGCATTTCACCATTAAAACGACAGCTCCAAAACCACTCTGAAGAGCTTTACCGATGTTGAGACAACTAGAATTATGTTGCCTGGAGGACCAAATTAAGCACATTAATAAGCAATTGTAAGGCAAAAAGCAAATCACATGACTCATTCTCTGGCATTAAATATTTTATCCATTTATCTAAAATCATTTTTGTGAAATCTGCAAAATATGCCATTATGTGGCACATTATGTAGCAAATAAGTTAAATCTATAATTATGCGTTAAACGCTGCAGCCACAGGAATACACACCTTTTGTCGATCTCATCTACGTCCATTGTTTTATCAAAAATATATTCAAGAATGTAACAAAACCCTAAATATTCTATTTCCAATAAGTGGATATTGTTAGATGCACTTTGAAGAAAAGATCTTTTAAAATCCAATCCCCAAAATAAACATACATTGTGTAAATAGATAGATAGATAGATAGATAGATAGATAGATAGATAGATAGATAGAGGTTCTGGTGACATCATAAACCACCAGGTCAGAGACATTATTGTACCATACTACACAGTTATGCATTATGTATCTTCAGTGTTTACATTGGCCAAGCAAGGCCTATATGAGCCTAGTGACCCCATACGGGTCCATACTTTACATCCTCCCTATGGCCATTCTGATCTTATATATCAATCCCCCAAAAATGCATTTTACACTGTATTGTATTGTATTTTGCTTGCAATATGATGTGTATGGTTTATAGCATAGGAAATGCCCCCTTCATGCAAGGGGTGGCGATGGAGGGTGTTTTTGGATTGAGTTTGTGTGTTTTGATATGCTGTTGGTTTATTGATTTGTTGGGTTGAGGTGTCTTTTTGTTCTATTGTGTTGTGTTGTGCAGTGGTCATTTGTCTTTATGTTGTATCATGCTGTGTGTGTTCTGTTGCTGTGGTATTATACAATGTTGGTACTTGTGTTGTTTTTTTGTATTGTGCTGTTTTGTTGCTAAAATGCTTATGTTGATCTGTTCCTGTTGTATTGAGTAGTTCTGTTGCATTTGGTCTGTGTTACCGTGTTGTTATGCTATGTAGTTGTCGTACTATACTTCTGTATTTTTACTGTGGTATGCGTAATTGATTATTGTACTTTTTACTATGTTGTGTTTGCATTTTGAGTAATTGTAATTGTCTTTTAATGTGCTGTTATTCAGTTGTCTTTTATTTTGTGTTAAGTTGTTTTGTCCTGTGCTCTTTTGTTCTTGATTTGATGTGGTCACTGCTTGCTCACTCGCACCTCCCAGTGCTTGTCCCATCCACATATCACCACTCCCCTGACCCCGTCGCTGATTTATCCCCCCTTTGTAGTCGGTTTCTAGTGAGTGATGGTGTTCTGCTTTTTAATGTCAGTTAGGATATAGCTGACATGCTGATTGGAGCATGTGTGCACGGATGCTATTACTCGGCACACGTGTACTCTGTTTATTTTCAGTACATGTGGGTACTAGGTGTGTGCATGTTTATACCACATGTGGTCATTTGGCAATGGCGTTTACAGCTGGAAAATCAGACCTCAAGTAAATCAGTTATGCAATATTTAAAGTATCGGTGTCTTCTGCTGTAACTGCAATAGCCACATTTCTCCTGTGTGAAATGATTAAACTGTTTGTGTCTCTTCTTGTTGCTTCTCATTTCATAGGGTGGGATTCTATTTCTTCAAATTTCTCCCATCAGGACACTTTCCTACTTTTTCCACATTCACCAGTAAAGTGTTTCTGTGCGCCATTATTGCTTCACTTGAATTCTCTTCAAAGAAACCAGGCTTATTCTTGATGACATCTAGGTCAGCTTGCACCTCAGTGACCATAGCAAAAGTAGTCTTTTAAATGTGGTTGCCGATGCAATACATTCCCTCATGTTCACTGTTGTAAACCACTGTGCTACTTATTGTTTTTTGTGTGCAGTTTTATATAGCCCCAGCACCACCCGTATTGGAGCGCTTTACATTACACCAGTTCTTTAAACAAGGATGCTTTCATTTTTGTATACACAGGCAGATTAAGTGACTTGCCCAGAATCAAGGATGTTAAGCCAAACTGAAACCCAAAACCCTTTTTTTCCCAGCTCCATAGTGAGCAGCTGTGTCCCTTGTGCCACATCCTCTCCCAAGAGGATGCCACATCGACTCCCTAGCCTCAGCTCAACATTTTGTGATTACGGCCAAATCACTTAATCTCCCTGTGTCAGCCCGCATTTGCTGTTGGTTGCCCGTCCACCTCCTGCCCATCACTGCTTGCCCTGCTGAACTCCATTGCAAAGATTCCCTTCTACCCAACTCTGCTTTTCACATTTATTTTGTGCACTTTTATGTAGCACCAATACCACCCAAAGGTATTGGAGTGCTTTATATAAGCACCAGTTACTTTACACAAGGACACATTCATTTTTGTAGGCATGGGGAGATTAAGTGAAAAGCCCAGAATCAAGGATGTTAAGCCAAGCCCGAAACTCGGTCCCGGTATACCAGCTCCATAGTCAGCAGCTGTGGCCCTTGTGCCACATCCTCTCCCAAGAGGATGCCACATCGACTCCCTAGCCTCAGCTCCACATTATGTGATTACTGCCAAATCACTTAATCTCCCTGTGGCAGACTGCATTTGCTGTTGGTTGCCCGTCCACCTCCTGCCTGTCGCTGCTTCACCTGCTGAACTCCGTTGCACAGATCCCCTTCTCCCCGACTCTGCTTTTCAAATTTTTTTGTGTGCAATTTTATGTAGCGCCAACACCACCCAAAGGTATTGGAGTGCTTTACATAAGCACTATTTACTTTTTTTGTGCAGTTTTATATAGCTTCAACACCAACCAAAGGCATTGGAGTGCTTTGCATCAGCACCAGTTACTTTACACAAGGACACATTCATTTTTGTAGGCATGGGGAGATTAAGTGACTTGCCCAGAATCAAGGATGTTAAGCTGACGCTGAAACTCGGTCCCGGTGTGCCAGCTCCATAGTCGGCAGCTCTGGCCCTTACACTACATCCTCTCCCGTAAGGAAGCCATACCATCTCTCTAGACTCAGCCTCAGTTCCACATTTTGTGATTGCGGAAAAATCACTTAATCTCCCTGTGAGAAGTTGGCCTGGTATATGATGCTCACTAGTTAAAGTGATCACCTTGTACCATGCCAAGCAACCCTTATGGTGTGGTTGTAAGTCAACCTTTTCGGACTAGCTGCCCTAGTGGTAGCGTAGGCTAAGCAGTCTTTGAGGCTAAACTCGTGAAGCGTGTTAAGCCAGCTGTTTTACCAAATGCAACCCCCTTTTATACCAATGAAAGGACACCACACAGATATATATTCAAAATATATATGTATTTATTTCTCAAAGTAACCCCTAGTCTCTTTATGAGCACAGGAGCACAAATCGTCAAACAAGATTATCACAGAATACACAGAAGTTGCACTTTATATGGATAGGCCCTGGTGGCCACTCGAACCATATACTAAAATAGTGGTATAAGTACCACGAACAGAAAAGGGAAAAGGCCTAGGGCCTCTAGAATCGCTGGGCCTACAAGGAGCTAACGTCAGTTAGTGACCAGGAGGTCCACGGGTGGCGTGTGCAGAGCAAATAGTCACACGCGTGCTCCCATAGGTTTCAATGGGTGCGTAAAAAGTACAAAGTTACTGCAAAAGGAATCTTCCGGATGACCTAGGAACTTAAGATTTGGAACACAGGCACTAGAGATGTAATACTACACTTGGGCACAGGTGTGCCAGCTTTACCTCACCCACAGGAAGCGGGTGCATAGGCCTCGAAGTGCGTCGGGTTTCTTCTATCTGTTCCGTTGAGCCTGGGACAAAGATGCTGCAGGCGGTCGGTCGGGAAGAGATGCAGTGGATCCAAGAGTGGATCGGAGATGTTGAAGACCTGTAAGCAGAGGGGACAGTGTTCACAGTCACTAGCCAGTGACCAGCGTGGCACCAGGTGGGTACCAGGCGATGTCGGGTGCAAACAGGAAGGAAGGTGTAGCTTGACTCTGCAGCCACGTGGTCCCTGAAGGTCGACGACGTCCAGGAGTCGAGTCACGAGCTGTCCCACGCAGGCTCTCGCTGTCGGCGGTGTCGGCGACTTGATCGAAGCAAACAAGCCTTGGCAAAAGCAATTGTTGTAGGCAAGGAGTTTAAGCTGATGGTTCTGACCAGCAAGGTCAGAGGAACTGCTCCTTTGGAGGGGAGCAAGGGCCAGTCTGGAGCAACCAGACCAGCGGTGTTTGTCGTAGATTTCGTCGCCAAGATGGCCACTAGCCAGCGGGCCAGCAACCGGTTAGGCGCGTCAAGTGGCAAAATGCAGAAGGGCCCCACGCAGATCGTGGAGATGCTGGAGGGCTCACCTTTGGTGCAGATGCTGCTCGAGGGTTGGGCTTCTCAGGACCCAAAGCACAACTTGGAGGGAGCCTCGGTTGTTGCACTTGTCAGCTTGTCGTAGTCGTTCCAAGATGGCTGGCTCCACGTGTCTCGGTGCCTCCACGGGTCTCCTCTTTTCAGGGACTGTGGATCGGGCGGTGAGAGGTCTGGAGGTCCAGGTCTTGTCAGTCTCTGGGCTCGGGCTCCGGCGGGAGGCGGCGGCAAAGCAGACGTTGATGCGCTGGATGGTGCTTGCGTTAGCAAGGTGGTCACTCCCTGACCACAGGGGAGATTTTCTTCAGTCTTCTGTGCAGCAGAATGTCGAAGTTCCCGTCTTCTTCTTAGTTTCAAGTTGATTCCAGGATGTCCGAAGTCTTAGGACACAGCTCCTACCTTTATTCGGATTCTAGGGGCCGGACTACCTGCTAGGTCCCTCCCTATGGGTGGGACCAGGAAGGGGGGTGGTTACACCCCCAATCCTTTGTCCAGCTCGCCCCAGGCCCGGGACTGGTGTGCCCCAGGACCGGTTTGAACTGGCATATGCCCCGAGGCTCCTTGTGAGCCACAGGCATGTCTGGTTTCTTTCAAGCCCTACCTGACCAATACACAAAATCCTGTCTGGGGTGGTGCATGCACCTCCCCTGGCAGGAAACCCTTTGTCCACACCTCCCAAGCTGGAAGGACTCCCAGCAGCAGGAGGGCAGACTTGTGTCTGTGGTGGCAGCATCCATTTTGTGGAGCTGAGGCTATGTCTGATTTTACCCGGGTTTCAGGCACTGTACATGTCGTGTCCCTCTAGAAGGGTGGAATGCTAACCCCGTCGCCAGAATTGGCGAGGGGTTAGTATTCCAATTCGTATGACACCTTACTCGACATGTTTTGATAAAGCCAAACCAAAGATAGCATTTAACCGCGAGGTTCATAATGCACTTAAGAGTATATGGTATGACGATATCTGGAAACAGTAGAAGGAAGTTGTTCCGACCACTGCAGACAGGCTCAGCTCATGCCAGAGCACCATCTCACATGGAACCAAGCACTCTGCCTTCAGGATTGTTAAGGCCTGCCATAGGAGTGACTTATAGGTTACCAGGTGTCCCATTTAAGTTTAGGTATAGGTATACTACACCTAAGTAAGAGGTGATTACACCAACTTACCCCAGCTGAGTGATCAGCCAGTTGTGTCAGATTGTTAGGCCAACCCTGGGGTGGCATAATACATGCTTCAGCCCCTGGCAGGCCTTGGGTACACCAATGCCCTGGGTACCTAGTGTACACTGGTACAGGGGCTGACAGGGTGATCCAACCAATTGGGTATGTACCTAGGGTACATGGAGTCCATTTTAAAGAGAGAACAGCCAGGCTGAGATCCTGAATAGCAGGATCTCAGGCCAACTAAGTCGAAAAACCAGCTAGACACTAGGCAAAAATTTGGGGGTAACCATAGTCAGATATCCACCTTCCTACACAACCCCCCCCCAAACGAAGGGAGATAAGGCTGACCTTGACCAGGTAAGCCTATATTGCCCAAGTGGCCATATAAGGAGGAACCAGCACTGGCATGGTTACCCCCTGTCTCATGGTCCACTAAGCAATCCCTCACCCTAAGGGTATCAGAGGGTCTCCACCATAGGGAATCTCTACCTTTGGCGTGTCTTGGCAAAGTAAAAGGCTGGTGTTGAGATGGAGTACTGAAGTGAGTGTCCTCAAAGTGAGGCCTCAGCTTCCTCCAATCATCCTTCACCATGGATGCCTTTCTTTCCTTAACTGAGTTGCACTGTGCTCTCAGGGTCAGCCTCTGGCTACCTAAAGCTGGAGGCTGGGTCCCTTTTGTGGGCTTACTGGAGGGACAGGTCAGGTTTGGGGCCCTAAGGTCCCAGGTTTGCCTGTGCCCAACAGAATCCCTCTGGGGGAGGTCCCTAACTACCTGTAAAGGAGATCCCTCAGGAATGTTTTTACCCATCACCTGACTAGGGCTACTAGCCAGGCAATCCTCATTCTTTTGATGGGGGGGTTCTTGTGGACAGGGGCCCTCTGGGGGTCCACTGGCCTCCCTGACCTCTGCAGTCCTGGGCTGACTGGGGCAGGGTAGAGAGAGGCAGGTTACCTGCACCAGACTGGGTCCCACCTTGGAAGGGGCCACTGACATCAGAGGCTCTGCCAGGCCAGGCCTGGCTACCTCTGGGGCAGTTCCTTCACAAGGGGTGAGGTCAGATCCCTGAGGAGGCTGACCTTTTCCTAATGTCTGGGGAGAGGGAGACTTTTCTTCCTCCCCACTACTCTCAGTTTGTGTGGAGTGATCCATTGTTTCAGGCTTCACTACACCTATGTCAGTCTGAGTATAGGCTGAGACCATTACAGCCTTGCCAACCTTTTCAGGGGGGCACTCAGTTTGTGTTTGAGCTGTGACTGTCACAGCTCTGCCAGTCTCTACAGGGAAGTCTGTCTGTGCCTGGGCTGTGGCTACCACTGCCCTTCCAACCTTTTCAGGGAGGAAATCTATTTGGACAGGGGTTGTGAATGGCACAACCCCCCTACCCTTTTGTGACAGGCCTACCATTTTAGAATGGGTGTCTTGTTCAACTCCAGCCCAGGCTGAGAGTTCTAAGTCATTCCCCAGTAAGCAGTCTACAGGCAAGGTTGGGGACACTGCTACCCTTTTAGGGCCAGTGACCCCTCCCCAGCTGAGACATACCTCTGCCATGGGATGACTGTTTTGTTTGCCATCAATGTTAGTCACCTGGTAGGAGAAACCAGGCAAAAGCTGCTCAGAGGGAACTAGCCAATGGGCCACCATTGTGATGCTAGCTCCAGTGTCTCTGTAGGCCTCAGCTTTTGTACCATTGATGTAGGGCTCCTGTCTGTACCTACCCAAGGTGTTGGGACAGGCAGTGAAGTTGGCAAACCCCATGCCACCATCACAGACAAGAGTGGTTGCTGTAGGGGAATTGGCTAAGCCAGGGTCCCCCTGTGTTCCCCAAGTAAACCCACCCAAATTTTTGGGGGCACTCCCACCACCTGGGGGATTACTGCTGACAGTAATAGGTGGTGTGACAGGAGTAATTGGAGGAACAGTTTTGTTTTTAGCCCTTGGGCAACCGCTGTCAGTTTTCCAATGCCCAGGAGTTTTACACTCATGGCAGTAGGGCTTTTTAGCTGTGGTAGAGGAGGGAGCTTGGGACCCACCACCCTGTGTGGAGTTTTGGGGCCCTGAGGAAGGTTTCTCTTTTTCTTTATCCCCACCCTTCTCTTGAGGCTTGGTGGTATCTTTCTTTTGGTCACCACCCTGGTTTTTAGGCCTGATCCTGGTCCTGACCCATTTATCTGCCCTCTTTCCCAATTCTTGGGGAGAGGTCAAATCTGAGTCTACCAGGTGTTGATGGAGAAGCTGGTTTTGACAATTACTTAAAATCTGCTCTCTCATCATCAAATTGTACAATCCTGTATAATCAGACACCTTACTTCCCAGCAACCAACCCTCCAAAGCCTTAGTGGCACATTCCACATATTCAGACCAGTCCTGAGTCTGTGTCTTCTGGGTGTCTCTGAACATTAACCTGTACTGTTCAGTGGTTAAGCCTAACCCATCAACTAGGACACTCTTCAGGACTCTGTAATTTCTGACATCCTCTTCTCTAACAGTGAGGAGTCTATCTCTGCCTCTCCCCTCAAAGGAGAGCCATAAGATTGCTGCCCACTGGTCTTCAGGAACCTGCTGCACTTTGCAGGCTCTCTCAAGAGCAGTCATCCATTTGTGGATGTCATCCCCACTTTTGTAGGGGGGCACAATCTTGGACAGGTTCCTATTGTCAAAGACCCTATCTTTGTCCCTAGGGACATTGCTGCCACCAGTGGGTATAGACCCACTCTCTCTAGGCTGCCTAGCCTTGTTCAGTTTTTCTTCCATCAGGGCTACTTCTAGCTCCTGCTTCCTGATCCTCAGCTGGGCTTCCTGCATTCTGGCCTCATGTTCCCTCCTCTGAGGGGTGGTCAGTCTCCTTCTGGAGTGACCTTGAGAGCCTCTAGAGCCATGGGAAGCATTGGAGTCACCTGAGCGATTCCTTTGCCTTCCAAGCCCTGTGTTAAGTCCACTGGGGAGATCCAATGGGGTGAACCCACTGTCAGTCCCCAACAGCCTTAGTTTAGCTGGGCCAAGTATAACACTTGGCACTGGGCTAGTTCTCCCTTCATCCCCACTCACATCTGTATCCCCATCTCTTTCCTCCCCTGTAGTATGGTTCTCATCTAAGGGATGGCTATTGGAACTGGGTACCTCTGTAGTATCTTCAGAAGGGGGGCCTCCTGTTCCTGACCCTAAGGGGGCTAACTGGGAAGCTTTCTTGAGTGCTCTCTGATTCTCATCATTCTGTAAGAGCTCTCTGAGCTCAGCAGAGTTTGGGTTCTTGGGCTGTTTAAGGCCTCTAAGAGTTGCCAAATGCCTGAGCTCATTCTGATTAAGGGTAGCAAAGCTGGATGGTGCCCTCTGGGGGTCACTCTCAACAGAGATGGGTACAGTGGACCCCTCTGCCCCGGCCATTGCTCTTAAGTGTGGGTGGATGTGTTGCAATCTACCTACACTTGGGTTTACCTACTAAACCTATCTAGTAGTTGTAGTCAGGGTGTGCTACTCCCTTTGCTCTACAACAACTAAGTTCAGTAGAACTTATGTATATCTAATCTTGTTTTATATGTACCTACAGGTACCTATGTGATCTTTCAATTGGTAACCAAGAGATTACAATGGTAAAACACAGCAAGCTCAAATCCAACCGCTGCTCACCAATGTGAGAAGTTGGCCTGGTATATGATGCTCACTAGTTAAAGTGATCACCTTGTACCATGCCAAGCAACCCTTATGGTGTGGTTGTAAGTCAACCTTTTCGGACTAGCTGCCCTAGTGGTAGCGTAGGCTAAGCAGTCTTTGAGGCTAAACTCGTGAAGCGTGTTAAGCCAGCTGTTTTACCAAATGCAACCCCCTTTTATACCAATGAAAGGACACCACACAGATATATATTCAAAATATATATGTATTTATTTCTCAAAGTAACCCCTAGTCTCTTTATGAGCACAGGAGCACAAATCGTCAAACAAGATTATCACAGAATACACAGAAGTTGCACTTTATATGGATAGGCCCTGGTGGCCACTCGAACCATATACTAAAATAGTGGTATAAGTACCACGAACAGAAAAGGGAAAAGGCCTAGGGCCTCTAGAATCGCTGGGCCTACAAGGAGCTAACGTCAGTTAGTGACCAGGAGGTCCACGGGTGGCGTGTGCAGAGCAAATAGTCACACGCGTGCTCCCATAGGTTTCAATGGGTGCGTAAAAAGTACAAAGTTACTGCAAAAGGAATCTTCCGGATGACCTAGGAACTTAAGATTTGGAACACAGGCACTAGAGATGTAATACTACACTTGGGCACAGGTGTGCCAGCTTTACCTCACCCACAGGAAGCGGGTGCATAGGCCTCGAAGTGCGTCGGGTTTCTTCTATCTGTTCCGTTGAGCCTGGGACAAAGATGCTGCAGGCGGTCGGTCGGGAAGAGATGCAGTGGATCCAAGAGTGGATCGGAGATGTTGAAGACCTGTAAGCAGAGGGGACAGTGTTCACAGTCACTAGCCAGTGACCAGCGTGGCACCAGGTGGGTACCAGGCGATGTCGGGTGCAAACAGGAAGGAAGGTGTAGCTTGACTCTGCAGCCACGTGGTCCCTGAAGGTCGACGACGTCCAGGAGTCGAGTCACGAGCTGTCCCACGCAGGCTCTCGCTGTCGGCGGTGTCGGCGACTTGATCGAAGCAAACAAGCCTTGGCAAAAGCAATTGTTGTAGGCAAGGAGTTTAAGCTGATGGTTCTGACCAGCAAGGTCAGAGGAACTGCTCCTTTGGAGGGGAGCAAGGGCCAGTCTGGAGCAACCAGACCAGCGGTGTTTGTCGTAGATTTCGTCGCCAAGATGGCCACTAGCCAGCGGGCCAGCAACCGGTTAGGCGCGTCGAGTGGCAAAATGCAGAAGGGCCCCACGCAGATCGTGGAGATGCTGGAGGGCTCACCTTTGGTGCAGATGCTGCTCGAGGGTTGGGCTTCTCAGGACCCAAAGCACAACTTGGAGGGAGCCTCGGTTGTTGCACTTGTCAGCTTGTCGTAGTCGTTCCAAGATGGCTGGCTCCACGTGTCTCGGTGCCTCCACGGGTCTCCTCTTTTCAGGGACTGTGGATCGGGCGGTGAGAGGTCTGGAGGTCCAGGTCTTGTCAGTCTCTGGGCTCGGGCTCCGGCGGGAGGCGGCGGCAAAGCAGACGTTGATGCGCTGGATGGTGCTTGCGTTAGCAAGGTGGTCACTCCCTGACCACAGGGGAGATTTTCTTCAGTCTTCTGTGCAGCAGAATGTCGAAGTTCCCGTCTTCTTCTTAGTTTCAAGTTGATTCCAGGATGTCCGAAGTCTTAGGACACAGCTCCTACCTTTATTCGGATTCTAGGGGCCGGACTACCTGCTAGGTCCCTCCCTATGGGTGGGACCAGGAAGGGGGGTGGTTACACCCCCAATCCTTTGTCCAGCTCGCCCCAGGCCCGGGACTGGTGTGCCCCAGGACCGGTTTGAACTGGCATATGCCCCGAGGCTCCTTGTGAGCCACAGGCATGTCTGGTTTCTTTCAAGCCCTACCTGACCAATACACAAAATCCTGTCTGGGGTGGTGCATGCACCTCCCCTGGCAGGAAACCCTTTGTCCACACCTCCCAAGCTGGAAGGACTCCCAGCAGCAGGAGGGCAGACTTGTGTCTGTGGTGGCAGCATCCATTTTGTGGAGCTGAGGCTATGTCTGATTTTACCCGGGTTTCAGGCACTGTACATGTCGTGTCCCTCTAGAAGGGTGGAATGCTAACCCCGTCGCCAGAATTGGCGAGGGGTTAGTATTCCAATTCGTATGACACCTTACTCGACATGTTTTGATAAAGCCAAACCAAAGATAGCATTTAACCGCGAGGTTCATAATGCACTTAAGAGTATATGGTATGACGATATCTGGAAACAGTAGAAGGAAGTTGTTCCGACCACTGCAGACAGGCTCAGCTCATGCCAGAGCACCATCTCACATGGAACCAAGCACTCTGCCTTCAGGATTGTTAAGGCCTGCCATAGGAGTGACTTATAGGTTACCAGGTGTCCCATTTAAGTTTAGGTATAGGTATACTACACCTAAGTAAGAGGTGATTACACCAACTTACCCCAGCTGAGTGATCAGCCAGTTGTGTCAGATTGTTAGGCCAAGCCTGGGGTGGCATAATACATGCTTCAGCCCCTGGCAGGCCTTGGGTACACCAATGCCCTGGGTACCTAGTGTACACTGGTACAGGGGCTGACAGGGTGATCCAACCAATTGGGTATGTACCTAGGGTACATGGAGTCCATTTTAAAGAGAGAACAGCCAGGCTGAGATCCTGAATAGCAGGATCTCAGGCCAACTAAGTCGAAAAACCAGCTAGACACTAGGCAAAAATTTGGGGGTAACCATAGTCAGATATCCACCTTCCTACACTCCCCATTTCTAAACACAACAAACATTGTCAAAGCCAGTAAGTTTTGCCTCTGTGAAATCTATTGTTTTTAGGTCTCAGCTAGACAGCACGTGCTCTGCTGGGCTAGACAGTGCATGCGCTGTCTTGAAGAGAGATATTGTGTTCTATCTGTGGGTTTACAGGCCTCCCATCTCCTATCATTGGTAAACTTTAGCGTTGCCCACATTTTCTGTGATGCCATTCGTCATGGCATAAGGGCGTCATGCCCTCTTCTCGTGTTTGACCCTCCCATAGTGCATGGACCAAGTACATGTCTTCTTAAACTGCTCACAGTTTGCTCATCTATTTTTACTTTGTTTTCATGTACTCCATAGGAGTATTTGTGTTTTCAGGCCGTCTTCCTTGTACACATACCACTAAAATGCATGTGCGTGTACATAAAAAAAAGCATTTCTTAAAAAGTTGTTTAAACACGAACAGCACATTTTTTTTTTTTTTTGCATGATCCAATGGTATTGGAGCACTAGCTCCATCTTGTCATAGCACGAACACGAGCCGATTGGTATTGGAGCGCTTTCAGTGTTCACCAGTTACATTCCACTATGACACATTAATTTTTGTTGCAGATCCTGCTTCAATTAAGGTATGTTTTCCCCCTTCACAGTTGCTTACTCCCAACCTCTCCCTTTGTTGCTTGTCCATCTCCACATCCCCTCCTCCTTCCCTGCTTGGCCCGTCCCACACCAGTGCTTAATTTGTAAAAAAAAGTAAGTGCCAGGGCCTTCTCTGGAGGCCACTGCAGTGTGCACTACCCATTGCCCCTGACAGTGCTGCCAGTTACAGTACCAACACAACTACTAACCATTGCACTCCTAAAAATGTGGCAATTCAGACTATGCAAGGTTACCAAAAGCTATATTAATGGTGTGCGCTGCAGGTATTATTCATTCTTAATGTATATTGACTTACTAAACAAATTTGTTATGCTCACCTCAAAATTAGAAACACAGCGCCACCATGTGTTTATTTATTTATTTATTTCTGAATTTGTAAAGCGCATGGTTACACTTACAGTGTGTCCCCGCGCTGTCAGAAGATCCATCTACTCCGTCAGTCAGACAACACGGGTTAGTCTTTAGGGAAGAGGAATGTTTTGAGCTTTCTCCGGAAGATGAGCTCCGAAGTTTCCACTCTTAAGCTCAGGGGGAGAGAGTTCCATTTATGTGCCGCCAAAACACGAAAGGATTTTCCTCCCATTCTGGCTTTCTTGTGTCTGGGGACAGCGAGGAGGCCTGCTCCTAACGAACGGAGTTGTCGAGTGGGCGTATAGGGGCAAAGAAGGTTCCGAAGGAAGGCCGGGCCCTTCCATGTACGATCCTGTGACCAATGCAAAGGACTTTGAAATCAATTCTCTCATTGATCGGCAGCCAATGCAGAGTTCGTAGGGATTTTTTTGAAGGGGCTCTTCTGGGCAGCCGGAGGACCAGGCGAGCGGCAGCATTCTGAAGTGTCTGCAGTCGCCGCCGGCTAGTGGCACTGGCTCCCAGATAAAGGGCATTGCCGTAGTCCAGTCTTGATGTGACAAGGGCGTGGACCAGGGTCTTCCTAGATGATTCTGGGAGCAGGTCGATGGTTTTGCGGAGTTTCCGTAGAATCGAGAAGCACGAACCGGCTACACGTCTAGTATGGTAGTCGAAGTCCATCTTTGAGTCCACCCATACTCCCAGATTCTTGACCTGATCACTAGGGGTAGGAAGGGGCCCCAGGGTCTGCGGCCACCAAGCAGATGACCAGACTGAGGGGGGTTTTCCAACAATCAACACCTCAGTCTTGTCACCATTAAGACGGAGGCAATTCTTCGCCATCCATCCCGCCATATCCTGGAGGCATGCTGAGAAGTTAGCGGCGGCTTGTTCAGCAGGTTGGGTCAGAGCGACCACCAACTGTGTGTCGTCTGCGTATGTCACTACTTCCACCCCGTATCGTTCCGCAGTGGTAGCCACGGGGGTGACATATAAATTAAAAAGGGTTGGACTGAGGCTTGAGCCCTGCGGCACTCCTTGACCAAGGTCAAAGGTATCGGAGCGTGCTCCTCCTTGCTCTACCGAGAAGCTGCGGTTGGTGAGAAAAGATTCCAACCATGACCAGGCCATGCCTGTCACCCCTCCTTTCTTCAGACACTGCAGCAGCGTATGATGTGCTACAGTGTCGAAGGCTGCACTGAGGTCCAGGAGCACTAGAGCTGCCACATGTCCTGCATCTACGTGTTTCCTCAGTGCCTCAGTCGAAAAAAGGAGGGCTGATTCCGTGGAGTGGCGTGCTCGGAAACCCGATTGGTTGGTATGCAGGAGGCCTCTAGACTCTATGTGCGCGGATAGTTGTTGGTTCACCAGCTTTTCCGCCAGTTTAGAGAAGAAGGGTAAGAGCGAAATGGGGCGGAGATTGCTAAGCTGGGACGCACTGATGTTGGGTTTTTTCTTCAGAGGCAGTACAACTGCCTGTTTCCACCCGAGAGGGACTTTGCCAGTGTTGAAAGAGGTAGATAGTATGTGGCCAACATAAGGTGCCAGATGACTCATGGCACTGGCCAGGAATTTGGCAGGGGCAGGGTCGTACGGGGAGCCTGATTTAATGCCTTTAGCAGTGGATATCAGGAGTGCTTCTGACGGAACTTGATATACTGTGAGGCAGTCTTCGATCTTTGCCTCCCAGGTTGCTTCTTCATGAGGAGGAAGAAGGTTAGAGCCAGTTCTTGCATCATCCGGGAAACTGTTGTAAATGTCGCGTACTTTCTTGTGGAAAAATTCCGCGATAGCGTTACATGATTGTGCTGATGTGTCGGCCTGCTCTAAAGCAGGGGGAGGTGAAGTAATCTCTTTATAAATCCTGAAGAGTTCCTTGGATGAGCAGTTAGCACTATCTATTCGATCCGCATAGAAGGTCGCTTTGGCTTTCCTAATTTGGAGGTGGTATTCTTTAATGCTAGCTCTGTATACATCTCTTGCCTCTAGTGAATAGTTCTTCCTCCAGGCTCGTTCAAGTCTCTTACAGGCTGCCTTGGTTTCTCTAAGAGTTGTGCTAAACCAGGGTGCAGTTTTAGTTAGTCGCTCTGGGCCCTTATTGGCCCAAGGGGCAGTGATGTCCAGGGCCTTAGTGATGTGTCCGTCCAGGGCTATGCAAGCTCTGTCCACGTCCACTCCTAAGTCTGCTGGGGAACCGTTTAGTCGGAAGTGATGCTCGAAAGAGTCCATGGAAAACCGGGCCCATTTCCTTTGTAGTTTGTTGGCGCAATGGTGAGTTTTTATGTGGTGAGTCATGACTAGGAAGTGGAAAGGGACTAGGAAGTGATCTGTCCACAGCAAAGGGATGGGAGTATCCTGTGTCAGATCCTCTAAGTTGTTAAAAATGGGGTCAAGAAGGTGCCCCTGACGATGAGTCGGGAGGTGGGAAGCAGTGACTAATTGTAAGGTTAGCAGCTCTTGGCACAATTCTTGAGCAGCTGAGTTGTTAAGGTCTTCAATGTGGAGATTAAGATCCCCTAATACAAGGAACTTCCTGTATCTCATAGCCAATGGGGTGACGTTCTGGATAAGACTTTCCGTAAAGTTTCTACTACCTCCAGGGGGTCTATAGATCAGTAGACCTTTGATGACCGTATTTTTGTCGATACCGATGGAGAAAGCTCCAGTTTCGCTATCTGTTATAGTAACAGGTTCGAGGGAGCATGTCATATTCATTCTATAGATTATGGCAATGCCACCTCCCCTTCCCTTAGGTCTATCCTGCCTGCAAATTGCATATCCAGGGGGCAGGGCCTCCCTGACTTCAGGGTCTGAGTCTTCGTCCAGCCAAGTTTCAGTAAGGCATAGTAAGTCCCATTTGTTGTCGATTATAAGGTCGAGTACTTCGAGTTTATGCTTTTTGAGGGAGCGACAGTTAAGTAGCGCGCCACTGATTTTTCTACTGTGCTCTGGTTGGACATTGCCGTTTGGCGTGCTAGCTTTGGGATGTTTATTGAGGGTGAAGCCACAGTTATCGCAGGAATTAGTAGGTCTACTGAGATCCATACTGTGCTCACATACCTTTAGGTAGTTGGTGCGAAGGGTGAGGAGTTCCTCTTTGTCGTAGCGGTTATCAGGGAGGTGAGGACCAGGGGGACTGGCCCCGTGCCCCGGTCTGCCGCGGACGGGCGCAGACGGGCTTACCTTAGGCGCACCTTCGGCGCGCAGGCGGCGCGCCCGCTGCGCTCGTCCGCTGCGCGTCCGGGGAATGCACATAATATAAAGGCGTGAAAGGGCGGAGTCAGGGGCGTCGCCTCAGAAAGGGGCGTGGCCTCCGTCCTCGCCGGAATGGCGGTGTGCTCAAGTTTGCCGGTTCAGGTCAACGGCAGCGCTGTAGCAGCAGCGTGACAGCAGGTAGGCACCAAGAGTGCGAGTGCAACACAAAAGATAAAATCACAGTGCAGGTGTAATTGTTTTAAAAAAGTCGAACACACGACGCTCTCGGCTTCCGCCTCAAGAGCTCGGATCTGTCTGACGCGCGGCGCTAGTAAGCAATACTATTTATAGGGGCGGAGTCAGGGGCGTCGCCTCAGAAAGGGGCGTGGCCTCCGTCCTCGCCGGAATGGCGGTGTGCTCAAGTTTGCCGGTTCAGGTCAACGGCAGCGCTGTAGCAGCAGCGTGACAGCAGGTAGGCACCAAGAGTGCGAGTGCAACACAAAAGATAAAATCACAGTGCAGGTGTAATTGTTTTAAAAAAGTCGAACACACGACGCTCTCGGCTTCCGCCTCAAGAGCTCGGATCTGTCTGACGCGCGGCGCTAGTAAGCAATACTATTTATAGGGGCGGAGTCAGGGGCGTCGCCTCAGAAAGGGGCGTGGCCTCCGTCCTCGCCGGAATGGCGGTGTGCTCAAGTTTGCCGGTTCAGGTCAACGGCAGCGCTGTAGCAGCAGCGTGACAGCAGGTAGGCACCAAGAGTGCGAGTGCAACACAAAAGATAAAATCACAGTGCAGGTGTAATTGTTTTAAAAAAGTCGAACACACGACGCTCTCGGCTTCCGCCTCAAGAGCTCGGATCTGTCTGACGCGCGGCGCTAGTAAGCAATACTATTTATAGGGGCGGAGTCAGGGGCGTCGCCTCAGAAAGGGGCGTGGCCTCCGTCCTCGCCGGAATGGCGGTGTGCTCAAGTTTGCCGGTTCAGGTCAACGGCAGCGCTGTAGCAGCAGCGTGACAGCAGGTAGGCACCAAGAGTGCGAGTGCAACACAAAAGATAAAATCACAGTGCAGGTGTAATTGTTTTAAAAAAGTCGAACACACGACGCTCTCGGCTTCCGCCTCAAGAGCTCGGATCTGTCTGACCGTTGGACTGTCACTAGTGCTGGTAATTCAGTGCTGTTTCCAAAACCGAAAACCACCGGCTCAAACTAAGCACTGGTCCCCCCACTAATTCCCTCGTCACTGCTGTTATTATTTATTTATTTATTTTGCATGTTCCAATGGTATTAGAGCACTAGTTCCATCCTCCATTTCGCCATAGTGCTAACACTAGGCGATGGTAAGCGTGCGTTTTAAGTGCTCACCAGTTACATTACACAATGACACATTCATTGTTGTACGCAGGGGGAAACATAAGTGATTTGCCCAGAATCACAAACTGTTCAGCCGATCCCAAAATTCAAACCTAGTTTTCCAGTCGGCAGCTCTGGCTCTTATACAACATTCTCGCTTTGCTTCAAAACTCCTCAACTGTTTCTCACTATCACTTCCACATTTGTTCAGCAAGACTCCGTCAATACCGTACGAGCATTGGCAAAGCCTTCTCGGCAATGCCTGACCAATTTGCATCGTCAATGTGAATTCTTTTTTAGCCATGTTGTCTAACAGCACATCTGCTGTTCAGCATGGCTGAAAGTCATTGAAAAAAGCGCTATGGTGTGGCCAGCGCAGGTTCAACATGGGGGGAGGGAAGAGACTTGCCGTCAGCTCAACATCCTGTGATTCTGGGCTTTCAGTGACTTTCAGCCATGCGGAACAGCAAATGTGCTGCTGGACAACATGGGAAAGACATTCAAATTGACAAGGCCAATAGCTCGGCATTGCCCAGACCTATTGGCTTTGCCAATGCTTCTGTCTTCTTGTAAGTCACCCCTAAAGGAAGCCCTAAGTGCATGGTATTTAGAAAAGTAGGGCATGTGTGCATAAGTTTTACATGTCCTGGCAGTGAAAAATCTCCAAAATCATTTTTCACTGTGGCAAGACTGGCTCTTGAATACAAATGCACTTTCTCACATTATGACACCTTATAATGTATAACTCCAACTTAGGAATAGCTAGAACTATGATTTAAGCACTTAAATTATTACCAATTGGTGTTGGTGTAGTGTAGGGCGTCGTGCTAGGTGTGGTGTTTAGGGTTTAGGGCAGTGCAGTGGTGTTCGGGCAGTGTAGGGGGTCATGCTGGGGGTGGTGTTTCAGGGTTTAGGGCAGTGCAGTGGTGTTTGGGCAGTGTAGGGGGTCATGCAGGGGTGGTGTTTCAGGGTTTAGGGCAGTGCAGTGGTGCTCGGGCAAGGTATGGGGTTGTGTAGGGGGTGGTGTTTCAGGGTTTAGGGCAGTGCAGTGGTGTTCGGGCAGTGTAGGGGGTCTTGCTGGAGGTGGTGTTTCAGGGTTTAGAGCAGTGGTGTTCGGGCAGTGTAGGGGGTCTTGCTGGGGGTGGTGTTTCAGGGTTTAGGGCAGTGGTGTTCGGGCAGTGTGGGGAGTCTTGCTGGGGCTGGTGTTTCAGGCTTTAGGGCAGTGCAGTGGTGTTTGTGTAGTGTAGGGGGTCGTGCTGGGTGTAGTGTTTTAGGGTTTAGGGTAGTGCAGTGGTGTTTGGGTAGTGTTGGGGGTCGTGCTGGGGTAGTGTTTTAGGGTTTAGGGTAGTGCAGTTGTGTTTGTGTAGTGTAGGGGGTCGTGCTGGGGGTAGTGTTTTAGGGTAGTGCAGCGGATTTTGTGTAGTGTAGGGGGTCGTGTTTTAGGGCTTGGGTAGTGCAGTGGTGTTTGTGTAGTGTAGGGGGTCGTGCTGGGGGTAGTGTTTTAGGGTTTAGGGTAGTGCAGCGGTGTTTGTGTAGTGTAGGGGGTCGTGTTTTAGGGTTTAGGGTAGTGCAGTGGTGTTTATGCAGTGTAGGGGGTAGTGTTTTAGGGCTTGGGTAGTGCAGTGGTGTTTGTGTAGTGTAGGGGGTCGTGCTGGGGGTAGTGTTTTAGGGTTTAGGGTAGTGCAGCGGTGTTTGTGTAGAGTAGGGGGTCGTGTTTTAGGGTTTAGGGTAGTGCAGTGGTGTTTGGGTAGTGTAGGGGGTCGTGCTGGGGGTAGTGTTTTAGGGTTTAGGGTAGTGCAGTGGTGTTTGGGTAGTGTAGGGGGTCGTGCTGGGGGTAGTGTTTTAGGGTTTAGGGTAGTGCATTGCAGTTTGTGTAGTGAAGGGGGTCGGGCTGGGGGTAGTCTTTTAGGGTTTAGGGCAGTGCAGTGGTGTTTGTGTAGTGTCAGGGGTCGTGCTGGGGGTACTGTTTTAGGATTTACAGCAGAGCAGTGGTGTTTGGGTAGTGTAGGGGTTCGTGCTGGGGGTTCTGTTTTGGGCTTTAGGGCAGTACAGTGGTGTTCGGGTCGTGTAGGTGGTTGTGCTGGGGGTAGTGTTTTAGCGTTTAGGGCAGTGCTGTGGTGTTCCGGCGGTAAAGGGGGTCGTGATGGGGTGGTGTTTTAGGGATTATTGCATTTCAGAGGTGTTCGGGCAGTGTAGGGGTTCGTGCTGGGGGTGGTGTTTTAGAGTATAAGGCAGTGCAGTGGTGTTTGGCAGTGTAGGGGGTAGTGTTTTAGGGTAGTGCAGTGGTGTTTGTGTAGTGCAGGGGTACATGTTTTAGGGTTTAGGGTAGTGCAGTGGTCTTTGCGTAGTGTAGGGGGTAATGCGGGGGTAGTGTTTTAGGGTTTATGGTAGTGTAGTGATGTTTGGGAAGTGTAGGGGGTCGTGCTGGGGGTAGTGTTTTAGTGTTTTAGGGTTTACGGTAGTGCAGTGGTGTTTGTGTAGTGAAGGGGTCGTGCTGGAGGTGCTGTTTTAGGGTTTGCGGCAGAGCAGTGGTGTTTGGGCAGTCTAGGGGGTTGTTCTGGGGTGGTGTTTTAGGGTTTAGGGCAGTGCAGTGGTGTTCGGGCAGTGTAGGAGTCATGCTGGGGGTGGTGTTTTAGGGTTTAGGGCAGTGCAGTGGTGTTCGGCAGTGTAGGGGGTCGTGCTGGGGGTAGTGTTTTAGGGTTTAAGGTAGTGCAGTGGGGTTTGGGTGGTGTAGGAGGTCGTGCTGGGGGCAATGTTTTAGGGTTTAGGGTAGTGCAGTGGTTTTTGGGTAGTGTAGGGGGTCGTGCTGGGGTAGTGTTTTAGGGTTTAGGGTAGTGCAGTGGTGTTGGTGTAGTGTAGGGGGTCGTGCTGGGGGTAGTGTTTTAGGGTTTAGGGTAGTGCAGTGGTGTTTGGGTAGTGTAGGGGGTCATGTCTTGGATTGAATCCTTTTTAAAAGGCAGAACCTTCCAGGTCTCTGATGGCCCAGTTAACTCCAGACCTTTTCCCCTTCAGTGCGGGCTCCCCCAGGGCTCTTCACTGAGCCCTACTCTCTTTAACGTATACATGTCGTCCCTTGAAGATGTCGTAACCCCTTTTGGTATAAAAACTTATGTACGCCGACGACACCCAACTGGTCGTCTCCATAAACCAGTGGACTAATTGTCTGGACAACTTGTTATTCTGTCTCCAGAACATTTCTCAATGGATGTGCGACTCCCGCCTGAAACTTAACGGTGAGAAATTGGAGATCCTCCTCCTGGGGAACCCACTCAGATTCCCTACTTTCCTCTCCTGGCCTCCCTGCATGGGATTACCTCCTACTCCCAAGACAGAAGTCAAGAGCCTGGGTATTTGGATGGACAAGGACCTTAATTTTAAGGCCCAGGCCAGGAAAACTGCCGGCACATGCTTTGGCCTCACTAAGATAGCCCGCAAGATCCTCCACCTGATCCCCTTCCATTCCAGGAAACTGCTAATGCAGGGGTTGGTCAACTCTAGACTGGACTATGGAAACGCCCTTTACTTAGGTGCTCCTGCTTCGGTCATTAACAGATTGCAGTGTGCTCAGAACGCCGCGGCTAGACTCCTGACTGGGTCTAAATTTCGAAGCTCGGCCAAACCAGCCCTCAGATCTTTACACTGGCTCCCGATTAAGGAAAGGATCACCATTAAAGCCCTCTGCATCTTACACAAAATACTCCATGGTAAAGGCCCGCCGATCCTGAGATCTCTGGTCAAACCTCATCACTCTAACCGACACCTTAGATCAGACTCCCTCGCCCTAGCCAGCGTCCCCAGAATAAACAGGGCCCGCTCAGGGGGACGACTCTTCTCATACAATGCATCCAAGCTGTGGAACTCCCTCCCACTCCACATCCGAAGAGAATCCAACTTGCTGGCCTTTCGTAGGCAATTAAAAACTTGGCTCTTCTCTTAAATATCCTCTCCCCAACTCCCTTCTCACTGGTCGACTTTCAGCGCTGGGACGCCCCAGGGTAGCTACGCGCTTTCTAAATCGGAAATCAAATCAATCAAATCAATGCTGGGGGTACTGGTTTAGGGATTAGGAGAGTGCAGTGATGTTTGGGTAGTGTAGGGGTATTGCTGGGGGTAGTGTTTTGGGGTGTAGGGTAGTGCAATGGTGTTTGGGTAGTGTAGGGGGTACTGCTGGGGGTAGTGTTTTAGGGTTTAGGCTAGTGCAGTGGTGTTTGTGTAGTGTAGGGGGTCGTGCTGGGGGTAGTGTTTTAGGGTTTAGGATAGTGGAGCAGTGTTTGTGTAGTGTAGGGGGTCGTGTTTTAGGGTTTAGGGTAGTGCTGTGGTCTTTGGGTAGTGTAGGGGGTGGGCTGGGGGTAGTGTTTTAGGGTTTAGAGTAGTGCATTGGTGTTAGTGTAATGAAGGGGGTCGGGCTGGGGGAAGTGTTTTAGGGTTTAGGGCAGTGCAGTGGTGTTTGTGTAGTGTAGGGGGTCGTGCTGGGGGTACGGTTTTAGGGTTTACGGCAGAGCAGTGGTGTTTGGGTAGTGTAGGGGGTCGTGCTTGGTTTGGTGTTTTAGGGTTTAGGGCAATGCAGTGGTGTTAAGGTAGTGTAGGGGATCGTGCTGGAGGTGGTGTTTTAGGGTTTAGGGCAGTGCTGTGGTGATCGGGCAGTGTAGGGGGTCGTGCTGAAGGTGGTGTTTTAAGGTTTTAGGCAGTGCAGTGGTCTTCGGTCAGTGTAGGGGGTCATGCTGGGGGTGGTGTTTTAGGGTTTAGGGCAGTGCAGTGTTGTTCGGCAGTGTAGTGGTTAGTGTTTTAGGGTTTAGGGTAGTGCAGTGGTGTATGTGTAGTGTAGGGATCGTGTTTTAGGGTTTAGGGTAGTGCAGTGGTCTTTGGGTAGTGTAGGGGGTCCTGCGGGGGGTAGTGTTTTAGAGTTTATGATAGTGCAGTGGTGTTTGGGTAGTGTAGGGGATCGTGTTGGGGTAGTGTTTTAGGGTTTATGGTAGTGCAGTGGTGTTTGTGTAGTGAATGGGGTCAGGCTTGGGGTAGTGTTTTAGGGTTTAGGGCAGTGCAGTGGTGCTTGCGTAGTGAAGGGGGTCATGCTGGGGGTACTGTTTTATGGTTTACAGCAGAGCAGCGGTGTTTGGGTAGTGTAGGCAGTCTTACTGGGGGTGTGTTTTAGGGTTTAGGGCAGAGCAGTGGTGTTCGGGTAGTGTAGGGGGTCGTGCTGCGGTAGTGTTTTAGGTTTAGGACAGGGGGTCGTGCTGGGGGTTTTGTTTTTGGGTTTAGGGCAGTGCAGTGGTGTTCAGCAGTGTAGAGGGTCATGCTGGGGTGGTGTTTTAGGGTTTAGGGCAGTGCAGTGGTGTTCGGGCAGTGTAGGGGGTCGTGCTGGAGGTGGTGTTTTAGGGTTTAGGGCAGTGCAGTGGTGTTCGGGCAGTGTAGGGGGTCATGCTGGGGATGGTGTTTTAGGGTTTAGGGAAGTGCAGTGGTGTTTGGGCAGTGTAGGGGTCATGCTGGGGGTGATGTTTTAGGATTTAGGGCAGTGCAGTGGTGTTTGGCAGTGTAGGGGGTCGTGCTGGGGGTAGTGTTTTAGGGTTTAGGGTACTGCAGTTGTGTTTGGGTAGTGTAGGGGGTCGTGCTGGGAGCAGTGTTTTAGGGTTTAGGGTAGTGCAGTGGTTTTTGGGTAGTGTAGGGGTCGTGCTGGGGTAGTGTTTTAGGGTTTAGGGTAGTGCAGTGGTGTTGGTGTAGTGTAGGGGGTCATGCTGGGGGTAGTGTTTTAGGGTTTAGGGTAGTGCAGTGGTGTTTGGGTATTGTAGGGGGTCGTGCTGAGGGTAGATTTAGGGTTTAGGGTAGCGCAGTTGTGTTTGGGTAGTGTAGGGGGTCGTGCTGGGGTACTGGTTTAGGGATTAGGGTAGTGCAGTGGTGTTTGGCTAATGTAGGGAGTCGTGCTGGGGGAGTGTTTTAGGGTTTAGGGTAGTGCAGTGGTGTTTGGGTAGTGTAGGGGGTCGTGCTGGGGTACTGGTTTAGGGATTAGGGGAGGGCAGTGGTGTTTGGGTAGTGTAGGGGGTATTGTTGGTGGTAGTGTTTTAGGGTTTAGGGAAGTGCAATGGTGTTTGGGTAGTGTAGAGGGTACTGCTGGGGGTAGTGTTTTAAGGTTTAAGGTAGTGCAATGGTGTTTGTGTAGTGTAGGGGTCGTGCTGGGGTTTATGTTTTAGGGTTTAGGGTAGTGCAGTGGTGTTTGTGCAGTGTAGGGGGTCGTGTTTTAGGGTTGATGGTAGTGCAGTGGTGTTTAGCAGTGTAGTGGGTAGTGGTTTAGGGTTTAGGGTAGTGCAGTGGTGTTTGGGTAGTGTAGGGGGTCATGCTGGGGGTAGTGTTTTAGGGTTTAGGGTAGTGCAGTGGTGTTTGGGTAGTGTAGGGGGTCGTGCAGGGGTACTGGTTTAGGGATTAGGGGAGGGCAGAGGTGTTTGGGTAGTGTAGGGGGTATTGTTGGTGGTAGTGTTTTAGGGTTTAGGGTAGTGCAGTGGTGTTTGTGCAGTGCAGGGGGTCGTGTTTTAGGGTTGATGGTAATGCAGTGGTGTTTGGGTAGAGTAAGGTCGTGCTGGTAGTAGTGTTTTAGGGTTTAGGGTAGTGCATTGTTCTTTGGGTAGTGTAGGGGGTCGTGCTGGGGGTTAGTGTTTTGCGGTTTATGGTAGTTAAGTGGTTTGGGTAGTGTAGGGGGTCATGCTGGGGGTGCTGTTTTAGGGTTTAGGGTAGTGTAGTGGTGTTTGTGTAGTGTAGGGGGTCGTGTTTTAGGGTTTAGGGTAGTGCAGTGGTGTTTGTGTAGTGTAGGGGGTCATGCCGGGTGTAGTTTTTTAGGGTTTAGCGTAGTGCAGCAGTGTTTGTGTAGTGTAGGTGGCTGAGTTTTAGGGTAGTGCTGTGGTCTTTGGGTAGTGTTGGGGGTCGTGCGGGGGTAGTGTTTTAGGGTTTATGTTAGTGCAGTAGTGTTTGGGTAGTGTAGGGTTCGGGCTTTGGGTAGTGTTTTAGGGTTTAGGGTAGTGCATTGGTGTTTGTGCAGTTAATTGCGTCGGGCTGGGGGTAGTGTTTTAGGGTTTAAGGCAGCGCAGTGGTGTTTGTGTAGTGTAGGGGGTCATGCTGGGGGTCCTGTTTAGGGTTTACGGCAGAGCAGTGGTGTTTGGGTAGTGTAGGGGGTCTTGCTGGGGGTGGTGATTTAGGGTTTAGGGCAGTGCAGTGGTGTTCAGGTAGTGTAGGGGGTCATGCTGGAGGTGGTGTTTTAGGGTTTAGGGCAGTGCTGTGGTGTTCGGGCAGTGTAGGGGGTCTTGCTGGAGGTGGTGTTTTAAGGTTTTGGGCAGTGCAGTGGTCTTCGGGCAGTGTAGGGGGTCGTGCTGGGGGTGGTGTTTTAGGGATTAGGGCAGTTCAGTGGTGTTTGGCAGTGTAGTGGGTAGTGTTTTAGGGTTTAGGGTAGTGCAGTGGTGTTTGTGTAGTGTAGGGGTCATGCTGGGGGTAGTGTTTAAGGGTTTAGGGTAGTGCAGTGGTGTTGGTGTAGTGTAGGGGTCGTGTTTTAGGGTTTAGGGTAGTACAGTGGTCTTTGGGTAGTGTAGTGTGTCGTGCGGGGGGTAGTGTTTTAGAGTTTATGATAGTGCAGTGGTGTTTGGGTAGTGTAGGGGGTCGTGCTGGGGGTAGTGTTTTATGCTTTACGGCAGAGCAGTGGTGTTTGGGTAGTGCAGGGGGTCTTACTGGGTGTGTGTTTTAGGGTTTAGGGCAGTGCAGTGGTGTTCGGGTAGTGTAGAGGGTGGTGCTGGGCTAGTGTTTTAGGTTTAGGGCTGTGCTGTGGTGTTCGCGAGGTGTAGGGGGTCGTGCTGGGGTTGTGTTTTTGGGTTTAGGGCAGTGCATTGGTGTTCAGCAGTGTAGAGGGTCGTGCTGGGGGTGGTGTTTTAGGGTTTAGCGCAGTGCAGGGGTGTTCGGGCAGTGTAGGGGGTCGTGTTGGGGATGGTGTTTTAGGGTTTAGGGCAGTACAGTGGAGTTCGGGCAGTGTAGTGGGTCGTGCTGGGGATGGTGTTTTAGTGTTTAGATCAGTGCAGTGGTGTTTGTGCAGTGTAGGGGTCATGCTGGTTGTGGTCTTTTAGGGTTTAGTGCAGTGCAGTGGTGTTTGGCAATGTAGGGGGTCGTGCTGGGGATGGTGTTTTAGTGTTTAGGGCAGTGCAGTGGTGTTTGTGCAGTGTATGGGTCATGCTGGTTGTGGTCTTTTAGGGTTTAGCATAGTGCAGTGGTGTTTGGGTATTGTAAGGGGTCGTGCTAGGGGCGGTTTTTTAGGGTTTAGGGTAGTGCGGTGGTTTTTGTGTAGTGTAGGGGGTCGTGCTGGGGTAGTGTTTTAGGGTTTTGGGTAGTGCAGTGGTGTTGTTGTAGTGTAGGGGGTTGTGCTGGGGGTAGTGTTTTAGGGTTTAGGGTAGTTCAGTGGTGTTTGGGTATTGTAGGGGGTCGTGCTGAGGGTAGATTTAGGTTTTAGGGTAGCGCAGTGGTGTTTGGGTAGTGTAGGGGGTCATGCTGGGGGTAGATTTAGGGTTTAGGGTAGTGCAGTGGTGTTTGGCTAATGTAGGGAGTCGTGGTGGCGGAGTGTTTTAGGGTTTAGGGTAGTGCTTTAGTGTTTGGGTAGTGTAGGGGGTCGTGCTGGGGGTAGTGCTTTAGGATTTAGGGTAGTGCAGTGGTGTTTGGGTAGTGTAGGGGGTATTGCTGGGGGTAGTGTTTTAGGGTTTTAGGGTTTAGGGTAGTGCAGTGGTGTTTGTATAGTGTAGGGGGTCGTGCTGGGGGTAATGTTTTAGGGTTTAGGGTAGTGCAGCGGTGTTTGTGCAGTTTAGGGGGACGTGTTTTAGGGTTGATGGTAGTGCAGTGGTGTTTGGGTAGTGTAAGGGGTCGTGCTGATGGTAGTGTTTTAGGGTTTAGGGGAGTGCAGTGGTGTTCAGGTAGTGTAGGGGGTCATGCTGGAGGTGGTGTTTTAGGGTTTAGGGCAGTGCTGTGGTGTTCAGGCATTGTAGGGGGTTTTGCTAGAGGTTGTGTTTTAAGGTTTTGGGCAGTGCAGTGGTCTTCGGGCAGTGTAGGGGGTTGTGCTGGGGGTGGCATTTTTGGGTTTAGGGCAGTGCAGCGGTGTTCGGCAGTGTGGAGGGTCGTGCTGGGGTGGTGTTTTAGGTTTAGGGCAGTGCTGTGGTGTTCGGAAAGTGTAGGGGGTCGTGCTGGGGGTGGCATTTTTGGGTTTAGGGCAGTGCAGTGGTGTTCGGCAGTGTGGAGGGTCGTGCTGGGGTGGTGTTTTAGGGTTTAGGGCAGTGCAGTGGTGTTCGGGCAGTGTAGGTGGTCGTGCTGGGGGTGGTGTTTTAGGGTTTAGGGCAGTGCAGTGGTGTTCAGGCAGTGTAGGGGGTCGTGCTGGAGATGGTGTTTCAGGGTTTTGGGCAGTGCAGTGGTGTTCGAGCAGTGTAGGGGTAGTGCTGGGGGTGGTGTTTTATGGTAGTGCATTGGTGTTCTTGTAGAGAAGGGGTCGTGCTGGGATGGTGTTTTAGGGTTTAGGGCAGTGCAGTGGTGATAGGGCAGTGTAGGGGTTCATGAGCGGTGGTGTTTCAGGGTTTAGGGCAGTGCAGTAGGGTTCGGGCAGTGTAGGGGTCATGCGGGGGTGGTGTTTCAGGGTTTAGGGCAGTGCAGTGGTCTTCGGGCAGTGTAGGGGGTCGTGCTGGGGGTGTTGTGTCAGGGTTTAGGGCAGTGCAGTGGTGTACAGGCACTGTAGGGGATCGTGCGGGGGGTGGTGTTTCAGGGTTTAGTGCAGTGGTGTTCGGACAGTGTAGGCGGTCGTGCTGGGGGTTGTGTTTCAGGGTTTAGGGCAGTAGTGTTTGGGCAGTGTAGGTGGTCTTGCTGGGACTGGTGTTTCAGGGTTTAGGGCAGTGCAGTGGTGTTCGGGCAGTGTAAGGGGTTGTGCTGAGGCTGGTGTTTCAGGGTTTAGGGTAGTGCAGTGTTGTTTCTGTAGTGTAGTGGTTCGTGCTGGTGGTAGTATTTTAGGGTTTAGGGTAGTGCAGTGATGTTTGTGTAGTGTAGGGGGTCGTGCTTGGGGTAGATTTAGGGTTTAGGGTAGTGCAGTGGTGTTTGTGTAGTGTAGGGCGTCGTGGTGGCGGTAGTGTTTTAGGGTTTAGGGCAGTGTAGTGGTGTTTGTGTAGTGTAGGGGGTCGTCCTGGTGGTAGTTTTTTAGGGATTAGGGTAGTGCAGTGGTGTTTGGGTAGTGTAGGGGGTCGTGCTGGGGGCAGTGTTTTAAGGTTTAGGGTAGTGCACTGGTATTTCTGTAGTGTAGGGGGTCGTGCTTGGGGTAGATTTAAGGTTTAGGGTAGTGCAGTGGTTTTTGTGTAGTGTGGGGGATCATCCTGGGGTAGTGTTTACGGGTTTAGGGTAGTGCAGTGGTGTGTGTGTAGTGTAGAGGGTCATGCTGGGGGTAGTGTTTTAGGGTTTAGGGTAGTGCAGCGGTGTTTGTGTAGTGTAGAGGGTCGTGTTTTAGGGTTTAGGGTAGTGCAGTGGTCTTTGCGTAGTGTAGGGGGTCGTGCGGGGGTAGTGTTTTAGGGTTTATGGTAGTGCAGTGGTGTTTGGTAGTGTAGGGGTTAGTGCTGGGAATAGTGTTTTAGGGTTTAGGGTAGTGCAGTGGTGTTTGTGTAGTGTAGGAGTCGTGCTGGGGTTGGTGTTTTAGGGTTTAGGGCAGTGCTGCGGTGTTCGGGCAGTAAAGGGGGTCGTGCTGGGGGTCGTGTTTTAGGGTTTAGGGCATTTCAGTGGTGTTCGGGCAGTGTAGGGGGTTGTGCTGGGGTTGGTGTTTTAGAGTTTAGGGCAGTGCAGTGGTGTTCGTCAGTGTAGGGGTAGTGTTTTAGAGTTTAGGGTAGTGCAGTGGTGTTTGTGTAGTGTCGGGAGTCATGCTGGGGGTAGTGTTTTAGGGTTTAGGGTAGTACAGCAGTGTTTGTGTAGTGTAGGGGTACGTGTTTTCGTGTTTAGGGCAGTGCAGTGATGTTTGTATATTGTAGGGAGTCGTGGTGGAGGTACTGTTTTAGGGTTTACGGCAGAGCAGTGGTGTTTGGGTAGTGTAGGGGGTCGTGCTGGGTGTAGTGTTTTAGGGTTTAGGATAGTGCAGTGGTGTTTGGGTATTGTAGGGGGTCGTGCTGAGGGTAGATTTAGGGTTTAGGGTAGCGCAGTGGTGTTTGGGTAGTGTAGGGGTCGTGCTGGGGTACTGGTTTAGGGATTAGGATAGTGCAGTGGTGTTTGGCTAATGTAGGGAGTCGTGCTGGGGGAGTGTTTTAGGGTTTAGGGTAGTGCAGTGGTGTTTGGGTAGTGTAGGGGGTCGTGCTGGGGTACTGGTTTAGGGATTAGGGGAGGGCAGTGGTGTTTGGGTAGTGTAGGGGGTATTGTTGGTGGTAGTGTTTTAGGGTTTAGGGAAGTGCAATGGTGTTTGGGTAGTGTAGAGGGTACTGCTGGGGGTAGTGTTTTAAGGTTTAAGGTAGTGCAATGGTGTTTGTGTAGTGTAGGGGTCGTGCTGGGGGTTATGTTTTAGGGTTTAGGGTAGTGCAGTGGTGTTTGTGCAGTGTAGGGGTCGTGTTTTAGGGTTGATGGTAGTGCAGTGGTGTTTAGCAGTGTAGTGGGTAGTGTTTTAGGGTTTAGGGTAGTGCAGGGGTGTTTGGGTAGTGTAGGGGGTCATGCTGGGGGTAGTGTTTTAGGGTTTAGGGTAGTGCAGTGGTGTTTGGGTAGTTTAGGGGGTCGTGCTGGGGTACTGGTTTAGGGATTAGGGGAGGGCAGAGGTGTTTGGGTAGTGTAGGGGTCGTGCTGGGGGTTATGTTTTAGGGTTTAGGGTAGTGCAGTGGTGTTTGTGCAGTGTAGGGGTCGTGTTTTAGGGTTGATGGTAGTGCAGTGGTGTTTAGCAGTGTAGTGGGTAGTGTTTTAGGGTTTAGGGTAGTGCAGGGGTGTTTGGGTAGTGTAGGGGGTCGTGCTGGGGGTAGTGTTTTAGGGTTTATGGTAGTGCAGTGGTGTTTGTGCAGTGCAGGGGGTCGTGTTTTAGGGTTTAGGGTAGTACAGTGGTCTTTGGGTAGTGTAGTGTGTCGTGCGGGGGGTAGTGTTTTAGAGTTTATGATAGTGCAGTGGTGTTTGGGTAGTGTAGGGGGTCGTGCTGGGGGTAGTGTTTTATGCTTTACGGCAGAGCAGTGGTGTTTGGGTAGTGCAGGGGGTCTTACTGGGTGTGTGTTTTAGGGTTTAGGGCAGTGCAGTGGTGTTCGGGTAGTGTAGAGGGTCGTGCTGGGCTAGTGTTTTAGGTTTAGGGCTGTGCTGTGGTGTTCGCGAAGTGTAGGGGGTCGTGCTGGGGGTTGTGTTTTTGGGTTTAGGGCAGTGCAGTGGTGTTCAGCAGTGTAGAGGGTCGTGCTGGGGGTGGTGTTTTAGGGTTTAGCGCAGTGCAGGGGTGTTCGGGCAGTGTAGGGGGTCGTGTTGGGGATGGTGTTTTAGGGTTTAGGGCAGTACAGTGGAGTTCGGGCAGTGTAGGGGGTCGTGCTGGGGATGGTGTTTTAGTGTTTAGATCAGTGCAGTGGTGTTTGTGTAGTGTAGGGGGTCGTGATGGCGGTAGTGTTTTAGGGTTTAGGGCAGTGTAGTGGTGTTTGTGTAGTGTAGGGGGTCGTCCTGGTGGTAGTTTTTTAGGGATTAGGGTAGTGCAGTGGTGTTTGGGTAGTGTAGGGGGTCGTGCTGGGGGCAGTGTTTTAAGGTTTAGGGTAGTGCACTGGTATTTCTGTAGTGTAGGGGGTCGTGCTTGGGGTAGATTTAAGGTTTAGGGTAGTGCAGTGGTTTTTGTGTAGTGTGGGGGATCATCCTGGGGTAGTGTTTACGGGTTTAGGGTAGTGCAGTGGTGTGTGTGTAGTGTAGGGGGTCAGGCTGGGGGTAGTGTTTTAGGGTTTAGGGTAGTGCAGCGGTGTTTGTGTAGTGTAGAGGGTCGTGTTTTAGGGTTTAGGGTAGTGCAGTGGTCTTTGCGTAGTGTAGGGGGTCGTGCGGGGGTAGTGTTTTAGGGTTTATGGTAGTGTAGTGGTGTTTGGTAGTGTAGGGGTTAGTGCTGGGAATAGTGTTTTAGGGTTTAGGGTAGTGCAGTGGTGTTTGTGTAGTGTAGGGGTCGTGCTGGGGTTGGTGTTTTAGGGTTTAGGGCAGTGCTGCGGTGTTCGGGCAGTAAAGGGGGTCGTGCTGGGGGTGGTGTTTTAGGGTTTAGGGCATTTCAGTGGTGTTCGGGCAGTGTAGGGGGTTGTGCTGGGGTTGGTGTTTTAGAGTTTAGGGCAGTGCAGTGGTGTTCGTCAGTGTAGGGGTAGTGTTTTAGAGTTTAGGGTAGTGCAGTGGTGTTTGAGTAGTGTCGGGAGTCATGCTGGGGGTAGTGTTTTAGGGTTTAGGGTAGTACAGCAGTGTTTGTGTAGTGTAGGGGTACGTGTTTTCGTGTTTAGGGCAGTGCAGTGATGTTTGTATATTGTAGGGAGTCGTGGTGGAGGTACTGTTTTAGGGTTTACGGCAGAGCAGTGGTGTTTGGGTAGTGTAGGGGGTCGTGCTGGGTGTAGTGTTTTAGGGTTTAGGATAGTGCAGTGGTGTTTGGGTATTGTAGGGGGTCGTGCTGAGGGTAGATTTAGGGTTTAGGGTAGCGCAGTGGTGTTTGGGTAGTGTAGGGGTCGTGCTGGGGTACTGGTTTAGGGATTAGGGTAGTGCAGTGGTGTTTGGCTAATGTAGAGAGTCGTGCTGGGGGAGTGTTTTAGGGTTTAGGGTAGTGCAGTGGTGTTTGGGTAGTGTAGGGGGTCGTGCTGGGGTACTGGTTTAGGGATTAGGGGAGGGCAGTGGTGTTTGGGTAGTGTAGGGGGTATTGTTGGTGGTAGTGTTTTAGGGTTTAGGGAAGTGCAATGGTGTTTGGGTAGTGTAGAGGGTACTGCTGGGGGTAGTGTTTTAAGGTTTAAGGTAGTGCAATGGTGTTTGTGTAGTGTAGGGGTCGTGCTGGGGGTTATGTTTTAGGGTTTAGGGTAGTGCAGTGGTGTTTGTGCAGTGTAGGGGTCGTGTTTTAGGGTTGATGGTAGTGCAGTGGTGTTTAGCAGTGTAGTGGGTAGTGTTTCAGGGTTTAGGGTAGTGCAGGGGTGTTTGGGTAGTGTAGGGGGTCGTGCTGGGGGTAGTGTTTTAGGGTTTAGGGTAGTGCAGTGGTGTTTGGGTAGTGTAGGGGGTCGTGCTGGGGTACTGGTTTAGGGATTAGGGGAGGGCAGAGGTGTTTGGGTAGTGTAGGGGTCGTGCTGGGGGTTATGTTTTAGGGTTTAGGGTAGTGCAGTGGTGTTTGTGCAGTGTAGGGGTCGTGTTTTAGGGTTGATGGTAGTGCAGTGGTGTTTAGCAGTGTAGTGGGTAGTGTTTTAGGGTTTAGGGTAGTGCAGGGGTGTTTGGGTAGTGTAGGGGGTCGTGCTGGGGGTAGTGTTTTAGGGTTTATGGTAGTGCAGTGGTGTTTGTGCAGTGCAGGGGGTCGTGTTTTAGGGTTTAGGGTAGTACAGTGGTCTTTGGGTAGTGTAGTGTGTCGTGCGGGGGGTAGTGTTTTAGAGTTTATGATAGTGCAGTGGTGTTTGGGTAGTGTAGGGGGTCGTGCTGGGGGTAGTGTTTTATGCTTTACGGCAGAGCAGTGGTGTTTGGGTAGTGCAGGGGGTCTTACTGGGTGTGTGTTTTAGGGTTTAGGGCAGTGCAGTGGTGTTCGGGTAGTGTAGAGGGTCGTGCTGGGCTAGTGTTTTAGGTTTAGGGCTGTGCTGTGGTGTTCGCGAAGTGTAGGGGGTCGTGCTGGGGGTTGTGTTTTTGGGTTTAGGGCAGTGCAGTGGTGTTCAGCAGTGTAGAGGGTCGTGCTGGGGGTGGTGTTTTAGGGTTTAGCGCAGTGCAGGGGTGTTCGGGCAGTGTAGGGGGTCGTGTTGGGGATGGTGTTTTAGGGTTCAGGGCAGTACAGTGGAGTTCGGGCAGTGTAGGGGGTCGTGCTGGGGATGGTGTTTTAGTGTTTAGATCAGTGCAGTGGTGTTTGTGCAGTGTAGGGGTCATGCAGGGGTGGGGTTTTAGGGTTTAGAGCAATGCAGTGGTGTTAACATAGTATAGGGGATCGTGCTGGAGGTGGTGTTTTAGGGTTTAGGGCAGTGCTGTGGTGTTCGGGCAGTGTAGGGGGTCGTGCTGAAGGTGGTGTTTTAAGGTTTTGGGCAGTGCAGTGGTCTTCGGTCAGTGTAGGGGGTCATGCTGGGGGTGGTGTTTTAGGGTTTAGGGCAGTGTAGTGGTGTTCGGCAGTGTAGTGGTTAGTGTTTTAGGGTTTAGGGTAGTGCAGTGGTGTTAGTGTAGGGGTCGTGTTTTAGGGTTTAGGGTCGTGGAGTGGTCTTTGGGTAGTGTAGGGGGTCGTGCGGGGGGTAGTGTTTTAGAGTTTATGATAGTGCAGTGGTGTTTGGGTAGTGTAGGGGATCGTGCTGCGGGTAGTGTTTTAGAGTTTATGGTAGAGCAGTGGTGTTTGTGTAGTGAAGGGGGTCGGGCTGGGGGTAGTGTTTTAGGGTTTAGGGCAGTGCAGTGGTGCTTGCGTAGTGAAGGGGGTCGTGCTGGGGGTACTGTTTTATGGTTTACAGCAGAGCAGTGGTGTTTGGGTAGTGTAGGGGGTCTTAATGGGGGTGTGTTTTAGGGTTTAGGGCAGTGCAGTGGTGTTCGGGTAGTGTAGGGGGTCATGCTGGGGTAGTGTTTTAGGTTTAGGGCAGTGCTGTGGTGTTCGGGAAGTGTAGGGGGTCGTGCTGGGGGTTGTGTTTTTTGGTTTAGGGCAGTGCAGTGGTGTTCGGCAGTGTAGAGGGTCGTGCTGGGGGTGGTGTTTTAGGGTTTAGGGCAGTGCAGTGGTGATCGGGCAGTGTAGGAGGTCGTGCTGGGGGTGGTGTTTTAGGGTTTAGGGCAGTACAGTGGTGTTCGGGCAGTGTAGGGAGTCATGCTGGGGGTAGTGTTTTAGAGTTTAGGGCAGTGCAGTGGTGTTCGTCAGTGTAGGGGGTAGTGTTTTAGGCTTTAGGGTAGTGCAGTGGTGTTTGTGTAGTGTCGGGAGTCATGCTGGGGGTAGAGTTTTAGGGTTTAGGGTAGTACAGCAGTGTTTGTGTAGTGTAGGGGTACGTGTTTTAGGGTTTACGGCAGAGCAGTGGTGTTTGGGTAGTGTAGGGGGTCGTGCTGGGGATAGTGTTTTAGGTTTAGGGCAGTGCTGTGGTGTTCGGGTAGTGTAGGGGGTCGTGCTGGGGGTAGATTTAGGGTTTAGGGTAGTGCAGTGGTGTTTGGGTAGTATAGGGAGTGGTGCTGGGGGGAGTGTTTTAGGGTTTAGGGTAGTGCAGTGGTGTTTGGGTAATGTAGGGGGTCGTGCTGGGGGTAGTGTTTTAGGGTTTAGGGTAGTGCAGTGGTGTTTGGGTAGTGAAGGGGGTCGTTCTGGGGGTACTGGTTTAGGGTTTAGGGGAGTGCAGTGGTGTTTGGGTAGTGAAGGGGGTATTGCTGGGGGTAGTGTTTTAGGGATTAGGGTAGTGCAATGGAGTTTGGGTAGTGTAGGGGGTACTGCTGGGTGTAGTGTTTTAGGGTTTAGGGTAGTGCAGTGGTGTTTGTGTAGTATAGGGGGTTGTGCTGGGGGTAGTGTGTTAGGGTTTAGGGGAGTTCAGTGGGGTTTGTGTAGTATAGGGGATATTGCTGGGGGTTAGTATTTTGGGGTTTAGGGTAGTTCAGTGGTTTGGGTATTGTAGGGGGTCTTGCTGGGGGTGCTGTTTTAGGGTTTAGGGTAGTGCAGTGGTGTTTGTGTAGTATAGGGGGTAGTGTTTTAGGGTTTAGGGTAGTGCAGTGGTGTTTGTATAGTGTAGGGGGTTGTGCTGGGGGTAGTGTTTTAGGGTTTAGGGTAGTGCAGCAGTGTTTGTGTAGTGTAGGGGGTCGTGTTTTAGGGTTTAGGATAGTGCAGTGGTCTTTGAATAGTGTAGGGGGTCATGCGGGGGGTAGTGTTTTATGGTTTATGGTAGTGCAGTGTTCTTTAGGTAGTGTAGGGGGTCACGCTGGGGGGAGTGTTTTAGGGTTTAGGGTAGTGCAGTGGTGTTTAGGTAGTGTAGAGGGTCGTGTGGGGGGTAGTGTTTTAGGGTTTAGGGCAGTGCGGTGATCTTTGGGTTGTGTAGGGGGTCTCCCTGGGGGTTAGTGTTTTGCAGTTTATGGTAGTTCAGTGGTTTGAGTAGTGTAGGGGTTGTGCTGGGGGTTCTGTTTTAGGATTTAGGGTAGTGCAGTGGTGTTTGTGTAGTGTAGGGGGTAGTGTTTTAGGGTTTAGGGTAGTGCAGTGGTGTTTGCGTAGTGTAGGGGCTCGTGCTGGAGGTAGTGTGTTAGGGTTTAGGATAGTGGAGTAGTGTTTGTGTAGTGTAGGGGGTCGTGTTTTGGGGTTTAGGGTAGTACTGTGGTCTTTGGGTAGTGTAGGGGGTGGGCTGGGGGTAGTGTTTTAGGGTTTAGGGTAGTGCATTGGTGTTAGTGTAATGAAGGGGGTCGGGCTGGGGGTAGTGTTTTCGGGTTTAGGGCAGTGCAGTGGTGTTTGTGTAGTGTAGGAGGTCGTGCTGGGGGTACGGTTTTAGGGTTTACGGCAGAGCAGTGGTGTTTGGGTAGTGTAGGGGGTCGTACTTGGTTTGGTGTTTTAGGGTTTAGGGCGATGCAGTGGTGTACAGGCACTGTAGGGGATCGTGCGGGGGTGGTGTTTCAGGGTTTAGTGCAGTGGTGTTCGGACAGTGTAGGCGGTCGTGCTGGGGTTTGTGTTTCAGGGTTTAGGGCAGTAGTGTTTGGGCAGTGTAGGTGGTCTTGCTGGGACTGGTGTTTCAGGGTTTAGGGCAGTGCAGTGGTGTTCGGGCAGTGTAAGGGGTTGTGCTGAGGCTGGTGTTTCAGGGTTTAGGGTAGTGCAGTGTTGTTTCTGTAGTGTAGTGGTTCGTGCTGGTGGTAGTATTTTAGGGATTAGGGTAGTGCAGTGATGTTTGTGTAGTGTTGGGGGTCGTGCTTGGGGTAGATTTAGGGTTTAGGGTAGTGCAGTGGTGTTTGTGTAGTGTAGGGGGTCGTGATGGCGGTAGTGTTTTAGGGTTTAGGGCAGTGTAGTGGTGTTTGTGTAGTGTAGGGGGTCGTCCTGGTGGTAGTTTTTTAGGGATTAGGGTAGTGCAGTGGTGTTTGGGTAGTGTAGGGGGTCGTGCTGGGGGCAGTGTTTTAAGGTTTAGGGTAGTGCACTGGTATTTCTGTAGTGTAGGGGGTCGTGCTTGGGGTAGATTTAAGGTTAAGGTAGTGCAGTGGTTTTTGTGTAGTGTGGGGGATCATCCTGGGGTAGTGTTTACGGGTTTAGGGTAGTGCAGTGGTGTGTGTGTAGTGTAGGGGGTCATGCTGGGGGTAGTGTTTTAGGGTTTAGGGTAGGTCAGCGGTGTTTGTGTAGTGTAGAGGGTCGTGTTTTAGGGTTTAGGGTGGTGCATTGGTCTTTGCGTAGTGTAGGGGGTCATGCGGGGGTAGTGTTTTAGGGTTTATGGTAGTGCAGTGGTGTTTGGGTAGTGTAGGGGTAGTGCTGGGAATAGTGTTTTAGGGTTTAGGGTAGTGCAGTGGTGTTTGGGTAGTGTAGGGGTCGTGCTGGGGTGGTGTTTTAGGGTTTAGGGCAGTGCAGTGGTGTTCGGGCAGTGTAGGGGGTCGTGCTGGAGGTGGTGTTTTAGGGTTTAGGGCAGTGCAGTGGTGTTCGGGCAGTGTAGGGGGTCATGCTGGGAATGGTGTTTTAGGGTTTAGGGAAGTGCAGTGGTATTTGGGCAGTGTAGGGGTCATGCTGGGGGTGATGTTTTAGGATTTAGGGCAGTGCAGTGGTGTTTGGCAGTGTAGGGGGTCGTGCTGGGGGTAGTGTTTTAGGGTTTAGGGTACTGCAATTGTGTTTGGGTAGTGTAGGGGGTCGTGCTGGGGGCAGTGTTTTAGGGTTTAGGGTAGTGCAGAGTTTTTTGGGTAGTGTAGGGGGTCGTGCTGGGGTAGTGTTTTAGGGTTTAGGGTAGTGCAGTGGTGTTGGTGTAGTGTAGGGGGTCATGCTGGGGGTAGTGTTTTAGGGTTTAGGGTAGTGCAGTGGTGTTTGGGTATTGTAGGGGGTCGTGCTGAGGGTAGATTTAGGGTTTAGGGTAGCGCAGTGGTGTTTGGGTAGTGTAGGGGTCGTGCTGGGGTACTGGTTTAGGGATTAGGGTAGTGCAGTGGTGTTTGGCTAATGTAGGGAGTTGTGCTGGGGGAGTGTTTTAGGGTTTAGGGTAGTGCAGTGGTGTTTGGGTAGTGTAGGGGGTCGTGCTGGGGTACTGGTTTAGGGATTAGGGGAGGGCAGTGGTGTTTGGGTAGTGTAGGGGGTATTGTTGGTGGTAGTGTTTTAGGGTTTAGGGAAGTGCAATGGTGTTTGGGTAGTGTAGAGGGTACTGCTGGGGGTAGTGTTTTAAGGTTTAAGGTAGTGCAATGGTGTTTGTGTAGTGTAGGGGTCGTGCTGGGGGTTATGTTTTAGGGTTTAGGGTAGTGCAGTGGTGTTTGTGCAGTGTAGGAGTCGTGTTTTAGGGTTGATGGTAGTGCAGTGGTGTTTAGCAGTGTAGTGGGTAGTGTTTTAGGGTTTAGGGTAGTGCAGGGGTGTTTGGGTAGTGTAGGGGGTCGTGCTGGGGGTAGTGTTTTAGGGTTTAGGGTAGTGCAGTGGTGTTTGGGTAGTGTAGGGGGTCGTGCTGGGGTACTGGTTTAGGGATTAGGGAAGGGCAGAGGTGTTTGGGTAGTGTAGGGGTCGTGCTGGGGGTTATGTTTTAGGGTTTAGGGTAGTGCAGTGGTGTTTGTGCAGTGTAGGGGTCGTGTTTTAGGGTTGATGGTAGTGCAGTGGTGTTTAGCAGTGTAGTGGGTAGTGTTTTAGGGTTTAGGGTAGTGCAGGGGTGTTTGGGTAGTGTAGGGGTCGTGCTGGGGGTAGTGTTTTAGGGTTTATGGTAGTGCAGTGGTGTTTGTGCAGTGCAGGGGGTCGTGTTTTAGGGTTTAGGGTAGTACAGTGGTCTTTGGGTAGTGTAGTGTGTCGTGCGGGGGGTAGTGTTTTAGAGTTTATGATAGTGCAGTGGTGTTTGGGTAGTGTAGGGGGTCGTGCTGGGGGTAGTGTTTTATGCTTTACGGTAGAGCAGTGGTGTTTGGGTAGTGCAGGGGGTCTTACTGGGTGTGTGTTTTAGGGTTTAGGGCAGTGCAGTGGTGTTCGGGTAGTGTAGAGGGTCGTGCTGGGCTAGTGTTTTAGGTTTAGGGCTGTGCTGTGGTGTTCGCGAAGTGTAGGGGGTCGTGCTGGGGGTTGTGTTTTTGGGTTTAGGGCAGTGCAGTGGTGTTCAGCAGTGTAGAGGGTCGTGCTGGGGGTGGTGTTTTAGGGTTTAGCACAGTGCAGGGGTGTTCGGGCAGTGTAGGGGGTCGTGTTGGGGATGGTGTTTTAGGGTTTAGGGCAGTACAGTGGAGTTCGGGCAGTGTAGGGGGTCGTGCTGGGGATGGTGTTTTAGTGTTTAGATCAGTGCAGTGGTGTTTGTGCAGTGTAGGGGTCATGCTGGGGGTGGGGTTTTAGGGTTTAGAGCAATGCAGTGGTGTTAACGTAGTATAGGGGATCGTGCTGGAGGTGGTGTTTTAGGGTTTAGGGCAGTGCTGTGGTGTTCGGGCAGTGTAGGGGGTCGTGCTGAAGGTGGTGTTTTAAGGTTTTGGGCAGTGCAGTGGTCTGCGGTCAGTGTAGGGGGTCATGCTGGGGGTGGTGTTTTAGGGTTTAGGGCAGTGCAGTGGTGTTCGGCAGTGTAGTGGTTAGTGTTTTAGGGTTTAGGGTAGTGCAGTGGTGTTAGTGTAGGGGTCGTGTTTTAGGGTTTAGGGTCGTGGAGTGGTCTTTGGGTAGTGTAGGGGGTCGTGCGGGGGGTAGTGTTTTAGAGTTTATGATAGTGCAGTGGTGTTTGGGTAGTGTAGGGGATCGTGCTGCGGGTAGTGTTTTAGAGTTTATGGTAGAGCAGTGGTGTTTATGTAGTGAAGGGGGTCGGGCTGGGGGTAGTGTTTTAGGGTTTAGGGCAGTGCAGTGGTGCTTGCGTAGTGAAGGGGGTCGTGCTGGGGGTACTGTTTTATGGTTTACAGCAGAGCAGTGGTGTTTGGGTAGTGTAGGGGATCTTAATGGGGGTGTGTTTTAGGGTTTAGGGCAGTGCAGTGGTGTTCGGGTAGTGTAGGGGGTCATACTGGGGTAGTGTTTTAGGTTTAGGGCAGTGCTGTGGTGTTCGGGAAGTGTAGGGGGTCGTGCTGGGGTTTGTGTTTTTTGGTTTAGGGCAGTGCAGTGGTGTTCGGCAGTGTAGAGGGTCGTGCTGGGGGTGGTGTTTTAGGGTTTAGGGCAGTGCAGTGGTGATCGGGCAGTGTAGGAGGTCGTGCTGGGGGTGGTGTTTTAGGGTTTAGGGCAGTACAGTGGTGTTCGGGCAGTGTAGGGAGTCATGCTGGGGGTAGTGTTTTAGAGTTTAGGGCAGTGCAGTGGTGTTCGTCAGTGTAGGGGGTAGTGTTTTAGGCTTTAGGGTAGTGCAGTGGTGTTTGTGTAGTGTCGGGAGTCATGCTGGGGGTAGTGTTTTAGGGTTTAGGGTAGTACAGCAGTGTTTGTGTAGTGTAGGGGTACGTGTTTTAGGGTTTACAGCAGAGCAGTGGTGTTTGGGTAGTGTAGGGGGTCGTGCTGGGGATAGTGTTTTAAGTTTAGGGCAGTGCTGTGGTGTTCGGGTAGCGTAGGGGGTCGTGCTGGGGGTAGATTTAGGGTTTAGGATAGTGCAGTGGTGTTTGGGTTGTGTAGGGAGTGGTGCTGGGGGGAGTGTTTTAGGGTTTAGGGTAGTGCAGTGGTGTTTGGGTAATGTAGGGGGTCGTGCTGGGGGTAGTGTTTTAGGGTTTAGGGTAGTGCAGTGGTGTTTGGGTAGTGAAGGGGGTCGTTCTGGGGGTACTGGTTTAGGGTTTAGGGGAGTGCAGTGGTGTTTGGGTAGTGAAGGGGGTATTGCTGGGGGTAGTGTTTTAGGGATTAGGGTAGTGCAATGGAGTTTGGGTAGTGTAGGGGGTACTGCTGGGTGTAGTGTTTTAGGGTTTAGGGTAGTGCAGTGGTGTTTGTGTAGTATAGGTGGTTGTGCTGGGGGTAGTGTGTTAGGGTTTAGGGGAGTTCAGTGGGGTTTGTGTAGTATAGGGGATATTGCTGGGGGTTAGTATTTTGGGGTTTAGGGTAGTTCAGTGGTTTGGGTATTGTAGGGGGTCTTGCTGGGGGTACTGTTTTAGGGTTTAGGGTAGTGCAGTGGTGTTTGTGTAGTATAGGGGGTAGTGTTTTAGGGTTTAGGGTAGTGCAGTGGTGTTTGTATAGTGTAGGGGGTCGTGCTGGGGGTAGTGTTTTAGGGTTTAGGGTAGTGCAGCAGTGTTTGTGTAGGGTAGGGGGTCGTGTTTTAGGGGTTAGGATAGTGCAGTGGTCTTTGAATAGTGTAGGGGGTCATGCGGGGGGTAGTGTTTTAGGGTTTATGGTAGTGCAGTGTTCTTTAGGTAGTGTAGGGGGTCACGCTGGGGGTAGTGTTTTAGGGTTTAGGGTAGTGCAGTGGTGTTTAGGTAGTGTAGAGGGTCGTGTGGGGGGTAGTGTTTTAGGGTTTAGGGCAGTGCAGTGATCTTTGGGTTGTGTAGGGGGTCGCCCTGGGGGTTAGTGTTTTGCAGTTTATGGTAGTTCAGTGGTTTGAGTAGTGTAGGGGTTGTGCTGGGGGTTCTGTTTTAGGATTTAGGGTAGTGCAGTGGTGTTTTGTAGTGTAGGGGGTAGTGTTTTAGGGTTTAGGGTAGTGCAGTGGTGTTTGTGTAGTGTAGGGGCTCGTGCTGGAGGTAGTGTTTTAGGGTTTAGGATAGTGGAGTAGTGTTTGTGTAGTGTAAGGGGTCGTGTTTTGGGGTTTAGGGTAGTACTGTGGTCTTTGGGTAGTGTAGGGGGTGGGCTGGGGGTAGTGTTTTAGGGTTTAGGGTAGTGCATTGGTGTTAGTGTAATGAAGGGGGTCGGGCTGGGGGTAGTTTTCGGGTTTAGGGCAGTGCAGTGGTGTTTGTGTAGTGTAGGGGGTCGTGCTGGGGGTACGGTTTTAGGGTTTACGGCAGAGCAGTGGTGTTTGGGTAGTGTAGGGGGTCGTGCTTGGTTTGGTGTTTTAGGGTTTAGGGCAATGCAGTGGTGTACAGGCACTGTAGGGGATCGTGCGGGGGGTGGTGTTTCAGGGTTTAGTGCAGTGGTGTTCGGACAGTGTAGGCGGTCGTGCTGGGGTTTGTGTTTCAGGGTTTAGGGCAGTAGTGTTTGGGCAGAGTAGGTGGTCTTGCTGGGACTGGTGTTTCAGGGTTTAGGGCAGTGCAGTGGTGTTCGGGCAGTGTAAGGGGTTGTGCTGAGGCTGGTGTTTCAGGGTTTAGGGTAGTGCAGTGTTGTTTCTGTAGTGTAGTGGTTCGTGCTGGTGGTAGTATTTTAGGGTTTAGGGCAGTGCAGTGATGTTTGTGTAGTGTTGGGGGTCGTGCTTGGGGTAGATTTAGGGTTTAGGGTAGTGCAGTGGTGTTTGTGTAGTGTAGGGGGTCGTGGTGGCGGTAGTGTTTTAGGGTTTAGGGCAGTGTAGTGGTGTTTGTGTAGTGTAGGGGGTCGTCCTGGTGGTAGTTTTTTAGGGATTAGGGTAGTGCAGTGGTGTTTGGGTAGTGTAGGGGGTCGTGCTGGGGGCAGTGTTTTAAGGTTTAGGGTAGTGCACTGGTATTTCTGTAGTGTAGGGGGTCGTGCTTGGGGTAGATTTAAGGTTAAGGTAGTGCAGTGGTTTTTGTGTAGTGTGGGGGATCATCCTGGGGTAGTGTTTACGGGTTTAGGGTAGTGCAGTGGTGTGTGTGTAGTGTAGGGGGTCATGCTGGGGGTAGTGTTTTAGGGTTTAGGGTAGTGCAGCGGTGTTTGTGTAGTGTAGAGGGTCGTGTTTTAGGGTTTAGGGTGGTGCAGTGGTCTTTGCGTAGTGTAGGGGGTCATGCGGGGGTAGTGTTTTAGGGTTTATGGTAGTGCAGTGGTGTTTGGGTAGTGTAGGGGTAGTGCTGGGAATAGTGTTTTAGGGTTTAGGGTAGTGCAGTGGTGTTTGGGTAGTGTAGGGGTCGTGCTGGGGTGGTGTTTTAGGGTTTAGGGCAGTGCAGTGGTGTTCGGGCAGTGTAGGGGGTCGTGCTGGAGGTGGTGTTTTAGGGTTTAGGGCAGTGCAGTGGTGTTCGGGCAGTGTAGGGGGTCATGCTGGGAATGGTGTTTTAGGGTTTAGGGAAGTGCAGTGGTATTTGGGCAGTGTAGGGGTCATGCTGGGGGTGATGTTTTAGGATTTAGGGCAGTGCAGTGGTGTTTGGCAGTGTAGGGGGTCTTGCTGGGGGTAGTGTTTTAGGGTTTAGGGTACTGCAATTGTGTTTGGGTAGTGTAGGGGGTCATGCTGGGGGCAGTGTTTTAGGGTTTAGGGTAGTGCAGTGTTTTTTGGGTAGTGTAGGGGGTCGTGCTGGGGTAGTGTTTTAGGGTTTAGGGTAGTGCAGTGGTGTTGGTGTAGTGTAGGGGGTCATGCTGGGGGTAGTGTTTTAGGGTTTAGGGTAGTGCAGTGGTGTTTGGGTATTGTAGGGGGTCGTGCTGAGGGTAGATTTAGGGTTTAGGGTAGCGCAGTGGTGTTTGGGTAGTGTAGGGGTCGTGCTGGGGTAATGGTTTAGGGATTAGGGTAGTGCAGTGGTGTTTGGCTAATGTAGGGAGTCGTGCTGGGGGAGTGTTTTAGGGTTTAAGGTAGTGCAGTGGTGTTTGGGTAGTGTAGGGGGTCGTGCTGGGGTACTGGTTTAGGGATTAGGGGAGGGCGGTGGTGTTTTGGTAGTGTAGGGGGTATTGTTGGTGGTAGTGTTTTAGGGTTTAGGGAAGTGCAATGGTGTTTGGGTAGTGTAGAGGGTACTGCTGGGGGTAGTGTTTTAAGGTTTAAGGTAGTGCAATGGTGTTTGTGTAGTGTAGGGGTCGTGCTGGGGGTTATGTTTTAGGGTTTAGGGTAGTGCAGTGGTGTTTGTGCAGTGTAGGGGTCGTGTTTTAGGGTTGATGGTAGTGCAGTGGTGTTTAGCAGTGTAGTGGGTAGTGTTTTAGGGTTTAGGGTAGTGCAGGGGTGTTTGGGTAGTGTAGGGGGTTGTGCTGGGGGTAGTGTTTTAGGGTTTAGGGTAGTGCAGTGGTGTTTGGGTAGTGTAGGGGGTCGTGCTGGGGTAATGGTTTAGGGTTTATGGTAGTGCAGTGGTGTTTGTGCAGTGCAGGGGGTCGTGTTTTAGGGTTTAGAGTAGTACAGTGGTCTTTGGGTAGTGTAGTGTGTCATGCGGGGGGTAGTGTTTTAGAGTTTATGATAGTGCAGTGGTGTTTGGGTAGTGTAGGGGGTCGTGCTGGGGGTAGTGTTTTATGCTTTACGGCAGAGCAGTGGTGTTTGGGTAGTGCAGGGGGTCTTACTGGGTGTGTGTTTTAGGGTTTAGGGCAGTGCAGTGGTGTTCGGGTAGTGTAGAGGGTCGTGATGGGCGAGTGTTTTAGGTTTAGGGCTGTGCTGTGGTGTTCGCGAAGTGTAGGGGGTCGTGCTGGGGGTTGTGTTTTTGGGTTTAGGGCAGTGCAGTGGTGTTCAGCAGTGTAGAGGGTCGTGCTGGGGGTGGTGTTTTAGGGTTTAGCGCAGTGCAGGGGTGTTCGGGCAGTGTAGGGGGTCGTGTTGGGGATGGTGTTTTAGGGTTTAGGGCAGTACAGTGGTGTTCGGGCAGTGTAGGGGGTCGTGCTGGGGATGGTGTTTTAGTGTTTAGATCAGTGCAGTGGTGTTTGTGCAGTGTAGGGGTCATGCTGGTTGTGGTCTTTTAGGGTTTAGAGCAGTGCAGTGGTGTTTGGCAATAAAGGGGGTCGTGCTGGGGATGGTGTTTTAGTGTTTAGGGCAGTTCAGTGGTGTTTGTGCAGTGTAGGGGTCATGCTGGTTGTGGTCTTTTAGGGTTTAGGATAGTGCAGTGGTGTTTGGGTATTGTAAGGGGTCGTGCTAGGGGCGGTTTTTTAGGGTTTAGGGTAGTGCGGTGGTTTTTGTGTAGTGTAGGGGGTCGTGCTGGGTTAGTGGTATAGGGTTTTAGGTAGTGCAGTGGTGTTGTTGTAGTGTAGGGGGTTGTGCTGGGGGTAGTGTTTTAGGGTTTAGGGTAGTTCAGTGGTGTTTGGGTATTGTAGGGGGTCGTGCTGAGGGTAGATTTAGGTTTTAGGGTAGCGCAGTGGTGTTTGGGTAGTGTAGGGGGTCGTGCTGGGGGTAGATTTAGGGTTTAGGGTAGTGCAGTGGTGTTTGGCTAATGTAGGGAGTCGTGGTGGCGGAGTGTTTTAGGGTTTAGGGTAGTGCTGTGGTGTTTGGGTAGTGTAGGGGGTCGTGCTGGGGGTAGTGCTTTAGGGTTTAGGGTAGTGCAGTGGTGTTTGGGTAGTGTAGGGGGTCGTGCTGGGGGTACAGGTTTAGGGATTAGGGGAGTGCAGTGGTGTTTGGGTAGTGTAGGGGGTATTGCTGGGGGTAGTGTTTTAGGGTTTTAGGGTTTAGGGTAGTGCAGTGGTGTTTGTATAGTGTAGGGGGTCGTGCTGGGGGTAATGTTTTAGGGTTTAGGGTAGTGCAGCGGTGTTTGTGCAGTTTAGGGGGTCGTGTTTTAGGGTTGATGGTAGTGCAGTGGTGTTTGGGTAGTGTAAGGGGTCATGCTGATGGTAGTGTTTTAGGGTTTAGGGGAGTGCAGTGGTGTTCAGGTAGTGTAGGGGGTCATGCTGGAGGTGGTGTTTTAGGGTTTAGGGCAGTGCTGTGGTGTTCAGGCATTGTGGGGGTTTTGCTAGAGGTTGTGTTTTAAGGTTTTGGGCAGTGCAGTGGTCTTCGGGCAGTGTAGGGGGTCGTGCTGGGTGTGGAATTTTTGGGTTTAGGGCAGTGCAGTGGTGTTCGGCAGTGTGGAGGGTCGTGCTGGGGTGGTGTTTTAGGGTTTAGGGCAGTGCAGTGGTGTTCGGGCAGTGTAGGGGGTCGTGCTGGGGGTGGTGTTTTAGGGTTTAGGGCAGTGCAGTGGTGTTCAGGCAGTGTAGGGGGTCGTGCTGGAGATGGTGTTTCAGGGTTTTGGGCAGTACAGTGGTGTTCGAGCAGTGTAGGGGTAGTGCTGGGGTGGTGTTTTATGGTAGTGCATTGGTGTTCTTGTAGAGAAGGGGTCGTGCTGGGATGGTGTTTTAGGGTTTAGGGCAGTGCAGTGGTGATAGGGCAGTGTAGGGGTTCATGAGCGGTGGTGTTTCAGGGTTTAGGGCAGTGCAGTAGGGTTCGGGCAGTGTAGGGGTCATGCGGGGGTGGTGTTTCAGGGTTTAGGGCAGTGCAGTGGTCTTCGGGCAGTGTAGGGGGTCGTGCTGGGGGTGTTGTGTCAGGGTTTAGGGCAGTGCAGTGGTGTACAGGCACTGTAGGGGATCGTGCGGGGGTGGTGTTTCAGGGTTTAGTGCAGTGGTGTTCGGACAGTGTAGGCGGTCGTGCTGGGGGTTGTGTTTCAGGGTTTAGGGCAGTAGTGTTTGGGCAGTGTAGGTGGTCTTGCTGGGACTGGTGTTTCAGGGTTTAGGGCAGTGCAGTGGTGTTCGGGCAGTGTAAGGGGTTGTGCTGAGGCTGGTGTTTCAGGGTTTAGGGTAGTGCAGTGTTGTTTCTGTAGTGTAGTAGTTCGTGCTGGTGGTAGTATTTTAGGCTTTAGGGTAGTGCAGTGATGTTTGTGTAGTGTAGGGGGTCGTGCTTGGGGTAGATTTAGGGTTTAGGGTAGTGCAGTGGAGTTCGGGCAGTGTAGGGGGTCGTGCTGGGGATGGTGTTTTAGTGTTTAGATCAGTGCAGTGGTGTTTGTGCAGTGTAGGGGTCATGCTGGTTGTGGTCTTTTAGGGTTTAGGGCAGTGCAGTGGTGTTTGGCAATGTAGGGGGTCGTGCTGGGGATGGTGTTTTAGTGTTTAGGGCAGTTCAGTGGTGTTTGTGCAGTGTAGGGGTCATGCTGGTTGTGGTCTTTTAGGGTTTAGGATAGTGCAGTGGTGTTTGGGTAGTGTAAGGGGTCATGCTGATGGTAGTGTTTTAGGGTTTAGGGCAGTGCAGTGGTGTTCAGGTAGTGTAGGGGGGTCGTGCTGGAGGTGGTGTTTTAGGGTTTAGGGCAGTGCTGTGGTGTTTGGGCAGTGTAGGGGTCTTGCTGGAGGTGGTGTTTTAAGGTTTTGGGCAGTGCAGTGGTCTTCGGGCAGTGTAGGGGGTCATGCTGGGGGTGGTGTTTTAGGGTTTAGGGCAGTGCAGTGGTGTTCGGCAGTGTAGTGTTTTAGGGTTTCGGGTAGTGCAGTGGTGTTTGTGTAGTGTAGGGGTCGTGCTGGGGGTAGTGTTTAAGGGTTTAGGGTAGTGCAGTGGTGTTGGTGTAGTGTAGGGGGTCGTGTTTTAGGGTTTAGGGTAGTAATGTGGTCTTTGGGTAGTGTAGGGGGTCGTGCGGGGGGTAGTGTTTTAGGGTTTAGGGCAGTGCAGTGGTGTTTGTGTAGTGTAGGGGGTCGTGCTGGGGTAGTGTTTTAGGGTTTAGGGTAGTGCAGTGGTGTTGGTGTAGTGTAGGGGGTCATGCTGGGGGTAGTGTTTTAGGGTTTAGGGTAGTGCAGTGGTGTTTGGGTATTGTAGGGGGTCGTGCTGAGGGTAGATTTAGGGTTTAGGGTAGCGCAGTGGTGTTTGGGTAGTGTAGGGGTCGTGCTGGGGTACTGGTTTAGGGATTAGGGTAGTGCAGTGGTGTTTGGCTAATGTAGGGAGTCGTGCTGGGGGAGTGTTTTAGGGTTTAGGGTAGTGCAGTGGTGTTTGGGTAGTGTAGGGGGTCGTGCTGGGGTACTGGTTTAGGGATTAGGGGAGGGCGGTGGTGTTTGGGTAGTGTAGGGGGTATTGTTGGTGGTAGTGTTTTAGGGTTTAGGGAAGTGCAATGGTGTTTGGGTAGTGTAGAGGGTACTGCTGGGGGTAGTGTTTTAAGGTTTAAGGTAGTGCAATGGTGTTTGTGTAGTGTAGGGGTCGTGCTGGGGGTTATGTTTTAGGGTTTAGGGTAGTGCAGTGGTGTTTGTGCAGTGTAGGGGTCGTGTTTTAGGGTTGATGGTAGTGCAGTGGTGTTTAGCAGTGTAGTGGGTAGTGTTTTAGGGTTTAGGGTAGTGCAGGGGTGTTTGGGTAGTGTAGGGGGTTGTGCTGGGGGTAGTGTTTTAGGGTTTAGGGTAGTGCAGTGGTGTTTGGGTAGTGTAGGGGGTCGTGCTGGGGTACTGGTTTAGGGTTTATGGTAGTGCAGTGGTGTTTGTGCAGTGCAGGGGGTCGTGTTTTAGGGTTTAGAGTAGTACAGTGGTCTTTGGGTAGTGTAGTGTGCCATGCGGGGGGTAGTGTTTGAGAGTTTATGATAGTGCAGTGGTGTTTGGGTAGTGTAGGGGGTCGTGCTGGGGGTAGTGTTTTATGCTTTACGGCAGAGCAGTGGTGTTTGGGTAGTGCAGGGGGTCTTACTGGGTGTGTGTTTTAGGGTTTAGGGCAGTGCAGTGGTGTTCGGGTAGTGTAGAGGGTCGTGATGGGCGAGTGTTTTAGGTTTAGGGCTGTGCTGTGGTGTTCGCGAAGTGTAGGGGGTCGTGCTGGGGGTTGTGTTTTTGGGTTTAGGGCAGTGCAGTGGTGTTCAGCAGTGTAGAGGGTCGTGCTGGGGGTGGTGTTTTAGGGTTTAGCGCAGTGCAGGGGTGTTCGGGCAGTGTAGGGGGTCGTGTTGGGGATGGTGTTTTAGGGTTTAGGGCAGTACAGTGGAGTTCGGGTAGTGTAGGGGGTCGTGCTGGGGATGGTGTTTTAGTGTTTAGATCAGTGCAGTGGTGTTTGTGCAGTGTAGGGGTCATGCTGGTTGTGGTCTTTTAGGGTTTAGAGCAGTGCAGTGGTGTTTGGCAATAAAGGGGGTCGTGCTGGGGATGGTGTTTTAGTGTTTAGGGCAGTTCAGTGGTGTTTGTGCAGTGTAGGGGTCATGCTGGTTGTGGTCTTTTAGGGTTTAGGATAGTGCAGTGGTGTTTGGGTATTGTAAGGGGTCGTGCTAGGGGCGGTTTTTTAGGGTTTAGGGTAGTGCGGTGGTTTTTGTGTAGTGTAGGGGGTCGTGCTGGGGTATTGTTATAGGGTTTTAGGTAGTGCAGTGGTGTTGTTGTAGTGTAGGGGGTTGTGCTGGGGGTAGTGTTTTAGGGTAGTTCAGTGGTGTTTGGGTATTGTAGGGGGTCGTGCTGAGGGTAGATTTAGGTTTTAGGGTAGCGCAGTGGTGTTTGGGTAGTGTAGGGGGTCGTGCTGGGGGTAGATTTAGGGTTTAGGGTAGTGCAGTGGTGTTTGGCTAATGTAGGGAGTCGTGGTGGCGGAGTGTTTTAGGGTTTAGGGTAGTGCTGTGGTGTTTGGGTAGTGTAGGGGGTCGTGCTGGGGTAGTGCTTTAGGGTTTAGGGTAGTGCAGTGGTGTTTGGGTAGTGTAGGGGGTCGTGCTGGGGGTACAGGTTTAGGGATTAGGGGAGTGCAGTGGTGTTTGGGTAGTGTAGGGGGTATTGCTGGGGGTAGTGTTTTAGGGTTTTAGGGTTTAGGGTAGTGCAGTGGTGTTTGTATAGTGTAGGGGGTCGTGCTGGGGGTAATGTTTTAGGGTTTAGGGTAGTGCAGCGGTGTTTGTGCAGTTTAGGGGGTCGTGTTTTAGGGTTGATGGTAGTGCAGTGGTGTTTGGGTAGTGTAAGGGGTCATGCTGATGGTAGTGTTTTAGGGTTTAGGGGAGTGCAGTGGTGTTCAGGTAGTGTAGGGGGTCATGCTGGAGGTGGTGTTTTAGGGTTTAGGGCAGTGCTGTGGTGTTCAGGCATTGTGGGGGTTTTGCTAGAGGTTGTGTTTTAAGGTTTTGGGCAGTGCAGTGGTCTTCGGGCAGTGTAGGGGGTCGTGCTGGGTGTGGAATTTTTGGGTTTAGGGCAGTGCAGTGGTGTTCGGCAGTGTGGAGGGTCGTGCTGGGGTGTTTTAGGTTTAGGGCAGTGCTGTGGTGTTCGGAAAGTGTAGGGGGTCGTGCTGGGGGTGGCATTTTTGGGTTTAGGGCAGTGCAGTGGTGTTCGGCAGTGTGGAGGGTCGTGCTGGGGTGGTGTTTTAGGGTTTAGGGCAGTGCAGTGGTGTTCGGGCAGTGTAGGGGGTCGTGCTGGGGGTGGTGTTTTAGGGTTTAGGGCAGTGCAGTGGTGTTCAGGCAGTGTAGGGGGTCGTGCTGGAGATGGTGTTTCAGGGTTTTGGGCAGTACAGTGGTGTTCGAGCAGTGTAGGGGTAGTGCTGGGGTGGTGTTTTATGGTAGTGCATTGGTGTTCTTGTAGAGAAGGGGTCGTGCTGGGATGGTGTTTTAGGGTTTAGGGCAGTGCAGTGGTGATAGGGCAGTGTAGGGGTTCATGAGCGGTGGTGTTTCAGGGTTTAGGGCAGTGCAGTAGGGTTCGGGCAGTGTAGGGGTCATGCGGGGGTGGTGTTTCAGGGTTTAGGGCAGTGCAGTGGTCTTCGGGCAGTGTAGGGGGTCGTGCTGGGGGTGTTGTGTCAGGGTTTAGGGCAGTGCAGTGGTGTACAGGCACTGTAGGGGATCGTGCGGGGGGTGGTGTTTCAGGGTTTAGTGCAGTGGTGTTCGGACAGTGTAGGCGGTCGTGCTGGGGGTTGTGTTTCAGGGTTTAGGGCAGTAGTGTTTGGGCAGTGTAGGTGGTCTTGCTGGGACTGGTGTTTCAGGGTTTAGGGCAGTGCAGTGGTGTTCGGGCAGTGTAAGGGGTTGTGCTGAGGCTGGTGTTTCAGGGTTTAGGGTAGTGCAGTGTTGTTTCTGTAGTGTAGTAGTTCGTGCTGGTGGTAGTATTTTTGGGTTTAGGGTAGTGCAGTGATGTTTGTGTAGTGTAGGGGGTCGTGCTTGGGGTAGATTTAGGGTTTAGGGTAGTGCAGTGGAGTTCGGGCAGTGTAGGGGGTCGTGCTGGGGATGGTGTTTTAGTGTTTATATCAGTGCAGTGGTGTTTGTGCAGTGTAGGGGTCATGCTGGTTGTGGTCTTTTAGGGTTTAGGGCAGTGCAGTGGTGTTTGGCAATGTAGGGGGGTCGTGCTGGGGATGGTGTTTTAGTGTTTAGGGCAGTTCAGTGGTGTTTGTGCAGTGTAGGGGTCATGCTGGTTGTGGTCTTTTAGGGTTTAGGATAGTGCAGTGGTGTTTGGGTAGTGTAAGGGGTCATGCTGATGGTAGTGTTTTAGGGTTTAGGGCAGTGCAGTGGTGTTCAGGTAGTGTAGGGGGGTCGTGCTGGAGGTGGTGTTTTAGGGTTTAGGGCAGTGCTGTGGTGTTCGGGCAGTGTAGGGGTCTTGCTGGAGGTGGTGTTTTAAGGTTTTAGGCAGTGCAGTGGTCTTCGGGCAGTGTAGGGGGTCATGCTGGGGGTAGTGTTTTAGGGTTTAGGGCAGTGCAGTGGTGTTCGGCAGTGTAGTGTTTTAGGGTTTCGGGTAGTGCAGTGGTGTTTGTGTAGTGTAGGGGTCGTGCTGGGGGTAGTGTTTAAAGGTTTAGGGTAGTGCAGTGGTGTTGGTCTAGTGTAGGGGGTCGTGTTTTAGGGTTTAGGGTAGTACTGTGGTCTTTGGATAGTGTAGGGGGTCGTGCGGGGGTAGTGTTTTAGAGTTTATGATAGTGCAGTGGTGTTTGTGTAGTGAAGGGGTCGTGCGGGGGTTAGTGTTTTAGGGTTTAGGGCAGTGCAGTGGTGTTTGTGTAGTGAAGGGGGTCGTGCTGGGGTACTGTTTTATGGTTTACAGCAGTGCAGTGGTGTTTGGGTAGTGCAGGGGGTATTACTGGGTATGTGTTTTAGGGTTTAGGGCAGTGCAGTGGTGTTCGGGAAGTGTAAGAGGTCGTGCTGGGCTAGTGTTTTAGGTTTAGGGCTGTGCTGTGGTGTTCGGGAAGTGTAGGGGGTCATGCTGGGGGTTGTGTTTTTGGGTTTAGGGCAGTGCAGTTGTGTTCGGTAGTGTAGAGGGTCGTGCTGGGGGTGGTGTTTTAGGGTTTAGCGCAGTGCAGTGGTGTTCGGGCAATGTAGGGGGTCGTGCTGGGGGTGGTGTTTTAGCGTTTAGGGCAGTACAGTGGAGTTCGGGCAGTGTAGGGGGTCATGCTGGGGATGGTGTTTTAGGGTTTAGGGCAGTGCAGTGGTGTTTGAGCAGTGTAGGGGTCATGCTGGGGGTGGTGTTTTAGGGTTTAGGTCAGTGCAGTGTTTGGCAATGTAGGGGTCGTGCTGGGGATAGTGTTTTAGGGTTTAGGGTAGTGCAGTGGTGTTTGGGTAGTGTAGGGGGTCGTGCTAGGGGAGGTTTTTTAGGGTTTAGGGTACTGCAGTGGTTTTTGGGTAGTGTAGGGGGTCGTGCTGGGGTAGTGTTTTAGGGTTTTGGGTAGTGCAGTGGTGTTGGTGTAGTGTAGGGGGTCTTGCTGGGGGTAGTGTTTTAGGGTTTAGGGTAGTGCAGTGGTGTTTGGGTATTGTAGGGGGTCATGCTGAGGGTAGATGTAGGGTTTAGGGTAGCGCAGTGGTGTTTGGGTAGTGTAGGGGGTCGTGCTGGGGGTAGATTTAGGGTTTAGGGTAGTGCAGTGGTGTTTGGGTAGTGTAGGGGGTCATGCTGGGGGTACTGGTTTAGGGATTAGGGGAGTGCAGTGGTGTTTGGGTAGTATAGGGGGTATTGCTGGGGGTAGTGTTTTAGGGTTTAGGGTAGTGCAGTGGTGTTTGTATAGTGTAGGGGGTCGTGCTGGGGGTAGTGTTTTAGGGTTTAGGGTAGTGCAGCGGTGTTTGCGCAGTGTAGGGGGTCGTGTTTTAGGGTTGATGGTTGTGCAGTGGTCTTTGGGTAGTGTAGGGGATCATGCTGTGGGTTAGTGTTTTTGCGGTTTATGGTAGTTCAGTGGTTTGGGTAGTGTAGGGGGTCGTGCTGGGGTGCTGTTTTAGGGTTTAGGGTAGTGCAGTGGTGTTTGTGGAGTGTAGAGGGTAGTGTTTTAGTGTTTAGGTTAGTGCAGTGGTGTTTGTGTAGTGTGGGGGGTCGTGCTGTGGGTAGTGTTTTAGGGTTTAGGGTAGTGCAACAGTGTTTGTGTAGTGCAGGGGGTCGTGTTTTAGGGTTTAGGGTAGTGCTGAGGTCTTTGGGTAGTGTAGGGGGTCGTGTGGGGGTAGTGTTTTAGGGTTTATGGTAGTGAAGTTGTGTTTGGGTAGTGTAGGGGGTCGGTCTTTGGGTAGTGTGTTAGGGTTTAGGGTATCGCATTGGTGTTTGTGTAGTGAAGGGTGTCGGGCTGGGGTAGTGTTTTAGGGTTTAGGGCAGTGCAGTGGTGTTTGTGTAGTGTAGGGGTCGTGCTGGGGGTGCTATTTTAGGGTTTACGGCAGTGCAGTTGTGTTCGGGCATTGTAGGCGGTCTTGCTAGAGGTGGTGTTTTAAGGTTTTGGGCAGTGCAGTGGTCTTCGGGCAGTGTAGGGGGTCGTGCTGGGGGTGGTATTTTAGGGTTTAGGGCAGTGCAGTTGTGTTCGATAGTGTAGTGGGTAGTGTTTTAGGGTTTAGGGTAGTGCAGTGGTCTTTGTGTAGTGTAGGGAGTCATGCGGGAGTAGTGTTTTAGAGTTTATGATAGTGCTGTGGTGTTTGGGTAGTGTAGGGGGTCGTGCTGGGGGTAGTGTTTTAGAGTTTATTGTAGTGCGGTGGTGTTTGTGTAGTGAAGGGGGTCGGGCTGGGGGTAGTGTTTTAGGGTTTAGGGCAGTGCAGTGGTGTTTGTGTAGTGAAGGAGTCATGCTGGGGGTACTGTTTAATGGTCTACGGCAGAGCAGTGGTGTTTGGGTAGTGTAGGGGGTCTTGCTGGGGGTATGTTTTAGGGTTTAGGGTAGTACAGTGGTGTTTGGGTAGTGTAGGGGGTCGTACTGGGGTAGTGTTTTAGGTTTAGGGCAGTGCTGTGGTGTTTGGGAAGTGTAGGGGGTCATGCTGGGGGTGGTATTTTGGGTTTAGGGCAGTGCAGTGGTGTTCGGCAGTGTAGAGGGTTGTGCTGGGGGTGGTGTTTTAGGGTTTAGGGTAGTGCAGTGGTGTTCGGGCAGTGTAGGGGGTCGTGCTGGGGGTGGTGTTTTAGGGTTTAGGGCAGTACAGTGGTGTTCGGGCAGTGTAGGGGGTCGTGCTGGGGATGGTGTTTTAGGGTTTAGGGCAGTGTAGTGGTGTTCGGGCAGTGTTGGGGGTCGTGCTGGGGGTGGTGTTTTAAGGTAGTGCATTGGTGTTCTTGTAGTGAAGGGGTCGTGCTGGGGGTGGTGTTTTAGGGTTTAGGGCAGTGCAGTGGTGTTCGTGTAATATAGGGGGTCGTGCTGAGGGTGGTGTTTCAGGGTCTAGTGCATTGCAGTGGTGTTAGGGCAGTGTAGGGGGTCATGAGGGGGGGTGTTTCAGCGTTTAGGGCAGTGCAGTGGGGTTCGGCAGTGTAGGGGTCATGCGGGGGGCATTGTTTCAAGGTTTAGGGCAGTGCAGTGGTCTATGGGCAGTGTAGGGGATCGTGCAGGGTGGTGGTGTTTCAGGGTTTAGGGCAGTGCAGTGGTGTTCGGACAGTGTAGGGGGTCGTGCTGGGGGTGGTATTTCAGGGTTTAGGGCAGTGGGGTTTGGGCAGTATAGGTGGTCTTGCTGGGGCTGGTGTTTCAGGGTTTAGGGCAGTGCAGTGGTGTTCGGCAGTGTAGGGGGTAGTGTTTTACAGTTTAGGGTAGTGCTGTGGTGTTTGTGTAGTGTCGGGAGTCATGCTAGGGGTAGTGTTAGGGTTTAGGGTAGTGCAGCATTGTTTGTGTAGTGTAGGGGTACGTGTTTTAGGGTTTAGGGCAGTGCAGTGATGTTTGTATAGTGTAGGGGGTCATGGTGGAGGTACTTTTTTAGGGTTTACGCCAGACCAGTGGTGTTTGGGTGGTGCAGGGGGTTGTGCTGGGGGTAGTGTTTTAGGGTTTAGGGTAGTGCAGTGGTGTTAGCGTAGTGTAGGGAGTCGTGCTGGGGTTCGTGTTTTAAGTTTAGGGCAGTGCTGTGGTGTTCGGGTAGTGTAGGGGATTGTTCTGGGGTGGTGTTTTAGGTTTAGGGCAGTGCTGTGGTGTTTGGGTAGTGTAGGGGGTCGTGCTGGAGTAGAGTTAGGGTTTAGGGTAGTGCAGTGGTGTTTGGGTATTGTAGGGTGTCGTGCTGGGGGTAGATTGAGGGTTTAGGGTAGTGCAGTGGTTTTTGGGTAGTGAAGGGGGCCGTGCTGGGGGGAGTGTTTTAGGGTTTAGGGGAGTGCAGTGGTGTTTGGGTAGTGTAGGGGGTATTGCTGGGGGTAGTGTTTTAGGGTTTAGGGTAGTGCAATGGTGTTTGGGTAGTGCAGGGGGTACTGCTGGGTGTAGTGTTTTAGGGTAGTGCAGTGGTGTTTGTGTAGTATAGGGGGTCGTGCTGGGGGTAGTGTTTCGGGGTATAGGGTAGTTCAGTGGTTTGGGTATTGTAGGGGGTCGTGCTGGGGTGCTGTTTTAGGGTTCAGGGTAGTGCAGTGGTGTTTGTGTAGTGTAGGGGATGTGCTGGGGTAGTGCTTTAGGGTTTAGGGTAGTGCAGTAGTGTTTGTTTAGTGTAGGGGTCGTGTTTTAGGGTTTTGGGTAGTGCAGTGGTCTTTGGGTAGTGTAGGGGGTCGTGCGGGGGGTAGTGTTTTAGGGTTTATGGTAGTGCATTGTTGTTTAGGTAGTGTAGGGGGTCATGCTGAGGGTACTGTTTTAGGGTTTACGGCAGAGCAGTTGTGATTGGGTAGTGTAGGGTGTCGTGCTGGGGGTGGTGTTTTAGGGTTTAGGGCAGTGCAGTGGTATTTGTGTAGTGTAGGGGGTCGTGCTGGGGGTACTGTTTTAGGGTTTACGGCAGAGCAGTTGTGATTGGGTAGTGTAGGGGGTCGTGCTGGTGGTGTTTTAAGGTTTTGAGCAGTGCAGGCGTGTTCGGGCAGTGTAGGGGGTCGTGCTGGGGTGTTGTTTTAAGCTTCAGGGCAGTGCTGTGGTGTTCAGCAGTGTAGGGGGTAGTGTTTTAGGGTTTAGGGTAGTGCAGTGGTGTTTGTGTAGTGTAAGGCGTCGTGCTGGGGGTAGTTTTTGAGGGTTTAGGGTAGTGCAGTGGTGTTTGTGTAGTGTAGAGTGTCGTGTTTTAGGGTTTAAGGTAGTGCAGTGGTCTTTGGGTAGTGTAGGGGGTCGTGCGGGAGGTAGTGTTTTAGAGTTTATGATAGTGCAGTGGTGTTTGGTTAGTGTAGGTGGTCATGCTGGGGGTACTGTTTTAGGGTTTACGGCAGAGCAGTGGTGTTTGGGTAGTGTAGGGGTTTTTACTGGGGGGTGTTTTAGGGTTTAGGGGAGTGCTGTGGTGTTCGGGTAGTGTAGGGGGTCGTGCTTGGGTAGTGTTTTAGGTTTAGGGCAGTGCTGTGGAGTTCGGGCAGTGTAGGGGTTCATAGGGGGGTGGTTTAGGGCAGTGCCGTGGTGTTCGGCAGTGTAGAGGGTCGTGCTGGGGGTGGTGTTTTAGGGTTTAGAGCAGTGCAGTGGTGTTCGGGCTGTGTAGGGGGTCGTGCTGGCGATGATGTTTTAGGGTTTAGCACAGTGCAGTGGTGTTCGGGCAGTGTAGGGGGTCGTGCTGGGGGTGGTGTTTTAGGGTTTAGGGCAGTGTAGTGGTGTTCGGGCAGTGTAGAGGGTCGTGCTGGCGATGGTGTTTAGGGTTCAGGGAAGTGCAGTGGTGTTCGGGCAGTGTAGGGGGTCGTGCTAGGGGTGGTGTTTTAGGGTTTAGGGTAGTGCATTGGTGTTCGTGTAGTGAAGGGGGTCGTGCTGGGGGTGGTGTTTTAGGGTTTAGGGCAGTGCAGTGGTGTTCGTGTAGTGTAGGGGGTCATGCTGAGGGTGGTGTTTCAGGGTTTAGGGTAGTGCAGTGGTGTTAGGGAAGTGTAGGGGGTCGTGCACGGGTGGTGTTTCAGGGTTTAGGGCAGTGTAGTGGTATTTGGGCAGTGTAAGGGGTCGTGCGGGGGTGGTGTTTCAGGGTTTAGGGCAGTGCAGTGGGGTTCAGGCAGTGTTTGGGGTCATGCGGGGGTGGTGTTTCAGGGTTTAGGGCAGTGCAATGGTCTTCGGGCAGTGTAGGGGGTCGTGCTGGGGGAGTTGTTTCAGGGTTTAGGGAAGTGCAGTGGTGTTTGGGCAGTGTAGGGGGTTGTGCTGGGTGGTGTTTCAGGGTTTAAGGCAGTGCAATGGTGTTTGGGCAGTGTAGGGGGTCGTGCTGGGGGTGGTGTTTCAGCGTTTAGGGCAGTGGCATTCGAACAGTGTAGGTGGTCTTGCTGGGGCTGGTGTTTCAGGGTTTAGTGCAGTGCAGTGGTGTTCGGGCAGTGTAGGGGCTTGTGCTGGGTCTGGTGTTTCAAGGTTTAGTGTAGTGCAGTGGTGTTTGTGTAGTGTAGGGGGTCGTGCTGGTGGTAATGTTTTAGGGTTTAGGGTAGTGCAGTGATGTTTGTGTAGTGTAGGGGGTCGTGCTTGGGGAAGATTTAGGGTTTAGAGTAGTGCAGTGGTGTTTGTGTAGTGTAGGGGTAGTGGAGGGGGTAGTGTTTTAGAGATTAGGGCAGTGTAGTGGTGTTTGTGTAATGTAGGGGGTCGTCCTGGGGGTAGTGTTTTAGGGTTTAGGGTAGTGCAGTGGTGTTTGGGTAGTGTAGGGGGTCTTGCTGGGGACAGTGTTTTAGGGTTTAGGGTAGTGCAGTGTTGTTTGTGTAGTGTAGGTGGTCATCCTTGGGGTAGATTTAGGGTTTAGGGTAGTGCAGTGGTGTTTGTGTAGTGTAGGGTGTCTTGGTGGGGGTACTGTTTTAGGGTTTAGGGTAGTGCAGTGGTGTTTGGGTAGTGTAGGGGGTCGTGCTGGGGGTGGTGTTTTAGAGTTTAGGGTAGTGCATTGGTGTTCTTGTATTGAAGGGGGTCGTGCTGGGGGTGGTGTTTTAGGGTTTAGGGCAGTGCAGTTGTGTTCGTGTAGTATAGGGGGTCGTGCTGGGGGTGGTGTTTCAGGGTTTAGGGCAGTGCAGTGGTGTTTGGGCAGTGTAGGGGGTCATGCGGGGTGTTGTTTCAGGGCTTAGAGCAGTGCAGTGGGGTTCGGGCAGTGTAGGGGGTCATGCGGGGGGTGGTGTTTCAGGGTTTAGGGCAGTACAGTGGTCTTCGGGCAGTGTAGGGGGTCGTGCTGGGGGTGTTGTTTCAGGGTTTAGGGCAGTGCAGTGGTGTACGGGCAGTGTAGGGGATCGTGCAGGGGGTGGTGTTTCAGGGTTTAGGGCAGTGCAGTGGTGTTCGGATAGTGTAGGGTGTTGTGCTGGGGGTGGTGTTTCAGGGTTTAGGTCAGTGGTGTTTGGGCAGTGTAGTTGGTCTTGCTGGGGCTGGTGTTTTAGGGTTTAGAGCAGTGCAGTGGTCTTCGGGCAGTGTAGGGGGTCGTGCTGGGGGTAGTGTTTTAGGGTTTAGGGTAGTGCAGCGGTGTTTGCGCAATGTAGGGGGTCGTGTTTTAGGGTTGATGGTTGTGCAGTGGTCTTTGGGTAGTGTAGGGGATCATGCTGTGGGTTAGTGTTTTTGCGGTTTATGGTAGTTCAGTGGTTTGGGTAGTGTAGGGGGTCGTGCTGGGGTGCTGTTTTAGGGTTTAGGGTAGTGCAGTGGTGTTTGTGGAGTGTAGAGGGTAGTGTTTTAGTGTTTAGGTTAGTGCAGTGGTGTTTGTGTAGTGTGGGGGGTCGTGCTGGGGGTAGTGTTTTAGGGTTTAGGGTAGTGCAACAGTGTTTGTGTAGTGTAGGGGGTCGTGTTTTAGGGTTTAGGGTAGTGCTGAGGTCTTTGGGTAGTGTAGGGGGTCGTGTGGGGGTAGTGTTTTAGGGTTTATGGTAGTGAAGTTGTGTTTGGGTAGTGTAGGGGGTCGGTCTTTGGGTAGTGTGTTAGGGTTTAGGGTATCGCATTGGTGTTTGTGTAGTGAAGGGTGTCGGGCTGGGGTAGTGTTTTAGGGTTTAGGGCAGTGCAGTGGTGTTTGTGTGGTGTAGGGGTCGTGCTGGGGGTGCTATTTTAGGGTTTACGGCAGTGCAGTTGTGTTCGGGCATTGTAGGCGGTCTTGCTAGAGGTGGTGTTTTAAGGTTTTGGGCAGTGCAGTGGTCTTCGGGCAGTGTAGGGGGTCGTGCTGGGGGTGGTATTTTAGGGTTTAGGGCAGTGCAGTTGTGTTCGATAGTGTAGTGGGTAGTGTTTTAGGGTTTAGGGTAGTGCAGTGGTCTTTGTGTAGTGTAGGGAGTCATGCGGGAGTAGTGTTTTAGAGTTTATGATAGTGCTGTGGTGTTTGGGTAGTGTAGGGGGTCGTGCTGGGGGTAGTGTTTTAGAGTTTATGGTAGTGCGGTGGTGTTTGTGTAGTGAAGGGGGTCGGGCTGGGGGTAGTGTTTTAGGGTTTAGGGCAGTGCAGTGGTGTTTGTGTAGTGAAGGAGTCATGCTGGGGGTACTGTTTAATGGTCTACGGCAGAGCAGTGGTGTTTGGGTAGTGTAGGGGGTCTTGCTGGGGGTATGTTTTAGGGTTTAGGGCAGTACAGTGGTGTTTGGGTAGTGTAGGGGGTCGTGCTGGGGTAGTGTTTTAGGTTTAGGGCAGTGCTGTGGTGTTTGGGAAGTGTAGGGGGTCATGCTGGGGGTGGTATTTTTGGGTTTAGGGCAGTGCAGTGGTGTTCGGCAGTGTAGAGGGTTGTGCTGGGGGTGGTGTTTTAGGGTTTAGGGTAGTGCAGTGGTGTTCGGGCAGTGTAGGGGGTCGTGCTGGGGGTGGTGTTTTAGGGTTTAGGGCAGTACAGTGGTGTTCGGGCAGTGTAGGGGGTCGTGCTGGGGATGGTGTTTTAGGGTTTAGGGCAGTGTAGTGGTGTTCGGGCAGTGTTGGGGGTCGTGCTGGGGGTGGTGTTTTAAGGTAGTGCATTGGTGTTCTTGTAGTGAAGGGGTCGTGCTGGGGGTGGTGTTTTAGGGTTTAGGGCAGTGCAGTGGTGTTCGTGTAGTATAGGGGGTCGTGCTGAGGGTGGTGTTTCAGGGTCTAGTGCATTGCAGTGGTGTTAGGGCAGTGTAGGGGGTCATGAGGGGGGGTGTTTCAGCGTTTAGGGCAGTGCAGTGGGGTTCGGGCAGTGTAGGGGTCATGCGGGGGGCATTGTTTCAGGGTTTAGGGCAGTGCAGTGGTCTATGGGCAGTGTAGGGGATCGTGCAGGGTGGTGGTGTTTCAGGGTTTAGGGCAGTGCAGTGGTGTTCGGACAGTGTAGGGGGTCGTGCTGGGGGTGGTATTTCAGGGTTTAGGGCAGTGGTGTTTGGGCAGTGTAGGTGGTCTTGCTGGGGCTGGTGTTTCAGGGTTTAGGGCAGTGCAGTGGTGTTCGGGCAGTGTAGGGGATTGTGCTGAGGCTGGTGTTTCAGGGTTTAGGTTAGTGCAGTGTTGTTTGTGTAGTGTAGGGGGTCATGGTGGAGGTACTTTTTTAGGGTTTACGCCAGACCAGTGGTGTTTGGGTGGTGTAGGGGGTTGTGCTGGGGGTAGTGTTTTAGGGTTTAGGGTAGTGCAGTGGTGTTAGCGTAGTGTAGGGAGTCGTGCTGGGGTTCGTGTTTTAAGTTTAGGGCAGTGCTGTGGTGTTTGGGCAGTGTAGGGGGTCGTGCTGTGGGTGGTGTTTTAGAGTTTAGGGCAGTGCAGTGGTGTTCGGCAGTGTAGGGGGTAGTGTTTTACAGTTTAGGGTAGTGCTGTGGTGTTTGTGTAGTGTCGGGAGTCATGCTAGGGGTAGTGTTAGGGTTTAGGGTAGTGCAGCATTGTTTGTGTAGTGTAGGGGTACGTGTTTTAGGGTTTAGGGCAGTGCAGTGATGTTTGTATAGTGTAGGGGGTCATGGTGGAGGTACTTTTTTAGGGTTTACGCCAGACCAGTGGTGTTTGGGTGGTGCAGGGGGTTGTGCTGGGGGTAGTGTTTTAGGGTTTAGGGTAGTGCAGTGGTGTTAGCGTAGTGTAGGGAGTCGTGCTGGGGTTCGTGTTTTAAGTTTAGGGCAGTGCTGTGGTGTTCGGGTAGTGTAGGGGATTGTTCAGGGGTGGTGTTTTAGGTTTAGGGCAGTGCTGTGGTGTTTGGGTAGTGTAGGGGGTCGTGCTGGAGTAGAGTTAGGGTTTAGGGTAGTGCAGTGGTGTTTGGGTATTGTAGGGGGTCGTGCTGGGGGTAGATTGAGGGTTTAGGGTAGTGCAGTGGTTTTTGGGTAGTGAAGGGGGCCGTGCTGGGGGGAGTGTTTTAGGGTTTAGGGGAGTGCAGTGGTGTTTGGGTAGTGTAGGGGTATTGCTGGGGGTAGTGTTTTAGGGTTTAGGGTAGTGCAATGGTGTTTGGGTAGTGCAGGGGGTACTGCTGGGTGTAGTGTTTTAGGGTAGTGCAGTGGTGTTTGTGTAGTATAGGGGGTCGTGCTGGGGGTAGTGTTTCGGGGTATAGGGTAGTTCAGTGGTTTGGGTATTGTAGGGGGTCGTGCTGGGGTGCTGTTTTAGGGTTCAGGGTAGTGCAGTGGTGTTTGTGTAGTGTAGGGGATGTGCTGGGGTAGTGCTTTAGGGTTTAGGGTAGTGCAGTAGTGTTTGTTTAGTGTAGGGGTCGTGTTTTAGGGTTTTGGGTAGTGCAGTGGTCTTTGGGTAGTGTAGGGGGTCGTGCGGGGGGTAGTGTTTTAGGGTTTATGGTAGTGCATTGTTGTTTAGGTAGTGTAGGGGGTCATGCTGGGGGTACTGTTTTAGGGTTTACGGCAGAGCAGTTGTGATTGGGTAGTGTAGGGTGTCGTGCTGGGGGTGGTGTTTTAGGGTTTAGGGCAGTGCAGTGGTATTTGTGTAGTGTAGGGGGTCGTGCTGGGGGTACTGTTTTAGGGTTTACGGCAGAGCAGTTGTGATTGGGTAGTGTAGGGGGTCGTGCTGGAGGTGTTTTAAGGTTTTGAGCACTGCAGTGGTGTTCGGGCAGTGTAGGGGGTCGTGCTGGGGTGTTGTTTTAAGCTTCAGGGCAGTGCTGTGGTGTTCAGCAGTGTAGGGGGTAGTGTTTTAGGGTTTAGGGTAGTGCAGTGGTGTTTGTGTAGTGTAAGGCGTCGTGCTGGGGGTAGTTTTTAAGGGTTTAGGGTAGTGCAGTGGTGTTTGTGTAGTGTAGAGTGTCGTGTTATAGGGTTTCAGGTAGTGCAGTGGTCTTTGGGTAGTGTAGGGGGTCGTGCGGGGGGTAGTGTTTTAGAGTTTATGATAGTGCAGTGGTGTTTGGTTAGTGTAGGTGGTCATGCTGGGGGTACTGTTTTAGGGTTTACGGCAGAGCAGTGGTGTTTGGGTAGTGTAGGGGTTTTTACTGGGGGGTGTTTTAGGGTTTAGGGGAGTGCTGTGGTGTTCGGGTAGTGTAGGGGGTCGTGCTTGGGTAGTGTTTTAGGTTTAGGGCAGTGCTGTGGAGTTCGGGCAGTGTAGGGGTTCATAGGGGGGTGGTTTAGGGCAGTGCCGTGGTGTTCGGCAGTGTAGAGGGTCGTGCTGGGGGTGGTGTTTTAGGGTTTAGAGCAGTGCAGTGGTGTTCGGGCTGTGTAGGGGGTCGTGCTGGCGATGATGTTTTAGGGTTTAGCACAGTGCAGTGGTGTTCGGGCAGTGTAGGGGGTCGTGCTGGGGGTGGTGTTTTAGGGTTTAGGGCAGTGCAGTGGTGTTAGGGCAGTGTAGAGGGTCGTGCTGGCGATGGTGTTTAGGGTTCAGGGAAGTGCAGTGGTGTTCGGGCAGTGTAGGGGGTCGTGCTAGGGGTGGTGTTTTAGGGTTTAGGGTAGTGCATTGGTGTTCGTGTAGTGAAGGGGGTCGTGCTGGGGGTGGTGTTTTAGGGTTTAGGGCAGTGCAGTGGTGTTCGTGTAGTGTAGGGGGTCATGCTGAGGGTGGTGTTTCAGGGTTTAGGGTAGTGCAGTGGTGTTAGGGAAGTGTAGGGGGTCGTGCACGGGTGGTGTTTCAGGGTTTAGGGCAGTGTAGTGGTATTTGGGCAGTGTAAGGGGTCGTGCGGGGGTGGTGTTTCAGGGTTTAGGGCAGTGCAGTGGGGTTCAGGCAGTGTTTGGGGTCATGCGGGGGTGGTGTTTCAGGGTTTAGGGCAGTGCAATGGTCTTCGGGCAGTGTAGGGGGTCGTGCTGGGGGAGTTGTTTCAGGGTTTAGGGAAGTGCAGTGGTGTTTGGGCAGTGTAGGGGGTTGTGCTGGGTGGTGTTTCAGGGTTTAAGGCAGTGCAATGGTGTTTGGGCAGTGTAGGGGGTCGTGCTGGGGGTGGTGTTTCAGCGTTTAGGGCAGTGGCATTCGAACAGTGTAGGTGGTCTTGCTGGGGCTGGTGTTTCAGGGTTTAGTGCAGTGCAGTGGTGTTCGGGCAGTGTAGGGGCTTGTGCTGGGTCTGGTGTTTCAAGGTTTAGTGTAGTGCAGTGGTGTTTGTGTAGTGTAGGGGGTCGTGCTGGTGGTAATGTTTTAGGGTTTAGGGTAGTGCAGTGATGTTTGTGTAGTGTAGGGGGTCGTGCTTGGGGAAGATTTAGGGTTTAGAGTAGTGCAGTGGTGTTTGTGTAGTGTAGGGGTAGTGGAGGGGGTAGTGTTTTAGAGATTAGGGCAGTGTAGTGGTGTTTGTGTAATGTAGGGGGTCGTCCTGGGGGTAGTGTTTTAGGGTTTAGGGTAGTGCAGTGGTGTTTGGGTAGTGTAGGGGGTCTTGCTGGGGACAGTGTTTTAGGGTTTAGGGTAGTGCAGTGTTGTTTGTGTAGTGTAGGGTGTCTTGGTGGGGGTACTGTTTTAGGGTTTAGGGTAGTGCAGTGGTGTTTGGGTAGTGTAGGGGGTCGTGCTGGGGGTGGTGTTTTAGAGTTTAGGGTAGTGCATTAGTGTTCTTGTATTGAAGGGGGTCGTGCTGGGGGTGGTGTTTTAGGGTTTAGGGCAGTGCAGTTGTGTTCGTGTAGTATAGGGGGTCGTGCTGGGGGTGGTGTTTCAGGGTTTAGGGCAGTGCAGTGGTGTTTGGGCAGTGTAGGGGGTCATGCGGGGTGTTGTTTCAGGGCTTAGAGCAGTGCAGTGGGGTTCGGGCAGTGTAGGGGGTCATGCGGGGGGTGGTGTTTCAGGGTTTAGGGCAGTACAGTGGTCTTCGGGCAGTGTAGGGGGTCGTGCTGGGGGTGTTGTTTCAGGGTTTAGGGCAGTGCAGTGGTGTACGGGCAGTGTAGGGGATCGTGCAGGGGGTGGTGTTTCAGGGTTTAGGGCAGTGCAGTGGTGTTCGGATAGTGTAGGGTGTTGTGCTGGGGGTGGTGTTTCAGGGTTTAGGTCAGTGGTGTTTGGGCAGTGTAGTTGGTCTTGCTGGGGCTGGTGTTTTAGGGTTTAGAGCAGTGCAGTGGTCTTCGGGCAGTGTAGGGGGTCGTGCTGGGGGTAGTGTTTTAGGGTTTAGGGTAGTGCAGCGGTGTTTGCGCAGTGTAGGGGGTCGTGTTTTAGGGTTGATGGTTGTGCAGTGGTCTTTGGGTAGTGTAGGGGATCATGATGTGGGTTAGTGTTTTTGCGGTTTATGGTAGTTCAGTGGTTTGGGTAGTGTAGGGGGTCGTGCTGGGGTGCTGTTTTAGGGTTTAGGTTAGTGCAGTGGTGTTTGTGTAGTGTGGGGGGTCGTGCTGGGGGTAGTGTTTTAGGGTTTAGGGTAGTGCAACAGAGTTTGTGTAGTGTAGGGGGTCGTGTTTTAGGGTTTAGGGTAGTGCTGAGGTCTTTGGGTAGTGTAGGGGGTCGTGTGGGGGTAGTGTTTTAGGGTTTATGGTAGTGAAGTTGTGTTTGGGTAGTGTAGGGGGTCGGTCTTTGGGTAGTGTGTTAGGGTTTAGGGTATCGCATTGGTGTTTGTGTAGTGAAGGGTGTCGGGCTGGGGTAGTGTTTTAGGGTTTAGGGCAGTGCAGTGGTGTTTGTGTAGTGTAGGGGTCATGCTGGGGGTGCTATTTTAGGGTTTACGGCAGTGCAGTTGTGTTCGGGCATTGTAGGCGGTCTTGCTAGAGGTGGTGTTTTAAGGTTTTGGGCAGTGCAGTGGTCTTCGGGCAGTGTAGGGGGTCGTGCTGGGGGTGGCATTTTAGGGTTTAGGGCAGTGCAGTTGTGTTCGATAGTGTAGTGGGTAGTGTTTTAGGGTTTAGGGTAGTGCAGTGGTCTTTGTGTAGTGTAGGGAGTCATGCGGGAGTAGTGTTTTAGAGTTTATGATAGTGCTGTGGTGTTTGGGTAGTGTAGGGGGTCGTGCTGGGGGTAGTGTTTTAGAGTTTATGGTAGTGCGGTGGTGTTTGTGTAGTGAAGGGGGTCGGGCTGGGGGTAGTGTTTTAGGGTTTAGGGCAGTGCAGTGGTGTTTGTGTAGTGAAGGAGTCATGCTGGGGGTACTGTTTAATGGTCTACGGCAGAGCAGTGGTGTTTGGGTAGTGTAGGGGGTCTTGCTGGGGGTATGTTTTAGGGTTTAGGGCAGTACAGTGGTGTTTGGGTAGTGTAGGGGGTCGTGCTGGGGTAGTGTTTTAGGTTTAGGGCAGTGCTGTGGTGTTTGGGAAGTGTAGGGGGTCATGCTGGGGGTGGTATTTTTGGGTTTAGGGCAGTGCAGTGGTGTTCGGCAGTGTAGAGGGTTGTGCTGGGGGTGGTGTTTTAGGGTTTAGGGTAGTGCAGTGGTGTTCGGGCAGTGTAGGGGGTCGTGCTGGAGGCGGTGTTTTAGGGTTTAGGGCAGTACAGTGGTGTTCGGGCAGTGTAGGGGGTCGTGCTGGGGATGGTGTTTTAGGGTTTAGGGCAGTGTAGTGGTGTTCGGGCAGTGTTGGGGGTCGTGCTGGGGGTGGTGTTTTAAGGTAGTGCATTGGTGTTCTTGTAGTGAAGGGGTCGTGCTGGGGGTGGTGTTTTAGGGTTTAGGGCAGTGCAGTGGTGTTCGTGTAGTATAGGGGGTCGTGCTGAGGGTGGTGTTTCAGGGTCTAGTGCATTGCAGTGGTGTTAGGGCAGTGTAGGGGGTCACGAGGGGTGGTGTTTCAGCGTTTAGGGCAGTGCAGTGGGGTTCGGGCAGTGTAGGGGTCATGCGGGGGGCGTTGTTTCAGGGTTTAGGGCAGTGCAGTGGTCTATGGGCAGTGTAGGGGATCGTGCAGGGTGGTGGTGTTTCAGGGTTTAGGGCAGTGCAGTGGTGTTCGGACAGTGTAGGGGGTCGTGCTGGGGGTGGTATTTCAGGGTTTAGGGCAGTGGTGTTTGGGCAGTGTAGGTGGTCTTGCTGGGGCTGGTGTTTCAGGGTTTAGGGCAGTGCAGTGGTGTTCGGGCAGTGTAGGGGATTGTGCTGAGGCTGGTGTTTCAGGGTTTAGGTTAGTGCAGTGTTGTTTGTGTAGTGTAGGGGGTCATGGTGGAGGTACTTTTTTAGGGTTTACGCCAGACCAGTGGTGTTTGGGTGGTGTAGGGGGTTGTGCTGGGGGTAGTGTTTTAGGGTTTAGGGTAGTGCAGTGGTGTTAGCGTAGTGTAGGGAGTCGTGCTGGGGTTCGTGTTTTAAGTTTAGGGCAGTGCTGTGGTGTTTGGGCAGTGTAGGGGGTCGTGCTGTGGGTGGTGTTTTAGAGTTTAGGGCAGTGCAGTGGTGTTCGGCAGTGTAGGGGGTAGTGTTTTACAGTTTAGGGTAGTGCTGTGGTGTTTGTGTAGTGTCGGGAGTCATGCTAGGGGTAGTGTTAGGGTTTAGGGTAGTGCAGCATTGTTTGTGTAGTGTAGGGGTACGTGTTTTAGGGTTTAGGGCAGTGCAGTGATGTTTGTATAGTGTAGGGGGTCATGGTGGAGGTACTTTTTTAGGGTTTACGCCAGACCAGTGGTGTTTGGGTGGTGCAGGGGGTTGTGCTGGGGGTAGTGTTTTAGGGTTTAGGGTAGTGCAGTGGTGTTAGCGTAGTGTAGGGAGTCGTGCTGGGGTTCGTGTTTTAACTTTAGGGCAGTGCTGTGGTGTTCGGGTAGTGTAGGGGATTGTTCTGGGGTGGTGTTTTAGGTTTAGGGCAGTGCTGTGGTGTTTGGGTAGTGTAGGGGGTCGTGCTGGAGTAGAGTTAGGGTTTAGGGTAGTGCAGTGGTGTTTGGGTATTGTAGGGGGTCGTGCTGGGGGTAGATTGAGGGTTTAGGGTAGTGCAGTGGTTTTTGGGTAGTGAAGGGGGACGTGCTGGGGGGAGTGTTTTAGGGTTTAGGGGAGTGCAGTGGTGTTTGGGTAGTGTAGGGGGTATTGCTGGGGGTAGTGTTTTAGGGTTTAGGGTAGTGCAATGGTGTTTGGGTAGTGCAGGGGGTACTGCTGGGTGTAGTGTTTTAGGGTAGTGCAGTGGTGTTTGTGTAGTATAGGGGGTCGTGCTGGGGGTAGTGTTTCGGGGTATAGGGTAGTTCAGTGGTTTGGGTATTGTAGGGGGTCGTGCTGGGGTGCTGTTTTAGGGTTCAGGGTAGTGCAGTGGTGTTTGTGTAGTGTAGGGGATGTGCTGGGGTAGTGCTTTAGGGTTTAGGGTAGTGCAGTAGTGTTTGTTTAGTGTAGGGGTCGTGTTTTAGGGTTTTGGGTAGTGCAGTGGTCTTTGGGTAGTGTAGGGGGTCGTGCGGGGGGTAGTGTTTTAGGGTTTATGGTAGTGCATTGTTGTTTAGGTAGTGTAGGGGGTCATGCTGGGGGTACTGTTTTAGGGTTTACGGCAGAGCAGTTGTGATTGGGTAGTGTAGGGTGTCGTGCTGGGGGTGGTGTTTTAGGGTTTAGGGCAGTGCAGTGGTATTTGTGTAGTGTAGGGGGTCGTGCTGGGGGTACTGTTTTAGGGTTTACGGCAGAGCAGTTGTGATTGGGTAGTGTAGGGGGTCGTGCTGGAGGTGTTTTAAGGTTTTGAGCAGTGCAGTGGTGTTCGGGCAGTGTAGGGGGTCGTGCTGGGGTGTTGTTTTAAGCTTCAGGGCAGTGCTGTGGTGTTCAGCAGTGTAGGGGGTAGTGTTTTAGGGTTTAGGGTAGTGCAGTGGTGTTTGTGTAGTGTAAGGCGTCGTGCTGGGGGTAGTTTTTAAGGGTTTAGGGTAGTGCAGTGGTGTTTGTGTAGTGTAGAGTGTCGTGTTTTAGGGTTTCAGGTAGTGCAGTGGTCTTTGGGTAGTGTAGGGGGTCGTGCGGGGGGTAGTGTTTTAGAGTTTATGATAGTGCAGTGGTGTTTGGTTAGTGTAGGTGGTCATGCTGGGGGTACTGTTTTAGGGTTTACGGCAGAGCAGTGGTGTTTGGGTAGTGTAGGGGTTTTTACTGGGGGGTGTTTTAGGGTTTAGGGGAGTGCTGTGGTGTTCGGGTAGTGTAGGGGGTCGTGCTTGGGTAGTGTTTTAGGTTTAGGGCAGTGCTGTGGAGTTCGGGCAGTGTAGGGGTTCATAGGGGGGTGGTTTAGGGCAGTGCCGTGGTGTTCGGCAGTGTAGAGGGTCGTGCTGGGGGTGGTGTTTTAGGGTTTAGAGCAGTGCAGTGGTGTTCGGGCTGTGTAGGGGGTCGTGCTGGCGATGATGTTTTAGGGTTTAGCACAGTGCAGTGGTGTTCGGGCAGTGTAGGGGGTCGTGCTGGGGGTGGTGTTTTAGGGTTTAGGGCAGTGCAGTGGTGTTCGGGCAGTGTAGAGGGTCGTGCTGGCGATGGTGTTTAGGGTTCAGGGAAGTGCAGTGGTGTTCGGGCAGTGTAGGGGGTCGTGCTAGGGGTGGTGTTTTAGGGTTTAGGGTAGTGCATTGGTGTTCGTGTAGTGAAGGGGGTCGTGCTGGGGGTGGTGTTTTAGGGTTTAGGGCAGTGCAGTGGTGTTCGTGTAGTGTAGGGGGTCATGCTGAGGGTGGTGTTTCAGGGTTTAGGGTAGTGCAGTGGTGTTAGGGAAGTGTAGGGGGTCGTGTACGGGTGGTGTTTCAGGGTTTAGGGCAGTGTAGTGGTATTTGGGCAGTGTAAGGGGTCGTGCGGGGGTGGTGTTTCAGGGTTTAGGGCAGTGCAGTGGGGTTCAGGCAGTGTTTGGGGTCATGCGGGGGTGGTGTTTCAGGGTTTAGGGCAGTGCAATGGTCTTCGGGCAGTGTAGGGGGTCGTGCTGGGGGAGTTGTTTCAGGGTTTAGGGAAGTGCAGTGGTGTTTGGGCAGTGTAGGGGGTTGTGCTGGGTGGTGTTTCAGGGTTTAAGGCAGTGCAATGGTGTTTGGGCAGTGTAGGGGGTCGTGCTGGGGGTGGTGTTTCAGCGTTTAGGGCAGTGGCATTCGAACAGTGTAGGTGGTCTTGCTGGGGCTGGTGTTTCAGGGTTTAGTGCAGTGCAGTGGTGTTCGGGCAGTGTAGGGGCTTGTGCTGGGTCTGGTGTTTCAAGGTTTAGTGTAGTGCAGTGGTGTTTGTGTAGTGTAGGGGGTCGTGCTGGTGGTAATGTTTTAGGGTTTAGGGTAGTGCAGTGATGTTTGTGTAGTGTAGGGGGTCGTGCTTGGGGAAGATTTAGGGTTTAGAGTAGTGCAGTGGTGTTTGTGTAGTGTAGGGGTAGTGGAGGGGGTAGTGTTTTAGAGATTAGGGCAGTGTAGTGGTGTTTGTGTAATGTAGGGGGTCGTCCTGGGGGTAGTGTTTTAGGGTTTAGGGTAGTGCAGTGGTGTTTGGGTAGTGTAGGGGGTCTTGCTGGGGACAGTGTTTTAGGGTTTAGGGTAGTGCAGTGTTGTTTGTGTAGTGTAGGTGGTCATCCTTGGGGTAGATTTAGGGTTTAGGGTAGTGCAGTGGTGTTTGTGTAGTGTAGGGTGTCTTGGTGGGGGTACTGTTTTAGGGTTTAGGGTAGTGCAGTGGTGTTTGGGTAGTGTAGGGGGTCGTGCTGGGGGTGGTGTTTTAGAGTTTAGGGTAGTGCATTAGTGTTCTTGTATTGAAGGGGGTCGTGCTGGGGGTGGTGTTTTAGGGTTTAGGGCAGTGCAGTTGTGTTCGTGTAGTATAGGGGGTCGTGCTGGGGGTGGTGTTTCAGCGTTTAGGGCAGTGCAGTGGTGTTTGGGCAGTGTAGGGGGTCATGCGGGGTGTTGTTTCAGGGCTTAGAGCAGTGCAGTGGGGTTCGGGCAGTGTAGGGGGTCATGCGGGGGGTGGTGTTTCAGGGTTTAGGGCAGTACAGTGGTCTTCGGGCAGTGTAGGGGGTCGTGCTGGGGGTGTTGTTTCAGGGTTTAGGGCAGTGCAGTGGTGTACGGGCAGTGTAGGGGATCGTGCAGGGGGTGGTGTTTCAGGGTTTAGGGCAGTGCAGTGGTGTTCGGATAGTGTAGGGTGTTGTGCTGGGGGTGGTGTTTCAGGGTTTAGGTCAGTGGTGTTTGGGCAGTGTAGTTGGTCTTGCTGGGGCTGGTGTTTTAGGGTTTAGAGCAGTGCAGTGGTCTTCGGGCAGTGTAGGGGGTCGTGCTGGGGGTAGTGTTTTAGGGTTTAGGGTAGTGCAGCGGTGTTTGCGCAGTGTAGGGGGTCGTGTTTTAGGGTTGATGGTTGTGCAGTGGTCTTTGGGTAGTGTAGGGGATCATGCTGTGGGTTAGTGTTTTTGCGGTTTATGGTAGTTCAGTGGTTTGGGTAGTGTAGGGGGTCGTGCTGGGGTGCTGTTTTAGGGTTTAGGTTAGTGCAGTGGTGTTTGTGTAGTGTGGGGGGTCGTGCTGGGGGTAGTGTTTTAGGGTTTAGGGTAGTGCAACAGTGTTTGTGTAGTGTAGGGGGTCGTGTTTTAGGGTTTAGGGTAGTGCTGAGGTCTTTGGGTAGTGTAGGGGGTTGTGTGGGGGTAGTGTTTTAGGGTTTATGGTAGTGAAGTTGTGTTTGGGTAGTGTAGGGGGTCGGTCTTTGGGTAGTGTGTTAGGGTTTAGGGTATCGCATTGGTGTTTGTGTAGTGAAGGGTGTCGGGCTGGGGTAGTGTTTTAGGGTTTAGGGCAGTGCAGTGGTGTTTGTGTAGTGTAGGGGTCGTGCTGGGGGTGCTATTTTAGGGTTTACGGCAGTGCAGTTGTGTTCGGGCATTGTAGGCGGTCTTGCTAGAGGTGGTGTTTTAAGGTTTTGGGCAGTGCAGTGGTCTTCGGGCAGTGTAGGGGGTCGTGCTGGGGGTGGTATTTTAGGGTTTAGGGCAGTGCAGTTGTGTTCGATAGTGTAGTGGGTAGTGTTTTAGGGTTTAGGGTAGTGCAGTGGTCTTTGTGTAGTGTAGGGAGTCATGCGGGAGTAGTGTTTTAGAGTTTATGATAGTGCTGTGGTGTTTGGGTAGTGTAGGGGGTCGTGCTGGGGGTAGTGTTTTAGAGTTTATGGTAGTGCGGTGGTGTTTGTGTAGTGAAGGGGGTCGGGCTGGGGGTAGTGTTTTAGGGTTTAGGGCAGTGCAGTGGTGTTTGTGTAGTGAAGGAGTCATGCTGGGGGTACTGTTTAATGATCTACGGCAGAGCAGTGGTGTTTGGGTAGTGTAGGGGGTCTTGCTGGGGGTATGTTTTAGGGTTTAGGGCAGTACAGTGGTGTTTGGGTAGTGTAGGGGGTCGTGCTGGGGTAGTGTTTTAGGTTTAGGGCAGTGCTGTGGTGTTTGGGAAGTGTAGGGGGTCATGCTGGGGGTGGTATTTTTGGGTTTAGGGCAGTGCAGTGGTGTTCGGCAGTGTAGAGGGTTGTGCTGGGGGTGGTGTTTTAGGGTTTAGGGTAGTGCAGTGGTGTTCGGGCAGTGTAGGGGGTCGTGCTGGGGGCGGTGTTTTAGGGTTTAGGGCAGTACAGTGGTGTTCGGGCAGTGTAGGGGGTCGTGCTGGGGATGGTGTTTTAGGGTTTAGGGCAGTGTAGTGGTGTTCGGGCAGTGTTGGGGGTCGTGCTGGGGGTGGTGTTTTAAGGTAGTGCATTGGTGTTCTTGTAGTGAAGGGGTCGTGCTGGGGGTGGTGTTTTAGGGTTTAGGGCAGTGCAGTGGTGTTCGTGTAGTATAGGGGGTCGTGCTGAGGGTGGTGTTTCAGGGTCTAGTGCATTGCAGTGGTGTTAGGGCAGTGTAGGGGGTCATGAGGGGTGGTGTTTCAGCGTTTAGGGCAGTGCAGTGGGGTTCGGGCAGTGTAGGGGTCATGCGGGGGGCGTTGTTTCAGGGTTTAGGGCAGTGCAGTGGTCTATGGGCAGTGTAGGGGATCGTGCAGGGTGGTGGTGTTTCAGGGTTTAGGGCAGTGCAGTGGTGTTCGGACAGTGTAGGGGGTCGTGCTGGGGGTGGTATTTCAGGGTTTAGGGCAGTGGTGTTTGGGCAGTGTAGGTGGTCTTGCTGGGGCTGGTGTTTCAGGGTTTAGGGCAGTGCAGTGGTGTTCGGGCAGTGTAGGGGATTGTGCTGAGGCTGGTGTTTCAGGGTTTAGGTTAGTGCAGTGTTGTTTGTGTAGTGTAGGGGGTCATGGTGGAGGTACTTTTTTAGGGTTTACACCAGACCAGTGGTGTTTGGGTGGTGTAGGGGGTTGTGCTGGGGGTAGTGTTTTAGGGTTTAGGGTAGTGCAGTGGTGTTAGCGTAGTGTAGGGAGTCGTGCTGGGGTTCGTGTTTTAAGTTTAGGGCAGTGCTGTGGTGTTTGGGCAGTGTAGGGGGTCGTGCTGTGGGTGGTGTTTTAGAGTTTAGGGCAGTGCAGTGGTGTTCGGCAGTGTAGGGGGTAGTGTTTTACAGTTTAGGGTAGTGCTGTGGTGTTTGTGTAGTGTCGGGAGTCATGCTAGGGGTAGTGTTAGGGTTTAGGGTAGTGCAGCATTGTTTGTGTAGTGTAGGGGTATGTGTTTTAGGGTTTAGGGCAGTGCAGTGATGTTTGTATAGTGTAGGGGGTCATGGTGGAGGTACTTTTTTAGGGTTTACGCCAGACCAGTGGTGTTTGGGTGGGTCAGGGGGTTGTGCTGGGGGTAGTGTTTTAGGGTTTAGGGTAGTGCAGTGGTGTTAGCGTAGTGTAGGGAGTCGTGCTGGGGTTCGTGTTTTAAGTTTAGGGCAGTGCTGTGGTGTTCGGGTAGTGTAGGGGATTGTTCTGGGGTGGTGTTTTAGGTTTAGGGCAGTGCTGTGGTGTTTGGGTAGTGTAGGGGGTCGTGCTGGAGTAGAGTTAGGGTTTAGGGTAGTGCAGTGGTGTGTGGGTATTGTAGGGGGTCGTGCTGGGGGTAGATTGAGGGTTTAGGGTAGTGCAGTGGTTTTTGGGTAGTGAAGGGGGCCGTGCTGGGGGGAGTGTTTTAGGGTTTAGGGGAGTGCAGGGGTGTTTGGGTAGTGTAGGGGGTATTGCTGGGGGTAGTGTTTTAGGGTTTAGGGTAGTGCAATGGTGTTTGGGTAGTGTAGGGGGTACTGCTGGGTGCAGTGTTTTAGGGTAGTGCAGTGGTGTTTGTGTAGTATAGGGGGTCGTGCTGGGGGTAGTGTTTCGGGGTATAGGGTAGTTCAGTGGTTTGGGTATTGTAGGGGGTCGTGCTGGGGTGCTGTTTTTGGGTTCAGGGTAGTGCAGTGGTGTTTGTGTAGTGTAGGGGATGTGCTGGGGGTAGTGCTTTAGGGTTTAGGGTAGTGCAGTAGTGTTTGTTTAGTGTAGGGGTCGTGTTTTAGGGTTTTGGGTAGTGCAGTGGTCTTTGGGTAGTGTAGGGGGTCGTGCGGGGGGTAGTGTTTTAGGGTTTATGGTAGTGCATTGTTGTTTAGGTAGTGTAGGGGGTCACGCTGGGGGTACTGTTTTAGGGTTTACGGCAGAGCAGTTGTGATTGGGTAGTGTAGGGTGTCGTGCTGGGGGTGGTGTTTTAGGGTTTAGGGCAGTGCAGTGGTGTTTGTGTAGTGTAGGGGGTCGTGCTGGGGGTACTGTTTTAGGGTTTACGGCAGAGCAGTTGTGATTGGGTAGTGTAGGGGGTCGTGCTGGAGGTGTTTTAAGGTTTTGAGCAGTGCAGTGGTGTTCGGGCAGTGTAGGGGGTCGTGCTGGGGTGTTGTTTTAAGCTTCAGGGCAGTGCTGTGGTGTTCAGCAGTGTAGGGGGTAGTGTTTTAGGGTTTAGGGTAGTGCAGTGGTGTTTGTGTAGTGTAAGGCGTCATGCTGGGGGTAGTTTTTAAGGGTTTAGGGTAGTGCAGTGGTGTTTATGTAGTGTAGAGTGTCGTGTTTTAGGGTTTAGGGTAGTGCAGTGGTCTTTGGGTAGTGTAGGGGGTCGTGCGGGGGGTAGTGTTTTAGAGTTTATGATAGTGCAGTGGTGTTTGGTTAGTGTAGGTGGTCATGCTGGGGGTACTGTTTTAGGGTTTACGGCAGAGCAGTGGTGTTTGGGTAGTGTAGGGGTTTTTACTGGGGGGGTGTTTTAGGGTTTAGGGGAGTGCTGTGGTGTTCGGGTAGTGTAGGGGGTCGTGCTTGGGTAGTGTTTTAGGTTTAGGGCAGTGCTGTGGAGTTCGGGCAGTATAGGGGTTCATAGGGGGGTGGTTTAGGGCAGTGCCGTGGTGTTCGGCAGTGTAGAGGGTTGTACTGGGGGTGGTGTTTTAGGGTTTAGAGCAGTGCAGTGGTGTTCGGGCTGTGTAGGGGGTCGTGCTGGCGATGATGTTTTAGGGTTTAGCACAGTGCAGTGGTGTTCGGGCAGTGTAGGGGGTCGTGCTGGGGGTGGTGTTTTAGGGTTTAGGGCAGTGCAGTGGTGTTCGGGCAGTGTAGAGGGTCGTGCTGGCGATGGTGTTTAGGGTTCAGGGAAGTGCAGTGGTGTTCGGGCAGTGTAGGGGGTCGTGCTAGGGGTGGTGTTTTAGGGTTTAGGGTAGTGCATTGGTGTTCGTGTAGTGAAGGGGGTCGTGCTGGGGGTGGTGTTTTAGGGTTTAGGGCAGTGCAGTGGTGTTCGTGTAGTGTAGGGGGTCATGCTGAGGGTGGTGTTTCGGGGTTTAGGGCAGTACAGTGGTGTTAGGGAAGTGTAGGGGGTCGTGCACGGGTGGTGCTTCAGGGATTAGGGCAGTGTAGTGGTATTTGGGCAGTGTAAGGGGTCGTGCGGGGGTGGTGTTTCAGGGTTTAGGGCAGTGCAGTGGGGTTCAGGCAGTGTTTGGGGTCATGCGGTGGTGGTGTTTCAGGGTTTAGGGCAGTGCAATGGTCTTCGGGCAGTGTAGGGGGTCGTGCTGGGGGAGTTGTTTCAGGGTTTAGGGCAGTGCAGTGGTGTTTGGGCAGTGTAGGGGGTTGTGCTGGGTGGTGTTTCAGGGTTTAAGGCAGTACAATGGTGTTTGGGCAGTGTAGGGGGTCGTGCTGGGGGTGGTGTTTCAGCGTTTAGGGCAGTGGCATTCGAACAGTGTAGGTGGTCTTGCTGGGGCTGGTGTTTCAGGGTTTAGTGCAGTGCAGTGGTGTTCGGGCAGTGTAGGGGCTTGTGCTGGGTCTGGTGTTTCTAGGTTTAGTGTAGTGCAGTGGTGTTTGTGTAGTGTAGGGGGTCGTGCTGGTGGTAATGTTTTAGGGTTTAGGGTACTGCAGTGATGTTTGTGTAGTGTAGGGGGTCGTGCTTGGGGAAGATTTAGGGTTTAGAGTAGTGCAGTGGTGTTTGTGTAGTGTAGGGGTAGTGGAGGGGGTAGTGTTTTAGAGATTAGGGCAGTGCAGTGGTGTTTGTGTAATGTAGGGGGTCGTCCTGGGGGTAGTGTTTTAGGGTTTAGGGTAGTGCAGTGGTGTTTGGGTAGTGTAGGGGGTCTTGCTGGGGACAGTGTTTTAGGGTTTAGGGTAGTGCAGTGTTGTTTGTGTAGTGTAGGTGGTCATCCTTGGGGTAGATTTAGGGTTTAGGGTAGTGCAGTGGTGTTTGTGTAGTGTAGGGTGTCTTGGTGGGGGTACTGTTTTAGGGTTTAGGGTAGTGCAGTGGTGTTTGGGTAGTGTAGGGGGTTGTGCTGGGGGTGGTGTTTTAGAGTTTAGGGTAGTGCATTGGTGTTCTTGTATTGAAGGGGGTCGTGCTGGGGGTGGTGTTTTAGGGTTTAGGGCAGTGCAGTTGTGTTCGTGTAGTATAGGGGGTCGTGCTGGGGGTGGTGTTTCAGGGTTTAGGGCAGTGCAGTGGTGTTTGGGCAGTGTAGGGGGTCATGCGGGGTGTTGTTTCAGGGCTTAGAGCAGTGCAGTGGGGTTCGGGCAGTGTAGGGGGTCATGCGGGGGGTGGTGTTTCAGGGTTTAGGGCAGTACAGTGGTCTTCGGGCAGTGTAGGGGGTCGTGCTGGGGTGTTATTTCAGGGTTTAGGGCAGTGCAGTGGTGTACGGGCAGTGTAGGGGATCGTGCAGGGAGTGGTGTTTCAGGGTTTAGGGCAGTGCAGTGGTGTTCGGACAGTGTAGGGTGTTGTGCTGGGGGTGGTGTTTCAGGGTTTAGGTCAGTGGTGTTTGGGCAGTGTAGTTGGTCTTGCTGGGGCTGGTGTTTTAGGGTTTAGAACAGTGCAGTGGTCTTCGGGCAGTGTAGGGGGTCGTGCTGGGGGTGTTGTTTCAGGGTTTAAGGTAGTGCAGTGTTGTGTGTGTAGTGTAGGGGTTTGTGCTGGGGTTGGTTTTTCAGGGTTTAGGGCAGTGCAGTGGTGTTTGGGCAGTGTAGGGGGTCATGCGGGGTATTGTTTCAGGGCTTAGAGCAGTGCAGTGGGGTTCGGGCAGTGTAGGGGGTCATGCAGGGGGTGGTGTTTCAGGGTTTAGGGCAGTGCAGTGGTCTTCGGGCAGTGTAGGGGTTTTTACTGGGGGGGTGTTTTAGGGTTTAGGGGAGTGCTGTGGTGTTCGGGTAGTGTAGGGGGTCGTGCTTGGGTAGTGTTTTAGGTTTAGGGCAGTGCTGTGGAATTCGGGCAGTGTAGGGGTTCATAGGGGGGGTATTTTAGGGTTTAGGGCAGTGCAGTGGTGTTCGGCAGTGTAGAAGGTCGTGCTGGGGTAGTGTTTTAGGGTTTAGAGCAGTGCAGTGGTGTTAGGGCTGTGTAGGGAGTCGTGCTGGGAGTGGTGTTTTAGGGTTTAGGGCAGTGCAGTGGTGTTCGGGCAGTGTAGGGAGTCATGCTGGCTATGATGTTTTAGGGTTTAGCACAGTGCAGTGGTGTTCGGGCAGTGTAGGGGGTCGTGCTGGGGGTGGTGTTTTAGGGTTTAGGGCAGTGCAGTGGTGTTTGGGCAGTGTAGGGGGTCGTGCTGGCGATGGTGTTTAGGGTTTAGGGAAGTGCAGTGGTGTTCGGGCAGTGTAGGGGGTCGTGCTAGGGGGGGTGTTTTAGGGTTTAGGGTAGTGCATTGGTGTTCGTGTAGTGAAGGGGGTCGTGCTGGGGGTGGTGTTTTAGGGTTTAGGGCAGTGCAGTGGTGTTCGTGTAGTGTAGGGGGTCATGCTGAGGGTGGTGTTTCAGGGTTTAGGGCAGTGCAGTGGTGTTAGGGAAGTGTAGGGGGTCGTGCAGGGGTGGTGTTTCAGGGTTTAGGGCAGTGTAGTGGTATTTGGGCAGTGTAAGGGGTCGTGCGGGTGGTGTTTCAGGGTTTAGGGCAGTGCAGTGGGGTTCAGGCACTGTTTGGGGTCATGCGGGGTGGTGTTTCAGGGTTTAGGGCAGTGCAATGGTCTTCGGGCAGTGTAGGGGTCGTGCTGGGGGAGTTGTTTCAGGGTTTAGGGGAGTGCAGTGCTGTTTGGGCAGTGTAGGGGGTTGTACTGGGGCTGGTGTTTCAGGGTTAAGGGCAGTGGTGTTCAGGCAGTGTAGGGAGTCTTGCTGTGGGTGGTGTTTCAGGGTTTAGGGCAGTGCAGTGGTGTTCGGGCAGTGTAGGTGGTCATGCTGGGGCTAGTGTTTCAGGGTTTAGGGCAGTGCAGTGGTGTTCAGGCAGTGTAGGGGGTCATGCAGGGGGGTGGTGTTTCAGGGTTTATGGCAGTGCAGTGGTGTTCGGGCAGTGTAGGGGGTATTGCTAGGGGTAGTGTTTTAGGGTTTAGGGCAGTGCAGTGGTGTTCAGGCAGTATAGGGGGTTGTGCTGGGTGGTGTTTCAGGGTTTAGGGCAGTGCAATGGTGTTTGGGCAGTGTAGGGGGTCGTGCTGGGGGTGGTGTTTCAGCGTTTAGGGCAGTGGCGTTCGGACAGTGTAGGTGGTCTTGCTGGGGCTGGTGTTTCAGGGTTTAATGCAGTGCAGTGGTGTTCGGGCAGTGTAGGGGCTTGTGCTGGGTCTGGTGTTTCAAGGTTTAGTGTAGTGCAGTGGTGTTTGTGTAGTGGAGGGGTAGTGGAGGGGGTAGTGTTTTAGACATTAGGGCAGTGCAGTGGTGTTTGTGTAATGTAGGGGGTCGTCCTGGGGGTAGTGTTTTAGGGTTTAGGGTAGTGCAGTGGTGTTTGGGTAGTGTAGGGGGTCTTGCTGGGGACAGTGTTTTAGGGTTTAGGGTAGTGCAGTGTTGTTTGTGTAGTGTAGGTGGTCATCCTTGGGGTAGATTTAGGGTTTAGGGTAGTGCAGTGGTTTTTGTGTAGTGTAGGGTGTCTTGGTGGGTTACTGTTTTAGGGATTAGGGTAGTGCAGTGGTGTTTGGGTAGTGTAGGGGGTCGTGCTGGTGGTGGTGTTTTAGGGTTTAGGGCAGTGCTGTGGTGTTCGGGCAGTAAAGGCGGTTGTGCTGGGGGTGGTGTTTTAGGGTTTAGGGCATTTCAGCAGTGCTCGGGCAGTGTAGGGGGTGGTGCTGGGGTAGTGTTTTAGGTTTAGAGCAGTGCTGTGGTGTTCGGGAAGTGTAGGGGGTGGTGCTGGGGGTGGTATTGTTTTAGTTTTGGGCAGTGCAGTGGTGTTCGGCAGTGTAGAGGGTCAAGCTGGGGGTGGTGTTTTAGGGTTTAGGGCAGTGCAGTGGTGTTCGGGCGGTGTAGTAGGTCGTGCTAGGGATGGTGTTTTAGGGTTTAGGGCAGTGCAGTGGTGTTCGGACAGTGTAGGGGGTCGTGCTGGGGGTGGTGTTTTAGGGTTTAGGGTAGTGCATTGGTGTTCTTGTAGTGAAGGGGGTCGTGCTGGGGGTGGTGGTTTAGGGTTTAGGGCAGTGCAGTTGTGTTCGTGTAGTATAGGGGGTCGTGCTGGGGGTGGTGTTTCAGGGTTTAGGGCAGTGCACTGGTGTTTGGGCAGTGTAGGGGGTCATGCGGGGTGTTGTTTCAGGGCTTAGAGCAGTGCAGTGGGGTTCGGGCAGTGTAGGGGGTCATGCGGGGGGTGGTGTTTCAGGGTTTCGGGCAGTGCAGTGGTCTTCTGGCAGTGTAGGGGGTCGTGCTGGGGGTGTTGTTTCAGGGTTTAGGGCAGTGCAGTGGTGTACGGGCAGTGTAGGGGATCGTGCAGGGGGTGGTGTTTCAGGGTTTAGGGCAGTGCAGTGGTGTTCGGACAGTATAGGGGGTCGTGCTGGGGGTGGTGTTTCAGGGTTTAGGTCAGTGGTGTTTGGGCAGTGTAGGTGGTCTTGCTGGGGCTGGTGTTTTAGGGTTTAGGGCAGTGCAGTGGTGTTCGGGCACTGTAGGGGGTTGTGCTCAGGCTGTTGTTTCAGGGTTTAGATAGTGCAGTGTTTTGTGTGTAGTGTAGGGGTTCGTGCTAGTGGTAGTGTTTTAGGGTTTAGGGTAGTGCAGTGATGTATGTTTAGTGTAGGGGGTCGTGCTTGGGATAGATTTAGGGTTTAGTGTAGTGCAGTGGTGTTTGTGTAGTGTAGGGGTCGTGGTGGCGGTAGTGTTTTAGGGTTTAGGGCAGTGTAGTGCTGTTTTTGTAGTGTAGGGTGTCGTCCTGGTGGTAGTTTTTCAGGGTTTAGGGTAGTGCAGTGGTGTTTGGGTAGTGTAGGGGGTCGTGCTGAGGGCCGTGTTTTAGGGTTTAGGGTAGTGCAGTGGTATTTGTGTTGTGTAGGGGGTCGTGCTTGGGGTAGATTTAGGGTTTAGGGTAGTGCAGTGGTGTTTGTGTAGTGTAGGGGGTCATCCTGGGAGTCGTGTTTCAGGGTTCAAGGTAGTGCATTGGTCTTTGGGTAGTGTAGGGGTCATGCGGGGGTAGTGTTTTAGGGTTTATGGTAGTGCAGTGGTGTTTGGGTAGGGTAGGAGGTAGTGCTGGGAGTAGTGTTTTAGGGTTTAGGGTAGTGCAGTGGTGTTTGGGTATTGTAGGGGGTCGTGCTGGGGGTGGTGATTTAGGGTTTAGGGCAGTGCTGTGGTGTTCGAGCAGTAAAGGGGGTCGTGCTGGTGGTGGTGTTTTAGGGTTTAGGGCATTTCAGTGGTGTTCGGGCAGTGTAGGGGGTTGTGCTGGGGGTGGTGTTTTAGAGTTTAGGGCAGTGCAGTGGTGTTCGGCAGTGTAGGGGGTAGTGTTTTAGGGTTTAGGGTAGTGCAGTGGTGTTTGTGTAGTGTCAGGAGTCATGCTGGGCGTAGTGTTTTAGGGTTTAGGGTAGTGCAGCGGTGTTTGTGTAGTGTAGGGGTATGTGTTTTAGGGTTTAGGGTAGTGCAGTGGTCTTTGCGTAGTGTAGGGTGTCGTAGTGGGGTAGTGTTTTAGGGTTTAGGGCAGTGCAGTGATGCTTGTATAGTGTAGGGGGCCGTGGTGGAGGAACTGTTTTAGGGTTTACGGCAGAGCAGTGGTGTTTGGGTAGTGTAGGGGGTCGTGCTGGGGGTAGTGTTTCAGGGTTTAGGGTAGTGCAGTGTTGTTTGTGTAGTATAGGGGTTCGTGCTGGTGGTAGTGTTTTAGGGTTTAGGGTAGTGCAGTGATGTTTGTGTAGTGTAGGGGGTCTTGCTAGGGGTAGATTTAAAGTTTAGGTTTCAGGGTAGTGGAGTGGTGTTTGGGTAGTGTAGGGGGTCGTGCTGGGGGCAGTGTTTTAGGGTTTAGGGTAGTGCAGTGGTATTTGTGTAGTGTAGGGGGTCGTGCTTGGGATAGATTTAGGGTTTAGGGTAGTGCAGTGGTGTTTGTGTAGTGTAGTGTGTCGTGGTGGGGATAGTGTTTTAGTGTTTAGAGCAGTGCAGTGGTGCTTGTGTAATGTAGGGGGTCGTGTTTTAGGGTTCAGGGTAGTGCAGTGGTATGTGTAGTGTAGGGGGTCATCCTGGGGGTAGTGTTTACGTGTTTAGGGTAGTGCAGTGGCGTTTGTGTAGCGTAGGGGGTCATGCTGGGGGTAGTGTTTTAGGGTTTAGGGTAGTGCAGCTGTGTTTGTGCAGTGTAGGGGTCGTGTTTTAGGGTTTAGGGTAGTGCAATGGTCTTTGGGTAGTGTAGGGGTTGTGCGGGGGTAGTGTTTTAGGGTTTATGGTAGTGCAGTGGTGTTTGTGTAGTGTAGGGTGTAGTGCTGGGAGTAGTGTTTTAGGGTTTAGGGTAGTTCAGTGGTGTTTGGGTAGTGTAGGGGGTCGTGCCGGGGATGGTGTTTTAGGGTTTAAGGCAGTGCTGTGGTGTTCAAGCAGTAAAGGGGGTCGTGCTGGGGGTGGTGGTTTAGGGCATTTCAGTGGTGTTCGGCAGTGTAGTGGGTAGTGTTTTAGGGTTTAGGGTAGTTCAGTGGTGTTTGTGTAGTGTCGGGATTCATGCTGGGGGTAGTGTTTTAGGGTTTAGGGTAGTGCAGCGGTGTTTGTGTAGTGTAGGGGTACGTGTTTTAGAGTTTAGGGTAGTGCAGTGGTGTTTGTGTACAGAAAGGGGTTGGGCTGGGGGTAGTGTTTTAGGGTTTAGGGCAGTGCAGTGATGTTTGTATAGTGTAGGGGGTCGTGGTGGAGGTACTGTTTTAGGGTTTACGGCAGAGCAGTGGTGTTTGGGTAGTGTAGGGGGTTGTGCTGGGGTAGATTTAGGGTTTAGGGTAGTGCAGTGGTGTTTGTGTAGTGTAGGGGGTCATCCTGGGAGTCGTGTTTCAGGGTTCAAGGTAGTGCATTGGTCTTTGGGTAGTGTAGGGGTCATGCGGGGGTAGTGTTTTAGGGTTTATGGTAGTGCAGTGGTGTTTGGGTAGGGTAGGAGGTAGTGCTGGGAGTAGTGTTTTAGGGTTTAGGGTAGTGCAGTGGTGTTTGGGTAGTGTAGGGGGTCGTGCTGGGGGTGGTGATTTAGGGTTTAGGGCAGTGCTGTGGTGTTCGAGCAGTAAAGGGGGTCGTGCTGGTGGTGGTGTTTTAGGGTTTAGGGCATTTCAGTGGTGTTCGGCAGTGTAGGGGGTAGTGTTTTAGGGTTTAGGGTAGTGCAGTGGTGTTTGTGTAGTGTCAGGAGTCATGCTGGGCGTAGTGTTTTAGGGTTTAGGGTAGTGCAGCGGTGTTTGTGTAGTGTAGGGGTATGTGTTTTAGGGTTTAGGGTAGTGCAGTGGTCTTTGCGTAGTGTAGGGTGTCGTAGTGGGGTAGTGTTTTAGGGTTTAGGGTAGTGCAGTGGTGTTTGTGTACTGAAAGGGGTCGGGCTGGGGGTAGTGTTTTAGGGTTTAGGGCAGTGCAGTGATGCTTGTATAGTGTAGGGGGCCGTGGTGGAGGAACTGTTTTAGGGTTTACGGCAGAGCAGTGGTGTTTGGGTAGTAGGGGGTCGTGCTGGGGGTAGTGTTTCAGGGTTTAGGGTAGTGCAGTGTTGTTTGTGTAGTATAGGGGTTCGTGCTGGTGGTAGTGTTTTAGGGTTTAGGGTAGTGCAGTGATGTTTGTGTAGTGTAGGGGGTCTTGCTAGGGGTAGATTTAAAGTTTAGGTTTCAGGGTAGTGGAGTGGTGTTTGGGTAGTGTAGGGGGTCGTGCTGGGGGCAGTGTTTTAGGGTTTAGGGTAGTGCAGTGGTATTTGTGTAGTGTAGGGGGTCGTGCTTGGGATAGATTTAGGGTTTAGGGTAGTGCAGTGGTGTTTGTGTAGTGTAGTGTGTCATGGTGGGGATAGTGTTTTAGTGTTTAGAGCAGTGCAGTGGTGCTTGTGTAATGTAGGGGGTCGTGTTTTAGGGTTTAGGGTAGTGCAGTGGTATTTGTGTAGTGTAGGGGGTCATCCTGGGGGTAGTGTTTACGTGTTTAGGGTAGTGCAGTGGCGTTTGTGTAGCGTAGGGGTCGTGTTTTAGGGTTTAGGGTAGTGCAATAGTCTTTGGGTAGTGTAGGGGTTGTGCGGGGGTAGTGTTTTAGGGTTTATGGTAGTGCAGTGGTGTTTGTGTAGTGTAGGGTGTAGTGCTGGGAGTAGTGTTTTAGGGTTTAGGGTAGTTCAGTGGTGTTTGGGTAGTGTAGGGGGTCGTGCCGGGGATGGTGTTTTAGGGCATTTCAGTGGTGTTCGGCAGTGTAGTGGGTAGTGTTTTAGGGTTTAGGGTAGTTCAGTGGTGTTTGTGTAGTGTCGGGAGTCATGCTGGGGGTAGTGTTTTAGGGTTTAGGGTAGTGCAGCGGTGTTTGTGTAGTGTAGGGGTACGTGTTTTAGAGTTTAGGGTAGTGCAGTGGTGTTTGTGTACAGAAAGGGGTCGGGCTGGGGGTAGTGTTTTAGGGTTTAGGGCAGTGCAGTGATGTTTGTATAGTGTAGGGGGTCGTGGTGGAGGTACTGTTTTAGGGTTTACGGCAGAGCAGTGGTGTTTGGGTAGTGTAGGGGGTTGTGCTGGGGTAGATTTAGGGTTTAGGGTAGTACAGTGGTGTTTGGGTAGTGCAGGGGGTCGTGCTGGGGGTAGATTTAGGATTTAGGGTAGTGCAGTGGTGTTTGGGTAGTGTAGGGAGTGGTGCTGGGGGGAGTGTTTTAGGGTTTAGGGTAGTGCAGTGGTGTTTGGGTAGTGTAGGGGGTCGTGCTGGGGGTAGTGTTTTAGGGTTTAGGGTAGTGCAGTGGTGTTTGGGTAGTGTATGGGGTATTGCTGGGGGTAGTGTTTTAGGGTTTAGGGTAGTGCAATGGTGTTTGGGTAGTGTAGGGGGTACTGCTGTATGTAGTGTTTTAGGGTTTAGGGTAGTGCAAAGGTGTTTGTGTAGTATAGGGGGGTCGTGCTGGGGATAGTGTTTTAGGGTTTAGGGGAGTTCAGTGGTGTTTGTGTAGTGTAGGGGGTATTTCTGGGGGTTAGTGTTTTGGGGTTTAGGGTAGTTCAGTGGTTTGGGTATTGTAGGGGGTCGTGCTGGGGGTGGTGTTTCAGGGTTTAGGGCAGTGCAGCGCTGTTCGGGCAGCGTAGGGGGTCATGCCGGGGGTGGTGTTTTAGGGTTTAGGGCAGTGCAGTGGTGTTCGGGCAGTGTATGGGGTCGTGCTGGGGGTGGTGTTTCAGGGTTTAGGGTAGTGCAGTGGTGTTTGTGTAGTGTAGGGGTTCGTGCTGGTGGTAGTGTTTTAGGGTTTTGGGGAGTACAGTGGTGTTTGGGTAGTGTAGGAGTGGTGCTGGGGGCAGTGTTTTAGGGTTTATGGTAGTGCAGTGGTGTTTGGGTAGTGTAGGGGGTAGTGCTGGGGTAGTGTTTTAGGGTTTAGGGTAGTGCAGTGGTGTTTGGGTAGTGTAGGGGTTCATGCTGGAGGTAGTGTTTTAGGGTTTAGAGTAGTGCATTGGTGTTTGTGTAGTGAAGGGGGTTGGGCTGGGGGTACTGTTTTAGGGTTTATGGCATAGCAGTGTTTTTTGGGTAGTGTAGGGGGTCGTGCTGGGAGTACTGTTTTGGGGTTTAGAGCAGTACAGTGGTGTTTGGGTAGTGTAGGGGGTCGTGCTGGGGGTAGTGTCTTAGCGTTTAGGGCAGTGCTGTGGTGTTTGGGCAGTGTAGGGGTCGTGCTGGGGGTGGTGTTTTAGAGTTTATGGCAGTGCAGTGGTGTTTGGCCGTGTAGTGGGTAGTGTTTTAGGGTAGTGCAGTGGTGTTTCTGTAGTGTAGGGGTCGTGCTGGGGATAGTGTTTAAGGGTTTACGGTAGTGCAGTGGTGTTTCTGTAGTGTAGGGGTCTTGCTGGGGGTAGTGTTTTAGGATTTAAGGTAGTGCAGTGGTGTTTGGGTAGTGTGGGGGGTCGTGCTGGGGGGAGTGTTTTAGGGTTTAGGGTAGTGCATTAGTTTTTGGGTAGTGAAGGGGGTCTTGCTGGGGGTACTGGTTTAGGGTTTAGGGGAGTGCAGTGGTGTTTGGGTAGTGTAGGGGGTATTGCTGGGGGTAGTGTTTTAGGGTTTAGGGTAGTGCAATGGTGTTTGGGTAGTGTAGGGGGTACTGCTGTGTGTAGTGTTTTAGGGTTTAGGGTAGTGCAGTGGTGTTTGTGTAGTATAGGGGGTCATGATGGTGGTAGTGTTTTAAAGTTTAGGGGAGTTCAGTGGTGTTTGTGTAGTGTAGTGGGTATTTCTGGGGGTTAGTGTTTTCGGGTTTAGGGTAGTTCAGTGGTTTGGGTATTGTAGGGGGTCGTGCTGGGGGTGCTGTTTTAGGGTTTAGGGTAGTGCAGTGGTGTTTGTGTAGTGTAGAGGGTCATGCTGGGTGTAGTGTTTTAGGGTTTAGGGTAGTGCAGCGGTGTTTGTGTAGTGTAGGGGGTCATGTTGTAGGGTTTAGGTTAGTGCAGTGGTCTTTGGGTAGTGTAGGGAGTCATGCGGGGGTAGTGTTTTAGGGTTTATGGTAGTGCAGTGGTGTTTCGGTAGTGTAGGGGGTAGTGCTGGGGTAGTGTTTTAGGGTTTATGGTAGTGCAGTGGTGTTTGGGTAGTGTAGGGGTTCGTGCTGGAGGTAGTGTCTTAGGGTTTAGAGTATTGCATTGTTTTTTGTGTAGTGAAGGGGGTCGGGCTGGGGTAGTGTTTTAGGGTTTAGGGCAGTGCAGTGGTGTTTGTGTAGTGTAGGGGATCGTGCTGGGGGTACTGTTTTAGGGTTTACGGCATAGCAGTGGTTTTTGGGTAGTGTAGGGGGTCGTGCTGGGAGTACTGTTTTGGGGTTTAGAGCAGTGCAGTGGTGTTTGGGTAGTGTAGGGGGTCGTGCTGGGGGTAGTGTCTTAGCGTTTAGGGCAGTGCTGTGGTGTTCGGGCAGTGTAGGGGGTCGTGCTGGGGGTGGTGTTTTAGAGTTTAGGGCAGTGCAGTGGTGTTTGGCAGTGTAGGGGGTAGTGTTTTAGGGTAGTGCAGTGGTGTTTCTGTAGTGTAGGGGTCGTGCTGGGGGTAGTGTTTAAGGGTTTAGGGTAGTGCTGTGGTGTTTGTGTAGTGTAGGGGGTCGTGTTTTAGGGTTTAGGGTAGTGCAGTGGTCTTTGGGTAGTGTAGGGGGTTGTGCTGGGTTAGTGTTTTAGGTTTAGGGCAGTACTGTGTTGTTCGGGCAGTGTAGGGGGTGGTGCTGGGGGTGGTGTTGGGGGTGGTGTTTTAGGGTTTAGGGCAGTGCAGCGGTGTTCGGCAGTGTAGAGGGTCGTGCTGGGGGTGGTGTTTTAGGGTTTAGGGCAGTGCAGTGGTGTTCGGCCATTGTAGGGGTCGTGCTGGGAGTGGTGTTTTAGGGTTTAGGGCAGTACAGTGGTGTTCGGGCAGTGTAGGGGGTCGTGCTGGGGGTGGTATTTTAGGGTTTAGGGTAGTGCATTTGTGTTCGTGTAGTGAAGGGGGTTGCGTTACAGGCTTTACGGCAGTGCAGTGGTGTTTGAGCTGTGTATGGGATCGTGCGGGGGTGGTGTTTCAGGGTTTAGGGCAGTGCAGTGGGGTTCGGGCAGTGTAGGCAGTCATGCGGGGATTGGTGTTTCAGGGTTTAGGGCAGTGTAGTGGTGTTCGGGCAGTGTAGGGGGTCGTGCTGGGGGTGTTGTTTCAGGGTTTAGGGCAGTGCAGTGGTGTTCGAGCAGTGTACGGGGACGTACAGGGGGGTGGTGTTTCAGTGTTTAGGGCAGTTTAGTGGTGTTCGGGCAGGGTAGGGTGTCATGCTGGGGCTGGTGTTTCAGGTTAAGGGCAAGTGCAGTGGTGTTCGGGCAGTTAAGGGGGTCGTGCTGGGGGTGGTGTTTCAAGGTTTAGGGCAGTGGAGTTCGAGCAGTGTACGGGGCCTTGCTGGGGGTGGTGTTTCAGGGTTTAGGGCAGTGCAGTGGTGTTCGGGCAGTGTAGGGATTTGTGCTGGGGCTAGTGTTTCAGGGTTTAGGGCAAGTGCATTGGTGTTCGGGCAGTGTAGGGGGTCGTGGTGGGGCTGGTGTTTCAGGGTTTAGGGCAGTGCAGTGGTGTTCAGGCAGTGTAGGGGGTCATGCTGGGGCTGGTGTTTCAGGGTTTAGGGCAGTGCAGTGGTGTTCGGGCAGTGTAGGGGGTTGTGCTGGGGGTGGTGTTTTAGGGTTCAGGGCAGCGCAGTGGTGTTCGGTAGTGTTTTAGGGTTTAGGGTAGTGCAGTGGTGTTTGTGTAGTGTAGGGGGTCGTGCTGGGTGTAGTGTTTAAGGGTTTAGTGCAGTGGTGTTTGTGTTGTGTAGGGGGTCATGTTTTAGCGTTTAAGGTAGTGCAGTTGTCTTTGGGTAGTGTAGGGGATCGTGCAGGGGTAGTGTTTTAGAGTTTATTAAAGTGCAGTGGTGTTTGGGTAGTGTAGGGGGTCATGCTGGGGGTAGTGTTTTAGGGTTTATGGTAGTGCAGTGGTGTTTGTGTAGTGAAGGGGGTTGGGCAGGCGGTAGTGATTTAGAGTTTAGGGCAGTCAAGTGGTGTTTGTGTAGTGAAGGGGGTCTTGCTGGGGGTACTGTTTTAGGGTTTACGGCAGAGCAGTGGTGTTTGGGTAGTGTAGGGGGTCTTGCTGGGGGTGTGTTTTAGGGTTTAGGGCAGTGCAGTGGTGTTCGGGTAGTGTAGGAGGTCGTGCTGGAGGTAGTGTTTTAGGTTTAGGGCAGTGCTGTGGTATTCGGGAAGTGTAGGGGGTCATGCTGGGGGTGGTGATTTAGGGTTTAGGGCAGTGCAGTGGTGTTTGTGTAGTGTAGGGTGTCAAAAAGGGGGTAGTGTTTCAGGGTTTAGGGTATTGCAGCAGTGTTTGTATAGTGTAGGCGGTTGTGTTTTAGGGTTTAGGGTAGTGCAGTGGTCTTTGGGTAGTGTAGGGGGTCGTGCGGGGGTAGTGTTTTAGGGTTTATGGTAGTTCAGTGGTGTTTGGGTAGTGTAGGGGGTCGTGCGGGGGTAGTGTTTTAGGGTTTAGGGCAGTGCAGTGGTGTTTGTGTAGTGTAGGGGGTGGTGCTGGGGGTACTGTTTTAGGGTTTACGGCAGAGCAGTGGTATTTGGGTAGTGTAGGGGATCGTGCAGGGGTAGTATTTTAGAGTTTATGATAGTGCAGTGGTGTTTGGGTAGTGTAGGGGGTCATGCTGGGGGTAGTGTTTTAGGGTTTATGGTAGTGCTGTGGTGTTCGGCAGTGTAGTGAAGGGGGTCGGGCTGGGGGTAGTGTTTTTGGGTTTAGGGCAGTGAAGTGGTGTTTGGGTAGTGGAGGGGGTCTTGCTGGGGTGTGTTTTAGGGTTTAGGGCAGTGCTGTGGTGTGCGGTCAGTGTAGGGGGTCATGCTGGGGGTGGTGATTTAGGGTTTAGAGTAGTGCAGTGGTGTTCGGCAGTGTAAAGGGTTGAGCTGGGGGTGGTGTATTAGGGTTTAGGGCAGTGCAGAGGTGTTTGTGTAGTGTAGGGGGTCATGCTGGGGGTAGTGTTTTAGGGTTTAGGGTAGTGCAGCAGTGTTTGTGTAGTGTAGGGGGTTGTGTTTTAGGGTTTCGGGTAGTGCAGTGGTCTTTGGGTAGTGTAGGGGGTCATGCGGGGGGTAATGTTTTAGGGTTTATGGTAGTGCAGTGGTGTTTGGGTTGTGTAGGGGGTCGTCTGGATGTGCTGATTTAGGGTTAAGGGCAGTGCAGTGGTGTTCGGGCAGTGGAGGGGGCCGTGCTGGAGGTGGTGTTTTAAGGTTTTGGGCAGTGCAGTGGTGTTTGGGCAGTGAAGGGGGTCGTGCTGGGGGTGGTGTTTTAGGGTTTAGGGCAATGAAGTGGTGTTCGGCAGTGTAGGGGGTAGTGTTTTAGGGTTTAGGATAGTGCAGTGGTGTTTGTGTAATGTAGGGGGTCGTGCTGGGGGTAGTGTTTAAGGGTTTAGGGTAGTGCAGTGGTGTTTGTGTAGTGTAGGGGGTCCTGTTTTAGGGTTTATGATAGTGCAGTGGTGTTTGGGTAGTGTAGGGGGTCGTGCTGGGGGTAGTGTTTTACGGTTAAGGGCAGTGCAGTGGTGTTTGTGTAGTGAAGGGGGTCGTGCTGGGGGTACTGTTTTAGGGTTTATGGCAGAGCAATGGGGTTTGGGTAGTGTAGGGTTTTTCCTAGGGGGGTGTTTTAGGTTTTAGGGCAGTGCAGTGGTGTTTGGGTAGTGTAGGGGGGCGTGCTTGGGTAGTGTTTTAGGGTTTAGGGCAGTGCAGTGGTGTTCGGCAGTGTAGGGGGTCATAAGGGGGTGGTGTTTTAGGGTTTAGAGCAGTGCAGTGGTGTTCGGGCAGTGTAGGGGGTCGTGCTGGGGGTGGTGTTTTAGGGTTTAGGGCAGTGCAGTGGTGTTCGGGCAGTGTAGGGGGTCGTGCTGGCGATGGTGTTTTAGGGTTTAGGGCAGTGCAGTGGTTTTCGTATAGTGTAGGGGGTCGTGCTGAGGGTGGTGTTTCAGGGTTTAGGGCAGTGCAGTGGTGTTTGGGCAGTGTAGGGGGTCGTGCGTGGTGGTGTTTCAGGATTTAGGGCAGGGCAGTGGGGTTCAGGCAGTGTAGGGGGTCATGCGGGGGGTGGTGTTTCAGGGTTTAGGGCAGTGCAGTGGTCTTCGGGCAGTGTAGGGGGTCGTGCTGGGGGAGTCGCTTCAGGGTTTAGGGCAGTGCAGTGGTGATCGGGCAGTGTAGGGGTTCATGCAGGGGGTGGTGTTTCAGGGTTTAGTGCAGTGCAGTGGTGTTTGGGCAGTGTACGCGGTGGTGCTGGGGCTGGTGTTTCAGGGATTAGGGCAGTGGTGTTCGGGCAGTGTAGGGGGTCTTGCTGTGGGTGGTGTTTCAGGGTTTAGGGCAGTGCAGTGGTGTTCGGGCAGTGTAGGGGGTCGTGCTGGGGCTAGTGTTTCAGGGTTTAGGGCAGTGCAGTGGTGTTCAGGCAGTGTAGGGGGTCATGCTGGGGCTGGTTTTTCAGGGTTTAGGGCAGTGCTGTGGTGTTCAGGCAGTGTAGGGGTCTTGCTGGAGGTGGTGTTTTAAGGTTTTGGGCAGTGCAGTGGTCTTCGGGCAGTGTAGGGGGTCATGCTGGGGGTGGTGTTTTAGGGTTTAGGGCAGTGCAGTGGTGTTCGGCAGTGTAGTGTTTTAGGGTTTAGGACAGTGAAGTGATGTTTGTGTAGTGTAGGGGGTCATGCTGGGGGTAGTGTTTTAGGGTTTAGGGTAGTGCAGCGGTGTTTGTGTAGTGTAGGGGGTCGTGTCTTAGGGTTTATGGTAGTGCAATGGTCTTTGGGTAGTGTAGGGGTCGTGCGGGGTAGTGTTTTAGGGTTTAGGGTAGTGCAGTGGTATTTGTGTAGTGTAGGGGGTCGTGCTTGGGGTAGATTTAGGGTTTAGGGTAGTGCAGTGATGATTGCATAGTGTAGGGGGTCATGGTGGAGGTACTGTTTTAGGGTTTATGGAAGAGCAGTGGTGTTTGGGTAGTGTAGGGGTTCGTGCTGGGGGTAGTGTTTCAGGGTTTAGGGTAGTGCAGTGTTGTTTGTGTAGTGTAGGGGTTCGTGCTGGTGGTAGTGTTTTAGTGTTTAGGGGAGTGCAGTGATGTTTTTGTAGTGTAGGGGGTCGTGCTTGGGGTAGATTTAGGGTTTAGGGTAGTGCAGTGGTGTTTTTTTAGTGTAGGGGGTCATAGTGGGGGTAGTGTTTTTGGGTTTAGGCAGTGCAGTGGTGTTTGTGTAGTGTAGGTGGTCGTGCTGGGGCAGTGTTTTAGGGTTTAGGGTAGTTCAGTGGTGTTTTGGTAGTGTAGGGGGTCATGTTGGGGTAGTGTTTTAGGGTTTAGGGTAGTGCAGTGGTGTTGGTGTAGTGTAGGGGGTCGTGCTAGGGGTAGTGTTTTAGGTTTAGGGTAGTGCAGTGGTGTTTGGGTAGTGTAGGCGGTCGTGCTGAGGGTAGGTTTAGGGTTTAGTGTAGTGCAGTGGTGTTTGGGTAGTGTAGGGGGTCGTGCTGGGGTAGATTTAGGGTTTAGTGTAGTGTAGTGGTGTTTAGGTAGTGTAGGGAGTCGTGCTGGCAGGAGTGTTTTAGGGTTTAGGGTAGTGCAGTGGTGTTTGGGTTGTGTTGGGAGTTGTGCTGGGGGTTGTGTTTTAGGGTTTAGGGTAGTGCAGTGGTGTTTGGGTAGTTTAGGGGGTTGTGCTGGGGGTACTGTTTTAGGGTTTAGGTAGTGCAGTGGTGTTTGGGAAGTGTAGGGGGTCGTGCTGGGGGTACTGTTTTAGGGTTTACGGCAGAGCAGTGGTGTTTGGGTTGTGTAGGGTGTTGTGCTGGTGGTGGTGTTTTAGGGTTTAGGGCAGTGCAGTGGTGTTCAGGTAGTGTAGGGGGTCGTCTGGATGTGCTGTTTTAGTGTTAAGGGCAGTGCTGTGGTGTTCGGGCAGTGGAGGGGGCCGTGCTGGAGGTGGTGTTTTAAGGTTTTGGGCAGTGCAGTGGTGTTTGGGCAGTGAAGGGGGTCGTGCTGGGGGTGGTGTTTTAGGGTTTAGGGCAATGAAGAAGTGTTCGGCAGTGTAGGGGGTAGTGTTTTAGGGTTTAGGATAGTGCAGTGGTGTTTGTGTAATGTAGGGGGTCGTGCTGGGGGTAGTGTTTAAGGGTTTAGGGTAGTGCAGTGGTGTTTGTGTAGTGTAGGGGGGTCCTGTTTTAGGGTTTATGATAGTGCAGTGGTGTTTGGGTAGTGTAGGGGGTCGTGCTGGGGGTAGTGTTTTACGGTTAAGGGCAGTGCAGTGGTGTTTGTGTAGTGAAGGGGGTCGTGCTGGGGGTACTGTTTTAGGGTTTACGGCAGAGCAGTGGGGTTTGGGTAGTGTAGGGTTTTTCCTGGGGGGGTGTTTTAGGGTTTAGGGCAGTGCAGTGGTGTTTGGGTTGTGTAGGGGGGCGTGCTTGGGTAGTGTTTTAGGTTCAGGGCAGTGCTGTGATGTTCGGGCAGTGTAGGGGGTCATAAGGGGGTGGTGTTTTAGGGTTTAGGGCAGTGCAGTGGTGTTCGGCAGTGTAGAGGGTCGTGCTGGGGGTGGTGTTTTAGGGTTTAGAGCAGTGCAGTGGTGTTCGGGCAGTGTAGGGGGTCGTGCTGGGGGTGGTGTTTTAGGGTTTAGGGCAGTGCAGTGGTGTTCGGGCAGTGTAGGGGGTCGTGCTGGCGATGGTGTTTTAGGGTTTAGGGCAGTGCAGTGGTTTTCGTATAGTGTAGGGGGTCGTGCTGAGGGTGGTGTTTCAGGGTTTAGGGCAGTGCAGTGGTGTTTGGGCAGTGTAGGGGGTCGTGCGTGGTGGTGTTTCAGGATTTAGGGCAGGGCAGTGGGGTTCAGGCAGTGTAGGGGGTCATGCGGGGGGTGGTGTTTCAGGGTTTAGGGCAGTGCAGTGGTCTTCGGGCAATGTAGGGGGTCGTGCTGGGGGAGTCGCTTCAGGGTTTAGGGCAGTGCAGTGGTGTTTGGGCAGTGAAGGGGGTCGTGCTGGGGGTGGTGTTTTAGGGTTTAGGGCAACGAAGTGGTGTTCGGCAGTGTAGGGGGTAGTGTTTTAGGGTTTAGGATAGTGCAGTGGTGTTTGTGTAATGTAGGGGGTCGTGCTGGGGGTAGTGTTTAAGGGTTTAGGGTAGTGCAGTGGTGTTTGTGTAGTGTAGGGGGTCCTGTTTTAGGGTTTATGATAGTGCAGTGGTGTTTGGGTAGTGTAGGGGGTCGTGCTGGGGGTAGTGTTTTACGGTTAAGGGCAGTGCAGTGGTGTTTGTGTAGTGAAGGGGGTCGTGCTGGGGGTACTGTTTTAGGGTTTACGGCAGAGCAGTGGGGTTTGGGTAGTGTAGGGTTTTTCCTGGGGGGGTGTTTTAGGGTTTAGGGCAGTGCAGTGGTGTTTGGGTAGTGTAGGGGGGCGTGCTTGGGTAGTGTTTTAGGTTTAGGGCAGTGCTGTGGTGTTCGGGCAGTGTAGGGGGTCATAAGGGGGTGGTGTTTTAGGGTTTAGGGCAGTGCAGTGGTGTTCGGCAGTGTAGAGGGTCGTGCTGGGGGTGGTGTTTTAGGGTTTAGAGCAGTGCAGTGGTGTTCGGGAAGTGTAGGGGGTCGTGCTGGGGGTGGTGTTTTAGGGTTTAGGGCAGTGCAGTGGTGTTCGGGCAGTGTAGGGGGTCGTGCTGGTGATGGTGTTTTAGGGTTTAGGGCAGTGCAGTGGTTTTCGTATAGTGTAGGGGGCGTGCTGAGGGTGGTGTTTCAGGTTTTAGGGCAGTGCAGTGGTGTTTTGGCAGTGTAGGGGGTCATGCGTGGTGGTGTTTCAGGATTTAGGGCAGGGCAGTGGGGTTCAGGCAGTGTAGGGGGTCATGCGGGGGTTGGTGTTTCAGGGTTTAGGGCAGTGCAGTGGTCTTCGGGCAGTGTAGGGGGTCGTGCTGGGGGAGTCGCTTCAGGGTTTAGTGCAGTGCAGTGGTGATCGGGCAGTGTAGGGGTTCATGCAGGGGGTGGTGTTTCAGGGTTTAGTGCAGTGCAGTGGTGTTCGGGCAGTGTACGCGGTGGTGCTGGGGCTGGTGTTTCAGGGATTAGGGCAGTGGTGTTCGAGCAGTGTAGGGGGTCTTGCTGTGGGTGGTGTTTCAGGGTTTAGGGCAGTGCAGTGGTGTTCGGGCAGTGTAGGGGGTCGTGCAGGGGCTAGTGTTTCAGGGTTTAGGGCAGTGCAGTGGTGTTCAGGCAGTGTAGGGGGTCATGCTGGGGCTGGTTTTTCAGGGTTTAGGGCAGTGCTGTGGTGTTCGGGCAGTGTAGGGGTCTTGCTGGAGGTGGTATTTTAAGGTTTTGGGCAGTGCAGTGGTCTTCGGGCAGTGTAGGGGGTCATGCTGGGGGTGGTGTTTTAGGGTTTAGGGCAGTGCAGTGGTGTTCGGCAGTGTAGTGTTTTAGGGTTTAGGGCAGTGAAGTGATGTTTGTGTAGTGTAGGGGGTCATGCTGGGGGTAGTGTTTACGGGTTTAGGGTAGTGCAGTGGCGTTTGTGTAGTGTAGGGGGTCATGCTGGGGATAGTGGTTTAGGGTTTAGGGTAGTGCAGCGGTGTTTGTGTAGTGTAGGGGGTCGTGTCTTAGGGTTTATGGTAGTGCAATGGTCTTTGGGTAGTGTAGGGGTCGTGCGGGGTAGTGTTTTAGGGTTTAGGGTAGTGCAGTGGTATTTGTGTAGTGTAGGGGGTCGTGCTTGGGGTAGATTTAGGGTTTAGGGTAGTGCAGTGATGATTGCATAGTGTAGGGGGTCATGGTGGAGGTACTGTTTTAGGGTTTATGGAAGAGCAGTGGTGTTTGGGTAGTGTAGGGGGTCGTGCTGGGGGTAGTGTTTCAGGGTTTAGGGTAGTGCAGTGTTGTTTGTGTAGTGTAGGGGTTCGTGCTGGTGGTAGTGTTTTAGTGTTTAGGGGAGTGCAGTGATGTTTGTGTAGTGTAGGGGGTCGTGCTTGGGGTAGATTTAGGGTTTAGGGTAGTGCAGTGGTATTTGTTTAGTGTAGGGGGTCGTAGTGGTAGTAGTGTTTTTGGGTTTAGGCAGTGCAGTGGTGTTTGTGTAGTGTAGGTGGTCGTGCTGGGGGCAGTGTTTTAGGGTTTAGGGTAGTGCAGTGGTGTTTTGGTAGTGTAGGGGGTCATGTTGGGGTAGTGTTTTAGGGTTTAGGGTAGTGCAGTGGTGTTGGTGTAGTGTAGGGGGTCGTGCTAGGGGTAGTGTTTTAGGTTTAGGGTAGTGCAGTGGTGTTTGGGTAGTGTAGGCGGTCGTGCTGAGGGTAGGTTTAGGGTTTAGTGTAGTGCAGTGGTGTTTGGGTAGTGTAGGGGGTCGTACTGGGGTAGATTTAGGGTTTAGTGTAGTGGTGTTTAGGTATTGTAGGGAGTCGTGCTGGCGGGAGTGTTTTAGGGTTTAGGGTAGTGCAGTGGTGTTTGGGTTGTGTTGGGAGTTGTGCTGGGGGTTGTGCTTTAGGGTTTAGGGTAGTGCAGTGGTGTTTGGGTAGTTTAGGGGGTTGTGCTTGGGGTACTGTTTTAGGGTTTAGGTAGTGCAGTGGTGTTTGGGAAGAGTAGGGGGTCGTGCTGGGGGTACTGTTTTAGGGTTTACGGCAGAGCAGTGGTGTTTGGGTAGAGTAGGGGGTCGTGCTGGGGGTGGTGTTTTAGGGTTTAAGGCAGTGCAGTGGTGTTCAGGTAGTGTAGGGGGTCATGCTGGAGGTGGTGTTTTAGGGTTTAGGGCAGTGCTGTGGTGTTCGGGCATTGTAGGGTTGTCTTGCTAGAGGTGGTGTTTGAAAAAAAAAAAACTATTCTTTTCATTAACAAACATAAACAGATTGGTCACTTCACAGTTTTAGGTCCTTGGAGTTACAGTGGTTCAGCCAAGGACCCTTAGACAGTCCTTCAACTTAATATGGTACAGCAGAGCAGAACAAGACAATCACACCATTTTATTGGGTTAACATTTCCTCAAGGGGGAAGAAACTGGGGGCTCACAGATGTTGCCGCAGGTACGTATTCCAGGGAGACCAGACCGCTACCCATTTCCCGGGGCACCCTCTCGAAACATACACTATCTTTTCCTGCAGCATGCACCAGTCCATGTCTTTCTTCCATGCACCAAGCAACGGGGGCGCCTCCGCCCCCCCAAAGGCACACTATGTTACGCTTTGTAATCACCAGCCCCAGTGTTGCCCACTATTTGCCTTTTATCGGTAGGTCCGTGGTCTCCCAGATGTTTAGGAGGCATCGTTTAGCCTCAGGCCGCAACCCTACCCCCCAAACCTTGCTCATACAGTCATGTATCTTTGCCCGGTATGTTTGAACTTGCGGGCATTCCCATACTATGTGAAAAAATGTCCCCCTTTCCCAACAGCGTCTCCGACAGAGCCCATCCGTACTCCTCCCCATCAACACTAGTCTGGTGACCGAGATATATACCCGATGTAGTATTTTGAGTTGTATCAGCCGCAATTTCGCCTATATCGCCACTTCTTTGGGGGAGGAGAACGCCTCTCTCCATTCCTCCTCGTCAATTTCCAGGTTGTCCGCATCCCACTTCCCCCTGAGGGAGCCTAGTGGATCTGGGGAGTGATGTATGAGTTTCTTATATGTGAGGGATATCGCCCTTTCCGGTAAGTAGCCGTCTGGTAATGTATCCTCTAGGGGGGAGGATTCCGGCAGCGCTGTCCCCGGCGAAATGTTAGATTGAAGAGTGTGCCGGACCTGCATATAACGGAAGAATTCCATGTGTGCCAACTCGTGTGACTGCTGTAGGGAGGCAAAGGGCACCATTCCCCCAGCACCCCAGAGGTCCCCTATACGGGATATACCGATCAGATCCCAATTGTGTTTTAGGGTTTAGGGCAGTGCAGTGGTGTTCGGGCAGTGTAGGGGTCGTGCTGGGGGTGGTGTTTTAGGGTTTAGGGCAGTGCAGTGGTGTTCGGGCAGTGTAGGGGGTCGTGCTGAGGATGGTGTTTTAGGGTTTAGGGCAGTGCAGTGGTGTTCAGGCAGTGTAGGGGGTTGTGCGGGGGTGGTGTTTCAGGGTTTAGGGCAGTGCAGTGGACTTCGGGCAGTGTAGGGGGTCATGTGGGGGTGTTGTTTCAGGGTTTAGGGCAGTGCAGTGGTGTTCGGACAGTGTAGGGGGGCGTGCTGGGGGTGGTGTTTCAGGGTTTAGGGCAGTGGTGTTTGGGCAGTGTAGGTCTTCCTGGGGCTGGTGTTTCAGGGTTTAGGGCAGTGCAGTGATGTTTGTGTAGTGTAGGGGTTCGTGCTGGTGGTAGTGTTTTAGGGTTTAGGGTAGTGCAGTGATGTTTGTGTAGTGTAGGGGGTCGTGCTTGGGGTAGATTTTGGGTTTAGGGTAGTGCAGTGGTGTTTGTGTAGTGTAGGGAGTTGTGGTGGCGGTAGTGTTTTAGGGTTTAGGGCAGTGTAGTGGTGTTTGTGTAGTGTAGGGGGTCGTCCTAGTGGTAGTTTTTTAGGGTTTAGGGTAGTGCAGTGGTGTTTGGGTAGTGTAGGGGGTCGTACAGGGGACAGTGTTTTAGGGTTTAGGGTAGTGCAGTGGTGTTTGTGTAGTATAGGGGGTCATGCTTGGGGTAGATTTAGGGTTTAGTGCAGTGGTGTTAGGGCAGTGTAGGGGTCGTGCTGGGGGTGGTGTTTCAGGGTTTAGGGCAGTGCAGTGGGGTTCGGGCAGTGTAGGGGGTCATGCGGGGGTGGTGTTTCAAGGTTTAGGGCAGTGCAGTGGACTTCGGGCAGTGTAGGGGGTCGTGCTGAGGGTGTTGTTTCAGGGTTTAGGGCAGTGCAGTGGTGTACGGGTAGTGTAGGGGATCGGGTAGGGGTGGTGTTTTAGGGTTTAGGGCAGTGCAGTGGTGTTTGGGTAGTGTAGGGAGTCGTGCTGGATGGAGTGTTTTAGGGTTTAGGGCAGTGCAGTGGTGTTCGGGCAGTGTAGGGGGTCGTGCTGGGGATGGTGTTTTAGGGTTTAGGGCAGTGCAGTGGTGTTCGGGCAGTGTAGGGGGTCGTGCTGGGGTTGGTGTTTTAGGGTGTAGGGTAGTGCAGTGGTGTTTGTGTAGTGTAGGGGGTCGTGCTGGTGGTAGTGTTTTAGGGTTTAGGGGAGTGCAGTGATGTTTGTGTAGTGTAGGGGGTCGTGCTTGGGATAGATTTAGGGTTTAGGGTAGTGCAGTGGTGTTTGTTTAGTGTAGGGGGTCGTAGTGGGGGTAGTGTTTTTGGGGTTAGGCAGTGCAGTGGTGTTTGTGTAGTGTAGGTGGTCGTGCTGGGGGCAGTGTTTTAGGGTTTAGGGTAGTGCAGTGGTGTTTGGGTAGTGTAGGGGGTCATGTTGGGATAGTGTTTTAGGGTTTAGGGTAGTGCAGTGGTGTTTGGGTAGTGTAGGTGGTCGTGCTGGGGTAGATTTAGGGTTTAGTGTAGTGCAGTGGTGTTTAAGTAGTGTAGGGGGTCATGTTGGGATAGTGTTTTAGGGTTTAGGGTAGTGCAGTGGTGTTTGGGTAGTTTAGGTGGTCGTGCTGGGGGCAGTGTTTTAGGGTTTAGGGTAGTGCAGTGGTGTTTGGGTAGTGTAGGGGGACGTGCTGGGGGTAGTGGTTTACGGTTTAGGGTAGTGCAGTGGTGTTTGGGTAGTGTAGGGGTACTGCTGGGGGTAGTGTTTTAGAGTTTAGGGTAGTGCAGTGGTGTTTGTTTAGTGTAGGGGTCAAGCTGGGGATAGTGTTTTAGGGTTTAGGGTAGTGCAGCAGTGTTTGTGTAGTGTAGGGGTTGTGTTTTAGGGTTTAGGTAGTGCAGTGGTGTTTGGGAAGTGTATGTGGTCGTGCTGGGGGTACTGTTTTAGGGTTTACGGCAGAGCAGTGGTGTTTGGGTCGTGTAGGGGTTCGTGCTGGGGGTGGTGTTTTAGGGTTTAAGGCAGTGAAGTGGATTTCGGGCATTGTAGGGGGTCTTGCTAGAGGTGGTTTTTTAAAAAAAAAATGTATTCTTTTTATTAACAACCATAAACAGATTGGTCACTTCACAGTTTTAGGTCCTTGGAGTTAGTGGTTCAGCCTTGGACCCTTAGACAGTCCTTCAACTTAATATGGTACAGCAGAGCAGAACAAGGCAATCTCGCCATTTTATTGGGTTAACATTTCCTCAAGGGGGGAAGAAGCTGGGGGCTCACAGATGTTGCCGCAGGTACGTATTTCAGGGAGACCAGACCGCTACCCATTTCCCGGGGCACCCTCTCAAAACATACACTATCTTTTCCTGCAGCATGCACCAGTCCATGTCTTTCTTCAATGCACCAAGCAATGGGGGCGCCTCCGCCCCCCAAAGGCACGCTATGTTACGCTTTGCAATCACTAGCCCAAGTGTTGCCCACAATTTGCCTTTTACCGGTAAGTCCGTGGTCTCCCAGATGTTTAGGAGGCATCGTTTAGCCTCAGGCCGCAACCCTACCCCCCAAACCTTGCTCATACAGTCATGTATCTTTGCCCAGCATGTTTGAACTTGCGGGCATTCCCATACTATGTGAAAAAATGTCCCCCTTTCCCCGTAGCGTCTCCGACAGAGCCCATCCGTACTCCTCCCCATCAACACTAGTCTGGTGACCGAGATATATACCTGATGTAGTATTTTGAGTTGTATCAGCCGCAATTTCGCCGATATCGCCACTTTTTTGGGGGAGGAGAGCGCCTCTCTCCATTCCTCCTCGTCAATGTCCAGGTTGTCCGCCTCCCACTTCCCCCTGAGGGAGCCTAGTGGATCTGGGGAGTGATGTATGAATTTCTTATATGTGAGGGATATCGCCCTTTCCGGAAAGTAGCAGTCTGGTAATCTATCCTCTAGGGGGGAGGATTCCGGCATCGCTGTCCCCGGCAAAATGTTAGATTGAAGAGAGTGTCGGACCTGCATATAACGGAAGAATTCCGTGTGTGCCAACTCGTGTGACTGCTGTTGGGAGGCAAAGGGCGCCATTGCCCCAGCACCCCAGAGGTCCCCTATACGGGATATACCGATCAGATCCCAATTGCGGAATCCCTTAGTGCGTCCCAACGACCCGAGCCTTTCTGATGCCCAGAGCGGGGTTGCATTCGTAAGCTTGTCCGGCCACCCCAACTTCCGGTTCACAATATGCCACAGTTGGACCGAATGTTTTGTAGGCCCTGTGAGGCAAAACTTATTAGGTTGCGAATAGAGTGGAGGTGGTGTTTTAAGGTTTTTGGCAGTGCAGTGGTCTTTGGGCAGTGTAGGGGGTCGTGCTGGGGGTGGTGTTTTAGGGTTTAGGGCAGTGCAGTGGTGTTCGACAGTGTAGTGGGTAGTATTTTAGGGTTTAGGGTAGTGCAGTGGTGTTTGTGTAGTGTAGGGTTCATGCTGGGGGTAGTGTTTAAGGGTTTAGGGTAGTGCAGTGGTGTTTGTGTAGTGTGGGGGGGTGTGTTTTAGGGTTTAGGGTAGTGCAGTGGTCTTTGGGTAGTGTAGGGAGTCGTGCGAGGGTAGTGTTTTAGAGTTTATGATAGTGCAGTGGTGTTTGGGTAGTGTAGGGGGTCGTGCTTGGGGTAGTGTTTTAGGGTTTATGGTAGTGCAGTGTTGTTTGTATAGTGAAGAGGGTCGGGCAGGGGGTAGTGTTTTAGGGTTTAGGGCAGTACAGTGGTGTTTGTGTAGTGAAGGGGGTCTTGCTGGGGGTACTGTTTTATGGTCTACGGCAGAGCAGTGATGTTTGAGTAGTGTAGGGGGTCGTGCTGGGGTGGTATTTTTGGGTTTAGGGCAGTGCAGTGGTGTTCAGCAGTGTAGAGGGTCGTGCTGGGGGTGGTGTTTTAGGGTTTAGGGCAGTGCAGTGGTGTTCGGGCAGTGTAGGGGTCGTGCTGGGGGTGATGTTTTAGGGTTTAGGGCAGTGCAGTGGTGTTCAGGCAGTGTAGGGGGTCGTGCTGGGGATGGTGTTTTAGGGTTTAGGGCAGTGCAGTGGTGTTCAGGCAGTGTAGGGGGTCGTGCTGGGGTTGGTGTTTTAGGGTGTAGGGTAGTGCATTGGTGTTCTTGTAGTGAACGGGGCCGTGCTGGGGGTGGTGTTTTAGGGTTTAGGGTAGTGCAGTGGTGTTCGTGTAGTATAGGCGGTCGTGCTGAGGGTGGTGTTTCAGGGTTTAGTGCAGTGCAGTGGTGTTAGGGCAGTGTAGGCATCGTGCTGGGGGTGGTGTTTCAGGGTTTAGGGCAGTGCAGTGGGGTTTGGACAGTGTAGGGGGTCATGCGGGGTGGTGTTTTAGGGTTTAGGGCAGTGCAGTGGTGTTCGGACAGTGTCGGGGGTCGTGCTGGGGTGGTGTTTCAGGGTTTAGGGCAGTGGTGTTTGGGCAGTGTAGGTGGTCTTCCTGGGGCTGGTGTTTCAGGGTTTAGGGCAGTGCAGTAGTCTTCGGGCAGTGTAGGGGGTCGTGCTGGGGGTGGTGTTTCAGGGTTTAGGGCAGTGCAGTGTTGTTTGTGTAGTGTAGGGGTTCGTGCTGGTGGTAGTGTTTTAGGGTTTAGGGTAGTGCAGTGAAGTTTGTGTAGTGTAGGGGGTCGTGCTGGGGATGGTGTTTTAGGGTTTAGGGCAGTGCAGTGGTGTTCGGGCAGTGTAGGGGGTCGTGCTGGGGTTGGTGTTTTAGGGTGTAGGGTAGTGCATTGGTGTTCTTGTAGTGAACGGGCCGTGTAGGGGGTCATGCGGAGTGGTGTTTCAGGGTTTAGTGCAGTGCAGTGGGGTTCGGGCAGTGTAGGGGGTCATGTGGGGGTAGTGTTTCAGGGTTTAGGGCAGTGCAGTGGATTTCGGGCAGTGTAGGGGGTCATGCTGGGGGTGTTGTTTCAGGGTTTAGGGCAGTGCAGTGGTGTAGGGGTAGTGTAGGGGATCATGTAGGGGGGTGGTGTTTTAGGGTTTAGGGCAGTGCAGTGGTGTTCGGACAGTGTAGGGGGTCGTGCTGGGGGTGGTGTTTCAGGGTTTAGGGCAGTGGTGTTTGGGCAGTGTCAGTGGTCTTCCTGGGGCTGGTGTTTCAGGGTTTAGGGCAGTGCAGTGGTCTTTGGGCAGTGTAGAGGGTCGTGCTGGGGGTGGTGTTTCAGGGTTTAGGGCAGTGCAGTGTTTTGTGTGTGTAGTGTAGGGGTTCGTGCTGGTGGTAGTGTTTTAGGGTTTAGGGTAGTGCAGTGATGTTTGTGTAGTGTTGGAGTCGTGCTTGGGGTAGATTTAGGGTTTAGGGTAGTGCAGTGGTGTTTGTGTAGTGTAGGGAGTTGTGGTGGCAGTAGTGTTTTAGGGTTTAGGGCAGTGTAGTGGTGTTTGTGTAGTGTAGGGGGTCGTCCTGGTGGTAGTTTTTTAGGGTTTAGGGTAGTGCAGTGGTGTTTGGGTAGTGTAGGGGGTCATACAGGGGACGGTGTTTTAGGGTTTAGGGTAGTGCAGTGATGTTTGTGTAGGGGGTCATGCTTGGGGTAGATTTAGGGTTGAGTGCAGTGCAGTGGTGTTAGGGCAGTGTAGGGGTTGTGCTGGGGGTGGTGTTTCAAGGTTTAGGGCAGTGCAGTGGTGTTTGGGCAGTGTAGGGGGTCATGTGGGGTGGTGTTTCAGAGTTTAGGGCAGTGCAGTGGGGTTCGGGCAGTGTAGGGGGTCATGCGGGGGTGGTGTTTCAGGGTTTAAGGCAGTGCAGTGGACTTCGGGCAGTGTAGGGGGTCGTGCCGGGGGTGTTTCAGGGTTTAGGGCAGTGCAGTGGTGTACGTGTAGTGTAGGGGATCGTGTAGGGGGGTGGTGTTTTAGGGTTTAGGGCAGTGCAGTGGTGTTCGGACAGTGTAGGGGGTCGTGCTGGGGGTGGTGTTTCAGGGTTTAGGGCAGTGATGTTTGGGCAGTGTAGCTGGTCTTCCTGGGGCTGGTGTTTCAGGGTTTAGGGCAGTGCAGTGGTCTTCGGGCAGTGTAGGGGGTCGTGCTGGGGGTGGTGTTTCAGGGTTTAGGGCAGTGCAGTGTTGTTTGTGTAGTGTAGGGAGTTGTGGTGGCGGTAGTGTTTTAGGGTTTAGGGCAGTGTAGTGGTGTTTGTGTAGTGTAGGGGGTCGTCCTGGTGGTAGTTTTTAGGGTTTAGGGTAGCGCAGTGGTGTTTGGGTAGCGTTGGGGGTCGTACTGGGGACAGTGTTTTAGGGTTTAGGGTAGTGCAGTGGTGTTTGTGTAGTGTAGGGGGTCATGCTTGGGGTAGATTTAGGGTTTAGTGCAGTGCAGTGGTGTTAGGGCTGTGTAGGGGTTGTGCTGGGGGTGGTGTTTCAGGGTTTAGGGCAGTGCAGTGGTGTTTGGGCAGTATAGGGGGTCATGCGGGGTGGTGTTTCAGGGTTTAGGGCAGTGCAGTGGGGTTCTGGCAGTGTAGGGGGTCATGCGGGGGTGGTGTTTCAGGGTTTAAGGCAGTGCAGTGGACTTCGGGCAGTGTAGGGGGTCGTGCTGGGGGTATTGTTTCAGGGTTTAGGGCAGTGCAGTGGTGTACGGGTAGTGTATGGGATTGTGTAGGGGGGTGGTGTTTTAGGGTTTAGGGTAGTGCAGTGGTGTTTGTGTAGTGTAGGTGGTAATTTTGGGGGTAGTGTTTTAGGGTTTAGGGCAGTACAGTGGTGTTTGGGTAGTGTGGGGGGTCGTGCTGGAGGTAGTGTTTTAGGGTCTAGGGTAGTGCATTGGTGTTTGTGTAGTGAAGGGGGTCGGGCTGGGGGTAGTGTTTTAGGGTTTAGGGCAGTGCAGTGGTATATGTGTAGAGTAGGGGGTCGTGCTGGGGGTACTGTTATAGGGTTTATGGCATGGCAGTGATTTTTGGGTAGTGTAGGGGGTCCTGCTGGGAGTACTGTTTTGGGGTTTGGGCAGTGCAGTGTTGTTTGGGTAGTGTAGAGGGTCATGCTGGGGGTAGTGTCTTAGCGTTTAGGGCAGTGCTGTGGTGTTCGGGCAGTGTAGGGGGTCGTGCTGGGGCTGGTGTTTTAGGGTTTAGGGCAGTGCAGTGGTGTTCGGGCAGTGTAGGGGGTATTGCTGGGGGTGGTGTTTTAGAGTTTAGGGCAGTGCAGTGGTGTTCGACAGTGTAGGGGGAAGTGTTTTAGGGTTTAGGGTAGTGCAGTGGTGTTTGTGTAGTGTAGGGGGTCAAGATGGAGGTAGTGTTTAAGGGTTTAGGGTAGTGCAGTGGTGTTTGTGTAGTGTGAGGGGTCGTGTTGTAGGGTTTAGGGTAGTGCACTGGTCTTTGGGTAGTGTAGGGGGTCGTGCTGGGTTAGTGTTTTAGGTTTAGGGCAGTGCTGTGGTGTTCGGGCAGTGTAGGGGGTCATGCTGGGGGTAGTTTTTTAGGGTTTAGGGCAGTGCAGTGGTGTTCGGGCAGTGTAGGGGGTCATGCTTGCGGGGTGTTTTAGGGTTTAGAGCAGTACAGTGGTGTCCCGGCAGTGTAGGGGGTCGTGCTGGGGGTGGTGTTTTAGGGTTTAGGGTAGTGCATTGGTGTTCGTGTAGTGAAGGGGGTCGTGCGGGGGTGGTGTTTCAGGGTTTAGGGCAGTGGTGTTCGGGCAGTGTACGGGGTCTTGCTGGGGGTGGTGTTTCAGGGTTTAGAGCAGTGCAGTGGTGTTTGGGCAGTGTAGAGAGTCGTGCTGGGGCTAGTGTTTCAGGGTTTAGGGCATTTGCAGTGGTGTTCGGGCAGTGTTGGGGGTCATGGTGGTGCTGGTGTTTCAGGGTTTAGGGCAGTGCAGTGATGTGCAGGCAGCGTAGGGGGTCGTGCTGGGGCGGGTGTTTCAGGGTTTAGGGCAGTGCAGTGGTGTTCCGCAGTGTAGGGGGTACTGTTTTAGGGTTTATGGTAGTGCAGTGGTGTTTGTGTAGTGAAGGGGGTCAGGCTGGGGGTAGTGTTTTAGGGTTTATGGTAGTGCAGTTGTGTTTGTGTAGTGAAGGGGGTCGTGCTGGGGTGGTATTTTTGGGTTTAGGGCAGTGCAGTGGTGTTCGGCAGTGTAGAGGGTCGTGCTGGGGGTGGTGTTTTAGGGTTTAGGGCAGTGCAGTGGTGTTCGGACAGTGTAGGGGGTCATGCTGGGGGTGGTGTTTTAGGGTTTAGGGCAATGCAGTGGTGTTCAGGCAGTGTAGGGGGTCGTGCTGGGGATGGTGTTTTAGGGTTTAGGGCAGTGCAGTGTTGTTCGTGCAGTGTAGGGGTCGTGCTGGGGGTGGTGTTTTAGGATTTAGGGCAGTACAGTGGTGTTTGTGTAGTATAGGGGGTCGTGCTGACGGTGGTGTTTCAGGGTTTAGTGCAGTGCAGTGGTGTTAGGGCAGTGTAGGGGTCGTGCTGGGGTGGTGTTTCAGGGTTTAGGGCAGTGCAGTGGTGTTTGGGCAGTGTAGGGGGTCATGCGGGGTGGTGTTTCAGGGTTTAAGGCAGTGCAGTGGGGTTCGGGCAGTGTGGGGGGTCATGCGGGGGTAGTGTTTCAGGGTTTAGGGCAGTGCAGTGGTCTTCGGGCAGTGTAGGGGGTCGTGCTGGGGGTGTTGTTTCAGGGTTGAGGGCAGTGCAGTGGTGTACGGGCAGTGTAGGGGATCGTGCAGGGGGGTGTTTCAGGGTTTAGGGCAGTGCAGTGGTGTTCGGACAGTGTAGGGGGTCGTGCTGGGGGTGCTGTTTCAGGGTTTAGGGCAGTGTAGGTGGTCTTTCTGGGGCTGGTGTTTCAGGGATTAGGGAAGTGCAGTGGTGTTCGGGCAGTGTAGGGGGTTGTGCTGAGGCTGGTGTTTCAGGGTTTAGGGTAGTGCAGTGTAGTTTGTGTAGTGTTGGGGCTCATGCTGGTGGTAGTGTTTGAGGGTTTAGGGTAGTGCAGTGATGTTTGTGTAGTGTAGGTGGTCGTGCTTGGGGTAGATTTAGGGTTTAGGGTAGTGCAGTGGTATTTGTGTAGTGTAGGGGGTCGTGCTTTAGGTAGATTTAGGGTTTATGGTAGTGCAATGGTATTTGTGTAGTGTAGGGGGTCATCCTGGGGGTAGTGTTTACGGGTTTTGGGTAGTGCAGTGGTGTTTGTGTAGTATAGGGAGTCATGCTGGGAGTAGTGTTTTAGGGTTTAGGGCAGTGCTGTGGTGTTCGGGCAGTAAAGGGGGTCGTACTGGGGGTGGTGTTTTAGGGTTTAGGGCATTTCAGTGGTGTTCGGGCAGTGTAGGGGGTTGTGCTGGGGGTGGTGTTTTAGAGTTTAGGGCAGTGCAGTGGTGTTCGGCTGTGTAGGGGGTAGTGTTTTAGGGTTTAGGGTAGTGCAGTGGTGTATGTGTAGTGTCGGGAGTCATGCTGGGGGTAGTGTTTTAGGGTTTAGGGTAGTGTAGCAGTGATTGTGTAGTGTAGGGGTATGTTTTTTAGGGTTTAGGGTAGTGCAGTGGTCTTTGCGTAGTGTAGGGGGTCGTGCTGGGGGTAGTGTTTTAGGGTTTAGGGTAGTGCAGTGGTGTTTGTGTACTGAAAGGGGTCGGGCTGGGGGTAGTATTTTAGGGTTTAGGGCAGTGCAGTGATGTTTGTATAGTGTAGGGGGTCGTGGTGGAGGTACTGTTTTAGGGTCTATGGCAGAGCAGTGTTTGGGTAGTGTAGGGAGTCATGCTGGGGGTAGTGTTTTAGGTTTAGGGCATTGCTGTGGTGTTCGGGCCGTGTAGGGGTTTGTTCTGGGGTGGTGTTTTAGGTTTAGGGCATTGCTGTGGTGTTTGGGTAGTGTAGGTGGTCGTGCTGGGGTAGATTTAGGGTTTAGGGTAGTGCAGTGGTGTTTGGGTAGTATATGGAGTGGTGCTGGGGGAGTGTTTTAGGGTTTAGGGCAGTGCAGTGGTGTTTGTGTAGTATAGGGGGTTGTGCTGGGGGTAGTGTTTTAGGGTTTAGGGTAGTGCAGTGGTGTTTGGGTAGTGAGGGGGTCATGCTGGGTGTACTGGTTTAGGGTTTAGGGGAGTGCAGTGGTGTTTGGGTCATGTAGGGGGTATTGCTGGGGGTAGTGTTTTAGGGTTTAGGGTAGTGCAATGGTGTTTCGGTAGTGTAGGGGGTACTGCTGGGTGTAGTGTTTTAGCGTTTAGGGTAGTGCACTGGTGTTCGGCAGTGTAGGGGTAGTGTTTTAGGGTTTAGGGTAGTGCAGTGGTGTTTGTGTAGTGTAGGGGGTCGTGCTGGGGGTAGTGTTTAAGGGTTTAGTGTAGTGCAGTGGTGTTTGTGTTGTGTAGGGGGTCATGTTTTAGGGTTTAGGGTAGTGCAGTGGTGTTTGTGTAGTGAAGGGGGTCGAGCTGGGGGTAGTGTTTTAGGGTTTATAGCAGTGCAGTGGTGTTTGTGTAGTGAAGGGGGTCGGGCTGGGGGTAGTGTTTTAGGGTTTAGGGCAGTGCAGTGGTGTTTGTGTAGTGAAGGGGGTCGAGCTGGGGGTACTGTTTTAGGGTTTACGGCAGAGCAGTGGTGTTAGGGTAGTGTAGGGGGTCTTGCTGGGGGTGTGTTTTAGGGTTTAGGGCATTGCAGTGGTGTTCAGGTAGTGTAGGGGGTTGTGCTGGGGGTAGTGTTTTAGGTTTAGGGCAGTGCTGTGCTGTGGTGTTCGGGCAGTGTAGGGGGTCGTGCTGCGGTGGTGTTTTAGGGTTTAGGGTAGTGCAGTGGTGTTCGGCAGTGTAAAGGGCGAGCTGGTGGTGGTGTTTTAGAGTTTGGGGCAGTGCAGTGGTGTTCGGGCAGTGTAAGGGGTCACGCTGGGGATGGTGTTTTGGGGTTTAGGGCAGTGCAGTGGTGTTCAGGTAGTGTAGGGGGTCGTGCTGGGGGTGGTGTTTTAGGGTTTAGGGTTGTGCATTGGTGTTCGTGTCGTGAAGGGGGTTGTGCTGGGGATGGTGTTTTAGGGTTTTAGGCAGTTCAGAGGTGTTCATGTAGTGTAGGGGGTCATGCCGAGGGTGGTGTTTCAGGGTTTAGGGCAGTGGAGGAGTATTCAAGCAGTGTAGGGGGTCGTGCTGGGGGTGGTGTTTCAGGGTTTAGGACAGTACAGTGGTGTTTGGGCAGTGTAGGGGGTCGTGTGGGGGTGGTGTTTCAGGGTTTACTGCAGTGGAGTGGTGTTGTGGCAGTGTAGGGGGTCATGTGGGGGTGGTGTTTCAGGGTTTAGGGCAGTGCAGTGGTGTTCGGGCAGTGTAGGGGGTGGTGCTGGGGTGGTGTTTCAGGATTTAGGGTAGTGCAATGGTGTTCGGGCAGTGTAGGGGGTAGTGCTGGGGATGGTGTTTTGGGGTTTAGGGCAGTGCAGTGGTGTTCAGGCAGTGTAGGGGGTCGTGCTGGGGATCGTGTTTCAGGGTTTAGTGCAGTGCAGTGGTGTTCGGGCAGTGTAGGGGGTTGTGCTGGGGCTGGTGTTTCAGGGTTTATGGCAGCGCAAGGGTGTTCGGGCAGTGTAGAGGGTCTTGCTGGGGGTAGTGTTTCAGGGTTTAGGGCAGTGCAGTGGTGTTCGGGCAGTGTAGGGGGTCATGCTGGGGGTTGTGTTTTAGAGTTTAGGGCAGTGCAGTGGTGTTCGGGCAGTGTATGGGGTCGTGCTGGGAGTGGTGTTTCAGGGTTTAGGGCAGTGCACTGGTGTTCGGGCAGTGTAGGGGGTTGTGCTGGGGCTAGTGTTTCAGGGTTTAGGGCAGTGCAGTGGTGTTCGGGCAGTGTGGGGGTTGTGCTGGGGCTAGTGTTTCAGGGTTTAGGGCAGTGCAGTGGTGTTCGGGCAGTGTAGGGGTTTGTGCTGGGGTGGTGTTTCAGGGTTTAGGGCAGTGGTGTTCGGGCAGTGTAGGGGGTCTTGCTGGGGTTGGTGTTTCAGGGTTTATGGCAGCGCAAGTGTGTTCGGGCAGTGTAGAGGGTCTTGCTGGGGGTAGTGTTTCAGGGTTTAGGGCAGTGCAGTGGTGTTCAGGCAGTGTAGGGGGTCATGCTGGGGGTTGTGTTTTAGAGTTTAGGGCAGTGCAGTGGTGTTCGGGCAGTGTGTGGGGTCGTGCTGGGAGTGGTGTTTCAGGGTTTAGGGCAGTGGTGTTCGGGCAGTGTAGGTGGTCTTGCTAGGGCTGGTGTTTTTAGGGTTTAGGGCAGTGCGGTGTTGTTCGGGCAGTGTAGGGGGTCGTGCTGGGGCTGGTGTTTCAGGGTTTAGGGTAGTACAGTGGATTTTGTGTAGTGTAGGGGGTCGTGCTGGTGGTAGTGTTTTAGGGTTTAGGGGAGTGCAGTGATGTTTGTGTAGTGTAGGGGGTCGTGCTTGGGGTAGCTTTAGGGTTTAGGGTAGTACAGTGGTGTTTGTTTAGTGTAGGGGGTCCTAGTGGGGGTAGTGTTTTTGGGTTTAGGCAGTGCAGTGGTGTTTGTGTAGTGTAGGGGGTCGTCCTGGGGGTAGAGTTTTAGGGTAGTGCAGTGGTGTTTGGGTAGTGTAGGGGGTCATGTTGGGGTAGTGTTTTAGGGTTTAGGGTAGTGCAGTGGTGTTTGGGTAGTGTAGGTGGTCGTGCTGGGGTAGATTTAGGGTTTAGGGTAGTGCAGTGGTGTTTAGGTAGTGTAGGTAGTCGTGCTGGGGGGACTGTTTTAGGGTTTAGGGTAGTGCAGTGGTGTTTGGGTAGTGTAGGGAGTCGTGCTGGGGGGAGTGTTTTAGGGTTTAGGGTAGTGCAGTGGTGTTTGGGTAGTGTAGGTGGTCGTGCTGGGGGCAGTGTTTTAGGGTTTAGGGTAGTACAGTGCTGTTTGGGTAGTGTAGGGGGATATGCTGGGGGTAGTAGCTTACGGTTTAGGGTAGTGCAGTGGTGTTTGGGTAGTGTAGGGGTACTGCTGGGGGTAGTGTTTTAGAGTTTAGGATAGTTCAGTGGTGTTTGAGTAGTTTAGGCGTTCGTGCTGGGGGTAGCGTTTTAGGGTTTAGGGTAGTGCAGTGGTGTTTGTTTAGTGTAGGGGGTTGTGCTGGGGGTGGTATTTTTGGTTTTAGGGCAGTGCAGTGGTGTTCGACAGTGTAGAGGGTCGTGCTGGATGTGGTGTTTTAGGGTTTAGGGCAGTGCAGTGGTGTTCGGGCAGTGTAGGGGGTCATGCTGGGGTGGTGTTTTAGCGTTTAGGGCAGTGCAGTGGTGTTCGGGCAGTGTAGGGAGTCGTGCTGGGGATGGTGTTTTAGGAGTTAGGGCAGTGCAGTGGTGTTCGGACAGTGTAGGGGGTAGTGCTGGGGGTGGTGTTTTAGGGTGTAGGGTAGTGCATTGGTGTTCTTGTAGTGATGGGGACGTGCTTGGGGCTGGTGTTTTAGGGTTTAGGGTGTTGCAGTGGTGTTCGTGTAGTATAGGGGGTCGTGCTGAGGGTGGTGTTTCAGGGTTTAGTGCAGTTCAGTGGTGTTAGGGCAGTGTAGGGGGTCGTGCTGGGGTGGTGTTTCAGGATTTAGGGTAGTGCAATGGTGTTCGGGCAGTGTAGGGTATGTGCAAGGGGGTGGTGTTTCAGGGTTTAGTGCAGTGCAGCGGTGTTCGGGCAGTGTAGGGGGTCATGTGGGGGTGGTGTTTCAGGGTTTAGGGCAGTGCAGTGGTGTTCGGGCAGTGTAGGGGGTCGTGCTGGGGTGGTGTTTCAGGATTTAGGGTAGTGCAATGGTGTTCGGGCAGTGTAGGGTATGTGCAAGGGGGTGGTGTTTCAGGGTTTAGTGCAGTGCAGTGGTGTTCGGGCAGTGTAGGGGGTTGTGCTGGGGCTGGTGTTTCAGAGTTTTGGGCAGTGCAGTGGTGTTCAGGCAGTGTAGGGGTCATGCAGGGGCTGGTGTTTCAGGGTTTAGGGCAGTGCAATGGTGTTCAGGCAGTGTAGGGGGTCATGCGGGGGTGGTGTTTCAGGGTTTAGGGCAGTGCACTGGTGTTCGGGCAGTGTAGGGGGTTGTGCTGGGGCTAGTGTTTCAGGGTTTAGGGCAGTGCAGTGGTGTTCGGGCAGTGTAGGGGTTTGTGCTGGGGTGGTGTTTCAGGGTTTAGGGCAGTGGTGTTCGGGCAGTGTAGGGGGTCTTGCTGGGGTTGGTGTTTCAGGGTTTATGGCAGCGCAAGGGTGTTCGGGCAGTGTAGAGGGTCTTGCTGGGGGTAGTGTTTCAGGGTTTAGGGCAGTGCAGTGGTGTTCGGGCAGTGTAGGGGGTCATGCTGGGGGTTGTGTTTTAGAGTTTAGGGCAGTGCAGTGGTGTTCGGGCAGTGTATGGGGTCGTGCTGGGAGTGGTGTTTCAGGGTTTAGGGCAGTGGTGTTCGGGCAGTGTAGGTGGTCTTGCTAGGGCTGGTGTTTTTAGGGTTTAGGGCAGTGCGGTGTTGTTCGGGCAGTGTAGGGGGTCGGGCAGGGGCTGGTGCTTCAGGGTTTAGGGTAGTACAGTGGTGTTTGTGTAGTGTAGGGGGTCGTGCTGGTGGTAGTGTTTTAGGGTTTAGGGGAGTGCAGTGATGTTTGTGTAGTGTAGGGGGTCGTGCTTGGGGTAGCTTTAGGGTTTAGGGTAGTGCAGTGGTGTTTGTTTAGTGTAGGGGGTCGTAGTGGGGGTAGTGTTTTTGGGTTTAGACAGTGCAGTGGTGTTTGTGTAGTGTAGGGGGTCGTCCTGGGGGTAGAGTTTTAGGGTAGTGCAGTGGTGTTTGGGTAGTGTAGGGGGTCATGTTGGGGTAGTGTTTTAGGGTTTAGGGTAGTGCAGTGGTGTTTGGGTAGTGTAGGCGGTCGTGCTAAGGGTAGGTTTAGGGTTTAGTGTAGTGTAGTGGTGTTTGGGTAGTGTAGGGGGTCGTGCTGGGGTAGATTTAGGGTTTAGGGTAGTGCAGTGGTGTTTAGGTAGTGTAGGTAGTCGTGCTGGGGGGAGTGTTTTAGGGTTTAGGGTAGTCCAGTGGGGTTTGGGTAGTGTAGGGAGTCGTGCTGGGGGGAGTGTTTTAGGGTTTAGGGTAGTGTAGTGGTGTTTGGGTAGTGTAGGTGGTCATGCTGGGGGCAGTGTTTTAGGGTTTAGGGTAGTACAGTGCTGTTTGGGTAGTGTAGGGGGATGTGCTGGGGGTAGTAGTTTACGGTTTAGGGTAGTGCAGTGGTGTTTGGGTAGTGTAGGGGTACTGCTGGGGGTAGTGTTTTAGAGTTTAGGATAGTGCAGTGGTGTTTGAGTAGTTTAGGCGTTCGTGCTGGGGGTAGCGTTTTAGGGTTTAGGGTAGTGCAGTGGTGTTTGCTTAGTGTAGGGGGTCATGCCAGGGATAGTGTTTTAGGGTTTAGGGTAGTGCAGCAGTGTTTGTGTAGTGTAGGGGGTTGTGTTTTATGGGTTAGGGAAGTGCTGAGGTCTTTGAGTAGTGTAGGGGGTTGTGCTGGGGGTAGTGTTTTAGGGTTAAGGTAGTGCAGTGGTGTTTGGGTAGTGTAGGGGGTCGGGCTTTGGGTAGTGTTTTAGGGTTTAGGGTAGTGCATTGGTGTTTGTGTAGTGAAGGGAGTCGGGCTGTGGTAGTGTTTTAGGGCTTAAGGTAGTGCAGTGGTGTTTGTGTAGTGTAGGGGGTCGTGCTTGGGGTACTGTTTTAAGGTTTACGGCAGAGCAGTGGTGTTTGGGTAGTGTAGGGGCTCGTGCGGGGGGTGGTGTTTTAGGGTTTAAGGCAGTGCAGTGGTGTTCAGGTAGTGTAGGGGGTCGTGCTGGAGGTGGTGTTTTAGGGTTTAGGGCAGTGCTGTGGTGTTCGGGTATTGTAGGGGGTCTTGCTAGAGGTGGTGTTTTTTGTAATTTTTTTTAATTCTTTTTATTAACAAACAAACAGATTGGTCACTTCACAGTTTTAGGTCCTTGGAGTTAGTGGTTCAGACTTGGACCGTTAGACAGTACTTCAACTTAATATGGTACAGCAGAGCAGAACAAGACAATCTCGCCATTTTATTGGGTTAACATTTCCTCAAGGGGGGAAGAAGCTGGGGGCTCACAGATGTTGCCGCAGGTACGTATTCCAGGGAGACCAGACCGCTACCCATTTCCCGGGGCACCCTCTCGAAACATACACTATCTTTTCCTGAAGCATGCACCAGTCCATGTCTTTCTTCCATGCACCAAGCAATGGGGGCGCCTCCGCCCCCCAAAGGCGCGCTATGTTACGCTTTGCAATCACCAGCCCCAGTGTTGCCCACAATTTGCCTTTTACCGGTAGGTCCGTGGTCTCCCAGATGTTTAGGAGGCATCGTTTAGCCTCAGGCCGCAACCCTACCCCCCAAACCTTGCTCTTACAGTCATGTATCTTTGCCCAGTATGTTTGAACTTGCGGGCATTCCCATACTATGTGAAAAAATGTCCCCCTTTCCCCATAGCGTCTCCGACAGAGTCCATCCGTACTCCTCCCCATCAACACTAGTCTGATGACCGAGATATATACCCGATGTAGTATTTTGAGTTGTATCAGCCGCAATTTCGCCGATATCGCCACTTCTTTGGGGGAGGAGAGCGCCTCTCTCCATTCCTCCTCGTCAATTTCCAGGCCGTCCACCTCCCACTTCCCCCTGAGGGAGCCTAGTGGATCCTGGGAGTGATGTATGAGTTTCTTATATGTGAGGGATATCGCCCTTTCCGGTAAGTAGCCGTCTGGTAATCTATCCTCTAGGGGGGAGGATTCCGGCAGCGCTGTCCCCGGCGAAATGTTAGATTGAAGAGAGTGCCGGACCTGCATATAACAGAAGAATTCCGTGTGTGCCAACTCGTGTGACTAGTGTAGGGAGGCAAAGGGCACCATTCCCCCAGCATCCCAGAGGTCCCCTATACGGGATATACCGATCAGATCCCAATTGCGGAATCCCTTAGTGCGTCCCAACGACCCGAGCCTTTCTGATGCCCAGAGCGGGGTTGCCTTCGTAAGCTTGTCCGCCCACCCCAACTTCTGGTTCAAAATATGCCACAGTTGGACCGAGTGTTTTGTAGGCCCCGTGAGGCGAAACTTATTAGGTCGCGAATAGAGTGGAGGTGGTGTTTTAAGGTTTTGGGCAGTGCAGTGGTCTTCGGTCAGTGTAGGGGGTCGTGCTGGGGGTGGTGTTTTAGGGTTTAGGGCAGTGCAGTGGTGTTTGACAGTATAGTGGGTAGTATTTTAGGGTTTAGGGTAGTGCAGTGGTGTTTGGGTAGTGTGGGGGGTCGTATTTTAGGGTATAGGGTAGTGCAGTGGTCTTTGGGTAGTGTAGGGGGTCATGCTTGGGGTAGTGTTTTAGGGTTTATGGTAGTGGAGTGGTGTTTGTGTAGTGAAGGGGGTCGTGCTGGGGGTACCGTTTTATGGTCTACGGCAGAGCAGTGGTGTTTGGGTAGTGTAGGGGGTCGTGCTGGGGGTGGTATTTTTGGTTTTAGGGCAGTGCAGTGGTGTTCGACAGTGTAGAGGGTCGTGCTGGGGGTGGTGTTTTAGGGTTTAGGGCAGTGCAGTGGTGTTCGGGCAGTGTAGGGGGTCATGCTGGGGTGGTGTTTTAGGGTTTAGGGCAGTGCAGTGGTGTTCGGGCAGTGTAGGGTTTCGTGCTGGGGATGGTGTTTTAGGAGTTAGGGCAGTGCAGTGGTGTTCGGACAGTGTAGGGGGTCGTGCTGGGGGTGGTGTTTTAGGGTGTAGGGTAGTGCATTGGTGTTCTTGTAGTGAAGGGGGACGTGCTTGGGGTTGGTGTTTTACGGTTTAGGGTAGTGCAGTGGTGTTCGTGTAGTATAGAAGGTCGTGCTGAGGGTGGTGTTTCAGGGTTTAGTGCAGTACAGTGGTGTTAGGGCAGTGTAGGGGTCATGCTGGGGGTGGTGTTTCAGGGTTTAAGGCAGTGCAGTGGTGTTTGGGCAGTGTAGGGGGTCATGCGGGTGGTGTTTCAGGGTTTAGGGCAGTGCAGTGGGGTTAAGGCAGTGTAGGGCGTCATGCGGGGGTAGTGGTTCAGGGTTTAGGGCAGTGCAGTGGACTTCGGGCAGTGTAGGGGGTCATGCTGGGGGTGTTGTTTCAGGGTTTAGGGCAGTGCAGTGGTGTACGGGTAGTATAAGGGATCGTGTAGGGGGTGGTGTTTTAGGGTTTAGGGCAGTGCAGTGGTGTTCGGACAGTGTAGGGGGTCGTGCTGGGGCTGGTGTTTCAGGGTTTAGGGCAGTGCAGTGGTCTTCGGGCAGTGTAGGGGGTCGTGCTGGGGGTGGTGTTTCAGGGTTTAGGGCAGTGCAGTGGTGTTTGTGTAGTGTAGGTGGTCATTTTGGGGGTAGTGTTTATGGGTTTAGGCTAATGCAGTGGTGTTTGGGTAGTGTAGGGGGTTTGCTGGAGGTAGTGTTTTAGGGTTTAGGGTAGTGCATTGGTGTTTGTGTAGTGAAGGTGGTCGGGCTGGGGGTAGTGTTTTAGGGTTTAGGGCAGTGCAGTGGTGTATGTGCAGAGTAGGGGGTCGTGCTGGGGGTACTACTATAGGGTTTACGGCATAGCAGTGGTATTTGGGTAGTGTAGGGGGTCGTGCTGTGAGTACTGTTTTGGGGTTTAGGGCAGTGCAGTGGTGTTTGGGTAGTGTAGAGGGCCATGCTGGGGGTAGTGTCTTAGCGTTTAGGGCAGTGCTGTGGTCTTCGGGCAGTGTAGGGGGTCGTGCTGGGGGTGGTGTTTCAGGGTTTAAGGCAGTGCAGTGGTGTTTGAACAGTGTAGGGGGTCATGCGGGGTGGTGTTTCAGGGTTTAGGGCAGTGCAGTGGGGTTCGGGCAGTGTAGGGGGTCATGCAGGGGTAGTGGTTCAGGGTTTAGGGCAGTGCAGTGGACTTCGGGCAGTGTAGGGGGTCGTGCTGGAGGTGATGTTTTAGAGTTTAGGGCAGTGCAGTGGTGTTCGACAGTGTATGGGGAAGTGTTTTAGGGCTTAGGGTAGTGCAGTGGTGTTTGTGAAGTGTAGGGGGTCGTGTTTTAGGGTTTAGGGTAGTGCACTGGTCTTTGGGTAGTGTTGAGGAACTTCGATTTCTGATCGCGATCAAATCGACCCGCCATTTTGTGCTCCACCGCCATTTGTATTGCCATCACTCAGGCAGCACGGCGAACAAAGTCTATTCTGCTTTTTCTGCAGCCTGGTGTCGAAATACGCTTTCTGCCTCTATTTGCAAAGCTGGTGTTAGGACTGGTCGAGTACACTAATCCCTGTTTGGCTTTCCTAATCCCCGTCTCAACTATCTGTTGATTCACACTATTCTTTCCTGACTTTATCTTATTATCTGGCCTTCACTGTCTTCTGCTAGCATTCTCTCGTTTCACAACTGTCCTCCAACACACACAAACGTATCTCGCCACCTGCAAGTTAGTTATGAATCTGTTAATGAATTAGCTTGAGGGAGGGGTGACAAACATAGTTGGAGGAGAGGTTTCTTCGAGTCATCTGACACTTTTGTTTTCCAATTTCTCCTATTGGTTCTATCCTGTTTTCCAACTTTCCTTATTGGTTCTTTCTTGTGTGTTCTGGGAGTGCATTTGGTTAATGTATATGAACCCTGTAGGACCTGGGGTCACCGGGCCCTAAGGGGGTAACGTGACTCGAGCGGTTGGGCACCCGAAGGCTTAAGTGTGAAGCAACCATACAGCACACACATCCCCTGAAGCAGGAAGCGCACGCAATAACTGACACCACACAGTATGTTCAATGCAAATCAATCAGTTTATCTAGCTCAGATTAGGTTCAAAGGCAATTCATTAGATTCTCACTGGCAGTACCCGTATACATTTGAAGGCATTTCACTACACTTTAAATTGACCACACCTGAATACAATAAACCGTCAGGTTTAACAGCATTTCATTATACTTGAAATTGGCAACATCTGCATGCAATAAAACGTCAGGTTCTAGGAATATAGCGCGGCGCACAGCAATTTAATAGTGCTTAAAATCGGGCTGCATGAACATGGCACTGCAAATAGCAATTTGATATCACTGTGAACCAGGCTCTAAGAACATAGCGCCGCCCTCAGCAATTTGATAGCGCTTAAAATCAGGCTCTAGGAACACAGCGCCGCACTTAGCAATTCCCTAGCGCTTAAAACATGGCCATTTCCTTCAAGCATCAGACCTTGCAGTCTCTGGTAGTGTTGCCAAGGGCCTAGTATGGCATAAGAACACACAGAGCTATTGGCAAGTACACCGGGCAGCAAGCGGGGCACTCAGTCTAGGGCGGGGTCCCAAAGTATCTTCTCCTAGAGCCCTTCAGAGGGCGAGGGGTGTCGGTGACCAGACTCCCAGATCCGGGGGAGGGCCGTGGCTCACTGGGCCTAATGAGGACTCTCCCCAGGGGAGGGGCGAACTCTGGGCCTCCTTACGGCCTTTCGCCCGCCTCCCCCAGGGGTTACCTTGTGCTTCGGCCTTCTCTCGGCCCTGGCGACGGGTTCTCCAGTGGGAGGGGATCCCTCCTCCTCTCGTGCCTTGCGCTAGTCAGCGCTCTCCCCGGCGGGGACCTCACAGCGGAATCCCAGGCCGCCTGGCGATGTCCGGGCCGAGGGCCGACCTCGCGGGCTTCTCCCGCCAAGTTGAGTGGCGCGGGGGACAAAGCGCGGGGCTCCCGGTCGGGTCAGACGTGACCGGGGAGCTCCGCTGGCCTCACCGATGGTTCTGGGGAACTCCTCACTATCTCAGGGGCCGGCGCCCGCAGCCGCCAATGGCAGTGCGGTCTGTGGGGGCACGGCCCAGTCGACCAATGGGGCTACGGCGGGGGCGGCGTTTAGCAGTCCGCCCCCATCAGGTGACTTGAGTGCCTGGCTTCAGGCCTACGCGGCCTCCGCTGCTTTCCGGCTGCCTTCTCCGCCCTTGGACCACGATACCTCGGCTGCGACGGCAGCGGCGGGGCCCCGGGATTCTCCGCGGGCCCCGGTGACGATGGGAGTCGGCTTCTTGGCCCCGGGCCGCAGCGGTGAGTGTACCTTCGATCCCCTTCACCAGGGGGGGGCGGAAATTAAGGGGGTGACTTCGGTATCCAGCGCCTGTGACAGGACGGACTCGGGAGGATCCCAGGCAAGGTCGGGGAGCGCAGGGCTCACAGCGCTAGTACCTGGTCGATCCCCCAGCAGTCCAGTAGGGAGTCTTTGAGAATAAGTTTCAGTCTTCAGTTTTAGCAGTAGCTTTCAGCAGTAAGCTTCAGTATTACGTTTCTGCCATCAACTTCAGCATTACGTTTCAGCAGTCTTAGTGGCGCAGTTGGTTCTCGCGCCCTTAGGAGTTCTGTTCCTCGGGGGGGGGGGGTGAGTTGATGACTAGCTCCCTCCTAGTCAAGTTTGGCAGGTGTCCCCTGGGTTTCCCTACCGCTGGGCTAGATCAGTGGGTAGGACAGGATCCCTCACTCACTTAAAGGGCAGTGCCTAAACCCTGTCACCTTCAGAGGCATAAGTCCCCGCCTAGGCCCTACCGCCTAAAACTCCTGCGTGGGTTCCCCAGGTCTGCGTTACTCCAACTGCCTAGAAAAAGTTCCCCCCCTCTGTTAAGTAGCCCTAGGTCAGGTGACCACCTCCTAAGGCGGCAAAAGTAAAACCCCACCCTTCTTCTAGAAGGTTCCAGCACATTCCAGGAGCTTCCCCACTCTAGGTATAGGACAAAAAAGGCGGGCTGGTGTCGCAACATTGTTGTGGGGTCCCAGCCAGCTCCTGGCAGCTAGGGTGCACTAGAAAGGCCACTCCGCAGTAGCAGGGGCCTGTGACAGCCATCTTAGGGGAAGGGAGCCCCTGCACCTTAACACTGATTGGCAATGAAAAGGCGCCCGGAGACCTAAGTCCAACACAAAAATGAGGGTGGAAAAATGAGGCACGATCAAAAATACAGGGGAAGACCACCCTAGGGCTGACAGGTCTAACAAACCCTATATAGTATATAAACCTGTGCACCACAGAGTGAAGTGGCAGTCTCCTGAGAACCTACTTTGAGTACTTCTAGGATAACTGTACCAGCTGCAGCTAAATAAATCTGATCTTCTAACGCCGACAGAGTGTCCCGTGTCTGTGTAGCTGAGCAGGAGAACTCCGGAGACTTGGGCGTACCCTGCGCCGCCAGGCCCAAAAGGTTCTGGTTCTTCAGTGTAGGGGTCGTGCTGGGTTAGTGTTTTAGGTTTAGGGCAGTGCTGTGGTGTTCGGGCAGTGTAGGGGGTCATGCTGGGGGTAGTGTTTTAGGGTTTAGGGCAGTGCAGTGGTGTTCGGCAGTGTAAAGGGTCGTGCTGGGGTGGTGTTTTAGGGTTTAGGGCAGTGCAGTGGTGTTCGGACAGTGTAGGGGGTCGTGCTGGAGGTGGTGTTTTAGGGTTTAGGGTAGTGCATTGGTGTTAGTGTAGTGAAGGGGGTCGTGCGGGGGTGGTGTTTCAGGGTTTAGAGCAGTGCAGTGGTGTTCGGGCAGTGTAGGGAGTCGTGCTGGGGCTAGTGTTTCAGGGTTTAGGGCAAGTGCAGTGGTGTTCGGGCAGTGTTGGGGCTGGTGTTTCAGGGTTTAGGGCAGTGCAGTGGTGTGCAGGCAGTGTAGGGGGTCGTGATGGGGCTGGTGTTTCAGGGTTTAGGGCAGGGCAGTGGTGTTCGGCAGTGTAGGCGGTACTGTTTTAGGGTTTATGGTATTGCAGTGGTGTTTGTGTAGTGAAGGGGGTCGGGCTGGGGTAGTGTTTTAGGTTTAGGGCAGTGCTGTGGTGTTCGGGAAGTGTAGGGGGTCGTGCTGGGGGTGGTGTTTTAGGGTAGTGCAGTGGTGTTCGTATAGTGTAGGGGGTCGTGCTGAAGGTGGTGTTTCAGGGTTTAGGGCTGTGCAGTGGTGTTAGGGTAGTGTAGGAGTTTGTGTGGGGGTGGTGTTTTAGGGTTTTGGGCAGTGCAGTGGTGTTCGTGTAGTGTAGGGGGTCGTGCTGAGGGTGGTGTTTTAGGGTTTAGAGCAGTGCAGTGGTGATCAGGCAGTGTAGGGGGTCGTGCTGAGGGTGGTGTTTCAGGGTTTAGTGCAGTGCAGTGGTGTTAGGGCAGTGTAGGGGGTCATGCGGGGTGGTGTTTCAGGGTTTAGGGCAGTGCAGTGGTGTTTGGGCAGTGTAGAGGGTCTTGCTGGGGGTGTGTTTTAGGGTTTAGGGCAGTGCAGTGGTAATTGGCAGTGTTTAAGGGTTGAGCTGGGGGTGGTGTTTTAGGTTTAGGGCAGTGCTGTGGTGTTCGGTCAGTGTAGGGGGTCGTGCTGGGGGTGGTGTTTTAGGGTTTAGGGTAGTGCAGTGGTAATTGGCAGTGTTTAAGGGTTGAGCTGGGGGTGGTGTTTTAGGGTTTCGGGCAGTGCAGTGGTGTTCGGGCAGTGTAGGGGGTCGTGCTGGGGTGGTGTTTTAGGGTTTAGGACAGTGTAGTGGTGTTCGGGCAGTTTATGGGGTCTTGCTGGGGATGGTGTTTTGGAGTTTGGGGCAGTGCAGTGGTGTTCAGGCAGTGTAGGGGGTCATGCTGGGGGTGGTGTTTTAGGGTTTAGGGCAGTGCATTGGTTTTCATGTAGTGAAGGGGGTTGTGCTGAGGGTGGTGTTTGAAGGGTTTAGGGCAGTGGAGGGGTATTCGAGCAGTGGAGGGGGTCGAGCTGGGGGTGGTGTTTCAGGGTTTAGGGCAGTGCAGTGATGTTTTAGGCAGTGTACGGGGTCGTGCTGGCGATGTTGTTTTAGAGTTTAGGGCAGTGCAGTGGTGTTCGGGTACTGTAGAGGGTCGTGCTAGGGGTGGTGTTTTAGGGTTTAGGGTAGTGCATTGGTGTTCGTGTAGTGTAGGGGGTTGTGCTGGGGTAGTGGTTTAGGGTTTAGGGTAGTGCAGTGGTGTTGGTGTAGTGTAGGGGGTCGTGCTAGGGGTAGATTTAGGGTAGTGCAGTGGTGTTTAGGTAGTGTAGGGAGTCGTGCTGGGGGGAGTGTTTTAGGGTTTAGGGTAGTGCAATGGTGTTTGGAAAGTGTAGGGAGTCGTGCTGGGGCGAGTGTTTTAGGATTTAGGGCAGTGCAGTGGTGTTTGGTTAGTGTAGGGGTCATGCTGGGGGTAGTGTCTTAGCGTTTAGGGCAGTGCAGTGGTGTTCAGGCAGTGTAGGCGGTCGTGCTGGGTGTGGTGTTTTAGGGTTTAGGGCAGTGCAGTGGTGTTCGTGTAGTATAGGGGGTCGTGCTGGGGGTGGTGTTTTAGAGTTTAGGGCAGTGCGGTGGTGTTTGGCAGTGTAGGGGGTAGTGTTTTAGGGTTTAGGGTAGTGCAGTGGTGTTTGTGTAGTGTAGGGGGTCTTGCTGGGGGTAGTGTTTAAGGGTTTAGGGTAGTGCAGTGGTGTTTGTGTAGTGTAGGGGGTCGTGCTTTAGGGTTTAGGGTAGTGCAGTGGTGTTCGGGCAGTGCAGGGGGTCATGCTTGGGTGTGTTTTAGGGTTTAAGGCAGTACAGTGGTGTTCGGGCAGTGTAGGGGTCGTGCTGGGGGTGGTGTTTTAGGGTTTAGGGTAGTGCATTGGTGTTCGTGTAGTGAAGAGGGTCGTGTTTCAGGGTTTAGGGCAGTGGTGTTCGGGCAGTGTACGGGGTCTTGCTGGGGGTAGATTTAGGGTTTAGGGTAGTGCAGTGGTGTTTGTGTAGTTTAGGGAGTCGTGATGGCGGTAGTGTTTTAGGGTTTAGGGCAGTGTAGTGGTGTTTGTGTAGTGTAGGGGGTCATCCTGGTGGTAGTTTTTTAGGGTTTAGGGTAGTGCAGTGGTGTTTGGGTAGTGTAGGGGGTCGTACTGGGGGACAGTGTTTTAGGGTTTAGTGCAGTGGTGTTTGTGTAGTGTAGGGGGTCATGCTTGGGGTAGATTTAGGGTTTAGGATAGTGCAGTGGTGTTTGTGTAGTGTAGGGTGTCATGATGGGGGTAGTGTTTTAGGGTTTAGGGTAGTGCAGTGGTTTTTGGGTAGTGTAGGGGGTCGTACTGGGGAGAGTTTTTTAGGGTTTAGTGTAGTGCAGTGGTGTTTGTGTAGTGTAGGGGGTCATGCTTGGGGTAGATTTAGGGTTTAGGATAGTGCAGTGGTGTTTGTGTAGTGTAGGTCGTCGTGATGGGGGTAGTGTTTTAGGGTTTAGGGTAGTGCAGTGGTGTTTGGGTAGTGTAGGGGGTCGTGCTGGAGGTAGTGTTTTAGGGTTTAGGGTAGAGCATTGGTGTTTGTGTAGTGAAGAGGGGTCGGGCTGGGGGTAGTGTTTTAGGGTTTAGGTCAGTGCAGTGGTGTATGTGCAGAGTAGCGGTTCGTGCTGGGGGTACTGTTATAGGGTTTACGGCATAGCAGTGGTTTTTGGGTAGTGTAGGGGGTCGTGCTGGGAGTACTGTTTTGGGGTTTAGGGCAGTGCAGTGGTGTTTGGGTAGTGTAGGGGGTCATGCTGGGGGTAGTGTTTTAGGGTTTAGGGCAGTGCAGTGGTGTTCGGGCAGTGTAGAGGGTCATGCTGGGGTGGTGTTTTAGGGTTTGTGGCAGTGCAGTGGTGTTCGGGCAGTGTAAGGGTTCATGCTGGAGGGGTGTTTTAGGGTTTAGGGCAGTACAATGGTGTTCGGGCAGTGTAGGGGTCGTGCTGGGGGTGGTGTTTTAGGGTTTAGGGTAGTGCATTGGTGTTGGTGTAGTGAAGGGGGTCGTGCGGGTGGTGTTTCAAGGTTTAGGGCAGTGGTGTTCGGGCAGTGTACGGGGTCTTGCTGGGGGTGGTGTTTCGGGGTTTAGAGCAGTGCAGTGGTGTTCGGGTAGTGTAGGGAGTCGTGCTGGGGCTAGTGTTTCAGGGTTTAGGGCAAGTGCAGTGGTGTTCGGGCAGTGTTGGGGGTCATGGTGGGGCTGGTGTTTCAGGGTTGAGGGCAGTGCAGTGGTGTGCAGGCAGTGTAGGGGGTTGTGCTGGGGCTGGTGTTTCAGGGTTTAGGGCAGTGCAGTGGTGTTCGGCAGTGTAGGGGGTAGTGTTTTAGGGTTTAGGGTAGTGCAGTGGTGTTTGTGTAGTGTAGGGAATGGTGCCGGGGGTAGTGTTTAAAAGTTTAGGGTAGTGCAGTGGTGTTTGTGTAGTGTAGGGGGTGGTGTTTTAGGGTAGTGCAGTGGTCTTTGGGTAGTGTAGGGGGTCGTGCTTGGGGTAGTGTTTTACGGTTAAGGGCAGTGCAGTGGTGTTTGTGTAGTGAAGGGGTCGAGCTGGGGGTACTGTTTTAGGGTTTATGGCAGAGCGGTGGTGTTTGGGTAGTGTAGGGGTTTTTACTGGGGGGCTGTTTTAGTGTTTAGGTCAGTGCAGTGGTGTTCGGGCAGTGTAGGGGGTCGTGCAGGGGGTAGTGTTTTAGGGTTTATGGTAGTGCAGTGGTGTTTAGGTATTGTAGGGGGTCACGCTGGGGGTAGTTTTTTAGGGTTTAGGGTAGTGCAGTGGTGTTTGGGTAGTGTAGGGGGTCGTGCGTAGGTAGTGTTTTAGGGTTTAGGGCAGTGCAGTGGTGTTTGTGTAGTATAGAGGGTCGTGCTGGGGGTACTGTTTTATGGTTTACGCAGAACAGTGGTGTTTGGGTAGTGTAGGGGGTCATGCTGGAGGTGGTGTTTTAGGGTTTAGGCCAGTGCTGTGGTGTTCGGGCAGTGGAGGGGGTCGTGCTGGAGGTGATGTTTTAAGGTTTTGGGCAGTGCAGTGGTGTTCGGGCAGCGTAGGGGGTCATGCTAGGGGTGGTGTTTTAGGGTTTAGGGTAGTGCATTGGTGTTTGTGTAGTGAAGGGGTTCATGCTGGGGTGGTGTTTTAGGGTTTAGGGCAGTGCAGTGGTGTTCGTGTAGTGTAGGGGGTCATGCTGAGGGTGGTGTTTCAGGGTTTAGGGTAGTGCAGTTGTGTTAGGGCAGTGTAGGGGTAATGCGGGGCTGGTGTTTCAGGGTTTAGGGCATTGTAGTTGTGTTTGGGCAGTGTATGGGGTCGTGCGGGGTGGGGTTTTAGGGTTTAGGGTAGTGCAGTGGTGTTCGGCAGTGTAGGGGGTAGTGTTTTAGGGTTTAGGGTAGTGCAGTGGTGTTTGTGTAGTGTAGGGGATCGTGCTGGGGGTAGTGTTTAAGAGTTTAGGGTAGTGCAGTGGTGTTTGTGTAGTGTAGGGGATCGTGTTTTAGGGTAGTGCAGTGGTCTTTGGGTAGTGTAGGGGGTCGTGCTTGGGGTAGTGTTTTACGGTTAAGGGCAGTGCAGTGGTGTTTGTGTATTGAAGGGGGTCGAGCATGGGGTACTGTTTTAGGGTTTAGGGCAGTGCAGTGGTGTTCGGGTAGTGTAGGGGGTCATGCTTGGGTAGGTTTTTAGGTTTAGGGCAGTGCTGTGGTGTACGGGCAGTTTAGGGGGCCGTAAGGGGGGTGGTGTTTTAGGGTTTAGGGCAGTGCAGTGGTGTTCGGCAGTGTAGGGGGTCATGCTGGTGATGGGTTTTTAGGGTTTAGGGCAGTTCAGTGGTGTTCGGGCAGTGTAGGGGGTCGTGCTAGGGGTGGTGTTTCACGGTTTAGGGCAGTGTAGTGGTATTTGGGCAGTGTAGGTGGTCGTGCGGCGGTGGTGTTTCAGGGTTTAGGGCAGGGCAGTGGGGTTCAGGCAGTGTAGGGGTCATGCAGGGGCTGGTGTTTCAGGGTTTAGGGCAGTGCAGTGGTGTTCGGGCAGTGTAGGGGGTCATGCTGGGGGAGTTGTTTCAGGGTTTAGGGCAGTGCAGTGGTGATCGGGCAGTGTAGGGGTCGTGCAGGGGTTGGTGTTTCAGGGTTTAGGGTAGCGCAGTGTTGTTCGGGCAGTGTAGGGGGTTGTGCTGGGGCTGGTGTGGTGTTTGGGCAGTGTAGGGGGTCTTGCTGTGGGTGGTGTTTCAGTGTTTAGGGCAGTGCAGTGGTGTTCGGGCAGTGTAGGGGGTCGTGCTGGGGCTTGTTTTTCAGGGTTTAGGGCAGTGCAGTGGTGGTCGGGCAGTGTAGGGGGTTGTGCTGGAGCTAGTGTTTCAGTGTTTACGGCAGTGCAGTCGTGTTCAGGCAGTGTAGGGGGTCGTGCAGGGGGTGGTCTTTCAGGGTTTATGGCAGTGCAGTGGTGTTCGGGCAGTGTAGGGGGGTCGTGCTGGGTCTGGTGTTTCAGGGTTTAGGGCATTGGTGTTCGGGCAGTGTAGTGGGTCTTGCTGGGGTGGTATTTCAGGGTTTATGCCAGTGCAGTGGTGTTCGGGCAGTGTAGGGGGTATTGCTGGGGATAGTGTTTCAGGGTTTAGGGCAGTGCAGTGGTGTTCCGGCAGTGTAGGGGGTCGTGCTGGGGGTGTTACTTCAGGGTTTTGGGCAGTGCAGTGGTGTTCGAGCAGTGTAGGGGGTCGTGCAGGGGGGTGGTGTTTCAGTGTTTAGGGCAGTTCAGTGGTGTTCGGGCAGTGTAGGGTGTCGTGCTGGGGCTGGTGTTTCAGGGTTTAGGGCAGTGCAGTGGTGTTTGGGCAGTGTAGGGGGTCATGCTGGGCGTAGTGTTTTAGGTTTAGGGCAGTGCAGTGGTGTTCGGGCAGTGTAGGGGTCGTGCGGAGGCTGGTGTTTCAGGGTTTAGGGCAGTGCAGTGGCGTTCGGGCAGTGTAGTGGTCGTGCTGGGGGTGGTGTTTCAGGGTTTAGGGCAGTGCAGTGGTGTTCGGGCAGTGTAGGGAGTCGTGCTGGGGCTAGTGTTTCAGGGTTTAGGGCAACTGCAGTGGTGTTCGGTCAGTGTAGGGGGTCGAGGTGGGGCTGGTGTTTCAGGGTTTATGGCAGTGCAGTGGTGCTCAGGCAGTGTAGGGGGTCATGCTGGGGCTGGTGTTTCAGGGTTTAGGGCAGTGCAGTGGTGTTCGGGCAGTGTAGGGGGTCGTGCTGGGGGTGGAGTTTTAGAGTTTAGCGTAGTGCAGTGGTGTTCGGCAGTGTAGGGAGTAGTGTTTTGGGGGTTTAGGGTAGTGCAGTGGTGTTTGTGTAGTGTAGGGGGTCGTGCTGGGGGTAGTGTTTTTTGGGGTTTAGTGTAGTGCAGTGGTGTTTGTGTTGTGTAGGGGGTCATGTTTTAGAGTTTAGGGTAGTGCAGTTATCTTTGGGTAGTGTAGGGGATCGGGTGGGGGTAGTGTTTTAGAGTTTATGATAGTGCAGTGGTGTTTGGGTTGTGTAGGGGGTCATGCCGGGGGTAGTGTTTTAGAGTTTATAGTAGTGCAGTGGTGTTTGTGTAGTGAAGGGGTCGGGCTGGGGGTAGTGTTTTAGGGTTTAGAGAGTGCAGTGTTGTTTGTGTAGTGAAGGGAGTCATGCTGGGGGTACTCTTTTAGGGTTTACGGCAGAGCAGTGGTGTTTGGGTAGTGTAGGGTGTCTTGCTGGGGGTGTGTTTAAGGGTTTAGGGCAGTGCAGTGGTGTTTGGGTAGTGTAGGGGGTCATGCTGGGTGTAGCGTTTTAGGTTTAGGACAGTGCTGTGGTGTTCGGGCAGTGTAGGGCGTTGTGCTGGGGGTGGTGTTTTAGGGTTTAGGGTAGAGCAGTGGTGTTCGGGCAGTGTAGGGGGTCGTGCGGGGGTAGTGTTTTAGGGTTTAGGGCAGTGCATTGGTGACTGTGTAGTATAGGGGGTCGTGCTGGGGGTACTGTTTTAGGGTTTTCGGCAGAGCAGTGGTGTTTGGGTAGTGTAGGGTGTCGTGCTGGGGGTGGTGTTTTAGGGTTTAGGGTAGTGCAGTGGTGTTCGGGCAGTGTAGGGGGTTGTGCTGGGGAGGCGATTCAGGATTTAGGGCAGTGCAAGGGTGTTCGGGCAGTGTAGGGTGTTGTGCAGGGGGATTGTGTTTCAGGGTTTAGGGCAGTGGTGTTCGGGCAGTGGAGGGGGTCGTGCTGGGGCTGGTGTTTCAGGGTTTAGGGCAGTGCAGTGGTGTTCGGGCAGTGTAGAGGGTAGTGCCGGGAGTGGTGTTTCCGGGTTTTGGGCAGTGTAGGGGTCATGCAGGGGCTGGTGTTTCAGGGTTTAGGGCAGTGCAGTGGTGTTCGGGCAGTGTAGCGGGTCATGCGGGGGGTGGTGTTTCAGGGTTTCGAGCAGTGCAGTGATGTTCAGGCAGCGTAGGGGGTTGTGCTGGGGCTAGTGTTTCAGGGTTTAGGGCAGTGCAGTGGTGTTCAGGCAGTGCAGGGGTTCGTGCTGGGGGTGGTGTTTCAGGGTTTAGGGCAGTGGTGTTCAGGCAGTGTAGGGGGTCTTGCTGGGGCTGGTGTTTCAGGGTTTATAGCAGTGCAGTGGTGTTCGGGCAGTGTAGGGGGATCATGCTGGGGGTGTTTTAGTGTTTAGGTCAGTGCAGTGGTGTTCGGGCAGTGTAGGGGGTCATGCAGGGGGTAGTGTTTTAGGGTTTATGGTAGTGCAGTGGTGTTTAGGTAGTGTAGGGGGGTCACGCTGGGGGTAGTGTTTTAGGGTTTAGGGTAGTGCAGTGGTGTTTGGGTAGTGTAGGGGGTCGTGCGGGGGTAGTGTTTTAGGGTTTAGGGCAGTGCAGTGGTGTTTGTGTAGTATAGGGGTCGTGCTGGGGGTACTGTTTTAGGGTTTACGGCAGAGCAGTGGTGTTTGGGTAGTGTAGGGTGTCGTGCTGGGGGTGGTGTTTTAGGGTTTAGGGCAGTGCAGTGGTGTTCAGGTAGTGTAGGGGGTCGTGTTGGAGGTGGTGTTTTAGGGTTTAGGGCAGTGCTGTGGTGTTCGGGCAGTGGAGGGGGTCATGCTGGAGGTGGTGTTTTAAGGTTTTGGGCAGTGCAGTGTTGTTCGGGCAGTGTAGGGGGTCATGCTGGGGGTGGTGTTTCAGGGTTTAGGGCAGTGGTGTTCGGGCAGTGTAGTGGTCTTGCTGAGGGTGGTGTTTCAGGGTTTATGGCAGTGCAGTGGTGTTCGGGCGGTGTAGGGGGTCATGCTGGGGGTGTTGTTTTAGCATTTAGGACAGTGCAGTGGTGTTCGGGCAGTGTAGGGGGTCGTGCAGGGGGTAGTCTTTTAGGGTTTATGGTAGTGCTGTGGTGTTTGGGTAGTGTAGGGGGTCGTGCGGGGGTAGTGTTTTAGGGTTTAGAGCAGTGCAGTGGTGTTTGTGTAGTATAGGGGTCGTGCTGGGGGTACTGTTTTAGGGTTTACGGCAGAACAGTGGTGTTTGGGTAGTGTAGGGTGTCGTGCTGGGGGTGGTGTTTTAGGGTGTAGGGCAGTGCAGTGGTGTTCAGGTAGTGTAGGGGGTCATGCTGGAGATGGTGTTTTAGGGTTTAGGCCAGTGCTGTGGTGTTCGGGCAGTGGAGGGGGTCGTGCTGGAGGTGATGTTTTAAGGTTTTGGGCAGTGCAGTGGTGTTCGGGCAGTGTAGGGGGTCATGCTAGGGGTGGTGTTTTAGGGTTTAGGGCAGTGCAGTCGTGTTCGTGTAGTGTAGGGGGTCATGCTGAGGGTGGTGTTTCAGGGTTTTGGGTAGTGCAGTGGTGTTAGGGCAGTGAAGGGGTCATGCGGGGCTGGTGTTTCAGGGTTTAGGGTAGTGTAGTTGTGTTTGGGCAGTGTATGGGGTCGTGCGGGGTGGGGTTTTAGGGTTTAGGGCAGTGCAGTGGTGTTCGGCAGTGTAGGGGGTAGTGTTTTAGGGTTAAGGGTAGTGCAGTGGTGTTTGTGTAGTGTAGGGTGTCGTGTTTTAGGGTAGTGCAGTGGTCTTTGGGTATTGTAGGGGGTCGTGCTTGGGGTAGTGTTTTACGGTTAAGGGCAGTGCAGTGGTGTTTGTGTAGTGAAGGGGGTTGAGCTGGGGTACTGTTTTAGGGTTTACGGCAGAGCAGTGGTGTTTGGGTAGTGTAGGGGTTTTTACTGGGGGGCTGTTTTAGCGTTTAGGTCAGTGCAGTGGTGTTCCGGCAGTGTAGGGGGTCGTGCAGGGGGTAGTGTTTTAGGGTTTATGGTAGTGCAGTGGTGTTTAGGTAGTGTAGGGGGTCACGCTGGGGGTAGTTTTTTAGGGTTTAGGGTAGTGCAGTGGTGTTTGGGTAGTGTAGGGGGTCATGCGGGGGTAGTGTTTTAGGGTTTAGGGCAGTGCAGTGGTGTTTGTGTAGTATAGGGGGTCGTGATGGGGGTACTGTTTTATGGTTTACGGCAGAACAGTGGTGTTTGGGTAGTGTAGGGTGTCGTGCTGGGGGTGGTGTTTTAGGGTTTGGGTTTAGGGCAGTGCAGTGGTGTTCAAGTAGTGTAGGGGGTCATTCTGGAGGTGGTGTTTTAGGGTGTAGGCCAGTGCTGTGGTGTTCGGGCAGTGGAGGGGGTCGTGCTGGAGGTGATGTTTTAAGGTTTTGGGCAGTGCAGTGGTGTTCGGGCAGTGTAGGGGGTCATGCTAGGGGTGGTGTTTTAGGGTTTAGGGTAGTGCATTGGTGTTTTTGTAGTGAAGGGGGTCATGCTGGGGTGGTGTTTTAGGGTTTAGGGCAGTGCAGTGGTGTTCGTGTAGTGTAGGGGGTCATGCTGACGGTGGTGTTTCAGGGTTTAGGGTAGTGCAGTGGTGTTAGGGCAGTGTAGGGGTCATGCGGGGCTGGTGTTTCAGGGTTTAGGGCATTGTAGTTGTGTTTGGGCAGTGTATGGGGTCGTGCTGGGTGGGGTTTTAGGGTTTAGGGTAGTGCAGTGGTGTTAGGGCAGTGTAGGGGTCATGCGGGGCTGGTGTTTCAGGGTTTAGGGCATTGTAGTTGTGTTTGGGCAGTGTATGGGGTCGTGCGGGTGGGGTTTTAGGGTTTAGGGTAGTGCAGCAGTGTATGTGTAGTGTAGGGGGTCGTGTTTTGGGGTTTAGTGTAGTGCTGAGGTCTTTGGGTAGTGTAGGGGGTCGTGCGGGGGAAGTGTTTTAGGGTTTATGGTAGTGCAGTGGTGTTCAGGCAGTGTAGGGGGTCATGCTGGGGGAGGTGTTTTAGGGTTTAGGGTAGTGCATTGGTGTTCGTGTAGTGAAGGGGGTTGTGTTGGGGGTGGTGTTTTAGGGTTTGGGGCAGTGCAAAGGTGTTCGTGTAGTGTAGGGGGTCGTGCTGAGGGTGGTGTTTCAGGGTTTAGGGCAGTGGAGGGGTATTCGAGCAGTGTAGGGGGTCGTGCTGGGGGTGGTGTTTCAGGGTTTAGGGCAGTGCAGTGGTGTTTGGGCAGTGTAGGGGGTCCTGTGGGGGTGGTGTTTCAGGGTTTAGGGCAGTGCAGTGGTGTTCGGGAAGTGTAGGGGGTCATGCGGGGGTGGTGTTTCAGGGTTTAGGGCAGTGCAGTGGTGTTCGGGCAGTGTAGGTGTTCGTGGTGGGGTGGTGTTTCAGGGTTTAGGGCAGTGCAGTGGTGTTTGGGCAGTGTAAGGGATCATGCTGGGGCTGGTGTTTCAGGGTTTGGGCAGTGCAGTGGTGTTCGGGCAGTGTAGGGGGTCATGCGGGGGTGGTGTTTCAGGGTATAGGGCAGTGCAGTGGTGTTCAGGCAGTGTAGGGGGTTGTGCTGGGGCTAGTGTTTCTGGGGTTAGGGCAGTACAGTGGTGTTCGGGCAGTGCAGGGGATGGTGCTGGGGTGGTGTTTCGGGGTTTAGGGCAGTGGTGTTCGGGCAGTGTAGGGGGTCTTGCTGGGGGTGGTGTTTCAGGGTTTATGGCAGTGCAGTGGTGTTCGGGCAGTGTAGAGGGTCTTGCTGGGGGTAGTGTTTTGGGGTTTAGGGCAGTACAGTGGTGTTCGGGCAGTGTATGGGGTTGTGCTGGGGGTGGTTTTTCAGGGTTTGGGCAGTGCAGTGGTGTTCGGGCAGTGTAGGGGGTCATGCGGGGGTGGTGTTTCAGGGTATAGGGCAGTGCAGTGGTGTTCAGGCAGTGTAGGGGGTTGTGCTGGGGCTAGTGTTTCTGGGGTTAGGGCAGTACAGTGGTGTTCGGGCAGTGCAGGGGATGGTGCTGGGGTGGTGTTTCGGGGTTTAGGGCAGTGGTGTTCGGGCAGTGTAGGGGGTCTTGCTGGGGGTGGTGTTTCAGGGTTTATGGCAGTGCAGTGGTGTTCGGGCAGTGTAGAGGGTCTTGCTGGGGGTAGTGTTTTGGGGTTTAGGGCAGTACAGTGGTGTTCGGGCAGTGTATGGGGTTGTGCTGGGGGTGGTTTTTCAGGGTTTAGGGCAGCGGTGTTCGGGCAGTGTAGGTTGGCTTGCTGGGGCTAGTGTTTTTAGGGTTTAGAGCAGTGCGGTGTTGTTCGGGCAGTGTAGGGGGTCATGCTGGGGCTGGTGTTTCAGGGTTTAGGGTAGTGCAGTGGTATTTGTGTAGTGTAGGGGTTCGTGCTGGTGGTAGTGTTTTAGGGTTTAGGGGAGTGCAGTGAAGTTTGTGTAGTGTAGGGGGTCGTGCTTGGGGTAGATTTAGGGTTTACGGTAGTGCAGTGGTGTTTGGGTAGTGTAGGTGGTCGTGCTGGGGGTAGTGTTTTCTGGGGTTTAGGATAGTGCAGTGGTGTTTGTGTTGTGTAGGGGGTCATGTTTTAGGGTTTAGGGTAGTGCAGTTATCTTTGGGTAGTGTAGGGGATCGGGCGGGGGTAGTGTTTTAGAGTTTATGATAGTGCAGTGGTGTTTGGGTTGTGTAGGGGGTCATGCCGGGGGTAGTGTTTTAGGGTTTATAGTAGTGCAGTGGTGTTTGTGTAGTGCAGTGGTCGGGCTGGGGGTAGTGTTTTAGGGTTTAGGGAGTGCAGTGTTGTTTGTTTAGTGAAGGGGGTCATACTGGGGGTACTGTTTTAGGGTTTACGGCAGAGCAGTGGTGTTTGGGTAGTGTAGGGGGTCTTGCTGGGGGTGTGTTTAAGGGTTCAGGGCAGTGCAGTGGTGTTTGGGTAGTGTATGGGTCGTGCTGGGTGTAGTGTTTTAGGTTTAGGGCAGTGCTGTGGTGTTCGGGCAGTGTAGGGCATTGTGCTGGGGGTGGTGTTTTAGGGTTTAGGGTAGTGCAGTGGTGTTCGGCAGTGTAAAGGGTCGACCTGGGGGTGGTTTTTTAGGGTTTAGGGCAGTGCAGTGGTGTTCGGGCAGTGTAGGGGGTCGTGCTGGGGGTGGTGTTTTAGGGTTTAGGACAGTGTAGTGGTGTTCGGACAGTGTAGGGAGTCGTGCTGGGGATGGTGTTTTGGGGTTTAGGGCAGTGCAGTGGTGCTCAGGCAGTGTAGGGGGTCATGCTGGTGGTGGTGTTTTAGGGTTTAGGGTAGTGCATTGGTGTTCGTGTAGTGAAGGGGGTTGTGCTGGGGGGGTGTTTTAGTGTTTGGGGCAGTGCAGTGGTGTTGGTGTAGTGTAGGTGGTCGTGCTGAGGGTGGTGTTTCAGGGTTTACGGCAGTGCAGTGGTGCTCGGGCAGTGTAGGGGGTTGTGCTGGGGAGGTGTTTCAGGATTTAGGGCAGTGCAATGGTGTTCGGGCAGTGTAGGGTGTTGTGCAGGGGGGTGGTGTTTTAGGGTTTAGGGCAGTGGTGTTCGGGCAGTGGAGGGGGTCGTGCTGGGAGTGGTGTTTCAGGGTTTAGGGCAGTGGTGTTCAGGCAGTGTAGGGGGTCTTGCTGGGGCTGGTGTTTCAGGGTTTAGGGCAGTGTAGTGGTGTTCGAGCAGTGTAGAGGGTCGTGCTGGGAGTGGTGTTTCAGGGTTTAGGGCAGTGGTGTTCAGGCAGTGTAGGGGGTCTTGCTGGGGCTGGTGTTTCAGGGTTTATGGCAGTGCAGTGGTGTTCGGGCAGTGTAGGGGGTCATGCTGGGGGTGTTGTTTTAGCGTTTAGGTCAGTGCAGTGGTGTTCAGGCAGTGTAGGGGGTCGTGCAGGGGTAGTGTTTTAGGGTTTAGGGCAGTGCAGTGGTGTTCAGGTAGTGTAGGGGGTCATGTTGGAGGTGGTGTTTTAGGGTTTAGGGCAGTGCTGTGGTGTTCGGGCAGTGGAGGGGGTCATGCTGGCGGTGGTGTTTTAAGGTTTTGGGCAGTGCAGTGGTGTTCGGGCAGTGTAGGGGGTCATGCTGGGGGTGGTGTTTTAGGGTTTAAGGCAGTGCAGTGGTGTTCGGCAGTGTAGGGGTAGTGTTTTAGGGTTTAGGGTAGTGAAGTGGTGTTTGTGTAGTGTAGGGGTCGTGCTGGGGGTAGTGTTTAAGGGTTTAGGGTATGGCAGTGGTGTTTGTGTAGTATAGGGGGCGTGTTTTAGGGTTTAGGGTAGTGCAGTGGTCTTTGGGTAGTGTAGGGGGTCATGCGGGGGCTAGTGTTTTAGAGTTTATGATAGTGCATTGGTGTTTGGGTAGTGTAGGGGTTTTTACTGGGGGGCGTTTTAGGGCTTAGGGCAGTGCAGTGGTGTTCGGGTAGTGTAGGGGGTCGTGCTTGGGTAGTGTTTTAGGTTTAGGGCAGGGCAGTGGTGTTCGGGTAGTGTAGGGGGTCGTGCTTGGGTAGTGTTTTAGGTTTAGAGCAGTGCTGTGGTGTTCGCGCAGTGTAGGGAGTCGTGCTGTGGGTGGTGTTTTAGGGTTTAGGGCAGTGCATTGGTGTTCGTGCAGTGTAGGGGTTGTGTTGGCGATGGTGTTTTAGGGTTTAGGGCAGTGCAGTGGTGTTCGGGCAGTGTAGGGGGTCGTGCTAGATATGGTGTTTTAGGGTTTAGGGTAGTGCGTTGGTGTTCGTGTAGTGAAGGGGTCGTGCTGGGGGGGTGTTTTAGGGTTTTGGGCAGTGCAGTGGTGTTTGTGTAGTGTAGGGGGTCATGCTGAGGGTGGTGTTTCAGGGTTTAGGCCAGTGCAGTGTTGTTAGGGCAGTGTAGGGGGTCGTGCGGGGTGGTGTTTCAGGGTTTAGGGCAGTGCAGTGGGGTTCAGGTGGTGTAGGGGGTCATGCGGGGGTGGTGTTTCAGGGTTTAGGGCAGTGCAGTGGTCTTCGGGCAGTGTAGGGGGTCGTGCTGGGGGAGTTGTTTCAGGGTTTAGGGCAGTGCAGTGGTGATCAGGCAGTGTAGGGGGTCGTGCGGGGGGGTGGTGTTTCAGGGTTTAGGGCAGTGCAGTGGTGTTGGGCAGTGTAGGGGGGCGTGCTGTGGGTGGTGTTTCAGGGTTTAGGGCAGTGCAGTGGTGTTCGGGCAGTGTAGGAGGTCGTGCTGGGGCTAGTGTTTCAGGGTTTAATGCAGTGCAGTGGTGTGAGAAGTTGGCCTGGTATATGCTGTTCACTAGTTCTAGTGACCACCTTGTACCATGCCAAGCAACCCTTATGGTGTGGTTGTAAGTCAACCTTTTTGGACTAGCTGCCCTAGTGGTAGCGTAGGCTAAGCAGTCTTTGAGGCTAAACTCGTGATGCGTGTTAAGCCAGCTGTTTTACCAAATGCAACCCCCTTTTATACCAATGAAAGGACACCACACAGATATATATTCAAAATATATATGTATTTATTTATCAAAGTAACCCCTAGTCTCTTTATGAGCACAGGAGCACAAATCGTCAAACAAGATTATCACAGAATACACAGAAGTTGCACGTTATATGGATAGGCCCTGGTGGCCACTCAAACCATATACTAAAATAGTGGTATAAGTACCACGAACAGAAAAGGGAAAAGGCCTAGGGCCTCTAGAATCGCTGGGCCTACAAGGAGCTAACGTCAGTTAGTGACCAGGAGGTCCACGGGTGGCGTGTGCAGAGCAAATAGTCACACGCGTGCTCCCATAGGTTTCAATGGGTGCGTAAAAAGTACAAAGTTACTGCAAAAGGAATCTTCCGGATGACCTAGGAACTTAAGATTTGGAACACAGGCACTAGAGATGTATTACTACACTTGGGCACAGGTGTGCCAGCTTTACCTCACCCACAGGAAGCGGGTGCATAGGCCTCGAAGTGCGTCGGGTTTCTTCTATCTGTTCCGTGGAGCTTGAAGACAAAGATGCTGCAGGCGGTCGGTCCGGGAGAGATGCAGTGGATCCAAGAGTGGATCGGAGATGTTGAAGACCTGTAAGCAGAGGGGACAGTGTTCACAGTCACTAGCCAGTGACCAGCGTGGCACCAGGTGGGTACCAGGCGATGTCGGGTGCAAACAGGTGATGAGGGGTAGCTTGTCTCCGCAGCCACGTGGTCCCTGAAGGTCGACGACGTCCAGGAGTCGGCTCACGAGCTGTCCCACGCAGGCTCTCGCTGTCGGCGGTGTCGGCGACTTGATCGAAGCAAACAAGCCTTGGCAAAAGCAATTGCAGGAGGATTCGGAAATCAGCTGTTGGTTCTGACCAGCAAGGTCAGAGGGATTGCTCCTTTGGAGGGGAGCAAGGGCCAGTCTGGAGCAACCAGACCAGCGGTGTTTGTCGTAGATTTCGTCGCCAAGATGGCCACTAGCCAGCGGGCCAGCAACCGGTTAGGCGCGTCGAGTGGCAAAATGCAGAAGGGCCCCACGCAGATCGTGGAGATGCTGGAGGGCTCACCTTTGGTGCAGATGCTGCTCGAGGGTTGGGCTTCTCAGGACCCAAAGCACAACTTGGAGGGAGCCTCGGTTGTTGCACTGGTCAGCTTGTCGTAGTCGTTCCAAGATGGCTGGCTCCACGTGTCTCGGTGCCTCCACGGGTCTCCTCTTTTCAGGGACTGTGGATCGGGCGGTGAGAGGTCTGGAGGTCCAGGTCTTGTCAGTCTCTGGGCTCGGGCTCCGGCGGGAGGCGGCGGCAAAGCAGACGGTGATTCGCTGGATGGTGCTTGCGTTAGCAAGGTGGTCACTCCCTGACCACAGGGGAGATTTTCTTCAGTCTTCTGTGCTACAGAATGTCGAAGTTCCCGTCTTCTTCTTAGTTTCAAGTTGATTCCAGGATGTCTGAAGTCTTAGGACACAGCTCCTACCTTTAAGCGGATTCTAGGGGCCGGACTACCTGCTAGGTCCCTCCCTAAGGGTGGGACCAGGAAGGGGGGTGGTTACACCCCCAATCCTTTGTCCAGCTCGCCCCAGGCCCGGGACTGGTGTGCCCCAGGACCGGTTTGAACTGGCATATGCACCGAGGCTCCTTGTGAGCCACAGGCATGTCTGGTTTCTTTCAAGCCCTACCTGACCAATACACAAAATCCTGTCTGGGGTGGTGCATGCACCTCCCCTGGCAGGAAACCCTTTGTCCACACCTCCCAAGCTGGAAGGACTCCCAGCAGCAGGAGGGCAGACTTGTGTCTGTGGTGGCAGCATCCATTTTGTGGAGCTGAGGCTATGTCTGATTTTACCCGGGTTTCAGGCACTGTACATGTCGTGTCCCTCTAGAAGGGTGGAATGCTAACCCCGTCGCCAGAATTGGCGAGGGGTTAGTATTCCAATTCGTATGACACCTTACTCGACATGTTTTGATAAAGCCAAACCAAAGATAGCATTTAACCGCGAGGTTCATAATGCACTTAAGAGTATATGGTATGACGATATCTGGAAACAGTAGAAGGAAGTTGTTCCGACCACTGCAGACAGGCTCAGCTCATGCCAGAGCACCATCTCACATGGAACCAAGCACTCTGCCTTCAGGATTGTTAAGGCCTGCCATAGGAGTGACTTATAGGTTACCAGGTGTCCCATTTAAGTTTAGGTATAGGTATACTACACCTAAGTAAGAGGTGATTACACCAACTTACCCCAGCTGAGTGATCAGCCAGTTGTGTCAGATTGTTAGGCCAAGCCTGGGGTGGCATAATACATGCTTCAGCCCCTGGCAGGCCTTGGATACACCAATGCCCTGGGTACCTAGTGTACACTGGTACAGGGGCTGACAGGGTGATCCAACCAATTGGGTATGTACCTAGGGTACATGGAGTCCATTTTACAGAGAGAGCAGATAGCCTGAGAGCCTGAATGGCAGGATCTCAGGCCAACTAAGTCGAAAAACCAGCTAGATACTAGGCAAAAATTTGGGGGTAACCATAGTCAGATATCCACCTTCCTACACAACCCCCCCCCAAACGAAGGGAGATAAGGCTGACCTTGACCAGGTAAGCCTATATTGCCCAAGTGGCCATATAAGGAGGAACCAGCACTGGCATGGTTACCCCCTGTCTCATGGTCCACTAAGCAATCCCTCACCCTAAGGGTATCAGAGGGTCTCCACCATAGGGAATCTCTACCTGTGGTGTGTCTTGGCAAAGTAAAAGGCTGGTGTTGAGATGGAGTACTGAAGTGAGTGTCCTCAAAGTGAGGCCTCAGCTTCCTCCAATCATCCTCCACCATGGATGCCTTTCTTTCTTTAACTGAGTTGCACTGTGCTCTCAGGGTCAGCCTCTGGCTACCTAAAGCTGGAGGCTGGGTCCCTTTTGTGGGCTTACTGGAGGGACAGGTCAGGTTTGGGGCCCTAAGGTCCCATGTTTGCCTGTGCCCAACAGAATCCCCCTGGGGGAGGTCCCTAACTACCTGTAAAGGAGATCCCTCAGGAATGTTTTTACCCATCACCTGACTAGGGCTACTAGCCAGGCAATCCTCATTCTTTTGATGGGGGGGTTCTTGTGGACAGGGGCCCTCTGGGGGTCCACTGGCCTCCCTGACCTCTGCAGCCCTGGGCTGACTGAGGCAGGGTAGAGAGAGGCAGGCTACCTGCACCAGACTGGATCCCACCTTGGAAGGGGCCACTGACATCAGAGGCTCTGCCAGGCCAGGCCTGGCTACCTCTGGGGCAGTTCCTTCACAAGGGGTGAGGTCAGATCCCTGAGGAGGCTGACCTTTTCCTAATGTCTGGGGAGAGGGAGACTTTTCTTCCTCCCCACTACTCTCAGTTTGTGTGGAGTGATCCATTGTTTCAGGCTTCACTACACCTATGTCAGTCTGAGTATAGGCTGAGACCATTACAGCCTTGCCAACCTTTTCAGGGGGGCACTCAGTTTGTGTTTGAGCTGTGACTGTCACAGCTCTGCCAGTCCCTACAGGGAAGTCTGTCTGTGCCTGGGCTGTGGCTACCACTGCCCTTCCAACCTTTTCAGGGAGGAAATCTATTTGGACAGGGGTTGTGAATGGCACAACCCCCCTACCCTTTTGTGAAAGGCCTACCATTTTAGAATGGGTGTCTTGTTCAACTCCAGCCCAAGCTGAGAGTTCTAAGTCATTCCCCAGTAAGCAGTCTACAGGCAAGGTTGGGGACACTGCTACCCTTTTAGGGCCAGTGACCCCTCCCCAGCTGAGACATACCTCTGCCATGGGATGACTGTTCTGTTTGCCATCAATGTTAGTCACCTGGTAGGAGAAACCGGGCAAAAGCTGCTCAGAGGGAACTAGCCAATGGGCCACCATTGTGATGCTAGCCCCAGTGTCTCTGTAGGCCTCAGCTTTTGTACCATTGATGTAGGGCTCCTGTCTGTACCTACCCAAAGTGTTGGGACAGGCAGTGAAGTTGGCAAACCCCATGCCACCATCACAGACAAGAGTGGTTGCTGTAGGGGAATTGGCTAAGCCAGGGTCCCCCTGTGTTCCCCAAGTAAACCCACCCAGATTTCTGGGGGCACTCCCACCACCTGGGGGATTACTGCTGACAGTAATAGGTGGTGTGACAGGAGTAATTGGAGGAACAGTTTTGTTTTTAGCCCTTGGGCAACCGCTGTCAGTTTTCCAATGCCCAGGAGTTTTACACTCATGGCAGTAGGGCTTTTTAGCTGTGGTAGAGGAGGGAGCTTGGGACCCACCACCCTGTGTGGAGTTTTGGGGCCCTGAGGAAGGTTTCTCTTTTTCTTTATCCCCACCCTTCTCTTGAGGCTTGGTGGTATCTTTCTTTTGGTCACCACCCTGGTTTTTAGGCCTGATCCTGGTCCTGACCCATTTATCTGCCCTCTTTCCCAATTCTTGGGGAGAGGTCAAATCTGAGTCTACCAGGTGTTGATGGAGAAGCTGGTTTTGACAATTACTTAAAATCTGCTCTCTCATCATCAAATTGTACAATCCTGTATAATCAGACACCTTACTTCCCAGCAACCAACCCTCCAAAGCCTTAGTGGCACATTCCACATATTCAGACCAGTCCTGAGTCTGTGTCTTCTGGGTGTCTCTGAACATTAACCTGTACTGTTCAGTGGTTAAGCCTAACCCATCAACTAGGACACTCTTCAGGACTCTGTAATTTCTGACATCCTCTTCTCTAACAGTGAGGAGTCTATCTCTGCCTCTCCCCTCAAAGGAGAGCCATAAGATTGCTGCCCACTGGTCTTCAGGAACCTGCTGCACTTTGCAGGCTCTCTCAAGAGCAGTCATCCATTTGTGGATGTCATCCCCACTTTTGTAGGGGGGCACAATCTTGGACAGGTTCCTATTGTCAAAGACCCTATCTTTGTCCCTAGGGACATTGCTGCCACCAGTGGGTATAGACCCACTCTCTCTATGCTGCCTAGCCTTGCTCAGTTTTTCTTCCATCAGGGCTACTTCTAGCTCCTGCTTCCTGATCCTCAGCTGGGCTTCCTGCATTCTGGCCTCATGTTCCCTCCTCTGAGGGGTGGTCATCCTTTTCCTGGAGTGACCTTGAGAGCCCCTAGAGCCATGAGAAGCATTGGAGTCACCTGAGCGATTCCTTTGCCTCCCAAGCCCTGTGTTAAGTCCACTGGGGAGATCCAATGGGGGGAACCCATTGTCAGTCCCCAATAGCCTTAGTTTAGCTGGGCCAAGTATAATACTTGGCACTGGGCTAGTTCTCCCTTCATCATCACTACTTTCTGTATCCTCACCACTTTCCTCCCCTGTAGTATGGTTCTCATCTAAGGGATGGCTATTGGAACTGGGTACCTCTGTAGTATCTTCAGAAGGGGGGCCTCCTGTTCCTGTCCCTAAGGGGGCTAACTGGGAAGCTTTCTTGAGTGCTCTCTGATTCTCATCATTCTGTAAGAGCTCTCTGAGCTCAGCAGAGTTTGGGTTCTTGGGCTGTTTAAGGCCTCTAAGAGTTGCCAAATGCCTGAGCTCATTCTGATTAAGGGTAGCAAAGCTGGTTGGTGCCCTCTGGGGGTCACTCTCGACAGAGATGGGTACAGTGGACCCCTCTGCCCCGGCCATTGCTCTTAAGTGTGGGTGGATGTGTTGCAATCTACCTACACTTGGGTTTACCTACTAAACCTATCTAGTAGTTGTAGTCAGGGTGTGCTACTCCCTTTGCTCTACAACAACTAAGTTCAGTAGAACTTATGTATATCTAATCTTGTTTTATATGTACCTACAGGTACCTATGTGATCTTTCAATTGGTAACCAAGAGATTACAATGGTAAAACACAGCAAGCTCAAATCCAACCGCTGCTCACCAATGTGAGAAGTTGGCCTGGTATATGCTGTTCACTAGTTCTAGTGACCACCTTGTACCATGCCAAGCAACCCTTATGGTGTGGTTGTAAGTCAACCTTTTTGGACTAGCTGCCCTAGTGGTAGCGTAGGCTAAGCAGTCTTTGAGGCTAAACTTGTGATGCGTGTTAAGCCAGCTGTTTTACCAAATGCAACCCCCTTTTATACCAATGAAAGGACACCACACAGATATATATTCAAAATATATATGTATTTATTTATCAAAGTAACCCCTAGTCTCTTTATGAGCACAGGAGCACAAATCGTCAAACAAGATTATCACAGAATACACAGAAGTTGCACGTTATATGGATAGGCCCTGGTGGCCACTCAAACCATATACTAAAATAGTGGTATAAGTACCACGAACAGAAAAGGGAAAAGGCCTAGGGCCTCTAGAATCGCTGGGCCTACAAGGAGCTAACGTCAGTTAGTGACCAGGAGGTCCACGGGTGGCGTGTGCAGAGCAAATAGTCACACGCGTGCTCCCATAGGTTTCAATGGGTGCGTAAAAAGTACAAAGTTACTGCAAAAGGAATCTTCCGGATGACCTAGGAACTTAAGATTTGGAACACAGGCACTAGAGATGTATTACTACACTTGGGCACAGGTGTGCCAGCTTTACCTCACCCACAGGAAGCGGGTGCATAGGCCTCGAAGTGCGTCGGGTTTCTTCTATCTGTTCCGTGGAGCTTGAAGACAAAGATGCTGCAGGCGGTCGGTCCGGGAGAGATGCAGTGGATCCAAGAGTGGATCGGAGATGTTGAAGACCTGTAAGCAGAGGGGACAGTGTTCACAGTCACTAGCCAGTGACCAGCGTGGCACCAGGTGGGTACCAGGCGATGTCGGGTGCAAACAGGTGATGAGGGGTAGCTTGTCTCCGCAGCCACGTGGTCCCTGAAGGTCGACGACGTCCAGGAGTCGGCTCACGAGCTGTCCCACGCAGGCTCTCGCTGTCGGCGGTGTCGGCGACTTGATCGAAGCAAACAAGCCTTGGCAAAAGCAATTGCAGGAGGATTCGGAAATCAGCTGTTGGTTCTGACCAGCAAGGTCAGAGGGATTGCTCCTTTGGAGGGGAGCAAGGGCCAGTCTGGAGCAACCAGACCAGCGGTGTTTGTCGTAGATTTCGTCGCCAAGATGGCCACTAGCCAGCGGGCCAGCAACCGGTTAGGCGCGTCGAGTGGCAAAATGCAGAAGGGCCCCACGCAGATCGTGGAGATGCTGGAGGGCTCACCTTTGGTGCAGATGCTGCTCGAGGGTTGGGCTTCTCAGGACCCAAAGCACAACTTGGAGGGAGCCTCGGTTGTTGCACTGGTCAGCTTGTCGTAGTCGTTCCAAGATGGCTGGCTCCACGTGTCTCGGTGCCTCCACGGGTCTCCTCTTTTCAGGGACTGTGGATCGGGCGGTGAGAGGTCTGGAGGTCCAGGTCTTGTCAGTCTCTGGGCTCGGGCTCCGGCGGGAGGCGGCGGCAAAGCAGACGGTGATTCGCTGGATGGTGCTTGCGTTAGCAAGGTGGTCACTCCCTGACCACAGGGGAGATTTTCTTCAGTCTTCTGTGCTACAGAATGTCGAAGTTCCCGTCTTCTTCTTAGTTTCAAGTTGATTCCAGGATGTCTGAAGTCTTAGGACACAGCTCCTACCTTTAAGCGGATTCTAGGGGCCGGACTACCTGCTAGGTCCCTCCCTAAGGGTGGGACCAGGAAGGGGGGTGGTTACACCCCCAATCCTTTGTCCAGCTCGCCCCAGGCCCGGGACTGGTGTGCCCCAGGACCGGTTTGAACTGGCATATGCACCGAGGCTCCTTGTGAGCCACAGGCATGTCTGGTTTCTTTCAAGCCCTACCTGACAAATACACAAAATCCTGTCTGGGGTGGTGCATGCACCTCCCCTGGCAGGAAACCCTTTGTCCACACCTCCCAAGCTGGAAGGACTCCCAGCAGCAGGAGGGCAGACTTGTGTCTGTGGTGGCAGCATCCATTTTGTGGAGCTGAGGCTATGTCTGATTTTACCCGGGTTTCAGGCACTGTACATGTCGTGTCCCTCTAGAAGGGTGGAATGCTAACCCCGTCGCCAGAATTGGCGAGGGGTTAGTATTCCAATTCGTATGACACCTTACTCGACATGTTTTGATAAAGCCAAACCAAAGATAGCATTTAACCGCGAGGTTCATAATGCACTTAAGAGTATATGGTATGACGATATCTGGAAACAGTAGAAGGAAGTTGTTCCGACCACTGCAGACAGGCTCAGCTCATGCCAGAGCACCATCTCACATGGAACCAAGCACTCTGCCTTCAGGATTGTTAAGGCCTGCCATAGGAGTGACTTATAGGTTACCAGGTGTCCCATTTAAGTTTAGGTATAGGTATACTACACCTAAGTAAGAGGTGATTACACCAACTTACCCCAGCTGAGTGATCAGCCAGTTGTGTCAGATTGTTAGGCCAAGCCTGGGGTGGCATAATACATGCTTCAGCCCCTGGCAGGCCTTGGATACACCAATGCCCTGGGTACCTAGTGTACACTGGTACAGGGGCTGACAGGGTGATCCAACCAATTGGGTATGTACCTAGGGTACATGGAGTCCATTTTACAGAGAGAGCAGATAGCCTGAGAGCCTGAATGGCAGGATCTCAGGCCAACTAAGTCGAAAAACCAGCTAGATACTAGGCAAAAATTTGGGGGTAACCATAGTCAGATATCCACCTTCCTACAAGTGGTGTTCAGGCAGTGTAGGGGGTCGTGCTGGGGCTGGTTTTTCAGGGTTTAGGGCAGTTGAGTGGTGTTCGTGCAGTGTAGGGGGTCGTGCTGGGGCTAGTGTTTTAGGGTTTAGTGTAGTGCAGTGTCTTCAGGCAGTGTAGGGGGTCATGCAGGGGGGTGGTGTTCAGGGTTTAGGGCAGTGTAGTGGTGTTCGGGCAGTGTAGGGGGTTGTGCTGGGGTGGTGTTTTAGGGTTTAGGACAGGGTAGTGGTGTTCAGGCAGTGTAGGGGCTCGTGCTGGGGATGGCGTTTTGGGGTTTAGGGCAGTGCAGTGGTGTTCAGGCAGTGTAGGGGGTCGTGCTGAGGGTGGTGTTTTAGGGTTTAGGGCAGTGCAGTGGTGTTTGGGCAGTGTAGGGGTCGTGCTGGGGTGGTGTTTCAAGATTTAGGGCAGTGCAATGGTGTTCGGGCAGTGTAGGGTTTTGTGCAGGGGGTGGTGCTTCAGGGTTTAGGGCAGTGCAGTGGTGTTCGGGCAGTGTAGGGGGTCATGCAGGGGTGGTGTTTCAGGAGTTAGGGTAGTGCAGTGGTGTTCGGGCAGTGTAGGGGGTTGTGCTGGGGCTAGGGTTTCAGGGTTTAGGGCAGTGCAGTGGTGTTCGGGCAGTGTAGGAGTTCGGTGCTGGGGGTGGTGTTTTAGGGATTAGGGCAGTGGTGTTCGGGCAGTGTAGGGGGTCTTGCTGGGGGTGGTGTTTCAGCGTTTATGGCAGTGCAGTGGTGTTCGGGCAGTGTAGGGGGTCTTGCGGGGTGTAGTGTTTCAGGGTTTAGGGCAGTGCAGCGGTGTTCGGGCAGCGTAGGGGGTCATGCTGGGGGTGGTGTTTTAGGCTTTAGGGCAGTGCAGTGGTGTTCGGGCAGTGTATGGGGTCGTGCTGGGGGTGGTGTTTCAGGGTTTAGGGCAGTGGTGTTCGGGCAGTGTAGGGGGTCGTGCAGGGGGTAGTGTTTTACGGTTAAGGGCAGTGCAGTGGTGTTTGTGTAGTGAAGGGGTCGAGCTGGGGGTACTGTTTAGGGTTTATGGCAGAGCAGTGGTGTTTGGGTAGTGTAGGGGTTTTTACTGGGGGGCTGTTTTAGCATTTAGTTCAGTGCAGTGGTGTTCGGGCAGTGTAGGGGGTCGTGCAGGGGGTAGTGTTTTAGGGTTTATGGTAGTGCAGTGGTGTTTAGGTATTGTAGGGGGTCACGCTGGGGGTAGTTTTTTAGGGTTTAGGGTAGTGCAGTGGTGTTTGTGTAGTGTAGGGGGTCGTGCTTGGGGTAGAGTTGGGGTTTAGGGTAGTGCAGTGGTGTTTGTTTAGTGTAGGGGGTTGTAGTGGGGGTAGTGTTTTAAGGTTTAGGCAGTGCAGTTGTGTTTGTGTAGTGTAGGGGGTCATCTTGGGGGTAGAGTTTTAGGGTTTAGGGTAGTGCAGTGGTGTTTGGGTAGTGTAGGAGTGGTGCTGGGGGCAGTGTTTTAGGGTTTAGGGTAGTGCAGTGGTGTTTGGGTAGTGTAGGGGGTCGTGCTGGGGTAGTGTTTTAGGGTTTAGGGTAGTGCAGTGGTGTTGGTGTAGTGTAGGGGTCGTGCTAGGGGTAGTGTTTTAGGTTTAGGGTAGTGCAGTGGTGTTTGGGTAGTGTAGGGGGTCGTGCTGAAGGTAGGTTTAGGGTTTAGTGTAGTGCAGTGGTCTTTGGGTAGTGTAGGGGGTCGTGCTGGGGTAGATTTAGGTTTTAGGGTAGTGCAGTGGTGTTTAGGTAGTGTAGGGAGTCGTGCTGGGGGGAGTGTTTTACGGTTTAGGGTAGTGCAGTGGTGTTTGGGTAGTATAGGGAGTCGTGCTGGGGGAGTGTTTTAGGGTTTAGGGTAGTGCAGTGGTGTTTGGGTAGTGTAGGTGGTCATGCTGGGGGCAGTGTTTTAGGGTTTAGGGTAGTGCAGTGGTGTTTGGGTAGTCAGGGGGACGTGCTGGGGTAGTGGTTTACGGTTTAGGGTAGTGCAGTGGTGCTTGGGTAGTGTAGGGGTACTGCTGGGGGTAGTGTTTTAGAGTTTAGGGTAGTGCAGTGGTGTTTGTGTAGTGTAGGGGGTCGTGCTGGGGGTAGAGTTTTAGGGTTTAGGGTAATGCAGCAGTGTATGTGTAGTGTAGGGGGTCGTTTTTTAGGGTTTAGTGTAGTGCTGAGGTCTTTGGGTAGTGTAGGGGGTCGTGCGTGGGAAGTGTTTTAGGGTTTATGGTAGTGCAGTGGTGTTAAGGCAGTGTAGGGGGTCATGCTGGGGGAGGTGTTTTAGGGTTTAGGGTAGTGCATTGGTGTTCGTGTAGTGAAGGGGGTTGTGCTGGGGGTGGTGTTTTAGGGCAGTGGTTCCCAAACTTTTGACTCCTGAGGACCCCCATCGAGTCACCACTGGAAGCCGGGGACCCCCAAGCAATTTGTAGGATTTAAATTTCAAACATCAAAACAGTAATTTGCAAAAAATAAACAAACGTGTGCACACAAAGCAAATACTCAAATTACTAAGGATTTTAGGGGCATATTTACAAGTCGCTATCGCCATGGGAACATCACTTTTTGCGATGTTCCTGTGGCAATAGGGGCTTTGCCTTATTTACAAGGCAGCGTTAAGCCACTTATTGTGGCTTAACGATGCCTTATAAATAAGGCCCCCTTTTCACGCAATGCTTAGCGTGAAAAAGTTGGGCAGTGGGAGTTGCAGTGGGCGTTTCACTCCAACACCCATTGATTTTGACGCTGCCCTCTATTTACAAGGTCAGCTTAAATAGGAGACAGCACCAAAATTAAGACCATGAAAAACCTGGTCTTAACTTGGCGAAATGAGGAGAAAAGCCTTATTTCTCATCGTTTTTGCTTTTTACAATGGAAAAAGCAAAACACCTTTGATTGTTTATGTTCAGGATGGTGACCCTTCCTGCACATAAACAATCTTTATTAAAAATGACGTTTTGTAACTTCCATGTGTGCTGCATTAGGCAGCAGACATAGAAGTGACAAAAAGGCATTACAAAATTGTTCATGTGCAGGAAGTGGGAACATAGCAGCATCAGGATAATGATAGACTGGGAATAAACATATGTTGCTAACTTTTACCATGCAGTTTGCAAGCAGCTCTTTGACAGTTTAGAGGACACTGTGCAAGATTACGATTGTCTCTTATGAATTGCACAGTGACAAAAGAATCTCTGTGACAAAATCAGTAGCTCACTGACCTATGCACATAAAATACTGTTTTTTAAAATGCATGGTACACGTTCTTTGCTGTAGGCATATTAACCCTCTGTGTCACATTAGATAAGTCAAAGCTGCCACTAGACAAAACTCTCATCTCTCTCCAGCAGGTACATTCATCACTGGCATTTTCTTGACACTTTTATAGTTGCTTTCAAACTGCTAATTTTACAAGGAACTTTGCAGTGCTTTTAAAACTGCTGCCTGCGGACCCCCTGGGAATGTGCCACGGACCCCTGGGGGTCCTCGGACCCCAGTTTGGGAAACACTGTTTTAGGGTTTGGGGCAGTGCAAAGGTGTTCGTGTAGTATAGGGGGTCATGCTGAGGGTGGTGTTTCAGGGTTTAGGGCAGTGGAGGGGTATTCGAGCAGTGTAGGGGGTCGTGCTGGGGGTGGTGTTTCAGGGTTTAGGGCAGAGCAGTGGTGTTTGGGAAGTGTAGGGGGTCCTGTGGGGGTGGTGTTTCAGGGTTTGGGGCAGTGCAGTGGTGTTCGGGAAGTGTAGGGGGTCATGCGGGGGTGGTGTTTCAGGCTTTAGGGCAGTGCAGTGGTGTTCGGGCAGTGTAGGTGGTCGTGGTGGGGTGGTGTTTCAGGATTTAGGGCAGTGCAATGGTGTTCGGGAAGTGTAGGGTATTGTGCAGGGGGGTGGTGTTTCAGGGTTTTCGGCAGTGCAGTGGTGTTCAGGCAGTGTAGGGGTCATGCAGGGGCTGGTGTTTCAGGGTTTAGGGCAGTGCAGTGGTGTTCGGGCAGTGTAGGGGGTCATGCGGGGGTGTTGTTTCAGGGTATAGGGCAGTGCAGTGGTGTTCAGGCAGTGTAGGGGGTTGTGCTGGGGCTAGTGTTTCTGGGTTTAGGGCAGTACAGTGGTGTTCGGGCAGTGTAGGGGATTGTGCTGGGGGTGGTGTTTCAGGGTTTAGGGCAGTGGTGTTCGGGCAGTGTAGGGGGTCTTGCTGGGGGTGGTGTTTCAGGGTTTTGCATTGCAGTGGTGTTCGGGCAGTGTAGAGGGTCTTGCTGGGAGTAGTGTTTCAGGGTTTAGGGCAGTGCAGTGGTGTTCAGGCAGTGTAGGGTGTCATGCTGGGGGTGGTGTTTTAGGGTTTAGGGCAGTGCAGTGGTGTTCGGGCAGTGTATGGGGTCGTGCTGGGGGTGGTGTTTCAGGGTTTAGGGCAGTGGTGTTCGGGCAGTGTATGGGGTCGTGCTGGTGGTAGTGTTTTAGGGTTTAGGGGAGTGCAGTGAAGTTTGTGTAGTGTAGGGGGTCGTGCTTGGGGTAGATTTAGGGTTTAAGGTAGTGCAGTGGTGTTTGTTTAGTGTAGGGGGTCGTAGTGGGGGTAGTGTTTTAGGGTTTAGGGTAGTGCTGTGGTGTTCGGTTAGTGTAGGGAGTCCTGCTGGGGGTAGTGTTTTAGGTTTAGGGCAGTGCTGTGGTGTTCAGGCAGTGTAGCGGGTTGTTCTGGGGGTGGTGTTTTAGGGTTTAGGGCAATGCAGGGGTGTTCGGGTAGTGTAGGGGTTCATGCTGGGGGTGGTGTTTTAGGGTTTAGGGTAGTGCAGTGGTGTTTGGGTAGTGTAGGTGGTCGTGCTGGGGGCAGTGTTTTAGGGTTTAGGGTAGTGCAGTGGTGTTTGGGTAGTGTAGGGGGTCGTGCTGGGGTAGTGTTTTAGGGTTTAGGGTAGTGCAGTGGTGTAGTGTAGGGGGTCGTGCTGGGGGTAGTGTTTTAGGTTTAGGACAGTGCAGTGGTGTTTGGGTAGTGTAGGGGGTCGTGCTGAGGGTAGGTTTAGAGTTTAGTATAGTGCAGTGGTGTTTGGGTAGTGTAGGGAGTCGTGCTGGGGGAGTGTTTTAGGGTTTAGGGTAGTGCAGTGGTGTTTGGGTAGTGTAGCGAGTCGTGCTGGGGGGAGTGTTTTAGGGTTTAGGGTTGTGCAGTGGTGTTTGGGTAGTGTAGGTGGTCGTGCTGGGGGCAGTGTTTTAGGGTTTAGGGTAGTGCAGTGGTGTTTGGGCACTGTAGGGGGTCGTGTTTTAGGGTTTAGGGTAGTGCTGAGGTCTGTGGGTAGTATAGGGAGGCATGCGCGGGTAGTGTTTTAGGGTTTATGGTAGTGCAGTGGTGTTTGGGTAGTGTAGTGGGTCGGGCTTTGGGTAGTGTTTTAGGGTAGTGCATTGGTGTTTGGGCAGTGTAAGGGGTCATGCTGGGGCTGGTGTTTCAGGGTTTTCGGCAGGGCAGTGGTGTTCAGGCAGTGTAGGGGTCATGCAGGGGCTGGTGTTTCAGGGTTTAGGGCAGTGTAGTGGTGTTCGGGCAGTGTAGTGGGTCATGCGGGGGTGGTGTTTCAGGGTATAGTGCAGTGCAGTGGTGTTTGTGTAGTGTAGGGGTTCGTGCTGGTGGTAGTGTTTTAGGGTTTAGGGGAGTGCAGTGATGTTTGTGTAGTGTAGGGGGTCGTGCTTGGGGTAGATTTAGGGTTTAGGGTAGTGCAGTGGTGTTTGGGTAGTGTAGGGGTCTTGCTGAGGGTAGGTTTAGGGTTTAGGGTAGTGCAGTGGTGTTTGGGAAGTGTAGGGGGTCATGCTGGGGTAGATTTAGGGTTTAGGGTAGTGCAGTGGTGTTTAGGTAGTGTAGGGAGTCGTGCTGGGGGTAGTGTTTTAGGGTTTAGGGTAGTGCAGTGGTGTTTGGGTAGTGTAGCGAGTCGTGCTGGGGGAGTGTTTTAGGGTTTAGGGTAGTGCAGTGGTGTTTGGGTAGTGTAGGTGGTCGTGCTGGGGGCAGTGTTTTAGGGTTTAGGGTAGTGCTGAGGTCTTTGGGTATGGTAGGGGGTCATGAGGGGGTAGTGTTTTAGGGTTTATAATAGTGCAGTGGTGTTTGGGTAGTGTAGTGGGTAGGGCTTTGGGTAGTGTTTTAGGGTTTAGGGTATTGCATTGGTGTTTGTGTAGTGAAGGGGGTCGGGCTGGGGTAGTGGTTTAGGGTTTAGGGTATTGCATTGGTGTTTGTGTAGTGTAGGGGGTCGTGCTGGGGTTGGTGTTTTAGGGTTTAGGGCAATGCAATGGTGTTCAGGTAATGTAGGGGGTCGTGTTGGAGGTGGTGTTTTAAGGTTTTGGGCAGTGCAGTGGTCTTCGGGCAGTGTAGGGGGCCGTGCTGGGGGTGGTGTTTTAGGGTTTAGGGCAGTGCAGTGGTGTTCGACAGTGTAGTGGGAAGTGATTTAGGGTTTAGGGCAGTGCAGTGGTGTTCGGGCAGTGTAGGAGGTCGTGCTGGGGGTGGTGTTTTAGGGTTTAGGGTAGTGCATTGGTGTTCTTGTAGTGAAGGGGGTCGTGCTGGGGGTGGTGTTTTAGGGTTTACGGCAGTGCAGTGGTGTTCGTGTAGTATAGGGGGTCGTGCTGAGGGTGGTGTTTCAGGGTTTAGTGCAGTGCAGTGGTGTTAGGGCAGTGTAGGGGGTCATGCTGGGGGTGGTGTTTCAGGGTTTAGGGCAGTGCAGTGGTGTTTGGGAAGTGTAGGGGGTCATCCGGGTGGTGTTTCAGGATTTAGGGCAGTGCAGTGGGGTTCGGGCAGTGTAGGGGGTCATGCGGGGGTGGTGTTTCAGGGTTTAGGTCAGTGCAGTGATATTCGGGCAGTGTAGGGGGTCGTGCTGGGGGTGTTGTTTCAGGATTTAGGGCAGTGCAGTGGTGTTCGGACAGTGTAGGGGGTCGTGCTGGGGGTGGTGTTTCAGGGCTTAGGGCAGTGGTGTTTGGGCAGAGTAGTTGGTCTTCCTGGGGCTGGAGTTTCAGGGTTTAGGGCAGTGCAGTGGTGTTCGGGCAGTGTAGGGGGTTGTGCTGAGGCTGGAGTTTCAGGGTTTAGGGTAGTGCAGTGTTGTTTGTGTAGTGTAGGAGTTCGTGCTTGTGGTAGTGTTTTAGGGTTTAGGGTAGTGCAGTGATGTTTGTGTAGTGTAGGGGGTCGTGCTTGGGGTAGATTTATGGTTTAGGGTAGTGCAGTAGTACAGTAGTGTTTGTGTAGTGGAGGGGGTCGTGGTGGGGGTAGTGTTTTAGTGTTTAGGGCAGTGCAGTGGTGTTTGTGTAGTGTAGGGGTAGTGTTTTAGGGTTTAGGGTAGTGCAGTGGTATTTGTGTAGTGTAGGGGGTCATCCTGGGGGTAGTGTTTTAGGGTTTTGGGCAGTGCAGTGGTGTTTGTGTAGTGTAGGAGTTCATGCTGAGGGTGGTGTTTCAGGGTTTAGGGTAGTGCAGTGGTGTTAGGGCAGTGTAGGGGGTCGTGCGGGGGGAGTTGTTTCAGGGTTTAGGGCAGTGCAGTGGTGATCGGGCAGTGTAGGGGGTCGTGCGGGGGGTGGTGTTTCAGGGTTTAGGGCAGTGCAGTGGTGTTCGGGCAGTGTAGGGGGGCGTGCTGTGGGTGGTGTTTCAGGGTTTAGGGCAGTGCAGTGGTGTTCAGGCAGTGTAGGAGGTCGTGCTGGGGCTAGTGTTTCAGGGTTTAGGGCAGTGCAGTGGTGTTCAGGCAGTGTAGGGGGTCGTGCTGGGGCTGGTTTTTCAGGGTTTAGGGCAGTTGAGTGGTGTTCGTGCAGTGTAGGGGGTCGTGCTGGGGCTAGTGTTTTAGGGTTTAGTGTAGTGCAGTGTCTTCAGGCAGTGTAGGGGGTCATGCAGGGGGGTGGTGTTCAGGGTTTAGGGCAGTGCTGTGGTGTTCGGGCAGTGTAGGGGGTTGTGCTGGGGTGGTGTTTTAGGGTTTAGGACAGGGTAGTGGTGTTCAGGCAGTGTAGGGGCTCGTGCTGGGGATGGCGTTTTGGGGTTTAGGGCAGTGCAGTGGTGTTCAGGCAGTGTAGGGGGTCGTGCTGGGGGTGGTGTTTTAGGGTTTTGGGCAGTGCAGAGGTGTTCGTGTAGTGTAGGGGGTCGTGCTGAGGGTGGTGTTTTAGGGTTTAGGGCAGTGCAGTGGTGTTTGGGCAGTGTAGGGGTCGTGCTGGGGTGGTGTTTCAAGATTTAGGGCAGTGCAATGGTGTTCGGGCAGTGTAGGGTTTTGTGCAGGGGGGTGGTGCTTCAGGGTTTAGGGCAGTGCAGTGGTGTTCGGGCAGTGTAGGGGGTTGTGCTGGGGCTGGTGTTTCAGGGTTTAGGGCAGTGCAGTGGTGTTCAGGCAGTGTAGGGGGTCATGCAGGGGTGGTGTTTCAGGATTTAGGGTAGTGCAGTGGTGTTCGGGCAGTGTAGGGGGTTGTGCTGGGGCTAGGGTTTCAGGGTTTAGGGCAGTGCAGTGGTGTTCGGGCAGCGTAGGAGTTCGTGCTGGGGGTGGTGTTTTAGGGATTAGGGCAGTGGTGTTCGGGCAGTGTAGGGGGTCTTGCTGGGGGTGGTGTTTCAGCGTTTATGGCAGTGCAGTGGTGTTCGGGCAGTGTAGGGGGTCTTGCGGGGTGTAGTGTTTCAGGGTTTAGGGCAGTGCAGCGGTGTTCGGGCAGCGTAGGGGGTCATGCTGGGGGTGGTGTTTTAGGGTTTAGGGCAGTGCAGTGGTGTTCGGGCAGTGTATGGGGTCGTGCTGGGGGTGGTGTTTCAGGGTTTAGGGCAGTGGTGTTCGGGCAGTGTAGGGGGTCGTGCAGGGGGTAGTGTTTTACGGTTAAGGGCAGTGCAGTGGTGTTTGTGTAGTGAAGGGGTCGAGCTGGGAGTACTGTTTAAGGGTTTATGGCAGAGCAGTGGTGTTTGGGTAGTGTAGGGGTTTTTACTGGGGGGCTGTTTTAGCGTTTAGTTCAGTGCAGTGGTTTTCGGGCAGTGTAGGGGGTCGTGCAGGGGGTAGTGTTTTAGGGTTTATGGTAGTGCAGTGGTGTTTAGGTATTGTAGGGGGTCACGCTGGGGGTTGTTTTTTAGGGTTTAGGGTAGTGCAGTGGTGTTTGTGTAGTGTAGGGGGTCGTGCTTGGGGTAGAGTTAGGGTTTAGGGTAGTGCAGTGGTGTTTGTTTAGTGTAGGGGGTTGTAGTGGGGGTAGTGTTTTAAGGTTTAGGCAGTGCAGTTGTGTTTGTGTAGTGTAGGGGGTCATCTTGGGGGTAGAGTTTTAGGGTTTAGGGTAGTGCAGTGGTGTTTGGGTAGTGTAGGAGTGGTGCTGGGGGCAGTGTTTTAGGGTTTAGGGTAGTGCAGTGGTGTTTGGGTAGTGTAGGGGGTCGTGCTGGGGTAGTGTTTTAGGGTTTAGGGTAGTGCAGTGGTGTTGGTGTAGTGTAGGGGGTCGTGTTAGGGGTAGTGTTTTAGGTTTAGGGTAGTGCAGTGGTGTTTGGGTAGTGTAGGGGGTCGTGCTGAGGGTAGGTTTAGGGTTTAGTGTAGTGCAGTGGTCTTTGGGTAGTGTAGGGGGTCGTGCTGGGGTAGATTTAGGTTTTAGGGTAGTGCAGTGGTGTTTAGGTAGTGTAGGGAGTCGTGCTGGGGGGAGTGTTTTAGGGTTTAGGGTAGTGCAGTGGTGTTTGGGTAGTATAGGGAGTCGTGCTGGGGGAGTGTTTTAGGGTTTAGGGTAGTGCAGTGGTGTTTGGGTAGTGTAGGTGGTCATGCTGGGGGCAGTGTTTTAGGGTTTAGGGTAGTGCAGTGGTGTTTGGGTAGTCAGGGGGACGTGCTGGCGTAGTGGTTTACGGTTTAGGGTAGTGCAGTGGTGTTTGGGTAGTGTAGGGGTACTGCTGGGGGTAGTGTTTTAGGGTTTAGGGTAGTGCAGTGGTGTTTGTGTATTGTAGGGGGTCGTGCTGGGGGTAGTGTTTTAGGGTTTAGGGTAATGCAGCAGTGTATGTGTAGTGTAGGGGGTCGTGTTTTAGGGTTTAGTGTAGTGCTGAGGTCTTTGGGTAGTGTAGGGGGTCGTGCGTGGGAAGTGTTTTAGGGTTTATGGTAGTGCAGTGGTGTTAAGGCATTGTAGGGGGTCATGCTGGGGGAGGTGTTTTAGGGTTTAGGGTAGTGCATTGGTGTTCGTGTAGTGAAGGGGGTTGTGCTGGGGGTGGTGTTTTAGGGCAGTGGTTCCCAAACTTTTGACTCCTGAGGACCCCCATCGAGTCACCACTGGAAGCCGGGGACCCCCAAGCAATTTGTAGGATTTAAATTTCAAACATCAAAACAGTAATTTGCAAAAAATAAACAAACGTGTGCACACAAAGCAAATACTCAAATTACTAAGGATTTTAGGGGCATATTTACAAGTCGCTATCGCCATGGGAACATCACTTTTTGCGATGTTCCTGTGGCAATAGGGGCTTTGCCTTATTTACAAGGCAGCGTTAAGCCACTTATTGTGGCTTAACGATGCCTTATAAATAAGGCCCCCTTTTCACGCAATGCTTAGCGTGAAAAAGTTGGGCAGTGGGAGTTGCAGTGGGCGTTTCACTCCAACACCCATTGATTTTGACGCTGCCCTCTATTTACAAGGTCTGCTTAAATAGGAGACAGCACCAAAATTAAGACCATGAAGAACCTGGTCTTAACTTGGCGAAATGAGGAGAAAAGCCGTATTTCTCCTCATTTTTGCTTTTTACAATGGAAAAAGCAAAACACCTTTGGTTGTTTATGTTCAGGATGGTGACCCTTCCTGCACATAAACAATCTTTATTAAAAATGACGTTTTGTAACTTCCATGTGTGCTGCATTAGGCAGCAGACATAGAAGTGACAAAAAGGCATTACAAAATTGTTCATGTGCAGGAAGTGGGAACATAGCAGCATCAGGATAATGATAGACTGGGAATAAACATATGTTGCTATCTTTTACCATGCAGTTTGCAAGCAGCTCTTTGACAGTTTAGAGGACACTGTGCAAGATTACGATTGTCTCTTATGAATTGCACAGTGACAAAAGAATCTCTGTGACAAAATCAGTAGCCCACTGACCCATGCACATAAAATACTGTTTTTTAAAATGTATGGTACACGTTCTTTGCTGTAGGCATATTAACCCTCTGTGTCACATTAGATAAGTCAAAGCTGCCACTAGACACAACTCTCATCTCTCTCCAGCAGGTACATTCATCACTGGCATTTTCTTGACACTTTTATAGTTGCTTTCAAACTGCTAATTTTACAAGGAACTTTGCAGTGCTTTTAAAACTGCTGCCTGCGGACCCCCTGGGAATGTGCCACGGACCCCTGGGGGTCCTCGGACCCCAGTATGGGAAACACTGTTTTAGGGTTTGGGGCAGTGCAAAGGTGTTCGTGTAGTGTAGGGGGTCGTGCTGAGGGTGGTGTTTCAGGGTTTAGGGCAGTGGAGGGGTCTTCGAGCAGTGTAGGGGGTCGTGCTGGGGGTGGTGTTTCAGGGTTTAGGGCAGAGCAGTGGTGTTTGGGAAGTGTAGGGGGTCCTGTGGGGGTGGTGTTTCAGGGTTTGGGGCAGTGCAGTGGTGTTCGGGAAGTGTAGGGGGTCATGTGGGGGTGGTGTTTCAGGCTTTAGGGCAGTGCAGTGGTGTTCGGGCAGTGTAGGTGGTCGTGGTGGGGTGGTGTTTCAGGATTTAGGGCAGTGCAATGGTGTTCGGGCAGTGTAGGGTATTGTGCAGGGGGTGGTGTTTCAGGGTTTTCGGCAGTGCAGTGGTGTTCAGGCAGTGTAGGGGTCATGCAGGGGCTGGTGTTTCAGGGTTTAGGGCAGTGCAGTGGTGTTCGGGCAGTGTAGGGGGTCATGCGGGGGTGGTGTTTCAGGGTATAGGGCAGTGCAGTGGTGTTCAGGCAGTGTAGGGGGTTGTGCTGGGGCTAGTGTTTCTGGGTTTAGGGCAGTACAGTGGTGTTCGGGCAGTGTAGGGGTTTGTGCTGGGGGTGGTGTTTCAGGGTTTAGGGCAGTGGTGTTCGGGCAGTGTAGGGGGTCTTGCTGGGGGTGGTGTTTCAGGGTTTTGCAGTGCAGTGGTGTTCGGGCAGTGTAGAGGGTCTTGCTGGGGGTAGTGTTTCAGGGTTTAGGGAAGTGCAGTGGTGTCCAGGCAGTGTAGGGTGTCATGCTGGGGGTGGTGTTTTAGGGTTTAGGGCAGTGCAGTGGTGTTCGGGCAGTGTATGGGGTCGTGCTGGGGGTGGTGTTTCAGGGTTTATGGCAGTGGTGTTCGGGCAGTGTATGGGGTCGTGCTGGTGGTAGTGTTTTAGGGTTTAGGGGAGTGCAGTGAAGTTTGTATAGTGTAGGGGGTCGTGCTTGGGGTAGATTTAGGGTTTACGGTAGTGCAGTGGTGTTTGTTTAGTGTAGGGGGTCGTAGTGGGGGTAGTGTTTTAGGGTTTAGGGTAGTGCTGTGGTGTTCGGTTAGTGTAGGGAGTCCTGCTGGGGGTAGTGTTTTAGGTTTAGGGCAGTGCTGTGGTGTTCAGGCAGTGTAGCGGGTTGTCTGGGGGTGGTGTTTTAGGGTTTAGGGCAATGCAGGGGTGTTCGGGTAGTGTAGGGGTTCATGCTGGGGGTGGTGTTTTAGGGTTTAGGGTAGTGCAGTGGTGTTTGGGTAGTGTAGGTGGTCGTGCTGGGGGCAGTGTTTTAGGGTAGTGCAGTGGTGTTTGGGTAGTGTAGGGGGTCGTGCTGGGGTAGTGTTTTAGGGTTTAGGGTAGTGCAGTGGTGTAGTGTAGGGGGTCGTGCTGGGGGTAGTGTTTTAGGTTTAGGACAGTGCAGTGGTGTTTGGGTAGTGTAGGGGGTCGTGCTGAGGGTAGGATTAGAGTTTAGTATAGTGCAGTGGTGTTTGGGTAGTGTAGGGAGTCGTGCTGGGGGAGTGTTTTAGGGTTTAGGGTAGTGCAGTGGTGTTTGGGTAGTGTAGCGAGTCGTGCTGGGGGGAGTGTTTTAGGGTTTAGGGTTGTGCAGTGGTGTTTGGGTAGTGTAGGTGGTCGTGCTGGGGGCAGTGTTTTAGGGTTTAGGGTAGTGCAGTGGTGTTTGGGTACTGTAGGGGGTCGTGTTTTAGGGTTTAGGGTAGTGCTGAGGTCTGTGGGTAGTGTAGGGGGCATGCGCGGGTAGTGTTTTAGGGTTTATGGTAGTGCAGTGGTGTTTGGGTAGTGTAGGGAGTCATGCTGGCGGTAGCGTTTTAGGGTTTAGGTAGTGCAGTGGTGTTCGGGTAGTGTAGTGGGTCGGGCTTTGGGTAGTTTTAGGGTTTAGGGTAGTGCATTGGTGTTTGGGCAGTGTAAGGGGTCATGCTGGGGCTGGTGTTTCAGGGTTTTCGGCAGGGCAGTGGTGTTCAGGCAGTGTAGGGGTCATGCAGGGGCTGGTGTTTCAGGGTTTAGGGCAGTGTAGTGGTGTTCGGGCAGTGTAGTGGGTCATGCGGGGGTGGTGTTTCAGGGTATAGTGCAGTGCAGTGGTGTTTGTGTAGTGTAGGGGTTCGTGCTGGTGGTAGTGTTTTAGGGTTTAGGGGAGTGCAGTGATGTTTGTGTAGTGTAGGGGGTCATGCTTGGGGTAGATTTAGGGTTTAGGGTAGTGCAGTGGTGTTTGGGTAGTGTAGGGGTCTTGCTGAGGGTATGTTTAGGGTTTAGTGTAGTGCAGTGGTGTTTGGGAAGTGTAGGGGGTCATGCTGGGGTAGATTTAGGGTTTAGGGTAGTGCAGTGGTGTTTAGGTAGTGTAGGGAGTCGTGCTGGGGGTAGTGTTTAAGGGTTTAGGGTAGTGCAGTGGTGTTTGGGTAGTGTAGCGAGTCGTGCTGGGGGAGTGTTTTAGGGTTTAGGGTAGTGCAGTGGTGTTTGGGTAGTGTAGGTGGTCGTGCCGGGGGCAGTGTTTTAGGGTTTAGGGTAGTGCTGAGGTCTTCGGGTATGGTAGGGGGTCATGCGGGGGTAGTGTTTTAGGGTTTATAATAGTGCAGTGGTGTTTGGGTAGTGTAGTGGGTCGGGCTTTGGGTAGTGTTTTAGGGTTTAGGGTATTGCATTGGTGTTTGTGTAGTGAAGGGGGTCGGGCTGGGGTAGTGGTTTAGGGTTTAGGGTATTGCATTGGTGTTTGTGTAGTGTAGGGGGTCGTGCTGGGGTTACTGTTTTAGGGTTTACGGCAGAACAGTGGTGTTTGGGTAGTGTAGGGGGTCGTGCTGGGGTTGGTGTTTTAGGGTTTAGGGCAATGCAATGGTGTTCAGGTAGTGTAGGGCGTCGTGCTGGAGGTGGTGTTTTAAGGTTTTGGGCAGTGCAGTGGTCTTTGGGCAGTGTAGGGGGCCGTGCTGGGGGTGGTGTTTTAGGGTTTAGGGCAGTGCAGTGGTGTTCGACAGTGTAGTGGGAAGTGATTTAGGGTTTAGGGCAGTGCAGTGGTGTTCGGGCAGTGTAGGAGGTCGTGCTGGGGGTGGTGTTTTAGGGTTTAGGGTAGTGCATTGGTGTTCTTGTAGTGAAGGGGGTCGTTCTGGGGGTGGTGTTTTAGGGTTTACGGCAGTGCAGTGGTGTTCGTGTAGTATGGGGGGTCGTGCTGAGGGTGGTGTTTCAGGGTTTAGTGCAGTGCAGTGGTGTTAGGGCAGTGTAGGGGGTCGTGCTGGGGGTGGTGTTTCAGGGTTTAGGGCAGTGCAGTGGTGTTTGGGAAGTGTAGGGGGTCGTCCGGGTGGTGTTTCAGGATTTAGGGCAGTGCAGTGGGGTTCGGGCAGTGTAGGGGGTCATGCGAGGGTGGTGTTTCAGGGTTTAGGGCAGTGCAGTGATATTCGGGCAGTGTAGGGGGTCGTGCTGGGGGTGTTGTTTCGGGTTTTAGGGCAGTGCAGTGGTGCTCGGACAGTGTAGGGGGTCGTGCTGGGGGTGGTGTTTCAGGGCTTAGGGCAGTGGTGTTTGGGCAGAGTAGGTGGTCTTCCTGGGGCTGGAGTTTCAGGGTTTAGGGCAGTGCAGTGGTGTTCGGGCAGTGTAGGGGGTTGTGCTGAGGCTGGTGTTTCAGGGTTTAGGGTAGTGCAGTGTTGTTTGTGTAGTGTAGGAGTTCGTGCTGGTGGTAGTGTTTTAGGGTTTAGGGTAGTGCAGTGATGTTTGTGTAGTGTAGGGGGTCGTGCTTGGGGTAGATTTATGGTTTAGGGTAGTGCAGTAGTACAGTAGTGTTTGTGTAGTGTAGGGGGTCGTGGTGGGGGTAGTGTTTTAGTGTTTAGGGCAGTGCAGTGGTGTTTGTGTAGTGCAGGGGTAGTGTTTTAGGGTTTAGGGTAGTGCAGTGGTATTTGTGTAGTGTAGGGGGTCATCCTGGGGGTAGTGTTTACGGGTTTAGCGTAGTGCAGTGGTGTTTGTGTAGTTTTGGTGTTTGGGTAGGGTAGGGGGTATTGCTGGGAGTAGTGTTTTAGGGTTTAGGGCAGTGCTGTGGTATTCGGGCAGTAAAGGGGGTCATGCTGGGGGTGGTGTTTTAGGGTTTAGGGCATTTCAGTGGTGGTCGGGCAGAGTAGGGGGTTGTGCTGGGGGTGGTGTTTTAGGGTTTAGGGTAGTGCAGTGGTGTTTGTGTACTGAAAGGGGTTGGGCTGGGGATAGTGTTTTAGGTTTAGGGCAGTGCAGTGGTGTTTGGGTAGTGTAGGGGGTCGTGCTGGGGTAGATTTAGGGTTTAGGGTAGTGCAGTGGTGTTTGGGTAGTGTAGGGGGTCATGCTGGGGGTATATTTAGGGTTTAGGGTAGTGCAGTGGTGTTTGGGTAGTGTAAGGAGTGGTGCTGGATGGAGTGTTTTAGGGTTTAGGGTAGTGCAGTGGTGTTTGGGTAGTGTAGGGGGTCATGCTGGGGGTAGTGTTGTAGGGTTTAGGGTAGCGCAGTGGTGTTTGGGTAGTGAGGGGGGTCGTGCTGGGGGTACTGGTTTAGGGGAGTTCACTGGTGTTTGCGTAGTGTAGGGGGTATTGCTGGGAGTTAGTGTTTTGGGGTTTAGGGTAGTTCAGTGGTTTGGGTATTGTAGGGGGTCATGCTGGGGGTGCTGTTTTAGGGTATAGGGTAGTGCAGTGGTGTTTGTGTAGTGTAGGGGGTCGTGCTGGGGGTAGTGTTTTAAGGTTTAGGGTAGTGCAGCAGTGTTTGTGTAGTGTAGGGGGTCGTGTTTTAGGGTTTAGGGCAGTGCAGTGGTGTTTGTGTAGTGTAGGGGGTCGTGCTGGGGGTAGTGTTTTCGGGTTTAGGGTAGTGCAGCAGTGTTTGTGTAGTGTAGGGGGTCGTGTTTTAGGGTTTAGGGTAGTGCAGTGGTCTTTGGGTAGTGTAGGGGGTCGTGCGGGGGTTAGTGTTTTAGGGTGTATGGTAGTGCAGTGGTGTTTAGGTAGTGTAGGGGGTCACGCTGTGGGTAGTGTTTTATTGTTTAGGGTAGTGCAGTGGTGTTTGGGTAGTGTAGGGGGTCGTGTGGGGTAGTGTTTTAGGGTTTAGGGCAGTGCAGTGGTGTTTGTGTAGTGTAGGGGTCGTGCTGGGGGTACTGTTTTAGGGTTTATGGCAGAGCAGTGGTGTTTGGGTAGTGTATGGTGTCGTGCTTGGGGCAATGTTTTAGGGTTTAGGGCAGTGCAGTGGTGTTCAGGTAGTGTAGGGGGTCATGCTGGAGGTGGTGTTTTAGGGTTTAGGGCAGTGCTGTGGTGTTCGGGCAGTGGAGGGGGTTGTGCTGGAGGTGATGTTTTAAGGTTTTGGGCAGTGCAGTGGTGTTCGGTCAGTATAGGGGATCGTGCTAGAGGTACTGTTTTAGGGTCTACGGCAGAGCAGTGGTGTTTGGGTAGTGTAGGGGCTTGTGCTGGGGGTAGTGTTTTAAGGTTTAGGGTAGTGCAGTGGTGTTCAGGTAGTGTAGGGAGTTGTGCTGGGGGTAGTGTTTTAGGATTAGGGCAGTGCTGTGGTGTTAGGGCAGTGTAGGGGGTTGTTCTGGGGTGGTGTTTAAGGTTTAGGGCAGTGCTGTGGTGTTTGGGTAGTGTAGGGGGTTGTGCTGGGGTAGATTTAGGGTTTAGGGTAGTGCAGTGGTGTTTGGGTAGTGTAGGGGGTCGTGCTGGGGGTAGATTTAGGGTTTAGGGTAGTGCAGTGTTTGGGTTATGTAAGGAGTGGTGCTGGATGGAGTGTTTTAGGGTTTAGGGTAGTGCAGTGTTGTTTGGATAGTGTAGGGGGTCGTACTGGGGGTAGTGTTTTAGGGTTTAGGGTATTACAATGGTGTTTGGGTAGTGAGGGGGGTCGTGCTGGGGGTACTGGTTTAGGGTTTAGGGGAGTGCAGTGATGTTTGGGTAGTGTAGGGGGTATTGCTGGGGGTAGTGTTTTAGGGTTTAGGGTAGTGCAATGGTGTTTGTGTAGTATAGGGGGTTGTGCTGAGGGTAGTGTTTTAGGGTTTAGGGGAGTTCAGTGGTGTTTGCGTAGTGTAGGGGGTATTGCTGGGGGTTAGTGTTTTGGGGTTTAGGGTGGTTCAGTGGTTTGGGTATTGTAGGGGGTCATGCTGGGGGTGCTGTTTTAGGGTTTAGGGTAGTGCAATGGTGTTTGTGTAGTGTAGGGGGTATTGTTTTAGGGTTTAGGGTAGTGAAGTGGTGTTTGTGTAGTGTAGGGGGTCGTGCTGGGGTAGTGTTTTAGGGTTTAGGGTAGTGCAGTGGTCATTGGGTAGTGTAGGGGGTCGTGCTGGGGGTTAGTGTTTTGGGGTTTAGGGTAGTGCAGTGGTGTATGGGTAGTGTAGTGGGTCATGCTTGGGGTGTTTTAGGGGTTAAGGTAGTGCAGTGGTGTTTGTGTAGTGTAGGGGGTCGTGCTGGGGGTAGTGTTTTAGGGTTTAGGGTAGTGCAGCAGTGTTTGTGTAGTGTAGGGGGTCGTGTTTTAGGGTTTAGGGTAGTGCAGTGGTCTTTGGGTAGTGTAGGGGGTCGTGCGGGGGTAGTGTTTTAGGGTTTATGGTAGTGCAGTGGTGTTTAGGTAGTGTAGGGGGTCACGCTGTGGGTAGTGTTTTATTGTTTAGGGTAGTGCAGTGGTGTTTGGGTAGTGTAGGGGGTCGTGCGGGTAGTGTTTTAGGGTTTAGGGCAGTGCAGTGGTGTTTATGTAGTGAAGGGGTCGTGCTGGGGGTACTGTTTTAGGGTTTACGGCAGAGCAGTGGTGTTTGGGTAGTGTAGGGTGTCGTGCTGGGGGCAGTGTTTTAGGGTTTAGGGCAGTGCAGTAGTGTTCAGGTAGTGTAGGAGGTCATGCTGGAGGTAGTGTTTTAGGGTTTAGGGCAGTGCTGTGGTGTTCGTGTAGTGAAGGGGGTCGTGCTGGGGTGGTGTTTTAGGGTTTAGGGCAGTGGTGTTCGTGTAGTGTAGGGTGTCGTGCTGAGGGTGGTGTTTCAGGGTTTAGGGTAGTGCAGTTGTGTTAGGGTAGTGTAGGGGTCGTGCAGGGCTGGTGTTTCAGGGTTTAGGGCAGTGTAGTGGTGTTTGGGCAGTGTATGGGGTCGTGCGGGTGTGGGGTTTTAGTGTTTAGGGCAGTGCAGTGGTGTTCGGCAGTGTAGGGGGTAGTGTTTTAGGGTTTAGGGTAGTGCAGTGGTGTTTGTGTAGTGTAGGGGGTCGTGCTGGGGGTAGTGTTTAAGGGTTTAGGGTAGAGCAGTGGTGTTTGTGTAGTGTAGGGGGTTGTGTTTTAGGGTAGAGCAGTGGTCTTTGGGTAGTGTAGGGGGTCATGCGGGGGGTAGTGTTTTACGGTTAAGGGCAGTGCAGTGGTGTTTATGTAGTGTAGGGGGTCGTGCTGGGGGTACTGTATTATGGTTTGCGGCAGAGCAGTGGTGTTTGGGTAGTGTAGGGGTTTTTACTGGGGGGCTGTTGTAGGGTTTAGGGCAGTGCAGTGGTGTTCGGGTAGTGTAGGGGGTCATGCTTGGGTAGTGTTTTAGGTTTAGGGCAGTGCTGTAGTGTTCGGGCAGTGTAGAGGGTCGTAAGGGGGGTGGTGTTTTAGGGTTTAGGGCAGTGTAGTGGTGTTCGGCAGTGTAGAGGGTCGTGCTGGGGGTGGTGTCTTAGGGTTTAGAGCAGTGCAGTGGTGTTCGGGCCGTGTAGGGGGTCGTGCTGGTGATGGTGTTTTAGTGTTTAGGGCAGTGCAGTGGTGTTCGGGCAGTGTAGGGGGTCGTGCTAGGGGTGGTGTTTTAGGGTTTAGGGTAGTGCATTGGTGATCGTGTAGTGAAGGGGGTCGTGCTGGGGGTGGTGTTTTAGGGTTTAGGGCAGTGCAGTGGTGTTCGTGTAGTGTAGGGGGTCATGCTGAGGGTGGTGTTGCAGGGTTTAGGGCAGTGCAGTGGTGTTAGGGCAGTGTAGGGGGTCCTGCTAGGGGTGGTGTTTCAGGGTTTAGGGCAGTGTAGTGGTATTTGGGCAGTGTAGGGGGTTGTGCGGCGGTGGTGTTTCAGGGTTTAGGGCAGGGCAGTGGGGTTCAGGCAGTGTAGGGGGTCATGCGGGGGTGGTGTTTCAGGGTTTAGGGCAGTGCAGTGGTCTTTGGGCAGTGTAGGGGGTCATGCTGGGGGAGTTGTTTCAGGGTTTAGGGCAGTGCAGTTGTGTTCGGGCAGTGTAGGGGGTATTGCTGGGGATAGTGTTTCAGGGTTTAGGGCAGTGCAGTAGTGTTCGGGCAGTGCAGGGGGTCGTACTGAGGTGTTGCTTCAGGGTTTTGTGCAGTGCAGTGATGTTGGAGCAGTGTAGGGGTCGTGCAGGGGGGTGGTGTTTCAGTGTTTAGGGCAGTTCAGTGGTTTTCGGGCAGTGTAGGGTGTTGTGCTGGGGCTGGTGTTTCAGGGTTAGGGCAGTGCAGTGGTGTTCGGGCAGTGTAGGGGGTCATGCTGGGAGTGGTATTTTTGGGGTTTTTGGCAGTGCAGTGGTGTTCGGGCAGTATAGGGGTCATGTAGGGGCTGGCGTTTCAGGGTTTAGGGCAGTGCAGTGGTGTTCGGGCAGTGAACGGGGTCGTACTGGGGGTGGTGTTTCAGGGTTTAGGGCAGTGGTGTTCGGTCAGTGTACGGGGTCTTGCTGGGGTTGGTGTTTCAGGGTTTAGGGCAGTGCAGAGGTGTTCGGGCAGTGTAGGGCGTCGCGCTGGGGCTAGTGTTTCAGGGTTTAGGGCAACTGCAGTAGTGTTCGGGCAGTGTAGGGGGTCGTGCTAGGGGTGGTGTTTTAGAGTTTAGGGCAGTGCAGTGGTGTTCGGCAGTGTAGGGAGTAGTGTTTTAGGGTTTAGGGTAGTGCAGTGGTGTTTGTTTAGATTATGGGGTCATGCTGGGGGTAGTGTTTAAGGGTTTATTGTAGTGCAGTGGTGTTTGTGTTGTGTAGGGTGTCATGTTTTAGGGTTTACGGTAGTGCAGTTGTCTTTGGGTAGTGTAGGGGGTCATGCTGGGGGTAGTGTTTTAGCGTTTATAGTAGTGCAGTGGCGTTTGTGTAGTGAAGGGGTCGGGCTGGGGGTAGTGTTTTAGGTTTGAGGGAGTGCAGTGGTGTTTGTGTAGTGAAGGTGGCCATGCTGGGGGTACTGTTTTAGGGTTTACGGCAGAGCAGTGGTGTTTGGGTAGTGTAGGGGTCGTGCTGGGTGTAGTGTTTTAGGTTTAGGACAGTGCTGTGGTGTTCGGGCAGTGTAGGGGGTTGTGCTGGGGGTGGTGTTTTAGGGTTTAGGGTAGTGCAGTGGTGTTCGGCAGTGTAGGGGGTCGTGCTGGGGTTGGTGTTTTAGGGTTTAGGGTAGTGCATTGGTGTTCGTGTAGTGAAGGGGGTTGTGCTGGGGGTGGTGTTTTAGGGTTTTTGGAAGTGCAGTGGTGTTCGTGTAGTGTAGGGGTCGTGCTGAGGGTGGTGTTTCAGGGTTTAGGGCAGTGCAGTGGTGTTCGGGAAGTGTAGGGGGTCGTGCTGGGGTGGTGTTTCAGGATTTAGGGCAGTGCAATGGTGTTCGGGCAGTGTAGGGTGTTGTGCAGGGGGGTGGTGTTTCAGGGTTTAGGGCAGTGCAGTGGTGTTCAGGCAGTGGAGGGCGTCGTGGTGGGGCTGGTGTTTCAGGGTTTAGGGAAGTGCAGTGGTGTTCGGGCAGTGTAGGTGGTCGTGCTGGGAGTGGTGTTTCAGGGTTTTGGGCAGCGCAGTGGTTTTCAGGCAGTGTAGGGGTCATGCAGGGGCTGGTGTTTCAGGGTTTAGGGCAGTGGTGTTCAGGTAGTGTAGGGGGTCTCGCTGGGGGTGGTGTTTCAGGGTTTATGGCAGTGCAGTGGTGTTCGGGCAGTGTAGGGGGTCTTGCTGGGGGTATTGTTTCAGGGTTTAGGGAAGTGCAGTGGTGTTCGGGCAGTGTAGGGGGTCATGCTGGGGGTGTTGTTTTAGGGTTTAGGTCAGTGCAGTGGTGTTTGTGCAGTGTAGGGGGTCGTGAGGGGGGTAGTGTTTTAGGGTTTATGGTAGTGCAGTGGTGTTTAGGTAGTGTAGGGGGTCACGCTGGGGGTAGTGTTTTAGGGTTTAGGGTTGTGCAGTGGTGTTTGGGTAGTGTAGGGGGTCGTGCGGGGGTAGTGTTTTAGGGTTTAGGGCAGTGCAGTGGTGTTTGTGTAGTATAGGGGGTCGTGCTGGGGGTACTGTTTTAGGATTTACGGCAGCGCAGTGTTGTTTGGGTTGTGTAGGGTGTAGTGCTGGGTGGTGTTTTAGGGTTTAGGGCAGTGCAGTGGTGTTCAGGTAGTGTAGGGGGTCGTGTTGGAGGTGGTGTTTTAGGGTTTAGGGCAGTGCTGTGGTGTTCGGGCAGTGGAGGGGGTCGTGCTGGAGGTGGTGTTTTAAGGTTTTGGGCAGTGCAGTGGTGTTTGGGCAGTGTAGGGGGTCGTGCTGGGGGTGGTGTTTTAGGGTTTAGGGCAGTGCAGTGGTGTTTGGCAGTGTAGGGGGTCGTGTTTTAGCGTTTAGGGTAGTGCGCGGGGTTTGTGTAGTGTAGGGGGTCGTGCTGGGGGTAGTGTTTAAGAGTTTAGGGTAGTGCAGTGGTGTTTGTGTAGTATAGGGGGCCGTGTTTTTGGGTTTATGATAGTGCAGTGGTGTTTGGGTAGTGTAGGGGGTCATGCTGGGGGTACTGTTTTAGGGTTAAGGGCAGTGCAGTGGTGTTTGTGTAGTGCTGGGGTCGTGCTGGGGGTACTGTTTTAGGGTTTACGGCAGAGCAGTGGTGTTTGGGTAGTGTAGGGGTTTTACTGGGGGTGTTTTAGGGTTTAGGGCAGTGCAGTGGTGTTCGGGTAGTGTAGGGGGTTGTGCTTGGGTAGTGTTTTAGGTTTAGAGCAGTGCTGTGGTTTTCGGGCAGTGTAGAGGGTCGTGCTGGGGGTGGTGCTTTAGGGTTTATGGCAGTGCATTGGTGTTCGTGCAGTGTAGGGGGTTCTGTCGGCGATGGTGTTTTAGGGTTTAGGGCAGTGCAGTGGTGTTCGGCTGTGTAGAGGGTCGTGCTGGGGGTGTTGTTTTAGAGTTGAGGGCAGTGCAGTGGTGTTCGGGCAGTGTAGGGGGTCGTGCTGGGGGTGGTGTTTTAGGGTTTAGGGCAGTGCCGTGGTGTTCGTGTAGTGTAGGGGGTCGTACTGAGGGTGGTGGTTTAGGGCAGTGCAGTGGTGTTAGGGCAGTGTAGTGGGTCATGGGGGGGTGGTGTTTCAGGGTTTAGGGCAGTGCAGTGGTATTTGGGCAGTGTAGGGGGTCATGCGGGGGTGGTGTTTCAGGGTTTAGGGCAGTCCAGTGGGGTTCAGGCAGTGTAGGGGGTCATGCAGGAGGTGGTGTTTCAGGGTTTAGGGCAGTGCAGTGGTCTTCGGGCTGTGTAGGGGGTCGTGCTGGGGGAGTTGTTTCAGGGTTTAGGGCAGTGCAGTGGTGATCGGGCAGTGTAGGTGGTCATGCTGGGGCTGGTGTTTCAGGGTTTAGGGCAGTGGTGTTTGGGCAGTGTAGGGGGTCTTGCTGGGGCTGGTGTTTCAGGGTTTAGGGCAGTGGTGTTCGGGCAGTGTAGGGGATCTAGCTGTGGGTGGTTTTTCAGGGTTTAGGGCAGTGTAGTGGTGTACGGACAGTGTAGGGGGTCATGCTGGGGCTAGTGTTTCAGGGTTTAGGGCAGTGCAGTGGTGTTCAGGCAGTGTAGGGGGTCATGCTGGGGCAGGTTTTTCAGGGTTTAGGGAGTCAGTGGTGGCCGGGCAGTGTAGGGGGTCGTGCTGGGGCTAGTGTTTCAGGGTTTAGGGCAATGCAGTGGTGTTCAGGCAGTGTAGGGGGTCGTGCAGGGGGGTGGTGTTTCAGGGTTTAGGGCAGTGCAGTGGTGTTCGGACAGTGTAGGGGGTCGTGCTGGCGCTGGTGTTTCATGGTTTAGGGTAGTGCAGTGATGTTTGTGTACTGTAGGGGGTCGTGCTTGGGGTAGATTTAGGGTTTAGGGTAGTTCAGTGGTGTTTGTGTAGTGTAGGGGGTAGTGGTGGGGGTAGTGTTTTAGGGATTAGGGCAGTGCAGTGGTGTTTCTTTAATGTAGGGGCTCGTGCTGGATGCAGTGTTTTAGGGTTTAGGGTAGTGCATTGGTGTTTGTGTAGTGAAGGGGGTCGGGCTGGGGGTAGTGTTTTAGGGTTTAGGGCAGTGCAGTGGTGTTTGGGTAGTGTAGGGGGTCATGCTGGGGATGGTGTTTTAGGGTTTAGGGCAGTGCAGTGGTGTTCGGCTGTGTAGAGGGTCATGCTGGGGGTGGTGTTTTAGGGTTGAGGGCAGTGCAGTGGTGTTCGGGCAGTGTAGGGAGTCGTGCTGGGGGTGGTGTTTTAGGGTTTAGGGCAGTACAGTGGTGTTCGGGCAGTGTAGAGGGGTCGTGCTGGGGGTGGTGTTTTAGGGTTTAGGGTAGTGCATTGGTATTCGTGTAGTCAAGGGGGTGGTGTTTCAGGGTTTAGGGCAGTGGTCTTCGGGCAGTGTACGGGGTCTTGCTGGGGGTGGTGTTTCAGGGTTTAAGGCAGTGTAGTGGTGTTCGGCAGTGTAGGGGATAGTGTTTTACGGTTTAGGGTAGTGCAGTGGTGTTTGTGTAGTGTAGGGGGTCATGCTGGGGTAGTTTTTAAGGGTTTAGTGTAGTGCAGTGGTGTTTGTGTTGTGTAGGGGGTCGTGCTGGGGGTGGTGTTTTAGGGTTTAGGGCAGTACAGTGGTGTTTGTGTTGTGTAGGGGTCGTGTTTTAGGGTTAAGGGTAGTGCAGTTGTCTTTGGGTAGTGTAGGGGATCGTGCTGGGGGTAGTGTTTTAGGGTTTATGGTAGTGCAGTGGTGTTTGTGTAGTGAAGGGGGTCGGGCCGGGGGTAGTGTTTTAGGGTTTAGGGCAGCGCAGTGGTGTTTGTGTAGTGAAGGGGGTCATGCTGGGGGTACTGTTTTAGGGTATACGGCAGAGCAGTGGTGTTTGGGTAGTGTAGGGGGTCTTGCTGGGGGTGTGTTTTAAGGTTTAGGGCAGTACTGTGGTGTTCGGGTAGTGCAGAGGGTCGTGCTGGGGGTAGTGTTTTAGGTTGAGGGCAGTGCTGTGGTGTTCGGGCAGTGTAGGGGGTCGTGCTGGGGGTGGTGTATTAGGGTTTAGGGTAGTGCAGTGGTTTTCGGCAGTGTAAAGGGTCGAGCTGGAGGTGGTGTTTTAGGGTTTAGGGCAGTGCAATGGTGTTCGGGCAGTGTAGGGGGTCGTGCTGAGGGTGGTGTTTTAGGGTTTAGGGTAGTGCATTGGTGTTTGTGTAGTGAAGAGGGTCGTGCTGACGGTGGTGTTTCAGGGTTTAGGGCAGTGGAGGGGTATTCGAGCAGTGTAGGGGGTCGTGCTGGGATGGTGTTTCAGGGTTTAGGGCAGTGCAGTGGTGTTTGGGCAGTGTAGGGGGTCGTGTGGGGGTGGTGTTTCAGGGTTTAGGGCAGTGCAGTAGTGTTCGGGCAGTGTAGGGGGTCATGCGGGGGTGGTGTTTCAGGGTTTAGGGCAGTGCAGTAGTGTTGGGGCAGTGTAGGGTGTTGTGCAGGGGGGTGGTGTTTCAGGGTTTTGGGCAGTGCAGTGGTGTTCAGGCAGTGAAGGGGTCATGCAGGGGCTGGTGTTTCAGGTAGTGCAGTAGTCTTTGGGTAGTGTAGGGGGTCGTGCGGGGGGTAGTGTTTTAGAGTTTATGATAGTGCAGTGGTGTTTGGGTAGTGTAGGGTGTCGTGCTGGGGGTAGTGTTTTAGGGTTTACGGCAGAGCAGTGGTGTTTGGGTAGTGTAGGGGTTTTTACTGGGGGGTGTTTTAGGGTTTAGGGCAGTGCAGTGGTGTTCGGGATAGTGTAGGGGGTCGTGCTGGGGGTGGTGTTTTAGGGTTTAGAGCAGTGCAGTGGTGTTCGCGCAGTGTAGGGGGTCATGCTGGGGGTGGTGTTTTAGGGTTTAGGGCAGTGCATTGGTGTTCGGGCAATGTAAGGGGTCATGCTGGCGATGGTGTTTTAGGGTTTATAGCAGTGCAGTGGTGTTCGGGCAGTGTAGGGGTCGTGCTAGGGGTGGTGTTTTAGGGTTTAGGGTAGTGCATTGGTGTTCGTGTAGTGAAGGGGTCGTGCTGGGGGTGGTATTTTAGGGTTTAGGGCAGTGCAGTGGTGTTTGTGTAGTGTAGGGGTTCGTGCTGGTGGTGGTGTTTCAGGGTTTAGGGCAGTGCAGTGGTGTTCAGGCAGTGTAGCGGGTCATGCGGGGGTGCTTTTTTCAGGGTTTAGGGCAGTGCAGTGGTCTTCGGGCAGTGTAGGGGGTCGTGCTGGGGGAGTTGTTTCAGGGTTTAAGGCAGTGCAGTGGTGTTCGGGCAGTGTAGGGGGTCGTGCAGGAGGGTGGTGTTTCAGGGTTTAGGGCAGTGCAGTGGTGTTCGGGCAGTGTAGGAGGTCTTGCTGGGGCTGGTGTTTCAGGGCTTAGGGCATTGGTGTTCGGGCAGTGTAGTGGTTCTTGCTGGGGTGGTATTTCAGGGTTTATGGCTGTGCAGTGGTGTTCGGGCAGTGTTGGGGGTTGTGCTGGGGGTGGTGTTTCAAGGTTAAGGGCAGTGCAGTGGTGTTCAGGCAGTGTAGGGGGTCGTGCTGGGGGTGGTGTTTCAGGGTTTAGGGCAGTGGTGTTCGGACAGTGTAGGTGGTCTTGCTGGGGCTGCTGTTTCAAGGTTTAGGACAGTGCAGTGGTGTTCAGGCAGTGTAGGGGGCTGTGCTGGGATTGGTGTTTCAGGGTTTAGTATAGTGCCGTGGCGTTTGTGTAGTGTAAGGGGTCGTGCTTGGGGTAGATTTAGGGTTTAGGGTAGTGCAGTGGTGTCTGTGTAGTGTAGGGGTAGTGGTGGGGATAGTGTTTTACGGATTAGGGCAGTGCAGTGGTGTTTGTGTAATGCAGGGGGTCATACTTGGGGTATATTTAGGGTTTAGGGTAGTGCAGTGGTGTTTGTGTAGTGTAGGGTGTGGTGGTGGGGGTATTGTTTTAGGGTTTAGGGCAGTGCAGTGGTGTTTGGGTAGTGTAGGGGGTCATGCTGGGGGTAGTGTCTTAGCGTTTAGGGCAATGCAGTGGTGTTCGGCAGTGTAGGGGGTAGTGTTTAAGGGTTCAGGGTAGTGAGTGATGTTTGTGTAGTGTAGGGGGTCGTGTTTTAGGGTTTAGTGTAGTGCAGTGGTGTTTGTGTTGTGTAGGGGGTCATGTTTTAGGGTTTAGGGTAGTGCAGTTGTCTTTGGGTAGTGTAGGGGATCGTGTGGGGGTAGTGTTTTAGAGTTTATGATATTCAGTGGTGTTTGGGTAGTGTAGGGGTCGTGCTGGGGGTAGTGCTTTAGGGTTTAAGGTAGTGCAGTGGTCTTTGGGTAGTGTAGGGGGTCGTGCTTGGGTAGTGTTTTAGGTTTAGGGCAGTGATGTGGTGTTTGGGCAATGTAGGGGGTCGTGCTGGGGGTGGTGTTTTAGTGTTTAGGGCAGTGCAGTTGTGTTCGGCTGTGTAGAGGGTCGTGCTGGGAGTGGTGTTTTAGGGTTTAGGGTAGTGCATTTGTGTTCGTGTAGTGAAGGGGGTCGTGTTTCAGGGTTTAGGGCAGTGGTCTTCGGGCAGTGAACGGGGTCTTGCTGGGGGTGGTGTTTCAGGGCTTAGGTCAGTGCAGTGGTGTTCGGCAGTGTAGGGGATAGTGTTTTAGGGTTTAGGGTAGTGCAGTGGTGTTTGTGTTGTGTAGGGGGTCGTGCTGGGGGTGGTGTTTTAGGGTTTAGGGCAGTACAGTGGTGTTCGAGCAGTGTAGGGGGTCGTGCTGGGGGTGGTGTTTTAGGGTTCAGGGTAGTGCATTGGTGTTCTTGTAGTGAATGGGGTCGTGTTTCAGGTTTTAGGGCAGTGGTGTTCGGGCAGTGTACGGGGTCTTGCTGGGGTTGGTGTTTCAGGGTTTAGGGCAGTGAAGTGGTGTTCGGCAGTGTAGGGGATAGTGTTTTAGGGTTTAGGGCAGTGCAGTGGTGTTCGGCAGTGTAGGGGGTAGTGTTTTAGGGTTTAGTGTAGTGCAGTGGTGTTTGTGTTGTGTAGGGGGTCATGTTTTAGGGTTTAGGGTAGTGCAGTTGTCTTTGGATAGTGTAGGGGATCGTGTGGGGGTAGTGTTTTAGAGTTTATGATATGCAGTTGTGTTTGGGTAGTGTAGGAGTCATGCTGGAGGTAGTGTTTTAGGGTTTAGGGTAGTGCAGTGGTCTTTGGGTAGTGTAGGGGGTCGTGCTTGGGTAGTGTTTTAGGCTTAGGGCAGTGCTGGGGTGTTTGGGCAGTGTAGGGGGTCGTGCTGGGGGTGGTGTTTTAGGGTTTAGGGCAGTGCAGTTGTGTTCGGCTGTGTAGAGGGTCGTGCTGTGAGTGGTGTTTTAGGGTTTATGGTAGTGCAGTGGTGTTTGTGTAGTGAAGGGGGTCGGGCTGGGGGTAGTGTTTTAGGGTTTAGGGCAGTGCAGTGGTGTTTGTGTAGTGAAGTGGGTCATGCTGGGGTACTGTTTTAGGGTTTACAGCAGAGCAGTGGTGTTTGGGTAGTGTAGGTGGTCTTGCTGGGGGTGTGTTTTAGGGTTTAAGGCAGTGCAGTGGTGTTTGGGTAGTGTAGGGGGTCATGCTGGGCGTAGTGTTTTAGGTTTAGGGCAGTGCTGTGGTGTTCAGGCAGTGTAGGGGGTCATGCTGGGGGTGGTGTTTTAGGGTTTAGGGTAGTGCAGTCGTGTTAGGCAGTGTAAAGGGTCGAGCTGGGGGTGGTGTTTTAGGGTTTAGGGCAGTGCAATGGTGTTCGGGCAGAGTAGGGGGTCGTGCTGGGGTGGTGTTTTAGGGTTTAGGACAGTGTAGTGGTGTTCGGGCAGTGTAGGGGATCGTGCTGGGGATGGTGTTTCGGGGTTTAGGGCAGTGCAGTGGTGTTTGGGCAGTGTAGGGGGTCGTGTGGGGGTGGTGTTTCAGGGTTTAGGGCAGTGCAGTGGTGTTCGGGCAGTGTAGGGGGTCATGCGGGGGTGGTGTTTCAGCGTTTAGGGCAGTGCAGTTGTGTTCGGGCAGTGTAGGGGGTCGTGCTGTGGTGGTGTTTCAGGATTTAGGGCAGTGCAATGGTGTTCGGGCAGTGTAGGGTGTTGTGCAGGGGGTGGTGTTTCAGGGTTTAGGGCAGTGCAGTGGTGTTCGGGCAGTGTAGGGGGTCGTGCTGGGGCTGGTGTTTCAGGGTTTAGGGCAGTGCAGTGGTGTTCGGGCAGTGTAGGGGGTGTGCTGGGAGTGGTGTTTCAGGGTTTTGGGCAGTGCATTGGTGTTCAGGCAATGTAGGGGTCATGCAGGGGCTGGTGTTTCAGGGTTTAGGGCAGTGCAGTGGTGTTCGGGCAGTGTAGGGGGTCATGCGGGGGTGGTGTTTCAGGGTTTAGGGCAGTGCAGTGATGTTTGGGCAGTGTAGGGGGTTGTGCTGGGGCTAGTGTTTCAGGGTTTAGGGCAGTGCAGTGGTGTTCGGGCAGTTCAGGGGTTTGTGCTGGGGGTGGTGTTTCAGGGTTTAGGGCAGTGGTGTTCGGGCAGTGTAGGGGGTCTTGCTGGGGGTGGTGTTTCAGGGTTTATAGCACTGCAGTGGTGTTCAGGAAGTGTAGGGGGTCTTGCTGGGGGTAGTGTTTCAGGGTTTAGGGCAGTGTAGTGGTGTTAGGGCAGTGTAGGGGGTCATGCTGGGGGTGGTGTTTTAGGGTTTAGGGCAGTGCAGTGGTGTTCGGGCAGTTTATGTGGTCGTCCTGGGGGTGGTGTTTCAGTGTTTAGGGCAGTGGTGTTTGGGCAGTGTAGGGGGTCATGCTGGGGTTGGTGTTTTAGGGTTTAGGGCAGTGCGGTGTTTTTTGGGCAGTGTAGGGGGTCATGCTGGGGCTGGTGTTTCAGGGTTTAGGGTAGTGCAGTCGTATTTGTGTAGTGTAGGGGGTTGTGCTGGTGGTAGTGTTTTAGGGTTTAAGGGAGTGCAGTGATGTGTGTGTAGTGTAGGGAGTCGTGCTTGGGGTAGATTTAGGGTTTAGGGTAGTGCAGTTGTGTTTGTTTAGAGTAGGGTGTCGTAGTGGGGGTAGTGTTTTAGGGTTTAAGCAGTGCAGTGGTGTTTGTGTAGTGTAGGGGGTCATCCTGGGGGTAGAGTTTTAGGGTTTAGGGTAGTGCAGCGGTGTTTTGGTAGTGTAGGGGGTCGTGCTGAGGGTAGGTTTAGGGTTTAGTGTAGTGCAGTGGTGTTTGGGTAGTGTAGGGGGTTGTGCTGGGGTAGATTTAGGGTTTAGGGTAGTGCAGTTGTCTTTGGATAGTGTAGGGGATCGTGTGGGGGTAGTGTTTTAGAGTTTATGATATGCAGTGGTGTTTGGGTAGTGTAGGAGTCATGCTGGGGGTAGTGTTTTAGGGTTTAGGGTAGTGCAGTGGTCTTTGGGTAGTGTAGGGGGTCGTGCTTGGGTAGTGTTTTAGGCTTAGGGCAGTGCTGTGGTGTTTGGGCAGTGTAGGGGGTCGTGCTGGGGGTGGTGTTTTAGGGTTTAGGGCAGTGCAGTTGTGTTCGGCTGTGTAGAGGGTCGTGCTGTGAGTGGTGTTTTAGGGTTTATGGTAGTGCAGTGGTGTTTGTGTAGTGAAGGGGGTCGGGCTGGGGGTAGTGTTTTAGGGTTTAGGGCAGTGCAGTGGTGTTTGTGTAGTGAAGTGGGTCATGCTGGGGTACTGTTTTAGGGTTTACAGCAGAGCAGTGGTGTTTGGGTAGTGTAGGTGGTCTTGCTGGGGGTGTGTTTTAGGGTTTAAGGCAGTGCAGTGGTGTTTGGGTAGTGTAGGGGGTCATGCTGGGGGTAGTGTTTTAGGTTTAGGGCAGTGCTGTGGTGTTCAGGCAGTGTAGGGGGTCATGCTGGGGGTGGTGTTTTAGGGTTTAGGGTAGTGCAGTCGTGTTAGGCAGTGTAAAGGGTCGAGCTGGGGGTGGTGTTTTAGGGTTTAGGGCAGTGCAATGGTGTTCGGGCAGAGTAAGGGGTCGTGCTGGGGTGGTGTTTTAGGGTTTAGGACAGTGTAGTGGTGTTCGGGCAGTGTAGGGGATCGTGCTGGGGATGGTGTTTCGGGGTTTAGGGCAGTGCAGTGGTGTTTGGGCAGTGTAGGGGGTCGTGTGGGGGTGGTGTTTCAGGGTTTAGGGCAGTGCAGTGGTGTTCGGGCAGTGTAGGGGGTCATGCGGGGGTGGTGTTTCAGCGTTTAGGGCAGTGCAGTTGTGTTCGGGCAGTGTAGGGGGTCGTGCTGTGGTGGTGTTTCAGGATTTAGGGCAGTGCAATGGTGTTCGGGCAGTGTAGGGTGTTGTGCAGGGGGTGGTGTTTCAGGGTTTAGGGCAGTGCAGTGGTGTTCGGGCAGTGTAGGGGGTCGTGCTGGGGCTGGTGTTTCAGGGTTTAGGGCAGTGCAGTGGTGTTCGGGCAGTGTAGGGGGTGTGCTGGGAGTGGTGTTTCAGGGTTTTGGGCAGTGCAGTGGTGTTCAGGCAATGTAGGGGTCATGCAGGGGCTGGTGTTTCAGGGTTTAGGGCAGTGCAGTGGTGTTCGGGCAGTGTAGGGGGTCATGCGGGGGTGGTGTTTCAGGGTTTAGGGCAGTGCAGTGATGTTTGGGCAGTGTAGGGGGTTGTGCTGGGGCTAGTGTTTCAGGGTTTAGGGCAGTGCAGTGGTGTTCGGGCAGTTCAGGGGTTTGTGCTGGGGTGGTGTTTCAGGGTTTAGGGCAGTGGTGTTCGGGCAGTGTAGGGGGTCTTGCTGGGGGTGGTGTTTCAGGGTTTATAGCACTGCAGTGGTGTTCAGGAAGTGTAGGGGGTCTTGCTGGGGGTAGTGTTTCAGGGTTTAGGGCAGTGTAGTGGTGTTAGGGCAGTGTAGGGGGTCATGCTGGGGGTGGTGTTTTAGGGTTTAGTGCAGTGCAGTGGTGTTCGGGCAGTTTATGTGGTCGTCCTGGGGGTGGTGTTTCAGTGTTTAGGGCAGTGGTGTTTGGGCAGTGTAGGGGGTCATGCTGGGGTTGGTGTTTTAGGGTTTAGGGCAGTGCGGTGTTTTTTGGGCAGTGTAGGGGGTCATGCTGGGGCTGGTGTTTCAGGGTTTAGGGTAGTGCAGTCGTATTTGTGTAGTGTAGGGGGTTGTGCTGGTGTTAGTGTTTTAGGGTTTAAGGGAGTGCAGTGATGTGTGTGTAGTGTAGGGAGTCGTGCTTGGGGTAGATTTAGGGTTTAGGGTAGTGCAGTTGTGTTTGTTTAGAGTAGGGTGTCGTAGTGGGGGTAGTGTTTTAGGGTTTAAGCAGTGCAGTGGTGTTTGTGTAGTGTAGGGGGTCATCCTGGGGGTAGAGTTTTAGGGTTTAGGGTAGTGCAGCGGTGTTTTGGTAGTGTAGGGGGTCGTGCTGAGGGTAGGTTTAGGGTTTAGTGTAGTGCAGTGGTGTTTGGGTAGTGTAGGGGGATGTGCTGGGGTAGATTTAGGGTTTAGGGTAGGGCAGTGGTGTTTAGGTACTGTAGGGAGTCGTGCTGGGGGGGGTGTTTTAGGGTTTAGGGTAGTGCAGTGGTTTTTGGGTAGTGTAGGAAGTCGCGCTGGGGAGACTGTTTTAGGGTTTAGGGTAGTGCAGATGTGTTTGGGTAGTGTAGGTAGTCATGCTGGGGGCTGTGTTGTAGAATTTAGGGTAGTGCAGTTGTGTTTGGGTAGTGTAGGGGGACATGCTGGGGGTAGTGGTTTACGGTTTAGGGTAGTGCAGTGGTGTTTGGGTAGTGTAGGGGTACTGCTGGGGTAGTGTTTTAGTGTTTAGGGTAGTGCAGTGGTGTTTGAGTAGTGTAGGGGGTTGTGCTGGGGATAGTGTTTTAGGGTTTAGGGTAGTGCAGTGGTGTTTGTGTAGTGTAGGGGGTCGTGCTGGGGGTAGTGTTTTAGGGTTTAGGGTAGTGCAGCAGTGTTTGTGTAGTATAGGGGGTCGTGTTTTAGGGTTTACGGCAGAGCAGTGGTGTTTGGGTAGTGTAGGGGGTCGTGCTGGGGGTGGTGTTTTAGGGTTTAGGGCAGTGCAGTGGTGTTCGGGCATTGTAGGGGGTATTGCTGGAGGTGGTATTTTAAGGTTTTTTGCAGTGCAGTGGTCTTCGGGCAGTGTAGTGGGTCGTGCTTGGGGTGGTGTTTTAGTGTAGGTTCAAGTAGTGTAGGATGTTGTGCTGGAGGTGGTGCTTTAGGGTTTAGGGCAGTGCTGTGGTGTTCGGGCATTGTAGGGGGTATTGCTGGAGGTGGTATTTTAAGGTTTTTTGCAGTGCAGTGGTCTTCGGGCAGTGTAGTGGGTCGTGCTTGGGGTGGTGTTTTAGGGTTTAGGGCAGTTCAGTGGTGTTCGACAGTGTAGTGGGTAGTGTTTTAGGGTTTAGGGTAGTGCAGTGGTGTTTGTGTAGTGTAGGGGTCGTGCTGGAGGTAGTGTTTAAGGGTTTAGGGTAGTGCAGTGGTGTTTGTGAAGTGTAGCGGGTCGTGTTTTAGGGTTTAGGGTAGTGCAGTGGTCTTTGGGTAGTGTAGGGAGTCGTGCGGGGGTAGTGTTTTAGAGTTTATGATAATGCAGTGGTGTTTGGGTAGTGTAGGGGGTCGTGCTGGGGGTATTGTTTTAGGGTTTATGGAGTGAAGGGGGTCGGGCTGGGGGTAGTGTTTTAGGGTTTAGGGCAGTGCAGTGGTGTTTGTGTAGTGAAGGGGGTTGTGCTGGGGGTACTGTTTTATGGTCTACGGCAGAGCAGTGGTGTTTGGGTAGTGTAGGGGGTCTTACTGGGGGTGTGTTTTATGGTTTAGAGCAGTACAGTGGTGTTTGGGTAGTGTAGGGTGTCGTGCTGGGGTAGTGTTTTAGGTTTAGGGCAGTACTGTGGTGTTCGGGAAGTGTAGGGGGTTGTGCTGGGGGTGGTATTTTTGGGTTTAGGGCAGTGCAGTGGTGTTCGGCAGTGTAGAGGGTTGTGCTTGGGGTGGTGTTTTAGGGTTTAGGGTAGTGCAGTGGTGTTCGGGCAGTGTAGGGGGTCGTGCTGGGGGTGGTGTTTTAGGGTTTAGGGCAGTGCAGTGGTGTTAGGGCAGTGTAGGGGGTCGTGCTGGGGATGGTGTTTTAGGGTTTAGGGCAGTGCAGTGGTGTTTGGGCAGTGTAGGGTGTCGTGCTGGGGGTGGTGTTTTACGGTTTAGAGTAGTGCATTGGTGTTCTTGTAGTGAAGTGGGTCGTGCTGAGGGTGGTGTTTTAGGGTTTAGGGCAGTGCAGTGGTGTTCGTGTAGTATAGGGGTCGTGCTGAGGGTGGTGTTTCAGGGTTTAGTGCAGTGCAGTGGTGTTTGGGCACTGTAGGGGTCATGCGGGGTGGTGTTTTAGGGTTTAGGGCAGTGCAGTGGGGTTCGGGCAGTGTATGGTGTCATGCGGGGGGTGGTGTTTCAGGGTTTAGGGCAGTGCAGTGGTGTTCGGGCAGTGTAGGGGGTCGTGCTGGGGGTGTTGTTTCAGGGTTTAGGGAGTGCAGTGGTGTACGGGCAGTGTAGGGGGTCATGCTGGGGGTGGAATTTTAAGGGTTTAGGGCAGTTGTGTTTGGGCAGTGTAGGTGGTCTTGCTGGGACTGGTGTTTCAGTGTTTAGGGCAGTGCAGTGGTGTTCGGGCAGTGTAGGGGGTTGTGCTGAGGCTGGTGTTTCAGGGTTTATGGTAGTGCAGTGATGTTTGTGTAGTGTAGGGGGTCGTGCTTGGGGAAGATTTAGGGTTTAGGGTAGTGCAGTGGTGTTTGTGTAGTGTAGGGGGACGTGGTGGCTGTAGTGTTTTACGGTTTAGGGCAGTGTAGTGGTGTTTGTGTAGTGTAGGGGTAGTGTTTTAGGGTTTAGGGCAGTGCTGTGGTCTTCGGGCAGTAAAGGGGGTCGTGCTGGGGGTGGTGTTTTACGGTTTAGGGCATATGAGTGGTGTTTGGGCAGTGTAGGGGGTTGTGCTGGGGGTGGTGTTTTAGAGTTTAGGGCAGTGTAGTGGTGTTCGGCAGTATAGGGGGTAGTGTTTTAGGGTTTAGGGGAGTACAGTGGTGTTTGTATAGTGTAGGGGGTATTTATGGGGGTTAGTGTTTTGGGGTTTTGGGTAGTTCAGTGGTTTGGGTATTGTAGGGGGTCATGCTGGGGGTGCTGTTTTCGGGTTTAGGGTAGTGCAGTGGTGTTTTTTTGTAGTGTAGGGGGACATGCTGGGGGTAGTGTTTTAGGGTTTAGGGCAGTGCTGTGGTCTTCGGGCAGTAAAGGGGGTCGTGCTGGGGGTGGTGTTTTACGGTTTAGGGCATATGAGTGGTGTTTGGGCAGTGTAGGGGGTTGTGCTGGGGTGGTGTTTTAGAGTTTAGGGCAGTGTAGTGGTGTTTGGCAGTATAGGGGGTAGTGTTTTAGGGTTTAGGGGAGTACAGTGGTGTTTGTATAGTGTAGGGGGTATTTCTGGGGGTTAGTGTTTTGGGATTTTGGGTAGTTCAGTGGTTTGGGTATTGTAGGGGGTCATGCTGGGGGTGCTGTTTTAGGGTTTAGGGTAGTGCAGTGGTGTTTGTGTAGTTTAGGGGGTAGTGTTTTAGTGTTTTGGGTAGTGCAGTCGTGTTTGTGTAGTGTAGGGGGTCAGCTGGGGGTAGTGTTTTAGGGTTTAGGGTAGTGCTGCAGTGGTTGTGTAGTGTAGAGGGTCGTGTTTTAGGGTTTAGGGTAGTGCAGTGGTCTTTGGGTAGTATAGGTGGTCGTGCGGGGGGTAGTGTTTTAGGGTTTATGGTAGTGCAATGGTGTTTAGGTAGTGTAGGGGGTCATCCTGGGTGTAGTGTTTTAGGGTTTAGGGAAGTGCAGCGGTGTTTGTGTAGTGTAGGGGGTCACGTATTAGGGTTTAGGGTAGTGCAGTGGTCTTTGGGTAGTGTAGGGGGTCGTGCGGGGGTAGTGTTTTAGGGTTTATGGTAGTGCAGTGGTGTTTGTATAGTGTAGGGGGTCGTGGGGGAGGTACTGTTTTAGGGTTTACGGCAGAGCGGTGGTCTTTGGGTAGTGTAGGGGGTCGTGCTGGGGGCAGTGTTTTAGGGTTTAGGGTAGTGCATTGGTGTTTGTGTAGTGAAGGGGGTCGGCTGGGGGTAGTGTTTTAGGGTTTAGGGTAGTGCAGTGGTGTTCGGGTAGTGTCGGGAGTCGTGCTGCGGGTAGTGTTTTAGGTTTTGGGCAGTGCTGTGGTGTTCGGGCAGTGTAGGGGGTTGTTCTGGGCTGGTGTTTTAGGTTTAGGGCAGTGCTGTGGTGTTTGGGTAGTGTAGGGGGTCGTGCTGGGGTAGATTTAGGTTTTAGGGGAGAGCAGTGGTGTTTGGGTAGTGTAGGGGGTCGTACTGGGGGTAGATTTAGGGTTTAGGATAGTGCAGTGGTGTTTGGGTAGTGTAGGGAGTGGTGCTGGGGGGAGTGTTTTAGGATTTAGGGTAGTTCAGTGGTGTTTGGGTTGTGTTGGGTGTTCGTGCTGGGGTAGTGTTTTAGGGTTTAGGGTAGTGCAGTGGTGTTTGGGTAGTGAGGGGGGTCGTGCTGGGGGTACTGGTTTAGGGTTTAGGGGAGTGCAGTGGTGTTTGGGTAGTGTAGGGTGTATTGCTGGGGGTAGTGTTTTAGGGTTTAGGGTAGTGCAATGGTGTTTGGGTAGTGTAGGGGTTACTGCTGGGTGTAGTGTTTTAGGGTTTAGGGCAGTGCAGTGGTGTTTGTGTAGTATAGGGGGTCGTGCTGGGGGTAGTGTTTTAGGGTTTAGGGGAGTACAGTGGTGTTTGTATAGTGTAGGGGGTATTTCTGGGGGTTAGTGTTTTGGGGTTTTGGGTAGTTCAGTGGTTTGGGTATTGTAGGGGGTCATGATGGGGTGCTGTTTTAGGGTTTAGGGTAGTGCAGTGGTGTTTGTGTAGTGTAGGGGGTCACGTATTAGGGTTTAGGGTAGTGCAGTGGTCTTTGGGAAGTGTAGGGGGTCGTGCGGGGGTAGTGTTTTAGGGTTTATGGTAGTGCAGTGGTGTTTGGGTAGGGTAGGGGGTTGTGCTGGGAGTAGTGTTTTAGGGTTTAGGGCAGTGCTGTGGTGTTCGGGCAGTAAAGGGGGTCGTGCTGGGGGTGGTGTTTTAGGGTTTAGGGCATATCAGTGGTGTTTGGGCAGTGTAGTGGGTCATGCTGGGAGTACTGTTTTGGGGTTTAGGGCAGTGCAGTGGTGTTTAGGTAGTGTAAAGGGTCGTGCTGGGTGTGGTGTTTTAGAGTTTAGGGCAGTGCAGTGGTGTTCTGTAGTGTAGGGGGTAGCGTTTTAAGGTGTATGGTAGTGCAGTGGTGTTTGTGTAGTGTAGGGGGTCGTGTTTTAGGGTTTAGGGTAGTGCAGTGGTCTTTGGGTTGTGTAGGGGGTCATGTTGGGGTAGTGTTTTAGGTTTAGGGCAGTGCTGTGTGTTCGGGCAGTGTAGGGGGTCGTGCTGGGGTGGTGTTTTAGGGTTTAGGGCAGTGCAGCGGTGGTCGGCAGTGTAGAGGGTCATGCTGGGGGTGGTGTTTTAGGGTTTAGGGCAGTGTAGTGGTGTTCGGGCATTGTAGGGGGTCATTCTGGGGGTGGTGTTTTAGGGTTTAGGGCAGTACAGTGGTGTTCGGGCAGTGTAGGGGGTCGTGCTGGGGGTGGTATTTTAGGGTATTGGGTTGTGCATTGGTGTTCGTGTAGTGATGGGGTTCGTGTTTCAGGGTTTAGGGCAGTGCAGTGGTGTTTGGGCAGTGTAGGGGGTCGTGCGGGGGTGGTGTTTCAGGGTTTAGGGCAGTGCAGTGGGGTTCGGGCAGTATAGGGGGTCATGCGGGGTGGTATTTCAGTGTTTAGGGCAGTTCAGTGGTGTTCGGGCAGTGTAGGGTGTCGTGCTGGGGCTAGTGTTTAAGGGTTTAGGGAAGTGCAGTGGTGTTCGGGCAGTGTAGGGGGTCATGCTGGGAGTGGTGTTTCAGGGTGTTTGGGCAGTGCAGTGGTGTTCGGGGAGTGTAGGCGTCATGCAGGGGCTGGTGTTTCAGGGTTTAGGGCAGTGCAGTGGTGTTCTGGCAGTGAAGGGGGTCGTGCTGGGGGTGGTGTTTCAGGGTTTAGGGCAATGGTGTTCGGGCAATGTACGGAGTCATGCTGCGGCTAGTGTTTCAGGGTTTAGGGCTAGTGCATTGGTGTTCGGGCAGTGTAGGGGGTCGTGGTGGGGCTGGTGTTTCAGGGTTTAGGGCAGTACAGTGGTGTTCAGGCAGTGTAGGGGGTCGTGCTGGGACTGGTGTTTCAGGGTTTAGGGCAGTGCAGTGGTGTTCGGGCAGTGTAGGGGGTCGTACTGGGGGTGGTGTTTTAGGGTTTAGGGCAGTGCAGTGGTGTTCGGCAGTGTAGAGGGTAGTGTTTTAGGGTTTAGGGTAGTGCAGTTGTCTTTGGGTAGTGTAGGGGGTCAGGATGGGGGTAGAGTTTTAGGGTTTCTAGTAGTGCAGTGGTGTTTGTGTAGTGAAGGAGGTCGGGCTGGGGGTAGTGTTTTAGGGTTTAGGGCAGTGCAGTGGTGTTTGTGTAGTAAAGGGGGTCATGCTGGGGGTACTGTTTTAGGGTTTACGTCAGAGCAGTGGTGTTTGGGACGTGTAGGGGGTCTTGCTGGGAGTGGTGTTTCAGGGTTTTGGGCAGTGCAGTGGTGTTCGTGCAGTGTAGGGGTCATGCAGGGGCTGGTGTTTCAGGGTTTAGGGCAGTGCAGTGGTGTTCGGGCAGTGAAGGGGGTCATGCTGGGGATGGTGTTTTGGGGTTTAGGGCAGTGGTGTTCGGGCAATGTACGGGGTCTTGCTGGGGGTGGTGTTTCAAGGTTTAGGGCACAGCAGTGGTGTTCGGTCTGTGTAGGGAGTCGTGCTGCGGCTAGTGTTTCAGGGTTTAGGGCTAGTGCATTGGTGTTCGGGCAGTGTAGGGGTCGTGGTGGGGCTGGTGTTTCAGGGTTTAGGGCAGTGCAGTGGTGTTCAGGCAGTGTAGGGGGTCATGCTGGGGCTGGTGTTTCAGGGTTTAGGGCAGTGCAGTGGTGTTCGGGCAGTGTAGGGGGTCGTGGTGGGGCTGGTGTTTCAGGGTTTAGGGCAGTGCAGTGGTGTTCAGGCAGTGTAGGGGGTCATGCTGGGGCTGGTGTTTCAGGGTTTAGGGCAGTGCAGTGGTGTTCGGGCAGTGTAGGGGGTCGAACTGGGGGTGGTGTTTTAGGGTTTAGGGCAGTGCAATGGTGTTCGGCAGTGTAGGTGGTAGTGTTTTAGGGTTTAGGGTAGTGAAGTGGTGTTTGGGTAGTGTAGGGGGTCGTTTTTTAGGGTTTAGGGAGAGCAGTGGTGTTCAGGCAGTGTAGGGGGTCGTGCTGGGGCTGGTTTTTCAGGGTTTAGGGCAGTGCAGTGGTGTTCGGGCAGTGTAGGGGGTCGTGCTGGGGCTGGTGTTTCAGGGTTTAGGGCATTGGTGTTCGGGCAGTGTAGTGGGCCTTGCTGGGGTGGTATTTCAGGGTTTATGGCAGTGCAGTGGTGTTCGGGCAGTGTAGGGGGTATTGTTGGGGGTAGTGTTTCAGGGTTTAGTGCAGTGGTGTTCAGGCAGTGTAGGGGGTCGTGCTGGGGGTGGTGTTTCAGGTTTTAGGGCAGTGCCGTGGTGTTCGGGCAGTGTGTGGGGTCGTGTTGTGGCTGGTGTTTCAGGGTTTAGGGCAGTGGTGTTTGGGCAGTGTAGGGGGTCTTGCTGTGGGTGGTGTTTCAGGGTTTAGGGCAGTGCAGTGGTGTTGGGGTAGTGTAGGGTGTCGTGCTGGGGCTAATGTTTCAGGGTTTAAGGCAGTGCAGTGGTGTTCAGGCAGTGTAGGGGGTCGTGCTGGGGCTGGTTTTTCAGGGTTTTGGGCAGTGCAATGGTGTTCGGGCAGTGTAGGGTGTCGTGCTGGGGCTGGTGTTTCAGGGTTTAGGGCATTGGTGTTCGGACAGTGTAGTGGGTCTTGCTGGGGTGGTATTTCAGGGTTTATGGCAGTGCTGTGGTGTTCAGGCAGTGTAGGGTGTCGTGCTGGGGGTGGTGTTTTAGGGTTTAGGGCAGTGCAGTGGTGTTCGGGCAGTGTAGGGGGTCATGCTGGGGTGGTGTTTCAGGGTTTAGGGCAGTGAAGTGGTGTTCGGGCAGTGTAGGGGGTTGTGCTGGGGGTTTTGTTTCAGGGTTTAGGGCAGTGCAGTGTTGTTCGGGCAGTGTAGGGGGTTGTGCTGGGTCTGGTGTTTCAGTGTTTAGTGTAGTGCAGTGGTGTTCGAGTAGTGTAGGGTGAAGTGCTGGTGGTAGTGTTTTAGGGTTTAGGGTAGTGCAGTGATGTTTGTGTAGTGTAGGGGGTTGTGCTTGGGGTAGATTTAGGGTTTAGGGTAGTGCAGTGATGTTTGTGTAGTGTAGGGGGTCGTCCTGGGGGTAGTGTTTTAGGGTTTATGGTAGTGCAGTGGTGTTTGGGTAGTCTAGGGGGTTGTGCTGGGGGCAGTGTTTTAGGGTTTAGGGTAGTGCAGTGTTGTTTGTGTAGTATAGGGGGGTCATGCTTGGGGTAGATTTAGGGTAGTGCAGTGGTGTTTGTGTAGTGTAGGGTGTCGTGGCAGGGGTAGTGTTTTAGGGTTTAGGCCAGTGCAGTGGTGTTTGTGTAGTGTAGGGGGTCATTTTGGGGGTAGTGTTTTAGGGTTTAGGGTAGTGCAGTGGTGTTTGTGTAGTGTAGGGGGTCATGCTGAGGGTAGTGTTTTAGGGTTTAGGTTAGTGCAGCGGTGTTTGTATAGCGTAGGGGGTAGTGTTTTAGGGTTTAGGGTAGTGCAGTGGTCTTTGGGTAGTGTAGGGAGTCATGTGGGGGTAGTGTTTTAGGGTTTATGGTAGTGCAGTGGTGTTTGGGTAGTGTACGGGGTAGTGCTGTGGGTAGTGTTTTAGGGTTTAGGGTAGTGCAGTGGTGTTTGTGTAGTGTAGGGGGTCATGCTGGGGTAGTGTTTTAGGGTTTAGGGTAGTGCAGCTGTGTTTGTGTAGTGTAGGGGGTCCTGTTTTAGGGTTTAGGGTAGTGCAGTGGTCTTTGGGTACTGTAGGGAGTAGTGCAGGGGTAGTGATTTAGGGTTTAGGGTAGTGCAGTGGTGTTTGGGTAGTGTAGGGGGTCGTGCTGGAGGTGGTGGTTTTGGGTTTAGGGTAGTGCATTGGTGTTTGTGTAGTGAAGGGGGTCGGGCTGGGGTAGTGTATTAGGGTTTAGGGCAGTGCAGTGGTGTTTGTGTAGTGTAGGGGGACATGCTGGGGGATACTGTTTTAGGGTTTACGGCATAGCAGTGGTTTTTGGGTAGTGTAGGGGGTCGTGCTGGAAGTACTGTTTTGGGGTTTAGGGCAGTGCAGTGGTGTTTGGGTAGTGTAGGAGTCGTGCTGGGGGCAGTGTCACAGCATTTAGTGCAGTGCTGTGGTGTTCGGGCTATGTAGGGGGTCGTGCTTTGGGTGGTGTTTTAGGGTTTAGGGCAGTGCAGTGGTGTTCGGGCAGTGTAGTGGGTCGTGCTGGAGGTGGTGTTTTAGAGTTTAGGGCAGTGCAGTGGTGTTCGGCAGTGTAGGGAGTAGTGTTTTAGGGTTTAGGGTAGTGCAGTGGTGTTTCTGTAGTGTAGGGGGTCATGCTGGGTGTAGTGTTTAAGGGTTTAGGGTAGTGCACTGGTGTTTGTGTTTTGTAGGGGGTCGTGTTTTAGGGTTTAGAGTAGTGCAGTGGTATTTGGGTAGTGTAGGGGGCCATGCTAGGGTAGTGTTTTAGGTTTAGGGCAGTGCTGTGGTGTTTGGGCAGTGTAGGGGTCGTGCTGGGGGTGGTGTTTTAGGGTTTAGGGCAGTGCAGCGGTGTTCGGCAGTGTAGAGGGTCATGCTGGGGGTGGTATTTTAGGGCAGTGTGGTGGTGTTCGGGCATTGTAGGGGGTCATGCTGGGGGTGGTGTTTTAGGGTTTAGGGAAGTACAGTGGTGTTCGGGCAGTGTAGGGGGTCATGCTGGGGGTGGTATTTTAGGGTTTAGGGTAGTGCATATGTGTCCGTGTAGTGAAGGGGGTCTTGTTTCAGGGTTTAGGGCAGTGCAGTGGTGTTTGGGCAGTGTAGGGGGTCATGCGGGGATGGTGTTTCAGGGCTTAGGGCAGTTCAGTGGTGTTCTGGCAGTGTAGGCTGTCGTGCTGGGGCTGGTGTTTTAGGGTTTAGGGCAGTGCAGTGGTGTTCGGGCAGTGCAGGGGGTCATGCTGGGAGTGGTGTTTCAGGGTTTTGGGCAGTGCAGTGGTGTTCCGGCAGTGTAGGGGTGGTGCAGGGGCTGGTGTTTCAGGGTTTAGGGCAGTGCAGTGGTGTTCGGGCAGTGAAGGGGGTCGTGCTGGGGGTGGTGTTTCAGGGTGTAGGGCAGTGGGGTTCGGGCAGTGTATGGGGTCTTGCTGGGGGTGGTGTTTCAAGGTTTAGGGCAGTGCAGTGGTGTTCGGGCAGTGTAGGGAGTCATGCTGGGGCTAGTGTTTCAGGGTTTAGGGCGAGAGCAGTGGTGTTCGGGCAGTGTAGGGGGTCATGGTGGGGCTGGTGTTCCAGGGTTTAGGGCAGTACAGTGGTGTTCAGGCAGTGTAGGGGGCCGTGCTGGGGCTGGTGTTTCAGTGTTTAGGGCAGTGCAGTGGTGGTCGGGCAGTGTAGGGGGTCATGCTGGGGGTGGTGTTTTAGGGTTTAGGGCAGTGCAGTGGTGTTCGGCAGTGTAGGGGGTAGTGTTTTAGGGTTTAGGGTAGCGCAGTGGTGTTTCTGTTTTGTAGGGGGTCGTGTTTTAGGGTTTAGAGAAGTGCAGTGGTATTTGGGTAGTGTAGGGGGTCATGCTGGGGTGGTGTATCAGGGTATATGGCAGTGCAATAAGATTCGGGAAGTGTAGGGGTTCATGCCAGGGGTGGTGTTTCAGTGTTTAGGGCAGTTCAGTGGTGTTCTGGCAGTGTAGGGTGTCGTGCTGGGGCTGGTGTTTCAGGGTTTAGGGCAGTGCAGTGGTGTTCGGGCAGTGTAGGGGGTCATGCTGGGAGTGGTGTTTCAGGGTTTTGGGCAGTGCAGTGGTGTTCGGGCAGTGTAGGGGTGGTGCAGGGGCTGGTGTTTCAGGGTTTAGGGCAGTGCAGTGGTGTTCGGGCAGTGAAGGGGGTCATGCTGGGGGTGGTGTTTCAGGGTGTAGGGCAGTGGGGTTCGGGCAGTGTACGGGGTCTTGCTGGGGGTGGTGTTTCAAGGTTAAGGGCAGTGCAGTGGTGTTCGGGCAGTGTAGGGAGTCGTGCTGGGGCTAGTGTTTCAGGGTTTAGGGCAAGAGCAGTGGTGTTCGGGCAGTGTAGGGGGTCATGGTGGGGCTGGTGTTCCAGGGTTTAGGGCAGTGAAGTGGTGTTCAGGCAGTGTAGGGGGCCGTGCTGGGGCTGGTGTTTCAGTGTTTAGGGCAGTGCAGTGGTGGTCGGGCAGTTTAGGGGGTCATGCTGGGGGTGGTGTTTTAGGGTTTAGGGCAGTGCAGTGGTGTTCGGCAGTGTAGGGGGTAGTCTTTTAGGGTTTAGGGTAGCGCAGTGGTGTTTGTGTTTTGTAGGGGGTCGTGTTTTAGGGTTTAGAGAAGTGCAGTGGTATTTGGGTAGTGTAGGGGGTCATGCTGGGGTAGTGTTTTAGGTTTAGGGCAGTGCTGTGGTGTTTTGGCAGTGTAGGGGGTCGTGCTGGGGGTGGTGTTTTAGGGTTTAGGGCAGTGTAGTGGTGTTCCGGCATTGTAGGGGGTCGTGCTCGGGGTGGTGTTTTAGGGTTTAGGGAAGTACAGTGGTGTTCGGGCAGTGTAGGGGGTCGTGCTGGGGGTGGTATTTTAGGGTTTAGGGTAGTGCATTGGTGTTCGTGTAGTGAAGGGGGTCGTGTTTCAGGGTTTAGGGAAGTGCAGTGGTATTTGGGCAGTGTAGGGGGTCATGCGGGGGTGTTTTTTCAGGGTTTAGGGCAGTGCAGTAGTGTTCGAGCAGTGTAGGGGGTCGTGCAGGGGGGTGGTGTTTCAGTGTTTAGGGCAGTTCAGTGGTGTTCGGGCAGTATAGGGGGTCATGCTGGGAGTGGTGTTTCAGGGTTTTGGGCAGTGCAGTGGTGTTCGGGCAGTGTAGGGGTGGTGCAGGGGCTGGTGTTTCAGGGTTTAGGGCAGTGCAGTGGTGTTCGGGCAGGGAAGGGGGTCGTGCTGGGGGTGGTGTTTCAGGGTTTAGGGCAGTGGGGTTCAGGCAGTGTAGGGGGTCATGCTGGGAGTGGTGTTTCAGGGTTTTGGGCAGTGCAGTGGTGTTCGGGCAGTGTAGGGGTGGTGCAGGGGCTGGTGTTTCAGGGTTTAGGGCGGTGCAGTGGTGTTCGGGCAGTGTAGGGAGTTGTGCTGGGGCTAGTGTTTCAGGGTTTAGGGCAAGAGCAGTGGTGTTCGCGCAGTGTAGGGGGTCATGGTGGGGCTGGTGTTTCAGGGTTTAGGGCAGTGCAGTGGTGTTCGCGCAGTGTAGGGGGTCATGGTGGGGCTGGTGTTTCAGGGTTTAGGGCAGTGCAGTGGTATTCGGCAGTGTAAAGGGTCGAGCTGGGGGTGGTGTTTTAGGGTTTAGGGCAGTGCAGTGTTGTTCAGGCAGTGTAGGGGGTTGTGCTGGTGGTGGTGTTTTAGGATTTAGAGCAGGGCAGTGGTGTTCGTGTAGTATAGGGGGTTGTGCTGAGGGTGGTGTTTCAGGGTTTAGGGCAGTGGAGGGGTATTCGGGCAGTGTAGGGGGTCGTGCTGGTGGTGGTGTTTCAGGGTTTAGGGCAGTGCAGTGGTGTTTGGGCAGTGTAGGAGGTCGTGTGGGGTGTTGTTTTAGGGTTTTGGGCAGTGCGATGGTGTTTGTGTTGTGTAGTGGGTCATGTTTTAGGGTAGTGCAGTTGTCTTGAGGGTAGTGTAGGGGATCGTGCGGGGGTAGTGTTTTAGGTTTAGGGCAGTGCTTTGGTGTTTTGGCAGTGTAGGGGGTTGTGCTGGGGGTGGTGTTTTAGGGTTTAGGGTAGTGCAGTGGTGTTCGGCAGTGTAAAGGGTCGAGCTGGGGGTGGTGTTCTAGGGTTTAGGGCAGTGCAGTGTTGTTCAGGCAGTGTAGGGGGTTATGCTGGTGGTGGTGTTTTAGGATTTAGAGCAGGGCAGTGGTGTTCGTGTAGTATAGGGGGTTGTGCTGAGGGTGGTGTTTCAGGGTTTAGGGCAGTGGAGGGGTATTCGGGCAGTGTAGGGGGTCGTGCTGGTGGTGGTGTTTCAGGGTTTAGGGCAGTGCAGTGGTGTTTGGGCAGTGTAGGAGGTCGTGTGGGGTGTTGTTTTAGGGTTTTGGGCAGTGCGATGGTGTTCGTGTAGTGTAGTGGGTCGTGCTGAGGGTGGTGTTTCAGGGTTTAGGGCAGGGAAGTGGTGATAGGGCAGTGTAGGGGGTAGTGCTGGGGTGGTGTTTCAGTATTTAGGGCAGTGCAATGGTGTTCGGGCAGTGTAGGGTGTTGTGCAGGGGGGTGGTGTTTCAGGGTTTAGGGCAGTGCAGTGTTGTTCGGGCAGTGTAGGGGGTCATGCTGGGAGTGGTGTTTCAGGGTTTTGGGCAGTGCAGTGGTGTTCAGGCAGTGTAGGGGACATGTAGGGGCTGGTGTTTCAGGGTTTAGGGCAGTGCAGTGGTGTTCGGGCAGTGTAGGGGGTCATGCTGGGGGTGGTGTTTCAGGGTTTAGGGCAGTGCAGTGGTGTTCGGGCGGTGTAGGGGGTTGGGCTGGAGCTAGTGTTTCATGGTTTAGGGCAGTGCAGTGGTGTTCGGGCAGTGCAGGGGTTCGTGCTGGGGATGATGTTTCAGGGTTTTGGGCAGGGGTGTTCGGGTAGTGTAGGGGGTCTTGATGGGGGTGGTGTTTCAGGGTTTATGTTAGTGCAGTGGTGTTCGGGTAGTGTAGGGGTCTTGCTGGGGGTAGTGTTTCAAGGTTTAGGGCAGTGCAGTTGTGTTCGGGTAGTTTAGGGGGTTGTGCTTGGGTAGTGTTTTAGGTTTAGGGCAGTGCTGTGCTGTTTGGACAGTGTAGGGAATCATAAGGGGGTGGTGTTTTAGGGTTTAGGGCAGTGCAGTGTGTTCGGCACTGTAGAGGGTCGTGCTGGGGGTGGTGTTTTAGGGTTTAGAACAGTGCCGTAGTGTTCGGGCAGTGTAGGGGGTCGTGCAGGGGTGGTATTTCAGGGTTTAGGGCAGTGCAGTGGTGTTTGGACAGTATAGGGGGTTGTGCGGGGGTAGTGTTTCAGGGTTTAGGGCAGTGCAGTGGGGTTCAGGCAGTGTAGGGGGTCATGTGTGTGGTGGTGTTTCAGGGTTTAGGGCAGTGTAGTGGTCTTGGGGCAGTGTAGGGGGTCATGCTGGGGCTGGTTTTTCAGGGTTTAGGGCAGTGCAGTGGTGTTCGGGCAGTGTAGGGTGTCGTGCTGAGGCTGGTGTTTCAGGGTTTAGGGCATTGGTGTTCGGACAGTGTAGTGGGTCTTGCTGGGGTGGTATTTCTGGGTTTATGGCAGTGCAGTGGTGTTCGGGCAGTGTAGGGGGTATTGATGGGGGTAGTGTTTCAGGGTTTAGGGTAGTGCAGTGTTGTTCAGGCAGTGTAGGGGGTCGTGCTGGGGGTGGTGTTTCAGGGTTTAGTGCAGTGAAGTGGTGTTCGGGCAGTGTAGGGGGTCGTGCTGGGGATGGTGATTCAGGGTTTAGGGCAGTGGTGTTCGGACACTGTTGCTGGTCTTGCTGGGGCTGGTGTTTCAGGGTTTAGGGCAGTGCAGTGGTGTTCGGGCAGTGTAGGGGGTTGTGCTGGGTCTGGTGTTTCAGTGTTTAGTGTAGTGCAGTGGTGTTTGAGTAGTGTAGGGGGTTGTGCTGGTGGTAGTGTTTTAGGGTTTAGGGTAGTGCAGTGATGTTTGTGTAGTGTAGGGGGTCGTGCTTGGGGTAGATTTAGGCTTTAGGGTAGTGCAGTGGTGTTTGTGTAGTGTAGGGTGTTGTGGCGGGGCTAGTGTTTTAGGGTTTAGGCCAGTGCAGTGGTGTTTGTGTAGTGTAGGGGGTCATTTTGGGGATAGTGTTTTAGGGTTTAGGGTAGTGCAGTGGTGTTTGTGTAGTGTAGGGAGTCATACTGGGGGTAGTGTTTTAGGGTTTAGGGTAGTGCAGCGGTGTTTGTGTAGTGTAGGGGGTAGTGTTTTAGGGTTTAGGGTAGTGCAGTGGTCTTTGGGTAGTGTAGGGAGTCGTGTGGGGGTAGTGTTTTAGGGTTTATGGTAGTGCAGTGGTGTTTGGGTAGTGTACGGGGTAGTGCTGGGGGTAGTGTTTTAGGGTTTAGGGGAGTGCAGTGGTGTTTGGGTAGTGTAGGGGGTCGTGCTGGAGGCACTGTTTTAGGGTTTATGGTAGTGCAGTGGTGTTTGGGTAGTGTACGGGGTAGTGCTGGGGGTAGTGTTTTAGGGTTTAGGGGAGTGCAGTGGTGTTTGGGTAGTGTAGGGGGTCATGCTGGGGGTAGTGTTTTAGGGTTTATGGTAGTGCAGTGGTGTTTGGGTAGTCTAGGGGGTCGTGCTGGGGCTGTTTTTTCAGGGTTTAGGGCAGTGCAGTGGTGTTCGGGCAGTGTAGGGTGTCGTGCTGGGGCTGGTGTTTCAGGGTTTAGGGCATTGGTGTTCGGACAGTGTAGTGGGTCTTGCTGGGGTGGAATTTCAGGGTGTATGGCAGTGCAGTGGTGTTCGGGCAGTGTAGGGGGTATTGTTGGGGGTGGTGTTTTAGGGTTTAGGGCAGTGCAGTGGTGTTCGGGCAGTGTAGGGGGTCATGCTGGGGGTGGTGTTTCAGGGTTTAGTGCAGTGAAGTTGTGTTCGGGCAGTGTAGGGGGTCGTGCTGGGAATGGTGTTTCAGGGTTTAGGGCAGTGGTGTTCGGACAGTGTAGCTGGTCTTGCTTTGGATGGTGTTTCAGGGTTTAGGGTAGTGCAGTGGTGTTTGTGTAGTGTAGGGGGTAGTGTTTTAGGGTTTAGGGTAGTGCAGTGGTCTTTGGGTAGTGTAGGGAGTCCTGTGGGGGTAGTGTTTTAGGGTTTATAGTAGTGCAGTGGTGTTTGGGTAGTGTACGGGGTAGTGCTGGGGATAGTGTTTTAGGGTTTAGTGTAGTGCAGTGGTGTTTGGGTAGTGTAGGGGGTCGTGCTGGAGGTACTGTTTTAGGGTTTAGGGTAGTGCATTGGTGTTTGTGTAGTGAAGGGGGTCGGCTGGGGGTAGTGTTTTAGGGTTTAGGGCAGTGCAGTGGTGTATGTGTAGTGTAGGGGGTAGTGTTTTAGGGTTTAGGTAGTGCAGTGGTGTTTTGGTAGTGTAGGGGGTCGTGCTGGAGGCACAGTTTTAGGGTTTAGGGTAGTGCAGTGGTCTTTGGGTAGTGTAGGGAGTCGTGTGGGGGTAGTGTTTTAGGGTTTATGGTAGTGCAATGGTGTTTGGGTAGTGTACGGGGTCGGCTGGGGGTAGTGTATTAGGGTTTAGGGCAGTGCAGTGGTCTATGTGTAGTGTAGGGGGTCGTGCTGGGGGTACTGTTTTAGGGTTCACGGCATAGAAGTGGTTTTTGGGTAGTGTAGGGGGTCATGCTGGGGGTAGTGTTTTAGGGTATATGGTAGTGCAGTGGTGTTTGGGTAGTCTAGGGGGTCGTGCTGGGGGCAATGTTTTAGGGTTTAGGGCAGTGCAGTGGTGTTCAGGCAGTGTAGGGGGTCGTGCTGGGGCTGGTGTTTCAGGGTTTAGGGTATTGGTGTTCGGACAGTGTAGTGGGTCTTGCTGGGGTGGTATTTCAGGGTGTATGGCAGTGCAGTGGTGTTCGGGCAGTGTAGGGGGTCGTGCTGGGGGTGGTGTTTTAGGGTTTAGGGCAGTGCAGTGGTGTTCGGGCAGTGTAGGGGGTCATGCTGTGGGTGCTGTTTCAGGGTTTAGTGCAGTGAAGTGGTGTTCGGGCAGTGTAGGGGATCGTGCTGGGGATGCTGTTTCAGTGTTTAGGGCAGTGGTGTTCGGACAGTGTAGCTGGTCTTGCTGGGGCTGGTGTTTCAGGGTTTAGGGTAGTGCAGTGGTGTATGTGTAGTGTAGGGGGTAGTGTTTTAGGGTTTAGGGTAGTGCAGTGGTCTTTGGGTAGTGTAGGGAGTCGTGTGGGGGTAGTGTTTTAGGGTTTATGGTAGTGCAGTGGTGTTTGAGTAGTGTACGGGGTAGTGCTGGGGTTAGTGTTTTAGGGTTTAGGGTAGTGCAGTGGTGTTTGGGTAGTGTAGGGGGTCGTGCTGGAGGCACAGTTTTAGGGTTTAGGGTAGTGCAGTGGTCTTTGGGTAGTGTAGGGAGTCGTGTGGGGGTAGTGTTTTAGGGTTTATGGTAGTGCAATTGTGTTTGGGTAGTGTTCGGGGTCGGCTGGGGGTAGTGTATTAGGGTTTAGGGCAGTGCAGTGGTCTATGTGTAGTGTAGGGGTCGTGCTGGGGGTACTGTTTTAGGGTTTATGGCATAGAAGTGGTTTTTGGGAAGTGTAGGGGGTCATGCTGGGGGTAGTGTTTTAGGGTTTATGGTAGTGCAGTGGTGTTTGGGTAGTCTAGGGGGTCGTGCTGGGGCTGGTTTTTCAGGGTTTAGGGCAGTGCAGTGGTGTTCGGGCAGTGTAGGGTGTCGTGCTGGGGCTGGTGTTTCAGGGTTTAGGGCATTGGTGTTCGGACAGTGTAGTGGGTCTTGCTGGGGTGGTATTTCAGGGTGTATGGCAGTGCAGTGGTGTTCGGGCATTGTAGGGTGTATTGTTGGGGGTAGTGTTTCAGGGTTTAGGGTAGTGCAGTGGAGTTCAGGCAGTGTAGGGGGTCGTGCTGGGGGTGGTGTTTCAGGGTTTAGTGCAGTGAAGTGGTGTTCGGGCAGTGTAGCTGGTCATGCTGGGGATGCTGTTTCAGGGTTTAGGGTAGTGCAGTGGTGTTTGTGTAGTGTAGGGGGTCGTCCTGGCGGTAGTGTTTTAGGGTTTATGGTAGTGCAGTGGTGTTTGGGTAGTCTATGGGGTTGTGCTGGGGGCAGTGTTTTAGGGTTTAGGGTAGTGCAGTGGTGTTTGTGTAGTGTAGGGGGTCATGCTTGGGGTAGATTTAGGGTTTATGGTAGTGCAGTGGTGTTTGTGTAGTGTAGGGTATTGTGGCGGGGGTAGTGTTTTAGGGTTTAGGCCAGTGCAGTGGTGTTTGTGTAGTGTAGGGGGTCATTTTGGGGGTAGTGTTTTAGGGTTTAGGGTAGTGCAGTGGTGTTTGTGTAGTGTAGGGGGTCATGCTGGGGGTAGTGTTTTAGGGTTTAGGGTAGTGCAGCGGTGTTTGTGGAGTATAGGGGGTAGTGTTTTAGGGTTTAAGGTAGCGCAGTGGTCTTTGGGTAGTGTAGGGAGTCGTGTGGGGGTAGTGTTTTAGGGTTTATGGTAGTGCAGTGGTCTGGGGTAGTGTAGGGAGTCGTGTGGGGTAGTGTTTTAGGGTTTATGGTAGTGCAGTGGTGTTTGGGTAGTGTACGGGGTAGTGCTGGGGGTAGTGTTTTAGGGTTTAGGGTAGTGCAGTGGTGTTTGGGTAGTGAAGGGGGTCGGCTGGGGGTAGTGTTTTAGGGTTTAGGGCAGTGCAGTGGTGTTTGGGTAGTGTAGGGGGTCGTGCTGGAGGTACTGTTTTAGGGTTTAGGGTAGTGCATTGGTGTTTGTGTAGTGAAGGGGGTCGTGCTGGGGGTACTGTTTTAGGGTTTACGGCATAGAAGTGGTTTTTGGGTAGTGTAGGGGTTCAAGCTGGGGGTAGTGTCGTAGCGTTAAGGGCAGTGCTGTGGTATTCGGGCAGTGTAGGGGGTCGTGCTGGGTGTGGTGTTTTAGGCTTTAGGGCAGTGCAGTGGTGTTCGGCAGTGTAGGGGTAGTGTTTTAGGGTTTAGGGTAGTGAAGTGGTGTTTGTATAGTGTAGGGGGTCGTGCTGGGGGTGGTGTTTCAGGGTTTAAGGCAGTGCAATGGGGTTCAGGCAGTGTAGGGGTCATGCGGGTGGTGGTGTTTCAGGGTTTAGGGCAGTGCAGTGGTGTTCGGGCAGTGTAGGGGGTCATGCCGGGGCTGGTGTTTCAGGGTTTAGGGCAGTGCAGTGTTGTTCGGGCAGTGTAGGGGGTCATGCTGGGAGTGGTGTTTCAGGGTTTTGGGCGGTGCAGTGGTGTTCAGGCAGTGTAGGGGACATGTAGGGGCTGGTGTTTCAGGGTTTAGGGCAGTGCAGTGGTGTTCGGGCAGTGTAGGGGGTCATGCTGGGGGTGGTGTTTGAGGGTTTAGGGCAGTGCAGTGGTTTTCGGGCGGTGTAGGGGGTTGTGCTGGAGCTAGTGTTTCATGGTTTAGGGCAGTGCAGTGGTGTTCGGGCAGTGCAGGGGTTCGTGCCGGGGCTGGTGTTTCAGGGTTTAGGGCAGTGCAGTGGTGTTCGGGCAGTGTAGGGGGTCTTGATGGGGGTGGTGTTTCAGGGTTTATGGCAGTGCAGTGGTGTTCGGGTAGTGTAGGGGTCTTGCTGGGGGTAGTGTTTCAAGGTTTAGGGCAGTGCAGTTGTGTTCGGGTAGTTTAGGGGGTTGTTCTTGGGTAGTGTTTTAGGTTTAGGGCAGTGCTGTGCTGTTTGGGCAGTGTAGGGGATCGTAAGGGGGTGGTGTTTTAGGGTTTAGGGCAGTGCCGTAGTGTTCGTGCAGTGTAGGGGGTCGTGCATTGGTGGTATTTCAGGGTTTAGGGCAGTGCAGTGGTGTTTGGGCAGTGTAGTGGGTTGTGCGGGGGTGGTGTTTCAGGGTTTAGGGCAGTGCAGTGGGGTTCAGGCAGTGTAGGGGGTCATGCGGGTGGTGGTGTTTCAGGGTTTAGGGTAGTGCAGTGGTCTTCGGGCCGTGTAGGGGTCATGCTGGGGGAGTTGTTTCAGGGCTTAGGGCAGTGCAGTGGTGATCGGGCAGTGTAGGGGGTCATGCACGGGGGTGGTGTTTCAGGGTTTAGGGCAGTGCCGTGGTGTTCGGGCAGTGTGTGGGGTCGTGTTGGGGCTGGTGTTTCAGGGTTTAGGGCAGTGGTGTTTGGGCAGTGTAGGGGGTCTTGCTGTGGGTGGTGTTTCAGGGTTTAGGGCAGTGCAGTGGTGTTTGGGCAGTATAGGGTGTCGTGCTGGGGCTAGTGTTTCAGGGTTTAGGGCAGTGCAGTGGTGTTCAGGCAGTGTAGGGTGTCGTGCTGGGGCTGGTGTTTCAGGGTTTAGGGCATTGGTGTTCGGACAGTGTAGTGGGTCTTGCTGGGGTGGAATTTCAGGGGGTATGGCAGTGCAGTGGTGTTCAGGCAGTGTAGGGGGTATTGTTGGGGGTGGTGTTTTAGGGTTTAGGGCAGTGCAGTGGTGTTCGGGCAGTGTAGGGGGTCATGCTGGGGGTGGTGTTTCAGGGTTTAGTGCAGTGAAGTTGTGTTCGGGCAGTGTAGGGGGTCGTGCTGGGGATGGTGTTTCAGGGTTTAGGGCAGTGGTGTTCGGACAGTGTAGCTGGTCTTGCTGTTCGGGCAGTGTGTGGGGTCGTGTTGGGGCTGGTGTTTCAGGGTTTAGGGCAGTGGTGTTTGGGCAGTGTAGGGGGTCGTGCTGGGGCTGGTTTTTCAGGGTTTAGGGCAGTGTAGTGGTGTTCGGGCAGTGTAGGGTGTCATGCTGGGGCTTGTGTTTCAGGGTTTAGGGCATTGGTGTTCGGACAGTGTAGTGGGTCTTGCTGGGGTGGTATTTCAGGGTTTATGGCAGTGCAGTCGTGTTCTGGCAGTGTAGGGGGTATTGATGGGGGAAGTGTTTCAGGGTTTAGGGTAGTGCAGTGGTGTTCAGGCAGTGTAGGGGGTCGTGTTGGGGGTGGTGTTTCAGGGTTTAGGGCAGTGCAGTGGTGTTTGTGTAGTGTAGGGGGTCATTTTGGGGATAGTGTTTTAGGGTTTAGGGTTGTGCAGTGGTGTTTGTGTAGTGTAGGGGGTCATCCTGGGGGTAGTGTTTTAGGGTTTAGGGTAGTACAGCGGTGTTTGTGTAGTGTAGGGGGTAGTGTTTTAGGGTTTAGGGTTGTGCAGTGGTCTTTTGGTAGTGTTGGGAGTCGTGTGGGGGTAGTGTTTTAGGGTTTATGGTAGTGCAGTGGTGTTTGGGTAGTGTACGGGGTAGTGCTGGGGATAGTGTTTTAGGGTTTAGGGGAGTGCAGTGGTGTTTGGGTAGTGTAGGGGGTCGTGCTGGAGGTACTGTTTTAGGGTTTAGGGCAGTGCAGTGGTGTATGTGTAGTGTAGTGGGTCGTGCTGGGGGTACTGTTTTAGGGTTTACGGCATAGAAGTGGTTTTTGGGTAGTGTAGGGGGTCATGCTGGGGGTAGTGTTTTAGGGTTTATGGTAGTGCAGTGGTGTTTGGGTAGTCTAGGGGGTCGTGCTGGGGGCAGTGTTTTAGGGTTTAGGGCAGTGCAGTGGTGTTCAGGCAGTGCAGGGGGTCGTGCTGGGGCTGGTTTTTCAGGGTTTAGGGCAGTGCAGTGGTGTTCGGGCAGTGTAGGGGGTCGTGCGGGGGTGGTATTTCAGGGTTTAGGGCAGTGCAGTGGTGTTTGGGCAGTGTAGTGGGTTGTGCGGGGGTGGTGTTTCAGGGTTTAGGGCAGTGCAGTGGGGTTCAGGCAGTGTAGGGGTCATGCGGGTGGTGGTGTTTCAGGGCTTAGGGCAGTGCAGTGGTCTTCGGGCCGTGTAGGGGTCATGCTGGGGGAGTTGTTTCAGGGCTTAGGGCAGTGCAGTGGTGATCGGGCAGTGTAGGGGGTCATGCACGGGGGTGGTGTTTCAGGGTTTAGGGCAGTGCTGTGGTGTTCGGGCAGTGTGTGGGGTCGTGTTGGGGCTGGTGTTTCAGGGTTTAGGGCAGTGGTGTTTGGGCAGTGTAGGGGGTCTTGCTGTGGGTGGTGTTTCAGGGTTTAGGGCAGTGCAGTGGTGTTTGGGCAGTATAGGGTGTCGTGCTGGGGCTAGTGTTTCAGGGTTTAGGGCAGTGCAGTGGTGTTCAGGCAGTGTAGGGGGTCGTGCTGGGGCTGGTTTTTCAGGGTTTAGGGTAGTGCAGTGGTGTTCAGGCAGTGTAGGGCAGAGGTCTTCAAACTTTTGGATGCCGAGACCCCCCTGTCAACATTTTGAGGCGTAAGGACCCCCTCCTGACAAAAATGTCTAAACCTGTTGACTAAATTGCGTGGGATGAAAATGTAAATGAGGTTATGTGATGCCGCGTATTTTGGGATAGTATTGCTTCATTATTTTGATATTTGTTACACACAGTAACACTGAGGAAAGATTTTACCCAATCAGTACCCATTTATAACCAAAATACAGCAATTATCATCAGAAAGATTTCAAGTCAACCTTTGTGAAGGGCCTTCCACTCTGCAGCAATACGTGCTGCCACATTAGAAGCTCACCTGGCCCTGACCGGGAGAAGCAGGGGTCCCTTAAAACCCTGGCGGTTTTGTGTAGAGTTAAGCCGTTTACCCATGCAGCTTTCCTCTCACCCCCTCCCTTCCATCCCTCTCTCCTCTCCTAACCCCAGATCCCTCTCTCACTTTGCAGGTCATTTTCTTTCACCCCTTTTTACAACTTCTGAACTCTCCCCATTCAACCTCTCACTTCACCTTTAATCACCTCTTGCCATTCTGTCCTTTCACTGCCCTCATCTCTAACAGTCTCTCACATTTATCTCATGGCCTCTCTGGCCCTGTCACCTCCCGTGCCCCTCAGCACTTCTCATTCACCTCGTCTCTTCATTCAAATTTTTGTCTATTTGTATCTTACACCTCTCCAGTCCCCCATTCCTCTTTCACATCTCCCCTTTGTTCTAACAGAAGCCCTCACCTTTGGATCACACTCACTTCTTGCGTGTCCACACTTCTCTTCGGCAATTCACATTTCTCCTCATTCCTGACCTCTTCAATCAAATTCTCTCACTCCCTTGCTGTCCTCTCTCATTTTGGGTGCGGATGCAAGTTCAGAATGGGATGAATGAATGTATGATTACTGATGGGCTTGTTTGAGTGAGTTGCATATTGAGTAGTGAGGGGGACAGGTGAGTGAAGTGTCACATGAGTGCAGGATGAGTAGTGTACTCGTGTGACTGCAGGTTGAGGTATAGTGTGAGCAGGACAAGTGCATTGTGAGTGCAGAGTGATCACTGTGAGTGCAAGGTGAGCGGGTGGATGGTGCAAGTGCATGGTGATCAGTGTGAGTGCATTGTGATCACTGTGAGTGCAGGGTGAGCGTGAAAATGAAGGGCGAGAATGAGGAATGAGTTGTCTGAATGCAGGGTGCATTCCCAGACCCATGAAGTAACTCAGCATGTTATTGACGGGGCGTAGACTTTAAGATCTAAGTTAAACTATTGCGGCATTAATCGGGGATCGAGGGTGAAGGAAATAAATAATGTGCTGATCCTGCAACAAACTTCCAGTCCTATGGTTAGGGTTACCAGCAGATTATTTTGATGGCCCAGTCGGTACAAAAAAAAGCAGTCACCTAAAGCGGTATTTTCAGCGCTTATCTGTGCATACTTCCCAGGGCCGGCTTTAGTGCTGGTGGTGCCCTGTGCGACAATGTTTGTTGGTGCCCCCCCAATGACCACCCCCACCACGGATTCTCTCACTAGCACCCTTTAACAGTGACCAAGTCTCCATAACCACACTCTCTCAGATGCATTGAATTAGTTATATAGTGCCACTCATACCAGTGTAGGGTGTCCGAGCACTTTGCATCGCACACACATTACACAGAGACAATCAATCATAAGTGTGTAAATCAGTGTATAGGAAATGTTACATAAGCCAAAGGACTAAAAGTATAGGAGTCACATGTCATCTATACTGGTAGGCAGTATAGTTCAAGAGTGCTTGGTGTGGAGAAGCACAAACTCAGAGTCGAAAAAGAAACAACATAGTTGGGAGTTTCCTTTAATAATAAGAATTGATTTCTAGCCAAATTAACCCTTTTTGCAACATTAATCAATGGTCTAATAATGTATTCTTTGCAGTGTGCATGCAGTTCTAGGATGAAAGTTAATAGCTCACTATTCTATATTAGGACTTTAAGTTATAAATTGGAAGTAACAAAGGGATGCCTCTTTTGAAAGCAGTAACCTGCTGATCTGTGTACATCATACCCACTCTGTAATCTACTTGGTACACGTTCTTCGCAGCAGGCATGTTAACCCTCTGCACTAACTTTACCTAAGTCAAAACCTCAACTATACAAAATTCTGATCTCTCTCCAGGAAGATAATTAATCACGCAAGTTATCTTGACATTTATGTGAGGCCTGGTAATTGCCGGGGAAAGAAACGCTGCAGCAGGTGCTTCAAAAGCACAATAAACTTTCACACACGGCGCCCCCAGGAAGCCAACTTTGTATTCCTTTCCATGAAATGCATTCTCACACTACCGCAGTGAATGTAAAATCCAAATGTAAGGAATAGGCACAGTGGGGACCCAGGGGGTACTGGAACCAGCAAAAAAACCTAAGCCTCTGTAACCAGTTTGCAAAGGCATGTAAAAATGCAAATGGTCTTTAAAGACCTGTTAAAAACACGGGGGTGCCGGAGACCCAGCTGAGCCCCCAGCAGCTCAAGTTTCACTGCAGCAGCCCGGGCTGAGACACAGGACTGGGAAGTGTGGGGGGGCTGAAGCCCTTGGGCCTGGGCAGAAGTGTGACTGGGAAGGCGCGACCCCCTTTGCATCACTCCATGGCCCCCCTGGGGGTCGCGCCCCACAGTTTGAAGACCCCTGGTGTAGGGGGTCGTGCTGGGGGTGGTGTTTCAGGGTTTAGGGCAGTGCAGTGGTGTTTGTGTAGTGTAGGGGGTCATTTTGGGGATAGTGTTTTAGGGTTTAGGGTTGTGCAGTGGTGTTTGTGTAGTGTAGGGGGTCATCCTGGGGGTAGTGTTTTAGGGTTTAGGGTAGTACAGCGGTGTTTGTGTAGTGTAGGGGGTAGTGTTTTAGGGTTTAGGGTAGTGCAGTGGTGTTTGGGTAGTGTAGGGGGTCGTGCTGGAGGTACTGTTTTAGGGTTTAGGGCAGTGCAGTGGTGTATGTGTAGTGTAGTGGGTCATGCTGGGGGTACTGTTTTAGGGTTTACGGCATAGAAGTGGTTTTTGGGTAGTGTAGGGGGTCATGCTGGGGGTAGTGTTTTAGGGTTTATGGTAGTGCAGTGGTGTTTGGGTAGTCTAGGGGGTCGTGCTGGGGGCAGTGTTTTAGGGTTTAGGGCAGTGCAGTGGTGTTCAGGCAGTGTAGGGGGTCGTGCTGGGGCTGGTTTTTCAGGGTTTAGGGCAGTGCGGTGGTGTTCGGGCAGTGTAGGGTGTCGTGCTGGGGCTGGTGTTTCAGGGTTTAGGGCATTGGTGTTCGGACAGTGTAGTGGGTCTTGGTGGGGTGGTATTTCAGGGTGTATGGCAGTGCAGTGGTGTTCGGGCAGTGTAGGGGGTATTGTTGGGGGTGGTGTTTTAGGGTTTAGGGCAGTGCAGTGGTGTTCGGGCAGTGTGGGGGGTCATGCTGGGGGTGGTGTTTCAGGGTTTAGTGCAGTGAAGTGGTGTTCGGGCAGTGTAGGGGGTCGTGCTGGGGATGGTGTTTCAGGGTTTAGGGCAGTGGTGTTCGGACAGTGTAGCTGGTCTTGCTTTGGCTGGTGTTTCAGGGTTTAAGGTAGTGCAGTGGTGTTTGTGTAGTGTAGGGGGTAGTGTTCTAGGGTTTAGGGTAGTGCAGTGGTCTTTGGGTAGTGTAGGGAGTCCTGTGGGGGTAGTGTTTTAGGGTTTATGGTAGTGCAGTGGTGTTTGGGTAGTGTACGGGGTAGTGCTGGGGATAGTGTTTTAGGGTTTAGGGTACTGCAGTGGTGTTTGGGTAGTGTAGGGGGTCGTGCTGGAGGTACTGTTTTAGGGTTTAGGGTAGTGCATTGGCGTTTGTGTAGTGAAGGGGGTCGGCTGGGGGTAGTGTTTTAGGGTTTAGGGCAGTGCAGTGGTGTATGTGTAGTGTAGGGGGTAGTGTTTTAGGGTTTAGGGTAGTGCAGTGGTGTTTGGGTAGTGTAGGGGGTCGTGCTGGAGGCACAGTTTTAGGGTTTAGGGTAGTGCAGTGGTCTTTGGGTAGTGTAGGGAGTCGGGTGAGGGTACTGCTTTAGGGTTTATGGTAGTGCAATGGTGTTTGGGTAGTGTACGGGGTCAGCTGGGGGTAGTGTATTAGGGTTTAGGGCAGTGCAGTGGTCTATGTGTAGTGTAGGGGGTCGTGCTGGGGGTACTGTTTTAGGGTTTACGGCATAGAAGTGGTTTTTGGGTAGTGTAGGGGGTCATGCTGGGGGTAGTATTTTAGGGTTTATGGTAGTGCAGTGGTGTTTGGGTAGTCTGGGGGTCGTGCTGGGGCTGGTTTTTCAGGGTTTAGGGCAGTGCAGTGGTGTTCGGGCAGTGTAGGGTGTCGTGCTGGGGCTGGTGTTTCAGGGTTTAGGGCATTGGTGTTTGGACAGTGTAGTGGGTCTTGCTGGGGTGGTATTTCAGGGTGTATGGCAGTGCAGTGGTGTTCGGGCAGTGTAGGGGGTCGTGCTGGGGGTGGTGTTTTAGGGTTTAGGGCAGTGCAGTGGTGTTCGGGCAGTGTAGGGGGTCATGCTGTGGGTGCTGTTTCAGGGTTTAGTGCAGTGAAGTGGTGTTCGGGCAGTGTAGGGGGTCGTGCTGGGGATGCTGTTTCAGTGTTTAGGGCAGTGGTGTTCGGACAGTGTAGCTGGTCTTGCTGGGGCTGGTGTTTCAGGGTTTAGGGTAGTGCAGTGATGTATGTGTAGTGTAGGGGGTAGTGTTTTAGGGTTTAGGGTAGTGCAGTGGTCTTTGGGTAGTGTAGGGAGTCGTGTGGTGTAGTGTTTTAGGGTTTATAGTAGTGCAGTGGTGTTTGAGTAGTGTACGGGGTACTGCTGGGGTTAGTGTTTTAGGGTTTAGGGTAGTGCAGTGGTGTTTGGGTAGTGTAGGGGGTCGTGCTGGAGGCACAGTTTTAGGGTTTAGGGTAGTGCAGTGGTCTTTGGGTAGTGTAGGGAGTCGTGTGGGGGTAGTGTTTTAGGGTTTATGGTAGTGCAATGGTGTTTGGGTAGTGTTCGGGGTCGGCTGGGGGTAGTGTATTAGGGTTTAGGGCAGTGCAGTGGTCTATGTGTAGTGTAGGGGGTCGTGCTGGGGGTACTGTTTTAGGGTTTACGGCATAGAAGTGGTTTTTGGGTAGTGTAGGGGGTCATGCTGGGGGTAGTGTTTTAGGGTTTATGGTAGTGCAGTGGTGTTCGGGCAGTGTAGGGGGTCGTGCTGGGGATGCTGTTTCAGGGTTTAGGGCAGTGGTGTTCGGACAGTGTAGCTGGTCTTGCTGGGGCTGGTGTTTCAGGGTTTAGGGTAGTGCAGTGGTGTTTGTGTAGTGTAGGGGGTCGTCCTGGCGGTAGTGTTTTAGGGTTTATGGTAGTGCAGTGGTGTTTGGGTAGTCTAGGGGGTTGTGCTGGGGCAGTGTTTTAGGGTTTAGGGTAGTGCAGTGGTGTTTGTGTAGTGTAGGGGGTCATGCTTGGGGTAGATTTAGGGTTTAGGGTAGTGCAGTGGTATTTGTGTAGTGTAGGGTATTATGGCGGGGGTAGTGTTTTAGGGTTTAGGCCAGTGCAGTGGTGTTTGTGTAGTGTAGGGGGTCATTTTGGGGGTAGTGTTTTAGGGTTTAGGGTAGTGCAGTGGTGTTTGTGTAGTGTAGGGGGTCATGCTGGGGGTAGTGTTTTAGGGTTTAGGGTAGTGCAGCTGTGTTTGTGTAGTATAGGGGGTAGTGTTTTAGGGTTTAGGGTAGTGCAGTGGTCTTTGGGTAGTGTAGGGAGTTGTGTGGGGGTAGTGTTTTAGGGTTTATGGTAGTGCAGTGGTGTTTGGGTAGTGTACGGGGTAGTGTTTTAGGGTTTAGGGTAGTGCAGTGGTGTTTGGGTAGTGTAGGGGGTCGTGCTGGAGGTACTGTTTTAGGGTTTAGGGTAGTGCATTGGTGTTTGTGTAGTGAAGGGGGTCGTGCTGGGGGTACTGTTTTAGGGTTTACGGCATAGAAGTGGTTTTTGGGTAGTGTAGGGGTTCAAGCTGGGGGTAGTGTCGTAGCGTTTAGGGCAGAGCTGTGGTATTCGGGCAGTGTAGGGGGTCATGCTGGGTGTGGTGTTTTAGGGTTTAGGGCAGTGCAGTGGTGTTCGAGCAGTGTAGAGGGTCGTGCTGGGGGTGGTGTTTTAGGGTTTAGGGCAGTGCAGTGGTGTTCGGCAGTGTAGGGGTAGTTTTTTAGGGTTTAGGGTAGTGAAGTGGTGTTTGTATAGTGTAGGGGGTCGTGCTGGGGGTGGTGTTTCAGGGTTTAGGGCAGTGCAATGGGGTTCAGGCAGTGTAGGGGTCATGTGGGTGGTGGTGTTTCAGGGTTTAGGGCAGTGCAGTGGTGTTCGGGCAGTGTAGGGGGTCATGCCGGGGCGGTGTTTCAGGGTTTAGGGCAGTGCAGTGCTGTTCGGGCAGTGTAGGGGGTCATGCTGGGAGTGGTGTTTCAGGGTTTTGGGCAGTGAAGTGGTGTTCAGGCAGTGTAGGGGACATGTAGGGGCTGGTGTTTCAGGGTTTAGGGCAGTGCAGTGGTGTTCGGGCAGTGTAGGGGGTCATGCTGGGGGTGGTGTTTCAGGGTTTAGGGCAGTGCAGTGGTGTTCGGGCGGTGTAGGGGGTTGTGCTGGAGCTAGTGTTTCATGGTTTAGGGCAGTGCAGTGGTGTTCGGGTAGTGTAGGGGTCTTGCTGGGGGTAGTGTTTCAAGGTTTAGGGCAGTGCAGTTGTGTTCGGGTAATTTAGGGGGTTGTGCTTGGGTAGTGTTTTAGGTTTAGGGCAGTGCTGTGCTGTTTGGGCAGTGTAGGGGGTCGTGTGGGGGTGGTATTTCAGGGTTTAGGGCAGTGCAGTGGTGTTTGGGCCATGTAGTGGGTTGTGCGGGGGTGGTGTTTCAGGGTTTAGGGCAGTGCAGTGGGGTTCAGGCAGTGTAGGGGGTCATGCAGGTGGTGGTGTTTCAGAGTTTAGGGCAGTGCAGTGGTGTTCGGGCCGTGTAGGGGTCATGCTGGGGGAGTTGTTTCAGGGCTTAGGGCAGTGCAGTGGTGATCGGGCAGTGTAGGGGGTCATGCACGGGGTGGTGTTTCAGGGTTTAGGGCAGTGCCGTGGTGTTCGGGCAGTGTGTGGGGTCGTGTTGGGGCTGGTGTTTCAGGGTTTAGGGCAGTGGTGTTTGGGCAGTGTAGGGGGTCTTGCTGTGGGTGGTGTTTCAGGGTTTAGGGCATTGCAGTGGTGTTTGGGCAGTGTAGGGTGTCGTGCTGGGGCTAGTGTTTCAGGGTTTAGGGCAGTGCAGTGGTGTTCAGGCAGTGTAGGGGGTCGTGCTGGGGCTGGTTTTTCAGGGTTTAGGGCAGTGCAGTGGTGTTCGGGCAGTGTAGGGTGTCGTGCTGGGGCTTGTGTTTCAGGGTTTAGGGCATTGGTGTTCGGACAGTGTAGTGGGTCTTGCTGGGGTGGTATTTCAGGGTTTATGGCAGTGCAGTCGTGTTCGGGCAGTGTAGGGGGTATTGATGGGGGTAGTGTTTCAGGGTTTAGGGTAGTGCAGTGGTGTTCAGGCAGTGTAGGGGGTCGTGCTGGGGGTGGTGTTTCAGGGTTTAGTGCAGTGAAGTGGTGTTTGGGCAGTGTAGGGGGTCGTGCTGGGGATGGTGTTTCAGGGTTTAGGGCAGTGGTGTTCGGACACTGTTGCTGGTCTTGCTGGGGCTGGTGTTTCAGGGTTTAGGGCAGTGCAGTGGTGTTCGGGCAGTGTAGGGGGTTGTGCTGGGTCTGGTGTTTCAGTGTTTAGTGTAGTGCAGTGGTGTTTGAGTAGTTTAGGGTGTTGTGGCGGGGCTAGTGTTTTAGGGTTTAGGCCAGTGCAGTGGTGTTTGTGTAGTGTAGGGGGTCATTTTGGGGATAGTGTTTTAGGGTTTAGGGTAGTGCAGTGGTCTTTGGGTAGTGTAGGGAGTCGTGTGGGGGTAGTGTTTTAGGGTTTATGGTAGTGCAGTGGTTTTTGGGTAGTGTACGGGGTAGTGCTGGGGGTAGTGTTTTAGGGTTTAAGGGAGTGCAGTGGTGTTTGGGTAGTGTAGGGGGTCGTGCTGGAGGCACTGTTTTAGGGTTTAGGGTAGTGCATTGGTGTTTGTGTAGTGTAGTGGGTCGTGCTGAGGGTACTGTTTTAGGGTTTACGGCATAGAAGTGGTTTTTGGGTAGTGTAGGGGGTCATGCTGGGGGTAGTGTTTTAGGGTTTATGGTAGTGCAGTGGTGTTTGGGTAGTCTAGGAGGTCGTGCTGGGGGCAGTGTTTTAGGGTTTAGGGCAGTGCAGTGGTGTTCAGGCAGTGTAGGGGGTCGTGCTGGGGCTGGTTTTTCAGGGTATAGGGCAGTGCAGTGGTGTTCGGGCAGTGTAGGGTGTCGTGCTGGGGCTGGTGTTTCAGGGTTTAGGGCATTGGTGTTCGGACAGTGTAGTGGGTCTTGGTGGGGTGGTATTTCAGGGTGTATGGCAGTGCAGTGGTGTTCGGGCAGTGTAGGGGGTATTGTTGGGGGTGGTGTTTTAGGGTTTAGGGCAGTGCAGTGGTGTTCGGGCAGTGTAGGGGGTCATGCTGGGGGTGGTGTTTCAGGGTTTAGTGCAGTGAAGTGGTGTTCGGGCAGTGTAGGGGGTCGTGCTGGGGATGGTGTTTCAGGGTTTAGGGCAGTGGTGTTCGGACAGTGTAGCTGGTCTTGCTTTGGCTGGTGTTTCAGGGTTTAGGGTAGTACAGTGGTGTTTGTGTAGTGTAGGGGGTAGTGTTTTAGGGTTTAGGGTAGTGCAGTGGTCTTTGGGTAGTGTAGGGAGTCCTGTGGGGGTAGTGTTTTAGGGTTTATGGTAGTGCAGTGCTGTTGGGGTAGTGCTGGGGATAGTGTTTTAGGGTTTAGGGTAGTGCAGTGGTGTTTGGGTAGTCTAGGGGGTCGTGCTGGGGGCAGTGTTTTAGGGTTTAGGGTAGTGCATTGGTGTTTGTGTTGTGAAGGGGGTCGGCTGGGGGTAGTGTTTTAGGGTTTAGGGCATTGCAGTGGTGTATGTGTAGTGTAGGGGGTAGTGTTTTAGGGTTTAGGGTAGTGCAGTGGTCTTTGGGTAGTGTAGGGGGTCGTGCTGGAGGTACTGTTTTAGGGTTTAGGGTAGTGCAGTGGTGTTCGGGCAGTGTAGGGGGTCGTGCTGGGGATGGTGTTTCAGGGTTTAGGGCAGTGGTGTTTGGACACTGTTGCTGGTCTTGCTGGGGCTGGTGTTTCAGGGTTTAGGGCAGTGCAGTGGTGTTCGGGCAGTGTAGGGGGTTGTGCTGGGTCTGGTGTTTCAGTGTTTAGTGTAGTGCAGTGGTGTTTGAGTAGTGTAGGGGGTTGTGCTGGTGGTAGTATTTTAGGGTTTAGGGTAGTGCAGTGGTGTTTGTGTAGTGTAGGGTGTTGTGGCGGGGCTAGTGTTTTAGGGTTTAGGCCAGTGCAGTGGTGTTTGTGTAGTGTAGGGGGTCATGCTGGGGATAGTGTTTTAGGGTTTTGGGCAGTGCGGTGGTGTTCGTGTAGTGTAGTGGGTCGTGCTGAGGGTGATATTTCAGGGTTTAGGGCAGGGAAGTGGTGATCGGGCAGTGTCGGGGATCATGCGGGGGTGGTGTTTCAGGGTTTAGGGCAGTGCAGTGGTGTTCGGGCGGTGTAGGGGGTTTTGCTGGAGCTAGTGTTTCATGGTTTAGGGTAGTGCAGTGGTGTTCGGGCAGTGTAGGGGTCCGTGCTGGGGATGGTGTTTCAGGGTTTTGGGCAGTGGTGTTCGGGCAGTGTAGGGGGTCTTGCTAGGGGTAGTGTTTCAGGGTTTAGGGCAGTGCAGTGGTGTTCTGCAGTGTAGAGGGTCGTGCTGGGGTTGTGTTTTAGGGTTTAGGGCAGTGCAGTGGTGTTCGGCAGTGTAGAGGGTCGTGCTGGGGGTGGTGTTTTAGGGTTTAGGGCAGTGCATTGGTGTTCGTGTAGTGTAGGGGTCGTGCTGAGGGTGGTGTTTCAGTGTTTAGGGCAGTGAAGTGATGTTCGGGCAGTGTAGGGGGTCGTGCTGGGGCTGGTGTTTCAGGGTTTAGGGCAGTGCAGTGGTGTTCAGACAGTGTAGGGGGTCTTGCTGGGGGTGGTGTTTCAGGTTTTAGGGCAGTGCAGTGTTGTTCGGGCAGTGTAGGGGGGCATGGTGGGGCTCGTGTTTCAGGGTTTAGGGCAGTGCAGTGGTGTTCAGGCAGTGTAGGGGGTCGTGCTGGGGCTGGTGTTTCAGGGTTTAGGGCAGTGCAGTGGTGTTCGGGCAGTGTAGGGTTTGTGCGGTGGGTGGTGTTTCAGGGTTTAGGGCAATGGTGTTCGGGCAGTGTAAGGGGTCTTGCTGGGGGTGGTGTGTCCCGGTTTATGGCAGTGCAGTGGTGTTCGGGCAGTGTAGGGGGTCTTTCTGGGGGTAGTAATTCAGGGTTTAGGGCACTGCAGTGGTGTTCGGGCAGTGTAGGGCGTCGTGCTGGGGCTGGTGTTTCAGGGTTAAGGGCAGTGCATTGGTGTTCGGGCAGAGTAGGGGGTTGTGGTGGGGCTGGTGTTTCAGGGTTTAGGGCAGTGCAGTGGTGTTCAGGCAGTGTAGGGGTTGTGCTGGGGCTAGTGTTTCAGGGTTTAGGGCAGTGCAGTCATGTTCGGGCAGTGAAGGGGTCGTGGTGGGGCTAGTGTTTAGGGCAGTGCAGTGGTTTTCGGGCAGTGTAGGGGTCGTGGTGGGGCTGGTGTTTCAGGGTCTAGGGCAGTGCAGTGGTGTTCAGGCAGTGTAAGGTGTCGTGCTGGGGCTGGTGTTTCAGGGTTTAGGGCAGTGGTGTTCGGGCAGTGTAGGGGGTCTTGCTGAGGGTGGTCTTTCAGGGTTTATGGAAGTGCAGTGGTGTTCGGGCAGTGAAGGGGGTCTTGCTGGGGGTAGTGTTTCAGGGTTTAGGGAAGTGCAGTGTTGTTCGGGCAGTGTAGGGGGTCGTGCTGGGGCTAGTGTTTCAGGGTTTAGAGCAGTGCAGTGGTGTTCGGGCAGTGTAGGGGTCGTGGTGGGGCTGGTGTTTCAGGGTTTAGGGCAGTGCAGTGATGTTCATGCAGTGTAGGGTGTCGTGCTGGGGCTGGTGTTTCAGGGTTTAGGGCAGTGTAGTGGTGTTCAGGCAGTTTAGGGGTTCGTGCTGGGGTGGTGTTTCAGGGTTTAGGGCAGTGGTGCTCGGGCAGTGTAGGGGGTCTTGCTGGGGAAGTGTTTCAGGGTTTAGAGCCGTGCAGTGGTGTTCGGGCAGTGTAGGGGGTCGTGCTGGGTTGGTGTTTTTGGGTTTAGGCAGTGCAGTGGTGTACGGGCAGTGTAGGTGGTCTTGCTGGGGCTGGTGTTTCAGGGTTTAGGGCAGTGCAGTGGTGTTCGGGCAAAGTGGGGGGGTCGTGCTGGGGCTGCTCTTTCAGGGTTTAGGTTAGTGCAGTGGTGTTTGTGTAGTGTAGGTGGTCGTGGTAGGGAAAGTGTTTTAGGGTTTAGGGTAGTGCAGTGGTGTTTGGATGGTGTAGGGGGTCGTGCTGGGGGCAGTGTTTTAGGGTTTAGGGTAGTGCTGTGGTGTTTGGATAGTGTAGGGGGTCATGCTGGGGTAGTGTTTTAAGGTTTAGGGTAGTGCAGTGGTGTTTGGGTAGTGTAGAGGGTCGTGCTAGGGTAGGTTTAGGGTTTAGAGTTGTGCAGTGGTGTTTGGGTTGTGTAGGGGGTCGTGCTAAGGGTGGTGTTTCAGGGTTTAGCACAGTGCAGTTGTGTTCGGGCAGTGTAGGGGGTCGTGCTGGGGGTGGTGTTTCAGGGTTTAGCGCAGTGCAGTTGTGTTGGGACAGTTTAGGGGGTTGTGCTGAGGGTGGTGTTTCAGGGTTTGGTACAGTGCAGTTGTGTTCGGGCAGTGTAGGGGGTCATGCGGGGATGCTGTTTCAGGGTTTAGGGCAGTGCAGTGGTGTTTGGGCAGCGTAGGGGGTTGTGCTGGGGGTTGTGTTTTAGCGTTTAGGGTAATGCATTGGTGTTCGTGTAGTGAAGGGGGTCGTGCTGGAGGTACTGTTTTGGGGTTTAGGGTAATGCAGTCGTGTTTGGGTAGTGTTGGGGGTCGTGCTGGGGGTCGTGTTTTAGCGTTTAGGGCAGGGCTGTGGTGTTCGGGCAGTGTAGGAGGTTTTGCTGGGGGTGGTGTTTTAGGGTTTAGGGCAGTGCAGTGGTGTTCCTCATTGTAGGGGGTAGTGTTTTAGGGTTTATGGTAGTGCATTGGTGTTTGTGTAGTGTAGGGGGTCATGCTGGGGGTAGTGTATTAGGGTTTAGGGTAGTGCATGTGTGTTTGTGTAGTGTAGGGGTAGTGTTTTACGGTTGATGGTAGTGCAGTGGTGTTTGGGAAGTGTTGGGGGTCGTGCTGGGGCAGTGTTTTGGGGTTTAGGGTAGTGCAGTGGCGTTTGTGTAGTGAAGGTGGTCAGGCTGGGGGAAGTGTTCTAGGGTTTAGGGCAGTGCAGTGATATTTGTGTAGTGTAGGGGGTCGTGCTGGGTGTAGTGTTTTAGGGTCTAGGGTAGTGCAGTGGTGTTCGGGTAGTGTAGGGAGTTGTGCTGGGGGTAGTGTTTTAGGTTTAGGGCAGTGCTGTGGTGTTCGGGCAGTGTAGGGTGTAGTTCTGGGGGTGGTGTTTTAGGGTTTAGGGCAGTGCAGTGGTGTACAGGCAGTGTAGGGGGTCATGCTGGGGGTGGTGTTTTAGGGTTGAGGGCAGTGCAGTGGTGTTCGGCAGTATAGGGGGTCGTGCTGGGGTAGTGTTTTAGAGTTTAGGGTAGTGCAGTGGTGTTAGGGTAGTGTAGGGGTCATGCTGGGGGCAGTGTTTTAGGGTTTAGGGTAGTGCAGTGGTTTTTGGGTAGTGTAGGGGGTCATGCTGGTGTAGTGTTTTAGGGTTTAGAGTATTGCAGTGGTGTTGGTGTAGTGTTGGGGGTGGTGTTTTAGGGTTTAGGGTAGTGCAGTGATATTTGTGTAGTGTAGGGGGTCGTGCTGGGTGTAGTGTTTTAGGGTTTAGGGTAGTGCAGTGGTGTTCGGGTAGTGTAGGGAGTTGTGCTGGGGGTAGTGTTTTAGGTTTAGGGCAGTGCTGTGGTGTTCGGGCAGTGTAGGGGGTATTTCTGGGGGTGGTGTTTTAGTGTTTAGGGTAGTGCAGTGGTGTTAGGGTAGTGTAGGGGGTCATGCTGGGGGCAGTGTTTTAGGGTTTAGGGTAGTGCATTGGTGTTTGGGTAGTGTAGGGGGTCATGCTGGTGTAGTGTTTTAGGGTTTAGGGTATTGCAGTGGTGTTGGTGTAGTGTTGGGGGTGGTGTTTTAGGGTTTAGGGTAGTGCAGTGGGGTTTGGGTAGTGTAGGGGGTTGTGCTGTAGGTAGATTTAGGGTTTAGGGTAGTGCAGTGATGTTTGGGTAGTGTAGGGGGTCGTGCTGGGGGTAGATTTAGGGTTTAGGGTAGTGCAGTGGTGTTTGGCTAGTGTAGGGAGTCATGCTGGTGGAGTGTTAGGGTTTAGGGGAGTGCAGTGGTGTTTGGGTAGTGTAGTGGGTACTGCTGGGATTAGTGTTTTAGGGATTAGGGCAGTGCAATGGTGTTTGGGTAGTGTGGGGGGACTGCTGGGGCTAGTGTTTTAGGGTTTAGGGTAGTGCAGTGGTGTTTGTGTAGTGTAGGGGGGTCATGCTGGGGGTAGTGTTTTAGGGTTTAAGGCAGAGCAGTTGTGTTCGGGCAGTGTAGGGGGTCATGCGGGGATGGTCTTTCAGGGTTTATGGAAGTGCAGTGGTGTTCAGGCAGTGTAGGGGGTCTTGCTGGGGGTAGTGTTTCAAGGTTTGGGTAGTGCAGTGGTGCTCGGGCAGTGTAGGGGGTCGTGCTGGGGGCAGTGTTTTAGGGTTTAAGGTAGTGCAGTGGTTTTTGGGTAGTGTAGGGGGTCATGCTGGTGTAGTGTTTTAGGGTTTAGGGTATTGCAGTGGTGTTGGTGTAGTGTTGGGGTGGTGTTTTAGGGTGTAGGGTAGTGCAGTGGTGTTTGGGTAGTGTGGGGGGACTGCTGGGGTTAGTGTTTTACGGTTTAGGGTAGTGCAGTGATGTTTGTGTAGTGAAGGGGCTCAGGCTGGGTGTAGTGTTTTAGGGTTTAGGGTAGTGCAGTGGTGTTTGGGTAGTGTAGGGGGTCGTGCTGGGGGCAGTGTTTTAGGGTTTAGGGTGGTGCAGTGGTTTTTGGGTAGTGTAGGGGGTCATGCTTGTGTAGTGTTTTAGATTTTAGGGTATTGCAGTGGTGTTGGTGTAGTGTTGGGGGTGGTGTTTTAGGGTTTAGGGTAGTGCAGTGGTGTTTGGGCAGTGTAGGGGGTCGTGCTGGGGGTAGATTTAGGGTTTAGGGTAGTGCCGTGGTGTTTGGCTAGTGTAGGGAGTCGTGCTGGGGGAGTGTTTTAGGGTTTAGGGGAGTGCAGTGGTGTTTGGGTAGTGTAGGGGGTACTGCTGGGGTTAGTGTTTTAGGGATTAGGGTAGTGCAATGGTGTTTGGGTAGTGTGGGGGGACTGCTGGGGTTAGTGTTTTAGGGTTTAGGGTAGTGCAGCGGTGTTTGTGTAGTGTAGGGGGTCATGCTGGGGGCAGTGTTTTAGCGTTTAGGGTAGTGCAGCAGTGTTTGTGTAGTGTAGGGGGTCTGTTTTTGGGTTGATGGTAGTCCAGTGGTGTTTGGGTAGTGTAGGGGGTCGTGCTGGGGGTAGTGTTTTAAGGTTTAAGGTAGGGCAGTGGTGTTCGGGCAGTGTAGGGGGTCGTACTGGGGGTGGTGTTTTAGGGTTTAGGGCAGTCCAGTGGTGTTTGTGTAGTGTAGGGGGTCGTGCTAAGGGTGGTGTTTCAGGGTTTAGCACAGTGCAGTTGTTTTCAGGCAGTGAAGGGGGTCGTGCTGGAGGTACTGTTTTGGGGTTTAGGGTAATGCAGTGGTGTTTGGGTAGTGTGGGGGGACTGCTGGGGTTAGTGTTTTAGGGTTTAGGGTAGTGCAGTGATGTTTGTGTAGTGAAGGGGCTCTGGCTGGGTGTAGTGTTTTAGGGTTTAGGGTAGTGCAGTGGTGTTTGGGTAGTGTGGGGGGACTGCTGGGGTTAGTGTTTTAGGGTTTAGGGTAGTGCAGTGATGTTTGTGTAGTGAAGGGGCTCAGGCTGGGTGTAGTGTTTTAGGGTTTAGGGTAGTGCAGTGGTGTTTGGGTAGTGTAGGGGGTCGTGCTGGGGGCAGTGTTTTAGGGTTTAGGGTGGTGCAGTGGTTTTTGGGTAGTGTAGGGGGTCATGCTTGTGTAGTGTTTTAGATTTTAGGGTATTGCAGTGGTGTTGGTGTAGTGTTGGGGGTGGTGTTTTAGGGTTTAGGGTAGTGCAGTGGTGTGTGGGCAGTGTAGGGGGTCGTGCTGGGGGTAGATTTAGGGTTTAGGGTAGTGCCGTGGTGTTTGGCTAGTGTAGGGAGTCGTGCTGGGGGATTGTTTTAGGGTTTAGGGGAGTGCAGTGGTGTTTGGGTAGTGTAGGGGGTACTGCTGGGGTTAGTGTTTTAGGGATTAGGGTAGTGCAATGGTGTTTGGGTAGTGTGGGGGGACTGCTGGGGTTAGTGTTTTAGGGTTTAGGGTAGTGCAGCGGTGTTTGTGTAGTGTAGGGGGTCATGCTGGGGGCAGTGTTTTAGGGTTTAGGGTAGTGCAGCAGTGTTTGTGTAGTGTAGGGGGTCTGTTTTTGGGTTGATGGTAGTCCAGTGGTGTTTGGGTAGTGTAGGGGGTCGTACTGGGGGTAGTGTTTTAAGGTTTAAGGTAGGGCAGTGGTGTTCGGGCAGTGTAGGGGGTCGTACTGGGGGTGGTGTTTTAGGGTTTAGGGCAGTGCAGTGGTGTTTGTGTAGTGTAGGGGGTCGTGCTAAGGGTGGTGTTTCAGGGTTTAGCGCAGTGCAGTTGTGTTCAGGCAGTGAAGGGGGTCGTGCTGGAGGTACTGTTTTGGGGTTTAGGGTAATGCAGTGGTGTTTGGGTAATGTTGGGGGTCGTGCTGGTGGTCGTGTTTTAGCGTTTAGGACAGGGCTGTGGTGTTCGGGCAGTGTAGGGGGTAGTGTTTTAGGGTGTAGGGTAGTACATTGGTGTTTGTGTAGTGTAGGGGGTCATGCTGGGGGTAGTGTATTAGGGTTTAGGGTAGTGCAGCTGTGTTTGTGTAGTGTAGGGGTACATTTTTTAGGGTTTAGGATAGTGCAGTGGTCTTTGCGTAGTGTAGAGGGTCGTGCGGGGGGTAGTGTTTAACGGTTTATGGTAGTGCAGTGGTGTTTGGGAACTGTAGGGGGTCGTGCAGGGGGTAGTGATTTAGGGTTTAGGGTAGTGCAGTGGCATTTGTGTAGTGAAGGAGGTCAGGCTGGGGGAAGTGTTTTAGGGTTTAGGGCAGTGCAGTGATATTTGTGTAGTGTAGGGGGTCGCGCTGGGTGTAGTGTTTTAGGGTTTAGGGTAGTGCAGTGGTGTTCGGGTAGTGTAGGGAGTTGTGCTGGGGGTAGTGTTTTAGGTTTAGGGCAGTGCTGTGGTGTTCGGGCAGTGTAGGGGGTCACGCTGGGGGTGCTGTTTTAGGGTTGAGGGCAGTGCAGTGGTGTTCGGCAGTATAGGGGGTCGTGCTGGGGTAGTGTTTTAGGGTTTAGGGTAGTGTAGTGGTGTTTGGGTAGTGTAGAGGGTCGTGCTAGGGTAGATTTAGGGTTTGGGGTTGTGCAGTGGTGTTTGGGTAGTGTAGGGGGTCGTGCTAGGGGTAGTGCTTTAGGGTCTAGGGTAGTGCAGTGGTGTTCGGGCAGTGTAGGGGGTCATGCTGGGGGTGGTGTTTTAGGGTTTAGGGCAGTGCAGTGGTGTTTGTGTATTGTAGGGGGTCGTGCTAAGGGTGGTGTTTCAGGGTTTAGCGCAGTGCAGTTGTGTTCGGGCAGTGTAGAGGGTCGTGCTGGGGGTGGTGTTTCAGGGTTTAGCGCAGTGCAGTGTTGTTCGGACAGTGTAGGGGGTTGTGCTGAGGGTGGTGTTTCAGGGTTTAGTGCAGTGCAGTTGTGTTCGGGCAGTGCAGGGGGTTGTGCTGGGGGTTGTGTTTTAGCGTTTAGGGTAATGCATTGGTGTTCGTGTAGTGAAGGGGGTCATGCTGGAGGTACTGTTCTGGGGTTTAGGGTAATGGAGTCGTATTTGGGTAGTGTAGGGGGTCTTGCTGGGGGTGGTGTTTTAGGGTTTAGGGCAGTGCAGTGGTGTTCATCAGTGTAGGGGGTAGTGTTTTAGGGTTTAGGGTACTGCATTGGTGTTTGTGTAGTGTAGGGGGTCATGCTGGGGGTAGTGTATTAGGGTTTAGGATAGTGCAGCTGTGTTTGTGTAGTGTAGGGGTAGTGTTTTACGGTTTATGGTAGTGCAGTGGTGTTTGGGAAGTGTTGGGGTCGTGCTGGGGTAGTGTTTTAGGGTTTAGGGTAGTGCAGTGGTTTTTGGGTAGTGTAGGGGGTCATGCTGGTGTAGTGTTTTAGGGTTTAGAGTATTGCAGTGGTGTTGGTGTAGTGTTGGGGGTGGTGTTTTAGGGTTCGGGTTGTGCAGTGGTGTTTGGGTAGTGTAGGGGGTTGTGCTGAGGGTAGATTTAGGGTTTAGGGTAGTGCAGTGGTGTTTGGGGAGTGTAGGGGGTCGTGCTGGGGGTAGTGTTTTAGGGTATATGGTAGTGCAGTGGTGTTTGGGTAGTGTAGGGGGTACTGCTGGGGTTAGTGTTTTAGGGATTAGGGTAGTGCAATGGTGTTTGGGTAGTGTGGGGGGACTGCTGGGGTTAGTGTTTTAGGGTTTAGGGTAGTGCAGTGGTGTTTGTGTGGTGAAGGTGGTCAGGCTGGGGGAAGTGTCTTAGGGTTTAGGGCAGTGCAGTGATGTTTGTGTAGTGTAGGGGGTTGTGCTGGGTGTAGTGTGTTAGGGTTTAGGGTAGTGCATTGGTGTTCGGGCAGTGTAGGGAGTTGTGCTGGGGGTAGTGTTTTAGGTTTAGGGCTGTGCTGTGGTGTTCGGGCAGTGTAGGGGGTAGTTCTGGGGGTGGTGTTTTAGGGTTTAGGGCAGTGCAGTGGTGTTCGGGCAGTGTAGGGGGTCATGCTGGGGGTGGTGTTTTAGGATTTAGGGTAGTGCAGTGGTGTTTGGGTAGTGAAGGGGGTCTTGCTCGGGGTGGTGTTTCAGGGTTTAGCGCAGTGAAGTTGTGTTGGTGTAGTGCTGGGGGTGGTGTTTTAGGGTTTAGGGTAGTGCAGTGGTGTTCGGGTAGTGTAGGGGGTCGTGCTGGGGGTACTGGTTTAGGGTTTAGGGGAGTGCAGTGGTATTTGGGTAGTGTAGGGGGTACTGCTCGGGGTAGTGTTTTAGGGTTTAGGGTAGTGCAATGGTGTTTGGGTAGTGTGGGGAGACTGCTGGGGTTAGTGTTTTAGGGTTTAGGGTAGTGCGGTGGTGTTTGTGTAGTGTAGGGGGTCATGCTGGGGGTAGTGTTTTAGGGTTTAGGGTAGTGCAGCGGTGTTTGTGTAGTGTAGGGGGTTGTGCTCTGGATGGTGTTTTAGGGTCTAGGGTAGTGCAGTGGTGTTCGAGCTGTGAAGGGGGATCATGCTGGGGGTAGTGTTTTAGGGTTTAGGGTAGTGCAGTGGTGTTCGGGCAGTGAAGGGGGTTCTGCTGGGGGTGGTGTTTTAGGGTCTAGGGTAGTGCATTGGTGTTCGTGTAGTGAAGGGGGTCGTGCTCGGGTGGTGTTTTAGGGTTTAGGGCAGTGCAGTGGTGTTTGTTTAGTGTAGGGGGTCGTGCTGAGGGTGGTGTTTCAGGGTTTAGCGCAGTGAAGTTGTGTTGGTGTAGTGCTGGGGGTGGTGTTTTAGGGTTTAGGGTAGTGCAGTGGTGTTTGGGTAGTGTAGGGGGTCATGCTGAGGGTAGATTTAGGGTGTAGGGTAGTGCAGTGGTGTTTGGGTAGTGTAGGGGTCGTGCTGGGGGTAGATTTAGGGTTTAGGGTAGTGCAGTGGTGTTTGGCTTGTGTAGGGAGTTGTGCTGGGGGAGTGTTTTAGGGTTTAGGCTAGTGCAATTGTGTTTGGGTAGTGTAGGGGTCGTGCTGGGGGTACTGGTTTAGGGTTTAGGGGAGTGCAGTGGTGTTTTGGTAGTGTAGGGGGTACTGCTGGGGGTAGTGTTTTAGGGTTTAGGGTGGTGCAATGGGGTTTGGATAGTGTGGGGGACTGCTGGGGTTAGTGTTTTAGGGTTTAGGGTAGTGCAGTGGTGTTTGTGTAGTGTAGGGGGTCATGCTGGGGGTAGTTTTTTAGGGTTTAGGGTAGTGCAGCTGTGTTTGTGTAGTGTAGGGGGTCTGTTTTAGGGTTGATGGTAGTGCAGTGGTGTTTGTGTAGTGTAAGGGGCTGTACTGGGGGTAGTGTTTTAGGGTTTAGGGTAGTGCAGTGGTCATTGGGTAGCATAGGCGGTCGTGCTGAAGGTTAGTGTTTTGGGGTTTAGGTTAGTGCAGTGGTGTTTGGGTAGTGTAGTGGGTCGTGCTGGGGGTGATGTTTTAGGGTAGTGCAGTGGTGTTCGTGTAGTGTAGTGGGTAGTGTTTTAGGGTTTAGGGTAGTACAGTGGTGTTTGTGCAGTGTAGAGGGTCGTGCTGGGGGTATTGTTTTAGGGTTTAGGGTAGTGCAGCGGTGTTTGTGTAGTGTAGGGGGTCGTGTTTTAGGGTTTAGGGTAGTGCAGTGGTCTTTGGGTAGTGTAGGGGGTCGTACGGGGGGTATTGTTTTAGGGTTTAGGGTAGTGCAGTGGTGTTTGGGTAGTGTAGGGGGTCGTGCTGGGGGTAGTGTTTTAGGGTTTATGGTAGTGCAGTGGTGTTTGTGTAGTGTAGGGGGTCATGCTGGGGGTAGTGCTTTAGGGTTTAGGGCAGTGCAGTGGTGTTCGGGTAGTGTAGGGGTTTGTGCTGGGGGCTAGTGTTTTAGGGTTTAGGGTAGCGCTGTTGTATACGGGAAGTGTAGGAGGTTGTGTTGGGGCTAGTGTTTTAGGGTTTAGGGCAGTGCAGTGGTGTTCAGCAGTGTAGGGGGTAGTGTTTTAGGTTTAGGGTAGTGCAGTGGTGTTTGTAGTGTAGGGGGTCGTGATTGGGGTAGAGTTTAAGGGTTTAGGGTAGTGCAGTGGTGTTTGTGTAGTGTAGGGAGTCGTGTTTTAGGGTTTAGGGTAGTGCAGTGGCCTTTGGGTAGTGTAAGGGGTCGTGCGTGGGGTAGTGTTTTAGGGTTTATGGAAGTGCAGTGGTGTTTGTGTAGTGTAGGGGGTCGTGCTGGGGGTAGTGTTTTAGGGTTTATGGTAGTGCAGTGGTGTTTGTGTAGAGCAGGGGGTTGTGCTGAGGGTAGATTTAGGGTTTAGGGTAGTGCAGTGGTGTTTGGGTAGTGTAGGGGGTCGTGCTGGGGGTAGATTTAAGGTTTAGGTAAGTGCAGTGGTGTATGGCTAGTGTAGGGAGTCGTGCTGGGGGAGTGTTTTAGGGTTTAGGGGAGTGCAGTGGTGTTCGGGTAGTGTAGGGGGTCGTGTTTTAGGGTTTAGGGTAGTGCAGTGGTCTTTGGGAAGTGTAGGGGTCATACGGGGGGTATTGTTTTAGGGTTTATGGTAGTGCAGTGGTGTTTGGGTAGTGTAGGGGGTCATGTTGGGGGTAGTGTTTTAGGGTTTAGGGTAGTGCAGTGGTGTTTGGGTAGTGTAGGGGGTCGTACTGGGGGTACTGTTTTAGGGTTTACCGCAGAGCAGTGGTGTTTGGGTAGTGTAGGGGGTCATGCTGGGGGTAGTGCTTTAGGGTTTAGGGCAGTGCAGTGGTGTTCAGGTAGTGTAGGGGTTTGTGCTGGTGGCTAGTGTTTTAGGGTTTAGGGTAGTGCTGTTGTGTAAGGGAAGTGTAGGAGGTTGTGCTGGGGCTAGTGTTTTAGGGTTTAGGGCAGTGCAGTGGTGTTCAGCAGTGTAGGGGGTAGTGTTTTAGGGTCTAGGGTAGTGCAGTGGTGTTTGTGTAGTGTAGGGGGTCATGTTTTAGGGTTTATGGTAGTGCAGCGGTGTTTGGGTAGTGTAGGGGGTCGTGCTGGGGGTAGTGTTTTAGGGTTTATGGTAGTGCAGTGGTGTTTGTGTAGTGAAGGGGGTCAGGCTGGGGGTAGTGTTTTAGAGTTTAGGGCAGTGCAGTGGTGTTTGGGTAGTGTAGGGGGTTGTGCTGAGGGTAGATTTAGGGTTTAGGGTAGTGCAGTGGTGTTTGGGTAGTGTAGGGGGTCGTACTGGGGGTAGATTTAGGGTTTAGGGAAGTGCAGTGGTGTATGGCTAGTGTAGGGAGTCGTGCTGGGGGAGTGTTTTAGGGTTTAGGGTAGTGCAGTGGTGTTCGGGTAGTGTAGGGGGTCGTACTGGGGGTAGATTTGGGGTTTAGGTTAGTGCAGTGGTGTTTGGTCAGTGTAGGGAGTCGTGCTGGGGGAGTGTTTTAGGGTTTAGGCTAGTGCAGTTGAGTTTGGGTAGTGTTGGGGGTCGTGCTGGGGGTACTGGTTTAGGGGAGTGCAGTTGTGTTTGGGTAGTGTAGGGGGTACTGCTTGGGGTAGTGTTTTAGGGTTTAGGGTAGTGCCATGGTGTTTGGGTAGTGTGGGGAGACTTCTGGGGTTAGTGTTTTAGGGTTTAGGGTAGTGCGGTGGTGTTTGTGTTGTGTAGGGGGTCATGCTGGGGGTAGTGTTTTAGGGTTTAGGGTAGTGCGGCGGTTTTTGTGTAGTGTAGGGGGTTGTGCTGGGGGTGGTGTTTTAGGGTCTAGGGTAGTGCCGTGGTGTTCGAGCTGTGAAGGGGTCATGCTGGGGGTAGTGTTTTAGGGTTGATGGTAGTGCAGTGGTGTTCGGGCAGTGAAGGGGGTTCTGCTGGGGGTGGTGTTTTAGGGACTAGGGTGGTGCATTGGTGTTCGTGTAGTGAAGGGGGTCGTGCTCGGGGTGGTGTTTTAGGGTTTAGGGCAGTGCAGTGGTGTTTGTTTAGTGTAGGGGGTCGTGCTGAGGGTGGTGTTTCAGGGTTTAGCGCAGTGAAGTTGTGTTGGTGTAGTGCTGGGGGTGGTGTTTTAGGGTTTAGGGTAGTGCAGTGGTGTTTGGGTAGTGTAGGGGGTCATGCTGGGGGTAGATTTAGGGTTTAGGGTAGTTCAGTGGTGTTTGGCTTGTGTAGGGAGTCGTGCTGGGGTAGTGTTTTAGGGTTTAGGCTAGTACAATTGTGTTTGGGTAGTGTAGGGGTGGTGCTGGGGGTACTGGTTTAGGGTTTAGGGGAGTGCAGTGGTGTTTTGGTAGTGTAGGGGGTACTGCTGGCGGTAGTGTTTTAGGGTTTAGGGTGGTGCAATGGGGTTTGGATAGTGTGGGGGGACTGCTGGGGTTAGTGTTTTAGGGTTTAGGGTAGTGCAGTGGTGTTTGTGTAGTGTAGGGGGTCATGCTGGGGGTAGTTTTTTAGGGTTTAGGGTAGTGCAGCGGTGTTTGTGTAGTGTAGGGGGTCTGTTTTAGGGTTGATGGTAGTGCAGTGGTGTTTGGGTAGTGTAAGGGGCTGTACTGGGGGTAGTGTTTCAGGGTTTAGGGTAGTGCAGTGGTCATTGGGTAGCATAGGCGGTCGTGCTGGAGGTTTGTGTTTTGGGGTTTAGGGTAGTGCAGTGGTGTTTGGGTAGTGTAGTGGGTCGTGCTGGGGGTGGTGTTTTAGGGTTTAGGGTAGTGCAGTGGTGTTTCTGTAGTGTAGGGGGTAGTTTTTTAGGGTTTAGGGTAGTGCAGTGGTGTTTGTGCACTGTAGGGGGTCGTGCTGGGGGTATTGTTTTAGGGTTTAGGGTAGTGCAGCGGTGTTTGTGTAGTGTAGGGGGTCGTGTTTTAGGGTTTAGGGTAGTGCAGTGGTCTTTGGGTAGTGTAGGGGGTCGTACGTGGGGTAGTGTTTTAGGGTTTATGATAGTCCAGTGGTGTTTGGGTAGTGTAGGGGGTCGTGTTGGGGGTAGTGTTTTAGGATTTATGGTAGTGCAGTGGTGTTTGTGTAGTGAAGGGGGTCAGGCTGGGGGTAGTGTTTTAGCGTTTAGGGCAGTGCAGTGGTGTTTGGGTAGTGTAGGGGGTCGTACTGGGGGTACTTTTTTAGGGTTTACCGCAGAGCAGTGGTGTTTGGGTAGTGTAGGGGGTCATGCTGGGGGTAGTGCTTTAGGGTTTAGGGCAGTGCTGTGGTGTTCGGGTAGTGTAGGGGTTTGTGCTGGGGGCTCGTGTTTTAGGGTTCTGGGTAGTGCTGTTGTGTATGGGAAGTGTAGGAGGTTGTGCTGGGGCTAGTGTTTTAGGGTTTAGGGCAGTGCAATGGTGTTCAGCAGTGTAGGGGTAGTGTTTTGGAGTTTAGGGTAGTTCAGTGGTGTTTGTAGTGTAGGGGGTCGTGATTGGGGTAGTGTTTAAGGGTTTAGGGTAGTGGAGTGGTGTTTGTGTAGTGTAGGGGGTCGTGTTTTAGGGTTTAGGGAAGTGCAGTGGCCTTTGGGTAGTGTAGGGGGTCGTGCGTGGGGTAGTGTTTTAGGGTTTATGGTAGTGCAGTGGTGTTTGGGTAGTGTAGGGGGTCGTGTTGGGGGTAGTGTTTTAGGGTTTATGGTAGTGCAGTGGTGTTCGTGTAGTGAAGGGGATCAGGCTGGGGGTAGTGTTTTAGCGTTTAGGGCAGTGCAGTGGTGTTTGGGTAGTGTAGGGGGTTGTGCTGAGGGTAGATTTAGTGTTTAGGGAAGTGCAGTGGTGTATGGCTAGTGTAGGGATTCGTGCTGGGGGAGTGTTTTAGGGTTTAGGGGAGTGCAGTGATGTTTGGGTAGTGTAGGGGGTACTGCTGGGGTTAGTGTTTTAGGGATTTGGGTAGTGCAATGGTGTTTGGGTAGTGTGGGGGGACTGCTGGGGTTAGTGTTTTAGGGTTTAGGTTAGTGCAGTGGTGTTTGTGTAGTGTAGGGGTCATGCTGGGGGTAGTGTTTTAGGGTTTAGGGTAGTGCAGCAGTGTTTGTGTAGTGTAGGGGGTCTGTTTTCGGGTTGATGGTAGTCCAGTGGTGTTTGGATAGTGTAAGGGGTTGTGCTGGGGGTAGTGTTTTAGGGTTTAGGGTAGTGCAGTGGTCATTGGGTAGCGTAGGCGGTCATGCTGGGGGTTAGTGGTTTGGGGTTTAGGTTAGTGCAGTGGTGTTTGTGTAGTGTAGGGGGTAGTGTTTTAGGGTTTAGGGTAGAACAGTGGTGTTTGTGTAGTGTAGGGGGTTGTGCTGGGGGTAGAGTTTTAGGGTTTAGGGTAGTGCAGTGATTTTTGTGTAGTGTAGGGGGTCGTGTTTTAGGGTTTAGGGTAGTGCAGTGGTCTTTGGGTAGTGTAGGGGGTCATACGGGGGTATTGTTTTAAGGTTTATGGTAGTGCAGTGGTGTTTGGGTAGTGTAGTGGGTCATGTTGGGGGTAGTGTTTTAGGGTTTAGGATAGTGCAGTGGTGTTTGGGTAGAGAAGGGGGTCGTGCTGGGGGCTAGTGTTTTAGGGTTTAGGGTAGTGCAGTGGTGTTCGGGTAGTGTAGGGGGTAGTGTTTTAGGGTTTGCGGCAGTGCAGTGGTGTTCGGGTAGTGTAGGGGTTTATGCTGGGGGCTAGTGTTTTAGGGTTTAGAGTAGTGCTGTTGTGTTCGGGCAGTGTAGGAGGTTGTGCTGGGGCTAGTGTTTTAGGATTTAGGGCAGTGCAGTGGTGTTCGGCAGTGTAGGGGGTAGTGTTTTAGGGTTTAGGGTAGTGCAGTGGTGTTTGTGTAGTGTAGGGGGTCGTGATTGTGGAAGTGTTTAAGGGTTTAGGGTAGTGCAGTGGTGTTTGTGTAGTGTAGGGGGTCGTGTTTTAGGGTTTAGGGTAGTGCAGTGGCCTTTGGGTAGTGTAGGGGGTCATGCGTGGGATAGTGTTTTAGGGTTTATGGTAGTGCAGTGGTGTTTGGGTAGTGTAGGGGGTCGTGCTGGGGGTAGTGTTTTAGGGTTTATGGTAGTGCAGTGGTGTTTGTGTGGTGAAGGGGTTCGAGCTGGGTGTAGTGTTTTAGGGTTTAGCGCAGTGCAGTGGTGTTTGGGTAGTGTAGGAGTCTTGCTGGGGGTGTATTTTAGAGTTTAGGGTAGTGCAGTGGTTTTGGGTAGTGTAAGGGGTCGTGCTGGGGGTAGTGTTTTAGGGTAGTGTAGTGTTCATTGGGTAGCATAGGCGGTCGTGCTGGGGGTTAGTGTTTTGGGGTTTAGGGTAGTGCAGTGGTGTTCGAGCTGTGAAGGGGGTCGTGCTGGGGGTCGTGTTTTAGGGTTTAGGGTAGTGCAGTGGTCTTTGGGTAGTCTAGGGGGTCGTACGGGGGTATTGTTTTAGGGTTTATGGTAGTGCAGTGGTGTTTGGGTAGTGTAGGGGGTCATGTTGGGGGTAGTGTCTTAGGTTTAGGGCAGTGCTGTGGTGTTCGGGCAATATAGGGTTCGTGCTGGGTGTGGTGTTTAGGGTTTAGTGCAGTGTAGTGGTGTTCGGGCAGTGTAGGGGTTCATGCTGGGGTGGTGTTTTAGGGTTTAGGGCAGTGCTGTGGTGTTTGTGTAGTGAAGGGTGTCGGGCTGGGGGTACTGTTTTAGGGTTTACAGCAGAGCAGTGGTGTTTGAGTAGTGTAGGAGTCTTGCTGGGGGTGTATTTTAGGGTTTAGGGTAGTGCAGTGGTGTTTGGGTAGTGTAGGGGTCGTGCTGGGCGTAGTGTTTTAGGTTTAGGGCAGTGCTGTGGTGTTCGGGCAATATAGGGTTCGTGCAGGGTGTGGTGTTTTAGGGTTTAGTGCAGTGCAGTGGTGTTCGGGCAGTGTAGGGGTTCATGCTGGGGTGGTGTTTTAGGTTTTAGGGCAGTGCAGTGGTGTTCGGGCAGTGTAGGGGGTCATGCTGGGGGTGGTGATTTAGGGTTTAGGGCAGTGCAATGGTGTTTGTGTAGTGTAGGGGGTAATGCTGAGGGTGGTGTTTCAGGGTTTAGCGCAGTGAAGTTGTGTTGGTTTAGTGCTGGGGGTGGTGTTTTAGGGTTTAGTGTAGTGCTGTGGTGTTTGGGTATTGTAGGGGGTCGTGCTGAGGGTAGATTTAGGGTTTAGGGTAGTGCAGTGGTGTTTGGGTAGTTTAGGGGGGTCGTACTGGGGGTAGATTTAGAGTTTAGGGTAGTGCAGTGGTGTTTGGTTAGTGTAGAGACTCGTGCTGGGGGAGTGTTTTAGGGTTTAGGCTAGTGCAGTTTAGTTTGGGTAGTGTAGGGGGTCGTGCTGGGGGTACTGGTTTAGGGTTTAGGGGAGTGCAGTGGTGTTTGGGTAGTGTAGGGGGTATTGCTGGGGGTAGTGTTTTAGGTTTTAGGGTAGTGCAGTGGTTTTTGTGTAGTGTTGGGGGTCATGCTGGGGGTAGTGTTTTAGGGTTTAGGGTAGTGCAGCGGTGTTTGTGTAGTGTAGGGGGTCTGTTTTAGGGTTGATGGTAGTGCAGTGGTTTTGGGTAGTGTAAGGGGTCGTGCTGGGGGTAGTGTTTTGGGGTTTAGGGTAGTGTAGTGGTCATTGGGTAGCATAGGTGGTCGTGCTGGGGGTTAGTGTTTTGGGGTTTAGGGTAGTGCAGTGGTGTTCGAGCTGTGAAGGGGGTCGTGCTGGGGGTCGTGTTTTAGGGTTTAGGGTAGTGCAGTGGTCTTTGGGTAGTGTAGGGGGTCGTACGGGGGTATTGTTTTAGGGTTTATGGTAGTGCAGTGGTGTTTGGGTAGTGTAGGGGGTCATATTGGGGGTAGTGTTTTAGGTTTAGGGCAGTGCTGTGGTGTTCGGGCAATATAGGGTTTGTGCTGGGTGTGGTGTTTTAGGGTTTAGTGCAGTGCAGTGGTGTTCGAGCAGTGTAGGGGTTCATGCTGGGGTGGTGTTTTAGGGTTTAGTGCAGTGCAGTGGTGTTCTGCAGTGTAGAAGGTCATGCTTGGGTGGTGTTTTAGGTTTTAGGGCAGTGCAGTGGTGTTCGGCAGTGTAGTGGGTAGTGTTTTAGGGTTTAGGATAGTGCAGCCGTGTTTGTGTAGTGTAGGGGTACGTGTTTTAGGGTTTAGGGTAGTGCATTGTTGCTCGGGCAGCGTAGGGGGTTGTGCTGGGGCTAGTGTTTCAGGGTTTAGGTCAGTGCAGTGGTGTTCGGGCAGTGCAGGGGTTCGTGCTGGGGGTGGTGTTTCAGGGTTTAGGGTAGTGGTGTTCAGGCAGTGTAGGGGGTCTTGCTGGGGCTGGTGTTTAAGGGTTTAGGGCAGTGCAGTGGTGTTCGGGCAGTGTAGGGGGTCATGCTGGGGCAAGTGTTTCAGGTTTTAGGGCTGTTCAGTGGTGTTCGGGCAGTGTAGGGGTCGTGGCGGGGCTGGTGTTTCAGGGTTTAGGGCAGTGCAGTGGTGTTCAGGCAGTGTAGGGGGTTGTGCTGGGGCTGGTGTTTCAGGGTTTAGGGCAGTGCAGTGGTGATCGGGCAGTGTAGGGGTTGTGCTGGGGCTGGTGTTTCAGGGTTCAGGGCAGTGCAGTGGTGTTCAGGTAGTGTAGGGGTTCGTGCTGGGGTGGTGTTTCAGGGTTTAGGGCAGTGGTGTTCGGGCAGTGTAGGGGGTCTTGCTGGGGGTGGTCTTTCAGGGTTTATGGCAGTGAAGTGGTGTTCGGGCAGTGTAGGTGGTCTTGCTGGGGTAGTGTTTCAGGGTTTACGGCAGTGTAGTGGTGTTCTGCAGTGTAGAGGGTTTGTGCTGGGGTAGTGTCTTAGGGATTAGGGCAGTGCTGTGGTGTTCGGCAGTGTAGAGGGTCGTGCTGGGGGTGGTGTTTTAGGGTTTAGGGTAGAGCAGTGGTGTTCGGGCAGTGTAGGGGGTCTTGCTGGGGGTGGTGATTTAGGGTTTAGGGCAGTGCAGTGGTGTTCGGGCTGTGTAGGGGGTCGTGCTGGGGGTACTGTTTTAGGGTTTAGGGTAGTGCAGTGGTGTTTGGGCAGTGTAGGGGGTTGTCCTAGGGGTGGTGTTTTAAGGTCTAGGGTAGTGCATTGGTGTTCGTGTAGTGAAGGGGGTCTTGCTCGGGGTGGTGTTTTAGGGTTTAGAGCAGTGAAATGGTGTTTGTGTAGTGTAGGGGGTCATGTTGAGGGTGGTGTTTCAGGGTTTAGCGCAGTGAAGTTGTGTTGGTTTAGTGCTGGGGGTGGTGTTTTAGGGTTTAGGGTAGTGCAGTGGTGTTTGGGTATTGTAGGGGATCGTGCTGAGGGTAGATTTAGGGTTTAGGGTAGTGCAGTGGTGTTTGGGTAGTTTAGGCGGTCGTACTGGGGGTACTGTTTTAGGGTTTACCGCAGAGCAGTGGTGTTTGGGTAGTGTAGGGGGTCATGCTGGGGGTAGTGCTTTAGGGTTTAGGGCAGTGCTGTGGTGTTCGGGTATTGTAGGGGTTTGTGCTGGGGCTAGTGTTTTAGGGTTTAGGGTAGTGCTGTTGTGTATGGGAAGTGTAGGAGGTTGTGCTGGGGCTAGTGTTTTAGGGTTTAGGGCAGTGCAGTGGTGTTCAGCAGTGTAGGGGGTAGTGTTTTAGGGTTTAGGGTAGTGCAGTAGTGTTTGTAGTGTAGGGGGTCGTGTTTTAGGGTTTATGGTAGTGCAGTGGCCTTTGGGTAGTGTAGGGGGTCGTGCGTGGGGTAGTATTTTAGGGTTTATGGTAGTGCAGTGGTGTTTGGGTAGTGTAGGGGGTCGTGTTGGGGGTAGTGTTTTAGGGTTTATGGTAGTGCAGTGGTGTTTGGGTAGTGTAGGGGGTCGTGTTGGCGGTAGTGTTTTAGGGTTTATGGTAGTGCAGTGGTTTTTGTGTAGTGAAGGGGGTCAGGCTGGGGGTAGTGTTTTAGCGTTTAGGGCAGTGCAGTGGTGTTTGGGTAGTGTAGGGGGTTGTGCTGAGGGTAGATTTAGGGTTTAGGGTAGTGCAGTGGTGTTTGGGTAGTGTAGGGGGTTGTGCTGGGGGTAGATTTAGGGTTTAGGGAAGTGCAGTGGTGTATGGCTATTGTAGGGAGTCGTGCTGGGGGAGTGTTTTAGGGTTTAGGGGAGTGCAGTGATGTTTGGGTAGTGTAGGGGGTACTGCTGGGGTTAGTGTTTTAGGGATTTGGGTAGTGCAATGGTGTTTGGGTAGTGTGGGGGGACTGCTGGGGTTAGTGTTTTAGGGTTTAGGTTAGTGCAGTGGTGTTTGTGTAGTGTAGGGGTCATGCTGGGGGTAGTGTTTTAGGGTTTAGGGTAGTGCAGTGGTCTTTGGGTAGTGTAGGGGGTCGTACGGGGGTATTGTTTTAGGGTTTATGGTAGTGCAGTGGTGTTTGGGTAGTGTAGGGGGTCATATTGGGGGTAGTGTTTTAGGTTTAGGGCAGTGCTGTGTTGTTCGGGCAATATAGGGTTTGTGCTGGGTGTGGTGTTTTAGGGTTTAGTGCAGTGCAGTGGTGTTCGGGCAGTGTAGGGGTTCATGCTGGGGTGGTGTTTTAGGGTTTAGGGCAGTGCAGTGGTGTTCTGCAGTGTAGAAGGTCATGCTTGGGTGGTGTTTTAGGTTTTAGGGCAGTGCAGTGGTGTTCGGCAGTGTAGTGGGTAGTGTTTTAGGGTTTAGGATAGTGCAGCAGTGTTTGTGTATTGTAGGGGTACGTGTTTTAGGGTTTAGGGTAGTGCATTGTTGCTCTGGCAGTGTAGGGGGTTGTGCTGGGGCTAGTGTTTCAGGGTTTAGGTCAGTGCAGTGGTGTTCGGGCAGTGCAGGGGTTCGTGCTGGGGGTGGTGTTTCAGGGTTTAGGGCAGTGGTGTTCAGGCAGTGTAGGGGGTCTTGCTGGGGCTGGTGTTTAAGGGTTTAGGGCAGTGCAGTGGTGTGCGGGCAGTGCAGGGGGTCATGCTGGGGCAAGTGTTTCAGGTTTTAGGGCTGTTCAGTGGTGTTCGGGCAGTGTAGGGGTCGTGGCGGGGCTGGTGTTTCAGGGTTTAGGGCAGTGCAGTGGTGTTCAGGCAGTGTAGGGGGTTGTGCTGGGCTGGTGTTTCAGGGTTTAGGGCAGTGCAGTGGTGATCGGGCAGTGTAGGGGTTGTGCTGGGGCTGGTGTTTCAGGGTTCAGGGCAGTGCAGTGGTGTTCAGGTAGTGTAGGGGTTCGTGCTGGGGTGGTGTTTCAGGGTTTAGGGCAGTGGTGTTCTGGCAGTGTAGGGGGTCTTGCTGGGGGTGGTCTTTCAGGGTTTATGGCAGTGAAGTGGTGTTCGGGCAGTGTAGGTGGTCTTGCTGGGGTAGTGTTTCAGGGTTTACGGCAGTGTAGTGGTGTTCTGCAGTGTAGAGGGTTTGTGCTGGGGTAGTGTCTTAGGGATTAGGGCAGTGCTGTGGTGTTCGGCAGTGTAGAGGGTCGTGCTGGGGGTGGTGTTTTAGGGTTTAGGGTAGAGCAGTGGTGTTCGGGCAGTGTAGGGGGTCTTGCTGGGGGTGGTGATTTAGGGTTTAGGGCAGTGCAGTGGTGTTCGGGCTGTGTAGGGGGTCGTGCTGGGGGTACTGTTTTAGGGTTTAGGGTAGTGCAGTGGTGTTTGGGCAGTGTAGGGGGTTGTCCTAGGGGTGGTGTTTTAAGGTCTAGGGTAGTGCATTGGTGTTCGTGTAGTGAAGGGGGTCTTGCTCGGGGTGGTGTTTTAGGGTTTAGGGCAGTGAAATGGTGTTTGTGTAGTGTAGGGGGTCATGTTGAGGGTGGTGTTTCAGGGTTTAGCGCAGTGAAGTTGTGTTGGTTTAGTGCTGGGGTGGTGTTTTAGGGTTTAGGGTAGTGCAGTGGTGTTTGGGTATTGTAGGGGGTCGTGCTGAGGGTAGATTTAGGGTTTAGGGTAGTGCAGTGGTGTTTGGGTAGTTTAGGGGGTCGTACTGGGGGTACTGTTTTAGGGTTTACCACAGAGCAGTGGTGTTTGGGTAGTGTAGGGGGTCATGCTGGGGGTAGTGCTTTAGGGTTTAGGGCAGTGCTGTGGTGTTCGGGTATTGTAGGGGTTTGTGCTGGGGGCTAGTGTTTTAGGGTTTAGGGTAATGCTGTTGTGTATGGGAAGTGTAGGAGGTTGTGCTGGGGCTAGTGTTTTAGGGTTTAGGGCAGTGCAAAGGTGTTCAGCAGTGTAGGGGGTAGTGTTTTAGGGTTTAGGGTAGTGCAGTGGTGTTTGTATTGTAGGGGGTCGTGTTTTAGGGTTTATGGTAGTGCAGTGGCCTTTGGGTAGTGTAGGGGGTCGTGCGTGGGGTAGTGTTTTAGGGTTTATGGTAGTGCAGTGGTGTTTGGGTAGTGTGGGGGGTCGTGTTGGGGGTAGTGTTTTAGGGTTTATGGTAGTGCAGTGGTGTTTGGGTAGTGTAGGGGGTCATGTTGGGGGTAGTGTTTTAGGGTTTATGGTAGTGCAGTGGTTTTTGTGTAGTGAAGGGGGTCAGGCTGGGGTAGTGTTTTAGCGTTTAGGGCAGTGCAGTGGTGTTTGGGTAGTGTAGGGGGTTGTGCTGAGGGTAGATTTAGGGTTTAGGGTAGTGCAGTGGTGTTTGGGTAGTGTAGGGGGTTGTGCTGGGGGTAGATTTAGGGTTTAGGGAAGTGCAGTGGTGTATGGCTATTGTAGGGAGTCGTGCTTGGGGAGTGTTTTAGGGTTTAGGGGAGTGCAGTGATGTTTGGGTAGTGTAGGGGGTACTGCTGGGGTTAGTGTTTTAGGGATTTGGGTAGTGCAATGGTGTTTGGGTAGTGTGGGGGGACTGCTGGGGTTAGTGTTTTAGGGTTTAGGTTAGTGCAGTGGTGTTTGTGTAGTGTAGGGGTCATGCTGGGGGTAGTGTTTTAGGGTTTAGGGTAGTGCAGCAGTGTTTGTGTAGTGTAGGGGGTCTGTTTTCGGGTTGATGGTAGTCCAGTGGTGTTTGGATAGTGTAAGGGGTTGTGCTGGGGGTAGTGTTTTAGGGTTTAGGGTAGTGCAGTGGTCATTGGGTAGCGTAGGCGGTCGTGCTGGGGGTTAGTGGTTTCGGGTTTAGGGTACTGCAGTGGTGTTTGTGTAGTGTAGGGGGTAGTGTTTTAGGGTTTAGGGTAGAACAGTGGTTTTTGTGTAGTGTAGGGGGTCGTGTTTTAGGGTTTAGGGTAGTGCAGTGGTCTTTGGGTAGTGTAGGGGGTCATACGGGGGTATGTTTTTTAAGGTTTATGGTAGTGCACTGGTGTTTGGGTAGTGTAGTGGGTCATGTTGGGGGTAGTGTTTTAGGGTTTAGGGTAGTGCAGTGGTGTTTGGGTAGTGAAGGGGGTCGTGCTGGGGGTACTGTTTTAGGGTTTGCGGCAGTGCAGTGGTGTTCGGGTAGTGTAGGGGTTTGTGCTGGGGGCTAGTGTTTTAGGGTTTAGGGTAGTGCTGTTGTGTTCGGGCAGTGTAGGAGGTTGTGCTGGGGCTAGTGTTTTAGGATTTAGGGCAGTGCAGTGGTGTTCGGCAGTGTAGGGGGTAGTGTTCTAGGGTTTAGGGTAGTGCAGTGGTGTTTCTGTAGTGTAGGGGGTCGTGATTGTGGAAGTGTTTAAGGGTTTAGGGTAGTGCAGTGGTGTTTGTGTAGTGTAGGGGGTCGTGTTTTAGGGTTTAGGGTAGTGCAGTGGCCTTTGGGTAGTGTAGGGGGTCATGCGTGTGGGAGTGTTTTAGGGTTTATGGTAGTGCAGTGGTGTTTGGGTAGTGTAGGGGGTCGTGCTGGGGGTAGTGTTTTAGGGTTTATGGTAATGCAGTGGTGTTTGTGTGGTGAAGGGGGTCGAGCTGGGGGTAGTGTTTTAGGGTTTAGCGCAGTGCAGTGGTGTTTGTGTAGTGAAGGGTGTCGGGCTGGGGGTACTGTTTTAGGGTTTACAGCAGAGCAGTGGTGTTTGGGTAGTGTAGGAGTCTTGCTGGGGGTGTATTTTAGGGTTTAGGGTAGTGCAGTGGTTTTGGGTAGTGTAAGGGGTCGTGCTGGGGGTAGTGTTTTAGGGTTTAGGGTAGTGTAGTGGTCATTGGGTAGCATAGGCGGTCGTGCTGGGGGTTAGTGTTTTGGGGTTTAGGGTAGTGCAGTGGTGTTCGAGCTGTGAAGGGGGTCGTGCTGGGGGTCGTGTTTTAGGGTTTAGGGTAGTGCAGTGGTCTTTGGGTAGTGTAGGGGGTCGTACGGGGGTATTGTTTTAGGGTTTATGGTAATGCAGTTGTGTTTGGGTAGTGTAGGGGGTCATGTTGAGGGTAGTGTTTTAGGGTTTAGGGTAGTGCAGTGGTCTTTGGGTAGTGTAGGGGGTCGTACGGGGGTATTGTTTTAGGGTTTATGGTAGTGCAGTGGTGTTTGGGTAGTGTAGGAGGTCATGTTGGGGGTAGTGTTTTAGGTTTAGGGCAGTGCTGTGGTGTTCGGGCAATATAGGGTTCGTGCTGGGTGTGGTGTTTTAGGGTTTAGTGCAGTGCAGTGGTGTTCGGGCAGTGTAGGGGTTCATGCTGGGGTGGTGTTTTAGGGTTTAGGGCAGTGCAGTGGTGTTTGTGTAGTGAAGGGTGTCGGGCTGGGGTACTGTTTTAGGGTTTACAGCAGAGCAGTGGTGTTTGGGTAGTGTAGGAGTCTTGCTGGGGGTGTATTTTAGGGTTTAGGGTAGTGCAGTGGTGTTTGGGTAGTGTAGGGGGTCGTGCTGGGCATAGTGTTTTAGGTTTAGGGCAGTGCTGTGGTGTTCAGGCAATATAGGGTTCGTGCTGGGTGTGGTGTTTTAGGGTTTAGTGCAGTGCAGTGGTGTTCGGGCAGTGTAGGGGTTCATGCTGGGGTGGTGTTTTAGGGTTTAGGGCAGTGCAGTGGTGTTCTGCAGTGTAGAGGGTCATGCTGGGGTGGTGTTTTAGGTTTTAGGGCAGTGCAGTGGTGTTTGGCAGTGTAGAGGGTCTTGCTGGGGTGGTGTTTTAGGGTTTAGGGCAGTGCAGTGATGTTCTGCAGTGTAGGGGGTCATGCTGGGGGTGGTGATTTAGGGTTTAGGGCAGTGCAGTGGTGTTCGGCCTGTGTAGGGGGTCGTGCTGGGGGTACTGGTTTAGGGTTTAGGGTAGTGCAGTGGTGTTCGGGCAGTGTAGGGGGTTGTGCTAGGGGTGGTGTTTTAAGGTCTAGGGTAGAGCATTGGTGTTCGTGTAGTGAAGGGGGTCTTGCTCAGGTGGTGTTTTTGGGTTTAGGGCAGTGCAATGGTGTTTGTGTAGTGTAGGGGGTCATGCTGAGGGTGGTGTGTCAGGGTTTAGCGCAGTGAAGTTGTGTTGGTTTAGTGCTGGGGGTGGTGTTTTAGGGTTTAGGGTAGTGCAGTGGTGTTTGGGTATTGTAGGGGGTCGTGCTGAGGGTAGATTTAGGGTTTAGGGTAGTGCAGTGGTGTTTGGGTAGTTTAGGGGGTCGTACTGGGGGTAGATTTAGAGTTTAGGGTAGTGCAGTGGTGTTTGGTTAGTGTAGAGACTCGTGCTGGGGGAGTGTTTTAGGGTTTAGGCTAGTGCAGTTTAGTTTGGGTAGTGTAGGGGGTCGTGCTGGGGGAACTGGTTTAGGGTTTAGGGGAGTGCAGTGGTGTTTGGGTAGTGTAGGGGGTACTGCTGGGGGTAGTGTTTTAGGGTTTAGGGTAGTGCAGTGGTGTTTGTGTAGTGTTGGGGGTCATGCTGGGGGTAGTGTTTTATGGTGTAGGGTAGTGCAGCGGTGTTTGTGTAGTGTAGGGGGTCTGTTTTAGGGTTGATGGTAGTGCAGTGGTTTTGGGTAGTGTAAGGGGTCGTGCTGGGGGTAGTGTTTTAGGGTTTAGGGTAGTGTAGTGGTCATTGGGTAGCATAGGCGGTCGTGCTGGGGGTTAGTGTTTTGGGGTTTAGGGTAGTGCAGTGGTGTTCGAGCTGTGAAGGGGGTCGTGCTGGGGGTCGTGTTTTAGGGTTTAGGGTAGTGCAGTGGTCTTTGGGTAGTCTAGGGGGTCGTACGGGGGTATTGTTTTAGGGTTTATGGTAGTGCAGTGGTGTTTGGGTAGTGTAGGGGGTCATGTCGGGGGTAGTGTTTTAGGGTTTAGGGTAGTGCAGTGGTCTTTGGGTAGTGTAGGGGGTCGTACGGGGTATTGTTTTAGGGTTTATGGTAGTGCAGTGGTGGTTGGGTAGTGTAGGGGGTCATATTGGGGGTAGTGTTTTAGGTTTAGTGCAGTGCAGTGGTTTTCGGGCAGTGTAGGGGTTCATGCTGGGGTGGTGTTTTAGGGTTTAGGGCAGTGCAGTGGTGTTCTGCAGTGTAGAGGGTCATGCTGGGGTGGTGTTTTAGGTTTTAGGGCAGTGCAGTGGTGTTCGGCAGTGTAGTGGGTAGTGTTTTAGGGTTTAGGATAGTGCAGCAGTGTTTGTGTAGTGTAGGGGTACGTGTTTTAGGGTTTAGGGTAGTGCATTGTTGCTCGGGCAGCGTAGGGGGTTGTGCTGGGGCTAGTGTTTCAGGGTTTAGGGCAGTGCAGTGGTGTTCGGGCAGTGTAGGGGGTCGTGCAGGGGGTAGTGTTTTAGGGTTTATGGTAGTGCAGTGGTGTTTAGGTAGTGTAGGGGGTCATGCTGCAGTGGTGATTTAGGTTTTAGTACAGTGCAATGGTGTTTGTGTAGTGTAGGGGGTCATGCTGAGGGTGGTGTTTCAGGGTTCAGCGCAGTGAAGTTGTGTTGGTTTAGTGCTGGGGGTGGTGTTTTAGGGTTTAGGGTAGTGCAGTGGTGTTTGGGTATTGTAGGGGGTCGTGCTGAGGGTAGATTTAGGGTTTAGGGTAGTGCAGTGGTGTTTGGGTAGTTTAGGGGGGTCGTACTGGGGGTAGATTTAGAGTTTAGGGTAGTGCAGTGGTGTTTGGTTAGTGTAGAGACTCGTGCTGGGGGAGTGTTTTAGGGTTTAGGCTAGTGCAGTTTAGTTTGGGTAGTGTAGGGGGTCGTGCTGGGGGTACTGGTTCAGGGTTTAGGGGAGTGCAGTGGTGTTTGGGTAGTGTAGGGGGTACTGCTGGGGGTAGTGTTTTAGGGTTTAGGGTAGTGCAGTGGTTTTTGTGTAGTGTTGGGGGTCATGCTGGGGGTAGTGTTTTAGGGTTTAGGGTAGTGCAGCGGTGTTTGTGTAGTGTAGGGGGTCTGTTTTAGGGATGATGGTAGTGCAGTGGTTTTGGGTAGTGTAAGGGGTCGTGCTGGAGGTAGTGTTTTGGGGTTTAGGGTAGTGCAGTGGTGTTCGAGCTGTGAAGGGGGTCGTGCTGGGGGTCGTGTTTTAGGGTTTAGGGTAGTGCAGTGGTCTTTGGGTAGTGTAGGGGGTCGTACGGGGGTATTGTTTTAGGGTTTATGGTAGTGCAGTGGTGTTTGGGTAGTGTGGGGGGTCATGTTGGGGGTAGTGTTTTAGGGTTTAGGGTAGTGCAGTGGTCTTTGGGTAGTGTAGGGGGTCGTACGGGGGTATTGTTTTAGGGTTTATGGTAGTGCAGTGGTGTTTGGGTAGTGTAGGGGGTCATATTGGGGGTAGTGTTTTAGGTTTAGGGCAGTGCTGTGGTGTTCGGGCAATATAGGGTTTGTGCTGGGTGTGGTGTTTTAGGGTTTAGTGCAGTGGTGTTCGGGTAGTGTAGGGGTTGATGCTGGGGTGGTGTTTTAGGGTTTAGGGCAGTGCAGTGGTGTTCTGCAGTGTAGAGGGTCATGCTGGGGTAGTGTTTTAGGTTTTAGGGCAGTGCAGTGGTGTTCGGCAGTGTAGTGGGCAGTGTTTTAGGGTTTAGGATAGTGCAGCAGTGTTTGTGTAGTGTAGGGGTACGTGTTTTAGGGTTTAGGGTAGTGCATTGTTGCTCGGGCAGCGTAGGGGGTTGTGCTGGGGCTAGTGTTTCAGGGTTTAGGGCAGTGCAGTGGTGTTCGGGAAGTGCAGGGGTTCGTGCTGGGGGTGGTGTTTCAGGGTTTAGGGCAGTGGTGTTCAGGCAGTGTAGGGGGTCATGCTGGGGCTGGTGTTTCAGGGTTTAGGGCAGTGCAGTGGTGTTCGGGCAGTGTAGGGGGTCATGCTGGGGCAAGTGTTTCAGGTTTTAGGGCTGTTCAGTGGTGTTCGGGCAGTGTAGGGGTCGTGGCGGGGCTGGTGTTTCAGGGTTTAGGGCAGTGCAGTGGTGTTCAGGCAGTGTAGGGGGTCGTGCTGGGGCTGGTGTTTCAGGGTTTAGGGCAGTGCAGTGGTGATCAGGCAGTGTAGGGGTCGTGCTGGGGCTGGTGTTTCAGGGTTCAGGGCAGTGCAGTGGTGTTCAGGTAGTGTAGGGGTTCGTGCTGGGGTGGTGTTTCAGGGTTTAGGGCAGTGGTGTTCGGGCAGTGTAGGGGGTCTTGCTGGGGGTGGTCTTTCAGGGTTTATGGCAGTGAAGTGGTGTTCGCGCAGTGTAGGTGGTCTTGCTGGGGTAGTGTTTCAGGGTTTACGGCAGTGTAGTGGTGTTCTGCAGTGTAGAGGGTTTGTGCTGGGGTAGTGTCTTAGGGTTTAGGGCAGTGCTGTGGTGTTCGGCAGTGTAGAGGGTCGTGCTGGGGGTGGTGTTTTAGGGTTTAGGGTAGAGCAGTGGTGTTCGGGCAGTGTAGGGGGTCTTGCTGGGGGTGGTGATTTAGGGTTTAGGGCAGTGCAGTGGTGTTCGGGCTGTGTAGGGGGTCGTGCTGGGGGTACTGTTTTAGGGTTTAGGGTAGTGCAGTGGTGTTTGGGCAGTGTAGGGGGTTGTCCTAGGGGTGGTGTTTTAAGGTCTAGGGTAGTGCATTGGTGTTCGTGTAGTGAAGGGGTCTTGCTCGGGGTGGTGTTTTAGGGTTTAGGGCAGTGAAATGGTGTTTGTGTAGTGTAGGGGGTCATGCTGAGGGTGGTGTTTCAGGGTTTAGCGCAGTGAAGTTGTGTTGGTTTAGTGCTGGGGGTGGTGTTTTAGGGTTTAGGGTAGTGCAGTGGTGTTTGGGTATTGTAGGGGGTCGTGCTGAGGGTAGATTTAGGGTTTAGGGTAGTGCAGTGGTGTTTGGGTAGTTTAGGGGGTCGTACTGGGGGTACTGTTTTAGGGTTTACCGCAAAGCAGTGGTGTTTGGGTAGTGTAGGGGGTCATGCTGGGGGTAGTGCTTTAGGGTTTAGGGCAGTGCTGTGGTGTTCGGGTAGTGTAGGGGTTTGTGCTGGGGGCTAGTGTTTTAGGGTTTAGGGTAGTGCTGTTGTGTATGGGAAGTGTAGGAGGTTGTGCTGGGGCTAGTGTTTTAGGGTTTAGTGCAGTGCAGTGGTGTTCAGCAGTGTAGGGGGTAGTGTTTTAGGGTTTAGGGTAGTGCAGTGGTGTTTGTAGTGTAGGGGGTCGTGTTTTAGGGTTTATGGTAGTGCAGTGGCCTTTGGGTAGTGTAGGGGGTCGTGCGTGGGGTAGTGTTTTAGGGTTTATGGTAGTGCAGTGGTGTTTGGGTAGTGTAGGGGGTCATGTTGGGGGTAGTGTTTTAGGGTTTATGGTAGTGCAGTGGTGTTTGGGTAGTGTAGGGGGTTGTGTTGGGGGTAGTGTTTTAGGGTTTATGGTAGTGCAGTGGTGTTTGTGTAGTGAAGGGGGGCAGGCTGGGGGTAGTGTTTTAGCGTTTAGGGCAGTGCAGTGGTGTTTGGGTAGTGTAGGGGGTTGTGCTGAGGGTAGATTTAGGGTTTAGGGTAGTGCAGTGGTGTTTGGGTAGTGTAGGGGGTTGTGCTGGGGGTAGATTTAGGGTTTAGGGAAGTGCAGTGGTGTATGGCTAGTGTAGGGAGTCGTGCTGGGGGAGTGTTTTAGGGTTTAGGGGAGTGCAGTGATGTTTGGGTAGTGTAGGGGGTACTGCTGGGGTTAGTGTTTTAGGGATTTGGGTAGTGCAATGGTGTTTGGGTAGTGTGGGGGGACTGCTGGGGTTAGTGTTTTAGGGTTTAAGTTAGTGCAGTGGTGTTTGTGTAGTGTAGGGTTCATGCTGGGGGTAGTGTTTTAGGGTTTAGGGTAGTGCAGCAGTGTTTGTGTAGTGTAGGGGGTCTGTTTTCGGGTTGATGGTAGTCCAGTGGTGTTTGGATAGTGTAAGGGGTTGTGCTGGGGGTAGTGTTTTAGGGTTTAGGGTAGTGCAGTGGTCATTGGGTAGTGTAGGCGGTCGTGCTGGGGGTTAGTGGTTTGGGGTTTAGGGTACTGCAGTGGTGTTTGTGTAGTGTAGGGGGTAGTGTTTTAGGGTTTAGGGTAGAACAGTGGTGTTTGTGTAGTGTAGGGGGTTGTGCTGGGGGTAGAGTTTTAGGGTTTAGGGTAGTGCAGTGGTTTTTGTGTAGTGTAGGGGGTCGTGTTTTAGGGTTTAGGGTAGTGCAGTGGTCTTTGGGTAGTGTAGGGGGTCATACGGGGGTATTTTTTTAAGGTTTATGGTAGTGCAGTGGTGTTTGGGTAGTGTAGTGGGTCATGTTGGGGGTAGTGTTTTAGGGTTTAGGGTAGTGCAGTGGTGTTTGGGTAGTGAAGGGGGTCGTGCTGGGGGTACTGTTTTAGGGTTTGCGGCAGTGCAGTGGTGTTCGGGTAGTGTAGGGGTTTGTGCTGGGGGCTAGTGTTTTAGGGTTTAGGGTAGTGCTGTTGTGTTCGGGCAGTGTAGGAGGTTGTGCTGGGGCTAGTGTTTTAGGATTTATGGCAGTGCAGTGGTGTTCGGCAGTGTAGGGGGTAGTGTTTTAGGGTTTAGGGTAGTGCAGTGGTGTTTGTGTAGTGTAGTGGGTCGTGATTGTGGAAGTGTTTAAGGGTTTAGGGTAGTGCAGTGGTGTTTGTGTAGTGTTGGGGGTCATGCTGGGGGTAGTGTTTTATGGTGTAGGGTAGTGCAGCGGTGTTTGTGTAGTGTAGGGGGTCTGTTTTAGGGTTGATGGTAGTGCAGTGGTTTTGGGTAGTGTAAGGGGTCGTGCTGGGGGTAGTGTTTTAGGGTTTAGGGTAGTGTAGTGGTCATTGGGTAGCATAGGCGGTCGTGCTGGGGGTTAGTGTTTTGGGGTTTAGGGTAGTGCAGTGGTGTTCGAGCTGTGAAGGGGGTTGTGCTGGGGGTCGTGTTTTAGGGTTTAGGGTAGTGCAGTGGTCTTTGGGTAGTCTAGGGGGTCGTACGGGGGTATTGTTTTAGGGTTTATGGTAGTGCAGTGGTGTTTGGGTAGTGTAGGGGGTCATGTTGGGGGTAGTGTTTTAGGGTTTAGGGTAGTGCAGTGGTCTTTGGGTAGTGTAGGGGGTCGTACGGGGTATTGTTTTAGGGTTTATGGTAGTGCAGTGGTGGTTGGGTAGTGTAGGGGGTCATATTGGGGGTAGTGTTTTAGGTTTAGTGCAGTGCAGTGGTTTTCGGGCAGTGTAGGGGTTCATGCTGGGGTGGTGTTTTAGGGTTTAGGGCAGTGCAGTGGTGTTCTGCAGTGTAGAGGGTCATGCTGGGGTGGTGTTTTAGGTTTTAGGGCAGTGCAGTGGTGTTCGGCAGTGTAGTGGGTAGTGTTTTAGGGTTTAGGATAGTGCAGCAGTGTTTGTGTAGTGTAGGGGTACGTGTTTTAGGGTTTAGGGTAGTGCATTGTTGCTCGGGCAGCGTAGGGGGTTGTGCTGGGGCTAGTGTTTCAGGGTTTAGGGCAGTGCAGTGGTGTTCGGGCAGTGCAGGGGTTCGTGCTGGGGGTGGTGTTTCAGGGTTTAGGGCAGTGGTGTTCAGGCAGTGTAGGGGGTCTTACTGGGGCTGGTGTTTCAGGGTTTATGGCAGTGCAGCGGTGTTCGGGCAGTGTAGGGGATCATGCTGGGGGTGTTGTTTTAGCATTTAGGTCAGTCCAGTGGTGTTCGGGCAGTGTAGGGGGTCGTGCAGGGGGTAGTGTTTTAGGGTTTATGGTAGTGCAGTGGTGTTTAGGTAGTGTAGGGGGTCATGCTGGAGTGGTGATTTAGGTTTTAGTACAGTGCAATGGTGTTTGTGTAGTGTAGGGGGTCATGCTGAGGTTGGTGTTTCAGGGTTCAGCGCAGTGAAGTTGTGTTGGTTTAGTGCTGGGGGTGGTGTTTTAGGGTTTAGGGTAGTGCAGTGGTGTTTGGGTATTGTAGGGGGTCGTGCTGAGGGTAGATTTAGGGTTTAGGGTAGTGCAGTGGTGTTTGGGTAGTTTAGGGGGGTCGTACTGGGGGTAGATTTAGAGTTTAGGGTAGTGCAGTGGTGTTTGGTTAGTGTAGAGACTCGTGCTGGGGGAGTGTTTTAGGGTTTAGGCTAGTGCAGTTTAGTTTGGGTAGTGTAGGGGGTCGTGCTGGGGGTACTGGTTCAGGGTTTAGGGGAGTGCAGTGGTGTTTGGGTAGTGTAGGGGGTACTGCTGGGGGTAGTGTTTTAGGGTTTAGGGTAGTGCAGTGGTTTTTGTGTAGTGTTGGGGGTCATGCTGGGGGTAGTGTTTTAGGGTTTAGGGTAGTGCAGCGGTGTTTGTGTAGTGTAGGGGGTCTGTTTTAGGGATGATGGTAGTGCAGTGGTTTTGGGTAGTGTAAGGGGTCGTGCTGGAGGTAGTGTTTTAGGGTTTAGGGTAGTGTAGTGGTCATTGGGTAGCATAGGCGGTCGTGCTGGGGGTTAGTGTTTTGGGGTTTAGGGTAGTGCAGTGGTGTTCGAGCTGTGAAGGGGGTCGTGCTGGGGGTCGTGTTTTAGGGTTTAGGGTAGTGCAGTGGTCTTTGGGTAGTGTAGGGGGTCGTACGGGGGTATTGTTTTAGGGTTTATGGTAGTGCAGTGGTGTTTGGGTAGTGTGGGGGGTCATGTTGGGGGTAGTGTTTTAGGGTTTAGGGTAGTGCAGTGGTCTTTGGGTAGTGTAGGGGTCGTACGGGGGTATTGTTTTAGGGTTTATGGTAGTGCAGTGGTGTTTGGGTAGTGTAGGGGGTCATATTGGGGGTAGTGTTTTAGGTTTAGGGCAGTGCTGTGGTGTTCGGGCAATATAGGGTTTGTGCTGGGTGTGGTGTTTTAGGGTTTAGTGCAGTGCAGTGGTGTTCGGGCAGTGTAGGGGTTGATGCTGGGGTGGTGTTTTAGGGTTTAGGGCAGTGCAGTGGTGTTCTGCAGTGTAGAGGGTCATGCTGGGGTGGTGTTTTAGGTTTTAGGGCAGTGCAGTGGTGTTCGGCAGTGTAGTGGGCAGTGTTTTAGGGTTTAGGATAGTGCAGCAGTGTTTGTGTAGTGTAGGGGTACGTGTTTTAGTGTTTAGGGTAGTGCATTGTTGCTCGGGCAGCGTAGGGGGTTGTGCTGGGGCTAGTGTTTCAGGGTTTAGGGCAGTGCAGTGGTGTTCGGGAAGTGCAGAGGTCGTGCTGGGGGTGGTGTTTCAGGGTTTAGGTCAGTGGTGTTCAGGCAGTGTAGGGGGTCTTGCTGGGGCTGGTGTTTCAGGGTTTAGGGCAGTGCAGTGGTGTTCGGGCAGTGTAGGGGGTCATGCTGGGGCAAGTGTTTCAGGTTTTAGGGCTGTTCAGTGGTGTTCGGGCAGTGTAGGGGTCGTGGCGGGGCTGGTGTTTCAGGGTTTAGGGCAGTGCAGTGGTGTTCAGGCAGGGTAGGGGGTCGTGCTGGGGCTGGTGTTTCAGGGTTTAGGGCAGTGCAGTGGTGGTCAGGCAGTGTAGGGGTCGTGCTGGGGCTGGTGTTTCAGGGTTCAGGGCAGTGCAGTGGTGTTCAGGTAGTGTAGGGGTTCGTGCTGGGGTGGTGTTTCAGGGTTTAGGGCAGTGGTGTTCGGGCAGTGTAGGGGGTCTTGCTGGGGGTGGTCTTTCAGGGTTTATGGCAGTGAAGTGGTGTTCGCGCAGTGTAGGTGGTCTTGCTGGGGTAGTGTTTCAGGGTTTACGGCTGTGTAGTGGTGTTCTGCAGTGTAGAGGGTTTGTGCTGGGGTAGTGTCTTAGGGTTTAGGGCAGTGCTGTGGTGTTCGGCAGTGTAGAGGGTCGTGCTGGGGGTGGTGTTTTAGGGTTTAGGGTAGAGCAGTGGTGTTCGGGCAGTGTAGGGGGTCTTGCTGGGGGTGGTGATTTAGGGTTTAGGGCAGTGCAGTGGTGTTCGGGCTGTGTAGGGGGTCGTGCTGGGGGTACTGTTTTAGGGTTTAGGGTAGTGCAGTGGTGTTTGGGCAGTGTAGGGGGTTGTGCTAGGGGTGGTGTTTTAAGGTCTAGGGTAGTGCATTGGTGTTCGTGTAGTGAAGGGGTCTTGCTCGGGGTGGTGTTTTAGGGTTTAGGGCAGTGAAATGGTGTTTGTGTAGTGTAGGGGGTCTTGCTGAGGGTGGTGTTTCAGGGTTTAGCGCAGTGAAGTTGTGTTGGTTTAGTGCTGGGGGTGGTGTTTTAGGGTTTAGGGTAGTGCAGTGGTGTTTGGGTATTGTAGGGGGTCGTGCTGAGGGTAGATTTGGGGTTTAGGGTAGTGCAGTGGTGTTTGGGTAGTTTAGGGGGTCGTACTGGGGGTACTGTTTTAGGGTTTACCGCAAAGCAGTGGTGTTTGGGTAGTGTAGGGGGTCATGCTGGGGGTAGTGCTTTAGGGTTTAGGGCAGTGCTGTGGTGTTCGGGTAGTGTAGGGGTTTGTGCTGGGGGCTAGTGTTTTAGGGTTTAGGGTAGTGCTGTTGTGTATGGGAAGTGTAGGAGGTTGTGCTGGGGCTAGTGTTTTAGGGTTTAGGGCAGTGCAGTGGTGTTCAGCAGTGTAGGGGGTAGTGTTTTAGGGTTTAGGGTAGTGCAGTGGTGTTTGTAGTGTAGGGGGTCGTGTTTTAGGGTTTATGGTAGTGCAGTGGCCTTTGGGTAGTGTAGGGGGTCGTGCGTGGGGTAGTGTTTTAGGGTTTATGGTAGTGCAGTGGTGTTTGGGTAGTGTAGGGGGTCGTGTTGGGGGTAGTGTTTTAGGGTTTATGGTAGTGCAGTGGTGTTTGGGTAGTGTAGGGGGTTGTGTTGGGGGTAGTGTTTTAGGGTTTATGGTAGTGCAGTGGTGTTTGTGTAGTGAAGGGGGGCAGGCTGGGGGTAGTGTTTTAGCGTTTAGGGCAGTGCAGTGGTGTTTGGGTAGTGTAGGGGGTTGTGCTGAGGGTAGATTTAGGGTTTAGGGTAGTGCAGTGGTGTTCAGGCAGGGTAGGGGGTCGTGCTGGGGCTGGTGTTTCAGGGTTTAGGGCAGTGCAGTGGTGTTCAGGCAGGGTAGGGGGTCGTGCTGGGGCTGGTGTTTCAGGGTTTAGGGCAGTGCAGTGGTGGTCAGGCAGTGTAGGGGTCGTGCTGGGGCTGGTGTTTCAGGGTTCAGGGCAGTGCAGTGGTGTTCAGGTAGTATAGGGGTTCGTGCTGGGGTGGTGTTTCAGGGTTTAGGGCAGTGGTGTTCGGGCAGTGTAGGGGGTCTTGCTGGGGGTGGTCTTTCAGGGTTTATGGCAGTGAAGTGGTGTTCGCGCAGTGTAGGTGGTCTTGCTGGGGTAGTGTTTCAGGGTTTACGGCTGTGTAGTGGTGTTCTGCAGTGTAGAGGGTTTGTGCTGGGGTAGTGTCTTAGGGTTTAGGGCAGTGCTGTGGTGTTCGGCAGTGTAGAGGGTCGTGCTGGGGGTGGTGTTTTAGGGTTTAGGGTAGAGCAGTGGTGTTCGGGCAGTGTAGGGGGTCTTGCTGGGGGTGGTGATTTAGGGTTTAGGGCAGTGCAGTGGTGTTCGGGCTGTGTAGGGGGTCGTGCTGGGGGTACTGTTTTAGGGTTTAGGGTAGTGCAGTGGTGTTTGGGCAGTGTAGGGGGTTGTCCTAGGGGTGGTGTTTTAAGGTCTAGGGTAGTGCATTGGTGTTCGTGTAGTGAAGGGGTCTTGCTCGGGGTGGTGTTTTAGGGTTTAGGGCAGTGAAATGGTGTTTGTGTAGTGTAGGGGGTCTTGCTGAGGGTGGTGTTTCAGGGTTTAGCGCAGTGAAGTTGTGTTGGTTTAGTGCTGGGGGTGGTGTTTTAGGGTTTAGGGTAGTGCAGTGGTGTTTGGGTATTGTAGGGGGACGTGCTGAGGGTAGATTTAGGGTTTAGGGTAGTGCAGTGGTGTTTGGGTAGTTTAGGGGGTCGTACTGGGGGTACTGTTTTAGGGTTTACCGCAAAGCAGTGATGTTTGGGTAGTGTAGGGGGTCATGCTGGGGGTAGTGCTTTAGGGTTTAGGGCAGTGCTGTGGTGTTCGGGTAGTGTAGGGGTTTGTGCTGGGGGCTAGTGTTTTAGGGTTTAGGGTAGTGCTGTTGTGTATGGGAAGTGTAGGAGGTTGTGCTGGGGCTAGTGTTTTAGGGTTTAGGGCAGTGCAGTGGTGTTCAGCAGTGTAGGGGGTAGTGTTTTAGGGTTTAGGGTAGTGCAGTGGTGTTTGTAGTGTAGGGGGTCGTGTTTTAGGGTTTATGGTAGTGCAGTGGCCTTTGGGTAGTGTAGGGGGTCGTGCGTGGGGTAGTGTTTTAGGGTTTATGGTAGTGCAGTGGTGTTTGGGTAGTGTAGGGGGTCGTGTTGGGGGTAGTGTTTTAGGGTTTATGGTAGTGCAGTGGTGTTTGGGTAGTGTAGGGGGTTGTGTTGGGGGTAGTGTTTTAGGGTTTATGGTAGTGCAGTGGTGTTTGTGTAGTGAAGGGGGACAGGCTGGGGGTAGTGTTTTAGCGTTTAGGGCAGTGCAGTGGTGTTTGGGTAGTGTAGGGGGTTGTGCTGAGGGTAGATTTAGGGTTTAGGGTAGTGCAGTGGTGTTTGGGTAGTGTAGGGGGTTGTGCTGGGGGTAGATTTAGGGTTTAGGGAAGTGCAGTGGTGTATGGCTAGTGTAGGGAGTCGTGCTGGGGGAGTGTTTTAGGGTTTAGGGGAGTGCAGTGATGTTTGGGTAGTGTAGGGGGTACTGCTGGGGTTAGTGTTTTAGGGATTTGGGTAGTGCAATGGTGTTTGGGTAGTGTGGGGGGACTGCTGGGGTTAGTGTTTTAGGGTTTAAGTTAGTGCAGTGGTGTTTGTGTAGTGTAGGGTTCATGCTGGGGGTAGGGTTTTAGGGTTTAGGGTAGTGCAGCAGTGTTTGTGTAGTGTAGGGGGTCTGTTTTCGGGTTGATGGTAGTCCAGTGGTGTTTGGATAGTGTAAGGGGTTGTGCTGGGGGTAGTGTTTTAGGGTTTAGGGTAGTGCAGTGGTCATTGGGTAGTGTAGGCGGTCGTGCTGGGGTTAGTGGTTTGGGGTTTAGGGTACTGCAGTGGTGTTTGTGTAGTGTAGGGGGTAGTGTTTTAGGGTTTAGGGTAGAACAGTGGTGTTTGTGTAGTGTAGGGGGTTGTGCTGGGGGTAGAGTTTTAGGGTTTAGGGTAGTGCAGTGGTTTTTGTGTAGTGTAGGGGGTCGTGTTTTAGGGTTTAGGGTAGTGCAGTGGTCTTTGGGTAGTGTAGGGGGTCATACGGGGGTATTTTTTTAAGGATTATGGTAGTGCAGTGGTGTTTGGGTAGTGTAGTGGGTCATGTTGGGGGTAGTGTTTTAGGGTTTAGGGTAGTGCAGTGGTGTTTGGGTAGTGAAGGGGGTCGTGCTGGGGGTACTGTTTTAGGGTTTGCGGCAGTGCAGTGGTGTTCGGGTAGTGTAGGGGTTTGTGCTGGGGGCTAGTGTTTTAGGGTTTAGGGTAGTGCTGTTGTGTTCGGGCAGTGTAGGAGGTTGTGCTGGGGCTAGTGTTTTAGGATTTAGGGCAGTGCAGTGGTGTTCGGCAGTGTAGGGGGTAGTGTTTTAGGGTTTAGGGTAGTGCAGTGGTGTTTGTGTAGTGTAGTGGGTCGTGATTGTGGAAGTGTTTAAGGGTTTAGGGTAGTGCAGTGGTGTTTGTGTAGTGTAGGGGGTCGTGTTTTAGGGTTTAGGGTAGTGCAGTGGCCTTTGGGTAGTGTAGGGGGTCATGCGTGGGGTAGTGTTTTAGGGTTTATGGTAGTGCAGTGGTGTTTGGGTAGTGTAGGGGGTCGTGCTGGGGGTAGTGTTTTAGGGTTTATGGTAGTGCAGTGGTGTTTGTGTGGTGAAGGGGGTCGAGCTGGGGGTAGTGTTTTAGGGTTTAGCGCAGTGCAGTGGTGTTTGTGTAGTGAAGGGTGTCGGGCTGGGGGTACTGTTTTAGGGTTTACAGCAGAGCAGTGGTGTTTGGGTAGTGTAGGAGTCTTGCTGGGGGTGTATTTTAGGGTTTAGGGTAGTGCAGTGGTTTTGGGTAGTGTAAGGGGTCGTGCTGGGGGTAGTGTTTTAGGGTTTAGGGTAGTGTAGTGGTCATTGGGTAGCATAGGTGGTTGTGCTGGGGGTTAGTGTTTTGGGGTTTAGGGTAGTGCAGTGGTGTTCGAGCTGTGAAGGGGGTCGTGCTGGGGGTCGTGTTTTAGGGTTTAGGGTAGTGCAGTGGTCTTTGGGTAGTGTAGGGGGTCGTACGGGGGTATTGTTTTAGGGTTTATGGTAGTGCAGTTGTGTTTGGGTAGTGTAGGGGGTCATGTTGGGGGTAGTGTTTTAGGGTTTAGGGTAGTGCAGTGGTCTTTGGGTAGTGTAGGGGGTCGTACGGGGGTATTGTTTTAGGGTTTATGGTAGTGCAGTGGTGTTTAGGTAGTGTAGGGGGTCATGTTGGGGGTAGTGTTTTAGGTTTAGGGCAGTGCTGTGGTGTTCGGGCAATATAGGGTTCGTGCTGGGTGTGGTGTTTTAGGGTTTAGTGCAGTGCAGTGGTGTTCGGGCAGTGTAGGGGTTCATGCTGGGGTGGTGTTTTAGGGTTTAGGGCAGTGCAGTGGTGTTTGTGTAGTGAAGGGTGTCGGGCTGGGGGTACTGTTTTAGGGTTTACAGCAGAGCAGTGGTGTTTGGGTAGTGTAGGAGTCTTGCTGGGGGTGTATTTTAGGGTTTAGGGTAGTGCAGTGGTGTTTGGGTAGTGTAGGGGGTCGTGCTGGGCATAGTGTTTTAGGTTTAGGGCAGTGCTGTGGTGTTCAGGCAATATAGGGTTCGTGCTGGGTGTGGTGTTTTAGGGTTTAGTGCAGTGCAGTGGTGTTCGGGCAGTGTAGGGGTTCATGCTGGGGTGGTGTTTTAGGGTTTAGGGCAGTGCAGTGGTGTTCTGCAGTGTAGAGGGTCATGCTGGGGTGGTGTTTTAGGTTTTAGGGCAGTGCAGTGGTGTTTGGCAGTGTAGAGGGTCTTGCTGGGGTGGTGTTTTAGGGTTTAGGGCAGTGCAGTGGTGTTCTGCAGTGTAGGGGGTCATGCTGGGGGTGGTGATTTAGGGTTTAGGGCAGTGCAGTGGTGTTCGGGCTGTGTAGGGGGTCGTGCTGGGGGTACTGTTTTAGGGTTTAGGGTAGTGTGGTGGTGTTCGGGCAGTGTAGGGGGTTGTGCTAGGGGTGGTGTTTTAAGGTCTAGGGTAGTGCATTGGTGTTCGTGTAGTGAAGGGGGTCTTGCTCGGGTGGTGTTTTAGGGTTTAGGGCAGTGCAATGGTGTTTGTGTAGTGTAGGGGGTCATGCTGAGGGTGGTGTGTCAGGGTTTAGCGCAGTGAAGTTGTGTTGGTTTAGTGCTGGGGGTGGTGTTTTAGGGTTTAGGGTAGTGCAGTGGTGTTTGGGTATTGTAGGGGGTCGTGCTGAGGGTAGATTTAGGGTTTAGGGTAGTGCAGTGGTGTTTGGGTAGTTTAGGGGGTCGTACTGGGGGTAGATTTAGAGTTTAGGGTAGTGCAGTGGTGTTTGGTTAGTGTAGAGACTCGTGCTGGGGGAGTGTTTTAGGGTTTAGGCTAGTGCAGTTTAGTTTGGGTAGTGTAGGGGGAACTGGTTTAGGGTTTAGGGGAGTGCAGTGGTGTTTGGGTAGTGTAGGGGGTACTGCTGGGGGTAGTGTTTTAGGGTTTAGGGTAGTGCAGTGGTGTTTGTGTAGTGTTGGGGGTCATGCTGGGGGTAGTGTTTTATGGTTTAGGGTAGTGCAGCGGTGTTTGTGTAGTGTAGGGGGTCTGTTTTAGGGTTGATGGTAGTGCAGTGGTTTTGGGTAGTGTAAGGGGTCATGCTGGGGGTAGTGTTTTAGGGTTTAGGGTAGTGTAGTGGTCATTGGGTAGCATAGGCGGTCGTGCTGGGGGTTAGTGTTTTGGGGTTTAGGGTAGTGCAGTGGTGTTCGAGCTGTGAAGGGGATCGTGCTGGGGGTCGTGTTTTAGGGTTTAGGGTAGTGCAGTGGTCTTTGGGTAGTGTAGGGGGTCGTACGGGGGTATTGTTTTAGGGTTTATGGTAGTGCAGTGGTGTTTGGGTAGTGTAGGGGGTCATGTTGGGGGTAGTGTTTTAGGGTTTAGGGTAGTGCAGTGGTCTTTGGGTAGTGTAGGGGGTCGTACGGGGTATTGTTTTAGGGTTTATTGTAGTGCAGTGGTGATTGGGTAGTGTAGGGGGTCATATTGGGGGTAGAGTTTTAGGTTTAGGGCAGTGCTGTGGTGTTTGGGCAATATAGGGTTCGTGCTGGGTGTGGTGTTTTAGGGTTTAGTGCAGTGCAGTGGTGTTCGGGCAGTGTAGGGGTTCATGCTGGGGTGGTGTTTTAGGGTTTAGGGCAGTGCAGTGGTGTTCTGCAGTGTAGAGGGTCATGCTGGGGTGGTGTTTTAGGTTTTAGGGCAGTGCAGTGGTGTTCGGCAGTGTAGTGGGTAGTGTTTTAGGGTTTAGGATAGTGCAGCAGTGTTTGTGTAGTGTAGGGGTACGTGTTTTAGGGTTTAGGGTAGTGCATTGTTGCTCGGGCAGCGTAGGGGGTTGTGCTGGGGCTAGTGTTTCAGGGTTTAGGGCAGTGCAGTGGTGTTCGGGCAGTGCATGGGTTTGTGCTGGGGGTGGTGTTTCAGGGTTTAGGGCAGTGGTGTTCAGGCAGTGTAGGGGGTCTTGCTGGGGCTGGTGTTTCAGGGTTTATGGCAGTGCAGTGGTGTTCGGGCAGTGTAGGGGATCATACTGGGGGTGTTGTTTTAGCATTTAGGTCAGTGCAGTGGTGTTCGGGCAGTGTAGGGGGTCGTGCAGGGGGTAGTGTTTTAGGGTTTATGGTAGTGCAGTGGTGTTTAGGTAGTGTAGAGGGTCACGCTGGGGGTAGTGTTTTAGGGTTTAGGGTAGTGCAGTGGTGTTCGGGCAGGGTGGGGGGTCGTGCTGGGGCTGCTGTTTCAGGGTTTAGGGTAGTGCAGTGATGTTTGTGTAGTGTAGGGGGTCGTGCTGGGGGTGGTGACTTAGGGTTTAAGGCAGTGCAGTGGTGTTCAGGCAGTGTAGGGGGTCATGCTGGGGGTAATGTTTTAGGGTTAAGGGTAGTGCAGTGGTGTTCGGGCAGTGGAAGGGGTTGTGCTGGGGGTGGTGTTTTAGGGTCTAGGGTAGTGCATTGGTGTTCGTGTAGTGAAGGTATCGTGCTCGGGTGGTGTTTTAGGGTTTAGGGCAGTGCAGTGGTGTTTGTGTAGTGTAGGGGGTCGTGCTGAGGGTGGTGTTTCAGGGTTTAGCGCAGTGAAGTTATGTTTGGGCAGTGTAGGGGGTCATGCTGGGGGTGGTGTTTCAGGATTTAGGGCAGTGCAGTGGTGTTCGGGCAGAGTAGGGGGTCGTGCTGGGGGTGGTTTTTTAGGGTTTAGGGTAGTGCATTGGTGTTCGTGTAGTGTAGGGGGTCTTGCGGGGGTGGTCTTTCAGGGTTTAGGGCAGTGCAGTGGTGTTCGGGCGGTGTAGAGGGTCATGCTGGGTGTGGTGTTTCAGGGTTTAGGGCAGTGCAGTACTGTTTGGGCAGTGTAGGGTGTCGTTCGGGGTGGTGTTTCAGGGTTTATGGCAGTGCAGTGGTGTTCGGGCAGTGTAGGGGTCGTGCTGGGGCTGGTGTTTCAGGGTTCAGGGCAGTGCAGTGGTGTTCAGGTAGTGTAGGGATTCGTGCTGGGTGGTGTTTCAGGGTTTAGGGCAGTGGTGTTCGGGCAGTGTAGGGGGTCTTGCTGGGGGTGGTCTTTCAGGGTTTATGGCAGTGAAGTGGTGTTCGGGCAGTGTAGTGGTGTTCTGCAGTGTAGAGGGTTTGTGCTGGGGTAGTGTCTTAGAGTTTAGGGCAGTGCTGTGGTGTTCGGCAGTGTAGAGGGTCATGCTGGGGGTGGTGTTTCAGGGTTTAGGGTAGAGCAGTGGTGTTCGGGCAGTGTAGAGGGTCATGCTGGGGGTGGTGATTTAGGGTTTAGGGCAGTGCAGTGGTGTTCGGGCTGTGTAGGGGGTCGTGCTGGGGGTACTGTTTTAGGGTTTAGGGTAGTGCAGTGGTGTTTGGGCAGTGTAGGGGGTTGTCCTAGGGGTGGTGTTTTAAGGTCTAGGGTAGTGCATTGGTGTTCGTGTAGTGAAGGGGTCTTGCTCGGGGTGGTGTTTTAGGGTTTAGGGCAGTGAAATGGTGTTTGTGTAGAGTAGGGGGTCATGCTGAGGGTGGTGTTTCAGGGTTTAGCGCAGTGAAGTTGTGTTGGTTTAGTGCTGGGGGTGGTGTTTTAGGGTTTAGGGTAGTGCAGTGGTGTTTGGGTATTGTAGGGGGTCATGCTGAGGGTAGATTTAGGGTTTAGGGTAGTGCAGTGGTGTTTGGGTAGTTTAGGGGGTCGTACTGGGGGTACTGTTTTAGGGTTTACCACAGTGGTGTTTGGGTAGTGTAGGGGGTCATGCTGGGGGTAGTGCTTTAGGGTTTAGGGCAGTGCTGTGGTGTTCTGGTAGTGTAGGGGTTTGTGCTGGGGGCTAGTGTTTTAGGGTTTAGGGTAGTGCTGTTGTGTATGGGAAGTGTAGGAGGTTGTGCTGGGGCTAGTGTTTTAGGGTTTAGTGCAGTGCAGTGGTGTTCAGCAGTGTAGGGGGTAGTGTTTTAGGGTTTAGGGTAGTGCAGTGGTGTTTGTAGTGTAGGGGGTCGTGTTTTAGGGTTTATGGTAGTGCAGTGGCCTTTGGGTAGTGTAGGGGGTCATGCGTGGGGTAGTGTTTTAGGGTTTATGGTAGTGCAGTGGTGTTTGGGTAGTGTAGGGGTTGTGCTGAGGGTAGATTTAGGGTTTGGGTAGTGCAGTGGTGTTTGGGTAGTGTAGGGGGTTGTGCTGGGGGTAGATTTAGGGTTTAGGGAAGTGCAGTGGTGTATGGCTAGTGTAGGGAGTCGTGCTGGGGGAGTGTTTTAGGGTTTAGGGGAGTGCAGTGATGTTTGGGTAGTGTAGGGGGTACTGCTGGGGTTAGTGTTTTAGGGATTTGGGTAGTGCAATGGTGTTTGGGTAGTGTGGGGGGACTGCTGGGGTTAGTGTTTTAGGGTTTAGGTTAGTGCAGTGGTGTTTGTGTAGTGTAGGGGTCATGCTGGGGGTAGTGTTTTAGGGTTTAGGGTAGTGCAGCAGTGTTTGTGTAGTGTAGGGGGTCTGTTTTCGGGTTGATGGTAGTCCAGTGGTGTTTGGATAGTGTAAGGGGTTGTGCTGGGGGTAGTGTTTTAGGGTTTAGGGTAGTGCAGTGGTCATTGGGTAGCGTAGGCGGTCGTGCTGGGGGTTAGTGGTTTGGGGTTTAGGGTACTGCAGTGGTGTTTGTGTAGTGCAGGGGGTAGTGTTTTAGGGTTTAGGGTAGAACAGTGGTGTTTGTGTAGTGTAGGGGGTTGTGCTGGGGGTAGAGTTTTAGGGTTTAGGGTAGTGCAGTGGTTTTTGTGTAGTGTAGGGGGTCGTGTTTTAGGGTTTAGGGTAGTGCAGTGGTCTTTGGGTAGTGTAGGGGGTCATACGGGGGTATTTTTTTAAGGTTTATGGTAGTGCAGTGGTGTTTGGGTAGTGTAGTGGGTCATGTTGGGGGTAGTGTTTTAGGGTTTAGGGTAGTGCAGTGGTGTTTGGGTAGTGAAGGGGGTCGTGCTGGGGGTACTGTTTTAGGGTTTGCGGCAGTGCAGTGGTGTTCGGGTAGTGTAGGGGTTTGTGCTGGGGGCTAGTGTTTTAGGGTTTAGGGTAGTGCTGTTGTGTTCGGGCAGTGTAGGAGGTTGTGCTGGGGCTAGTGTTTTAGGATTTAGGGCAGTGCAGTGGTGTTCGGCAGTGTAGGGGGTAGTGTTTTAGGGTTTCGGGTAGTGCAGTGGTGTTTGTGTAGTGTAGGGGGTCGTGATTGTGGAAGTGTTTAAGGGTTTAGGGTAGTGCAGTGGTGTTTGTGTAGTGTAGGGGGTCGTGTTTTAGGGTTTAGGGTAGTGCAGTGGCCTTTGGGTAGTGTAGGGGGTCATGCGTGGGGTAGTGTTTTAGGGTTTATGGTAGTGCAGTGGTATTTGGGTAGTGTAGGGGGTCGTGCTGGGGGTAGTGTTTTAGGGTTTATGGTAGTGCAGTGGTGTTTGTGTGGTGAAGGGGGTCGAGCTGGGTGTGGTGTTTTAGGGTTTAGTGCAGTGCAGTGGTGTTCGGGCAGTGTAGGGGTTCATGCTGGGGTGGTGTTTTAGGGTTTAGGGCAGTGCAGTGGTGTTCTGCAGTGTAGAGGGTCATGCTGGGGTGGTGTTTTAGGTTTTAGGGCAGTGCAGTGGTGTTCGGCAGTGTAGTGGGTAGTGTTTTAGGGTTTAGGATAGTGCAGCAGTGTTTGTGTAGTGTAGGAGTACGTGTTTTAGGGTTTAGGGTAGTGCATTGTTGCTCGGGCAGCGTAGGGGGTTGTGCTGGGGCTAGTGTTTCAGGGTTTAGGGCAGTGCAGTGGTGTTCGGGCAGTGCATGGGTTCGTGCTGGGGGTGGTGTTTCAGGGTTTAGGGCAGTGGTGTTCAGGCAGTGTAGGGGGTCCTGCTGGGGCTGGTGTTTCAGGGTTTATGGCAGTGCAGTGGTGTTCGGGCAGTGTAGGGGATCATGCTGGGGGTGTTGTTTTAGCATTTAGGTCAGTGCAGTGGTGTTCAGGCAGTGTAGGGGGTCGTGCAGGGGGTAGTGTTTTAGGGTTTATGGTAGTGCAGTGGTGTTTAGGTAGTGTAGGGGGTCACGCTGGGGGTAGTGTTTTAGGGTTTAGGGTAGTGCAGTGGTGTTCGGGCAGGGTGGGGGGTCATGCTGGGGCTGCTGTTTCAGGGTTTAGGGTAGTGCAGTGATGTTTGTGTAGTGTAGGGGGTCGTGCTGGGGGTGGTGACTTAGTGTTTAAGGCAGTGCAGTGGTGTTCAGGCAGTGTAGGGGGTCCTGCTGGGGGTAATGTTTTAGGGTTAAGGGTAGTGCAGTGGTGTTCGGGCAGTGGAAGGGGTTGTGCTGGGGGTGGTGTTTTAGAGTCTAGGGTAGTGCATTGGTGTTCGTGTAGTGAAGGTATCGTGCTCGGGTGGTGTTTTAGGGTTTAGGGCAGTGCAGTGGTGTTTGTGTAGTGTAGGGGGTCGTGCTGAAGGTGGTGTTTCAGGGTTTAGCGCAGTGAAGTTATGTTTGGGCAGTGTAGGGGGTCATGCTGGGGGTGGTGTTTCAGGATTTAGGGCAGTGCAGTGGTGTTCGGGTAGTGTAGGGTGTCATGCGGGGGTGGTGTTTCAGTGTTTAAGGCAGTGCAGTGGTTTTCAGGCAGAGTAGGGGGTCGTGCTGGGGTGGTTTTTTAGGGTTTAGGGTAGTGCATTGGTGTTCGTGTAGTGTAGGGGGTCGTTCGGGGGTGGTCTTTCAGGGTTTAGGGCAGTGCAGTGGTGTTCGGGCGGTGTAGGGGGTCATGTTGGGTGTGGTGTTTCAGGGTTTAGGGCAGTGCAGTACTGTTTGGGCAGTGTAGGGTGTCGTTCGGGGTGGTGTTTCAGGGTTTATGGCAGTGCAGTGGTGTTCGGGCAGTGTAGGGGGTTGACCTGGGGGTGGTGTTTCAGGGTTTAGGGCAGTGCAGTTGTGTTCGGGCAGTGTAGGGGTCGTGCTGGGGCTGGTGTTTCAGGGTTTAGGGCTGTGCAGTGCTGTTCGGGCACTGTAGGGGTGCGTGCTGGGGTGGTGTTTCAGGGTTTAGGGCAGTGGTGTTCGGGCAGTGTAGGGGGTCTTGCTGGGGGTGGTGTTTAAGGGTTTTTGGCAGTGCAGTGATGTTTAGGCAGTATAGGGGGTCTTGCTGGGGTAGTGTTTCAGGGTTTAGGGCAGTGCAGTGGTGTTCGGGCAGTGTAGGGGGTCATGCTGGGGCAAGTGTTTCAGGTTTTAGGGCTGTTCAGTGGTGTTTGGGCAGTGTAGGGGTCGTGGCGGGGCTGGTGTTTCAGGGTTTTGGGCAGTGCAGTGGTGTTCAGGCAGTGTAGGGGGTCGTGCTGGGGCTGGTGTTTCAGGGTTTAGGGCAGTGCAGTGCAGTGGTGATCGGGCAGTGTAGGGGTCGTGCTGGGGCGGGTGTTTCAGGGTTCAGGGCAGTGCAGAGGTGTTCAGGTAGTGTAGGGGTTCGTGCTGGGGTGGTGTTTCAGGGTTTAGGGCAGTGGTGTTCGGGCAGTGTAGGGGGTCTTGCTGGGGGTGGTCTTTCAGGGTTTATGGCAGTGAAGTGGTGTTCGGGCAGTGTAGGTGGTCTTGCTGGGGTAGTGTTTCAGAGTTTACGGCAGTGTAGTGGTGTTCTGCAGTGTAGAGGGTTTGTGCTGGGGTAGTGTCTTAGGGTTTAGGGCAGTGCTGTGGTGTTCGGCGGTGTAGAGGGTCGTGCTGGGGGTGGTGTTTTAGGGTTTAGGGTAGAGCAGTGGTGTTCGGGCAGTGTAGGGGGTCTTGCTGTGGCTGGTGTTTCAGGGTTTAGGGCAGTGCAGTGGTGATCGGGCAGTGTAGGGGTCGTGCTGGGGCTGGTGTTTCAGGGTTCAGGGCAGTGCAGTGGTGTTCAGGTAGTGTAGGGGTTCGTGCTGGGGTGGTGTTTCAGGGTTTAGGGCAGTGGTGTTCGGGCAGTGTAGGGGGTCTTGCTGGGGGTGGTCTTTCAGGGTTTATGGCAGTGAAGTGGGGTTCGGGCAGTGTAGGTGGTCTTGCTGGGGTAGTGTTTCAGCGTTTACGGCAGTGTAGTGGTGTTCCGCAGTGTAGAGGGTTTGTGCTGGGGTAGTGTCTTAGGGTTTAGGGCAGTGCTGTGGTGTTCAGCAGTGTAGAGGGTCGTGCTGGGGGTGGTGTTTTAGGGTTTAGGGTAGAGCAGTGGTGTTTGGGCAGTGTAGGGGGTCTTGCTGGGGGTGGTGATTTAGGGTTTAGGGCAGTGCAGTGGTGTTCGGGCTTTGTAGGGGGTCGTGCTGGGGGTACTGTTTTAGGGTTTAGGGTAGTGCAGTGGTGTTCGGGCAGTGTAGGGGGTTGTGCTAGGGGTGGTGTTTTAAGGTCTAGGGTAGTGCATTGGTGTTCGTGTAGTGAAGGGGGTCTTGCTCGGGTGGTGTTTTAGGGTTTAGGGCAGTGCAATGGTGTTTGTGTAGTGTAGGGGGTCATGCTGAGGGTGGTGTTTCAAGGTTTAGCGCAGTGAAGTTGTGTTGGTTTAGTGCTGGGGTGGTGTTTTAGGGTTTAGGCTAGTGCAGTTGAGTTTGGGTAGTGTAGGGGGTCGTGCTGGGGTACAGGTTTAGGGGAGTGCAGTGGTGTTTGGGTAGTGTAGGGGGTACTGCTGGGGGTAGTGTTTTAGGGTTTAGGGTAGTGCAGCGGTGTTTGTGTAGTGTAGGGGGTCTGTTTTAGGGTTGATGGTAGTGCAGTGGTTTTGGGTAGTGTAAGGGGTCGTGCTGGGGGTAGTGTTTTAGGGTTTAGGGTAGTGTAGTGGTCATTGGGTAGCATAGGCGGTCGTGCTGGGGGTTAGTGTTTTGGGGTTTAGGGTAGTGCAGTGGTGTTCGAGCTGTGAAGGGGGTCGTGCTAGGGGTCGTGTTTTAGGGTTTAGGGTAGTGCAGTGGTCTTTGGGTAGTGTAGGGGGTCGTACGGGGTTATTGTTTTAGGGTTTATGGTAGTGCAGTGGTGTTTGGGTAGTGTAGGGGGTCATGTTGGGGGTAGTGCTTTCGGGTTTAGGGCAGTGCAGTGGTGTTCGGGTAGTGTAGGGGTTTGTGCTGGGGGCTAGTGTTTTAGGGTTTAGGGTAGTGCTGTTGTGTACGGGCAGTGTAGGAGGTTGTGCTGGGGCTAGTGTTTTAGGGTTTAGGGCAGTGCAGTGGTGTTCAGCAGTGCAGGGGTAGTGTTTTAGGGTTTAGGGTAGTGCAGTGGTGTTTGTAGTGTAGGGGGTGGTGATTGGGGAAGTGTTTAAGGGTTTAGGGTAGTACAGTGGTGTTTGTGTAGTGTAGGGGGTCGTGTTTTAGGGTTTAGGGTAGTGCAGTGAACTTTGTGTAGTGTAGGGGGTCGTGCGTGGGATAGTGTTTTAGGATTTATGGTAGTGCAGTGGTGTTTGGGTAGTGTAGGGGGTCGTGCTGGGGGTAGTGTTTTAGGGTTTATGGTAGTGCAGTGGTGTTTGTGTAGTGAAGGGGGTCGGGCTGGGGGTAGTGTTTTAGCATTTAGGGCAGTGCAGTGGTGTTTGTGTAGTGAAGGGTGTCGGGCTGGGGGTACTGTTTTAGGGTTTACAGCAGAGCAGTGTTGTTTGGGTATTGTAGGGGTCTTGCTAGGTGTGTATTTTAGGGTTTAGGGTAGTGCAGTGGTGTTTGGGTGGTGTAGGGGTCGTGCTGGGCGTAGTGTTTTAGGTTTAGGGCAGTTCTGTGGTGTTCGGGCAGTGTAGGGGTCATGCTGGGTTTGGTGTTTTAGGGTTTAGGGCAGTGCAGTGGTGTTTGTGCAGTGTAGGGGTTCGTGCTGGGGTGGTGTTTTAGGGTTTAGTGCAGTGCAGTGGTGTTCTGCAGTGTAGAGGGTCGTGTTGGGGTGGTGTTTTAGGGTTTAGGGCAGTGCAGTGGTGTTCGGGCAGTGTAGGTGGTCTTGCTGGGGTAGTGTTTCAGAGTTTACGGCAGTGTAGTGGTGTTCTGCAGTGTAGAGGGTTTGTGCTGGGGTAGTGTCTTAGGGTTTAGGGCAGTGCTGTGGTGTTCGGCGGTGTAGAGGGTCGTGCTGGGGGTGGTGTTTTAGGGTTTAGGGTAGAGCAGTGGTGTTCGGGCAGTGTAGGGGGTCTTGCTGTGGCTGGTGTTTCAGGGTTTAGGGCAGTGCAGTGGTGATCGGGCAGTGTAGGGGTCGTGCTGGAGCTGGTGTTTCAGGGTTCAGGGCAGTGCAGTGGTGTTCAGGTAGTGTAGGGGTTCGTGCTGGGGTGGTGTTTCAGGGTTTAGGGCAGTGGTGTTCGGGCAGTGTAGGGGGTCTTGCTGGGGGTGGTCTTTCAGGGTTTAGGGCAGTGAAGTGGGGTTCGGGCAGTGTAGGTGGTCTTGCTGGGGTAGTGTTTCAGCGTTTACGGCAGTGTAGTGGTGTTCCGCAGTGTAGAGGGTTTGTGCTGGGGTAGTGTCTTAGGGTTTAGGGCAGTGCTGTGGTGTTCGGCAGTGTAGAGGGTCGTGCTGGGGGTGGTGTTTTAGGGTTTAGGGTAGAGCAGTGGTGTTTGGGCAGTGTAGGGGGTCTTGCTGGGGGTGGTGATTTAGGGTTTAGGGCAGTGCAGTGGTGTTCGGGCTTTGTAGGGGGTCGTGCTGGGGGTACTGTTTTAGGGTTTAGGGTAGTGCAGTGGTGTTCGGGCAGTGTAGGGGGTTGTGCTAGGGGTGGTGTTTTAAGGTCTAGGGTAGTGCATTGGTGTTCGTGTAGTGAAGGGGGTCTTGCTCGGGTGGTGTTTTAGGGTTTAGGGCAGTGCAATGGTGTTTGTGTAGTGTAGGGGGTCATGCTGAGGGTGGTGTTTCAAGGTTTAGCGCAGTGAAGTTGTGTTGGTTTAGTGCTGGGGTGGTGTTTTAGGGTTTAGGCTAGTGCAGTTGAGTTTGGGTAGTGTAGGGGGTCGTGCTGGGGTACAGGTTTAGGGGAGTGCAGTGGTGTTTGGGTAGTGTAGGGGGTACTGCTGGGGGTAGTGTTTTAGGGTTTAGGGTAGTGCAGCGGTGTTTGTGTAGTGTAGGGGGTCTGTTTTAGGGTTGATGGTAGTGCAGTGGTTTTGGGTAGTGTAAGGGGTCGTGCTGGGGGTAGTGTTTTAGGGTTTAGGGTAGTGTAGTGGTCATTGGGTAGCATAGGCGGTCGTGCTGGGGGTTAGTGTTTTGGGGTTTAGGGTAGTGCAGTGGTGTTCGAGCTGTGAAGGGGGTCGTGCTAGGGGTCGTGTTTTAGGGTTTAGGGTAGTGCAGTGGTCTTTGGGTAGTGTAGGGGGTCGTACGGGGTTATTGTTTTAGGGTTTATGGTAGTGCAGTGGTGTTTGGGTAGTGTAGGGGGTCATGTTGGGGGTAGTGCTTTCGGGTTTAGGGCAGTGCAGTGGTGTTCGGGTAGTGTAGGGGTTTGTGCTGGGGGCTAGTGTTTTAGGGTTTAGGGTAGTGCTGTTGTGTACGGGCAGTGTAGGAGGTTGTGCTGGGGCTAGTGTTTTAGGGTTTAGGGCAGTGCAGTGGTGTTCAGCAGTGCAGGGGTAGTGTTTTAGGGTTTAGGGTAGTGCAGTGGTGTTTGTAGTGTAGGGGGTGGTGATTGGGGAAGTGTTTAAGGGTTTAGGGTAGTACAGTGGTGTTTGTGTAGTGTAGGGGGTCGTGTTTTAGGGTTTAGGGTAGTGCAGTGAACTTTGTGTAGTGTAGGGGGTCGTGCGTGGGATAGTGTTTTAGGATTTATGGTAGTGCAGTGGTGTTTGGGTAGTGTAGGGGGTCGTGCTGGGGGTAGTGTTTTAGGGTTTATGGTAGTGCAGTGGTGTTTGTGTAGTGAAGGGGGTCGGGCTGGGGGTAGTGTTTTAGCATTTAGGGCAGTGCAGTGGTGTTTGTGTAGTGAAGGGTGTCGGGCTGGGGGTACTGTTTTAGGGTTTACAGCAGAGCAGTGTTGTTTGGGTATTGTAGGGGTCTTGCTAGGTGTGTATTTTAGGGTTTAGGGTAGTGCAGTGGTGTTTGGGTGGTGTAGGGGTCGTGCTGGGCGTAGTGTTTTAGGTTTAGGGCAGTTCTGTGGTGTTCGGGCAGTGTAGGGGTCATGCTGGGTTTGGTGTTTTAGGGTTTAGGGCAGTGCAGTGGTGTTCGTGCAGTGTAGGGGTTCGTGCTGGGGTGGTGTTTTAGGGTTTAGTGCAGTGCAGTGGTGTTCTGCAGTGTAGAGGGTCGTGTTGGGGTGGTGTTTTAGGGTTTAGGGCAGTGCAGTGGTGTTCGGGCAGTGTAGGGGGTCATGCTGGGGTGGTGATTTAGGGTTTAGGGCAGTACAGGTGTGTTCGGGCTGTGTAGGGGGTCGTGCTGGGGGTGGTATTTTAGGGTCTAGGGTAGTGCATTGGTGTTCATGTAGTGAAGGGGGTCATGCTCGGGGTGGTGTTTTAGGGTTTAGGGCAGTGCAGTGGTGTTTGTGTAGTGTAGGGGGTCATGCAGGGGTGGTGTTTAAGGGTTTAGCGCAGTGAAGTTGTGTTCGGGCAGTGTAGGGGGTCATGCTGGGGGTGGTGTTTCAGGGTTTAGGGCAGTGCAGTGGTGTTTGGGTAGTGTAGGGGGTCCTGCTGGGGGTGGTGTTTCAGGTTTTAGGGCAGTGCAGTGGTGTTTGGGCAGTGTAGGGGGTCATGCGGGGGTGGTGTTTCAGGGTTTAAGGCAGTGCAGTGGTGTTCGGGCAGAGTAGGGGTTTGTGCTGGGGGTGGTTTTTTAGGGTTTAGGGTAGCGCATTGGTGTTCGTGTAGTGAAGGGGGTCGTGCTGGGGGTGGTGTTTTAGGGTTTAGGGCATTGCAGTGGTGTTCGTGTAGTGTAGGGGGTCGTGCCGAGGGTGGTGTTTCATTTTTTAGGGCAGTGCAGTGGTGTTCGGGCAGTGTAGGGGGTCGTGCTGGGGGTGGTGTTTCAGGGTTTAGGGCAGTGCATTGGTGTTTGGGCAGTGTAGGGGGTCGTGTGGGGTGGTGTTTCAGGGTTTATGGCAGTGCAGTGATGTTCAGGCAGTGTAGGGGTTCATGCAAGGGGTAGTGTTTCAGGGTTTTGGCAGTGCAGTGGTGTTCGGGCAGTATAGGTGGTTGAGATGGGGCTGGTGTTTCTGGGTTTAGGGCAGTGCAGTGGTGTTTGGGCAGTGTAGGGGGTCATGCTGGGAGTGGTGTTTCAGGGTATAGGGCAGTGCAGAGATGTTCGGGCAGTGTAGGGGGTTGTGCTGGGGCTGGTGTTTCTGGGTTTAGGGCAGTGCAGTGGTGTTTGGGCAGTGTAGGGGGTCATGCTGGGAGTGGTGTTTCAGGGTCTTGGGCAGTGCAGTGGTGTTTGGGCAGTGTAGGGGTCATGCAGGGGCTGGTGTTTTAGGGTTCTGGGTAGTGCATTGGTGTTCGTGTAGTGTAGGGGGTCGCGCGGGGTGGTGTTTTAGGGTTTAGGGCAGTGTAGTGGTGTTCGGGCAGTGAAGTGGGTCCTGCTGGGGGTGGTGTTTCAGGGTTTAGGGCAGTGTTGTTCGGACAGTGTAGGGGGTCTTGCTGAGGGTGGTGTTTCAGGGTTTAGGGCAGTGCAGTGCTGTTCAGGCAGTGTAGGGGGTCGTGCTGGGGCTAGTGTTTCAGGGATTAGGGCAGAGCAGTGGATGTTCGGGCACTGTAGGGGGTCATGGTGGGGCAGGTGTTTCAGGGTTTAGGGCAGTGTAGTGGTGTTCAGGCAGTGTAGGAGGTCGTGCTGGGGCTGATTTGTCAGGTTTTAGGGCAGTGCATTGGTGTTCGGGCAGTGTAGGTGTCGTGCTGGGGCTGGTGTTTCAGGGTTTAGGGCAGTGCAGTGGTGTTCGGGTAGTGTAGGGTTCGTGCTGGGGGTGGTGTTTCAGGGTTTAGTGCAGTGCAGTGGTGTTCTGCAGTGTAGAGGGTCGTGTTGGGGTGGTGTTTTAGGGTTTAGGGCAGTGCAGTGGTGTTCGGGCAGTGTAGGGGGTCATGCTGGGGAGGTGATTTAGGGTTTAGGGCAGTGCAGGTGTGTTCGGGCTGTGTAGGGGGTCGTGCTGGGGGTGGTATTTTAGGGTCTAGGGTAGTGCATTGGTGTTCATGTAGTGAAGGGGGTCATGCTCGGGGTGGTGTTTTAGGGTTTAGGGCAGTGCAGTGGTGTTTGTGTAGTGTAGGGGGTCATGCAGGGGTGGTGTTTCAGGGTTTAGCGCAGTGAAGTTGTGTTCGGGCAGTGTAGGGGGTCATGCTGGGGGTGGTGTTTCAGGGTTTAGGGCAGTGCAGTGGTGTTTGGGTAGTGTAGGGGGTCCTGCTGGGGGTGGTGTTTCAGGTTTTAGGGCAGTGCAGTGGTGTTTGGGCAGTGTAGGGGGTCATGCGGGGGTGGTGTTTCAGGGTTTAAGGCACTGCAGTGGTGTTCGGGCAGAGTAGGGGTTTGTGCTGGGGGTGGTTTTTTAGGGTTTAGGGTAGCGCATTGGTGTTCGTGTAGTGAAGGGGGTCGTGCTGGGGGTGGTGTTTTAGGGTTTAGGGCAGTGCAGTGGTGTTCGTGTAGTGTAGGGGGTCGTGCCGAGGGTGGTGTTTCATTTTTTAGGGCAGTGCAGTGGTGTTCGGGCAGTGTAGGGGGTCGTGCTGGGGGTGGTGTTTCAGGGTTTAGGGCAGTGCATTGGTGTTTGGGCAGTGTAGGGGGTCGTGTGGGGTGGTGTTTCAGGGTTTATGGCAGTGCAGTGATGTTCAGGCAGTGTAGGGGTTCATGCAAGGGGTAGTGTTTCAGGGTTTTGGCAGTGCAGTGGTGTTCGGGCAGTATAGGTGGTTGAGATGGGGTGGTGTTTCAGGGTATAGGGCAGTGCAGAGATGTTCGGGCAGTGTAGGGGGTTGTGCTGGGGCTGGTGTTTCTGGGTTTAGGGCAGTGCAGTGGTGTTCGGGCAGTGTAGGGGGTCATGCTGGGAGTGGTGTTTCAGGGGCTTGGGCAGTGCAGTGGTGTTTGGGCAGTGTAGGGGTCATGCAGGGGCTGGTGTTTTAGAGTTCTGGGTAGTGCATTGGTGTTCGTGTAGTGTAGGGGGTCGCGCGGGGTGGTGTTTTAGGGTTTAGGGCAGTGTAGTGGTGTTCGGGCAGTGAAGTGGGTCCTGCTGGGGGTGGTGTTTCAGGGTTTAGGGCAGTGTTGTTCGGACAGTGTAGGGGGTCTTGCTGAGGGTGGTGTTTCAGGGTTTAGGGCAGTGCAGTGCTGTTCAGGCAGTGTAGGGGGTCGTGCTGGGGCTAGTGTTTCAGGGATTAGGGCAGAGCAGTGGATGTTCGGGCACTGTAGGGGGTCATGGTGGGGCTGGTGTTTCAGGGTTTAGGGCAGTGTAGTGGTGTTCAGGCAGTGTAGGAGGTCGTGCTGGGGCTGATTTTTCAGGTTTTAGGGCAGTGCATTGGTGTTCGGGCAGTGTAGGTGTCGTGCTGGGGCTGGTGTTTCAGGGTTTAGGGCAGTGCAGTGGTGTTCGGGTAGTGTAGGGTTCGTGCTGGGGTGGTGTTTCAGGGTTTAGGGCAATGGTGTTCTGGCAGTGTAGGGGGTCTTGCTGGGGGTGGTGTTTCAGGGTTTATGGCAGTGCAGTGGTGTTCGGGCAGTGTAGGGGGTCTTTCTGGGGGTAGTGTTTCAGGGTTTAGGGCACTGCAGTGGTGTTCGGGCAGTGTAGGGGTAATGCTGGGGCTGGTGTTTCAGGGTTTAGGGCAGTGCAGTGGTGTTCGGGCTGTGTAGGGGGTCATGCTAGGAGTGGTGTTTCAGGGGCTTGGGCAGTGCAGTGGTGTTCGGCAGTGTAGAGGGTCGTGCTGGGGGTGGTATTTTAGGGTTTAGGGCAGTGCAGTGGTTTTTGGGTAGTGTAGAGAGTCGTGCTGGGGTAGTGTTTTAGGGTTTAGAGTAGTGCAGTTGTGTTTGGGTAGTGTAGGGGGTCGTGCTGGGGGTACTGGTTTAGGGGAGTGCAGTGGTGTTTGGGTAGTGTAGGGGGTACTGCTGGGGTTGGTGTTTTAGGGTTTAGGGTAGTGCAGTGGTGTTTGTGTAGTGTAGGGGGTCATGCTGGGTGTAGTGTTTTAGGGTAGTGAAGCGGTGTTTGTGTAGTGTAGGGGGTCTGTTTTAGGGTTGATGGTAGTGCAGTGGTGTTCAGGCAGTGTAGGGGGACGTGCTGGGGCTGGTGTTTCAGGGTTTAGGGCAGTGCAGTGCTGTTCAGGCAGTGTAGGGGGTCGTGCTGGGGCTAGTGTTTCAGGGATTAGGGCAGAGCAGTGGATGTTCGGGCACTGTAGGGGTTCATGGTGGGGCTGGTGTTTCAGGGTTTAGGGCAGTGTAGTGGTGTTCAGGCAGTGTAGGAGGTCGTGCTGGGGCTGATTTTTCAGGTTTTAGGGCAGTGCATTGGTGTTCGGGCAGTGTAGGTGTCGTGCTGGGGCTGGTGTTTCAGGGTTTAGGGCAGTGCAGTGGTGTTCGGGTAGTGTAGGGTTCGTGCTGGGGGTGGTGTTTCAGGGTTTAGGGCAATGGTGTTCTGGCAGTGTAGGGGGTCTTGCTGGGGGTGGTGTTTCAGGGTTTATGGCAGTGCAGTGGTGTTCAGGCAGTGTAGGGGGTCTTTCTGGGGGTAGTGTTTCAGGGTTTAGGGCACTGCAGTGGTGTTCGGGCAGTGTAGGGGTAATGCTGGGGCTGGTGTTTCAGGGTTTAGGGCAGTGCAGTGGTGTTCGGGCTGTGTAGGGGGTCATGCTGGGAGTGGTGTTTCAGGGGCTTGGGCAGTGCAGTGGTGTTCGGCAGTGTAGAGGGTAGTGCTGGGGGTGGTATTTTAGGGTTTAGGGCAGTGCAGTGGTTTTTGGGTAGTGTAGAGAGTCGTGCTGGGGTAGTGTTTTAGGGTTTAGAGTAGTGCAGTTGTGTTTGGGTAGTGTAGGGGGTCGTGCTGGGGGTACTGGTTTAGGGGAGTGCAGTGGTGTTTGGGTAGTGTAGGGGGTACTGCTGGGGTTGGTGTTTTAGGGTTTAGGGTAGTGCAGTGGTGTTTGTGTAGTGTAGGGGGTCATGCTGGGTGTAGTGTTTTAGGGTAGTGAAGCGGTGTTTGTGTAGTGTAGGGGGTCTGTTTTAGGGTTGATGGTAGTGCAGTGGTGTTCAGGCAGTGTAGGGGGACGTGCTGGGGCTGGTGTTTCAGGGTTTAGGGCAGTGCAGTGGTGTTCGGGCAGTGAAGTGTGTCGTGCTGGGGGTGGTGTTTCAAAGTTTAGGGCAGTGGTGTTCGGACAGTGTAGGGGGTCTTGCTGGGGATGGTGTTTCAGGGTTTAGGGCCGTGCAGTGGTGTACGGGCAGTGTAGGGGGTCGTGCTGGTGGTGGTGTTTCAGGGTTTAGGGCAGTGCAGTGTTGTTCAGGCAGTGTATGGGGTCGTGCTAGGATGGTGTTTCAGGGTTTAGGGCAGTGGTGTTCGGGCAGTGTAGGTGGTCTTGCTGGGGCTGGTGTTTCAGGGTTTAGGGTAGTGCAGTGGTGTTCGTGCAGTGTAGGGGGTCGTGCTGGGGGTGATGTTTTAGGGTCTAGGGTAGTGCATTGGTGTTTGTGTAGTGAAGGGGGTCGTACTGGGGGTGGTGTTTTAGGGTTTAGGGCAGTGCAGTGGTGTTTGTGTAGTGAAGGGGTCGTGCTAAGGGTGGTGTTTAAGGTTTTAGTGCAGTGCATTTGTGTTCGGGCAGTGTAGGGGGTCGTGCTGGGGGTGGTGTTTCAGAGTTTAGCGCAGTGCAGTTGTGTTCGGACAGTGTAGGGTGTTGTGCTGAGGGTTGATTTAGGATTTAGGGTAGTGCAGTTGTGTTTGGGTAGTGTAGAGTGTCGTGGTAGGGTAGATTTAGGGTTTAGGGTAGTGCAGTGGTGTTTGGGTAGTGTAGGGGGTCGGGCTGGGGGTGGTGTTTTAGGGTTTAGGGCAGTGCAGTGGTGTTCGGGCAGTGTACGGGGTCATGCGGGGGTGGTGTTTTAGGGCTTAGGGCAGTGCAGTGGTGTTCAGGCAGTGTAGGGCAGTGTAGGGGGTTGTGCTGGAGGTTGTGTTTTAGAGTTTAGGGGAGTGCATTGGTGTTCGTGTAGTGAAGGGGTCGTGCTGGGGATACTGTTTTGGGGTTTAGGGTAATGCAGTGGTGTTTGGGTAGTGTTGGGGGTCGTGCTGGGGATAGTGTTTTAGCATTTAGAGCAGGGCTGTGGTGTTCGGGCAGTGTAGGGGTCGTGCTGAGGGTGGTGTTTTAGGGTTTAAGGTAGTGCAGTGGTGTTCGGGAAGTGTAGGGGGCCGTGCTGGGGGTGGTGTTTAAGGTTTAGGGTAGTGAAGCGGTGTTTGTGTAGTGTAGGGGTACATTTTTTAGGGTTTAGGGTAGTGCAGTGGTGTTTGTGTAGTGAAGGGGGTCGTGCGGGGGTAGTGTTTTAGGGTTTATGGTAGTGCAGTGGTGTTTAGGAAGTGTAGGGGGTCGTGCTGGGGGTACTGTTTTAGGGTTTACGGCAGAGCAGTGGTGTTGGGTAGTGTAGGGGATCGTGCTGGGTGTAGTGTTTTAGGGTTTGGTGTAGTGCAGTTGTGTTCGGGTAGTGTAGGGAGTTGTGCTGGGGGTAGTGTTTTAGGTTTAGTGCAGTGCTGTGGTGTTCGGGCAGTGTAGGGGGTTGTTCAGGGGGTGGTGTTTTAGGGTTTAGGGCAGTGCAGTGATGTTTGGGCAGTGTAGGTGGTCATGCTGGGGGTGGTGTTTTAGGGTTTAGGTCAGTGCAGTGGTGTTCGGCAGTATAGGGGGTCATGCTGGGGTAGTGTTTTAGGGTTTAGGGTAGTGCAGTGGTGTTTGGGTAGTGTAGGGGGTCGTGCTGAGGGTAGATTTAGGGTTAGGGTACTGCAGTGGTGTTTGGGTAGTGTAGGGGGTCGTTCTGGGGGTAGATCTAGGGTTTAGGGTAGTGCAGTGGTGTTTGACTAGTGTAGAGAGTCGTGCTGGGGGAGTGTTTTAGGGTTTAGGGTAGTGCAGTTGTGTTTGGGTAGTGTAGGGGGTCATGCTGGGGGTACTGGTTTAGGGGAGTGCAGTGGTGTTTGGGTAGTGTGGGGGGGCTGCTGGGGTTAGTGTTTTAGGGTTTAGGGTAGTGCAGTGGTGTTTGTGTAGTGTAGGGGGTCATGCTGGGGGTAGTGTTTTAGAGTAGTGCAGCGGTGTTTGTGTAGTGTAGGGGGTCTGTTTTAGGGTTGATGGTAGTGCAGTGGTGTTTGGGTAGTGTAGTGGGTCCTGTTAGGGGTAGTGTTTTAGGGTTTAGGGTAGTGCAGTGGTGTTTGGGTAGTGTAGGGGGTCGTGCTGGAGGTACTGTTTTAGGGTTTACGGAAGAGCAGTGGTGTTTGGGTAGTGTAGGGGGTCATGCTGGGGGTAGTGGTTTAGGGCAGTGCATTGATGTTCGAATAGTGTAGTGTTTCGTGCTGGGGGCTGGTGTTTTAGGGTTTACGGTAGTGCTGTTGTGTTTGGGCAGTGTAGGAGGTTGTGCTGGGGCTAGTGTTTTAGGGTTTAGGGCAGTGCAGTGGTGTTCGGCAGTGTAGAGAGTCGTGCTGGGGGTACTGTTTTAGGGTTTACGGCAGAGCAGTGGTGTTTGGGTAGTGTAGGGGGTCATGCTGGGGGTGGTGCTTTAGGGTTTAGGGCAGTGCAGTGGTGTTCGGGTAGTGTAGGGGTTCGTGCTAGGGGCTAGTGTTTTAGGGTTTAGGGTAGTGCTGTTGTGTTCGGGCAGTGTAGGAGGTTGTTCTGGGGTTGTGTTTTAGGGTTTAGGGCAGTGCAGTGGTGTTCGGCTGTTTAGGGGGTAGTGCTTTAGGGTTTATGGTAGTGCAGTGGTGTTTGTGTAGTGTAGGGGGTCGTGATTGGGGTAGTGTTTAAGGGTTTAGGGTAGTGCAATGGTGTTTGTGTAGTGTAGGGGGTCGTGTTTTAGGGTTTAGGGTAGTGCAGTGGCCTTTGGGTAGTGTAGGGGGTCGTGCGTTGGGTAGTGTTTTATGGTTTATGGTAGTGCAGTGGTGTTTGGGTAGTGTAGGGGGTCGTGCTGGGGGTAGTGTTTTAGGGTTTATGGTAGTGCAGTGGTGTTTGGGTAGTGTAGGCAGTCGTGCTGGGGGTAGTGTTTTAGGGTTTAGGGAAGTGCAGTGGTATTTGTGTAGTGAAGGGGGTCGGGCTGGGGTTAGTATTTTAGGGTTTAGGGTAGTGCATTGGTGTTTGTGAAGTGAAGGGTGTCGCGCTGGGGGTACTGTTTTAGGGTTTACAGCAGAGCAGTGGTGTTTGGGTAGTGTAGGGGTCTTGTTGGGGGTGTATTTTAGGGTTTAGGGTAGTGCAGTGATGTTCGTGTAGTGTAGGGGGTCATGCTGGGCGTAGTGTTTTAGGTTTAGGGCAGTGCTGTGGTGTTCGGGCAATGTAGGGGTCGTGCTGGGTGTGGTGTTTTAGGTTTTAGGGCAGTGCAGTGGTGTTCGGCAGTTTAGGGGGTCATGCTGGGGTAATGTTTTAGGGTTTAGGGTAGTGCAGTGGTGTTTGGGTAGTGTAGGGGGTCGTGATTGGGGTAGTGTTTAAGGGTTTAGGGTAGTGCAATGGTGTTTGTGTAGTGTAGGGGGTCGTGTTTTAGGGTTTAGGGTAGTGCAGTGGCCTTTGGGTAGTGTAGGGGATCGTGCGTTGGGTAGTGTTTTATGGTTTATGGTAGTGCAGTGGTGTTTGGGTAGTGTAGGGGGTCGTGCGGGGGGTAGTGTTTTAGGGTTTATGGTAGTGCAGTGGTGTTTGGGTAGTGTAGGCGGTCGTGCTGGGGGTAGTGTTTTAGGGTTTAGGGAAGTGCAGTGGTGTTTGTGTAGTGAAGGGGGTCGGGCTGGGGTTAGTATTTTAGTGTTAAGGGTAGTGCATTGGTGTTTGTGTAGTGAAGGGTGTCGCGCTGGGGGTACTGTTTTAGGGTTTACAGCAGAGCAGTGGTGTTTGGGTAGTGTAGGGGTCTTGTTTGGGGTGTATTTTAGGGTTTAGGGTAGTGCAGTGATGTTCGGGTAGTGTAGGGGGTCATGCTGGGCGTAGTGTTTTAGGTTTAGGGCAGTGCTGTGGTGTTCGGGCAATGTAGGGGTCGTGCTGGGTGTGGTGTTTTAGGGTTTAGGGCAGTGCAGTGGTGTTCGGCAGTTTAGGGGGTCATGCTGGGGTAATGTTTTAGGGTTTAGGGTAGTGCAGTGGTGTTTGGGTAGTGTAGGGGGTCGTGCTGAGGGTAGATTTAGGGTTAGGGTACTGCAGTGGTGTTTGGGTAGTGTAGGGGGTCGTTCTGGGGGTAGATCTAGGGTTTAGGGTAGTGCAGTGGTGTTTGGCTAGTGTAGAGAGTTGTGCTGGGGGAGTGTTTTAGGGTTTAGGGTAGTGCAGTTGTGTTTGGGTAGTGTAGGGGGTCGTGCTGGGGGTACTGGTTTAGGGGAGTGCAGTGGTGTTTGGGTAGTGTGGGGGGACTGCTGGGGTTAGTGTTTTAGGGTTTAGGGTAGTGCAGTTGTGTTTGTGTAGTGTAGGGGGTCATGCTGGGGGTAGTGTTTTAGAGTAGTGCAGCGGTGTTTGTGTAGTGTAGGGGGTCTGTTTTAGGGTTGATGGTAGTGCAGTGGTGTTTGGGTAGTGCAGTGGGTCCTGTTAGGGGTAGTGTTTTAGGGTTTAGGGTAGTGCAGTGGTGTTTGGGTAGTGTAGGGGGTCGTGCTGGAGGTACTGTTTTAGGGTTTACAGAAGAGCAGTGGTGTTTGGGTAGTGTAGGGGGTCATGCTGGGGGTAGTGGTTTAGGGCAGTGCATTGGTGTTCGAATAGTGTAGTGTTTCTTGCTGGGGGCTGGTGTTTTAGGGTTTAGGGTAGTGCTGTTGTGTTTGGGCAGTGTAGGAGGTTGTGCTGGGGCTAGTGTTTTAGGGTTTAGGGCAGTGCAGTGGTGTTCGGCAGTGTAGAGGGTCGTGCTGGGGGTACTGTTTTAGGGTTTACGGCAGAGCAGTGGTGTTTGGGTAGTGTAGGGGGTCATGCTGGGGGTGGTGCTTTAGGGTTTAGGGCAGTGCAGTGGTGTTCGGGTAGTGTAGGGGTTCGTGCTAGGGGCTAGTGTTTTAGGGTTTAGGGTAGTGCTGTTGTGTACGGGCAGTGTAGGAGGTTGTTCTGGGGTGGTGTTTTAGGGTTTAGGGCAGTGCAGTGGTGTTCGGCTGTTTAGGGGGTAGTGCTTTAGGGTTTATGGTAGTGCAGTGGTGTTTGTGCAGTGTAGGGGGTCGTGATTGGGGTAGTGTTTAAGGGTTTAGGGTAGTGCAATGGTGTTTGTGTAGTGTAGGGGGTCGTGTTTTAGGGTTTAGGGTAGTGCAGTGGCCTTTGGGTAGTGTAAGGGGTCGTGCGTTGGGTAGTGTTTTATGGTTTATGGTAGTGCAGTGGTATTTGGGTAGTGTAGGGGGTCGTGCTGGGGGTAGTGTTTTAGGGTTTATGGTAGTGCAGTGGTGTTTGGGTAGTGTAGGCGGTCGTGCTAGGGGTAGTGTTTTAGGGTTTAGGGAAGTGCAGTGTTGTTTGTGTAGTGAAGGGGGTCGGGCTGGGGTTAGTATTTTAGGGTTTAGGGTAGTGCATTGGTGTTTGTGTAGTGAAGGGTGTCGCGCTGGGGGTACTGTTTTAGGGTTTACAGCAGAGCAGTGGTGTTTGGGTTGTGTAGGGGTCTTGCTGGGGGTGTATTTTAGGGTTTAGGGTAGTGCAGTGATGTTCGGGTAGTGTAGGGGGTCATGCTGGGCGTAGTGTTTTAGGTTTAGGGCAGTGCTGTGGTGTTCGGGCAGTGTAGGGGTTCGTGCTGGGGTGGTGTTTTAGGGTTTAGGGCAGTGCAGTGGTGTTCTGCAGTGTAGAGGGTCATGCTGGGGTGGTGTTTTAGGGTTTAGGGCAGTGCAGTGGGTTTCGGCAGTGTAGAGGGTCTTGCTGGGGGTGGTGTTTTAGGGTTTAGGGCAGTGCAGTGGTGTTCGGGCAGTATAGGGGGTCATGCTGGGGGTGGTGATTTAGGGTTTAGGACAGTGCAGTGGTGTTCGGGCTGTGTAGGGGGTCGTGCTCGGGGTAGTATTTTGGGGTCTAGGGTAGTGCAGTAGTGTTCGGGCAGTGTAGGGGGTTGTGCTGGGGTGGTGTTTTAGGGTCTAGGGTAGTGCATTGGTGTTCGGGTAGTGAAGGGGGTCGTGCTAGGGGTGGTGTTTTATGGTTTAGAGCAGTGCAGTGGTGTTTGTGTAGTGTAGGGGGTCGTGCTGAGGGTGGTGTTTCAGGGTTTAGCGTAGTGAAGTTGTGTTGGTGTGGTGCTGGGGGTGGTGTTTTAGGGTTTAGGGTAGTGCAGTGGTGTTTGGCTAGTGTAAGGAGTCGTGCTGGGGGGGTGTTTTAGGGTTTAGGGTAGTGCAGTTGTGTTTGGGTAGAGTAGGGGGTCATGCTGGGGGTACTGGTTTAGGGTTTAGGGGAGTGCAGTGGTGTTTGGGTAGTGTGGGGGGACTGCTGGGGTTAGTGTTTTAGGGTTTAGGATAGTGCAGTGGTGTTTGTGTAGTGTAGGGGGTCATGCTGGGGGTAGTGCTTTAGGGTTTAGGGTAGTGCAGCGGTGTTTTTGAAGTGTAGGGGGTCTGTTTTAGAGTTGATGGTAGTGCAGTGGGGTTTGGGTAGATTAAGGGGTCGCGCTGGGGGTAGTGTTTTAGAGTTTAGGGTAGTGCAGTGGTCATTGGGTGGTGTAGTGGGTCGTGCTGAGGGCAGTGTTTTAGGGTTTAGGGTAGTGCAGTGGTTTTTGGGTAGTGTAGGGGGTCATGCTGGGGTAGTGTTTCAGGGTTTAGGGTATTGCAGTGGTGTTGGTGTAGTGCTGGGGGTGGTGTTTTAGGGTTTAGGGTAGTGCAGTGGTGTTTGGGTAGTGTAGGGGATCGTGCTCAGGGTAGACTTAGGGTTTAGGGTAGTGCAGTGGTGTTTGGGTAGTGTAGGGGGTCGTGCTGGGGGTTGATCTAGGGTTTAGGGTAGTGCAGTGGTGTTTGGCTAGTGTAGAGAGTCGTGCTGGGGTAGTGTTTTAGGGTTTAGAGTAGTGCAGTTGTGTTTGGGTAGTGTAGGGGGTCGTGCTGGGGGTACTGGTTTAGGGGAGTGCAGTGGTGTTTGGGTAGTGTAGGGGGTACTGCTGGGGTTGGTGTTTTAGGGTATAGGGTAGTGCAATGGTGTTTGGGTAGTGTAGGGGGACTGCTGGGGTTAGTGTTTTAGGGTTTAGGGTAGTGCAGTGGTGTTTCTGTAGTGTAGGGGGTCATGCTGGGGGTAGTGTTTTAGGGTAGTGAAGCGGTGTTTGTGTAGTGTAGGGGGTCTGTCTTAGGGTTGATGGTAGTGCAGTGGTGTTCAGGCAGTGTAGGGGGACGTGCTGGGGCTGGTGTTTCAGGGTTTAAGGCAGTGCAGTGGTGTTCGGGCAGTGAAGTGTGTCGTGCTGGGGGTGGTGTTTCAGAGTTTAGGGCAGTGGTGTTCGGACAGTGTAGGGGGTCTTGCTGGGGATGGTTTTTCAGGGTTTAGGGCCGTGCAGTGGTGTACGGGCAGTGTAGGGGGTCGTGCTGGTGGTGGTGTTTCAGGGTTTAGGGCAGTGCAGTGGTGTTCAGGCAGTGCATGGGGTCGTGCTGGTGTGGTGTTTCAGGGTTTAGGGCAGTGGTGTTCGGGCAGTGTAGGTGGTCTTGCTGGGGCTGGTGTTTCAGGGTTTAGGGCGGCACAGTGGTGTTCGGGCAGGGTGGGGGGTCGTGCTGGGGCTGCTGTTTCAGGGTTTAGGGTAGTGCAGTGATGTTTGTGTAGTGTAGGGGGTCGTGCTTGGGGTAGATTTAAGGTTTAGGGTAGTGCAGTGGTGTTTGGGTAGTATAGGGGGTTGTCCTGGGGGTAGTGTTTTAGGGTTTAGGGTAGTGCAATGGTGTTTGGGTAGTGTAGGGGGTCGTGCTGGGGGCAGTGTTTTTGGGTTTAGAGTAGTGCTGTGGTGTTTGGATAGTGTAGGTGGTCATGCTGGGGTAGTGTTTTAGGGTTTAGGGTAGTGCAGTAGTGTTGGTGTAGTGTAGGCGGTCGTGCTAGGGGTAGTGTTTTAGGGTTTAGGGTAGTGCAGTGGTGTTCGGGCAGTGTAGGGGGTCGTGCTGGGGGTGATGTTTTAGAGTCTAGGGTAGTGCATTGGTGTTCGTGTAGTGAAGGGGGTCGTGCTGGGGGTGGTGTTTTAGGGTTTAGGGCAGTGCAGTGGTGTTTGTGTAGTGAAGGGGGTCGTGCTAAGGGTGGTGTTTCAGGTTTTAGTGCAGTGCAGTTGTGTTCGGGCAGTGTAGGGGGTCGTGCTGGGGGTGGTGTTTCAGAGTTTAGCGCAGTGCAGTTGTGTTCGGACAGTGTAGGGTGTTGTGCTGATGGTTGATTTAGGATTTAGGGTAGTGCAGTGGTGTTTGGGTAGTGTAGAGGGTCGTGGTAGGGTATATTTAGGGTTCAGGGTAGTGCAGTGGTGTTTGGGTAGTGTAGGGGGTTGGGCTGGGGGTGGTGTTTTAGGGTTTAGGGCAGTGCAGTGGTGTTCGGGCAGTGTAGGGGGTCATGCGGGGGTGGTGTTTTAGGGCTTAGGGCAGTGCAGTGCAGTGCTGTTCAGGCAGTGTAGGGCAGTTGTAGGAGAGTAGGGTCTGCTATCCTATGGTCACCCCAAATTTTTGCTTTTTGCTTCACTGGTTTTTGACATATTGAGGCTGTGGGCCTGCCAATCAGACCCCCAGCCTGCTGTTCTCTCTACTAAATTAAAACTATGCACCCTAGGTGCATAACCAATTGGAAGTGGATCACCCTGTCAGCCCCTGTACCAGTGTACACTAGGTACCCAGGGCATTGGTGTACCCAAGGCCTGCCAGGGGCTGCAGCATGTATTATGCCACCCCAGGCTTGGCCTAACGATTTGACACAACTGGCTGATCACTCAGCTGGGGTAAGTTGGTGTAATCACCTCTTACTTAGGTGTAGTATACCTATACCTAACCTTAAATGGGACACCTGGTAACCTATAAGTCACTCCTATAGCAGGCCTTAACAATCCTGAGGGCAGAGTGCTTGGTTCCATGTGAGATGGTGCTCTGGCATGAGCTGAGCCTGTCTGCAGTGGTCGGAACAACTTCCTTCTACTGTTTCCAGATATCGTCATACCATATACTCTTAAGTGCATTATGAACCTCGCGGTTAGATGCTATCTTTGGTTTGGCTTTATCAAAACATGTCGAGTAAGGTGTCATACGAATTGGAATACTAACCCCTCGCCAATTCTGGCGACGGGGTTAGCATTCCACCCTTCTAGAGGGACACGACATGTACAGTACCTGAAACCCGGGTAAAATCAGACATAGCCTCAGCTCCACAAAATGGATGCTGCCACCACAGACACAAGTCTGCCCTCCTGCTGCTGGGAGTCCTTCCAGCTTGGGAGGTGTGGACAAAGGGTTTCCTGCCAGGGGAGGTGCATGCACCACCCCAGACAGGATTTTGTGTATTGGTCAGGTAGGGCTTGAAAGAAACCAGACATGCCTGTGGCTCACAAGGAGCCTCGGTGCATATGCCAGTTCAAACCGGTCCTGGGGCACACCAGTCCCGGGCCTGGGGCGAGCTGGACAAAGGATTGGGGGTGTAACCACCCCCCTTCCTGGTCCCACCCATAGGGAGGGACCTAGCAGGTAGTCCGGCCCCTAGAATCCGAATAAAGGTAGGAGCTGTGTCCTAAGACTTCAGACATCCTGGAATCAACTTGAAACTAAGAAGAAGACGGGAACTTCGACATTCTGCTGCACAGAAGACTGAAGAAAATCTCCCCTGTGGTCAGGGAGTGACCACCTTGCTAACGCAAGCACCATCCAGCGAATCACCGTCTGCTTTGCCGCCGCCTCCCGCCGGAGCCCGAGCCCAGAGACTGACAAGACCTGGACCTCCAGACCTCTCACCGCCCGATCCACAGTCCCTGCAAAGAGGAGACCCGTGGAGGCACCGAGACACGTGGAGCCAGCCATCTTGGAACGACTACGACAAGCTGACAAGTGCAACAACCGAGGCTCCCTCCAAGTTGTGCTTTGGGTCCTGAGAAGCCCAACCCTCGAGCAGCATCTGCACCAAAGGTGAGCCCTCCAGCATCTCCACGATCTGCGTGGGGCCCTTCTGCATTTTGCCACTCGACGCGCCTAACCGGTTGCTGGCCCGCTGGCTAGTGGCCATCTTGGCGACGAAATCTACGACAAACACCGCTGGTCTGGTTGCTCCAGACTGGCCCTTGCTCCCCTCCAAAGGAGCAATCCCTCTGACCTTGCTGGTCAGAACCAACAGCTGATTTCCGAATCCTCCTGCAATTGCTTTTGCCAAGGCTTGTTTGCTTCGATCAAGTCGCCGACACCGCCGACAGCGAGAGCCTGCGTGGGACAGCTCGTGAGCCGACTCCTGGACGTCGTCGACCTTCAGGGACCACGTGGCTGCGGAGACAAGCTACCCCTCATCACCTGTTTGCACCCGACATCGCCTGGTACCCACCTGGTGCCACGCTGGTCACTGGCTAGTGACTGTGAACACTGTCCCCTCTGCTTACAGGTCTTCAACATCTCCGATCCACTCTTGGATCCACTGCATCTCTTCCCGACCGACCGCCTGCAGCATCTTTGTCCCAGGCTCAACGGAACAGATAGAAGAAACCCGACGCACTTTGAGGCCTATGCACCCGCTTCCTGTGGGTGAGGTAAAGCTGGTACTCCGGTGCCCATGTGTAGTAATACATCTCTAGTGCCTGTGTTCCAAATCTTAAGTTCCTAGGTCATCCGGAAGATTCCTTTTGCAGTAACTTTGTACTTTTTACGCACCCATTGAAACCTATGGGAGCCCGCGTGTGACTATTTGCTCTGCACACGCCACCCGTGGACCTCCTGGTCACTAACTGACGTTAGCTCCTTGTAGGCCCAGCGATTCTAGAGGCCCTAGGCCTTTTCCCTTTTCTGTTCGTGGTACTTATACCACTATTTTAGTATATGGTTTGAGTGGCCACCAGGGCCTATCCATATAACGTGCAACTTCTGTGTATTCTGTGATAATCTTGTTTGACGATTTGTGCTCCTGTGCTCATAAAGAGACTAGGGGTTACTTTGATAAATAAATACATATATATTTTGAATATATATCTGTGTGGTGTCCTTTCATTGGTATAAAAGGGGGTTACTATTGGTAAAACAGCTTGCTTAACACGCATCACGAGTTTAGCCTCAAAGACTGCTTAGCCTACGCTACCACTAGGGCAGCTAGTCCAAAAAGGTTGACTTACAACCACACCATAAGGGTTGCTTGGCATGGTACAAGGTGGTCACTAGAACTAGTGAACAGCATATACCAGGCCAACTTCTCACATTGGTGAGCAGCGGTGGGATTTGAGCTTGCTGTGTTTTACCATTGTAATCTCTTGGTTACCAATTGAAAGATCACATAGGTACCTGTAGGTACATATAAAACAAGATTAGATATACTTAAGTTCTACTGAACTTAGTTGTTGTAGAGCAAAGGGAGTAGCACACCCTGACTACAACTACTAGATAGGTTTAGTAGGTAAACCCAAGTGTAGGTAGATTGCAACACATCCACCCACACTTAAGAGCAATGGCCGGGGCAGAGGGGTCCACTGTACCCATCTCTGTTGAGAGTGACCCCCAGAGGGCACCATCCAGCTTTGCTACCCTTAATCAGAATGAGCTCAGGCATTTGGCAACTCTTAGAGGCCTTAAACAGCCCAAGAACCCAAACTCTGCTAAGCTCAGAGAGCTCTTACAGAATGATGAGAATCAGAGAGCACTCAAGAAAGCTTCCCAGTTAGCCCCCTTAGGGTCAGGAACCGGAGGCCCCCCTTCTGAAGATACTACAGAGGTACCCAGTTCCAATAGTCACCCCTTAGATGGGATGCCTACCACAGAGGATGAGAGTGAAAAGGATACTGACAGTAGTGAGGATGAAGGGAGAACTAGCCCAGTGCCAAGTATTATACTTGGCCCAGCTAAACCAAGGCTATTGGGGACTGACAGTGGGTTCAACCCACTGGATCTCCCCAGTGGACTTAACACAGGGCTTGGAAGGCAAAGGAATCGCTCAGGTGACTCCAATGCTTCCCATGGCTCTAGAGGCTCTCAAGGTCACTCCAGGAGAAGGATGACCACCCCTCAGAGGAGGGAACATGAGGCCAAGATGCAAGAGGCTCAGCTGAGGATCAGGAAGCAGGAGCTAGAAGTAGCCCTGATGGAAGAGAAACTTAGCAAGGCTAGACAGCATAAAGAGAGTGGGTCTATACCCACTGGTGGCAGCATTGTCCCTAAGGACAAAGATAGGGTTTTCGACAATAGAAACCTGTCTAAGGTTGTGCCCCCCTACAAAAGTGGGGATGACATCCACAAGTGGATAACTGCTCTTGAGAGAGCCTGCAAAGTACAGCAGGTTCCTGAAGATCAGTGGGCAGCAATCCTCTGGCTCTCCTTTGAAGGAAGAGGCAGAGACAGACTCCTCACTGTTAGAGAAGAGGATGTCAGAAACTACAGAGTCCTGAAGAGTGTTCTAGTTGATGGGTTAGGCTTAACCACTGAGCAGTACAGGTTAATGTTCAGAGACACCCAAAAGACACAGACTCAGGACTGGTCTGAATACATTGAATGTGCCACTAAGGCTTTGGAGGGTTGGTTGCTGGGAAGTAAGGTATCTGATTTTACAGGATTGTATAATTTGATGATGAGAGAACAGATTTTAAATAACTGTCAAAACCAGCAACTGCATCAACACTTGGTTGACTCTGATCTGACCTCTCCCCAAGAATTGGGAAAGAAGGCAGACAAATGGGTCAGAACCAGGGTTAAGCAAAAGAACCAGAACCAGGGCCAAGGGGGTGATCAGAAGAAAACAGACCAAAAGGGTGGAGATCAGAAACCTAAAGACCAGAAGTCTTCAACAGGGCCCCAAACTACTGCTAAGGAGGGTGGGTCCCAACAGTCCAAGAAGAAGAAAGAAGGTCAGAAGAAACCCTGGTGCAATCATTGTAAAAATACAACTCACTGGACTAGTGATTGCAAAAAGGGTGGAGCCCCCAACACTGTTGCCCCTAAGGCACCTGCTCCCAGTACTACTGTTAGCAGTGTTGGTCCCCAGACAAAGGGTGTAGTGGGAATCACTATGGGAACTGAAGGAGATTCTGACTTAGACAGAACCCTTACACAGGCAGTCTTGATCTGTGATGGGGACATTGATTTGTCCCTGACTGTGAGCCCCAGTAACCTGGGCAAGTACAGACAGACTCCTTTAATTAATGACAAAGTGGCTCAAGCCTACAGGGACACATGTGCCAGTGTCACTATGGTGACACCAGGCTTTGTGGATCCTGGACAGTACATACCAGGTGAGAACTACCTGGTGACCAATGCCAGCAATGCCACTACTTCACATAGTGTGGCAGTTGTTAACTTCTCATGGGGAGGGGTAACTGGCCTCAAAAGGGTTGTGGTTAGTGCAGACCTCCCAGTAGAATGTTTGTTGGGCAATGACCTAGAGAGTTCTCTATGGTCAGAAGTGGAGTACAGGACTCATGCAGAGATGTTAGGTATATCATCACATGTCCTTGCTGTGACCAGGTCACAGGCCAAAAAGTGCCTCACTGAACCACAGGTCTTGGATCCTGGAACAATGGACCAAGCACCTACCAAGAAGAAGAACGGGAGGGTCAAGGCTGTGCCTTCCCCCCTGCCTCAGAGTGATGATCAGCCTTCCCAGGAAGCTGATCTAGAGGACCCTGAAGGAACTGTCCCTGAAGAGCTTGAACCTGATCAGGTTGAGTTTCTGGGGACAGGGGGACCTTCAAGGGCTGACTTGAGGCAGGCTCAGTTATCCTGTCCCTCTCTTGAACCCCTCAGACAGCTGGCTGCTGCTGAGGCTGCTGGGAATGCTCAAGGTACCCATAAAGTGTATTGGGATGAAGGGCTCCTTTATTCAGAGGCTAGAGACCCCAAGCCTGGTGCAACCAGGAGGTTGGTCATACCTCTGCAATTTAGGGGCTTCCTTCTTACCTTGGCCCATGATATTCCTTTAGCAGGACACCTAGGCCAGAACAAGACCTGGGACAGACTTGTCCCTCACTTTCACTGGCCTCATATGAATGAAGATACAAAGGAGTTTTGTCGCTCCTGTGTTACCTGCCAAGCCAGTGGCAAATCAGGTGGCACAACAAAGGCCCCCCTGATACCACTACCTGTGGTGGGGGTTCCCTTTGAAAGAGTGGGAATAGACATAGTGGGTCCCATGGATCCTCCCACTGCATCTGGGCACAGATTTATACTGGTGGTAGTGGATCATGCCACCAGGTATCCAGAGGCAATTCCCCTTAGGACCACTACAGCTCCTGTTGTGGCCAGGGCCCTGCTGGGAGTATTCTCCAGAGTGGGGTTTCCTAAGGAGGTAGTATCTGACAGAGGTACCAACTTTATGTCAGGATACTTGACAGCTATGTGGAAGGAATGTGGTGTCAACTACAAGTTCACCACCCCTTATCACCCACAATGCAATGGGCTTGTTGAGAGATTCAACAAGACCCTAAAGGGTATGATCAAAGGATTACCTGAAAAGCTCAGGCGAAGATGGGATATCCTTCTACCCTGCCTTCTGTTTGCTTACAGAGAGGTCCCACAAAAAGGAGTTGGCTACAGCCCCTTTGAATTGTTGTTTGGGCACCCTGTGAGAGGCCCACTGTGTTTGGTGAAGGAAGGATGGGAGTTACCTCTCAAAAAGCCTAAGCTAGACATAGTGGACTATGTACTTGGTCTCCGCTCCAGGATGGCTGAGTATATGGAGAAGGCATCTAAAAACCTTGAGGCAAGCCAGGCCTTACAGAAAGCTTGGCATGACCAAAAGGCTGTCTTGGTTGAGTATCAGCCAGGACAGAAGGTATGGGTGTTGGAGCCGGTGGCCCCAGCAGCACTCCAAGACAAATGGTCTGGACCCCATACAATCCTGGAAAAGAAGGGAGAGGTCACCTACTTGGTGGACCTAGGAACTCCCAGGAGTCCCCACAGGGTACTCCATGTTAACAGGCTTAAAGCATATGTTGACAGGGCAGACATGGGCTTGCTCATGGCTACAGATGAGGGACAGGAGGAAGAGAGTGACCCTCTCCCAGACCTGTTGTCTCAGAACCCTGAAGATGGCTCAGTTGAAGGAGTGACCCTTGGAGGCAACCTCACTGCCCATCAGCAGACTGAATGTAGACAGGTTCTACAATCATTTTCACATATGTTTTCCTTGATACCTAGTCAAACTGACTGGTGTACCCATGTTGTGGACACTGGTGACAGTCTGCCTGTAAAGAACAAACTTTACAGACAACCTGACCACGTCAGGGACTGTATAAAGGCTGAGGTACATAAAATGCTGGAATTAGGTGTCATTGAACCCTCAGAGAGCCCCTGGGCTAGCCCAGTGGTTCTGGTCCCCAAACCTCACACCAAAGATGGCAAGAGAGAGATGAGGTTCTGTGTGGACTACAGAGGACTCAATGCTGTCACCAGGACAGATGCACACCCTATTCCAAGGGCAGATGAGCTCATAGACAAACTAGCTTCTGCAAAGTTTTTGAGCACATTTGACTTGACAGCTGGCTATTGGCAAATCAGGTTAGCTGAGGAGTCTAAGGCCAAAACAGCATTCTCAACCCCAGGTGGGCATTATCAGTTTGTGGTGATGCCCTTTGGTCTGAAGAATGCACCTGCCACCTTCCAAAGGCTGGTGAACCAAGTCCTTACTGGGTTGGATGACTTTTGCGCAGCATATCTTGATGACATTGCTGTCTTTAGTTCCACCTGGGAGGATCACCTGATCCACCTGAAGAAGGCTCTTGAGGCTCTGCAAAGGGCAGGCCTCACTATCAAGGCTACTAAGTGCCAGATAGGGCAGAGTAAGGTTGTGTATTTGGGCCACCTTGTAGGTGGGGGCCAAGTTCAACCACTGGAGAGTAAGATACAGTCCATCAAGGATTGGTCCCCTCCAACCACCCAGACTCAAGTTCGAGCTTTCTTGGGCTTGACTGGGTATTACAGGAAGTTTGTTAAGAACTATGGGTCCATTGTGACTCCTCTTAATGATCTGACATCCAAGAAGATGCCCAAAAAGGTTCAGTGGACAGTAAGCTGTCAAAAGGCATTTGATGACCTGAAGGAGGCCATGTGCTCTGCACCTATCCTGAAAAGTCCTGACTACTCCAAAGAGTTTATTGTCCAAACAGATGCTTCTGAGTTGGGTGTGGGAGCTGTGCTGTCACAACTTAATGTAGATGGTCAAGACCAACCCATTGCTTTTATTAGCAGAAGGTTGACCCCCAGAGAGAAGAATTGGTCAGCTATTGAGAGGGAGGCCTTTGCTGTGGTGTGGGCCCTGAAGAAGCTGAGGCCATACTTGTTTGGCACTCACTTCAAGATTCAGACCGACCATAAGCCCCTCTTGTGGCTAAATCAGATGAAGGGTGAAAACCCCAAACTGCTTAGGTGGTCCATTTCCCTACAGGGGATGGACTTTACAGTGGAGCACCGGCCAGGTACTGACCATGGGAATGCAGATGGTCTCTCCAGGTACTTCCACTTAGGACATGAAGACGAGACTGGTCAAGGCTAGTTTAATGTCCCAGCGTTTGGGGGGGGGTTGTGTAGGAGAGTAGGGTCTGCTATCCTATGGTCACCCCAAATTTTTGCTTTTTGCTTCACTGGTTTTTGACATATTGAGGCTGTGGGCCTGCCAATCAGACCCCCAGCCTGCTGTTCTCTCTACTAAATTAAAACTATGCACCCTAGGTGCATAACCAATTGGAAGTGGATCACCCTGTCAGCCCCTGTACCAGTGTACACTAGGTACCCAGGGCATTGGTGTACCCAAGGCCTGCCAGGGGCTGCAGCATGTATTATGCCACCCCAGGCTTGGCCTAACGATTTGACACAACTGGCTGATCACTCAGCTGGGGTAAGTTGGTGTAATCACCTCTTACTTAGGTGTAGTATACCTATACCTAACCTTAAATGGGACACCTGGTAACCTATAAGTCACTCCTATAGCAGGCCTTAACAATCCTGAGGGCAGAGTGCTTGGTTCCATGTGAGATGGTGCTCTGGCATGAGCTGAGCCTGTCTGCAGTGGTCGGAACAACTTCCTTCTACTGTTTCCAGATATCGTCATACCATATACTCTTAAGTGCATTATGAACCTCGCGGTTAGATGCTATCTTTGGTTTGGCTTTATCAAAACATGTCGAGTAAGGTGTCATACGAATTGGAATACTAACCCCTCGCCAATTCTGGCGACGGGGTTAGCATTCCACCCTTCTAGAGGGACACGACATGTACAGTACCTGAAACCCGGGTAAAATCAGACATAGCCTCAGCTCCACAAAATGGATGCTGCCACCACAGACACAAGTCTGCCCTCCTGCTGCTGGGAGTCCTTCCAGCTTGGGAGGTGTGGACAAAGGGTTTCCTGCCAGGGGAGGTGCATGCACCACCCCAGACAGGATTTTGTGTATTGGTCAGGTAGGGCTTGAAAGAAACCAGACATGCCTGTGGCTCACAAGGAGCCTCGGTGCATATGCCAGTTCAAACCGGTCCTGGGGCACACCAGTCCCGGGCCTGGGGCGAGCTGGACAAAGGATTGGGGGTGTAACCACCCCCCTTCCTGGTCCCACCCATAGGGAGGGACCTAGCAGGTAGTCCGGCCCCTAGAATCCGAATAAAGGTAGGAGCTGTGTCCTAAGACTTCAGACATCCTGGAATCAACTTGAAACTAAGAAGAAGACGGGAACTTCGACATTCTGCTGCACAGAAGACTGAAGAAAATCTCCCCTGTGGTCAGGGAGTGACCACCTTGCTAACGCAAGCACCATCCAGCGAATCACCGTCTGCTTTGCCGCCGCCTCCCGCCGGAGCCCGAGCCCAGAGACTGACAAGACCTGGACCTCCAGACCTCTCACCGCCCGATCCACAGTCCCTGCAAAGAGGAGACCCGTGGAGGCACCGAGACACGTGGAGCCAGCCATCTTGGAACGACTACGACAAGCTGACAAGTGCAACAACCGAGGCTCCCTCCAAGTTGTGCTTTGGGTCCTGAGAAGCCCAACCCTCGAGCAGCATCTGCACCAAAGGTGAGCCCTCCAGCATCTCCACGATCTGCGTGGGGCCCTTCTGCATTTTGCCACTCGACGCGCCTAACCGGTTGCTGGCCCGCTGGCTAGTGGCCATCTTGGCGACGAAATCTACGACAAACACCGCTGGTCTGGTTGCTCCAGACTGGCCCTTGCTCCCCTCCAAAGGAGCAATCCCTCTGACCTTGCTGGTCAGAACCAACAGCTGATTTCCGAATCCTCCTGCAATTGCTTTTGCCAAGGCTTGTTTGCTTCGATCAAGTCGCCGACACCGCCGACAGCGAGAGCCTGCGTGGGACAGCTCGTGAGCCGACTCCTGGACGTCGTCGACCTTCAGGGACCACGTGGCTGCGGAGACAAGCTACCCCTCATCACCTGTTTGCACCCGACATCGCCTGGTACCCACCTGGTGCCACGCTGGTCACTGGCTAGTGACTGTGAACACTGTCCCCTCTGCTTACAGGTCTTCAACATCTCCGATCCACTCTTGGATCCACTGCATCTCTTCCCGACCGACCGCCTGCAGCATCTTTGTCCCAGGCTCAACGGAACAGATAGAAGAAACCCGACGCACTTTGAGGCCTATGCACCCGCTTCCTGTGGGTGAGGTAAAGCTGGTACTCCGGTGCCCATGTGTAGTAATACATCTCTAGTGCCTGTGTTCCAAATCTTAAGTTCCTAGGTCATCCGGAAGATTCCTTTTGCAGTAACTTTGTACTTTTTACGCACCCATTGAAACCTATGGGAGCCCGCGTGTGACTATTTGCTCTGCACACGCCACCCGTGGACCTCCTGGTCACTAACTGACGTTAGCTCCTTGTAGGCCCAGCGATTCTAGAGGCCCTAGGCCTTTTCCCTTTTCTGTTCGTGGTACTTATACCACTATTTTAGTATATGGTTTGAGTGGCCACCAGGGCCTATCCATATAACGTGCAACTTCTGTGTATTCTGTGATAATCTTGTTTGACGATTTGTGCTCCTGTGCTCATAAAGAGACTAGGGGTTACTTTGATAAATAAATACATATATATTTTGAATATATATCTGTGTGGTGTCCTTTCATTGGTATAAAAGGGGGTTACTATTGGTAAAACAGCTTGCTTAACACGCATCACGAGTTTAGCCTCAAAGACTGCTTAGCCTACGCTACCACTAGGGCAGCTAGTCCAAAAAGGTTGACTTACAACCACACCATAAGGGTTGCTTGGCATGGTACAAGGTGGTCACTAGAACTAGTGAACAGCATATACCAGGCCAACTTCTCACAGCAGTGTAGGGGGTTGTGCTGGGGGTTGTGTTTTAGAGTTTAGGGGAGTGCATTGGTGTTCGTGTAGTGAAGGGGGTCGTGCTGGGGATACTGTTTTGGGGTTTAGGGTAATGCAGTGGTGTTTGGGTAGTGTTGGGGGTCGTGCTGGGGATAGTGTTTTAGCATTTAGAGCAGGGCTGTGGTGTTCGGGCAGTGTAGGGGTTGTGCAGAGGGTGGTGTTTTAGGGTTTAAGGTAGTGCAGTGGTGTTCGGGCAGTGTAGGGGGCCGTGCTGGGGGTGGTGTTTAAGGTTTAGGGCAGTGCAGTGGAGTTTGTCAGTGTAGGGGGTTGTGTTTTTTGGTTTAGTGTAGTGCATTGGTGTTTGTGTAGTGTAGGGGGTCATGCTAGGGGTAGTGTATTAGGGTTTAGGGTAGTGCAGTGGTGTTTGTGTAGTGTAGGGGTACATTTTTTAGGGTTTAGGGTAGTGCAGTGGTGTTTGTGTAGTGAAGGGGGTCGTGCGGGGGTAGTGTTTTAGGGTTTATGGTAGTGCAGTGGTGTTTGGGAAGTGTAGGGGGTCGTGTTTTAGGGTTTAGGGTAGTGCAGTGGTCTTTGGGTAGTGTAGGGGGTCGCACGGAGGGTATTGTTTTAGGGTTTATGGTAGTGCAGTGGTGTTTGGGTAGTGTAGTGGGTCCTGTTAGGGGTAGTGTTTTAGGGTTTAGGGCAGTGCAGTGGTGTTTGGGTAGTGTAGGGGGTCATGCTGGGGGTGGTGCTTTAGGGTTTAGGGCAGTGCAGTGGTGTTCGGGTAGTGTAGGGGTTCGTGCTAGGGGCTAGTGTTTTAGGGTTTAGGGTAGTGCTGTTGTGTTTGGGCAGTGTAGGAGGTTGTGCTGGGGTGGTGTTTTTGGGTTTAGGGCAGTGCAGTGGTGTTCGGCAGTGTAGGGGGTAGTGCTTTAGGGTTTAGGGTAGTGCAGTGGTGTTTGTGTAGTGTAGGGGGTCGTGTTTTAGGGTTTAGGGTAGTGCAGTGGCCTTTGGGTAGTATAGGGGGTTGTGCGTTGGGTAGTGTTTTATGGTTTATGGTAGTGCAGTGGTGTTTGGGTAGTGTAGGGGGTCGTGCTGGGGGTAGTGTTTTAGGGTTTATGGTAGTGCAGTGGTGTTTGTGTAGTGAAGGGGGTCGGGCTGGGGGTAGTATTTTAGGGTTTAGGGTAGTGCATTGGTGTTTGTGTAGTGAAGGGTGTCGCGCTGGGGGTACTGTTTTAGGGATTACAGCAGAGCAGTGGTGTTTGGGTAGTGTAGGGGTCTTGCTGGGGGTGTATTTTAGGGTTTAGGGTAGTGCAGTGATGTTCGGGTAGTGTAGGGGGTCATGCTGGGCGTAGTGTTTTAGGTTTAGGGCAGTGCTGTGGTGTTCGGGCAATGTAGGGGTCGTGCTGGGTGTGGTGTTTTAGGGTTTAGGGCAGTGCAGTTGTGTTCGGGCAGTGTAGGGGTTCGTGCTGGGGTGGTGTTTTAGGGTTTAGGGCAGTGCAGTGGTGTTCTGCAGTGTAGAGGGTCATGCTGGGGTGGTGTTTTAGGGTTTAGGGCAGTGCAGTGGTGTTCGGGCAGTATAGGGGGTCATGCTGGGGGTGGTGATTTAGGGTTTAGGACAGTGCAGTGGTGTTCGGGCTGTGTAGGGGGTCGTGCTGGGGGTAGTATTTTGGGGTCTAGGGTAGTGCAGTAGTGTTCGGGCAGTGTAGGGGGTTGTGCTGGGGTGGTGTTTTAGGGTCTAGGGTAGTGCATTGGTGTTCGTGTAGTGAAGGGGGTCGTGCTAGGGGTGGCGTTTTATGGTTTAGAGCAGTGCAGTGGTGTTTGTGTAGTTTGGGTCATGCTGAGGGTGGTGTTTCAGGGTTTAGCGTAGTGAAGTTGTGTTGGTGTGGTGCTGGGGGTGGTGTTTTAGGGTAGTGCAGTGGTGTTTGGGTAGTGTAGGGGGTTTTGCTGAGGGTAGATTTTGGGTGTAGGGTAGTGCAGTGGTATTTGGGTAGTGTAGGGGGTCGTGCTGGGGGTAGATTTAGGGTTTAGGGTAGTGCAGTGGCATTTGGCTAGTGTAAGGAGTCGTGCTCGGGGAGTGTTTTTGGTTTTAGGGTAGTGCAGTTGTGTTTGGGTAGTGTGGGGGGACTGCTGGGGTTAGTGTTTTAGGGTTTAGGATAGTGCAGTGGTGTTTGTGTAGTGCAGTGGGTCATGCTGGGGGTAGTGCTTTAGGGTAGTGCAGCGGTGTTTTTGTAGTGTAGGGGGTCTGTTTTAGAGTTGATGGTAGTGCAGTGGTGTTTGGGTAGTGTAAGGGGTCGTGCTGGGGCTAGTGTTTTAGAGTTTAGGGTAGTGCAATGGTCATTGGGTAGTGTAGTGGGTTGTGCTGGGGTGGTGTTTTAGGGTTTAGGGTAGTGCAGTGGTGTTTGTGTAGTGTAGGGGGTCGTGCTGGGGGCAGTGTTTTAGGGTTTAGGGTAGTGCAGCGGTGCTTGTGTAGTGTAGGGGGTCGTGTTTTAGGGTTTAGGGTAGTGCAGTGGTCTTTGGATAGTGTAGGGGGTCGTACGGGGTATTGTTTTAGGGTTTATGGTAGTGCAGTGGTGTTTGGGTAGTGTAGGGGGTCATGTTGGGGGTAGTGTTTTAGTGTTTAGGGTAGTGAGTGGTGTTTGGATAGTGTAGGGGGTTGTGCTGGGGGTACTTTTTTAGGGTTTACGGCAGAGCAGTGGTGTTTGGGTAGTGTAGGGAGTCATACTGGGGGTAGTGCTTTAGGGTTTAGGGTAGTGCAGTTGTGTTCGGGCAGTGTAGGAGGTTGTGCTGGGGCGAGTGTTTTAGGGTTTAGGGCAGTGCAGTGGTGTTCAGCAGTGTAGGGGGTAGTGTTTTAGGGTTTAGGGTAGTGCAGTGGTGTTTGTGTAGTGTAGGGGGTCGTGATTGAGGTAGTGTTTTAGGGTTTAAGGTAGTGCAGTGGTGTTTGGGTAGTGTAGGGGGTCGTGCTGGGGGTAGTGTTTTAGGGTTTATGGTAGTGCAGTGGTGTTTGTGTAGTGAAGGGGGTTGGGCTGGGGGTTGTGTTTTAGGGTTTAGGGTAGTGCAGTGGTGTTTGTGTAGTGTAGGGGGTCGTGCTGGGGGCTAGTGTTTTAGGGTTTAGGGCAGTGCAGTGGTGTTCAGCAGTGTAGGGGGTAGTGTTTTAGGGTTTAGGGTAGTGCAGTGGTGTTTGTGTAGTGTAGGGGGTCGTGATTGATGTAGTGTTTTAGGGTTTAGGGTAGTGCAGTGGTGTTTGGGTAGTGTAGGGGGTCGTGCTGGGGGTAGTGTTTTAGGACTTATGGTAGTGCAGTGGTGTTTGTGTAGTGAAGGGGGTCTGGCTGGGGGTAGTGTTTTAGGGTTTAGGGCAGTGCAGTGGTGTTTGTGTAGTGAAGGGTGTCGGGCTGGGGTTACTGTTTTAGGGTTTACAGCAGAGCAGTGGTGTTTGGGTAGTGTAGAGGTCTTGCTGGGGGTGTATTTTAGGGTTTAGGGTAGTGCAGTGGTGTTCGGATAGTGTAGGGGGTCGTTCTGGGCATTGTGTTTTAGGTTTAGGGCAGTGCTGTGGTGTTCGGGCAATGTAGGGGTCGTGCTGGGTGTGGTGTTTTAGGGTTTAGGGCAGTGCAGTGGTGTTCGGGCAGTGTAGGGGTTTGTGCTGGGGTGGTGTTTTAGGGTTTAGGGCAGTGCAGTGGTGTTCTGCAGTGTAGAGGGTCGTGCTGGGGTGGTGTTTTAGGGTTTAGGGCAGTGCAGTGGTGTTCGGCAGTGTAGAGGGTCTTGCTGGGGGTGGTGTTTTAGGGTTTAGGGCAGTGCAGTTTTCTGTTCGGGCAGTGTAGGGGGTCATGCTGGGGGTGGTGATTTAGGGTTTAGGGCAGTGCAGTGGTGTCCGGGCTGTGTAGGGGGTGGTGCTGGCGGTGGGGTTTTAGAGTCTAGGGTAGTTCATTGCTTTTCGTGTAGTGAAAGGGTTTGTGCTCGGGGTGGTGTTTTAGGGTAGTGCAGTGGTGTTTGTGTAGTGTAGGGTGTCGTGCTAAGGGTGGTGTTTTAGGGTTTAGCACAGTGAAGATGTGTTCGGGCAGTGTAGGGGGTCGTGCTTGGGGTGGTGTTTCAGGGTTTAGCGCAGTGCAGTGGTGTTTGGGCAGTGTAGAGGGTCATGCGGGGGGTAGTCTTTTAGTGTTTAGGGTAGTGAGTGGTGTTTGGATAGTGTAGGGGGTTGTGCTGGGGGTACTTTTTTAGGGTTTACGGCAGAGCAGTGGTGTTTGGGTAGTGTAGGGAGTCATACTGGGGGTAGTGCTTTAGGGTTTAGGGTAGTGCAGTTGTGTTCGGGCAGTGTAGGAGGTTGTGCTGGGGCGAGTGTTTTAGGGTTTAGGGCAGTGCAGTGGTGTTCAGCAGTGTAGGGGGTAGTGTTTTAGGGTTTAGGGTAGTGCAGTGGTGTTTGTGTAGTGTAGGGGGTCGTGATTGAGGTAGTGTTTTAGGGTTTAAGGTAGTGCAGTGGTGTTTGGGTAGTGTAGGGGGTCGTGCTGGGGGTAGTGTTTTAGGGTTTATGGTAGTGCAGTGGTGTTTGTGTAGTGAAGGGGGTTGGGCTGGGGGTTGTGTTTTAGGGTTTAGGGTAGTGCAGTGGTGTTTGTGTAGTGTAGGGGGTCGTGCTGGGGGCTAGTGTTTTAGGGTTTAGGGCAGTGCAGTGGTGTTCAGCAGTGTAGGGGGTAGTGTTTTAGGGTTTAGGGTAGTGCAGTGGTGTTTGTGTAGTGTAGGGGGTCGTGATTGATGTAGTGTTTTAGGGTTTAGGGTAGTGCAGTGGTGTTTGGGTAGTGTAGGGGGTCGTGCTGGGGGTAGTGTTTTAGGATTTATGGTAGTGCAGTGGTGTTTGTGTAGTGAAGGGGGTCTGGCTGGGGGTAGTGTTTTAGGGTTTAGGGCAGTGCAGTGGTGTTTGTGTAGTGAAGGGTGTCGGGCTGGGGTTACTGTTTTAGGGTTTACAGCAGAGCAGTGGTGTTTGGGTAGTGTAGAGGTCTTGCTGGGGGTGTATTTTAGGGTTTAGGGTAGTGCAGTGGTGTTCGGATAGTGTAGGGGGTCGTTCTGGGCATTGTGTTTTAGGTTTAGGGCAGTGCTGTGGTGTTCGGGCAATGTAGGGGTCGTGCTGGGTGTGGTGTTTTAGGGTTTAGGGCAGTGCAGTGGTGTTCGGGCAGTGTAGGGGTTTGTGCTGGGGTGGTGTTTTAGGGTTTAGGGCAGTGCAGTGGTGTTCTGCAGTGTAGAGGGTCGTGCTGGGGTGGTGTTTTAGGGTTTAGGGCAGTGCAGTGGTGTTCGGCAGTGTAGAGGGTCTTGCTGGGGGTGGTGTTTTAGGGTTTAGGGCAGTGCAGTTTTCTGTTCGGGCAGTGTAGGGGGTCATGCTGGGGGTGGTGATTTAGGGTTTAGGGCAGTGCAGTGGTGTCCGGGCTGTGTAGGGGGTGGTGCTGGCGGTGGGGTTTTAGAGTCTAGGGTAGTTCATTGCTTTTCGTGTAGTGAAAGGGTTTGTGCTCGGGGTGGTGTTTTAGGGTAGTGCAGTGGTGTTTGTGTAGTGTAGGGTGTCGTGCTAAGGGTGGTGTTTCAGGGTTTAGCACAGTGAAGATGTGTTCGGGCAGTGTAGGGGGTCGTGCTTGGGGTGGTGTTTCAGGGTTTAGCGCAGTGCAGTGGTGTTTGGGCAGTGTAGAGGGTCATGCGGGGGTTGTGTTTCAGGGTTTAAGGCAGTGCACTGGTGTTCGGGCAGAGTAGGGGTTCACGCTGGGGGTGGTTTTTTAGGGTTTAGGGTAGTGCATTGGTGTTCGTGTAGTGAAGTGGGTCGTGCTGGGGGTGGTGTTTTAGGGTTTAGGGCAGTGCAGTGGTGTTCGGGCAGTGTAGGGGGTCGTGCTGGGGGTGGTGTTTCAGGGTTTCGGGCAGTGCAGTGGTGTTTGGGCAGTGTAGGGGGTCGTGCGGGGTGGTGTTTCAGGGTTTACAGCAGTGCAGTGGTATTCAGGCAGTGTAGGGGTTCATGCAAGGGGTGGTGTTTCAGGGTTTAGGGCAGTGCAGTGGTCTTCGTGTAGTGTAGGAGGTTGTGCTGAAGATGGTGTTTCAGGGTTTAGGGCAGTGCAGTGGTGTTCAGGCAGTGTAGGGGGTTGAGCTGGGGGTGGTGTTTCAGGGTTTAGGGCAATACAGTGGTGTTCGGGCAGTGTAGGGGTTCGTGCTGGGGGTGGTGTTTCAGGGTTTATGGCAGTACAGTGATGTTCGGTCAGAGTAGGGTGTCTTGCTGGAGTTGTGTTTCAGGGTTAGGGCAGTGCAGTGGTGTTTGGGCAGTGTAGGGGGTCATGCTGGGGCTAGTGTTTCAGGGTTTAGAGTAGGGCAGTGATGTTTGTGTAGTGTAGGGGGTCGTGCTTGGGGTAGATTTAGTGCAGCGGTGTTTGTGTAGTGTAGGGGGTCTGTTTTAGGGTTGATGGTAGTGCAGTGGTGTTTGGGTAGTGTAAGGGGTCGTGCTGGGGGTAGTGTTTTAGGGTTTAGGGTAGTGCAGTGGTCATTGGGTAGCGTAGGCGGTCGTGCTGGTGGTTTGTGTTTTGGGGTTTAGGGTAGTGCAGTGGTATTTGGGTAGAGTAGTGGGTCGTGCTGGGGGTGGTGTTTTAGGGTTTAGTGTAGTGCAGTGGTGTTTGTGTAGAGTAGGGGGTAGTGTTTTAGGGTTTAGGGTAGCGCAGCAGTGTTTGTGTAGTGTAGGGGGTCGTGTTTTAGGGTTTAGGGTAGTGCAGTGGTCTTTGGGTAGTGTTGTGGGTCGTACGGGGGTATTGTTTTAGGGTTTATGGTAGTGCAGTGGTGTTTAGGTAGTGTAGTGGGTCCTGTTACGGGTAGTGTTTTAGGGTTTAGGGTAGTGCAGTGGTCTTTGGGTAGTGTAGGGGGTCGTGCTGGGGGTACTGTTTTAGGGTTTACGGCAGAGCAGTGGTGTTGGGTAGTGTAGGGGGTCGTGCTGGGTGTAGTGTTTTAGGGTTTAGGGTAGTGCAGTGGTGTTCGGGTAGTGTAGGGAGTTGTGCTAGGGGTAGTGTTTTAGGTTTAGGACAGTGCTGTGGTGTTTGGGCAGTGTAGGGGGTCATGCTGGGGTAGTGTTTTAGGGTTTAGGGTAGTGCAGTGGTGTTTGGGTAGTGTAGGGGGTCGTGCTGAGGGTAGTGTTTGAGGGTTTAGGGTATTGAAGTGGTGTTGATGTAGTGCTGGGGGTTGTGTTTTAGGGTTTAGGGTAGTGCAGTGGTGTGTGGGTAGTGTAGTGGGTCGTGCTGAGGGTAGATTTAGGGTTTAGGGTAGTGCAGTGGTGTTTGGGTAGTGTAGGGGGTCGTGCTGGGGGTACTGGTATAGGGGAGTGCAGTGGTGTTTGGGTAGTGTAGGCGGTACTGCTGGGGTTAGTGTTTTAGGGTTTAGGGTAGTGCAATGGTGTTTGGGTAGTGTGGGGGGACTGCTGGGGTTAGTGTTTTAGGGTTTAGGGTAGTGCAGTGGTCTTTGGGTAGTGTAGGGGGTCTTTCTGGGGGTACTGTTTTAGGGTTTACGGCAGAGCAGTGGTGTTTGGGTAGTGTAGGGGGTCATGCTGGTGGTAGTGCTTTAGGGTTTAGGGCAGTGCATTGGTGTTCGAATAGTGTAGTGTTTCGTGCTGGGGGCTGGTGTTTTAGGGTTTAGGGTAGTGCTGTTGTGTTTGGGCAGTGTAGGAGGTTGTGATTGGGGTAGTGTTAAAGGGTGTAGGGTAGTGCAGTGGTGTTCGGCAGTGTAGGGGGTAGTGTTTTAGGGTTTAGGGTAGTGCAGTGGTGTTTGTGTAGTGTAGGGGGTCGTGATTGGGGTAGTGTTTAAGGGTTTAGGGTAGTGCAATGGTGTTTGTGTAGTGTAGAGGGTCGTGCGTTGGGTAGTGTTTTATGGTTTATGGTAGTGCAGTGGTGTTTGGGTAGTGTAGGGGGTCGTGCTGCGGTTAGTATTTTAGGGTTTAGGGTAGTGCATTGGTGTTTGTGTAGTGAAGGGTGTCGCACTGGGGGTACTGTTTTAGGGTTTACAGCAGAGCAGTGGTGTTTGGGTAGTGTAGGGGTCTTGCTGGGGGTGTATTTTAGGGTTTAAGGTAGTGCAGTGGTGTTCGGGTAGTGTAGGGGGTCGTGCTGGGCGTAGTGTTTTAGGTTTAGGGCAGTGCTGTGGTGTTCGGGCAATGTAGGGGTCGTGCTGGGTGTGGTGTTTTAGGGTTTAGGGCAGTGCAGTTGTGTTCGGGCAGTGTAGAGGGTCATGCTGGGGTGGTGTTTTAGGGTTTAGGGCAGTGCAGTGGGTTTCAGCAGTGTAGAGGGTCTTGCTGGGGGTTGTGTTTTAGGGTTTAGGGCAGTGCAGAGGTGTTCGGACAGTGAAGGGGGTCATGCTGGGGGTGGTGATTTAGGGTTTAGGGCAGTGCAGTGGTGTTCGGGCTGTGTAGGGGGTCATGCTGGGGGTAGTATTTTGGGGTCTAGGGTAGTGCAGTAGTGTTCGGGCAGTGTAGGGGGTTGTGCTGGGGGTGGTGTTTTATAGTCTAGGGTTGTGCATTGGTGTTCGTGTAGTGAAGGGGGTCATGCTAGGGGTGGTGTTTTAGGGTTAAGAGCAGTGCAGTGGTGTTTGTGTAGTGTAGGGGGTCGTGCTGAGGGTGGTGTTTCAGGGTTTAGCGCAGTGAAGTTGTGTTGGTGTAGTGCTGGGGGTGGTGTTTTAGGGTTTAGGGTGGTGCAGTGGTGTTTGGGTAGTGTAGGGGGTCGTGCTGAGGGTAGATTTAGGGTTTAGGATAGTGCAGTGGTATTTGGGTAGTGTAGGGGGTCGTGCTGGGGTACTGGTTTAGGGTAGTGCAGTGGTGTTTGGGTAGTGTAGGGGTACTGATGGGGGTAGTGTTTTAGGGTTTAGGGTAGTGCAATGGTGTTTGGGTAGTGTGGGGGGACTGCTGGGGTTAGTGTTTTAGGGTTTAGAATAGTGCAGTGGTGTTTGTGTAGTGTAGGGGGTCATGCTGGGGGTAGTGTTTTAGGGTTTATGGTAGTGCAGCGGTGTTTTTGTAGTGTAGGGGGTCTGTTTTAGAGTTGATGGTAGTGCAGTGGTGTTTGGGTAGTGTAAGGGGTCGTGCTGGGGCTAGTGTTTTAGAGTTTAGGGTAGTGCAATGGTCATTGGGTAGTGTAGTGGGTCGTGCTGGGGGTGGTGTTTTAGGGTTTAGGGTAGTGCAGTGGTGTTTGTGTAGTGTAGGGGGTCGTGCTGGGGGCAGTGTTTTAGGGTTTAGGGTAGTGCAGCGGTGCTTGTGTAGTGTAGGGGGTCGTGTTTTAGGGTTTAGGGTAGTGCAGTGGTCTTTGGATAGTGTAGGGGGTCGTACGGGGTATTGTTTTAGGGTTTATGGTAGTGCAGTGGTGTTTGGGTAGTGTAGGGGGTCATGTTGGGGGTAGTGTTTTAGTGTTTAGGGTAGTGAGTGGTGTTTGGATAGTGTAGGGGGTTGTGCTGGGGGTACTTTTTTAGGGTTTACGGCAGAGCAGTGGTGTTTGGGTAGTGTAGGGAGTCATACTGGGGGTAGTGCTTTAGGGTTTAGGGTAGTGTAGTTGTGTTCGGGCAGTGTAGGAGGTTGTGCTGGGGCGAGTGTTTTAGGGTTTAGGGCAGTGCAGTGGTGTTCAGCAGTGTAGGGGGTAGTGTTTTAGGGTTTAGGGTAGTGCAGTGGTGTTTGTGTAGTGTAGGGGGTCGTGATTGAGGTAGTGTTTTAGGGTTTAGGGTAGTGCAGTGGTGTTTGGGTAGTGTAGGGGGTCGTGCTGGGGGTAGTGTTTTAGGGTTTATGGTAGTGCAGTGGTGTTTGTGTAGTGAAGGGGGTCGGGCTGGGGGTTGTGTTTTAGGGTTTAGGGTAGTGCAGTGGTGTTTGTGTAGTGTAGGGGGTCGTGCTGGGGGCTAGTGTTTTAGGGTTTAGGGCAGTGCAGTGGTGTTCAGCAGTGTAGGGGGTAGTGTTTTAGGGTTTAGGGTAGTGCAGTGGTGTTTGTGTAGTGTAGGGGGTCGTGATTGATGTAGTGTTTTAGGGTTTAGGGTAGTGCAGTGGTGTTTGTGTAGTGAAGGGGGTCTGGCTGGGGGTAGTGTTTTAGGGTTTAGGGCAGTGCAGTGGTGTTTGTGTAGTGAAGGGTGTCGGGCTGGGGGTACTGTTTTAGGGTTTACAGCAGAGCAGTGGTGTTTGGGTAGTGTAGAGGTCTTGCTGGGGGTGTATTTTAGGGTTTAGGGTAGTGCAGTGGTGTTCGGATAGTGTAGGGGGTCGTTCTGGGCATTGTGTTTTAGGTTTAGGGAGTGCTGTGGTGTTCGGGCAATGTAGGGGTCGTGCTGGGTGTGGTGTTTTAGGGTTTAGGGCAGTGCAGTGGTGTTCGGGCAGTGTAGGGGTTTGTGCTGGGGTGGTGTTTTAGGGTTTAGGGCAGTGCAGTGGTCTGCAGTGTAGAGGGTCGTGCTGGGGTGGTGTTTTAGGGTTTAGGGCAGTGCAGTGGTGTTCGGCAGTGTAGAGGGTCTTGCTGGGGGTGGTGTTTTAGGGTTTAGGGCAGTGCAGTTTTCTGTTCGGGCAGTGTAGGGGGTCATGCTGGGGGTAGTGATTTAGGGTTTAGGGCAGTGCAGTGGTGTCCGGGCTGTGTAGGGGGTGGTGCTGGCGGTGGGGTTTTAGAGTCTAGGGTAGTTCATTGCTTTTCGTGTAGTGAAGGGGTTTGTGCTCGGGGTGGTGTTTTAGGGTAGTGCAGTGGTGTTTGTGTAGTGTAGGGTGTCGTGCTAAGGGTGGTGTTTCAGGGTTTAGCACAGTGAAGATGTGTTTGGGCAGTGTAGGGGGTCGTGCTGGGGGTGGTGTTTCAGGGTTTAGCGCAGTGCAGTGGTGTTTGGGCAGTGTAGAGGGTCATGCGGGGGTTGTGTTTCAAGGTTTAAGGCAGTGCACTGGTGTTCGGGCAGAGTAGGGGGTCACGCTGGGGGTGGTTTTTTAGGGTTTAGGGTAGTGCATTGGTGTTCGTGTAGTGAAGTGGGTCGTGCTGGGGGTGGTGTTTTAGGGTTTAGGGCAGTGCAGTGGTGTTCGGGCAGTGTAGGGGGTCGTGCTGGGGGTGGTGTTTCAGGGTTTCGGGCAGTGCAGTGGTGTTTGGGCAGTGTAGGGGGTCGTGCGGGGTGGTGTTTCAGGGTTTACAGCAGTGCAGTGGTATTCAGGCAGTGTAGGGGTTCATGCAAGGGGTGGTGTTTCAGGGTTTAGGGCAGTGCAGTGGTCTTCGTGTAGTGTAGGAGGTTGTGCTGAAGATGGTGTTTCAGGGTTTAGGGCAGTGCAGTGGTGTTCAGGCAGTGTAGGGGGTTGAGCTGGGGGTGGTGTTTCAGGGTTTAGGGCAATACAGTGGTGTTCGGGCAGTGTAGGGGTTCGTGCTGGGGGTGGTGTTTCAGGGTTTATGGCAGGACAGTGATGTTCGGTCAGAGTAGGGGGTCTTGCTGGAGTTGTGTTTCAGGGTTAGGGCAGTGCAGTGGTGTTTGGGCAGTGTAGGGGGTCATGCTGGGGCTAGTGTTTCAGGGTTTAGAGTAGGGCAGTGATGTTTGTGTAGTGTAGGGGGTCGTGCTTGGGGTAGATTTAGGGTTTAGGGGGTTATGCTGGGGGTAGTCTTTTAGGGTAGTGCAGCGGTGTTTGTGTAGTGTAGGGGGTCTGTTTTAGGGTTGATGGTAGTGCAGTGGTGTTTGGGTAGTGTAAGGGGTCGTGCTGGGGGTAGTGTTTTACGGTTTAGGGTAATGCAGTGGTCATTGGGTAGCGTAGGCGGTCGTGCTGGTGGTTTGTGTTTTGGGGTTTAGGGTAGTGCAGTGGTATTTGGGTAGAGTAGTGGGTCGTGCTGGGGGTGGTGTTTTAGGGTTTAGTGTAGTGCAGTGGTGTTTGTGTAGAGTAGGGGGTAGTGTTTTAGGGTTTAGGGTAGCGCAGCAGTGTTTGTGTAGTGTAGGGGGTCGTGTTTTAGGGTTTAGGGTAGTGCAGTGGTCTTTGGGTAGTGTTGTGGGTCGTACGGGGGTATTGTTTTAGGGTTTATGGTAGTGCAGTGGTGTTTGGGTAGTGTAGTGGGTCCTGTTACGGGTAGTGTTTTAGGGTTTAGGGTAGTGCAGTGGTCTTTGGGTAGTGTAGGGGGTCGTGCTGGGAGTACTGTTTTAGGGTTTACAGCAGAGCAGTGGTGTTGGGTAGTGTAGGGGGTCGTGCTGGGTGTAGTGTTTTAGGGTTTAGGGTAGTGCAGTGGTGTTCGGGTAGTGTAGGGAGTTGTGCTAGGGGTAGTGTTTTAGGTTTAGGGCAGTGCTGTGGTGTTTGGGCAGTGTAGGGGGTCATGCTGGGGTAGTGTTTTAGGGTTTAGGGTAGTGCAGTCGTGTTTGGGTAGTGTAGGGGGTTGTGCTGAGGGTAGTGTTTGAGGGTTTAGGGTATTGAAGTGGTGTTGGTGTAGTGCTGGGGGTTGTGTTTTAGGGTTTAGGGTAGTGCAGTGGTGTTTGGGTAGTGTAGTGGGTCGTGCTGAGGGTAGATTTAGGGTTTGGGGTAGTGCAGTGGTGTTTGGGTAGTGTACGGGGTCGTGCTGGGGTAGATCTAGGGTTTAGGGTAGTGCAGTGGTGTTTGGCAAGTGTAGAGAGTCGTGCTGGGGGAGTGTTTTAGGGTTTAGGGTAGTGCAGATTTGTTTGGGTAGTGTAGGGGGTCATGCTGGGGGTACTGGTTTAGGGGAGTGCAGTGGTGTTTGGGTAGTGTAGGGGGTACTGCTGGGGTTAGTGTTTTAGGGTTTAGGGTAGTGCAATGGTGTTTGGGTAGTGTGGGGGGACTGCTGGGGTTAGTGTTTTAGGGTTTAAGGTAGTGCAGTGGTCTTTGGGTAGTGTAGGGGGTCTTGCTGGGGGTACTGTTTTTGGGTTTACGGCAGAGCAGTGGTGTTTGGGTAGTGTAGGGGGTCATGCTGGGGGTAGTGCTTTAGGGTTTAGGGCAGTGCATTGGTGTTCGAATAGTGTAGTGTTTCGTGCTGGGGGCTGGTGTTTTAGGGTTTAGGGTAGTGCTGTTGTGTTTGGGCAGTGTAGGAGGTTGTGATTGGGGTAGTGTTTAAGGGTTTAGGGTAGTGCAGTGGTGTTCGGCAGTATAGGGGGTAGTGTTTTAGGGTTTAGGGTAGTGCAGTGGTGTTTGTGTAGTGTAGGGGGTCGTGATTGGGGTAGTGTTTAAGGGTTTAGGGTAGTGCAATGGTGTTTGTGTAGTGTAGGGGGTCGTGCGTTGGGTAGTGTTTTATGGTTTATGGTAGTGCAGTGCTGTTTGGGTAGTGTAGGGGGTCGTGCTGCGGTTAGTATTTTAGGGTTTAGGGTAGTGCATTGGTGTTTGTGTAGTGAAGGGTGTCGCACTGGGGGTACTGTTTTAGGGTTTACAGCAGAGCAGTGGTGTTTGGGTAGTGTAGGGGTCTTGCTAGGGGTGTATTTTAGGGTTTAAGGTAGTGCAGTGGTGTTCGGGTAGTGTAGGGGGTCGTGCTGGGCGTAGTGTTTTAGGTTTAGGGCAGTGCTGTGGTGTTCGGGCAATGTAGGGGTCGTGCCTGGTGTGGTGTTTTAGGGTTTTAGGCAGTGCAGTTGTGTTCGGGCAGTGTAGAGGGTCATGCTGGGGTAGTGTTTTAGGGTTTAGGGCAGTGCAGTGGGTTTCAGCAGTGTAGAGGGTCTTGCTGGGGGTGGTGTTTTAGGGTTTAGGGCAGTGCAGAGGTGTTCGGGCAGCGTAGGGGGTCATGCTGGGGGTGGTGATTTAGGGTGTAGGGCAGTGCAGTGGTGTTCGGGCTGTGTAGGGGGTCGTGCTGGGGGTAGTATTTTGGGGTCTAGGGTAGTGCAGTAGTGTTCGGGCAGTGTAGGGGGTTGTGCTGGGGGTGGTGTTTTAGGGTCAAGGGTTGTGCATTGGTGTTCGTGTAGTGAAGGGGGTCATGCTAGGGGTGGTGTTTTAGGGTTAAGAGCAGAGCAGTGGTGTTTGTGTAGTGTAGGGGGTCGTGCTGAGGGTGGTGTTTCAGGGTTTAGCGCAGTGAAGTTGTGTTGGTGTAGTGCTGGGGGTGGTGTTTTAGGGTTTAGGGTGGTGCAGTGGTGTTTGGGTAGTGTAGGGGTCGTGCTGAGGGTAGATTTAGGGTTTAGGATAGTGCAGTGGTATTTGGGTAGTGTAGGGGGTCGTGCTGGGGTACTGGTTTAGGGTAGTGCAGTGGTGTTTGGGTAGTGTAGGGGGTACTGATGGGGGTAGTGTTTTAGGGTTTAGGGTAGTGCAATGGTGTTTGGGTAGTGTGGGGGGACTGCTGGGGTTAGTGTTTTAGGGTTTAGAATAGTGCAGTGGTGTTTGTGTAGTGTAGGGGGTCATGCTGGGGGTAGTGTTTTAGGGTTTAGGGTAGTGCAGCGGTGTTTTTGTAGTGTAGGGGGTCTGTTTTAGAGTTGATGGTAGTGCAGTGGTGTTTGGGTAGTGTAAGGGGTCGTGCTGGGGCTAGTGTTTTAGAGTTTAGGGTAGTGCAATGGTCATTGGGTAGTGTAGTGGGTCGTGCTGGGGGTGGTGTTTTAGGGTTTAGGGTAGTGCAGTGGTGTTTGTGTAGTGTAGGGGGTAGTGTTTTAGGGTTTAGGGTAGTGCAGTGGTGTTTGTGTAGTGTAGGGGGTCGTGCTCGGGGCTGTGTTTTAGGGTTTAGGGTAGTGCAGCGGTGCTTGTGTAGTGTAGGGGGTCGTGTTTTAGGGTTTAGGGTCGTGCAGTGGTCTTTGGATAGTGTAGGAGGTCGTACGGGGGTATTGTTTTAGGGTTTATGGTAGTGCAGTGGTGTTTGGGTAGTGTAGGGGGTCATGTTGGGGGTAGTGTTTTAGTGTTTAGGGTAGTGAGTGGTGTTTGGATAGTGTAGGGGGTTGTGCTGGGGGTACTTTTTTAGGGTTTACGGCAGAGCAGTGGTGTTTGGGTAGTGTAGGGAGTCATACTGGGGGTAGTGCTTTAGGGTTTAGGGTAGTGCTGTTGTGTTCGGGCAGTGTAGGAGGTTGTGCTGGGGCTAGTGTTTTAGGGTTTAGGGCAGTGCAGTGGTGTTCAGCAGTGTAGGGGGTAGTGTTTTAGGGTTTAGGGTAGTGCAGTGGTGTTTGTGTAGTGTAGGGGGTCGTGATTGAGGTAGTGTTTTAGGGTTTAAGGTAGTGCAGTGGTGTTTGGGTAGTGTAGGGGGTCGTGCTGGGGGTAGTGTTTTAGGGTTTATGGTAGTGCAGTGGTGTTTGTGTAGTGAAGGGGGTCTGGCTGGGGGTAGTGTTTTAGGGTTTAGGCCAGTGCAGTGGTGTTTGTGTAGTGAAGGGTGTCGGGCTGGGGGTACTGTTTTAGGGTTTACAGCAGAGCAGTGGTGTTTGGGAAGTGTAGAGGTCTTGCTGGGGGTGTATTTTAGGGTTTAGGGTAGTGCAGTGGTGTTCGGATAGTGTAGGGGGTCGTTCTGGGCATTGTGTTTTAGGTTTAGGGCAGTGCTGTGGTGTTCGGGCAATGTAGGGGTTGTGCTGGGTGTGGTGTTTTAGGGTTTAGGGCAGTGCAGTGGTGTTCGGGCAGTGTAGGGGTTTGTGCTGGGGTGGTGTTTTAGGGTATAGGGCAGTGCAGTGGTGTTCTGCAGTGTAGAGGGTCGTGCTGGGGTGGTTTTTTAGGGTTTAGGGCAGTGCAGTGGTGTTCGGCAGTGTAGAGGGTCTTGCTGGGGTGGTGTTTTAGGGTTTAGGGCAGTGCAGTTTTCTGTTCGGGCAGTGTAGGGGGTCATGCTGGGGGTGGTGATTTAGGGTTTAGGGCAGTGCAGTGGTGTCCTGGCTGTGTAGGGGGTGGTGCTGGCGGTGGGGTTTTAGAGTCTAGGGTAGTTCATTGCTTTTCGTGTAGTGAAGGGGTTTGTGTTCGGGGTGGTGTTTTAGGGTAGTGCAGTGGTGTTTGTGTAGTGTAGGGTGTCGTGCTAAGGGTGGTGTTTCAGGGTTTAGCACAGTGAAGATGTGTTTGGGCAGTGTAGGGGGTCGTGCTGGGGGTGGTGTTTCAGGGTTTAGCGCAGTGCAGTGGTGTTTGGGCAGTGTAGAGGGTCATGCGGGGGTTGTGTTTCAGGGTTTAAGGCAGTGCACTGGTGTTCGGGCAGAGTAGGGGGTCATGCTGGGGGTGGTTTTTTAGGGTTTAGGGTAGTGCATTGGTGTTCGTGTAGTGAAGTGGGTCGTGCTGGGGGTGGTGTTTTAGGGTTTAGGGCAGTGCAGTGGTGTTCGGGCAGTGTAGGGGGTCGTGCTGGGGGTGGTGTTTCAGGGTTTCGGGCAGTGCAGTGGTGTTTGGGCAGTGTAGGGGGTCGTGCGGGGTGGTGTTTCAGGGTTTACAGCAGTGCAGTGGTATTCAGGCAGTGTAGGGGTTCATGCAAGGGGTGGTGTTTCAGGGTTTAGGGCAGTGCAGTGGTCTTCGTGTAGTGTAGGAGGTTGTGCTGAAGATGGTGTTTCAGGGTTTAGGGCAGTGCAGTGGTGTTCAGGCAGTGTAGGGGGTTGAGCTGGGGGTGGTGTTTCAGGGTTTAGGGCAATACAGTGGTGTTCGGGCAGTGTAGGGGTTCGTGCTGGGGGTGGTGTTTCAGGGTTTATGGCAGTACAGTGATGTTCGGTCAGAGTAGGGGGTCTTGCTGGAGTTGTGTTTCAGGGTTAGGGCAGTGCAGTGGTGTTTGGGTAGTGTAGGGGGTCATGCTGGGGCTAGTGTTTCAGGGTTTAGAGTAGGGCAGTGATGTTTGTGTAGTGTAGGGGGTCGTGCTTGGGGTAGATTTAGGGCTTAGGGTAGTGCAGTGGTGTTTGTGTAGTGTAGTGGGACGTGGTAGGTTCAGTGTTTTAGGGTTTAGGGTAGTGCAGTGGTGTTTGGATAGTATAGGGGGTCGTCCTGGGGGTAGTGTTTTAGGGTAGTGCAGTGGTGTTTGGGTAGTGTAGGGGGTCGTGCTGTGGGCAGTGTTTTAGGGTTTAGGGTTGTGCTGCCGTGTTTGGATAGTGTAGGGGGTCATGCTGGGGTAGTGTTTTAGGGTTTAGGGTAGTGCAGTTGTGTTGGTGTAGTGTAGGCGGTCGTGCTAGGGGTAGTGTTTTAGGGTTTAGGGTAGTGCAGTGGTGTTTGAGTAGTGTAGGGGGTTGTGTTGAGGGTAGATTTAGGATTTAGGGAAGTGCAGTGGTGTTTGGGTAGTGTAGAGGGTCGTACTAGGGTAGATTAAGGGTTTAGGGTAGTGCAGTGGTATTTGGGTAGTGTAGGGGGTCGTGCTAGGGGTAGTGTTTTAGGGTTTAGGGTAGTGCCGCGGTGTTCTGCAGTATAGAGGGTCGTGCTGGGGTGGTGTTTTAGGGTTTAGGGCACTGCAGTGGTGTTCGGGCAGTGTAGGGGGTCGTGCTGCGGGTGGTGATTTAGGGTTTAGGGCAGTGCACTGGTGTTTGTGTAGTGAAGGGGGTCGTACTAATGGTGGTGTTTCAGGTTTTAGTGCAGTGCAGTTGTGTTCGGGCAGTGTAGGGGGTCGTGCTGGGGGTGGTGTTTCAGAGTTAAGTGCAGTGCAGTTGTGTTCGGACAGTGTAGGGGGTTGCGCTGAGGGTGGTGTATCAGGGTTTAGCGCAGTGCAGTTATGTTTGGGCAGTGTAGGGGGTCATGCGGGGGTGGTGTTTCAGGGTTTAGGGCAGTGCAGTGTTCGGGCAGTGTAGGGGGTTGTGCTGGGGTACTGTTTTGGGGTTTAGGGTAATGCAGTGGTGTTTGGGTAGTGTTGGGGTCGTGCTGGGGGTAGTGTTTTAGCGTTTAGAGCAGGGCTGTGGTGTTCGGGCAGTGTAGTGGTCGTGCTGGGGGTGGTGTTTTAGGGTTTAAGGCAGTGCAGTGGTGTTCGGGCAGTGTAGGGGGTCATGCTGGGGGTGGTGTTTTAGGGTTTAGGGCAGTGCAGTGGGGTTTGTCAGTGTAGAGGGTAGTGTTTTAGGGTTTAGTGTAGTGCATTGTTGTTTGTGTAGTGTAGGCGATCATGCTGGGGGTAGTGTATTAGGGTTTAGGGTAGTGCATTGGTGTTTGTGTAGTGAAGAGGGTCGTGCGGGGGTAGTGTTTTAGGGTTTACGGCAGAGCAGTGGTGTTTGGTAGTGTAGGGGGTGTTGCTGGGTGTAGTGTTTTAGGGTTTAGGGTAGTGCAGTGGTGTTCGGGTAGTGTAGGGAGTTGTGCTAGGGGTAGTGTTTTAGGTTTAGGGCAGTGCTGTGGTGTTCGGGCAGTGTAGGGGGTTGTTCTGGGGGTGGTGTTTTAGGGATTTGGGCAGTGCAGTGGTGTTTGGGTAGTGTAGGGGGTCGTGCTGAGGGCAGTGTTTTAGGGTTTAGGGTAGTGCAGTGGTGTTTGGGTAGTGTAGGGGGTCGAGCTGAGGGTAGTGTTTGAGGGTTTAGGGTATTGAAGTGGTGTTGGTGTAGTGCTGGGGGTTGTGTTTTAGGGTTTAGGGTAGTGCAGTGGTGTTTGGGTAGTGTAGTGGGTCGTGCTGAGGGTAGATTTAGGGTTTAGGGTAGTGCAGTGGTGTTTGGGTAGTGTAGGGGGTCGTGCTGGGGTAGATCTAGGGTTTAGGGTTTAGGGTAGTGCAATGGTGTTTGAATAGTGTGGGGGACTGCTGGGGTTAGTGTTTTAGGGTTTAGGGCAGTGCAGTGGTGTTTGTGTAGTGTAGGGGGTTATGCTGGGGGTAGTGTTTTAGGGTAGTGCAGCGGTGTTTGTGTAGTGTAGGGGGTCTGTTTTAGGGTTTATGGTAGTGCAGTGGTGTTTGGGTAGTGTAAGGGGTCGTGCTGGGGGTAGTGCTTTAGGGTTTAGGGTAGTGCAGTGGTCATTGGGTAGCGTAGGCGGTCGTGCTGGTGGTTTGTGTTTTGGGGTTTAGGGTAGTGCAGTGGTATTTGGGTAGAGTAGTGGGTCGTGCTGGGGGTGGTGTTTTAGGGTTTAGTGTAGTGCAGTGGTGTTTGTGTAGAGTAGGGGGTAGTGTTTTAGGGTTTAGGGTAGCGCAGCAGTGTTTGTGTAGTGTAGGGGGTCGTGTTTTAGGGTTTAGGGTAGTGCAGTGGTCTTTGGGTAGTGTTGTGGGTCGTACGGGGGTATTGTTTTAGGGTTTATGGTAGTGCAGTGGTGTTTGGGTAGTGTAGTGGGTCCTGTTACGGGTAGTGTTTTAGGGTTTAGGGTAGTGCAGTGGTCTTTGGGTAGTGTAGGGGGTCGTGCTGGGGGTACTGTTTTAGGGTTTAGGGTAGTGCAGTGGGGTTCGGGTAGTGTAGGGAGTTGTGCTAGGGGTAGTGTTTTAGGTTTAGGGCAGTGCTGTGGTGTTTGGGCAGTGTAGGGGGTCATGCTGGGGTAGTGTTTTAGGGTTTAGGGTAGTGCAGTGGTGTTTGGGTAGTGTAGGGGGTCGAGCTGAGGGTAGTGTTTGAGGGTTTAGGGTATTGAAGTGGTGTTGGTGTAGTGCTGGGGGTTGTGTTTTAGGGTTTAGGGTAGTGCAGTGGTGTTTGGGTAGTGTAGTGGGTCGTGCTGAGGGTAGATTTAGGGTTTAGGGTAGTGCAGTGGTGTTTGGGTAGTGTAGGGGGTCGTGCTGGGGTAGATCTAGGGTTTAGGGTAGTGCAGTGGTGTTTGGCAAGTGTAGAGAGTCGTGCTGGGGGAGTGTTTTAGGGTAGTGCAGATTTGTTTGGGTAGTGTAGGGGGTCGTGCTGGGGGTACTGGTTTAGGGGAGTGCAGTGGTGTTTGGGTAGTGTAGGGGGTACTGCTGGGGTTAGTGTTTTAGGGTTTAGGGTAGTGCAATGGTGTTTGGGTAGTGTGGGGGGACTGCTGGGGTTAGTGTTTTAGGGTTTAGGGTAGTGCAGTGGTCTTTGGGTAGTGTAGGGGGTCTTGCTGGGGGTACTGTTTTAGGGTTTACGGCAGAGCAGTGGTGTTTGGGTAGTGTAGGGGGTCATGCTGGGGGTAGTGCTTTAGGGTTTAGGGCAGTGCATTGGTGTTCGAATAGTGTAGTGTTTCGTGCTGGGGGCTGGTGTTTTAGGGTTTAGGGTAGTGCTGTTGTGTTTGGGCAGTGTAGGAGGTTGTGATTGGGGTAGTGTTTAAGGGTTTAGGGTAGTGCAGTGGTGTTCGGCAGTGTAGGGGGTAGTGTTTTAGGGTTTAGGGTAGTGCAGTGGTGTTTGTGTAGTGTAGGGGGTCGTGATTGGGGTAGTGTTTAAGGGTTTAGGGTAGTGCAATGGTGTTTGTGTAATGTAGGGTGTCGCACTGGGGGTACTGTTTTAGGGTTTACAGCAGAGCAGTGGTGTTTGGGTAGTGTAGGGGTCTTGCTGGGTGTGTATTTTAGGGTTTAAGGTAGTGCAGTGGTGTTCGGGTAGTGTAGGGGGTCGTGCTGGGCGTAGTGTTTTAGGTTTAGGGCAGTGCTGTGGTGTTCGGGCAATGTAGGGGTCGTGCTGGGTGTGGTGTTTTAGGGTTTAGGGCAGTGCAGTTGTGTTCGGGCAGTGTAGAGGGTCATGCTGGGGTGGTGTTTTAGGGTTTAGGGCAGTGCAGTGGGTTTCAGCAGTGTAGAGGGTCTTGCTGGGGGTGGTATTTTAGGGTTTAGGGCAGTGCAGAGGTGTTCGGGCAGTGTAGGGGGTCATGCTGGGGGTGGTGATTTAGGGTTTAGGGCAGTGCAGTGGTGTTCGGGCTGTGTAGGGGTTGTGCTGGGGGTAGTATTTTGGGGTCTAGGGTAGTTCAGTAGTGTTCGGGCAGTGTAGGGGGTTGTGCTGGGGGTGGTGTTTTAGGGTCTAGGGTTGTGCATTGGTGTTCGTGTAGTGAAGGGGGTCATGCTAGGGGTGGTGTTTTAGGGTTAAGAGCAGTGCAGTGGTGTTTGTGTAGTGTAGGGGGTCGTGCTGAGGGTGGTGTTTCAGGGTTTAGCGCAGTGAAGTTGTGTTGGTGTAGTGCTGGGGTGGTGTTTTAGGGTTTAGGGTGGTGCAGTGGTGTTTGGGTAGTGTAGGGGGTCGTGCTGAGGGTAGATTTAGGGTTTAGGATAGTGCAGTGGTATTTGGGTAGTGTAGGGGGTCGTGCTGGGGTACTGGTTTAGGGTAGTGCAGTGGTGTTTGGGTAGTGTAGGGGGTACTGATGGGGGTAGTGTTTTAGGGTTTAGGGTAGTGCAATGGTGTTTGGGTAGTGTGGGGGGACTGCTGGGGTTAGTGTTTTAGGGTTTATAATAGTGCAGTGGTGTTTGTGTAGTGTAGGGGGTCATGCTGGGGGTAGTGTTTTAGGGTTTAGGGTAGTGCAGCGGTGTTTTTGTTGTGTAGGGGGTCTGTTTTAGTGTTGATGGTAGTGCAGTGGTGTTTGGGTAGTGTAAGGGGTCGTGCTGGGGCTAGTGTTTTAGAGTTTAGGGTAGTGCAATTGTCATTGGGTAGTGTAGTGGGTCGTGCTGGGGGTGGTGTTTTAGGGTTTAGGGTAGTGCAGTGGTGTTTGTGTAGTGTAGGGGGTAGTGTTTTAGGGTTTAGGGTAGTGCAGTGGTGTTTGTGTAGTGTAGGGGGTCGTGCTGAGGGCAGTGTTTTAGGGTTTAAGGTAGTGCAGCGGTGCTTGTGTAGTGTAGGGGGTCGTGTTTTAGGGTTTAGGGTATTGCAGTGGTCTTTGGATAGTGTAGGGGGTCAAACGGGGGTATTGTTTTAGGGTTTATGGTAGTGCAGTGGTGTTTGGGTAGTGTAGGGGGTCATGTTGGGTGTAGTGTTTTAGTGTTTAGGGTAGTGAGTGGTGTTTGGATAGTGTAGGGGGTCGTGCTGGGGGTACTTTTTTAGGGTTTACGGCAGAGCAGTGGTGTTTGGGTAGTGTAGGGAGTCATACTGGGGGTAGTGCTTTAGGGTTTAGGGTAGTGCTGTTGTGTTCGGGCAGTGTAGGAGGTTGTGCTGGGGCTAGTGTTTTAGGGTTTAGGGCAGTGCAGTGGTGTTCAGCAGTGTAGGGGGTAGTGTTTTAGGGTTTAGGGTAGTGCAGTGGTGTTTGTGTAGTGTAGGGGGTCGTGATTGAGGTAGTGTTTTAGGGTTTAAGGTAGTGCAGTGGTGTTTGGGTAGTGTAGGGGGTCGTGCTGGGGGTAGTGTTTTAGGGTTTATGGTAGTGCAGTGGTGTTTGTGTAGTGAAGGGGGTCTGGCTGGGGGTAGTGTTTTAGGGTTTAGGGCAGTGCAGTGGTGTTTGTGTAGTGAAGGGTGTCGGGCTGGGGGTTCTGTTTTAGGGTTTACAGCAGAGCAGTGGTGTTTGGGTAGTGTAGAGGTCTTGCTGGGGGTGTATTTTAGGGTTTAGGGTAGTGCAGTGGTGTTCGGATAGTGTAGGGGGTCGTTCTGGGCATTGTGTTGTAGGTTTAGGGCAGTGCTGTGGTGTTCAGGCAATGTAGGGGTCGTGCTGGGTGTGGTGTTTTAGGGTTTAGGGCAGTGCAGTGGTGTTCGGGCAGTGTAGGGGTTTGTGCTGGGGTGGTGTTTAAGGGTTTAGGGCAGTGCAGTAGTGTTCTGCAGTGTAGAGGGTCGTGCTGGGGTGGTGTTTTAGGGTTTAGGGCAGTGCAGTGGTGTTCGGCAGTGTAGAGGGTCTTGCTGGGGGTGGTGTTTTAGGGTTTAGGGCAGTGCAGTTTTCTGTTCGGGCAGTGTAGGGGGTCATGCTGGGGGTGGTGATTTAGGGTTTAGGGCAGTGCAGTGGTGTCCGGGCTGTGTAGGGGGTGGTGCTGGCGGTGGGGTTTTAGAGTCTAGGGTAGTTCATTGCTTTTCGTGTAGTGAAGGGGTTTGTGCTCGGGGTGGTGTTTTAGGGTAGTGCAGTGGTGTTTGTGTAGTGTAGGGTGTCGTGCTAAGGGTGGTGTTTCAGGGTTTAGCACAGTGAAGATGTGTTCGGGCAGTGTAGGGTGTCGTGCTGGGGGTGGTGTTTCAGGGTTTAGCGCAGTGCAGTGGTTTTTGGGCAGTGTAGAGGGTCATGCGGGGGTTGTGTTTCAGGGTTTAAGGCAGTGCACTGGTGTTCGGGCAGAGTAGGGGGTCATGCTGGGGGTAGTTTTTTAGGGTTTAGGGTAGTGCATTGGTGTTCGTGTAGTGAAGTGGGTCGTGCTGGGGGTGGTGTTTTAGGGTTTAGGGCAGTGCAGTGGTGTTCGGGCAGTGTAGGGGGTCGTGCTGGGGGTGGTGTTTCAGGGTTTCGGGCAGTGCAGTGGTGTTTGGGCAGTGTAGGGGGTCGTGCGGGGTGGTGTTTCAGGGTTTACAGCAGTGCAGTGGTATTCAGGCAGTGTAGGGGTTCATGCAAGGGGTGGTGTTTCAGGGTTTATGGCAGTGCAGTGGTGTTCGGGCAGTATAGGGGGTTGAGCTGGGGGTGGTGTTTCAGGGTTTAGGGAAGTGCAGTGGTGTTCGGGCAGTGTAGGGGTCATGCTGGGGCTGGTGTTTCAGGGTTTAGGGCAGTGCAGTGGTGTTCGGGCAGTGTAGGGGGTCGTGCTAGGAGTGGTGTTTCAGGGGCTTAGGCAGTGCAGTGGTGTTTGGGCAGTGTAGGGGTCATGCAGGGGATGTTGTTTCAGGGTCTAGGGCAGTGCAGTGGTGTTCGGGCAGTGACGTGGGTCGTGCTGGGGGTGGTGTTTCAGGGTTTAGGGCAGTGGTGTTCAGACAGTGTAGGGGGTCTTGCTGGGGGTGGTGTTTCAGGGTTTAGGGCAGTGCAGTGGTGTTCAGGCAGTGTAGGGGGTCGTGCTGGGGCTAGTGTTTCAGGGTTTAGGGCACTGCAGTGGTGTTCGGGCAGTGTAGGGGGTCATGGTGGGGCTGGTGTTTCAGGGTTTAGGGCAGTGCAGTGGTGTTCATGCAGTGTAGGGTTCGTGCTGGGGCTGGTGTTTCAGGGTTGAGGGCAGTACAGTGGTGTTCGGGCAGTGTAGGGGTGCGTGCTGGGGGTGGTGTTTCAGGGTTTATGGCAGTGCAGTGATGTGAGGTCAGAGTAGGGGGTCTTGCTGGGGTAGTGTTTCAGGGTTTAGGGCAGTGCAGTGGTGTTCGGGCAGTGTAGGGGGACATGCTGGGGCTAGTGTTTCAGGGTTTAGGGCAGTGCAGTGATGTTCGGGCAGTGTAGGGGTCATGTCGGGGCTGGTGTTTCAGGGTTTAGGGCAGTGCAGTGGTGTTCAGGCAGTGCAGGGGTTCGTGCTGGGGCTGGTGTTTCAGGGTTTAGGGCAGTGCAGTGGTGATCGGGTAGTGTTGGGGTTCGTGCTGAAGGTGGTGTTTCAGGGTTTAGGGCAGTGGTGTTCGGGCAGAGTAGGGGGGTTTTGCTGGGGGTTGTCTTTCAGGGTTTATGGCAGTGCAGTGGTGTTCGGGCAGTGTAGGGGGTCTTGCTGGGGTAGTGTTTCAGGGTATACGGCAGTGTAGTGGTGTTCTGCAGTGTAGAGGGTTTGTGCTGGGGTGGTGTTTTAGGGTTTAGGGCATGGTGTTCGGCAGTGTAGAGGGTCGTGCTGGGGGTGGTGTTTTTTACGGTTTAGGGCAGTGCAGTGGTGATCGTGCAGTTTAGGGGTTGTGCTGGGGGTGGTGATTTCGGGTTTAGGGCAGTGCAGTGGTGTTCGGGCAGTGTAGGGGGTCATGCTGGGGGTGGTTTTTTAGGGTTTAGGGTAGTGCATTGGTGTTTGTGTAGTGAAGGGGTTCGTGCTGGGGTGGTGTTTTAGGGTTTAGGGCAGTGCAGTGGTGTTCGTGTAGTGTAGGGGGTCGTGCAGAGGGTGGTGTTTCAGGGTTTAGGGCAGTGCAGTGGTGTTCGGGCAGTGTAGGGGGTCATGTTGGGGGTGGTGTTTCTGGGTTTAGGGCAGTGCAGTAGTGTTTGGGCAGTGTAGGGGGTCGTGCGGGTAGTGTTTCAAGGTTTATGGCAGCGCAGTGGTGTTCGGGCAGTGTAGGGGGTCATGCTGAGGGTGGTCTTTAAGGGTTTAGGGCAGTGGTGTTCGGACAGTGTAGGTGGTCTTGCTGGGGATGGTGTTTCAGCGTTTAGGGCAGTGCAGTGGTGTTCGGGCAGTGTAGGGGGTCATGCTGGGAGTGGTGTTTCAGGGGCTTGGGCAGTGCAGTGCAGTGGTGTTCGGGCAGTGAAGGTGGTCGTGCTGGGGGTGGTGTTTCAGGGTTTAGGGCAGTGGTGTTCGGACAGTGTAGGGGGTCTTGCTGGGGGTGGTGTTTCAGGATTTAGGGCAGTGCAGTGGTGTTCGGGCAGTGTAGGGTTCGTGCTGAGGGTGGTGTTTCAGGGTTTAGGGCAATGGTGTTCGGGCAGTGTAGGGGGTCTTGCTGGGGGTGGTGTTTCAGGGTTTATGGCAGTGCAGTGGTGTTTGGGTAGTGTAGGGGGTCTTTCTGGGGGTAGTGTTTCAGGGCTTAGGGCACTGCAGTGGTGTTCGGGCAAAGTAGGGGGTCGTGCTGGGGCTGGTGTTTCAGGGTTTAGGGCAGTGCAGTGGTGTTCGGGCAGTGTATGGGGTCGTGGTGGGGCTGGTTTTTCAGGGTTTAGGGAAGTGTAGTGGTGTTCAGGCAGTGTAGGGTGTCGCGCTGGGGCTGGTGTTTCAAAGTTTAGGGCAGTGCATTGGTGTTTGGGCAGTGTAGGGGTCGTGCTGGGGCTGGTGTTTCAGGGTTTAGGGCAGTGCAGTGGTGTTCGGGCAGTGTAGGGGTTCGTGCTGAGGGTGGTATTTCAGGGTTTAGGACAGTGGTGTTCGGGCAGTGTAGGGGGTCTTGCTGGGGGTGGTGTTTCAGGGTTTATGGCAGTGCAGTGGTGTTCGGGCAGTGTAGGGGGTCTTGCTGGGGGTAGTGTTTCAGAGTTTAGGGCAGTGCAGTGGTGTTCGGGCAGTGTAGGGGGTCATGCGGGGGTGGTGTTTCAGGGTTTACGGCAGTGTAGTGGTGTTCTGCAGTGTAGAGGGTTTGTGCTGGGTGGTGTTTTAGGGTAGTGGTGTTCGGCAGTGTAGAGGGTCGTGCTGGGGGTGGTGTTTTTTTACGGTTTAGGGCAGTGCAGTGGTGATCGTGCAGTTTAGGGGGTTGTGCTGGGGGTGGTGATTTAGGGTTTAGGGCAGTGCAGTGGTGTTCGGGCAGTGTAGGGGGTCGTGCTGGGGGTGGTTTTTTAGGGTTTAGGGTAGTGCATTGGTGTTCGTGTAGTGAAGGGGTTCGTGCTGGGGGTGGTGTGTTAGGGTTTAGGGCAGTGCAGTAGTGTTCGTGTAGTGTAGGGGGTTGTGCTGAGGGTGGTGTTTCAGGGTTTAGGGCAGTGCAGTGGTGTTCGGGCAGTGTAGGGGGTCATGTTGGGGGTGGTGTTTCTGAGTTTAGGGCAGTGCAGTAGTGTTTGGGCAGTGTAGGGGGTCGTGCGGGTGGTGTTTCAGGGTTTATGGCAGTGCAGTGGTGTTCGGGCAGTGTAGGGGGTCGTGTTGAGGGTGGTCTTTCAGGGTTTAGGGCAGTGGTGTTCGGACAGCGTAGGTGGTCTTGCTGGGGCTGGTGTTTCAGGGTTTAGGGCAGTGCAGTGGGGTTCGGGCAGTGTAGGGGGTCATGCTTGGAGTGGTGTTTCAGGGGCTTGGGCAGTGCACTGGTGTTTGGGCAGTGTAGGGGTCATACAGGGGCTGGTGTTTCAGGGTTTAGGGCAGTGCAGTGGTGTTCGGGCAGTGAAGGTGGTCGTGCTGGGGGTATTGTTTCAGGGTTTAGGGCAGTGGTGTTCGGACAGTGTAGGGGGTCTTAATGGGGGTGGTGTGTTAGGGTTTAGGGCAGTGCAGTGGTGTTCGTGTAGTGTAGGGGGTCGTGCTGAGGGTGGTGTTTCAGGTTTTAGGGCAGTGCAGTGGTGTTCGGGCAGTGTAGGGGGTCATGTTGGGGGTGGTGTTTCCGAGTTTAGGGCAGTGCAGTAGTGTTTGGGCAGTGTAGGGGGTCGTGCGGGTGGTGTTTCAGGGTTTATGGCAGTGCAGTGGTGTTCGGGCAGTGTATGGGGTCGTGGTGGGGCTGGTTTTTCAGGGTTTAGGGAAGTGTAGTGGTGTTCAGGCAGTGTAGGGTGTCGCGCTGGGGCTGGTGTTTCAAAGTTTAGGGCAGTGCATTGGTGTTTGGGCAGTGTAGGGGTCGTGCTGGGGCTGGTGTTTCAGGGTTTAGGGCAGTGCAGTGGTGTTCGGGCAGTGTAGGGGTTCGTGCTGAGGGTGGTATTTCAGGGTTTAGGACAGTGGTGTTCGGGCAGTGTAGGGGGTCTTGCTGGGGGTGGTGTTTCAGGGTTTATGGCAGTGCAGTGGTGTTCGGGCAGTGTAGGGGGTCTTGCTGGGGGTAGTGTTTCAGAGTTTAGGGCAGTGCAGTGGTGTTCGGGCAGTGTAGGGGGTCATGCGGGGGTGGTGTTTCAGGGTTTACGGCAGTGTAGTGGTGTTCTGCAGTGTAGAGGGTTTGTGCTGGGTGGTGTTTTAGGGTAGTGGTGTTCGGCAGTGTAGAGGGTCGTGCTGGGGGTGGTGTTTTTTTACGTTTTAGGGCAGTGCAGTGGTGATCGTGCAGTTTAGGGGGTTGTGCTGGGGGTGGTGATTTAGGGTTTAGGGCAGTGCAGTGGTGTTCGGGCAGTGTAGGGGGTCGTGCTGGGGGTGGTTTTTTAGGGTTTAGGGTAGTGCATTGGTGTTCGTGTAGTGAAGGGGTTCGTGCTGGGGGTGGTGTGTTAGGGTTTAGGGCAGTGCAGTAGTGTTCGTGTAGTGTAGGGGGTCGTGCTGAGGGTGGTGTTTCAGGGTTTAGGGCAGTGCAGTGGTGTTCGGGCAGTGTAGGGGGTCATGTTGGGGGTGGTGTTTCTGAGTTTAGGGCAGTGCAGTAGTGTTTGGGCAGTGTAGGGGGTCGTGCGGGTGGTGTTTCAGGGTTTATGGCAGTGCAGTGGTGTTCGGGCAGTGTAGGGGGTCGTGTTGAGGGTGGTCTTTCAGGGTTTAGGGCAGTGGTGTTCGGACAGCGTAGGTGGTCTTGCTGGGGCTGGTGTTTCAGGGTTTAGGGCAGTGCAGTGGTGTTCGGGCAGTGTAGGGGGTCATGCTTGAAGTGGTGTTTCAGGGGCTTGGGCAGTGCACTGGTGTTTGGGCAGTGTAGGGGTCATACAGGGGCTGGTGTTTCAGGGTTTAGGGCAGTGCAGTGGTGTTCGGGCAGTGAAGGTGGTCGTGCTGGGGGTATTGTTTCAGGGTTTAGGGCAGTGGTGTTCGGACAGTGTAGGGGGTCTTAATGGGGGTGGTGTGTTAGGGTTTAGGGCAGTGCAGTGGTGTTCGTGTAGTGTAGGGGGTCGTGCTGAGGGTGGTGTTTCCGAGTTTAGGGCAGTGCAGTAGTGTTTGGGCAGTTTAGGGGGTCGTGCGGGTGGTGTTTCAGGGTTTATGGCAGTGCAGTGGTGTTCGGGCAGTGTAGGGGATCGTGCTGAGGGTGGTCTTTCAGGGTTTAGGGCAGTGGTGTTCGGACAGCGTAGGTGGTCTTGCTGGGGCTGGTGTTTCAGGGTTTAGGGCAGTGCAGTGGTGTTCGGGCAGTGTAGAGGGTCATGCTGGGGTGGTGTTTTAGGGTTTAGGGCAGTGCAGTGGGTTTCAGCAGTGTAGAGGGTCTTGCTGGGGGTGGTGTTTTTTAGGGTTTAGGGCAGTGCAGAGGTGTTCGGGCAGTGTAGGGGGTCATGCTGGGGGTGGTGATTTAGGGTTTAGGGCAGTGCAGTGGTGTTCGGGCTGTGTAGGGGGTCGTGCTGGGGGTAGTATTTTGGGGTCTAGGGTAGTGCAGTAGTGTTCGGGCAGTGTAGGGGGTTGTGCTGGGGGTGGTGTTTTAGGGTCTAGGGTTGTGCATTGGTGTTCGTGTAGTGAAGGGGGTCATGCTAGGGGTGGTGTTTTAGGGTTAAGAGCAGTGCAGTGGTGATTGTGTAGTGTAGGGGGTCGTGCTGAGGGTGGTGTTTCAGGGTTTAGCGCAGTGAAGTTGTGTTGGTGTACTGCTGGAGGTGGTGTTTTACAGTTTAGGGTGGTGCAGTGGTGTTTGGGTAGTGTAGGGGGTCGTGCTGAGGGTAGATTTAGGGTTTAGGATAGTGCAGTGGTATTTGGGTAGTGTAGGGAGTCGTGCTGGGGTTCTGGTTTAGGGTAGTGCAGTGGTGTTTGGGTAGTGTAGGGAGTACTGATGGGGGTAGTGTTTTAGGGTTTAGGGTAGTGCAATGGTGTTTGGGTAGTGTGGGGGGACTGCTGGGGTTAGTGTTTTAGGGTTTAGAATAGTGCAGTGGTGTTTGTGTAGTGTAGGGGGTCATGCTGGGGGTAGTGTTTTAGGGTTTAGGGTAGTGCAGCGGTGTTTTTGTAGTGTAGGGGGTCTGTTTTAGAGTTGATGGGAGTGCAGTGGTGTTTGGGTAGTGTAAGGGGTCGTGCTGGGGCTAGTGTTTTAGAGTTTAGGGTAGTGCAATGGTCATTGGGTAGTGTAGTGGGTCATGCTGGGGGTGGTGTTTTAGGGTTTAGGGTAGTGCAGTGGTGTTTGTGTAGTGTAGGGGGTAGTGTTTTAGGGTTTAGGGTAGTGCAGTGGTGTTTGTGTAGTGTAGGGGGTCGTGCTGGGGGCAGTGTTTTAGGGTTTAGGGTAGTGCCGCGGTGCTTGTGTAGTGTAGGGGGTCGTGTTTTAGGGTTTAGGGTAGTGCAGTGGTGTTTGGGTAGTGTAGGGGGTCATGTTGGGGGTAGTGTTTTAGTGTTTAGGGTAGTGAGTGGTGTTTGGATAGTGTAGGGGGTCGTGCTGGGGCTACTGTTTTAGGGTTTACGTCAGAGCAGTGGTGTTTGGGTAGTGTAGGGAGTCATACTGGGGGTAGTGCTTTAGGGTTTAGGGTAGTGCTGTTGTGTTCGGGCAGTGTAGGAGGTTGTGCTGGGGCTAGTGTTTTAGGGTTTAGGGCAGTGCAGTGGTGTTCAGCAGTGTAGGGGGTAGTGTTTTAGGGTTTAGGGTAGTGCAGTGGTGTTTGTGTAGTGTAGGGGGTCGTGATTGAAGTAGTGTTTTAGGGTTTAAGGTAGTGCAGTGGTGTTTGGGTAGTGTAGGGGGTCGTGCTGGGGGTAGTGTTTTAGGGTTTATGGTAGTGCAGTGGTGTTTGTGTAGTGAAGGGGGTCTGGCTGGGGGTAGTGTTTTAGGGTTTAGGGCAGTGCAGTGGTGTTTGTGTAGTGAAGGGTGTCGGGCTGGGGGTACTGTTTTAGGGTTTACAGCAGAGCAGTGGTGTTTGGGTAGTGTAGAGGTCTTGCTGGGGGTGTATTTTAGGGTTTAGGGTAGTGCAGTGGTGTTCGGATAGTGTAGGGGGTCGTTCTGGGCATTGTGTTTTAGGTTTAGGGCAGTGCTGTGGTGTTCGGGCAATGTAGGGGTCGTGCTGGGTGTGGTGTTTTAGGGTTTAGGGCAGTGCAGTGGTGTTTGGGCAGTGTAGGGGTTCGTGCTGGGGTGGTGTTTTAGGGTTTAGGGCAGTGCAGTGGTGTTCTGCAGTGTAGAGGGTCGTGCTGGGGTGGTGTTTTAGGGTTTAGGGCAGTGCAGTGGTGTTCGGCAGTGTAGAGGGTCTTGCTGGGGGTGGTGTTTTAGGGTTTAGGGCAGTGCAGTTTTCTGTTCGGGCAGTGTAGGGGGTCATGCTGGGGGTGGTGATTTAGGGTTTAGGGCAGTGCAGTGGTGCCCGGGCTGTGTAGGGTGTAGGGGGTGGTGCTGGCAGTGGGGTGTTAGAGTCTAGGGTAGTGCATTGCTTTTCGTGTAGTGAAGGGGTTTGTGCTCGGGGTGGTGTTTTAGGGTAGTGCAGTGGTGTTTGTGTAGTGTAGGGGGTCGTGCTAAGGGTGGTGTTTCAGGGTTTAGCACAGTGAAGATGTGTTCGGGCAGTGTAGGGGGTCGTGCTGGGGGTGGTGTTTCAGGGTTTAGTGCAGTGGTGTTTGGGCAGTGTAGAGGGTCATGCGGGGGTTGTGTTTCAGGGTTTAAGGCAGTGCACTGGTGTTCGGGCAGAGTAGGGGGTCATGCTGGGGGTGTTTTTTTAGGGTAGTGCATTGGTGTTAGTGTAGTGAAGTGGGTCGTGCTGGGGGTGGTGTTTTAGGGTTTAGGGCAGTGCAGTGGTGTTCGGACAGTATAGGGGGTCGTGCTGGGGGTGGTGTTTCAGGGTTTCGGGCAGTGCAGTGGTGTTTAGGCAGTGTAGGGGGTCGTGCGGGGTGGTGTTTCAGGGTTTACAGCAGTGCAGTGGTATTCAGGCAGTGTAGGGGTTCATGCAAGGGGTGGTGTTTCAGGGTTTATGGCAGCGCAGTGGTGTTCGGGCAGTATAGGGGGTTGAGCTGGGGGTGGTGTTTCAGGGTTTAGGGCAGTGCAGTGGTGTTCGGGCAGTGTAGGGGTCATGCTGGGGCTGGTGTTTCAGGGTTTAGGGCAGTGCAGTGGTGTTCGGGCAGTGTAGGGGTTCGTGCTAGGAGTGGTGTTTCAGGGGCTTAGGCAGTGCAGTGGTGTTTGGGCAGTGTAGGGGTCATGCAGGGGCTGTTGTTTCAGGGTCTAGGGCAGTGCAGTGGTGTTCGGGCAGTGACGTGGGTCGTGCTGGGGGTGGTGTTTCAGGGTTTAGGGCAGTGGTGTTCGGACAGTGTAGGGGGTCTTGCTGGGGGTGGTGTTTCAGGGTTTAGGGCAGTGCAGTGGTGTTCAGGCAGTGTAGGGGGTCGTGCTGGGGCTAGTGTCTCAGGGTTTAGGGTACTGCAGTGGTGTTCGGGCAGTGTAGGGGGTCATGGTGGGGCTGGTGTTTCAGGGTTTAGGGCAGTGCAGTGGTGTTCAGGCAGTGTAAGGGGTCGTGCTGGGGCTGGTGTTTCAGGTTTTAGGGCAGTGCAGTGGTGTTCAGGCAATGTAGGGGTCGTGCTGGGGCTGGTGTTTCAGGGTTTAGGGCAGTGCAGTGGTGTTCGGGCAGTGTAGGGTTCGTACTGGGGGTGGTGTTTCAGGGTTTAGGGCAATGGTGTTCGGGCAGTGTAGGGGGTCTTGCTGGGGGTGGTGTTTCAGGGTTTATGGCAGTGCAGTGTTGTTCGGGCAGTGTAGGGGGTCTTTCTGGGGTAGTGTTTCAGGGTTTAGGGCACTGCAGTGGTGTTCGGGCAGTGTAGGGGGTCATGCTGGGGCTGGTGTTTCAGGGTTTAGGGCAGTGCAGTGATGTTCTGCAGTGTAGAGGGTCATGCTGGGGGTGGTATTTTAGGGTTTAGGGCAGTGCAGTGGTGTTCGGGCAGTGTAGTGGGTCGTGCTGTGGGTGGTGATTTAGGTTTTAGGGCAGTGCAGTGGTGCTCGGGCAGTGTAGGGGGTTGTGCTGGGGCTAGTGTTTTAGGGTAGTGTAGTGGTGTTCGGGCAGTGTAGGGGGTCATGCTGGGAGTAGTGTTTTAGGGTCTAGGGTAGTGCATTGGTGTACGTGTAGTGAAGGGGGTCGTGCTCGGTGGTGTTTTAGGGTTTAGGGCTGTGCAGAGGTGTTTGTGTAGTGTAGGGGGTCGTGCTGAGGGTGGTGTTTCAGGGTTTAGGGCAGTGCAGTGGTGTTCGGGCAGTGTAGGGTTCGTACTGGGGTGGTGTTTCAGGGTTTAGGGCAATGGTGTTCGGGCAGTGTAGGGGGTCTTGCTGGGGGTGGTGTTTCAGGGTTTATGGCAGTGCAGTGTTGTTCGGGCAGTGTAGGGGGTCTTTCTGGGGTAGTGTTTCAGGGTTTAGGGCACTGCAGTGGTGTTTGGGCAGTGTAGGGGGTCATGCTGGGGCTGGTGTTTCAGGGTTTAGGGCAGTGCAGTGATGTTCTGCAGTGTAGAGGGTCATGCTGGGGGTGGTATTTTAGGGTTTAGGGCAGTGTAGTGGTGTTCGGGCAGTGTAGTGGGTCGTGCTGTGGGTGGTGATTTAGGTTTTAGGGCAGTGCAGTGGTGCTCGGGCAGTGTAGGGGGTTGTGCTGGGGCTAGTGTGTTAGGGTAGTGTAGTGGTGTTCAGGCAGTGTAGGGGGTCATGCTGGGAGTGGTGTTTTAGGTTCTAGGGTAGTGCATTGGTGTACGTGTAGTGAAGGGGGTCGTGCTCGGGTGGTGTTTTAGGGTTTAGGGCTGTGCAGAGGTGTTTGTGTAGTGTAGGGGGTCGTGCTGAGGGTGGTGTTTCAGGGTTTAGCGCAGTGAAGTTGTGTTCGGGCAGTGTAGGGGGTCTTACTGGGGGTGGTGTTTCAGGGTTTAGGGCAGTGCAGTGGTGCTCGGGCAGTGTAGGGGGTCATGCGGGGGTGGTGTTTCAGTGTCTAGGGCAGTTCAGTGGTGTTCGGACAGAGTAGGGGGTCATGCTGGGGGTGGTTTTTTAGGGTTTAGGGTAGTGCATTGGTGTTCGTTTAGTGAAGGGGGTCGTGTGGGAGTGGTGTTTTAGAGTTTAGGGCAGCTCAGTGGTGTTCGTGTAGTGTAGGGGGTCGTGCTGAAGGTGGTGTTTCAGGGTTTAGGGCAGTGCAGTGGTGTTCGGGCAGTGTAGGGGGTTGAGCTGGGAGTGGTGTTTCAGGGTTTAGGGCAGTGCAGTGGTGTTCGTACAGTGTAGGGTTCGTGCTGGGGCTGGTGTTTCAGGGTTGAGGGCAGTACAGTGGTGTTCGGGCAGTGTAGGGGTACGTGCTGGGGGTGGTGTTTCAGGGTTTATGGCAGTGCAGTGATGTTCGGTCAGAGTAGGGGGTCTTGCTGGGGTAGTGTTTCAGGGTTTAGGGCAGTGCAGTGGTGTTCGGGCAGTGTAGGGGGTCATGCTGGGGCTAGTGTTTCAGGGTTTAGGGCAGTGCAGTGATGTTCGGGCAGTGTAGGGGTCGTGTCGGGGCTGGTGTTTCAGGGTTTAGGGCAGTGCAGTGGTGTTCAGGCAGTGTAGGGGTTTGTGCTGGGGCTGGTGTTTCAGGGTTTAGGGCAGTGCAGTGGTGATCGGGTAGTGTTGGGGTTCGTGCTGGGGGTGGTGTTTCAGGGTTTAGGGCAGTGGTGTTCGGGCAGTGTAGGGGGGTTTTGCTGGGGGTTGTATTTCAGGGTTTATGGCAGTGCAGTGGTGTTTGGGCAGTGTAGGGGGTCTTGCTGGGGTAGTGTTTCAGGGTTTACGGCAGTGTAGTGGTGTTCTGCAGTGTAGAGGGTTTGTGCTGGGGTTGTGTTTTAGGGTTTAGGGCATGGTGTTCGGCAGTGTAGAGGGTCGTGCTGGGGGTGGTGTTTTTTACGGTTCAGGGCAGTGCAGTGGTGATCGTGCAGTTTAGGGGGTTGTGCTAGGGGTGGTGATTTCGGGTTTAGGGCAGTGCAGTGGTGTTCGGGCAGTGTAGGGGGTCATGCTGGGGGTGGTTTTTTAGGGTTTAGGGTAGTGCATTGGTGTTCGTGTAGTGAAGGGGTTCGTGCTGGGGTGGTGTTTTAGGGTTTAGTGCAGTGCAGTGGTGTTCGTTTAGTGTAGGGGGTCGTGCAGAGGGTAGTGTTTCAGGGTTTAGAGCAGTGCAGTGGTGTTCGGGCAGTGTAGGGGGTCATGTTGGGGGTGGTGTTTCCGGGTTTAGGGCAGTGCAGTAGTGTTTGGGCAGTGTAGGGGGTCGTGCGGGTGGTGTTTCAGGGTTTATGGCAGCGCAGTGGTGTTCGGGCAGTGTAGGGGGTCGTGCTGAGGGTGGTCTTTCAGGGTTTAGGGCAGTGGTGTTCAGACAGTGTAGGTGGTCTTGCTGGGGCTGGTGTTTCAGTGTTTAGGGCAGTGCAGTGGTGTTCGGGCAGTGTAGGGGGTCATGCTGGGAGTGGTGTTTCAGGGGCTTGGGCAGTGCAGTGGTGTTCGGGCAGTGAAGGTGGTCGTGCTGGGGGTGGTGTTTCAGGGTTTAGGGCAGTGGTGTTCGGACAGTGTAGGGGGTCTTGCTGGGGGTGGTGTTTCAGGGTTTAGGGCAGTGCAGTGGTGTTCGGGCAGTGTAGGGTTCGTGCTGAGTGTGGTGTTTCAGGGTTTAGGGCAATGGTGTTCGGGCAGTGTAGGGGGTCTTTCTGGGGGTGGTGTTTCAGGGTTTATGGCAGTGCAGTGGTGTTCGGGTAGTGTAGGGGGTCTTTGTGGGGGTAGTGTTTCAGGGCTTAGGGCACTGCAGTGGTGTTCGGGCAGAGTAGGGGGTCGTGCTGGGGCTGGTGTTTCAGGGTTTAGGGCAGTGCAGTGGTGTTTGGGCAGTGTAGGGGGTCGTGGTGGGGCTGGTTTTTCAGTGGAGGCGGCCAGGCTTCTGGGTGTCACGGCCCTCTGAGGGGGTGAAGGTGCGCAGAGCACTCCGGTGGGAGAAAGCACACGGCTCGATTCTCAGACGAGCGGAGACACGGTGAACCCACGGGTCCTGGGATTCGATTCAGGGGGCAAGCTCAATCAAGCCCTTGGAGATTGCTGTGAGCACAAGTCTTCTGAGTAGATAAATAAAGCAAGTCTTTGTAAGTTTCTTCTCTCCTTTGGCAGCGAGACAATCACTGCAGGCCAATCCTCCAGACTTAGGGACAGCTTCCCCCTTCAGCTTCAGGTTCCTCCTCCTCAGGCAGAGCGTTCTTCTTGGTCACGAGCAGGATCTGATTTCTTAGGAGCAGGGCTCCTACATTTATACTCAGTTTCTTTTGTCGTACAGGCCAGGGGGGCCTTTGCATAATCCTAGTCCAGTTCTTTTCAGTGAGGAGCACTTTGTTGTTGAGACTCTGGCTTCTTCTTTCAGCAGGCAGGGCAGAGACATCAGACGCTCCCCAGGGGGCGGAGCCAGCATTGTGGAGGCAGAGCACTGTCCTATTCAGAGTCAAGGTGCACTCCTCCCACCCATCCTGGTGTAATCTTCCTATTCACCACCTGGCAGCCCCAGCCTGTCTCCTGGAACTTCCCAGCCCTGTCACTCAAGCTACACACAAAGAAGATAGCCCTCCCCTCCAGAGGCGGACTGAAATGGTTAAGCAAGCAAATGCTAACTTTCTAAAAGTAGCATTTGCAAACACAGGATATTAAAATAAACTTTACTAAAAGATGTATTTTATTATTCTGAGTTCAGGCATACTAAACACGAATTTCTACCATGCTTCCTGAGCCTGCTAGGATTATAGAGTGTTATAATTTAGCAGCCCATTCTGGCCTATGGAGAGCAGGTCGCCTTACAATAGTGAAAAACGAAAATGGCTGTAATTCACTATCAGGACATGCCACACACCTCAGGGCATGTCCTACCTTATCCTTACAATGCACCCTGCCCTAGGGCCTACCATAGGGGTGACTAACATGAAGGTAAGGGAAGGTTTAGGGACTGGCAAGTGGGGGCACTTGCCCCGTCAGCATGACAGTACCAGACTGCATGCAGGTTCTGCAATGGCAGACCTTATACACATTTTACCCCGCTGCTTCGGTGGGTGGCACAACCGGTGCTGCAAGCCCACTAGCAGCATTTGGATATAAAAGCCCTTGGCACCCCTGGTGCACTCTACTAGGGACTGATAGTAAACCAAATAAGCCAAACATGGAAGTCAATTCACATAATACCTTTTACCATAGGGAGCACTTGCACTGTGGCACTGGATGGCAGTGGCACAGTGCCCTGAGCAGCTAACACCAGCACAAAAATACATTGAGGCACAGACAAAAATGGAAGGGTGACCACGCCAATGGTGCCAGGTCTAACAGTAGGAGGTTGTGCTGGGGGTGGTGATTTAGGGTTTAGGGCAGTGCAGTGGTGTTCGGCAGTGTAGGGGGTAGTGTTTTAGGGTTTGGGGTAGTGCAGTGGTGTTTGTGTACTGTAGGGGGTCGTGATTGGGGTAGTGTTTAAGGGTTTAGGGTAGTGCAGTGGTGTTTGTGTAGTGTAGGGGGCAGTGTTTTAGGGTTTAGGGTAGTGCAGTGGCCTTTGTGTAGTGTAGGGGGTCATGTGTGGGGAAGTGTTTTAGGGTTTATGGTAGTGCAGTGGTGTTTGGGTAGTGTAGGGGGCCGTGCTAGGGGTACTGTTTTAGGGTTTAGAGCAGAGCAGTGGTGTTTGGTTAGTGTAGGGGGTCTTGCTGGGGGTGTGTTTTAGGGTTTAGGGCAGTGCAGTGGTGTTCGGGTAGTGTAGGGGTCATTCTGGGCATAGTGTTTTAGGTTTAGGGCAGTGCTGTGGTGTTCGGGCAGTGTAGGGAGTCGTGCTGGGTGTGGTGTTTTAGGGTTTAGGGCAGAGCAGTGGAGTTTGGGCAGTGTAGGGGTTCGTGCTGGGGTGGTGTTTTAGGGTTTAAGGCAGTGCAGTGGTCTGCAGTGTTGAGGGTTGTGCTGGGGTGGTGTTTTAGGGTTTAGGGCAGTGCAGTGGTGTTCAGGCAGTGTAGGGGGTCGTGCTGGGGGTAGTGTTTTAGGGTTTAGGGTAGTGCAGTGGTGTTTGGGCAGTGGAGGGGGTCGTGCTGGGGGTGGTGTTTTAGGGTCTAGGGCAGTGCATTGGTGTTCGTGTAGTGAAGTGGGTTGTGCTGGGGGTGGTGTTTCAGGGTTTAGGGCAGTGGTGTTCGGACAGTGTAGGGGGTCTTGCTGGGGGTGGTGTTTCAGGGTTTAGGGCAGTGCAGTGGTGTTCAGGCAGTGTAGGGGTCATGCTCGGCTAGTGTTTCAGGGTTTACGGCAGTGCAGTAGTGTTCAGGCAGTGTAGGGGGTCGTGCTGGGGCTGGTGTTTCAGGGTTTAGGGCAGTGCAGTGGTGTTCGGGCAGTATAGGGGTCGTGCTGGGGCTGGTGTTTCAGGGTTTAGGGCAGTGCAGTGGTGTTCGGGCAGTGTAGGGGTACGTGCTGGGGTGGTGTTTCAGGGTTTAGGGCAGTGATGTTCGGGCAGTGTAGGGGGTCTTGCTGAGGGTGGTCTTTCAGGGTTTATGGCAGTGCAGTGGTGTTCGGGCAGTGTAAGGGGTCTTGCTGGGGTAGTGTTTCAGGGTTTAGGGCAGTGCAGTGGTGTTCGGGCAGTATAGGGGGTTGTGCTGGGGGTGGTGTTTTAGGGTTGAGGGCAGTGCAGTGGTGTTCGGGTAGTGAAAGGGGTCGTGCTGGGGGTGGTGTTTCAGGGGTTAGGGCAGTGCAGTGGTGTTCAGTTAGGCTAGGGGGTCGTGCTTGGGGTGGTATTTCAGGGTTTAGGGCAGTGGTGATCGGGAAGTGTAGGTGGTCTTGCTGGGGCTGGTGTTTCAGGGTTTAGGGCAGTGCAGTGGTGTTCGGGCAGGGTGGGGGGTCGTGCTGCGGCTGCTGTTTCAGGGTTTAGGGTAGTGCAGTGGTGTTTGTGTAATATAGGGGGTCGTGCTGGTGGTAGTGTTTTAGGGTTTTGGATAGTGCAGTGATGTTTGTGTAGTGTAGGGGGTCGTGCTTGGGGTAGATTTAGGGTTTAGGGTAGTGCAGTGGTGTTTGTGTAGTGGGTCATGGTAGGGGTAGTGTTTTAGGGTTTAGGGTAGTGCAGTGGTGGTTGGGCAGTGTAGGGAGTCTTGCTGGGGGTAGTGTTGTAGGGTTTAGGGTAGTGCAGTGGTGCTTGGGTAGTTTAGGGGGTCTTGCTGGGGGCAGTGCTTTAGGGTTTAGAGTAGTGCAGTGGTGTTTGGATAGTGTTGGGGGTCATGCTGGGGTAGTGTTTTAGGGTTTAGGGTAGAGCAGTTGTGTTTGTGTAGTGTAGGGGGTCGTGCTGGGGATGCTGTTTCAGGGATTAGGGTAGTGCAGTTGTGTTTGTGTAGTGTACGGGGTTGTGGCAGGCTGGTGTTTCAGGGTTTACGGTAGTGCAGTGGTGTTCAGGCAGTGTAGGGGGTCATGCTGGGGCTGGTGTTTCAGGGTTTAGGGCAGTGCAGTGGTGTTCGGGCAGTGTAGGGGTAGTGCTGGGGCTGGTGTTTCAGGGTTTAGGGCAGTGCAGTGGTGTTCAGGAAGTGTAGGGGTTCATGCTGAGGGTGGTGTTTCAGGGTTTAGAGCAGTGGTGTTCGGGCAGTGTAGGGGGTCTTGCTGAGGGTGGTCCTTCAGGGTTTATGGCAGTGGTGTTCGGGCAGTGTAGTGCAGGGGGTTGTATTGGGGTTGGTGTTTTAGGGTTTAGGGCAGTGCAGTGGTGTTTGTGTAGTGTAGGGGGTCGTGCTGAGGGTGGTGTTTCAGGGTTTAGCACAGTGTAGTTGTGTTCGGGCAGTGCAGGGGGTCGTGCTGGGGGTGGTGTTTTAGGGTCTAGGGTATTGCATTGGTGTTCGTGTAGTGAAGGGGGTCGTGCTCGGGGTGCTGTTTTAGGGTTTAGGGCAGTGCAGTGGTGTTTTTGTAGTGTAGGGCGTCGATCTGAGAGTGGTGTATCAGTGTTTAGTGCAGTACAGTGGTGTTCGGGCAGTGTAGGGGTTGTGGCGGGGCTGGTGTTGCAGGGTTTAGGGCAGTGCAGTGGTGTTTAGGCAGTGTAGGGGTCGTGCTGGGGCTGGTGTTTCAGGGTTTAGGGCAGTGCAGTGGTATTCGGGCAGTGTAGGGGTCATGCTGGGGCTGGTGTTTCAGGGTTTATGGCAGTGCAGTGGTGTTCAGGCAGTGTAGGGGTTCGTGCTGGGGGTGGAGTTTCAGGGTTTAGGGCAGTGGTGTTCGGGCAGTGTAGAGGGTCTTGCTGGGGGTGGTCTTTCAGGGTTTATGGCAGTGCAGTGGTGTTCGGGCAGTGTAGGGGGTCTTGCTGGGGTAGTGTTTTAGGATTTAGGGTAGTGCAGTTGTGTTGATGTAGTGTAGGGGGTCGTGCTGAGTGTAGATTTAGGGTTTAGGGTAGTGCAGTGGTGTTTGGGTAGTATAGAGGGTACTGCTGGGGGTAGTGTTTTAGGGTTTAGGGTAGTGCAGTGGTGTTTGTGTAGTGTAAGGGGTCGTGCTGGGGGTAGTGTTTTAGGGTTTAGGGTAGTGCAGTGGTCATTGGGCAGCGTAGGGGTTCGTGCTGGAGGTTAGTGTTTTGGGGTTTAGGGTAGTTGTAGGAGAGTAGGGTCTGCTATCCTATGGTCACCCCAAATTTTTGCTTTTTGCTTCACTGGTTTTTGACATATTGAGGCTGTGGGCCTGCCAATCAGACCCCCAGCCTGCTGTTCTCTCTACTAAATTAAAACTATGCACCCTAGGTGCATAACCAATTGGAAGTGGATCACCCTGTCAGCCCCTGTACCAGTGTACACTAGGTACCCAGGGCATTGGTGTACCCAAGGCCTGCCAAGGGCTGCAGCATGTATTATGCCACCCCAGGCTTGGCCTAACAATTTGACACAACTGGCTGATCACTCAGCTGGGGTAAGTTGGTGTAATCACCTCTTACTTAGGTGTAGTATACCTATACCTAACCTTAAATGGGACACCTGGTAACCTATAAGTCACTCCTATGGCAGGCCTTAACAATCCTGAAGGCAGAGTGCTTGGTTCCATGTGAGATGGTGCTCTGGCATGAGCTGAGCCTGTCTGCAGTGGTCGGAACAACTTCCTTCTACTGTTTCCAGATATCGTCATACCATATACTCTTAAGTGCATTATGAACCTCGCGGTTAAATGCTAGCTTTGGTTTGGCTTTATCAAAACATGTCGAGTAAGGTGTCATACGAATTGGAATACTAACCCCTCGCCAATTCTGGTGACGGGGTTAGCATTCCACCCTTCTAGAGGGACACGACATGTACAGTACCTGAAACCCGGGTAAAATCAGACATAGCCTCAGCTCCACAAAATGGATGCTGCCACCACAGACACAAGTCTGCCCTCCTGCTGCTGGGAGTCCTTCCAGCTTGGGAGGTGTGGACAAAGGGTTTCCTGCCAGGGGAGGTGCGTGCACCACCCCAGACAGGATTTTGTGTATTGGTCAGGTAGGGCTTGAAAGAAACCAGACATGCCTGTGGCTCACAAGGAGCCTCGGTGCATATGCCAGTTCAAACCGGTCCTGGGGCACACCAGTCCCGGGCCTGGGGCGAGCTGGACAAAGGATTGGGGGTGTAACCACCCCCCTTCCTGGTCCCACCCATAGGGAGGGACCTAGCAGGTAGTCCGGCCCCTAGAATCCGAATAAAGGTAGGAGCTGTGTCCTAAGACTTCAGACATCCTGGAATCAACTTGAAACTAAGAAGAAGACGGGAACTTCGACATTCTGCTGCACAGAAGACTGAAGAAAATCTCCCCTGTGGTCAGGGAGTGACCACCTTGCTAACGCAAGCACCATCCAGCGAATCACCGTCTGCTTTGCCGCCGCCTCCCGCCGGAGCCCGAGCCCAGAGACTGACAAGACCTGGACCTCCAGACCTCTCACCGCCCGATCCACAGTCCCTGAAAAGAGGAGACCCGTGGAGGCACCGAGACACGTGGAGCCAGCCATCTTGGAACGACTACGACAAGCTGACCAGTGCAACAACCGAGGCTCCCTCCAAGTTGTGCTTTGGGTCCTGAGAAGCCCAACCCTCGAGCAGCATCTGCACCAAAGGTGAGCCCTCCAGCATCTCCACGATCTGCGTGGGGCCCTTCTGCATTTTGCCACTCGACGCGCCTAACCGGTTGCTGGCCCGCTGGCTAGTGGCCATCTTGGCGACGAAATCTACGACAAACACCGCTGGTCTGGTTGCTCCAGACTGGCCCTTGCTCCCCTCCAAAGGAGCAATCCCTCTGACCTTGCTGGTCAGAACCAACAGCTGATTTCCGAATCCTCCTGCAATTGCTTTTGCCAAGGCTTGTTTGCTTCGATCAAGTCGCCGACACCGCCGACAGCGAGAGCCTGCGTGGGACAGCTCGTGAGCCGACTCCTGGACGTCGTCGACCTTCAGGGACCACGTGGCTGCGGAGACAAGCTACCCCTCATCACCTGTTTGCACCCGACATCGCCTGGTACCCACCTGGTGCCACGCTGGTCACTGGCTAGTGACTGTGAACACTGTCCCCTCTGCTTACAGGTCTTCAACATCTCCGATCCACTCTTGGATCCACTGCATCTCTTCCCGACCGACCGCCTGCAGCATCTTTGTCCCAGGCTCAACGGAACAGATAGAAGAAACCCGACGCACTTTGAGGCCTATGCACCCGCTTCCTGTGGGTGAGGTAAAGCTGGTACTCCGGTGCCCATGTGTAGTAATACATCTCTAGTGCCTGTGTTCCAAATCTTAAGTTCCTAGGTCATCCGGAAGATTCCTTTTGCAGTAACTTTGTACTTTTTACGCACCCATTGAAACCTATGGGAGCACGCGTGTGACTATTTGCTCTGCACACGCCACCCGTGGACCTCCTGGTCACTAACTGACGTTAGCTCCTTGTAGGCCCAGCGATTCTAGAGGCCCTAGGCCTTTTCCCTTTTCTGTTCGTGGTACTTATACCACTATTTTAGTATATGGTTTGAGTGGCCACCAGGGCCTATCCATATAACGTGCAACTTCTGTGTATTCTGTGATAATCTTGTTTGACGATTTGTGCTCCTGTGCTCATAAAGAGACTAGGGGTTACTTTGAGAAATAAATACATATATATTTTGAATATATGTCTGTGTGGTGTCCTTTCATTGGTATAAAAGGGGGTTACTATTGGTAAAACAGCTTGCTTAACACGCATCACGAGTTTAGCCTCAAAGACTGCTTAGCCTACGCTACCACTAGGGCAGCTAGTCCAAAAAGGTTGACTTACAACCACACCATAAGGGTTGCTTGGCATGGTACAAGGTGGTCACTAGAACTAGTGAACAGCATATACCAGGCCAACTTCTCACATTGGTGGCAGCGGTGGGATTTGAGCTTGCTGTGTTTTACCATTGTAATCTCTTGGTTACCAATTGAAAGATCACATAGGTACCTGTAGGTACATATAAAACAAGATTAGATATACTTAAGTTCTACTGAACTTAGTTGTTGTAGAGCAAAGGGAGTAGCACACCCTGACTACAACTACTAGATAGGTTTAGTAGGTAAACCCAAGTGTAGGTAGATTGCAACACATCCACCCACACTTAAGAGCAATGGCCGGGGCAGAGGGGTCCACTGTACCCATCTCTGTTGAGAGTGACCCCCAGAGGGCACCATCCCGCTTTGCTACCCTTAATCAGAATGAGCTCAGGCATTTGGCAACTCTTAGAGGCCTTAAACAGCCCAAGAACCCAAACTCTGCTAAGCTCAGAGAGCTCTTACAGAATGATGAGAATCAGAGAGCACTCAAGAAAGCTTCCCAGTTAGCCCCCTTAGGGTCAGGAACCGGAGGCCCCCCTTCTGAAGATACTACAGAGGTACCCAGTTCCAATAGTCACCCCTTAGATGGGATGCCTACCACAGAGGATGAGAGTGAAAAGGATACTGACAGTAGTGAGGATGAAGGGAGAACTAGCCCAGTGCCAAGTATTATACTTGGCCCAGCTAAACCAAGGCTATTGGGGACTGACAGTGGGTTCAACCCACTGGATCTCCCCAGTGGACTTAACACAGGGCTTGGAAGGCAAAGGAATCGCTCAGGTGACTCCAATGCTTCCCATGGCTCTAGAGGCTCTCAAGGTCACTCCAGGAGAAGGATGACCACCCCTCAGAGGAGGGAACATGAGGCCAAGATGCAAGAGGCTCAGCTGAGGATCAGGAAGCAGGAGCTAGAAGTAGCCCTGATGGAAGAGAAACTTAGCAAGGCTAGACAGCATAAAGAGAGTGGGTCTATACCCACTGGTGGCAGCATTGTCCCTAAGGACAAAGATAGGGTTTTCGACAATAGAAACCTGTCTAAGGTTGTGCCCCCCTACAAAAGTGGGGATGACATCCACAAGTGGATAACTGCTCTTGAGAGAGCCTGCAAAGTACAGCAGGTTCCTGAAGATCAGTGGGCAGCAATCCTCTGGCTCTCCTTTGAAGGAAGAGGCAGAGACAGACTCCTCACTGTTAGAGAAGAGGATGTCAGAAACTACAGAGTCCTGAAGAGTGTTCTAGTTGATGGGTTAGGCTTAACCACTGAGCAGTACAGGTTAATGTTCAGAGACACCCAAAAGACACAGACTCAGGACTGGTCTGAATACATTGAATGTGCCACTAAGGCTTTGGAGGGTTGGTTGCTGGGAAGTAAGGTATCTGATTTTACAGGATTGTATAATTTGATGATGAGAGAACAGATTTTAAATAACTGTCAAAACCAGCAACTGCATCAACACTTGGTTGACTCTGATCTGACCTCTCCCCAAGAATTGGGAAAGAAGGCAGACAAATGGGTCAGAACCAGGGTTAAGCAAAAGAACCAGAACCAGGGCCAAGGGGGTGATCAGAAGAAAACAGACCAAAAGGGTGGAGATCAGAAACCTAAAGACCAGAAGTCTTCAACAGGGCCCCAAACTACTACTAAGGAGGGTGGGTCCCAACAGTCCAAAAAGAAGAAAGAAGGTCAAAAGAAACCCTGGTGCAATCATTGCAAGAATACAACTCACTGGACTAGTGATTGCAAAAAGGGTGGAGCCCCCAACACTGTTGCCCCTAAGGCACCTGCTCCCAGTACTACTGTTAGCAGTGTTGGTCCCCAGACAAAGGGTGTAGTGGGAATCACTATGGGAACTGAAGGAGATTCTGACTTAGACAGAACCCTGACACAGGCAGTCTTGATCTGTGATGGGGACATTGATTTGTCCCTGACTGTGAGCCCCAGTAACCTGGGCAAGTACAGACAGACTCCTTTAATTAATGACAAAGTGGCTCAAGCCTACAGGGACACATGTGCCAGTGTCACTATGGTGACACCAGGCTTTGTGGACCCTGGACAGTACATACCAGGTGAGAACTACCTGGTGACCAATGCCAGCAATGCCACTACTTCACATAGTGTGGCAGCTGTTAACTTCTCATGGGGAGGGGTAACTGGCCTCAAAAGGGTTGTGGTTAGTGCAGACCTCCCAGTAGAATGTTTGTTGGGCAATGACCTAGAGAGTTCTCTATGGTCAGAAGTGGAGTACAGGACTCATGCAGAGATGTTAGGTATATCATCACATGTCCTTGCTGTGACCAGGTCACAGGCCAAAAAGTGCCTCACTGAACCACAGGTCTTGGATCCTGGAACAATGGACCAAGCACCTACCAAGAAGAAGAACAGGAGGGTCAAGGCTGTGCCTTCCCCCCTGCCTCAGAGTGATGATCAGCCTTCCCAGGAAGCTGATCTAGAAGACCCTGAAGGAACTGTCCCTGAAGAGCTTGAACCTGACCAGGTTGAGTTTCTGGGGACAGGGGGACCTTCAAGGGCTGACTTGAGGCAGGCTCAGTTATCCTGTCCCTCTCTTGAACCCCTCAGACAGCTGGCTGCTGCTGAGGCTGCTGGGAATGCTCAAGGTACCCATAAAGTGTATTGGGATGAAGGGCTCCTTTATTCAGAGGCTAGAGACCCCAAGCCTGGTGCAACCAGGAGGTTGGTTATACCTCTGCAATTTAGGGGCTTCCTTCTTACCTTGGCCCATGATATTCCTTTAGCAGGACACCTAGGCCAGAACAAGACCTGGGACAGACTTGTCCCTCACTTTCACTGGCCTCATATGAATGAAGATACAAAGGAGTTTTGTCGCTCCTGTGTTACCTGCCAAGCCAGTGGCAAATCAGGTGGCACAACAAAGGCCCCCCTGATACCACTACCTGTGGTGGGGGTTCCCTTTGAAAGAGTGGGAATAGACATAGTGGGTCCCATGGATCCTCCCACTGCATCTGGGCACAGATTTATACTGGTGGTAGTGGATCATGCCACCAGGTATCCAGAGGCAATTCCCCTTAGGACCACTACAGCCCCTGTTGTGGCCAGGGCCCTGCTGGGAGTATTCTCCAGAGTGGGGTTTCCTAAGGAGGTAGTATCTGACAGAGGTACCAACTTTATGTCAGGATACTTAACAGCTATGTGGAAGGAATGTGGTGTCAACTACAAGTTCACCACCCCTTATCACCCACAATGCAATGGGCTTGTTGAGAGATTCAACAAGACCCTAAAGGGTATGATCAAAGGATTACCTGAAAAGCTCAGGCGAAGATGGGACATCCTTCTACCCTGCCTTCTGTTTGCTTACAGAGAGGTCCCACAAAAAGGAGTTGGCTACAGCCCCTTTGAATTGTTGTTTGGGCACCCTGTGAGAGGCCCACTGTGTTTGGTGAAGGAAGGCTGGGAGTTACCTCTCAAAAAGCCTAAGCTAGACATAGTGGACTATGTACTTGGTCTCCGCTCCAGGATGGCTGAGTATATGGAGAAGGCATCCAAAAACCTTGAGGCAAGCCAGGCCTTACAGAAAGCTTGGCATGACCAAAAGGCTGTCTTGGTTGAGTTTCAGCCAGGACAGAAGGTATGGGTGTTGGAGCCAGTGGCCCCAGCAGCACTCCAAGACAAATGGTCTGGACCCCATACAATCCTGGAAAAGAAGGGAGAGGTCACCTACTTGGTCGACCTAGGAACTCCCAGGAGTCCCCACAGGGTACTCCATGTTAACAGGCTTAAAGCATATGTTGACAGGGCAGACATGGGCTTGCTCATGGCTACAGATGAGGGACAGGAGGAAGAGAGTGACCCTCTCCCAGACCTGTTGTCTCAGAACCCTGAAGATGGCTCAGTTGAAGGAGTGACCCTTGGAGGCAACCTCACTGCCCATCAGCAGACTGAATGTAGACAGGTTCTACAATCATTTTCACATATGTTTTCCTTGATACCTAGCCAAACTGACTGGTGTACCCATGTTGTGGACACTGGTGACAGTCTGCCTGTAAAGAACAAACTTTACAGACAACCTGACCACGTCAGGGACTGTATAAAGGCTGAGGTACATAAAATGCTGGAATTAGGTGTCATTGAACCCTCAGAGAGCCCCTGGGCTAGCCCAGTGGTTCTGGTCCCCAAACCTCACACCAAAGATGGCAAGAGAGAGATGAGGTTCTGTGTGGATTACAGAGGACTCAATGCTGTCACCAGGACAGATGCACACCCTATTCCAAGGGCAGATGAGCTCATAGACAAACTAGCTTCTGCAAAGTTTTTGAGCACATTTGACTTAACAGCTGGCTATTGGCAAATCAGATTAGCTGAGGAGTCTAAGGCCAAAACAGCATTCTCAACCCCAGGTGGGCACTACCAGTTTGTGGTGATGCCCTTTGGTCTGAAGAATGCACCTTCCACCTTCCAAAGGCTGGTGAACCAAGTCCTTACTGGGTTGGATGACTTTTGCGCAGCATATCTTGATGACATTGCTGTCTTTAGCTCCACCTGGGAGGATCACCTGATCCACCTGAAGAAGGCTCTTGGGGCTCTGCAAAGGGCAGGCCTCACTATCAAGGCTACTAAGTGCCAGATAGGGCAGAGTAAGGTTGTATATTTGGGCCACCTTGTAGGTGGAGGCCAAGTTCAACCACTGGAGAGTAAGATACAATCCATCAAGGACTGGTCCCCTCCAACCACCCAGACTCAAGTTCGAGCTTTCTTGGGCTTGACTGGGTACTACAGGAAGTTTGTTAAGAACTATGGGTCCATTGTGACTCCTATTAATGATCTGACATCCAAGAAGATGCCCAAAAAGGTTCAGTGGACAGTAAGCTGTCAAAAGGCATTTGATGACCTGAAGGAGGCCATGTGCTCTGCACCTATCCTGAAAAGTCCTGACTACTCCAAAGAGTTTATTGTCCAAACAGATGCTTCTGAGTTGGGTGTGGGAGCTGTGCTGTCACAACTTAATGTAGATGGTCAAGACCAACCCATTGCTTTTATTAGCAGAAGGTTGACCCCCAGAGAGAAGAATTGGTCAGCTATTGAGAGGGAGGCCTTTGCTGTGGTGTGGGCCCTGAAGAAGCTGAGGCCATACTTGTTTGGCACTCACTTCAAGATTCAGACCGACCATAAGCCCCTCTTGTGGCTAAATCAGATGAAGGGTGAAAACCCCAAACTGCTTAGGTGGTCCATTTCCCTACAGGGGATGGACTTTACAGTGGAGCACCGGCCAGGTACTGACCATGGGAATGCAGATGGTCTCTCCAGGTACTTCCACTTAGGACATGAAGACGAGACTGGTCAAGGCTAGTTTAATGTCCCAGCGTTTGGGGGGGGGTTGTGTAGGAGAGTAGGGTCTGCTATCCTATGGTCACCCCAAATTTTTGCTTTTTGCTTCACTGGTTTTTGACATATTGAGGCTGTGGGCCTGCCAATCAGACCCCCAGCCTGCTGTTCTCTCTACTAAATTAAAACTATGCACCCTAGGTGCATAACCAATTGGAAGTGGATCACCCTGTCAGCCCCTGTACCAGTGTACACTAGGTACCCAGGGCATTGGTGTACCCAAGGCCTGCCAAGGGCTGCAGCATGTATTATGCCACCCCAGGCTTGGCCTAACAATTTGACACAACTGGCTGATCACTCAGCTGGGGTAAGTTGGTGTAATCACCTCTTACTTAGGTGTAGTATACCTATACCTAACCTTAAATGGGACACCTGGTAACCTATAAGTCACTCCTATGGCAGGCCTTAACAATCCTGAAGGCAGAGTGCTTGGTTCCATGTGAGATGGTGCTCTGGCATGAGCTGAGCCTGTCTGCAGTGGTCGGAACAACTTCCTTCTACTGTTTCCAGATATCGTCATACCATATACTCTTAAGTGCATTATGAACCTCGCGGTTAAATGCTAGCTTTGGTTTGGCTTTATCAAAACATGTCGAGTAAGGTGTCATACGAATTGGAATACTAACCCCTCGCCAATTCTGGTGACGGGGTTAGCATTCCACCCTTCTAGAGGGACACGACATGTACAGTACCTGAAACCCGGGTAAAATCAGACATAGCCTCAGCTCCACAAAATGGATGCTGCCACCACAGACACAAGTCTGCCCTCCTGCTGCTGGGAGTCCTTCCAGCTTGGGAGGTGTGGACAAAGGGTTTCCTGCCAGGGGAGGTGCGTGCACCACCCCAGACAGGATTTTGTGTATTGGTCAGGTAGGGCTTGAAAGAAACCAGACATGCCTGTGGCTCACAAGGAGCCTCGGTGCATATGCCAGTTCAAACCGGTCCTGGGGCACACCAGTCCCGGGCCTGGGGCGAGCTGGACAAAGGATTGGGGGTGTAACCACCCCCCTTCCTGGTCCCACCCATAGGGAGGGACCTAGCAGGTAGTCCGGCCCCTAGAATCCGAATAAAGGTAGGAGCTGTGTCCTAAGACTTCAGACATCCTGGAATCAACTTGAAACTAAGAAGAAGACGGGAACTTCGACATTCTGCTGCACAGAAGACTGAAGAAAATCTCCCCTGTGGTCAGGGAGTGACCACCTTGCTAACGCAAGCACCATCCAGCGAATCACCGTCTGCTTTGCCGCCGCCTCCCGCCGGAGCCCGAGCCCAGAGACTGACAAGACCTGGACCTCCAGACCTCTCACCGCCCGATCCACAGTCCCTGAAAAGAGGAGACCCGTGGAGGCACCGAGACACGTGGAGCCAGCCATCTTGGAACGACTACGACAAGCTGACCAGTGCAACAACCGAGGCTCCCTCCAAGTTGTGCTTTGGGTCCTGAGAAGCCCAACCCTCGAGCAGCATCTGCACCAAAGGTGAGCCCTCCAGCATCTCCACGATCTGCGTGGGGCCCTTCTGCATTTTGCCACTCGACGCGCCTAACCGGTTGCTGGCCCGCTGGCTAGTGGCCATCTTGGCGACGAAATCTACGACAAACACCGCTGGTCTGGTTGCTCCAGACTGGCCCTTGCTCCCCTCCAAAGGAGCAATCCCTCTGACCTTGCTGGTCAGAACCAACAGCTGATTTCCGAATCCTCCTGCAATTGCTTTTGCCAAGGCTTGTTTGCTTCGATCAAGTCGCCGACACCGCCGACAGCGAGAGCCTGCGTGGGACAGCTCGTGAGCCGACTCCTGGACGTCGTCGACCTTCAGGGACCACGTGGCTGCGGAGACAAGCTACCCCTCATCACCTGTTTGCACCCGACATCGCCTGGTACCCACCTGGTGCCACGCTGGTCACTGGCTAGTGACTGTGAACACTGTCCCCTCTGCTTACAGGTCTTCAACATCTCCGATCCACTCTTGGATCCACTGCATCTCTTCCCGACCGACCGCCTGCAGCATCTTTGTCCCAGGCTCAACGGAACAGATAGAAGAAACCCGACGCACTTTGAGGCCTATGCACCCGCTTCCTGTGGGTGAGGTAAAGCTGGTACTCCGGTGCCCATGTGTAGTAATACATCTCTAGTGCCTGTGTTCCAAATCTTAAGTTCCTAGGTCATCCGGAAGATTCCTTTTGCAGTAACTTTGTACTTTTTACGCACCCATTGAAACCTATGGGAGCACGCGTGTGACTATTTGCTCTGCACACGCCACCCGTGGACCTCCTGGTCACTAACTGACGTTAGCTCCTTGTAGGCCCAGCGATTCTAGAGGCCCTAGGCCTTTTCCCTTTTCTGTTCGTGGTACTTATACCACTATTTTAGTATATGGTTTGAGTGGCCACCAGGGCCTATCCATATAACGTGCAACTTCTGTGTATTCTGTGATAATCTTGTTTGACGATTTGTGCTCCTGTGCTCATAAAGAGACTAGGGGTTACTTTGAGAAATAAATACATATATATTTTGAATATATGTCTGTGTGGTGTCCTTTCATTGGTATAAAAGGGGGTTACTATTGGTAAAACAGCTTGCTTAACACGCATCACGAGTTTAGCCTCAAAGACTGCTTAGCCTACGCTACCACTAGGGCAGCTAGTCCAAAAAGGTTGACTTACAACCACACCATAAGGGTTGCTTGGCATGGTACAAGGTGGTCACTAGAACTAGTGAACAGCATATACCAGGCCAACTTCTCACAGTAGTGCAGTGGTGTTTTGGTAGTGTAGTGGTTCATGCTGGGGGTGGTGTTTCAGGGATTAGGGCAGCGCAGTGGCGTTCGGGCAGTGTAGGGGGTCGTGCTGGGGGTGGTGTTTCAGGGTTTAGGGCAGTGGTGTTCGGGCAGTGTAGGTGGTCTTGCTGGGGCTGGTGTTTCAGGGTTTAGGGCAGTGCAGTGGTGTTTGGGCAGTGTAGGGGGCTGTGCTGGGGGTGCTGTTTCAGGGTTTAGGGTAGTGCAGTGGTGTTTTTGTAGCATAGTGGGTCATGCTGGAGGTAGTGGTTTAGGGTTTAGGGTAGTGCAGTGATGTTTGTGTAGTGTAGGGGTTCATGCTTGGGTTAGATTTAGGGTTTAGGGTAGTGCAGTGGTGTTTGTGTAGTGTAGGGGGTCATGGTAGGGATAGTGTATTAGGGTTTTGGGTAGTGCAGTGGTGTTTGGGTAGTGTAGGGGGTCGTGCTGGGGGCAGTATTTTAGGGTTTAGGGTAGTGCAGTGGTGTTTGGATAGTGTAGGGGATCATGCTGGGGTAGTGTTTTAGGATTTAGGGTAGTGCAGTTGTGTTGATGTAGTGTAGGGGGTCGTGCTAGGGGTAGTGTTTTAGGGTTTAGGGTAGTGCAGTGGTGTTTGAGTAGTGTAGGGGGTCGTGCTGAGTGTAGATTTAGGGTTTAGGGTAGTGCAGTGGTGTTTGGGTAGTATAGAGGGTACTGCTGGGGGTAGTGTTTTAGGGTTTAGGGTAGTGCAGTGGTGTTTGTGTAGTGTAGGGGGTCGTGCTGGGGGTAGTGTTTTAGGGTTTAGGGTAGTGCAGTGGTCATTGGGCAGCGTAGGGGTTCGTGCCGGGGGTTAGTGTTTTGGGGTTTAGGGTAGTGCAGTGGTGTTTTGGTAGTGTAGTGGTTCATGCTGGGGGTGGTGTTTTAGGGTTTAGGGCAGTGCAGTGGTGTTCGGGTAGTGTAGGGAGTCATGCTGGTGGTGGTGTTTTAGGGTTTAGGGCAGTGCAGTGGTGTTCGGCAGATTGGGGGTAGTGTTTTAGGGTTTAGGGTAGTGCAGTGGCCTTTGGGTAGTGTAGGGGGTCGTGCGTGGGATAGTGTTTTAGGGTTTATGTGGTAGTGCAGTGGTGTTTGGGTAGTGTAGGGGGTCGTGCTGGGGGTAGTGTTTTAGGGTTTATGGTAGTGCAGTGGTGTTTGTATAGTGAAGGGGGTCAGGCTGGGGGTAGTGTTTTAGGTTTAGGGCAGTGCTGTGGTGTTCGGGCAGTGTAGGGAGTCGTGCTGGGTGTGGTGTTTTAGGGTTTAGGGCAGTGCAGTGGTGTTCGGGCAGTGTAGGGGTTCGTGCTGGGGTGGTGTTTTAGGGTTTAGGGCAGTGCAGTGGTGTTCGGCAGTGTAGAGGGTCGTGCTGGGGGTGGTGTTTTAGGGTTTAGGGCAGTGCAGTGGTGTTCGGGCAGTGTAGGGGGTCGTGCTGGGGGTGGTGTTTTAGGGTTTAGGGTAGTGCAGTGGTGTTCGGGCAGTGTAGGAGGTTGTGCTGGGGATGGTGTTTTAGGGTTTAGGGTAGTGCAGCGGTGTTTGTGTAGTGTATGGGGTCTGTTTTAGGGTTGATGGTAATGCAGTGGTGTTTGCGTAGTGTAAGGGGTCGTGCTGGGGGTAGTATTTTAGGGTTTAGGGTAGTGCAGTGGTCATTGGGCAGCGTAGGGGTTCGTGCCGGGGGTTAGTGTTTTGGGGTTTAGGGTAGTGCAGTGGTGTTTTGGTAGTGTAGTGGTTCATGCTGGGGGTGGTGTTTTAGGGTTTAGGGCAGTGCAGTGGTGTTCGGGTAGTGTAGGGAGTCATGCTGGTGGTGGTGTTTTAGGGTTTAGGGCAGTGCAGTGGTGTTCGGCAGATTGGGGGTAGTGTTTTAGGGTTTAGGGTAGTGCAGTGGCCTTTGGGTAGTGTAGGGGGTCGTGCGTGGGATAGTGTTTTAGGGTTTATGTGGTAGTGCAGTGGTGTTTGGGTAGTGTAGGGGGTCGTGCTGGGGGTAGTGTTTTAGGGTTTATGGTAGTGCAGTGGTGTTTGTATAGTGAAGGGGGTCAGGCTGGGGGTAGTGTTTTAGGTTTAGGGCAGTGCTGTGGTGTTCGGGCAGTGTAGGGAGTCGTGCTGGGTGTGGTGTTTTAGGGTTTAGGGCAGTGCAGTGGTGTTCGGGCAGTGTAGGGGTTCGTGCTGGGGTGGTGTTTTAGGGTTTAGGGCAGTGCAGTGGTGTTCGGCAGTGTAGAGGGTCGTGCTGGGGGTAGTGTTTTAGGGTTTAGGGCAGTGCAGTGGTGTTCGGGCAGTGTAGGGGGTCGTGCTGGGGGTGGTGTTTTAGGGTTTAGGGTAGTGCAGTGGTGTTCGGGCAGTGTAGGAGGTTGTGCTGGGGATGGTGTTTTAGGGTCTAGGGTAGTGCATTGGTGTTCGTGTAGTGAAGAGGTCGTGCTCGGGTGGTGTTTTAGGGTTTAGGGCAGTGCAGTGGTGTTTGTGTAGTGTAGGGGGTCATGCTGAGGGTGGTTTTTCAGGTTTAGTGCAGTGAAGTTGTGTTTGGGCAGTGTAGGGGGTTGTGCTGGGGGTGGTGTTTCAGGGTTTAGGGCAGTGCAGTGGTGTTCGGGCAGTGTAGGGGGTCATGCAGGCATGGTGTTTCAGGGTTTAGGGCAGTGCAGTGGTGTTCGGGTGGGGGGTAGGGGGTCGTGCTGGGGGTGGTTTTTTAGGGGTTAGGGTAGTGCATTGGTGTTCGTGTAGTGAAGGGGGTCGTGCTGGGGGTGGTGTTTTAGGGTTTAGGGCAGTGCAGTGGTGTTCGTGTAGTGTAGGGGGTCGAGCTGAGGGTGGTGTTTCACGTTTTAGGGCAGTGCAGTGGTGTTCGGGCAATGTAGAGGGTCGTGCTGGGGGTTGTGTTTCAGGGTTTAGGGCAGTGCAGTGGTGTTCGGACAGTGTAGGGGGTTGAGCTGGGGGTAGTGTTTCAGGGTTTAAGGCAGTGCAGTGGTGTTTGGGCAGTGTAGGGGGTGGTGCTGGGGCTGGTGTTTCAGGGTTTGCGGCAGTGCAGTGGTTTTCAGACAGTGTAGGGGGTCCTGCAAGAGGTGGTGTTTCAGGATTTATAGCAGTGCCGTGGTGTTCGGGCAGTGTAGGGGGTTGAGCTAGGGGTGGTGTTTCAGGGTTTAGCGCAGTGTAGTGGTGTTCAAGCAGTGTAGGGGGTCGTGCTGGGGCTGGTGTTTCAGGGTTTAGGGCAGTGCAGTGTTGTTCGGCAGTGTAGAGGGTCGTGCTGGGTGTGGTGTTTTAGGGTTTTAGGCAGTGCAGTGGTGTTCGGGTAGTGTAGGGGGTCGTGCTGGGGGTGGTGATTCAGGGTTTAGGGCAGTGCAGTGGTGTTCGGGCTGTGTAGGGGGTGGTGTTTCAGGGTTTAGGGCAGTGGTGTTCCGGCAGTGTAGGTGGTCTTGCTGGGGCTGGTGTTTCAGGATTTAGGGCAGTGCAGTGTTGTTCGGGCAGTGTAGTGGCTCTTGCTGGGGTTGTATTTCAGGGTTTAGGGTAGTGCAATGGTGCTTGTATAATGTAGGGGGTCATGCTGGTGGTAGTGTTTCAGGGTTTAGGGTAGCGCAGTGATGTTTGTGTACTGTAGGGGGTAGTTCTTGGGGTAGATTTAGGGTTTAGGGTAGTGCAGTGGTGTTTGTGTAGTGTAGGGGTCGTGGTAGGGGTAGTGTTTTAGTGTTTAGGGTAGTGCAGTGGTGTTTGGGTAGTGTAGGGGGTTGTCCTGGGATAGTGTTTAGGGTTTAGGGTAGTGCAGTGGTGTTTGGGTAGTGTAGGGGGTCATGCTGGGGGCAGTGTTTTAGGGTTTAGGGTAGTGCAGTGGTGTTTGGATAGTGTAGGGGTCATGCTGGGGTAGTGTTTTAGGGTTTAGGTTAGTGCAGTTATGTTGGTGTAGTGTAGGGGGTCGTGCTGAGGGCTGATTTAGGGTTTAGGGTAGTGCAGTGGTGTTTGGGTAGTGTAGAGGGTCGTGCTAGGGTAGATTTAGGGTTTAGGGTGGTGTTTGGGTAGTATAGGGGGTCATGCTGGGGGTAGTGTTTTAGGGTAATGCAGTGGTGTTCAGGCAGTTTAGGGGTTTGTGCTGGGGGTGGTGTTTTAGGGTCTAGGGGAGTGCATTGGTGTTCGTTTAGTGAAGGAGGTTGTATTGGGGTTGGTGTTTTAGGGTTTAGGGCAGTGCAGTGGTGTTCGGGCAGTGCAGGGGGTCGTGCTGAGGGTTGTGTTTCAGGGTTTAGGGCAGTGCAGTGGTGTTCGGGCAGTGTACGGGGTCATGCGGGGGTGGTGTTATTGGGTTTAGGGCAGTGCAGTGGTGTTCGGGCAGTGTAGGGGGTCGTGCTAGGGGTGGTGTTTTAGCGTTTAGGGTAGTGCATTGGTGTTCGTGTAGTGAAGGGGGTCGTGCTGGGGGTACTGTTTTGGGGTTTAGGGTAGTGCAGTGGTGTTTGGGTAGTGTAGGGGCTCGTGCTGGGGGTAGTGTTTTAGCATGTAGGGCAGGGCTGTGGTGTTCGGGCAGTGTGGGGGGTCGTGCTCGGATTGGTGTTTCAGGGTTTTGAGCAGTGCAGTGGTGTTCAGGCAGTGTAGGGCTCGTGCAGGGGCTGCTGTTTCAGGGTTTATGGCAGTGCAGTGGTGTTCGGGCAGTGTAGGGGGTCTTGCTGGGGGTAGTATTTCAGGGTTTAGGGCAGTGCAGTGGTGTTCGGGCAGTGTTGGGGGTCGTGCGAGCGGTAGTGTTTTAGGGTTTATGGTAGTGCAGTGTTGTTTGGGTAGTGTAGGGGGTCATGCTGGGGGCAGTGTTTTAGGGTTTAGGGTAGTGCAGTGGTGTTTGGATAGTGTAGGGGTCATGCTGGGGTAGTGTTTTAGGGTTTAGGGTATTGCAGTTATGTTGGTGTAGTGTAGGGGGTCGTGCTGAGGGCTGATTTAGGGTTTAGGGTAGTGCAGTGGTGTTTGAGTAGTGTAGAGGGTCATGATAGGGTAGATTTAGGGTTTAGGGTACTGCAGTGGTGTTTGGGTAGTATAGGGGGTCATGCTGGGGGTAGTGTTTTAGGGTAATGCAGTGGTGTTCAGGCAGTTTAGGGGTTTGTGCTGGGGGTGGTGTTTTAGGGTCTAGGGGAGTGCATTGGTGTTCGTTTAGTGAAGGAGGTTGTATTGGGGTTGGTGTTTTAGGGTTTAGGGCAGTGCAGTGGTGTTCGGGCAGTGCAGGGGGTCGTGCTGAGGGTTGTGTTTCAGGGTTTAGGGCAGTGCAGTGGTGTTCGGGCAGTGTACGGGGTCATGCGGGGGTGGTGTTATTGGGTTTAGGGCAGTGCAGTGGTGTTCGGGCAGTGTAGGGGGTCGTGCTAGGGGTGGTGTTTTAGCGTTTAGGGTAGTGCATTGGTGTTCGTGTAGTGAAGGGGGTCGTGCTGGGGGTACTGTTTTGGGGTTTAGGGTAGTGCAGTGGTGTTTGGGTAGTGTAGGGGCTCGTGCTGGGGGTAGTGTTTTAGCATGTAGGGCAGGGCTGTGGTGTTCGGGCAGTGTGGGGGGTCGTGCTCGGATTGGTGTTTCAGGGTTTTGAGTAGTGCAGTGGTGTTCAGGCAGTGTAGGGCTCGTGCAGGGGCTGCTGTTTCAGGGTTTATGGCAGTGCAGTGGTGTTCGGGCAGTGTAGGGGGTCTTGCTGGGGGTAGTATTTCAGGGTTTAGGGCAGTGCAGTGGTGTTCGGGCAGTGTTGGGGGTCGTGCGAGCGGTAGTGTTTTAGGGTTTATGGTAGTGCAGTGTTGTTTGGGTAGTGTAGGGGGTCATGCTGGGGGCAGTGTTTTAGGGTTTAGGGTAGTGCAGTGGTGTTTGGATAGTGTAGGGGTCATGCTGGGGTAGTGTTTTAGGGTTTAGGGTATTGCAGTTATGTTGGTGTAGTGTAGGGGGTCGTGCTGAGGGCTGATTTAGGGTTTAGGGTAGTGCAGTGGTGTTTGAGTAGTGTAGAGGGTCATGATAGGGTAGATTTAGGGTTTAGGGTACTGCAGTGGTGTTTGGGTAGTATAGGGGGTCATGCTGGGGGTAGTGTTTTAGGGTAATGCAGTGGTGTTCAGGCAGTTTAGGGGGTTGTGCTGGGGGTGGTGTTTTAGGGTCTAGGGGAGTGCATTGGTGTTCGTTTAGTGAAGGAGGTTGTATTGGGGTTGGTGTTTTAGGGTTTAGGGCAGTGCAGTGGTGTTCGGGCAGTGCAGGGGGTTGTGCTGAGGGTTGTGTTTCAGGGTTTAGGGCAATGCAGTGGTGTTCGGGCAGTGTAGGGGGTCATGCGGGGGTGGTGTTATTGGGTTTAGGGCAGTGCAGTGGTGTTCGGGCAGTGTAGGGGGTCGTGCTAGGGGTGGTGTTTTAGCATTTAGGCTAGTGCATTGGTGTTCGTGTAGTGTAGGGGCTCGTGCTGGGGGTAGTGTTTTAGCATGTAGGGCAGGGCTGTGGTGTTCGGGCAGTGTGGGGGGTCGTGCGAGCGGTAGTGTTTTAGGGTTTATGGTAGTGCAGTGTTGTTTGGGTAGTGTAGGGGTCGTGCAGGGGCTGGTGTTTCAGGGTTTATGGCAGTGCAGTGGTGTTCGGGCAGTGTAGGGGGTCTTGCTGGGGGTAGTGTTTCAGGGTTTAGGGCAGTGCAGTGGTGTTCGGGCAGTGTTGGGGGTCGTGCGAGCGGTAGTGTTTTAGGGTTTATGGTAGTGCAGTGTTGTTTGGGTAGTGTAGGGGGTCATGCTGGGGATTAGGGTTTTAGGGTTTAGGATAGTGCAATGGTGTTTGTATAGTGTAGGGTTCATGCTGGGGGTAGTGTTTTAGGGTTTAGGGTAGTGCAGTGCTGTTTATGCAGTGTAGGGGGTCGTGTTTTAGGGTTTAGGGTAGTGCAGTGCTGTTTATGCAGTGTAGGGGTAGTGTTTTAGGGTTTAGGGTAGTGAAGTGGTGTTTGTGTAGAGTAGGGGTCGTGCTGGGGGTAGTCTTTTAGGGTCTAGGGTAGTGCAGCGGTGTTCGGCAGTGTAGGGAGTAGTGTTTTAGGGTTTAGGGTAGTGCAGTGGTGTTTGTGTAGTGTAGGGGGTTGTGATTGGGGTAGTGTTTAAGGGTTTAGGGTTGTGCAGTGGTTTTTGTGTAGTGTAGGGGGTCGTGTTTTAGGGTTTAGGGTAGTGCAGTGGCCTTTAGGTAGTGTAGGGGGTCGTGCGTGGGGTAGTGTTTTAGGGGTAAGGGTAGTGCAGTGGTGTTTGGGTAGTGTAGGGGGTCGTGCTGGGGGTAGTGTTTTAGGGTTTATGGTAGTGGAGTAGCTTTTGCGTAGTGAAGGGGGTCAAGCTGGGGGTAGTGTTTTAGGGTTTAGGGCAGTGCAGTGGTGTTTGTGTAGTGAAGGGTGTCAGGCTGGGGGTACTGTTTTAGGGTTTACAGCAGAGCAGTGGTGTTTGGGTAGTGTAGGGGATCTTGCTGGGGTGTGTTTTAGGGTTTAGGGCAGTGCAGTAGTGTTCGGGTAGTGTAGGGGGTCATGCTGGGCGTAGTGTTTTAGGTTTAGGGCAAAGCTGTGGTTTTCGGGCACTGTAGGGAGTAGTGCTGGGTGTGGTGTTTTAGGGTTTAGGGCAGTTCAGTGGTGTTCGGGCAGTGTAGGGGTTCATGCTGGAGTGGTGTTTTAGGGTTTAGGGCAGTGCAGTGGTGTTCTGCAGTGTAGAGGGTCGTGCTGGGGTGGTGTTTTATGGTTTAGGGCAGTGCAGTGTTGTTCGGCAGTGTAGAGGGTCGTGCTGGGGTGGTGTTTTAGGGTTTAGGGCAGTGCAGTGGTGTTCGGGCAGTGTAGGGGTCATGCTGGGGTGGTGATTTAGGGTTTAGGGCAGTGCAGTGTTGTTCGGCTGTGTAGAGGGTCATGCTGGGGGTGGTGTTTTAGGGTTTAGGGCAGTGCAGTGGTGTTCGGGCAGTGTAGGGGTCATGCTGGGGTGGTGATTTAGGGTTTAGGGCAGTGCAGTGGTGTTTGGGCAGTGTAGGGGCTCGTGCTGGGGTGGCGTTTTAGGGTCTAGAGTAGTGCATTGGTGTTCGTGTAGTGAAGGGGGTCGTGCTCGGGTGGTGTTTTAGGGTTTAGTGCAGTGAAGTTGTGTTCGGGCAGTGTAGGGGGTCATGCTGGGTGTGGTGTTTCAGGGTTTAGGGCAGTGCAGTGGTGTTCGGGCAGTGTAGAGGGTCATGCGGCCATGGTGTTTCAGGATTTAGGGCAGTGCAGTGGTGTTCTGGCAGTATAGGGGGTCCTGGTGGGGCTAGTGCTTCAGGGTTTAGGGCAGTGCAGTGGTGTTCAGGCAGTTTAGGGGGTCTTGCTGAGGGTGGTGTTTCAGGGGTTAGGGCAGTGCAGTGATGTTCGGGCAGTGTAGGGCGTCGTGCTTGGGGTGGTGTTTCAGGGTTTAGGGCAGTGGTGATCGGGCAGTGTAGGTGGTCTTGCTGGGGCTGGTGTTTCAGGGTTTAGGGCAGTGCAGTGGTGTTCGGGCAGGGTGGGGGGTCGTGCTGTGGCTGCTGTTTCAGGGTTTAGGGTAGTGCAGTGATGTTTGTGTAGTGTAGGGGGTCGTGCTGGTGGTAGTGTTTTAGGGTTTTGGATAGTGCAGTGATGTTTGTGTAGTGTAGGGGGTCGTGCTTGGGGTAGATTTATGGTTTAGGGTAGTGCAGTGGTGTTTGTGTAGTGGGTCATGGTAAGGGTAGTGTTTTAGGGTTTAGGGTAGTGCAGTGGTGGTTGGGCAGTGTAGGGAATCTTGCTGGGGGTAGTGTTGTAGGGTTTAGGGTAGTGTAGTGGTGGTTGGGTAGTTTAGGGGGTCTTGCTGGGGGCAGTGCTTTAGGGTTTAGGGTAGTGCTGTGGTGTTTGGATAGTGTTGGGGGTCATGCTGGGGTAGTGTTTTAGGGTTTAGGGTAGTGCAGTTGTGTTTGTGTAGTGTAGGGGGTCGTGCTGGGGATGCTGTTTCAGGGATTAGGGTAGTGCATTTGTGTTTGTGTAGTGTACGGGGTCGTGGCAGGCTGGTGTTTCAGGGTTTACGGTAGTGCAGTGGTGTTCAGGCAGTGTAGGGGGTCGTGCTGGGGCTGGTGTTTCAGGGTTTAGGGCAGTGCAGTGGTGTTCGGGCAGTGTAGGGGTAGTGCTGGGGCTGGTGTTTCAGGGTTTAGGGCAGTGCAGTGGTGTTCAGGAAATGTAGGGGTTCGTGCTGGGGGTGGTGTTTCAGGGTTTAGGGCAGTGGTGTTCGGGCAGTGTAAGGGGTCTTGCTGAGGGTGGTCCTTCAGGGTTTATGGCAGTGGTGTTCGGGCAGTGTAGTGCAGGGGGTTGTATTGGGGTTGGTGTTTTAGGGTTTAGTGCAGTGCAGTGGTGTTTGTGTAGTGTAGGGGGTCGTGCTGAGGGTGGCGTTTCAGGGTTTAGCGCAGTGCAGTTGTGTTCGGGCAGTGCAGGGGTCGTGCCGGGGGTGGTGTTTTAGGGTCTAGGGTATTGCATTGGTGTTCGTGTAGTGAAGGGGGTCGTGCTCGGGGTGGTGTTTTAGGGTTTAGGGCAGTGCAGTGGTGTTTTTGTAGTATAGGGGGTCATTCTGAGAGTGGTGTTTCAGGGTTTAGTGCAGTACAGTGGTGTTCGGGCAGTGTAGGGGTTGTGGCGGGGCTGGTGGTGCAGGGTTTAGGGCAGTGCAGTGGTGTTTAGGCAGTGTAGGGGTCGTGCTGGGGCTGGTGTTTCAGGGTTTAGGGCAGTGCAGTGGTATTTGGGCAGTGTAGGGGTCATGCTGGGGCTGGTGTTTCAGGGTTTAGGGCAGTGCAGTGGTGTTTGTGTAGTGAAGGGTGTCAGGCTGGGGGTACTGTTTTAGGGTTTACAGCAGAGCAGTGGTGTTTGGGTAGTGTAGGGGATCTTGCTGGGGTGTGTTTTAGGGTTTAGGGCAGTGCAGTAGTGTTCGGGTAGTGTAGGGGGTCATGCTGGGCGTAGTGTTTTAGGTTTAGGGCAAAGCTGTGGTTTTCGGGCACTGTAGGGAGTAGTGCTGGGTGTGGTGTTTTAGGGTTTAGGGCAGTTCAGTGGTGTTCGGGAAGTGTAGGGGTTCATGCTGGGGTGGTGTTTTAGGGTCTAGGGTATTGCATTGGTGTTCGTGTAGTGAAGGGGGTCGTGCTGGGGCTGGTGTTTCAGGGTTTAGGGCAGTGCAGTGGTGTTCGGGCAGTGTAGGGGTAGTGCTGGGGCTGGTGTTTCAGGGTTTAGGGCAGTGCAGTGGTGTTCAGGAAATGTAGGGGTTCGTGCTGGGGGTGGTGTTTCAGGGTTTAGGGCAGTGGTGTTCGGGCAGTGTAAGGGGTCTTGCTGAGGGTGGTCCTTCAGGGTTTATGGCAGTGGTGTTCGGGCAGTGTAGTGCAGGGGGTTGTATTGGGGTTGGTGTTTTAGGGTTTAGTGCAGTGCAGTGGTGTTTGTGTAGTGTAGGGGGTCGTGCTGAGGGTGGCGTTTCAGGGTTTAGCGCAGTGCAGTTGTGTTCGGGCAGTGCAGGGGGTCGTGCCGGGGGTGGTGTTTTAGGGTCTAGGGTATTGCATTGGTGTTCGTGTAGTGAAGGGGGTCGTGCTCGGGGTGGTGTTTTAGGGTTTAGGGCAGTGCAGTGGTGTTTTTGTAGTATAGGGGGTCATTCTGAGAGTGGTGTTTCAGGGTTTAGTGCAGTACAGTGGTGTTCGGGCAGTGTAGGGGTTGTGGCGGGGCTGGTGGTGCAGGGTTTAGGGCAGTGCAGTGGTGTTTAGGCAGTGTAGGGGTCGTGCTGGGGCTGGTGTTTCAGGGTTTAGGGCAGTGCAGTGGTATTTGGGCAGTGTAGGGGTCATGCTGGGGCTGGTGTTTCAGGGTTTAGGGCAGTGCAGTGGTGTTTGTGTAGTGAAGGGTGTCAGGCTGGGGGTACTGTTTTAGGGTTTACAGCAGAGCAGTGGTGTTTGGGTAGTGTAGGGGATCTTGCTGGGGTGTGTTTTAGGGTTTAGGGCAGTGCAGTAGTGTTCGGGTAGTGTAGGGGGTCATGCTGGGCGTAGTGTTTTAGGTTTAGGGCAAAGCTGTGGTTTTCGGGCACTGTAGGGAGTAGTGCTGGGTGTGGTGTTTTAGGGTTTAGGGCAGTTCAGTGGTGTTCGGGAAGTGTAGGGGTTCATGCTGGGGTGGTGTTTTAGGGTTTAGGGCAGTGCAGTGGTGTTCTGCAGTGTAGAGGGTCGTGCTGGGGTGGTGTTTTAGGGTTTAGGGCAGTGCAGTGTTGTTCGGCAGTGTAGAGGGTCGTGCTGGGGGTGGTGTTTTAGGGTTTAGGGCAGTGCAGTGGTGTTCGGGCAGTGTAGGGGTCATGCTGGGGTGGTGATTTAGGGTTTAGGGCAGTGCAGTGGTGTTTGGGCAGTGTAGGGGCTCGTGCTGGGGTGGTGTTTTAGGGTCTAGAGTAGTGCATTGGTGTTCGTGTAGTGAAGGGGGTCGTGCTCGGGTGGTGTTTTAGGGTTTAGTGCAGTGAAGTTGTGTTGGGGCAGTGTAGGGGGTCATGCTGGGGGTGGTGTTTCAGGGTTTAGGGCAGTGCAGTGGTGTTCGGGCAGTGTAGAGGGTCATGCGGCCATGGTGTTTCAGGATTTAGGGCAGTGCAGTGGTGTTCTGGCAGTATAGGGGGTCCTGGTGGGGCTGGTGCTTCAGGGTTTAGGGCAGTGCAGTGGTGTTCAGGCAGTTCAGGGGGTCTTGCTGAGGGTGGTGTTTCAGGGGTTAGGGCAGTGCAGTGATGTTCGGCAGTGTAGGGCGTCATGCTTGGGGTGGTGTTTCAGGGTTTAGGGCAGTGGTGATCGGGCAGTGTAGGTGGTCTTGCTGGGGCTGGTGTTTCAGGGTTTAGGGCAGTGCAGTGGTGTTCGGGCAGGGTGGGGGGTCGTGCTGTGGCTGCTGTTTCAGGGTTTAGGGTAGTGCAGTGGTGTTTGTGTAGTGTAGGGGGTCGTGCTGGTGGTAGTGTTTTAGGGTTTTGGATAGTGCAGTGATGTTTGTGTAGTGTAGGGGGTCGTGCTTGGGGTAGATTTATGGTTTAGGGTAGTGCAGTGGTGTTTGTGTAGTGGGTCATGGTAGGGGTAGTGTTTTAGGGTTTAGGGTAGTGCAGTGGTGGTTGGGCAGTGTAGGGAATCTTGCTGGGGGTAGTGTTGTAGGGTTTAGGGTAGTGCAGTGTTGGTTGGGTAGTTTAGGGGGTCTTGCTGGGGGCAGTGCTTTAGGGTTTAGGGTAGTGCTGTGGTGTTTGGATAGTGTTGGGGGTCATGCTGGGGTAGTGTTTTAGGGTTTAGGGTAGTGCAGTTGTGTTTGTGTAGTGTAGGGGGTCGTGCTGGGGATGCTGTTTCAGGGATTAGGGTAGTGCAGTTGTGTTTGTGTAGTGTACGGGGTCATGGCAGGCTGGTGTTTCAGGGTTTACGGTAGTGCAGTGGTGTTCAGGCAGTGTAGGGGGTCGTGCTGGGGCTGGTGTTTCAGGGTTTAGGGCAGTGCAGTGGTGTTCGGGCAGTGTAGGGGTAGTGCTGGGGCTGGTGTTTCAGGGTTTAGGGCAGTGCAGTGGTGTTCAGGAAATGTAGGGGTTCGTGCTGGGGGTGGTGTTTCAGGGTTTAGGGCAGTGGTGTTCGGGCAGTGTAAGGGGTCTTGCTGAGGGTGGTCCTTCAGGGTTTATGGCAGTGGTGTTCGGGCAGTGTAGTGCAGGGGGTTGTATTGGGGTTGGTGTTTTAGGGTTTAGTGCAGTGCAGTGGTGTTTGTGTAGTGTAGGGGGTCGTGCTGAGGGTGGCGTTTCAGGGTTTAGCGCAGTGCAGTTGTGTTCGGGCAGTGCAGGGGGTCGTGCCGGGGGTGGTGTTTTAGGGTCTAGGGTATTGCATTGGTGTTCGTGTAGTGAAGGGGGTCGTGCTCGGGGTGGTGTTTTAGGGTTTAGGGCAGTGCAGTGGTGTTTTTGTAGTGTAGGGAGTCATTCTGAGAGTGGTGTTTCAGGGTTTAGTGCAGTACAGTGGTGTTCGGGCAGTGTAGGGGTTGTGGCGGGGCTGGTGTTGCAGGGTTTAGGGCAGTGCAGTGGTGTTTAGGCAGTGTAGGGGTCGTGCTGGGGCTGGTGTTTCAGGGTTTAGGGCAGTGCAGTGGTATTCGGGCAGTGTAGGGGTCATGCTGGGGCTGGTGTTTCAGGGTTTAGGGCAGTGCAGTGGTGTTCAGGCAGTTTAGGGGTTCGTGCTGGGGGTGGTGTTTCAGGGTTTAGGGCAGTGCAGTGGTGTTCGGGCAGTGTAGGGGGTCATGCGGCCATGGTGTTTCAGGATTTAGGGCAGTGCAGTGGTGTTCTGGCAGTATAGGGGGTCCTGGTGGGGCTGGTGCTTCAGGGTTTAGGGCAGTGCAGTGGTGTTCAGGCAGTTTAGGGGGTCTTGCTGAGGGTGGTGTTTCAGGGGTTAGGGCAGTGCAGTGATGTTCGGGCAGTGTAGGGCGTCGTGCTTGGGGTGGTGTTTCAGGGTTTAGGGCAGTGGTGATTGGGCAGTGTAGGTGGTCTTGCTGGGGCTGGTGTTTCAGGGTTTAGGGCAGTACAGTGGTGTTCGGGCAGGGTGGGGGGTCGTGCTGTGGCTGCTGTTTCAGGGTTTAGGGTAGTGCAGTGGTGTTTGTGTAGTGTAGGGGGGTCGTGCTGGTGGTAGTGTTTTAGGGTTTTGGATAGTGCAGTGATGTTTGTGTAGTGTAGGGGGTCGTGCTTGGGGTAGATTTATGGTTTAGGGTAGTGCAGTGGTGTTTGTGTAGTGGGTCATGGTAGGGGTAGTGTTTTAGGGTTTAGGGTAGTGCAGTGGTGGTTGGGCAGTGTAGGGAATCTTGCTGGGGGTAGTGTTGTAGGGTTTAGGGTAGTGCAGTGGTGGTTGGGTAGTTTAGGGGGTCTTGCTGGGGGCAGTGCTTTAGGGTTTAGGGTAGTGCTGTGGTGTTTGGATAGTGTTGGGGTCATGCTGGGGTAGTGTTTTAGGGTTTAGGGTAGTGCAGTTGTGTTTGTGTAGTGTAGGGGGTCGTGCTGGGGATGCTGTTTCAGGGATTAGGGCAGTGCAGTGGTGTTCGGGCAGTGTAGGGGTAGTGCTGGGGCTGGTGTTTCAGGGTTTAGGGCAGTGCAGTGGTGTTCAGGAAATGTAGGGGTTCGTGCTGGGGGTAGTGTTTCAGGGTTTAGGGCAGTGGTGTTCGGGCAGTGTAAGGGGTCTTGCTGAGGGTGGTCCTTCAGGGTTTATGGCAGTGGTGTTCGGGCAGTGTAGTGCAGGGGGTTGTATTGGGGTTGGTGTTTTAGGGTTTAGTGCAGTGCAGTGGTGTTTCTGTAGTGTAGGGGGTCGTGCTGAGGGTGGCGTTTCAGGGTTTAGCGCAGTGCAGTTGTGTTCGGGCAGTGCAGGGGGTCGTGCCGGGGCTGGTGTTGCAGGGTTTAGGGCAGTGCAGTGGTGTTTAGGCAGTGTAGGGGTCGTGCTGGGGCTGGTGTTTCAGGGTTTAGGGCAGTGCAGTGGTATTCGGGCAGTGTAGGGGTCATGCTGGGGCTGGAGTTTCAGGGTTTAGGGCAGTGCAGTGGTGTTCAGGCAGTATAGGGGTTCGTGCTGGGGGTGGAGTTTCAGGGTTTACGGCAGTGGTGTTCGGGCAGTGTAGAGGGTCTTGCTGGGGGTGGTCTTTCAGGGTTTATGGCAGTGCAGTGGTGTTCGGGCAGTGTAGGGGGTCTTGCTGGGGTAGTGTTTTAGGATATAGGGTAGTGCATTTGTGTTGATGTCGTGTAGGGGGTCGTGCTGAGTGTAGATTTAGGGTTTAGGATAGTGCAGTGGTGTTTGGGTAGTATAGAGGGTACTGCTGGGGGTAGTGTTTTAGGGTTTAGGGTAGTGCAGTGGTGTTTGTGTAGTGTAAGGGGTCATGCTGGGGGTAGTGTTTTAGAGTTTAGGGTAGTGCAGTGGTCATTGGGCAGCGTAGGGGTTCGTGCTGGGGGTTAGTGTTTTGGGGTTTAGGGTAGTGCAGTGGTGTTTTGGTAGTGTAGTGGTTCATGCTGGGGGTGGTGTTTCAGGGATTAGGGCAGCGCAGTGGCGTTCGGGCAGTGTAGGGGGTCGTGCTGGGGGTGGTGTTTCAGGGTTTAGGGCAGTGGTGTTCGGGCAGTGTAGGTGGTCTTGCTGGGGCTGGTGTTTCAGGGTTTAGGGCAGTGCAGTGGTGTTTGGGCAGTGTAGGGAGCTGTGCTGGGGGTGCTGTTTCAGGGTTTAGGGTAGTGCAGTGGTGTTTTTGTAGTATAGGGGGTCATGCTGGAGGTAGTGTTTTAGGGTTTAGGGTAATGCAGTGATGTTTGTGTAGTGTAGGGGTTCGTGCTTGGGTTAGATTTAGAGTTTAGGGTAGTGCAGTGGTGTTTGTGTAGTGTAGGGGGTCATGGTAGGGGTAGTGTATTAGGGTTTTGGGTAGTGCAGTGGTGTTTGGGTAGTGTAGGGGGGTCGTGCTGGGGGCAGTATTGTAGGGTTTATGGTAGTGCAGTGGTGTTTGGATAGTGTAGGGGATCATGCTGGGGTAGTGTTTTAGGGTTTAGGGTAGTGCAGTGGTGTTTGAGTAGTGTAGGGGGTCATGCTGAGTGTAGATTTAGGGTTTTGGGTAGTGAAGTGGTGTTTGGGTAGTATAGAGGGTACTGCTGGGGGTAGTGTTTTAGGGTTTAGGGTAGTGCAGTGGTGTTTGTGTAGTGTAGGGGGTCGTGCTGGGGGTAGTGTTTTAGGGTTTAGGGTAGTGCAGCGGTGTTTGTGTAGTGTAGGGGGTCTGTTTTAGTGTTGATGGTAGTGCAGTGGTGTTTGCGTAGTGTAAGGGGCCGTGCTGGGGGTAGTGTTTTAGGGTTTAGGGTAGTGCAGTGGTCATTGGGCAGCATAGGGGTTGTCCTGGGATAGTGTTTAGGGTTTAGGGTAGTGCAGTGGTGTTTGGGTAGTGTAGGGGGTCATGCTGGGGGCAGTGTTTTAGGGTTTAGGGTAGTGCAGTGGTGTTTGGATAGTGTAGGGGTCATGCTGGGGTAGTGTTTTAGGGTTTAGGGTAGTGCAGTGGTGTTTGGGTAGTGTAGAGGGTCGTGCTAGGGTAGATTTAGGGTTTAGGGTACTGCAGTGGTGTTTGGGTAGTATAGGGGGTCATGCTGGGGGTAGTGTTTTAGGGTAATGCAGTGGTGTTCAGGCAGTTTAGGAGGTTGTGCTGGGGGTGGTGTTTTAGGGTCTAGGGGAGTGCATTGGTGTTCGTTTAGTGAAGGAGGTTGTATTGGGGTTGGTGTTTTAGGGTTTAGGGCAGTGCAGTGGTGTTCCGGCAGTGCAGGGGGTCGTGCTGGGGGTTGTGTTTCAGGGTTTAGGGCAGTGCAGTGGTGTTCGGGCAGTGTAGGGGGTCATGCGGGGGCGGTTTTATTGGGTTTAGGGCAGTGCAGTGGTGTTCGGGCAGTGTAGGGGGTCGTGTGTCATGTTACGGCGCTTGCCGTCCCCCTCCACGAAGACGCACACACAGAGACGACCCGGATACTCACTTCCGGGCGGAAGTCGAGTACCGGTCTAGTCATCCACAGGGGCACTAGGGTCAAGGAAGCGCTTCCGGGGGAAACGCTTATACGCCGCGTTTCCCGCCGGCTCGGCGCTTCGTATTGTTTGGAGTACCCGAGCCGCGAGGAGCGAGATTGACCGTCCTGAAGCCAAACGGAAGAGAACGCCGTCCCTCTCCACTGGAACCTGTTTCTACCTTCGTCCACGCTTCGGAACCAGTCCTGGCTTCTCAGGTTTTCCTAACCCTTGCCCCCTAGCCTTCCCGGGCTGTCGAAGGGTTCTCCTGTTCTTGTGTCTGTGTGGGAAGGGAGCCTGCCATTGCTGATTTTGCCTTTGAGGATTTGCCACAGTTTGTTTTGCCTAAACGCGCATTGCGCCTTTGTCTGATTTCCATTGCTGATTTTGCCTTTGAGGATTTGCCACAGTTTGTTTTGCCTTTGATGATTTGCCACAGTTTGTTTTGCCTAAACGCGCAATGCGCCATCGTCTGATTCCATTGCTGATTTTGCCTTTGATGATTTGCCACAGTTTGTTTTGCCTAAACGCGCATTGCGCCATCGTCTGATTCCATTGCTGATTTTGCCTTTGATGATTTGCCACAGTTTGTTTTGCCTAAACGCGCATAGCGCCATTTCTGATTTCCATTGCTGATTTTGCCTTTGATGATTTTGCCAATTTGTATGTGCTGAATTGCCATTGAGGAGTTTCCATTGGCTTTTCGCTGAAGCGCCTTGCTGTTTGTTTTCTCTACTCGGAAGCAGGGTTTCAACTCTGAGTGCCGCTTCCAGGGTTGTTACTGGGAACTAAATTGATTCCACTGACCACGGTGTGAGAGCACCGACATTTGCTTTACTGCATAGCCTGTCCTTGGCCTTTCACCTGCGCTACGGCGGTGTAGCGACCGGCGTTTCCGCAGTAAGGGTGAGTTCCTTGAGTCTGGGACAGGACATAGCTCTGTGTGTGTTTCCACTGTGGTTGGGGGTTCTTCACTGACCATAGTCTTCCTCTTTCGTAGGTCATTCCGAGCTACCCTGCACCCCTACCCACCGCTTTCATTCAGGCTCCTTTCCCTGCGTCCATCTCATCCCTGCTGGGTTCTACGGTCCACGAGGGTCATGTGGGTGCGGGGACGGGCGCTCCTGTCGTCTCTGCGGAATTGCTGCACAAGCAGAGGTAAGTCTTGTGGAGCATCCTGACAGAATACGAAGCCCACGTTTACCATTCTGCCCAGACGACATGGGCGACCCAGAGGTCACCTTGCAAGACATTGCCTCCATGCTAACCGCAATACAGGCAGAAAACCTCAGCTTACGTCACGACATGACTACCCTACAGGGCCAGATGTCATCTGGGGTCACCAACCCTTGGGGGTCCGCCCCGAGCCACCGGGGCATACAGGAAGGGATATTACGACAGCCAACATTTACGTTTGGGGGGTCCTCTGCCGCCAGCAACCCGAATCCTGCAGTCCAAGTTATCGCTCCTCATCCCGTACAACTGGCACCACCGGAACGGTTCTATGGCGACAGTACCAAGTACGGCATCTTTATCCATCAATGCCACTTGCATTTTATGGCCAGGAACACTGCCTTTCCTGATGATGCATCCAAAGTTGCCTACATCCTGTCGTACATGGGCGGAGACGCCGCTCAGTGGTCAATAGCATTGGTTGAACACGACGACCCCATGCTGCACCACCTGCCGACCTTTAAGGAAGCTATGCGACGTATGTTCGCGCGGCACACCTTTGTGCAAGCCGCTGATAACGCGTTGCTCAGCCTCAAGCAAGGCAACCAGGACCTCCTGCACTACATCACCACTTTTAGTAGGCTAGTGATTGAGTCCCAGTGGCCCGAGGACAAGAAGGTGTCAGTATTTTATCGAGGATTGCGAGACGAACTAAAAGATCTCATTTCGCAGTTCCCTGACCCACCCGAGGAAATCGGTCCCTTCATCGATCTGGTGGTGAAGATGAACTTTCGGTTGCAAGAACGAAGGTCAGATAAAGGAAGAGGCAGTGACAGTCGTTTCCTACCTATGGGGGAGAAGGAGACCCGGAAGACCCAGGAAGGGCTCGGTCCCCAGAGCGACGCACCTGAACCTATGCAAATCGGAGGCATAAGAGGTCCTTTGTCAAGTCAGGAAAGGGAACGGCGGAGGAAACAGAATCAATGCCTGTACTGCGGGAAAAGCGGACACTTCGTCAGGGAATGTCCGGTGAAGCCCACGAAGTCCCGGAGCGGGAGGCCGTTCGCGTTGCCCATCACCAAAACGGAGAAGACGGGAAACGAGACAACCCAGTAGATAAGGGGATCCGTCCTCTGGGTTTTTCGTATTGCAATGCCGCGATCCCTGCTGTAGTCGACGGTACTCACCATATAGGAATGGATGTTTCCTTGCAAAACCAGGAGGGCAGAACCTGGCAAGTAACGGCGATGTTGGACTCCGGTGCTACCGGCTGTTTCATAGACACCGCATTCTCACGTGCCTTGGGTATAGCCACAGTGTCAAAGGCCCAACCCGAGACCGTCAAGGCGGTGGATGGAACAGACCTAACATCCGGCCCTATTCGGCACCACACCGAGAACATGACTATGTCCTTTATCAATCACCACGCCGAAGTCATCAGCTTTGACGTCATTGATGCTCCTCAATTCAAGGTGATATTGGGGTTGCCGTGGTTGGTGAAGCACAATCCTCGCGTTGATTGGGTATCCAGAAGCATCCACTTGGACTCAGAGCATTGTTGTGATTCCTGTTATACCCAAGACCACCTCCTCGGGACCCGCTCCATACAAGCAAGATCGCTGCCCGTGCAGGGAATGGGGTTGGTTTCCCAAGCAGCCGTGCCCAAAGAATACCTGGACCTAGCCGACGTGTTCGACAAAAAGGGAGCCAACACCTTGCCGCCGCATCGCTCGTTCGATTGCCGGATAGACCTGATTCCCGGTTCCACGTTGCCCTGCAGCAGGATTTATTCTCTCACGGAGAAAGAAAACGCCCACCTACGCTCCTACTTGGACGAGTATTTGGTCAACGGCTTTATCCGTCATTCCAGGTCTCCGGTTTCCTCTCCTCTATTTTTCGTGGCTAAGAAGGAGGGCGATCTGCGGACGTGCATTGACTTTCGAGCGATGAACAACATCACCGTAAAAAACCGTTACCCGCTGCCCTTGATAACCAATCTCCTGGAACAGGTAAAAGACGCCTCGGTGTATACTAAACTCGACCTGCGGGGTGCGTACCATCTAGTCAGAGTCCGAAAAGGCGACGAATGGAAGACCGCTTTCCGAACTAAATTCGGGTTATTCGAATACCAGGTCATGCCTTTCGGACTCTGTAACGCCCCCGCAGCGTTCCAGTACTTTATCGATGAGGTGTTACGGGAGTTCATAGACGTCTTTTGCATCGTCTACATAGACGATATCTTGATCTATTCGCAGACCATCACAGAGCACGTGCAGCACGTGCGTTCCGTCCTTCAGCGGCTGGGTAGACATCGTCTGTATGTAAAGCTGGAAAAGAGCGTCTTTCACGTCACCACGGTCGAGTTCCTGGGGCATGTCATCACTCCAGCGGGCATACAAATGGACAACAAGAAGGTGGAAGCCATCCTGTCCTGGCCCCCCCCGGAGTCCGTGAAAGGGGTACAACGGTTCCTGGGGTTTTCCAATTACTACCGCCGATTCATTACTGGCTTCTCCGAGATGGTAGCCGCGATTACCCGGTTGTTGCGTAAGGGCGTGCGCTTCGGTTGGGATCAAAAGGCGGACGACGCCTTCCAAGAACTGAAGAGACGTTTTACCATAGCCCCGGTTCTGATGCATCCCGACACCAAGCAGCCCTTCGTCGTGGAGGCGGATGCCTCTAAAGATGCCATCGGGGGCGTGCTGTCTCAACGGAGCACCCGCACTGGACTACTGCATCCGGTGGCATTCTATTCCAAGAAACTACAACCTGCGGAACGTAACTATTCGGTGTCGGACAGAGAGCTCCTTGCCATCAAGACCGCTTTCGAGGAATGGCGCCACTTCCTGAAAGACGCCAAACACACCGTAACCATCTATACGGATCACAGGAACCTTCAGTTTCTCCGGTCAGCACGTGCTCTCACCGCCCGACAACTCCGATGGACCCTTTTCTTCAATGACTACGATTTCGTGATCACGTTTCGGCCAGGAAGAGAAAATGCCAAGGCTGATGCCCTCTCTCGGATGGAAGAAGCTGACAACGAAGCTGAGAACACCGAGCCTGTTCCTATCCTTGCCGAGAAACACTTCCAGGGTGTTGTGACGTCTTCGGGCTTCTTATCTCAAGTACGGAAGGACACGGAGCAAGTCGACCTGGAGGGACTGGCGGATGGACGCACAGACGTGTCATACACGGACGGATTGCTGTTTCATGGAGACCGGCTGTATCTACCTGGGGTGCCCAGTCAGCAGGAAGCGGTCCGCCTCTGTCACGATCACGTTTTGTCCAGCCATCCCGGTTTCCATAAGACACTAGAGCTCTTGCAAAGACAATTCTGGTGGCCGACCATGGTGGCCGACACAGGACTTCATGTGAGGAGCTGTACCATCTGTCTCCTGAGTAAGAACGCTTCCGAGCCTCCGGTGGGCCTTCTGCGTCCCATTCCGATACCACCGTATCCATGGCACACCATCTCCATGGACTTCGTGGTGGAACTCCCTACCACCAAGACGGGGCACACCACGATTCTCACCATCGTCGACCATCTCTCCAAAATGGCGCATTTCGTACCTTTGCTGAAGGTGCCCACAGCTGTGACCCTGGCCGGGATCTTTGTGCAAGAAGTAATCCGCCTTCATGGCATTCCATCGGTGGTCATAACAGACCGGGGATCGCAATTCGTGTCCCACTTCTGGAGAGAGGTGTGCAGAATCCTCGAGATGGACGTACGCTTGTCCACAGCGTACCACCCACAAACGGACGGTCAAGCGGAAAGAACAAACCACACCATGGAGCAGTACCTCCGTTGCCTGCTGCTTATGGTTGACAAAGACTGGTCCGAGGTCCTATGGATGGCTGAGTACGCCTACAACAACAGTAAGCATTCTGCCATCGGAATGTCTCCCTTCTTTTGCCTCCAAGGCCGTCACCCCCGCACCTCTGCCTGGGAAATACCCCGGGACTGCTTCTTGCCGTCAGTTCGTTCCTATCATGCTGCCTTGCGTACTATCTGGCAGCAAGCTCGGTTCGGGTTGGCCAAGGCAAAGGACACCTACAAGGCGCATGCTGACGCCCATAGACCGAAGGAGCCCGAATACCGCATGGGTGACCGAGTGTGGTTGTCTATCAGACATCTCAACGTGCATGGCCCCAAGAAACTGTTACCCCGTTATGTGGGTCCCTTTGTCATTGAGAAGGTGGTAAATCCGGTGGCTATGAAACTCACGCTCCCTCCGCACATGAGGATCCACCCCGTTTTCCATGTCTCTCTTCTGCAAGCGGTCCGCCCGGATGGCGGGGTTCCCTCTCCTCCGTCTCCAGTGGTGGTGGAGGACCATGTGGAGTACGAAGTCCGGGCCATCCTGGGTTCTCGTCGCACCAAGGGGAAGTTGTTCTACCTGGTCGATTGGAAGGGGTACGGCCCGGATGAGCGGTCTTGGGAGCCTTTGTCCCATGTTCGCCATGCTCCTGTTCTGGTCCGTGCCTTTCATCTCAGTCACCCCTGCAGCCCTCGCCCTGCAGTCCCTTTTTGAGCCCCTGGGGGGGGGGGGGGAGGGGCTTAATTTTGAGGGGGGGTTCTGTCATGTTACGGCGCTTGCCGTCCCCCTCCACGAAGACGCACACACAGAGACGACCCGGATACTCACTTCTGGGCGGAAGTCGAGTACCGATCTAGTCATCCACAGGGGCACTAGGGTCAAGGAAGCGCTTCCGGGGGAAACGCTTATACGCCGCGTTTCCCGCCGGCTCGGCGCTTCGTATTCTTTGGAGTACCCGAGCCGCGAGGAGCGAGATTGACCGTCCTGAAGCCAAACAGAAGAGAACGCCGTCCCTCTCCACTGGAACCTGTTTCTACCTTCGTCCACGCTTCGGAACCAGTCCTGGCTTCTCAGGTTTTCCTAACCCTTGCCCCCTAGCCTTCCCGGGCTGTCGAAGGGTTCTCCTGTTCTTGTGTCTGTGTGGGAAGGGAGCCTGCCATTGCTGATTTTGCCTTTGAGGATTTGCCACAGTTTGTTTTGCCTAAACGCGCATTGCGCCTTTGTCTGATTTCCATTGCTGATTTTGCCTTTGAGGATTTGCCACAGTTTGTTTTGCCTTTGATGATTTGCCACAGTTTGTTTTGCCTAAACGCGCAATGCGCCATCGTCTGATTCCATTGCTGATTTTGCCTTTGATGATTTGCCACAGTTTGTTTTGCCTAAACGCGCATTGCGCCATCGTCTGATTCCATTGCTGATTTTGCCTTTGATGAGTTGCCACAGTTTGTTTTGCCTAAACGCGCATAGCGCCATTTCTGATTTCCATTGCTGATTTTGCCTTTGATGATTTTGCCAATTTGTATGTGCTGAATTGCCATTGAGGAGTTTCCATTGGCTTTTCGCTGAAGCGCCTTGCTGTTTGTTTTCTCTACTCGGAAGCAGGGTTTCAACTCTGAGTGCCGCTTCCAGGGTTGTTACTGGGAACTAAATTGATTCCACTGACCACGGTGTGAGAGCACCGACATTTGCTTTACTGCATAGCCTGTCCTTGGCCTTTCACCTGCGCTACGGCGGTGTAGCGACCGGCGTTTCCGCAGTAAGGGTGAGTTCCTTGAGTCTGGGACAGGACATAGCTCTGTGTGTGTTTCCACTGTGGTTGGGGGTTCTTCACTGACCATAGTCTTCCTCTTTCGTAGGTCATTCCGAGCTACCCTGCACCCCTACCCACCGCTTTCATTCAGGCTCCTTTCCCTGCGTCCATCTCATCCCTGCTGGGTTCTACGGTCCACGAGGGTCAGGTGGGTGCGGGGACGGGCGCTCCTGTCGTCTCTGCGGAATTGCTGCACAAGCAGAGGTAAGTCTTGTGGAGCATCCTGACATCGTGCTAGGGGTGGTGTTTTAGCATTTAGGGTAGTGCATTGGTGTTCGTGTAGTGAAGGGGGTCGTGCTGGGGGTACTGTTTTGGGGTTTAGGGTAGTGCAGTGGTGTTTGGGTAGTGTAGGGGCTCGTGCTGGGGGTAGTGTTTTAGCATGTAGGGCAGGGCTGTGGTGTTCGTGCAGTGTGGGGGGTCGTGCTCGGATTGGTGTTTCAGGGTTTTGAGCAGTGCAGTGGTGTTCAGGCAGTGTAGGGGTCATGCAGGGGCTGGTGTTTCAGGGTTTATGGCAGTGCAGTGGTGTTCGGGCAGTGTAGGGGGTCTTGCTGGGGGTAGTGTTTCAGGGTTTAGAGCAGTGCAGTGGTGTTCGGGCAGTGTTGGGGGTCGTGCGAGCGGTAGTGTTTTAGGGTTTATGGTAGTGCAGTGTTGTTTGGGTAGTGTAGGGGGTCATGCTGGGGATTAGGGTTTTAGGGTTTAGGATAGTGCAATGGTGTTTGTATAGTGTAGGGTTCATGCTGGGGGTAGTGTTTTAGGGTTTAGGGTAGTGCAGTGCTGTTTATGCAGTGTAGGGGGTAGTGTTTTAGGGTTTAGGGTAGTGAAGTGGTGTTTGTGTAGAGTAGGGGGTCGTGCAGGGGGTAGTCTTTTAGGGTTTAGGGTAGTGCAGCGGTGTTCGGCAGTGTAGGGAGTAGTGTTTTAGGGTTTAGGGTAGTGCAGTGGTGTTTGTGTAGTGTAGGGGGTTGTGATTGGGGTAGTGTTTAAGGGTTTAGGGTTGTGCAGTGGTTTTTGTGTAGTGTAGGGGGTCGTGTTTTAGGGTTTAGGGTAGTGCAGTGGCCTTTAGGTAGTGTAGGGGGTCGTGCGTGGGGTAGTGTTTTAGGGGTAAGGGTAGTGCAGTGGTGTTTGGGTAGTGTAGGGGGTCGTGCTGGGGGTAGTGTTTTAGGGTTTATGGTAGTGGAGGATGCTTTTGCGTAGTGAAGGGAGTCGAGCTGGGGGTAGTGTTTTAGGGTTTAGGGCAGTGCAGTGGTGTTTGTGTAGTGAAGGGTGTCAGGCTGGGGGTACTGTTTTAGGGTTTACAGCAGAGCAGTGGTGTTTGGGTAGTGTAGGGGATCTTGCTGGGGTGTGTTTTAGGGTTTAGGGCAGTGCAGTAGTGTTCGGGTAGTGTAGGGGGTCATGCTGGGCGTAGTGTTTTAGGTTTAGGGCAAAGCTGTGGTTTTCGGGCACTGTAGGGAGTAGTGCTGGGTGGGGTGTTTTAGGGTTTAGGGCAGTTCAGTGGTGTTCGGGCAGTGTAGGGGTTCATGCTGGGGTGGTGTTTTAGGGTTTAGGGCAGTGCAGTGGTGTTCTGCAGTGTAGAGGGTCGTGCTGGGGTGGTGTTTTAGGGTTTAGGGCAGTGCAGTGTTGTTCGGCAGTGTAGAGGGTCGTGCTGGGGGTGGTGTTTTAGGGTTTAGGGCAGTGCAGTGGTGTTCGGGCAGTGTAGGGGTCATGCTGGGGTGGTGATTTAGGGTTTAGGGCAGTGCAGTGGTGTTTGGGCAGTGTAGGGGCTCGTGCTGGGTTGGTGTTTTAGGGTCTAGAGTAGTGCATTGGTGTTCGTGTAGTGAAGGGGGTCGTGCTCGGGTGGTGTTTTAGGGTTTAGTGCAGTGAAGTTGTGTTCGGGCAGTGTAGGGGGTCATGCTGGGGGTGGTGTTTCAGGGTTTAGGGCAGTGCAGTGGTGTTCGGGCAGTGTAGGGGGTCATGCGGCCATGGTGTTTCAGGATTTAGGGCAGTGCAGTGGTGTTCTGGCAGTATAGGGGGTCCTGGTGGGGCTGGTGCTTCAGGGTTTAGGGCAGTGCAGTGGTGTTCAGGCAGTTTAGGGGGTCTTGCTGAGGGTGGTGTTTCAGGGGTTAGGGCAGTGCAATGATGTTCGGGCAGTGTAGGGCGTCGTGCTTGGGGTGGTGTTTCAGGGTTTAGGGCAGTGGTGATCGGGCAGTGTAGGTGGTCTTGCTGGGGCTGGTGTTTCAGGGTTTAGGGCAGTGCAGTGGTGTTCGGGCAGGGTGGGGGGTCGTGCTGTGGCTGCTGTTTCAGGGTTTAGGGTAGTGCAGTGGTGTTTGTGTAGTGTAGGGGGTCGTGCTGGTGGTAGTGTTTTAGGGTTTTGGATAGTGCAGTGATGTTTGTGTAGTGTAGGGGGTCGTGCTTGGGGTAGATTTATGGTTTAGGGTAGTGCAGTGGTGTTTGTGTAGTGGGTCATGGTAGGGGTAGTGTTTTAGGGTTTAGGGTAGTGCAGTGGTGGTTGGGCAGTGTAGGGAATCTTGCTGGGGGTAGTGTTGTAGGGTTTAGGGTAGTGCAGTGGTGGTTGGGTAGTTTAGGGGGTCTTGCTGGGGGCAGTGCTTTAGGGTTTAGGGTAGTGCTGTGGTGTTTGGATAGTGTTGGGGGTCATGCTGGGGTAGTGTTTTAGGGTTTAGGGTAGTGCAGTTGTGTTTGTGTAGTGTAGGGGGTCGTGCTGGGGATGCTGTTTCAGGGATTAGGGTAGTGCAGTTGTGTTTGTGTAGTGTACGGGGTCGTGGCAGGCTGGTGTTTCAGGGTTTACGGTAGTGCAGTGGTGTTCAGGCAGTGTAGGGGGTCGTGCTGGGGCTGGTGTTTCAGGGTTTAGGGCAGTGCAGTGGTGTTCGGGCAGTGTAGGGGTAGTGCTGGGGCTGGTGTTTCAGGGTTTAGGGCAGTGCAGTGGTGTTCAGGAAATGTAGGGGTTCGTGCTGGGGGTGGTGTTTCAGGGTTTAGGGCAGGGGTGTTCGGTCAGTGTAAGGGGTCTTGCTGAGGGTGGTCCTTCAGGGTTTATGGCAGTGGTGTTCGGGCAGTGTAGTGCAGGGGGTTGTATTGGGGTTGGTGTTTTAGGGTTTAGTGCAGTGCAGTGGTGTTTGTGTAGTGTAGGGGGTCGTGCTGAGGGTGGCGTTTCAGGGTTTAGCGCAGTGCAGTTGTGTTCGGGCAGTGCAGGGGGTCGTGCCGGGGGTGGTGTTTTAGGGTCTAGGGTATTGCATTGGTGTTCGTGTAGTGAAGGGGGTCGTGCTCGGGGTGGTGTTTTAGGGTTTAGGGCAGTGCAGTGGTGTTTTTGTAGTGTAGGGGGTCATTCTGAGAGTGGTGTTTCAGGGTTTAGTGCAGTACAGTGGTGTTCGGGCAGTGTAGGGGTTGTGGCGGGGCTGGTGTTGCAGGGTTTAGGGCAGTGCAGTGGTGTTTAGGCAGTGTAGGGGTCGTGCTGGGGCTGGTGTTTCAGGGTTTAGGGCAGTGCAGTGGTATTCGGGCAGTGTAGGGGTCATGCTGGGGCTGGTGTTTCAGGGTTTAGGGCAGTGCAGTGGTGTTCAGGCAGTATAGGGGTTCGTGCTGGGGGTGGTGTTTCAGGGTTTAGGGCAGTGCAGTGGTGTTCGGGCAGTGTAGGGGGTCATGCGGCCATGGTGTTTCAGGATTTAGGGCAGTGCAGTGGTGTTCTGGCAGTATAGGGGGTCCTGGTGGGGCTGGTGCTTCAGGGTTTAGGGCAGTGCAGTGGTGTTCAGGCAGTTTAGGGGGTCTTGCTGAGGGTGGTGTTTCAGGGGTTAGGGCAGTGCAGTGATGTTCGGGCAGTGTAGGGCGTCGTGCTTGGGGTGGTGTTTCAGGGTTTAGGGCAGTGGTGATCGGGCAGTGTAGGTGGTCTTGCTGGGGCTGGTGTTTCAGGGTTTAGGGCAGTGCAGTGGTGTTCGGGCAGGGTGGGGGGTCGTGCTGTGGCTGCTGTTTCAGGGTTTAGGGTAGTGCAGTGGTGTTTGTGTAGTGTAGGGGGTCGTGCTGGTGGTAGTGTTTTAGGGTTTTGGATAGTGCAGTGATGTTTGTGTAGTGTAGGGGGTCGTGCTTGGGGTAGATTTATGGTTTAGGGTAGTGCAGTGGTGTTTGTGTAGTGGGTCATGGTAGGGGTAGTGTTTTAGGGTTTAGGGTAGTGCAGTGGTGGTTGGGCAGTGTAGGGAATCTTGCTGGGGGTAGTGTTGTAGGGTTTAGGGTAGTGCAGTGGTGGTTGGGTAGTTTAGGGGGTCTTGCTGGGGGCAGTGCTTTAGGGTTTAGGGTAGTGCTGTGGTGTTTGGATAGTGTTGGGGGTCATGCTGGGGTAGTGTTTTAGGGTTTAGGGTAGTGCAGTTGTGTTTGTGTAGTGTAGGGGGTCGTGCTGGGGATGCTGTTTCAGGGATTAGGGTAGTGCAGTTGTGTTTGTGTAGTGTACGGGGTCGTGGCAGGCTGGTGTTTCAGGGTTTACGGTAGTGCAGTGGTGTTCAGGCAGTGTAGGGGGTCGTGCTGGGGCTGGTGTTTCAGGGTTTAGGGCAGTGCAGTGGTGTTCGGGCAGTGTAGGGGTAGTGCTGGGGCTGGTGTTTCAGGGTTTAGGGCAGTGCAGTGGTGTTCAGGAAATGTAGGGGTTCGTGCTGGGGGTGGTGTTTCAGGGTTTAGGGCAGTGGTGTTCGGGCAGTGTAAGGGGTCTTGCTGAGGGTGGTCCTTCAGGGTTTATGGCAGTGGTGTTCGGGCAGTGTAGTGCAGGGGGTTGTATTGGGGTTGGTGTTTTAGGGTTTAGTGCAGTGCAGTGGTGTTTGTGTAGTGTAGGGGGTCGTGCTGAGGGTGGCGTTTCAGGGTTTAGCGCAGTGCAGTTGTGTTCGGGCAGTGCAGGGGGTCGTGCCGGGGGTGGTGTTTTAGGGTCTAGGGTATTGCATTGGTGTTCGTGTAGTGAAGGGGGTCGTGCTCGGGGTGGTGTTTTAGGGTTTAGGGCAGTGCAGTGGTGTTTTTGTAGTGTAGGGGGTCATTCTGAGAGTGGTGTTTCAGGGTTTAGTGCAGTACAGTGGTGTTCGGGCAGTGTAGGGGTTGTGGCGGGGCTGGTGTTGCAGGGTTTAGGGCAGTGCAGTGGTGTTTAGGCAGTGTAGGGGTCGTGCTGGGGCTGGTGTTTCAGGGTTTAGGGCAGTGCAGTGGTATTCAGGCAGTGTAGGGGTCATGCTGGGGCTGGAGTTTCAGGGTTTAGGGCAGTGCAGTGGTGATCAGGCAGTATAGGGGTTCGTGCTGGGGGTGGAGTTTCAGGGTTTAGGGCAGTGGTGTTCGGGCAGTGTAGAGGGTCTTGCTGGGGGTGGTCTTTCAGGGTTTATGGCAGTGCAGTGGTGTTCGGGCAGTGTAGGGGGTCTTGCTGGGGCTGGTGTTTCAGGGATTAGGGCAGTGCAGTGGTGTTTGGGCAGTGTAGGGAGCTGTGCTGGGGTGCTGTTTCAGGGTTTAGGGTAGTGCAGTGGTGTTTTTGTAGTATAGGGGGTCATGCTGGAGGTAGTGTTTTAGGGTTTAGGGTAGTGCAGTGGTGTTTGTGTAGTGTAGGGGTTCGTGCTTGGGTTAGATTTAGAGTTTAGGGTAGTGCAGTGTTGTTTGTGTAGTGTAGGGGGTCATGGTAGGGGTAGTGTATTAGGGTTTTGGGTAGTGCAGTGGTGTTTGGGTAGTGTAGGGGGTCGTGCTGGGGGCAGTATTGTAGGGTTTAGGGTAGTGCAGTGGTGTTTGGATAGTGTAGGGGATCATGCTGGGGTAGTGTTTTAGGATTTAGGGTAGTGCAGTTGTGTTGATGTAGTGTAGGGGGTCGTGCTAGGGGTAGTGTTTTAGGGTTTAGGGTAGTGCAGTGGTGTTTGAGTAGTGTAGGGGGTCGTGCTGAGTGTAGATTTAGGGTTTAGGGTAGTGCAGTGCTGTTTGAGTAGTATAGAGGGTACTGCTGGGGGTTGTGTTTTAGGGTTTAGGGTAGTGCAGTGGTGTTTGTGTAGTGTAGGGGGTCGTGCTGGGGGTAGTGTTTTAGGGTTTAGGGTAGTGCAGCGGTGTTTGTGTAGTGTAGGGGGTCTGTTTTAGGGTTGATGGTAGTGCAGTGGTGTTTGCGTAGTGTAAGGGGTCGTGCTGGGGGTAGTGTTTTAGGGTTTAGGGTAGTGCAGTGGTCATTGGGCAGCGTAGGGCTTCGTGCTGGGGGTTAGTGTTTTGGGGTTTAGGGTAGTGCAGTGGTGTTTTGGTAGTGTAGTGGTTCATGCTGGGGGTGGTGTTTTAGGGTTTAGGGCAGTGCAGTGGTGTTAGGGTAGTGTAGGGAGTCATGCTGGTGGTGGTGTTTTAGGGTTTAGGGCAGTGCAGTGGTGTTCGGCAGATTGGGGGTAGTGTTTTAGGGTTTAGGGTAGTGCAGTGGCCTTTGGGTAGTGTAGGGGGTCGTGCGTGGGATAGTGTTTTAGGGTTTATGTGGTAGTGCAGTGGTGTTTGGGTAGTGTAGGGGGTCGTGCTGGGGGTAGTGTTTTAGGGTTTATGGTAGTGCAGTGGTGTTTGTATAGTGAAGGGGGTCAGGCTGGTGAAGTGTTTTAGGTTTAGGGCAGTGCTGTGGTGTTCGGGCAGTGTAGGGAGTCGTGCTGGGTGTGGTGTTTTAGGGTTTAGGGCAGTGCAGTGGTGTTCGGGCAGTGTAGGGGTTCGTGCTGGGGTGGTGTTTAAGGGTTTAGGGTTTAGGGCAGTGCAGTGGTGTTCTGTAGTGTAGAGGGTCGTGCTGGGGTGGTGTTTTAGGGTTTAGGCCAGTGCAGTGGTGTTCGGCAGTGTAGAGGGTCGTGCTGTGGGTGGTGTTTTAGGGTTTTGGGCAGTGCAGTGGTGTTCGGGCAGTGTAGGGGGTCGTGCTGGGGGTGGTGTTTTAGGGTTTAGGGTAGTGCAGTGGTGTTCGGGCATTGTAGGAGGTTGTGCTGGGGATGGTGTTTTAGGGTCTAGGGTAGTGCATTGGTGTTCGTGTAGTGAAGGGGTCGTGCTCGGGTGGTGTTTTAGGGTTTAGGGCAGTGCAGTGGTGTTTGTGTAGTGTAGGGGGTCATGCTGAGGGTGGTTTTTTAGGTTTAGTGCAGTGAAGTTGTGTTTGGGCAGTGTAGGGGGTTGTGCTGGGGGTGATGTTTCAGGGTTTAGGGCAGTGCAGTGGTGTTCGGGCAGTGTAGGGGGTCATGAGGGCGTGGTGTTTCAGGGTTTAGGGCAGTGCAGTGGTGTTCGGGCAGAGTAGGGGGTCGTGCTGGGGGTGGTTTTTTAGGGGTTAGGGTAGTGCATTGGTGTTCGTGTAGTGAAGGGGGTCGTGCTGGGGTGGTGTTTTAGGGTTTAGGGCAGTGCAGTGGTGTTCGTGTAGTGTAGGGGGTCGAGCTGAGGGTGGTGTTTCACGTTTTAGGGCAGTGCAGTGGTGTTCGGGCAATGTAGGGGGTTGAGCTGGGGGTAGTGTTTCAGGGTTTAAGGCAGTGCAGTGGTGTTTGGGCAGTGTAGGGGGTGGTGCTGGGGCTGGTGTTTCAGGGTTTACGGCAGTGCAGTGGTTTTCAGACAGTGTAGGGGGTCCTGCAAGAGGTGGTGTTTCAGGATTTATAGCAGTGCAGTGGTGTTCGGGCAGTGTAGGGGGTTGAGCTAGGGGTGGTGTTTCAGGGTTTAGCGCAGTGCAGTGGTGTTCAAGCAGTGTAGGGGGTCGTGCTGGGGCTGGTGTTTCAGGGTTTAGGGCAGTGCAGTGGTGTTCGGCAGTGTAGAGGGTCGTGCTGGGTGTGGTGTTTTAGGGTTTTAGGCAGTGCAGTGGTGTTCGGGTAGTGTAGGGGGTCGTGCTGGGGGTGGTGATTTAGGGTTTAGGGCAGTGCAGTGGTGTTCGGGCAGTGTAGGGGGTCATGCTAGGGGTGGTGTTTTAGGGTCTAGGGTAGTGCATTGGTGTTCGTTTAGGGAAGGGGGTCGTGCTAGGGGTGGTGTTTTAGTGTTTAGGGCAGTGCAGTGGTGTTCGTGTAGTATAGGAGGTCGTGCTGAAAGTGGTGTTTCAGGGTTTAGTGCAGTGAAGTTGTGTTCGGACAGTGTAGGGGGTCGTGCTAGGGGTGGTATTTTAGGGTTTAGGGCAGTGCAGTGGTGTTCGCGCAGTGTAGGGGTTCGTGTTGAGGTGGTGTTTTAGGGTTTAGGGCAGTGCAGTGTTGTTCTGCAGTGTAGAGGGTTGCGCTGGGTTGGTGTTTTAGGGTTTAGGGCAGTGCAGTGTTGTTCGGCAGTGTGGAGGGTCGTGCTTGGGGTGGTGTTTTAGGGTTTATGGCAGTGCAGTGGTGTTCGGGCAGTGTAGGGGGTCATAATGAGGGTGGTGTTTCAGGGTTTAGTGCAGTACAGTGGTGTTCGGGCAGTGTAGGGGTCTCGGCGGGGCTGGTGTTTCAGGGTTTAGGGCAGTGCAGTGGTGTTCAGGCAGTGTAGGGGGTGGTGCTGGGGCTGGTGTTTCAGGGTTGAGGGCAGTTGTGTTCGGGCAGTGTAGGGGGTCATGCTGGTGGTTGTGTTTTAGGGTTTAGGGTAGTGCAGTGATGTTTGTGTGGTGTAGGGGTTCGTGCATGGGTTAGATTTTTGGTTTAGGGTAGTACAGTGGTGTTTGTGTAGTGTAGGAGGTCGTGGTAGGGGTAGTGTGTTAGGGTTTAGGGTAGTGCCGTGGTGTTTGGGTAGTGGAGGGGGTCATCCTGGGGGTAGTGTTTTAGGGTTTAGGGTAGTGTGTTTGGGTAGTGTAGGGGGTCGTGCTGGGGGCAGTGCTTTAGGGTTTAGGGTAGTGCAGTGGTGTTTGGATAGTGTAGGGGATCATGCTGGGGTAGTGTTTTAGGGTTTAGGGTAGTGCAGTTGTGTTGGTGTAGTGTAGGGGTCGTGCTAGGGGTAGTGTTTTAGGGTTTAGGGTAGTGCAGTGGTGTTTGAGTAGTGTAGGGGGTCGTGCTGAGTGTAGATTTAGGGTTTAGGGTAGTGCAGTGGTGTTTGGGTAGTGTAGAGGGTCGTGCTAGGGTAGATTTAGGGTTTAGGGTAGTGCAGTGGTGTTTGGGTAGTGTAGGGGGTACTGCTGGGGGTAGTGTTTTAGGGTTTAGGGTAGTGCAGTGATGTTTGTGTAGTGTAGGGGTTCGTGCTTGGGTTAGATTTTTGGTTTAGGGTAGTACAGTGGTGTTTGTGTAGTGTAGGAGGTCGTGGTAGGGGTAGTGTATTAGGGTTTAGGGTAGTGCCGTGGTGTTTGGGTAGTGGAGGGGGTCATCCTGGGGGTAGTGTTTTAGGGTTTAGGGAAGTGCAGTGCTGTTTGGGTAGTGTAGGGGGTCGTGCTGGGGGCAGTGTTTTAGGGTTTAGGGTAGTGCAGTGGTGTTTGGATAGTGTACGGGATCATGCTGGGGTAGTGTTTTAGGGTTTAGGGTAGTGCAGTTGTGTTGGTGTAGTGTAGGGGGTCGTGCTAGGGGTAGTGTTTTAGGGTTTAGGGTAGTGCAGTGGTGTTTGAGTAGTGTAGGGGGTCGTGCTGAGTGTAGATTTAGGGTTTAGGGTAGTGCAGTGGTGTTTGGGTAGTATAGGGGGTACTGCTGGGGGTAGTATTTTAGGGTTTAGGGTAGTGCAATGGTGTTTGGGTAGTGTGGGGGGACTGCTGGGGGTAGTGTTTTAGGGTTTAGTGTAGTGCAGTGGTGTTTGTGTAGTGTAGGGGGTTGTGCTGGGGGTAGTGTTTTAGGGTTTAGGGTAGTGCAGCGGTGTTTGTGTAGTGTAGGGGGTCTGTTTTAGGGTTGATGGTAGTGCAGTGGTGTTTGGGTAGTGTAAGGGGTCGTGCTGGGGGTAGTGTTTTAGGGTTTAGGGTAGTGCAGTGGTTATTGGGCAGCGTAGGGGTTCGTGCTGGGGGTTAGTGTTTTGGGGTTTAGGGTAGTGCAGTGGTGTTTGGGTAGTGTAGTGGTTCATGCTGGGGGTGGTGTTTTATGTTTTAGGGTAGTGCAGTGGTGTTTGTGTAGTGTTGGGGGTCATGCTGGAGGTAGTGTTTTAGAGTTTAGGGTAGTGCAGTGGTGTTTGAGTAGTGTAGAGGGTCGTGCTGGGGGTACTGTTTTAGGGTTTACGGCAGAGCAGTGGTGTTTGGGTAGTGTAGGGGGTCATGCTGGGGGTGGTGCTTTAGGATTTAGGATAGTGCAGTGGTGTTTGGGTAGTGTAGGGGTTCGTGCTGGGGGCTAGTGTTTTAGGGTTTAGGGTAGTGCTGTTGTGTTCGGGCAGTGTAGGAGGTTGTGCTGGGGTGGTGTTTTAGGGTTTAGGGCAGTGCAGTGGTGTTCGGCAGTGTAGGGGTAGTGCTTTAGGGTTTAGGGTAGTGCAGTGGTGTTTGTGTAGTGTAGGGGGTCATGTTTTAGGGTTTAGGGTAGTGCAGTGGCCTTTGGGTAGTGTAGGGAGTCATGCGTGGGGTAGTGTTTTAGGGTTTATGGTAGTGCAGTGGTGTTTGGGTAGTGTAGGGGGTCGTGCTGGGGGTAGTGTTTTAGGGTTTAGGGCAGTGCATTGGTGTTTGTGTAGTGAAGGGTGTCGGGCTGGGGGTACTGTTTTAGGGTTTACAGCAGAGCAGTGGTGTTCGGGCAGTGCAGGGGGTTGTGCTGGGGGTGGTGTTTCAGGGGTTAGGGCAGTGCAGTGATGTTCGGGCAGTCTAGGGGGTTGTGCTTGGGGTGGTGTTACAGGGTTTAGGGCAGTGGTGATCGGGCAGTGTAGGTGGTCGTGCTGTGGCTGCTGTTTCAGGGTTTAGGGTAGTGCAGTGGTGTTTGGGTAGTGTAGGGAGTTGTGCAGGGGGCAGTGTTTTAGGGTTTAGGGTAGTGCAGTGGTGTTTGGATAGTGTTGGGGGTCATGCTGGTGTAGTGTTTTAGGGTTTAGGGTAGTGCAGTTGTGTTTGTGTAGTGTAGGGGGTCATGCTGGGGGTGCTGTTTTAGGGTTTAGGGTAGTGCAGTGGTGTTTGTGTAGTGTAGGGGGTCGTGTTGGTTGTAGTGTTTTAGGGTTTAGGGTAGTGCAGTGGTGTTTGTGTAGTGGGTAATGGTAGGGCTAGTGTTTCAGGGTTTACAGCAGTGCAGTGGTGTTCAGGCAGTGTAGGGGTAGTGCTGGGGGTGGTGTTTCAGGGTTTAGGGCAGTGCAGTGGTGTTTAGGCAGTGTAGGGGTTCGTGCTGGGGGTGGTGTTTCAGGGTTTAGGGCAGTGGTGTTCGGGCAGTGTAGGGGGTCTTGCTGAGGGTGGTCTTTCAGGGTTTATGGCAGTGCAGTGGGGTTCGGGCAGTGTAGTGGGTCTTGCTGGGGTAGTATTTCAGGGTTTAGGGCAGTGCAGTGGTGTTCGGGCAGTGTATGGGGTCGCGCTGGGGGTGGTGATTTAGGGTTTAGCACAGTGCAGTGGTGTTTGGACAGTGTAGGGGGTGGTGTTTCAGGGTTTAGGGCAGTGCAGTGGTGTTCGGGCAGTGTAGGGTTTGGTGTTTCAGGGTTTAGGGCAGTGGTGTTCGGGCAGTGTAGGTCGTCTTGCTGGGGCTGGTTTTTCAGGATTTAGGGCAGTGCAGTGGTGTTCGGGCAGGGTGGGGGGTCGTGCTGGGGCTGCTGTTTCAGGGTTTAGGGTCGTGCAGTGGTGTTTGTGTAATGGTGGGGGTTGTGCTGGTGGTAGTGTTTTATGGTTTAGGGTAGTGCAGTGATGTTTGTGTAGTGTAGGGGGTAGTTCTTGGGGTAGATTTAGGGTTTAGGGTAGTGCAGTGGTGTTTGTGTAGTGTAGGGGTCATGGTAGGGGTAGTGTTTTAGGGTTTAGGGTAGCGCAGTGGTGTTTGGGTAGTGTAGGGGGTCGTCCTGGGATAGTGTTTAGGGTTTAGGGTAGTGCAGTGGTGTTTGGGTAGTGTAGGGGGTCATGCTGGGGGCAGTTTTAAGGGTTTAGGGTAGTGCAGTGGTGTTTGGATAGTGTAGGGGTCATGCTGGGGTAGTGTTTTAGGGTAGTGCAGTGGTGTTTGGGTAGTGTAGAGGGTCGTGCTAGGGTAGAGTTAGGGTTTAGGGTAGTGCAGTGGTGTTTGGGTAGTGTAGGGGGTCATGCTGGGGGTAGTGTTTTAGGGTAGTGCAGTGGTGTTTGGGCAGTTTAGGGGGTCATGCTGGGGGTGGTGTTTTAGGGTCTAGGGTAGTGCATTGGTGTTCGTTTAGTGAAGGGGTTGTATTGGGGTTGGTGTTTTAGGGTTTACGGCAGAGCAGTGGTGTTTGGATAGTGTAGGGGGTCATGCTGGGGGTGGTGCTTTAGGGTTTAGGGCCGTGCAGTGGTGTTCGGGTAGTGTAGGGGTTTGTGCTGGGGTCTAGTGTTTTAGGGTTTAGGGTAGTGCTGTTGTGTTCGGGCAGTGTAGGAGGTTGTGCTGGGGTGGTGTTTTAGGGTTTAGGGCAGTGCAGTGGTGTTCGGCAGTGTAAGGGTAGTGCTTTAGGGTTTAGGGTAGTGCAGTGGCCTTTGGTTAGTGTAGGGAGTCATGCGTGGGGTAGTGTTTTAGGGTTTATGGTAGTGCAGTGGTGTTTGGGTAGTGAAGGGGGTCGGGCTGGGGGTAGTGTTTTAGGGTTTAGGGCAGTGCATTGGTGTTTGTGTAGTGAAGGGTGTCGGGCTGGGGGTACTGTTTTAGGGTTTACAGCAGAGCAGTGGTGTTCGAGCAGTGCAGGGGGTCATGCTGGGGGTGGTGTTTCAGGGGTTAGGGCAGTGCAGTGATGTTCGGGCAGTGTAGGGGGTCGTGCTTGGGGTGGTGTTTCAGGGTTTAGGGCAGTGGTGATCGGGAAGTGTAGGTGGTCTTGCTGGGGCTGGTGTTTCAGGGTTTAGGGCAGTGCAGTGGTATTTGTGTAGTGTATGGGGTCGTGCTGGTGGTAGTGTTTTAGGGTTTAGGATAGTGCAGTGATGTTTGTGTAGTGTAGGGGGTCGTGCTTGGGGTAGATTTAGGGTAGTGCAGTGGTGTTTGTGTAGTGTAGGGGGTCGTGGTAGGGGTAGTGTTTTAGGGTTTAGGGTAGTGCAGTGGTGTTTGGGTAGTGTAGGAGGTCATCCTGGGGGTAGTGTTTTAGGGTTTAGGGTAGTGCAGTGGTGTTTGGATAGTGTTGGGGGTCATGCTGGGGTAGTGTTTTAGGGTGTAGGGTAGTGCAGTGGTGTTTGAGTAGTGTAGGGGGTCGTGCTAAGTGTAGTGTTTTAGGGTTTAGGGTAGTGCAGTGGTGATCGGGCAGTGAAGGGGGTCATGCACGGGGGTGGTGTTTCAGGGTTTAGGGCAGTGCCGTGGTGTTCGGGCAGTGTGTGGGGTCGTGTTGGGGCTGGTGGTTCAGGGTTTAGGGCAGTGGTGTTTGGGCAGTGTAGGGGGTCTTGCTGTGGGTGGTGTTTCAGAGTTTAGGGCAGTGCAGTGGTGTTTGGGCAGTGTAGGGTGTCGTGCTGGGGCTAGTGTTTCAGGGTTTAGGGCAGTGCAGTGGTGTTCAGGCAGTGTAGGGGTCGTGCTGGGGCTGGTGTTTCAGGGTTTAGGGCAGTGCAGTTGTGTTCGGGCAGTGTAGGGGTAGTGCTGGGGCTGGTGTTTCTGGGTTTAGGGCAGTGCAGTGGTGTTCAGGCAGTGTAGGGGTTTGTGCTGGGGGTGGTGTTTCAGGGTTTAAGGCAGTGGTGTTCGGGCAGTGTAGGGGGTCTTGCTGAGGGTGGTCTTTCAGGGTTTATGGCAGTGCAGTGGTGTTAGGGCCGTGTAGTGGGTCTTGCTGGGGTAGTATTTTAGGGTTTAGGGCAGTGCAGTGGTGTTCGGGCAGTGTATGGGGTCGCACTGGGGGTGGTGTTTTAGGGTTTAGCGCAGTGCAGTGGTGTTTGGGCAGTGTAGGGGGTGGTGTTTCAGGGTTTAGGACAGAGCAGTGGTGTTCGGGCAGTGTAGGGGGTCGTGCTGGGGCTGGTGTTTCAGGGTTTAGGGCAGTGCAGTGGTGTTCGGGCAGTGTAGGGGTTTGTGCTGGGGCTGGTGTTTTAGGGTTTAGGGCAGTGCAGTGGTGTTCAGGCAGTGTAGGGGTTCGTGCTGGGGGTGGTGTTTCAGAGTTGAGGGCAGTTGTGTTCGGGCAGTGTAGGGGGTCATGCTGGTGATTGTGTTTTAGGGTTTAGGGTAGTGCAGTGATGTTTGTGTAGTGTAGGGGTTCGTGCTTGGGTTAGATTTTTGGTTTAGGGTAGTACAGTGGTGTTTGTGTAGTGTAGGAGGTCGTGGTAGGGGTAGTGTATTAGGGTTTAGGGTAGTGCCGTGGTGTTTGGGTAGTGGAGGGGGTCATCCTGGGGGTAGTGTTTTAGGGTTTAGGGTAGTGCAGTGCTGTTTGGGTAGTGTAGGGGGTCGTGCTGGGGGCAGTGTTTTAGGGTTTAGGGTAGTGCAGTGGTGTTTGGATAGTGTAGGGGATCATGCTGGGGTAGTGTTTTAGGGTTTAGGGTAGTGCAGATGTGTTGGTGTAGTGTAGGGGGTCGTGCTAGGGGTATGGTTTTAGGGTTTAGGGTAGTGCAGTGGTGTTTGAGTAGTGTAGGGGGTCGTGCTGAGTGTAGATTTAGGGTTTAGGGTAGTGCAGTGGTGTTTGGGTAGTGTAGAGGGTCGTGCTAGGGTAGATTTAGGGTTTAGGGTAGTGCAGTGGTGTTTGGGTAGTGTAGGGGGTACTGCTGGGGGTAGTGTTTTAGGGTTTAGGGTAGTGCAGTGATGTTTGTGTAGTGTAGGGGTTCGTGCTTGGGTTAGATTTTTGGTTTAGGGTAGTACAGTGGTGTTTGTGTAGTGTAGGAGGTCGTGGTAGGGGTAGTGTATTAGGGTTTAGGGTAGTGCCGTGGTGTTAGGGTAGTGGAGGGGGTCATCCTGGGGGTAGTGGTTTAGGGTTTAGGGTAGTGCAGTGCTGTTTGGGTAGTGTAGGGGGTCGTGCTGGGGGCAGTGTTTTAGGGTTTAGGGTAGTGCAGTGGTGTTTGGATAGTGTAGGGGATCATGCTGGGGTAGTGTTTTAGGGTTTAGGGTAGTGCAGTTATGTTGGTGTAGTGTAAGGGGTCGTGCTAGGGGTAGTGTTTTAGCGTTTAGGGTAGTGCAGTGGTGCTTGAGTAGTGTAGGGGGTCGTGCTGAGTGTAGATTTAGGGTTTAGGGTAGTGCAGTGGTGTTTGGATAGTGTAGAGGGTCGTGTTAGGGTAGATTTAGGGTTTAGGGTAGTGCAGTGGTGTTTGGGTAGTGTAGGGGGTACTGCTGGGGGTAGTGTTTTAGGGTTTAGGGTAGTGCAATGGTCTTTGGGTAGTGTGGGGGGACTGCTGGGGGTAGTGTTTTAGGGTTTAGGGTAGTGCAGTGGTGTTTGTGTAGTGTAGGGGGTCGTGCTGGGGGTAGTGTTTTAGGGTTTAGGGTAGTGCAGTGGTGTTTGTGTAGTGTAGGGGGTCTGTTTTAGGGTTGATGGTAGTGCAGTGGTGTTTGGGTAGTGTAAGGGGTCGTGCTGGGGGTAGTGTTTTAGGGTTTAGGGTAGTGCAGTGGTCATTGGGCAGCGTAGGGGTTCGTGCTGGGGGTTAGTGTTTTGGGGTTTAGGGTAGTGCAGTGGTGTTTGGGGTGTAGTGGTTCATGCTGGGGGTGGTGTTTTATGTTTTAGGGAAGTGCAGTGGTGTTTGTGTAGTGTTGGGGGTCATGCTGGAGGTAGTGTTTTAGGGTTTAGGGTAGTGCAGTGGTGTTTGAGTAGTGTAGAGGGTCGTGCTGGGGGTACTGTTTTAGGGTTTACGGCAGAGCAGTGGTGTTTGGGTAATGTAGGGGGTCATGCTGGGGGTGGTGCTTTAGGATTTAGGGCAGTGCAGTGGTGTTTGGGTAGTGTAGGGGTTCGTGCTGGGGGCTAGTGTTTTAGGGTTTAGGGTAGTGCTGTTGTGTTCGGGCAGTGTAGGAGGTTGTGCTGGGGTGGTGTTTTAGGGTTTAGGGCAGTGCAGTGGTGTTCGGCAGTGTAGGGGTAGTGCTTTAGGGTTTAGGGTAGTGCAGTGGTGTTTGTGTAGTGTAGGGGGTCATGTTTTAGGGTTTAGGGTAGTGCAGTGGCCTTTGGGTAGTCTAGGGAGTCATGCGTGGGGTAGTGTTTTAGGGTTTATGGTAGTGCTGTGGTGTTTGGGTAGTGTAGGGGGTCGTGCTGGGGGTAGTGTTTTAGGGTTTAGGGCAGTGCATTGGTGTTTGTGTAGTGAAGGGTGTCGGGCTGGGGGTACTGTTTTAGGGTTTACAGCAGAGCAGTGGTGTTCGGGCAGTGCAGGGGGTTGTGCTGGGGGTGGTGTTTCAGGGGTTAGGGCAGTGCAGTGATGTTCGGGCAGTGTAGGGGGTTGTGCTTAGGGTGGTGTTTCAGGGTTTAGGGCAGTGGTGATCGGGCAGTGTAGGTGGTCGTGCTGTGGCTGCTGTTTCAGGGTTTAGGGTAGTGCAGTGGTGTTTGGGTAGTGTAGGGGGTTGTGCAGGGGGCAGTGTTTTAGGGTTTAGGGTAGTGCAGTGGTGTTTGGATAGTGTTGGGGGTCATGCTGGTGTAGTGTTTTAGAGTTTAGGGTAGTGCAGTTGTGTTTGTGTAGTGTAGGGGGTCATGCTGGGGGTGCTGTTTCAGGGTTTAGGGTAGTGCAGTGGTGTTTGTGTAGTGGGTAATGGTAGGGCTAGTGTTTCAGGGTTTACAGCAGTGCAGTGGTGTTCAGGCAGTGTAGGGGGTCGTGCTGGGGCTGGTGTTTCAGGGTTTAGGGCAGTGCAGTGGTATTCGGGCAGTGTAGGGGTAGTGCTGGGGGTGGTGTTTCAGGGTTTAGGGTAGTGCAGTGGTGTTTAGGCAGTGTAGGGGTTCGTGCTGGGGGTGGTGTTTCAGGGTTTAGGGCAGTGGTGTTCGGGCAGTGTAGGGGGTCTTGCTGAGGGTGGTCTTTCAGGGTTTATGGCAGTGCAGTGGTGTTCGGGCAGTGTAGTGGGTCTTGCTGGGTAGTATTTCAGGGTTTAGGGCAGTGCAGTGGTGTTCGGGCAGTGTATGGGGTCGCGCTGGGGGTGGTGATTTAGGGTTTAGCACAGTGCAGTGGTGTTTGGACAGTGTAGGGGGTGGTGTTTCAGGGTTTAGGGCAGTGCAGTGGTGTTCGGGCAGTGTAGGGGGTGGTGTTTCAGGGTTTAGGGCAGTGGTGTTTGGACAGTGTAGGGGGTGGTGTTTCAGGGTTTAGGGCAGTGCAGTGGTGTTCGGGCAGGGTGGGGGGTCGTGCTGGGGCTGCTGTTTCAGGGTTTAGGGTAGTGCAGTGGTGTTTGTGTAATGTAGGGGGTTGTGCTGGTGGTAGTGTTTTATTGTTTATGGTAGTGCAGTGATGTTTGTGTAGTGTAGGGGGTAGTTCTTGGGGTAGATTTAGGGTTTAGGGTAGTGCAGTGGTGTTTGTGTAGTGTAGGGGTCATGGTAGGGGTAGTGTTTTAGGGTTTAGGGTAGTGCAGTGGTGTTTGGGTAGTGTAGGGGGTCGTCCTGGGATAGTGTTTAGGGTTTAGGGTAGTGCAGTGGTGTTTGGGTAGTGTAGGGGGTCATGCTGGGGGCAGTTTTTAGGGTTTAGGGTAGTGCAGTGGTGTTTGGATAGTGTAGGGGTCATGCTGGGGTAGTGTTTTAGGGTTTAGGGTAGTGCAGTGGTGTTTGGGTAGTGTAGAGGGTCGTGCTAGGGTAGATTTAGGGTTTAGGGTAGTACAGTGGTGTTTGGGTAGTGTAGGGGGTCATGCTGGGGGTAGTGTTTTAGGGTAGTGCAGTGGTGTTCGGGCAGTTTAGGGGGTCGTGCTGGGGGTGGTGTTTTAGGGTCTAGGGTAGTGCATTGGTGTTCGTTTAGTGAAGGGGGTTGTATTGGGGTTGGTGTTTTAGGGTTTACGGCAGAGCAGTGGTGTTTGGGTAGTGTAGGGGGTCATGCTGGGGGTGGTGCTTTAGGGTTTAGGGCAGTGCAGTGGTGTTCGGGTATTGTAGGGGTTCGTGCTGGGGGCTAGTGTTTTAGGGTTTAGGGTAGTGCTGTTGTGTTCGGGCAGTGTAGGAGGTTGTGCTGGGGTGGTGTTTTAGGGTTTAGGGCAGTGCAGTGGTGTTCGGCAGTGTAGGGGTAGTGCTTTAGGGTTTAGGGTAGTGCAGTGGCCTTTGGTTAGTGTAGGGAGTCATGCGTGGGGTAGTGTTTTAGGGTTTATGGTAGTGCAGTGGATTTTGGGTAGTGAAGGGGGTCGTGCTGGGGGTAGTGTTTTAGGGTTTATGGTAGTGCAGTGGTGTTTGTGTAGTAAAGGGGGTCGGGCTGGGGGTAGTGTTTTAGGGTTTAGGGCAGTGCATTGGTGTTTGTGTAGTGAAGGGTGTCGGGCTGGGGGTACTGTTTTAGGGGTTACAGCAGAGCAGTGGTGTTCGGGCAGTGCAGGGGGTCGTGCTGGGGGGGGTGTTTCAGGGGTTAGGGCAGTGCAGTGATGTTCAGGCAGTGTAGGGGGTCGTGCTTGAGGAGGTGTTTCAGGGTTTAGGGCAGTGGTGATCGGGAAGTGTAGGTGGTCTTGCTGGGGCTGGTGTTTCAGGGTTTAGGGCAGTGCAGTGGTGTTTGTGTAGTGTATGGGCTCGTGCTGGTGGTAGTGTTTTAGTGTTTAGGATAGTGCAGTGATGTTTGTGTAGTGTAGGGGGTCGTGCTTGGGGTAGATTTAGGGTAGTGCAGTGGTGTTTGTGTAGTGTAGGGGGTCGTGGTAGGGGTAGTGTTTTAGGGTTTAGGGTAGTGCAGTGGTGTTTGGGTAGTGTGGGAGGTCATCCTGGGGGTAGTGTTTTAGGGTTTAGGGTAGTGCTGTGGTGTTTGGGTAGTGTAGGGGGTCGTGCTGGGGGCAGTGTTTTAGGGTTTAGGGTAGTGCAGTGGTGTTTGGATAGTGTTGGGGGTCATGCTGGGGTAGTGTTTTAGGGTTTAGGGTAGTGCAGTGGTGTTTGAGTAGTGTAGGGGGTCGTGCTAAGTGTAGTGTTTTAGGGTTTAGGGTAGTGCAGTGGTGATCGGGCAGTGAAGGGGGTCATGCACGGGGGTGGTGTTTCAGGGTTTAGGGCAGTGCCGTGGTGTTCGGGCAGTGTGTGGGGTCGTGTTGGGGCTGGTGTTTCAGGGTTTAGGGCAGTGGTGTTTGGGCAGTGTAGGGGGTCTTGCTGTGGGTGGTTGTTCTGCTTGATTTTCCCGGCCTTCTTGTGTTAACAAGTGATTGAATGTGACTTCAGTCTCTTACCATTCAAGCCTAAGGGTTAGAGTAGTGAATGGAGCCTATTTACTAGGCACTTCGACATGATTCTGTGCTCTTCCCCATAGATCAGGGCTTGCACACATAGCCTAGGGATAGATTCGTTAGTATTAGGGATAACCTGTCCTGTAGTGAGGGTATTTCATGGAGCTGTGCTGAATTCAGGCCTGGTAGGCCTCAAACGGGAGAGACTCCATCTTTCTTTCTGCTCCGGCAGCTTGGGATGCTTCTAGGTCAAAAGTAATGTTTTAGTTATGAGGTGTTATTCGCTTGGAGAGAACCGGTTCAGGCCGGCCCTTATCGAAGGATTGTATTTTTCTTCATGCCGAAGACACTACATCAGGCCGGCCGGCTGGGAACGTGTCCTTGGTACGGGGAGGTACAAGAATTTGGTGGGCGGCAGGTTACGGGCCGGAATTTTCCATGAGGAAATGCACCTCTATATTAGTGAAAGTCTGAGGCAGTTACATGTTCAGTCTGTAGGCGGCATCTTGCCGTTAGCAGTAAAGCTACTACTTATTCCAGGGAAGACAGACGCCATCTTGAAGGCGGAGAAGAACCGAGAGACAGATGCTTTCCTAACAGAATAGCCAGAGAGGAGAGAGTAGCCGATAAGGAAGAGGTCCCAGTGACTCGGAGAAGGGTGATTCCAGGCGAGCCGAGGCACAGACGAGAAGGGAGCCTAGATGACCACTGAGTGCAGGCTACATACTACTAAGGTGATGTCGACCCTTTCTTATTAGAGTGTACAACTTAATCTTTCACTTTTCTTTGCAGGTTATGTGTTATGTCGTAATGTTATGTGATTGTGTATGTAATGAGTAATAAAGTATCCAGTTTGTAGTGAACCAACATGTGCTGCGTGTTCTTGTATAAGAGGGTAGCCTATTCTTCTGGTCAGCTGCGGCTACATGAACAGATGTTAACCCTGATCAGGTAAGTGGTAACTGAATAGAGGAAAGAGGAGCCCCTCGAACCTGAGAACAGGCTATGCCCGAACTGGCAATCCTTGTGTGATCTGATGAATAGTGAGACTGATTCCCTTTTTGTATGTTATGGTGATCATAGGATGAACTGTCGTATGAGACTGCCGTCTAGGTAGAGAGGTCTGATTTCGTAGGGGATCGCGAGGCCGCCAATTGTGCTGATACTGTCGTATGGGCAGAGAGGTCTGGGTTCGTATGGGACCACGAGGCTGCCACTTGTGATACTGTCGAGGGTAGAGTTAGGGTTTAGGGTAGTGCAGTGGTGTTTGGGTAGTGTAGAGGGTCGTGCTAGGGTAGATTTAGGGTTTAGGGTAGTACAGTGGTGTTTGGGTAGAGTAGGGGGTCATGCTGGGGGTAGTGTTTTAGGGTAGTGCAGTGATGTTCGGGCAGTTTAGGGGGTCGTGCTGGGGGTGGTGTTTTAGGGTCGAGGGTAGTGCATTGGTGTTCGTTTAGTGAAGGGGGTTGTATTGGGGTTTGGTGTTTTAGGGTTAGGGCAGTGCAGTGGTGTTCGGGCAGTGCAGGGGGTCGTGCTGGGGGTTGTGTTTCAGGGTTTAGGGCAGTTCAGTGGTGTTCGGGCAGTGTAGGGTGTCATGCGGGGGTGGTGTTATTGGGTTTAGGGCAGTGCATTGGTGTTCTTGTAGTGAAGGGGGTTGTGCTGGGGGTACTGTTTTGGGGTTTAGGGTAGTGCAGTGGTGTTTGGGTAGTGTGGGGGGTCGTGCTGGGGGTAGTGTTTTAGCATTTAGGGCAGGGCTGTGGTGTTTGGACAGTGTAGGGGGTCGTGCTCGGAGTGGTGTTTCGGGGTTTTGAGCAGTGCAGTGGTGTTCGGGCAGTGTAAGGGTCGTGCAGGGGCTGGTGTTTCAGGGTTTATGGCAGTGCAGTGGTGTTCGGGCAGTGTAGGGGGTCTTGCTGGGGGTAGTGTTTCAGGGTTTAGGGCAGTGCAGTGGTGTTCGGGCAGTGTAGGGGGTCGGACGAGCGGTAGTGTTTTAGGGTTTATGGTAGTGCAGTGGTGTTTGGGTAGTGTAGGAGGTCATGCTGGGGGTAGAGTTGTAGGGTTTAGGGTAGTGCAGTGGTCTTTGGGTAGTGTAGGGGGTCATGCTGGGGATTAGGGTTTTAGGGTTTAGGATAGTGCAATGGTGTTTGAGTAGTGTTTTAGGGCTTAGGGTAGTGCAGTGGTGTTTGTGTAGTGTAGGGAGTACTGTTTTAGGGTTTAAGGTAGTGCAGTGGTGTTTGTATAGTGTAGGGTTCATGCTGGGGGTAGTGTTTTAGGGTTTAGGGTAGTGCAGCAGTGTTTGTGTAGTGTAGGGGGTTGTGTTTTAGGGTTTAGGGAACTGCAGTGCTGTTTATGCAGTGTAGGGGTAGTGTTTTAGGGTAGTGAAGTGGTGTTTGTGTAGTGTAGGGGGCCGTGCTGGGGATAGTGTTTTAGGGTTTAGGGTAGTGCAGGGCTGTTGGTGTAGTGAAGGGGGTTGGGCTGGGGTAGAGTTTTAGGGTTTAGGGTAGTGCAGTGATGTTTGTGTAGTGTAGGGGGTCATGCTGGGGGGACTTTTAGGGTTTACGGCAGAGCAGTGGTGTTTGTGTAGTGAAGGGGGTCGGGCTGGGGTTAGTGTTTTAGGGTTTAGGGCAGTCAGTGGTGTTTGTGTAGTGTAGGGGGTCATGCAGGGGGTACTGTTTTAGGGTTTCCTGCAGAGCAGTGGTGTTCGGGTAGTGTAGGGGGTCGTGCGGGTGGTGTTTCAGGGTTTATGGCAGTGCAGTGGTGTTCGGGCAGTGTAGGGGGTTGAGCTGGGGGTGGTGTTTCAGGGTTTATGGCAGTGCAGTGGTGTTCGGGCAGTGTAGGGGGTCGTGCTGGGAGTGGTGTTTCATGGGCTTGGGCAGTGCAGTGGTGTTTGGGCAGTGTAGGGGTCATGCAGGGGATGGTGTTTCAGGGTTTAAGGCAGTGCAGTGGTGTTCGGGCAGTGAAGGGGTCGTGCTGGGGGTGGTGTTTCAGGGTTTACGGCAGTGGTGTTTGGACAGTGTAGGGGGTCTTGCTGGGGGTGGTGTTTCAGGGTTTAGGGCAGAGCAGTGGTGTTCAGGCAGTGTAGGGGGTCGTGCTGGGGCTAGTGTTTCAGGGTCTAGGGCAGTGCAGTTGTGTTCTGGCAGTGTAGAGAGTCATGGTGGGGCTGGTGTTTCAGGGTTTAGGGCAGTGCAGTGGTGTTCAGGCAGTGTAGGGGGTTATGCTGGGGCTGGTGTTTCAGGGTTTAGGGCAGTGCAGTGGTGTTCGGGCAGTGTAGGGGTCATACTGGGGGTGGTGTTTCAGGGTTTAGGGCAATGGTGTTCGGGCAGAATAGGGGGTCGTGCTGGGACTGGTGTTTCAGGGTTTAGGGCAGTGCAGTGGTGCTCGGGCAGTGTAGGGGGTAGTGGTGAGGCTGGTGTTTCAGGGTATAGGGCAGTGCAGTGGTGTTCAGGCAGTGTAGTGGGTCGTGCTGGGGCTGGTATTTCAGGGTTTGGGGCAGTGCAGTGGTGTTCAGGCAGTGTAGGGGTCGTGCTGGGGTGGTGTTTCAGGGTTTAGGGCAGTGTAGTGGTGTTCGGGCATTGTAGGGGTTCGTGCTGGGGGTGGTGTTTCAGGGTTTAGGGCACTGGTGTTCAGGCAGTGTAGGGGGTCTTGCTGGGGGTGGTGTTTCAGGGTTTATAGCAGTACAGTCGTGTACGGGCAGTGTAGGGGGTCTTGCTGGGGGTAGTATTTCAGCATTTAGGGCAGTGCAGTGGTGTTCGGGCAGTGTAGGGGGTCGTGCTGGGGCTAGTGTTGCAGGGTTTAGGGCAGTGCAGTGGTGTTTGGGCAGTGTAGGGGTCATGGCGGGGCTGGTATTTCAAGGTTTAGGGCAGTGCAGATGTGTTCAGGCAGTGTAGGGGGTCGTGCTGGGGCTGGTGTTGCAGGGTTTAGGGCAGTGCAGTGGTGTTCGGGCAGTGTAAGGGGTCGTGCTGGAGGTGGTGTTTTAGGGTTTAGGGCAGTGCAGTGGTGTTCGGGCAGGTTAGGGGGTCATGCTGGGGCTGGTGTTTCAGGGATTAGGGCAGTGCAGTGGTGTTCGGGCAGTGTAGGGGGTCGTGCTGGGGTGGTGTTTCAGGGTTTAGGGCAGTGGTGTTCGGGCAGTGTAGGTGGTCTTGCTGGGGCTGGTGTTTCAGGGTTCAGGGCAGTGCAGTGGTGTTTGGGCAGGGTGGGGGTCGTGCTGGGGCTGCTGTTTCAGGGTTTAGAGTAGTGCAGTGATGTTTGTGTAGTGTAGGGGGTCGTGCTTGGGTTAGATTTAGGGTTTAGGGTAGTGCAGTGGTGTTTGTTTAGTGTAGGGGGTCGTGCTGGGGCAGTGTTTTAGGGTTTAGGGTAGTGCAGTGGTGTTTGGATAGTGTAGGGGATCATGCTGGGGAAGTGTTTTAGTGTTTAGGGTAGGGCAGTTGTGTTGGTGTAGTGTAGGCGGTCGTGCTAGGGGTAGTGTTTTAGGGTTTAGGGTAGTACAGTGGTGTTTGAGTAGTGTAGGGGGTCGTGCTGAGTGTAGATTTAGGGTTTAGAGTAGTGCAGTGGTGTTTGGGTAGTGTAGAGGGTCGTGCTAGGGTAGATTTAGGGTTTAGGGTAGTGCAGTGGTGTTTGGGTAGTGTAGGGGGTACTGCTGGGGGCAGTGTTTTACGGTTTAGGGTAGTGCAATGGTGTTTGGGTAGTGTGAGGGACTGCTGGGGGTAGTGTTTTAGGGTTTAGGGTAGTGCAGTGTTGTTTGTGTAGTGTAGGGGGTCATGCTGGGGGTAGTGTTTTAGGATTTAGGGTAGTGCAGCGGTGTTTGTGTAGTGTAGGGGGTCTGTTTTGGGGTTTAGGGTAGTGCAGTGGTGTTTGGGTAGTGTAGTGGGTCATGCTGGGGTTGGTGTTTTATGGTTTAGGCTAGTGCAGTGGTGTGTGTGTAGTGTAGGGGGTAGTGTTTTAGGGTTTATGGTAGTGCAGTGGTGCTTGTGTAGTGTAGGGGGTCATGCTGGAGGTAATGTTTTAGGGTTTAAGGTAGTGCAGTGGTGTTCGTGTAGTGTAGGGGTTCGTGCTGTGGGCTAGTGTTTTAGGGTTTAGGTAGTGCTGTTGTGTTCGGGCTGTGTAGGCGTTTGTGCTGGGGGTGGTGTTTTAGGGTTTAGGGTAGTGCAGTGGTGTTTGTGTAGTGGAGGGGGTCGTGATTGGGGTAGTGTTTAAGGGTTTAGGGTAGTGCAGTGGTGTTTGTGTAGTGTAGGGGGTCGTGTTTTAGGGTTTAGGGTAGTGCAGTGGCCTTTGGGTAGTGTATGGGGTCGTGCGCGGGGTAGTGTTTTAGGGTTTGTGGTAGTTCAGTGGTTTTTGGGTAGTGTAGGGTGTCGTGCTGGGGGTAGTGTTTTAGGGTTTATGGTAGTGCAGTGGTGTTTGTGTAGTGAAGGGGGTCAGGCTGGGGTAGTATTTTAGGGTTTAGGGCAGTGCAGTGGTGTTTGTGTAGTGAAGGGTGTCGGACACGGGGTACTGTTATTTGGGTTTATAGCGGAGCAGTGGTGTTCGGGTAGTGTAGGGGGTCATGCTGGGCATAGTGTTTTAGGTTCAGGGCAGTGCTGTGCTGTTGTGTTCGGGCAGTGTAGGGAGTTGTGCTGGGTTTGGTGTTTTAGGGTTTAGGGCAGTGCAGTGGTGTTCGGGCAGTGTAGGGGTTCGTGCTCGGGTGGTGATTTAGGATTCAGAGCAGTGCAGTGGTGTTCTGCAGTGTAGAGGGTCATGCTGGTGTGGTGTTTTAGCGTTTAGGGCAGTGCAGTGGTGTTTGTGTAGTGAAGGGTGTTGGGCACGGGGTACTGGTCTTTGGGTTTACAGCAGAGCAGTGGTGTTTGGGTAGTGTAGGGGGTCTTGCTGGGGGTGTGTTTTAGGGTTTAGGGCAGTGCAGTGATGTTCGGGTAGTGTAGGGGGTCATGCTGGGCATAGTGTTTTAGATTTAGGGCAGTGCTGTGGTGTTCGGGCAGTGTAGGGAGTCGTGCTGGGTTTGGTGTTTTAGGGTTTAGGGCAGTGCAGTGCAGTGGTGTTCGGGCAGTGTAGGGGTTCATGCTGGGGTGGTGTTTTAGGGTTAAGAGCAGTGCAGTGGTGTTCTGCAGTGTAGAGGGTCGTGCTGGGGTGGTGTTTTAGGGTTTAGGGCAGTGCAGTGGTGTTCGGCAGTGTAGAGGGTCATTCTGAGGGTAGTGATTTAGGGTTTAGGGTAGTGCAGTGGTGGTTGTGTAGTGTAGGGGGTCGTGTTTTAGGGTTTAGGGTAGAGCAGTGCTCTTTGGGTAGTGTAGGGGGTCATGCTGGGGTAGTGTTTTAGGGTTTATGGTAGTGCAGTGGTGTTTGTGTGGTGAAGGGGGTCAGGCTGGGGGTAGTGTTTTAGGGTTTTGGGCAGTGCAGTGGTGTTTGTGTAGTGAAGGGTGTCGGGCTGGGGGTACTGTTTTAGGGTTTACTGCAGAGCAGCGGTGTTTGGGTAGAGTAGGGGGTCTTGCTGGGGGTGTGTTTTAGGGTTTAGGGCAGTGCAGTGGTGTTCGGGTAGTGTAGAGGGTCATGCTGGGCGTAGTGTTTTAGGTTTAGGGCAGTGCTGTGGTGTTCTGGCAGTGTAGGGAGTCGTGCTGGGTGTGGTGTTTTAGGGTTTAGGGCAGTGCAGTGGTGTTCGGGCAGTGTAGGGGTTTGTGCTGGGGTGGTGTTTTAGGGTTTAGGGCAGGGCAGGGCAGTGCTGTTCTGCAGTGTAGCGGGTCGTGCTGGGGTGGTGTTTTAGTGTTTAGGCCAGTGCAGTGGTGTTCTGCAGTGTAGAGGGTCGTGCTGGGGGTGGTGTTTTAGGGTCTAGGGCAGGGCAGTGGTGTTCGGGCAGTGTAGGGGGTCGTGCTGGGGGTGGTGATTTAGGGTGTAGGGCAGTGCAGTGGTGTTCAGGCAGTGTACGGGGTCGTGCTGGGGGTAGTGTTTTAGGGTTTAGGGTAGTGCAGTGGTGTTCCGGCAGTGTAGGGGGTCGTGCTGGGGCTGGTGTTTTAGGGTCTAGGGCAGTGCAGTGGTGTTCGGGCAGTGTAGGGGTTCGTGCTCGGGTGGTGATTTAGGATTCAGAGCAGTGCAGTGGTGTTCTGCAGTGTAGAGGGTCATGCTGGTGTGGTGTTTTAGCGTTTAGGGCAGTGCAGTGGTGTTTGTGTAGTGAAGGGTGTTGGGCACGGGGTACTGGTCTTTGGGTTTACAGCAGAGCAGTGGTGTTTGGGTAGTGTAGGGGGTCTTGCTGGGGGTGTGTTTTAGGGTTTAGGGCAGTGCAGTGATGTTCGGGTAGTGTAGGGGGTCATGCTGGGCATAGTGTTTTAGATTTAGGGCAGTGCTGTGGTGTTCGGGCAGTGTAGGGAGTCGTGCTGGGTTTGGTGTTTTAGGGTTTAGGGCAGTGCAGTGCAGTGGTGTTCGGGCAGTGTAGGGGTTCATGCTGGGGTGGTGTTTTAGGGTTAAGAGCAGTGCAGTGGTGTTCTGCAGTGTAGAGGGTCGTGCTGGGGTGGTGTTTTAGGGTTTAGGGCAGTGCAGTGGTGTTCGGCAGTGTAGAGGGTCATTCTGAGGGTAGTGATTTAGGGTTTAGGGTAGTGCAGTGGTGGTTGTGTAGTGTAGGGGGTCGTGTTTTAGGGTTTAGGGTAGAGCAGTGCTCTTTGGGTAGTGTAGGGGGTCATGCTGGGGTAGTGTTTTAGGGTTTATGGTAGTGCAGTGGTGTTTGTGTGGTGAAGGGGGTCAGGCTGGGGGTAGTGTTTTAGGGTTTTGGGCAGTGCAGTGGTGTTTGTGTAGTGAAGGGTGTCGGGCTGGGGGTACTGTTTTAGGGTTTACTGCAGAGCAGCGGTGTTTGGGTAGAGTAGGGGGTCTTGCTGGGGGTGTGTTTTAGGGTTTAGGGCAGTGCAGTGGTGTTCGGGTAGTGTAGAGGGTCATGCTGGGCGTAGTGTTTTAGGTTTAGGGCAGTGCTGTGGTGTTCTGGCAGTGTAGGGAGTCGTGCTGGGTGTGGTGTTTTAGGGTTTAGGGCAGTGCAGTGGTGTTCGGGCAGTGTAGGGGTTTGTGCTGGGGTGGTGTTTTAGGGTTTAGGGCAGGGCAGGGCAGTGCTGTTCTGCAGTGTAGCGGGTCGTGCTGGGGTGGTGTTTTAGTGTTTAGGCCAGTGCAGTGGTGTTCTGCAGTGTAGAGGGTCGTGCTGGGGGTGGTGTTTTAGGGTCTAGGGCAGGGCAGTGGTGTTCGGGCAGTGTAGGGGGTCGTGCTGGGGGTGGTGATTTAGGGTGTAGGGCAGTGCAGTGGTGTTCAGGCAGTGTACGGGGTCGTGCTGGGGGTAGTGTTTTAGGGTTTAGGGTAGTGCAGTGGTGTTCCGGCAGTGTAGGGGGTCGTGCTGGGGCTGGTGTTTTAGGGTCTAGGGTAGTGCATTGGTGTTCGTGTAGTGAAGGGGGTCGTGCTCAGGTGGTGTTTTAGGGTTTAGGGCAGTGCAGTGGTGTTTGTGTAGTGTAGGGGTCGTGCTGAGGGTGGTTTTTCAGGGTTTAGTGCAGTGAAGTTGTGTTCGGGCAGTGTAGGGGGTCGTGCTGGGGGTGGTGTTTCAGGGTTTAGGGCAGTGCAGTGGTGTTCGGGCAGTGTAGGGGGTCATGCGGGCGTGGTGTTTCAGGGTTTAGGGCAGTGCACTGGTGTTCGGGCAGAGTAGGGGGTCGTGCTGGGGGTGGTTTTTTAGGGGTTAGGGTAGTGCATTGGTGTTCGTGTAGTGAAGGGGGTCGTGCTGGGGGTGATGTTTTAGGGTTTAGGGCAGTGCAGTGGTGTTCGTGTAGTGTAGGGGGTTGAGCTGAGGGTGGTGTTTCAGGTTTTAGGGCAGTGCAGTGGTGTTCGTGCAGTGTAGGGGGTAGTGCTGGGGGTGGTGTGTCAGGGTTTAGGGCAGTGCAGTGGTGTTTGGGCAGTGTAGAGGGTCGTGCTGGGGCTGGTGTTTCAGGGTTTATAGCAGTGCAGTGGTGTTCGGGCAGTGTAGGGGGTTGAGCTGGGGGTGGTGTTTCAGGGTTTAAGGCAGTGCAGTGGTGTTTGGGCAGTGTAGGGGGTCGTGCTTTGGGGCTGGTGTTTCAGGGTTTAGGGCAGTTCAGTGGTGTTCGGCAGTGTAGAGGGTCATGCTGTGTGTGGTGTTTTAGGGTTTTAGGCAGTGCAGTGGTGTTCGGGTAGTGTAAGGGATCATGCTGGGGGTGGTGATTTAGGGTTTAGGGCAGTGCAGTGGTGTTCGGGCAGTGTAGGGGGTCGTGCTGGGGGTGGTGTTTTAGGGTCTAGGGTAGTGCATTGGTGTTTGTGTAGGGAAGGGGGTCGTGCTCGGGTGGTGTTTTAGTGTTTAGGGCAGTGCAGTGGTGTTCGTGTAGTGTAGGGGGTCGTGCTGAGGGTGGTGTTTCAGGGTTTAGTGCAGTGAAGTTGTGTTTGGGCAGTGTAGGGGATCGTGCTGGGGGTGGTAATTTAGAGTTCAGGGCAGTGCAGTGTGTTCGGGCAGTGTAGGGGTTCGTGCTTGGGTGGTGTTTTAGGGTTTAGGGCAGTGCAGTGGTGTTCTGCAGTGTAGAGGGTTTTGCTGGGGTGGTGTTTTAGGGTTTAGGGCAGTGCAGTGGTGTTCAGGCAGTGTAGGGGGTCGTGCTGGGGGTGGTGATTTAGGGTTTAGGGCAGTGCAGTGGTGTTCGTGTCGTGAAGGGGGTCGTGCTTGGGGTGGTGTTTTAGGGTTTAGGGCAGTGCAGTGGTGTTTGTGTAGTGTAGGGGGTCGTGCTGGGGCTGATGTTTCAGGGTTTAGGGCAGTACAGTGGTGTTCGGGCAGTGTAGGGGTCGGGCTGGGGCTGGTGTTTCAATATTCAGGCCAGTGCAGTGGTGTTCAGGCAGTGTAGGGGTTCGTGCTGGGGGTGGTGTTTCAGGGTTTAGGGCAGTGGTGTTTGGACAGTGTAGAGGGTCTTGCTGGGGGTGGTCTTTCAGGGTTTATGGCAGTGCAGTGGTATTCGGGCAGTGTAGGGGGTCTTGCTGGGGTAGTGTTTCAGGGTTTAGGGCAGTGCAGTGGTGTTTGGGCAGTGTAGGGGGTCGTGCTGGGGGTGGTGTTTCAGGGATTAGGGCAGTGGAGTGGTGTTGGGGCATTGTAGGGGGTCATGCTGGGGTTGGTGTTTCAGGGTTTAGGGCAGTGGTGTTCGGGCAGTGTAGGTGGTCCTGATGGGGCTGGTGTTGCAGGGTTTAGGGCAGTGCAATGGTGTTAGTGTAGTGTAGGGGGTCATGCTGGGGGTAGTGTTTTACGGTTTAGGGTAGTGCAGCGGTGTTTGGGTACTGTAGGGGGTCTGTTTTAGGGTTGATGGTAGTGCAGTGGTGGTTGGGTAGTGTAAGGGGTCTTGCTGGGGGTAGTGTTTTAGGATTTAGGGTAGTGCAGTGGTCATTGGGTAGCGTAGGCGGTCGTGCTAGGGGTTAGTGTTTTGGGGTTTAGGGTAGTGCAGTGGTGTTTGGGTAGTGTAGTGGGTCGTGCTGGGGGTGGTGTTTTAGGGTTTATGGTAGTACAGTGGTGTTTGTATAGTGAAGGGGGTCAGGCTGGGGGTAGTGTTTTAGGGTTTACGGCAGAGCAGTGGTGTTCTGGTAGTGTAGGGGGTCGTGCTGGGGGTGGTGTTTTAGGGTTTAGGGCAGTTCAGTGGTGTTAGTGTAGTGTAGGGGGTCATGCTGGGGATAGTGTTTTACGGTTTAGGGTAGTGCAGCGGTGTTTGGGTAGTGTAGGGGGTCGTGCTGGGGGTAGTGTTTTAGGATTTAGGGTAGTGCAGTGGTAATTGGGTAGTGTAGGCGGTCGTGCTAGGGGTTAGTGTCTTGGGGTTTAGGGTAGTGCAGTGGTGTTTGGGTAGTGTAGTGGGTCATGCTGGGGGTGTTGTTTTAGGTTTTAGGGTAGTACAGTGGTGTTTATGTAGTGTAGGGGGTCTGTTTTAGGGTTGATGGTAGTGCAGTGGTATTTGGGTAGTGTAAGGGGTCGTGCTGGGGGTAGTGTTTTAGGATTTAGGGTAGTGCAGTGGTCATTGGGTAGTGTAGGCGGTCGTGCTAGGGGTTAGTGTCTTGGGGTTTAGGGTAGTGCAGTGGTGTTTGGGTAGTGTAGTGGGTCGTGCTGGGGGTGTTGTTTTAGGTTTTAGGGTAGTACAGTGGTGTTTATGTAGTGTAGGGGGTAGTGTTTTAGGGTTTAGGGTAGTGCAGTGGTGTTTGTGTAGTGTAGGGGGTCGTGTTTTAGGGTTTAGGGTAGTGCAGTGTTCTTTGGGTAGTGTAGGTGGTCGTACGGGGGTATTGTTTTAGGGTTTATGGTAGTGCAGTGGTGTTTGGGTAGTGTAGGGGGTCATGTTGGGGGTAGTGTTTTAGGGTTTAGGGTAGTGCAGTGGTGTTTGGGTAGTGTAGGGGGTCGTGCTGGGGGTACTGTTTTAGGGTTTACGGCAGAGCAGTGGTGTTTGGGTAGTGTAGGGGGTCATGCTGGGGGTAGTGTTTTAGGGTTTAGGGCAGTGCAGTGGTGTTCGGGTAGTGTAGGGGGTAGTGCTGGGAGCTAGTGTTTTAGGGTTTAGGGTAGTGCTGTTGTGTTAGGGCAGTGTAGGAGGTTGTGCTGGGGGTGGTGTTTTAGAGTTTAGGGCAGTGCAGTGGTATTCGGCAGAGTAGGGGTAGTGTTTTAGGGTTTAGGGTAGTGCAGTGGCCTTTGGGCAGTGTAGGGGGTCGTGCGTGGGGTAGTGTTTTAGGGTTTATGGTAGTGCAGTGGTGTTTGGGTAGTGTAGGGGGTCATGTTTGGGGTAGTGTTTTAGGGTTTAGGGTAGTGCAGTGGTGTTTGGGTAGTGTAGGTGGTCGTACGGGGGTATTGTTTTAGGGTTTATGGTAGTGAGGTGGTGTTTGGTTGGTGTAGGGGGGTCATGTTGGGGGTAGTGTTTTAGGGTTTAGGGTAGTGCAGTGGTGTTTGGGTAGTGTAGGGGGTCGTGCTTGGGGTACTGTTTTAGGGTTTACGGCAGAGCAGTGGTCTTTGGGTAGTGTAGGGGGTCATGCTGGGGGTAGTGTTTTAGGGTTTAGGGCAGTCCAGTGGTGTTCGTGTAGTGTAGGGGGTCATGCTGGGGGTAGTGTTTTAGGGTTTAGGGCAGTGCAGTGGTGTTCGGGTAGTGTAGGGGGTAGTGCTGGGAGCTAGTGTTTTAGGGTTAAGGGTAGTGCAGTGGTGTTTGTGTAGTGTAGGAGGTCATGATTGGGGTAGTGTTTAAGGGTTAAGGGTAGTGCAGTGGTGTTTTTGCAGTGTAGGGGGTTGTGTTTTAGGGTTTAGGGTAGTGCAGTGGTGTTTGTGTAGTGAAGGGGGTCGGGCTGGGGTTAGTATTTTAGGGGTTAGGGCAGTGCAGTGGTGTTTGTGTAGTGTAGGGGGTCGTGCAGGGGGTACTGTTTTAGGGTTTACTGCAGAGCAGTGGTGTTCGGGTAGTGTAGGGGGTCGTGCTGGGGGTACTGTTTTGGGGTTTAGGGAAGTGCAGTGGTGTTCAGGTAGTGTAGGGAGTCGTGCTGGGGATAGTGTTTTAGCATTTAGGGCAGTGCTGTGGTGTTCGGGCAGTGTAGGGGGTCGTGCTGGGGGTGGTGTTTTAGGGTTTAGGTCAGTGCATTGGTGTTCGGGCAGTGTAGGGGGTCGTGCTGGGATGGCGTTTTAGGGTTTAGGGCAGTGCAGTGGTGTTCGGCAGTGTAGGGGTTAGTGTTTTAGGATTTAGGGTAGGGCAGTGGTCTTTGCGTAGTGTAGGGGGCATGCTGGGGGTAGTGTTTTAGGGTTTCGGGTAGTGCTGTGGTGTTTGGGTAGTGTAGGGAGTCCTGCTGGGGGTAGTGTTTCAAGTTTAGGGCAGGGCTGTGGTGTTCAGGCAGTGTAGCAGGGTTGTTCTGGGGGTGGTGTTTTAGGGTTTTAGGGCAGTGCAGTGGTGTTCGGGTAGTGTAGGGGGTCATGCTGTGGGTGGTGTTTTAGGGTTTAGGGCATTGCAGTGCTGTTCGGCAGTGTAGGGGGTCGTGCTGGGGGTGTTGCTTTAGGGTTTAGGGCAGTGCAGTGGTGTTCGGGCAGTGTAGTGGGTCGTGCTGGGGTGGTGATTTAGGGTTTAGGGCAGTGCAGTGGTGTTCGGGCTGTGTAGGGGGTCGTGCTGGGGTGGTGTTTTAGGGTTTAGGGCAGTGCAGTGGTGTTTGTGTAGTGTAGGGGGTAGTGTTTTAGGGTTTAGGGTAGTGCAGTGGTGTTTGTGTAGTGAAGGAGGTCTGGGTGGGGTTAGTGTTTTAGGGTTAAGGGCAGTCAGTGGTGTTTGTTTAGTGTAGGGGTTCGTACAGGGAGTACTGGTTTAGGGTTTAGGAGAGTGCAGTGGTGTTTAGGTAGAGTAGGGGGTACTGCTGGGGGTAGTGTTTTAGGGTTTAGGGTAGTGCAATGGTGTTTGGGTAGTGTAGGGGTCACTGCTGGGGGTAGTGTTTTAGGGTTAAGGGTAGTGCAGTGGTGTTTGTGTAGTGTAGGGGGTCGTGCTGGGGTAGTGTTTTAGGGTTTAGTGTAGTGCAACGGTGTTTTTGTAGTGTAGGGGGTCGTGTTTTAGGGTTGATGGTAGTGCAGTGGTATTTGGGTAGTGTAAGGGGTTGTGGTGGGGGTAGAGTTTTAGGGTTTAGGGTAGTGCAGTGGTCTTTGGGTACTGTAGGGGGTTGTACTGGGGGTTAGTGTTTTGGGGTTTAGGGTAGTGCAATGATGTGTAGGTAGTGTAGGGGGTCGTTGCTGGGGGTAGTGTTTTAGGGTTTAGGTTAGTGCAGTGGAGTTTGTGTAGTGTAGAGGGCAGTGTTTTAGGGTTTAGGGTAGTGCAGTGGTCTTTGGGTAGTGTAGGGGATCGTGCGGGGGATAGTGTTTTAGGGTTTATGGTAGTGCAGTGGTGTTTGGGTAGTGTAGGGGTCATTTTGGGGGTAGTGTTTTAGGGTCAGGGTAGTGCAGTGGTGTTTGGGTAGTGTAGGGGGTCGGGTTGGGGGTACTGTTTTAGGGTTTACGGCAGGAGCAGTCGTGTTTGAAGGGTAGTGTAGAGGGTCGTGCTGGGGGTAGTGTTTTAGGGTTTAGGGCAGTGCAGTGTTGTTCGGGTAGTGAAGGGGGTCGGGCTGAGGGTAGTGTTTTAGGGTTTACGGCAGAGCAGTGGTGTTCGGGTAGTGTAGCAGGTCATGCTGGGGATAGTGCTATAGAGTTTAGGGCAGTGCTGTGGTGTTCGGGTAGTGTAAGGGGTCGTGCTGGGGTGGTGTTTTAGGGTTTAGGGCAGTGCATTGGTGTTCGGGCAGTGTAGGGGGCTGTGCTGGGGGTGGTGTTTTAGGGTTTAGGGCAGTGCAGTGGTGTTAGTGTAGTGTAGGGGGTCATGCTGGGGTAGTGTTTTACGGTTTGTGGTAGTGCAGCGGTGTTTGTGTAGTGTAGGTGGTCTGTTTTAGGGTTGATGGTAGTGCAGTGGTGTTTGGGAAGTGTAAGGGGTCGTGCTGGGGGTAGTGTTTTAGGATTTAGGGTAGTGCAGCGGTCATTGGGTAGCATAGGTGTTCGTGCTGGGGTGGTGTTTTAGGGTTTAGGGTAGTGCAGTGGTGTTTGTGTATTGTACGGGGTAGTGTTTTAGGGTTTAGGGTAGTGCAGCGGTGCTTGTGTAGTGTAGGGGTCATACGGGGGTATTGTTTTAGGGTTTATGGTAGTGCAGTGGTGTTTCGGTAGTGTAGTTGGTCGTGCTGGGGGTATTTTTTTAGAGTTTACGGTAGAGCAGTGGTGTTTGGGTAGTGTAGGGGGTCATTCTGGGGGTAGGTTTTTAGGGTTTAGGGCAGTGCAGTGGTGTTCGGGTAGTGTAGGGGGTCGTGCTGGGGGTAGTGTTTTAGGGTTTAGGGTAGTGCTGTTGTGTTCGGGCAGTGTAGGAGGTTGTGCAGGGGGTGGTGTTTTAGGGTTTAAGGCAGTGCAGTGGTGTTTGTGTAGTATAGGGGGTCATGATTGGGGTAGTGTTTTAGGGTTTATGGTAGTGCAGTGGTGTTTGTGTAGTGAAGGGGGTCGGGCTGGGGGTCGTGTTTTAGGGCAGTGCAGTGGTGTTTGTGTAGTGAAGGGTGTCGGGTTGGGGGTACTGTTTTAGGGTTTACAGCAGAGCAGTGGTGTTTGGGTAGTGTAGGGGGTCGTGCTGGGCATAGTGTTTTAGGTTTAGGGCAGTGCTGCGGTGTTCGGGCAATGTAGGGGTCGTGCTGGGTGTAGTGTTTTAGGGTTTAGGGCAGTGCAGTGGTGTTCGGGTAGTGTAGGGGGTCGTGCTGAGGGTGGTGTTTTAGGGTTTAGGGCAGTGCAGTGGTGTACGTGTAGTGTAGGGGGTCGTGCTGTGGGTGGTGTTTTTGGGTTTAGTGCAGTGGTGTTTGGGCAGTGTAGGGGGTCATGCTGGGGGTGGTGTTTCAGGGTTTAGGGCAGTGCAGTGGTGTTTGGGCAGTGTAGGGGGTCGTGCTGGGTGGTGTTTCAGGGTTTACGGCAGTGCAGTGGTGTTCAGGCAGTGTATGGGGTCATGCAAGGGGTGGTGTTTCAGGGTTTAAACCAGTGCATTGTTGTTCGGGCAGTGTAGGGGGTTGAGCAGGGGGTGGTGTTTCAGGGTTTAGGGCAGTGCAGTGGTGTTCGGGCAGTGTAGGGGGTCATGCTGGGGCTGGTGTTTCAGGGTTTAGGGCAGTGCAGTGGTGTTCGGGCAGTGTAGGGGGTCGTGCTGGGAGTGGTGTTTCAGGGGCTTGGGCACTGCAGTGGTGTTTGGGCAATGTAGGGGTCATGCAGGGGCTGGTGTTTCAGGGTTTAGGGTAGTGCAGTGGTGTTCGGGCAGTGAAGTGGATCGTGCTGGGGTGGTGTTTCAGGGTTTAGGGCAGTGGTGTTCAGGCAGTGTAGGGGTTCGTGCTGGGGCTAGTGTTTCAGGGTTTAGGGCAGTGCAGTGGTGTTTGGGCAGTGTAGGGGGTCATAGTGGGGCTGGTGTTTCAGGGTTTAGGGCAGTGCAGTGGTGTTCAGGCAGTATAGGGGGTCGTGCTGGGGCTGGTGTTTCAGGGTTTAGGGCAGTGCAGTGGTGTTCGGGCAGTGTAGGGGTTGGGCTGGTGTTTCAGGGTTTAGGGCAGTGCAGTGGTGTTCTGCAGTGTAGGGGTTGTGCTGGGGTGGTGTTTTAGGGTTTAGGGCAGTACAGTGGTGTTCGGCAGTGTAGAGGGTCATGCTGGGGGTGGTGTTTTAGGGTTTAGGGTAGTGCAGTGGAGTTCGGGCAGTGTAGGGTGTCCTGCTGGGGATAGTGTTTTAGGGTTTAGGGTAGTGCATTGGTGTTAGGGCAGTGTAGGGGGTCGTGCTGGGGGTAGTGTTTTAGGGTCTAGGGTAGTGCATTGGTGTTCGTGTAGTGAAGGGGGTTGTGCTCGGGGTGGTGATTTAGGGTTTAGGGCAGTGCAGTGGTGTTTGTGTAGTGTAGGGGGTCGTAGTGAGGGTGGTGTTTCAGGGTTTAGCGCAGTGAAGTTGTGTTCAGGCAGTGTAGGGGGTCCTGCTGGGGGTGGTGTTTCAGGGTTTAGGGCAGTGCAGTGGTGTTCGGGCAGAGTAGGGGGTCGTGCTGGGGGTGGTTTTTTAGGGTAGTGCATATGTGTTCGTGTAGTGAAGGGGGTCGAGCTGGGGTGGTTGTTTTAGAATTTAGGGCAGCGCAGTGGTGTTCTTGTAGTGTAGGGGGTCATGCTGAGGGTGGTGTTTCAGGGTTTAGGGCAGTGCAGTGGTGTTCGGGCAGTGTAGGGGGTCATGCTGGAGGTGGTGTTTCAGGGTTTAGGGCAGTGCAGTAGTGTTTGGGCAGTGTAGGGGATCGTGCGGGGTGGGTTTTCAGGGTTTACGGCAGTGCAGTGGTGTTCAGGCAGTGTAGGGGGTCATGCAAGGGGTGGTGTTTCAGGGTTTATGGCAGTGCAGTGGTGTTCAGACAGTGTAGGGGTTGAGCTGGGGGTGGTGTTTCATGGTTTTGGGCAGTGCAGTGGTGTTCAGGCAGTGTAGGGGGTCATGCAAGGGGTGGTGTTTCAGGGTTTATGGCAGTGCAGTGGTGTTCAGACAGTGTAGGGGTTGAGCTGGGGAAGGAGTGTCATGGTTTTGGGCAGTGCAGTGGTGTTTGGGCAGTGTAGGGGGTCGTGCTGGGGCTGGTGTTTCAGGGTTTAGGACAGTGCAGTGGTGTTCAGGCAGTGTAGGGGGTCATGCTGGGAGTCGTGTTTGAGGGGCTTGGGCAGTGCAGTGGTGTTTTGGCAGTATAGGGGTCATGCAGGGGTTGGTGTTTCAGGGTTTAGGGCAGTGCAGTAGTGTAAGGGCAGTGAAGGGGTCGTGCTGGGGGTGGTGTTTCAGGGTTTATGGCAGTGGTGTTCGGACAGTGTAGGGGGTCTTGTTGGGGGTGGTGTTTCAGGGTTTAGGGCAGTGCAGTGGTGTTCAGGCAGTGCAGGGGTCGTGCTGGGGCTAGTGTTTCAGGGTTTAGGGCAGTGCAGTGGTGTTCATGCAGTGTAGGGGATCGTGCTGGGGCTGGTGTTTCAGGGTTTAGGGCAGTGCAGTGGGGTTTGGGCAGTGTAGGGGTCATGCTGCGGCTGGTGTTTCAGGGTTTAGGGCAGTTCAGTGGTGTTCGGGCAGTGTAGGGTTCGTGCTGGCGGTGGTGTTTCAGCGTTTAGGGCAATGGTGTTCGGGCAGTGTAGGGGGTCTTGCTGGAGGTGGTGTTTCAGGGTTTATGACAGTGCTGTGGTGTTCGGGCAGTGTAGGGGGTCGTGCTGGGGCTGGTGGTTCAGGGTTTAGGGCAGTGCAGTGGTGTTCGGGCTGTGTAGGGGGTCGTGGTGGAACTGGTGTTTGAGGGTTTAGGGCAGTGCAGTGGTGTTCAGGCAGTGTAGGGGTCGTGCTGGGGCTGGTGTTTCAGGGTTTAGGGCAGTGCAGTGGTGTTCGGGCTGTGTAGGGGGTCGTGGTGGAACTGGTGTTTGAGGGTTTAGGGCAGTGCAGTGGTGTTCAGGCAGTGTAGGGGTCGTGCTGGGGCTGGTGTTTCAGGGTTTAGAGCAGTGCAGTGGTGTTCGGGCAGTGTAGGGGTTCGTGCTGGGGGTGGTGTTTCAGGGTTTCGGGCAGTGTTGAGGGTCTTGCTGGGGGTGGTGTTTCAGGGTTTAGGGCACTGCAGTGGTGTTCGGGCAGTGTAGGGGGTCGTGCTGGGGCTGGTGGTTCAGGGTTTAGGGCAGTGCAGTGGTGTTCGGGCTGTGTAGGGGGTCGTGGTGGAACTGGTGTTTGAGGGTTTAGGGCAGTGCAGTGGTGTTCAGGCAGTGTAGGGGTCGTGCTGGGGCTGGTGTTTCAGGGTTTAGAGCAGTGCAGTGGTGTTCGGGCAGTGTAGGGGTTCGTGCTGGGGGTGGTGTTTCAGGGTTTCGGGCAGTGTTGAGGGTCTTGCTGGGGGTGGTGTTTCAGGGTTTATGGCAGTGCAGTGGTGTTCAAGCAGTGTAGGGGGTCTTGCTGGGGGTGGTCTTTCAGGGTTTATGGCAGTGCAGTGGTGTTCGGGCAGTGTAGCGTGTCTTGCTGGGGTAGTGTTTCAGGGTTTAGGGCAGTGCAGTGGTGTTCGGGCATTGTAGGGGGCCGTGCTGAGGATGGTGTTTTAGGGTTTAGGGCAGTGCAGTGGTGTTCGGGCAGTGTAGGGGGTCATGCTGGAGGTGGTGTTTCAGGGTTTAGGGCAGTGGTGTTCGGGCAGTGTAGGGGGTCATGGTGGGGCTGGTGTTTCAGGGTTTAGGGCAGTGCAGTGGTGTTCGGGCAGAGTAGGGGGTCGTGCTGGGGCTGGTGTTTCAGGGTTTAGGGCAGTGCAGTGGTGTTCAAGCAGTGTAGGGGGTCATGCTGGGGCTGGTGTTTCAGGGTTTAGGGCAGTGCAGTGGTGTTCGGGCAGTGTAGGGGGTCGTGCTGGGGCTAGTGTTTCAGGGTTTAGGGCAGTGCAGTGGTGTTCTGGCAGTGTAGGGGTCATGGTGGGGCTGGTGTTTCAGGGTCTAGGGCAGTGCAGTGGTGTAGGGGGTCGTGCTGGGGCTGGTGTTTCAGGGTTTAGGGCAGTGCAGTGGTGTTCAGGCAGTGTAGGGGTTCGTGCTGGGGTGGTGTTTCAGGGTTTAGGGCAGTGGTGTTCGGGCAGTGTAGGGGGTCTTGCTGAGGGTGGTCTTTCAGGGTTTATGGCAATGCAGTGGTGTTCGGGCAGTGTAGGGTGTCTTGCTGGGGTAGTGTTTCAGGGTTTAGGGCAGTACAGTGGTGTTCGGGCAGTGTAGGGGTTCGTGCTGGGGGTGGTGTTTTAGGGTTTAGGGCAGTGCAGTGGTTTTCGGGCAGTGTAGAGGGTCATGCTGGGGGTGGTGTTTCAGGATTTAGGGCAGTTCAGTGGTGTTCAGGCAGTGTAGGGGGTCGTGCTGGGTGTAGTGTTTCAGGGTTCAGGGCAGTGGTGTTCGGGCAGTGTAGGAGGTCTTGCTGGGGCTGGTGTTTCAGGCTTTAGGGCAGTGCAGTGGTGTTGAGGCAGTGTAGGGGTTCGTGCTGGGGTGGTGTTTCAGGGTTTAGGGCAGTGGTGTTCGTGCAGTGTAGGGGGTCTTGCTGAGGGTGGTCTTTCATGGTTTATGGCAATGCAGTGGTGTTCGGGCAGTGTAGGGTGTCTTGTTGGGGTAGTGTTTCAGGGTTTAGGGTAGTGCAGTGGTGTTCGGGCAGAGTAGGGGGTCGTGCTGGGGCTGGTGTTTCAGGGTTTAGGGCAGTGCAGTGGTGTTCAAGCAGTGTAGGGGGTCATGCTGGGGCTGGTGTTTCAGGGTTTAGGGCAGTGCAGTGGTGTTCGGGCAGTGTAGGGGGTCGTGCTGGGGCTAGTGTTTTAGTGTTTAGGGTAGTGCAGTGGTGTTTGGGTAGTGTAGGGGGTCATCCTGGGGGTAGTGTTTTAGGGTTTAGGGTAGTGCAGTGGTGTGTGGGTAGTGTAGGGGGTCGTGCTGGGGGCAGTGTTTTAGGGTTTAGGGTAGTGCAATGGTGTTTGGATAGTGTAGGAGGTCATGCTGGGGTAGTGTTTTAGGGTTTAGGGTAGTGCAGTTGTGTTGGTGTAGTGTAGGGGGTCGTGCTAGGTATAGTGTTTTAGGGTTTAGGGTAGTGCAGTGTTATTTGAGTAGTGTAGGGGGTCATGCTGAGGGTAGATTTAGGGTTTAGGGTCGAGCAGTGGTGTTTGGGTAGTGTAGAGGGTCTTGCTAGGGTAGATTTAGCGTTTAGGGTAGTGCAGTGGTGTTTGGGTAGTGTAGGGGGTCATGCTGGGGGTAGTGTTTTAGGGTTTAGGGTAGTGCAGTGGGGTTCGGGCAGTTTAGGGGGTCTTGCTGGGGGAGGTGTTTTAGGTTCTAGGGTAGTGCATTGGTGTTCGTTTAGTGAAGGGGGCCATGCTGGGGGTGGTGTTTTAGGGTTTAGGGCAGTGCAGTGGTGTTTGTGTAGTGTAGGGGGTCGTGCTGAGGGTGGTGTTTCAGGGTTTAGCGCAGTGCAGTTGTGTTCGGGCCGTGTAGGGAGTCATGCGGGGTGGTGTTTCAGGGTTTAGGGTAGTGCATTGGTGTTCGTGTAGTGCAGGGGGTCGTGCTGGTGGTGGTGTTTTAGGGTTTAGGGCAGTGCAGTGGGGTTCGTGTAGTGTAGAGGGTCGTGCTGAGGGTGGTGTTTCAGTGTTTAGGGCAGTGCAGTGGTGTTCGGGCAGTGTAGGGGGTCGTGCTGGGGATGGTGATTTAGGGTTTAGGGGAGTGCAGTGGTGTTCGGGCAGTATAGGGGGTCATGCTGGGCGTAGTGTTTTAGGGTTTAGGGTAGTGCAGTGGTGTTCAGGCAGTGTAGGGGGTCGTGCTGGGGGTGGTGTTTTAGGGTATAGGGCTGTGCAGTGGTGTTCGGACAGTGTGAGGGTCGTGCTGGGGCTGGTGTTTCAGGGTTCAGGGTAGTACAGTGGTGTTTGTGTAGTGTAGGGGGTCGTGCTGGTGGTAGTGATTTAGGGTTTCATGTAGTGCAGTGATGTTTGTGTAGTGTAGGGGGTAGTGCTTGGTGTAGATTTAGGGTTTAGGGTAGTGCAGTTGTGTTTGTTTAGTGTAGGGAGTCGTGCTAGGGGAGTGTTTTAGGGATTAGGGTAGTGCAGTGGTGTTTGGGTAGTGTAGGTGGTCGTGCTGGGGGCAGTGTTTTAGGGTTTAGGGTAGTGCAGTGGTGTTGGGGTAGTGTAGGGGGTCATGCTAGGGTTAGTGTTTTAGGGTTTAGGGTAGTGCAGTGGTGTTTGGGTAGTGTAGGGGTCACGCTGAGGGTAGATTTAGGGCTTAGGGTAGTGCAATGGTGTTTGTGTAGTGTAGAGGGTCATGCTAGGGTAGATTTAGGGTTTAGGTCGTGCAGTGGTTTTTGGGTAGTGTAGGGAGTCGTGCTTGGGGCAGTTTTTTAGGGTTTAGGGTAGTGCAGTGGTGTTTGGTTATCGTAGGGGGTCTTGCTGGAGATAGTGTTTTAGGGTTTAGGGTATTGCAGTGGAGTTTGAGTAGTGTACGGTGTCGTGCTGGGGGTTATGTTTTAGGGTTTACAGTAGGGCAGTGGTGTTTGTGAAGTGTAGGGGTAGTGTTATAGGGTTTAGGGTAGTGCAGTGGTGTATGTGTAGTATAGGGGTCGAGCTGGGGGTAGTGTTTTAGGGTTTAGGGTAGTGCAACGTTGTTTGTGTAGTGTAGGGGGTCGTGTTTTAGGGTTTAGGGTAGTGCAGTGGTCTTTGGGTAGTGTAGGGGGTCGTGCGAGCGGTAGTGTTTTAGGGTTTATGGTCATGCAGTTGTGTTTGGATAGTGTAGGTCATGCTGGGGTAGTGTTTTAGCGTTTAGGGTAGTGCAGTTGTGTTGGTGCAGTGTAGGGGGTCTTGCTAGGTGTAGTGTTTTAGGGTTTAGGGTAGTGCAGTGTTGTTTGAGTAGTGTAGGGGGTCGTGCTGAGGGTAGATTTAGGGTTTAGGGTAGTGCAGTGGTGTTTGGGTAGTGTAGAGGGTCTTGCTAGGGTAGATTTAGGGTTTAGGGTAGTGCAGTGGTGTTTGGGCAGTGTAGGGGGTCGTGCTGGGGTACTCTTTTAGGGTTTAGGTTAGTGCAGTGGGGTTCGGGCAGTTTAGGGGGTCGTGCTGGGCTGGTGTTTTAGGGTCTAGGTTAGTGCATTGGTGTTCGGGCAGTGTAGGGGGTCATTCTGGGGGTGGTGTTTCAGGGTTTAGGGCAGTGCAGTGGTGTTTGGGCAGTGTAGGGAGTCATGCGGGGGTGGTGTTTCAGGGTTTAGGGCAGTGCAGTGGTGTTCGGGCAGTGTAGGGGGTCGTGCTGGGGGTGGTGTTTTAGCGTTTAGGGTAGTGCATTGGTGGTCGTGTAGTGCAGGGGGTCGTGCTGGTGGTGGTGTTTTAGGGTTTAGGGCAGTGCAGTGGTGTTCGTGTAGTGTAGAGGGTCGTGCTGTGGGTGGTGTTTTAGGGTTTAGTGCAGTGCAGTGGTGTTCGGGCAGTGTAGGGGTCGTGCTGGGGGTGGTGATTTAGGGTTTAGGGCAGTGCAGTGGTGTTCGGGCAGTGTAGGGGGTTGTGCTGGGGGTAATGTTTTAGGGTTTAGGGTAGTGCAGTGGTGTTTGGGCAGTGTATAGGTTCATGCTGGGGGTGGTGTTTTAGGGTCTAGAGTAGTGCATTGGTGTTCGTCTAGTGAATGGGGTCGTGCTGGGGGTGGTGATTTAGGGTTTTGGGCAGTGCAGTGGTGTTCGGGCAGTGTAGGAGGTTGTGCTGGGGGTAGTGTTTTAGGGTTTAGGGGAGTGCAGTTGTGTTCGGGCAGTGTAGGGGGTCATGCTGAGGGTGGTGTTTCAGGGTTTAGGGCAGTGCAGTGGTGTTTGGGCAGTGTAGGGGGTCATGCAGGCGGTGGTGTTTCAGGGTTTATGGCAGTGCAGTGGTGTTTGGGCAGTGTAGGGGGTTGTGCTGGGTGTGGTGTTTCAGCTTTTAGGGCAGTGCAGTGGTGTTTGGGCAGTGTAGGGGGTCTTGCAGGGGGGTGGTGTTTCAGGGTTTAGGGCAGTGCAGTGGTGTTCGGGCAGAGTAGGGGGTCTTGCTGAGGCTGAAGTTTCAGGGTTTAGGGCAGTGCAGTGGTGTTCGGGCAGTGTAGGGGGATGTGCTGGGGGTGATGTTTTAGGGTTTAGGGCAGTGCAGTAGTGTTCGGGCAGTGTAGGGGTCGTGCTGGGGTGGTGTTTCAGGGTTTAGGGCAGTGGTGTTCGGGCAGTGTAGGTGGTCTTGCTGGGGCTGCTGTTTCAGGGTTTAGGGCAGTGCAGTGGTGTTCGGACAGTGTGGGGGGTCGTGCTGGGGCTGGTGTTTCAGGGATCAGGATAGTACAGTGGTGTTTGTGTAGTGTAGGGGGTCGTGCAGGTGGTAGTGTTTTAGGGTTTAGGGTAGTGCAGTGATGTTTGTGTAGTGTGGGCGTAGTGCTTGGGGTGGGTTTAGGGTAGTGCATTTGTATTTGTGTAGTGTAGGGAGTCGTGCTGGGGGGAGTGTTTTAGGGATTAGGGTAGTGCTGTGGTGTTTGGGTAGTGTAGGTGGTTGTGCTGGGGGCAGTGTTTTAGGGTTTAGGGTAGTGCAGTGGTGTTGGGGTAGTGTAGGGGTGTTGGGGTAGTGTAGGGGGTCATGCTGAGGGTAGATTTAGGGTTTAGGGTAGTGCAGTGGTGTTTGTGTAGTGTAGAGGGTCATGCTAGGGTAGATTTAGGGTTTAGGGTAGTGCAGTGGTGTTCGGGTAGGGTAGGTGGTCGTGCTGGGGGCAGTGTTTTAGGGTTTAGGGTAGTGCAGTGGTGTTTGGGTAGTTTAGGGGTACTGCTGGGGGTAGTGTTTTAGGGTATAGGGTAGTGCAGTGCAGTTTGAGAAGTGTAGGGTGTCATGCTGGGGGTAGTGTTTTAGGGTTTAGGGTAGTGCAGTGGTGTTTGTGTAGTGTACGGGTAGTGTTATAGGGTTTAGGGTAGTGCAGTGGTGTATGTGTAGTGTAGGGGTCATGCTGGGGGTAGTGTTTTAGGGTTTAGGGTAGTGCAGCGTTGTTTGTGTAGTGTATGGGGTCGTGTTTTAGGGTTTAGGGTAGTGCAGTGGTCTTTGGGTAGTGTAGGGGGTCGTGCGAGCGGTAGTGTTTTAGGGTTTAAGGTAGTGCAGTGGTGTTTGGGTAGTGTAGGGGGTCATGCTGGGGGTAGAGTTGTAGGGTTTAAGGTAGTGCAGTGGTTTTTGGGTATGGAAGGGGGTCGTGCTGGGGATTAGTGTTTTAGGGTTAAGGATAGTGCAGTGGTGTTTGAGTAGTGTTTTGGGGCTTAGGGTAGTGCAGTGGTGTTTGTGTAGTGTAGGGGGTAGTGTTTTAGGGCTTAGGGTAGTGCAATGGTGTTTGAGCAGTGTAGGGTTCATGCTAGGGGTAGTATTTTAGGGTTTAGGGTAGGGCAGCAGTATTTGTGTAGTGTAGGGTGTCGTGTTTCAGGGTGTAGGGTAGTGCAGTGCTGTTTATGCAGTGTAGGGGGTAGTGTTTTACAGTTTAGGGTAGCGAAGTGGTGTTTGTGTAGTGTAGGGGGTAGTGCTGTGGGGTAGTCTTTTAGGGTTTAGGGTAGTGCAGCAGTGTTTTTGTAGTGTAGGGGGTCGTGATTTAGGGTTTAGGGTAGTGCAGTGGTCTGGGTAGTGTAGGTGGTCGTGCGGGGGTAGTGTTTTAGGGTTTATAGCAGTGCAGTGGTGTTTGGGTAGTGTAGGGGGTTGTGCTGGGGGTAGTGTTTTAGGGTTTAGGGTAGTGCAGTGGTGTTTGGGTAGTGTAGGGGGTCGTGCTGAGGGTAGATTTAGGGTTTAGGGTAGTACAGTGGTGTTTGGGTAATGTAGGGGGTCGTGTTGATGGTAGATTTAGGGTTTAGGGTATTGCATTGTTGTTTGCGTAGTGAAGGGGATCAGGCTGAGTGTAGTGTTTTAGGGTTTAGGGCAGTGCAGTGGTGTTTGTGTAGTGTAGGGGGTCGTGCAGGGGATACTGTTTTAGAGTTTATGGCAGAGCAGTGGTGTTCGGGCAGTGTAGGGGGTCGTGCTGGGGGTAGTGTTTTAGGGTTTAGGGTAGTGCAGTGGTGTTCGGCAGTGTCGGGGGTAGTGTTTTAGGGTTTAGGGTAGTGCAGCGGTGTTTGTATAGTATAGGGGTACGTGTTTTAGGGTTTATGGTAGTGCAGTGGTCTTTGCGTAGTTTAGGGGGTCGTGCGGGGGTAGTATTTTAGGGTTTATTGTAGTGCAGTGGTGTTTGGGAAGTGTAGGGGGTTGTGCTGGGGGCAGTGTGTTTGGGTTTAGGGTAGTGCAGTGCTGTTTGTGTAGTGAAGGGGGTCAGGCTGGCGGTAGAGTTTTAGGGTTTAGGGTAGTGCAGTGATGTTTGTGTAGTGCAGGGAGTCATGCTGGGGGTACTGTTTTAGACTTTACGGCAGAGCAGTGGTGTTTGGGTAGTGTAGGGGGTCGTGCAGGGGGTAGTGTTTTAGGGTTTAGGGTAGTGCATTTGTGTTTGTGTAGTGAATGAGGTCGGGCTGGGGTTAGTGTTTTAGGGTTTAGGGCAGTCAGTGGTGTTTGTGTAGTGTAGGGGGTCATGCAGGGGGTACTGTTTTAGGGTTTACGATAGAGCAGTGGTGTTCGGGTAGTGTAGGGGGTCGTGCTGGGGGTACTGTTTTAGCGTTTAGGGCAGTGCTGTGGTGTTCGGGCAGTGTAGGGGGTCGTGCTGGAGGTGGTGCTTTAGGGTTTAGGGCAGTGCAGTGGTGTTCAGCAGTGTAGGGGGTAGTGTTTTAGGGTAGTGCAGCTGTATTTGTGTAGTGTAGGGGTATGTGTTTTAGGGGTTAGGGTAGTGAAGTGGTCTTTGCGTAGTGTAGGGGGTCGTACGGGGGATAGTGTTTTAGTGTTTATTGTAGTGCAGTGGTGTTTGGGAAGTGTACTGGGTTGTGCTGGGGGTAGTGTTTTAGGGTTTAGGGTAGTGCAGTGGTGTTCGGGTAGTGTAGGGAGTCCTGCTGGGGGTAGTGTTTTAGGTTTAGGGCAGTGCTGTGGTGTGGTGTTCGGGTAGTGTAGGGGGTCATGCTGGGGGTGGTGTTTTAGGGTTTAGGGCAGTGCAGTGCTGTTCGGCAGTGTAGGGGGTCATGCTGGGAATAGTGTTTTAGGGTTTAGGGTAGTGCAGTGTTGTTTGGGTAGTGTAGGGGGTCGTGCTGGGGCAGTGTTTTAGGGTTTAGGGTAGTGCAGTGGATTTGGGCAGTGTAGGGGGTCGTGCTGGGGTAGTGTTTTAGGGTTTAGGGTAGTGCAGTGGTGTTGGTGTAGTGTAGGGTGTCGTGCTGGGGGTAGTGTTTTAGGGTTTAGGGTAGAGCAGTGGTGTTTGGGTAGTATAGGGGTCGTGCTGAGGGTAGATTTAGGGTTTAGGGTAGTGCAGAGGTGTTTGGGTAATATAGGGGGTCGTGTTGGGGGTAGATTTAGAGTTTAGGGTAGTGCAGTGGTGTTTGGGTAGTGTAGGGGTCGTGCTGGGGGCAGATTTAGGGTTTAGGGTAGTGCAGTGGTGTTTGGGTAGTGTAGGTGGTACTGCTGGGGGTAGTGTTTTAGGGTTTAGGGTAGTGCAATGGTGTTTGGGTAGTGTAGGGGGTACTGCTGGGGTAGGGTTTCAGGGTTTAGGGTAGTGCAGTGGTGTTTGTGTAGTGTGGGGGGTCGTGCTGGGGGTAGTGTTTTACGGTTTAGTGTAGTGCAGCGATGTTTTTGTAGTGTAGGGGGTCGTGTTTTAGGGTTGATGGTAGTGCAGTGGTTTTTGGGTAGTGTAAGGGGTCGTGGTGGGGGTAGAGTTTTAGGGTTTAGGGTAGTGCAGTGGTGTTTGGGTAGTGTAGGGGGTGGTTTCTGGGGGTGGTGTTTTAGGGTTTAGGGTAGTGCAGTGGTGTTTGTGTAGTGTAAAGGGCAGTGTTTTAGGGTTTAGGGTATTGCAGTAGTCTTTGGGTAGTGTAGGGGATCGTGTGGGGGGTAGTGTTTTAGGGTAGTGCAGTGGTGTTTGGGTAGTGTAGGGGGTCATATTGGGGGTAGTGTTTTAGGGTTAAGGGTAGTGCAGTGGTGTTTGGGTAGTGTAGGGGGTCGGGTTGGGGGTAGTGTTTTAGGGTTTAAGGTAGTGCATTGGTGTTTGTGTAGTGAAGGGGGTGGGGCTGGGGTTAGTATTTTAGGGTTTAGGGCAGTGCATTGGTGTTTGTGTAGTGTAGGGGGTCGTGCTGGCGGTACTGTTTTAGGGTTTACGGCAGGAGCAGTCATGTCTGAAGGGTAGTGTAGAGGGTCGTGCTGGGGTAGTGTTTTAGGGTTTAGGGCAGTGCAGTGGTGTTCGGGTAGTGTGGGGGGTCGTGCTAGGGGTAGTGTTTAAGGGTTTAGGGCAGTGCATTGGCATTTGTGTAGTGAAGAGGGTCAGGCTGTGAGTAGTGTTTTAGGGATTACGGCAGAGCAGTGGTGTTCGGGTAGTGTAGGGGTCATGCTGGAAGTAGTGCTTTAGCGTTTAGGGCAGTGCTGTGGTGTTCGGGCAGTGTAGGGGGTCGTGCTGGGGGTGGTGTTTTAGGGTTTAGGGCAGTGCATTGGTGTTCGGCAGTGTAGTGGGTAGTGTTTTAGGGTTTAGGGTAGTGCAGTGGTGTTTGTGTAGTGTAGGGGTACGTGTTTAAGGGTTTAGGGTAGTGCAGTCGTCTTTGCGTAGTGTAGGGGGTCATGCAGCGGGTAGTGTTACAGGGTTTATTGTAGTGCAGTGGTGTTTGGGAAGTGTAGGGGCACGTGCTGGGGGAAGTGTATTAGGGTTTAGGGTAGTGCAGTGTTTGTGTCGTGAATGGGGTCGGGCTGGGGGTAGTGTTTTGGGTTTAGGGCAATGCAGTGATGTTTGTGTAGTGTAGGGGGTCATGCTGGGCATACTGTTTTAGGGTTTACGGCAGAGCAGTGGTGTTTGGGTTTAGGGCAGTGCAGTCGTGTTCGGGCAGTGTAGGGGGTCGTGCTGGGGCTAGTGTTTCAGGGTTTAGGGCAGTGCAGTGGTGTTCTGGCAGTGTAGGGGGTCATGCTGGGGCTGGTGTTTCAGGGTTTAGGGCAGTGCAGTGGTGTTCAGGCAGTGTAGGGGGTCATGGCGGGGCTGGTGTTTCAGGGTTTAGGGCAGTGCAGTGGTGTTCGGTCAGAGTAGGGGGTCGTGCTGGGGCTGGTGTTTCAGGGTTTAGGGCAGTGCAGTGGTGTTCAAGCAGTGTAGGGGTCATGCTGGGGCTGGTGTTTCAGGGTTTAGGGCAGTGCAGTGGTGTTCGGGCAGTGTAGGGGTAGAACTGGGGCTGGTGTTTCAGGCTTTAGGGCAGTGCAGTGGTGTTCAGGCAGTGTAGGGGTTCGAGCTGGGGTGGTGTTTCAGGGTTTAGGGCAGTGGTGTTCGGGCAGTGTAGGGTGTCTTGCTGAGGGTGGTCTTTCAGTGTTTATGGCAATGCAGTGGTGTTCGGGCAGTGTAGGGTGTCTTGCTGGGGTAGTGTTTCAGGGTTTAGGGCAGTACAGTGGTGTTCGGGCAGTGTAGGGGTGCGTGCTGGGGGTGGTGTTTTAGGGTTTAGGGCAGTGCAGTGGTTTTCGGGCAGTGTAGAGGATCGTGCTGGGGGTGGTGTTTCAGGGTTTAGGACAGTTCAGTGGTGTTCGGGCAGTGTAGGGGGTCGTGCTGGGTGTGGTGTTTCAGGGTTCAGGGCAGTGGTGTTCGGGCAGTGTAGGAGGTCTTGCTGGGGCTCGTGTTTCAGGGATTAGGGTAGTGCAGTGGTGTTTGTGTAGTGTAGGGGTCATGCTGGTGGTAGTGTTTTAGGGTTTAGGGTAGTGCAGTGATGTTTGTGTAGTGTAGGGGGTCGTGCTTGGGGTAGATTTAGGGTTTAGGGTAGTGCAATGGTGTATGTGTAGTGTAGGGGGTCGTGGTAGGGGTAGTGTTTTAGGGTTTAGGGTAGTGCAGTGGTGTTTGGGTAGTGTAGGGGGTCATCCTGGGGGTAGTGTTTTAGGGTTTAGGGTAGTGCAGTGGTGTTTGGGTAGTGTAGGGGGTCGTGCTGGGGGCAGTGTTTTAGGGTTTAGGGTAGTGCAGTTGTGTTGGTGTAGTGTAGGGGGTCGTGCTAGGTGTAGTGTTTTAGGGTTTAGGGTAGTGCAGTGTTATTTGAGTAGTGTAGGGGGTCATGCTGAGGGTAGATTTAGGGTTTAGGGTCGAGCAGTGGTGTTTGGGTAGTGTAGAGGGTCTTGCTAGGGTAGATTTAGGGTTTAGGGTAGTGCAGTGGTGTTTGGGTAGTGTAGGGGGTCATGCTAGGATTAGTGTTTTAGGGTTTAGGGTAGTGCAGTGGTGTTTGGGTAGTGTAGGGGTCGCGCTGAGGGTAGATTTAGGGTTTAGGGTAGTGCAGTGGTGTTTATGTAGTGTAGAGGGTCATGCTAGGGTAGATTTAGGGTTTAGGTCGTGCAGTGGTTTTTGGGTAGTGTAGGGAGTCGAGCTGGGGGAGTGTTTTAGGGATTAGGGTAGTGCAGTGGTGTTTGGGTAGTGTAGGTGGTCGTGCTGGGGGCAGTGTTTTAGGGTAGTGCAGTGGTGTTTGGTTATCGTAGGGGGTCGTGCTGGAGATAGTTGTTTAGGGTTTAGGGTAGTGCAGTGGAGTTTGAGAAGTGTAGGGTGTCATGCTGGGGGTAGTGTTTTAGGGTTTAGGGTAGTGCAGTGGTGTTTGTGTAGTGTACGGGTAGTGTTATAGGGTTTAGGGTAGTGCAGTGGTGTATGTGTAGTGTAGGGGTCATGCTGGGGGTAGTGTTTTAGGGTAGTGCAGCGTTGTTTGTGTAGTGTATGGGGTCGTGTTTTAGGGTTTAGGGTAGTGCAGTGGTCTTTGGGTAGTGTAGGGGGTCGTGCGAGCGGTAGTGTTTTAGGGTTTAAGGTAGTGCAGTGGTGTTTGGGTAGTGTAGGGGGTCATGCTGGGGGTAGAGTTGTAGGGTTTAAGGTAGTGCAGTGGTTTTTCGGTATTGAAGGGGGTCGTGCTGGGGATTAGTGTTTTAGGGTTAAGGATAGTGCAGTGGTGTTTGAGTAGTGTTTTAGGGCTTAGGCTAGTGCAGTGGTGTTTGTGTAGTGTAAGGGGTAGTGTTTTAGGGATTAGGGTAGTGCAGTGGTGTTTGAGTAGTGTAGGGTTCATGCTAGGGGTAGTGTTTTAGGGTTTAGGGTAGTGCAGCAGTATTTGTGTAGTGTAGGGTGTCGTGTTTCAGGGTGTAGGGTAGTGCAGTGCTGTTTATGCAGTGTAGGGGGTAGTGTTTTACAGTTTAGGGTAGCAAAGTGGTGTTTGTGTAGTGTAGGGGGTCGTGCTGTGGGGTAGTCTTTTAGGGTTTAGGGTAGTGCAGCGGTGTTTTTGTAGTGTAGGGGGTCGTGATTTAGGGTTTAGGGTAGTGCAGTGGTCTTTGGGTAGTGTAGGTGGTCGTGCGGGGGTAGTGTTTTAGGGTTTATAGCAGTGCAGTGGTGTTTGGGTAGTGTAGGGGGTTGTGCTGGGGGTAGTGTTTTAGGGTTTAGGGTAGTGCAGGGGTGTTTGGGTAGTGTAGGGGTCGTGCTTGGGGTAGATTTAGGGTTTAGGGTATTGCATTGTTGTTTGCGTAGTGAAGGGGATCAGGCTGAGTAGTGTTTTAGGGTTTAGGGCAGTGCAGTGGTGTTTGTGTAGTGTAGAGGGTCGTGCAGGGGATACTGTTTTAGAGTTTATGGCAGAGCAGTGGTGTTCGGGCAGTGTAGGGGGTCGTGCTGGGGGTAGTGTTTTAGGGTTTAGGGTAGTGCAGTGGTGTTCGGCAGTGTCGGGGGTAGTGTTTTAGGGTTTAGGGTAGTGCAGCGGTGTTTGTATAGTATAGGGGTACGTGTTTTAGGGTTTAGGGTAGTGCAGTGGTCTTTGCGTAGTTTAGGGGGTCGTGCGGGGGTAGTATTTTAGGGTTTATTGTAGTGCAGTGGTGTTTGGGAAGTGTAGGGGGTTGTGCTGGGGGCAGTGTGTTTGGGTTTAGGGTAGTGCAGTGCTGTTTGTGTAGTGAAGGGGGTCAGGCTGGCGGTAGAGTTTTAGGGTTTAGGGTAGTGCAGTGATGTGTGTGTAGTGCAGGGAGTCATGCTGGGGGTACTGTTTTAGACTTTACGGCAGAGCAGTGGTGTTTGGGTAGTGTAGGGGGTCGTGCAGGGGGTAGTGTTTTAGGGTTTAGGGTAGTGCATTGGTGTTTGTGTAGTGAATGAGGTCGGGCTGGGGTTAGTGTTTTAGGGTTTAGGGCAGTCAGTGGTGTTTGTGTAGTGTAAGGGGTCGTGCAGGGGGTACTGTTTTAGGGTTTAGGGTAGTGCATTGGTGTTTGTGTAGTGAATGAGGTCGGGCTGGGGTTAGTGTTTTAGGGTTTAGGGCAGTCAGTGGTGTTTGTGTAGTGTAAGGGGTCGTGCAGGGGGTACTGTTTTAGGGTTTAGGGCAGTGCAGTGGTGTTCAGCAGTGTAGGGGGTAGTGTTTTAGGGTAGTGCAGCTGTATTTGTGTAGTGTAGGGGTATGTGTTTTAGGGGTTAGGGTAGTGCAGTGGTCTTTGCGTAGTGTACTGGGTCGTGCTGGGGGTAGTGTTTTAGGATTTAGGGTAGTGCAGTGGTGTTCGGGTAGTGTAGGGAGTCCTGCTGGGGGTAGTGTTTTAGGTTTAGGGCAGTGCTGTGGTGTTCGGGTAGTGTAGGGGGTCATGCTGGGGGTGGTGTTTTAGGGTTTAGGGCAGTGCAGTGCTGTTCGGCAGTGTAGGGGGTCGTGCTGGGAATAGTGTTTTAGGGTTTAGGGTAGTGCAGTGTTGTTTGGGTAGTGTAGGGGGTCGTGCTGGGGCAGTGTTTTAGGGTTTAGGGTAGTGCAGTGGATTTGGGCAGTGTAGGGGGTCGTGCTGGGGTAGTGTTTTAGGGTTTAGGGTAGTGCAGTGGTGTTGGTGTAGTGTAGGGTGTCGTGCTGGGGGTAGTGTTTTAGGGTTTAGGGTAGACCAGTGGTGTTTGGGTAGTATAGGGGGTCGTGCTGAGGGTAGATTTATGGTTTAGGGTAGTGCAGTGGTGTTTGGGTAATGTAGGGGGTCGTGTTGGGGGTAGATTTAGGGTTTAGGGTAGTGCAGTGGTGTTTGGGTAGTGTAGGGGTAGTGCTGGGGGCAGATTTAGGGTTTAGGGTAGTGCAGTGGTGTTTGGGTAGTGTAGGTGGTACTGCTGGGGGTAGTGTTTTAGGGTTTAGGGTAGTGCAATGGTGTTTGGGTAGTGTAGGGGGTACTGCTGGGGTAGGGCTTCAGGGTTTAGGGTAGTGCAGTGGTGTTTGTGTAGTGTGGGGGGTCGTGCTGGGGGTAGTGTTTTACGGTTTAGTGTAGTGCAGCGGTGTTTTTGTAGTGTAGGGGGTCGTGTTTTAGAATTGATGGTAGTGCAGTGGTGTTTGGGTAGTGTAGGGGTGGTTTCTGGGGGTGGTGTTTTAGGGTTTAGGGTAGTGCAGTGGTGTTTGTGTAGTGTAGAGGGCAGTGTTTTAGGGTTTAGGGTATTGCAGTGGTCTTTGGGTAGTGTAGGGGATCGTGTGGGGGTTAGTGTTTTAGGGTAGTTCAGTGGTGTTTGGGTAGTGTAGGGGGTCATATTGGGGGTAGTGTTTTAGGGTTAAGGGTAGTGCAGTGGTGTTTGGGTAGTGTAGGGGGTCGGGTTGGGGGTAGTATTTTAGGGTTTAAGGTAGTGCATTGGTGTTTGTGTAGTGAAGGGGGTGGGGCTGGGGGTAGTATTTTAGGGTTTAGGGCAGTGCAGTGGTGTTTGTGTAGTGTAGGGGGTCGTGCTGGCGGTACTGTTTTAGGGTTTACGGCAGGAGCACTCATGTCTGAAGGGTAGTGTAGAGGGTCGTGCTGGGGTAGTGTTTTAGGGTTTAGGGCAGTGCAGTGGTGTTCAGGTAGTGTGGGGGGTCGTGCTAGGGGTAGTGTTTAAGGGTTTAGGGCAGTGCATTGGCATTTGTGTAGTGAAGGGGGTCAGGCTGTGAGTAGTGTTTTAGGGATTACGGCAGAGCAGTGGTGTTCGGGTAGTGTAGGGGTCATGCTGGAAGTAGTGCTTTAGCGTTTAGGGCCGTGCTGTGGTGTTCGGGCAGTGTAGGGGGTCGTGCTGGGGGTGGTGTTTTAGGGTTTAGGGCAGTGCATTGGTGTTCGGCAGTGTAGTGGGTAGTGTTTTAGGGTTTAGGGTAGTGCAGTGGTGTTTGTGTAGTGTAGGGGTACGTGTTTAAGGGTTTAGGGTAGTGCAGTCGTCTTTGCGTAGTGTAGGGGGTCATGCGGCGGGTAGTGTTACAGGGTTTATTGTAGTGCAGTGGTGTTTGGGAAGTGTAGGGGCACGTGCTGGGGGAAGTGTATTAGGGTTTAGGGTAGTGCAGTGTTGTTTGTGTCGTGAATGGGGTCGGGCTGGAGGTAGTGTTTTGGGTTTAGGGCAATGCAGTGATGTTTGTGTAGTGTAGGGGGTCATGCTGGGCGTACTGTTTTAGGGTTTACGGCAGAGCAGTGGTGTTTGGGTAGTGTAGGGGGTCGTGCTGGGGGTAGTGTTTCTGGGTTTAGGGCAGTGCAGTCGTGTTCGGGCAGTGTAGGGGCTCGTGCTGGGGCTAGTGTTTCAGGGTTTAGGGCAGTGCAGTGGTGTTCTGGCAGTGTAGGGGGTCATGGTGGGGCTGGTGTTTCAGGGTTTAGGGCAGTGCAGTGGTGTTCAGGCAGTGTAGGGGGTCATGGCGGGGCTGGTGTTTCAGGGTTTAGGGCAGTGCAGTGGTGTTCGGGCAGAGTAGGGGGTCGTGCTGGGGCTGGTGTTTCAGGGTTTAGGGCAGTGCAGTGGTGTTCAAGCAGTGTAGGGGTCATGCTGGGGCTGGTGTTTCAGGGTTTAGGGCAGTGCAGTGGTGTTCGGGCAGTGTAGGGGTAGAACTGGGGCTGGTGTTTCAGGCTTTAGGGCAGTGCAGTGGTGTTCAGGCAGTGTAGGGGTTCGTGCTGGGGTGGTGTTTCAGGGTTTAGGGCAGTGGTGTTCGGGCAGTGAAGGGTGTCTTGCTGAGGGTGGTCTTTCAGTGTTTATGGCAATGCAGTGGTGTTCGGGCAGTGTAGGGTGTCTTGCTGGGGAAGTGTTTTAGGGTTTAGGGCAGTACAGTGGTGTTCGGGCAGTGTAGGGGTGCGTGCTGGGGGTGGTGTTTTAGGGTTTAGGGCAGTGCAGTGGTTTTCGGGCAGTGTAGAGGGTCGTGCTGGGGGTGGTGTTTCAGGGTTTAGGACAGTTCAGTGGTGTTCGGGCAGTGTAGGGGGTCGTGCTGGGTGTGGTGTTTTAGGGTTCAGGGCAGTGGTGTTCGGGCAGTGTAGGAGGTCTTGCTGGGGCTCGTGTTTCAGGGATTAGGGTAGTGCAGTGGTGTTTGTGTAGTGTAGGGGGTCATGCTGGTGGTAGTGTTTTAGGGTTTAGGGTAGTGCAGTGATGTTTGTGTAGTGTAGGGGGTCGTGCTTGGGGTAGATTTAGGGTTTAGGGTAGTGCAGTGGTGTTTGTGTAGTGTAGGGGGTCGTGGTAGGGGTAGTGTTTTAGGGTTTAGGGTAGTGCAGTGGTGTTTGGGTAGTGTAGGGGGTCGTGCTGGGGGCAGTGTTTTAGGGTTTAGGGTAGTGCAGTTGTGTTGGTGTAGTGTAGGGGGTCGTGCTAGGTGTAGTGTTTTAGGGTTTAGGGTAGTGCAGTGTTATTTGAGTAGTGTAGGGTGTCATGCTGAGGGTAGATTTAGGGTTTAGGGCCGAGCAGTGGTGTTTGGGTAGTGTAGAGGGTCTTGCTAGGGTAGATTTAGGGTTTAGGGTAGTGCAGTGGTGTTTGGGTAGTGTAGGGGGTCATGCTAGGATTAGTGTTTTAGGGTTTAGGGAAGTGCAGTGGTGTTTGGGTAGTGTAGGGGTCGCGCTGAGGGTAGATTTAGGGTTTAGGGTAGTGCAGTGGTGTTTGTGTAGTGTAGAGGGTCATGCTAGGGTAGATTTAGGGTTTAGGTCGTGCAGTGGTTTTTGGGTAGTGTAGGGAATCGAGCTGGGGGAGTGTTTTAGGGATTAGGGTAGTGCAGTGGTGTTTGGGTAGTGTAGGTGGTCGTGCTGGGGGCAGTGTTTTAGGGTAGTGCAGTGGTGTTTGGTTATCATAGGGGGTCGTGCTGGAGATAGTGGTTTAGGGTTTAGGCTAGAGCAGTGGTGTCTGTGTAGTGTAGGGTGTCGTGCTGGGGGTTGTGTTTTAGGGTTTACAGTAGGGCAGTGGTGTTTGTGTGGTGTAGGGGTAGTGTTATAGGGTTTAGGGTAGTGCAGTGGTGTATATGTAGTGTAGGGGTCGAGCTGGGGGTAGTGTTTTAGGGTTTAGGGTAGTGCAACGTTGTTTGTGTAGTGTAGGGGGTCGTGTTTTAGGGTTTAGGGTAGTGCAGTGGTCTTTGGGTAGTGTAGGGGGTCGTGCGAGCGGTAGTGTTTTAGGGTTTATGGTCGTGCAGTGGTGTTTGGATAGTGTAGGAGGTCATGCTGGGGTAGTGTTTTAGCGTTTAGGGTAGTGCAGTTGTGTTGGTGTAGTGTAGGGGGTCGTGCTAGGTGTAGTGTTTTAGGGTTTAAGGTAGTGCAGTGTTGTTTGAGTAGTGTAGGGGGTCATGCTAGGGTAGATTTAGGGTTTAGGTCGTGCAGTGGTTTTTGGGTAGTGTAGGGAGTCGAGCTGTTTTAGGGATTAGGGTAGTGCAGTTGGGTTTGGGTAGTGTAGGTGGTCGTGCTGGGGGCAGTGTTTTAGAGTTTAGGGTAGTGCAGTGGTGTTTGGTTATCGCAGGGGGTCGTGCTGGAGATAGTGGTTTAGGGTTTACGATAGAGCAGTGGTGTTTGTGTAGTGTAGGGTGTCGTGCTGGGGGATGTGTTTTAGGGTTTACAGTAGGGCAGTGGGGTTTGTGTGGTGTAGGGGTAGTGTTATAGGGTTTAGGGTAGCGCAGTGGTGTATATGTAGTGTAGGGGTCGAGCTGGGGGTAGTGTTTTAGGGTTTAGGGTAGTGCAACGTTGTTTGTGTAGTGTAGGGGGTCGTGTTTTAGGGTTTAGGGTAGTGCAGTGGTCTTTGGGTAGTGTAGGGGGTCGTGCAAGCGGTAGTGTTTTAGGGTTTATGGTCGTGCAGTGGTGTTTGGATAGTGTAGGAGGTCATGCTGGGGTAGTGTTTTAGCGTTTAGGGTAGTGCAGTTGTGTTGGTGTAGTGTAGCGGTCGTGCTAGGTGTACTGTTTTAGGGTTTAGGGTAGTGCAGTGTTGTTTGAGTAGTGTAGGGGGTTGTGCTGAGGGTAGATTTAGGGTTTAGGGTAGTGCAGTGGTGTTTGGGTAGTGTAGAGGGTCGTGCTAGGGTAGATTTAGGGTTTAGGGTAGTGCAGTGGGGTTCGGGCAGTTTAGGGGGTCGTGCTGGGGTGGTGTTTTAGGGTCTAGGGTAGTGCATTGGTGTTCGTTTAGTGAAGGGGTCATGCTGGGGGTGGTGTTTTACTGTTTAGGGCAGTGCAGTGGTGTTTGTGTAGTGTAGGGGGTTGTGCTGAGGGTGGTGTTTCAGGGTTTAGTGCAGTGCAGTTGTGTTCGGGCAGTGTAGGGGGTCATTCTGGGGGTGGTGTTTCAGGGTTTAGGGCAGTGCAGTGGTGTTCGGGCAGTGTAGGGAGTCATGCGGGGGTGGTGTTTCAGGGTTTAGGGCAGTGCAGTGGTGTTCGGGCAGTGTAGGGGGTCGTGCTGGGGGTGGTGTTTTAGCGTTTAGGGTAGTGCATTGGTGTTCGTGTAGTGCAGGGGGTCGTGCTGCTGGTGGTGTTTTAGGGTTTAGGGCAGTGCAGTGGTGTTCGTGTAGTGTAGAGGGTCGTGCTGTGGGTGGTGTTTTAGGGTTTAGTGCAGTGCAGTGGTGTTCGGGCAGTGTAGGGGGTCGTGCTGGGGGTGGTGATATAGGGTTTAGGGCAAAGCAGTGGTGTTCGGGCAGTGTAGGGGGTTGTGCTGGGGGTAGTGTTTTAGGGTTTAGGGTAGTGCAGTGGTGTTTGGGCAGTGTAGGGGTTCATGCTGGGGGTGGTGTTTTAGGGTCTAGAGTAGTGCATTGGTGTTAGTCTAGTGAATGGGGTCGTGCTGGGGGTGGTGTTTTAGGATTTAGGGCAGTCCAGTGGTGTTTGTGTAGTGTAGGGGGTTGAGCTGAGGGTGGTGTTCAGGATGTAGTGCAGTGCAGTTGTGTTCGGGCAGTGTAGGGGGTCATGCGGGCGGTGGTGTTTCAGGGTTTATGGCAGTGCAGTGGTGTTCGGGCAGTGTAGGGGGTTGTGCTGGGTGTGGTGTTTCAGCTTTTAGGGCAGTGCAGTGGTGTTCGGGCAGTGTAAGGGGTCGTGCAGGGGGGTGGTGTTTCAGGGTTTAGGGCAGTGCAGTGGTGTACGGGCAGTGTAGGGGGTCTTGCTGAGGCTGAAGTTTCAGAGTTTAGGGCAGTGCAGTGGTGTTCGGGCAGTGAAGGGGGTTGTGCTGGGGGTGGTGTTTCAGGGGTTAGGGCAGTGTTGTTCGGGCAGTGTAGGGGATGATGCTGGGGGTGGTGTTTCAGGGTTTAGGGCAGTGCAGTGGTGTTCGGGCAGTGTAGGGGGATGTGCTGGGGGTAGTGTTTCAGGGTTTAGGGCAGTGCAGTAGTGTTCGGGCAGTGTAGTGGGTCGTGCTGGGATGGTGTTTCAGGGTTTAGGGCAGTGGTGTTCGGGCAGTGTAGGTGGTCTTGCTGGGGCTGCTGTTTCAGGGTTTAGGGCAGTGCAGTGGTGTTCGGACAGTGTGGGGGGTCGTGCTGGGGCTGGTGTTTCAGGGTTCAGGGTAGTACAGTGGTGTTTGTGTAGTGTAGGGGGTCATGCAGGTGGTAGTGTTTTAGGGTTTAGGGTAGTGCAGTGATGTTTGTGTAGTGTAGGGGGTAGTGCTTGGGGTAGATTTAGGGTTTAGGATAGTGCATTTGTATTTGTGTAGTGTAGGGAGTCGTGCTGGGGGAGTGTTTTAGGGTTTAGGGTAGTGCAGTGGTGTTGGGGTAGTGTAGGGGGTCATGCTGAGGGTAGATTTAGGGTTTAGGGTAGTGCAGTGGTGTTTGTGTAGTGTAGAGGGTCATGCTAGGGTAGATTTAGGGTTTAGGGTAGTGCAGTGGTGTTTGGGTAGGGTAGGTGGTCGTGCTGGGGGTAGTGTTTTAGGGTTTAGGGTAGTGCAGTGGTGTTTGGGTAGTTTAGGGGTACTGCTGGGGGTAGTGTTTTAGGGTATAGGGTAGTGCAGTGGAGTTTGAGAAGTGTAGGATGTCATGCTGGGGGTAGTGTTTTAGGGTTTAGGGTAGTGCAGTGGTGTTTGTGTAGTGTACGGGTAGTGTTATAGGGTTTAGGGTAGTGCAGTGGTGTATGTGTAGTGTAGGGGTCATGCTGGGGGTAGTGTTTTAGGGTTTAGGGTAGTGCAGCGTTGTTTGTGTAGTGTATGGGGTCGTGTTTTAGGGTTTAGGGTAGTGCAGTGGTCTTTGGGTATTGTAGGGGGTCGTGCGAGCGGTAGTGTTTTAGGGTTTAAGGTAATGCAGTGGTGTTTGGGTAGTGTAGGGAGTCATGCTGGGGGTAGAGTTGTAGGGTTTAATGTAGTGCGGTGGTTTTTGGGTATTGAAGGGGGTCGTGCTGGGGATTAGTGTTTTAGGGTTAAGGATAGTGCAGTGGTGTTTGAGTAGTGTTTTAGGTCTTAGGGTAGTGCAGTGGTGTTTGTGTAGTGTAAGGGGTAGTGTTTTAGGGTTTAGGGTAGTGCAGTGGTGTTTGAGTAGTGTAGGGTTCATGCTAGGGGTAGTGTTTTAGGGTTTAGGGTAGTGCAGCAGTATTTGTGTAGTGTAGGGTGTCGTGTTTCAGGGTGTAGGGTAGTGCAGTGCTGTTTATGCAGTGTAGGGGGTAGTGTTTTACAGTTTAGGGTAGCGAAGTGGTGTTTGTGTATTGTAGGGGGTCGTGCTGTGGGGTAGTCTTTTAGGGTTTAGGGTAGTGCAGCGGTGTTTTTGTACTGTAGGGGGTCGTGATTTAGGGTTTAGGGTAGTGCAGTGGTCTTTGGGTAGTGTAGGTGGTCGTGCGGAGGTAGTGTTTTAGGGTTTATAGCAGTGCAGTGGTGTTTGGGTAGTGTAGGGGGTTGTGCTGGGGGTAGTGTTTTAGGGTTTAGGGTAGTGCAGTGGTGTTTGGGTTGTGTAGGGGTCGTGCTTGGCGTAGATTTAGGGTTTAGGGTATTGCATTGTTGTTTGCGTAGTGAAGGGGATCAGGCTGAGTAGGGTTTTAGGGTTTAGGGCAGTGCAGTGGTGTTTGTGTAGTGTAGGGGGTCGTGCAGGGGATACTGTTTTAGAGTTTATGGCAGAGCAGTGGTGTTCGGGCAGTGTAGGGGGTCGTGCTGGGGGTAGTGTTTTAGGGTTTAGGGTAGTGCAGTGGTGTTCAGCAGTGTCGGGGGTAGTGTTTTAGGGTTTAGGGTAGTGCAGCGGTGTTTGTATAGTATAGGGGTACGTGTTTTAGGGTTTAGGGTAGTGCAGTAGTCTTTGCGTAGTTTAGGGGGTCGTGCGGGGGTAGTGTTTTAGGGTTTATTGTAGTGCAGTGGTGTTTGGGAAGTGTAGGGGGTTGTGCTGGGGGCAGTGTGTTTGGGTTTAGGGTAGTGCAGTGCTGTTTGGGTAGTGAAGGGGGTCAGGCTGGAGGTAGAGTTTTAGGGTTTAGGGTAGTGCAGTGATGTTTGTGTAGTGCAGGGAGTCATGCTGGGGGTACTGTTTTAGACTTTACGGCAGAGCAGTGGTGTTTGGGTAGTGTAGGGGGTCGTGCAGGGGATAGTGTTTTAGGGTTTAGGGTAGTGCATTGGTGTTTGTGTAGTGAATGAGGTCAGGCTGGGGTTTGTGTTTTAGGGTTTAGGGCAGTCAGTGGTGTTTGTGTAGTGTAGGGGGTTATGCAGGGGGTACTGTTTTAGGGTTTAGTATAGGGGGTCGTGCTGGGGTAGTGTTTTAGGGTTTTGGGTAGTGCAGTGGTGTTGCTGTAGTGTAGGGGTCGTGCTGGGGTATTGTTTTAGAGTTTAGGGTAGTGCAGTGGTGTTTGGGTAGTGTAGGGGGTCGTGCTGAGGGTAGATTTAGGGTCTAGGGTAGTGCAGTGGTGTTTGGGTGGTATAGGGGGTCATTCTGGGGGTAGATTTAGGGTTTAGGGTAGTGCAGTGGTGTTTGGGTAGTGTAGGGGGTCGTGCTGGGGGTAGATTTAAGGTTTAGGGTAGTGCAGTGGTGTTTGGCTAGTGTAGGAAGTCGTGCTGGTGGTAGTGTATTAGGGTTTAGGGTAGTGCAGTGGTGTTCGGGTAGTGTAGGTGGTCGCGCTGGGGACAGTGTTTTAGGGTAGTGCAGTGGTGTTTGGTTATCATAGGGGGTCGTGCTGGAGATAGTGGTTTAGGGTTTAGGCTAGAGCAGTGGTGTCTGTGTAGTGTAGGGTGTCGTGCTGGGGGTTGTGTTTTAGGGTTTATAGTAGGGCAGTGGTGTTTGTGTGGTGTAGGGGTAGTGTTATAGGGTTTAGGGTAGTGCAGTGGTGTATATGTAGTGTAGGGGTCGAGCTGGGGGTAGTGTTTTAGGGTTTAGGGTAGTGCAACGTTGTTTGTGTAGTGTAGGGGGTCGTGTTTTAGGGTTTAGGGTAGTGCAGTGGTCTTTGGGTAGTGTAGGGGGTCGTGCGAGCGGTAGTGTTTTAGGGTTTATGGTCGTGCAGTGGTGTTTGGATAGTGTAGGAGGTCATGCTGGGGTAGTGTTTTAGCGTTTAGGGTAGTGCAGTTGTGTTGGTGTAGTGTAGGGGGTCGTGCTAGGTGTAGTGTTTTAGGGTTTAGGGTAGTGCAGTGTTGTTTGAGTAGTGTAGGGGGTCATGCTAGGGTAGATTTAGGGTTTAGGTCGTGCAGTGGTTTTTGGGTAGTGTAGGTAGTCGAGCTGTTTTAGGGATTAGGGTAGTGCAGTTGGGTTTGCGCAGTGTAGGTGGTCGTGCTGGGGGCAGTGTTTTAGGGTTTAGGGTAGTGCAGTGGTGTTTGGTTATCGTAGGGGGTCGTGCTGGAGATAGTGGTTTAGGGTTTACGATAGAGCAGTGGTGTTTGTGTAGTGTAGGGTGTCGTGCTGGGGGTTGTGTTTTAGGGTTTACAGTAGGGCAGTGGGGTTTGTGTGGTGTAGGGGTAGTGTTATAGGGTTTAGGGTAGCGCAGTGGTGTATATGTAGTGTAGGGGTCGAGCCGGGGGTAGTGTTTTAGGGTTTAGGGTAGTGCAACGTTGTTTGTGTAGTGTAGGGGGTCGTGTTTTAGGGTTTAGGGTAGTGCAGTGGTCTTTGTGTAGTGTAGGGGGTCGTGCAAGCGGTAGTGTTTTAGGGTTTATGGTCGTGCAGTGGTGTTTGGATAGTGTAGGAGGTCATGCTAGGTGTAGTGTTTTAGGGTTTAGGGTAGTGCAGTGTTGTTTGAGTAGTGTAGGGGGTTGTGCTGAGGGTAGATTTAGAGTTTAGGGTAGTGCAGTGGTGTTTGGGTAGTGTAGAGGGTCGTGCTAGGGTAGATTTAGGGTTTAGGGTAGTGCAGTGGGGTTCGGGAAGTTTAGGGGGTCGTGCTGGGGTGGTGTTTTAGGGTCTAGGGTAGTGCATTGGTGTTCGTTTCGTGTAGGAGTCGTGCTGGGGGTGGTGTTTTACTGTTTAGGGCAGTGGAGTGGTGTTTGTGTAGTGTAGGGGGTTGTGCTGAGGGTGGTGTTTCAGGGTTTAGTGCAGTGCAGTTGTGTTCGGGCAGTGTAGGGGGTCATTCTGGGGGTGGTGTTTCAGGGTTTAGGGCAGTGCAGTGGTGTTCGGGCAGTGTAGGGAGTCATGCGGGGGTGGTGTTTCAGGGTTTAGGGCAGTGCAGTGGTGTTCGGGCAGTGTAGGGGGTCGTGCTGGGGGTGGTGTTTTAGCGTTTAGGGTAGTGCATTGGTGTTCGTGTAGTGCAGGGGGTCGTGCTGGTGGTGGTTGTGAGAAGTTGGCCTGGTATATGATGCTCACTAGTTAAAGTGATCACCTTGTACCATGCCAAGCAACCCTTATGGTGTGGTTGTAAGTCAACCTTTTCGGACTAGCTGCCCTAGTGGTAGCGTAGGCTAAGCAGTCTTTGAGGCTAAACTCGTGAAGCGTGTTAAGCCAGCTGTTTTACCAAATGTAACCCCCTTTTATACCAATGAAAGGACACCACACAGATATATATTCAAAATATATATGTATTTATTTCTCAAAGTAACCCCTAGTCTCTTTATGAGCACAGGAGCACAAATCGTCAAACAAGATTATCACAGAATACACAGAAGTTGCACGTTATATGGATAGGCCCTGGTGGCCACTCAAACCATATACTAAAATAGTGGTATAAGTACCACGAACAGAAAAGGAAAAAGGCCTAGGGCCTCTAGAATCGCTGGGCCTACAAGGAGCTAACGTCAGTTCGTGACCAGGAGGTCCACGGGTGGCGTGTGCAGAGCAAATAGTCACACGCGTGCTCCCATAGGTTTCAATGGGTGCGTAAAAAGTACAAAGTTACTGCAAAGGAGATCTTCCGGGTTGACTAGGAACTTAAGATTTGGAACACAGGCACTAGAGATGTATTACTACACATGGGCACCGGAGTACCAGCTTTACCTCACCCACAGGAAGCGGGTGCATAGGCCTCGAAGTGCGTCGGGTTTCTTCTATCTGTTCCGTGGAGCTTGAAGACAAAGATGCTGCAGGCGGTCGGTCCGGGAGAGATGCAGTGGATCCAAGAGTGGATCGGAGATGTTGAAGACCTGTAAGCAGAGGGGACAGTGTTCACAGTCACTAGCCAGTGACCAGCGTGGCACCAGGTGGGTACCAGGCGATGTCGGGTGCAAACAGGTGATGAGGGGTAGCTTGTCTCCGCAGCCACGTGGTCCCTGAAGGTCGACGACGTCCAGGAGTCGGCTCACGAGCTGTCCCACGCAGGCTCTCGCTGTCGGCGGTGTCGGCGACTTGATCGAAGCAAACCAGCCTTGGCAAAAGCAATTGTAGGAGGATTCGGAAATCAGCTGTTGGTTCTGACCAGCAAGGTCAGAGGGATTGCTCCTTTGGAGGGGAGCAAGGGCCAGTCTGGAGCAACCAGACCAGCAGTGTATTTCGTAGAGTTCGTCGCCAAGATGGCCACTAGCCAGCGGGCCAGCAACCGGTTAGGCGCGTCGAGTGGCAAAATGCAGAAGGGCCCCACGCAGATCGTGGAGATGCTGGAGGGCTCACCTTTGGTGCAGATGCTGCTCGGGGGTTGGGCTTCTCAGGACCCAAAGCACAACTTGGAGGGAGCCTCTGTTGTTGCACTTGTCAGCTTGTCGTAGTCGTTCCAAGATGGCTGGCTCCACGTGTCTCGGTGCCTCCACGGGTCTCCTCTTTTCAGGGACTGTGGATCGGGCGGTGAGAGGTCTGGAGGTCCAGGTCTTGTCAGTCTCTGGGCTCGGGCTCCAGCGGGAGGCGGCGGCAAAGCAGACGTTGATTCGCTGGATGGTGCTTGCGTTAGCAAGGTGGTCACTCCCTGACCACAGGGGAGATTTTCTTCAGTCTTCTGTGCAGCAGAATGTCGAAGTTCCCGTCTTCTTCTTAGTTTCAAGTTGATTCCAGGATGTCTGAAGCCTTAGGACACAGCTCCTACCTTTAAGCGGATTCTAGGGGCCGGACTACCTGCTAGGTCCCTCCCTATGGGTGGGACCAGGAAGGGGGGTGGTTACACCCCCAATCCTTTGTCCAGCTCGCCCCAGGCCCGGGACTGGTGTGCCCCAGGACCGGTTTGAACTGGCATATGCACCGAGGCTCCTTGTGAGCCACAGGCATGTCTGGTTTCTTTCAAGCCCTACCTGACCAATACACAAAATCCTGTCTGGGGTGGTGCATGCACCTCCCCTGGCAGGAAACCCTTTGTCCACACCTCCCAAGCTGGAAGGACTCCCAGCAGCAGGAGGGCAGACTTGTGTCTGTGGTGGCAGCATCCATTTTGTGGAGCTGAGGCTATGTCTGATTTTACCCGGGTTTCAGGTACTGTACATGTCGTGTCCCTCTAGAAGGGTGGAATGCTAACCCCGTCGCCAGAATTGGCGAGGGGTTAGTATTCCAATTCGTATGACACCTTACTCGACATGTTTTGATAAAGCCAAACCAAAGATAGCATTTAACCGCGAGGTTCATAATGCACTTAAGAGTATATGGTATGACGATATCTGGAAACAGTAGAAGGAAGTTGTTCCGACCACTGCAGACAGGCTCAGCTCATGCCAGAGCACCATCTCACATGGAACCAAGCACTCTGCCTTCAGGATTGTTAAGGCCTGCCATAGGAGTGACTTATAGGTTACCAGGTGTCCCATTTAAGGTTAGGTATAGGTATACTACACCTAAGTAAGAGGTGATTACACCAACTTACCCCAGCTGAGTGATCAGCCAGTTGTGTCAGATTGTTAGGCCAAGCCTGGGGTGGCATAATACATGCTGCAGCCCTTGGCAGGCCTTGGGTACACCAATGCCCTGGGTACCTAGTGTACACTGGTACAGGGGCTGACAGGGTGATCCACTTCCAAATGGTTATGCACCTAGGGTGCATAGTTGTAATTTAGTAGAGAGAACAGCAGGCTGGGGGTCTGATTGGCAGGCCCACAGCCTCAATATGTCAAAAACCAGTGAAGCAAAAAGCAAAAAATTTGGGGTGACCATAGGATAGCAGACCCTACTCTCCTACACAACCCCCCCCCCAAACGCTGGGACATTAAACTAGCCTTGTCCAGTCTCGTCTTCATGTCCTAAGTGGAAGTACCTGGAGAGACCATCTGCATTCCCATGGTCAGTACCTGGCCGGTGCTCCACTGTAAAGTCCATCCCATGTAGGGAAATGGACCACCTAAGCAGTTTGGGGTTTTCACCCTTCATCTGATTTAGCCACAAGAGGGGCTTATGGTCGGTCTGAATCTTGAAGTGAGTGCCAAACAAGTATGGCCTCAGCTTCTTCAGGGCCCACACCACAGCAAAGGCCTCCCTCTCAATAGCTGACCAATTCTTCTCTCTGGGGGTCAACCTTCTGCTAATAAAAGCAATGGGTTGGTCTTGACCATCTACATTAAGTTGTGACAGCACAGCTCCCACACCCAACTCAGAAGCATCTGTTTGGACAATAAACTCTTTGGAGTAGTCAGGACTTTTCAGGATAGGTGCAGAGCACATGGCCTTCTTCAGGTCATCAAATGCCTTTTGACAGCTTACTGTCCACTGAACCTTTTTGGGCATCTTCTTGGATGTCAGATCATTAAGAGGAGTCACAATGGACCCATAGTTCTTAACAAACTTCCTGTAGTACCCAGTCAAGCCCAAGAAAGCTCGAACTTGAGTCTGGGTGGTTGGAGGGGACCAGTCCTGGATGGATTGTATCTTACTCTCCAGTGGTTGAACTTGGCCTCCACCTACAAGGTGGCCCAAATATACAACCTTACTCTGCCCTATCTGGCACTTAGTAGCCTTGATAGTGAGGCCTGCCCTCTGCAGGGCCTCAAGAGACTTCTTCAGGTGGATCAGGTGATCCTCCCAGGTGGAGCTAAAGACAGCAATGTCATCAAGATAGGCTGCACAAAAGTCATCCAACCCAGTAAGGACTTGGTTCACCAGCCTTTGGAAGGTGGCAGGTGCATTCTTCAGACCAAAGGGCATCACCACAAACTGATAATGCCCACCTGGGGTTGAGAATGCTGTTTTGGCCTTAGACTCCTCAGCTAATCTGATTTGCCAATAGCCAGCTGTTAAGTCAAATATGCTCAAAAACTTTGCAGAAGCTAGTTTGTCTATGAGCTCATCTGCCCTTGGAATAGGGTGTGCATCTGTCCTGGTGACAGCATTGAGTCCTCTGTAATCCACACAGAACCTCATCTCTCTCTTGCCATCTTTGGTGTGAGGTTTGGGGACCAGAACCACTGGGCTAGCCCAGGGGCTCTCTGAGGGTTCAATGACACCTAATTCCAGCATTTTATGTACCTCAGCCTTTATACAGTCCCTGACGTGGTCAGGTTGTCTGTAAAGCTTGTTCTTTACAGGCAGACTGTCACCAGTGTCCACCACATGGGTACACCAGTCAGTTTGACTAGGTATCAAGGAAAACATATGTGAAAATGATTGTAGAACCTGTCTACATTCAGTCTGCTGATGGGCAGTGAGGTTGCCTCCAAGGGTCACTCCTTCAACTGAGCCATCTTCAGGGTTCTGAGACAACAGGTCTGGGAGAGGGTCACTCTCTTCCTCCTGTCCCTCATCTGTAGCCATGAGCAAGCCCATGTCTGCCCTGTCAACATATGCTTTAAGCCTGTTAACATGGAGTACCCTGTGGGGACTCCTGGGAGTTCCTAGGTCCACCAAGTAGGTGACCTCTCCCTTCTTTTCCAGGATTGTATGGGGTCCAGACCATTTGTCTTGGAGTGCTGCTGGGGCCACTGGCTCCAACACCCATACCTTCTGTCCTGGCTGATACTCAACCAAGACAGCCTTTTGGTCATGCCAAGCTTTCTGTAAGGCCTGGCTTGCCTCAAGGTTTTTAGATGCCTTCTCCATATACTCAGCCATCCTGGAGCGGAGACCAAGTACATAGTCCACTATGTCTAGCTTAGGCTTTTTGAGAGGTAACTCCCATCCTTCCTTCACCAAACACAGTGGGCCTCTCACAGGGTGCCCAAACAACAATTCAAAGGGGCTGTAGCCAACTCCTTTTTGTGGGACCTCTCTGTAAGCAAACAGAAGGCAGGGTAGAAGGATGTCCCATCTTCGCCTGAGCTTTTCAGGTAATCCTTTGATCATACCCTTTAGGGTCTTGTTGAATCTCTCAACAAGCCCATTGCATTGTGGGTGATAAGGGGTGGTGAACTTGTAGTTGACACCACATTCCTTCCACATAGCTGTCAAGTATCCTGACATAAAGTTGGTACCTCTGTCAGATACTACCTCCTTAGGAAACCCCACTCTGGAGAATACTCCCAGCAGGGCCCTGGCCACAACAGGTGCTGTAGTGGTCCTAAGGGGAATTGCCTCTGGATACCTGGTGGCATGATCCACTACCACCAGTATAAATCTGTGCCCAGATGCAGTGGGAGGATCCATGGGACCCACTATGTCTATTCCCACTCTTTCAAAGGGGACCCCCACCACAGGTAGTGGTATTAGGGGGGCCTTTGTTGTGCCACCTGATTTGCCACTGGTTTGGCAGGTGACACAGGAGCGACAAAACTCCTTTGTATCTTCATTCATATGAGGCCAGTGAAAGTGAGGGACAAGCCTGTCCCAAGTCTTGTTCTGGCCTAAGTGTCCTGCTAAAGGAATGTCATGGGCCAAGGTAAGAAGGAAGCCCCTAAATTGCAGAGGTATGACCAACCTCCTGGTAGCACCAGGCTTGGGGTCTCTAGCCTCTGAATAAAGGAGCCCTTCATCCCAATACACTTTATGGGTACCTTGAGCATTCCCAGCAGCCTCAGCAGCAGCCAGCTGTCTGAGGGGTTCAAGAGAGGGACAGGATAACTGAGCCTGCCTCAAGTCAGCCCTTGAAGGTCCCCCTGTCCCCAGAAACTCAACCTGATCAGGTTCAAGCTCTTCAGGGACAGTTCCTTCAGGGTCCTCTAGATCAGCTTCCTGGGAAGGCTGATCATCACTCTGAGGCAGGGGGGAAGGCACAGCCTTGACCCTCCTGTTCTTCTTCTTGGTAGGTGCTTGGTCCATTGTTCCAGGATCCAAGACCTGAGGTTCAGTGAGGCACTTTTTGGCCTGTGACCTGGTCACAGCAAGGACATGTGATGATATACCTAACATCTCTGCATGAGTCCTGTACTCCACTTCGGACCATAGAGAACTCTCTAGGTCATTGCCCAACAAACATTCTACTGGGAGGTCTGCACTAACCACAACCCTTTTGAGGCCAGTTACCCCTCCCCATGAGAAGTTAACAACTGCCACACTATGTGAAGTAGTGGCATTGCTGGCATTGGTCACCAGGTAGTTCTCACCTGGTATGTACTGTCCAGGGTCCACAAAGCCTGGTGTCACCATAGTGACACTGGCACATGTGTCCCTGTAGGCTTGAGCCACTTTGTCATTAATTAAAGGAGTCTGTCTGTACTTGCCCAGGTTACTGGGGCTCACAGTCAGGGACAAATCAATGTCCCCATCACAGATCAAGACTGCCTGTGTAAGGGTTCTGTCTAAGTCAGAATCTCCTTCAGTTCCCATAGTGATTCCCACTACACCCTTTGTCTGGGGACCAACACTGCTAACAGTAGTACTGGGAGCAGGTGCCTTAGGGGCAACAGTGTTGGGGGCTCCACCCTTTTTGCAATCACTAGTCCAGTGAGTTGTATTTTTACAATGATTGCACCAGGGTTTCTTCTGACCTTCTTTCTTCTTCTTGGACTGTTGGGACCCACCCTCCTTAGCAGTAGTTTGGGGCCCTGTTGAAGACTTCTGGTCTTTAGGTTTCTGATCTCCACCCTTTTGGTCTGTTTTCTTCTGATCACCCCCTTGGCCCTGGTTCTGGTTCTTTTGCTTAACCCTGGTTCTGACCCATTTGTCTGCCTTCTTTCCCAATTCTTGGGGAGAGGTCAGATCAGAGTCAACCAAGTGTTGATGCAGTTGCTGGTTTTGACAGTTATTTAAAATCTGTTCTCTCATCATCAAATTATACAATCCTGTAAAATCAGATACCTTACTTCCCAGCAACCAACCCTCCAAAGCCTTAGTGGCACATTCAATGTATTCAGACCAGTCCTGAGTCTGTGTCTTTTGGGTGTCTCTGAACATTAACCTGTACTGTTCAGTGGTTAAGCCTAACCCATCTACCAGAACACTCTTCAGGACTCTGTAGTTTCTGACATCCTCTTCTCTAACAGTGAGGAGTCTGTCTCTGCCTCTTCCTTCAAAGGAGAGCCAGAGGATTTCTGCCCACTGGTCTTCAGGAACCTGCTGTACTTTGCAGGCTCTCTCAAGAGCAGTTATCCATTTGTGGATGTCATCCCCACTTTTGTAGGGGGGCACAACCTTAGACAGGTTCCTATTGTCAAAGACCCTATCTTTGTCCTTAGGGACAATGCTGCCACCAGTGGGTATAGACCCACTCTCTCTAGGTTGCCTAGCCTTGTTCAGTTTTTCTTCCATCAGGGCTACTTCTAGCTCCTGCTTCCTGATCCTCAGCTGGGCTTCCTGCATTCTGGCCTCATGTTCCCTCCTCTGAGGGGTGGTCATCCTTTTCCTGGAGTGACCTTGAGAGCCTCTAGAGCCATGAGAAGCATTGGAGTCACCTGAGTGATTCCTTTGCCTCCCAAGCCCTGTGTTAAGTCCACTGGGGAGATCCAATGGGGTGAACCCATTGTCAGTCCCCAATAGCCTTAGTTTAGCTGGGCCAAGTATAATACTTGGCACTGGGCTAGTTCTCCCTTCATCATCACTACTTTCTGTATCCTCACCACTTTCCTCCCCTGTAGTATGGTTCTCATCTAAGGGATGGCTATTGGAACTGGGTACCTCTGTAGTATCTTCAGAAGGGGGGCCTCCTGTTCCTGACCCTAAGGGGGCTAACTGGGAAGCTTTCTTGAGTGCTCTCTGATTCTCATCATTCTGTAAGAGCTCTCTGAGCTCAGCAGAGTTTGGGTTCTTGGGCTGTTTAAGGCCTCTAAGAGTTGCCAAATGCCTGAGCTCATTCTGATTAAGGGTAGCAAAGCTGGATGTTGCCCTCTGGGGGTCACTCTCAACAGAGATGGGTACAGTGGACCCCTCTGCCCCGGCCATTGCTCTTAAGTGTGGGTGGATGTGTTGCAATCTACCTACACTTGTGTTTACCTACTAAACCTATCTAGTAGTTGTAGTCAGGGTGTGCTACTCCCTTTGCTCTACAACAACTAAGTTCAGTAGAACTTATGTATATCTAATCTTGTTTTATATGTACCTACAGGTACCTATGTGATCTTTCAATTGGTAACCAAGAGATTACAATGGTAAAACACAGCAAGCTCAAATCCAACCGCTGCTCACCAATGTGTGAAGTTGGCCTGGTATATGATGCTCACTAGTTAAAGTGATCACCTTGTACCATGCCAAGCAACCCTTATGGTGTGGTTGTAAGTCAACCTTTTCGGACTAGCTGCCCTAGTGGTAGCGTAGGCTAAGCAGTCTTTGAGGCTAAACTCGTGAAGCGTGTTAAGCCAGCTGTTTTACCAAATGTAACCCCCTTTTATACCAATGAAAGGACACCACACAGATATATATTCAAAATATATATGTATTTATTTCTCAAAGTAACCCCTAGTCTCTTTATGAGCACAGGAGCACAAATCGTCAAACAAGATTATCACAGAATACACAGAAGTTGCACGTTATATGGATAGGCCCTGGTGGCCACTCAAACCATATACTAAAATAGTGGTATAAGTACCACGAACAGAAAAGGAAAAAGGCCTAGGGCCTCTAGAATCGCTGGGCCTACAAGGAGCTAACGTCAGTTCGTGACCAGGAGGTCCACGGGTGGCGTGTGCAGAGCAAATAGTCACACGCGTGCTCCCATAGGTTTCAATGGGTGCGTAAAAAGTACAAAGTTACTGCAAAGGAGATCTTCCGGGTTGACTAGGAACTTAAGATTTGGAACACAGGCACTAGAGATGTATTACTACACATGGGCACCGGAGTACCAGCTTTACCTCACCCACAGGAAGCGGGTGCATAGGCCTCGAAGTGCGTCGGGTTTCTTCTATCTGTTCCGTGGAGCTTGAAGACAAAGATGCTGCAGGCGGTCGGTCCGGGAGAGATGCAGTGGATCCAAGAGTGGATCGGAGATGTTGAAGACCTGTAAGCAGAGGGGACAGTGTTCACAGTCACTAGCCAGTGACCAGCGTGGCACCAGGTGGGTACCAGGCGATGTCGGGTGCAAACAGGTGATGAGGGGTAGCTTGTCTCCGCAGCCACGTGGTCCCTGAAGGTCGACGACGTCCAGGAGTCGGCTCACGAGCTGTCCCACGCAGGCTCTCGCTGTCGGCGGTGTCGGCGACTTGATCGAAGCAAACGAGCCTTGGCAAAAGCAATTGTAGGAGGATTCGGAAATCAGCTGTTGGTTCTGACCAGCAAGGTCAGAGGGATTGCTCCTTTGGAGGGGAGCAAGGGCCAGTCTGGAGCAACCAGACCAGCAGTGTATTTCGTAGAGTTCGTCGCCAAGATGGCCACTAGCCAGCGGGCCAGCAACCGGTTAGGCGCGTCGAGTGGCAAAATGCAGAAGGGCCCCACGCAGATCGTGGAGATGCTGGAGGGCTCACCTTTGGTGCAGATGCTGCTCGGGGGTTGGGCTTCTCAGGACCCAAAGCACAACTTGGAGGGAGCCTCTGTTGTTGCACTTGTCAGCTTGTCGTAGTCGTTCCAAGATGGCTGGCTCCACGTGTCTCGGTGCCTCCACGGGTCTCCTCTTTTCAGGGACTGTGGATCGGGCGGTGAGAGGTCTGGAGGTCCAGGTCTTGTCAGTCTCTGGGCTCGGGCTCCGGCGGGAGGCGGCGGCAAAGCAGACGTTGATTCGCTGGATGGTGCTTGCGTTAGCAAGGTGGTCACTCCCTGACCACAGGGGAGATTTTCTTCAGTCTTCTGTGCAGCAGAATGTCGAAGTTCCCGTCTTCTTCTTAGTTTCAAGTTGATTCCAGGATGTCTGAAGCCTTAGGACACAGCTCCTACCTTTAAGCGGATTCTAGGGGCCGGACTACCTGCTAGGTCCCTCCCTATGGGTGGGACCAGGAAGGGGGGTGGTTACACCCCCAATCCTTTGTCCAGCTCGCCCCAGGCCCGGGACTGGTGTGCCCCAGGACCGGTTTGAACTGGCATATGCACCGAGGCTCCTTGTGAGCCACAGGCATGTCTGGTTTCTTTCAAGCCCTACCTGACCAATACACAAAATCCTGTCTGGGGTGGTGCATGCACCTCCCCTGGCAGGAAACCCTTTGTCCACACCTCCCAAGCTGGAAGGACTCCCAGCAGCAGGAGGGCAGACTTGTGTCTGTGGTGGCAGCATCCATTTTGTGGAGCTGAGGCTATGTCTGATTTTACCCGGGTTTCAGGTACTGTACATGTCGTGTCCCTCTAGAAGGGTGGAATGCTAACCCCGTCGCCAGAATTGGCGAGGGGTTAGTATTCCAATTCGTATGACACCTTACTCGACATGTTTTGATAAAGCCAAACCAAAGATAGCATTTAACCGCGAGGTTCATAATGCACTTAAGAGTATATGGTATGACGATATCTGGAAACAGTAGAAGGAAGTTGTTCCGACCACTGCAGACAGGCTCAGCTCATGCCAGAGCACCATCTCACATGGAACCAAGCACTCTGCCTTCAGGATTGTTAAGGCCTGCCATAGGAGTGACTTATAGGTTACCAGGTGTCCCATTTAAGGTTAGGTATAGGTATACTACACCTAAGTAAGAGGTGATTACACCAACTTACCCCAGCTGAGTGATCAGCCAGTTGTGTCAGATTGTTAGGCCAAGCCTGGGGTGGCATAATACATGCTGCAGCCCTTGGCAGGCCTTGGGTACACCAATGCCCTGGGTACCTTGTGTACACTGGTACAGGGGCTGACAGGGTGATCCACTTCCAATTGGTTATGCACCTAGGGTGCATAGTTGTAATTTAGTAGAGAGAACAGCAGGCTGGGGGTCTGATTGGCAGGCCCACAGCCTCAATATGTCAAAAACCAGTGAAGCAAAAAGCAAAAAATTTGGGGTGACCATAGGATAGCAGACCCTACTCTCCTACAGTGGTGTTTTAGGGTTTAGGGCAGTGCAGTGGTGTTCGTGTAGTGTAGAGGGTCGTGCTCTGGGTGGTGTTTTAGGGTTTAGTGCAGTGCAGTGGTGTTCGGGCAGTGTAGGGGGTCGTGCTGGGGGTGGTGATATAGGGTTTAGGGCAAAGCAGTGGTGTTCGGGCAGTGTAGGGGGTTGTGCTGGGGGTAGTGTTTTAGGGTTTAGGGTAGTGCAGTGGTGTTTGGGCAGTGTAGGGGTTCATGCTGGGGGTGGTGTTTTAGGGTCTAGAGTAGTGCATTGGTGTTAGTCTAGTGAATGGGGTCGTGCTGGGGGTGGTGTTTTAGGATTTAGGGCAGTCCAGTGGTGTTTGTGTAGTGTAGGGGGTTGAGCTGAGGGTGGTGTTCAGGATGTAGTGCAGTGCAGTTGTGTTCGGGCAGTGTAGGGGGGCATGCGGGCAGTGGTGTTTCAGGGTTTATGGCAGTGCAGTGGTGTTCGGGCAGTGTAGGGGGTTGTGCTGGGTGTGGTGTTTCAGCTTTTAGGGCAGTGGTGTTCGGGCAGTGTAAGGGGTCGTGCAGGGGGGTGGTGTTTTAGGGTTTAGGGCAGTGCAGTGGTGTACGGGCAGTGTAGGGGGTCTTGCTGAGGCAGAAGTTTCAGGGTTTAGGGCAGTGCAGTGGTGTTCGGGCAGTGAAGGGGGTTGTGCTGGGGGTGGTGTTTCAGGGGTTAGGGCAGTGTTGTTCGGGCAGTGTAGGGGATGATGCTGGGGGTGGTGTTTCAGGGTTTAGGGCAGTGCAGTGGTGTTCGGGCAGTGTAGGGGGTCTTGCTGGGGGTAGTGTTTCAGGGTTTAGGGCAGTGCAGTGGTGTTCGGGCAGTGTAGGGGGATGTGCTGGGGGTAATGTTTTAGGGTTTAGGGCAGTGCAGTAGTGTTCGGGCAGTGTAGTGGGTCGTGCTGGGATGGTGTTTCAGGGTTTAGGGCAGTGGTGTTCGGGCAGTGTAGGTGGTCTTGCTGGGGCTGCTGTTTCAGGGTTTAGGGCAGTGCAGTGGTGTTCGGACAGTGTGGGGGGTCGTGCTGGGGCTGGTGTTTCAGGGTTCAGGGTAGTACAGTGGTGTTTGGGTAGTGTAGGTGGTTGTGCTGGGGGCAGTGTTTTAGGGTTTAGGGTAGTGCAGTGGTGTTGGGGTAGTGTAGGGGGTCGTGCTGGGGGTAGATTTAAGGTTTAGGGTAGTGCAGTGGTGTTTGGCTAGTGTAGGAAGTCGTGCTGGTGGTAGTGTATTAGGGTTTAGGGTAGTGCAGTGGTGTTCGGGTAGTGTAGGTGGTCGTGCTGGGGACAGTGTTTTAGGGTAGTGCAGTGGTGTTTGGTTATCATAGGGGGTCGTGCTGGAGATAGTGTTTTAGGGTTTAGGCTAGAGCAGTGGTGTCTGTGTAGTGTAGGGTGTCGTGCTGGGGGTTGTGTTTTAGGGTTTATAGTAGGGCAGTGGTGTTTGTGTGGTGTAGGGGTAGTGTTATAGGGTTTAGGGTAGTGCAGTGGTGTATATGTAGTGTGGGGGTCGAGCTGGGGGTAGTGTTTTAGGGTTTAGGGTAGTGCAACGTTGTTTGTGTAGTGTAGGGGGTCGTGTTTTAGGGTTTAGGGTAGTGCAGTGGTCTTTGGGTAGTGTAGGGGGTCGTGCGAGCGGTAGTGTTTTAGGGTTTATGGTCGTGCAGTGGTGTTTGGATAGTGTAGGAGGTCATGCTGGGGTAGTGTTTTAGTGTTTAGGGTAGTGCAGTTGTGTTGGTGTAGTGTAGGGGGTCGTGCTAGGTGTAGTGTTTTAGGGTTTAGGGTAGTGCAGTGTTGTTTGAGTAGTGTAGGGGGTCATGCTAGGGTAGATTTAGGGTTTAGGTCGTGCAGTGGTTTTTGGGTAGTGTAGGTAGTCGAGCTGTTTTAGGGATTAGGGTAGTGCAGTTGGGTTTGCGTAGTGTAGGTGGTCGTGCTGGGGGCAGTGTTTTAGGGTTTAGGGTAGTGCAGTGGTGTTTGGTTATCGTAGGGGGTCGTGCTGGAGATAGTGGTTTAGGGTTTACGATAGAGCAGTGGTGTTTGTGTAGTGTAGGGTGTCGTGCTGGGGGTTGTGTTTTAGGGTTTACAGTAGGGCAGTGGGGTTTGTGTGGTGTAGGGGTAGTGTTATAGGGTTTAGGGTAGCGCAGTGGTGTATATGTAGTGTAGGGGTCGAGCCGGGGGTAGTGTTTTAGGGTTTAGGGTAGTGCAACGTTGTTTGTGTAGTGTAGGGGGTCGTGTTTTAGGGTTTAGGGTAGTGCAGTGGTCTTTGGGTAGTGTAGGGGGTCGTGCAAGCGGTAGTGTTTTAGGGTTTATGGTCGTGCAGTGGTGTTTGGATAGTGTAGGAGGTCATGCTAGGTGTAGTGTTTTAGGGTTTAGGGTAGTGCAGTGTTGTTTGAGTAGTGTAGGGGGTTGTGCTGAGGGTAGATTTAGAGTTTAGGGTAGTGCAGTGGTGTTTGGGTAGTGTAGAGGGTCGTGCTAGGGTAGATTTAGGGTTTAGGGTAGTGCAGTGGGGTTCGGGAAGTTTAGGGGGTCGTGCTGGGGTGGTGTTTTAGGGTCTAGGGTAGTGCATTGGTGTTCGTTTAGTGAAGGGGTCGTGCTGGGGGTGGTGTTTTACTGTTTAGGGCAGTGCAGTGGTGTTTGTGTAGTGTAGGGGGTTGTGCTGAGGGTGGTGTTTCAGGGTTTAGTGCAGTGCAGTTGTGTTCGGGCAGTGTAGGGGGTCATTCTGGGGGTGGTGTTTCAGGGTTTAGGGCAGTGCAGTGGTGTTCGGGCAGTGTAGGGAGTCATGCGGGGGTGGTGTTTCAGGGTTTAGGGCAGTGCAGTGGTGTTCGGGCAGTGTAGGGGGTCGTGCTGGGGGTGGTGTTTTAGCGTTTAGGGTAGTGCATTGGTGTTCGTGTAGTGCAGGGGGTCGTGCTGGTGGTGGTGTTTTAGGGTTTAGGGCAGTGCAGTGGTGTTCGTGTAGTGTAGAGGGTCGTGCTCTGGGTGGTGTTTTAGGGTTTAGTGCAGTGCAGTGGTGTTCGGGCAGTGTAGGGGGTCGAGCTGGGGGTGGTGATATAGGGTTTAGGGCAAAGCAGTGGTGTTCGGGCAGTGTAGGGGGTTGTGCTGGGGGTAGTGTTTTAGGGTTTAGGGTAGTGCAGTGGTGTTTGGGCAGTGTAGGGGTTCATGCTGGGGGTGGTGTTTTAGGGTCTAGAGTAGTGCATTGGTGTTAGTCTAGTGAATGGGGTCGTGCTGGGGGTGGTGTTTTAGGATTTAGGGCAGTCCAGTGGTGTTTGTGTAGTGTAGGGGGTTGAGCTGAGGGTGGTGTTCAGGATGTAGTGCAGTGCAGTTGTGTTCGGGCAGTGTAGGGGGGCATGCGGGCAGTGGTGTTTCAGGGTTTATGGCAGTGCAGTGGTGTTCGGGCAGTGTAGGGGGTTGTGCTGGGTGTGGTGTTTCAGCTTTTAGGGCAGTGGTGTTCGGGCAGTGTAAGGGGTCGTGCAGGGGGGTGGTGTTTTAGGGTTTAGGGCAGTGCAGTGGTGTACGGGCAGTGTAGGGGGTCTTGCTGAGGCTGAAGTTTCAGGGTTTAGGGCAGTGCAGTGGTGTTCGGGCAGTGAAGGGGGTTGTGCTGGGGGTGGTGTTTCAGGGGTTAGGGCAGTGTTGTTCGGGCAGTGTAGGGGATGATGCTGGGGGTGGTGTTTCAGGGTTTAGGGCAGTGCAGTGGTGTTCGGGCAGTGTAGGGGGTCTTGCTGGGGGTAGTGTTTCAGGGTTTAGGGCAGTGCAGTGGTGTTCGGGCAGTGTAGGGGGATGTGCTGGGGGTAATGTTTTAGGGTTTAGGGCAGTGCAGTAGTGTTCGGGCAGTGTAGTGGGTCGTGCTGGGATGGTGTTTCAGGGTTTAGGGCAGTGGTGTTCGGGCAGTGTAGGTGGTCTTGCTGGGGCTGCTGTTTCAGGGTTTAGGGCAGTGCAGTGGTGTTCGGACAGTGTGGGGGGTCGTGCTGGGGCTGGTGTTTCAGGGTTCAGGGTAGTACAGTGGTGTTTGGGTAGTGTAGGTGGTTGTGCTGGGGGCAGTGTTTTAGGGTTTAGGGTAGTGCAGTGGTGTTGGGGTAGTGTAGGGGGTCATGCTGAGGGTAGATTTAGGGTTTAGGGTAGTGCAGTGGTGTTTGTGTAGTGTAGAGGGTCATGCTAGGGTAGATTTAGGGTTTAGGGTAGTGCAGTGGTGTTTGGGTAGGGTAGGTGGTCGTGCTGGGGGTAGTGTTTTAGGGTTTAGGGTAGTGCAGTGGTGTTTGGGTAGTTTAGGGGTACTGCTGGGGGTAGTGTTTTAGGGTATAGGGTAGTGCAGTGGAGTTTGAGAAGTGTAGGGTGTCATGCTGGGGGTAGTGTTTTAGGGTTTAGGGTAGTGCAGTGGTGTTTGTGTAGTGTACGGGTAGTGTTATAGGGTTTAGGGTAGTGCAGTGGTGTATGTGTAGTGTAGGGGTCATGCTGGGGGTAGTGTTTTAGGGTTTAGGGTAGTGCAGCGTTGTTTGTGTAGTGTATGGGGTCGTGTTTTAGGGTTTAGGGTAGTGCAGTGGTGTTTGGGTAGTGTAGGGAGTCATGCTGGGGGTAGAGTTGTAGGGTTTAATGTAGTGCAGTGGTTTTTGGGTATTGAAGGGGGTCGTGCTGGGGATTAGTGTTTTAGGGTTAAGGATAGTGCAGTGGTGTTTGAGTAGTGTTTTAGGTCTTATGGTAGTGCAGTGGTGTTTGTGTAGTGTAAGGGGTAGTGTTTTAGGGTTTAGGGTAGTGCAGTGGTGTTTGAGTAGTGTAGGGTTCATGCTAGGGGTAGTGTTTTAGGGTTTAGGGTAGTGCAGCAGTATTTGTGTAGTGTAGGGTGTCGTGTTTCAGGGTGTAGGGTGTGCAGTGCTGTTTATGCAGTGTAGGGGGTAGTGTTTTACAGTTTAGGGTAGCGAAGTGGTGTTTGTGTATTGTAGGGGGTCGTGCTGTGGGGTAGTCTTTTAGGGTTTAGGGTAGTGCAGCGGTGTTTTTGTACTGTAGGGGGTCGTGATTTAGGGTTTAGGGTAGTGCAGTGGTCTTTGGGTAGTGTAGGTGGTCGTGCGGAGGTAGTGTTTTAGGGTTTATAGCAGTGCAGTGGTGTTTGGGTAGTGTAGGGGGTTGTGCTGGGGGTAGTGTTTTAGGGTTTAGGGTAGTGCAGTGGTGTTTGGGTAGTGTAGGGGTCGTGCTTGGGGTAGATTTAGGGTTTAGGGTATTGCATTGTTGTTTGCGTAGTGAAGGGGATCAGGCTGAGTAGTGTTTTAGGGTTTAGGGCAGTGCAGTGGTGTTTGTGTAGTGTAGGGGGTCGTGCAGGGGATACTGTTTTAGAGTTTATGGCAGAGCAGTGGTGTTCGGGCAGTGTAGGGGGTCGTGCTGGGGGTAGTGTTTTAGGGTTTAGGGTAGTGCAGTGGTGTTCAGCAGTGTCGGGGGTAGTGTTTTAGGGTTTAGGGTAGTGCAGCGGTGTTTGTATAGTATAGGGGTACGTGTTTTAGGGTTTAGGGTAGTGCAGTAGTCTTTGCGTAGTTTAGGGGGTCGTGCGGGGGTAGTGTTTTAGGGTTTATTGTAGTGCAGTGGTGTTTGGGAAGTGTAGGGGGTTGTGCTGGGGGCAGTGTGTTTGGGTTTAGGGTAGTGCAGTGCTGTTTGTGTGGTGAAGGGGGTCAGGCTGGAGGTAGAGTTTTAGGGTTTAGGGTAGTGCAGTGATGTTTGTGTAGTGCAGGGAGTCATGCTGGGGGTACTGTTTTAGACTTTACGGCAGAGCAGTGGTGTTTGGGTAGTGTAGGGGGTCGTGCAGGGGATAGTGTTTTAGGGTTTAGGGTAGTGCATTGGTGTATGTGTAGTGAATGAGGTCAGGCTGGGGTTTGTGTTTTAGGGTTTAGGGCAGTCAGTGGTGTTTGTGTAGTGTAGGGGGTCATGCAGGGGGTACTGTTTTAGGGTTTAGTATAGGGGGTCGTGCTGGGGTAGTGTTTTAGGGTTTTGGGTAGTGCAGTGGTGTTGCTGTAGTGTAGGGGTCGTGCTGGGGTATTGTTTTAGAGTTTAGGGTAGTGCAGTGGTGTTTGGGTAGTGTAGGGGGTCGTGCTGAGGGTAGATTTAGGGTCTAGGGTAGTGCAGTGGTGTTTGGGTGGTATAGGGGGTCATTCTGGGGGTAGATTTAGGGTTTAGGGTAGTGCAGTGGTGTTTGGGTAGTGTAGGGGGGTCGTGCTGGGGGTAGATTTAAGGTTTAGGGTAGTGCAGTGGTGTTTGGCTAGTGTAGGAAGTCGTGCTGGTGGTAGTGTATTAGGGTTTAGGGTAGTGCAGTGGTGTTCGGGTAGTGTAGGGGGTCATGCTGGGGGTACTGTTTTAGCGTTTAGGGCAGTGCTGTGGTGTTCGGGCACTGTAGGGGGTCGTGCTGGAGGTGGTGTTTTAGGGTTTAGGGCAGTGCAGTGGTGTTCAGCAGTGTAGGGGGTAGTGTTTTAGGGTTTAGGGTAGTGCAGCTGTATTTGTGTAGTGTAGGGGTATGTGTTTTAGGGGTTAGGGTAGTGCAGTGGTCTTTGCGTAGTGTAGGGGTCATACGGGGGGTAGTGTTTTAGGGTTTATTGTAGTGCAGTGGTGTTTGGGAAGTGTAGGGGGTCGTGCTGGGGGTAGTGTTTTAGGGTTTAGGGTAGTGCTGTTGTGTTCGGGTGGTGTAGGGAGTCCTGCTGGGGGTAGTGTTTTAGGTTTAGGGCTGTGCTGTGGTGTTCGGGTAGTGTAGGGGGTCATGCTGGGGGCGGTGTTTTAGGGTTTAGGGCAGTGCAGTGCTGTTCTGCAGTGTAGGGGGTCGTGCTGGGGATAGTGTTTTAGGGTTTAGGGTAGTGCAGTGTTGTTTGGGTAGTGTAGGGGGTCGTGCTGGGGCAGTGTTTTAGGGTTTAGGGTAGTGCAATGGTTTTGGGCAGTGTAGGGGGTCGTGCTGGGGTAGTGTTTTAGGGTTTAGGGTAGTGCAGTGATGTTGGTGTAGTGTAGGGTGTCGTGCTGGGGGTAGTGTTTTAGGGTTTAGGGTAGAGCAGCGGTGTTTGGGTAGTATAGGGGGTCGTGCTGAGGGTAGATTTAGGGTTTAGGGTAGTGCAGTGGTGTTTGGGTAATGTAGGGGGTCGTGTTGGGGGTAGATTTAGGGTTTAGGGTAGTGCAGTGGTGTTTGGGTAGTGTAGGGGTCGTGCTGGGGGCAGATTTAGGGTTTAGGGTAGTGCAGTGGTGTTTGGGTAGTGTAGGTGGTACTGCTGGGGGTAGTGTTTTAGGGTTTAGGGTAGTGCAATGGTGTTTGGGTAGTGTAGGGGGTACTGCTGGGGTAGGGTTTCAGGGTTTAGGGTAGTGCAGTGGTGTTTGTGTAGTGTGGGGGGTCGTGCTGGGGGTAGTGTTTTAGGGTTTAGTGTAGTGCAGCGGTGTTTTTGTAGTGTAGGGGGTCGTGTTTTAGGGTTGATGATAGCGCAGTGGTGTTTGGGTAGTGTAGGGGGTGGTTTCTGGGGGTGGTGTTTTAGGGTTTAGGGTAGTGCAGTGGTGTTTGTGTAGTGTAGAGGGCAGTGTTTTATGGTATTGCAGTGGTCTTTGGGTAGTGTAGGGGATCGTGTGGGGGGTAGTGTTTTAGGGTAGTGCAGTGGTGTTTGGGTAGTGTAGGGGGTCATATTGGGGGTAGTGTTTTAGGGTTAAGGGTAGTGCAGTGGTGTTTGGGTAGTGTAGGGGGTCGGGTTGGGGGTAGTGTTTTAGGGTTTAGGGTAGTGCATTGGTGTTTGTGTAGTGAAGGGGGTGGGGCTGGGGGTAGTATTTTAGGGTTTAGGGCAGTGCAGTGGTGTTTGTGTAGTGGGTCGTGCTGGCGGTACTGTTTTAGGGTTTACGGCAGGAGCAGTCATGTCTGAAGGGTAGTGTAGAGGGTCGTGCTGGGGGTAGTGTTTTAGGGTTTAGGGAAGTGCAGTGGTGTTCGGGTAGTGTGGGGGGTCGTGCTAGGGGTAGTGTTTAAGGGTTTAGGGCAGTGCATTGGCATTTGTGTAGTGAAGGAGGTCAGGCTGTGAGTAGTGTTTTAGGGTTTACGGCAGAGCAGTGGTGTTCGGGTAGTGTAGGGGTCATGCTGGAAGTAGTGCTTTAGCTTTTAGGGCAGTGCTGTGGTGTTCGGGCAGTGTAAGGGGTCGTGCTGGCGGTGGTTTTTTAGGGTTTAGGGGAGTGCATTGGTGTTCGGGCAGTGTAGGGGGTCGTGCTGGGGGTGGTGTTTTAGGGATTAGGGCAGTGCATTGGTGTTCGGCAGTGTAGTGGGTAGTGTTTTAGGGTTTAGGGTAGTGCAGTGGTGTTTGTGTAGTGTAGGGGTACGTGTTTTAGGGTTTAGGGTAGTGCAGTCGTCGTTGCGTAGTCTAGGGGGTCATGCGGCGGGTAGTGTTACAGGGTTTATTGTAGTGCAGTGGTGTTTTGGAAGTGTAGGGGGACATGCTGGGGGAAGTGTATTAGGGTTTAGGGTAGTGCAGTGTTGTTTGTGTCGTGAATGGGGTCGGGCTGGGGATAGTGTTTTGGGTTTAGGGCAATGCAGTGATGTTTATGTAGTGTAGGGAGTCATGCTGGGCATACTGTTTTAGGGTTTACGGCAGAGCAGTGGTGTTTGGGTAGTGTAGGGGGTCGTGCTGGGGGTGGTGTTTCAGTGTTTATGGCAGTGTAGGGGGTCTTGCTGGGGGTAGTGTTTCAGGGTTTAGGGCAGTGCAGTGGTGTTCGGGCAGTGTAGGGGGTCGTGCTGGGGCTAGTGTTTCAGGGTTTAGGGCAGTGCAGTGGTGTTCTGGCAGTGTAGGGGGTCATGGTAGGGCTGGTGTTTCAGGGTTTAGGGCAGTGCAGTGGTGTTCAGGCAGTGTAGGGTGTCATGGCGGGGCTGGTGTTTCAGGGTTTAGGGCAGTGCAGTGGTGTTCGGGCAGAGTAGGGGGTCGTGCTGGGGCTGGTGTTTCAGGGTTTAGGGCAGTGCAGTGGTGTTCAAGCAGTGTAGGGGTCATGCTGGGGCTGGTGTTTCAGGGTTTAGGGCAGTGCAGTGGTGTTCGGGCAGTGTAGGGGTAGAACTGGGGCTGGTGTTTCAGGCTTTAGGGCAGTGCAGTGGTGTTCAGGCAGTGTAGGGGTTCGTGCTGGGGTGGTGTTTCAGGGTTTAGGGCAGTGGTGTTCGGGCAGTGTAGGGGGTCTTGCTGAGGGTGGTCTTTCAGTGTTTATGGCAATGCAGTGGTGTTCGGGCAGTGTAGGGTGTCTTGCTGGGGTAGTGTTTCAGGGTTTAGGGCAGTACAGTGGTGTTCGGGCAGTGTAGGGGTTCGTGCTGGGGGTGGTGTTTTAGGGTTTAGGGCAGTGCAGTGGTTTTCGGGCAGTGTAGAGGGTCGTCCTGGGGGTGGTGTTTCAGGGTTTAGGGCAGTTCAGTGGTGTTCGGGCAGTGTAGAGGGTCGTCCTGGGGGTGGTGTTTCAGGGTTTAGGGTAGTGCAGTTGTGTTGGTGTAGTGTAGGGGGTCGTGCTGAGGGTAGATTTAGGGTTTAGGGTAGTGCAGTGGTGTTTGGGTAGTGTAGAGGGTCGTGCTAGGGTAGATTTAGGGTTTAGGGTAGTGCAGTGGTGTTTGGGCAGTGTAGGGGGTCGTGCTGGGGGTAGTGTTTTAGGGTTTAGGTTAGTACAGTGGGGTACGGGCAGTTTAGGGGGTCGTGCTGGGGTGGTGTTTTAGGGTCTAGGGCAGTGCATTGGTGTTCGTTTAGTGAAGGGGTCGTGCTGGGGGTGGTGTTTTACTGTTTAGGGCAGTGCAGTGGTGTTTGTGTAGTGTAGGGGGTTGTGCTGAGGGTGGTGATTCAGGGTTTAGTGCAGTGCAGTTGTGTTCGGGCAGTGTAGGGGGTCATTCTGGGGGTGGTGTTTCAGGGTTTAGGGCAGTGCAGTGGTGTTCGGGCAGTGTAGGGGGTCGTGCTGGGTGTGGTGTTTCAGGGTTCAGGGCAGTGGTGTTCGGGCAGTGTAGGAGGTCTTGCTGGGGCTCGTGTTTCAGGGATTAGGGTAGTGCAGTGGTGTTTGTGTAGTGTAGGGGGTCATGCTGGTGGTAGTGTTTTAGGGTTTAGGGTAGTGCAGTGATGTTTGTGTAGTGTAGGGGTCGTGCTTGGGGTAGATTTAGGGTTTAGGGTAGTGCAGTGGTGTTTGTGTAGGGGGTCGTGGCAGGGGTAGTGTTTTAGGGTTTAGGGTAGTGCAGTGGTGTTTGAGTAGTGTAGGGGGTCATCCTGGGGGTAGTGTTTTAGGGTTTAGGGTAGTGCAGTGGTGTTTGGGTAGTGTAGGGGGTCGTGCTGGGGGCAGTGTTTTAGGGTTTAGGGTAGTGCAGTGGTGTTTGGATAGTGTAGGTCATGCTGGGGTAGTGTTTTAGGGTTTAGGGTAGTGCAGTTGTGTTGGTGTAGTGTAGGGGGTTGTGCTAGGTGTAGTGTTTTAGGGTTTAGGGTAGTGCAGTGTTATTTGAGTAGTGTAGGGGGTCATGCTGAGGGTAGATTTAGGGTTTAGGGTCGAGCAGTGGTGTTTGGGTAGTGTAGAGGGTCTTGCTAGGGTAGATTTAGGGTTTAGGGTAGTGCAGTGGTGTTTGGGTAGTGTAGGGGGTCATGCTAGGATTAGTGTTTTACGGTTTAGGGTAGTGCAGTGGTGTTTGGGTAGTGTAGGGGTCGCGCTGAGGGTAGATTTAGGGTTTAGGGTAGTGCAGTGGTGTTTGTGTAGTGTAGAGGGTCATGCTAGGGTAGATTTAGGGTTTAGGTCATGCAGTGGTTTTTGGGTAGTGAAGGGAGTCGTGCTGGGGGAGTGTTTTAGGGATTAGGGTAGTGCAGTGGTGTTTGGGATGTGTAGGTGGTCGTGCTGGGGGCAGTGTTTTAGGGTTTAGCGTAGTGCAGTGGTGTTTGGTTATCGTAGCTGGTCGTGCTGGAGATAGTGTTTTAGGGTTTAGGATAGAGCAGTGGTGTTTGTGTAGTGTAGGGTGTCGTGCTGGGGGTTGTGTTTTAGGGTTTACAGTAGGGCAGTGGTGTTTGTGTGGTGTAGGGGTAGTGTTATAGGGTTTAGGGTAGTGCAGTGGTGTATGTGTAGTGTAGGGGTCGAGCTGGGGGTAGTGTTTTAGGGTTTAGGGTAGTGCAACGTTGTTTGTGTAGTGTAGGGGGTTGTGTTTTAGGGTTTAGGGTAGTGCAGTGGTCTTTGGGTAGTGTAGGGGGTCGTGCGAGCGGTAGTGTTTTAGGGTTTATGGTCGTGCAGTGGTGTTTGGATAGTGTAGGAGGTTATGCTGGGGTAGTGTTTTAGCGTTTAGGGTAGTGCAGTTGTGTTGGTGTAGTGTAGGGGGTCGTGCTGAGGGTAGATTTAGGGTTTAGGGTAGTGCAGTGGTGTTTGGGTAGTGTAGAGGGTCGTGCTAGGGTAGATTTAGGGTTTAGGGTAGTGCAGTGGTGTTTGGGCAGTGTAGGGGGTCGTGCTGGGGGTAGTGTTTTAGGGTTTAGGTTAGTGCAGTGGGGTACGGGCAGTTTAGGGGGTCGTGCTGGGGTGGTGTTTTAGGGTCTAGGGTAGTGCATTGGTGTTCGTTTAGTGAAGGGGTCGTGCTGGGGGTGGTGTTTTACTGTTTAGGGCAGTGCAGTGGTGTTTGTGTAGTGTAGGGGGTTGTGCTGAGGGTGGTGATTCAGGGTTTAGTGCAGTGCAGTTGTGTTCGGGCAGTGTAGGGGGTCATTCTGGGGGTGGCGTTTCAGGGTTTAGGGCAGTGCAGTGGTGTTCGGGCAGTGTAGGGAGTCATGCGGGGGTGGTGTTTCAGGAATTAGGGCAGTGCAGTGGTGTTCGGGCAGTGTAGGGGTCGTGCTGGGGGTGGTGTTTTAGCTTTTAGGGTAGTGCATTGGTGTTCGTGTAGTGCAGGGGGTCGTGCTGGTGGTGGTGTTTTAGGGTTTAGGGCAGCGCAGTGGTGTTCGTATAGTGTAGAGGGTCGTGCTGTGGGTGGTGTTTTAGGGTTTAGTGCAGTGGTTTTCGGGCAGTGTAGGGGGTCGTGCTGGGGGTGGTGATTTAGGGTTTAGGGCAGTGCAGTGGTGTTCGGGCAGTGTAGGGGGTTGTGCTGTGGGTAGTGTTTTAGGGTTTAGGGTAGTGCAGTGGTGTTTGGGCAGTGTAGGGGTTCATGCTGGGGGTGGTGTTTTAGGGTCTAGAGTAGTGCATTGGTGTTCGTCTAGTGAATGGGGTCGTGCTGGGTGTGGTGTTTTAGGATTTAGGGCAGTGCAGTGGTGTTTGTGTAGTGTAGGGGGTTGAGCTGAGGGTGGTGTTCAGGATGTAGCACAGTGCAGTTGTGTTCGGGCAGTGTAGGGGGTCATGCTGAGGGTGGTGTTTCAGGGTTTAGGGTAGTGCATTGGTGTTCGTGTACTGAAGGGGGTCGTGCTGGGGTAGTTTTTTAGGGTTTAGGGCAGTGCAGTGGTGTTCGGGCAGTGTAGGGGGTCGTGCAGGAGGATGGTGTTTCAGGGTTTAGGGCAGTGCAGTGGTGTACGGGCAGTGTAGGGGGTCTTGCTGAGGCTGAAGGTTCAGGGTTTAGGGCAGTGCAGTGGTGTTCGGGCAGTGTAGGGGGTCGTGCTCGGAGTGGTGTTTCAAAGTTTTGGGCAGTGCAGTGGTGTTCGGGCAGTGTAGGGGTCGTGCAGGGGCTGGTGTTTCAGGGTTTAGGGCAGTGCAGTGGTATTCGGGCAGTGAAGGGGGTTGTGCTGGGGGTGGTGTTTCAGGGGTTAGGGCAGTGGTGTTTGGGCAGTGTAGGGGATGATGCTGGGGGTGGTGTTTCAGGGTTTATGGCAGTGGTGTTCGGGCAGTGTAGGGGGTCTTGCTGGGGGTAGTGTTTCAGGGTTTAGGGCAGTGCAGTGGTGTTCGGGCAGTGTAGGGGGTCGTGCTGGGGTGGTGTTTCAGGGTTTAGGGCAGTGGTGTTTGGGCAGTGTAGGTGGTCTTGCTGGGGCTGCTGTTTCAGGGTTTAGGGCAGTGCAGTGGTGTTCGGACAGTGTGGGGGGTCGTGCTGGGGCTGGTGTTTCAGGGTTCAGGGTAGTACAGTGGTGTTTGTGTAGTGTAGGGGGTCGTGCAGGTGGTAGTGTTTTAGGGTTTAGGGTAGTGCAGTGATGTTTGTGTAGTGTAGGGGGTAGTGCTTGGGGTAGATTTAGGGTTTAGGGTAGTGCATTTGTATTTGTGTAGTGTAGGGAGTCATGCTGGGGGAGTGTTTTAGGGATTAGGGTAGTGCAGTGGTGTTTGGGTAGTGTAGGTGGTTGTGCTGGGGGCAGTGTTTTAGGGTTTAGGGTAGTGCAGTGGTGTTGGGGTAGTGTAGGGGGTCGTGCTGAGGGTAGATTTAGGGTTTAGGGTAGTGCAGTGGTTGTGTAGTGTAGAGGGTCATGCTAGGGTAGATTTAGGGTTTAGGGTAGTGCAGTGGTGTTTGGGTAGGGTAGGTGGTCGTGCTGGGGGCAGTGTTTTAGGGTTTAGGGTAGTGCAGTTGTGTTTGGGTAGTTTAGGGGTACTGCTGGAGGTAGTGGTTTAGGGTATAGGGTAGTGCATTGGAGTTTGAGAAGTGTAGGGTGTCATGCTGGGGGTGGTGTTTTAGGGTTTAGGGTAGTGCAGTGGTGTTTGTGTAGTGTACAGGTAGTGTTATAGGGTTTAGGGTAGTGCAGTGGTGTATTTGTAGTGTAGGGGTCATGCTGGGGGTAGTGTTTTAGGGTTTAGGGTAGTGCAGCGTTGTTTGTGTAGTGTATGGGGTCGTGTTTTAGGGTTTAGGGTAGTGCAGTGGTCTTTGGGTAGTGTAGGGGGTCGTGCGAGCGGTAGTGTTTTAGGGTTTAAGGTAGTGCAGTGGTGTTTGGGTAGTGAATGAGGTCGGGCTGGGGTTAGTGTTTTAGGGTTTAGGGCAGTCAGTGGTGTTCGGGTAGTGTAGGGGGTTGTGCTGGGGGTACTGTTTTGGGGTTTAGGGCAGTGCAGTGGTGTTCGAGAAGTGTAGGGGGTCGAGCTGGGGGTACTGTTTTAGCGTTTAGGGCAGTGCTGTGGTGTTCGGGCAGTGTAGGGGGTCGTGCTGGAGGTGGTGTTTTAGGGTTTAGGGCAGTGCAGTGGTGTTCAGCAGTGTAGGGGGTAGTGTTTTAGGGTTTAGGGTAGTGCAGCTGTATTTGTGTAGTGTAGGGGTATGTGTTTTAGGGGTTAGGGTAGTGCAGTGGTCTTTGCGTAGTGTAGGGGGTCGTACGGGGGGTAGTGTTTTAGGGTTTATTGTAGTGCAGTGGTGTTTGGGAAGTGTAGGGGGTCGTGCTGGGGGTAGTGTTTTAGGGTTTAGGGTAGTGCTGTGGTGTTCGGGTAGTGTAGGAAGTCCTGCTGGGGGTAGTGTTTTAGGTTTAGGGCAGTGCTGTGGTGTTCGGGTAGTGTAGGGGGTCATGCTGGGGGTGGTGTTTTAGGGTTTAGGGCAGTGCAGTGCTGTTCGGCAGTGTAGGGGGTCGTGCTGGGGATAGTGTTTTAGGGTTTAGGGTAGTGCAGTGTTTGGGTAGTGTAGGGGGTCGTGCTGGGGCAGTGTTTTAGGGTTTAGGGTAGTGCAGTGGTTTTGGGTAGTGTAGGGGGTCGTGCTGAGGGTAGATTTAGGGTTTAGGGTAGTGCAGTGGTCTTTGGGTAGTGTAGGGGGTCGTGTGAGCGGTAGTGTCTTAGGGTTTATGGTCGTGCAGTGGTGTTTGGATAGTGTAGGAGGTCATGCTGGGGTAGTGTTTTAGCGTTTAGGGTAGTGCAGTTGTGTTGGTGTAGTGTAGGGGGTCGTGCTGAGGGTAGATTTAGGGTTTAGGGTAGTGCAGTGGTGTTTGGGTAGTGTAGAGGGTCGTGCTAGGGTAGATTTAGGGTTTAGAGTAGTGCAGTGGTGTTTGGGCAGTGTAGGGGGTCGTGCTGGGGGTAGTGTTTTAGGGTTTAGGTTAGTGCAGTGGGGTTCGGGCAGTTTAGGGGATCGTGCTGGGGTGGTGTTTTAGGGTCTAGGGTAGTGCAGTGGTGTATGTGTAGTGTAGGGGTCATGCTGGGGGTAGTGTTTTAGGGTTTAGGGTAGTGCAGCGTTGTTTGTGTAGTGTATGGGGTCGTGTTTTAGGGTTTGGGGTAGTGCAGTGGTCTTTGGGTAGTGTAGGGGGTCGTGCGAGCGGTAGTGTTTTAGGGTTTAAGGTAGTGCAGTGGTGTTTGGGTAGTGAATGAGGTCGGGCTGGGGTTAGTGGTTTAGGGCAGTCAGTGGTGTTTGTGTAGTGTAGGGGGTCGTGCAGGGGGTACTGTTTTAGGGTTTACGACAGAGCAGTGGTGTTCGGGTAGTGTAGGGGGTTGTGCTGGGGGTACTGTTTTAGGGTTTAGGGTAGTGCTGTGGTGTTCGGGTAGTGTAGGGAGTCCTGCTGGGGGTAGTGTTTTAGGTTTAGGGCAGTGCTGTGGTGTTCGGGTAGTGTAGGGGGTCATGCTGGGGGTGGTGTTTTAGGGTTTAGGGCAGTGCAGTGCTGTTCGGCAGTGTAGGGGGTCGTGCTGGGGATAGTGTTTTAGGGTTTAGGGTAGTGCAGTGTTTGGGTAGTGTAGGGGGTCGTGCTGGGGCAGTGTTTTAGGGTTTAGGGTAGTGCAGTGGTTTTGGGTAGTGTAGGGGGTCGTGCTGGGGTAGTGTTTTAGGTTTTAGGGTAGTGCAGTGGTGTTGGTGTAGTGTAGGGGGTCGTGCTGGGGTAGTGTTTTAGGGTTTAGGGTAGAGCAGTGGTGTTTGGGTAGTGTAGGGGGTCGTGCTGAGGGTAGATTTAGGGTTTAGGGTAGTGCAGTGGTGTTTGGGTAATGTAGGGGGTCGTGTTGGGGGTAGATTTAGGGTTTAGGGTAGTGCAGTGGTGTTTGGGTAGTGTAGGGGTCATGCTGTGGGCAGATTTAGGGTTTAGGGCAGTGCTGTGGTGTTCGGGCAGTGTAAGGGGTCGTGCTGGGGGTGGTGTTTTAGGGTTTAGGGGAGTGCATTGGTGTTCGGGCAGTGTAGGGGGTCGTGCTCGGGGTGGTGTTTCAGGGTTTAGGGCAGTGCATTGGTGTTCGGCAGTGTAGTGGATAGTGTTTTAGGGTTTAGGGTAGTGCAGTGGTGTTTGTGTAGTGTAGGGGTACGTGTTTTAGGGTTTAGGGTAGTGCAGTCGTCTTTGCGTAGTGTAGGGGGTCATGCGGGGGGTAGTGTTATAGGGTTTATTGTAGTGCAGTGGTGTTTGTGTAGTAAATGAGGTCGGGCTGGGGTTAGTGTTTTAGGGTTTAGGGCAGTCAGTGGTGTTTGGGAAGTGTAGGGGGTCGTGCTGGGGGTAGTGTTTTAGGGTTTAGGGTAGTGCTGTGGTGTTCGGGTAGTGTAGGGAGTCCTGCTGGGGGTAGTGTTTTAGGTTTAGGGCAGTGCTGTGGTGTTCGGGTAGTGTAGGGGGTCATGCTGGGGGTGGTGTTTTAGGGTTTAGGGCAGTGCAGTGTTTGGGTAGTGTAGGGGGTCGTGCTGGGGCAGTGTTTTAGGGTTTAGGGTAGTGCAGTGGTTTTGGGTAGTGTAGGGGGTCGTGCTGGGGTAGTGTTTTAGGGTTTAGGGTAGTGCAGTGGCGTTGGTGTAGTGTAGGGGGTCGTGCTGGGGGTAGTGTTTTAGGGTTTAGGGTAGAGCAGTGGTGTTTGGGTAGTGTAGGGGGTCGTGCTGAGGGTAGATTTAGGGTTTAGGGTAGTGCAGTGGTGTTTGGGTAATGTAGGGGGTCGTGTTGGGGGTAGATTTAGGGTTTAGGGTAGTGCAGTGGTGTTTGGGTAGTGTAGGTGGTACTGCTGGGGGTAGTGTTTTAGGGTGTAGGGTAGTGCAATGGTGTTTGGGTAGTGTAGGGGGTACTGCTGGGGTAGGGTTTCAGGGTTTAGGGTAGTGCAGTGGTGTTTGGGTAGTGTGGGGGGTCGTGCTGGGGTAGTGTTTTAGGGTTTAGTGTAGTGCAGCGGTGTTTTTGTAGTGTAGGGGTCGTGTTTTAGGGTTGATGGTAGTGCAGTGGTGTTTGGGTAGTGTAAGGGGTCGTGGTGGGGGTAGAGTTTTAGGGTTTAGGGTAGTGCAGTGGTGTTTGTGTAGTGTAGAGGGCAGTGTTTTAGGGTTTAGGGTATTGCAGTGGTCTTTGGGTAGTGTAGGGGATCGTGTGGGGGGTAGTGTTTTAGGGTAGTGCAGCGGTGTTTGGGTAGTGTAGGGGGTCATATTGGGGGTAGTGTTTTAGGGTTAAGGGTAGTGCAGTGGTGTTTGGGTAGTGTAGGGGGTCGGGTTGGGGGTAGTGTTTTAGGGTTTAGGGTAGTGCATTGGTGTTTGTGTAGTGAAGGGGGTGGGGCTGGGGGTAGTATTTTAGGGTTTAGGGCAGTGCAGTGGTGTTTGTGTAGTGTAGGGGGTCATGCTGGCGGTACTGTTTAAGGGTTTACGGCAGGGGCAGTCATGTCTGAAGGGTAGTGTAGAGGGTCGTGCTGGGGGTAGTGTTTTAGGGTTTAGGGCAGTGCAGTGGTGTTCGGGTAGTGTGGGGGGTCGTGCTAGGGGTAGTGTTTTAGGGTTTAGGGCAGTCCATTGGCATTTGTGTAGTGAAGGGGGTCAGGCTGTGAGTAGTGCTTTAGCGTTTAGGGCAGTGCTGTGGTGTTCGGGCAGTGTAAGGGGTCGTGCTGGGGGTGGTGTTTTAGGGTTTAGGGGAGTGCATTGGTGTTCGGGCAGTGTAGGGGGCCGTGCTCGGGGTGGTGTTTTAGGGTTTAGGGCAGTGCATTGGTGTTCGGCAGTGTAGTGGGTAGTGCAGTGGTGTTTGTGTAGTGTAGGGGTACGTGTTTTAGGGTTTAGGGTTGTGCAGTCGTCTTTGCGTAGTGTAGGGGGTCATGCGGGGGGTAGTGTTACAGGGTTTATTGTAGTGTAGTGGTGTTTGGGAAGTGTAGGGGGACGTGCTGGGGGAAGTGTATTAGGGTTTAGGGTAGTGCAGTGATGTTTGTGTAGTGTAGGGGTTCGTGCTTGGGTTAGATTTTTGGTTTAGGGTAGTACAGTGGTGTTTGTGTAGTGTAGGAGGTCGTGGTAGGGGTAGTGTATTAGGGTTTAGGGTAGTGCCGTGGTGTTAGGGTAGTGGAGGGGGTCATCCTGGGGGTAGTGGTTTAGGGTTTAGGGTAGTGCAGTGCTGTTTGGGTAGTGTAGGGGGTCGTGCTGGGGGCAGTGTTTTAGGGTTTAGGGTAGTGCAGTGGTGTTTGGATAGTGTAGGGGATCATGCTGGGGTAGTGTTTTAGGGTTTAGGGTAGTGCAGTTATGTTGGTGTAGTGTAAGGGGTCGTGCTAGGGGTAGTGTTTTAGCGTTTAGGGTAGTGCAGTGGTGCTTGAGTAGTGTAGGGGGTCGTGCTGAGTGTAGATTTAGGGTTTAGGGTAGTGCAGTGGTGTTTGGATAGTGTAGAGGGTCGTGTTAGGGTAGATTTAGGGTTTAGGGTAGTGCAGTGGTGTTTGGGTAGTGTAGGGGGTACTGCTGGGGGTAGTGTTTTAGGGTTTAGGGTAGTGCAATGGTCTTTGGGTAGTGTGGGGGGACTGCTGGGGGTAGTGTTTTAGGGTTTAGGGTAGTGCAGTGGTGTTTGTGTAGTGTAGGGGGTCGTGCTGGGGGTAGTGTTTTAGGGTTTAGGGTAGTGCAGTGGTGTTTGTGTAGTGTAGGGGGTCTGTTTTAGGGTTGATGGTAGTGCAGTGGTGTTTGGGTAGTGTAAGGGGTCGTGCTGGGGGTAGTGTTTTAGGGTTTAGGGTAGTGCAGTGGTCATTGGGCAGCGTAGGGGTTCGTGCTGGGGGTTAGTGTTTTGGGGTTTAGGGTAGTGCAGTGGTGTTTGGGGTGTAGTGGTTCATGCTGGGGGTGGTGTTTTATGTTTTAGGGAAGTGCAGTGGTGTTTGTGTAGTGTTGGGGGTCATGCTGGAGGTAGTGTTTTAGGGTTTAGGGTAGTGCAGTGGTGTTTGAGTAGTGTAGAGGGTCGTGCTGGGGGTACTGTTTTAGGGTTTACGGCAGAGCAGTGGTGTTTGGGTAATGTAGGGGGTCATGCTGGGGGTGGTGCTTTAGGATTTAGGGCAGTGCTGTGGTGTTCGGGCAGTGTAGGGGGTTCTTCTGGGGCTGGTGTTTTAGGGTTTAGGACAGTGCAGTGGTGTTCGGGCAGTGTAGGGGGTCATGCTGGGGGTGGTGTTTTATGGTATATGGCAGTGCAGTTAAGCAGTGTAGGGGGTCATGCTGGGGGTAGTGTTTTAGGGTTTAGGGTAGTGCAGTGGTGTTTGGGTAGTGCAGGGGGTCGTGCTGAGGGTAGAATTAGGGTTTAGGGTGGTGCAGTGGTATGTGGGTAGTGTAGGGGTCGTGCTGGGGGTAGATTTAGGGTTTAGGGTAATGCAGTGGTGTTTGGGTAGTGTAGGGGGTCGTGCTGGGGTAGATTTAGGGATTAGGGTAGTACAGTGGTGTGTGTGTAGTGTAGGCGGTCGTGTTTTAGGGTTTAGGGTAATGCAGTGGTCTTTGGGTAGTGTAGGGGGCCGCGCAGGGGGTAGTGTTTTAGGGTTTATGGTAGTGCAGTGGTGTTTGGGTAGTGTAGGGGGTCATTCTAGGGGTAGTGTTTAAGGGTTTAGGGTAGTGCAGTGGAGTTTGGGTAGTGTAGGGTGTCGGGCCGAGGTAGTGTTTTATGGTTTAGGGTAGTGCATTGGTCTTTGTTTACTGAAAGGGTTAGGCTGGGGGTAGTGTTTTAGGGTTGAGGGCAGTGCAGTGGTGTTTGTGTAGTGTAGGGGGTAGTGTTTTAGGGTTTAGGGTAGTGCAGCGGTGTTTGTGTAGTGTAGGGGTACGTGTTTTAGGGTTTAGGGTAGTGCAGTGGTCTTTGTGTAGTGTAGGGGGTCGTGCGGGGGGTAGTGTTTTAGGGTTTATTGTAGTGCAGTGGTGTTTGGGTAGTGTAGGGGGTCGTGCTGGGGGTAGTGTTAGGTTTAGGGCAGTTCTGTGGTGTTGAGGCAGTGTAGGGGGTTGTTCTGGGGGTGGTTTTTTAGGGTTTAGGGCAGTGCATTGGTGTTCGGGTAGTGTAGGGGGTCATGCTGTGGGTGGTGTTTTAGGGTTTAGGGCATTGCAGTGCTGTTCGGCAGTGTAGGGGGTCGTGCTGGGGGTAGTGTTTTAAGGTTTAGGGTAGTGCAGTGGTGTTTGTGTAGTGTAGGGGGTCATGCTGGGGGTACTGTTTTAGGCTTTAGGGCAGTCAGTGGTGTTTGTGTAGTGTAGGGGGTCGTGCAGGGGGTACTGTTTTAGGGTTTACGACAGAGCAGTGGTGTTTGGGTAGTGTAGGGGGTTGTGCTGGGGGTACTGTTTTGGGGTTTAGGGCAGTGCAGTGGTGTTCGAGTAGTGTAGGGGGTCGTGCTGGGGGTACTGTTTTAGCGTTTAGGGCAGTGCTGTGGTGTTCGGGCAGTGTAGGGGGTCGTGCTGGAGGTGGTGTTTTAGGGTTTAGGGCAGTGCAGTGGTGTTCAGCAGTGTAGGGGGTAGTGTTTTAGGGTTTAGGGTAGTGCATCGGTATTTGTGTAGTGTAGGGGTATGTGTTTTAGGGGTTAGGGTAGTGCAGTGGTCTATGCGTAGTGTAGGGGGTCGTGCGGGGGGTAGTCTTTTAGGGTTTATTGTAGTGCAGTGGTGTTTGGGAAGTGTAGGGGGTCGTGCTGGGGGTAGTGTTTTAGGGTTTAGGGTAGTGCTGTGGTGTTCAGGTAGTGTAGGGATTCCTGCTGGGAGTAGTATTTTAGGGTTTAGGGCAGTGCAGTGGTGTTTGTGTAGTGTAGGGGGTCGTGCTGGCGGTACTGTTTTAGGGTTTACGGCAGGGGCAGTCATGTCTGAAGGGTAGTGTAGAGGGTCGTGCTGGGGGTAGTGTTTTAGGGTTTAGGGCAGTGCAGTGGTGTTCGGGTAGTGTGGGGGGTCGTGCTAGGGGTAGTGTTTTAGGGTTTAGGGCAGTGCATTGGCATTTGTGTAGTGAAGGGGGTCAGGCTGTGAGTAGTGCTTTAGCGTTTAGGGCAGTGCTGTGGTGTTCGGGCAGTGTAAGGGGTCGTGCTGGGGGTGGTGTTTTAGGGTTTAGGGGAGTGCATTGGTGTTCGGGCAGTGTAGGGGGTCGTGCTCGGGGTGGTGTTTTAGGGTTTAGGGTAGTGCAGTGGTGTTTGTGTAGTGTAGGGGTACGTGTTTTAGGGTTTAGGGTAGTGCAGTCGTCTTTGCGTAGTGTAGGGGGTCATGCGGGGGGTAGTGTTACAGGGTTTATTGTAGTGCAGTGGTGTTTGGGAAGTGTAGGGGGATGTGCTGGGGGAAGTGTATTAGGGTTTAGGGTAGTGCAGTGTTTGTGTCGTGAATGGGGTCGGGCTGGGGGTAGTGTTTTGGGTTTAGGGCAATGCAGTGATGTTTGTGTAGTGTAGGGGTCATGCTGGGCGTACTGTTTTAGGGTTTACGGCAGAGCAGTGGTGTTTGGGTAGTGTAGGGGGTCGTGCTGGGGTAGTGTTTTAGGGTTTAGGGTAGTGCAGTGGTGTTCGGGTAGTGTAGGGACTCGTGCTGGAGTTAGTGTTTTAGGTTTACGCAGTGCTGTGGTGTTCGGGCAGTGTAGGGGGTTCTTCTGGGGCTGGTGTTTTAGGGTTTAGGACAGTGCAGTGGTGTTCGGGCAGTGTAGGGGGTCATGCTGGGGGTGGTGTTTTATGGTATAGGGCAGTGCAGTTTAGCAGTGTAGGGCGTCATGCTGGGGGTAGTGTTTTAGGGTTTAGGGTAGTGCAGTGGTGTTTGGGTAGTGCAGGGGGTCGTGCTGAGGGTAGAATTAGGGTTTAGGGTGGTGCAGTGGTGTGTGGGTAGTGTAGGGGTCGTGCTGGGGGTAGATTTAGGGTTTAGGGTAATGCAGTGGTGTTTGGGTAGTGTAGGGGGTCGTGCTGGGGGTAGATTTAGGGATTAGGGTAGTGCAGTGGTGTGTGTGTAGTGTAGGGGGTCGTGTTTTAGGGTTTAGGGTAGTGCAGTGGTCTTTGCGTAGTGTAGGGGGTCATGCTGGGGGTAGTGTTAGGATTAGGGCAGTTCTGTGGTGTTCAGGCAGTGTAGGGGGTTGTTCTGGGGTGGTTTTTTAGGGTTTAGGGCAGTGCATTGGTGTTCGGGTAGTGTAGGGGGTCATGCTGTGGGTGGTGTTTTAGGGTTTAGGGCATTGCAGTGCTGTTCGGCAGTGTAGGGGGTCGTGCTGGGGGTAGTGTTTTAAGGTTAGGGTAGTGCAGTGGTGTTTGTGTAGTGTAGGGGGTCATGCTGGGGGTACTGTTTTAGGGTTTACGGCAGAGAAGTGGTGTTTGGGTAGTGTAGGGGGTCCTGCAGGGTGTAGTGTTTTAGGATTTAGGGTAGTGCATTGGTGTTTGGGTAGTGTAGGGGGTCGTGCTGGGGGTAGTGTATTAGGGTTTAGGGTAGTGCAGTGGTGTTTGAGTAGTGTAGAGGGTCCTGCTGGGGGTAGTGTTTTAGGGTTTAGGGTATTGCATTGTTGTTTGTGTAGTGAAGGGGGTCAGGCTGGGGGTATTGTTTTAGGGTTTAGGGCAGTGAAGTGGTGTTTGTGTAGTGTAGGGGGTTGTGCAGGGGGTACTGTTTTAGGGTTTACGGCTGAGCAGTGGTGTTCGGGTAGTGTAGGGGGTCATGCTGAGGGTACTGTTTTGGGGTTTAGGGCAGTGCAGTGGTGTTCGGGTAGTGTAGGTGGTCGTGCTGGGGTGGCGTTTTAGCGTTTAGTGCACTGCTGTGGTGCAGTGTAGGGGGTCGTACTGGGGGTAGAGTTTTAGGGTTTAGGGTAGTGCAGTGATGTTTGTGTAGTGTAGGGGGTCATTCTGGGGGTACTGTTTTAGGGTTTCCGGCAGAGCAGTGGTGTTTGGGTAGTGTAGGGGGTCGTGCAGGGGCTAGTGTTTTAGGATTTAGGGTAGTGCATTGGTATTTGTGTAGTGAAGTGGATAGGGCTGGGGTTAGTGTTTTAGGGTTTAGCGCAGTCAGTGGTGTTTGTGTAGTGTAGGGGGTCGTGCAGGGGATACTGTTTTAGGGTTTATGGCAGAGCAGTGGTGTTCGGACAGTGTAGGGGGTTGTGCTGGGGGTAGTGTTTTAGGGTTTAGGGTAGTGCAGTGGTGTTCGGCAGTGTCGGGGGTAGTGTTTTAGGGTTTAGGGTAGTGCAGCGGTGTTTGTGTAGTATAGGGGCTCGTGCGGGGGTAGTGTTTTAGGGTTTATTGTAGTGCAGTGGTGTTTGGGAAGTATAGGGGGTTGTGCTGGGGGTAGTGTGTTTGGGTTTAGGGTAGTGCAGTGCTGTTTGTGTAGTGAAGGGGGTCGTGCTGGCGGTACTGTTTTAGACTTTACGGCAGAGCAGTGCTGTTTGTGTAGTGAATGAGGTCGGGCTGGGGTTAGTGTTTTAGGGTTTAGGGCAGTCAGTGGTGTTTGTGTAGTGTAGGGGGTCGTGCAGGGGGTACTGTTTTAGGGTTTACAACAGAGCAGTGGTGTTCGGGTAGTGTAGGGGGTTGTGCTGGGGGTACTGTTTTGGGGTTTAGGGCAGTGCAGTGGTGTTCGAGTAGTGTAGGGGGTCGTGCTGGGGGTACTGTTTTAGCGTTTAGGGCAGTGATGTGGTGTTCGGGCAATGTAGGGGGTCGTGCTGGAGGTGGTGTTTTAGGGTTTAGGGCAGTGCAGTGGTGTTCAGCAGTGTAGGGGGTAGTGTTTTAGGGTTTAGGGTAGTGCAGCAGTATTTGTGTAGTGTAGGGGTATGTGTTTTAGGGGTTAGGGTAGTGCAGTGGTCTATGCGTAGTGTAGGGGGTCGTGCGGGGGGTAGTGTTTTAGGGTTTATTGTAGTGCAGTGGTGTTTGGGAAGTGTAGGGGGTCGTGCTGGGGGTAGTGTTTTAGGGTTTAGGGTAGTGCTGTGGTGTTCGGGTAGTGTAGGGATTCCTGCTGGGAGTAGTGTTTTAGGTTTAGGGCAGTGCTGTGGTGTTCGGGTAGTGTAGGGGGTCATGCTGGGGGTGGTGTTTTAGGGTTTAGGGCAGTGCAGTGCTGTTCGGCAGTGTAGGGGGTCGTGCTGGGGATAGTGTTTTAGGGTTTAGGGTAGTGCAGTGTTGTTTGGGTAGTGTAGGGGGTCGCGCTGGGGCAGTGTTTTAGGGTTTAGGGTAGTACAGTGGTGTTGGTGTAGTGTAGGGAGTCGTGCTGGGGTTAGTGTTTTAGGGTTTAGGGTAGAGCAGTGGTGTTTGGGTAGTGTAGGGGGTCGTGCTGAGGGTAGATTTAGGGTTTAGGGTAGTGCAGTGGTGTTTGTGTAGTGTGGGGGGTCGTGCTGGGGGTAGTGTTTTAGGGTTTAGTGTAGTGCAGTGGTGTTTTTGTAGTGTAAGGGGTCGTGTTTTAGGGTTGATGGTAGTGCAGTGGTGTTTGGGTAGTGTAGGGGGTACTGCTGGGGGTAGTGTTTTAGGGTTTAGGGTAGTGCAATGGTGTTTGGGTAGTGTAGGGGGTACTGCTGGGGTAGGGTTTTAGGGTTTAGGGTAGTGCAGTGCTGTTTGTGTAGTGTGGGGGGTCATGCTGGGGGTAGTGTTTTAGGGTTTAGTGTAGTGCAGCGGTGTTTTTGTAGTGTAGGGGTCGTGTTTTAGGGTTGATGGTAGTGCAGTGGTGTTTGGGTAGTGTAAGGGGTCGTGGTGGGGGTAGAGTTTTAGGGTTTAGGGTAGTGCAGTGGTCTTTGGTTAGTGTAGGGGGTCGTGCTGGGGGTTAGTGTTTTGTGGTTTAGGGTAGTGCAATGGTGTTTGGGTAGTGTAGGGGGTGGTTTCTGGGGGTGGTGTTTTAAGGTTAAGGGTAGTGCAGTGGTGTTTTTGTAGTGTAGAGGGCAGTGTTTTAGGGTTTAGGGTAGTGCAGTGGTCTTTGGGTAGTGTAGGGGATCGTGTGGGGGTAGTGTTTTAGGGTAGTGCAGTGGTGTTTGGGTAGTGTAGGGGGTCATATTGGGGGAAGTGTTTTAGGGTTAATGGAAGTGCAGTGGTGTTTGGGTAGTGTAGGGGGTAGGGTTGGGGGTAGTGTTTTAGGGTTTAGGGTAGTGCATTGGTGTTTGTGTAGTGAAGGGGGTGGGGCTGGGGGTAGTATTTTAGGGTTTAGGGCAGTGCAGTGGTGTTTGTGTAGTGTAGGGGGTCGTGCTGGGGGTACTGTTTTAGGGTTTACGGCAGGAGCAGTTGTGTTTGGGTAGTGTAGGGGGTCGTGCAGGGGGTACTGTTTTAGGGTTTAGGGCAGTGCAGTGGTGTTTGTGTAGTGTAGGGGGTCATGCTGGGGGTAGTGTTTTAGGGTTTAGTGTAGTGCAGCGGTGTTTTTGTAGTGTAGGGGTCGTGTTTTAGGGTTGATGGTAGTGCAGTGGTGTTTGGGTAGTGTAAGGGGTCGTGGTGGGGGTAGAGTTTTAAGGTTTAGGGTAGTGCAGTGGTCTTTGGTTAGTGTAGGGGGTCGTGCTGGGGGTTAGTGTTTTGTGGTTTAGGGTAGTGCAATGGTGTTTGGGTAGTGTAGGGGGTGGATTCTGGGGGTGGTGTTTTAAGGTTTAGGGTAGTGCAGTGGTGTTTTTGTAGTGTAGAGGGCAGTGTTTTAGGGTTTAGGGTAGTGCAGTGGTCTTTGGGTAGTGTAGGGGATCGTGTGGGGGTAGTGTTTTAGGGTAGTGCAGTGGTGTTTGGGTAGTGTAGGGGGTCATATTGGGGGAAGTGTTTTAGGGTTAATGGAAGTGCAGTGGTGTTTGGGTAGTGTAGGGGGTAGGGTTGGGGGTAGTGTTTTAGGGTTTAGGGTAGTGCATTGGTGTTTGTGTAGTGAAGGGGGTGGGGCTGGGGGTAGTATTTTAGGGTTTAGGGCAGTGCAGTGGTGTTTGTGTAGTGTAGGGGGTCGTGCTGGGGGTACTGTTTTAGGGTTTACGGCAGGAGCAGTTGTGTTTGGGTAGTGTAGGGGGTCGTGCAGGGGGTACTGTTTTAGGGTTTAGGGCAGTGCAGTGGTGTTTGTGTAGTGTAGGGGGTCATGCTGGGGGTACTGTTTTAGGGTTTACAGCAGAGTAGTGGTGTTTGGGTAGTGTAGGGGGTCGTGCTGGGGTAGTGTTTTAGGGTTTAGGGTAGTGCAGTGGTGTTCGGGTAGTGTAGGGAGTCCTGCTGGGGGTAGATTTAAGGTTTAGGGTAGTACAGTGGTGTTTGGGTAATGTAGGGGGTCGTGTTGGGGGTAGATTTAGGGTTTAGGGTAGTGCAGTGGTGTTTGGGTAGTGTAGGGGTCGTGCTGGGGGTAGATTTAGGGTTTAGGTTAGTGCAGTGGTGTTTGGGTAGTTTAGGGGTACTGCTGGGGGTAGTGTTCTAGGGTTTAGGGTAGTGCAGTGGAGTTTGAGTAGTGTAGGGTGTCGTGCTGGGGGTAGTGTTTTAGGGTTTAGGGTAGTGCAGTGGTGTTTGTGTACTGTAGGGGTAGCGTTATGGGGTTTAGGCTAGTGCAGTGGTGTATGTGTAGTGTAGGGGTCATGCTGGGGGTAGTGTTTTAGGGTTTAGGGTAGTGCAGCGTTGTTTGTGTAGTGTTAGGGGTCGTGTTTTAGGGTTTAGGGTAGTGCAGTGATCTTTGGGTAGTGTAGGGGGTCATGCGAGCGGTAGTGTTTTAGGGTTTATGGTAGTGCAGTGGTGTTTGGGTAGTGTAGGGGGTCATGCTGGGAGTAGAGTTTTAGGGTTTAGGGTAGTGCAGTGGTTTTTGGGTATTAAAGGGGGTCGTGCTGGGATTTAGTGTTTTAGGGCTTACGGTAGTGCAGTGGTGTTTGTGTAGTGTAGGGGGTAGTGTTTTAGGGTTTAGGGTAGTGCAGTGGTCTTTGGGTAGTGTAGGGGGTCGTGCGGGTGTAGTGTTATAGGGTTTATGGTAGTGCAGTGGTGTTTGGGTAGTGTAGGGGGTCATGCTGGGGGTAGTGTTTTACGGTTTAGGGTAGTGCAGTGGTTTTTGGGTAGTGTGGGGGTCGTGCTGGGGGTAGTGTTTTAGGGTTTAGGGTATTGCATTGTTGTTTGTGTAGTGTAGGTGGTCGTGCTGGGGGTAGTGTTTTTGGGTTTAGGGTAGTGCAGCAGTGTGTACGTAGTGTAGAGGGTCGTGTTTTAGGGTTTAGGGCAGTGCAGTGGTGTTCGGGTAGTATAGGGGGTCGTGCTGGGGGTAGTGTTTTAGCGCTTAGAGCACTGCTGTGGTGCAGTGTAGGGGGTCGTGCTGGGGGTGGTGTTTTAGGGATTAGGTCAGTGCATTGTTGTTCGGGCAGTGTAGGGGGTCGTGCTGGGGGTGGTGTTTTGGTGTTTAGGCAGTGCAGTGGTGTTCAACAGTGTAGGGGGTAGTGTTTAGGGTCTAGGGTAGTGCAGCGGTGTGTGTGTAGTGTAGGGTACGTGTTTTAGGGTTTAGGGTAGTGCAGTGGTGTTTGCGTAGTTTAGGGGGTCGTGCGGTCGGTAGTGTTTTAGAGTTTAGGGTAGTGCAGTGGTGTTTGGGAAGTGTAGGGGGTTGTGCTGGGGGTAGTGTTTCAGGGTTTAGGGTAGTGCAGTGCTGTTTGTGTAGTGAAGGGGGTAGGGCTGGTGGTAGAGTTTTAGGGTTTAGGGTAGTGCAGTGATGTTTGTGTAGTGTAGGGGGTCGTGCTGGGGGTAGTGTTTTAGGGTTTAGGGTACTGCTGTGGTGTTCGGGTAGTGTAGGGAGTCCTGCTGGGGGTAGTGTTTTAGGTTTAGGGCAGTGCTGTGGTGTTCAGGCAGTGTAGCGTGTTGTTCTGGGGGTGGTGTTTTAGGGTTTAGGGCAATGCAGGGGTGTTCGGGTAGTGTATGGGGTCATGCTGGGTGGGTGTTTTAGGGTTTAGGGTAGTGCAGTGGTGTTGGTGTAGTGTAGGGGGTCATGCTGGGGGTAGTGTTTTAGGGTAGTGCAGTGGTGTTTGGGTAGTGTAGGGGGTCCTGCTGAGGGTAGATTTAGGGTTTAGGGTAGTACAGTGGTGTTTGGGTAAGGTAGGGGGTCGTGTTGGGGGTAGATTTAGGGTTTAGGGTAGTTTAGGGGTCGTGCTGGGGGTAGATTTAGGGTTTAGGTTAGTGCAGTGGTGTTTGGCTAGTGTAGGGAGTCGTGCTGGGGGAGTGTTTTAGGGTTTAGGGTAGTGCAGTGGTGTTTGGGTAGTGTAGGGGGTCATGCTGGGGGTACTGGTTTAGGGTTTAGGGGAGTGCAGTGGTGTTTGGGTAGTGCAGGGGGTACTGCTGGGGGTAGTGTTTTAGGGTTTAGGGTAGTGCAATGGTGTTTGGGTAGTGTAGGGGTACTGCTGGGAGTAGGGTTTTAGGGTTTAGGGTAGTGCAGTGGTGTTTGTGTAGTGTAGGGGGTCGTGCTGGGGGTAGTGTTTTAGGGTTTAGTGTAGTGTAGCGGTGTTTTTGTAGTGTAGGGGGTCGTGTTTTAGGGTTGATGGTAGTGCAGTGGTGTTTGTGTAGTGTAAGGGGTCGTGTTGGTGGTAGAGTTTTAGGGTTTAGGTTGGTGCAGTGGTCTTTGGGTAGTGTAGGGGGTCGTGCTGGGGGTGGTGTTTCAGGGTTTAGGGCAGGGCAGTGGTGTTCGGCAGTGTAGGGGGGAGTGTTTTAGGGTTTAGGGTAGTGCAGTGGTGTTTGGATAGTGTAGGGGGTCATGCTGGGGGTACTGGTTTAGGGTTTAGGGGAGTGCAGTGGTGTCTGGGTTTTGTAGGGGGTACTGCTGGGGGTAGTGTTTGAGGGTTTAGGGCAGTGCTGTGGTGTTCAGGCAGTGTAGCGGGTTGTTCTGGGGGTGGTGTTTTAGGGTTTAGGGCAATGCAGGGGTGTTCGGGTAGTGTAGGGGGTCGTGCTGGGGGTAGTGTTTTAGGGTTAAGGGTAGTGCAGTGGTGTTGGGTAGTGTAGGGGGTCGTGCTGGGAGTAGTGTTTTAGGGTTTAGGGTAGTGCAGTGGTGTTTGGGTAGTGTAGGGGGTCGTGCTGAGGGTAGATTTAGGGTTTAGGGTAGTATAGTGGTGTTTGGGTAATGTAGGGAGTCGTGTTGGGGGTAGATTTAGGGTTTAGGGTAGTGCAGTGGTGTTTGGGTAGTGTAGGGGTCGTGCTGGGGGTAGATTTAGGGTTTAGGTTAGTGCAGTGGTGATTGGGTAGTTTAGGGGTACTGCTGGGGGTAGTGTTTTAGGGTTTAGGGTAGTGCAGTGGAGTTTGAGTAGTGTAGGGTGTCGTCCTGGGGGTAGTGTTTTAGGGTTTAGGGTAGTGCAGTGGTGTTTGTGTACTGTAGGGGTAGTGTTATGGGGTTTAGGCTAGTGCAGTGGTGTATGTGTAGTGTAGGGGTCGTGCTGGGGGTAGTGTTTTAGGGTTTAGGGTAGTGCAGCGTTGTTTGTGTAGTGTTAGGGGTCGTGTTTTAGGGTTTAGGGTAGTGCAGTGATCTTTGGGTAGTGTAGGGGGTCGTGCGAGCGCTAGTGTTTTAGGGTTTATGGTAGTGCAGTGGTGTTTGGGTAGTGTAGGGGGTCATGCTGGGAGTAGAGTTTTAGGGTTTAGGGTAGTGCAGTGGTTTTTGGGTATTAAAGGGGGTCGTGCTGGGGTTTAGTGTTTTAGGGTTTAGGATAGTGCAGTGGTGTTTGTGTAGTGTAGGGGGTAGTGTTTTAGGGTTTAGGGTAGTGCCGTGGTCTTTGGGTAGTGTAGGGGGTCGTGCAGGTGTAGTGTTATAGGGTTTATGGTAGTGCAGTGGTGTTTGGGTAGTGTAGGGGGTTGTGCTGTGGGTAGTGTTTTACGGTTTAGGGTAGTGCAGTGGTTTTTGGGTAGTGTAGGGGGTCGTGCTGGGGGTAGTGTTTTAGGGTTTAGGATAGTGCAGTGGTGTTTGTGTAGTGTAGGTGGTCGTGCTGGGGTAGTGTTTTAGGGTTTAGGGTAGTGCAGCAGTGTGTACGTAGTGTAGAGGGTCGTGTTTTAGGGTTTAGGGCAGTGCAGTGGTGTTCGGGTAGTATAGGGGGTCGTGCTGGTGGTAGTGTTTTAGCGTTTAGGGCACTGCTGTGGTGCAGTGTAGGGGGTTGTGCTGGGGGTGGTGTTTTAGGGATTAGGTCAGTGCATTGTTGTTCGGGCAGTGTAGGGGGTCGTGCTGGGGGTGGTGTTTTAGTGTTTAGGCAGTGCAGTGGTGTTCGACAGCGTAGGGGGTAGTGTTTTAGGGTTTAGAGTAGTGCAGCTGTGTGTGTGTAGTGTACGTGTTTTAGGGTAGTGCAGTGGTCATTGCGTAGTTTAGGGGGTCGTGCGGGCGGTAGTGTTTTAGAGTTTAGGGTAGTGCAGTGGTGTTTGGGAAGTGTAGGGGGTTGTGCTGGGGGTAGTGTTTTAGGGTTTAGGGTAGTGCAGTGCTGTTTGTGTAGTGAAGGGGGTCGTGCAGAGGGTACTGTTTTAGGGTTTAGGGTAGTGCAGTGGTGTTTGGGAAGTGTAGAGGGTCGTGCTGGGGATAGTGTTTTAGGGTTTAGAGTAGTGCAGTGGTGTTTGGGTAGTGTAGAGGGTCGTGCTGGGGTCAGTGTTTTAGGGTTTAGGGTAGTGCAGTGGTTTTTGGGTAGTGTAGGGGGCCGCGCTGGGGTAGTGTTTCAGGGCTTAGGGTAGTGCAGTGGTGTTGGTGTAGAGTAGGGGGTCGTGCTGGGGGTAGTGTTTTAGGGTTTAGGGTAGTGCAGTGGTGTTTGGGTAATGTAGGGGGTCGTGTTGGGGGTAGATTTAGGGTTTAGGGTAGTGCAGTGGTGTTTGGGTAGTGTAGGGGTCGTGCTGGGGTAGATTTAGGGTTTATGGTAGTGCAGTGGTGTTTGGCTAGTGTAGGGAATCGTGCTGGGGGAGTGTTTTAGGGTTTAGGGTAGTGCAGTGGTGTTTGGGTAGTGTCGGGGGTCGTGCTGGGGGTAGAGTTTTAGGATTTAGGGTAGTGCAGTGGTCTTTGGGTAGTGTAGGGGGTTGTGCTGGGGGTTAGTGTATTGTGGTTTAGGGTAGTGCAATGGTGTTTGGGTAGTGTAGGGGGTCGTTGCTGGGGGTGGTGATTAAGGGTTTAGGGTAGTGCAGTGGTGTTTGTGTAGTGTAGAGGGCAGTGTTTTAGGGTTTAGGGTAGTGCAGTGGTCTTTGGGTAGTGTAGGGGATCGTGTGGGGGGTAGTGTTTTAGGGTAGTGCAGTGGTGTTTGGGTAGTGTAGGGGGTGATATTGGGGGTAGTGTTTTAGGGTTTAGGGTAGTGCAGTGGTGTTTGGGTAGTGTAGGGGGTCGGGATGGGAGTAATGTTTTAGGGTTTAGGGTAGTGCATTGGTGTTTGTGTAGTAAAGGGGGTGGGGCTGGGGGTAGAGTTTTAGGGTTTAGGGCAGTGCAGTGGTGTTTGTGTAGTGTAGGGGGTCGTGCTGGGGGTACTGTTTTAGGGTTTACGGCAGGAGCAGTCATTTCTGAAGGGTAGTGTAGAGGGTCGTGCTGGGGGTAGTGTTTTAGGGTTTAGGGCAGTGCAGTGGTGTTCGGGTACTGTAGGGGGTCGTGCTAGGGGTAGTGTTTTAGGGTTTATGGTAGTGCATTGGTGTTTGTGTAGTGAAGGGGGTCGGGCTGTGGGTAGTGTTTTAGGGTTTACGGCAGAGCAGTGTTGTTCGGGTAGTGTAGGGGGTCATGCTGGGGGTAGTGCTTTAGCGTTTAGGGCAGTGCTGTGGTGTTCGGGCAGTGTAAGGGGTCGTGCTGGGGGTGGTGTTTTAGGGTTTAGGGGAGTGCATTGGTGTTCGGGTAGTGTAGGTGGTCGTGCTGGGGGTAGTGTTTTAGGGTTTAGGGTAGTGCAGCAGTGTGTACGTAGTGTAGAGGGTCGTGTTTTAGGGTTTAGGGCAGTGCAGTGGTGTTCGGGTAGTATAGGGGGTCGTGCTGGGGGTAGTGTTTTAGCGTTTAGGGCACTGCTGTGGTGCAGTGTAGGGGGTCGTGCTGGGGGTGGTGTTTTAGGGATTAGGTCAGTGCATTGTTGTTCGGGCAGTGTAGGGGGTCGTGCTGGGGGTGGTGTTTTAGTGTTTAGGCAGTGCAGTGGTGTTCGACAGCGTAGGGGGTAGTGTTTTAGGGTTTAGAGTAGTGCAGCAGTGTGTGTGTAGTGTAGGGTACGTGTTTTATGGTAGTGCAGTGGTCTTTGCGTAGTTTAGGGGGTCGTACGGGCGGTAGTGTTTTAGAGTTTAGGGTAGTGCAGTGGTGTTTGGGAAGTGTAGGGGATTGTGCTGGGGGTAGTGTTTTAGGGTTTAGGGTAGTGCAGTGCTGTTTGTGTAGTGAAGGGGGTCGTGCAGAGGGTACTGTTTTAGGGTTTAGGGTAGTGCAGTGGTGTTTGGGAAGCGTAGAGGGTCGTGCTGGGGATAGTATTTTAGGGTTTAGAGTAGTGCAGTGGTGTTTGGGTAGTGTAGAGGGTCGTGCTGGGGGCAGTGTTTTAGGGTTTAGGGTAGTGCAGTGGTTTTTGGGTAGTGTAGGGGGCCGCGCTGGGGTAGTGTTTTAGGGCTTAGGGTAGTGCAGTGGTGTTGGTGTAGAGTAGGGGGTCGTGCTGGGGGTAGTGTTTTAGGGTAGTGCAGTGGTGTTTGGGTAATGTAGGGGGTCGTGTTGGGGGTAGATTTAGGGTTTAGGGTAGTGCAGTGGTGTTTGGGTAGTATAGGGGTCGTGCTGGGGTAGATTTAGGGTTTATGGTAGTGCAGTGGTGTTTGGCTAGTGTAGGGAATCGTGCTGGGGGAGTGTTTTAGGGTTTGGGGTAGTGCAGTGGTGTTTGGGTAGTGTCGGGGTCGTGCTGGGGGTAGAGTTTTAGGGTTTAGGGTCATGCAGTGGTCTTTGGGTAGTGTAGGGGTCGTGCTGGGGTAGATTTAGGGTTTATGGTAGTGCAGTGGTGTTTGGCTAGTGTAGGGAATCGTGCTGGGGGAGTGTTTTAGGGTTTGGGGTAGTGCAGTGGTGTTTGGGTAGTGTCGGGGGTCGTGCTGGGGGTAGAGTTTTAGGGTTTAGGGTCATGCAGTGGTCTTTGGGTAGTATAGGGGGTGGTGCTGGGGGTTAGTGTATTGTGGTTTAGGGTAGTGCAATGGTGTTTGTGTAGTGTAGAGGGCAGTGTTTTAGGGTTTAGGGTAGTGCAGTGGTCTTTGGGTAGTGTAGGGGATCGTGTGGGGGGTAGTGTTTTAGGGTAGTGCAGTGGTGTTTGGGTAGTGTAGGGGTGATATTGGGGGTAGTGTTTTAGGGTTTAGGGTAGTGCAGTGGTGTTTGGGTAGTGTAGGGGGTCGGGATGGGGGTAATGTTTTAGGGTTTAGGGTAGTGCATTGGTGTTTGTGTAGTGTAGGTCGTGCTGGGGTACTGTTTTAGGGTTTACGGCAGGAGCAGTCATGTCTGAAGGGTAGTGTAGAGGGTCGTGCTGGGGGTAGTGTTTTAGGGTTTAGGGCAGTGCAGTGGTGTTTGGGTACTGTAGGGGGTCGTGCTAGGGGTAGTGTTTTAGGGTTTATGGTAGTGCATTGGTGTTTGTGTAGTGAAGGGGGTCAGGCTGTGGGTAGTGTTTTAGGGTTTACGGCAGAGCAGTGGTGTTCGGGTAGTGTAGGGGGTCATGCTGGGGGTAGTGCTTTAGCGTTTAGGGCAGTGCTGTGGTGTTCGGGCAGTGTAAGGGGTCGTGCTGGGGGTGGTGTTTTAGGGTTTAGGGGAGTGCATTGGTGTTCGGGCAGTGTAGGGGGTCGTGCTGGGGTGGTGTTTTAGGGTTTAGGGCAGTGCAGTGGTGTTTGGCAGTGTAGTGGGTAGTGTTTTAGGGTTTAGGGTAGTGCAGTGGTGTTTGTGTAGTGTAGGGGTACGTGTTTTAGGGTTTAGAGTAGTGCAGTCATCTTTGAGTAGTGTAGGGGGTCATGCGGGGCAGTGTTATAGGGTTTATTGTAGTGCAGTGGTGTTTGGGAAGTGTAGGGGACGTGCTGGGGGAAGTGTTTTAGGGTTTAGGGTAGTGCAGTGGTGTTTGTGTAGTGAAGGGGGTCGGGCTGGGGGTAGTGTTTTGGGTTTAGGGCAATGCAGTGATGTTTATGTAGTGTAGGGGGTCATGCTGGGGGTACTGTTTTAGGGTTTACGGCAGAGCAGTGGTGTTTGGGTAGTGTAGGGGGTCGTGCTGGGGTAGTGTTTTAGGGTTTAGGGTAGTGCAGTGGTGTTCGGGTAGTGTAGGGACTCGAGCTGGAGTTAGTATTTTAGGTTTAGGGCAGTGCTGTGGTGTTCAGGCAGTGTAGGGGGTTGTTCTGGGGGTGGTGTTTTAAGGTTTAGGGCAGTGTAGTGGTGTTCGGGCAGTGTAGGAGGTCATGCTGGGGGTAGTGTTTTAGGGTTTAGGGTAGTGCAGTGGTGTTTGGGTAGTGTAGGGGGTCGTGCTGGGGGCAGTGTTTTAGGGTTTAGGGTAGTGCAGTGGTTTTTGGGAAGTGGAAGGGGTCGTGCTGGGGTAGTGTTTTAGGGTTTAGGGTGCTGCAGTGGTGTTTGGGTAGTGCAGGGGGTCGTGCTGAGGGTAGAATTAGGGTTTAGGGTAGTGCAGCGGTGTTTAGGTAGTGTAGGGGTTCGCGCTGGGGATAGATTTAGGGTTTAGGGTAGTGCAGTGGTGTTTGGGTAGTGTAGGGGGTCGTGCTGGGGGCAGTGTGTTAGGGTTTAGGGTAGTGCAGTTGTTTTTGGGTAGTGTAAGGGGTCGTGCTGGGGGCAGTGTTTTAGGGGTAGGGTACTGCAGTGGTGTTTGGGTAGTGCAGGGGGCCGTGCTGAGGGTAGAATTAGGGTTTAGGGTAGTGTAGTGGTGTTTGGGTAGTGTAGGGGGTCGTGCTGGGGGTACTGGTTTAGGGTTTAGGGGAGTGCAGTGCTGTTTGTGTAGTGTAGGGGGCAGTGTTTTAGGGATTAGGGTAGTGCAGTGGTATTTGTGTAGTATAGAGGGTCATGCTGGGGGTAGTGTTTTAGGGTTTAGGGTAGTGCAGTGGTGTTTGTGTAGTGTAGGGGGTCGTGTTTTAGGGTTTAGGGTAGTGCAGTGGTCTTTGGGTAGTGTAGGGGGTCGTGCGGGGGTAGTGTTTTAGGGTTTATGGTAGTGCAGTGATGTTCGGGTAGTGTAGGGGGTCATACTAGGGGTAGTGTTTTAGGGTTTAGGGTAGTGCAGTGGTGTTTGGGTAGTGTAGGGGGTAGTGTTTTAGGGTTTAGGGTAGTGCAGCGGTGTTTGTGTAGTGTAGGGGTACGTGTTTTAGGGTTTAGGGTAGTGCAGTGGTCTTTGCGTAGTGTAGGGGGTCGTGCGGGGGGTAGTGTTTTAGGGTTTATTGTAGTGCAGTGGTGTTTGGTAAGTGTAAGGGGTCCTGCTGGGGGTAGTGTTTTAGGGTTTAGGGTAGTGCAGTGGTGTTTGTGTAGTGAAGGGGGTCGTGCTGGGGGTTGTGTTTTGGGTTTAGGGCAGTGCAGTGATGTTTGTGTAGTGTAGGGGGTCATGCTGGGGGTACGTTTTTAGGGTTTACGGCAGAGCAGTGGTGTTTGGGTAGTGTAGGGGGTCGTGCTGGGGGTAGTGATTTAGGTTTAGGGCTGTTCTGTGGTGTTCAGGCAGTGTAGGGGGTTATTCTGGGGGTGGTGTTTTAGGGTTTAGGGCAGTACAGTGGTGTTTGGGGAGTGTAGGTGGTCATGCTGGGGGTGGTGTTTTAGGGTTTAGGGAAGTGCAGTGCAGTGCTCTTCGACAGTGTAGGGGGTCATGCTGGGGGTAGTGTTTTAGGGTTTAGGGTAGTGCAGTGGTGTTTGTGTAGTGTAGTGGGTCATGCTGGGGGTACTGTTTTACGGTATACGGCAGAGAAGTGGTGTGTGGGTAGCGTAGGGGGTCGTGCTGGGGTAGTGTTTTAGGGTTTAGGGCAGTGCATTGGTGTTCGGGTAGTGTAGGGGGTCGTGCTGGGGGCTGGTGTTTTAGGGTTTAGGGCAGTGCTGTTGTGTTCGGTCAGTGTAGGGGGTCGTGCTGGGGGTGGTCTTTTAGGGTTTAGGGCAGTGCAGTGATATTTGGGCAGTGTAGGAGGTTGTGCTGGTTGTGGTGTTTGAGGGTTTAGGGCAGTGCAGTGGTGTTCGGCAGTGTAGGGGGTGGTGATTTAGGGTTTAGGGTAGTGCAGTGGTCTTTGGGTAGTATAGGGGGTCGTGCGGGGGTAGTGTTTTAGGGTTTATGGTAGTGCAGTGGTGTTTGGGTAGTGTAGGGGGTGATGCTGGGGGTAGTGGTTTAGGGTTTATGGTAGTGCAGTGGTGTTTGGGTAGTGAAGGGGGTCGGACTGGGGGTAGTGTTTTAGGGTTTAGGGTAGTGCAGTGCTGTTTGTGTAGTGAAGGGGGTCGTGCAGAGGGTACTGTTTTAGGGTTTAGGGTAGTGCAGTGGTGTTTGGGAAGCGTAGAGGGTCGTGCTGGGGATAGTATTTTAGGGTTTAGAGTAGTGCAGTGGTGTTTGGGTAGTGTAGAGGGTCGTGCTGGGGGCAGTGTTTTAGGGTTTAGGGTAGTGCAGTGGTTTTTGGGTAGTGTAGGGGGCCGCGCTGGGGTAGTGTTTTAGGGCTTAGGGTAGTGCAGTGGTGTTGGTGTAGAGTAGGGGGTCGTGCTGGGGGTAGTGTTTTAGGGTAGTGCAGTGGTGTTTGGGTAATGTAGGGGGTCGTGTTGGGGGTAGATTTAGGGTTTAGGGTAGTGCAGTGGTGTTTGGGTAGTATAGGGGTCGTGCTGGGGTAGATTTAGGGTTTATGGTAGTGCAGTGGTGTTTGGCTAGTGTAGGGAATCGTGCTGGGGGAGTGTTTTAGGGTTTGGGGTAGTGCAGTGGTGTTTGGGTAGTGTCGGGGTCGTGCTGGGGGTAGAGTTTTAGGGTTTAGGGTCATGCAGTGGTCTTTGGGTAGTGTAGGGGTCGTGCTGGGGTAGATTTAGGGTTTATGGTAGTGCAGTGGTGTTTGGCTAGTGTAGGGAATCGTGCTGGGGGAGTGTTTTAGGGTTTGGGGTAGTGCAGTGGTGTTTGGGTAGTGTCGGGGGTCGTGCTGGGGGTAGAGTTTTAGGGTTTAGGGTCATGCAGTGGTCTTTGGGTAGTATAGGGGGTGGTGCTGGGGGTTAGTGTATTGTGGTTTAGGGTAGTGCAATGGTGTTTGTGTAGTGTAGAGGGCAGTGTTTTAGGGTTTAGGGTAGTGCAGTGGTCTTTGGGTAGTGTAGGGGATCGTGTGGGGGGTAGTGTTTTAGGGTAGTGCAGTGGTGTTTGGGTAGTGTAGGGGTGATATTGGGGGTAGTGTTTTAGGGTTTAGGGTAGTGCAGTGGTGTTTGGGTAGTGTAGGGGGTCGGGATGGGGGTAATGTTTTAGGGTTTAGGGTAGTGCATTGGTGTTTGTGTAGTGTAGGTCGTGCTGGGGTACTGTTTTAGGGTTTACGGCAGGAGCAGTCATGTCTGAAGGGTAGTGTAGAGGGTCGTGCTGGGGGTAGTGTTTTAGGGTTTAGGGCAGTGCAGTGGTGTTTGGGTACTGTAGGGGGTCGTGCTAGGGGTAGTGTTTTAGGGTTTATGGTAGTGCATTGGTGTTTGTGTAGTGAAGGGGGTCAGGCTGTGGGTAGTGTTTTAGGGTTTACGGCAGAGCAGTGGTGTTCGGGTAGTGTAGGGGGTCATGCTGGGGGTAGTGCTTTAGCGTTTAGGGCAGTGCTGTGGTGTTCGGGCAGTGTAAGGGGTCGTGCTGGGGGTGGTGTTTTAGGGTTTAGGGGAGTGCATTGGTGTTCGGGCAGTGTAGGGGGTCGTGCTGGGGTGGTGTTTTAGGGTTTAGGGCAGTGCAGTGGTGTTTGGCAGTGTAGTGGGTAGTGTTTTAGGGTTTAGGGTAGTGCAGTGGTGTTTGTGTAGTGTAGGGGTACGTGTTTTAGGGTTTAGAGTAGTGCAGTCATCTTTGAGTAGTGTAGGGGGTCATGCGGGGCAGTGTTATAGGGTTTATTGTAGTGCAGTGGTGTTTGGGAAGTGTAGGGGACGTGCTGGGGGAAGTGTTTTAGGGTTTAGGGTAGTGCAGTGGTGTTTGTGTAGTGAAGGGGGTCGGGCTGGGGGTAGTGTTTTGGGTTTAGGGCAATGCAGTGATGTTTATGTAGTGTAGGGGGTCATGCTGGGGGTACTGTTTTAGGGTTTACGGCAGAGCAGTGGTGTTTGGGTAGTGTAGGGGGTCGTGCTGGGGTAGTGTTTTAGGGTTTAGGGTAGTGCAGTGGTGTTCGGGTAGTGTAGGGACTCGAGCTGGAGTTAGTATTTTAGGTTTAGGGCAGTGCTGTGGTGTTCAGGCAGTGTAGGGGGTTGTTCTGGGGGTGGTGTTTTAAGGTTTAGGGCAGTGTAGTGGTGTTCGGGCAGTGTAGGAGGTCATGCTGGGGGTAGTGTTTTAGGGTTTAGGGTAGTGCAGTGGTGTTTGGGTAGTGTAGGGGGTCGTGCTGGGGGCAGTGTTTTAGGGTTTAGGGTAGTGCAGTGGTTTTTGGGAAGTGGAAGGGGTCGTGCTGGGGTAGTGTTTTAGGGTTTAGGGTGCTGCAGTGGTGTTTGGGTAGTGCAGGGGGTCGTGCTGAGGGTAGAATTAGGGTTTAGGGTAGTGCAGCGGTGTTTAGGTAGTGTAGGGGTTCGCGCTGGGGATAGATTTAGGGTTTAGGGTAGTGCAGTGGTGTTTGGGTAGTGTAGGGGGTCGTGCTGGGGGCAGTGTGTTAGGGTTTAGGGTAGTGCAGTTGTTTTTGGGTAGTGTAAGGGGTCGTGCTGGGGGCAGTGTTTTAGGGGTAGGGTACTGCAGTGGTGTTTGGGTAGTGCAGGGGGCCGTGCTGAGGGTAGAATTAGGGTTTAGGGTAGTGTAGTGGTGTTTGGGTAGTGTAGGGGGTCGTGCTGGGGGTACTGGTTTAGGGTTTAGGGGAGTGCAGTGCTGTTTGTGTAGTGTAGGGGGCAGTGTTTTAGGGATTAGGGTAGTGCAGTGGTATTTGTGTAGTATAGAGGGTCATGCTGGGGGTAGTGTTTTAGGGTTTAGGGTAGTGCAGTGGTGTTTGTGTAGTGTAGGGGGTCGTGTTTTAGGGTTTAGGGTAGTGCAGTGGTCTTTGGGTAGTGTAGGGGGTCGTGCGGGGGTAGTGTTTTAGGGTTTATGGTAGTGCAGTGATGTTCGGGTAGTGTAGGGGGTCATACTAGGGGTAGTGTTTTAGGGTTTAGGGTAGTGCAGTGGTGTTTGGGTAGTGTAGGGGGTAGTGTTTTAGGGTTTAGGGTAGTGCAGCGGTGTTTGTGTAGTGTAGGGGTACGTGTTTTAGGGTTTAGGGTAGTGCAGTGGTCTTTGCGTAGTGTAGGGGGTCGTGCGGGGGGTAGTGTTTTAGGGTTTATTGTAGTGCAGTGGTGTTTGGTAAGTGTAAGGGGTCCTGCTGGGGGTAGTGTTTTAGGGTTTAGGGTAGTGCAGTGGTGTTTGTGTAGTGAAGGGGGTCGTGCTGGGGGTTGTGTTTTGGGTTTAGGGCAGTGCAGTGATGTTTGTGTAGTGTAGGGGGTCATGCTGGGGGTACGTTTTTAGGGTTTACGGCAGAGCAGTGGTGTTTGGGTAGTGTAGGGGGTCGTGCTGGGGGTAGTGATTTAGGTTTAGGGCTGTTCTGTGGTGTTCAGGCAGTGTAGGGGGTTATTCTGGGGGTGGTGTTTTAGGGTTTAGGGCAGTACAGTGGTGTTTGGGGAGTGTAGGTGGTCATGCTGGGGGTGGTGTTTTAGGGTTTAGGGAAGTGCAGTGCAGTGCTCTTCGACAGTGTAGGGGGTCATGCTGGGGGTAGTGTTTTAGGGTTTAGGGTAGTGCAGTGGTGTTTGTGTAGTGTAGTGGGTCATGCTGGGGGTACTGTTTTACGGTATACGGCAGAGAAGTGGTGTGTGGGTAGCGTAGGGGGTCGTGCTGGGGTAGTGTTTTAGGGTTTAGGGCAGTGCATTGGTGTTCGGGTAGTGTAGGGGGTCGTGCTGGGGGCTGGTGTTTTAGGGTTTAGGGCAGTGCTGTTGTGTTCGGTCAGTGTAGGGGGTCGTGCTGGGGGTGGTCTTTTAGGGTTTAGGGCAGTGCAGTGATATTTGGGCAGTGTAGGAGGTTGTGCTGGTTGTGGTGTTTGAGGGTTTAGGGCAGTGCAGTGGTGTTCGGCAGTGTAGGGGGTGGTGATTTAGGGTTTAGGGTAGTGCAGTGGTCTTTGGGTAGTATAGGGGGTCGTGCGGGGGTAGTGTTTTAGGGTTTATGGTAGTGCAGTGGTGTTTGGGTAGTGTAGGGGGTGATGCTGGGGGTAGTGGTTTAGGGTTTATGGTAGTGCAGTGGTGTTTGGGTAGTGAAGGGGGTCGGACTGGGGGTAGTGTTTTAGGGTTTAGGGCAGTGCAGTGATGTTTGTGTAGTGAAGGGGGTCGGGCTGGGGGTAGTTGTTTAGGATTTAGGGCAGTACAGTGGTGTTTGTGTAGAGTACGGGGTCGTGCAGGGGGTACTGTTTTAGAGTTTACGGCTGAGCAGTGGTGTTCGGGTAGTGTAGGGGGTCGTGCTGGGGGTACTGTTTTGGGGTTTAGGACAGTGTAGTGGTGTTCGGGTAGTGTAGGGGGTCGTGCTGGGGGAAGAGGTTTAGCATTTAGGGCAGTGCTGTGGTGTTCGGGCTGTGTAGGGGGTCGTGTTGGGGGTGGTGTTTTAGGGTTTAGGTCAGTGCATTGTTGTTCGGACAGTGTAGGGGGTCGTGCTGGAGGTGGTGTTTTAGGTTTTAGGGGAGTGCAGTGTTGTTCGGCAGTGTAGGGGGTAGTGTTTTAGAGTTTAGGGTAGTGCAGTGGTGTTCAGCAGTGTCGGGGGTATTGCATTGTTGTTTGCGTAGTGAAGGGGATCAGGCTGAGTAGTGTTTTAGGGTTTAGGGCAGTGCAGTGGTGTTTGTGTAGTGTAGGGGGTCGTGCAGGGGATACTGTTTTAGAGTTTATGGCAGAGCAGTGGTGTTCGGGCAGTGTAGGGGGTCGTGCTGGGGGTAGTGTTTTAGGGTTTAGGGTAGTGCAGTGGTGTTCAGCAGTGTCGGGGGTAGTGTTTTAGGGTTTAGGGTAGTGCAGCGGTGTTTGTGTAGTGTAGGGGTATGTGTTCTGGGGTTTAGGGTAGTGCAGTGGTCTTTACGTAGTGTAGGGGGTCGTGCGGGGGTAGTGTTTTAGGGTTTATTGTAGTGCAGTGGTGTTTAGGAAGTGTAAGGGGTCGTGCTGGAGGTAGTGTTTTAGGGTTTAGCGTAGTGCATTGGTGTTTGTGTAGTGAAGGGGGTCGGGCTGGGGGTAGTGTTTTAGGGTTTAGGGCAGTACAGTGATGTTTGTGTAGTGTAGGGGGTCATGCGGGGGTACTGTTTTAGGGTTTACGGCAGAGCAGTGTTGTTTGGTTAGTGTAGGGGGTTGTGCAGGACATAGTGTTTTAGGGTTTAGGGTAGTGCATTGGTGTTTGTGTAGTGTAGGGGGTCGTGCGGGGGGTACTGTTTTAGGGTTTAGGGCAGTGCAGTGATGTTTGTGTTGTGTAGGGGGTCATGCTGGGGGTACTGTTTTAGGGTTTACGGCAGAGTAGTGGTGTTTGGGTAGTGTAGGGGGTCGTGCTGGGGTAGTGTTTTAGTGTTTAGGGTAGTGCAGTGGTGTTCGGGTAGTGTAGGGAGTCCTGCTGGGGATAGTTTTTTAGGTTTAGGGCAGTGCTGTGGTGTTTGGGCAGTTTAGGGGGTTGTTCTGGGGGTGGTGTTTTAGGGTTTAGGGCAGTGCAGTGGTGTTCGGGCAGTGTAGGCGGTCATGCTGTGGGTGGTGTTTTAGGGTTTAGGGCAGTGCAGTGCTGTTCAGCATTATAGGGGTCGTGCTGGGGGTAGTGTTTTAGGGTTTAGGGTAGTGCAGTGGTGTTTGGGTAGTGTAGGGGGTCGTGCTGAGGGCAGTGTTTTAGGGTTTAGGGTTGTGCAGTGGTTTTTGGGTAGTGTAGGGGTCGTGCTGGGGTAGTGTTTTAGAATTTAAGGTAGTGCAGTGGTGTTGGTGTAGTGTAGGGGGTCGTGATGGGGTAGTGTTTTAGAGTTTAGAGTAGTGCAGTGGTGTTTGGGTAGTGTAGGGGGTCGTGCTGAGGGTAGATTTAGGGTCTAGAGTAGTGCATTGTTGTTTGGGTGGTGTAGGGGGTCTTCTGGGGGTAGATTGAGGGTTTAGGGTAGTGGAGTGGTGTTTGGGTAGTGTAGGGGGTCATGCTGGGGGTAGATTTAGGGTTTAGGTTAGTGCAGTGGTGTATGGCTAGTGTAGGAAGTCGTGCTGGGGGTACTGGTTTAGGGTTTAGGGGAGTGCAGTGGTGTTTGGGTTTTGTAGGGGGTACTTGTGGGGGTAGGGTTTTAGGGTTTAGGGTAGTGCAATGGTGTTTAGGTAGTGTAGGGGGTACTGCTGGGGGTAGTGTATTAGGGTTTAGGGTAGTGCAGTGCTGTTTGTGTAGTGTAGGGGGTCGTGCTGGGGGTAGTGTTTTAGGGTTTAGTGTAGTGCAGCTGTGTTTTTGTAGTGTAGGGGGTCGTGTTTTAGGGTTGATGGTAGTGCAGTGGTGTTTGGGTAGTGTAAGGGGTCGTGGTGGGGATAGAGTTTTAGGGTTTAGGGTAGTGTAGTGGTCTTTGGGTAGTGTAGGGAGTCGTTGCTGGGGTGGTGTTTTAGGGTTAAGGGTAGTGCAGTGCTGTTTGTGTAGTGTAGGGGGTCGTGTTTTAGGGTTTAGGGTAGTGCAGTGGTCTTTGGGTAGTGTAGGGGGTCGTGCGGGGGGTAGTGTTTTAGGGTTTATGGTAGTGCAGTGATGTTCGGGTAGTGTAGGGGGTCATACTAGGGGTAGTGTTTTAGGGTTTAGGGTAGTGCAGTGGTGTTTGGGTAGTGTAGGGGGTCGGGCTGAGGTAGTGTTTTATGGTTTAGGGTAGTGCATTGGTGTTTGTGTAGTGTAGGGGTACGTGTTTTAGGGTTTAGGGTAGTGCAGTGGTCTTTGCGTAGTGTAGGGGGTCGTGCGGGGGTAGTGTTTTAGGGTTTATTGTAGTGCAGTGGTGTTTGGTAAGTGTAGGGGGTCCTGCTGGGGGTAGTGTTTTAGGGTTTAGGGTAGTGCAGTGGTGTGTGGGTAGTGTAGGGGGTCCTGCTGGGGTAGTGTTTTAGGGTTTAGGGCAGTGCATTGGTGTTCGGGTAGTGTAGGGGGTCGTGCTGGGGGCTGGTGTTTTAGGGTTTAGGGCAGTGCTGTTGTGTTCGGTCAGTGTAGGGGGTCGTGCTGGGGGTGGTCTTTTAGGGTTTAGGGCAGTGCAGTGATGTTTGGGCAGTGTAGGAGGTTGTGCTGGTTGTGGTGTTTGAGGGTTTAGGGCAGTGCAGTGGTGTTCGGCAGTGTAGGGGGTGGTTATTTAGGGTTTAGGGTAGTGCAGTGGTGTTTGTGTAGTGTAGGGGGTCGTGCTAGGAGTAGTGTTTAAGGGTTTAGTGTAATGCAGTGGTGTTTGTGTAGTGTAGGGGGTCGTGTTTTAGGGTTTAGGGTAGTACAGTGGTCTTTGGGTAGTATAGGGGGGTCGTGCGGGGGTAGTGTTTTAGGGTTTATGGTAGTGCAGTGGTGTTTGGGTAGTGTAGGGGGTGATGCTGGGGGTAGTGGTTTAGGGTTTATGGTAGTGCAGTGGTGTTTGTGTAGTGAAGGGGGTCGGTCTGGGGGTAGTGTTTTAGGGTTTAGGGCAGTGCAGTGATGTTTGTGTAGTGAAGGGGGTCGGGCTGGGGGTAGTTTAGGGTTTAGGGCAGTACAGTGGTGTTTGTGTAGAGTAGGGGGTCGTGCAGGGGGTACTGTTTTAGAGTTTACGGCTGAGCAGTGGTGCTCGGTAGTGTAGGGGGTCGTGCTGGGGGTACTGTTTTGGGGTTTAGGACAGTGTAGTGGTGTTCGGGTAGTGTAGTGGGTCGTGCTGGGGGAAGTGGTTTAGCATTTAGGGCAGTGCTGTGGTGTTCGGGCAGTGTAGGGGGTCGTGTTGGGGGTGGTGTTTTAGGGTTTAGGTCAGTGCATTGTTGTTCGGACAGTGTAGGGTGTCATGCTGGAGGTGGTGTTTTAGGTTTTAGGGGAGTGCAGTGTTGTTCGGCAGTGTAGGGGGTAGTGTTTTAGAGTTTAGGGTAGTGCAGCGGTGTTTGTGTAGTGTAGGGGTATGTGTTCTGGGGTTTAGGGTAGTGCAGTGGTCTTTACGTAGTGTAGGGTGTCGTGCGGGGGTAGTGTTTTAGGGTTTATTGTAGTGCAGTGGTGTTTAGGAAGTGTAAGGGGTCGTGCTGGAGGTAGTGTTTTAGGGTTTAGCGTAGTGCATTGGTGTTTGTGTAGTGAAGGGGGTCGGGCTGGGGGTAGAGTTTTAGGGTTTAGGGCAGTACAGTGATGTTTGTGTAGTGTAGGGGGTCATGCGGGGGTACTGTTTTAGGGTTTACCGCAGAGTAGTGGTGTTTGGTTAGTGTAGGGGGTTGTGCAGGACATAGTGTTTTAGGGTTTAGGGTAGTGCATTGGTGTTTGTGTAGTGTAGGGGGTCGTGCGGGGGTACTGTTTTAGGGTTTAGGGCAGTGCAGTGATGTTTGTGTTGTGTAGGGGGTCATGCTGGGGGTACTGTTTTAGGGTTTACGGCAGAGTAGTGGTGTTTGGGTAGTGTAGGGGGTCGTGCTGGGGTAGTGTTTTAGGGGCATATTTAAAAGAAAGTGATGCATCTGTACAGATGCGTCACTTTCCCTGCTCTACCCTTAGAAATACTAGCGCCACCATAGATGCGCCGTATTTACAATACGGCGCACTATGGCGCAAGGATTGACAGATGCGTCAGAAATTCTGACGCATCTGATGGCGGAAAAGTCACGCATTGCTGTAGTCGTGTCGCAAGCACGACGCAAGTCCAGCAATGCGTGTTGAGGCCTATTCCCACTACACTGCGTCATTACTTACGCCTGCTTGAAGCAGGCGTAAGATTTTGACGCAGTGGCGTCCTAAATATGGCGCAGTGAAATCTTGTAGATTTCATTGAGTCACTTTTACGAAGCCTTCCTGCGTGGGAACGCCCACCCTGCATACATTATACCTGACGCAGGTTTAATGTGACGCAGGGCTTTACAACGTGACGCATCTCCCTAGATGCGTCACGTTGTAAATAAGCCCGCATTGTTTGCGCCACTGTTGCGTCAAAAAAGTGACGCAACTGCAGCGCAAAAGTCATGCAAGGGGCTTGTAAATCTGCCCCTCAGTGTTTAGGGTAGTGCAGTGGTGTTCGGGTAGTGTAGGGAGTCCTGCTGGGGGTAGTTTTTAGGTCTCGCGAGCCAAAGGCTCGAAGAGACATTTTATATCTGGGCTTTTCAAAGTGCTGCCGTGGCCTAAAGCTACAGTGCACGTGAACGTGCACGCGAGCAGCACCATGTGTCTTTCCTCCGTAGCGATCGTAATCACGATCACTTTCACTTTCGCGGGCTCCTCTGTTGCTGGCATTCCCCCCTCCCTTCTCGCCCAGCCCTTCTTGTTTCCCTTTCAGATGAGACCAGACAGCTGCTAAAGACCTGGAAGCCTCTCCCTAGAAAAGAAAACACACTGCGCACCCATCTACCCGATCCCACCATTGGCTCTGGTTCCCTACATCCCCGCTTCTACAAATCCTTATACCAGCATGTCAACGCAAGTGCACATTACCTCTCTGTTTTCACTGTCTACCTTTTCTCACTATAGCTTCTCTACAGTTCGTCTTTCCTGTATGTTGCTCTTTTCCTAGTGTATATCTTCTTCCTTGTTTCCTAACAATTGTCTTTCTATTTACCTATTTAAGCTTTCCTCCGTCTTCTTTCACTTAGCAGGTCAGTCTGGTATAAACGGACCAGGTCGCAGCTTTATTTCCGCAGCTTTATGTTTGCTTTATTTTTTGCTAAAATTGTATTTGATGCAAGGTTCATCAGGTTTTTGTTTTGCCGTATTGGCGGTTAGTACGACTTGTATTAGGGTTAACTTTATTCAGTCCTTAATGTCCAGCTATGGTTCTCCAATTTTTGGTATGTGATATAATTTGTGTGGTGAGGTCTAACCATGACCGTTAAAAAAAGCGGTTGCATTTAGTTTGTCTTTTGAGCTACGCACAAGATCTGAAAATAGATGCTTTGTTGAACCGGGGAAATGTGAAGTTTCCTGCCGTATGAAACTTGAAATTTCCTGAGGCCACACACCGGGAAGACTCCTAAATTCAGGACAATCATTTTTCTATAAATGCCTATCCTGGGCTTCTTTTTCACCCTTTGTATGCAGATCGCTATGCCTATAAATTTTACTTGCTGTATAAGTATTTTTCCTTAATTTTCAACGACATGTTCTGCGGTCTGACTTCTTAGAAGATGTACAGCTTACAGCAATAGAGCTTATTATGAGACAATTTGGCAATGCAAAAGTACTACTTTGGATGTACTGGTGCTGCCGTTTTACTTTAATGTTTGTGTTTTTAGTCTTGTTTACAGGTCTCAGCTACCAGACATTGCGAAAGACCTTTTGGGGGCTTACCAAAACTTGCAGTGGGCTTACAGCCTACCCTTTGCTTACCATTAGTTTGCTTGATTGTCCCTCTAATTTATTTGTTTCTTATTCAATGGCCTGCTTTTCTCTTCTTGTGTTTAGCCCTTCCCTGATACATTGTCTCTTTGCCACCCATTTGATTGGCTGACTTATTTCTTCCACTGCTCAGATTTAGAAAAATATGTTTTTCTATTTAAGTGCTCAATGAGAATGCATGAGTTTTCCAACTCTCTACTTTCTGCACTTCTCCACCACAACCCCTGCCAAATACCCTTTCCTTCAGTCTTTGTTGCTCTTTTCTTCATATGCTTCTCCCATGCCCAATTTACTTGCTGCCTTGGTTGCTGATTTTCACTGTCTCACCTTGCCCACTGTTCGTTACTTCTCCAACCCTCCCCTTTGTTGCTCTCCCACCCCTTGCAGTGCTTCAAATGAGTTTGTTTTTTTTAAACCATTTTTTTTCTGGAGCTCCTGGCAGCTCACATTTGCTGCTTTGCTACTCCACTTTAAGGAATACACTTGAATGCAACTTTTAAAAAAAATTATTCAAGTGACGTCTGCCATTCTGGATTGGTAAAGAAAATAATGAACGGCCACACCGTTTAGAAGGAGCACAAATGCATGGTGAGGCCTCCACCTAGGGAAAGACGTGACTGTGTCAATTTGCCTTTTTTTTCATATACTTTTTGCCGGTGTTAATAAGCCGCAGCCTGTTGGCTTTGCCGGTGCTTGTTGTGTTCTGCTTAGCCAACTTGTGATGGTACTTGCTCCGTTTGCACAAAATAATGTGTTACCATCCAACTATAGTCTTGCTTCTCTATTTAAGATTCTGGAGAGTATGGCCACAAGTGATTGAGAGTGGTGAGAGGTGGATGGAACAAGCTGAAGTCTGCACAGCAGCATAAGTTTGTGTTTTATATTAATGTAAGGATTGCGGTCTAGTTTTATTTTCCGTGGCAAATAATTCAGGGTGGATCGAAAACCTCTCTTCTGTTTTTTATGATTTAGAGTTCTTCCTGTTCAAATTTGTAGTTTAAGATTTAATTTTGTTTAATTATATCTAGGTGAATGCTCATGAAACTGTATCC